>NC_139398.1:59897756-62452460 GCF_054392235.1 Sus scrofa
TATTATATTTGCTGTGGGTTTATCATAAATGGCTTTGATTATATTCAGGAATGTTCCCTCTATACCCACTTTGGCGAGGGTCTTGATCATGAATGGATGTTGAACTTTGTCAAATGCCTTTTCTGCGTCTATTGAGATGATCATATGATTTTTGACTTTTTTTTTTGTTAATGTGGTGTATGATGCTGATTGATTTGCGTATGTTGAACCATCCTTGTGAACCTGGGATGAACCCAACCTGGTCATGGTGTATAATTTTTTTGGTATGTTGTTGGATTCGGTTGGCTAAGATTTTGTTGAGAATTTTTGCATCTATATTCATCAATGATATTGGGCGATAGTTTTCTTTTTTGGTGGTATCTCTGTCTGGTTTTGGAATGAGGGTGATGGTGGCCTCATAGAATGTCTTTGGGAGTATTCCTTCTTCTTCAACCTTTTGAAAGAGTTTAAGGAGGATGGGCACCAATTCCTCTTTATATGTTTGATAAAATTCACCTGTGAAGCCATCTGGTCCTGGACTTTTATTTGTAGGGAGTGATTTTATGACCTCTTCAATTTCATTTCTAGTGATCGGTCTGTTCAGTTGGTCTGTTTCTGCTTGATTCAGTTTTGGCAGGCTGTAAGATTCTAGAAAATTGTCCATTTCTTCCAGATTGTCAAACTTGTTGCCATACAGTTGTTCATAGTATTCTCTTATGGTTTTTTGTATTTCTGCTGTATCCGTTGTGATTTCTCCTTTTTCATTTATAATTTTGGTTATTTGGGTTCTTTCTCTCCTCTTTTTAGTGAGTCTGGCCAGGGGTTTGTCAGTTTTGTTCACCTTTTCAAAGAACCAGCTCTTGGTTTTATTAATTTTCTCTATTGTTTTTTGAGTCTCTATTTTATTGATTTCTTCTTTGATCTTTATAATTTCCTTCCTTCTGCTGACTTTAGGACTTTTTTGTTCTTCTTTTTCTAATTCGTTTAGGTGGAGGGTTAAGTTGTCAATTTGGGATCTTTCTTCTTTTTTGAGAAAGGCCTGGATTGCTATAAATTTCCCTCTGAGCACTGCTTTCGCAGCATCCCATAGATTTTGAGAGGTTGTGTCTTCATTATCATTTGTTTCAAGGTAGTTTTTAATTTCCTTCTTGATTTCCTCATTGACCCATTGGTTTTTTAGTAGCATGTTGTTGAGTCTCCATGTAGTAGGTTTTTTCTCTTTCCTTTTCCCATGGTTGATTTCTAATTTCATGGCATTGTGGTCAGAGAAGATACTTGAGATAATTTCTACGCTCCTAAATTTATTGAGATTCGCTTTGTGTCCCAATATGTGGTCGATTCTTGAGAATGTTCCATGAGCATTTGAGAAGAATGTGTATTCTGATTTTTTTGGATGTAGTGTCCTGAAGATATCAATTAAGTCTAACTTTTCTATTGTTTCCTTTAGGATCTCTGTTGCTTTATTGGTTTTCTGTCTAGAGGATCTGTCCATTGATGTGAGGGGGGTATTTAGGTCTCCTACTATGATTGTATTCTCATCAATATCTCCCTTTATGCCCAGACACTTCTTATAACTAGTAATTGTCTGCACTGAAAGCTGTTTTACATTGAAATTTTTTTGGGGAAAAAGAGAACTAATTTAGTTCTCTTGGACGTGGAGTAATTGGAGGTGAAAAATTCAGTTCTCTCTCCCTGTGGAATAATAGTTTATTTAAGGCAGGGCTTTTGATATAGTGAGTAAGTCATTTCTATGCTGTATTTTAGATTAATGTTCATTATACTAATGAAGATTTTCTTTTATTACTTGAAGAAAAAGAAACAAGTCAGTCATCCAAAGAAGCAGGAATCAGTAAGTGATTCCTAAGGGATCAGGTTGGCATTTAGCACTAGAGGATTTTTCTTGCTTTTTCTTGTTAGAATTTCTCAGGCTGTAATTAAGTCATTCATTCTTATTTATTACTTGAGATTTCTTTCTTTTTGGTCATATTCTGTTGAATCTTAGATGCGGGTAATCGTTGAGATTTTTTTTTCCCACCTTGAAGGTACTGTACCTTTAAGACTTTGAGAGTCATTAGAATCACTAGAATTTTTCAGCAAAGGTGAAGAAAATAGCATTACTTAAATACATCTATTGAGTGCTCAAAGATGAATATTTCTCAGCTTCTGCCATCAAGGAACTCCTGGTATAGAGGAAGGACAAAAGGAAGGGACAAAGACACATGAACTACAGTCCAGCAGGTGCCATGTTGGAGGTGTAAGTGGAATCCTCTTGGACCACAGATGAGCAAGCCTTGCTCTGTTAATGCCGTGGAGCATCATCGGCAGGACAGGGAAAGCCTCATGGAACAAGCAGGGCTTGAAGGATAAGCAGGGATTCACCAGGCGAGTGAGAGGAAGAAGGGAACCCAGGCAGTGGGAAGAGCGTGTGCACAGACACAAAGGCTTTAACGTGCGTGTGGAGGCAACGTAACGGAGGGGGAAGAGTGGGCTTTCAGGCCAGGAGAGCCTGGGTTCAAAGCAGGTTCTGTCCCATGCTCAGGGTTTAGGGGCAGCTTCTTTAGATTTCTGGGTTCAGATGTCTGGACTGTAGACTAGAGACAGTTTCACCTAGATTTATCTAGGTGGGTGGAATGAGAGACAAAATGTCTAGTTCTGCGGAAGAATAGTAGATGTGGTCAGGTTTGGAGATGGGTAGCAAAGCGTTTTCTTATTTCTTTTTTTTTTCTTTTTTTTTCTTTTTGTCTTTTGTCTTTTGTTGTTGTTGTTGTTGCTATCTCTTGGGCCGCTTCCGCGGCATATGGAGGTTCCCAGGCTAGGGGTCGAATCGGAGCTGTAGCCACTGGCCTACGAGAGCCACAGCAACGCGGGATCCGAGCTGCATCTGCAACCTACACCACAGCTCACGGCAACGCCGGATTGTTAACCCACTGAGCAAGGGCAGGGACCGAACCCGCAACCTCATGGTTCCTAGTCGGATTCATTAACCACTGCGCCACGACGGGAACTCCCGTTTTCTTATTTCTAATGGACAAAACTCCCCATTGACTTTTATCCTTGCTGTAGGTTAAAGCAGCCACTGGAGAAGAGGTGTCAGCGGAGGACCTTGGAGGTGCTGATCTTCACTGCAGGTGAAACAGAAGCTGTTGTTTCTTTCCAGGATTGATTGTCGCTTGTTTGTTTAAAAGCAGTTTTAAATTATTTTTTTCAAGTGTTAAACCTGCCAGATCACACCACTTTATTTATTCTCGATCTGCTGTTTTAGGGTCCAATTCTTTCAAGTTCCATTTCTAAGCAGGAACGTCAGTTCTTTCATGATAGCCCAGAAAGACTGGAGAAACAGGTTCCTCTTTTGTTTTGTTTTGTTTTTTAGGGCCACACCCAAGGCATATGGAGGTTCCCAGGCTAGGGGTCGAATTGGAGCTACAACTGTTGGCCTACACCACAGCCACAGCAGTGCAGGATCTGAGCCACGTCTGCGACCTACACCACAGCTCACAGCAATGCCAGATCCTTCACCCACTGAGCAAGGCCAGGCCTCGAACCCGCAACCTCATGGCTCCTAGTCAGATTCATTTCTGCCACGCCACGAAAGGAATTCTACAGATTGCTTATTTATTTAACAAACATCCATTGAGCATCTGTTACATAACAGGTACTGTTTAGGTATTTGAGCTAATAAGATAGGCATTATCTTTGATCTCAGGAACCTTATAGTCTAGTCAGGGAGGTGGGCAGTAAACAAATCATCACCAAAAATTATTTAAGTCTGTATACATGGTAAGGGCTACAAAAAGAAGTCTTGGGAGGGAGGGCTCGTAGAAGGTAGAATTAACCTAGTGTTGTGCAGGCACTGACTTTGTTTAATTAACACTTATTCAGTGGAACACAGAGTGCTGGATGGTGAGCCATGGTTCAGCAATGAACTACAAGAGATTATGAAGTAGAGAAGCTTGTGAGTCACAGATCCTAGAGGAAGTACACAGCTCACCTGGAGGGGCTGCATGAGGAGGTCAAGGCAGAGTACCCAGAGAGGGAAAGACAGAGCCTGGGGCACATGTTTTTATTAGGGTCCATGGTTGGAGTGCTTTGGGCTTCCCTGGCTAGGGCCAGATTGGTCAGTCACACCAGAGGATTGGGGTAGAGGCCGGCCCCATAGAAATCTTATCTAAGGATACAGGCTGGGAGGTACGGGAGAGTGTTGATCATAAGGGCTCTTCGGAAAGTCACAGCCGACTCACCTTTGCTTGTGACTGAGCTGCTACCTAGGACTTGCTCGAGGGGCTGGTATCCATTTAAGGTCCCTGTAGCCCACTTGGCCCAACAGAATAGATGCTGAAGAGTAGCTTAGCTAAGCACTCAATAGCAGGTAAATATGAGCTGGTTCTCTGGGGAGGGAAAACATCCTACCCTGCGGCATCTGCCAGCAGCTGTAGTTTAAGTTATCCCACCACAGCTGCTGGGACACTGCTGAACCTGAAGTCAGGAGAGATGCACTCACTTGGCTCCTGTGGGTCAGCCATGAGCCGGCTCTGTCATTCACTGGTCTAACCATTGCAGGTTAGGGTTCAGGGGTCCGAAGACCATTTACGTCCTAGAATTTTGTGAGGATTAAATGAGATCCTGCGTGTAAATTGCTTGAAACAATGCCGACTCTGAATATGTACCTGTAGGAGTTCCCTTGTTGTGGCTCATTGGATTAATGTCATAATCAGTTATTAAGTATTTTGGACTCTCTTTTTGTATGAGCAATTCGAAAACCACTGAAAAGTTTAAGGGAGCAGTGTGCTGTTATCAAATATTTTGTTAGGAAAGAAAAGAATCCCTCTGGTTGCTAAATGGAGAATGCTTAGAGCATTGGCAAGAGTCTGTGAGGGGCCAGTTGGGTGATTGTATCAATAGAATAGGTGAAAGTTGCTGGTGGCTTAGATGGTTGTGGTAGTGAAGCTAGCTTAGGGGTGACCAGATTTTTTTTTTTGTCTTTTTGCCTTTTCTAGGGCCGCTCCCATGGCATATGGAGGTTCCCAGACTAGGGGTCGAATCGGAGTTGTATCTGCTGGCCTACACCACAGCCACAGTAACGTAGGAGCTGAGCCCCCTCTTCGACCTACATCACAGCTCACGGCAACGCCAGATCTTTAACCCACTGAGAGAGGCCAGGGATCAAACCCGCAACCTCATGGTTCCTAGTCGGATTCGTTAACCACTGAGCCACGACGGGAACTCCAGGGGTGACCAGATTTGAATTCTGTTTCCGAGGTGGAATTGAGGGACTTACTGAAGGATTTCTTTTTTTTTTTCTTTTTCTTTTTTTTTTTTTTTTTGTCTTTTGTCTTTTGTTGTTGTTGTTGTTGTTGTTGCTATTTCTTGGGCCGCTCCCGTGGCATATGGAGGTTCCCAGGCTAGGGGTTGAATCGGAGCTGTAGCCACCGGCCTACGCCAGAGGCACAGCAACGCAGGATCCAAGCTGCGTCCGCAGCCTACACCACAGCTCACGGCAACGCCGGATTGTTAACTCACTGAGCAAGGGCAGGGACCGAACCCGTGACCTCATGGTTCCTAGTCGGATTCGTTAACCACTAAGCCACGACGGGAACTCCTACTGAAGGATTTCATAGACAGAGCACAGGAAAGTGAGTTGACAAAGATGATGACATGAAATGGTTTCCTTTCTTGAGATTGGGAAGATGGGAGGAGGGGCAGATTTAGGGATGGGGCAGGCGGATCAGTGTTCCTTTTTTACCTGCCAAGTTAGAGATGCTCCAGACATCCAAGGAGAGATGCTGAGTAGGCAGTTAACCCTAAGATGTGGAACTCACATCAGTGCCGGAGATCTTTATTTGGGAGTCATCAGCATAGAAGTGGAATTTAAATCCTAGGACTAGATGAACTCACCTCGAGGTCGAGTTAGATAAGGAAGAGTGTCCAGGATTAGACCCTAAAGAACCCAGACATAAATGGCAGGTAGATCTAACCATTGAGCTAAGTGGCCTGGCAGGTGCAGGAAACCTTTCTTTGCTTGGCCAGAGCACAAACCCAGGGAGGCAGGTGGCTGTGGGAGCAGTCTAGTAGGTGGGAGAAGGAAAGTAAGTACACCATTTCCGCTCTCCCATCAAAGACCGCTGCCATGCTTTCGGATGAGTTGGCTAAGGGAACTGCCTTTGCCTCAGGTTTTCTTTTTTCTTTTTTTGGTCTATTTAGGGGCACATCTGTGGCATATGGAGGTTCCTAGGCTAGGGGTTGAATCGTAGCTAAAGCTACTGGCCTACATCACAGCCACAGCAACGCCAGATCCAAGCTGCCTCTTCGACTTACACCGCAGCTCAGGGCAGGTGCCAGATCCTTAACCCACTGAGCGAGGCCGGGGATCGAACCCATATCCTTATGGATACTAGTGGGGCTCATTACCACTGAGCCACAGGGGAACTTCCTGCCGTAGTTTTTCCTTCACTCTTTCTCATGGAGCCCTTATTTGTGGAGAGATTGATTGTCTAAGTGTTATGAGCAATACGACAGAATTTCAGGCCTAGTCCCTGTCCTCCAGGATTTATAATGTAATTATGCAGATAAGAGAAATAAGCAAGTGAACTATAAAACAATGACAAACCGAATACGCTGGCATGCTCCCAGGTTGACTGCTGGAGGCAGAAGGAGGAACAGGGAAGGCAAGAGCCGGAGCAGAGTGGAGGCAGGCAGAGAGGTGCTTGGCTGGGGAGCTTGGGTTTACACACCACGCTTGCTTGTTGAGATGAGCCCAGCCATGTGAGCAGAGATGCAGCGTTCCTGTCTCTCCTCCGGCCACTGACTGACTGTTACAGGGAGACAGTGGAGTCGATGTTTCTACTTGGAGACAGAGGGGATGCAGGTGGAATAGAAACAGGAGGGAGTGGCCGCCACTGTAGGTACGTATTCAGGTGAAGGAGGTGAAGATAGTATTTGAGTAGCATTAATTAAAAACATATATTTTTTGACTTTTTTTTTGGGGGGGGGATCTTTTTGTCTTTTTAGGGCCGCACCCTCCACTTATGGAGCTTCCCAGGCTAGGGGTCCAATTGGAGCTATAGCTGCCAGCCTGCACCCCAGCCACAGCCACGTGGGATCCGAGCTACACCACAGCTCACAGCAATGCCGGATCCTTAACCCACTGAGTGAGCCTAGGGATGAAACCCGTTACCTCATGGATGCTAGTCAGCTTTGTTAACCATTGAGCCACAACGGGAACTCCCTATTTTTTGACTATTTAAAGAAAGTCATCTGGTGTCTATAAAAGCCAGTGGCGGTATGTGTACCAAGTTAGGGGTGTAGGTTCGAGAATTCATCTTCCATTTCCTTCACTGTTACCCTGGTGACTGGATAAACGACTTAACTTCCCTGAGCCTCATTTCCTCAAGTGTGAAATGAAGAAACAGTTAGTTCCTGCTTCATAGCACAGTGGGTGGTACATACACTGCTCTATTACTACTGGCTATGAGCGTCAATAATAGCCTGTTTTAAATCATGATACAGTGATTACTGGTGATGGCTTTTTTTGGGAACAGTGTCATAAAATTAACCAGTCACAAGTTGCTTTGGCTTTTCTTCAGTGTAAGTACGTATTTGTGCCTCTGATTTCTCATCCTTAGTAATTAATTTGACGTAAAGCTTTACATAATACTCTCTTGTCAAAAGTTTCCCTTTCTTACTGTTTTGGTAAGTACTAGGCAGTTTTTAAAAGAAAGCGTTTTTTGGAGTTCCCGTTGTGGCGCAGTGGAAATGAATCCGACCAGCATCCATGAGGATGTGGGTTGGATCCCTGGTCTTGCTCCGTGGCTCCCGGATCTGGCGTTGCTGTGAGCTCTGGTGTAGGTCTGCAGACGTGACTCAGGTCCCGTGTTGCTGTGGTTGTGGTATAGGCCGGCAGCTGTAGTTCTAATTCAGCCCCTAGCCTGGAAACTTCTATAAGCTGTGGGTGTGGTCCTAAAAAGCAAAAGAAAAGTAAAAAAAGAAAAGAAGGCTTTTGTGGGGGAGTGGGGAGCATGCCTGCTGGATCTTTGGCCCACTGTGTCACCAGGTGACTCCAGAAAGCATTTTATTTTAAATATTTACAGATTTGGAAGTGATTCCTTCTGCTTCTCTTTGCGAGAGTTACTGCAGTGTAGCTAGAAGTGAGCAGTTTTAGCTGCTGTTATGTGTGAAGCATTTGAAGGTTGGTCAGTTGAAATGTTATATTAAATTAAAGAAACTTAAGGGTCTACTGTTTGCAAAGGTATTGGAGGACCATAAAGAGGAGTACACGTGGTCGCTGCCCCTACTGAGGAACACCGGACCCAGAGGTGGACAGTGACGTGAAACCCTGTGAGAGCCCAGTTCTAAGCAGGGTCTGTCTCCCAGGGTTGGGTGTTTTCCTTAGACAAGACATCAAAATTTAGAATGCAGCGAGCAGCTTAGTCCTTGCTCAAAAAAATGAACTAAAATTCTATTTTTTTTCAACTATACATTTTTGCCTGACTTCATAGTTTTTTAAATTTAAAATTTTTTTTTATTTTTTATTTTTATTTTTTTACTTTTTTAGGGCCACTCCCACAGCACATGGAAGTTCCCAGGCTGGGAGTCAAATTGGAGCTGCAGCTGCTGGCCTCCACCACAGCCACCGCAATGCAGGGTCCAAGCCGTGTCTTTGACTTACACCGCAGCTCATGGCACTGCCAGATTCTTAACCCACTGAGGGAGACCAGGGATTGAACCATCATCCTCTGGATACTTGTGGGGTTTGTTACTGCTGAGCCACAACTGTAACTCCCAGGGTTTTTTTTTAAATATAGTTTACTAGAAAATCATAGTATGTCTACAAGTGAAATAATAGGCCATCTAACTGAAACATAGCTAATAACCAGAGCACACATGTGCTTCATTTACATTGAACTTGAAAGTGAGCAGACTCTTCCATGGCCCTTAGCACAGTTCTGTTTTATCAATACCCTTTTTTTTTTTTTTTTTTTGTCTTTTTGCCATTTCTTGGGCCGCTCCTGCGGCATGTGGAGGTTTCCAGGCTGAGGGTTGAATTGGAGCTGTAGCCATTGGCCTACGCCACAGCCATAGCAATGCGGGATTGGAGCCGCCTCTACGACCCACACCACAGCTCAGGGCAATGCCGGATCCTTAACCCACTGAGCAAGGTCAGGGATTGAACCCGCAACCTCATGGTTCCCAGTCGTATTCGTTTCTGCTGCACCACGACGGGAACTCCATCACTACCCATCTTTACCACTTACCCGAGGGATGGTGTCTTCAAGCCTTTGTGTGTGCTTGCTTCCTGTGACAGCTCTCTCTTGGGGTGTCACTTGGTGATGGAAGCCTCAGCGGTCCCTCAGAAATGAGAGACCATGGAGTTCCTGCTCTGGTGCAGTGGGATTGGCGGTGTCTCTGTACCTCCAGTGTGCAGTTTCAATCTCTTGCCTAGCACAGGGGGTTAAAGGATCCAGCATTGCCATGGCTGTGGCAGTAGGTCCCAGCTGCTGCTCGAAACGGATTCCTGACCCAGGAACTCCAAATGTCCTGGGGCGGCCAAAAGAAAGAAGAGAGAAAGAAATGAGAAACCATAGTTGAGATGTCACTGGGGTCTCAGCTAGGTAGAAAGACTTTTTGTTGTGATCAACGATATCATGAAAGCGTGTCATCTGTGATTGAACTTTATAATGTAGTTTGAGGTGTGTGGGATGAGCCTTAAATAGAAGTCCTCTTCAGCAAAGCTCTGTGGTCTGGTAGAAGAAGTTCAAGATTGAGAAATAGAAGGTGTGGCTTCTCATGCAGCCACGGGCGGTCCTAGCCCAGGTACTTAACTTACAGGTACCTGTTTTTCCAGTTTATAAAACAAGGTTAATACTGACTTGTCAGGAACGTTATGAAGCTCATATTAGATGACATTTACTAAAATGTTTTGGACGTAAAAAGATGTCATCCTTAGATGAGAGAAGATGCTTGGGGTTTGAAATAGTTGATTTCCTTTTTCCTGTTCCGATTACTTAAGTGCGCTTTACTCTCTAGGAAGTCCGGGGTAAGTGACTACTACGCTTTGGATGATAATCACGCCCTTCACTTGGTTAGGACGATTGTGAGGAATCTAAATTATCAGAAGAAATTGGATGTAAGTTGAAAATGTTCGTTTATCTTTTCTTTTCCTGAAGAGCATTTTGGCTTCTGTCACCTTGACATCAGGTCTTTAAGCAGGCTCATGTGATGGTTCCATATCTCTGCAGGTTACCGTTGAACCTTCTGAAGATCCTCTATTTCCTGCTGATGAATTGTATGGAATCGTTGGTGCCAACCTTAAGAGGAACTTTGATGTCCGAGAGGTGTGTGAAGTGGAACCGTGAGCTGCAAGCTGTGCTGTCATGGTTTACGATGTGTGTCAACTATGTGTTATCTGTAAACTACGTGTATCCATGTTCAAAGCCAAAGTCTGTTTCAGACATGTTCGTTGCCCAACGAAAGCGCTATTTTGTGGATCTCAGGAGTGACATGTAATATCTTACTAAAAGAGGTGGGGGGAAGCCTCTTAATTACTGGAATGTTTTCAGTGGATGATGGTAAAGCTTGCTTGGTTCATAACTAGGACTCCATGTTCCTGGGCACCTTAGGAATGATGTGGGACAACTTCATTATTTCCAGCTGTTTCTTTCTTTCTTTCTTTTTTTTTTTCCCGGCTATTTCTTTTTAGTGTTCTTATTTTGGGAAATGGATGAAATGTCACTGAGTTGTTAAAAGAAAAAACATACCCTTTTAGATCAATTTGACATGAGCGAAGATTAGACTTCTGATTACATTTGAAGATGTTGCTATGGTTACAGATTGTTGACATAGTCCCCTGTGCTCCAGATCAAGCAATTTTTAGTGCTTGCTTATAGCAGGTAGTCTTTTAGTTTGCTCAGTATCCATGTCTGGCAGAATAATTTTTTTTTTTTTTTTTTGTCTTTTTAGTGCTGTTGCCCTCGGCATATGGAGGTTCCCAGGCTAGGGGTCCAATCGTCAGAGCCATAGCAACGCGGGATCCGAGCCTACGTCAGAGCCATAGCAACGCGGGATCCGAGCCGCATCTTCCACCTATACCACAGCTCATGGAAACGCCAGATCCTTAACCCACTGAACAAGGCCAGGGATCAAACCCTCGTCCTCATGGATGCTAGTCGGCTTGGTTAACCACTGAGCCATGATGGGAACTCCCCAGAATAATTTTTAAATTAGGAAGTTATCCTAATATCAGAATATGTGACTTAATATTTTGTTATGTTTCTGCTTGACTCTAATTGTGAAAAATATAAAAAATACAGAAAAGCATAAAATTGATGGTAATTCTGCGATCCAGAGAAAGCAGCCAATATTTTGGTATACATAAAAAAATATACATACATATATACATATATGTGTGTGTGTATGTGTGTATACATATATATTTTTTCTTTTTAGGACTTCACCATGGCATATGGAGGTTCCCAGGCTCAGGGTCAAATCAGAGCTGCAGCTGCCGCAGCCTACGTCACAGCCACAGCAACATCAGATCCAAGCCGTGTCTGCGACCTACCCCACAGCTCACGGCAATACTGGATCCTTAACCCACTGAGCGAGGTCAGTGATTGAACCCGAGTCCTCATGGATGCTAGTCAGATTTGTTTCCCCTGAGCCATGCCGGGAATTCCTACATACATATTTTTTTTCTAATTCCATTTTTTCCAGTTTAAGTTATAAATATTTTCCCATTATTTAAAAGTTCTTCATGAAATGTTTTCCATGGCTAGGTCCTAATTCTTATGATAGGACCTGGGCATGGTGGGCACTCAGTAAGTATTTTTTTGAATGAATTGATGAATATAGTGTCCCACTTACTGATGTGTACAATTACTTAGGCAACACTCTGTTATTGCTAGAGTCTTAAATCTTTTTTTTTTTTTTTTTTTTTTTTTCTTTTTTGGCTGCTCTGTGGCATACGGAGTTCGCAGGCCTGGGATCAAATCTGAGCTGCAGTTGCTGTGGCAATGCCTGATCCTTTAACCCACTACACTGGGTCAGGGATCAAACCTGCGTCCTGGCACTTCAGAGATGCAGCCGAACTCGTGCCACAGCAGGAACTCTAAATCCTGGATTTTAATAGAACTTCACCTGGCATTTCCCTTTAGCAAGGTAACTTAGTTAACTAAGTTTTCAAGTTAGGTTTTAAGTTTGACTTTTCAATTTACTACAGGAATAGAAAAAAATGGTACTTGCTGTGTGATGTGCCTGAAAAATGAGTTGTTCCAGATAGTCACGTTTTCTAGATGGCTAAGAATATATTCTTTCAAGCATTAATACCTTTTTTTCATTTATTCCACAATGTTTATTGAGTATTTGTTTCATCGAAGGTATTGCTTCAGGCACCAGGGGCACAGAAATGAGCAAAACAGATGCAAATCCACGCCTTCATGGTAGTTCCATTTCATTTTAATGGAAATCTTTTTTATAAAGATAGACTTCTGCCTTCTTGAGTTGTATCCTGGAATTCTACCTTCTGCTGATTTATGTTCATCATTGTGATGGTAATTTGTTGTATTTTGCTATAATGGCAAATAAGCCTTGTATGGAGGTCCTATTAGTATATGGAGCTGTGGGACAACAATGGGGTATTAATTAGAAAACTCAGGTTCTAGTCCTTGTTTCCCTGGTCAGTGGTCCTGAGATTGAACCTCTCTGAGCATTGATTTCCGCTCCTAGAAGTAGGATTCGTTTCATATGGTGTGTCTGCTTCCTGAAGTTTGAGCCTCTGTGAAGATCAGTTAGTATATTGTATGTGACTGTGAGTGGACTTCATTGCAAAGCAGCTGGAAGGGGCTTTTCCCTTAAGTGGCCCCAGGTTGCTCTGCCCTTTTGAGTGACTTTGTGGAAGAATGGTTGTTGTTATGTGTTCACTGTTTTTCAAAATGTACAGTGTTGGAAGTACATAACATTTAGATAACTGTTATATCCCCGTTACATTATTAGACCTTTTAGGAAAATAACTAAAACATAATTCAAAGTCATCTTATACTTTTTGGAAAGAGAGATATTGGGAAGCAGTCACTCATTTTTCAGCCTTTGCATCTTACAAAAGAAGGCTTTGATTGACATAGCAAATAGGAAGAAGGAAGTTCAAACTAGAGAGGAAAGATGATGTGTAGCATCTAAAATAGCTTCTGAAAAAATGTGGGATATGCTTCATGTTTAGACCACTTTCAAATAGTCCTGATGTATAGTGTTAAGCCCTGAGGATAAACTATTTAGTAATCTCTACTCTGTTGAGTTTCATATATATATTATTCTGAATATATATGTTATAGTTTAGAATCACTGGACCTTTGTGGAAGGCTTAATAATAATAGCTACTGTTTGATGAGTGCTAGGCAGTGTGCTTTGTAATTAGCACTTATGTATTATCTTTTTTTTCTTTCTTTCTTTCTTTCTGTCTTTTTTTTTAAGTGGATGAGAAAACTGAGGCTCTGGGGATTTTTCGTAGCCAGCCTGTGATTCTAGTTTCTCAGCGAAAGAGCTGGGAGGACCTAGGAGTCAGAGTGGTTCTTCGTCTCAGCATTGTTTTCTTAGGTTCCTTTACCACTAGGCTATCACACCCACACAGCTTTTCCCATCTTTGTTGAAGTGAGAACCAAGACTCATAGGGGTTAAATAAATGACTTACTCCAGGACACACACGTTATATGGGATAGCTTTGGTTGGAGCCTAAGTCTTCTGCCTCTAAGCCTGGATCAGGCTTTCTTATGGAATCCCCCACCCTCGGCCGATAGAGCTGAGTAGCCCCTAAAGCTGAGTCTCGAAACTGGCCCACACATTTTCTGTGCTTCTCTGGTATGTGTTGCTGGTGGTGCTGTTGCTTTTACAGTGACGTGTAAAATCAGGGCCCAGAATGACTTCAGGGTATGATTAACCATGCATATCAAGGGAAATGCTAGCGAAAAGATGGTCTGAGTAGGGTGAAATTTTCTGAAAGTAACAATTTCACTATGAGTTTGTTTTCCTTATAAATAACTTCAGTGCAGAAATTCTTTTGTAATATAATTGCTAAGGGACATTGTTATTTTTCCCCTTAGGTCATCGCTAGAATCGTGGATGGAAGCAAATTCAGTGAATTCAAGGCCTTATATGGAGACACTTTAGTTACAGGTATAAAGGTGAAGAAGTGAAAATGTGAACAATGATGCTCTGAAAAGAAGTGATTTCTTGTCTCATGGTTCTGATGAACTTGGCATGAGCTTTGTTCTGTAGAGCAGTACACACGGGTGAGTCAGCATTCAAAAGGTGTGTTTCGGAAAGATCATTTGTAGCTGATTGCCTCATGGATCCAGAGTTTAAAATGATGACGGATGCTGTGGTACAGGCCCTTATTCTGTGACTCTGTGGCGTTAGCTCTATAAAAAGGTTCTTATCACAGTAAAATTAGCAGAAATATTTGTAGGGTTTTTTTTATTAATTTATTTTATTTTTTAATTTTTTTGGTCTTTTTGCCTTTTTTAGGGCCACTCCTGCGGCATATGGAGGTTCCCAGGCTAGGGGTCCATTCGGGCCTAAACCACAGCCACAGCAACGTGGGATCTGAGCCGCATCTGTGACCTACACCACAGCTCACTGCGATGCCGGATCCTTAACCCACCGAGCAAGGCCAGGGATCAAACCCGCAACCTCATGCTTCCTAGTCGGATTCGTTAACCACTGAGCCATGACAGGACCTCCCCATGTAGTTCTTTTTGTTTCTCTGGATAACTGTACTTATTCTGAAAATTTCAGCACTCTTTTGTTCTTTAGTCTCCAGTTCAACTATAAAGTTTGATGTGATGTTTCAGTTTCCTGGAACATTCTAGACTGAGTTAAACCTCCTCACCACCTCTTCATAGGGCTAATGTTGATCCATACAAATACTAGATTGCGAATACAGGACAGAATACCATGCCTGGAAAACCAAAATGAGGACTCTTATGGAAGTTGTTTCATTCACCTGAAGTGAATCATTATCCCTAATTATCTTGGACACAACTGGCAAAACAAATTTGGGCATTTTACTTGGTCCTGCGAAAGCTCTAAAATGCAGTAGTTCATGAAGGCAGCATATCGGAATAGAAAAACAAGTAGCTGCAAAAATCCCAACTGCCAACATACACTGAGGCTTAAGGCTAAGTCACAACACTTTCTCCTGGTCGGATTTATGAGCAAGAGAAGGGTTCACACTAGGAGTGAAATTTATGGCTTTGCATTTAGGTGTTTAAGTGATTAAGAGCTTTTTGTTTGATATATAGACAGGATTTGTCACCAAATAGTTCAGGATGTAACCCTCCTTGTGCAGCGGTTTAAAGCAAGTCAGAGCTGTTTCTGCCTCTTTCTCAAAGATGAATGGGCTGCCTTTGTCATCTGTGTTTATGCATTTGCCCTGGACTTGCTAAAAGACTTGTGGTACCTTTGCCCCTTCAAGGACCAGGGATCCATCCCTTTTCCTCCATCTGTTCTTGTCTGTACTGGAATTCAAATGAGGTTGAGGAGCGAGGGGGAAGGGGAGTGAGACGAGAGGAATGAGAAGGGGAGGAAGGAATGGGGGGAGATGAGAGGGTGAAGGGGGAAATGAGATGGGGTAGGGGGATGAGGGGAAAGGGGTAGCAGGGGGATGATGGGATGAGGGGGCTGAGATGGGAAGGAGGGACAGTGATGGCGAGGGGCCATGAGGGGGTCGGGGCCGTAAAAGGCAGCAAGGAGGAAGAAGGAGCGCTTTTTCTAAGGATCACATATCTCTGGTGGTTCTTACAGCTTTCTTCCTGCCCCCGCTCTTGCCATTTGCAGGCCTAGGAGTTTCCGAGACATTTTGCTTTCTTGTTTGGCCTATAGGAAGTTGGTAAAAGTCACTCCTTCCACAGGTGGCCCTGGTGTAATGGGGCATGTGCGCTGCTCAGCAGGATTAAGGATGGATGGAAGGTCAAAAGAGCCCACAGGGCAGAACCCTTCAGCAGTGTCACCTTACCGCTGAGACATGTGCCAGACTCCCAGCTCTTTTTGTGGGATGAGGCAGGACTCCGAGTGGATGGCAAGAACTTTGGGGGACGTTTTCCCCTCGCTGAATGGCCTCTGTAAGTGGCCATGCCCTAGAAGGTGTGCAGCATAGGCTTCTGGCTAAGATTTTAGGTCTGAAAGACCAAGGGAAATTGAGGGGACCAACAATGTGTTTCATTTTATCACATTCACTAAACATAAGGAAACAACACAAATCAAGACAAAAGAGTAAAGAACAAAAACAAATCTTTCATTCAGTGTTCTGGCTTCTCAGTAGGTTGACATTCTATCTTATTCATTTTTCGAGCCCCTGCTTTGTGTTGGGCGGCCCATGTTGGGGGTCTTAGCAGCAGCCTGCCCAGCTTGAACTTGAAGAAAGAGCCTGGTCCAGGAACCTTGGCAGTGTGTTTGCTTTGACCCCCTCTGACAAGCACAGTTTGTTGGCACTTGGCGACTAAGTATCACCTGTTTGTCATAGTTGGTAGGTTTGTTGAAAATCGCTCTTGGGAAGGCCTCTAGTCACATCCTTCCTATTTATAAAATAGCCTGGTGAAATCATCAGAAGTGTCTCCACAAAATAACAGGGTTTTTGTTTTTTTTTCCCCTTTTTCTTCTCCCTCATTTCTGCTGTGTGTGTGTGTGTGTGTGTGTGTGTGTGTGTGTGTGTGTGTATGGAAAGTGGGTGTTTGGGGTGGTGGTGGTGGAGAGACAAAAACAAGCATTGTGGAAAGGAGAAAGAAGATGCAAACAGAGGGAAAAAGCAAGTGGAGTGATACATTCATTCTTCTAAACTTAACCGGATTTCTTCGCTAAACCTTGGTTGCCACCAGGCTTGACTACGTTCCTGCTTTTTAAAAAAATTTGTCTTTGCTGAGTTTATCCCCTTTGTTTCAGGGGCCTGTCGTTAGTTTCAGGGCAAGCTAAGCTGGTCACCTGCACCTGGCTGATGGTTCTGAACATTGTTTAGAGGGATCTATGTCTCTGATTGATTCTATTTCAGAATGCTTTCTGGGTCTGGTGCGTAAGAGACACTCAGATATGTCACATGAATGAACGGATGACTCACTGACCCAATCATCTAACCAAACCGTTAGGTCAGACAAGTGGAAACCTCAGCAGGTAGCACATACCGTTCAAGACAGCAAAACACCTGGACTCTGGTGCCTTAGAATAAATTGGGCCAAGAGCTGTTTTGTACCGTAGATGATATTTCTACCTTTTAAACATTGATTTGAGGCGAAACAATGTATAAAGATGTCTGTTGTGAATTAAGAGCCCTCTGAAGTACATACATCTTTGTTTTTCAATTTTCTTTTGAGGATTTGCTAGAATATATGGATACCCAATAGGGATCATAGGAAACAATGGAGTCCTCTTTTCTGAATCTGCAAAAAAGGCAAGTACGATTAAACATGTTTTAGTGTTTTTCTGTTTTTATTCCAACGTTATCAAATAATGACTGAAAATGCGTTGTGTAAAAGCTTTCCAGTATTTAACCAGATGCCTTAACAAACAATGCCATGTGTGTATACACACGCGAGCGTGTATGGGTGTGCGTGTTAATGTTGGAAACACCTTTAGGGAGGTTTCCGTGAACATCATGAGCAAAATACAAATGCTTTTCTTAGGAAAGTTTTTAATTTTTGAATTATAACTGCCATGGATGACGTGTACGTACGTATTCTAAGAATATAGGCATGTATGTCTTGAAAGTGTTCCATGCGCTCGAGGTGTTCAGAGAAGCTAATTCACATGGTTGTGAGACATGATCTGCTCTATTCTATCCCATCGTCTGTCTTGATTCTATTTTTGCTTTTTGGAAACGAGACGATAGTGGGTCTTGTTACCGAAGTTTTAGTTTTATTTATGTATTTAATTAATTTATTTTTCTTTTCAGGGCCACACACTCAGCCTATGGAAGTTCCCAGGCTAGGGGTCAAATTGGGAGCTACAGCTGCTGGCCTACGCCAGAGCCACAGCAGCACCAGATCCGAGCCGCGTCTGCGACCTGCACCATAGCTCATGGCAGCACCAGATCCTTTAACCCAGTGATCACAGCCAGGGATCGAACCCACATCCTCATGGATAATAGTCAGATTATTAACCCACTGAACCACAACGGGAACTCCCTGAAGCTCTAGTTTTAAGAGAGCAAATTCCTGAATATCTTTTGGCTTAGTGTTCAGTTTTAATATGTCATTGTCTCAGATTTACATAAACTTGAATAAATGTAATTCATGTACTTATTTGATAAGATGTTTTCTTTTTTTTTTTTTGGCCAAACCCATGGCATGTGGAAATTCCTGTGCTAGGGGTTGAACCTGCACCATGGCAGCAGCCCCGGTGATAACGCTAGATCCTTAAGCTACTTTACCACCTGGGAACTCCTAAAATGTTTTAAGAAAATAGAAATGTGGAGTCCCCTTGTAGCACAGTGGGTTAAGGATCTGGCCTTGTCATTGCAGCAGCTTGGGTTTGATCCCTGTCTGGAAACTTCCACATGCCTCAAGTGTGGTTAAAAAAAAAAAAAAAGGAAAAGAGGAAAGAAAAATGTTTAGCATTGTTTTCCCACTTCAAATGATAGAATAATTAACAAGGTAAAAGTTTTCTTACTGAGGCAGGTAACAGGAGGTTAAGCACTCTCATACCCTAATTTGGAAGAATTTGTTTTTGGTGGAATGTTTACCAGTAAAGTAAATTTCTGGATTCTGTTATTTATTATTGTTCTCCCTCTGAGATGATACGATGAAAATAAGAAAGTAAAAATAAAGAAAATGAGTTCCCATTGTGGCCCAGCAGGTTAAGGATCCGACATAGTGTCCACGAAGATGCGGGTTTGATCCCTGGCCTCCCTCGGTGAGTTAAGGATCCAGCATCGCTGTGGCTGTGGTGTAGGCTGGCAGCTGCAGCTCTGATTCAACCCATGGCCTGGGAACTTCCATATGCCGAAGGTGCGGCCATAAAGAGAAAAAAAAAAAGAAAAGTCACCTACACTCATACCAAAAATAACCTTGAGTAACATTTTATTATGGTTTCTTTTTTCTTTTCTTTTTTTTTTTTTTTTTAATGGCCACACCTCAAGATTATGCAAGTTTCTGGGCCAGGGATTGAATCCAAGACGGCAGCACCAGATCCTTTAACCCACTGTGCTGGGCTGGATATCACACCCAAGCCTCTGCAGTCAACCAAGCTGCTGCACTTGGATTCTTAACCTACTGCACTACAGCAGGAACTCCTCCCCTTTTTTAAAAAAACAGAATTGGTGTTGCCAGATATAGAGAGGTTTTGCTTGTTTTCATTTAAGAGTACGTATAGTGATTGTTTTCTAAAATATTAAATATTCCTAATACAATGACCTTCAGTGACTATATAGTATACTTATTTCAATAGAGAATATGTTTCAGACTGAGGCCAACAAACTTTGCCTAGTTTTATTTGTTGGCTTGTCACAGATAAACCTGGGAGGAGAGCTGTGTTTGGCCGCAGTCTGACATTTCATTTGTTGAAGTAAGCCCCACAGGTCTGTGTGATCTCCTCATTCTCATGCTTGAGGTCAAGCAATTGCTTTGCAGTCTTGCGCTTGTCAAGGCATTTCCTGCTAAATTAAAGGGGTCTTCAAATAGTAAACAATAAAGGAAACAGTTTAAAATGTTTTGTTTTTTTTTTTTTTAAGGCTGCAAATGGAAGTTCACAGGCCAGGGGTCGAATTGGAGGTATAGCTGCCAGCCTACACCACAGCCGCAGCAACACGGGATCCTTAAGCCACTGGGCGGGGCCAGGGATCGCACCTGCATCCTTGTGGCTACTAGTGGGGTTCGTTTCTGTTGAACCACAACAGGAACTCCAGTTTTAAGTGTTTTCTTACTCAAATAATCCTTAGAAGACAGGGAAAGGAGTAGTTATATTTTTGTGTGGTTAAATAACTAATTTCCTAAATTTGTGTTTTGTGTGTGGGGTTTTGTTTTTTTTTTTTTTTTTTTGTCTTTTTGTCTTTTCTATGGCCACACCTGTGGCATATGGAGATTCCCAGGCTACGGGTCTAATCAGAGCTGTAGCTACCAGCCTACACCAGAGCCACAGCATCATGGGATCCAAGCTTCATCTGCGACCCACACCATAGCTCACGGCAACACCAGATCCTTAACCCACTAAGCAAGGCCAAGGATCGAACCCACAACCTCATGGTTCCTAGTCAGATTTGTTAACCACTGTGCCACCACAGGAACTCCAGTTTCCTAAATTTAATGTTAAAAGGCATCTAGCTCTCATCTAAAAATCTCATTTTCTGGATAATGTTGGCAAGAAGGATTTTACTAAATCTTGGTGCATGAAAGAATTTCAGATCATCATCAAAACGTAGATATCCCAGAAGGGCTTGTATTCTTATCTTTCTAAAAGTGGAGAACCAGAGAATTATCTTAAGGTGAGGCTCAGAAATTCTCATCGACAAGCAATTCTTTCTTCTCTGCTACTGAAGTTTCACTTGCTGTTTGGAATGTTAGTGATTGACTTCATGTCTTCATCTGTCAACTCCGCAGGACAGGAGCTGTGTCCTGTGGAGCTGTCCTATGGCCACGTCCCAGTGACCACACAGGTGATTGTGCAAAACAAGTGCAGTAAAAAGCACAGTCACATGTCCCATTGATAGTGAGCCTATGCTGTAGTATTATTGTCACTTTTCTTATGAGGTTAGAATAGCCAAGGAAAGGGTATTCTTTTTTTGACGCAAGTGTAGTGTTTGCAGGATGCGTGATGATTACAGATTTGTTACTCCCCTCTAAGATTTTTATTTTATTTGCCTTATAGGGGGCTCATTTTGTCCAGTTATGCTGCCAAAGGAATATCCCTCTGCTGTTCCTTCAAAACATTACTGGTAAGGAAATTGCCTAATTGGTTGGGTTGCAGTTTTTCTACAGCTGCACTGCCCAGTATGGCTCATGTATTGTTTGCAGTTTTTCCAGATTATATTTAAGCGTTAACCCTTCATGAATCTTAAATTTGGGGGGGGGGGTTATCCTTTTTTTTTTTAAGCCATGTTCTCAGCATGTAGAAGTTCCCAAGCCAGGGATCATATCTGAGCCACAGCAGTGACAAGGCTGGATCTGTAACCCTCTAAGCCACTGGAGAACTCCTATGCATATTTTTAAGTGAAGCAGTTTCTGAGTTTTGTGCATCACAAACGTTGCAGTGGCCTCCCTTTACTCCTGCACATCTGTACCCCCGGAAAGCAGCAGCATGTTCTCAGCCAGTATTGCTCTCTGGTCACTGCCAGAGGGTGTTGTCTGACCCATCGTCTCTTTTCTAGTACTTTGTTCTCCGTAAAGGATTTCAAGCACATGCTCTGGTCCTCCCTTTTCCTCATCTTTTATTGTGTAGTTAATTCTACCCGAAGCAACATCCTTTTAAAATGGCATGCACATCCAGAACCAAAGTCTGGGATTTGAGTTTTGTCTCCAAAGAATGGAATGGCCAATGTCAGCTGGCCAATTTCATGTTCTTTTTTTTTTTTGTCTATTTGCTATTTCTTGGGCCGCTCCCACGGCATATGGAGGTTCCCAGGCTAGGGGTCCAATCAGAGCTGTAGCCACTGGCCTACACCAGAGCCACAGCAATGCAGGATCCGAGCCGCGTCTGCAACCTACACCACAGCTCAGGGCAACGCCGGATCGTTAACCCACTGAGCAAGGGCAGGGACCGAACCCGCAAGCTCATGGTTCCTAGTCGGATTCGTTAACCACTGCGCCACGACGGGAACTCCCAATTTCATGTTCTAATGGATGATCCTAACCCATGGATGAAATGACTTTAAGGTCTCTTATGTTTCTAGAGTTCTTTTTCCTAGAATTCTATGATTCTCTTACTTATATTTTTTGTATGTTGCATGGTGCCAGACATAGAGGCCCCCAATTCACCTAAAAAGAATGGTTGGTTAGCTGAAAACATTTTTCTCCCAGTCTTCTAAGTCATGCAAGGTTACCTCAGGTTCAGAGGAAGGAGAGGCTCTTAGCTGTTGGGATCAGACATGCCTTTATGAGAAAGAGTTTGGCTCTTGACAGTCAGCAGGGCTTTAAATAATACTGGTGCTAAAACATCTTCATTCCGTGCCATTCTTAGGTTTAAGATATTTGATTATGGAGTTCCCTTTGTGGCTCAGCAGGTTAAGAACCTGACATAATGTCCGTGAGGATGCAGGTTCAATCCCTGGCCTTGCTCAGTGTGTTAACGGTCCAGTGTTGCCACAAGCTACGGTGTAGGTCACAGATGCAGCTCAGATCCAGTGTTGCTGTGGCTGTGGTATAGACCGGGAGTTGCAGTTGATGTGACCCCTAGGTCGGGAATTTTCATATGCCACCAGCGTGGCCCTAAAAAAAAAGGTATTTGGTTCGATGACTTTTGAGAGGAGTTGTGTCCACACGGCAGCCTGAGAAGGGCTTTGTGTGGCAAACCTTCTAAGAGGGCCGATTAAGTATTCTGAAGGTTCACTGGTCCAGGGGGCTTTGTTACTGATAATGAGTCATGATTTATTAACCACCGGTTAACTTAAACCGTGTGCTTGGAAAATGGCTACATTTTGGTTTTGCTCTATTTTTAGGTGGGTTGGGGGCAGAGAGCAGAGACTGAGTTTGGCTTTGCAACATTGCATTAGAGGGACCTGTGTGGCTTCCACGTGGAGATATGTGGTAGGCAGTTGAAAGGTCTTGAGCAAGAAGAGGTGTGTTAGCTGGACTGAAGAAGGAGCAGCTTCAGAACCTGGAGATGGTGTTGAGAGCTGTGGGAATAGATGACACCCAGAGAGAAGAGAAAGGTCTCAGGGATACTCTGAGTCACTCCACTTTCTTCCGCAGAGCTGAGAGTTAAGGAAGAGAGGCAGCCTGATTTTGTTGTTCTTTATGGTGTGAAAAAGAATGGTGGGAGAAAGAAAGCCCAGTGAGATGGCCTCAGTCTTCATTTGGAAGGCAGAATCTCGCAGGGGACTTAGAGGGGCCTTGGGGTGATGGGTGGGGAGTGAAAGCTTAAAGAGAGTCGATATTTGAGAGAGCTATTATGGGAAGTTGCAGGGAGTCAAGATGAAATAAACAGATAAAGGAGTTTCTTTCTTTTCTCTCCCTTCCCCCTCCCCCCCCCCCCCCCCCCCCCGGTTTTCAGGGCCATGCCTGTGGCATCGGGAGGTCCCCAGGCTAGGGGTTGAATCAGAGCTCCAGCTGCCAGCACCCCGCCACAGCCACAGCCACTCAGGGTCCCATCCGGGTCTGCGATCCACACCACAGCCCACGACAACACTGGATCCCCAACCCCCTGAGCGAGGCCGGGGACAGAACCTAAATCGGGTTCGTTACCACTGAGCCCTAATGGGAACTACTGATAAAGAGTTTCTGAGCTGTTCCAAGGGCCTGGTTCAGAGGGCAGGGCTGGTAACCAGAGGAAGTACATGGTCCCTGGTGAGGGCAAGGGTTGTTAAGTCAGTACTGTGGTATTGACAGCAAGTATAGGTGATCCTTAAAAAATAGTTGAACTGAATTGGATTATCTGGTGCTAGAGATATACAAAGGAAGAACAGCGACAATCAAATAGGCATTTGAGTCTAACCATGGGGAAAAAGACAAAGGAAGCCTGACTTGGCCTTTTTAAGGTGAAGAGGAAGGACCCCAAGGCTTGGAAGGCCCAGTGCAACTGTAGACTAGTGTCAGCAGAGCTGGGAGCTTGGAGAAGTAGAAGGGTCCCGTAATTAGGATGAGAATTATCTTACCTTGTTCTTGAGTCAATGGCAGGGACTCTTAGTGTCTCTATGAAACATTAATTTCATCACAGTTTTAAGGCAGCAGTTCAGAAGGAACAATCTATATGTTAAACCAGGTCAGTGAATCCTAAAGCCCTCACATTTGGGCTTGCCACAGTACTTTTTCCTTAGCTTGCCGTATCACCTTTTTGTATCAGCAAGCTATTGTTTTGAGATAATTCCCCTTCCTTTCTTTCCTTCTTTCCTTCTTTCCTTCTTTCTTTCTTTCTTTCCTTCCTTCCTTCCTTCCTTCCTTCCTTTCTTTCTTTCTTTCTTTCTTTCTTTCTTTCTTTCTCTTTCTTTCTCCTTTCTCTCTCTCTCTTTCTCTTTCTCTCTCTCTTTCTTTCTTTCTCCCTTTTTTTAAGGCCGAACGTTGTGGCACATGGAAGTTCCCAGGCTAGGGGTTGAATCAGAGCTACAAGCTGCCAGTCTACACCATAGCCATAGCAACTTGGGATCCAATCACGTGTGCAACCTAAATCACAGCTGACAGCAACTCTGGATCCCCGACCCACTGAGTGAGGCCAGGGATAGAACCTGCATCCTCATAGATACCAGTCGAATTCATTTCCGCTGGGCCACAGTGGGAACTTAGAGATCATTTCTTGAATATAATTTATATTCTTATCTTGTTTGGGGTTTTCTGTGTGCATCCAGAGGGCAAGGGTTATTATGTCAATACTGTTGTAGCCACAGCAGGTACAGGTTGTCCATAAAAGTATGATTGAATTGGGTTACAATTCAATTGGAAGCTTTTTTTTGGTGGGGGGGGGAGTCACACCCACGGCATATGGAAGTTCCCAGGATAGAGGTCGAATTGGAGCTGCAGCTGCTGGCCCACACCACGCCACAGCAACTCGGGATCTGAGCCACATCTGCAACCTACACCTCAGCTCATGGCAATGCTGGATACTTAACCCACCGAGCAAAGCCAGGGATCAAACCTGCATCCTCATGGCTACTAGTCGGGCTTGTTACTGCTGAGCCACAATGGGAACTCCAACGGGAAGCAATTTAAAAAAATTATTGGAGAAAATTTTATTTTACCTCTTAAAGTGCATTTGGGGGGAGCGTATTTCACATGTAGATATTTTGTTAGGGTGGGAGGTCTGGTAAATATAGTTTGATAAGATATCTTTCCAGTTCCTTGGTGGAATGACCCCTGCATATTCATCCCATCACCCAGAGGCTCTCTTTCTGCTTCTCACAGGATTCATGGTTGGTAGAGAATACGAAGCCGAAGGAATTGCCAAGGATGGAGCCAAGATGGTGACTGCAGTGGCCTGTGCCAACGTGCCAAAGATAACTGTCATCATCGGGGGATCATATGGGGCTGGAAACTATGGGATGTGTGGCAGAGCCTATAGGTGGGTGGTTATTGTGATTTTCTCTGAAAGAATGAATCACACCTCAAGTATAATGATGAATGGTCAGTTTAGTTCAGGTTTGTATGAAATACAGGATGGTATTCACAAATCTCAGTTATACCAAAATTTGTATCATCTGGAGGGGTGAAGTGATACTTAATGATAAAGGTACTACTTGGAAGAAATCCATAATGAGGATCAGGAAATATTTTGAAATGACTGATAATGAAATACTGCATATCATAACTTATATGATGCAGCTAAAATCTTGCTCTGAGAAAGGTATGTAGACTGACTTACTGATACATATACTGGAAAAGAATCAAGGCTGAAAACCAATGAGCCAAGCAACCAGCCCAAGAAGTTCAAAGAAGAACAGCATATTAAAACAAGACAAGTAGTAATAGGACATGATAAAGAGCAAACATAGTAAAGATAGAAGAATCAGGAAAGCCCAAAGTTGCTTTGTTTAAAAAGGTTAACAACAAGAATCCTCTGTTAAAACTAAAAAAAAAGGGTGAAGCACATCTAACCAATTTTTAGGATGTAAAACAGCACATAACCCCTCACAATAAGAGGATATTTTCAGTACGTTTTTGCTCAGTAAATTTAAGTGAAATGAAAGAATACATTTTATGAAAGCACACATCAGAATCACCTAGAAAACTAAGAAAACCTACCACACTCAGGCCCCACCACTGGAGATTAGTCTGGGGTGGGTTCTAGGCATTGTTTGTGTGTGTGTGTTTTGTTGTTATTGTTTTAAGGGCTGCACTGACAGCATATGGAAGTTCCCAGGCTAGGGGTCAAATCAGAGCTGCAGCTGCCGTCCTACACCACAGGCACTGCAATGAAAGATCTGAGCCGAGTCTGCAATCTGTACCACAGCAGTGCCAGATTGTTAACCCACTGAGGGAGGCCAGGGATCGAACTCGAGTCCTCATGGGTACCAGTCTAGTTCGTTACCCCTGAGCCACAACGGGAACTCCCTCCTTTTTTTTTTTTTTTTTTTAAATCCTCAGATAACTGTGATGTGCAGCTAGCATGAAGAACCACTTATTTATTTATTTATTTTTGTCTTTTTAGGGCCACAGGTGCGGCATATGGAGGTTCCCAGGCTAGGGGTCCAGTTGGAGCTGTTGCTGCCGGCCTATGCCAGAGCCACAGCCACGCCAGATCTGAGCTGTGTCTGCGACCTACACCACAACTCCTGGCAACGCCGGATCCTTAACCCACTGAGTGAGGCCAGGGATCAAACCCGCAACCTCATGGTTCCTAGTCAGATTCATCTCCGTTGCGCTACAACGGGAACTCTGAAGAACCACTAATTTAAAAGGTAAACATGGGTCTCTGAAAATCTGTGTTGTGCAGTGAATCATTTGATCATTCTTTGCTTCCCGCCCCTACAGCCCAAGATTTCTCTACATGTGGCCAAATGCTCGCATCTCAGTGATGGGAGGAGAGCAGGCGGCTAATGTGCTGGCCACAGTAGCAAGGGACCAAAGAGCACGGGAAGGGAAACAGGTAAAGGCCATTTCTTCTCTGTCTCTGCTTTTACCAGAACCCCTCCAAGTTCATGGGGAGGTTCTAACAGGGCCCCGCTTTATCTAGAAGATGCTGACCTAGAAGTTGTTTTAGCAACTTAGCCTTGCATTCTCCATCTCTCTTTTTAAAAAGAGCCATTTCATTTGCAGTACCTTCTTATGGTAATTTACACATGTTTCAGAATCTTCAAGAAAATACTTCAGAAACTCTGGCTGTGAGGGCCTGAGGCATAAAGATGTTTGATTCTTAGTCATTTGCAGTTAGTGAGATTTAAATAAATCCAACTTGGAGTTCCTGTCGTGGCTCAGCAGGTTAAGAACCAGACTAGTATCCCTGAGGATGCAGGTTTCATCCCTGGCCTTGCTCAGTGGGTTAGGGATCCCGTGTTGCTATGAGCTGTGCTGCAGGTCGCAGTTGTGGCTTGGATCTGGCGGGGCTGTGGCTGCAGCTCCAATTCACCTGATAGCGTGGGAACTTCCATATGCCACACATGCAGCCGTACAAAGACAAAAAAGAATAAATAAAGAAACAAACAAACAAATAAATCTGACTTACGTCTTTGATTTTATGATCTAAAGCAGCAGAACTTTGTGGTTTTCTATTTTACTTTGAGATTGTTGTTAAGATCTTGAGTGGGAGGGCCCAGTCATCTAGTGAGAATTGAATGTCATTATTCTGTGAAAGTTTAAGCGGAGAAAGATGGATGCTTAATGCCAGGCAAATCCCTAAGTGGCTGCTTTTAAAAATCGGTTCTTTTGTTTCTCTGTCAGAGATTCATCTGAAGTTTTGCATTAAGTTTTATTATAACTGTTTTGTGTAAGCATCAAAATGATTGATGCATGGTCCTGAACTTGCTTAGGTGCACTGTTTCATTATAACAAGGCACGACACGGAGGAGGCCCTGCCTTCTCAGGCTCTCAGTTCTGCCATTGAGAGAGCGATCCTCTGGTCAGCTCTGTGCGGTGGGGAAAATCAAAAGCCAGAGGGCGGGTCTTGCCTCCCTGAATGCATCCCACCCATGCCTCACATCCTCAGCTGTCTTTGCCAAGCAACAAATTAACTGGAGGTTTCAGATTCACTTTAGTACTGATCCGTATCCAAGCAAAAGGAAATCTTTACTTTTGTGTATATACAGTGGGGAGTGGGGGATGGAGGGCATGAAATTCCACCTGATGGAGTCCAGAGCAGCATGCTAAACTCTTGCTAAAAAGTTGTTCTTTGATTAATTTGATATACAGATATGTGAATTCATCTCTCTCTCTTTTTTTTTTTTTTTGGTCTTTTTGCCTTTTCTAGGGCCGCACTCGCAGCATATGGAGGTTCCCAGGCTAGGGGTCTAATCGGAGCTATAGCTGCCGGCCTACACCACAGCCACAGCAACATGGGATCCGAGCCACATCTGTGGCCTACACCACAGCTCACGGCAACACCCAATCCTTAACCCACTGAGCAAGGCCAGGGATTGAACCCACAACCTCATTGTTCCTAGTCAGATTTGTTAGCCACTGAGCCACAATGGGAACTCCTCATCTCTTTTTATATGTAAAAGGAAAGTACAAGATTTTAGTGGTTCTCTCTCTCAATTCTTGACCTATAAATGATATTCAACTATGAGAATACATAAAGAAGATTGTATTTGTTTGAAATGAATCATTTGTTTTTGAAATGGAGTGTTTTTTTAAATTGAAAATACTTTTCAGGGCTTCAAAATTAGTTTGCATAAATATTTTTATATCTGAATTAATTATCACTTGTTTCTGGCAATATGGGTGGACAAGCCATTACATTTTTAATTAGAGAAAAATATTTCTCAGCCAGCTGAGAAAACGAAGAATTTATTTAATATGTGGTTGATGTTTTATCCCTCTAAGCTTTGAAATGTTCAAAGTTTTGGCTATTTTGAATGAAAATCCCCTACTTTTCCACTTTTTTTTTTTTTTTTTTTTTTGTCTTTTGTCTTTTTAGGGCCATACCTGTGGCAAGTGGAGGTTCCCAGGCTAGGCATCCAATTGGAACTGTAGCTGCCAGCCTACTGCACAGCCACAGCCATGCCAGTTCTAAGCCCCATCTGGGACCTACACCACAGCTCACAGCAACGCCGGATCCTTAACCCACTGAACAAGGCCAGGGATCGAACCTGCAACCTTATGCTCCCCAGTTGGATTTGATTCTGCTTCGCCGCAATGGCAATTCTTTTTTCTCCTTTCTTAAACAGAAGCTGCTAAATGTGATCTTACACCAAATAACAAATTGTATAATTCCCATCCATTTCTGTACCCTGCTGGAATATGTGATACCCTTGGTTTCGACCTTACATTAAACAGCCTCAGGATGTTGCATCTCATAAGGGAGCTATAACAGAACACTAATTCAATACTCATGTCTCCGGATGAGATCATGTATGTTAAAGCATCACACGTAATCCATCCAGCACCGTGCACATCTTGGTCGTAACATTATCAGTCATGAAATCTGTTGCTCCTTTTTTCCTGAGGTTCTCTTGCGTGTGTCTGTTCCCCTGAAGCAGACTTACTCACGGTCCCTTTCCTTTCAGTTCTCCAGTGCTGAAGAAGCAGCTTTAAAAGAGCCCATCATGAAGAGGTTTGATGAGGAAGGCAGCCCTTACTATTCCAGTGCAAGGTAGGAGCCTGTGAATACCTGACTCCTTGGCGGGTGCATCTGGGCAGCAGTTTTACGGAGACCTGAGCAGCTGGCATGGTCCAACCCTCAGGGGAACCAAAAAAATAATGCTTGGAGACACCTAAAATTTGTACTGTCGGTTACTTGCTTTGGATCCATCCCCACTGGCCCGATTCTGCCGCTCTCCTCCCTCCTCCCTTCTCCCAGTCCCAGCTGAAGTGTCCGAGGCCTGGAGGAGCTCAGAGGCCGGAGGTCGACCACGCCGGGGCTGGGAAGTTGAGGGTTGTAATCCTTGCTCTGTCACTTTCAGGAATTAGTTCTGCAGTCATTTTTGCTTCAGCGCATGGATTCCTGTCATCCCCCTCTCTTTGATTCTTTTTTTTTTTTTTTTTTGTCTTTTTGTCATTTCTTGGGCTGCTTCCGTGGCATATGGAGGTTCCCAGGCTAGGGGTCCAATCAGAGCTGTAGCCACTGGCCTACACCAGAGCCACAGCAACTTGGGATCCGAGCCGTGTCTGCAACCTACACCACAGCTCACGGCAACGCCGGATCGTTAACCCACTGAGCAAGGTCAGGGATCGAACCTACAACCTCATGGTTCCTAGTTGGATTCGTTAACCACTGAGCCATGATGGGAACTCCCCCCCCACCCTTTGAGTCTTTTGTTTTTACCTCATTTTAAGCATCAGAGTGGTTGAACACGTATTGACACTGGTTAACAACTGTGCCTGTGCTTCCAGAAGGTGATTAGTCATAGCCAGGGCCCACGTGTCAACACTAAGCAATTACCTCACACACCATTGCAGTTCTTGTTCTGTTTGTTTCGTATGCTTCTTAAACGAGGTAATAAATTATCTTAGCTTTCCCCGCTGGAGACATGTGTGTGCTTTCAGACTTCTTTTTTTCAACAGCTTTAATGCTCTGCATTTTGCAGAATAATTTAAGCCTCATGCCTTCATTTTGTCCCTTGGGCAGATGGAAAAAAAGAAAATAACTATTTGTGTCTTTTAAAATTAGGTTATGCTGTGATTTATGTCATTTACTGGCGAAGGCAAACCGGAGAGGAGGGAGAAAAGAAAATCAAAAGTTAGAATCCATGTCAGTCATTCGAATGCATCTTTTGTGACAGGCAATGCTCCTGATGTTGGGGACCTGCAAAGATGGAACATAACTGGTTTCAAAATTCAAATTAATACCATTTGGAATTTTTGAAAAGCATGTTTCTCTTCTTGTTAATATGTATTTTTGCAAGCAAAGGTACAGGTATATTTTGTTGTGGTGGGTCATTGACGCATTTAAATAAGAACAAAGTATCAATAGTCTTTGTTTCGAGAAATCTTTTTTTTTTTTTTTTTTTCAGCATCACTAAACAGGTTTATGTAGTAACCAGGAAAAGCAAAGAGGAACTAGAAAGTCATATAAAGGTTAAAGAGAAAATGGACGTTGTAAGCACACCTATAGTTTTTGTTGTTTGAACGTAAGACTTTGACTGGAATTCATAAGGACAGCTGGAATCTTAAGTTTTGAAAAAGTGCATATTTTGAGGGGGCCATTAATTTGTTTTTCAGCCCTTAAGAAAGATTTAGTCCTTTATTATTTTCATACTTATTTTATTATTGTCTTTAGTGGATTGTATTCAAGAGAGGAGAGGAAATGGCCTGGATTGCCTTCTTTTGGAAATGCATATTGAAAGACAATATGATTTTTCTGTTAACTTGTAGATGTTTAACCCTTCTGTTGGAACAGTTGGTGGTGTGGAGACGCTAACTTTGTTTCAAAGATGAAAGGGTTTTCAAGCCAGTTCGTGGGCTTTCCATGGTTTGCTTAATCTTCACTGAACAATAAATTCCATGGTGTGTTTAGGCTTTACCATGGCTAAGTCTGACTCTTCAGAGAGCTCTGTCATCATCTGTTCTGTGCTGTCTTTCAAAAACCGCCTACGTTTTTCCTACTCCTTAAGTGTTCTGTAAACAGCACGCCAGTTTTCTTCTGCTCAGTTGGTTTTTTGTTTTGTTTTTGCTTTTTAGGGCCACATATGCTGCATATGGAAGTTCTCATCCCTAGGGCTTGAATCGGAGCTGTAGCTGCCAGCGTACGCCACAGCCACAGCAACGCCCGGTCCGGGCTGCATCTGTGACCTACACCCCAGCTCATGGCAATGCCAGATCCTTAACCCACTGAGGGAGTCCAGGGATCGAACCCGTGTCCTCATGGATACTAGTCAGATGCTTAACTCTCTGAGCCACACCAGGAACTCCTGCCCAGTTGTCTTTATAGCAAACTTTTTTGGAAGTTCCCGTCATGGCGCAGTGGTTAACGAATCTGACTAGGAACCATGAGGTTGCGGGTTCGATCCCTGACCTTGCTCAGTGGGTTAACGATCTGGCGTTGCCGTGAGCTGTGGTGTAGGTTGCAGACGCGGCTCGGATCCCACATTGCTGTGGCTCTGGCATAGGCCGGCGGCTTACAGCTCCAATTGGACCCCTAACCTGGGAACCTCCATATGCCGAAGGAGCGGCTCAAGAAAAAAGGCAAAAAGACAAAACAAAAAAACGAAAAAAAAAAACAAACCTCTTTCAGACATTTGATTAGGGCCTCTTGCCTGGAGCAGCCCTGGTGCCATCAGGCTTGCTATATTACGCTGCTGTAGGCTTCAGAAGGGAGTGTAATCGATCGACCTGGTCACAAGTTAAAAGAATTTTTTTTTTTTTATTGGCTGTTGATACTTTAAGATCCCTATTATGAATGTTTTATGAACAAAGATTTGATTCATGGTCTGTTGATGTATGTTTTAATAATTGATGTTATGACCGGATACTGAAGGCAGTTTATATAAAGAAAGCAACACTGCCACCCACTAATGACCCTTCAAAAATAATATTTCTTATTCACTGTTCTTTATAAATTTGAGGTTGTCTGTGAAAAGCAAACTAAGATTTCTATTTAAAAGTTTCTTCTGAGAGCAGTTTGAAGCTATTACTAGGGACTTCCCCTCTTGGCTCAGCGGTAACAAACCTGTCTGGTATCCATGAGGATGCGGGTTTGATCTCTGGCTCCATTCATTGGGTTAAGGATCTGGCATTCCTGTGAGCTGCAGTGTAGGTTGCAGACGTGGCTCGGATCCCATGTTGCTGTGGCTGTGGTGTAGGCCAAGGGCTGCAGCTCTGATTCGACTCGTAGCCTGGGAACTTCCTATGCCTTGGGGGCAGCCTCAAAAAGACAAAATAAATAAATAAGCTATTGCTTAATTTTCCTATTGTGGCAAACAATAAGGAACTACATGTGAGGGTATTTATTTTATTAATAAAATGTACTGAAGTCTATTTAATGATTTTCATAGCTTCTTAAGAGTTTGGCAGTTTGGGGAGTTATACTTTTTCCAGTAGGGACTTTTTTTTTCCTTTTTAGGGGCACACCTGTGGCATAGGGAAGTTCCCAGGCTAGGGGTCAAATTGGAGCTGCAGCTGCCAGCTACACCACAGGCCACAGCGATCCAGGCTTCAGGTTGCATCTGTGACCTAGGCCACAGCTTGCAGCAATGTGGGATCCTTGACCCACTGAGCGAGGCCAGGGATCGAACCCACATCCTCATGGATACTAGTTGCGTTCTTAACCCACTGAGCCACAACGGGAACTCCTCCATTAGGGCTTTTGGTTGGAGATTGTCACCTTGGTTTCTTTGGCTCTCCATAATAATAACCTTAATATCGGCAACTTGATTTGTATGTTTGTATGGGTAAAGGAGGGACAGGGAAGTTTTTTCCTGAAATAAATAAAAATATTTTAAAACCAGGGTTTTAAAAGCTGTTTCTGCAGCTCTAGGCTCTATTTAACATTCTCTGGGAGCCTGAGGTGAAAGTTGTTTTTTTTCTTTCTCCCTTTCCTCTTTTCTTTCTTTTTTTCTTTTCCTTTTTTAGGGCTGCACATGCAGCATATGGAAGTTCCCAGGCTAGGGGTTGAATCTGAGCTGTGGCCACCAACCACAGTCACAGCCACACCACGGCAACTGCAGATCTGAGCCGCATCTTCAACCTACACCACAGCCCACTGCATCACCAGATCCTTAACCCACTGAGTGAGGCCAGGGATCGAACCTGTGTCCTCATGGATACTAGTCAGATTCATTTCCACTGAGCCTTTCTCCCTTTCTTGAACATGGTCTCTGTTGTGAGATTATAGTATATAGAAGCTGATCAGTAGATCTTTATGTTACCTGAAGGATAACCTCCTCAGCATGGGGTTTATAACTGGTGGTTTCATGGCAGATTCCTAATCACTCATTTTTTGTTCTTTTCTCAGGCTGTGGGATGATGGGATTATTGATCCAGCAGACACTAGGCTGGTCCTGGGTCTCAGTCTTAGCGCAGCCCTCAACGCACCAATCCAGAAGTCGAACTTTGGCATCTGGAGGATGTAATTGGGTTATAAAGCATCTTCCACTGGACACCAAAATTAATAAATCAGTCGCCTTAAAATTTTAGACTTTTTCAACATGTGACTATTACAGTAAACTGTATTCTTAACAAGAAATGCTGTACTTTTATACCTTAAAAAAAAAAAAATCAGTTGAAGCTCAAATCCTTGTAAAATCTCTCAGAGAATGTTTTCTGTGACTTAACTTTCCGTCCTCTTAAAAGGACGGAAAACTTACAGTTGTCCTTTCTAAGCCCTAAGTAGTATGAAAAGTTCTGTAATCTGTAAATTCCAGGTATTGTTGAGATTATTAACATAAAACTGTATTTCCACCGAAGTGATTGCTCTGCCGATTATGCATGATGACATTTTAATGTACTTTAAAAAAAAAAAAGCATCTCTGACGTTTCCCTCTAGACACCCTCCTCCTCCTCCTCCTCCTCCTCCGCCATAATCATCAGGTTCTCACGGTCTGCGCTCTGGGCTCTGTTTCTTACTCACTCTCTCCTCGCCCTCGCTCTGGCTTCCACTGCCCACAGCCTTCTTCAAAGTCACGAAGGACCTCCGTGCTCCTGAAACCAGGGCGTCCTTTTCTGACTTCACCTGACTTAGTTCTCTGGGGTATTCAAAGCAAACACTTCCTCCTAGAAATGCCAGCCTTGGCTTCCAGGCTGAGACGCTGGGGTTTCTGCCAGCCTCATAGCCCTTCTCACTCAGTTTCCTTCGCAGGCCCCATCCCCAGTGCTCTTTCTTCCTCCCCTTCACCGTTTGCCCTGGTTTCTCCTTAGTGGTATGTGAATACATTCTTATTATAAAAGATACAAGCCACACAAAAGGATCTCCTTTTTCTTTTAGTTGTAGTAAAATATGTATAACAAAAAGTTTACCCCTTTAACCTTTTCTTTCTTTTTTTTTTTTTTTGGCCACACCTGCAGCATGTGGAAGTTCCTGGGCCAGGGATCAAACCTGCACCACAGCAGCAACCTGAGCCCACAGCAGTGACACTGCTGGATCCCTAACCTGCTAGGCCAGCAGGGGACTGCCACTTTAGCCATTTCTAAGTGTGCAGTTCTGTGACATGAGGTACATTCCCAGTGTTGTATGGCCATCCCCACTCCACCTGCAGAACTTTTCATCACTCCAAACGGAAATGCTGTTATTTAGCAGTCACTCCCCATTCCTGCTTCTCCCTGCCCCTGGCACAGCTTGTTTTTCTTTCTTTTTTAAAAATTGAGCTATGATTGAAATAACATATTAGTTTCAGGTGTACAACATAATGATTTGATACACTGCAGATTGATCACCAAAATAAGTCTAGTTACAGTAGAGTATTTTTAGCTGTAGTCAGCGTGCTGTATATTTCATCCCCAGGATTCATTTCTTTTATAACTGCAAGTTTGTACTTTTTGACCTCCTTCACTCCTTTTGTCCATATCCCACCTCTCCCATCGGGCAACCAGCATTCTTTTCTCTGTATCTGTAAACTTCGTTTTTTGTTTTGCTTTGTTTGTTTTGTTTTTTAGATTCCACATATGGTATTTGTCGTTTTCTGTCTGACTTTTCCATTTAGCATAGTGACCTCAAGGTTCATCCATGTTGTTGCAAATGGCAGAATCCCATTCTTTCTTATGGCTGAATATTCCTCCTCATTCTTAAATGTGTCTATTTTTCTTGCCCTGGTTTATTCTCGCTGGGCCACTTCAGCCCTTCTTATGGCTTTAGTTGCTATCTAGATGGGGATGCTGACAGTTCCTAACACAGTTCTCTGAGTTCCAGACCTGTATGCCTGTAACAGGTCGAAGGAACCTAGATTCAGTCATCAAGTTCTGTTGACTTTGCCTCCTATCTCTTGAATTCCCCCTCTATTTTTGTCTGTTACGCAGGCCTTAGAAGTGGTTTGCCTGCATCCAGTCTTACCGCATAGAATGGAATTCTAATGGAATTAGAGCAGCCAGTCTGCAGTGCATGTCAGTCATGCTGCCTCCTCACGTACATCTTTCACGGCATCCCTATAAAAGTGCCAAACCCTTAGTGCCCTCCGTGGATCTTTTTTTTTTTTTCTCCATAAATCTTGATCACCACCTCTTCAGTCTCCTCTCCTTGACTCCTCTTTTCACACGTGATGCTCTCCCATTCTAGAATTACTCCAGTCCCTTGAACGCACGAAATCCTTCCCCTCTTAGAGCTTAAAATGTTCCCTCCACCTCAACCGTTCCATTCTCCCTTCTACTTAAACGCTTTTATCCTTTTGTCCTACTTTATCCTTTTGTCTCTGTGATTTTCCTGGTCTGGGTCAGACATCTATTATATACTCTCGTAGAGCTCCGTCTTCTTCCTCTGTCTGTTCCTCTGTCTTGGATGTTTATAAGAAATATGACATTTCTTCAGTATTGCCCTCCTGCTAGAATGTAAGCTCTCTGAGAGCAGGGAGCCTCCTATTTGGTCTGTGTCTCCAGTGCCTGGCACTTGTAGGTGCTCCCGTATTTGTTGAATAAATGAAAAAGTCCAGATTTTAATTGTATCCTCAGGCCACATCATTTTGAAATCAAATGACTGATTATATGATCTAATACAACGATCAAATGCTTTCCTAATAAAATTAATATTTCAAACACTTGTGTGTATGATGTTCAATTTAGGCTTCGTTGTGTATCAGAAGTTGATTTCGTTTTTTGAGATCCGTACAGATGGATGATCACAATTCAGGGGTAGATTGCATTTTTCAGAAGAGTATTTGAGGAGGTCACAGAGAGGACATGACCCCTGACCCGGAACCAAGCAGCCATTGGCTCCTCCCCCTTCCCCCAGCCACCCACCATCCCCATAGCTTGAAGGATGCAGACCGGAGAGAGTGAGGTGGTTTGGAGACCATCTGGACTGAATACCTGCTTGAACCCTGTTAAGGCCGCTATGTAAACTTTGAAGGGTCTGGCGAGTGGGTGCGGAGCCTCCCCCTGATTTTGCAGCGTCGGAGGAGCCTGGTCTGTGACCTCCCAGGCTGGTTAAAGCTGCCACCTCCCCATCTGGAGCACCTGCCTCTTTCCTCCCGCTGTCCTTGCCCTCCGTGTACGGGGCCCAGTTTGCCAGCCGACGAAGGAACACAGTGAGTATTTTAAAATAGTTATATTAAGTTTTACATCCATGTCAGAAAACAAAGGGATTTTTTTTTTAAATCAAGACGAGTTGGTATTCCTTGGTAAGGAGCCATCAACCATCAAAGGTGTATGGATACTTTAGAAGTGTTTTTAGGATTCCCATCGTGGTATAGTGGTTAGTGAACCTGACTGGGAACCATGAGGTTGCGGGTTCGATCCCTGGCCTTGCTCAGTGGGTTAAGGATCCGGCATTGCCATGAGCTGTGGTGTAGGTTGCAGACGCGGCTCCGATCCCGCATTGCTGTGGCTGTGGTGCAGGCCGGCAGCTACAGCTCTGATTAGACCCCTAGCCTGGGAACCTCCATATACTGTAGTCGCGGCCCTAGAAAAGGCAAAAAGACCAAAAAAAAAAAGTGTTTTTACCTTCCTTTCTTTAGGAAGATCAGGGTCATCACCAACACCACACTTAAAATAATTAAGTTATATGTTTTTAATTACTATGAAATACATTTATAATGCTTTACCAAAATAGGCAGCATTTTTTGGTCTGCCCTTGCAGGTTTATTTAAATAACTAACATACATTGTTGTTAATTGATATGCAACAATATGTCAGTGCGAGCTATACAGTGTGATGGTGTGATACACGTATATTGTGACATTCTCAGTACACAGTATGGCTAGTTAGCTCATCCATCACTTTGTGGTAACTACCAATTTTTTGTAATGAGAATTTTTTCGTATTTTTGTTATTATAAATAGGAATTTCAGCCAAGATAATACGAATGAATAACTTTAAGAAATATACAGCTTAATCAGTAGATAAGCCATTCTGGGTACTTAACAAAGAAGAGACGTCCTGTTTTTCAGGTTTCAAATGCAAATGTGTCATAAATTTTTTCTCCACTGGCAGGAGGCACTGTTGAATGTGCAAGTAGAAAATTGATCATTTACCAAACACGCCTGCTTTTGTGCAAAGTGCACTAGCCAGAGGCTGTATATTACCTTTGTAAGGGCGTCAAGCAGGTTTCTGAATGATTTCATTAAGATTTTGGGGGGCGGGAGGTCACATAAGTTCTTGTTAGTAGTGAAGTATATTGTTCACGGGGTTCTGGAAGGATTATTGTTGACTGCTCTGGCCAAAGCCAGATATTTTAATGATCGGCTTTCAAATTCAGTATTTAGAAAAATGGCAAGAACGCGAACTAGGTATTCATGGCCTCCTATCATTTATAACATTTCTCAATAAGTGGTGCAAATAAATGCAGCTAACATTTAATGATGACATGGATTTTTAATTGTTTTGACAAAAAGCCTTTCCACAAAACACTTAAAAAATCACTTTTTCTTTAACGTGCCTTGGATTCTCTTGTATTTGGAGTCAGGGTACTAAGGAGATTGTAAAATTGTTCGTGGGGCTAAACGAAGTTTCTGTCTGCCTCTGACCTTTCCAGGCAAGTGCATTCCAGGTGAGGAGGCTTCTAATCAGGGTGACTATTGGCCATCGATTCTGGGCCACTTGAAAGCAAAAGGGCCCTCCTGCTACTAATTACACTGGGAAACAGGTGTGAGCCAGGAATGGTCAGACTGGGACGTGTGGTTGCTCTTAACATCGTGGACTGAGTACTGATGCTACATGTCAGGTGTGGCGAATTCTTACAAGCCGGTATTTCAGAGAGCTGCATTGTCTCTTTTTACTGATTTAAAACAGCACAGGATTAGTCTCTTAGAGTTCTGGAGGTCAGAAGTCTAAAATCAGTATGTTGGCGCTGCATTCCTTCTGAGGCTTTGAGAGGAACATCCCCTTCCTTCCCTATGTCGTCTTCCAGCGGCTGTCTGCCTGCTTTATAAATTTTAATATAGATTTCACCATGATATCAAACACACGATATGTGTTAGCATTCTAGAGAGCCATTTAATTGACTCAAGAGGTGAGTTTACCATAGGGCAGGGGCAACTTGATTTTCTGTGGCAGCATTTCAGTATGCTGGCAGCTCTTTCTTTCGCAAAGATGACCCAAATCCCAGGTTTGTGCTCTTCCTTATTGTTAAGGGAGAGAAGTGTCTGAGGGAGAAGATGGTCTTAGAAGGTGAGGATTTAGTGAAGATCTTACTGAAGAGAAAACATGAAGAGAACTACTTGACAGGAGTTCCTGTCATGGCTCAGTGGTTAATGAATCCGACTAGGAACCATGAGGTTGCGGGTTCGATCCCTGGCCTCGCTCAATGGGTTAAGGATCTGGCGTTGTCATAAGCTGTGGTGTAGGTCGCAGATGTGGCTCAGATCCTGAGTTGCTGTGGCTCTGGCGTAGGCCAGAGGCTACAGCTCCGATTCGACCCCTAGCCTGGGAACCTCCATATGCCACAAGTGCAGCTCTAGAAAAGACAAAAAAAAAAAAAAAGAACTACTTGACAGAAGTAAGCTGGAGAAAAAAAATTGTAATGTGTAATTTAGCAGGTGTTAGTTAAAAGTGAATAAGTAGAATTTGGGAGAACTCAGAATAACATCAAGAGCTTTCTGTAGGAAATGTATTTTTTAAAATTATAGTTGATTATGTCATACCTATTTCTGCTGTGCAGCAAAGTGACCCAGTCTCACACACACACACATATATTCATATACATATATATATATATATATATATATATATATATATATTCTTTTCCTCCTATCATTCCCCATCATGTCCATCTCAAGAGATTGGTGACAGAATTCCCTGTGCTATACAGCAGGACCCCATTGTCCATCCATTCTAAATATAATAGTTTGCACCTTCTAACCCCAAACTCCCAGTCCATCCCACTCCTTCCCCCTCCCCCTTGGCAACAACTTTGTTCTCTATGTCTGTGAGTCTGTTTCGGTTTTGTAGAGAGGTTCATTTGTGCCCTATTTCAGTTTCCACATGTAAGTGATATCATATAGTATCTGTCTTTCTGACCTCACTCAGTATGAAAATCTCTAGTTGCATCCCTGGAAATGTATCTGACATTGTCAGCTGTAACTATTCACCACATTCCTACAGCTGTAGGATAATTAAAACTAACTTTGCTTTAAAATTATTTATTAATGATTCGACAGCATTACTTGTTAGAAATTGTGGACTATTTAGGAGACAGTGAAGAAAATAAAGTGAATCTCCACAATTTCACCACCTTGAGATAACTACTGTTAATATTTTCTTGCATACTATTCTCTTTTTTGTCTATCTGTGGGAGTTTTTTTCACACACAAGTTATTCTGTTATCTGCATTTTCATTTGATATAGAATAAATGTGTTGTTATGTTTTCATGTCATTTAACGTTTCCTCTACAAAAATTTTGACGTTGCGTGATCTTCCATTGTATAGATGCCCTGCTCACTTTAACGACGCCCTTACTGTTGGGCATCTAGGTTGTTTCTGGTTTCCTGCTGTTACAGCTAATGCTACAATAAGCGTCTTGCCGTTTCATTGTATGCCTCTGATTATTGTGTTAGTACAAATTTCTTGTAGTGGGATCGTTAGATCAAAGCGTATGTAGACTTTTAAGTGATGTTGCTGAACTGTTCTCTGTAAATGCACATTTCTGGCACCAGCATTGGATATCTTGATGACCCTGGTGCCTTCAGTTACTGAAATAGCTTCCGAAAGAAGTGAAGTTGCTTATAAAACTAGGGTTTCCTTTAAAGTTGCGTCTAGGTGACAATGTCCCATTAGTAACAAGTTGTGAAGACTCAGCATGAATGCCTGGGAGGCATCATGGTCACGGAAAGAACACTGGACTGAGAAGGACTGGGAGACCAGCTCTGTCCTCGTTCTGCTGCTACAAAGTTGTGTGAACTTGAGGAAGATGACGGGGGACCAAAATCAGCCTCTCTGACCTCGTACTAGTTGTTTTCTTTCTTTTTCTAGATGCCCAAGTTCTCTGTCCACCTCCCCAGGTCCCCTTTGTCTCTGCCAGTGCCAGGGCAAGTGGGCCAAGAGGGTGAGGATTGAGGGAAGGGAAGGTCTTAGAAGGTGGGGACTTAACAAAAAACTTCCTGGGAGTTCCCGTCATGGCGAGGCAGAAATGAATCCAACTAGGAACCATGAGGTTGCCGGTTTGATCTCTGGCCTCGTTCATTGGGTTAAGGATCTGGGGTTGCTGTGAGCTGTGGTGTAGGTCACAGACACACCTTGGATCTGGGGTTGCTGTGGCTGTGGTGTAGGCCGGTGGCTACAGCTCCGATTAGCCCCCTAGCCTGGGAACCTCCATATGCCGAGGGTGCAGCCCTAAAAAGACAAAAAATAAATAAATAAATAAAACAGCAACAAAACACCACTTCCTGAAGAGAAAGCATGACCAGAACTACTTACTAGAAATAAGCTGGAGAGAGGAAAAAAAAGACGGGGGTATGTGTGCTAAGAGCTTTTTAAATTCTACATGAAAGTACACCGGATGGCTTGGTGGTGAGACTGGTCTTGGGGAATGTTTAGCAGGATGGCGATGCATTCTTCAGCTTTGTCAGTTTATTTTATTCAAATGAACACGCACTTACTGAAGACTTCCTGTGTGTCTGGCTTTGGGATGGGATACAAATTGAAGAACAGCATGGCAGCTGTGAGTCAGTGGCTTGGGAGGGTCTTTTTCACCTGCTTGGCACCCCTCCAGCTCCTTCTGCATCTTCGTTCCCATTTGGGAACTACCCTCTCCTGGGCGATCTTGGTGAATGTGTCAAGGAGCCCTGGTCCCTAGCTGAGAGCTGGACACGTGACCAAGGCCAGGCTGATTGATTCATGAGCAGAGGGACAGAGATGGAAGATGACTGGCCCCGAGCTGTCTCTGGACTTGAGGAGGCGGTTCATTCATTCTCTGCGGTGCCTGGCATTACCCTGGACACTGGACTTTTTGAGCCTAGAGTATCCTAGCATCCTATATTCTTCCAACAGCCTTTTAAGAAAATTTGCCTGAGCCAGGCTCCAGTGTTTGTAGCCAACAGACACGAACTGGTAACATGTTCTGCAAGCTACAGGTTAAAATAAATTCCTCTGTATATTCAGTATATATTGGTGAGAGCTTTACTGCCTGCACTCAAAAAAAAAAAAATCTTTTCAGAAATAAAACCACAGGACCATTGAAACTAAGTCAAAAAGATAATGTGGACAGAAGAGTAAACTGAGGGTACTGACCCCCAAAGACTCGGAGTGTTCAAAGGAGGTGTGTAGGGAGTTCCTGTCGTGGCTCAGCAGTTAACGAACCCAGACTAGTATCCATGAGGACTCGGGTTCCATCCCTGGCCTTGCTTAGTGGGTTAAGGATCTGGCGTTGCTGTGGCTGTGGTGTAAGTTAGCGGCTACAACTCTGATTGAACCCTTAGTCTGAGAACCTCCATATGCCACGGGTTCAGCCCTAAAAATAGAAAAAAGACAAAAAGCAAAGGAGGGATGTAACTTCCTGCCACCATCAATAATGAGGCTGGATTGTGTGTTTAAATTGCCATAAGGAAACTTAATTTACTGCAATCTTTTAATTACTGAAATATGTCATCTAACCGAAAAAGATTTTAGGTTATTTTAATTTATTTTATTTATTTATTTATTTTTTGTCTTTTTGCTATTTCTTTGGGCCGCTCCCTCGGCATACGGAGGTTCCCAGGCTAGGGGTCGAATCGGAGCTGTAGCTGCCAGCCTACACCACAGCCACAGCCACAGCAACACCAGATCTAAGCCATGTCTGCAACCTATATAATAGCTCATGGCAATGCCGGATCGTTAACCCATTGAGCGAGGGCAGGGACCGAACCCGCAACCTCATGGTTCCTAGTTGGATTCGTTAACCACTGCGCCACGACGGGAACTCCTAGGTTATTTTTAATTGGCAATCTGGTAAAAAAAAAATCTGACAATCTTCTCTTGGGGTTAATTTAAAGACAGCCATACCAAGACACAGAAGATAGAACTAAGTGACTTTTTAGGTAAACTTATGTGACCTTGTGAGTAGTGTAAGACCACAGTGCCGGTCTTGTATGAATGGTAACCAGATGGTCCACAATCCCTTTTGAAATGTAAACACTTTGCATTTACTATATGGATGTTGGTAAGTATTTGAAAGGCTCCTGTTTTTATCTTGGAGCCATTAGTATTTTTATTTCATTTTATTCCTACTTGATTTTTTTGTTTGTTTTGTTTTGTTTTTGGGGCAACACCTGTGGCATAGGGAGGTACCCAGGTGTGGGATCTAATCAGAGCTCCAGCTGCTGGCCTACACCACAGCCACAGCAATGCCGGATCTGAGCCGCTTCTTCGACCTACATCACAGCTCGTGGCAACACAGGATCCTTAACCCACTGAGCGAGGCCAGGGATCGAACCCGCAACCTCATGCTTCCTAGTCGGATTCCTTTCCTCTGTGCCAAGACGGGAACTCCTGTCTCGATTTTAATATGGCCTATTTTCTAATCTTCTCTTTCTACCATGAGGTATAAAGGAAGGGTAACCAGAGGATCAGGTTCCTAGAACTGAGCCCTGTAAGTAAAGGGACAATGGAGTCTTTGAACTGGGTCACGGCTTGAATCTATACTAGAATGGATTTAGCATTCTGAGTAGGAGAGCTTGATGGACTGAGAGTTCAATTTGAAATCAAGGGATTTGGGTTCTTTTCTAGCTGGTGGTAATAGCTAGCTGCCTAATCTTTGGCTAGTCTTTCCTTATTTTGTAATACGGTGATGGGATTAGATTAGTGGTTTTCCACCCTGGTTTCACACTAGAATCAGCTGAGAAGGTTTTTAAAAAATCTGAGGAGTTCCCTGGTGGCTTAGCGTGTTAAGGATCCGACCTTGCCATTGCTGTGGCTGCGGTTGTGGCGTGGGTTCACTCCCTGGCCTGGGAACTTCCACAAATTAAAAAATCCCTGAATTAGGATCTTTGGGGTATGAAGGGATATTGTTTAAACATAGCAATAACTGCTCTAGAGCAATGGTTTTCAAATTCAGCTGATATCAGAATAGCCTGGAGGGCTTCTTAAAATGCAGATGTGATCCATAGATCTGGAGCAGGGCCCCAGAATCCGCTTTTCTAACCCATTTCCTGCTGATGGTGATGTGCTGGGGACCCCACTTTGAGAACCGCTGACAATTCTCCATCATTTTGAATTTCCTTCTGAAGTTTTAGGATTCTAAGATCAGTTTCTGCTTTGGTGATGTGATCACTCTTGCATGTTTCTGGTTGGGTACATTTCTCTCCCTGCGACATTTTCAAGGTAGGGTGAATCTGTCTTACCTTCTAAGCCAGTGATTCACAGCCTGGACTGAACATTAGAATCACCTGAGGAACTCAGCTGATGAAAAATTCTGGAGTTCCTGGTGTGGCTCTGTGGTAACAAACCCAACTAATATCCATGAGGATGCGGGTTCAATCCCTGGCCCCACTCAGTGGGTTAAGGATCTGGTGTTGCCTTGAGCTGTGGTGGAGGTCACAGATGCAGCTTGGATCTGGCATTGTTGTGGCTGTGGTATAGACCCGAAGCTGCAGCTCTGATTCAACCCCCAGCCTGGGAACTTACATATGCCACGAGTGCGGCCCTAAAAAGACAAAAAAAAAAAAAAAAAAAAAAAAAATCTGATGCCCGGGCTGGACCCCCGATAAATAAGTCAGACTCTTTCAGATTGGGATGCAGGTATCAGCCATTTGTGATGCTTTCTCATGGGATCCCAGTGCACTGCCAAGCCTGAGGGTCACTTCACAGGGTGAGGCTAGATCTGGAGATTTCAAAATGGAGCCACTGTTTGTCTCAAGACTCGACCATTGGAGTTCCCGTCCTGGCGCAGTGGTTAAGGAATCCAACTAGGAACCATGAGGTTGCAGGTTTGATCCCTGCCCTTGCTCAGTGGGTTAGGGATCCGGTGTTGCCGTGAGCTGTGGTGTAGGTCGCAGACACAGCTTGCATCCTGCATTGCTGTGGCTCTGGCGTAGGCTGGTGGCTACAGCTCCGATTAGACCCCTAGCTTGGGAACCTCCATGTGCCGTGGGAGCGGCCCAAGAAATGGCAGAAAGACCAAAAAAAAAAAAAAAAAAAAGACTACCATAAATTTAAAATCTTCAATTTTACACTGTATCTACATTTTTCAAAGGTATTGCTCACAGCCCAGATAAAAGCTTTTCTTACTTTGACTTCTATATGTGCTTCATTTCAGGCTAATTGCTGAAAGTGGTTACTGACAGCTAATACTCTAAAGAGATTTTCTGCAAGGTGATGAGAAGAATTAAGATCAGAGCAAAAACAAAAACAGGAGACGTATTCTGCATAATGGGCTATAACGGCAACTGACATCTTGCTTCCACAGAATTGTTTTGAGTCAGTTCTTTATGCCCTAATGCCTTTGTTGTAACTTCTCAGTGAACTAAACAGAGGTTTTAAGTCTCCGGGGACTTGTGTCACTTCCTTGCTCACAACCAACCGTTAACTATATAAAAAGGGGAATATTCACCCGCATGGGTGGTTGATAACTTGAGGTACGTTTAAGACGTTTTTTTATTGTGGCAAAATCTACATAAAATTTTATCTGTTCTTAAGTGTGCAATGCAGTGGTATTAAGTATATTCATACTGTCGTGCCACCATCACCACCGTCCATCTCCAGAACTTTGTCTTCATACCAAACTGAAGTGCTGTGTTCATGAAAAAATAATTCCACATTCTTCCCTTTCCCCCAGGGCCTGGAAAAGGCTCTTCTATTTTCTCTCGCTATGAATTTGCCTGCTTTTTAGGGATCTTACATAAGTGGAATCACACAGTAGCTGTTCTTCTGTGTCTGGCTTATTTCACTTAGCATAAGAACTTCAAGGTTCATCCAGATTCTTTTTGATCGATTATATCCGTGTCATAATTGAATTAGGTCCATAAAGAGAGCAGCCTCATTTCGATTAAATGCATGCACAGATGATGGAGAACATTCCTGTTCCCTGGAGCCTTTAGGCAACCATGTGCGGTGGGCTGAGGCAGTGGCACCTGGTCCTGCGCCAGGCATCAGCGTCCTCTTAGCTGCTCAGTCCAAACACATGGGTGTCACAGCAATTCTTCTTCCTCACCCTGATATTCTTATTCTTGCCCAATAACTGTCATCGATTCCGCCTCTTGATAAATTTCCTAGATACTCCTTTTTTTTTTTTTTTTTTTTTTTTTTTGTCTTTTTGCCTTTTCTAGGCCCACTCCCTCGGCATATGGAAGTTCCCAGGCTAGGGGTCTAATCAGAGCTGTAGCCACCAGCCTACGCCAGAGCCACAGCAACGCGGGATCCAAGCCGAGTCTGCGACCTACACCACAGCTCACGGCAACACCGGATCCTTAACACACTGAGCGAGGCCAGGGATTGAACCCGCAACCTCATGGTTCCTAGTCAATTCCTTCACTACTGAGCCACGGTGGGAACTCCCCTAAAGACTCCTTCTTTATCACTGCACTAACCTCGGTTCAGGACCCACATCTCTTCTCACTTGGATCAGTACCAGAGCCTCCTAATCATTCTCTCTGGTTATCACAACCATCAGTCATTACATCATTAATTCATTCAACAAATATTATATTGCATGAGTATTTCTTGTCAGGTGTTGAGCTGGCCTCCTAAGTTACAGGGTCTTGTGCATAGCCATTTGAGCCATTTGTCTCCATAAAATAAATCTGACTATCCCCAAGCATGTCTGATTCTCGAGCCCAGCTTCTCCCAGTCCGTTCATTGCCATCCAACAAAAGATGGACTAAAGACATGGGACTCTTGGCAGGTAAAATTAAGAGGTCAAAACAGTAAGAGGAAATTTAAGAGTAATAAATACATAGTCCTACATCCAATTCTAAAGGAGAATAAAGGCCTATACATAGAAGCGGAGAAATCTGGCTTAATACAGCAGTTCATATGGAGGAAAAGACCCTGAGATTTTAGTTATCAACAGGCTTGAGAAGGGTTAACAATGTGATGAGACTCCTTAGAAGAGCTAGTCACATCTTAGGCTGCTCTGATTAGGGGTTATGCTAACGCCTATACTTTGGGCTGATCATTGTCTTCAGCTCTATAAGCTATATTCTAGGGAGAATATTAACGGACTAGAGGGCATGCAGGGCAGTGATTCTGAGGCATAGAACTGGGCTTTGGCTGAACTTGGAGAGTACGTTAAAAAGCACAGATTCCTGGAGTTCCCATCGAGGCTCCTGGAGACAAATCTGACCATCATCCATGAGGATAGAGGTTTGATCCCTGGCCTTGCTCAGTGGGTTAAGGATCTGGCGTTGCCATGAGCTATGGTATAGGTCACAGACGCGGCTTGGATCCTGTGTTGCTGTGGCTGTGGTGTAAGCCCAGGGGCTATAGCTCCTATTTGACCCCTAGCTTGGGAACCTCCATATGCTGCAGGTGCGGCCCTATAAAGATAAAAAACAAACAAACAAAGGAACAAACAAACAAACCAAAAATAAAAAACCAAAAACCAAAAAACCACGACAACACAGATTTCTGGGTACATTCAGGTAATACTAATGCACACTTTAGTTTGGGGATCACTGATACGGAGGATATGAACAGCGAGCTCTGGAAAATATTGAAGGAAGTGGAGAGAGGTCTGTGGGGAGATTAATAGGTGTTTCCGGGAGTTCCCGTCGTGGCGCAGTGGTTAACGAATCCGACTAGGAACCATGAGGTTGTGGGTTCGGTCCCTGCCCTTGCTCAGTGGGTTGACGATCCGGCGTTGCCGTGAGCTGTGGTGTAGGTTGCAGACGCGGCTCGGATCCAGCGTTGCTGTGGCTCTGGCGTAGGCTGGTGGCTGCAGCTCCGACTGGACCCCTAGCCTGGGAACCTCCATATGCCCCAGAAGCGGCCCAAGAAATAACAAAAAGACAAAAAAAAAAGAAAAAAAAAAAAAGGTGTTTCTAAGATGTAAAGTGTTGCCATTTGCAAGCTGAGGTGGCAGCCTGAGGAGAAGGTATAGAATGATCAGGAAAGCTCTACTGAGAAATTACTAATCATGAGAGCTTTATGGTTATGGACCAAGAAATCCCAGGAAAGATTAAAGAGGGGCCCAGGGGATTTTATAAAAATGCAGTTCTGTCTACTAGGTTTGGGTCAGGGCCTGCACTTCTGCATTTCTAATGAGCCTTTACTGATGCCAAGACTTGTAATCTGTGGACCACTTTTTAGTAGAAGGCTGTAGGGGATGCTGGTCCTGGTTGGCCAGATGACCTGGATGATGTCTTAGGGCAGAGTGGGTATTTAGGAAAGGTTAATTAATTGACGGTGGAGCAAGCATACTACCAAAAACTCCACAGGACTCCTTCAGAACTTTTGGTGTGGACCAGGCTTTAATTCACTTTGTTTCATTCTTCAATTTCTCCAGAAAACTAGTTATTGTAGATGAGGACATGAACTTCAGAATCAAACTTGGGTTTGTGCCTTGCCTTCCTCATTTCTAGGATTCTGAAGCTGGACAAGTAACAACCTAGCTGAACCTCATTTTCTTCATCTCTGATACCCCCTCAGTGGGTTTGTATGAGCATTTCGGGTGTCAATATATGTGAAGTGCTTAGTATAGAGCAAGTACTTGATATGTGCTGTTACCATATTTATTATTCATTTTCAAGAACATCGTTACTGGAGTTCTCGTCGTGGCGCAGTGGTTAATGAATCTGACTAGGAACCGTGAGGTTGTGGGTTCGATTCCAGGCCTTGCTCAGTGGGTTAAGGATCCAGCATTGCCATGAGCTGTGGTGTAGGTCAAAGATGCGGCTCGGATCCCGAGTTGCTGTGGCTCTGGCTTAGGCCGGTGGCTCCAGCTCCAATTCAACCCCTCGCCTGGGAACCTCCATATGCCGCGGGAGCGGCCCAGGAAATGGCAAAAAGACAAACAAACAAATAAATAAATAAAGTACATCATTACCCTTCCTACTCCCCCTACATTCCTGGAGGATTCTTGAGGGCTCTGCACACGGAGTGGCCACTGGGATCTCAGAGGCCAGGCATTCGCCCAGATTTATGGGAGATTATTGGAACATTTTTTGTGGGTCTCATAGCCTCACTGTTGACATTTTCTTACCTTCACCTTCTGAAACCAGGGTATTTTCTTAATACAGTTTTTGAACAAAATCACCAATTAATATAGTTTGATTTCATGACCTTGTAAGTCCGCTTTTCCGTTTAGATGTTATAGTGGATGCTAGTGGGTGTCTACCCACCGTCCATTCCCAGGGTTCCTCTCCTAGAGGAATAGAAGAATATAATAAAATAGAAAGGAATAGAAAAAAACAGAAGTCTGTTTTTTTCCTTCAGTTATTCATACCTCGGAATGCATCCATGTGCCTCAGGGAAGCCAGTCAGCCTTCAGCTCCAGGTGGGCCTGCCTGGTTTAAAGGGTTTCCCATTCTCTTTCCCAGTGACTTGACCCGGAGTTGGCCTGGGAGGAAGTCTGCAGAGGGGTGGTTCTAGAAGATATTTCTTTGCTCCAGGGAAAAGCCAGAAACGTGATCTCTTTCTCCTTCTGATCTTGGCTTGTGGGGATGTGGTTCTGGGATTGGAGACTTGTTGCCGCCCATCAGAGGATGAAGCTGACCTTGAGCGGGGTAGAGCAGAGCAGGATGAAAGGATCTGGGTCCTGGGTTACGTCCCCGAGCCCCAGAACCACCGTTTGAAGCTCTTCTCTCCTCCCTTCATCCATCCATACCACATAAACATTTAGGTTAAAGTTTGATGAGGAATGTTTTCAAATATGACTTGCAAATTCAAGAACAGTTCAGAGGCTGACCGTGTTAACTCTTGAGTATTTCCCTCTCAAGTCTCATCCACACATGCCCGCAGGGCAGTGGTGGACATGGAAGTACCTGAGGCATCTGAAGGATGCCATTCAGATCCTCATTCTGTCCACACCTTTACCCCATGGCCATTCAACCCCAGGCATTCACCTTGACTCTTTGGTTCTTGGTGGAAGATGTTTTTCTTCTAAACATCCAGATCAGGCTGCAGTACAATATGGGGCCATATATAGCTCTTTATACCCCAAGGCAATAATGGTAACAGATGGACTAAATGAAAAAGCCTGTGTCGGCTTGCTGTCCTACTATTTGAGAACTGAATGAGGGATGACCTTATGTATTTTCATTGCTGAACTTGGAATTGCAGGTGAAATAGATCCTGAACTCTTTGGCGATGGGAACTGTGAGTGTGGAAATCTCCCCTCTGACTAGTCTCAGTACAATCCTGGGCCCCATCTTCCTGTGGGGGCGCATTTTTACATTAAAAGAATACTCTTTTTTACATTAAAAAATCTTTTTTTCTAGTTTTATTGAATATAGTTGACGATTAAAAATTAGATATATTTAAGGTGTACAGCATGATGTTCTGATACACATATACCTTGTTGAAATGATTACCACAATGCAGCTAACATACCCATCACCTCACATAGTTACCATTTGTGTGTGTGTGTGTGTGTGTGTGTGTGTGTGTGTGTGTGTGTGTGTTGAGGACATTTAAGATCTAGTCTCTTAGCAAATTTCAAGCATACAGTACATTTTTTTTCTGGCCACACTCACAGCATGCAGAAATTTCCCAGGCAGGGGATTGCATTCATGCCAGAGCAGTGACTCAAGCCCACAGCAGTGACAACACCAGGTCCTTAACCCTCTGAGCCACCAGGGAACTCCTACAATATATTATCATTAACTAGTCACAGTGCTGTACATTAGGTGGCCAGTATGTGTTCATTTCTAACTAAAAGTGTGTCTTTTGACTAACACCTCCTCTTGTCTCCTACCCTTCAGCCCCTGGTCACCAGCATTCTACTTTCTATTTCTATGAGTTTGACTTTTTTAGATTCCACATGTAAATGAGATCATATAGTACATTCGTCACATCGAAGACCCCCCTGACCTTTCTTAAAAACATTTTTTTTTGGCTGTGCCCATGGCATGTGAAAGTTCCCAGGCTAAGGATTGAATCCACAGCATAGCACCAACTCCAGCTGCTGCAGCAGTGGCACAGCCAGGTCCTTAACACTCTGTGCCACAAGGGAACTCCAAAAAAAGATTTGATCATGCTACTCTCTTAAATGCTTTTATTGGCTTTGCATCACTTGGGGATAAAGGCCAAATGTCTTTCCTTGCCATCTCCAAGTGTTCTGGGCCTGGCTCAAGTTCTTTAAAATTAAAAAAAAATCAAATAATACTTAAAATAGTCAAAAATAAATAGAACAAGCAGGCTCATAACAATCCACTGATCCACCTTTCCTATCTATCTTTTATCCGCAGAAGTAACCACTTTCAGCCATTTATATTTTGTTCTTTAGTGAGATCCCTGTTTAAAAGCTTATATTAATATTTCTTTGCTTAATAGCTTTAGAATCATCTACTTAATTCTTGCTATTAAAAAAATCAAATTTGTAGCTTTGCTTCCAGTGTCATCCCCATCTCCTCTTTCATCTCCCATCAGTATAGTTATATTATCACAGGTGCATAATCTTTTATCTATAGTTTTAAAATTCAAAAATCTATGACATCTAAAAGGTTTTTTGGAAACCTTGGTGTCAAAACCCATTTGCTGGCAAATTCAGTCTCTAAACTGTCTCACGTGTGGTCACTTGTGATGAGGCATCTACGAGGCAAGTATCCTCAGGGAGCAGGTGGCTGCTGCACTTGGCCATGTGGAAGTAATGATGGCTGCAAAGGGCAGTAGCCTGGGGTGGATTCTTCTGGGTCCTTAGGGGCGCTCGGAGAAAGAAAAGGACAAGCTTAAATGTTTAAATTCTTAGCTCTAGTTATAGAGAACCAGAGAGCTTCTACAGCAGCCCTAAAACAATTTCTTATATCTTATAACCACAGAGCCAATCTTGCTGAACATGAAACACAACATTTAACTGAATTCACAGCTTTGCCATGTGTGTCTTGTGACAGTTAGGACACTGAGAAGGAATGAGGCCTTACGACCTGGAATGGGGACATCTCATGGGCTCAAGGAGAGCCGAGAATGTTGAATCCCTAAGTCACTCCAAGCTTCCCTTGGTGGAGGCAGGCTACCCTCTGCATCTGAGAAGGTTAGCCTTCTCTAGCTCGAAGATTGTAGTGACTTTACTTGGGGAAGTTGCCTTCCAAGTGGATGCCTCTTGTCCTCAGGACCCACTCCAATCCCTCCTTGTTGTCACCAGATCCATAATTAGGGAGACAAGCACAAAGTCTGACACAGGAGGACATAGCTCTACTGCCAAAGAATTGCAGGGCTACTGCTGAACATGTAAAAGATGCTGCATCTTCATTTATCTTTCTTGTTTGGCCTTTGAAGAAGGCGGAAGAGTCTTGGAGAATGACCACAGATGATTATACACTTGATTCCAATTTTGCCTGCTCTTTCAGGTGGGGTGTGTATGTACTGGAGCAAGTTAATACTCTCCTGGGCACCTGGTTTCCGATATTGACCAAGAAAATGTTTTTTTTCTCTTTAACAATTTGCACCAGAAGCAGTTTGCTTTTACCTGGCAGAACCAACAGTATATTTTCCCAGTCTTGCCTCAGGTTTATACCACCTGTCTTGCCCTCTGTCAAAATATCGTCCACCAAGGCCTAAGGCATTTTGACACTCCATGCAATGTTATAAGGGACCATTATTTTGATGCCTATGTTAATTAGATCTGATAAGAGGCAAGGAGCAGATACACAAGACACCTAATGAGACATGTCAACTACAGGGTGGGAGGTAAAGCCTGTGAACATTAAGAGGTCTGTCTCCTTAGCAGAATTTCCAGGGGTCCAGTTGAGACAGCTCCTGCAAGCTGAAAGGCAGGTTACTGTATCTTTCATTGTCTACCAATAAAAGAAGGCACAACGCTTGGAGGCCTTTTTGGATTTTGGAGGAGACACATTTGAATATCATATTTCCACCCTTTCAGGTTTGGTCGGATAATAGAGCAAGAGAAGGGTGATGATTTGGCCGCGGAATCTACCATGCATGCATGGCATTGTGAGAGAACATTTGCTTGCTTGGTGAACTGAATTTCAGCTCATTTCCAGTTAACTCCTGCCCTGGTCCTGCCCCATTCCTGCTGTCCTTCACCCATTCTGAGTTTTGTAGCAGAAGCTGCTGATACCTGGCAGCACATCCCTGCAGCCCACCCTCTTGAGTTCACCTGCAGTGCCAGCTCCTAGAGATGCTGACCACTGTCTATCTCAGGTGCCTGCCTCGTTCTGCTTGGAGATTTTCTCCTGGGTCAGGAGTGTGTGGCTCAGTGTGCAGGGAAGCCTGAAAGTGCTGGAGGTTTAAGCTTCTTTTTTTTTTTTTGGTCTTTTTGCCTTTTCTAGGCATGCTCCCGTGGCATATGGAGGTTTCCAGGCTAGGGGTCTAATTGGAGCTGTAGCCACTGGCCTACTGGTGGGATCTGCGCCGTGCCTATGACCTACACCACAGCTCATGGCAACGCTGGATCCTTAACCCACTGAACAAGGCCAGGGATCAAACCTACAACCTCATGGTTCCTAGTCGGATTTGTTAACCACTGTGCCACGACGGGAACTCCCAAGGTTTAAGCCTTCAGGGACCACCTTCAACCAGCGAGCAATGGAACTTGGATAAGTTCTCCAGCTCCAAGGTCCCTGACATTCCCACTGGGATTGAGCCGTAGTTACCCCCTAGTAACCATCAAATTATCCTGCACTTTATTGGCCCTTTCTCCCTTTCTTCCCCACTTCCCTCACCCTGCTTTTTTTCCCAATCCCCTCCCAAATGAACTACCTGTATACGAATCTTCGTCCCTGCGTCAGCTTTTGGAAATCTCAAACTTAGTTGTCAGTCGAGGGCTCTGCATTGACTGCGCATTGACTGTGGTTTCCTGTGCAGCTTCCTGAGTTAACTCTTATTTCTGGTGCTTTCCACCTTCACGCATTCTTTGGTGCATCCACTGACGACCTCCTTCCTCTCTCTTTGCTGTTGCTGTCTTATTCCTTTTGCGCTCCTTTCTGTCATTCGATAGACGTGGAAAGGGGCTGAGGAGACACATAGCCTTATTTATTTTACCTTCTTCAGTCAAAGCCCGCCTAATCTAATCGCTTTCACCCCTTTTCCATTTTCTTGCCATCCCTGGCCCATGATCCCGCCACCATGGAACCCTCAAATCTCTTTCCCTCTTTCATGCTTTTGCACGTGTTCTCCCCTGCCTGGAAGTTTATTTTCCCTGTGTGACTGATGAACTGCCACTAAACCCTCAAATTTCTGCTCAAATGTCAGCTCTTCTTTTCCATTTGCCCTAATTTCCCCCTTCCTCTTCAAACACTTAATAATTATAAGCTCACTCTCTGTCGCCTTTACTTGGTGATACGTTCTGTAAGGGCGGGGACTTACTCTTTGTCTAGCACTGTATCCCCAGTTCCTGACGCAGCGCCGGGGCTGGCATATAATAAGTGCCTGACAAATATTTGTTGAATGAATAAGCGAATGCATTCCTTAAGGGTAAGGAAGCCAATCTGGTTTGACAGGTCAGCACTAGAACGAGATATGGTACCGGTACACAGATGGAGCCTCCAGAGTGGCTGCAGGGGAGCTGTGTGTCTCCAGCCACCCTTTGGGAGAAGTGCTTACAAGGTGAACACTTGGGTCACAATCAAGGAGGAGGCTGTGGGGGCAGCAGAGTGGTGACAGGGGCATGAGAAAGGAATGAGGTTCCTGTGTTCTGTCCCAAGATGATTCCACTGTCACCTTGACACTGGTGCCAGAAATGAATTGATTTTGTGATGGTTCCGCCTCTCCCCATTCCTTTATTGGACACGGTCTGGTACAGAGGGGAAGAGCGGGGGCTGAGTCCTGGGTTTGAAGCCCCAGCTCCATCACTTCTTTGTTTTGTAATTTGAAGGCAAGTTAATCAAACTCTCGCTGAACAAGTTTCATGATCTATTGTGAGGATTAGGTGAATATATCTTATTTATTTATGATGTATTATTTATTATGTGTTATATGGTCACTTAGAGCCCATGCAGGACACATACTCAGGCCTAAGTGTTAGGCTTTATTAATATAATCATTACCAGGTGACTAATGCAAGTTCTGGGAGATCCGTGATTTGCAGATAGCCCCACAGACAGTCTGGGATGGGTCTAGAGTGATAACTATATTTTGAGACTCACAAACAATTAAAAAAACATTCCAGGAGTTCTCTTGTGGTGCAGCGGGTTAAGGACCCGGTAGGTTGTCACTGCATTGGCTCTGGAGCTGCTTCCATCCCTGGCCCAGGAACTTCCACATGACATGGGCATGGGCAAAAACAAAAACAAACAAACGAACAAAAAATCACCATCAACAAAAGAATCCAGCTGCCGGAGGCCTGCTGCCACTCACTGCTGCTCACTGAGCAAGAGGATTTGTCAGAGACACGCAGAGTCGTGCCTGGTTCCAGGCAATGAAATGGGATGATTCAGAGAGTCTATTTAATTTCCATCACCCAGGCTTCAATGTGTTTGGCATCAACAGCTGGCTGTTCCCTGAAGGGCTCATTCAAGCTCAAGTCTTTGGGCTTGTGTTTTGTTGCATGGCTGCGAAAAGGAACTGAGCCTCAGAAGAATTGATCCCTTGATATTGACAATGCCAGCAGAGTTCCACTTTGGTTATTATACATCAAACTGTATTGAAAAGTGAGTCTAAAATGTCTTCAGTGGTGATGAACATTGTTAAAGTTGAAATGAAGGTGACGAATGTCAAAGCTTCAGGACCCAAGCTTCTCTGGTGGGTCACGGGCTCATGATGAGGATCCCTGGATCTCGTCTACTTCAGTCCTCCCTTATTGACCCCTCTGGACTGTTTGTCTATGTCTGTTTTCTTTATTTTTTCTTTATTTTCCCTTCCTTCCTTCCCTCCCTCCCTCCTTTCCTTCTTTCTTTCTTTCCTTCCTTCCTTCCTTCCTTCCTTCCCTCCCTCCCTCCTTTCTTTCTTTCTCTCTTTCTTTCTTTCTTTCTCTCTTTCTTTCTTTCTCTCTTTCTCTCTTTCTCTCTCTCTCTCTCTTTCTCTCTCTCTCTCTCTCTTTCTCTCTCTCTCTCTCTCTCTTTCTCTCTCTCTCTCTCTTTCTCTCTTTCTCTCTCCCTCTCTCTCTCTCTCTCTTTCTCTCTTTTTCTCTCCCTCTCTCTCTCTCTCTTTCTTTCTTTCTTTCTTTCTTTCGTCTTTTTGCATTTTCTAGGGCCGCTCCCACGGCATATGGAGGTTCCCAGGCTAGGGATCGTATTGGAGCTGTAGCTGCCGGCCTACGCCAGAGCCATAGCAATGCAGGATCCGAGCCGAGTGTGCGACCTACACCACAGCTCACGGCAACACCAGATCCTTAACCCACTGAGCAAGGCCAGGGATTGAACCCGCAACCTCATGGTTCCTAGTCAGAGTCGTTAACCACTGAGCTACAACGAGAACTCCATATGTCTGTTTTCTTTATAAATTTGCCTAGGTGGGTTTGGTTGCCTCTATATTTTGAGTTGAATGGTGGGACTAAGGAAGTAGGACAGAGTCAAACTGTTAGAGGGGATATTTTTATTCCTGGAAGAGCAGCAGGTGAAAATAGTAAAGTCAGCTTGCATCTCTCAATGATGAGTCCTTCTTTTTTAAGTTTTTTGTTTATTTATGATTATTTTAAAATTTTGTACACATTTTTAAAGGTTACACTCCATTTACCACTATTACAAAATATTGGCTAGGAGTTCCGTGGTGGTGCAGTGGAAACAAATCCGACTAGGCATCGTGAGATTGCAGGTTCGATCCCTGGCCTCGCTCAGTGGGTTAAGGATCCGGTGTTGCCGTGAGCTGTGATGTGGTTGCAGATGCAGCTCGGATCTGGCATTGCTGTGACTGTCGTGGAGGCCAGTGGCTACAGCTCTGATTGGACCCCTGGCCTGGGAACCTCCACATGCCACGGGTGTGGCCCTAAAAAGACAAAAGACAAAAAACAAACAAAAAAAACCCCTCCAAAATATTGGCTCTATTCCCTGTGCTGTGCAATATATCCTTGTAGCCTGTCTTACCCCCAATAGTTTGTAACTCCCCTTCCTTCCCCCCATATTGCCTCTCCCCCCATGGCTACTATTTTATTCTCTGTAAGTGTGCTTCTTTTTTCGCTATATTCATTAGTTCATTGTATTCTTTAGGATTTCATATATAAATGACAAAATGCAGTGTTTTCTTTCTCTGACTTTTTTCACTTATAGCAGAGTGCCAAGTCCAACCACGTTGTTTCAAATGGCAAAGTTTCATTCTTTTCTTTACAGCTGAGTGTATAGTCATGTGTATATATGTGTGTGTGTGCGTGCGTGCATGTGTAACGTGTGTGTTCACATTCTTCTTTATCCATTCATCTCTTAATGGACACTTAGGTGGCTTCCATATCTTGGCAATTGTAAATAATGCTCCTGAGAACAATGGGGTGTGTGTATATTTTCAAATTAGTATTTTTGGGTTTTTTTCAGTTATATACCCAGGAGTGGAAGTTTGGGGTCCTAGGGTAGTTCTATTTCTAACTTTTTTGAGAAACCTCTGTACTTTTTTCCACAGTGGCTGCACCAGTTGACATTCCCACGAACTTTGTACAAGATTTCCCTTTTCTCCACATCCTTGCTCACATTTATTATTTGCGTTCTTCTTGATGATAATCATTTTGACAGATTCGAGGTGATACCTCATTCTGCTTGGGATTTGCATTTCCCTGATGATTTGTGATGTCGAGCATCTTCTCATGTGCCTGCTGGCCATCTGCATTTCCTCTTTGGAAAATTGTCTGCTTAATTCTTTTGCCCATGTTTTAATTGGGTTGTTTGATTTTTTTGACGTTGAGTCGTATGAAGTGTTTATATAACGGTATAGGTCATATCATTTGCAAATATTTTCTCCCACTCAGTAGGTTGTCTTTTCATAGTGTCAACGATTTCCTTTGCTGTGAAAAAGCTTTTATGTCTTCCCTTTTAAAAAATATCAGTGGTTGCTTTGAATCATATAATTACGGCCTTATTTCATACTTTTTGTTTAATTATTGAGTGGTTGCATTAGAGTTTACCATATGCATCTTTTATCACATTTTCCTTCCAATAAAAATTATACCATTTCCAGAATCACATAAGAACCTTACAAGAGTTTGCTTCCGTTTTCTCCTGCCATCTTTTGTGCTATTATTGTCAGGCCTTTTAATTTTACATGTTAGGAAACCTACAATACGCTGTTATTCTTTTTTGCTTTACATTTTAAATTATCCTTCATAGACATGTTTTTAAAACAAGCCAAAAAGTTGTTTACTCACGTATTTACCATCCAGTGCCCTTCATTTCTTTGTGTAGATCTGAGTTTCCATTTGGAATAGTTTTCCTTCAGTCGCAGGAACTTCTTTTCACACTTGTTTGTAGTGTAGGTCTGCTAGAAACGGATTTTTTCAGCTTTCATTTTTCCAAAAATGTTTTTATTTAGCTTTCTTTTTTTGAGGGGGGAGAATAACAGTTGGATAAATATGTATATCCATGGAATCGAATATCTGCAGCAGTTTGTTAATTAATTAACTTGTTAATTTTTATTAATTACTCCCCTGTGGACCCGGGATTGAACTTGTGCCACAGCAGACTTGAACCACTCCAATGACAACACTGGATCCTTAGCCCACTACGCCACAGGGGAGTTCCTATATGCAACTGTTTAATACAGAAATATATTTAAAGACATTTGCTATGCATTAAGTGGAACATAGCAGTTTATAGTGATGAATATACAGTATAATGTTACTTTATATAAAGATTATAGGAGTTCCTTCGTGGCTCAGTGGGTTAAGGATCCCGGCATTGTCACTACCGCGTCCAGGATCACCGCTGTGATATGGGTTTGATCCCTGGCCTGAGAACTTCTATATGCTCTAGACACAGACAAAAACAAAAACAAAACAGAATAAAGTTATGTATGTATATTTGATCATAGGAACTATGGAACAATATCCATGGGATTAACAGTGGTGTTTCCGTGAAGTATCTTTTTGCATATTGGAATTTTCTAAAGCTTCTAAAATGAACCTGCATCATTTTATCATTAGAAAGTAAAATTTGTTTGTTTAACCTATTTGATCTTTCCTTCAGATCTTTTTCAAATGCATAACTATTAAAATGCGTAACTCAATAAAAGTAAATGTCATTTAAACTGTCTCCTAATAATACAAATGTTAATTGGAAGGATTAAATTTGAAACATGTTTATGGATTCTGGGTTTTGCAAATAAGAATGAAAAGGAAAAAATGAGAAATTTTGTAAAAGTATTGGGAAAACTAAAAGGGCAGTGCATTGACTTCATACACTCACCGGAGTTAACGAAATCTTTCAGAGAGAGAAAATATTGGCGATACAGTTCAATCTCTTTTCTCCCCTCCTCCTCCCCATGTCTTATTTTCCTCTCTTCCCCAATGAACTGCTCTCAAGAGCTGGGTGTAGCTTCTTCCAATCCACTTAATATTACTTTTACATAATATATGTATATATTGGTAGCAAATACATGGTATTATTGTAATATATAATATGGTCTCTTTGGGTTTCTATAAATGATATATTTCATGAAATTCTGCATCCTTTTTTTCTCCTATTCATATTTTATTTTGACATTTGTCCATTTTGATTCCAAGAGAGACCCAGACAGCAAAGTGGGTAGGATCACAGGATCTGGAGTCAGACTGCCTGGGTTGAATTCCAGTCCTACCATTGCTAGCGTGTGACCTTGGCCACTTTCCCTGTCTTCTCTGTGCCTTAATTTCTTTATCTGTGAACATGTGGGCTCTTATAGTCTTTGATGAGCTGTTGGAATAGAAATTGAATTAAACGTGCGAAGCATGTAGACAGGGCCTGAAACAGAAAGTGCTCAGTAACCACCGTTTGTTGTTGCTGCTGTTGTTAAGATGCCCCTGACTGTCTGTCCCTAAGACGCAGATGTTGACTTGCTTATCTCTCTTACTGTTGTAGATTTCCACCGAATCCCTCTTATGTTCTCAAGCAAGCAAACATGGCTGCATGGGGTTGGACTTGAAATGATTAGCTATAGAACAGAAATTTGTCCAGTTATTCCATTGTAAGCACTTGATAAACATATGCTATTACGAACATCTAGGGCGCTTCTTTTTTTTTTCTATTTAGGGCCGCACTCACAGCATATGGAGGTTCCCAGGCTAGGGGTCTAATCAGAGCCACAGCTGCTGGCCTACACCACAGCCTCAGCAACACAGAATCCAAGCCTCGTCTGTGACCTACACCACAGCTCACAGCAACATCGGATCCTTAACCCATTGAGCAAGGCCAGGGATCAAACCCTCAACCTCATGGTTCCCAGTTGGATTTGTGATTGCTGTGCCATGACGGGAACTCCTCTGGAGCACTTCTGTTTTTTTTTTTTTTTTTTTTTTTTTTTCTGCAAATGCAGCAGTAGAAGTTCCCAGGTCAGGGATCAAACTCATTCCACAGCAGGCTCAAAACAAAATTTCAAAATTCAGGTTTAGCCCCATTTCCTCTCCTTCAGGTCTCTGAGGACCATGATGGCAGCAAGGAAGGTGGGTGTGGAAGCTTCTGGTTGAGGCCCAGAGGATGGAGACATGGCACAGACGGTGAGCCTTCCCTTGGTCCTCAGTCCCCAGCTCTGGGCTCACGCTTCTCTTCCTAAGTCCCTGGCCTTGCTGCTCCCTGTTATTCTACCTAATGTGTCAAGACACCTGTGGGGGTGCTGGGGTGGTCCGCTGGCAGAACTGTGGGCCTTGGTAGGGGGCTCTGGAGCCAGCTTGCCTGGTTTTGTAGTCCCAGCCTGCCCTTCCTTTTCCTCATCTGGGCAAGAGTGCACATGCTAGGACTCACTCCATAAAGTTGCTGTGTAGCACGTAAGGCTCAGCAGGGAATCCAGGAAATACCGCCGTTATGGTTCCAAGGGACACAAGAAGAGCCCTCCAGCGTGATGGTGGAGGAAGGGGGCGTAGCCTCTTACAGAAACTCAGGGCTTTGCTCTGGCTCATCCGCAACCCCAACCCAACCTTAACCCTGGTGTCTGAAGTAGTTTGAGAGACCCTCACAGACGACAGGCCTTAAGGGGACCGTTTACTTCTTTGAGTTCGTGGGGAGCTGGGGCCTCTGGATCCCCCACTACAGGCAGGTCAGTCCTGGTCAGGAGCAGCCTGCGTCTTAAAACCCTGCAGCCATTACCCTTTTCTATGTGTTCCTGACATTTAGGAAGTTATCTTGAATGACCTCAGGGTTAGCTAGCTTGGCTGAAGCAAAGCCAAGGATGGAAACTTGCCTCAAAAATGAAGTTTAAGGCAAAACAAGCAAATTGTGCTTTTTAATTAGCAGTTTAAGGAAGAAGTTTACAGGCATTTCGTACTGAGGGTGGGACCCAATCATGATGAGGTCTCACTGTTTTCCTGTTTCTCCCCTTTCTCGCCGGCTTTGCAGCTAATGTCTTATCCAGAATTATCCTGTCACTGCCATGATGCAATAATAGACAACAAATTAATAATAATATCCACAGTATGTTTCCCTCAAAAATCTTTGCTTTCTATTGCTATGTATTTTGGGTTAGAGCAAGCCATTTAGAAAAAGGAAGAAAGGAATAAGTAGTCTATAATACAGTAAAAAGAAATGCTATAAAACATGAATTCCAAGCTGACAGCAAACTGACCTCGCAGAAGTTCAAACTGAAACCAACAAATAGGAGTTGCCATCGTGGCTCAGTGGTTAGTGAATCCGACTAGGAAGCATGAGGTTGTGGGTTCAATCCCTGGCCTCGCTCAGGGGGTTAAGGATCCAGCATTGCCCTGAGCTGTGGTGTAGGTTGCAGATGCGGCTTGGATCCCGAGTTGCTGTGGCTCTGGTGTGGGCTGGTGGCTACAGCTCTGATTCGACCCCTAGCCTGGGAACCTCCATATGCTGCGGGAGCAGCCCTAGAAAAGACTACAAAAAAAGAAACCAACCAATAAAATAATCTTTTTAGTGGCAACCAATATGATTTATGAACATAAAATATGAACATATGGAATTTTGTATCTGGTGATGCAAAACTTATAGAGGATAAAAAAAAAAGATCAAAAAATGGCAGATAAATTATACTTCACGAGTGCTAGTTCTGCTTATCCCCTCAGCATGAATGGCTTTTAACATAAATTCAAGGTTTTATAGGAAAACATAACTGAAATCCCTTCTCATCCCATTCTTTTAGAAAGGAAGTTTAGTGAAAAGAAAGGACGTAGGCTTTGCAACAGATCTCCTTCAAATCCTGGCTGCACCCCTCATCCAGCTGTGTGATGGCTCTTGTATTACGTATTCCACCTGAGAATCTATTTCCTACCAATGAAATGTGCAGGCTACTGTATGTTATATGTACACACACACACTCAACTCATTAAATTTGTTTCTCCAAGATTCATCTGCATGTGATTTTAGCTGAGCATCCATTGACTATGCAGTAAACACATTACACACCGTTGCTATTGATATATAAATGGTGACACTAACAAGTTACAGTTAGGAATGCTTGCAAGTGTTGTGTGAGCAGTTCTAAGTATTTACTTGACCTTAAAAAATTGGACTCTCTATAATGTGTGACAGTAAGCACTTATTGTACATTCTGATCTCAAATCAGTGTGTAAAAGTGTTTCTATGGGCATATTTCCCATTTGGCTTCACCTGGTTACAAACCTGACTAGTATCCACGAGGTCCATCCCTGGCCTCCCTCAGTGGGTTAAGGATCCCACACTGCCATGAGCTGTGGTGTAGGTTGCAGGTGCAGTTCAGACCCCGTGTTACTGTGGCTGTGGTATAGGCTGGCAGCTGCAGCTCTGACTAGACCCCTAGCCTGGGAACTTCCATATACCGCAGGTGTGACCCCCAAAAGCAAAAAACCAAAAAACAAAAAACAAAATAAGTAAAAGTGTTTCTGTGAATTGTATGTGATTCTGCCTCTGTCACAGGATGGATGTGTGCCTGAATCTGCTAATCCTTTTCTTTTGTAAATATTAGTTTTATGTAGTTACCATTTGCTTTCTCAAGAGTTTAGTCATTGGGATCACGTGTACAGCAGAGCATAGAGGCCATAAGCTTAGATTCTGAGATCAAACTGCTAAGGAGAATTCAAATCTCAGCTCTGCTACCTACTTGCTGTGTGACCTTGTGCAATTTACCTACCGTCTCTGGGCCTCAGTTGCCTCATCTGCAAAAAATGGGATAATAATATAGCGTTGCTAAGTCTTCTAAATGAATTAATCTTAATAGGGCCTGGCCCTATTCTTTAGAATTCTGTAGTTGCTATAAAAGTCTAAAAGAATGAAATTGTTAATTCTGAAAATGATTTAAAATGGATAAATAAAATACTTTAATAGTATATTCATAGTATTAAGACACTATTAATAACTATTAAATTAATAGCTGTTAAAATATTAGTATAGTGTACTTTATTCCTGATACAGCTATTTAAGAGAAATATCTGTGTGACACATAGTAGATATCCAATCAACAGTAGCTATTTATTGTTATTGTTATTATTATTATTATTGGTTGCACCCACGGCATGTGGAAGTTCCTGGGCCAGGGATTGAACCCACACCACAGCAGTGATCCAAGCTGCTGCAGTATCCATGCCAGAGCCTTAACCCACTGCACCACAAGAGAACTTCTATTTATTATTAATTCTGCAATAATAATTGTCTACCAGGAAAGAAGCATCTGCTAGATACTATTTAAAAGGCACCCACTAGATTCCGCTTTGTCTTCGAGCTTTGAAAGAGCAGCTTTTCAAAAGCACATTGTTTTCAAGTTCCGGAGAAATGTGGTGACGCATGTTGAGTATTGTTGCTGTTTGAAAGCCGTGTCATCAGCGTTCTGCGTGGCGGGGGCGCTGTATGCTGGTGACTGGGGGCTGTGTGAATAAGTGGCAGGAGAGGGTCGAAAGGCTTTTGCCCTAAGATCCTTTTTCTCCTTATTGCTCCCGCATGTCCTGCTTCCAAGAGGTCGCCTTGAACGCCATCCGACGAGGTGCCTGATGATTAGGAGCAGGGAGAGGACGATGTGGTGGTGAGTGGTGGATTTTAAGCTGGTTGCCTCCGCTGGCTTTCTCACTGACCCCCTACTTCAAAAGCACAGGGATGGTGGCAGAGAGAACTGAGGGAGACACGTGGCGCAGCGCTCAGACTCACTACGTGCAAACTGTGTAACTCCTTCACCCCTCAAGGCTTCGTTTCCTCATGTGAAAATGGGAGCATAATTCCTCATCCTCAGTTTGTTTATTTATTTATTTTTTCAGAGTTGTACCTGCAGCATGTGGAGGTTCCCAGGCTAGGGGTCCAATCGGAGCTGTAGCTGCCAGCCTACACCACAGCCACAGCCACCCAGGATCAGAGCTGCGTCTGTGACCTAGACCACAGCTCACCGCAATGCCGGATCTTGGACCCACTGAGTGAGGCCAGGGGTCGAACCTGCAACCTCATGGTTCCTAGTCGGATTCGTTTCCGCTGCGCCATGACGGGAACTCCAGCCTCATCCTCAGTTTAAATGAGAAATGCTCAGTGTTCGGCCCTGAGTGAGGGCTCTGTCCGCACACATGGCAGGGTTCTGATGTCAAAATCTATTGAGTGTATCCCTAAGACGCTAACGCATCTTTTCTTCAGAGCGGCTCTTCGGTAAGCTCTATGCTATCCTAAAAATTAGGTAGGTTATTATCCGCCCTCCTCACCTCTTCACTATACACTTGTAAGAGGTTTTTTCCATTTCTCTAATGCTATATATTTTAGAACTAAAATTTTCCCAGTAGATGCAGTTATAATGGAATAAGCTGTCTGATGACAAAAACCCATGCTTAGTTCAGGGAAATGGTCCTTGAGAGGCAATCAGTGGGTATTATCAACACCCATTTCAGCTCAATCTTCCTGATCCATAGGAAAAGAGATCTTAGCCTTTTTGTTCTGGAGACATCAAATCTGCCGCTTCCGGTCCTTATGATGAAGCCTGTGCTGTGCTGCACTGAAAGTCCAATGCCAGGTCATGTATGATGTCACCCAGCGCCCACAGTCACTCACTAGCACCATCAAAAATTGTGGGCACGCTGCATGCCCTGGGCGGCAGGGGCAGAGCCTTCCTGGCTGACCCGTGAAGGGTTTCCGCAGGAGCCCCAGAGCAAAGGCCCAGCGTAGACTCCCTTGGGAAATCATTTGGGGGTGAGGGACCAGGAGTTTAAGATCTCAGAATAGAGCCAGAATTGTATCTCACAGGGGATGCTGTTGGGCAGTTTGTGTCTCCCTTGGTAGAAGCCTAGCCATGATTCTCTGGGTGTGTGTGTGTGGGTGTGTGTGTGTGTTTATGAATGAGAAAGAGAGAGGGAGAGACTGCTGGCAGGGGAGTTAAGATGAGGAGGGAGTAGGGGAAATGGGCTTTTGTTTCCATCCAGTCTGCTTTCCAAAGGCTTTCCTAGGGGCAGAGGGGAAGGGCAAGAAAACCAGGAATGCAGCTGCAAAGGGGCCCTGAGATGTTGCTGGACGTGCCAGATGTGTGGGAGCATGGCTGTGTCCAGTTGAGGGTTGGTTGACTGCAGACAGCACGACCCCGCATGTCAGGCGAGAGGGTGGCAGGGGGCTGCCCAGAAGGGTGACCTTCCGCTTGTTTCTTTATTCAGAGCTGTTCATTCCCGAGATGTTTTGTGCCCGGTGCTGTTCCACTCAGACCAGAACCTCATTCTCATTGAGTCTGCGGTCTAAGGAGGAAAATAAACATTTAACAAGGAAACCACTCAATCCATTTCACATAGCGATAAGTGCTCTGAAGGAAGTGCAGTTCTGTAATTAAGAATAACAAAGGGCAGGAGTTCCCTGGTGGCTCTGTGGATTAAGGATCTGGCATTGTTACTGCTGTGGCCCAGGAACTTCTGTGTGCTGCAGGTGCGGCCAAAAAAAAAAAAAAAAAGAAAAAAGAGAAAAGAAAGAAAAAGAGAGAGAGAGATTGACAAAGGGCAGCTGTTTCAAGTGGCTGGAGAAGGACTCTTTGAGGAGATATTAGCACAAAAGACCTAGAGAATGGAAAAAAATCCATCAGGAATCAGTCAAGGGGAGAGGTGTGAAAAGAGACGAGTGGAGGCCTGCAGTCTAGCAGATGCTTGAAGAACTAGTGAATGTGGGTGGAGAAGGCAGCAAAAACCAGATCGATCTGTGTCTTGTAGGCCATGAAAGGAGTTAGGAGTTACTTCTAAGTGCAAAAGTAAGTCTTCGAGGGATCGAAGCAGGGAAAGAATAAGACTCAGTTTACATCTGGCTGCTATGTTGGGGCGTGAGATTTGAAGGAGCTAGAAACACAGCTTACCACCGCGGAAATGAATCTGACTAGGAACCATGTGGTTGCAGGTTGGATCCCTGGCCTTGCTCACGGGGTTAAGGATCCGGCGTTGCCGTGAGCTGTAGTGTAGGTTGCAGACAAGGCTTGGATGTGGTGTTGCTGTGGCCGTGGAGCAGGCCAGCACCTGTAGCTCCAGTTCGACCCCTAGCCTGGGAACCTCTATATGCCACGGGTGTGGCCCTAAAAGACAAAAAGACCAAGGGAAAAAAAAAAAAAAAAAAAGAAGCATAGCTTGTGAGTTCCAGTTTGGAGCATTCTGAGCTTTCTCTTTTGTAGCTCCACTTCATGCTGAGCTAGAATTGTTTGCTGTCCCCTTATCCCACCCCCAGCAACCTAGCCATGGCTCAAGGCAAGTATGTATTTGTAATTCTCCACCAGCAGCCCTGCATGCATAGAGCCAATTAGGTCAACTGCGATGACTCTTCTAAGTAGGTCCTTAGGTTTGGAGTATAAGTATACTGTCTCCAAGCATGTCGGCTTTGTAGGGAATTGTTAGGGAGGAAAATCTTTTCCTCCACCCTGTTAGATTCAGTGATTAGGGGCCTGCAAATTGACTGACTTTAAACAGATTAACAGGATTAAAAACACACAATTTTTATTAATATTTACACACATGGGAGGCCACAGAAAAGAAGTGAAACTCAAAGAAGCAGACTTGGGAGCTTCTATACCCTTCTTAACAAAGGAAAAGGGTTTGGGGTTCAAGGGACAATAAATTGTGGGGAAATGACGAGGAAATACACAGGGAAATTAATGGAAAGTGAGGGCCAGTTTAATAAGTTTTGTTTCTGCAGACTCATCTTGGTGCTGTCTTTCCATTCTCGGTGATAAGGCTCACTCTTCTCTTCTGTACAAGAGAGGGGGACACCTGCACAAAGAAAAATTTATTTTCTGCTTATAGGCGGATAAGGGGAGGGCAGAGAACTCTTTCTGTAGCTGTTAATTCTCAATTGCCTTCAGCTCAAATTTGTATCGAGATAATCCTTAAGCTAAAGTGGCATATTTGGGGGTAGCATATCCTGATCCACTTCAACATCTATTTGCACGTTAAAGCTCTTAAATTTAGATAATCAATTATAGCTAATTCACAAAGATATATGTGCCCCAGTGCTCATAGCAGCATTATTTACAATAGTCAAGATATGGAAACAAACTAAATGCCTATCAATGGCTGTATGGATAAAGAAGATGTGGTATATATAGAAAGAAAATATTACTCAGCCATAAAAAAGATGAAATCTTCCATCTGTGACAACATGGATAGACTTGGAAGGTATGAGGCTAAGTGAAATAATTCAGGCAGAGAAAAACAAATACTGTACAATTTCACTCACATGTGGAATATAAAAACCAGACTCAGTGAATAAATCAAACCAAACAAAAGCAAACATGCAACTATGGAGAACACAGCAGTGTTTACCAGAGGAGAAATATGGCAGGTGGAAGGTCAACATAAGTAAAGGGTTTCAACTCTATGACGATGGATGAAAACTAAATTTTTGGTGATCATACTATCATGTATGTAGAAGTAGAAATATAATGTCATATACATGAAATATGTAATGTTATAAACCAATGTTACTTCATTAAAAAATAAATTAACAAAAAAATCAGTTCATCATCATACCCATTCCACTTCTGGGCCAAGGAGTCTGAATCAGAGACAAATGTCTTGGTGAAGAGATACAGAGCAAAGAAATATTAATAAAAATCTTCCTAACCACTGATGGATGTTCTCCCCTCAAGAAAACTTGGTGTGTAATTTGGGAGCCTGGGTCAAGGACTCTATGTTGTTCAGCTTGTCTTTCTCAGGGTCTTAGTAGAGTAGCTGGAGATAGAAGTCACTACTTGGATGTGCATTAAATTGAATGTAAATTAAATTGAGTGTATTACACTGCATGTATGTAAACTGAATGTCTGGAGATGGGGAGTCTTGACTGTAGCTGCTTTGTGGGGTGCAATGCCTACCAAGACGGAAAATGTGATTTCAGAACGGGCTGTGGATGTTGGAGGCCAGATAGGGCTTTGCAGAAAGAGGCTGGGAGAAAGTGCCTTGGGTGACACTTTGGTCTCCTGGGTGATGTTTCAGTATCTGAAGAGGATGAGAAGGTCAACAACACACAGTCTCTTCCCGGAGGGTAATTCTGTTGGGCAACCGTACGCAGATTGCTAAGGTGTGGTGTTTTGCAGCCTGGTGTGCGGAGTGGCACGTGGTAGCGTAGGTATAGTGAAACCTGGTACACCTGAGGTGTGTGGGCAGGGAGGCACAATTCACAGGGCAATGGGGATGACTGGAACTGTGGTGAAATGCTGGAAGGAGGAGAGAGCTATGCTGGGAGGAGGCATTTCTTACCCGTGTTCGATTATTTGGAAGGAACGTGTATTTGTCAGCTGCTGCAGGTAAACAAAAGGAATTTAGAATTAAATTCGATATTTGGAAGAATGCTCCAGCTCTAAGAGTTTTAATTCGATTACCAAGGAATGAAAATGGTTGCCTTTTCAGAATGGGAATTTAGGGAGTGCCTTCTGTGTGCCAGACACTCAGCTGGGTGCTCTATATTCCTGTATGTCTTCATTGCAATTCCATGGGGGAGGTATTTTATACCCATTTTATGGATGTGGAGTCTGAGGCTTGGAAGATGGTTTGGTCTGTCTAGCACCGCACAGTGGGTAAAAGTCTGGCTTCAGCGCCTGTGCTTCACTCTGTTATCGGTGATCTTATCAAAAAGGCTTGACTTTGATCTTTGGGGGATTCAGTTATTCCCCTTCTTGTTTTCACTGGGTTTCTCCTAAAGTCCTGGACCCAGTGTCACAATCTTTTCTAAGGCCTGGGGAAGCCTCTTGGGCTCAGGGTTACCCATTTGGGTATGGGGGTATTCCTGTGCCCTCCCTGTAATCAGTCTTATTAAATGTCAATTAAAGACAAGTATATAACTAAGAATCCACCTCTCTTCCCCATATTGATGGGGACCGGTGTTCACCAGGTCATGCAACCAAGTTCTGTAGACATGCTCTTTCTTCCTTAATTTTGCCGGTTTATCCTGCACAGAAAGAGAGAGCCAGGTCATTGAGAATCAGTGTGGGAAATGCTGTGTGTGGGAACCAAGGCTGCTGCCTGGTGTACCTTTGGAGAGTTTCAAGTTCAATCAGTTGTCAATATTTTATTGTCTTTTATTTTATTTAGTTTTGTTTTTTTCTTTCTAGGGCTGCACCCACGGCCTATGGAAGTTCCCAGGCTAGGGGTCGAATTGGAGCTACAGCCATAGTGACCCAGGGTCCTAGCGGTGTCTGCAGCCTACACCACAGCTCATGGTAATGCTGGATCCTTAACCCACCGAGTGAGGCCAGGGGTCAAACCTGCATCCTCATGATACTAGTCAGGTTTGTTACCGCTAAGCCACAATGGGAACTCCCAGTTGTCAATATTTTAAAATCAGGAAGTTTTATGTAAAAATCCAAATTTCCACCTCCACTTGAAAAACCAAAAGTTCTTCCACACTCTCTTGCCTTCTGTCTGGCTCTCTTCATGCCCTACCTTACTTGCTGGTCTTTTTTATATCTCTGAGTTTGCAACCTTGAGGCCAGAACAAATCTAACTGGGCTGAAGCCCAGTTCAGTGCATAGGCACCAAGAAAGCCATCCAGTCACTGGAAGATTGAGGTATCGGGGAGCTTTTGCATAGCTCTTGCCTGGGCACTACCCCAGGCCGACTGAATCAGGGTCTCTGAGGATAGATATTGCTTGAAAAATTCCCCAGCTGGTTATATAATCTGCAGCAAAGTTAGGAAACTCTGCTTCTGGTTCGCCCAGAAGTAGCGCTCCAGCCTCAGGTCTCTATGTCAGAGAAATGGGCCTAGGACATCTTGCATCACATTTGCTGTTTTTACTCGTCTCCCAGCACCTCTGGGGTAGCCCCATTCCTCTCATCCTGACTTACTCACATGTATGTGGGCCCTTATGACTTTTTTTTTTGGCTGTGCCTGCTGCATGCAAAAGTCCCCAGACCAGGGATTGAACCTGCACCACCTGCACCACCAATGACCTGAGCCACAGCAGTGGCAATGCTGAATCCTTAACCTGCTGAGCCACCAGGGAACTCCCCTTATGACTTTTATGTTCGTACCTCCAGAGCTAAGAGTTCATACAATTCTAGAGAAAAAGAGTATATGAGAAAGGAATAAAGAATAGTTCCCAAGTTTTCCTTTGAAATGCTCAAACATCAAGACTATTTTATGGCAAATTTTAAGATTCCTAGGAAACAGGTAATGACATTTAGAAGCTACTTGCTCTTTTATGTGTGTCCTTGCTTCAGAAATTGAACATAATAATAAAAAAAATACAGTAAGCTTGAGAGGTTTTCTTTGAAGTCTTTTTCATTCCCCAAGGAGAAATTTCATTAGCAGACACTGGAGGGTTACCTGGCGGCTGCTGTGGACAAAGCTACAGCTATCATCCATTCCAACCTCTGCTGCAGGGTGCTGGGCAAAGGCCATGTCCATCAGCGATGTCCTCAACCAGGGCTACCCTGGCCAGGCGCAAATGGCAGAAAATGACATTTGTATCTAGGTACAAAGCATCATAAATGCTCGTCACTGTGGCTCCACGGATCCCTCCTCTTCAGTCAGGCATGGGGTGGGGGGTGTTTGTGTGTGTTGTCATAGACTGAGGTCTCTGCTCTTCCATCAGCCAAAGGGCCCTAAGGCCTCTCGCATCTTCTCAGCTTTCAGGTCTCCGTCATAACAGGGCCAGTCTCATTTCACATTTGGAAAGTCAAAGCTTGCACTTGCAAACTCAACCTGCCTTGGGTTTTCAGGGAGCAAGGGGGATCTTCATCACGAGGGACTATCTTTTACCATATTTAAAAATTATTTTATTTATTTGTCTTTTTAGGGCCACCCCCGTGGCATATGGAGATTCCCAGGCTAGGGGTCAAATCAGAGCTGTAGCCCTCAACCTATACCACAGCCATGTTTGTGACCTACACCACAGCACACGGCAACACCAGATCCTTAACCCACTGAGTGAGGCCAGGGATCCAACTTGCATCCTCATGGATACTAATTGGGTTTGTTACCACCAAGCCACGACGAGAACTCCTTTAAAAATTATTTTAGAAGTTCCCATCATGGTACAGTGGTTGATGCATCCGACTAGGAACCACGAGGTTGTGGGTTCGATCCCTGGCCTCGCTCGGTGGGTTAAGGATCTGGCATTGCTGTGGCTCTGGCGTAGGCCGTTGGCTACAGCTCTGATTAGACCCCTAGCCTGGGAACCTCCATATGCTGCGGGAGCAGTCCTAGAAAAGACAAAAAAAAAATTATTTTAGAATTCAAGTTTTACTCTCTTCTTCTCTTTCCCTTCTTTTTTTTCCCACCTCCTTAAAAAATGATCAAGTTGATAAGCTAAAATTGAAGGAAACCGTAAGTAAGAAAACAATAGTTTTTTAGGGGGTTTGGGTCCAGCTTCCTTCCCACTTGTCTGAGGATCTAGATGCAGTTACTTAAATGATCACTTCTTTCACCTACAGAATTGGGAACATGGGATCTGCTCAAGGTGGATAGAAATAAGTCTTTCTTCAAGGTTTAATTACTTCTTCTATTTTGAGGGCTTCTCTTAGCTCCTGCTCTTGCAAAGCCCCTTGCAATGTGTTCATGACCCCTTGGATGAGGGGGCCATGGAGGTCTCTGCTGACCTGGGTGTGGCCTGACTCTCCGCATCTGTACCGGCTCAGCTATTGAGCTCTTCTGGCTTTATGAGGCAAGCATATTGGAATCCCGAAAGGACTTGGCCTTGGAGATCTTCATAGGACAAATTATGCTCCCTGACACCTCACTAGATGAGGCAAAGACCCCCTGAGCAGCGTGCCTCAATTGGGGAGGTGGTGGTTGTGGTTTACATCCGTCAGGTTTTATCACAATCACTTGGGACAACTTCTCCCAGTGACACTAACCTTTCCCGAAGAGGCCTCAGCGTGGCCAGTCCCTTGCCAAGAATGCTTTCCCTTTCTCTCCTCAAAACTTCCATCCTTCAAAGCCCAGCTCGTATCACAACCTACCTTTCTAATTGCCTCAGCCTAAAGAGCTGGTCTTTTCTGCTCTTCTTATTCACACATGGTCTAGGTGATTTATTTGACAATTCACTTAACAATTGATGGCCTTTCTTCTGTTTCAGTTGAATGTAATTTGTCTTACATTGCCATTTAATTTTTCACTTATCTCTGTCAAATAGAAATAGCACTGATCTGAATTTTAATTCTGCTTGACTTCTAACTGTATATCTGAGGCAAGGTATTGAGGGTTTTTGGACTTCAGAGCCCAGTTACAAACTTCTGCAATTCTCTTCCTTACCTTACCACTCAAGCTTAGGTTCTTGAACAATTGTTTAATTTAATTTAATTTTTGACAGAATTATCGTGGTAAACACTTTCTACCATTGTTCCCAGCAATCCCCGCCTCTTGCTAGTCCAGTCTGTGTGTCATCCCCTGCCCCTGAGCGTGGGCAGGACCCAGCGAATAGAATTTGGCAAAAAAGATAGGATGTCGTTTCGTGATTAGGTTAGGAGAGACTCCTCTTTTCCTGGTATTCTCTCTCAGGCTCTTCTCGCATGCTTGCTCTGCTGGAGAGGGCTACCTGGAAAGGATTGAAGGTGGTGTCTGGTCAAGAGCCAGCAGGTAACTGAGGCTTCAGTCCAACAGCCTGTGAGGACCTGAATCGTGCCAGCAGCCACTGAGTTATCTTGCAAAGTAAATCCTACCCTACTGAGCCTTGAGCTAACTGTAGCCCCAGCAAACATCTTGTGATTGCAGGCTTCTGAGAGACCCGGGGCTGACTCTTTGATTATAGCCCACAACAGACTCTGAAGCAGAGAACCTGGCTAAGCCACACCTGTATTTCTGACTCACAGAAATGGTAAAATCATTAACGTGGGTTGTTTAAGGCCGCTAGGTTTGGGGGCAATTTGTTATGCAGTGATAGATAACTAATATACTGTCTATATTAGTTATTTAGTTATTATTTAATTAGTTATTATTTAGTTGTTTATTTTATTGTCTATGAGAATAAAATTATGCATTTGCAGTAACATGGATGGACCTGGAGTTTATCATATTGAGTGAAATGTCAGAAAAAGACAAATATACCACTTATTTGTGGAATCTAAAAAAAGCGATACAAATGAACTTATTTACAAAATAGTTGCTATATGTGGTAGTCTGTCTATCTAAATTGACTAGAATAAGCTAAAATATGCTGCAGTAACAACCTGCAAAGATCAGTGGATTATATCTAGCCAAGTTTATTCCTTGAGCATACTATATGTCCAGTGAAGGTAGGCTGTAGCTGTGCTCATCATTTTCTTCCCTGCAAAACTCACCATAACCTAGACTGCAGAGCTGCTTCTTTTTGGGACATTGCCAACCGTCATGGATGAGGAAAAGAGAGCAGGGCAAACCACGCGCTGGCTTTTAAAGCTTCCCCTTGAAAGCAATGCATCATACTTCTGCTTGCATTTCACCAGCCAAAGTGAGTCATGGGGGCACACATGAGTTGAACAGGGCGCAAAGTATAATCCTTCCATAAGATAGGGCACTAAATACATGTCGACAGGAACGTGAGTGTATCATAAACCATCACACATTAAGTCAGAAAGAGTGGTAGCCACAGACCGTCATAATATACAAAAAAGAGAAGGAGTAGCTCACATCCTCAGACGAATGAGATCAGAGACTCCAGAGCCTAAGAGAGACCAGTATTATTAAAGAGTTATCTTTAGAATAAAATTATGCCCTTTGCAGTAACATGGATGGACCTGGAGATTATCATATTAAGTGAAGTAAGTCAGACAAAGACAAATATACCACTTATTTGTGGAATTTTAAAAAAGTGATACAAATGAACTTATTTACAAAATAGAAATAGACTCACAGACATGGAAAACAAGCTTATGGTTACCAAAGAGAATATCGGGGATGGTGTGGGGAGAGGTAAATTAGGAGTTTGGGATTAATATACACACACTATTGCATATAAAATAGACAACAAGGACCTACTGTACCGCATAGGGGACTGTATGCAATACCTTGCAATAACCTATAACAGAAAATAATCCAAAAAAAGTATGTAACTGAAGCACTTTGCTGTACAATTGAAACTAACACAACATTGTGAATTATACCTCAATAAAAATTGGTGAAGTGGGTTAAGGATCTGGCGTTGTCACTGCAGTGGCTTGAGTTGCTACTGTGACATGGGTTTAGTCCATGGCTCAGGAACTTCCACGTGCCTCTGGTGCAGCCAAAGAGAGGAGGTGGGGAGAGGAGACTACAATTTTTTTTTTTTACGGCCGCACCTGCGGCACATGGAGGCTCCCAGGCTAGGGATCCAATCGGAGACACAGCTGCCGACCTATGCCACAGCCACAGCAACGTGGGATTCTTAACCCAATGAGCAAGGCCAGGGATCGAGCCTGCAACCTCATGGTTCCTAGTTGGATTCGCCTCTGCTGTGCCACAAGGGAAACTCCAAGAGGAGACTACTATTAAAGAGCAATCTTTTGCAGAAAAGGGTGGGAAATTAAGGGAATATGAGGCACTGAAGAAAGCTGAGGATTTATTTATTTTTTTAGCATCTCCATAATCTCCACTGTCTCTTCCCTAAGATCCCCCTAAAACTGTGAATTCTCTGGCCAGTGCAGCATTAAGACGTGCCCCTCTGGCACCACTGTTCTAATTGGATTGCTTTCCCTAAAGTCTCTAAGTTTCTTTTGTGTAGACACATAAGAAACTTCCTTGTCTATAATCCTGTTCATACAGTTGAACTGGGTTTTCAAACAGCTGTCTTCAGCCATCAGTTAATAGGAGAGGAGAACCTGACATTGAACCTTGGGCTAGCTTACCACTCTCTGGATTTCAGTCTTCTCAAAGTCCACTCTAATCTCCCCTTCCTGTGAAATAAGCACAGTCCCTGTGGACTTCCTACAAACACTGGAGGTGCTTAAGGAGTGATTGTTAGCCCATCCATCTCAGAGGCCTTGCCAAGCTGGCTTTAGAGAGGCAGTTTGATGGGAAGATTAAAGAGCTGGCTATCAATACATTTAGCTTGCTGAGCAGGCGAAGTGGGGTTTGACTTAGCTGGTAAGCCAAGCCAACGTGATGAATCTACTGCTAAAACCAGAACCAGATGCAGCTTGTGTTGATACACAGTAGAAAATGTCAGGGCCAGAGATCTGACCCTAAAAAGTAAAGGAGAAACTTGTTGAGGAGCTCTCTTCTTATAAAATATACTTTTGCCCTTAGGCCCTGCCTCTTTGGATCATGCCAGATGGTATTCTCTTTCTCCTGAGGTTATAGTTTCTGTCAAAAGAAATAGACTTCACTTCGATGAGTTCTGAAGGAGGCACAGAAGAGTCCCAGAACAGTGGTTTTGAAAGTGACCTTAGATGCCATCTAAACCATACCCCTGCCCAGCATAGGAGTTACTTCAACGTCCGTGGTCTAGAGATTGGTGATAAGGGACAGGTTTTAAACTTTCCCCCCACTTTTTTTAGGATGTGACTCCTATTCCAGTTTTCTTTTCATATTGCGCCATGGAGAGTGAGAAGGGAAAACAATGAGAAGTTTACAGCAAGCTCTTGGAGACAATATCCCTCTTCCTAGTGACACAGCAAGTTTTGCATTTGGGAAATTGTTTCCATTTTGCAACTGAAAAGCCCTTAGTTGTCAGAGGAAATGTTGAGAGAGGCCATAGTCTGAACCCCAGAAAGCCTACTTCTGAAAGTGACTACTGTGAAACAATTTTACCCCACCGGCATATTTTTTCCCCTACAATGGGGTTTCTGGATGGTAAATTGGTAGGACTTTTAAGCTGCTTGGATGGATCTGTTCTGTAACAACAGATTGTGTAATTTATTGGATGGTCATTTTGTTAGTGTCTTAAGGTAATCTTTCATTTCACAGTAACTAAAATTCCCCTCCTCATCTGTGTCAGGGACCTGGCTAAATATTGGGAATACACAGGCGATTAGATATATTCTCTGCCCTCAAAGATCTTGTCTAGCATGTGAGATAGACACAGGATAATATGACGTAATGCAGATTAGGTGTACTTTTTTTTTTTTTTTAATGGCAGCACCCACAGCATATGGAAGTTCCTAGACCAGGGGTTGAATCCAATTCACAGCTTCGACCTACGTTACAGCTGTGGCAACAAAGGTCAGGTGTTTTATTAAGTATATGTATAAAGCCTTGTGGAGGAGTTCCCGTTGTGGCACAGTGGAAGTGCATCTGCCTAGTAACCATGAGGTTTCGGGTTCGATCCCTGGCTTCATTCAGTGGGTTAAGGATCCAGCCTTGCCGTGAGCTGTGGTGTAGATCACAGACGCGGCTCGGATCCCGAATTGCTGTGGTTGTGGTGTAGGCTGGCAGCTGCAGCTCCAATTCAACCCCTAGCCTGGGAACTTCCATATGCCTCAGGTGTGGCCCTAAAAAACAAAAGCAAAACCAAAAACAAATGAAAAAGCTCTGTGGAAACAAAGGCAAAACAAAAGAGGTGGTGTGATAGAGCGATGGTTGAAGAAGGCTTTAGACAGGATGTTATCCTGAGCATGAGCTTTTTAGATGTTCAAAGTGTGGTTCATAGGGATAGACAGGGACAAAGGCAGAAGTATAAACACGCAGAGAACGTGTGCTGGTCATTAATGCATTCTCGGTACGTGGTAATATTGTGCTTCTTCTTTTGTCCTTTTTACTTTGGTGGAGCCATGTGACTAGTTCAGGCTAGTGAGTTGGAAACAAAAGTGAAATATCACTTCTGGGCCAAAGCTTTTAATAGCTTATTCAGGACTGTCCAGAGCTCTTTTTTTCCTTCTGGAACAGAACCAGCAACATCAGACATGGTGACTATTCATTCTGTCTGGGTCCTTGAGTGACCATGATGAACATAGCAGTCCATCAACCCTTAAGGCACATGTGACATGAGTGACAAATACACCTATTTTTTTCAAGTCACTGAGATTTTGGATTGTTTGTTACTTAGCATAACCTACCTGGTCTTTTTCTCTAAGTCAGTGCGAAATTAAGAAATAAGTGCAGTGTGCCTGCAAAGTAAAATATGACATATCTGATGGGACTTGAAAGGAATAGAGGAAAATAAGATTGGAAATGTGGGCCAGGACTAAATTATGAGACAATGTAACACCGTGCTGTGAAGTTACCTGGAAACTATGGGCAAAGAACACGAGTGAAGGATTCAATTTTTTAACTAAAAAGTCATGTAGGTCATCTCTTGGGCCATCCTAGTCTACTGCTTTAGTCCTAGTCCTACACGTCGGTAAGCTCAGGAGGTCTGGGTGCTGCAAAGTCAGAGGAGAAGACGGGATGCATGTGGCACAGGAAGCGTGCCTTAGGTGTGGCCCGTCATCTGCTGCCCTCCAGGTACGCTGTGCAAAAGAAACCAGAGAAAGGTTTCTTTGTCCTGGGACAAGCTCCTCTTCGTCGGGGATTCTTCCCTATGTCCATATGGGCTACTGTGCATAGGCTAGACTTTTCAGGTGACGGAGCTTTTTTTGAGTCTTAGTATTTGAAAAATTGAGGTATTTGGATTCATTTACTCTCCTTCCTGTTCATTGGATCCAAATTCGGAACTATTTATTGCGGCTCTGGATTTTCTTTTCCTGCTCTGCTGTCCCTTTTTAGTCTCGTTTCCCATTAAATATTGCTACCTCCCACATTCTTCATGTAACCTACTCACCAGCAACCCAGACCAGCCAGTGTCCCCCTCAGGGCTCCTTGCCTCTGTGACTTCATTTACACCACCTGCCTGCACCTGAGGCCCCAGAGGGGGATGTTTATTATCATTGAAATTCTACCCACCCTCTGAGCGAAGCCCATATGCATTTTTTTTGGGGGGGTAAAGCATCCTATCTTTAGAGCGAGTTGATCTCTGACTTCTCTGGGCTTCTCTTTCTCTCTTAGGACCCTCACTTCATTGAGTTGTTGTTTGATGGGCATTTGTGGGCATGGACAGACTCAAAGATCAAGGACAAGAACTGGTCTTTCTGTCCTCCTGGTACTTAGCAGTGCTGTGAACAAATTGGGCATTCAGATGTTTAGAAATTGAAAACCTTGAAACTGAAAGCCTTTTAACTGAAAGCATAAACATATTAATGGAAAGCTCTGTCTAATTTTCCCTCTTTTACTCCTTCCGAGGCTGTCTCAAAAGCGCACATTCTTCCCCGCTGCATCTCCGACACCTCCCAATTTAGCACCAACACCAAATGTCCTTTCCTGAAAGATGATTTTTCTCTCAGATAGTGATAAAGATGTTTAGTCAGAACAGAGTGAACGCCAGTCCCTTTGGAAGGCTATGGACTGAAAGTGAGTACACAGAAGATGCGTGTCAATGGAACATAATCGCTCTTCTGGAGGCAGGGAGGGTGAAGAGCAGCCAGTGCAGAAATGGAAGTGTCCCACCTAAGAGATTAGAAATGAGTACCAAAGAAAAACCATGATATTTAACTTGGGGGAAAGTGCAGTGAACAAAGGTAAACAGAAACAATCTTACATACAGATATTTAAGAATCTAGAAGTTCCCGTTGTGGCGCGGTGGTTAACGAATCCGACTAGGAACCATGAGGTTTCGGGTTCGGTCCCTGGCCTTGCTCAGTGGGTTAAGGATCTGGTGAGCTGTGGTGTAGGTCGCAGATGCCGCTCGGATCCTGCATTGCTGTGGCTCTGGCATAGGCCGGTGGCTACAGCTCTGATTGGACCCCTAGCCTGGGAACCTCCATATGCCGCGGGAGCGGCCCTAGAAAAGACAAAAAAAAAAAGAAAGAATATAAGAAGTCAGTGAAACTGAGGAAGTTTTACTATTGAACGAGACTTGATTGGGGGGGATGGGGAGCGTTAATGGACAACAAAGGAATCTGATATTTGAGCAATATGACAATTCAAAAGGCCAGGGCTAGGGCCATATAGGAATAGGAATTCTTCAAAATTTGAAAGAAGGAGAGAGAGAAAAGTACTGGAATGTGGGAAAAACATAATTTTGATGTCTGATTCTCCATGGTTTTCTCATTATTTAACATTTCAGGGCTCTAGAGTTATTTAGTAATACTGACCAGCTCCTATGTTTGAAGGGTTTTTGGACCAAAACCAGGGTAGACTCTGTTCTTTTGCCAAGTCACAAACCAATTAATGGGTCGTTTTTTTAATACTGGAAATTTTAGAACTCCAAGAGATAGACATTTGTCAGAAGAGATTTTTCCAATCTTTTACATTTTCCTCTCAGATAGAAGCACATTATAAGTAGATCTTACTGGCTCTAGTTTCTCAGCTCTCTGCTGATGAGCTTTCTCTTCTCAACCTATTTCAAAGAGCAGAACTGGAGACCCACTTTATCTTAGGAGGTGTGGTTAAGGGAGGTTTGCCTAGAGTAAATCTCCATAAACACATCCTGGTCACTGCTTCTGTTGTGCAAGATGACCTGACTCCCCTTTCTCTATCTGAGATGAGAGGTAATGATTAAATCCAATTAGGACTTTTTTTACTTGCTTGGGTGTGTCAAAAGTGGGCTCTTTCCCCCCTGATGGTGTCATGAAGTAGGAAGAATATATGAGTTCTTCTGACAGGGCACGATGTACAGATTCTGGAACATCTCATGCTTTTGTACCTTCCTTGTTATAACTTACCTAAGTTGTCTTTGGGAAGGGAATAGTCTGGGTGTACTGTACCACCTGCTTCCTAAAGACAGTTTATCAAGTCATTCTGTTGAGAGATGAAAAAACATTGCAGCATAAATGACCAAGCTATACCTGGCTTACTTCGCAGGGATGTTCAAGGGTCCCTTTCCAAGCCCTCAAATAAAGGTGCTATCCTCCTCACATGAAGAGGATAGCACCTGCCCAACATAAGCAGGACCTAAACTTTTGAGCTATTTTTCTGATACAAGGGGCACAAAGGAAAAGCTATTGCTTGTGTCTGGATAGGACACAGTTTGAGAGAAAGTATTATATTGGCAATACCCTCATCTTTGCAGAAGGATGGGCGGAAATCTTATTTGGGACTACTTTTCTTCTAAAGCTTAGAATACTTTGATCACTGGAAATGGCTTTTGCAATGATTGTCGGTATGTGTCTCTAAGGTTTAAATGATAATATGTGCGCTGCTGGAGTTTTGTTGTATGTAATTGAAAGGTATGTGTGAAAGGCAGAGCTAGGGGAGGTGCTAGATTAATTTTCAAGTTGTGTTTACCCCAAAGTAAAATATTTTGATACTGTTAATATGTGTGCTATTTATTAGCGGAGATATTACTTCTTGAATTGCTTCCTAGTGTACATTTGAGTAACAATTAAATATTTGATAAATGAAATAATCAGACGCATATTATGTATTAACTATCCCAGTGACCCAAATGATCTGCCAAACAATACATCTGTGGGAGAATAAATCAGTGGATAATTTAGATGGGGTGGCCAAGGACATTTAAATTGAGATTCAAATGACAGGACACAGTTGATCACTTGGAGATGAAGGAAGAGCTCTCCAGGCAAAGTAAGTGCAAAGGCCTCAAAGTGGGGATGAGCTTGGTCTCCTGCAGGATCAAAAAGAAAATTACTGAGGCTGGAGTGGAGGGACAAAATGGTAGAATATGAGGTTAAATTGGGATGCAGATCATGTTGTACTTTGTAAGTCAGGGTAAGGAATTTAGATTCAGTGCTCAGTAAGATGATAAGCCATTAGTATATTCAAGAAAAAACACTCTTGCTGGGGGTGCCTTATGAATCAAAGGAAAGAAAAGCAAGAGAAGATGGGGTGGGGTGGGTAGGCCAGAAGTAGGTTGGGGCAACTGTCCAGGACTAGGCTAGTAGTAATGGGGATGGACAAGAGTGGATGGATTCAGGAGTTCCCGTCGTGGCTCAGTGGTTCACGAATCCGACTAGGAGCCATGAGGTTGCAGGTTCAATCCCTGGCCTTGCTCAGTGGGTTAAGGATCCAACGTTGCCGTGAACTGTGATGTAGGTCACAGATGCGGCTTGGATCCCGTGTTGCTGTGGCTGTGGCGTAGGCTGGTGGCTACAGCTCCGATTTGACCCCATCCTGGGAACCTCCATATGCTGTGGGAGTGGCCCAAGAAATGGCAAAAAAAAAAAAAAAAAAAGAGTGGGTGGATTCAGGAGCAATTAAGATAAAGAGGGAGTGGTGGAAGAAGAAGCCAGGTGGGCAGTCAAGTGGACTAAGCTTCCAGGTTTAAGTGGGAAAACATTGCCTCTCCCTATAGGAACTTTCATTTGTATTCAGGCTTTAGAGACTTCAACCTTAAAAAACAAAAACAAAAACGAAAAACAAGCAAACAAAAAAACCCAACAGAAACAAAAGCCCAGTGCCTTCACAAGTCACTGAGGACCTGGCTCACTCTTGACATTTGATCTTTGCAGATTTTTTTTTTTAATCTTTTTCTTTTCTTTTCTTTTTTTTTTTTTTTTGTCTTTTTGTCATTTCTTGGGCCGCTCCCCCAACATATGGAGGTTCCCAGGTTAGGAGTCTAATCAGAGCTGTTGCTGCCCGCCTACACCATAGCCACAGTAACTCAGGATCCAAGCCACATCTGCAACCTACACCATAGCTCATGGCAAGGCCGGATCCTTAACCCACTGAGCAAGGCCAGGGATCGAACCCGCAACCGCATGGCTCCTAGTTGGATTTGTTTCTGCTGCGCCACAGCAGGAACTCCTCTGCAGATATTTTCATAATCAGGGAGTTGCATTATTTTTCCCTACCTTCTGTGCTTTCTTTCTCAGCTGGCTTCTTGGATATGGGGAGTGAGCAGTGGATAGGAAGGGTTCTGAGGTTGGTTGAATTTGCCCTGAGGAAAGGCTGAGATACTGCACACAGTCACTGGTTCAGGCAGCCTCCAAGCTGAAAGGAGAGGGACAGGAAGACTTGGTGCTAACTGGGTTAAAGAGCAGGGGTTTCGGATACCTCATCTACAATTCCACTCTCTGGATAACATTGTGAGGAATATTTTAAAATGCCAGTTTTATAAAAGAAAAAGATGAGGCTCAGATATGTTTCTTTTTTCTTTTTTGGCCACCCCATGGCATATGGAAAATCCTGGGCCAGAGATTGAACTCAAGCCATAGCAGTGACCCCAGCTGCTGCAGCGACAATGCTGGGTTCTTAACCTGCTGCTCCAAATGCAATCCCTCAAATATGTTCTTAATTTTACCCAGAGTCACATAACTTAGAAGTGGTGGAGCCAGGAGTTCCCGTCGTGGCGCAGTGGTTAACGAATCCGACTAGGAACCATGGGGTTGCGGGTTCGATCCCTGCCCTTGCTCAGTGGGTTAACGATCTGGCGTTGCCATGAGCTGTGGTGTAGGTTGCAGACTCGGCTCAGATCCAGCGTTGCTGTGGCCCTGGTGTAGGCCAGCGGCTTCAGCTCCGATTAGACCCCTAGCCTGGGAACTTCCATATGCCGCGGGAGCGGCCCAAGAAATGGCAAAAAGACCAAAAAAAAAAAAAAAAAAAAAAAAAAGAAGTGGTGGAGCCAAAACTGAAACCAGAATCTGGCTCTCTGCACTCTCCACACTCTCCCTAAATTGAAGTTAGTGTGTTTTCCCTGTCTCATGACGACACTTATCAAGAACCCAAAGTGAGGAAGACCAATATTTCTCCTTGTTGTATGTAGTATAGTTGCCTTCCCTTCCTTACAGAGAGCTTAGCAAAGTGCTCAACAAACATGCCTGCCTGGAGGCAACACTCTCTTTCTGCTGCCACACACGGGGCTGGGGTAAGAAGCCAGACAGGGCTGGTGAGGTGGATTGTGCTGCTGCTGCTGCTGCTGCTGCTAAATGATGGGGAGCGACTCCTTTCGGTGTCTTGACTTGAAGGCATTTTCCATTTCCTAGTCCCCTCTACTCTCCATCCCTCACCTCTCGCCCTCAACTTCAGCTCTGGCCCCTTGGGGAGCGTCCCTTGCCTCGGGGCTGACAGCCCTTGGGGGCGCGGGGTCCCTGTTCTCCGCACTCTTGCCCATCTGTGCGCCGAGCCTCGTTCCGGCGCGCCTGGAGCCCGGCGGGCATTGACGTCAAGCGGCGGTGAAGCGCTGCCTACAGACGGTTGACCTGGACCCTCCTCCACAGCCCCTTCCTTCCTCGCCACCCCCCTCTTCCCTGCGCCCCGGCTCTGGCTCACTATAAAAGGCAGGAGCACGGGGCGCCCCAGCAGCGCCGAGTTTCAGCACCATGGAGAGCCCCCGCCTGCGGCTGCTGCCCCTGCTAGGTGCCGCCCTGCTGCTGCTGCTACCTCTGCTGGGCGCCCTTGCCCAGGAGGATGCCGAGCTCCAGCCGCGAGCCCTGGACATCTACTCTGCCGTGGAGGATGCCTCCCATGAGAAGGAGCTGGTCGGTATCCCCCTTGCCTCAGACTTCCCTGGGCTGCCGCGAGGTCCCTTGTTCCCCGCCTCCCTACCCCTTTCCCCAGAGTCAGGGCGCGGGGAGACTCCCGCTGTCACCTGAAGAATGTCTCCAGCCCCCAGGCTCCCGATAGTCTGTAGAGCGGATCCTTTATCCCAGCTCCTCGGAGCAACAGGAGTCTTCGCGGTTCCTGGACCTGCGGTCAGTACGCGGGACAGCGCTAAGTTTCTATCTCTTAAACGGCCCTCTTTGTGGAGTCCCCTGGAGGAATGTGTGTGATTCCCGGGCTCCTTACAACAAGGGCTGGAGGTGAGCACCTGGGCTGGGCTCACAGCCAAGGTGGCAACTTGGGGCTCCGTGGGTGGTGTGTTGCAGATTGAAGCGCTGCAGGAAGTCCTGAAGAAGCTCAAGAGTAAACGTATCCCGATTTATGAGAAGAAGTATGGCCAAGTCCCTATGGTAAGGCTTTGAGGTCACCCCGCTTCATGTTTTTCCAAAATGAAATACACCAACTTGAGTTTTACACACAGCCTTCTCCCCAGGATGTGGCTAATAATTCATACAATGGGTTTGCAGAATTCTGTGGGCTCCCCTTTATTTCCATGGTTGGCCCTTGCCCCTTGGTCTCTAAGGTTAAAGACCAGGTTGGGCTGTTTTGGAGGATGGGACAGGTTGTGCCAGGAATCAGCTCTTGGGTCTGTGTGAAAAGGAGTATTTCCTGAGAATGTGCTTTTAATTTTTTTAACTTCATGAAGAATTCTCTGAGTTGGAAGGACCAGAGAATTAAGTCTAGTAAGTTCCTTTCCCTCCAATTTTCTTCCTGACTTCCGGAGCACTGCCAGTTTTTAAAAATCTAAGTTCTAGGATCAAAAATTCCAATGCATACAAACACACGCGCGCACACACACACACACACACACACCCCACACTGAACTCTTTCTTCTTGGGATAAGGAGGGGGGAGCAGGGGTGATGAAAATATATAGTCTGTTGTTCATTTCTTAGTTAACATGTCTGCTTGATTTTTTATCTTTTGGATGAGAAACTAAATGAGCCAGAAAATGTCACTTTCCCACAAAATGTAGAAGAAAGTAGGAGGGGCTCAATAATTTAAATATCTGTCTTTTTATGGTCTCTCACTGGGATTATAAACACAAGGCTCTGGGCATTTCAGGCCTGACTATACTTAGACCCATTGTGATGGTGACAGGGTCCATCCAGCTCTTCCATAAGGCAAAAACTGTTGATGGAGAGATGTGCCTGCTGGGAGCATGGGTTTGCTCAAGTGGGATGGTTACACATTGTGTTGTTTGCAGTGTGACGCAGGAGAGCAGTGCGCCGTGCGAAAAGGAGCTAGAATCGGGAAGCTGTGTGACTGTCCCCGAGGAACCTCCTGCAATTCCTTCCTCCTGAAGTGCTTATGAGACGTCCACCCTTCTCCTTAAGTACCCCCCCCCACACACACACACACCCCACTTTCCTCAGACGACCATACTTTCATCCCTGGCTTTAGCAACAAAGTTTGTATTTTCCTTTGAGGAAAAGGGGCTCTTTTCCTGGCTGTTTCCAAATAAAAGAACACATTAGACGTTTCTGTGTGAACAGTAATGCCTTGTATGGTGTTGATATGTGTGCAAAGCATTCTTATTTTATCTGCCTGACAAACTTTTGTGTATATTTGAGTAAAGAAGGGGAACTTCACCTCAAAATTTGTATTTTTGTAGGTGGCATGGCAGGATGAAACTAGATCTAGTGAATCTTGGTAGATGACATCACAACCTGGAAACTAAATTACCCCAAGCATCACAAATTGAAGCATGTAAAAACTATACATAATAAAGTGTTTTTCATAATTGCTCATAGTGCATTGTTGTTTCTGCATAAGTACTTTAAGTAGGAAGGGTGGGATTAATCATGCTGTTGTTTTCAATGACAAATATTTTAAAAATAGCAGTCTGTTGGGAGAACTGTTCCGCTGTGGCTCCAAGAAGTTTCATCATTAATTAGGAGTTTGCCACACAAGCGTTCGTATTTTTCTTTGATTGCAATGATGTGGGGTGTGTGTGTGTGTGTGTGTGTGTGTGTGTGTGTATGTGATGAAATGAAAATGGTTGGAGTTGAGTTGATATCTTTTATTAAACTTTTTAGCTAGAGCCCTTAATTTTAACAGGGAGACTAATGCAAGATAAATTGTTTCAGACTTTAGCCATAGTAAAAGCAATTTGAAAAATTAGGACTTTGTTTTCACAACTTCTCTATTAGAAGATATACACTGATTAAAAAAAAAAAGTGGGCTCTTTTGGCGTTGTTCTTTGTCTAAAGGAAGGAAAAATCTACTTCAGGTGCTCCAAGGGTATGAGACCCAATCATCCCACTATTTAATACACAATCTTGGATGTGTTCTCAGTTTGAAGGAAGTATAGTCACTTCAGTAAATAGTTTTAGGAGGAGCAAGTGAAAATTAACGGGGGCAGATTCAATTCAAGAAATACAAAAATCTCCAGAGTTCCTGTTGTGGCTCAGTGTTAACAAACCCAACTAGAATCCATGAGAACATGGGTTTGATCCCTGGCCTCGATTAGTGGTTTAAGGATGTGGTGTCACCCTGAGCTGTGGTGTAAGTCACATATGAGGCTTGGATCCTGCATTGCTGTGGCTGTGGTGCAGGCTGGCAGCTACAGCTCTGATTCGACCCCTGGCCTGGGAACTTCCTCTTATGCCTTCTGTGTGGCCTTAAAAAGACAAAAAAGAAAAAGAAATACAAAAATTGTAAATGTAAAGTTCAGGAACTTTTAAATGTTTCTGAGTACCTATCTGAGGTCACTTTTCTGGGAGTTTAAACCAAGCTAAGCAATATTTATGAAGCAGCATCATCCGAGGAAACAGATGCTTTTTCTTAATGTGAACTGTACAGGCACCTGCATAGAAGAAGAAGTTAAAGATAAAATTCCTTTGGAGTTCCTGTCATGGCGCATTGGAAACAAATCTGACTAGGACCCAGGAGGTTTGGGGTTTGATCCCTGGCCTTGCTCAGTGGGTTAAGGATCTGGCGTTGCCATGAGCTCTGGTGTAGATCACAGTCGTGGCTCCGATCTAGCATTGCTGTGGTGTAGGCTGGCAGCTGTGGCTCCAATTAGACCCCTAGCCTGGGAACCTCCATATGCTGTGGGTGCACCCCTAGAAAGCAAATAAATAAATAATTTAAAAAAAGATAAATTTCCTCCACTGATTCATAGGGAGAAAGCGTATGCTGTTAGAAAATATTCCCCCACACAGTTTCCCTTTGTAGGTTTCTTAATGTTACTGTTAGCATGGACAATCTTCTGAATAATCTTCTGAGATATCATTATCTTTTTTTTTTTCAGAGGAGGAGGCATAACTAGCTCAAGTCACTCAGTCCTAGATCATGATTTCAGCTCTAATCTCTCTGATTCCATATATTCACCTTTTCTCTTCATGTCACTCTGGGCCATTGAATAGGTTGTGTGGACTCCAGATTCCCCATAATTTCCCCTGGAATGTTTTCCCTGAAAGAAGCATTGAAGGAGTTTGTAGTTCAAAGGAAATAATAAGAATATTGCTCTAAACCCCTTTGTTCCTCCTCCTCACTCCCACCCCTACTATCTCATCCCTCCTTTCTTGTTTACTGCAACTCAGGAGAATAGACTTATGGGGGATTCGTCACAGAGACTCTGTGGGCTGGGTAAGAGAAGGCTTTTTCTGAAAATTTTGTGTGAGAGCCTGGATTTTAAGTTCAGAGTGCTGATAACCTTCCATATGAATGACGGCAACCTTTACTCTTAGGTGGTTTGTTAAAAGTAACTTTGCCTTCTCATTTATCTGTATTAGAACTCCTCTTCAAATAGAATGTCTTAGTATGTTCAATGATTGAAAATCTCTGTGGTAGAGGCTAAGAATGTTAAACATTAGGAAAACTTAAATGAGAAAAGAAATCATCTATATAGAGTCTCCCACGTAAGAGTCCTAGAGACCGTCTGTTCCTATGCCAGCGGGAGTTTCCGTCGTGGCGCGGTGAAAACGAATCCGACTAGGAACCATGAGGATGTGGGTTTGATCCCTGGCCTCGCTCAGTGGGTTAAGGATCCGCATTGCCGTGAGCTGTGGTGTATGTTGCAGACGAGGCTCAGATCCCACATTGCTGTGGCTGTGGCATAGACCGGACGCTAGAGCTCCGATTTGACTCCTAGTCTGGGAACCGCCATCTGCCGCGGGTATGGCCCTAAAAATCAAAACCAAAACCAACCAAACAAAAACACCTGCTGGACAACAATGGGAACTCCATTTTTTTTTATTATTATTATTACATGCAATATGGAAAAAACTCTTTGCTATTGATTTGCACTTAGTAAGGAAGGGAAGGGGGCGTGAGGAAGGCAGCCTTTGTGTGCTGTGTTGGGGAATGATTGAAGAAGACGATGTTTGGAAAAGGAATTAGGGGAAGAACATACGTATCTCATGAGCATTTATCCAGTTATTTGCTGTATGGTGATGTATACTGGAAACCTCTCTTCCTGTTCTCCAGTGAATTCTTCAGCAAATTCTTGGTCACTCAGAGTAACAATTGATGTGGTATTGTTGAAAAAATGCTTATCAGTATTTCTTTACTTTAGCCAATATCCAGCTTGGTAAGATAGCTGTATCTATTCATCCATCCTTTTATTCACTATTCAACAAATATTTAAACAATTTTTTTTGGAGTATAGTTTACTTGCAATGTTGTATTAGTTTCTGGTGTACAGAAAATTGACTCAGGTACATATATATATTTTTTCATTACAGTTTATTAGAGTTTATAATAAGATATTGAATGTAGTTGCCTATGCTTTATAGTAGGGCTTTGTTGCTAATCTATTTTATATATAATAGTTTGTATCTGTTAATCCCAAAGTCCTATTTCTCTCTCCTCCCTTTGATAACCATCAGTTTGTTTTCTATATCTATGAATCTATTTCTATTTTGTAAAAAATTCATTTGTATCATATTTTAGATTCCACATATAAGCAATATCATATGATGTTTATCTTTCTCTGTCTTATTTACTTCCCTTAGTTTGGTAATCTCTAGGTCCACCCATGTTGTTGCAAATGGCATTATTTCATTCTTTTTCATGGCTGAGTAGTATTTCATAATATATATGTGTATATATTACATCTTCTTTGTCCATTCATCTGTTGCTGGACATTTAGATTGCATCCATGTCTTGGCTACTGTAAACAGTGCTGCTATGAACATTGGGGTGCATGTGTCTTTTCATCCAAAGCTTTCTCTGGATATATGCCCAGGAGTGGGATTGTTAGATCATACGGTAAATCTATTTTAAGTTTCAACAAAGTATAGTTGATTTACAATATTATATTCATTTCAGGTGTACAATATAGTGATTCAGTATTTTATAGATTATACTTCATGTAAAGTTAATACAAATTATTGGCTATATTTTCCTGTGCTACACAATATATCCTTGTTGCTTATTTATTTTATACATACTAGTTTTTATCTTTTTTTTTTTTTTTTGGTCTATTTGCCATTTCTTGGGCCGCTCCTGTAGCATATGGAGGTTCCCAGGCTAGGGGTCGAATCAGAGCTGTAGCTGCCGGCCTATGCCAGAGCCACAGCAACAGGGGATCCGAGCCGAGTCTGTGACCTACACCACAGCTCACGGCAACGCCGAATCCTTAACCCATTGAGCAAGGCCAGGGATCGAACCCGAAACCTCATGGTTCCTAGTCAGATTCGTTAACCACTGTGCCACGACGGAAACTCCTACCTCTAACTTGCCTCTCCCCACTTCTCTCTCTCTACTGATAACCACTTGTTTGTTCTCTGTATCTGTGAGTCTATGTCAACAAACATTTCTGAGCACCTGTCCTATGTCAGGCACTATGCTAGGCTCCAGGGTAGAACAGAGAAGAAAACAGGTTGCCACCCTCAAGGATCTTATGATTTTATGTGACAAGAAGGCTCTGGGAGTTCCCATCATGGCCCAGTGCAAACAAATCCAACTAGGAAGCATGAGATTGCAGGTGTGATCCCTGGCTTCGCTCAGTGGGTTAAAGATCTGGTGTTGCCGTGAGCTGTGGTGTAGGTCGAAGGTGCAGCTCAGATCTGGTGTTGCTGTGGCTGTGGCTGAGGCTGTGGTGTAGGTGGCAACTGCAGCTCCAATTTGACCCCTAGCCTGGGAACCTCCATTTGCTGCGGGTGCAGCCCTAAAAAGACAAAAGGAAAAAAAAAAAAAAAAAAAAGAAGGATTTATGTAAGTGGGACCCATGCAGGTAGACCTATGGAGGAAGAAAGATACCTGGTATGGCTTTGAATCCCTCTCCTCTGGGAATTTTTCCGGGTCATTTCTTCTTTCATCTGTTCCTACATGGTGCTCTTCACTCTTATTTTCCCAGGTTGCCTGTAATGCCTTTTGTCTGTGTATCTCAGCTCCTGACATTTGTTTCCAACCCATTGGCTCTGATAACCCATTTCAAAACAGTCTCCAGCTCCACTTTGGCACTGATTACCTAATGCCGTTCTCAGTTTTGCCCTCTGGCCCCCAATCCCTGTGGCTGCTGTAAAACACCCACGACTTCCTCCTCTCAGTGTTCCAACAGGTCCCTGGGACCAGGCCCAGTTCCCACTTAGCTGTTCTGTAGGGAGAATCTGATCGTGTCCACCATCTGCCAGCGAACCTACTCACAGGCTCAACCCTTTAACACTTCTGCATGGAAACCCAGTCTGTTTGGATGAGAAAGGCTGATTCTGCAGGTGCAGACTCTGAAAGGCAGAGCTACACACACAGTTCACCATCCCTGGTCCCCTAGAGCATTGCCACACTGTCGCCAAGGACAGCTGCACACAGGGGCTGTCTGCTCTCTGGATGACTGAAACGATTAATAATTTACCAAACCCTGGCTGCTGGCTTTCATTAATTATCACTATGCTAATGATGTCCCTCAGGAAAAGGGAAAAATAATTTCCCCACCAAGGAAGGCTTAGTGAAGACAGACCATATTTCATAAATAAATCAGAGGTGGGTGTTTTGCCTTGAGTTCCTTTGAACTCTTCCTTTGCAGAGATAGAGGAGGTAGGCGTAGGTGTAATAGGATAAAATGAAGCAGGTAAGTTTCCGTTTGATTATCCATGTTAGGCTGCTCTCAGCTTGGCTGTCAGTTAGCCTGTCTATTCTCTCAGCTGGGAGTTGGGATCACTTTTACTGAGATATCTTCTCGGTACCCCAGAGACTTCCTTTGCACCTGAGGCATATGGAGGTTCCCAGGCTAGGGGTCAAATCAGAGCTATAGCTGCCGGCCGGCACCACAGCCACAGCAATGCAGGATCCAAGCCACATCTCGACCTACCCATAGCTCCTGGCAATGCTGGATCCTTAACCCACTGAGTGAGGCCAGGGATCGAACCTGTGTCCTCATGGATATTGGGTTCATTACCACTGAGTCACAGTGAGAACTCCCTTGGAGACTTTCTTAAAATGTGACACCAGGAACTAGACATGGCCCTCTAAAATGAGAGAGTCTGATAAACCCATGGATGCCCTGACTCCTGCTCTCTAAAAAGGCAGTTTTTCCCTCATTTGATCCTATCTTTTTGATCCAAGAAGAACTAGATGAGTTAATATGTATGAACAGCACCTGAACACAGTAAGTAGTCAATGCTCCAAAGAATAAAAGGAAAGTCTACATCATTCTTTCTGCTCTGAATTTTTGGCTGGCTTCTATAGGATTTGTTTCAGACGTTGTGGGATGTTGCTCTCCTTTTTGTCCACAAAGAGGAGCTTCGCTATTTTTTTAAAAAAAATTCAAGTGAAATGATTTACATTGTGCTAATTTCTGCTGTACTGCAGGAGCTTCCCTATTGCATCTGAGCAACTTCATGTCATTTCTGCCCTCCTGGCAAGAAGGAGGCATCTGGGGGCATCTGGAGATAGACTCCCAAGTGGGGTGTCCCATATCAAAACAGGCAGGGAAGCTTGACACTAATTGTGCCAACATTTTGCTAGCTATTTGGATCCAGTGTGCAGCTACAGGATCCTGAACCTCTTTTGGAAGTTGGCAGTTTTTCTGGGTGGGGAGAAGGAAGTATGCCATTCATCCCACACATATCTAAATAATAAGCCTGCTCCTAGGTTCTAAAATTCCTTTTTTTTTTTTCTTTTTGGTTCTCATTTTGAACTTTATTACTATTTTTTGTAACAATTCAGTAAAATAGAAAATAAGCAGAAAGTCATCCCTCCTGTTTATTGTTCAAGACTTCTGGGGAAGGGGCTTCTTCCTGAATCTTGCTCATGAGGTTGACTCCTGGTCCTCCCCACGTGTGTTCTAGCTGGAGCTGTCTCCTTTGAATGCTCCCTCTGTTAATGCAGTGAGCGAGGCTGGAGACTTCTGGCCTTTTTCTTCCTCTGCCCTGGGTAGGTAGCTTTGGGCCAATACTGGGGAGCTTACGGGAAAGATTCCCCTTTTGAGGGTGTGTTTCCCACGGGCTTATCTTCTCCTTGTCTCTTCTAACTCTGGTGAGAACTAAGAGAGGGTATGAGTCTAGAAACAGTGGAACAAGTAAGCCACTCCAATGTTTTTTCTTTTTTCTTTTTTGCTTTTTAGGGCTGTTCCTGCTGCCTATGGAATTTCCCAGGCTAGGGGTCCAATTGAAGCTACAGCTGCTGACCTAGACCACAAGCCACAGCAGCACCAGATCCGAGCCGAGTCTGAGACCTACACCACAGCTCAGGGCAATGCTGGATCCTTAACCCACTGAGCGAGGCCAGGGATCGAACCTGCAACCTCGTAGTTCCTTGTCGGATTTGTTTTCGCTGAGCCGCGCCAAGAACTCCTCCAATGGTTTTTGAGCCAGTCTGCTCAGGTCAATCTGGACCAGCTAAAGGAAACTCTCTGAAATATGGTCCAAGCGACCCATCCAGGGTCCCTCAGAGAAGGGTGTAGGCAAAGCTCTATCTGGTAGTGCTGTTTGGCTTTATCCTCTACGTTCACTTCTTTTATGGGGATCTAGTTGGGGTCTTTTTGGGCTTAGGAGACAGGTGCTGGAAAGGTTAGGGGTCTCATTCCCTTTTCTCTCTTTCTTTCCTTCGTAGACACACATTAGTGTATTCTGCAGACTGAGCGGGGCATATCCTCAGGGGAAAAGTCCTACACAAAGGGAATGCTTCAAACGCTTCAAGCTTCACTTTCAGCTGGATGCTTCTGGACACAGAACTGGTCATAGTTGAGTTTTTTGAGGAGAGGAGGTGGCTTTTGGCTGAGGGCAAGTTTCTTAATGCTCTCACAACAGGTCATGCAGCTGCATTTCCTTGTGGGTGAAATCTTGGGCAGAGATCCAGCCTCTTGCACTAGGGGAGAATGTGATAGGTGGAATCTGGTTTTGGTAAAATCAGGGATCTATTTTGGGACCACAGTAGGCATATCTAGAACTATAATCTGCAAAGCAATCACACTTTCTTGGGTCAAGGCCATTGCGAATGGTACTGAGTTCTGCTTTCTGCTTAGTGGGATCCAACACTGGTGTTCATTTCTTGGACCACAACAACTTCTCCCAAAGCTAGACTGGGCTTCTGAGCTTGATGTCAGGCATTTGACCCTAATCATATTTTTCTTTGCCTTGCTTTTCAGCAATCTTATTTCTGGCCTGTCACTCTGGATAAAGTAAATCTTGTTGCAGAAGAAAAATGTATGGTGTAGGGAATATTTGTATTCACAGATTCACGAAGGAATAATGTACGGAAAAGACCAAGAACATAGAATCTGGGTCCCGTAGTTCCTGTTGTGGCTTAGGGGATTAAGAACCTAACTAGCATCCATGAGGATGTGGGTTTGATCCCTGGCCTCGCTCAGTGGGTTAAGGATCTGGCATTGCCGTGAGCTGTGGTGAATGTTGCAGGTGCAGCTCGGATCTGGCATTGCTGTGGCTAAGGCATGGGCCAGCAGCTGCAGCTCTGATTCAACCCCTAGCCTGGAAACGTCCATATGACATGGGTGTGACCCTAAAAAAAAAAAAAAAAAGAATCTGGGTCTTGATAGTCCTGGTTTTGAATCCTAGCTCCATGGCTACTTAGATAAATAACCTTGGCCAAGTTACTTAAACCCTCTGAACTTCGTTTTTCTCATCTGTAAAACGGGGATATAAATAATAGCAACCTTTACGTTTATTGGAAAAATAAAATGCTAATGTGTGTTAGGTACTTAAACTAGTGCCTATATAAATATTTGCATTTTTAACAAAATGTGATTAATAGTTTACAACTTCTTTCCCTCACTATCTTCCCAAGGTCAATGACAATGTCTATCTTGCTCACCACTGCATCCCCAGAGGTAAGCACGATGTGTAGAATGTGATAGGAATGCAATAAATACTTATTGTATGAGAGAATTTCTTTTTTTTTTGTCTTTTTGTCTTTTTTTTGTTGTTGTTGTTGTTGTTGTTGCTATTTCTTGGGCCGCTCCCGCGGCATATGGAGGTTCCCAGGCTAGGGGTGGAATCGGAGCTGTAGCCACCGGCCTACGCCAGAGCCACAGCAACGTGGGATCCGAGCCGCGTCTGCAACCTACACCACAGCTCACGGCAACGCCGGATCGTTAACCCACTGAGCAAGGGCAGGGACTGAACCCGCAACCTCATGGTTCCTAGTCGGATTCGTTAACCACTGCGCCACGACAGGAACTCCGAGAATTTCTTATTTTTATCTTTTTGTCTTTTCTAGGGCCGCACCCATGGCATATGGAGGTTCCCAGGCTAGGGGTCTAATCGGACCTATAGTTGCCAGCCTATGCCGCAGCTACAGCAACACGGGATCCGAGCCGTGTCTGTGACCTACACCACAGCTCACGGCAATGCTGGATCGTTAACCCACTGAGCAAGGGCAGGGATCGAACCCGTAACCTCATGGTTCCTAGTTAGATTCATTTCTGCTGTGTCACAATGGGAACTCCAGAGAATGTTTTTAAATGGCTCAAGGTTCTTCAAAATCAGAGGAATACCGTGGAGGGATTACTGGGTTTTGGAATTAAGCATGCGGCCAAGGTTATGTTGTTTCCCGGTCCCTGAGGAATAGACGTGGTCTCTGCCCACTCTGCACTAGAGCCTTTGAGTTCTGCTCTATTTGGAGAAATAGAGAACCTAAGACAATTACAGGAAATGGACTTGTGGGGAATGGTTGGGGTGAGGAGCTGCGGGCATTGCTAGAGGATGTGGATTGTATTTGTACGTCAAGCCTATCAACTCAGGAAGTATGTGTCCTTACCTTTTCCAGCTTGTATAGAGGCTGCCCACTTCCCTTGGCTCAGGGCCCCCTTTCTCCTTCTTTCATGCCAGCAACATCAGGCAGAGTCTAGCTCATGCCGTCATCTCCCTGCTTCCCTCTTCTGCCGTTCTAGTCAGTCTGCTTTTAAGGACCCCTGTGAATACTTCGGGCCCAGCGGGTGTTGTTTTCTCTACCTAGACCATCCTCTGCTCTGAGGTGCTGAGCTCGGGTATTGCCTTGCCCTTCCCGGCAGCTGATCCAAGCCACTGGCCTCCGTGGTCACTCCTGGCCCAGTCAGACCCGAACTCGGGGTGCTCAGCCTATCCCCCATATTTTGCTACCGTCATAGCTTTGAGATCTTGGGTTTTCCATCAATGTGCTTACTTTCTTAAAACTAAATAGGTTTTTTTAAATAGAAGGAAATAGGGGCGTTCCGTGATTCTAAGTTATCACTAAGGTATGAGGAAGGTGGAAACGGAAAAGAAGACAGAAATACAAAGCTCCCAAGAGGCCTTGATACTAGGCTTGAACAGAGTAAGTGATGTATTTGGGGATTTTATTAGAATAAAACTAAACAAGCTTCTTGGTGATCAATGACTCAGGGCACTTTTGACGAAAAAGCAGCATCTGTGGATAGATACGGCCTCAGTATCCCAGCACAATGTTGCCAAAAAACCTCAATAACGTCTATTTTCCATTGTACTTGGCAAGGGAAATGGTTGATGATCATGGCGCAAAAGATAAACTACAGGAGTTCCCGCTGTGGCGCAGCGGAAACAGTCCGACTAGGAACCATGAGGTTGTGGGTTTGATCCCTGGCCTTGCTCAGCGGGTTAAGGATACGGTGTTGCCGTGAGCTGTGGTGTAGGTCGCAGGCGTGGCTCAGATCTGGTGTTGCTGAGGCTCTGGTGTAGGCCGGTAGCAACAGCTCCAATTAGATCCCTAGCCTGGGAACCTCCATATTCTTTAGGTGTGGCCCTAAAAAAACAAAAGTTAAAAAAAAAAATATATATATGAAATATATATGCACATGGACAGTGAGGGAAATAATCGCTGAAACTTTCTCGAGAGTCAGTAGCACAGGAAAGTGAGCCAAACTGCAGGAATCCCCAGGGCCTGATGAAACTGCGGGCTCTTTGACTCTGACCACTGCTGATGTCATCCAGGTTTCTGCTTGTCTTGATTAGACTGAGAATAGCCAAACACTGCTCACTGAGACAGATATTGATTTTGGCCAGGAAGTTCTGTCATCGGCAGTAATTACAATTGCTTTCTTAATTTATTAGATCAGGAAATCTAATAAATTTTCCATGAGTCCTCGCCTCGCTCCATTTTTTGTTGGTATGTGGAATAATCTCACCAAGTTATTTCTGAGAGAATGGGTGCTAAAACAGGACGATATGAAATGCAAACTGTTGCTTTCCTCTTTGCTGATATTAATGGGCAACCATATTCTTAGCTGTGTGGCTTTGGGCAAGCAATTTTTTTTTTTTGGTCTTTTTAGGGTCACACCTGTGGCATATGGAGGTTCACAGGCTAGGGGTTGAATCGGAGCCGTAGCTGCCGGCCTACACCACAGCCACAGCAATGTGGAATCCAAGCCACGTCTGTGACCTACACCACAGCTCACGGCAATGCTGGATCCTTAACCCACTGAGTGAGGCGAGGGATTGAACCTGCATCCTCTGGATACTAGTCAGGTTCCTTAAGCTCTGAGCCACGAAGGGAACTCCTGGGCAAGCATTTTAACCAGGGTACTTAAGTAGGCTCTGGATCTCTTTTTCTACATTTGTACAGTGAGGAAATTTATTGCACCCAGCTCTTGAGTTTTTGTAAAGATTAACCATATTTATTCACTGAATACTTAGAACACAAGAACACATAGGAGGTGCTTAATAAATGCCAGCTATCATTGTTGCTATTATCACTGATACACACATGAACAGGCACCTGAGACATATATTGTAGGTCCTTTTAAGGACTGTACTGAGGCAGTGCAGAAATGAACAGAGGGTTTGGGGAGTAACTGAGTACAGCAAGTTGAATCCCATATGCGTTGAAGATAAAAAGAAACAAACTTGTCTAATTATAAAGCATTGCATATTTATTGCAGAAAACATAAAATTGTACAAAAAGAAAAAGACATATCCCAACTCCACAATCCAGAAATAACCACTGTTAACATTCTGATATTTTTTGTCTTCCAGATTTTCTTCTTTAGGTCTATAAATACATGTATTTTTAACATATTTAGGATTGTGTGGTATGTGGTATTATTTTAATTTTTATATTTTATTTTCCTTATTATGTCATACATGTAATATGTCAAAATAATATGACACATATGTAACTTATACAGAATTAGAATGTACTCTAATCTTTATTCTTTCTCACCATTCCCTGAGGTAATGACTATCCCAAATTTTGTATTTTCATGTCCAAGTAACATATTGTTTGTTTTTAAGTTTTATTAAAAAAGCGTCATACTATCTGTAATCTTCTTGAAATTGAGTCATTAAAAAATCAACATTCTGTTCCCATAAATGGATACAGTTTCATCCGTCTTGCTTCATTTGACAGCAACACATCACTTTCAGTTTTATTTTTTATTTTTTTGTCTTTTTGCCTTTTCTAGGGCTGCTCCTGTGGCATATGGAGATTCACAGGCTAGGGGTCCAATCAGAGCTGTAGCTGCCAGCTTACGCCAGAGCCACAGCAACAGGGGCTCGGAGCCAAGTCTGCAACCTACACCACAGCTCATGGCAACACACCAGATCCTTAACCCACTGAGCAAGGCCAGGGATCGAACCCACAACCTCATTGTTCCTAGTCAGAGTCGTTAACCACTGAGCCACGACGGGAACTCCCCCACTTTCAGTTTTATATAGCGTTCTGTTGTGTGTTTATACCATACATTACAAAAATCCATTCTTCTAATGATGGATATGTAGGTGGTTTCTAGTTTTTTGCTGTTACAGAGCTGCGGTGAACTTCTGGTCTATTTCATACAGGGCAGTGTCACTGTTATTGCCTGAAAGGTAGTTAGAAAGCCAAATTTTTGAACTTCATCCAGACCCACTGAATCAAAAACTCTAGCACAGGTCCAGCAGTCTGTGTTCTAACCAGCCCTTCAGGTATCTGATGCTTAAACTTTGAGAACAACTGCTTTAGGGAATACGTTTCAGTGTGGACTTACTGGCTCAAAGGTTATGTGAATGTTCAACTGTATAAAATTCTGGTTGTTCACTAGTATAGTCATAGGTAGCTGGTGAGCTCTTTTTTTTTTTTTTTTTTTTTTTTGTCTTTTTGCCTTCTCTAGGGCTGCTCCCATGGCATATGAAGGTTCCTAGGCCAGGAACCTGTGCCAGCCTATGCCACAGCCACAGCACTGAGGGATCCGAGCCGCGTCTTTGACCTACACCACAGCCCACAGCAACACTGGATCCTGAGCCCACTGAGCAAGGCCAGGGATCGAACCCGCCACCTCATGGTTCCCAGTTGGATTCGTTAACCACTGCGCCACGACAGCAACTCCCTAGTGAGCTCTTAATTAATTATTTTTTTATTACTCAATGAACTTATTACATTTATAGTTGTACAATGATCATCACAATCCAATTTTATAGGATTTCCATCCCACAATGAGCTCTTAATTTAAATGCGGCCAAATTTGTTACTCTTTTCTTTTTACTGCTTTTTCTATCTTGCTTGGGAACATTTTCCATACCATCTTTTTCCATACAAAAAAGATGTATGCCGGAGTTCCCGTCGTGGCTCAGTGGTTAACGAATCCGACTAGGAACCATGAGGTTGCAGGTTCGATCCCTGGCCTTGCTCAATGGGTTAAGGATCTGGTGTTGCCATGAGCTGTGGTGTAGGTCGCAGACACGACTCGGATCCCCTGTTGCTGTGGCTCAGGCCGGCGGCTGCAGCTGCAATTAGACTCCTAGCCTGGGAACCTCCGTGTGCCTCGAGAGTGGCCCAAGAGATGGCAAAAAGACCAAAAGAAAAAAAAAAAAAAAAGATGCATGCCTGCATTTTCTACTAACAGTTTTGAAGTTTGGCCATTCAGATTCAAGTCCTTAGTCTATGCGGAATTGCTAGATTCCAGAGAGAGGAATCCTACTCCACTTTTCCTCCATGGCTAACCAACTGTTTCACTTCCTTTTAGACAAAGGGAGGCTATTTCTCATGATTTACAATGCCACCTTTGTAAGATAGTCAAGATTCCACATGGGCCTGGACCTGGTTTTGAGGTCTCTGTTTTGTTTCTCTATTTCTGTTGTAATAACTAAAGTTTATAGTAAAGCTTGGCATTTGCTAGGTCAGTGTCCCCAACCTGATTGTCTTCAGGAGTGTCTAGGTTTTTCCTGACTTTTTTTTCTTCCTTATACATCTTACAACTGGCTTTTTAAGTTCTCTGGAAAAAAATCTGCTGGGATTTTGATTATATTGAATCTATAAATCAGTTTGGAGTATACTGATAGCTTTATGACATTAAGTTGTCTTATTAGCATCTGTCATTGATTTTTCAGGCTTTTTTTTTCATGCCTTCCAATGAATTTAAAAATTTTTCCTCATAGAGGTCTCGTATATCACTTTCAGATGTATTTCTGAATGTCTTTATTTTTCTAATCCTTGTAGATAGAATCTTTTTAAATGTTATGTTTTCCAGTTTCTGATTTCTGGTGCATGCAAATGTAATTTTTATATGTGGATCTTTTTAGCTAGTCTCCTTGCTAAATTATTTTATCATACCTAATAATTTTTTTTTCTGAAAAGTCTTTGAGTTTTCTATGTAGAGATAATTATATTACCACAAGTAATAATGGTTTTCATTTTTTTCTTTTCAGTATTTTGCCTTTGATTGGTTATTATTATCTAACTGTGCTGGTTAGAAACTCCTGTGCAATGCTGAATTAAAATGATAATAATGGGCTTTCTTGTCTTGTTCCTTTTCATAAAGGTAACGTTTCTTATATTAAAAATGATGCTTGCAATGGATTTTATGAAGATATCTTCAGCAGGTTAAACAGTTCTCTTTTATTCCTAGTTTGTTGAGAGTTTTTTAATGACTATAAGTACATGTTGAATTTTTTTTTAAATAATGATTTTTATTTTTTCCATTATAGCTGGTTTACAGTCTTCTGTCAATTTTCTACTGCACAGCAAGGTGACGCAGTTACACATACATGTATACATACTTTTTTTTCCCATTATCATGCTCCATCATAAGTCACTAGATAGAGTTCCCAGTGCTATACAGCAGGATCTCATTGCTTATCCATTCCATGCCTCTGTTAACCCCAAATTCCCAATCCATCCCACTTCCTCCCCCCCCCAAGTCTCTTCTCCATGTCCATGATTTTCTTTTCTGTGGAAAGGTTTATTTGTGCCGTATATTAGATTCCAGATATAAGCGATCTCATATGGTATTTGTCTTTCTCTTTCTGACTTACTTAGTATGAGAGTCTCTCGTCCTGTCCATGTTGCTGCAAATGGCATTATTTTGTTCTTTTTTATAGCTGAGTAGATGTTGAATTTTGACAAATGTTTTTCTTGAACTGGCTGAGATGGTTTCTTTCTAATTTAGTCTGTCAATGTGATTAATACTTTCTTGCATTCCTGGCATAAGACCAACTTAAGTTTGATGTATTTATCTCTTGAAATTCTAGATTCCATTTGCTAACATTTTTATTCGTATTTTGTACTTATGTTCATGAATGTAATTGGCTTATTATTTTACTATCTTGTACTGTTCTTGTCTGGTTTTAATATCATGATTATACCAGACAGCTTGAATTGAGGAATATTCTCTCTTTTTTTACTATCTGGAAGGTTTTTAAAATATTGCAATGACCTGTTTCTTGGGAGTTTGACAGAATTTTTCTATAAATTATCTGGATTTGGTGATTTCTTTGTGGAAATAATTTATATTGCTAATTTAAAAGCTTTAGTATGTATGGGAATACTCAGTTTTCTGTTGATTGAATGTTAGTTTTATTTTTTATGAGTTGTTTATTTTACCTAAAATTTCAAATATATTTTCAAAAAGTTATTCATAGTGTTATCTTTTTAAGCTCTGCTATATATGCAGTTATATTTACCTTTGCATCACTAATATTGAAAATTAATATTATTTTAGATTAATTTCTCCAGGAGTTTATTATTAAAGCACTCATTTTGGCTTTGCTTATGCTTTCTATTTTTCCGTTTTTATTTCACTAATTTCTGATCTTTTTTTTTGTCTTTTTGTAATTTTTCTAGGGTCGTGCCCGCGGCATATGGAGGTTCCCGGGCTAAGGGTCTAATAGGAGCTGTAGCCTCCGGCCTCTGGAACCTACACCACAGCTCACGGCAATGCCGGATCCTTAACCCACTAAGTGAGGCCAGGGATCGAACCCGAAACCTCATGCTTCCTAGTCAGGTTTGTTAACCACTGAGCCACTATGGGAACTCCTAATTTCTGATCTTTATTTCCATATTTTATTGATTCTAAGATATATCATTTTTCTTATCATAACATACTTGAAATGTGGATGTGGCTTTTGTTTGTTGTTGGCCAGGTAGCTGTTGAAACACACTCGGCATTCTTCTGCATATGCACCAAAACTTGTAAAAGGGAGTAAAATCCCCAAGACCGTAGTGGCACATTCATTCATGCTCCTGATGGCATAGAAAAAAAATATTCTGTAGGAAAATTTCAGACATTGATAACTTGGACTTGAAAAATAATTGAATGGTATGTGGGAAAAACCGTAAGTCTAAGAATATAAAATAACAATGCATACAATCAAGAGAATCTCGAATTAAATGAAATACATTATCTTCTTCCTTCCACTTGGATTCATTTCACTCTTCTCATTCCTTATGTTGAATGCTAGCTCCTAAGTTTTTAGCCTTTTTATTTTCTAACATAGTGTGATCCACTGTGACTCTGCTCTTAATTCGATTGTGACTGGGTTTTCTCACACCACCAAGCAGTTCTCCCTACAGTTCAACTTAACTCCAACATCATTTTCCTGGAGATAGCATCTGATTCCACAGGTTAAGAGCTCCATCTCAGAGTTCCTGTCGTGGCGCAGTGGTTAATGAATCCAACTAGGAACCATGAGGTGGCAGGTTCAATCCCTGGCCTTGCTCAGTAGGTTAAGGATCCGGCGTTTCCGTGAGCTGTGGTGTAGTTTGCAGATGCGGCTAGGATCCTGCGTTGCTGTGGCTCTGGCGTAGGCCGGTGGCTTAGCTCCGATCAGCCCTCTAGCCTGGGAACCTCCATGTGCTGCAAGTGCTGCCCTAGAAAAGACAAAAAAAAAAAAAAAAAAAAAAAAAAAAAAAAAGACGAGCTCCATCTCACAAGACTGCTCCCACTGCGGATGCCCGTTGCACGTCCACCTTGTTACCTGGGCTTCTGACTTTCTGGCTACAAAATAGAGGTTCACATGATCCCTGCCTTGTGTCTGATTAATTTGCTAGAGTGGCTCACAGAACCTGGAAAACCAGTTTCCTCGTAGATTACCACCAGTTTATCATGAAGGATATTAAAGGATATGAATCAACAGCAGATAAAGAGATACACGGCGGGGGTGGGGGGGCATCCCAAAAAAGAGTTTCTGTCCCCGTGGAGTTGGGGGCCCAGCACGGTGCCACAGGGTAGCACTGTGATTGCCCACTCTGGAAGCTCTCTGAATCCTGTTTTTTTGGGGGGTTTATGGAGCCTTCATTACGTAGGTGAGCTCGATTCTACCTTTGGCCCCTGATGATCAAACCCTCTCCCTGAAGGTCAAGGGGCGGGACTGAAATTTCCAACCACCTACTCATGGTTGGTTTCCCTGCAACCAGCCCCCAGCCCACCCCATGTTTAGGGGATTGGTAAGTCGTCTCATTAACATAAACTCGGTTGTAGTTGAAAGGGGCTTGCTATGACTAGCTAGACACTAATTTAACCTTTATGGCTCTGAAGTGATTTCAGAAACCAAGGACAGAAGACCAAATATGGTAAAAAATAGGCTCCCATTGCTCTTACTGCTTAGGAAAGTCCCAGGGTTTATTAAGCGGTCCGAAGACCAAATATGTATAAATATGTATTTCTTATTATAAATCACAATGTCTCTCACACACACACACACACACACACACACCCACACACCTCAGTGGGTTAAAGACAACTGTATTTATGGTTCAGGCCAAAAGCAGCAGCCAGGGTAACTTCATAGCTCTGGTTTCTTAAGTCCAAATCCCCGTGGGATGCAGTGCTAAGAATGTGATGGTGTGTTTATGTGCAAAGGAGAGCATTTCTGGAGGACTTTGAGTTTGGAAACTGTGACCCTATAAAGGGCTGCTGGGATCTGCCCACCCCTTTTAGAGAGAGATTACCTGTATCCTGGAATATAAGCAAATCTCTTGCAGGCAGGGAAGAAGAGGGCTTTATCTTTAGTATCCTGCATTGTCTCTGGGGAGAGAGATGTCTCTAAGCTTTATTATCCTGGAATGTCTCACTTAGACAAGCATTAGCTGTGTCTTAGAGCACCCAGACCTTGCGGAAACACAACCTAGTCGCGGAGACTTCATAGCTATGTTTCCATCCATTTCACTACATGAAACAATTAAAAAAAAAAGATTTACCAGTATTTTGTCGTTTTATTTTTTCATCTTTCATTCTTGCATCCTAGTCTGTTTTCATGGAAAATTTTCATTTTTTCCTGAGGTTTATTCTTTAGATTTTCTTTAAAGTAAACATTTATTTGCGGTAAAATTTCTCATCAACTTTAGGTATTACTTCAATCCTAAGGGGAAGGTTGATTTTTCTTTCTTTCTTTTTTTTGTCTTTTTGCCTTTTCTAGGGCCGCCTCTGTGGCATATGGAGGTTCCCAGGCTAGGGGTTGAATTGGAGCTGCAGCCGCCAGCCTACACCACAGCCACAGCCAGGCAGGATCTGAGCCGCATCTGCAACCTACACCACAGCTCACGGCAGGCAATGCTGGATCCTTAACCCACTGAGCAAGGCCAGGGATCGAACCTGAAACCTCATGGTTCCTAGTCGGAGTCGTCAACTACTGAGCCACGATGGGAACTCCCCTAGTTTTCTTCTTTTCTGTGTCTTTCCCTTTACTGCACCTCCGCTCAAGGCCAAAGAATGGGAGAAGAAGGAGATAGGGAAGGAGGAGGGTGGTGGGGGGATGAGAGAGAGAGAGAGAGAGAGAGAGAGAGAGAGAGAGAGAGAGAGAGAGGAGACCAACAGGTATTTATTCCATCCTTTTCCTCTTTTCAGAAGAATTCCTCTCCCTGGGCCACTGATGCCATTATGTGGCTGTTGCTGTGCAGTCCTTGGGGGCTGGGCTGAGAGAAAATAAGGGGAAGAAACCGTGAGTTTCCCCCTACTCTCTCTGTCCTTTAGAATTCCCCTTCAGACCAGAAGGAGAGAGCTTCTCTTGGCATTATTTCCTTCCCCGCTTCCCCTCCCAAAAGTTGGGCTGCTTGCCTTTTTTTTTGTCTTTTCAGGGCTGCCCCCATGGTATATAGAGGTTCCCCGGCCAGGGGTTTAATCAGAGCTGTAGCCGCCGGCCTACACCAGAGCCACAGCAATGACAGATGCAAGCCACATCTGCGACCTACAGCACAGCTCATGGCAACGCCAGGTCCTTAACCCACTGAGTGAGGCTAGGGATCAAACCTGCAACCTCATGATTCCTAGTCGAATTCGTTTCCTCTGTGCCACGATGGGAACTCCTTGGGCTGCTTTTGAGTCTAGGCCGGGTAATACTGGAAAGGAAAAAAAAAATCAGTTTAGTCCTTAAAAGTTTGGTCTCTTTCCCCAATCTTCCTGTAGTCTATCATTTTCTTTTGAGATTCTTCAGATACCTGTCCCATGCATTCTGGTCATGGTTTACAGTCGCATTCAATGATTCAAATGTGTTTACTGCATCTTGCCTAGAACCAGGACCCTATTCTCATTCTTGAATGATAGTTTTGACGGAAATATAGCTCTAAGTTGGTAGTTATTTTTATTTCTCTTCTGACTACTCACCGTTGCTGTTGAGAGACTTGCTCTCAATTAAATTGCCATTACTTTGACTGTAATCTGTCAGTTCTCTTTGGCTACTTTTCAATATCTTGCCTTTCTGCTTCTGTTTCACTACAGTGTATCTAGGTGTGGATTTCCATTTTAGTTTCCCTTTTGGGGTATGTTGCATTGTCTAGATTTGTGGATTCATGATTATCACTCAGTTCTGGAAAATTTCCAGTCATCATATTTTCAACTATGTAAAAGAGAGTTTTTTTAACAGAGTTCCCGTCATGGTGCAGTGGAAATGAAACCAACTAGGAACCATGAGGTTATGGGTTCAATCCCTGGCCTTGCTCAGTAGGTTAAGGGTCTGGTATTGCTATGAGCTGTGGTGTAGGTTGCAGACACAGCTTGGATCCTGTGTTGCTGTGGCTGTGATGTAGGCCAGAAGCTGTAGCTCTGATTTGACCCCTAGCCTGGGAACTTCCATATGCTGTGGGTGCTGCCCTAAAAAGCAAACAAAACAAAAAAACTCTCTTTCCATCTTTGGCATTCTTTTATTTTTTTCTCAGACTTAGATATATGTTAGTATATTAATTAGGTTATCTACTTTTTATATTCCCCAGTGCTGTGATGACTTGGGGACTTGCTGACCCTGGAAAGACTGCCCCTGCCAGGAATAGCCAGTAGCTAGGGATAGTGAATAACTTACCTGGGAACATACCTTTCCTGTGCAAACTAACCAATCTGAAGCCCACACACCCCACCCCCTTCTTTATTGAGCTTGCTTGCTTGGGGCCCGTATCCCCCTGCCCTAAATACCCCAAGGGCAGATACTAGTCTCTACTACTTAGAGACAGTTCCTACATCCCCGAGCCCACTGAAATCATTCAGAGTAGCCAGTCCTAAGCCTGCTTGCCCTGCCTTGCTCCTTCCTTCCTTGGAGACCACAGTGAAGCCTTTGCCCATGTTTTCCCCTTCACTTCTGCCTTCCGAGCCACCCAGAGCTTTCCTGTGTGGTCTGTGGGGCCTGCTCTGCCTTCTGTTTCTAGGGATCTGTGGCTACAACAACTTCTTCCTTCATGACAGTCATTTCCATGTCTGCATTTCTTACCCTACTGATTAAGACAAATCCCAGATACATCCTCCAACATTTTGTCCTTCTCAATCTATCCTGTATGTTTCTTTTCTTCTCTTTTATATTTTCCATATACTCGCCTCTCTCTGCAGTTGGGATAGTCTCTTCACCTCTGGGTTTTTTTTTTTTTTTTTCTTTTTCTTTTTTTGGCCACTCCCATAGCATATAGACGTTCCCAGACCAGGAATCAAACCTGTGCCACAGCAGCAAGCTGAGCTGCTGCAGTGACAATGCTGAATCCTTAACCTGCTGCATCGCAAGAGAACTCCTTCACCTCTGGTTTCCATGTCACTGATTTCCTTTCTATTCTTACAAGTTCCATTGGTTCTTTTTCACATGTACCTACTATTCCTCACAGTATCTTGTTATCTGTTCGTATTTCAAATTCCATTACTTATTTATTTAAATATTTCCCGTATAGGCTTTTTTAATATTTTGAGTCTGACAGTTTCAATACTTACAGCCTCTAGAGGTCTAAATCTATTGTTTGTTTCAATTGGCTGTCACACGTGATGGCTTCATTTCTCAAGTTCTTGGTTAACTTTGTGAGTCGATTGCCTAACCTGCATTCTGCTGGCCTGAACTGAAGATGCTTGGAGGGTATGAGGTGCCATTGACAGGGGACGACTTTACCTTCTTGGGTAGTGATGAGTTAACCTTACCTAAAGAGAGATGACCCTTCCTGGAGGGTCATCTCCAGGCCTTTGGACACTACGTCTGATGGGTGTGTGTGTGTGTTTGCTTAGGGACCTTGCTGCTATGCAGTCGACAACGTGATTTATAGTGGGGGCTTTGGGCCTGTTATCACTAATATCAGTTTCGCCTCTCAAAGGGAATGGAGTTAAAAGTACAGCCACATGGGCTATATGTTGTTAACCAAAACCAATAAGACTATTAGTTATTTTACCAGGAAAGCAGGTTTATTTGGGAGCAGTGAGGAATTGCAGTTGGGGACATGCAACTACGGCAAACTACATGCAAGCTCTGTAAAGCAAAGGAGAGGAATTTTTTTTTTTTTGTCTTTTTGCCATTTCTTGGGCTGCTCCTGTGGCATATGGAGGTTCCCAGGTTAGGGGTCCCATCAGAGCTGTAGCCGCTGGCCTACGCCAGAGCTACAGCAATGCAGGATCCGAGCTGCATCTGCGACCTACACCACAGCTCACGGCAACGCCAGACCGTTAACCCACTGAGCAAGGGCAGGGATTGAACCTGCCACCTCATGGTTCCTAGTCGGATTCGTTAACCACTGAGCCACAACGGGAACTCCTTTGTTTTTTTCTTTTTTCTTTTCTTGTCTTTTCTTTTTTTTTTTTAATAGTGGAGAAGAGGAAATTGGGAGGGGCTGTTATAAACAAGAACTTCATTGGAGGAAGTGGGGAGTTTGAAGTATGGTGCCTTTTCATTGACTGGATTTGGACAGTCTCTCATTGGCTGAGCTGTTGCCAGGCAAAGAGAAAAATCTTTCTTCTTCCTACTAATGGTAGAAAAGTAGTATCTATTCCCGTTGGGACCTGTAGGTGCTGAGGGGTGCCTGTAAGATCTCCTTCTATCCTCGGGACTCCGTTTTGGTCGGTTTCCCTTGATTAATTTTCACAATGTGAGCACAAATAAAAACTCTAGACATCAAAGGCTCAGGTGCACTTCCCGGGACGGCAGTACTCCGTGTGCACAGTCATACATCTATATGTCCACGGCTCCATGAGGAGAGGACCATCAGGCTCCACACTTGGAACTTTTCCTGGACTCTGCCCTGGGTACTTCTTCATTTAGTTTCATATTCTGTGCTGTCACTTAATATGTTATCCGTATCGCCCTCTACTGAAGTAATTCCAGCCAAAGATAATTCCAGCCTGAGCTATGCTAATGGTGGCTTGGCAAGCTCAGGTCACCAGGAGAATTTGCCTGAATTACTTCGGTGGCCTGCTTACATTACATTATCTCCTCCAAATCATTCTTCCCATCATGAGTGCCAAAAAGGCAAATCTGATCATGCCATTCTCCTTAATGCAGATGCCAAGCCTGGCCCTCCAGGAGCTGTCTTGGACTGTGAGGCAATAATTCACTGGTAATATGTAGAATAGCAAGATTGAAGATCAGGTCAGTGACGACTCCGTGGGGTTGATATATCAGCCAGAAGTATCCACTTTTGGACTCTTCCTTAAGAGAGAAATACATTTCTCCCCCGCCCCCCCAGTTGTCTGTTACTTTCCCTCGTTTGCAGTATTTAACTGGTACGTGCAACTGGCTAGCTCTCATCTTTCACGCACACTGTTCCATCTGCCTGAGGCAATTTCTTTCCTTGGTCAACTCCCCAACCATGGTCAACTTGGAAAAACATGACTGCTAGTCACCCTCAGATTTTATCTTAAAGGTTTTCTCTCCCTTTCTGCCTGCTTCCTTCCCTTTTCACCACCTCCTTTCAACCCTGATGGGCTTTGCCTGACTTTCTGCTTGGCAGGGCACCCTTGTTACTTTTGGCTAGACTTTAGGCTACTTACTCTATAACTACAGAATTATTATTATTTTTTTTTTGACCGTGTTTGTAGCATGTGGAAGTTCTCGGGTCAGGGACTGAACACGTGCCACAGCAGTGACTTGAGCCATAGCAGGGACAATGCTGGATCCTTAACCCACTGAGCCATGAGGAGATTCCCCAGAATTAATTTCTTTTTGTTTTTTGTCTTTTTTTTGCCGTTTCTTGGGCTGTTCCCATGGTATGTGGGGGTTCCCAGGCTAGGGGTCCAATTGGAGCTGTAGCTGCTGGCCTACGCCAGAGCCACAGCAACCAGGGATCTGAGCTGCATCTGCAATCTACAGCACAGCTCATGGCAACGCCAGATCCTTAACCCACTGAGCGAGGCCAGGGATTGGACCCGCAACCTCATGGTTCCTAGTTGGATTCGTTAACCACTGTGCCACAACGGGAACTCCAGAATTAATTTCTTAGGTAAAATTTCCCCCCAACCTGAAGCTGAGTGCCTGCTCTACCATGTTAGAAGCTCTATTTCTAACCCCTGGGTCTGTCTCTGGGGCTTCTCTAGCTGGTTTCAATGTACCCTTCCAACCCCAGTTGCATCCTGATTTATCTAAGGTTTTGTTTTGTTGCTTTTGCTTTTTAGCGCCACACCCACAGCATATGCATGTCCCCAGGCGAGGGATCAAATCAGACCTACAGCTGCCGGCCTACAGCCCAGGCACAGTAATGCGGGATCCCAGCCGCATCTTTGACCTACACCACAGCTTGTGGCAACGCTAGATCCTTAACTCACTGAATGAGGCCAGGGAACAAACCCACATCCCCATGGATCCTAGTCAGTTTCCTAACCCTCTGAGCCACGACAGGAACTCCTGCAACATCTAAGTTAATAGGGTTGCCTTCGCTATGCTCCCTGAGGAGAGCTCTCTGCAAGCTGTAGGGTGCCTTGCATCCTGCCCCGTCCATAGGAGAAGCAGGTAAATAAACACTAGTTCTCCAGGATGGTTGCATAGACATGGGGGTGTTTGTCTAGGCCTGAGGGTAATGACGACGATGATGATATTGGTTGTAAGGGAGGGAGCACCGCTCCCTCTGTATCCCATTCTAGAGCACTGACCTCTATCCATCTCCTCAAAGGCCGAAGACTTGCTAATCTGATGATGGAATGGATTCCCGGAAAATTTCTGGTGGGTGGGGGCCCTGTGCCTTGAAAGCTGCCATCTTTGGGTGCCCCTGCCTCTGTCTTGTTCTTTGTCATTCACCTTACTCTGTAGAATTGGTGAACTGTCACATCTTCCTCTTTCATGTTGAATCCACGGGGATGGAGGGTTGAACCCTGGGGGGCCGAGGGTCCACCATTTCTTTATTCCTCTCCAGAAGCACAGATGAGCTCCTTAGTTCCCAGATTCAAGTTTAGGGGGAAGGAGTAAGTCCAGTGAAGTGAAGATTTCAAGCAGAATCTACACAGCACTTTTAACAGAGTTCTTTTCAGAATGTCAGGCATTTGAGAGCTATTAATACAGGCAGTTCCCATGGTGGTACAGCAGTAATGAAGCTGACTAGAATCCATGAGGACGTAGGTTTGATCTCTGGCCTTACTCAGTGGGTTAAGGATTTGGCATTGCCGTGAGCTGTGATGTAGGTCACAGACGCAGCTCAGATCTGGCGTTGCTGTGGCTCTGGCCGTGGCTGGCAGCTGCAGCTCTGATTCGACCCCTAGCCAGAGAACTTCCATATGCTGCAGGTGCAGCTCTAAAACGACCAAAAGATAAAACTAAAAAAGAAAGCTATTAACACGTTGTTTTAAAATGTTCTGCCACTGCACCTTGCAGATACCTTTCCAGCATCTCGCTGTAGGGAGGAGACGTGATTGCAGGGCAGAATTTGTCCTTTCTGGGTCTCTGACATATGACCACAAATAAAGTGAAAACAGCCTCACACTTCCTTCTCGTAATCCTTCTGAGGGAAGAACTCACCATGCAGTTGTGGCCTCCAGCACTGAGTAGTTGCCACAGCTGCTGCTGAAGGAAGAAGGAGGAGGGAGATGCTGAGCTGCCAGAGGCGAGGCTCTTGTGATTCGAATACAGTCCATTACTGAATGCTTGAGGCAGCTTCCCTCTGTTATCTAAGGGAGTATTTCTCTGTGACCTGAGGTCCAATTTCACCCAAGAGAGGGACAATTTATTTTAAGTGATACAAAACTAGAAGACAAGTGGAGAGAGAAGCATGTTAAGAGATTGCCCTCTGGGAGCTCCTGTTGTGGCTCAGTGGTTTAAGAACCCAACAGAGTGTCCCCGAGGATGCAGGTTCTATCCCTGGCCTCACTCAGCCAGGGTTAAGTTTCCGGTGTTGCTGCAAGCTGCAGTGTAGGTTGCAGATGCAGCTCAGATCCAGCATTGCTGTGGCTGTGGCATAACTTGGCAGCTGCAACTCTGATTAGACCCCTAGCCTGGGAACTGATATATGCCATGGGTGTGGCCCTAAAAAGAAAAAAAAAATTAGACTAAAGCTGAACTTTCCCCACCACTTGGGCAGGCAAGTCTTCACTGACCAGCTGACCAGTCACTTCTCTCATTTCCTTTGGCCATGAGCTTCTCTGTAGCCCCTGGTTCCAAACCAAACTCTGCACCAGGCCTCAGCCATATGAAATGAAGGATCACCATTGTGGTGAGTTGGCAATGAGGTGACGGTGCTTGGTTTTGATTAAGTATCCTAAGCAAATGAGTTATCATCGGAGCACAGGCATTACATTATTATGAGCAGTGACCATACATGTGGGCCCCAGACCCCTGCCACTTCCCCCAGGAGCTGACAGGTCTGTGGGTGTCTGTCTTCTCTGAGCTGCCTGCTGTGAGCGGCTGATAGCCCTGAAGGGAGGCGGGGATGTGGGCTAACAAGGACGTGCTGTTCCATGCAGGACAGCTATCAACGGCTGCCAAGTCCCTCATTAGGGACTTCTCAACCTGGCCCTTTCTGGGCGGCAGCCAGTGTTCTCATCCTGCAGAGGAGGGGGGTGAGGCAGAGAGAGAACAGAGCCCTCGAGTGACCTTGGGACAAAATCAGGATCGGGGTGTGATGTTCCCACTGCCTCCTACTGGCCCGTTCTGACACTTGGCAGCTGTTACCTGCGAGCCGTGGGCAGCGTGTTCTCTGCCATCACTCAATCACTTTCCCCACTCATGAGTGGCCCAGGCAACGCAGGAAGCAATTGGCATGTCTTTGGTCCTGATGCTGGACTCACTGAGGTGATCAGAATAGATGTTCGTGTGTGTAGTTTCGTATGGTGAGCAAGGCAGCCTCCCCGGGCCAGGTTATCTATAATTCTGTATCATAGCGTATGCTTCACCCACTCGAGGATTATGGGATAGGCCAAGAAAAATAGACATGGCAATAAAAGATCAATACCTGGAACCTGAGCACCAGATAGAGTCTGAGCACTGGAGGTACTTAGCAATATCCAGGTTTTGAGGAAGAAGGTCCAACATCATTTCTTAAGAGATATCGATATTTGGATTGATGGGCTGACCATTCTGGCTATTCTCGCAGGTTGGAGGGGCTGAGGGCAGGAGGGAGGTGGGGAAGCAGCAGCCCATCTGCATAGCATAGTGTCTGTGGAGACAAACACTGCATCTGTTCCAAGCTTCATCCCCCCTTAATCCTGGTGGAGGAACAGAGGCAGTTTAGCAGTTTTATCAGGGCCAGAGATAATTCATATCCTTTGTGTGTATTCAGGGTATCAGCAGGGGCCCTGGTGTGGATTTCATTTCTGCCCTGTTTATGGGAGAAACACAGGGCTTGTCTAGCTATCCTTGGGGCTGGCTGCACACAGGGCTGGGATACTTCGCGCTGACTCCCCTGCATGTATCGGGCTTGGTCCAGTACCCATCAGACCTTGGGGGATTGTGCACGGGCTCAGATTAATTACACAGGACCGTCTCTTTCATCTGAGCATATCAAAGGATTCTACAAAATTGAAGGAATGTGGTGTGGTCTCGTAGGCTTTTTTTTTCTAAGCCCTCTTGAAATCACTTTTTCAAAGAGTTAATGCCAAGAAATTATTCCCTGGGTGATGGATGACGCACAGCTTTCTCCGAGATCCCTGACCATTCATCACAGATCAGGCCACAGGCAGCGTGGGCTCAGCCTGGTCCGGAAACTTGCTTCAAGCCTGATTGTTTATTCATCGGTGGGATCATCGGGGTCCAGGAATGACAGGAGAAGGGCTTGGTGTGAAGGAGGCAGTGGGAGGGAGATGAGAGGTGGTTTGTTATGCCTGCCTGCGTTCCAGCAAGGAGATTATGGAAGCCTGGAGACAGCTCTCAGATGTACTCTGTTAAGTGTTTGAATTTCCTCTGTTGATTCGTGATTGAGACACATGTGTTGATATGTCTGTTCACATCATTGAAAAAAAAAAGTTAGGAAAGAACGAAAGAACTGCCACATTAGCAGAGGCGTTGAGGCACTCAGGCCCATTAGGACAGGGCCTCGGGGCAAAGTGTGGGTGCATGCTTATCATGGCTGTGGCCCCTACCCCATGGCACAGGGCAGAGGAAAAGGGGGCAGTGACAAGATGACACTGGCATGAGGCAGCGTTGTGATGAGGAAGGGGACCAGCGAGGACCAGTGGGATGGTGGAACCAAATGCCCAGTGCGAGGGGGCATGCTGCCACATCTGGCCCTCAGCTATGCTGAAGGCAGCATGAAATCAGGGCCTTGGGAGAGAGCTGTGGCTCTGGGCTGCATCTAAGCATCCAACGTATAAATCAGAGGTTTACTTAATACAGAGAAGCAGGAACCAGCCCCAGGAAGGGCGCGGTGGGAGATGGAGGAGGGCGTCAAGGCCCCACTTCATTAGGTCGAGGCCGGGGCCCGGCCTCCAGCCTCTTGGGGTTCCATCGAATGACTTGAAACATGAGCACAAGGCCTGCCAAGTGGGGGATGAAGTGAGCGCTGTGCTTCTTCTGAGGAAGCAGGTCCCATTCCCCGACCCCAATGATCCTGCCAATGAATAAACAATCAGGCTTGAAGCAAGTTTCTGGACCAGGCTGAGCCCACGCTGCCTGTGGCCTGATCTGTGATGAATGGTCAGGGATCTCGGAGAAAGCTGTGCCTCATCCATCAGAAGACTCCAGACAAGGCAGCACAGCAAGCTGAGGGGCCACCTGGTCTAGAAAGAACTTCTAGGACTTTCTCATCCTCAAGCCTTGGGGTCCATAGCTGTGTGGGGCAGGGCCAGGCAGCCAGCCCTGCCAGGGGAAGAAGGGAGATGCCTGTCTCCTTTGCCTGCGGTGGTGTCTCTGAGGTTGGCAATGACTTCACCACAGAAGCTTCGAAAGGCCTCTCCCCGATCCCCACCCTCTGCCCTGCTCTCCAGTGGCTCTGCACAGCACCCCTGCCTTCTTCAAATCTCCTCTCTCTGGGCACATTTCTCTCTTTCTGTTTTTTCTGTTTCTTGGTGGCTCGTTTGCCCTTCTCTGCATCTCTTTATTCTGCCCTGCCTTCAATGTCAGACTCCCCAAGGTTCTGTTCTTGAAGTATTTCTCATCTTACTCTCTGACCTCTCTGTGTGTAATCTGGTCCATTCCCATGACTCTGTATTCATCAGCTCCAGCTGCCATAACAAAATATTTGGTTTAAACAGTAGAACTTTTATGTTCTCGGTTCTGGAAGTCCAAGATCACGGTGCCAGCATGGTCATTTCTTGTGAGGACTCTCTTCCTGGCTTGTAGACAGCTGCCTTCTTGCTGTGTCCTCAGAAGGAGGGAGAGGAAGAGAGCAAGCTCTCTGGTGTCTCTTCTTAGAAGGGCACTAATCCCATCACAAGGGCCCCAGCCTTGTTACCTCATCTAAACCTAGTCATCTCCCTAAAGCCTCCTCTCCAGATGTCATCACAATGAGGGCTAAGGCTTCAACATATGAATTTAGGGGGTGCGATCCAGTCCACACCAGTTCTTGGTGATGTCCTAATGCATGTTGTTAGCCCAGGGTTCTCTCCAGCTAAACAGAACAATCCGTCTGTCTTTCTAACGGGAACAAATTGATGTAGTTAAATCACGGACTCACAGAACACATTTTTTTTTTTCCAGAACACATTATCTTCTGCTCAAACCAGCTCCTCCTGCCATTTTCTTAGATTAACTAATAGCATCATAGTTCTAGGCATAGATTCCTGCCTGTGGCACTTGGGTTTGAGTTCCCTCTCAGGCCTGACTTTGGCTGGTCTGGAGCAGCTGTCCACCCGGGGGGGGGGGGGCTTCTGAACACAGAAGTTAATACAGTTGGCTTCCTACACATCCAGAGGTTCAACATCTGTGAACTCAACCAACCACAGATTAAAGCTAGTCAGACAAAAAAAAAAAAAAAAAAAAAAAAAAAAAAATTCCAGAAAGTTCCAAAGAGCAAACCTTGAATTTGCTGGGCGAGGCAACTTTACTTTACATAGTATTTACAATTATTTTTGTAGCATCAGGTATCCTAAGTAATCTGGGGATGATTTACAGTGTGTGGGAGGATGTGGACAGGTTACATGCAGACATTAGGCCGTTTGATACCAGGGACTCGAGCATCATCGGGTTTTGGTCCCTGTGGGGGTCCTGGGACAGCTCTAACATACGCAAGACCATGGCCTTGTTTCTTCCTTCTGCTTCAGCTGATTGGCTCTTTAAGCCTGTGATTCTCAACCCTAGCTTCATGTTTTAAAAAATACAGGTGCCTAGGCTCTACCTCAAGCCAGTGAATCCATCTTTCTGGGGAGGGAGCCAAGGACTCTTCAGGTTGCCCAGTAAGAGTGGAGAACTTGCTTTAGGCCACTCTGCCTGAGGACTCAGGAAAAATGTGTCGTGGCTGTGACAGAAGCAGGATGGGGACCCTAAAGAGCGAGCTTCCAGAGCTTGCCTGGCTTTGCTCCCTCCTCGCCTTTCTTTTCAGGTCCGTCCATGCCCTAAACCCTAGCTTGTTGCCTGCCTTTGGCCCTGTCCCTGTCTCTGGACCTGTCAGCTCATCCCTGTTTGCTGGACTGACCATGGCAGTCGCTAGGGGCTTCAACTCGAACCCCTTGCAGCACTGTCTCCCCTGGTGGGCTGGTCTGGCCTCACTCAGCTCCACCACCCCCGATCCTGCCACCACCTCCAGGGTCTTGAAAGTCCTTTGCCATCTTCTTAAGGAACCGCTGACCTTACTGCCCAATACCTGCTGTTGCTGTCTGAGCCCCCAAACTGCTTTTGATGATTACTGAGTGGTGCTGATGAAACCAGCAGCTATTTTTAATGATCAATTTCCTTCTTTCTTTGAATAGCTTATTAGAAGAGGAAAGAAGAGGCATGTGGCATTTGTGGGAGAAGATAACTAATTTATCATCTGGCAGTTTTCTGTGCTTTACTGTAGGTGTACAACACAGACAGGGGCAATAAGCTAACCCCAGGGCTGCCTTGGACAAGAGTTGAATTTAGACTGTTGCTTCACATTATTTGCTTTTGAAAAACTGACTGCACCTTGAGACCCCCTAAACAATCAGAAATTTAATCCAATATTAACAAGGACATGGCAAGCAACACAATAGAAAGATTGGCAAAGATATAAACAGGCAATTCTCAGAATAAAAAGTGACCACTAAACAGTAAAGAACAATTTAACCACTCTAGTAATCAGGGAAATATAAGCCAAAGATATTAATAGACAATTAATGGAAAAAGAAATGTATATTAGCTAAGAAATATCAAACAGATGCTCCTTGTAAGCAGGAAACTACAAACGAAATATCAAACAGGAGTTCCCGTCGTGGCGCAGTGGTTGACGAATCCGACTAGGAACCATGGGGTTTCAGGTTTGATCCCTGGCCTTGCTCAGTGGGTTAAGGATCTGGTGTTGCCGTGAGCTGTGGTGTAGGTTGAAGATGCAGCTCAGATCCCTGCGTTGCTGTGGCTCTGGCGTAGGCCGGGGGCTACAGCTCCGTTTGGACCCCTGGCCTGGGAACCTCCCTATGCCAGGGGAGCAGCCCAAGAAATAGCAAAAAAAAAAAAAAAAAAAAAAAGAAAAGAAATATCAAACATATGCTCCTCGTAAGCAGGAAACTATAAATGTAAAGGCATTGTTCCTCACCAATCAGATTGGTAAAATTACTATGTTGGCAAAGCTATGAAGAAATAGATATATGAGGACACAGTATATATTGCAAGTGGCATTGTGAACTGTACAATATTCTGGAGGGCAATTTATCAGTGCATATTAAAAAGTTTTGCGAAGTTCTCTTTGTGGCTCAGTGGAAACAAACCTGACTGGTAAACGTGAGGATGCAGGTTTGATTCCCAGCCCCACTCAGTAGGTTAAGGATCTGGTATTGCCATGAGCTGTGTTGTAGATCACAGATGTGGCTCAGATCTGGTATGGCTGTGGCTGTGGCATAGGCCAGCAGCTGCAGCTCTGACTCAGCCCCTAGCCTGGGAACTTCCATATGCCACACGTGTCTTAAAAAAAATTTTGTCAGTACGTGTACAAATTTTTTGTCAATTTAAAAATTCATTTTGCATCAGAACTGTACAGTTTCATTTGCCCCTGAAGCATCTGATCAGAGCAGGTTAGAACAACTGCTGGCTAATGAAAGAAGTGGTGTTCCAGTAAAACTAAAAATTGAATTTCACATAATTTTCATGTATCATTACAGCTCACTCTTTTGATTTCCCCCCACAAACATTAAAAGTAAAAACCATTTTCCTCTCAGGGACTGTCCAAAAATAGGCAGTAGGCTGGATTTGGCCTGTAGCCCTTGGTTTGCCAACCTCTGTTCAGTATTATTACTGGTGGTCCCTTGGGGCAGCCCATCCATAATGTCCTAGACATGTCTCAGATTTGGCAGCCAGCTGGCATCCAGCTGGTTGGCATCTGGATAGCGGTCAGGGTCTTATGTTTCAATATGGGCCCATTTCCGAGTCATTTTGTCCATAGCCAGGATCATTCTAAAAATAGCCAGTGGCTCAGTTCTGAAGAGAGAGCCAGTCCACTCAACCGAAGGTGGCTTATTCTCACACATTTGGAAAGAAAACCACAGTTTCATGCTGCCACATTCTTGGATATTAGCTGCCTTTGTTTCCACTGCTCCACAATGGGAATTCGGCTGCCACATTCTTATTTCTAGAGTGAAGGGGATTCTGTCAAAAGAGTTATAACTCCATCAATATCAATGACTTGGGCAGCTTCCTTGTCCTAAGCAAGTTTAGAGGGATTGTCTTGCTCAACCTGCTACAGTGGGCTTCCTTTACATTTTTTTTGTCTTGTGGCAGCCATGAAAGCAAGCTGATGCTTCCGGCTAGTGGAGGGCCTCAGGGTCTAGTGAATATATATTTGCTGAGGCTTTACCTGTACAAGAAACTCTGCAGGCCATAACCAGGGTACTGAAGATGCTCTCTCTCTCTCCTTTAGTAATAGTCTGAATAGTAATAGTGTGAAAAGCAGTGGGATGCAAGCTTTAGGGTTTTACCCAAGGAATCCAAAGTCTTCTTCCGAGCTATTTCTGAACTTGGAGCAATCTTTCACGTGGTGTAATTAAACAGGAAGGAATGGGAGGTAGATCTTCATGGCACCAGTGTGAGGCTTCTGACTTTATGTGTGATCCATCTGTGAAACTGGAGTCCTTTCCATCGCATCAGCAACAAGTTCAAAAACAGTATGATGGTATGTCAAGTAGGTAGAGAGGAGCCAAGAGGCTTTTGTGTGTTGTGTCCCTCTTGCTGGTGACTTGGAGGACACCCCTGAGTCAGTGTATAATCGTTCTTATCATGTGACTAGCGACCACGAAAAGGCAGACATGGCCCAGAATGCTCTTTACCTCAACTATGGACTTCGGTCATGGTTAAACTTCCACGTCCACCGTCTTATTAACGTCTGGCAGAGGCTGTGGCTGGGCTTACATGAAATCTTGCCTTTTGTCCAAATCATGTACCTTTGTGTGAATAAAATGCCCTTCCACAATTTTTTCAGTTACTGGTTTATTTTATTTATATATTTATTTTATTTTTTTTGTCAATTTGCCATTATTTGGGCCGCTCTCTCAGCATATGGAGGTTCCCAGGCTAGGGTCTAATCGGAGCTGTAGCCACCGGGCTAGACCAGAGCCACAGCAACACAGAATCCAAGCCGCATTTGGGACCTACACCACAGCTCACGGCAACGCCGGATCCTTAACCCACTGAGCAAGGCCAGGGATCGAACCCTCAACCTCATGGTTCCTAGTTGGATTCGTTAACCACTGAGCCACGATGGGAACTCCAGTTACTGGTTTATGCTTGCCTGTTGTCATACCTCCATGGGTGGAACATTAGCAGTTGTTGTGGAGGCTGTGTGTTTGGAAGAAATAGTTATAGGTAAGAGCCCTTTCCATCCTGGCTCAAAATGTCCACATCCGAGTTATAATCAGGGATCAACTGCCATTCCCTTGTCTGTGCAACTGATCTCTTATGCATTGTCTTGATGATTTAGTTAGTTTTATCATGGCATGTTTCATCACGTGCAGTAATTCAGCCAAGCACTGCACATTGGTTGGGTGGGCTTGCACCAAGCTTGACATGAGGTCAAAGAGTTCAGCAGCTTCACTCACTGAGCTTGGATTATTGCATGTTGTCCATCAGTCAGCGACATACCCTTTTCTGTAGGACTTGGGTGGTGTCCCCATTCTACTTCCTTAGGGTTGCTTTTAGCATTCAGTGAAGGAGCTGTGTGTGGGACCAGAATGGATCCCAGAAAGGAGGTAGCTTTTTTGTTGCCATTGACTGGCAGCTGCTTTCCTAGTGTGCTGCATGGCCATACCTAGTTCTCACAAATCAGCGTGAGTCATCTTTGTCCACTGAGGGTTTTCAAGAATCCATTGCATAGCCCACTTCAGATGCCCTCAAGGGAACAGAAACTGCCTACCATGGCAGTCTGAGGGGTCTTAGCCATATCACATCTGGGCTCCTTGGACTTTTCCCCACTTCTTCTGCCCTCTGCTCGTCATTCTCCAGGTCAGGCTGAGAGAGGTTTAAAACCATGGTAAGGTTTTTGGAGTTCATATTTTGGCTCAGTGGTTAATGAATCCGACTAGGAACCATGAGGTGGTAGGTTCGATCCCTGGCTTTGCTCAGTGGGTTAAGGATCCGGTATTGCTGTGAGCTGTGGTGTAGGTCACAGATGCGGCTGGGATCTCGAGGTGCTGTGGCTCTGGTGTAGGCAGGCGGCTGCAGCTCTGATTAGACCCCTAGTCTGGGAACCTCCATATGCCACGAGTGCAGCCCTAGAAAATACAAAAAAAGACAAAAAAAAAAATAAATAAATAAAACCATGGCAAGGCTTTTTAACTGTATATATCTTTTGCCCACCACTTTACTTCCTAGCATATATTATCATGAAACATTTACAAATACATAGATATGCACTGTGTCATTATTTATAGTGAAATTAGAAATAATCTAAGCATCCATCATTATGAGAGTGATAAAATGAACAGTGTGAACATATGGGGAATATCACACGGCAGGTGCTGAGTGGGAGGTAGGTCTATAGGTCTATAAAGTTGCATGAACAGTATCAGAAGTCTGTTGTTGAATGAACGAAAGGAAAGTCACAGATCAGTGGGTATAATTTGACGTCATTTCTGTAAAGTAACAATTAGCAATGACAACAAAATGAAACTACATATTTTGGCAAGTATAACTGTATTCCGGAGTCAGGTGCCTGCCCTGGAGGCAGGGCTGCTAGTTCTTGGCTAGAAAGTTAAGAGAGATGGTGATAATAACCCACTTTGTTTAGCATGAGGGACAGGAAGGATGGGAGGGCGGGACAGGGAAGGAAAGAAACTTTTCCTTGACCCATCTTAGATTTATTGGCTGGGACTCTGCAAATTAGACTCTCAAAACACAGATTAACAGGCGGAAAACAATCAGAAGTTTATTAAAATGTGCATCTGAGTATGTACATGGGAAAACTCACTCAAACTGGGCTTGAACTTGGGCTTATACAGCATCTTAGCCAAAGAACCATACGTTTGAAGAGAAGTGATGCTTAAAGGAAAGGGACTTTGAGTTTCTTGGCGCATCAAATTGTGGGCAGGTGAATACATAGGGGAAACTAGTGGAAGATAAAGGCTGTTTTAAGGAGGTTTGTTATGTAGCTGCCTCTGGTGTCGTCTCTGGATTGCTAAGAGTCTGGAATTGTCTTGGGAGTTCCCATCATGGCTCAGTGGTTGGCGAACTCAACTAGCATCCATGAGGATGCGGCTTCGATCCCTGGCCTCGCTCAGTGGGTTAAGGATCTGGCATTGCCGTGAGCTGTGGTGTAGGTCGCAGACACAGCGTGGATCCAGTGTTGCTGTGGTTGTGGTGTAGGCTGGCAGCTACAGTTCCGATTGGACCCCTAGCTTGGGAACCTCCATATGTCTTGGCTGTGGCCCTAAAAGACAAAAAGACCCCCCTCCCCCCCAAAAAAGTCTGGAATCATCTCAAGTGATTAAGAATCATTCTGCTCTTGCTGGTGGAGACGGAGAGGGCAGGGGTTTGCTCTTGCGTCTGCTTCTCAATTGCCTCCAGCTCCAAATAATCCTCATACTGGTGACATATTTGGGGTGGCATACTTGGCACCCCCTCAGAGATACTCTAAGGTAAGAGACTACAGTTAAAATCTTGAATGTGGAGAAAGAAAGAAAGGCATGACTCTCACATATGAAGAAGGTTGTGCCACAGACAGGAAGCAAGAAGACTTCCTCTCAGATTTCTCCCCACAACCCCTATATCCCCAGGAGCCTTCATATTCACCACTTCCAGTATTACAGAGTTTAGCGGGGCTTGATTATCTTTATTTCAGCAGCTCTGGCTCTGTAAAGTCTGACTCATATAGGAAGGACAGGGAAACAGGCCCACTCTTTGGGGTCATAGGAATCTTTAACCTCACCATGAACCTGCTTATCACTTTGGACAGTGGCCTTGACACAGTGGCATTGTTTGAGTTCGCCTAAAAGCCTGCAGCGGGCACTGAAGCGACCGGTCCTCTGCTGCCCTCTGCTGCCGAAAGAGGATACTGCATGTTGTCTCTCGCCAGAGGCAACAGCTTGTGTTCTGCGGTACAGAATCTACCAAAGTCAAGTAGCTTTGGCGGCTTTGAAATTTTTGGAGTTCCTGCTGTGGTGCAACGGAATCAGCAGCATCTCTGGAGCACTGGGACACAGGTTCCATCCTCGGCGTTGCCACAGCTGCGGCGGAGGTCACCACTGCAGCTCAGGATCTGATTCCTGGGCCCCCTGCTGCAGGGCGGCCAAAAGAGTGCTACCGTGTAGCACAGGAAACTATATCTAATCTCTTGTGCTAGAACATGAGAGAAGATAATATAAGAAAAGTAATGTATGTATGTGTAGGACTGGGTCACTTTGCTGTACAGCAAAAATTGATAAAACATTGTAAATCAACTATATTTAAATTAAAAAAATATTTTCATACAGGGGTTTCAGCTGGTGATTTTTTGGGGGGTGGGGGGCTGCACCTGTGGCATGTGGAAGTTCCTGGGCCAGAGATTGAACCCAAGCCACAGCAGTGACAATGCCGAGTCCTTAACCGCGAGGCCACCAGGAACTCTCAGGTAGCTTGTGATTTTTGCTATTGGAAATTTCTTTACTTTCTCTAATTCTAGTATTCTAATTTCTTTTGTACATAATGCATAGTTGCTGCAATGGACTGGATGTGTCCCTCCAAATTCCTATGTTGAAACTCTAATCTCAATGTGATGGTGTTAGCAGGTGGGGGGCCTTTGGGAGGAAATACGGTCCGAAGAGCAGAGCCCTCCAGAATGGGATTAGAGCCTTTAGAAAAGAGACCCCAGCAAGCTCCTTTGGCCCTTTCTAGTTGAAGATACAACCAGAAGTTGGCTGTCTGCAACCTGGAAGTGGACTGGTACCCTAACCTCATATTTCCAGCCTCCAGAAGCATGAGAAATCAATTTCACTATTTATAAGCCATCCATTCTGTGGTCATTTGTTGTAGCCGACTGAGCTGAGACAGTCACTTCATTAAAGACTCTTCAAAGAGAAGTACCATGCCCATGACAACCGGCTGGCTTTCTGTTGTTGTGTTGCATCTTCTTCATCCCTCCCTGTGCACACGGGGAGTTCTTTCAGGACCATCTGAGTGCATGTGGGGTAAATGATGTGTTCTGAGAATCTGAACTGCTGGTGCTGGTCACTGGCTTGGCTGAGCACAGGAAGCACAAGCGCTGCTTCTCTTATATCTTGGTAGTGGCTACAATTGGTCAATAGGTTAATAGTATGAATGGCTGAAGCAGGAGTGGTAGGACCTGGCAGCCGTCATTTCAAAAGACGGTTTGTGTGCAGTAGTGGAATGGCTGTTTTATTTCACAGTCAATGGAGTCTTTCTAGGAGGGACAGTGAGAATGAGCCAGACCCTGTTTCTGATTTCTGGGAGAGACTGGGTCAGTCTGCTGAAGCCCCGCATTTTATTCCTCAAGCCATTCCTATTGGTGATGCAGCTGGACTTTTGTGGGTCTTTTACATCATTAATATTATATAATTACCAGCATAGTCTGTTTCTTTTTGTTAGATATTTTATGGGAAATGGGAAAGAGGTAACAAGCCCTGCTGGTCTGATACCATGATACCTTGTATATCTTCATGGGTTTTTGTTATTATAACAATGCATGTATTTACAATCTAAAGGCCAAAATTTGCGGCCCCCAAACCACAGCTGGGAGGTAAGGAAGGTGGCAGGAAACATTCAAAGGCAAATTTTACATTATTGGGATGTAAATTCCATTCATACATAGATGTGCCTCGGTTAAATGTCTTTGATTTTTATTATCAACTATAAAAGTTTGAACAGCTCTGGCATAACGTCTATTGGGTGTTCAAACACAAATTTCCTTTATTTTTTAATTTTTTTGTTTTTTGCCTTTTTAGGGCCCAACCCAAGGAACATGGAGGTTCCCAGGCTAGGGGTCTAATCGGTGCTAAGGCTGCAGGCCCATGCCACAGTCACAGCAATGCGGGATCCGAGCCGCATCTGCAACCCATACCACAGATTCCCGCAATGCTGGATCCTTAACCCACTGAGTGAGGCCAGGGATGGAACCGGCATCCTCAAGATAGTTGGGTTTGTTTAACTACTGAACCATGGCAGGAACTCCTCAAACACAAAACTTCAAATTCCAAAAGGGATTTTTTTTGGGGGGGGCTTAATGAAAAATTTGACTAATTAAAAATAAGTATCTGAATTCTGAGCAAGCAAATTCTTATTCGTAAGTAAGGCATAAAAATATTCCTTCTCCTTTCCCCTGTTGTTGCTTCAGTAGTACATCATTTCTTTTTTATGAGGCTAAAGGAATTCATTCTGAAGATTCTGAAAGATTATGGGCTTGTGCCTGGCTGGAAGCATTTCTACATGAGGAATGTGAAAGCCCCTAGATTGAAAACCCCTAGATTATCAGAGTATCGTCTTCATACTCACTATATGTCAGGCACAGGGTCAATTGCTAGAGATTCAAAATAAAGCAAGGCATGGCTATTCTTTTAAAGGAGCCTACAGTTTTTCTGAGAAGACTGAAAACTAAATAACTGGCTGTACAGTGTACACCTGTAGCTATATCTCTAGTCATACCTGGTACCTGTAACTACTGTGAACTGTAATGAGAATTAAGGGAGCAAAGAGAAGAGGCATCCAATGCAGATGTTTCTGAGGATGGGCGAGGGATCCAGGCCTTTGCTTTGTTTTTGTTTTTTTGGTGGTGTTGTTGAAGAATGAATCAAAAGAACGGCCCAGACAGCTGCTGATGGCAGCAGCATCTAAGAGTGGGAGGGTGGCAGCTTTCAGATGGGCAGGCACACCCCCTGAGACCAGCCAACATGGGACAGGCACATTCAAGGAGCAGCACAAGTGGCAGCCCTACTTGTCCCAAGTTGGCTTGTCTCATAAGCCACCCATCCCTTTCCCTGCGTATCTGGGTGACCCCTTAGGGAGAACCAAGGACAGGGCAGCCATCTGAGAGGACATGTGTTTATTGTATTTAAGAGGATGACACTATCTAAAGGGAAAACTTAAGTTACTGGATTGAACTAAACTTTATTTTTTTTTTCTCACAATACTCCTTTATTTACTTACTTTTCGGCTGTTCCTATGACATGCAGAAATTCCCAGGTCAGGGATCACAGCAGTGACAACACTGGATCCTTAACCAGCTGAGCCACCGGGGTACTCCCTGAACTAAATTTTACATTGTATTGGACATTTAGGTAATAACCCTTTACTAATTAGTGGTGGGAGATTATGGTAGATTAATTAGAGACCAAAAAAAGAAATTAGGTTTTTTTTTGTGTGTTAAATCCAATTGCAATGTGAATTAACTGCTACTCTGCTATGTTACAAATTTTTATAGACACAAAGAAAACCTTGTCAATTTTGTGAGTCCCAACAGAGGAAAAAAGCCATGTGCAGGCATTTTGGCTGCCACCCTTCTGTAACATATTAAGTGTAACTATGTGTGATATGGGCCATGTTTGCTGATTGTGGATTTGTTTTGTAAAATGTTTAATACAATCGTGTCTGAAAGTGCAAAAGCAAAGACAGTGTTAAATTTGCTCTAAGAAAAGACATGTGATTATAATGAAAATGAAAATCAAGGTAATTTTACAAATTCAAAATGGGGAAAAAAAATAAGTTCTGCATAGTGTTCCTGTCGTGGCTCAGTGGTTAACGAATTTGACTAGGAACCATGAGGATGCAGGTTCGATCCCTGGCCTTGCTCAGTGGGTTAAAGATCCGGCGTTGCCATGAGCTGTGGTGTTGGTCACAGATGCGGCTCAGATCCTGCATTGCTGTGGCTCTGGTGTAGGCTGGCAGCTGTAGCTCCGATTCGACCCCTAGCCTGGGACCCTCCATGTGCTTCAGGTGGGGCCCTAAAAATAAATAAATAAATAAATAAATAAGTTTTGCATGTAAATATGAGGGCGAGCATGTGGTTTCAGGTCAGGTCTCATCGAGGGTAGCTTCAGCTTGATTTATCAGGGGAACTGTGGAGTGGAAGCAACCTTTAGAATTGTTCCAGATTCAAGCCAGGGAGCTGGGTTACATATTCTGACACAAACTGGCCATTGGCTAAGTGTTACTTTGGAGCGATGTAGATTCCCAAGTATTTCCAGCTGTCTGCCTGCTGGGGCAAAGTGGCTTTTGCAGCCTGATGGCAGTCCCCTGAAATTGTCACAGATGTGGGCTGCTAGAGGCAAAAGCACACAGAAGCTGGAGGAGTGGACAGAAATAGTAAATGAGATCCAAGGAGGTCTGCTTGAAGCACCAAAGTGTAGCCTACACCACATGTGCGAAAAATTCCTTCCAGGACTGTTGGAGACCCTCAAGAGAGGGAGGGAGTCGGGACGAAATTGGCCTAAAGAGATTTTTGAAACAACAGTTCCATTTTATTTTATTTGTCTTTTCTTTTCCTAGACTAGGGGTCACCTTGGAGCTACAGCTGCCAGCCTATGCCACAGCCACAGCAATGGAGGATCTGAGCCGTGTCTGTAACCACAGCTCACAACAACGCCGGATCCTTAACCTGCTGAGCGAGGCTGGGGATCGAACCTGCCTCCTCATGGATCCTAGTCGGGTTCGTTACCACTGAGCCATGACGGAAACTCCTGAAGCAACAGCTCAGTTTTAGAAAGATGCCTGATAGGATGTGGGGGAGGGAAGAGGAGTATAAAGCTTCCAAGGGCCAACGCACACAGGGATTTAAGGGTGTTCCATGCAGGGACGGCAATCTGTATCCTTCTCTGTTACTTTTTGCTTTCCTTCAGACTTCTGCAGAGCCTCTGGAACTAACCTGTTTCCAAATTGAGCTGCTTCTGTGTAGGTGGCAGGAAGGCAGGCTGGCAGGCAGGCAGGCAGGAAGAGCCTTGGAAGCTGTTTGTTAGGTCCCCTCTAATATTTGTGGGGCCCAGGGTAAGAAGTAGAAGCCCATGGACCCTATGTCCAAATTATTAAAAATTATAAGCTAAGACAAAAGAAAATAAATTCTGTCATTTTACCTCAACAAATATGCCTTTAAAATAATCTGGAAATCTAGGTTCAAACTGAGAATTTCTAATTCCTTGGGGTTCCATGCTGAAATAGTAGTGATTTGGAGAATGCCAGCCCCAAGTCCATTCGCCCTCAGCTTGGTTCCCCTCTCTCCCCTACACTCTCTGCTGCGTTTCAAGCAGCCTTGAGCACACGTGGGTGGCACCCCAGCTGGAGTGTCCAGAACCTCTGCACGCAGCTGCCCTTGGCCATTCGTTGGGCCTGGGAGCGCACATACCTATGGCACGGGTGACCCTTCGGAAGGTGAACCTCTGGGCACGGTCTATGCAGACTCTGCAAATAGGCTCGAGCTATTTGGGCAGAGAATTTCAAGGTCCTGACTATAATGTGCTCTAGAAAGGCTCTAGGTGGGCACATCCTCTTGGTCTGGCAGATTCTTCTCTTGGTGAGGAGCATATAGCCAAAAAATGGCCAGAGTGGGTTCTCTGAAACACAGGGCCCAAGCAGTAGGTGGTATTTCTGAGAAGTGTGACTTTGCATCCCAGCGAGGCTTATCAGGGACCTGGACTGCGGGCGGACGGAAAGAGGGCTGCCTCACCGCTGGTTCCTACTCAGGAGGACTATCTGGGAAATAAGCTGTGAACTGGGCACATTGATCAATTCTTTTTCTTTTCTTTTCTTTCTTTTTTTTTGCTTTTTAGCGCTGCACCTTCATCATATGGAAATTCCCAGGCGAGGGGTCCAATTGGAGCTACAGCTGCCGGCCTACACCACAGCCACAGCAATGCAAGATCCGACCTGCATCTTCAACCTATACCACAGCCCATGGCAACGCCAGATCCTTGACCCACTGAGCAAGGCCATGGATTGAAAATGCATCCTCATGGATTCTAGTTGGATTAATTTCTGCTGCGCCACAATGGGAACTCTGATTTATTTATTTATTTATTTATTTATTTGTCTTTTTCTAGGGCTGCTCCCGAGGCATATGGAGGTTCCCAGGCTAGGGGTCTAATCAGAGCTGTAGCCTCCGGCCTACGCCAGAGCTCACAGCAATGCTGGATCCTCAACCCACTGAGCAAGGCCAGGGATCGAACCTGCAACCTCATGGTTCCCAGTCAGATTCGTTAACCACTGCGCCACGATGGGAACTCCTGATCTATTCTTTAGTTGTAGACTTAGGTAGATTATTTGACGCATACCTAAATAGACAGAGAGTGGGGTTAAGGGCAAATGCCTACCTCTTAGCTATCGGTGAATCTGGATAGATCCTGCCTTGTTTGAGAATGAGTGAGCATAGATGAAACAAAATGTGGGGATGGGTCCATTTGAAAATGTGGCAGAACAAAGGGCAGGGGACAGTATCCTGGAAGCTCATAGAAGTTTCCTATCTCTGAAGAACCTAAAGGAGCCAGATGGAAATTGTCAGATATTGTTTAGTATCTACAATAATAGAATTCAGTGAGATACTGAGTGTCGTGAAACATGAACATGATGCCAGGAAGAGAACACAGGCTGAAAAGAAAAGACAACAGGTTGGGCTATGGAAGCCATTCAAGTAAGATATAGATCACTTTCAAGTAATAGCATAATCAGTGCACGACAGTTTGCATGTCAATCAGCATCAGTCATGTGGAGAACAGATTTGGAAGGCTTTTCTAGGATGCAGAAAAAAAGGCACATGCAGAAGGAAACAAATTGAAAGCCATAGCAAATATCCAACATATGAATAGTTTGTGTTCCTAGGAAAGATAGCATAACCTATGAAATAGAAGCAATAATAAAGGATGAAACAAAACCCAAGCACACATGCTCAAGGGGCTCGGTGCATTCCAGACAAAAACAGAAGAGACCCACCTCTAGATATACGTGAAGAAAATGTTTTGAATTACGTAAGTTAAAAAATCCTGCAAATATCCACTTGGAAAGGCAGTTTATCTATAAACTGGAGGGACACATTGAGCTTTTTTCCTCTAAAAGCACTACAATACTATTTTGGAGAATGGCCTCTTTCTCACTTGAGTCAGTACAATGGGACTGTCAGACCCTTTATCCTTTCCTGCCAAGAAGTGGGACGCTGACCCGAGCCCCATAGAACAGTCTCTCTCTGGAACAGGAACTTCAACAGAGTTAACAGGAAGAACGAAAATAGTCACTTCTATTCCAGTGACTAGTTGCAATGTCACGATGTCCACTGTCAGCTTGCAGCTGAAATTCCAGGAGGGGCTCTGTTTCAAGCCTGTTGGTCCTTCTTTTAGATTTTGAGGATATTCCCCTACATCCTTTCCATAAATTCCACTTTTGCTCCAGTTGGCAAGAGACTCTAAGGCAGATTTTGGGGGGAAGTAGCCAGAAAGAGGAAGAAAACCATCATATTCCCCTTCCTATGTCAGGTCTCAACAGCCCACAGCCCACAGCATAGATGGCAAAACTATGTATTCTGGACTCCCTAGGTCCACCAGAGGGTGGCGCTATGACATACGGAATAGCTGCTGCCTCCCAGTAAGTGGTATGAGGCATTCTGAAACAACAGGGTGGGATGGCTCCTTCTGATAGCATTGGGTAACATAAAGCAAGAGAGGCGTAAAATCAGATCTCTACATTATTGCCTCGGGCTAGTTTGCTGTGGCCTTACTATTTGGGGCCTTTAAGACTCAAAGTTAGTGACGTAATGGCCACATTGCCATAGGCAGAGTTCATGTGGAGTTCCTTCCCTGTCTGATCATTTTGGATAAGCTAAGGATGTATCAGAGCAGACAGTTTTGCTCTCAGCCATTTTAATGACAGAGAGTGCATTTAGAGTTTACTCTATTTATATTCTATACCCGTGCACACATGCAAGGCACCAGCAGGGAAACCAAACTCAAGCTGTCTTTAGAATTACCACAAGCGAGAAGACTTCTAAAACTGCCGTATCTATGGGTTTTGGAGGAACAAAATGCTGTGGCCCAAGCATTTAAACTAAGTCACATTGGCTTTTGTGCATGACCACAAAAGAAAACCATCCTCAGGAGCTCCTACAGTGGCTCTGTGGCAACGTATCTGACTAGCATCCAAGAGGATGTGGGTTCGATCCCTGACCTCGCTCAGTGGGTTAAGGATCTGGCGTTGCCATGAGCTGTGGTGTAGGTTGCAGACGTGGCTCGGGTTGCTGTGGCTCTGATGTAGGCCAGCTGCTACGGCTCTGATTCGACCTCTAGCCTGGGAACCTCCATATGCTTCGGGCGTAGCCCTAAAAAGACGGAAAAAAAAAAAAAAAGAAAAGAAAGAAAGCCATCCTCAGATAAGTCACGGTCCGGGGATTGTAACATCTGTATTCCCTTCCTGAAAAAATGGCTCCAGCCAACTAGGAGAAGACGCAAAGTAGATAGCCAAATAAGGACACCCATGGTCCGAAAGAAATCATAGGTCTAACCTGAGCCAAATCCCAAACCTAACCCCATCTCTGAACCTGGGAACCTCATCGGATTCTTTGTTGTTGATTTGAGGAATTTGGCAGTCCAAGCGGGAAGCTTGGGTTCAGCCTGCTTCCCTAATCTGCTTCCTTCCTTGGCTGCTTGTTTTCCTGGGGCAGGAAATGTGTCTGTCCTGACACATCTTTTGCCCCCTCGTACACAGAGGATCTAATACCTTGTTTGGTGAGCACTTGTGATTTGTATTTTATTTATGTGTTTGCCCACAAAGCTTAATCTATCCACAAGGTTGTGACTCAGAGCTGAGAAATATATACATTTTCCCATTTCCACCAAGCAGGATGTTTAATGCAACATAAAGACCTTTAATTTAAAAATTATGTTTTATTAAGGTATAGTTACTTTACAGTGTTGTGCCAGTTTCTGTTGTACAGCAGAATGACTCAGTTACACATTCTTTTTTATATATTTTTTCTATGGTGCTCTATCCCATGGTCTAAAGGAATAAAGACCTTTTTTTATTGTTGTCCAAAGTAATGACTTTCTGTATCTTTAAATCTTTGAACAAGTTTATCCTACAGAAATAAAATAATTGGTTTGTATGTACATAAATGTATACATTAAGTGCGAAAAAAGAAGTAACTTGAATGCCATCAATAGAGCATGGTTAAATATGCTGTGGCATGTCCATATTTCTGGAATATTATATAACCATTAAAAAGGAGGAGTTTGATTTATATGTATTAACCTATAGGACAAGCTACAAGAAAACAAGTTAGAAATGTGCATGGCATGACCCAGTTTTTGTAAAATCAGAGAAAAACCTTTGTTGGTGTGAAGATTTTCTTTTCGTATCCATTGCTACGAGCATAGAGAAGAGTGCAGACATTTAGCTTTTAACATTTGTACTCTTCAGGGAAAGGTGATGGTGGGAGTGAGGGTTGCAGGGAAGAGGACTATTGTTGGGTTTTTCTCTGATAACTTTTAGGATTTGGAGGGCCTTGTAATAAAAGGTAATAAAAATATTATTGCTTTTAATTTGAAAGAAAAAAATCCGTTGAAGTAAATATTAGCGATAACTCATCCAGAGTGGCTTCAGTGTTTTCTTTTTAATTGGGAAGGATGAATACTGGATCTAGGAACAGATAGATTTTTTGTTTGTATGATCTATGACTGTTCCACTGCTAACTCTTCTTAAAAACTATTATATGTTGTAAGTTATCAACTTAATAATTCACACACCACAACATTCACCCTTTAAAAGCCTGCAATTTGGTGGTTTTTCAAAATATTTGGAATTGTGCAAGCATTGCTATTATCCAATTAGAGACTATATTTTCTTTACTGCATAAAGAAACCCCATACCCGTTGGTAGTCGTTCTGCATTCTCCTCTCTCCCAGCCCCTGGCAATCTTTGATCTACTTCTGTGTGTGGATTTGTTTATTATGGAACTTCATATAAATGATCATACAAATGTGACCTTTGTGTTTGGCTTCTTTCAATTAGGACAGTGCTTTCAAGTTTTATTCATGTCGTAGCATGTCAGTATTTGATTCCTTTTATAGACAGATAATATTTCATTAAATTGGCATATCACTACTGCTTATCCATTCCTGAGTTGGTTGACATTTGAATTGTTTCCACTTTCTATTTTGAATAATGTTGCTTCGAACATTTGTGGACAAGCTTTTGTGTGAACATAGTTTTCAATTCTTTTTGGTATATACTTAGGGAAGAATTGCTAAGTCATATGGTAACTCAATGTTTAACATTTTTGGAATCTGCCAAAGCAGCTGTATGGTTTTACCTTACCTAATGCATAAGGGATGCATTAGGATTCTAATTTCTTCACACCCTTGTCACTGCTCGTGATTTTCTGTTGTTTATTTCAGTCATCCTTTTTTGTATGAAATGGCTGATTTGCTTTTCCCTAATGACTTACGGTGGTAAGTCTTTTCAGTGGTCTTTTGGTAATCTATATTTCTTTTTTGAATAAATGTCTTTTCAAATCCTTTGCCCATTAAAAAAAATTTAGGTAACTTGTCTTTCTATTCTTGGGTTGTAAGAGCTCTTTGTACATTCTAGATAGATGTCCCTTCGCAGATATGTGATTCACAAATAACTTCTTTCATTCTGTTTTTTGATAGTATCTCTTGAGAATTTTTAATTTTGATGCACTCTAACATCATATTTTTTCTTGTATTTGTGCTTTTTCTTTTCTTTTCTTTCTTTCTTCTTTCTTTTTTTTAATGGTCACACTTGCAGCATATGGAAGTTCCTGAGCTAGGGGTTAAATCAGAGCTGCAGTTGAAGCCTATGCCACAGCCACAGAAACCCCAGATTGTAGCCTGATCTGGGATCTTACAGACCTTGCTTGCAGCAACACTGGGTCCTTAACCCACCAACTGAGGCCGGAGATCAAATCTGGATTCTCATAGAGACAATGCAGGCCCTTAACCTGCTAAGACACAACAGGAACTCCTGATTGTGCTTTTGAATTGTTTTTAAGAAACCATTACCTAATCCAAGGTTGTAAAGATTTATTTCTATATTTCTTTTGTAAGGTTTATAGTTTTAGCTCATACATTTAGCTCTATGACTCATTTTGAGTTAATTTTGTTGTTGTTGTTGTTGTCTTTTTGCCTTTTCTAGGGCCGCTCCCTCAGCACATGGAGGTTCCCAGGCTGCGGGTCTAATCAGAGCTGTAGCCACCAGCCTACACCAGAGCCACAGAATCGCGGGATCCGAGCCGCGTCTGTGACCTACACCACAGCTCACGGCAACGCCGGATCTTTAACCCACTGAGCAAGGCCAGGGATTGAACCCGAAACCTCATGGTTCCTAGTCGGATTTGTTAACCACTGTGCCATGACGGGAACTCCTTGAGTTAATTTTTATATATAGTGTGAACTTGGGGTCAGACTTGGGTTTGATTTTTGTCTTTATTTTTTTTTAATGTGTATATTGTTGTCCCAGCACTGTTGTTGACAAGCACTGTTTTTTTCCCATTTGATTATCATGACACCCTTGTCAAAACTCTGTTTACCATAGACATGTGTGCTTATTTCTGAACGCTCAGTTAGATCCCATTCATCTCTATGCCTGCCTTTATGCTAGTATCACACTTGCTTGATTAATGTAGTTTAGGAGTAAGTTTTGCAATTGGGAAGTATTCATCTTCCAACTTTCTTTTTCAATATTATTTGGCTATTCTGGGTCCCTTGACTCTCCATATGAATTTTAGAATCAGCTTGTAATTTTCTATAAAGAAATCTGGTGGATTTTAATAGGGATTGCATTGAATCTGTAGCTCAGTTTGGGGAGTATGGCCGCCTTAAACTACTGAATCTTCCGTCCATGAACATGGAATGTCTTTCGACTTATTTAGGTCTTATTAAATTTTTTTCAATGATTTTTTTTGTAGTTTTTGGTGTATAAGACTTGCATTTTTCTGATAAATTACTTCTAGAGTATTTTATTATTATTATTATTATTTTTTTTTTTTTTTTGTCTTTTGTCTTCTGTTGTTGTTGCTATTTCTTGGGCCGCTCCCGCGGCATATGGAGGTTCCCAGGCTAGGGGTCCAATCGGAGCTGTAGCCACCGGCCTACGCCAGAGCCACAGCAACGCGGGATCCGAGCCGCGTCTGCAACCTACACCACAGCTCACAGCAACGCCGGATCGTTAACCCACTGAGCAAGGGCAGGGACCGAACCCGCAACCTCATGGTTCCTAGTCGGATTCGTTAACCACTGCGCCACGATGGGAACTCCTATTTTATTATTTTGATGCTTTTGTACATAGAATTGTTTTCTTGGTTTCATTTTCAGATTGTTCATTGCTAGTATATAGAAATACAACTGTTTTTTGTATATTGATTTTGGGTTCTGAACCTTGCTGCATGCTTTAATTCCATCAGCTTTTATTTTTTGACTTTCCTTAGCATTTTCTATATATGATATCATCTCTGAATAGAGACGGTTTACTTCTTCCTTTCTGATTGTGATGCCATTTATTTCTTTTGCCCGGTCGTGTTTGCATCTAGTACGTCATTGAATAGAAGTGATGAGAGTGGACATCTGTCTTATTCTTAATTGTAGGGAGAAAGCATTCACTCTTTCAGGATTAAGTATGATGCTAGCGAGACTCTTTTAAAGATGCTCTTTATTTTCTGCTCTTTATTGAGGTAGTCCCCTTCTATTTCTAGTTTGCTGAGTGTTTTTTTTTTTTTTAAATCTTGAAAGGGTATTAGATTTTGTTAATTAACCATAAATAAAGCCACTCTATTGAGGTGTGATGGGACTACAAAAAGCTGTACATTTTTTTTTTAAGAACAATAAACACCTTTATTACATGAGCTAAGATGGGAGGGAGGATTCATTTGCTTTTCCTGGCCTAGATTTCCTCAGATAGAACTCCAGTCCCTTGTCCTCTAGCAGGTAGCCCTCTGCTCAGCCACACTTGTCGAGTCTTGAAGTGATGCATGCAAGAGGCTTGCCCTGCTGGAACTTCTCCTCTAGGAGACTGCTGATTTTGGCATTCTTTTTCTTTTCTTTTCTTTCTTTCTTTCTTTTTTTTTTTTTTTTTTTGTCTTATTGCCATTTCTTGAACCACTCCCACGGCATATGGAGGTTCCCAGGCCAGGGGTCCAATCAGAACTGTAGCTGCTGGCCTACACCAGAGTCATAGCAATGTGGAATCCGAGCCACATCTGCAGCCTACACCACAGGTCATGGCAACGCTGGATCCTTAACCCACTGAGCAAGGCCAGGGACCGAACCTGCAACATCATGGTTCCTACTCGGATTCATTAACCACTGAGCCTCGATGGGAACTCCTGACATTCTTTTTTCTTTCATCATATTTCTTTTGAATTTTCTTTGATTATGCTTTTTTAAAAAGCTCTTTTCTTTGATTATGCTTTTTTTAAAAGCTCGTCCTCCTCAGGAGTCAGCTAGGCCCCTTCTTGCAGCCCATGAGCAGTGCATAGTGGGGCTCGTACCACTGACCCCTGTCGGTAAGGGGTGCTGTCAGTGAGCACGATGCAGTTCTTCACCAGGGTCTTGGTCTTGGTACAGACCGGTTTGTTGTTGGAGGCATTGTACACAACCTCAATAATCCTCGTCTCGTGTGTGCAACACTTGGAGCCCCAGGAGAAGTTCTCCACATCCAGCCTCAAGGCCCTGGTACTTCTTGTTGCCTCTCCACACACGGACTGTGTATATGCGGCTGGGGCCAATCTTGGTGTTGGCAGCAAGGCGTCCCAGCTCATATGTCCAATTCTTGTGGTAGGGCTTTCTCCTGTCCCCGGTCTTGTGGCACTTGTGCCACTTGTCCCAAGAGATGCCTATGTGTGAGAGCAGAGGGGCCCAGGGGCCCACATGGGTGGCCACATGCTCAGCTCTCCACGGTTGGATCCCCCACTGTGTAGTGGAGAGGTCACAGCATTTCTGAGGTGTCATCCAGAAAGCTGTACATGGTTTTTTTCTTTTCTTTTTTTCTTTTTTTTTTTTTTTTTTCATTTCTTGGACTGCTCCCGGGGGCACAGGGGAGCAGGCTAGGGGTCGAATTGGAGCTGTAGCCACTGGCCTATGCCACAGCCACAGCCACTCAGGATCCAAGCTGTGTCTGCAACCTACACCACAGTTCACGGCAATACTGGATCCTTAACCCATTGAGCAAGGCCAGGGATTGAACCTGCAACCTCATGGTTCCCAGTCGGATTCGTTAACCACTGAGCTACAACGGGAACTCCAGAAAGCTGTATATTTTAATTTTTCTTGTTTTTGCTTTTTAGGGCTGCACTTGTGGCATATGGAGGTTCCCAGGCTAGGGGTCCAATCAGAGCTACAGCTGTTAGCCTATGCCACGGGCACAGGAATGCCAAATATGAGCCCAGTCTGTGACCTACACCACAGTTCAGGGCAACGCGGGATCCTTAACCCACTGAGCAAGGCCAGGGATCGAACCCGAAACTTCATGGTTCCTAGTCGGATTTGTTTCTGCTGCACCACAATGGGAACTCCTAAAAGCTGTACATTTTAATGAACGTAACTTCATGAGCTTGGAGATGAACATACCCAGTGAAACCATTACCACAATCTATGCCGCAAACATATTCCTTGTTTTTATTGTCACATGGCTTTTTCTGCATTTGTTGAGATAAGCATGTAGTTTTAATCCATTATTCTTTTAGTAAGATGTGTTACCTTGATTGCTTATTAGATGTTAAACTAACCTTTCACTCAGATTAAAACCCCTGTGGTCATGGTGTATAATCCTTTTTATATGTTATTGGATTCAGGTTCTTAGTATTTTGCTGAAGATTTTTGCATTTAAATTCATAAAAGATATTGGTTTTTGGTTTCTCTTGTGATGTCTTTGTCTAGTTTTAGTATCAGGGTAAGACTGGCCCCATAAAATGAATTGGGGAGGATTCCTTCCTTTGCAAACTTTTGGAAGAATTTGTGAAAATTGATGCTGATTTTTTAAACAGTTGGTAGAATTTAAGCTGTCTGTTCCTCCACTTTACTGTGTGGGTTTTTTTGGATTATGAATTCAATCTCTTTTCTGTTATATGTCTATTCCTCTTAGTTGTTTTATTATTATTATTATTTTTTTTAATAGTTATTTCCCCAATAGAATTTTTTTTCTACTGTACAGCACAGTGGCCCAGTTACACATACATGTACACATTTTATTTTGGGCCATTATCATACTTCATCATAAGTGACTAGACATAGTTCCCAGTGCTACACAGAAGGATCTCCTTGCTAATCCATTCCAAAGGGAATAGTTTGTATCTATTAACCCCAAGCTCCCCAACCACCCCACTCCCTCCCCTTCCCCCTTGGCAACCACAAGTCTATCCTACAAATCCATGATTTTCTTTTCTGAGGAAAGGTTCATTTGTGCCTTATATTAGATTCCAGATATAAGTGATATCATATGGTATTTGTCTTTCTTTTTCTGACTTTATTTCACTCAGTGTGAGAGTCTCTAGTTCCATCCATGTTGCTGCAAATGGCATTATGTTGTTCTTTTTGATGGCTGAGTAGTATTCCATTGTGTAGATATACCACATCTTCCTAATCCATCTCTTAGTTGTTTTTTGTTGTTGTTTGTTTTTTGTTTTTTGGCTGCACTCATGGCATTTGGAAGTTCCTGGGCCAAGAATTGAACCAACACCACAGCCGAGACCTGAGCCACAGCAGTGACAACGCCAGATCCTTAACTTGCTGAGCCGCCAGGGAACTCCAGGCCTATTGCTTCCTGAATCAGTTTCAGTAGTTTGTATTTTTATAGGAGTTTGTCCATTTCATCTAGGTTATGCAAATTTTTTCCATGCAGGTGTTCATTGTGTTTGTTTTTAATCATTTCATTTTTGTAAGGTCAGTATTTATGCTCCTTGTTACAGCCCTGATTTTAGTAACTTGAGCTTCTTACTGGTTTTTTTTTTTTTTTGGTTTAGCTAAATGTTTATCAGTTTTGTTGACCTTTTCAAAGAAACAACTTTTGGTTTTGTTTGGTTTCTTTATTGTCTTTCTATTTAATTAATTTCTGCCTCAATATTCATATTTCCTTCCTAATTCTTGCTTTAGGTTTGGTTTGCCATTCTTTTTTAGTTTCTTAAGGTGGAAGGTTAAGTTTTTCAAGATTAAAAATATGTTTAACATGGAGTTCCCGTTGTGGCACAGTGGTTAACGAATCCGACTAGGAACCATGAGGTTGCAGGTTCGGTCCCTACCCTTGCTCAGTGGGTTAAGGATCCAGCGTTGCCGTGAGCTGTGGTGTAGGTTGCAGACGCGGCTCGGATCCCGCGTTGCTGTGGCTCTAGCGTAGGCCAGTGGCTACAGCTCCGATTGGACCCCTAGCCTGGGAATCTCCATATGCCGCAGGAGCGGCCCAAGAAATAGCAAAAAGACCAAAAAAAAAAAATGTTTAACATAGCCACATACTGCTATAAATTTCTCTCTAAGCACTGCTTTAGCTCCATTTCGGAAGTTTTAATATGCTGTGTTTTTATTTTCAGTCATATTAAAATATTTTCTAATTTCCTTTGTGGTAATTTCTTTTTTGACTTACTGATTCTTTAATAATGTATTGTTTAATTTCCACACTTGTGAATTCCCCAAATTTCCCTGTGTCATTGACTTCTAATTTTATTCCATTGTGATTGGAGAACATTTTATGTCTATTTTCAATCTTGTAAAATTATTGAGGCTCATTTTATGGCTTAGTATATGGTCTATTCTAGAGATGGTTCCATGTATACTGTAGGAGATTATGTATTTGCTGTTGTTGGGTAAAGTGTTATGTTAGATCTGGTTGTTTTATGTTGTTGTGTGTTACTTTGTAAAGTTAACTTTTATAACCTTGTATTTATTACATAATTAAAATTAGATAAAAACTCTCAACAAAATACTGTGAGGGAAGCCATAAAGACTTTAATTATTTCTACCTGATGGGAGTAAGGATAGCTTTTGCCCTTATTCTATTTTTATGTATTTTCCAAGTTTCTTGTGATAAGCACATACTATTTAATAATGATAACATAAAGTTAAACTTTATTTATTTATTTTTGCTTTTGAGGGCCGCACCTGTGGCGCATGGAAGACCCCAGTCTAGGGATCAGACTGGAGCTGCAGCTGCTGGCCTACACCACAGCCACGGCAACACGGGATCCGAGTCATGTCTGCAAACTATACTGCAGCTCAAGGCAATGCCAGAGCCTCAACCCACTGAATGGGCCAGGAATCGAACCCACATCCTCATGGATGTGAGTCGGGTTTGCTACCACTGACACCTAAAGTTTAAAAAATCGAAGTGGAAGAATACAACTGCAAAGGTTTCCTGGAGGAGGTGATGAAATTTTGGTAAGATTGATTTACATGCGTTTCTTACCACAGATCATTGTACACACATCAGTTCTGCTGTAGCTGTTTGTTGGATCGGAAATGACGGTCACGGTGATTTGAATTTCCATCTGTCCAAATATTAAGTATAAATATAAGCCATTGACTGGTTGCCTTGGCTTTGCCACATTAAACCTGTGGACTTAGGGCAGCTCATAAATGTAAGTTCTCAGAAAAAAGACTTCAGAATTGAAATCCTCCTTCTTTCTTTATTTGACATGAATCTCCTAGTATCTGTCAATGGCTTTTTTGCTATTGTCAGTAAGATTGCCTGTGTTTGGATTTGGCAGCTCTATACTTAATATTTTTTATTTTATCCTAGAAAAAGCTTTTTTTAAAAAATTATTATTTTTTAAATGGCTGCACCAGAGGCATATGGAAGTTCCCAGGTGAGGGGTAGAATCAGAGCTGGAGCTGAGGCCTGTGCCACAGCCACAGCAACGCTGGATCTGAGCTGCATCTGTGACCCACACCACAGCTACACCAACACTGGATCCTTAACCCACTGAGAGAAGCCAGGGATTGAACTCTGATCCTTATGGGGCAATATTGGGTCCTTAATGCACTGAACCACAATGGGAACTTCTAGAAGAATCTTAATTAACTAAAGTTTTGTTGGCTATGTTTGCTACTCGTTCAACCTATTAAGTCCTTTTAAATTCCTGGTGTATGAAATAATTATGTGTAATTGTGATTAAATTAGAGAGCAACAAAGATATTTGTGTACATCCACATTTTTTTTTGTCTTTTTTTTTTTTTTTTTGGTCTTTTTGCCTTTTCTAGGGCCACACTCGCAGCATATGGAGGTTCCCAGGCTAGGGGTCTAATCGGAGCTGTAGCTGCAGGCCTACGCCAGAGCCACAGCAACGCAGGATCCGAGCCGTGTCTGCAACCTACACCACAGCTCACGGCAACACTGGATCCTTAACCCACTGAGCAAGGGTAGGGACCAAACCTGCAACCTCATGGTTCCTAGTCAGATTCATTAACCACTGCGCCACGATGGGAACTCCGTGTACATCCACATTTGATCCAAAAGTGTTTGCAGTGGCATCTAGAATTGTTTCTGAAAGTTGTTTTTTGTTTTGTTTTCATCATTCACAGTACCTAGCACAATGCAAACCCATAAATAGATAACTAAAATGTTAAAAAATATTTGCAGTGGCTTGAAGAGTATAGAGTTATTTCCTTTAACTTTCAAGAACTACTTTAATATAAATTTTGGAATGCTTAGAGTATGGCACTGCAGTGATTTCTAAGCATTTTATACTTGCTCCCAAGCAGGGTATTTGTGTGGAATCAGCATTTCTTATAATAGGATAGGCTTGTAAATTGCGGTGCCATCTGCAAATAGACTAATAACATGTGAGGCAATGCCAGTTTTTATGCCTTATAATTTGGGATGATTCTCATCACAACTGTGGCTGGTTCTATTGTGAAAGCAAAAGGAATGAGTAGATTACAGTGTCATTTCCCTCTAGATTGCAGTCTAGACAACAAAGTTTATTTTGGGGCAAGCTTCAGCTTTCTTACACAGAGAAATAATAACCTAAAATACATTTCTTCCAAATCACATTTTCTTTCTATTTCTGAAGAAATATTCCCTCCAGGGAGCTTCTAATGCATGAACACATTCCTGCAATTTATGGTAGGGAATTCAATTAAAATTTCCTCTCTCTGTGTCTGCCAAATTCCTGTTCTGAATAAATCTCCTGTGTTTGGGAATGATAGGAGCCTATAAAACTGTTTTTGTTGCATCTCTATTGAGTTAGGACAAGAGCACAAATTAGGAATTTTCCTATTTGCTAAGATGATAATTCAAGTATACATAAAAATTGATGGGATTCCATCTTGTTTTATTCTCTTGCTGCTTTTAAGGTTTTCAGTAATTTTCCCTAGTTTTTTCCTATGACCAGACACTGAGGGTCAAGTGAGAGTTTAGGAATTTAATGAATTTCAGACAATTGTTATATGCTTATGGAAGATAAAGTAACAATTTTTTCCCCTCCCAATTCTCATGGTATCTTTTTTTATTTATGTAGGATGATTATGCATGAATAAAAGTGTGTGTGTGTATAGTATGTATTTTTTTTTTTTTTTGTCTTTTTGCTATTTCTTGGGCCGCTCCCGCGGCATATGGAGGTTCCCAGGCTAGGGGTCCAATCGGAGCTGTAGCCACTGGCCTACGCTAGAGCCACAGCAACGCGGGATCCGAGCTGCGTCTGCAACCTACACCACAGCTCACGGCAACGCCGGGTCGTTAACCCACTGAGCAAGGCAGGGACTGAACCCGCAACCTCATGGTTCCTAGTCGGATTCGTTAACCACTGCGCCACGATGGGAACTCCATAGTATGTATGTTAATTGAAAACATTTACCCTTCTGTTTTATTCTTTTTCTTGTCTTTTTTTTTTTTTTTTTTTTTTTTTTTTTTTTTTATGGCCCCATGAGTGGCATATGGAGGTTCCCAAGGCAGGGGTTGAATTGGAGCTGTAGTGCCGGCCTATGCCACAGCCACAGCAACGCAAGATCCAAGGCGCTTCTGTGACCTACACCACAGCTCACAGCAACGGCAGATCCTTAACCCACTGAGCAAGGCCGGGGATAAACCCACATCCTCATGGACACTAGTTGGGTTTGTTAACTGCTGAGTCATGATGGGAATTCCTCTGTTTTAGTCTTTATTTTATCTCTGAAAATGTATTGTTGGAATTTTATTTTATTTATTTTTTTGCTGTACCTGTGCATGCCAAAGTTCCCAGGCCAGGCATAGAAACCGCTCCACAGCAGGACCCAAGCCACAGCAGTGACAACACCAGATCCTTAACCCACTGAGCCACCAGGGGAACTCCAAACATTGGAATTTCTTTTTTTTCAGTTGTTAATCCGGGAGTTTCAGAATATCCTCAGGGCTGCTGTGGAACAAAAGAACTGATAGGTGTCTCCCTGAAATTTTAAGGTCAAATGTTTAAATATAAGGGCTGGAGGAGACATGAGGGCAGAATAATCATCTGATGTACCTTTAAACCAGTATTCTGTTTTTTCCCTTAGAGAAAATTCTGTGTAATTTGATTTTTTTTTTTTTTTTTTTTTTTTTTTTTGCTTTTTAGGGCCGAATTTGAGGCATAGGGAAGTTCCTAGGCTAGAAGTTGAATTGGAGCTGCAGCTGCCAGCCTACACCACAGCTCACGGCAGCACCGGATCCTTAACCCACTGAGCAAAGGCCAGGAATGGAACCCAAATCCTCATGGATGCTAGTTGGGTTCATTGCCGCTGAGCCACAATGCGAAATCCCTGTGTAATTTGATTAAAAAAAAATCTTATTGGGGTATAGTTGATGTACAGTGTTGTATTAGCTTCAGGTTTATAGGCTTTTTGGTTTTTTTTTTTTTTTTTGTCTTTTTACCATTTCTTGGGCTGCTCCCGCGGCATATGGAGTTTCCCAGGCTAGGGGTCTAATCAGAGCTGTAGCCACCGGCCTACGCCAGAGCCACAGCAACTCGGGATCCAAGCCGCGTCTGCAACCTACATCATAGCTCACAGCAATGCCGGATCCCTAACCCACTGAGCAAGGCCAGGGATCGAACCCGAAACCTCATGGTTCCTAGTTGGATTCGTTAACCACTGAGCCACGACGGGCACTCCCAGGTTTACAGTTATACATGTCAACATACCCATTTTTTGCCCATATAGGTTATTACAGATCCTTGAGTACACCTCCCTGTGCTATACAGTAGGTCCTTGTTAGTTACCTATTTTATATATAGTAGTGTGTATTCAAATGAGTGTTCTCGAAATATTCGATCTGAAGTTCTTTAGAGCAGGGTTTAGAGCAAGGCTGAGCACTCCGTGGGGGAAGAACACTTGGATCCACTTGTGTATTTAGCTCTGGCCCTGGACTTGCACCTTACACTCATAACAAAGATCTTGTGATGAACTAGATTAGCCTCTTTTGTTCTTTAATGGAGTAAGGAATAGAGAATATGAAAACTTATGTAATCACCATACTGAGTAAAAAAATTTTCATGTTTGGTTATATCTTCTTCATATCTTCTCCTTTTCTCTCTTTTTTTAAAGAAATGGAATAAAATATTACACATAAAGGTGAAGGCCTGTATATTCTTGTCTCCCCAGAGGCAGTGTTGTCATAAATTTGGTTGTGAATCTAGTCCATATATATACATACACACACACACACACACACATATATATATATATATACATTTTTTTTTTTTTTTGGCTTTTCTAGGGCCGCTCCCATGGCATATGGAAGTTCCCAGGCTAGGGGTCTAATTGGAGCTGTAGCTGCCAGCAATACACCACAGCTTGCAGCAACACCAGCTCCTGGATCCACTGAGTGAGGCCAGGGATGAAACCCATCCTCACAGACACTATGCCAGGTTCTTAACTTGCTGAGCCACAATTGGAACTCCTTAAATTGTCTTCTTTCAGGTAATTTTATCATCCTACTTCAGGGTCCTTCTCCCAAATCCAAAAGCTTATCAAAATCATCCCTTCAGATTAGACACTGTTCTCTATCTAAAATAAAGATTTCATAAATTCAGTTTTTCCCATTTCATTGCAGTTTCCGTAATGTTTAAGTGCTTGTTCACTGGTTTCCTGGAGAGCTACCCAGCTAACCCACCCTTGAATCTTCCTCTGCCAGTCTCTGAAGCCCATCATTAGAATATTGTTTCCATATCCAGCTAAAAAACTAATTTCTGTATTAGGGAAAAGCTTTCATTTAATTTATAAAAATTCTTAGAACATTTAGGTAAGAGGATTCTACGTAAAGTCAATGCTTAGCTTAATCGAAAAAGAACAAAAATTATCATCATAGGAGTTCTCATTGTGGCATAGTGGAAACAAATCCGACTAGGAACCATAAGGTTTCAGGTTTGATCCCTGGCCTTGCTCAGTGAGTTAAGGATCTGGCGTTGCCCTGAGCTGTGGTGTAGTTTGCAGATGCAGCTCGGATCTGGTGTTGCTGTGGCTCTGGCGTAGGCTGGCAGCTGTAGTTCTGATTCGACCCCTAGCCTGGAAACCTCTATATGCTGTGAGTGTGGCCCTAAAAAGCAAAAGACAAAAAGAAAAAAAGAAAAAAAAAGAAAATTATTTTCATAGACTGAAATAGCTTTGCATCCTAGAGAAAAAATGCTATTTTAAAAAAATTTCAGATATTCATTTTCTTTCTTTGTTTCTTTCTCCCTTTCTTCCTTTCTTTCTTTGGCTGCACATGTAGCATAGGGAAGTTCCCAGGGTAGGGGTTGAATTGAAGCTGCAGCTGCCGGCCTACACCACAGCCACAGCAACACTGGATCCGAATCACATCTTTGAACTACACCACAGCTTACGGCAACGCTGGGTTCTTAACCCACTGAACGAGGCCAGAAATCAAATCTGCGTCCTCATGCATACTAGTCAGATTCATAACCCACTGAGCCACAACAGGAACTTGATCAGATATTCATTTTTATTAAGCATAAAACCATATATCAGACCTAAATTAAAAAAAAAATTCATCTTGGAGTTCTGTGACGCCTCAGCAGGTTAAAGATCTGGCATTGCCACTGCTGTGACTCGGGTCACTGCTCTGGCTTGGGTTCAGTCCCTGGCCAAGAACTTTGGCATGCCACAGGTGAGGCCAAAAAAAAATTAATATTTATGTAGTTACAGCATAAGTTAGACATTTAGGGAATGGTAAAATAACACAATGAAATATTTTTATATTTAAATATATGTTTATGTATTGAAAAATTTTAAATTATAGTTGATTTATAGTGTTGTGGCAATTTTTGCTCTACAACAGTGACCCAGTCATATTCGTATATGTATATTCATTTTCTTATATTATCTTCCATCAAGGTCTATCCCAAGATATTGGATATAGTTCCCTGTGCTATAAAGTAGGACTTCATTGGTTATCCATTCTAAATATAATAGTTTGCATCTACTAACCCACAAATCCCAGTCCATCCCACTCCTTCCCCTCTCCCCCTTAGCAACCACAAATCTGTTCTCTGTGTCTGTGAGTCTGTGTCTGTTTTGTAGATAGGTTCATTTGTGCCATATTTTTAGATTCTGCCTATAAATGATATTATATGGTATTTGTCTTTCTCTTTTGGGTTTATTTCACTCATATGATAATCTCTAGTTGCATCCATCTTGCTGCAAATGGCATTGTTTCATTCTTTTTCATGGCTGAGTAATATTCCATTGTATATATGTACCACATCTTCTTTATACATTCCTTTGTTGATGGACATTTAGATTGTTTTCATGTCTTGGCTATTGTGAACAGTGCTGCAATGAACATAAGGGTGCATGTATCTTTTTGAATTATAGTTTTGTCCAGGTGTATGCCCAAGAGTGGGATTGCTAGATCATATGGTAGTTCTATATTTAGTTTTCTGAGGAACCTCTATACTGTTTTCCATAGTGGTTGTATCAATTTACATTCCCATCAACAGTGTAGCAAGGTTCGTTTTCTCCATACCCTCTACAGCATTTGTTATTTGTAGACTTATTATGGCCATTCTGACAGGTGTCAGGTGGTACTTCACTGCAGTTTTGATTTATATTTCTCTAATTATGTGATGTTGAGCATTTTTTCTTGTGCCTACTGGCCATCCATATGTCTTTGGAGAAATATTTATTTAGGTCTTCTTCCCATTTTTGATTGGGTTGTTTGTTTTTTTGCTGTTGAGTTGTATGAGTTGTTGTATATTTTGGAGATTATGTCCTTGTCAGTTGCATAATTTGAAACCATTTTCTCTCATTCCATAAGTTGTCTTTATTTTTTTTAAGATTTAAATTGCTGTGCAAAACTTGTAAGTTTGATTAGGTCACATTTTTTTATTTAAAAAATTTTTTTTTGATTATAGTTGATTTACAATATTCTGTCAACTTCTGCTCTGCAGCAGAGTGACCCATTTGTTTATTTTTGTTTTTATTTCTATTGCTTTTGGAGGCTGATCTAAGAAGACATTTGTATGGTTTATATCAGAGAATGTTTTGCCTATGTTCTCTTCTAGGAGTTTCATGGTGTTATGTCTTAAAGCCGTTTTTTTTTTTTTTTTTTTTTTTAGGGCCATACCCATGGCATATGGAGGCTCCCAGGCTAGGGGTCAAATTGGAACTGTAGCTGCTGGCCTATGCCACAGCCACAGCAATGCCGTATCCAAGCCATGTCTGTGACCTGCACCACAGCTCACGGCAATGCTGGATCCTTAACTCATCTGTAACAAGGCCAGGGATCGAACCTGTGTCCTCATGGATGCTAGTCAGATTCATTTCTGCTGAGCCATGAAGGAAACTCCTTAAAGCCATTTTGAGTTTATTTTTGTGCATGGTGTGAGGGTGTATTCTAGTTTCATTGATTTACATGCAGCTGCCCAGGTTTCCCAGCACCACTTGCTGAAGAGACTATCGTCTTTCTGTTTTATATTCTTGCCTCTTTTGTAAAAGATCAATTGACCATAGGTATCTGGGTTTATTTCTGGGCTCTCTATTCTGTTCCATTTACTGGTATGTCAGTTTTCGTGCCAATACCACACTGTCTTGATTACTGTAGATTTGTAATATTTGTTTAATATATATTTAATGTAGATTTAATATATATTTAATGTAGATTATATTTAATATAGAAATATGTTTATATATTCAGTACATTTTGTGCTGTACAGTGCAACTGGAATTACATAAAGCATCCTATGTTTGTAATTTATTGTAATTGCTGTGAATGTGGGAGAATTGAAAATAAAATTGCATAGAAAGTAAATAATTATATTTTCTCTTTGGCTGGAAGCAGGTAAAGCTTCCTGTGGCTGCCATCTCAACAGTCCCCACAGTGTGGCAGCAGCAGCCTGCTCAACTCCCTGTCAGGGGCAGCCTGCAGCATGGCAGCCTTTCCTTTCCTAGGAGCCAGAAAGCTGTAATTATGTGGATTCTGAGTTGGAAGGAAGGATGGTTATTTAGAGTAAGCCCCTCAAAATATTGCTAATATAGTATTGTGTGATCATAGTAGTATTGATGCATGTATCACGAGGGGTTTTCTCCTCCTAATTTCTTTTTCGTTCCCAAATAGACACATTCTCCCATCTGTGTGGGCAACTGTGCGTATACAAGTAATCATTTTCTATCAAAGCCACTATGGTATGAGCCAAGATATTGTCAAATACTAAACAAACACAATATGAGCAGCATAGCCCCTCAGAGATGCTGTAAACTACCACTTAGGAAAAAGAAGAAGTGTCATTTTCTTTGAGAATGCTTTCTTATTCATGGCAGCAGCATCACTTCCTGAGACCATGTGATCCCGAAAGAATTTACGATTTCTCAAATGGCTATGGGGCTGTCCGATTCACCTGATATCCGCATTATCACCTGCTGATGCTCAGAAACGGTTAAGATGTAGGCTCTTTCCACCTTGTGCTCATAACTCAAGTCAGATTTTAAATGGCTTGTGCTTCCATAAATAATTGCGGAATCAGGCCTGGCATTAGGGACTTTGAGCAAACACTCAGGGAGTTCCCATCGTGGTTAACAAATCCGACTGGGAACCATGAGGTTGCGGGTTCGATCCCTGGCCTTGCTCAGTGGGTTAAGGATCCGGTGTTGAGCTGTGGTGTGGGCTGCAGATGTGGCTCGGATCCCGCATTGCTGTGGCTCTGGCTTAGGCCGGCACCTACAGCTCTGATTAGACCCCTAGCCTGGGAACCTCCATATGCCGCGGGAGTGGCCCAAGAAATGGCAAAAAGACCAAGAAAAAAAAACAAAACCCCTCAGATCTGCTTTAGGAGCCCTTTGCTCATACATTGCCCCATATAGTGGTTCATAATCATCGCAATCCCAAATATTAGCAACTGCTTAGGGTCCTTCTGGAGAGATGAGGGTATTAATTGGGTTTAATTTAGTAACCAACTTCCAGTTGAGTTTGTCCAGCCCTAGGGGCACGGTGGAGTGTGCCAGGTGTGTGGCAAAGCATAGGACATCTCCTCGAAGGGTCATGTTTGCTCCTTGAGAACTATAAAACATGGCTGTTAAGCTCTTAAGTAGATCTGGAATAAAATGCAACATTCACCTAAGTCATTTTTTTCATTTTTATTTAAAATTTTTTTCTAATTTTGCTACATTCGTTGTTTGTTCATCTAAGTCTTAAGATAAAACATGCCTCTTCAATGATATTTCCTTCTTGCAACGGACGGTTTCACGGTGCCTCCTCCAGATATCCTGGGCCATGTTTTTCTGTCTTCTCTCTGAGGAATAAATAGTAAATAGACACAGAGAGTAGAAAATTTGAGAAGCACTAACCAGTTAGCTTGGATTTAGTCAACGTTAACACCTGCCTGTTATCTATTGTAGAGATAATAGTGGCCATGGAACATTGAGGAGTGAGTTTCAGTTGGCAGGTTGTTGTCTAGCAGGATCAGATTGTTTTTTGGTGGGGGGGCTCCCAGGGATGGAGTTCCCAGGCCAGGGATCAGATATGAGCTGCAGTTGTGACCTATGCTGCAGCTATGGCAAACGCCAGGTCCTTTCACCCACGGTGCCCCAGCGGGGACTGACCTGCATCCTGGTGCTGCAGAGATGCTGCTGATCCCGTTGTGCCATGTCACAGCGGGAACTCCGATGATGGGATCTCACATGGTTCTAATCAGGTGCCACATATGGAGTCTGGAGAGGAGCGGTATGACATCAGAGCACTGACAGCTGGTGAGCATCAAATGAATCATATATTTCTCAATTTGCTCTTAAAATGACTGGGGCGCCCCTTGGCCTCTGGGTTTCTACTTCAGATTTTTTTCTTTAGTTCAATTACTTCTCTAATTAAATTACTGCCCAACTGCAGAAGAAGCCAGACCATCTTACACGTGGGTACTCAGCACCTGGACTCCTCCATTCAGGATCCTACTCATTAGGACTCTCTTGCTCAAGTCCCATCCTCTGGGATCAGAGGTCATTTAAATACTCTGGTCCATATTCTGAAGCCTTCCAAGCCTCCCACCTGAGCTCCTCATTTTGGCCCCCTGGGCCCTTCATGACCTGGTTCCTGGCTGCTCTTAATTTCCCAGCAGTCTCCAGACACTCATGCTGATCCAGCTACACCAGCATCCGTGCTGTTCCCCAAACCTTTCAAGCCATTCCTACCTCCTGGCCTCTGCCTCGCTGTTACTTCTAGGAACACCAGGCTGGTGGACATCAGTTTGCGTTCTTGCTCACGTGACGTCACGCCGTGTCACCGAGTCATGTCATCCAAGCGCTAATGTTCTTTGGCGAGATTCTGCCTCATCGCCCTTTCTGACATCGGCCCTGCCACTCCCTATCCCCTTGCTTTGATTTGCTTGTCACTGCTGCCACGTAATTTAGTTATCCATTCACCTGTTTCCTGTGTGCTTTATCCTTTACCCGCACCAGACAATGGGGCGGGTGATTGTCTTGTTCAACACGGCATCACCAGAACCACAGTAGTGCCTGGTTTATGGTCAGCACTGAAAATAGGTTTGTTGCATGAGAGATTGAGCTCTGTCATTTTACAGATCCCAGTAAGGGAAGTCCGATCAAGTGCATGAGGTCAGGGGCTAGTGAGTAGCAGAAGCTGGGGCTTCACCCCTCGATTGCTCTCACCAGGCTGACCATGTCCACCTCTGAGCGTGGCAGTCCCTGTTATCTGTACCTTGTCATCTCACACCTGGCTGCATCCTGCCTTGTCTTACTCTTGAGTTGCTTCGGGTGTGGGTCATGTTTCCCTTAACTAGATTATAAGCGCCTGGAGGGCAGGTTTGGTAACCTTTCTTTGGTATCTACAGTGCCTAGCCCTGTGCCAGGAACCCAAAAGGTGGTTAATGAATGCTTATTACATTCCTACTTTAGGAGTTCCCATCGTGGCGCAGTGGTTGACGAATCTGGCTAGGAACCATGAGGTTGCGGGTTTGATCCCTGGCCTTGCTCAGTGGGTTGAGGATCTGGCATTGCTGTGAGCTGTGGTGTAGGTCACAGATTTGGCTCAGATCCCGCGTTGCTGTGGCTCTGGTGTAGGCTGGTGGCTACAGCTCCGATTGGACCCCTAGCCTGGGAACCTCCATATGCCTCGGGAGCGGCCCAAGAAATGGCAAAAAGACAAAAAGACAAAAAAAAAAAAAAAAAAAAGAAAAATCCTACATTAAAAAAAGTAATGCTATCTGGGAAAAAAAGCATGACATCTGTATATTGAAGCTGGTGGGTGGTTTCTAGAGTCAGAAGTCCTGAAAGCTTTCTAAAGATGGTCTCCCTGGGAGTTCCCATCGTGGCTCAGCAGAAATGAATCCGACTAGTACCCATGAGGAAGCAGGTTTCATCCCTGGCCTCACTCAGTGGGTTGAGGATCCGGTGTTGTGGCTGTGGGGTAGGCTGGCAGCTGTAGCTCTGATTCGACCCCTAGCCTGGGAACTTCCATATGTCGCAGGTGTGGCCCTAAAAAGCAAAAAACAAACAAAACAAACCAAGCAAACAAAAAAAAACTTTCCCTACTGCTGACCCAACCAGACCTCATCATTCTATATGTTTTGGAACGAGTGAAAGACAAGATTATCTCCCTTGCATTTTCATATCAAAAAGAAATATTTGCTTTAGCAGGATCTGGCAAACGAAGGGTCCCCAAAGACCACAGAGCAGTTGCCAGCACTACATGTTAGAAACGGCTGGCTAGTTTTATTACCAGTTAATAGCATTTGTATTTGTGTTTTTGCAAATAACCATGAGAAATCAATGGTCAGGCATGGATGGTGTGAGAAAATGACGGTCAGGGTCCTAGGAAACTGGCCGGGGAGGAGGACTCCAATTCAGTAAGTGCATCGAGTGTGTGAACATGAAGCGGAAGGAATGATACTGAGCACGTGCTGTTCAAGAAGAAGTAGGATTGGGTGCTCAGTGCTAATGCACCTCCTCCTCTCCCCACCACACACACAAGGCTTTGGGGAGCCCCTTCTTTATTTACGGAGAATTATTCATTCTGCAAATGGAAGGAATGGCTATGTTTTCAGCAATGCCTGTGGAAATCCCAAGTCCTAGGTCTCTGAGAGACACTTTAAGTGAGCGATTAAGAGAAATGAAAATGTAGGAGTTTGAATCCTGCATCTACTATTTACTTGCCCTAAGATCCTGGGCAAGTTATTTAAGCTCTCTCTAAGCCTGTTTGTTTGTTTTGGCTGCATCTGAAGCACATGGAAGTTCCTGGGCCAGGGATTGAACCTGCGCCACAGCTGCAGCAATGCCAGATCCTTAACCCGCTGCACCACATGGGAACTTCCCTAAGCCTGTTTTCATATCTATTAAGTGGAAACAAAAATGGTACCAATTGATCAGGTGGTTGTTGAGATTAAGTAAGGAGCTATAGGTGAAGTGCTTATCTGGCAAGGAGAAAAGGCTCAATGCATTTTATTTTTTACTTATTTACTTTTTTGTCTTTTAGGGCTGCATCCACAGCAGATGGAGGTTTCCAGGTTAGGGACTGAATTGGAGCTGTAGCTGCTAACCTATGCCATAGCCACGCCAGATCCAAGCTGCGTTTGTGAAGTACACCACAGCTCACTGCAACGCCGGATCCTTCACCCATTGAGCGAGGCCAGGGATTGAACCTGCGTCCTCATGGATGCTGGTCAGATTCGTTTCCACTGAGCCACAATGGCAACTCCTCAATGTATTTTAAATAAATAAATATATACCTTTGAGCAAAGAAGGGAGGCCCCAGCCCAACCAATGACATTCCTGTCTTCAGAACTGCCCTGCTTATGCCCTCCAGAGGAATGAGCCAGAATTCTTTGGGATATGAATTCCCTCCTTGGTCAGCAAACCTGAAGATTTCTTTTTCTTAGTCATTTCAGGCTGTATGCTGGTTGAAGGCTGAGGTATTTGGCTTTATGGTGCATATGGAGCTAGATACAAACTGCTGAAGCTACCTACCCAGGCCAGGAAGCCACCTGCTCTCACCAAAGCCTTGAAAATGAAAGTGGCCACAAGGACAAGTGTGGCCATCTTTTCTTTCCGTAGGGAGGGCAGACCCCAAACTGAGCCTTAGCGTGAGATCCTGGGAATGGAGGTGAATTCAGGCTTGCGGTTTTGTAGTGAGCTGGGAGTCCACCTCTCTGAAGGCAGAGTCCATGCCTGATTTCTTTGTGTAAAGTATCTTCTTTAAGTGGATGTATTCAAGGATATACATTTGGGCAGAGAGGTCTATCCTCTTGGAAGACTGGGTGTGTTGACAGGAGTGGAGCCAAGCACTGGCCCGCTGAAAATAAATATGCTGCCTCTCATCTCTGGGTACCTCTGTTGGGTGACAAGCTCTTAAGGAAACAAAGGAAGTGGTGGCAAAGCAGGCACTGTCCCTGACGGGGACTGCAAGTGGCTGTGACTGGTCCCATCTGCTCTTCTTAATGCAAATATTTAACAGGATATTGAAAACACAGAAGTTACTGTGCAATTACCAGGTCCCCCCACCCGGCCCCCCTCCAATTTCATTTCTAAGAAGGAGGTGGAGGGGGTTCCTCGAGTGACGCGGCTGTTTTTTCAGTTCTTGAGGCTGCCAGGAGATGGCGCCAGGGCTTGGTTCTTAAGGGACCCTTGGCGCACGAAGGAAAAGGAAACGCTGAGTGTAGCTCCAGTCTTTGCTTTTGGGTGAAACTATTTCTCAGGATATCGAAACAGAAATCCTGGGCTTGGCATTCCTCGGGTTAAATTCTCTCCTCTTTTCATCTAAGAATTGAGTTTCTTATATGGTGCCCTGTGTTATCACTTAGCCATTCTCTTAGAGGCTCACACGCTTCTGGTATTGTCTTGGAGAGGGATTTTGAATGAATAAGGTTGGAACTTTCTAGCATGATGGATGGAAAAAATAGTAGAGATTACATTTTTGGGGGAAATAGTAGGTGTTTTGGATTATGCTATTTTTTTTTTTTTTCTTTTCAGACCCTCTTCCCTATCAGTTCAGAAACCAAGAGAGTTAATGCCAGAGATTCCAGCACTTTCTACCAGGAAGTGTTTACACTTCAGGGCTGATTTGCTACCAAGATTAATATAAAAATAACCACCACAACACATAAACTGCCTTCTGTGCTGGCTTCTTGCATCGCAGAGCTATGCTAAGCATGTGACACTCATCATCTCACTTGATTTTCTCAGTAATCTTCTGGGATATGTGCTTTAGGAGCCCCCTTTTCAGGCCAGAAAACTGAAGCTTAGGTTCAATAATTTGCCCAAGGTCATTTGACTAGTAAAGAGGAGAGCAGCGTCTGAGACCCAGGAAATCAGCCCCCAGGTCCGAGTGGTTGCCTACTGTGCCCACTGTGCCCACTGAAATGGTGACTGTGGGGAACAACTGGGTGCCCTGCAGACAGTGCTCAGTGGTCCCAGGTGGCTCCCTGTGCTGAGGGCACCCAGGTTTGGAGAGGCGGGAGTCACTAAAGTCTCTGGGGATTCAGCACTCTACTTCATCCTGCGGCTTCTCACAAAGAATATGTGTGTGTGTGTGTGTCTTTTTAGGGCCTCACCTGTGGCATACGGAGGTTCCCAGGCTAGGGGTTGAATCAGAGCTGCAGCTGCCATCCCACGCCACAGCTCATGGCAACTCGGGATCCTTAACCCACTGAGACAGAACAGAACCCGAATCCTCATGGATACGAGTCGGGTTCTCAACCCACTGAGCCACAGCGGGAACTCCAGAATTCATATCTTGAGATTTACCATCTGAGCTCTGCTTCCCCCCTTCTTCCTCTTGATTGTTACTTCTAGGCACCTTTCTCTTTCTGGAATTTGCCAACCCCGTTTCTACCTCAGGGCCTTTACACCTGCTGTCCCTCTGCCTCAGGTCCTCCTTGTCCATGACTTTGTTTCATTCCATTTGTTGCACTTGTGATGATCTCTAATTATCTTCTTAATTGGTTGGCTGGTTGGGGACCTGGTATAGTGTGTGTCCCCTTATCAGAACATAAGCTCTATGAGGCAGGGATCCTTCTGTAATCCTAGAACCTAGAATGTTCCAGATATAGAGGAAGTGCTTAGTAAATAGTTATTGAATGAACATAGTAGGAGGATGTGATAAAAATGGTAGGAGTTATGGTGTCACCTGCCATGAAGCTGGCAGTACAAGTGGAGAGTCCAGGCTGACACAAAACAACCAGTGATTAATCCATGGCAAAGCTGGAGGCAGCCTGGAATGGAGGTTAAAAAAATGCCTCTGAGGGAGTTCCCATGTGGCTCAGCATGTTAAGAACCTGACATAGTCTCTGGGAGGATGCAAGTTCAGTCCCTGGATTTGCTCAGTGAGTTAAGAATCCGGCATTGCAGCAAGGTGTGGTGTAGGTCGCAGATGCGGCTCGGATCTGGCGTTGCTGTGGCTGTGGTATAGTCAGTTTAACCCCTGGCTTAGGAACTTCCATGTGCTGCAGGTGTGGCTCTAAAAAAAACAAACAAAAAAAAGATGCTGGGGCTTGAGGTTAATTTTACTTTATTTTTAAATTTTCACAAGAGTTTTGAAATAGCTTTTTGATGTATGGTTGATTTCCAATGTTGTGATAATTTCTGCTGTACAACAAAGTGATTCAGTTATACATGTATACACATCCATTCTCTTCTGGATTCTTTTCCCACATAGACCATCATAGAATATTGGGTAGAGTTCGTTATGCAATACAGCAGGTCCCCATTAGCCAATCATTCCATATACCTCAGTGTGCATATGTCAAATGCCCAGTGCATCCCTTCCCCCGCACCCACCTGTCCCCTTTGGTAGCCAAAGTCTTTCAAAGTCTGTGAGTCCGTTTCTGTTCGGCAAATAAATTTATATCCTTTTTTTAGATTCCATGTATAAGTGATATCATATGATGTTTGTCTTTCACTGTGTCTAACTTCACTTAGTATGATAATCTCTAGGTCCATCCGGGTTGCTGAAAATGGCTTTATTTCATTCTTTTTAATGGCTGAGTAATATTCCAGTGTGTATATGTACCACATCTTCTTGATCCAGTCCTCTGTGGACATTCAGGTTACTTCCATGTCTTGGTTATTGTAAATAGTGCTGCAATGAACATTGGTGTGCATGGATCTTTTCAAATTATGGTTTTCTTGGGATAGATGCCCTGGAGTGGGATTGCTGGATCATGTGGTAGTTCTATTGTTAGTTTTTTGAGGAACTTCCATACTGTTTTCCAGAGTGGTTGCATCAATTTTACATTTCCACCAACACTGTAGGAGGGTTCCCTTTTCTCCGTACCTGCTCCAGCATTTATTGTTTGTAGACATTTTGATGATGGCCATTCTGGCTGGTGTAAGATGGTACCTCATAGTAGTTTTGATTTGCATTTCTCTGGTAATTAGTGATGTTGAGCATCTTTTCAAGTGCTTTTTGGCCATCTATATGTCTACTTAGGTCTTCTGCCCATTTTTTTTTTTTAATTGGCTTTTTTTTTTTTTTTTTTTTTGTCTTTTTGCCTTTTCTAGGGCCTGTTCCGGTGGCATATGGAGGTTCCCAGGCTAAGGGTCCAATTGGATCTGTAGCTGCCAGACTACACCAGAGCCACAGCAACGTCTTTGACCTACACCACAGCTCACGGCAATGCTGGATCCTTAACCCACTGGGCAAGGCCAGGGATCGAACCCGAAACCTCATGGTTCCCAGTCGGATTCGTTAACCACTGCGCCACGATGGGGACTCTAGGTTGTTTGTTTTTTTTTGATATTGAGCTGTAGGAGGTGTTTGTATATTTTGGAGATTAATCCCCTGTCAATCGCTTCATTTGCAAATATTTTCTCCCATTCTGTGGGTTGCCTTTTTGTTTTGTTTATATAGTTTCCTTTGCTGTGCAAAAAATTTTAAGTTTAATTAGGTCCCATTTGCTTATTTTTGTCTTTATTGTCATTGCTCTAGTAGGTGGATCTGAGAAGATACTGCTGCGGTTTATGTCAGAGAGTATCCTGCCTGTGTTTTCCTCTAAGAGTTTTCTCGTATCCGGTCTTAGATTTAGATCTTTAAACCATTTTGAGTTTATTTTTCTGTGTGGTGTTAGAGTGTTCCAATTTCATTCTTTTACATGTGGCTGTGCAGTTTTCCCTGCACCACTTATTGAAGAGGCTGTCCTTTCTCCAATGTATATTCTTGCTTCTTCTTTTGTCATAGATTAGTTGACCATAGGTGTGTGGGTTTATTTCTGGACTTTCTATCCTGTTCCATTGATCTACATTTCTATTTTTATGCCAGTGCCAGACTGCCTGGATTTATTTTATTTTATTTTATTTTATTTTATTTTATTTTACTTTATTTTATTTTTGCCTTTTCTAGGGCCGCTCCCGCAGCATATGGAGTTCCCAGGTTAGGGGTCTAATCGAAGCTGTAGCCACCGGCCTACACCAGAGCCACAGCAACGCGGGATCCGAGCCAAGTCTGCAACCTCCACCACAGCTCACGGCAACGCTGGATCCTTAACCCACTGAGCAAGGCCAGGGATCGAAACCACAACCACATGGTTCCTAGTCAGATTCGTTAACCACTGCGCCACGACGGGAACTCCAACTGCCTGGATTTAAAGCCTGACTTGTCCTCACTAGCTGTGCGACCTTGGCCAAGTGATTTCACTCTTTAGTGCTTTATTTTCCTCATTAGTAAGTTGAAGATGAATAATCATAATAATAACAATACCTCAAGGAGTTATAATGAGGGTTAAATGAGTGAATATACGTGGTTTGCTTAGAATAGTGCCTGGCACGCAGTGCTCTACAGATGTTTGCTAAAAAAATAAAAGCATAATCAAATAAAAATCTGTGGCTTTAGAAATTTGGCAACATGCAAATGCACGTGTCGGCAAAGGCCCTGCTGCTGGAAGAGGCTGGTCTGAGGTTGAGGGTGATAGTGGGGCCTGCGGGGATGCTTGTGTTTGCTCTGGTCACTGATTCCTATGTAGGTGATTCCTTGAGAGATATTTGTTGAGTATGAGCAAAAAATGGTTGATAAACCATCTCTCCCACCCCTCCATCGCTCTGCAAACACTCAAGGAGTTCAGTATGTAGAGCAGCCTCTTGGGGGGAGAACATTATTATTGTGTGGATTTAACACAGGCAACAATGCTCTAAAAAAAACACTGTACGATCTCTTCCCCCCTCTAGCCAAGGCCTTTCTTTTCCTGGTTGAGGTACAGGCTCTGGGGTAAATTCTACCTAGGAGAAATGTAGCTTCCTCACTCTCCTCTCAATTAAAGTCAACCAATGTGCACTGAACACGAACTTTGTGCGAGGCCAGCATGCAGAGTGTCAGGACGAGAAGGTAAGAAAAAGGGCCTCCCTGAAAATATGAGCATCCAGAAGAAGTTTCCCGTTAAAGTGATCCACACAGGGAACTCCACCCAATATTCTTTGATAATCTGTGTGAGAAGAAAAAATCTGAAAGTGAATGGATGTGTGTATGCATAGCCGAATCGCTTTGTTGGACAGCAGAAATTATCATGACATTGTAAATCAACTATATTTTAATACGACTTTAAAAAATGAAAAGAAAAAAAAAAGTGGTCCAGAGCCTGCACTGGGGTGTATAGGGAACAAAGGGGGCACCAAAGTGGGAGCAGAGAGAGGAAAAGACAGAAGCCATAGTCACAGGTCTGGACTTCATGGCACAGAATAAAGTGAGCTCCCAGGCCCCAAGTGGCCATGGCTCAGAGAAAGAGAATGAGAGAGAGAGAGACAGAGAGAGAGGGAGAGAAAAGCATATAGTAATAGCAACCACACTGAACACAAAACAAGATGCTCATTTTTGTATCAGAGGAGGGTGCATTTTGGAGAAAAGCCTTGTGCCTTTTCAACAGGGTGGGAGATGAATGGAAAGAAGCCCCCTCTCAGATATAAAGAGCACATCAAGGCTTCTCTGTTGATCGAAGGGAAATGATTACAGTGACACCACAAGCCGAATCAATGAACCCCCGCCACCGAAATCCAGGTCTGATTTATGAAATCTTGCCCTTTCCCAACACATGGCCTCGGGACATAGTGGCCAATAATAACATTTAATTAAAACACATAAAACAGAAGCGGCAGGGACAGCACATGTCCAAGTCAATAAAATGCTAATTTCTAAACATTGCGCTTGCCTGGGGTCTGGGGGGTCAGCAGCAAGGAATTCCACAACGAAGAGCCTTTGTGAAAGGAAGCAGTCTTGCTTTTCCCGTAGCTGGAGGCCGAGACCTTGGAGACTCCATCTCAGAACCCTCACTCTCCAGAAGAGACACTGAGGCCCAGAGAATGGGTTGTTTCATAATATGGTTAGGAGTAGGGCAACACTCTGAGTTTCAGACTGGTGTGCTGCATTCCCGGGCCACTCTTTCTGTGAGGCCCAGAGTCATTGGCAGGAGTGTGCCCCCCACCACAGGATATCGCCCCCCCGCCCCATGCTTAGGCTGATGGAACAGTCCACCCACCAGTGGCACAGGTGCCTCCAACTCTTCTCACAACACATGGCATCTTCCGTGCCCGACTGCATCTCAACAAAGGTTTTTAATTGGCAACCTGCTGTGTGACAGTTCTAAGTAGAATTGCTTCTTTGTGCCCGCAGGTCCCCTTCCTACCTCTTGGAATTGGCTCACAACCTGCTCTCCTCCTGAGATGCCTTCTTAGAGGGCAAGGAGGTCTCTCCTGACCTTGACGGAGTGGCAAATGAAGCACATTCTCTTAATCCACTTAGAACATAATATAATCCTGCAATAAATAAAATTTTCTTTTCTATCCAGATAAGATCACTTGGGTTAGAAACCTGAGTGGGTTGTGTGGGGTTAGGATTACGTGGAGTTTCCATCAGTTCCCAGATCTTGGTCTGAAATTTGGGCAGAGAGTTCTAGAAACTCTCACTTTTTCAAGAATTTGCTTGGCATGGATGTCACTGCCTAAAATGGAAAGTGGGAGATGCCTCACGTCTTGATTGCATGGGTACACTTTGATTGCCCAGTCTTATCAAGTAGCAGCAGTGAAGAACAGTATTTGGGGCTGCAGAAATGTGGGACTGAGGCAGTCATGGAAATCTGGGCTCTAGGATGGATGATTTCTCTCAGTACCAGATTCTCTCTGAAAATGCCAACCTTACTGTTGCTCCCAGGCCAAAGAATAGGTATTCCTCCAGTGCCCTGTGTTCTTCTGGTAATCTGGGTCTCTACTAAATGCTTACTGAGTTCAGCTATTGAGTAGAGGGTGTTTCTGTGCAGGCAACCTTACAACATGGGCAAATAGACACCAGATAGCTGGTGGAGTGGTGACGATGGAAAACTGGGAAATGCTTGGCAAATCCTTCCTAAGTCAGGGGTTCCCCTAAATGTTCTAAATAAAAGGGGCCTCGGCGTCCTGATCTGGTTCTAAGCAGGCAGCTGGGGAGCTGTTTTGCAGCAGAGCTTGCATAATAATTCAAACTCTCACTTATTGGAAACTCACTTATTGGAAACTTACTTACATGTCATGGGCATGATTCATTTGATCCTCAAAACAATCCTCTGGCAAATATTCTATTATTAATCTCGCTGTTCTTATTTCCATTTGAGACACTGAAACTTGTCCAAGGTCACAGATAAGTGGTGAAGAAAGGATGCCAATTAATGTAGCCTTGCTCCAGAACCTATGCACCTGACCACTATACCATCTGCCTTTCAGTCGCAAGCATATCCATCACTCAGATGATATATTTGTTTAGGGAGGCTGATGGAGATTATGGGCACGAGAAAGTTCTCCCACTCAAGCTACTTGTATGGAGGCTATTTACTCTGGAGAGGTTTTTTTGTTTTTGTTTTTGTTTTTTTTTTTGTCTTTTTGCCTTTTCTAGGACCGCTTCTGCAGCATATGGAAGTTTCCAGGCTAGGGGTCTAATCGAAGCTGTAGCCACCAGCCTACTCCAGAGCCACAGCAACTCGGGATATGAGCCGCATCTGCAACCTCCACCACAGCTCACGGCAACGCCGGATCCTTAACCCACTGAACAAGCCTGGGGATTGTACCCGCAGCCTCATGTTCCTAGTTGGATTTGTGAACCACTGAGCCATGGCGGGAATTCCTCTCTGGAGAATTTTATAGCTGAAAACAGGATGAATCCCAAGCAGTTCTGCAGGTAAACTGAGAAACTGCTGGAGCGATTGGTGATGAAGACAGGGAGAACTCAGTAACTAAATTCCATTGCCTAGAAATGAGCTAAGAGCACAGACACTGTCCACCAAAGAGATGGAAGCTGGCTGGCAGGGAACCTGGTGGTAGAGGAAAGCATGAGAATGGGTTTATATGGTGGTGGTGGTGGTGTTTCTCCTATTATGTAAATAACTCGTTTTCTGTGTCTTTGTCACAAAGGAAGACGGACAAAGTATTTTGAGGTGACCACGCAGATACCTTGTTCAGGAGCAATGGAAAGGCCAGTGAAGCTTGCTCCTGTCATTCCTTGAATAATTTACCAGCGTGGAGAGAATATTTATGGCTAGTGCTGGAGAGACGTCACCGATGGCTGAAAAAGTAATCAGCTAAACAGCTTTTGTTATCAGTATAAGTAGAGGACCTGGAACTACAGATAAGCTTTAAGAGGGTAACGTCAAGTTTGGAGATTCATGTGTTTCATTCTATTCAAGTTCAAGGGGAGAATCCCCTTTGGATTCATCAGTCATTGAAAAGAGATGATTGGGGAGAAAAATACTTAAGTATACATATCTGCCCAAATGTTTTAACTATTAAAGTGGTACATGCTTAAAACCTTTATAAAAATGAAATTCCTTCATTTATTTTACAAATAGTTATTTAAAAAGTATCTGCTATATGCCAGGGATGGTTTAGGCACTTGGGATTTCACAGGGAGTAAAACAGACAAAATCAGCTGCCCTTGAGGAGCTTCCATGTCAGCAGGGGAGGCAGAGAGTAGATGTTGCAATTGAGTAAAGGACACAACTGTTGTGTTAGAAGTTGATTAAGTGCTATGGGAAGCAATCAGAACAGGGAAAGGAGGAAAGGGAGTTGGGGCAGCGCAAGGGGCAAAGTTCTCGTGAGAAAGGATGGTTGGAACAGGCTGCCCTGGGCCGAGAGTCAAAGGAGGTGAGGGAGTGAGCTTCGGGGACCTGGATGAGTAGGATGGTTCAGGCAGAGGCAGCGGCCAGTGCCGACGTCCCCCGTGCCTAGGAGAGAGTGCATAAGGGAGAACATAGATAGCGGTGAGGTTAGAGCAGTCAGGGGGACCAGGTCATGAGTGAAACGAGGGGCCACTGGATGGTTCTGATCAGAAGCGCGAGATAACCTGACTTGGTCTGTATTCTAACAGGTTTACTCGAGCAGCTGTGTAAGGGATAGATGGTGAGGGGCACAGGTAAAAGCAGGGAGACCAAAGCGGAGGCTCGTATGGTAACCCAGGTGAGAGAGGATGGGGAAGCAACAGAGATGGTGAGACTTGCAAAGATTCTGAATATTCTCGGAGTGATGGCCGATGGACCGGATGGGGGGATATGCGGGAAAAAGGAGAGAGAGATGACTCTGGGCGTTTGGGCTTGAGCAATCAGAACGGATCTGCCTTCCCCTGTGATGGGGATGACCACGTAGAGCAGAGTGTCCGGGGCCTGGCAGTCATCTAGTTTTGTGAAACACACAGGTGAGGCTGAGTCATGGGCAGTTGGGAATATGGATCTGAGTTCAAGAGCGACGCTGGGCTGGGTTACTGGGTACCACATTGAATCTTTTTATCTAACAACGTTTGTTTCTCCCTGTGTTGAAGATTTCTTTTACATGCTTGCTTTGATTTCTGTCGCATATATAGAACAGCCTGGTTCTAAAAGCCTGCTTCCACCCTGATGCGGGTTGGGTGAGCCTGCGTGCACACAAGGCCCAAATAGGCTCATCCTCTGGACCTAAGTCTGAAGGGTTCATCTGTAGAGTGTTCCTCCAAATTTCCTTCTTCTCCACCACTTCTCTGTTCTTGCTCCTGCCAAGTTTCTGACTATCTAAAGGGAACCCTTAAGCACTAGCTGTGATTCATTGTAGGTTTCTGCCCAAGGTCATCTCTATTTCTGGGAATTGTAAACAGGAGATGCACTATTTAAAGTTTGGTACCAGGCCATTTTTAAGGATTTTGATGCTGAGTGGCCAAAAAACAACACAAAACCCCCATGCCCACAGCTTTTAAGAAAGGCCTTGGTAGAAGCTGGAAGTTGACCGCCTTCTTTGCCAACACTGGCCAGCACTATGAAAATGGTTTCCCGTCTCGTGTCAACACTGACGTGGTTGTTTGGTCGCAGACATCTTGTCCCAGGGCTGTTTGGATGCCCACTAACAGCAGATGGAAAAAGGACACAGCAGTTCCACTTCTGTGAGTTCATTCTGCAGATACACTTGCGCGGGTGCCAGATGAATTGTGTTCAAGCTTATTCAGAGCAGCACCATTTGTAATAACAAAACGTTCATCATAGTATATCCACACAACTAGTTAAAAAATGAGCAGAACATTATACATAGTATGCTATTTTTTATTTAAAAAAGATTGAGGGGGTCTAATATCTACTCATGGCTTATGCATAAAGAAGCTCTTGGAATTTGCAAGAAAACAGTAGTAGTTTCCTGGATGATAGAAAACAGGAGAAAAGAAGTCAGGAATAGCGAGAGGACTTTTCACTGTAGACTTAAAAAAAAAATTTTTTTTTTCTTCTTTTTAGGACCGTACCCACGGCATGTGGAGGTTCCCAGGCTATGGTTCAATCAGAGCTGTAGCCGCTGGCCTACACCAGAGCCACAGCAATGCAGGATCCAAGCCAAGTCTGCGACCTACACCACAGCTCACAGCCATGCTGGATCTTTAACCCACTGAGCGAGGCCAGGGATCAAAACTGTGTCCTCATGGATCCTAGTCAGATTCATTTCTGCTGCGCCATGATGGGAACTAAAATTTTTTTAAAAAATAGTTGAACCATAAGAACGCATTGCCTGCTTAAAGAAATGTCCACATAATATACACAACAGATACCTTTACCCCACCTCAGACCCCTACCTCATGCCTAATGCTACTCCAGCCCGAATAGCTTTTCTGCACCTTACCTTTTACTGGGGGAAGTCTGTTTTGCATACTGTTCTGGTGATTAAAAACATGGTGCAGCTATGAGGACTATTTAGTTCAAAATACCCACTCTTTCTCCCACTGTCTCAACAGAGATGTGAAAAATGAAATTATGGGAGTTCCCATTATGGTGCAGTGGAAGCGAATCTGACTAGTTTCCGTGAGGATGTGGGTTCAATCCCTGGCCCCGCTCAGTGGGTCGGGGATCCTGCATTGCTGTGGCTGTCATGTAGACTTGACCCCTAGCCTTGGGACTTCCCAAATGCCGCAGGTGCAGCTGTAAAAAGGAAAGAAGAAAAAAGAAAGAAAGAAAGAAAGAAAGAAAGAAAGAAAGAAAGAAAGAAAGAAAGAAAGAAAGGATTATTTTTTTAATCCTCCCTAGATTAATGAGGAAGTTTTGAGAATTTGGGGCAAGATTTTATCCACTCACATTTATTCACTCAACCAACAAGTCGACCATCTACTGAGTCAGCCTATTTGCCGTGTTGAGGTAGATCACATGGCTCATGAGTGAAGAGGATTGATGGGAGAGTCCCCAGTTTGGTGGCAGGGCAGTGGGCTAAGAGGATGCTGCAGTTGAGATCTGCACTGGGAGCTGACAGAGACGGGGAGGAGGGGAGGGCTCTGAATGCCTCTCACTGAGACGGGAGGGTCAGCCTGTCTTGCCACTGGCAGCTCAGAGAGGAACTGTTCATCTGACCTTGCATCATCTCTGTTCTCCCTTGTCTGGAATGAACTTCACCTTCAGAGGTATCAGAAACCGATAAAGAACCACAGTCAGGCAGGAGAAACTTCTCTTTTTCTAGTGGGCATAATGCTGAGTGCAAATTCTCATTGCAAAGTGACTTACTGACGACATTGGTTTTGTCGTGTTGCCCCCTTTCAGCTCAGAGGCATGTTAAGGAGATAAAAATTAAAAGCCCTCACTTTGCTGTTAAATAGTTTTGAGATAATAAATACCAGGGTCAAGGGGAATGGAAGGAGTTGCTGGGGACACAGGCAAGTTTTTTTTGGTTTTGTTTTTTGGAGGTTAGGTCTTTTCAGGGTATCTTACAGCTACAAAAAGAGTTGGAAATTTCAGAAGTAAAGAAATGATGTAATTCCATCTTCTTGGGTCCTTTGTTACACCAGAGAGAATTTTCTCTGGGATTGAAGACATTGCCTTATATATAGAAAAATTAGGTCTCAGTGTATTTTGGGATACATGACTATCTTGAAACTGATGCCAATATCCCGCTATTAGCAAAATCAGCAGCCTTTGGGGGTGATACTGCTTCTAATTAAAATAGTCATGGGTACCACATAAGCCTGTTGTCAATTATCAACATCTGGTCAAGGCTTCATTTCCTAGAACCCAGTTGAGTGGTAGAATATGGAAGAGGATGAGACTTAGCACGGGGACAGTGATAGAGAAAGCAAGCCCCAGTTAGTGGCCGGGCCGTGGGAAATAGGCTGGGGAGGGGTTCTGAACCAGGGGTAGGGGGATGAGCATTGAGCTGGGAGAGGAACAGAGTGGACAGAAAACATGCAAAGGTGAGGGGGGGAGGGTTGCCGGAAAGAGGCAGGACAAGATCCAGGGCAAAATTCACCTGCTTCCTAATACTGTCAGGAACTCAGCCTGCTCGGTGGCACAGGAAATCTGCATCAAAAGGGGAAGGCGAAAGCTTAATCCATGCTTTCACATTGCTGCCTCTCTTGCCGATTTTTCATTGAGATTTCCTACAGAGACCTTATTTACTTGGCTGACTTGTTTTGTTCTTAGAGAGCTAATGGATATTGAAGTAATTAAAACCTGCATGTAAGGACAGAATATTTTTTTACTATAGTTTATTTACAATGTTCTGTCAATTTCTGCTGTATAGCAAAGTGACTCAGTCATATATAATATATAATTATTATATATATATAATATACATTCTTTTTCTCACATTATCTCCATCATATGACTCACAATATTCTCGAGGCGCAATGCAATCTTAGAGATGCTGATTTGAGAATCCACGTGGGTAATCCTGTCGCATCTTTGTGCAGCTCAGCTGCTCTGTAAGGATTATGGCTGTAAGGATATCACTGAGGTCCAGAAAATGTAGCCAATTATTTTCTATGATTTGATATTATAGTGCTAGTCCATGTGTATAAACACCATGTGTTCGTGTTTGGAGAAAGAATAATCTTTCCCCTTCAACAAAGGGCTCTTTGATGGCGCTAATCACGTGGCAAGCCATCAGTAGGTGTTGTTTGAGGGAAGCAACCTTGGCTTTTCTTTTGCGCTTATTATTCATGAAAATTATTATTTTCATCTGAACATCAAGGTTAGAAAATAGTACATAACTTTTGATTAGGATCAGAACAGTATTTAAATATGTAGTTCTGCCGTGCAAAATTGTATGCTACACAGAGAGCAAACCTGTCTGTCTGTGCCTCTCTCCATTCATCCGTTCAGCACCTCCGCCGTGAGTGGATTACGCTGAGAACCACACTGGGCGTTTGGGATGCGGTGATGGGCAAGCACAGACCCAGTCCCCGCCTTCGACAGGCTTATAGGCAGTGGGGGAGGCAGATGTGAGTCAAATAAACACAAAAATAAATGCATGGCTTTTGAAAAAAAAAAAAGTATGGTTTCAAATTATAGTAAGCGCTTTGAAAAAGAGGTGCATAGTTGTATAAAACCATACAATAAGGAAAGTGATGTTTAAACTGAGATCTGAAGAGTGGATAGGGATTAACCAGGTGAAACTTACTGGGGGTAGGAGGGAGGGAGGGTGCAAAGAACATCCCAGACCAAGGAATGGGGGAGACGCGAAGACCAGTTTCCAGAGAGCGTGTCTTCGTGCATGACTTTGGCTGTGCCATGGAATTTGATTCTTTTTGGTTTTTTTCTTCATTTGAAAAATGAAGGTTCGGATACTGGCTCTTTATCATGATAAATAGCAACTGTCCCGTAATTAATGAAAGATCGAGCAGCCATTTGAGTTCTGTCCTGAAAGGTGCTGTAATGGTATAAACCGTGCCAAGAGCTACATCCAAAGTGGGGTGGAAATGAATAACTTGGCCTGCTCCTCGGCTTTAGGCATGCGCGTTGGTAATGGAAGCCCTCTAATTATGTGGCGCTTCGTGATGGACTCACAGCTGAATTTTTCTGCAGTTCAGAACTCAGTTCCTCTAAAGTCAGATTGTGAGCTTCCTCTGCTGGCCTCCCATCTCAGACCAGACGGGCTGAGTCGTCACCAGGCCCACCCTGGTTGAGTCCATTATATTTTAGCCGATGGACGGAGATGTTCCTCTTTCAAAGATAATTGCTCAGGAAACCAAAACAATTCACCCCATTACTTGTTTAACAAGAAGCAGCTTTGTTTTTTAGGTTGCGACTCATCTGAATAGATGTTTCTAGCCAGCCGCGTGATGTGCATGGGGTGAACTGGATTTTGCCAGGAAACCGTTTGGCAGGCGGGTCAGAGGCCAGCCTGTGTGAACGAACCCGGGCAGGGGGGGCGACTCGGGGCTCTCCTCCTGCAAACTGCAGATTGTCACCCACAGTTTAGGACCCGCTTGACTGGGGACCAGCTGAGTTCAGTCTCAGTAATGAGCCCCGATGCACATAGTCCTTGTGTAGAAACAGGTGTGCGTTTCACCAAGAAGGATGCTTTCGAGTGGCAAAAAGGCTGAATTCGGTCGGCAGATCCTCACCTTGTAGAGTGGCAAAAAGCCTGAATCTGGCCTTCCTGTCCGTGATGGGGGCCAGCAAGGCCCACGGAGGTGGCCCTGGGTGATGTCAATCTCACCCCTGCTTCTGCCGTGAGAGTGATCAGGCAGGGCAGCAGCTCCTCAGCTGGAAACAGTTACTCCCCACCCGGGTTGAATTATCCTCCTGAAACGCCCTCCCTGCCCCCTGGGAAGGACGATCCCTCTCGCATGAGCGTGTGCTCGCGCCTGCCGAGGAGATGTGGGCCACAGCCCCTCCGGTCTCTGGCATCTCAGCCCGGAGCCAATGGGAGTGGGGGCTGTTGGCCAAGGGAATCAAAGGGCAGGAAACAGGCTAATCATAGATGAGAACGGCGATAAAACCACTGCTCTTTTGAACTCAGCAGCAGTCACTGACCGACCCAGGATAATAGCACAAGGTATATGTTTCTGTTTATTTTTCCTAACAATATTTGGCCTCCGTCTATCAGATAATAAATAGTTCAGTTGACTCTAAAGATCTGGGACTTTGAAAATAATTTTCCTTGATGACTAGATTGGAAAATGAGAAGGCACCCTTCCGTGGGTTGCTGTGGTTCAGACTGATTTTCTTTCTTTTTAGGGCCGCACTCGTGGCGTAGGGAAGTTCCTAGGCTAGGGGTCGAATCAGAGCTATAGCTGCCAGCCTGCACCCCACAGCCACAGCCACAGCAGCGTGGGATCCGAGCCGAGCCTGCGACGTGCATACAGCACAGCTCGTGGCAATGCTGGATCCTTAATCCACCGACTAGGACCATGGATGGAATCCAAGTCCTCATGGATACTAGTTGGGTTCATTACCCCTGAGCCACAAGGGGGAACTCCTCAGGTTGATTTGGTGTGGTCTGGGTGCTGGATTAGGTTTCTGCTCAATTAAGGCCACAGGCTATATCAGTATTCACCACTCAGCATGATGTGACCTTCACAAATTTGTGGGCATCTCACACTGACTTATGGAACCGGGAGAATATATTCCTACCTTGTACTTAAAGTACAACCATGTAAGAATATCTCCAGGGGGAGATCTTTCCTTTCATCTATTTCCCTTCTATTTGCAGAGTGGTTTGGAGGGTGAGCTCTGGAGTCAAACAGATGGGGGTTCAAACCTTAGCTTCACCCTGACTGGCTGTATGGACATAGACAAGTTACTGCTTTAACTCTGTCTCCTCATCTGCAAAATGGGAATAGAGACAATGACCTTGTTTTGAGAATTCAGTAATATAATAAATGAACTTTTTTTTTTTTTGGTCTTTTTGGGGCTGCACCCCCGGCACACGGAGGTTCCCAGGCTAGGGGTTGAAATGGAGCTGCGCCACCCCAGCAATGCGGGATCCGAGCCTTGTCTGCCACCTACACCACAGCTCATGGCAATGCCAGATCCCTTAACCACTGTGTGAGGCTAGGGATTGAACCTGCGTCCTCCTGGATACCAGTCAGATGAGTTTCCGCTGAGGCATGACGGGAACTCCTAAATGTACTTTTTCTTGTGCCTGGCTAGATGAGCCAGGGCTGCTGCCATTGGTCCAGGCTGCTGGTTAGGTTTGTGTCATTCTCTCTCTCTTTTTCCTAAGATTTAAGTTCAGTGAAGAAGGATCAGAAAAAAGGGAGGCTCGTTTCAGCCTCTAGCTTAAGATGTGTTCTCTCTGCAGCTATGACCAAAATGTTATGTTGGGGTATTGCAGCTTGCCCAGTCATTGATAGCTGGGCACTCCGTTTTTATTTGTCTAGTGGTGTTGGTGTGAGCAGACCCTCTGCCAGATCCCCAGAGGGGAGGAGGGTAAGTGGACCCCTGGGTTCCAGCTCTATAACCACACATGTAAGAACTCTTCTGCTCCAAACTCAGTGATAATCAGGAATGCTTCTTTCCATCTGGTAGTCTGCCTGTTTGGCAGCTGTGGCAGAGAGAAAGCTTAGTCTCCATCAAATCCATTTTCATGTGCCTCCTCTAGGCACGTGGGAAACTGTACTTCCCAATCCCTTGAGGTTGGGAGGGGCCTCGTGTCTAGTTCAGGCCTGTGAATTGTGACGTGTCCCTTCCTGGCTGAGGCTCCTTAATGACAGTCTAGCTTCTCCTCCTGTACCACAGTAACTGTGGAAAGCTCATGTTCAAGATGATGCAGCTACAGAAGAGTGGGGATTCTATCAGCCTGGAGCCCCAGGTCATGCCTTGGGAGGGAGCTGCCCTTGAGAGCTGACAGACATGCACAAAGGATTTTGAGTGAGAAATCAACCTTGGTGAGGTTAAGTCATTGAGATTTTTCTTACTGCAGCAGAATCTAGCTTATTCTGACTGACACAGCAATCTGCTTACCTGCTAGTATTTCTTCCACTGCTTTCCTGGCCCTATGGTAACCACTCCTTTGCAAAACAAGGACTTCAGCTGAAAGTCAGGATACCTCATAACCAGTTTCTGACTGCTTGCCGCCGATTCCATTTAACCCTGGATTTTCAGGAACTAAGTGCAGGGTAGTAAATATTCTGTTAGGCCTTGCTTTAAAACAAAACAAAACAAAAAAGAAGGGAGTTCCTGTCATGGCGCAGTGGTTAACGAATCCGACTAGGAACCATGAGGTTGCAGGTTCGGCCCTGCGCTTGCTCAGTGGGTTAAGGATCCGGCATTGCCGTGAGCTGTGGTGTAGTTTGCAGACGTGGCTCGGATCCCGCGTTGCTGTGGCTCTGGCGTAGGCTGGCAGCTACAGCTCTGATTAGACCCCTAACCTGGGAACCTCCATATGCTGCGGGAGTGGCCCAAGAAATAGCAAAAAGACAAAAACAAACAAACAAAAACAAAAAAGGAGAAGAGGATATATTTCAGAGATATCTGCATAATTCTGTGTAGGGCTGACTTTTCCTAACTTTGAATGTGACAAATACCTGAAGCCCTCCTATCAGAGGATTTAGCTTCTGTGGAGTCATGGGTAATCTCATTAAAGAGATTTTAATGATTGAAACCCCTGCTTCCAGTGGTGTAATAGCTAGAAATCCTGCCTGCCTTCTTTCCTCACTAGTTGAGAAGAAGCCCTGCTGCTCTTGAAAAAAAAAAAAAAAAACCGAAAAACCAAAATTCATCCTCCAGCTCTTCCACTCCCTTTCATCATAGGGAAACTTGGAGGAAAGTATTTATAATCACAGATGTGTGGAAAGAGAAAGCTTTTGTAATTTTCTCAGCTTAAAATTGTATTAGTCTGTTAGGATTATCATATCAAAATGCCACAGACTGGGTGGCTTAAACAATAGAAATTTCTTTTCTCCCAGTTCTGGAGGCCATGCATCTCAGATCAAGGTGCTCTTAGGGTTGGTGTCTGGTGTCAGGTGAGGCTTGTAGACGCGCCTTCTTGCTGTGTCCTCGCATGGCCTTTCCTCCACGCACGTGTGGACAGAGATCTCTGATGTCTCTGCTTCTAAGGACACCAGCCCTACCAGCTGAGGCTCCACCCTCAGGACCACATTACATCTTTCTAACTTCCTGATAGGTCCCAAGAACCGAAGCAGGGGCTCCTGGGCCAGCGGCACAGAAAGCCAAGCTCTGGAAGTGGGTGTTTACAGCAAAGTAAGGGCTCATTGAAGGTGTCAGGCAAGGGAGTGGGAGGTGAGCCTCAGAGCCACTCCAGCTTGGTTTTTAAGTTAGGGGTGTTTTTAAAGGGGAAGAACAAAGAAGCTGGAATTAATCATTGTCATGTGACATTTCTTAGTTGTGGCTTCGGGAGTCAGGATGTCTCTGGTTTATGATTCTCTGGCCAGGTAGTCCATGGCTCCGGGGGCTCATGTTTCCTGAAGAAATAAGTTTGCACCTTTTTTTTTTTTTTAGGGCCACACCTGTGGCATATGGAAGTTCCCAAGCTAGGGATCAAATGGGAGCTGCAGCTGCTGGCCTGAGTCCCAGCCACAGCCATACCAGATCCAAGCCACTTCTGCGACCTATACCACAGCTCATGGCAACACCAGATCCTTAACCCACTGAGCGAGGCCAGGGATTGAACCTGTGTCCTTATGAATACTACTCGGATTTGTTTCCACTGCGCCACAACGGGAACTCCCAGCTTGTCACTTAATGATGAAATCTACAGTAGTTTGAGTCATTTGACTCTGGTTGGTTAGTGTTCAGTTAGCACAGGATTGAGGTCAGAGGGGACAAGAAAGAAAATCAAATTTTGGACAAATTTAATCCTAAACTTGAAAATGGAATGTAGTTTTAGGGAGACTCGGTTTCACAATTTCCAAATAGTCTTATTGGGGTTAGGGCCTCAACCGATGAATTTTGAGAGGACAAAAGTCCGTCTATAACCGGGAGTTCCCTTTGCGGTGCAGCGGAAAGGAATCCAACCAGGAACCATGAGGTTGCTGGTTCAATTTCTGGCCTTGCTCAGTGGGTTAAGGATCCAGCATTGCCATGAGCTGTGGTGTAAGTGGCAGACGCGGCTCTGATCTGGTGTTGTTGTGGCTGTGGTGTAGGCTGGTGGCTAAGGCTCCAATTAGACCCCTCGCCTGGGAATCTCCATATGCCGCAGGTGCGGCCCTAAAAAGCAAAAAAAAAAAAAAAAAAAAAAAAGTCCGTCTATAACAGAACTGATTTGAGTAACTAACCTTCAGTAATTAGGTTGCTTTTCTGCCACTTTAGTGAATTTAGATGCGTTGACTGGGAAAAAAAAGATGTGCAACCTAAAAGTTGAGAGTTAGGTGTTATTGGGTGGACAAAACTGAAGACTTAAACCCAGGACATAGTATCTCAGATAACCCTAAGAGATTGCTCTGAAGAGGCAAGGAAGGGGAGCCAGAATATATAGGAGTTTTTGCCACAAAGGCTGGGTAGTCAGAACAGCAAAAGATTACTGTTAATTAAAGAACACCAGCTAGCTCAAGTTAAAGAATTTAGTGTTTTTCTATGTATGGGGAAATACAAGAGTCTGGACTGACTGAAAGCCTTCCTTTGATTTGTATGTCTGCTATTTGGGACCAGTAACCTGTGTTTTCTCATCCTGAGTTCTCTTAGGGCTCACTGTTGGGGCAGCTGTGATGGCTTGATGGCTGCAACTTCCTTTGTTTACTGATACGGCAGGCAATATTTTTCATTAACAGATGCTGTGTGCAATGTGGGGACACGGAGGAGGACAGGAAAGTATAGCAGTTTCTGGAAACGACATCAGGAATGTGGGTGTCACCTGTGTGAAAGGGCTTCCCCCTCTGCCCCCCCCCCCCGCCTTTGAAAGTCTTCCATGATTGCCCATGTGCTTTTCAAGTATGGAGGGAGATGACAGCCCTCTCTCACCGTTCATTGCTCACACTGTGGTCAGATGAAATACTGAAATACAGACCTAAGAAATGTACTCCCCAGTCTGAAATCCTCCAATGATTTCCCATTGGCATCAGGATAAAACCCAAAGTCTTTAATATAGCCTGTCCCCTGCTAGTACCTGGTGTAACGCAAGACACATAGCACATACCCACAAACACTCAAGAGCCAATAGATGACTGAGCCAACACCACTTTTCAGTATGGGGCTTCCCCTCTTGGCTCTGAGGTTTGCAGGCAGCTTGGCGATGTTGGGCAAAGGCCCTAAACCCCAGGTGGTCTGAGCCTGGGCTCACTGGCTTGTCAGCTGACTGTTTGTGGGTGGATATAATAGAAGCAGGATGTCTTTGGCTCCATTCGGGTGGGGTCCACTCACTGCAAGAAGCTGTCAAGCCACTGCTGATGGGCTCATTATGGATGAGATTTCCAAGGAGGAGTGCAGTACTTAATGCCTACACATACTGAGCCCTCTGCCCGTAAGTTATAATTAACCCAGGCACCATCACTTACCTGGTTAGAACACCCGATTGCAAGCATAGCAGTTCAAAGGAAGTAAACAACTTGTAAAATGATGGCAGATGTCACTGTGTTGCTACCTGTAACTTTCTCCTTGAGCTTCGTTTCTCAAAAAGAGCATTAAAAATATTATGGGTTTAAGATGAAAAGAAACATCTGAGAGCTTCTGTCCTGAGACATCCTCTGTAGGATTTACATTGGGAGACAAAGCTTTTCTCTTTTAAAGACATTTGTCTGATCTGTTTTGTCCTAGTTACTTAAATACCTTTGGATCTGTTTTCCCATGTAGAGGTGGAACGGGGGTGGGATTAAGTCTGATTTGGCACTGATGGAAATGATACATGCATAAGGAGAAGAAAAAAGGTCTCTCCAAGGGAGAAGAGGTTTGCTGGAAGCTGGCAGCAAACCTGTGAAGTCCCCTTGAACCACTAGCTATCAACTGTATCCCATCTTTTCTCCGTTGGACTGTAAGGTTGTCATGTGGCTGGTTCTTAAGATGTTTACAAAGTGTTGCTTTTGTACTCTCCTCACATCTGAGGTTTGTGCCCCAGATTCTTAGAGGGACCCTCCTTCCCCTCAGGTGGCTGATCCCAGGGCAACCGGGCACTTGGTTTTCTATTCTGATCCCAGTGCCTAGGCTGCCCCAGGCTCCTCCAGCTACAGATGTCCAAGGGAGCTCTTTCCTCTGGTTGCTCTGTTTTCTTCTGTTTCTGTAAATTCTCAATCTTCCTTTCTGCGAGGGACTTCTCGGCACTTTCCAGGTGCCTCTCATTTGTTCAGAACTCAAGCAGATCCTCATGAGGTAAGCGGTGCTGGTCCCCCCCTTGGAGGAACAGGGAGGAGGGAGGCCGGGCCACAGAGGGGTGAGAGGTAAGACCCAGGCCAGGGGCCCAGGGCTAGCCCAGTGCAGTGCTCATCCCAACCATTTACTCATTTTTTTTTCTGTCCCCAAACTACTCTGAAGGTTGTAATTTGGGCTCAACTCTCTTATGAATTCTCTTCCAAAGCTATGTGAGACCTGGGACCCATAAGTAAATCCCATCACCTGGTGGCATCTGAGGCATTTATTTGGCTTAGACTTCTGACATGTGCGATCATTCTAGATGTCAAATAGTTTCTTTGACACTTTCTTCTTTTTTCCAAAAATTTTTTTCCAAGTCCAGTTTCCGTGTAACTCCCACCTCCCCCATGAAGCCTCCTCCAGGCACTACAACCCTCATGGATCTCTCTTTTTAAACAAATTTTAAAATATTATGGTTGATTTACAAGGTTCTGTCAATTTCTGCCGTATAGCAAAGTGACCCAGGCATACATAGAAATACCTTCTTTTTCTTACATTATCCTCCATCATGGTCTAGCTCCAATGCCTGGATACAGTTCCCTGGGCTATACCAAAGGACCTCATTGCTTATCCATTTTAAAGGTAATTGTTTGAGTCTACTAACTCCAAACTCCCAGTCCATCCCATTCCTTCCCCCTCATCCTTGGCAACCATAAGTCTGCTTTCCATGTCTGTTTCTGTTCTATAGATAGGTTCATCTGTGCCATATTTTAGATTCCACATATAAGTGATATCATATGGTATTTGTCTTTCTAACTTACAGCATTTAGTACGATCTTTGTTCTTCAGGTCAGGGACCAATTTAGAATTTCATTGCTCTTTTCTGGTTGTACTGGAATAATGCAATCTCTCTTATTTCCTTGGACACAGGGATCATGTCTTCTCTATTTCTGACTTTCATGTAATAACTAGAACAGTTCTCAACAAATTCAGTGCTCACTGAATAAGCCTGCGTTTCCCCCCCCCACCCCGGGAATAATTTTTATTTTGAGAGCCGTTTGGATGTAAAAAGGCCAGTTGAAAAATACGATAAAAACTCCAACAGCCGTAAGGCTTATGGGCTGCAGTCTGACTCATTTTGACATCTCTGATGCTCTCTTGGCATATCTCTTCCCCACTGGCGAAGGTATTAAATCTTGGTGACGATCTGGGTTTTGCCACAATTCTGTTTTGATGTTTATTCATCAGAACTTTTAAAAGGAGAAGTTAGAATAAACTTCTTTGTCCACGTTTGTTTAAAATATAGAGTCTCAGGTTCCATCCCAGACCGTCTGAGGTTTGAGACAACCTTTCCAGGTAGACTTAATGTGCAGTGAAGCGAAATAAATAGACACTGTTCTATGGGATTTTCATTGCTGAATAAAAAGATATAATTATGACATTTCACAGCATATTCCCAGACAATATTAGGTGGAGGATTCAGGAAGATATCTGGGTGACCCATATGTTTTATATTGAGATGTGTAATGCATCTTATTTGATCGCCTAATTCATTTATATGCTCTCATGATTCTTCAGCTTCTATAGCACCTTCTGGGTACATCAGGCTGAATATGTATGTATGAATCTTTAAACCAATATCACCATCCCCAGAGTACATATTTGGAATCACACTGGAAGGTTTTAGAAGTACTAAAATGGGATTTCCATCTGGCTGAGAATCTTCTTGGATTTTCTAAAGTGCTTTCTGCTTGGTTTTTCCTTTCCAGCTTAGGTGAATTTTCTCTCAAATTTTTACGATGGAAGCATCACTAAGAACTGCCTCTTTCCTACAGCTATTGGAAACAGCTAATTAGAGTTGGTGTGGGTTGGTTGCTTATTAGCCCCCTTGGGTTTAATAAGCTGCAAAGGTCAGGGCAGAGTGGCTTCTATCACAGGGTCAGAGTATGAATGGCACCTGGTCAAGAAAGATAAATATGACAAGCTGGGGAACAAAGCAAGGTTATTATTACAAGAAGTGTCACCCAGATAATAATGGAACTTAACTAATGAAAAATCACTCAAATCATGACCTAGCCCAAAAGGAAAATAACCTTTTCACTTGCAGAATTTATTGTAACACTATGATTGTTTGCCATTAAAATGCTACTCGTAGAATGAAATAATTGAGAATGCTTGCTTCAAAATGAAATAGTTTTTTAATTCTTCCCAAAATATTCCAAGCATTATTGAATGACCATTTAGTTCTTTGGAGAAATGACTATGACTTAAGGCCTCTTTGAAATGTAGGACGCCCCCCATCTCCCCTCTTCCCCCCCCACCCCGCTCCCAGCAAGCTCATGAATAATTTTTCTTAGGAATCGTTTGAGGAACCATGCTAATGAGGACTTAAATTTCCAGTTCTTTACCTAATGTGGATTATTACTGGTGACAGTATATCTCTCCTGTGACTATGGGAAGATGGCCTTATTTGAGGAGGGTCACCTCCATGGCCCTTTGGAATTGCATTTTCCATTTTATCACTTCACTGCTTCTTGAGATAGATTACTGCAGATGTTCAGATCAAAATATCATGTGGCCAGCAGTCTACACCAGGCAGTCTTATTCAACTCCTGTTAAAATACCTATGATGACACAGAAAACAAAAATAGGGAAAATGTGGAAATTTACAATGATGACTAAAAGGAACCCTGATGAACAACAAATGCCAAAATCTTGGAGGAGTCCTCCCTTATCATAAAAAAGGCAAATGGGTGTTCCTGCTGTGGTTCAGTGGTTGATGAACCCAGCTAGTATCCATGAGGATGCAGGTTCGATCCCTGGCTTTGCTCAGTGGGTGGGGGATGCGGCATTACTGTGAGCTGTGATTTAGGTCGCAGACACAGCTTGGATCTGGTGTTGCTATGGCTGTGATGTAGGCCAATGGCTGCAGCTCTGATTCGACTCCTAGCCTGGGAGCCTCCATATATCACAAGCGCAGCCCTAAAAAAGAAAACAGCCCCCCACCAAAAAAAAAAAAAAAAAAAAAAAAAAGGCAAATGGAGTAGATTTAAGGAATACCTAATGACATGCCTAGGTTTGATTTATTGATTTATTTATGTATTTGTTTATTGTCTTTGGGGGGCTGCCCCTGTGGCATATGGAAGTTCCCAGGCTGGGGTCTAAATCGGAGCTGTAGCCGCTGGCCTGCACCATAGCCACAGCAATGCCAGATCTGAGCCTTGTCTGTGACCTACACCACAGCTCATGGCAACAATGGATCCTTAACCCACCGAGTGAGGCCAGGGATCGAACCTGCACCCTCATGGATCCTAGTCAGGTTCGTTGCTACTGAGCCACAATGGGAACTTCAGACCTAGGTTTTGGGTCATGCAGGAGTGACAACTGACAAATGTAAGGAGACAGTATGCTTTCTACTCTCTATTGCCTTAGAGACCCAGGGATTGTACCCACCAGAAAATAGTGTAGTTGTCTGACCTTGCAGGTATTGATCCAATACGTGGCTGAAACACTCATTTCCCGTTAATTCCCCAGCCCATTACCTCATTTTTCTCCACATGTATAAGAAAAAGCCATCCCAGACAGCAAGGAGAAGGAATTAGGAATATCGATCAGAGATTGATTAGAGGTTGTTTATATTTTGATAGGTGCATGATCTTATTTTAGTTTGCGGTCCTCCAGAAGCTGACATTGAGACAATAAAGCAAATTACTTACTTTGGAAATGATCGCAGCAAAGTGTGGTGGAGACTTAGTGACCCGGGGAAGAGAGGACAGTGAATACAAGTTCTTATCCAGCAAGTGAGCACTTTAGCAGACCAGAGCTTAATCTCTTTAAGGAACTCAGAGTCAGCCCACTTAAGAGGTGAGGGAGCTGGGATATTTATACACACATCCCCATCAGTTATTAGTTCCAGCTGGCTCCCGGGGGCCTGGTGTCATTTTCCTGGTACATCTGGGTGCGGTACATAGAGGTGGAGTTGCTCTGTAGGCCAGAGAAAACCCCTAGGCACATAAATCCAGGTGCTGACAGGGAGAAAGTTGATGTGCTCTGAAGTGCTAGGGGTGAGGGGGGTGGGGCCGGCAACCAACAGCATCTACTGTGTCCAGACTTTGTACCACTCACAACCCCTGTGCCCTGTGCTAGGTTACTCTACCTTGTCACTGATGTTTCAAGGTCACAGCAAAAAAGCGAAAGAGTCTACCATAGGGAGATCAGTGGGCTGGGGTCTCACTATCTGCTGCCATGGTTTGTCACAAGGTGTTCATCCATCATTTCCCCTCTCTGTCACCCTTTGTAGAGGCCCCGCCTCTCAGCTAGCATTTCTGTAGGTTTAGGTGGATTGCTTGGTGGAGTCACCCAGCTCTTTATCTCGGGGAAGTCTAAGTCCCAGGTTATGACAGATTTCTTCTGTGCCGCGCTCGTGACCTAGTGGGTCTGAGAATGCCCAACTCAAAAGGCACTGCTGGTTGCACAGTCCCTTGATGTTCCATGCTCTGGTGCTCAGTCATCCCATGGCCCCAGGAGCATTTAGGAGCTGCTTTCTGAGCAGTGAAAAGCCCTCGGCTGCAGATGGCAGGGGCTCCTTCCAGACCTCTTGGGGTCTGCACTGTGATTTTCTTGTTGACTCTTGTCAAAGATTCTACAGATGTGAGTGTCATGGGATCATCTGGTCACAAAACCCAAGCACGAGGGTTGCTTGCACCACACCTGGGCCAGCAGCAGAGTTCTCTTTGGCTCCAGGCCCATCTGCTTGGGCTGCCACAACCAAATCCCACGGAGTGAGTGGCTTAAATAATAGAAACTTATTGTCTCACAGTTCTGGAGGCAAGACGTCTTCAAGGTATTGGCAGGTCTGTTTTCTTCTGGTGTCTCTTCTGGGCTTGCTGATGGTGGCCTTCTTGCTGTGACCTCACATAGCTTTTCCGCTGTGTGTGTATGTACCCCTCGTGTCTCTTGTATGTCCAGATTTTTCTCTTCTTACAGAGACATCACTCACATTGCTTTAGGGCCCACCCTAGTGATCTCCCCCTAATCCAATCATGTCTTTAAAGGCCCGATCTCCAAATATAGTTGCATTCTGAGGTACCAGAATTTGGGGCCAGTCCTGGAATTTGGAGGGACACAGCAGAGTTTATAATACCCACTCAAAACTGACAGCCTTCTGACTCACTACGAGATGGGTTGGAGCAGCATTCAAGTGTGAGGGAGGATGCAGTCTTCAAAATTTGGAAAGTTATACGAAGTAGCGTGCCTCTTTCTTCATGGTAAGGGGTGCCAGGTACACAAATGTGCTTCCGCTTGGAGTGACCTGTGGGGGGGGGTCCCAAACCACTGGACCCCTGAAAACGTTAATGATCAAGGCACAGCCTTTGGTTGTGTATGAGGTGCCTGTCTTCTCTCTGATCCACGTGCATCGGACCTTTGCATCCAACGTGCCTGGCACTGGCTGCTCCCCGGGCACGGTTAAATGATGTCATCGGTACGGTGGAACACCCAGACCTTGTGCAGGATACTCAGATGATCACGCTCCTGTTAAATTCTGTTGTGACAGAGAGCAGGGAGGTTAACATAGCCCTGAGGGCCTGGCAGTGAATGCATGTTGCTGTCTGTTGCAAGTGACAGCAACTGCTTTCGATCCTCCTTTCTCGTGGGGGTTGAAAAGAACACATTTTCCAATTCAGTAGCCTTACACCAAGTGCTAGAGGCCATGCTGATCTGTTAGAGTAAATAAAGATACTGCATCTGGAACAGCGGCTGTGATCGGGGTCGGTGCTTGGTTAAGTTTATGGTAGCCTACCACCAGTGACATGATCCAATTGGCTTTTTCTAGGGCACAGATCGGTGAAGTAAAGAGGGATGATGGCGACTGTCCTAGCCTCCTACAGTCTTTGAGGGTCTGGGAGGATGGCCCCAATCTGTGCCATTCTACCTATAGTGGAGCCTTGCTTCTGGAGGTCTTGTCAGTGGGGGATGAGGGCAGTTGCAGGGTTTTTACCTGCTTTCTCTACAGGGTATCAGTCAGGGTCCAGTCAGAAGACAGATAATACACAAGCTATTTTAACAAAGAGAACTTAATGTAAAGGATCATTAAGTAGTTATTGAAAAACTGGAGAGGCCAAGAGAGAACACTACGGTATTCTGGAAATTACAGGTAGCAACTGCCATGGTTCTGGCTGGGGGAGCAGAGGGAAAAGTTGGAATTCATCACTTGGAAGCTTGGAATGGGAGCTGAAACTCAGACTTGTGAAAGGGGTCACTTCTCAGCCTGTTCTGATGGCTCTGCTCTCAAAGGACGGCCCCTGGGGCTGTGGTCCAGAACCCTGACGAGACCCTAGCTGACTGGTGCTGGTGTTTCTGAGGGCCACTGTGAGGCTGGTCCTGCAGGTGTTGGAAAAACTGCATGCTAGATCAACTGCTGTGACTGCAGCAAACTGCCAGGGTGAGACATGAGACTCAGGTGATGCTGAAGGAACAGGAGGCAAAAAAGAAGCAGTCTCCTTATCCTGCTGGCATTCCCTCTCGGCAGAGCTCAAGGCAGCCAACTGGCAGAGCAGAAATGTGGTTTGCAGAGGCCCAGTCCCAGGATCACAGAACAGAACAGAGGAAGGGGGTAGGCTGAAGTTGAGAGACAGTAGCTTAATAATTAGCAGAGGGTTCTTATTCCAGAGGTCAGGCCACCAGTCTGAGAATCTACCAATAAATATTTATCCAAATGATGCACTTAAGAACTAGGGAAATGACCACAGGGAATGTTCACAAACACACTGGAACCCTAAGGCAGACTTGACCCCAGACCCACGGATCACCTAGCCTTCAGTGCCCCCTCTATAACATGGGGGCCTTAATGGTATCGGGCCCCTAAGTATTAGTGTCAAACCACATTCTGAACCTCATAGCCCTTGCAAAATCATGTGGATATTTTTCTTTCTTTGATGTACCATTACTCAGGTGAATGGCTCTGTCACCTTGGGAATCACTGCCGTGGACACTAGCTGTAGCATTTCAGAGTTCTCCACAAATGGACCCAGCCACTCCTTCAACTGATTGGCTCTAGATCTTCTGAGAAGAGGCTCTGGAAACTGATTGAAGGAGCATGACTTTCCACTGGGGTAGCTGACAAGAAATACCCTTGTCGTCTGGCCATCTAGCTCATCCTCAGGGACACCATGGCAGCCCCAGCTGCCATTGTGACCTTGTCTCTATAATGATAATGATTGCCTGGCCTCTGATGGCCAAGTTCTACTGCCTGGCCTCTGCTCTTCTGGAAAATCATCATCCCCATTGGCATTAGGAAGTCCAATGGCGGTTGTCTTCTTTAGTCTTGCATTGGCAATATGAGATGCTAGAGATACTGCTGAGGCCAGTACAGCCCCTTCAACTTATATCTTCCCCCAGTTCATGACAAGAGAGTGTCTACTCATTGATGGCATTTTATGTCATCACCACCCGGCTTGTCATAATGCCTGGATTCAAATCTTAGTTTTGCTAGTTGCTTGTAGTATGCCCTTGGGCAAGTTACTCTGTGTCTCAGTTTCTCTCCCTGTAAAATGGGAATAAAAGAGTACTTACCTTTGGGCTGTTGGTTGGTTTCAGTGGGTTAATATGTAATTGCTTAAAACAGCACCTTACATGTCATAAGCCTTTACAGAATATTAGCTATTATCATTCTTATTAAAGTAAAAAAACATTCACCAGAACGCTAACCATTTTTGTTCAGCATCAGTCTGGAAATGATAAAAAGCAATTAGACCAATAAGTGAGGTCAAATATTGGAGAAGGGACAAAATTATTTATAGATTATAAAGTTGACCACTTGGAAAAATTCAAGAATACCAATGAAAAGTTCTTCAGAAAATGAGAGAATACAGTAAAGTCAACAGTTTTTTTTTTTTTTTTTTAACATTCAAAGTAGCCATCCAAAATACTAAATAATTAGGGGGTACATCCTTACAAAGTCACAGTACTTATGTGAAGGAAACTGTGAAACTTTAAAAGCAGCTAGAGCTTTTCTTCTTTCGGCTCGGGGGAGGCCAAGGGGCAACTTTCTTCGGTCATCCCAGATTCGGGTTCTTCTGACACCAGCCACCTCCACCATGCCACAGAAGTCAGACCCCAGTAAGATTAAAGTCGCACACCTGAGGTGCACCTGTAGAGAAGTCGGTGCCACATCTGTCCTGGCCCCCAAGATTGGCCCCCTGGATCTGTCTTCAAAAAAAGGTTGGTAATGACATAGTCAAGGGGATGGCGATTGGAAGAGTCTGAGGATTACAGTGAAACTGACCACTTAGAAGAGACAGGCCTTGATTGAGGTGGTTCTTTTGCCTCTGCCCTGATCATCAAAGCTCTCAAGGAACCGCCAAGAGACAGAATGAAGCAGGAAAATCATTAAGCACAATAGAAACATCACTTTTGATGAGATTGTCAACATTGCCTGACAGATGTGGCACTGATCTTTGGCTAGAGAACTCTCCGGAACCATTAAAGAGATCCCAGGGACTGCCCAGTCTGTGGGCTGCTGTGTTGATGGCTGCCACCCTCATGACATCAACAGTGGTGTGATGAACTGTCCAGCTAGTTAAGAACTACAAAGTAAAGAAAATAAAGGGTTGTTTGACAACTAAGAAAAAAAAAATAAATAAAAGCAGTTAGATATGGGAGTTCCCTGGTGGATCAGCAGGTTAAGGATCTGGCATTGTCACTGCCATGGCCCAGGTTCAACCCCTGGCCTGGAAACTTCCACATGCCATGGGTGTGGCCAGAAAAAAGAAAAGCAGCTAGAAATTTCCTGCGTTGTATATATATCAGTTTTGTAATTGGAAAAAAAATGAGGGTAAAATTAAGGAAATCTAAGGGCTCCATGACTCAGCCAATCTCTGCTCTCATGTTCTGGGTCTCAAGTTTACGTAGAGGTTCTGGAAAAACAGAGACAATAAGCAAGTATATAGTGAAGCCCAGTATTGTGGCAGCATCTTACACTATAACAAAGAAGAGATTAAAGCCCAAGGAGATTCTAGGCCATTCTTTTGAATGGTTCTTCAATACAACATTTTCTTACTACTAAGAAATTCATTTTGGGGAATTCTCATTGTGGCAGAGTGGAAATGAATCCAACTAGTATCCATGAGGATGTGGGTTCGATCCCTGGCCTCGCTCAGTGTGTTTGGGATCTGGCGTTGTCATGAGCTGTGGTGTAGGTCACAGATGTAGCTTGGATCCTGTGTTGCTGTGGCGGTGGCGTAGTCTGGCAGTTGATAGTTCTGATTTGACCCCTAGCCCAGAACTTCCATATGCCACAGATGCAACCCTAAAAAAAAAAAATTCATTTTGGAGTTCCCTGGTGGCTCAGCAGATTAAGCATCTGATGTCACTGCTGAGGTTTGGATCACTGCTATGGTGGGGGTTTGATCCCTGGCCTGGAAACTTCTGTGTGCCTTGGGTGTGGCCAAAAAAAAAAAAAAAAAGGAAATTCATTTTTCTATCAGTTGGATGACTGGTTACCCACTGAAATGGATATTAATGCATCTTTATTTTATGCAGCCAGAAGGGAAAAAACGAAGATAACTGCCAATTCCACTCCCACCCTTCAGTTCATTCTAGTGTGAGATGAACCCCAAGAAATGGGATTTATGGGCCTCCCATTCTGGATCCTATTTGCTTTCAACCTCCAATTCCTTCTTCATTTTTGGTGACAATCCAACCTACCCTACAAAACTCATACTTTCTTACCAAAAAAAAAAAAAAAAAAAAAAAAAGAACAAATGTCTAACCAGGGGCTGGCTTTGGCAGTTTGAGCTGTTTTGTCAATAGTGTGTTTGAGTCTCTAGAGAACACTTAAAGTTGGCTGCAGTATTTCATCAGAACTATTCAATATCAGTGACTGATGGGCCTCACGGTGGATGATGTATCCATAATTCATAAGGCCGTCTACACTGGAGAGAAGACATACTGTGATCTCAGAATCTTTGTTCAAGGGGCAGAGAAAAGAACATGCTTAAAAGTACAGTGAAGCCATTGTTACAGTTGAATTTTATCTTTCCAAGGGATAGAAAAGATGCAATCGGTGATTTCAGGAGCTAGATCTTTCTCTTACAATGCAGAGGAGAACAGTGCGTGGCTACTATTGATTATTTTACTGGATGGAGTAAACCAGGATGACTTAACCTTGTTTTCCTCTATGTATCCAGTGAGACCCAAGATATTGATATGTAAAAGCACTTAAACACACAGGGTTATGGCCTAGAGCTGTCAAGAGCTGTTTGGAATTAGAAAGAGCTGGAATTATCCATTTGGAAGAGATCTGCCCAACAGCCCAGGACTATAAATAGTCCTAAGTGAGCCTGGCTTGTAGCTCAAGTTGGCTGAAGGTCTCAGCTCTTCCCAGGGGACGAAGACCCAGGAGGAATGAGGCAGAAAAGGAATCTGGGCATTTGTCTTGCTGATTCCCTGGTCATTACAGCTGTCTCGGGGAAGGCCTATTAGCTCAATAAATAGTTCATCTCTCCTCTCTCTCCCTCCCTCTCTCCCCCTGTCCCCCTTCCTGTCCTGAAAACAAAAACAAACAAAACAAATGTAAACAAAAAAACCCCACAAAATAAAATCCTCAAACACAAAAATTAATAAAACAAAGCTTTCCTGGTTACATTCGGGGATTGGTTACTAGGTATTGAAGATATATATAGCCTATTTATTGGTAGATCTGAATTTGTGTTTCAGAAATCTCTGAATGTCTGTGGGTAAAATAATGTGAGGAAGCTGTCAGAATTATCTCATATTTCTCACACTTTTACTGTCTGCTGTGCCTGTTTAATTTAACCCTCACTGCTCTCTGCAGAAGGTGTGATGATGCCTGTGTTACAGGTGAGGGAGATGCTGCCCTGAGAAGGGCACTGTTCAGTGATGTGACTCAGTCAAGGTCTCTTCCAGGTCATAAGAACAGCGACCTGTCCGTGGCAAGCGGCCTCAGAGCTGCCTCAGCTCATATGATTGGTATCCTTCACTATATGTGATATGCTTTCCAAAGTTTTCCGTGAAATTGTACTAAGATCCTCCAGGTCATTGCAGTTTTCAAACTTTGACCCATTTGCTTCACATATTGGTGAGTGGAAGGCCCAGTAGGTAAGTGGGAAGTGTTTGTGAGGTCCAGGCCATGGATGTGATCATCAACACACATCAGTTAGTCTTTATTTTTGTTTTTCTTTTTCTTTTAAATTTATTTTACTTTTATTTTTTATTGCTCAATGAATTTATTACATTTATAGTTGTATAATGATCATCACAATCCAATTTCATAGGATTTCCATCCCACCACCCCAGTGCATCCCCCCACCCCTGAACTGTCTCCTTTGGAAACTATAAGCTTTTCAAAGTTTGTGAGTCAGTATCCGTTCGGCAAAGAAGTTCAGTTGGTACTTTTTTCAGATTCCACATGTCAGTGAAATCATTTGATGTTGGTGTCTCATTGTCTGATTGACTTCACGTAGCATGATAATTTCTAGGTCCATTCATGTTGCTAAAAATGCTGGTATTTCGTTCCTTTTAATGGCTGAGTAATATTCCATTGTGTATATGTACCACATCTTCTTGATCCAGTCCTCTGCCAATGGACATTTAGGTTGTTTCCATGTCTTGGCTATTGCAAAAAGTGCTGCAATGAACATTGGAGTAAACGTGCCTTTTCGAGTCATGGTTTTCTCTGGGTAGATGCCCAGGAATGGGATTGCCGGATCAAATGGTAGTTCTATTTTAGTTTTCTGAGGAAATCTCCATACTGTTTTCCACAGTGGTTGCTCCAATTTACAATCCCACCAACAGTGTGATAGGGTTCCTTTTTCTCCACACCCTCTCCAGCACTTATTGTTTGTAGACTTTTTGATGATGGCCATTCTGGCTGGTGTAAGGAGGTAACTCGTAGTGGTTTTGATTTGCATTTCTCTAATAATGAGTGATGTTGAACATCATTTCATGTGTTTCTCAGCCATCTGTATGTCTTCTTTGGAGAATTGTCTGTTTAGAACTTCTGCCCATTTTTTGATGGGGTTGTTTGTTTTTTTGGTATGGAGCTGCAGAAGGTGGTTATAAATTTTGGAGATTAATCCCTTGTCAGTCAATTCATTTGCAAAGATTTTCTCCCATTCTGTGGGTTGTCTCTTCGTTTTGTTTAGGGTTTCCTTTGCTGTGCAGAAACTTTTAAGTTTGATTAGGTCTCCTTTGTTTATTTTTGTTTATATTGTCATTACTCTAAGAGGTGGATCTGAGAATATATTGCTGTGGTTTATGTTGGAGAGTGTTTGGCCTATGTTTTCCTCTAAGAGTTTTATAGTGTCTGGTGTTATATATAGGTCTTTAATCCATTTTGAGTTTCTTTTTGTGTATGGTGTTAGGGAGTGTTCTAATTTCATTCTTTTCCATGTGGCTGTCCAGTTTTCCCAGCACCACTTATTGAACAAGCTGTCCTTTCTCCATTGTATATTCTTGCCTTCTTTGTCATAGATTAGTTGGCTGTAGGTACATGGGTTGAATTCTGGACTTTCTGTCCTGTTCCACTGATCTGTGTTTCTGTCTTTGTGCCAATACCATACGGTTTTGATGATTGTTGCTTTGTAGTATAGTCTAAAGTCCGGGAGCCTGATTTCTCCAGCTCCATTTTTCTTTTTCAGGATGTCTTTGACTATTCTGGGTCTTTTGTGCTTCCAAACAAACTTTGAAATGTTTTGTTCGAGTTCTGTGAAAAATATCCTTGGTAATTTGATGGGGATTGCATTGAATCTGTAGATTGCCTTAGGCAGTATAGTCATTTTGATAATATTAACTCTTCCAATCCACGAGCATGGTATATCTTTCCATCTCTTTGTGTCATCTTTGATTTCTTTCATCAGTGTCTTATAGTTTTCAGAGTACAGGTCTTTTGTCTCTTTAGGTAGGTTTACTCCTAGACATTTTATTCTTTTGGATGCGATGGTAAACAGGATTGCTTCGCTAATTTCTCTTTCTGTTCTTTCATTGTTAGTGTATAGAAATGCTGTCAGGGAGTTCCCGTCGTGGCGCAGTGGTTAACGAATCCGACTAGGAACCATGAGGTTGCGGGTTCGATCCCTGCCCTTGCTCAGTGGGTTAACGATCCGGCGTTGCCGTGAGCTGTGGTGTAGGTTGCAGACACGGCTCGGATCCCGCACTGCTGTGGCTCTGGCGTAGGCCGGTGGCTACAGCTCCGATTCAACCCCTAGCCTGGGAACCTCCATATGCCGCGGGAGCGGCCCAAGAAATAGCAACAATAACAACAACAACAACAACAAAAAAGACAAAAGACAAAAAAAAAAAAAAAAAAAAAAAAAGAAATGCTGTCAATTTCTGTGTATTAATTTTGTATCCTGAGACTTTGCCAAATTCATGGATGAGCTCTAACAGTTTTCTGGTAGTTTCTTTAGAATTCTCTAGGTATAGTATCATGTCATCTGCAAATAGTGATGGTTTTACTTCTTACTTTCCAATTTGGATTCCTTTTATTTCTTTTACTTCTCTGATTGCTGTGGCTAGGACTTCCAAAACTATGTTGAAGGGTAGTGGCGTGAGCGGACATCCTTGTCTTGTTCCTGATCTCAGCGGGAATTCTTTCAGCCTTTCACCATCATTGAGAATGATGTTCACTGTGGGTTTTTTATATATGGCCTTTATTATGTTGAGGTAGGTTCCCTGGATGCCCACTTTCTGAAGGGTTTTTATCAGAAATGGGTGTCGGATTTTGTTAAAGGCTTTTTCTGCGTCTATTGAGAGGACCATGTGGTTTTTATTCTTCAGGTTGTTAATGTGGTGTATCACACTGATGGCTTTGCAGATATTGAAGAACCCTTGCATCCCTGGGATAAATCCCACTTGATCATGATGTATAATCCTTTTAATGTATTGTTGGATGTGGTTTGCTAGGATTTTGTTGAAGGTTTTTGCATCAATGTTCATCAGTGAAATTGGCCTGTAGTTTTCTTTTTTTGTGGAATCTTTGTCTGGTTTTGGTATCAGGGTGATGGTGGCCTCATAGAATGAGTTTGGGAGTATCCCTTCCTCTGCAATCTTTTGAAATAGTTTCAGCAGGATAGGTGTTAGCTTTTCAATAAATGTTTGATAGAATTCGCCTGTGAAGCCATCTGGTCCTGGACTTTTGTTTGTTGGAAATTTTTTAGTCAGTTTCAATTTCAGTTCTTGTGATTTTGGTCCATTCATCTTTTCTATTTCATCTTGGTTTAGTCTTGGAAGATTGTACATTTCTAAGAATTTGTCCATTTCTTCTAGGTTTTCTCTTTTATTGGCATATAGTTGCATATAGTAGTCTCTTATGATCCTTTGTATTTCTGCGATGTCTGTTGTAACTTCTCCTTTTTTATTTCTAATTTTATTGATTTGAGTCCTCTCTCTTTTTTTCTTTATAATTCTGGCTAAGGGTTTATCAATTTTGTTGATCTTTTCAAAGAACCAGCTTTTCATTTCCTTGATCTTTTCTATGGTTTTCTCTGTTTCTATTTCATTGATTTCTGCGCTGACCTTTATGATTTCTTTCCTTCTACTAACTTTAGGTCTTGTCTGGTCTTCTTTCTCGAGCTACTTTAGATGTAAAGTTAGCTTGTTTATTTGAGCTTTTTCTTGTTTCCTGAGGTGGGCTTGCACAAGGACAAGCTTTCCTCTTAGAATGGCTTTTGCTGCATCCCATAGGTTTTGGAGTGTCATATCTTTGTTGTCATTTGCTTCTAGGTATTTTTAAATTTCTTCTTTGATTTCTTCAGGGATCCATTGGTTGTTTAGTAGCATGTTGCTTAGTCTCCACATGTTTGTGTTTTTTGCAGATTTTTTCTTGTTGTTGATTTCCAGTCATATAGTGTTGTGTTTGGAAAAGATGCTTGATATGATTTCAATTTTCTTAAAGTTACTGAGGTTGGATTTGTAGGCCAGGATATGATCCATCTTAGAGAATGTTCCATGTGCACTTGAGAAGATTGTGTATTCTGTTGCTTTTGGGTGGAATGTCCTATAAATATCTATTAAGTCCATCTGGTTTAATGCATCATTCAGGGCCTGTGTGTCCTTATTGATTTTCTGTCTGGTTGATCTGTCCATTGCTGTAAGTGGGGTGTTAAAGTCCCCCACTATTATTGTGTTATTGTCGATTTGTCCTTTTAAGGTTGTTAGCAGTTGCCTTATATATTGTGGTGAACGTATGTTGATATTTAACATTGTTATATCTTCTTCTTGGATTGACCCTTTGATCATTATGTAATGTCCTTCCTGTCCCTTAAAATATTCTCGATTTTAAAGTCTATTTTGTCTGATATGGGTATTGCTACTCCAGCTTTCTTTTGATTCCCATTCACATGGAATGTTTTCTTCCATCCTCCCACTTTCAATTTGTATGTGTCCCTAGAAGTGAAGTGGGTCTCTTGAAGACAGCATATATATGGGTCTTGTTTTTGTATCCATTCAGCCTGTCTGTGTCTTTTGGTTGGGGCATTTAGTCCATGAACATTTAAGGTAATTATTGATATGTATGTTCTTATTGCCATTTTATTAATTGCTTTGGATTTGTTTTTGTTGCTCTTTTTTCTTCCCTTCTCTTGTTCTCTCCTCTTGTGGTTTGATGACTATCTTTAATGTTGTATTTGAATTGATTTTTCTTATTTGTGTGTGTATCAATTGCAGATTTTTGGTGTGCAGTTATTCTGAAGTTTTGATATAAGATTCTATATATATACAAGACTATTTTAAGCTGTTGGTCTCTTAATTGCAAGTGCATCTCCATGGTCCTGCATTTGCATCCTCCTCTTCTCATGCTTTCTGATTTTGGCGGCATAATTGTGCATGGATGATTTCATATCTTTATATATACCTTTCCTGGTGAGCCTTGTCATTTGTGGTATTTTTGTTTCCTGTTGTTGCCTTTTCTTTTCTGCCTAGAGAATTTCCTTTAGTATTTGTTGTAATGCTGGTTTAGTGTTGCTGAATTCTCTTAGCTTTTGCTTATCTGTGAAGCTTTTGATTTCTCCTTCAAATTTGAATGAGAGCCTTGCTGGGTAAAGTAGTCTTGGTTGGAGGTTTTTTCCTTTCGTCACGTTAAGTGTATCATGCCTCTTCCTTCTGGGCTGCAGATTTTCTGCTGAAAAATCTGCCAACAACCTTATTGGGGTTCCCTTGTATGTTCTTTGTTTCTTTTCCCTTGCTGCTTTCAATATTTTCTCTTTGTCTTTAATTTTGGTCAGTTTGATTAATATGTGTCTTGAGGTGTTCCTCCTTAGGTTTATTTTATATGGTACTCCTTGTGCTTCCTGGATTTGAGTGAGTGGTTCCTTTCCCACGTTAGGGAAATTTTTGGCTATTATCTCTTGGAATATTTTTTCTGTCCCCTTCTCTCTGTCTTCTCTTTCTGGAACCCCTATAATATGGATGTTGGTGGATTTAACTTTGTTCCAGAGTTCTCTGAGACTCTCTTCATTTGTTTTCAATTTTTTTTCTCTTTTCTGTTCTGCATCTGTAATTTCTACTAATCTGTCCTCCATCTCACTTATTTGTTCTTCTGCCTCCTGTATTCTGCTGTTGGCTCCTTCTAACAAATTTTTTGTTTCAGTTATTGTATTTTGCATCTCTGCTTGCCTAAGTTTGAAATGTTGTCTTTCTTTGCTCAGTGTTTCCTGTACATTATACATCTTTGCCTCCAGTTTGTTTCCAATGTCTTGCATCATCTTCAGCATCAACAGTCTAAAGTCTTTTTCCTGGAGGCTGAGAATCTCCTGATCACTTAGCTGACTTTCTGTGTTTTTTTCTTTCTCCCTCATCTGAGTTATAGTTCTCTGTCTTTTCATTTTTATACGTTTTTGGTGTGGTGACCTTTTTACAGATGATAGAGTTGTAGCCTCTGTTATTTCTGGTGTCTGCCCCCCTTGTGGCTGAGGTTGGTACAGGGGCTTGCTGTAGACTTCCTGATGGGATGGACTGGTGCCTACCCACTGGTAGGTAGAGCTGATTCCTGTCCTTCTGGTGGGTGGGCTTTGTCTCTGGATGAAATTAGAGGCAGCTGTGTGCCTGGGGTGTCTTTAGGCAGCCTGTTTACTGAGGGGTGGGGCTGTGATCCCACCTGGATTGTTATTTGGCCTGGGGCTTCTCAGCACTGATGGGCAGGGCCAGATTTTCCCCAAATGGCCACCTCCAGAGAAAGGCACTCTGCTGAATATTCCCAAGAGCTTTGCTTCCAATGTCCTTCCCCCACAACAAGCCACATTCACCCCTGTTTTCCCAGGAGGTTCTCCAAGAACTGCAGTCAGGTGTGACCCAGATTCTAATGGAGACTTAGCTTTGCCCTTGGACCCAGTGCACATGAAAGTCTGTGTGCACCTTTTAAAAATGGGGTCTCTGTTTCCCCCAGTCCCATGGAGCTCCTGCGCACAAGCTCCACTGGCCTTCAATGCCAGATGCTCTGGGGGCTTCTTCTCCCAGTGCCAGATCCCCAGACATGGGATTTTGATGTGGGTTCAGAACTCTCACTCCTATAGGTGAGTCTCTCTGAACCAGTTACTTTCCAGTCTGTGGGGCTTCCCACCTGGGAGGTATGGGGTTGCTTATATTGTGTAATCATCCCTCCTACCTCTTGATGCGGCCTCCTCTTTGTCTTCTGGAGTAGGATATCTTTTTGAAAGTTTCCAGTCCACTTGGTTGAAGCTTGCTCAGCATTTGGTTGTAAATTTTGTTGTTTTTAGGAGAGAAGTTGAGCTTCAGTCCTTCTATTCTGCCATCTTAATCCCATCCCGCCCTGTTAGTCTTTAAATGTAGTTTATATACACACAGATACAGCCTTAATATCAATAGCTGGGTGTCTTGGTCACAATGGGGAGAAATAACAGTAGCTTCTGAGTACTGTGCTAAGCACTTAAAACTCTTTTAATCCATTTGTTATTGAACAAAGTTCATGTGTCCGATGCACAGTGAAGCCAAATAAACTGAAATGTCTCGGTTTGGAGCAAAGAAAAGTTTATTGTAGGGTCCAGCGAGGAGAATGGATGGCTTGTGCTCAAAATCTCCAAACTCCCTGATGGTTTTGGGGAAAATATTTTTATAGGCAAAACTTGGGGTGAGGACTGAAGGGTGTGTGGCTTTCTTATGACTGTTTGGTGGTCAAGTAGCAGAGTGGTGCTCCAGGAATCTGGTGCTTAGCTTAAAGTTTCCATCCCCCACCTGGGTGGGGGCCTTGGTTCTGCAGAAGAGCTCAAAGATGTTATTATATATATTTCTTAAAGAGGAACCAGGACCCTGCCCCAAGGCTCTACTCTTGTTTCTTGATTTATCCTCCCTATGTCTGTATTTCTTCCCTTCCCTGATTAGCAACCATTTGAACCTACCCTTTGAAATTCAGGGAAGGTCATGGAGGCTGGATGAAGCCTGTTTCCTACACATAAGAAATGGGGTACGCAGAATTTGTACCTAGGAGCCCCACAGGGTCCTGCTTGGTTTCACTTTCAACATTCCCTTGCGGTAGCAAGGAATATATACATATACATATATACATATATATATACATATATATATATATATACACACACACACATTTGTATATAAAATATATACATATATATACACATTTGTATATAAAATATATATCTTTATATATATATGCATTCTTTATATTCTTTATATATATATATATATATATCTATCTTTCTGTAGATATATAGATATAAAGAAGCTACCTCATGGGAATGTTGAAAGTGAAACTGAGCAGCATCCTGTGGGGTTCCTAAGTACCATATATATATGTGTGTGTGTGTGTGTGTGTGTGTGTGTGTGTATTCTTAATTATAGTTGATCTACAATGTTGTGCCAATTTCTGCTGTACAGCAAAGTGACCCAGTCACATATATATACATTCCCTTTCTTATATTATTTTCCATCATGGTCTATCTCAAGAGACTGGATATAGTTCCCTGTGCTGTACAGTAGGACCTCATTGCTTACCCATTCTAAATATAATAGTTTGCATCTACTAACCCCATACTTCCAGTCCATCCCACACCCCCCCCCACCCCCTCGTCAATCACAAGTCTGTTTTCTATGTCTGTGAGTCTGTTTCTGTTTTGCAGATAGGTTCATTTGTGTCGTATTTTAGATTCCACATATAAGTGATATCATGTAGTATTTGTCTTTCTCTTTCTGACTTATATCGTTAGTTATGAGAATCTCTAGTTGCATCCATGTTGCTGCAAATGATATTATTTTCTTTTTTATGTATGAGTAGTATTCCATTGTATATATGTCCCACATCTTTTTTTCATTTTTTAAACTTTTATTGAAGATTTACGTTATGATAATTTCTTCTGTAAAACAAAGTGATTTAGTTATTCATATACACACATCTATTCTCTTTCAGATTCTTTTATCACATAGATTATCACAGAATATTGGGCAGACTTTTCTGTACTATACAGCAGGTCTCTACTGGCTAATGATTCCATATACCTCAGCATGCATATGCCAATCCCAAACCTACAGTCCATCCCCCAAACCCCATCTGTCGCCTTTGGTAACCATGTTTTTCAAAGTCTGTGAGTCTGTTTCTGTTCTGCAAAAAAGTTCATTTGTATCTTTTTTTTTTAGATTACACATGTAAGTGATATCATATTATGCTTGTTTTTCACTGTCTAAATTCACTTAGCATGATAATCTCTAGGTCCATTCATGTTGCTGCAAATGGATTTATTTCATTCTTTTTTATGGTTAATATTCCATTGTATATATGCACCAATCCATTCACTTGTCAGTGCGTGTTGAGGTTGCTTCCACATCTTGGCAGTTCATAGTGCTGCAGTGAGCATTGGGGTGTGTGTATCTCCTCGAATTGTGGTTTCTTTGATAGATGCCCAGGAGTGGGATTACTGGATCACAGGGTAGTTCTATTTTTAGTTTTTTTTTTTGTGGAAACTCTGTACTGTTTTCCATAGTGGTTGCACCAATTTACATCCCCAGCAACATTGTAAAAGTGTTTCTTTTTCTCCACACTCTCTCCAACATTTATTGTTTGTAGACATTTTGATGATGACCATTCTGGCTGGTGTAAATGTTTGTGGACATTTTAATGATGACCATTCTGGCTGGTGTAAACTACTACAAACCTGCTAGTAGTTTTGATTTGCATTTCTCTGATAATAGTGACATTTAGCATCGTTTCATGTGTCTTTTTTTTTTGGCCATCTGTATGTCTTCTTAGGAGAAATGTCTACTTAGGTCTTCTGCCCATTTTTTTAAATTGTGTTGTTTGTTTTTTTAATATTGAGCTGTAGGAGGTGTTTGTATATTTTGGAGATTAATCCTCTGTCAGTTGCTTCATTTGCAAATATTTTCTCCCATTCTGTGGGTTGTCTTTTCATTTTGTTTACAATTTCCTTTGCTGTGCAAAAATTTTTAAGTTTAATTAGGTCCCATTTGTTTATTTTTGTTTTTATTGCCATTACTTTAGGAGGTGGATCTGAGAAGATATTGCTGTGATTTATGTTAGAGAGTGTTCTGCCTATGTTTTCCTCTAAGAGTTTTATAGTATCTGGTTTTACATTTAGGTTTTAATCCATTTTGAGTTTATTTTTGTGCATGGTGTTAGTGTTCTAATTTTATTCTTTTGCATGTAGCTGTCCAGTTATACCAGCACCAGTTACTGAAGATTGAAGATTGTCTTTTCTCCATTGTATATTCTTGCCTCTCTGTCATAGATTAGTTGACCATAGATGTGTGGGTTTATTTCTGGGGTTATTTCTATTCTGTTCTGTTGATTTATACTTCTGTTTGGGTGCCAGCACCATACTGTTTTGATGACTGTAGCTTTGTAGTATAACCCGAAGTCAGGGGTCCTGATTCCTCCAGCTCCATTTTTCTTTCTCAGGATTACTTTGTCCATTCAGGGTCTTTTGTGTTTCCATACAAATTAAAAAGTTTTTTTGTTCTAGTTCTGTGAAAAATACCATTGGTAATTTAATAGGAATTGCATTTGTAGATTGCCTTGGGTAGTATAGTCATTTTGACAATACTGATTATTCTAATCCAAGAGCATGGTATATCTTTCCATCCATTTGTGTCATCGTTGATTTTTTTTTTTTTTTGTCAGCATCTTATAGTTTTCAGAGCACAGGTCTTTTGTCTCTTTAGGTGGTTTTTTGCTATATATTTTATTCTTCTTGATGCTGTGGTAAATGGGATTGTTTTCCTAATTTCTCTTTCTGATCTTTGTTAGTACATAGACATGTAATAGATTTCTGTGTATTAATTTTGTATCCTGCAATTTTGCCAATTCCATTGATGAGCTCTAACAGTTTTCTGGTAGCGCTTTTAGGATTTTCTATGTATAGTATCATATGCCACATCTTCTTAATTCATTCATCTGTTGATGGATATTTAGGTTGTTTCCATGTCTTGGCTACTGTACTGAACATACAGGTGCATATATCTTTTTGAGTCATAATTTTTTCCAGATATATGCCCAGGGGTAGGCTTGCTGGATCATATGGTAGTTCCATATTTAGTTTTCTAAGGAACCTCCATACTGTTTTCCACCATAGTTTTACCAACTTACATTCCCACCAACAGTGTGGGATTGTTCCCCTTTCTCCACACCCTCTCAGCATTTGTTATTTGTAGACTTATTAATGATGACCATTCTGACTGGTGTTACCTACTGGAGTTTTGATTTTCATTTCTCTAATAATTGGTGATGTTGAGCACTTTTTCATGTGCCTACTGGCCATCTATATGTCTTCTTTGTAGAAATGCCTATTTAGGTCTGCCCATTTTTTGATTGGGTTGTTTGTTTTTTGTTGTTGAGTTGTTTGAGTTTGTATATTTTGGAGATTAAGTCCTTGACATTTGCATTATTTGCAACTATTTTCTCCCATTCCATAGGTTGTCTTTTTTTTTTTAATAGTTCCTTTTGCTGTGCAAAAGCTTGTAAGTTTGATTACGTTCCATATACTTACTTTTGTTTTATTTCTGTTGCCGTTGGAGACTGACCTAAGAAACACTTTTATGGTTTATGTCAGAGAATGTTTTGTCTATGTTCTCTTCTAGGAGTTTTATGGTGTCATGTCTTATGTTTAAGTTTCCAAGTTGTTTTGAGTTAATTTTTGTGCATGGTATGAGGTAGCTACTATATTATCTCCATTCTAGAAATGAGAAAATTGAGACCTAGAGAGGTTATGTAACTTGTCTGAAGTCCTACAGCTTGCAGGTAGCAGAGCTGGGCTCACAGCCAGGCTGCCTGACTGCAAGGTGTGTTTTCTCCCCCACAACACTGCACTGCTAGCCATAAATCCTTGTGGGTGGATTTGTCCCCTAATCACCAAGTCTGCTCCTAGGCTGAGCAGTTCCTAAGCTGAGCTGAGACCTAGGGTAAGGTTGGCTTTGTATCTTTCCCTTTCAGCCTCATCTTCCTGTATTTACCCAGATCCCTCATTCTCTTTCTTTCCTAGTTCTTTCTGACTCCTTGAGACAAACTTACTGGCCTTCATGCCCTCCCTTGGCCCGGGTCTCAATTCTGTTTAGGAACTTCTGGATCTAGAGCACCACTGACCAATGATTCCCAAACACACAGACACACAGACACACAGACACACACACACACACACACACACACACACACACACACACACACACACACAAACTCTTAGTTTAACAATTTGATATGCCTCAGCATTTCTTCAGGTAATGTTCAGGTTTACTCAGTTTGAGAATAATACTGAAACCACACATCTCATATTCGGACTTGAACCCATGTGCTGGGGCTCAAACAAAGCCAAGACTCAACGAGTAGGACTTGAACCCAGGCACTAGGACTCTAACTCAGCCAAAATCCAGATTGGGACCTGAAACCACTGTCTTTTAGTCAAAATCACATATCTGGTCTCAAGACTTAACTGACGTTCTGGTTCTTATATCTCAGTGCAGAAGGAATTCAGCAAGAGACAAAGTGATAGGTAAGAAGTAGATTTATTGATAGAGATATAGTGAAGGATATCTCAGAAAGTGAGAGTGGCCTGGAAGATACACATTCCGTAGCTAAAATGTAGTCCATCTCAAAAGGTGAGAGAGTGGCCCTGAAATATGGGGTAGTTTGTTTTGATGGGCTGTGTAATTTCATAGGCTAGTGAGTAGGAGGATTATTCTAAGAGGTGAAGATTTCCAGGAATTGGGACACTGGCTACTTTTTGGCCTTTTATGGTTAGCCTTGGAACTGTCACGGCACCTGTGGGAATGTCATTTATCATGCTAATTACTACAATGAGTGCATAATAAGGCTTAAGGTCCACTGGAAGTTGAAGCTTCTGCCATCTTGGCCTTAATTGGTTCTAACCAGTCTTTGTCATGTCCTCAATGGCTATGTCATTTTTTTGTCTTTTTGCCTTTTCCAGGGCTGCTCCTGCGGCACATGGAGGTTCCCAGGCTAGGGTTCTAATCAGAGCTGTAGCTGCCAGCCTACACCAGAGCCACAGCAACGTGGGATCCGAGCCACATCTGCGACCTACACCACAGCTCGTGGCAACACCAGATCCTTAACCCACTGAGCAAGGCCAGGGATTAAACCCGCAACCTCATGGTTCCTAGTCGGATGCGTTAACCACTTAGCCACGACAGGAATGCCTCTCAATGGCTATGTCATTTTTTAAAAAAGGTTGTGCCCTGTTCTCTTCCCTCCTATTTCAGTATCACAGTATACAATGGTCGTAGTCCTGACTGCGATGGGAGTGAAAAAGTTAAAACCTGTCTGAACACAGTTTAGCTCGTCTTGTTCCCTGAAGTTAAATATTGGCCTACAGTGCTGGTCTCTTGGCTTGGAGAATAGCTGTGTTCTGTTTCTTTGTGTTCTGAAGGGTCCACTTTTGTGCCCTGATACCTAGAAAATCCCACCCTGACTTACATTTGGGTGTTTGAAATGAATGTGTCCTTAGTCTGGGAAGCATTCCATGACATGCTAGCACTTTAAAGCAGAACTGGAACTGGTAATGGGAGTTAGGGAGGAGCTACTACAAATGGTGCAGAGCTTCTAGGAGTCAGTATTTATTCAACTAGCCTTCCAGAGGCGTCTACAGAAATAAGTAATTAAGCAATTTAAACAATTAAAAAAGTCAGTCATTAAAGACAATGTTTCCCCCTTCTAAATGTCTCTAACTTTGAAATAAGAAAGCTCGGAAACGCATCTGGTTCTAAAATAACGCATCTGCCCTCAAAGCCAAGTTTGCTGCTGCTTCTGACAAAGTTAATTCTCTTGATTCCTGGGATATATTTTCAGAGACAGGTGGTTTCTCTAAGGTTCCTTCAGGTCTTCATTACTCAAAGCTCGGGTAATGCATTAAATTTTTTCACTTTGATCAGTTTGGGCCATGGTTGCAGACCTCGGAGGAGTAGAAACTGTTTATACTTAAGTCAAGAGAATTGCTGGCACTTTATGAATCTCAGAAGAGGATTATTAGGGTGGTGGTGTAAATGTCATATTAAATCTTCCACTTTGGCCGTGGCAGTTCACAACGCAAATGAAACAATCTGAAGATGTAAAGAAGCTGGAGATTAGCTGCCAAAGGGCAGGTCCTATCTTAGTTACTGATAGTAAGATCATTCCTCTGTACAGTTAAAAATATGTCTCTCTCTCTCTCACTCACTCACTCACTCACACACACACACACACACACACACACACACACACACACACACACAGAGGCAACAGTATTTAACCATGTAAAAAAAACGCAGCATCTGTTCTGCTTTCTCTCAAGATAAAGTAAGGATGAGTGGGCTTGCATTGCAATGGGAGGCATGAAAATTAAACTTTGCGAAGAGCTTCTTTGTAGGAGGGCTTGAGAAACACCAGAGATACATGAGTAGAGTTTGTAGCATTCAGTTGATTTAAAAAAGTGTGAAAAAGAATGTGCATCTTGTGGCTACTCAAAATATTTGCTAAATTGTATTCGAAGAAAGATGGCATGGATTTGAAGGGGATTAGAATATTCCTCCCCCAAATATGCCATTTTGGCCTGATGATTCTGAGCTGGAGGCAAATGAGAATCAACAGATGCAGAAAGAAACCTCAGATCTTCCCTTATCGGACTAAAAGTAGAAATTCCTGAGAAATGAGGACTGCTATAAATCCCTTCTCCCGGAGGAGTTTTATAACCAGGAGAAGACAGAAAGCTGGCATTGAGATGGGTCAGCAAACAAGCCTCGTGGAAATAACTTTTCTCTTCCCGTTTCTCTCATGTATTTCCTAGGCCCTTTCCTAGTTTGCTACTCTAGCTCAAACCTGTTTATCCTTTGTCTTGTCGTATCCACACAATATATCATTCTGTTTAAAAAGGTATATCACCTCTCAGGCCTACCTGTTTTTTGGATCTTCACTTTTTCTAGGAGGCCCTCCCTATGCACATGTCATAATCAACCTTTATCCTGTTAACCTTGCTTTGAATTTGCAGGGCAGTGGGCACTAAACCTAAGGGGGAAGAGAAAAAAGTTTTTTTTCCCCCTCCCCCATGGATTTGTGTAAAAAGAATGACCACAACAGTCAGAACACAATTTTTCAAATGCCAAGGACCATCTGGGACAGTAATGATGCCTGCGTTTAACTCTCACCTTTGCCACTAACTTGGATGAGTTATTAAATCTCTCTCAACCTTTAGTTATACTTCTATGAACTGGGAGTAATAATAATAATACCTCTTAGAGTAGTTATAACGCATATAATGTACTCATACAGTATGAGGCTCCTTTCCTTGAAATATAAAGTGCATTCTCCTTAGTTTCCAGTATAGATTAGATATGGCTACAATTTTATTTATTTATTTATTTATTTATTTATTTATTTTATCTTTTTGCCTTTTTTTCTAGGGCTGCTTCCTATGGCATATGGAGTTCCCAGGCCAGGGGCCTAATCGGAGCTGTAGCCACCGGCCTACACCAGAGCCACAGCAATGCAGGATCCGAGCCTCATCTGCAACCTACACCACAGCTCATGGCAACGCCGGATCCTTAACCCACGAGCAAGGCCAGGGATCGAACCCCACAGCCTCATGGTTCCTAGTCAGATGCATTAACCATTGCGCCACAAGGGGAACTCCTGGCTATAATTTTAAATGGCTTCCTTGCACTTCTATCTAAAGACAGAAAGAATGAATTGACTAACATCTTCAGATTTCTTTGAGCACTATGATTCCACAGTCTTGTGTAGACTCTTTGATGAATATTTAGTTTTGATGAATATTTAGCAAGGTTTGTTTCCTAGATTTTCCAGAAGGAGACTGAGATAGGAGACACATGCACACAGCTACCTAATCACATTAGCTCACTTGACATTTTCGGATGAGCCATAAGTTGATAAATGAGAAGGGCTGGTCACTGTCATGGTTCATAATGAGATAACCTACATCTTGATGATAACGAATTCTGATGAAGGGAAAGAAATCACCTTTGGGCAAACCCTGCAAATAGGCAGTCATCGCCTGGTTATTGCCTCTACATTTTCGTGGGTGGGAGTCAAAGAGGAGACTCAAGACTTAAACCTGGATAAACATCTTGCAAAGATGGGCCCTGGAGTTACAGCATCTGAGCATGTGGCCTAGGGTGGAAAACGTCAGTGTCATAGAGCTCCTTGCTGGACTGCTCTTTCCTGCTAACCCTCCAGAAACAGATCAGCATGGCAAAACCTAGCATGTGCTTGGCCTTGCCAGGTTTTAGTGGAAAATTCTGCCACTAAAAGCCCCACCTCTGACAGTGCTTTGACATGAAGCTTCATGTAATTGGAAAAGGCAGTAAGATTTTCTGCCCATAAAACACCTCTTAACATGACTAACCTTGAGGTTTCGGAGGTGGTCCTAGCAAATGCAGAAACTTCTCTGTTGTTAGAGACAAAGAAGCTACCAGTATTATCCAACCCGTATCAGGGTCAGCTGTGAAGTTCCCCCAGGGGTCCATAGCTTCAGTTTCCTGCCTCTAGGCAAGTGTGCTTTCAGACTAGGCTACACATACAAAGTTCAATTCTCTTTCTTTGTTACCTTCTCTAATAGCCAAATGAAAATGGATGCTTAGTCCAGACTTCCCAAGACATAGGACTGTATTTGCTACTTATCTGTGTTTTGTAATTTCTGAGGTTTTTGCTTTTGGAGAAATACTGCCCAGGGAAATGTAGAGAAATAGTCTCTTTGATACTAGTTCAGGAAAATGAGATTCTTAAGAACTATGGTTTAGGTGGAGGGAGTGGGGTAGTCTGGGAATCTGGGATTAATAGATGCAAACTATTACCTTTGGAATGGATAAACCATGAGATCCTGCTGTATAGCACTGGGAACTATATCTAGTCACTTGTGATGGAGCATGATGGAGGATAATGTGAGTAAAAGAATGTATATATGTATGTGTGACTGGGTCACTTTGCTGTACAGTAGAAAATTGACAGAGCACTGTAAACCAGCTATAATGGAAAAATTAAAATCATTAAAAAAAAAGAGATTCCCTCTCCTTAGGAAGAAAAATCACTGTTTTCTTCCTACTTTACTCCATTCCAATAAAATGAGATTTTGCAAACCTAAAAAAAAAAAAAAAAAGAACTACAGTTTCAAAATCTCACAGTATTGGAGTTCCCCTCGCAGCTCAGTGGCTAACAAATCTGACTAGGATCCATGGGGGTGCAGGTTTGATCCCTGGCCTTGCTCAGTGAGTCTAGGATCCAGCGTTGCAGTGGCCTGTGGTGTAGGTTGCAGACATGGCTTGGATCTGGCATTGCTTCGGCTGTGGAGTAAGCCAGTAGCTGTAGCTCCGATTGGACCCCTAGTCCAGGAACTTCCATATGCTGCAGGTATGGCTCTAAAAAGGAAAAAAAAAAAAAAACATATCACCAGAGTATTTGTAGGAGTTCCCACTGTGGCTCAGTGGTAATGAACTAGACTAGTATCCAGGAGGTCACAGGTTGATCCTTGGCCTTGCTCCATGGGTTAAGGATCCAGCATTACCATGAGCTGTGGTGTAGGTCACAGATAGGACTGAGATGTGGCATTGCTGCGGCTATGGTGTAGGCCGGCAGCTGCTGCTTGGATTTGACTCCTATCCTTGGAACTTCCATGTGCTGTGGGCATGGCCCTAAAAAGACAAAAAAACCAAACAAACAAAGAAACAAACAAAAAACCTCACAGTATTTGTAGGTTTGTGGCATCATCTTTCCTACCTCCACCCACGTGATACAGCCAAATAGGCCTTCTCTCGTCCTTCTGCCAACCTGCCCACTCCCAGGAGTTTTCTATTTAATTCTGGGAAACTTATCTAAGAAAAGGTTGAATCTTGAAGCAAATAATATGCTGAAATGTCCTGGGTAGGAGTTGCCCGAGGAGTGGGCCAGAACAACTCATGATTCTATGGCTTGAGGAAAAGATCGAAAAATAGAGGCAGGCTCTTCTTCCCTTCCTAAAACCACTTTGGTCCAAGAACATCATGAACTTGGTAACTAGATACCCGTTTAGAAGACAGCCCTTCTATTTTAGAAATGGATTTTCTAGCTGCTTTACAATCCATATAGCAGCACACCAAGTAAATCAATGAAAAATACTATGTGTGCGATTTCTGCCAGAGATATATATAGCTCCCTTGAGCAAAGATTAAGGAAAAAGAAGTAACCAACTTTCCATATCTGGTGAAACCAGAATCATCTTTTAGGTGCTTCTCTCCAGTTTGGGCTATGGCTTTGGGGTATGGTTATTATCTTCCTGCTGCCTTCAGTGATACCTGTCCTCTCAGTGAAGGGGAAGCCCATCACAAAAGTAGTTGTTCATTTCCCAATCTCTGCTCCTAAACGCACTCCTGTTTGTAACAGCAGCTCACCAGGCACTGTGCTGTATATAATGTGTGTATGTGTGTGTGTTTGTGTGTTGGGGGAGAAGGTAGTATATTAGTTTCCTAGAACTATGGTTTAAAAGAGCAGAAATGTATTGTCTCCTAGTTCTGGAGGCCAGAAGTCTGAAACCAAGCTGCTAGGAGCCATGCTCCCTTTGGGGGTGGATCCTTCCTTGACTCGTCTGGTGGTTGCTGGAGTCCTTGACGTTCCTTGGTGTGCAGATGCATTGCTCCAGTCTCAGTCTCCATCTTCCTTCTCCCCATCTCTGTGTCTGAATTTTCTTCTTCTTATAAAGACATCAGTCATTGGGTTACGACCCACCCTATTTCAGTCTGACCTCATTTAAATGTGATTATATCTGCAACCCCCATTTCCAAATAAAATCACCCTCACAGGGGCCTGAACATATTTTTTTTGGAGGATATAGGTCAGTTCACAACAGGGGGATATTTTTTGGAAACCCAAAGTCCATCCTAGTTCCGTCTATATGTTTTCCTACATTGCAGAGTCTGGAATCCTGGGTATCAGAGTTTTGGTTTATAGTCTGTGCAATAAAATCTGTGCAGTAAAATTGTTATCACTTCTGTAGTAGCAGCAGGTAAACTATAGACTTTGATAGAGGGCAGATGTGAGATTTTTTAAATAACTCATGGGTGTCTTTCTGCAAATTGTCTCCTTTGGTGTTGCAGGAAGCTAAGATCATCGGTGGTAGTTTTCTGAAACTCCTATAATTCCAGACTTCTTGGAAGTAATGACATCTTTCCTGGACTTTGCTTGACATAATTCATTATGCTAAGTGAAATAAGCCAGCTACAAAAGAACAAATATTGTTTGATTCCACTTATATGAGTGACCTACAGTAGGCAAAGTCAGAGACAAAGTAGAACAGAGGTCACCAGGAACTAAGAGAAGGGAGAATGGGAAGTTACTGTTTAATGGGAACAGAATTTCAGTTTGAGGAGATGAAAAGCTCTGAAGACGAAAGGTGGTGATGGTTGGGCAACAATGTGAAAGTACTTATATGCCACAGAAATCTATACTTAATAATAATTAAAATGGTAAATTCTATGTTATATATATTTTATCACAATAAATATTGATAATGGAAACTGTGCAGGGGAGGTTAGTATATGGGAACTCTAGGCTCTTTAATTTTCCATAAACTGTTCTAAAAAGTAATTAAATTTTAAGTGCATCAGAGCGCACTTTAATGTAGTGTTGTATGTCAATTGTGTCTCAATTTTTTTTTTAAGTACATGAGAGATCAAAGCAAGGAGAGATCCCATCCAATCAAGGGTACAGACCAGAAAAAACTTCATGGAGGGGGTGGTTTTTGAGAAAAGTCTTAAAAGATGCTAGGATTTCAACAACGGAAGTTGGTGAGAGGGAAGCCACTACAAAGAAACAAAACAACATCAGCAAGTGTAGAGCAAAAATTAAAAGATAGATGAATGGGAGGGATGACCAGTTTAACTGCAATCTATAGGGACTCAAGTGAACAATGATAAAAATTAAAATGTTGGAGTTCCCGTCATGGCTCAGTGGTTAACAAATCCGACTAGGAACCATGACGCTGCGGGTTTGATTCCTGGCCTTGCTCAGTGGGTTAAGGATCCAGCATTGCCGTGAGCTGTGGTGTAGGTCACAGATGCGGCTCGGATCCTGAGTTGCTGTGGCTCTAGTGTAGGCCAGTGGCTACAGCTCCAATTGGAGCCCTAGCCTGGGAACCTCCATATGCCTCAGGAGCGGCCCAAGAAGTGGCAAAAAAGACAAAAAAAAAAAAAAAAAAATTAAAATGCAAGTACATTCATTTACAAAGCAGTAATTGTTTAAAAAATGTGCTATGCACCAAGCACAGGTACAGGTGATAAGGATGGAACCCTGAACATCCTTGTCTGTATGGAGTTCCTATTCTACTAGGCTGTACCATAGAGGGTTTTAATGTCAGGTCAGGTGTTTGTACTTAATTCATCCCGTCAGTGGGGGACCATAGGCAGTTTTTGAACAGAAAAACTAATACATATTCTTTTCTGTTTAGTTTCCATGGTGATTTAAGAGCAGTGGAGTTAGAGATTATTATTTTGCATGTGTCAGAATATTGGTCCTTTTTTTTTTTTTTTTTTGCTTTTTAGGGCCGCACCTGCAGCATATGGAAATTCCCTGGCTAGGGGTCAAAACAGAGCTACAGCTACGGGCCTATGCCACAGCCACAGCAATGCAGGATCTGAACCGCTCTGTGAGCTACACCACAGCTCATGACAAGGCCAGATCCTTTAACCCACTGGCCAGGCATTGAACCCACATCCTCATACTAGTCAGGTTTGTTACCACTGAGCCATGTCGGGAACCCCCAGAATATTATTCCTTTTAAAGGCTGAATAATATTCCATTATATGTAGATACAATATTTTGGATCTTTAGATTGTTTCCACCTTTTGGCTGTTGTGAACAATGCTGCAGTGAATATGGATGTATAAATATCTGTTCAAGTCTCTGTTTTCAGTTAAGGTATACACCCAGAATTAAGATTGTTGGATCACATGATAATTCTATGTTGAATATTTTGAGGAACCTCTGTACTGTTTTCCGCAGTGACTGCACAATTTTGCACTCAGGTTTGCACAGTGCTCCAATTTCTCCACATCCTAACCAACACATGTTATTTTCTGTTTCTCCTGTTGCTAGCATCTTGCCTTATTGTCCTACATTTGTTTCAATTAATGAATACATATTGATACATTATTACTAACTAAAGTCCATAGCTTACATAAAGTTTCACTCTTGGTGATGGGCTTTGGCAAGTGTATGATGTCATGTTTGCACCGCTACAGTATCACACAGGATAATTTAACAGCTCTAGAAATTCTCTGAGCTTCACCTCATCATCCCCTTTCCTCTGAAACCCTGGCAACCACTGACTTTTTTTTTTTTTTCAGGGCTGAACCCAAGGCACATGGAAGTTCCCAGGCTAGAGGTCAAGTTGAAGCTGTAGCTGCCAGCCTACACCACAGCCATAGCAACATGTCTATGACCTATACCATAGCTCGTGGCAATGCCGGATCCTTAACCCACTGAGCGAGGCCAGGGATTGAACCTGCAACCTCATGGATACTAGTTGGGTTTGTTATCGCTGAGCCACAATGGGAACTGCCTGGCAACCACTGATCTTTTTATTGACTCTACAACTTCGCATTGTCCAGAACCTCATATAGTTGGAATCATACAGTTTGAGACCTTTTTAGATTGTTTTAGTGCACTTAGTAATGCATGTTTCTCCCATGTATTTTTGATGGTTTGATAGTTCAATTCTTTTTGCTGATTAATATTTCACTTTACAGACATATGGTTTGTTTATCCACATGAGGACATCTTGTTCGTCTCTTGGGTTTTGGCAATTTCTCATGTACTTTCCAAACTTTTATCATAATGAAAATATTTTACCTGCCATTAAAGTTTTTTTACATGCAGGTGTCATCAGCCCCTACCTCCTCCAATATATTACATGATACATCCCTGACAGCAGAGCCTAACGTCTTTCTCACATGATTTGGCATAAAGCAGCCACAAAAGTGCCTTGCTCATAATAGGTACTCAGCAAATGCTGTTTGCAGTGAATAGACTTTTAGATTTCTTACTCTGCCAGGGGACCTGGGGCCTTTAGGGAAGCTTTTTCAGGTTCATGGAAAATGCAGAGCTGGTTACGACAGCTTGTCATTAGCATTGGTAAGACTTGTCATCATCTATTCTTCAAGGACAATTGTGTTAGCTCTGCTGAGGTGGAGATAGACTCTCGTACCAAAGAAATGATCATGTTTAGCTTTTGGCTGAGTCTCCTTCCATGATATTTGTGGAGCATAACCTAGTAGTCATAAGAGGGGTTCTGTGGAGTGGGGGGCTCAAGCAAGGAGCTTATGCCTGCCCATTGGGACCCAGAGCTAGAGGGCAGATAGAGACCCCCTTCCATGCCCTCCCCAGGCCCCTTTAGTATATGAGGAGCATTGCACACGTAGCTGAGGACATCCCAGCCTGAACATCCAACCTCCAGCCCCAGCCCCTGCCCCAAAGAGCCTCTCCTTGGTCACTACTCAGGCCTATGTGTGTGCACACGAGCAGCAATGGAGTTTGTCCTTAGGAAGACAGGTCCAGGGAAGGGGCCCACAGAGTTCTGGAAGCAGACTCGTGGCCCATGGGGCAGGGAATTCTGGAATTCTGCACACCTGGGCTGTGGGCTAGAAGCGGAGGCATGAGGTCCTTGTGGGCACATCCCCTTCACCCCATAAACTCCTCATCCAGTGAGGAGAGACAAAGATGAAGGAGGGTCAGGCCTTCCAAAGTATAGAGTCTAGGACAGGGTTGAACATGGTAGGAAAAGAGACCTAACTGAGATGCTTGGGCCAAAGAGCAGGCAAAACTCAGGACAATATGTCATGGGTCAGAAATTAATAGACTACCTCTTTCGGTTTGCAAAGAACCGTTAGGTTTGTATTACTATTTTTTTTTTTTGAATCATTGAGATAGAGAGTTTTCCTCACAAATTCTACCCTGCAGTGGGGGTGGGCAGCAGGGGGTAAGTGGGTGCAAACGTGTTAGAGCAAGCTCAACCCAGTTCATCCGAGCCCATGGTTAAATTTCCAGGAATCTTGCTATTATTAGGAATTATATAAACTTACAATTAAATAACTTACATTAAAACAAAGATAATAAATATACAAAACATTGCTTCTTGTTTTTCTCTTTTTACTGTTACCTATGCTCTTGGAGTTATTTCTATTTACTGTATCGATGTGGTAGAAATACTATGTAATGATGTGCTGTTTGCACATTTCTTCCCAACTCCATGTTAGGCAGCATCACATTGGTAGCTTGAAATTGACCATATTTACACCATAGAAATTGGTGAACCCAAGTCAGGGTCCCTTATCGTGTTGCTCTCATGCAGGCCTACGCACCATTCCTTTTTTTTTTTTTTTTTTTTTTTTTTTTTTTACTTTTTAGGGCTAAATTCATGGCATATGGAATTTCCCAGCCTAAGGGTCAAATCAGAGCTGCAGCTGCTGGCTTATGCCACAGCCACAGCAATCAGGATCTGAGCCGAGGCTGCGACCTACACCACAACTCATGCTGACACCGAATCCTTAACCCACTGAGTGAGTCCAGGGATCGAACCCGCATCCTTAAGGATACTAGTTGAGTTCATTACCGCTGAGCCACAATGGGAAATCCCCCTATGCACCATCCTTAACCTCTGTTCTGGGCACTCGGGAGCTGCCATGCTTGGCTTGCCTCTGGGTCTGGTTTGTGCCCAGACCCATCCTTTATCCTCCCCTCCATGGGAGGACGCATGTGCACAGCCCAACACCTTGCACGGTCTTGTTTTTGAACAGACCCTGCCATCTGTGTTTGTGAGGGAGACTCTTGACACTGCAGAATCGTGAGCTGTTATAGAACTTGCTTCCTTTTGACTGTTTATGCAGGTGACTAGGGTGTCCTTGACGGTGAAGAGCAGGAGGAGGAGGAGGCGCGGGGCTGGAGGATGAAATCCTCAGCAGCTGAGGCTGAGAGAAGGAGAGCTGTGGTGGTGCCCATAGCCCTCTGCACCTAGACCCTGACCTGCACCTGCTACCCTCGGGCCTGGATGTGTAGCAGGGATAATAGTTTGGGTTTTTCCCTTTGTGGTTTCTCTCTCTGCATCCTCTTGGCCATTTCATCCCCCTGGGGAAGGAGGAGGTGAAGGCCACCGCAAGAAGGAGGAGAATATGGCATGAAAGAGGTCCTGCTGCCTCTGGGGAGTCGGGGTGGGTACAGGAGGGAGGGGAAGGCAAGAGTGAGGCCTGGGAACACCTTTGTGATCAACCCCGAAGGGGAAGGGTCCTCAGAGATGGGTGGACGTTGTGGCTAAAATCATTATGGCCACAGGGAGGGCGATTCGGCCAGGAAGCTCCTGGGTGTCAGGCTCTGCCTGTTTGGGGTACAGGGGGACAAGGTCCTAGTCTTCTAAGTCCTGATCCAGTGCTCTCTCCAACAGTTCTCTGGTGTTCTTCCCCCATTTTTCAGGCTGTGCCATCCTAACATGTGAGAGAGATCAAAGCGAGGCTGCTCTGGGTGTAAGGGAGGTGGGAGCCCGAACTCCCACCCGATCTCACAGCTTTCGGCGTCTTTGCCTAAACCACCCCTTGGCAGAACACAGCTCAAAAATCACAGCATTGCGGTGCTCTGCCTCTCACATCCCATACCTTGAACTTGTTACTATAAATAGAACAGGAACATTACCATAGCAACCTGACTGTCTGTGTAAATGGCCCCTTATGGACCAGATTAGCCAGAATCGATAGCGCTTCCTGAATGCAAAATGACATTCCTTTTATAACAAAAGTTTGAACAAATTCTAGAATCAACCACTGGGCAACAAGGTCTGCGTCAACACAATTAAGCTGTTATCTGTAGCTCCCTTTAAACATCGCTCAGAGGGTGTTCCTCCGCCCAAGCTGGTCTCCCAGCCTGAGCTCTCCAGGCCGCTGCGGTATTCACTGCTCCCTTCCACGGCCTCTTCCCTGGCAAGCTCCTCCTGCTCTGCATGTGTCGTTAAAAGGGACACTTCTATCTGTGACATCCTGCTTCCCCAGGCTTGGCTGTCATGGGATGAGATGCTGTCTTCAGAGATGGACAGATTTTAAATGACGCTCCCAGAGCGGGCTTGCAGAAGCAGATCTCAGAGCAGATGTAGGCCCAGACCTCCCCCAGGGAGGGACTTATTAAGAGGCATTAGTTAACCCTGAAACCAGTGCTAGTCTCCCATGGTTTCCTGGACACAAGGGCAAAGAATTCCTTCCCTCAGCAAAACCTGGAGGAGAGAGTCAAGGAGGATGATAATGCTGAGTTTGGCTGCATTTTTGAGTAGGAAGAGTCAAATACGGCTTCTTGCTGTGAACCGAGCCCTGAGTCCCAAGGTATCTTTCAACTGACTGGGTGCCTGAAATTCTGTGTCTTAAGTGTTTACAGATACTTTCTGTATCTGAAGATACTCCTGGGAAGGGCAGCAGTTTAAGCAAATTCCCATAAAGTTGTCAGGCTGGACTCTTGCTGGGGAGAACTGGGAGGGAGGGTTTACATATACTTGCAGCATCCCTCCAGTGCCTTTTACCAATTCCTCATCTAGTTCTCCCAGCAATTTTGCGAGGTCTTATTATCTGTGTCTCTCTGTTCTTTTCACATGTCCTATTTCTTATACTTTAGGGCTTAAGGCCTCTGCCTTGTGGTAGGGGCTACCCAGTGTTTTGGGTTCGGATTGAGACACGCTTGTGTTCTCATCCCAGCTCTGTCTCCATCTGTCAACTTCAGGACTTTGGATATGTTACTTAGAATTTTTGAATCTGTTATTTCCTTCCAGTCAATACTTTTATTTTCTCTTTTTCCTCCCAACTTTATTCAGGTATAATGAACAGATACAGTTGTACCCTGTGATGATTCGACATATGAATACATTGAGAAAGGATTCCCACCATTGAGTTAACATAATAATCACCTTAGATATTTATCTTCTTTTTCCCTTGGGCGAGAACACTTGAGTTCTACTCTCTTAACAAGTTTCAATTATACAGTCCAGTATTTTCAACTATAGTCACCATGTTATCCATTAGATCCTCAGACCTTATTCATCTGATAACTGAAAGTCCGTACTCTTTTACCAGCCTTCTTCTATTACACGTCCCCCCACCCCCAGCCCCTGTTGACCACCATTCTACTCTCTGTTTCTATGAGTTCAACTTTTTCCCTTTAGATTCTACAAATAAGTGATACCATGCAGTATTTGTGTTTCTCTGTCTAGCTTATTTCACTTGGCCTACTGTCCTCCAGGTTCATCCATGTTATCACAAATGGCATGATCTCTTTCTTTTTTAAGGCTGAGTAATATTCCATTGTGTATATATACATTACGTTCTCCATATCTGTTCCTCTGCCTATGGACACATGGATTGACTCCATACTTTGGCTATTGTGAATAATGCTGCAATGAACATGGCAATGCAAATATCTCTTTGAGGTAATAGTTTCATTTTCTTTGGCTATGTACCCAGAAGTGCTGGATTGTGTGGTAATTCTATTTTTAATTTCCTGAGGAAAAGTCCCTACTGCTTTCCATTAAGACTCTACAGCTTTCTGTATTCCCACCAAGAGTGCTCAAGTGTTCCCTTTTCTCCATATCCTCATCAACATTGGTTATCTCTTGTCTTTCTGATAATAGATGTCCTAACAGGTATGAGGTGATATCTCAGGGTGTTTTTGATGTGCATTTCCGAGATGCTTAGTGATATCTGTCACCATTTTATGTACCTGTTGGCCCTTCATCTGTCTTGTTTGGAAAAATGTTTATTCAGGTTCTTTGACTATTTAAAAATTGGATTATTTGTTTTTTTGCTGTTAAGTTGTATGAGTTCTTTGTATACAGGCATGCCTTGGAGATATTTCAGATTCAGTTTCAGACCACTGTGATAAAGCACGTATTACAATAAAGAGAGTCACAAGAAATTTTTGGTTTCTCAGTGCATGTAAAAGTTATTACACTAGGCTATAGTCTATTAACTGTACAGTAGCATTGTGTCTAAAGTGATAATGTTCATACCTTAATTAGAACATAATTCATTGCTAGAAAATGCTGTCATCTGATAACAAGGTTGCCACACAACTTCAATTCGTGAAAAAAAAGGAATAATCTGTGGCTAATAATAAATTGAAGTGTAATAAAATGAAGCACAGTAAAATGAGGTATGCCAGGTTTTTGGACATTAACTTCTTATCAGATATGTGGTTTGCAAATATTTTCTCCCATTCTAAAGGTTGCCTTTTCATCTTGCTGATGGTTTCCTTTGCTCTGCAGAAGGCTTTTAAGTTGATGCAGTCAAACTTTTTTTTTTCACTTTTTTTTTAAATTTGTTGCCTTTGTTTTGGTGTCCAGTCCAAAAAGTCACTGTCAAATCTGATGTCAATAAACTTACCCCTATGTGTTCTTCTGGAAGTTTTATGAGTTCAGGTCTTACTCCAAATCTTTAATCCATATGAGTTGATTTTTGTGTATGGTATAAGACAGAGGCCCAGTTTCATTATTTTGCATGTGGATATTCCGCTTCCTGAATATTGAAGAAACTTCCATTTATTGAAGAAACTATCCTTTACTCCATTGTATATTCTTGACTCTTCTATCAAAAACTAACATATATGTGTAGGGTTATTTCTGGGCTCTCTATTCTGTTCCATTGACCTATGTGTTTATTTTTATGTCAATACCAAACTGTTTTGAATACTATAGCTTTGTAATATAGTTGGAAGTTGGAAGTGTGATACCCCTAGCTTTGTTCTTTCTCAGTATTGCTTGGCTCTTGAGGGTCTTTTGTAGTGCCACACATATTTTAGGATCTTTTTATATTTCCTTGAAAAATGACATTGGAATTTAGGTAGGGATTGCATTGACTCTGTAGATCACTCTGGGTTGTATAGACATTTTAGCAATATTGGTTCTTTCAATTCCTGAACATTAAATTTCTTTCCATTTATTTCTGTCTTTTCAATAGCTCTCATCAGTGTTTTATATTTTTCATTGTACAGATCTCTACCCTACTTGATTTAATTTATCCCTAAGTATTTTATTCTTTTTGATCCTATTGTAAATGTGGTTGTTTTCTTAGTTTCTCTTTCTGACAATTGACTCTTAGCATAGAGAAATACAACCGATTTTCATATGTTGATTTTGTATCCTGAAATTTTGCTGAATTCATTTATTAGTTCTAATGGGTTTTTTTGGTGTATTCTTTAAGGTTTTCTACATATAATATGATGGCATCTGCAAACAGACAATTTTACTTCTTCCTTTTGGATTTGGATGCCTTCTATTTATTCATTTATTTTTATTGCCTAATTGCTCTGGCTAGGTGCTCCAGACTACGTTGAATAGAAATAGTGAGAAGAATATTCTTGTCTTGTTTCTGATCCTAGAGGAAAAGATTTCAGCTTTTCACTGTTGAGTTATGATGTTATCTGTAGGCTTGTCATATGTAGCTGTTATGACTTGGTTAAATTAACATTTGTTAAGTGGAGCACAGAGTGCCAGATGGTGAGCTGCAATTCAACAACAGATCACGGAGAAACTGAGTTTATTACTCACAAGTCCGGAGGAAGTACATGGCATGCCTCAAGGGGCCACATGGGAAGGTCAAGGCAGAGTACAGACAGAGAGAGAGAGATGGAACCAGAGGGACATCCTGTGCTAGGGTCCCTGCGTGGAGTGCCCTTAGGTTCCCAAACTAGAGCCAGGTTGGTCAGTTCATACCCAAAGAGTACTTCTGAAGCCCTAAAGGGGTCTTATGTAAGACATACAGGTCTTGCATTGGAGGCAGGGTACACAGTTGATGACAAGGGCTATTTAGGAAATCACATTAGGAGCTAATATTTTCTTGGGAGTCTATTTTTTTTTTATTTGATTCTCACTTCATGACTGATCAAGATAGTGTGTTTTGTTACTCTGGTTGAAAAAAATCCCTGCTCTAAATTTTGGTAAAAGATAAAAATACCCAGGAGTTGCTGATTGTGAAAGTAACATTAAAGAAAAAATGATTCTGGGAGTTTTCTGGTGGCTCAGCAGGTTAAGGATCTGGCATTGTCACTGCTGTGGCCCTGGTTATAGGTGTGGCTCTGATTTGATTCCTGGCCTGGGAACTTCTGCATGCTGCAGCCAAAAAAAAAAAAAAAAAAAAGAAAGAAAGAAAGAAAAGAAAAAGTTATTCTAACACTAATCAAAAGGCTAAGGAAGGCTTTATTCAGGACTATTGCAGTAGGTTTCAAGATTATTGCAACAAATGAAAGAGATTGGTCTCACCTCCAAATATAACAAAGACTGCTAGAAATTTATTGCCAAAAATCAGAGTGAGGGGGCAGTGGATAAATAATTACTAATAGGAAACATCAAGAGTAAGGGGATTCTGGAGTTCCTGTTGTGGCTCAGCGAGTTAAGGACCCAGTGTTGTGTCTATGAGGATGCAGGTTTGATCCCTGGCTTGGATCAGAGGGTTAAGGTGTTGCTGCAAGCTATGGCATAGTTCGCAGATGCAGCTTGGATCTGGTGTTGCCATGGCTGTGGTGTAGGCTCCAGCTGCAGTTCCAATTCAACCCTAGCCCAGGAACTTCCACATGCTATAGATGTTGCTGTAAAAAGGAAAAAAAAAAAAAAAAAAAAGAGTAAGGAGATTCCTGTTAAACTGACTTAACAGAGTCCTTGCTAGGGTGAGGCTGTGCAAGACTAGCAAAAAGATGGGGGCCAAGATCATAGCTTAGCTGAGAAGAGGACTCAGGGGATCTTGACTAAAATTTGGTCAAGAGAGAGACTTGGTGAGAGAAACAGTATCAGTGTACTTTATCAAAACTGGATAAACTTCCCTTTCCCCTTTTCTGATATTCTTTCCTTCTTTTTCCTCAGGCCCTACATCTCTTGTCTCTGACATATTCATTGATGCTGAGTTGTCTGGAGACTAAATAAATAAACTAAATAAATAACAAACTATTATTCCTCTGTTGATATAAAACAATGAAACAGCCAGTGATTTACCAGCAAAATAGATTTATTTGGGACAGGCAACCCTTGGCAAACCACAGGCAAGACCAGAGAACAAAGGAGGGGAACATTCTTTTACAGAGGCGATTGGGGATTTGGGAGGGACTGTTATAAACAAAGAGTCAGAGTTCCCGTCGTGGTGCAGTGGGTAATGAATCTGACTAGGAGCCATGAGGTTTCAGGTTCGATCCCCAGCCTTGCTCAGTGGGTTAGGGATCTGGCGTTGCTGTGAGCTGTGGTGTAGGTTGCAGATGCGGCTCGGATCCCAAATTGCTGTGGCTCTGGCATAGGCCGGCGATTAGACCCCTAGCCTGGGAACCTCCATATGCCGCGGGAAGTGGCCCTAGAAAAAGGCAAAAATAAAAATAAACAAACAAACAAACAAACAAACAGAGTCTATTGCAGTAATCTAGAAGTTTGAAATGTAGCAGCTTTTCATTGTCTGAGTTGTGACAGTCTTCCATTGGTTGGGCTGTTGCTGAGGAAGGAGAAATTCTTCCTTCTGCATGCTGGGTAGTAAAATAATAACCTTCTTTTTGTTGGAGATAAAGCTAAAACTCTTCCCGTTGGGTCTGCAATTGATGTCAAGTGGTAGCGTATGAGAGCTGCCCCTTCTGGTCTCCCAATTCCATTTTAAATGAAGTTTCTATGTATTAATTGTCATACCTCCAAGGAGCATAAGGAATATTTATGTTAAAAAGATAACTTATAAACTTTTCCCCCCTCATCATTGCATACCTGTAAAGTACAAATATCCTTCAAATCTTCCTGGAGCCCTCAAAAGAAAGGCCCCAGAATCAAGCCTTCTTCATCTGTGGTCTTAGAGCACCTAGCTTATGGAGAAGGTGTGGTGCTCACCCCATTATATCCTGTGTAGCTGTTTGTATGCCTGTTTTCTCCTCTTGGTCATGAACACCAGGGCAGAGGTCTTCTCCTTCATCTATCAGGAGCTTGGATGGTGTTTGACCCATGCCAGCCAGACTGCAAATGCTCATTATTGATTTGACTCACAGAAAATGGCAGTCTTCCATTCAAAGGGTTGAATATATGTCTCTGTGTTGGGGTTCATGGCTGCCTTATCAACTGAACTTGAGGCACCAGGAAGACATAAAAGAAAGGCACCTGCTCATCCTGATACAATTTATTCATTTTAAGAAACTCCAAATGAAGTTTATCTTACCTTGTCAAAGTGGTGGCTGAAGACTGAGTGCTTTGTTTAGGGCAGTTTTAAAACTTTTAATCTCTTCCAATAGAAAGGTCTGCTTCACTTCAAAGTAAATCAACTTAGAAAGAGATTCCAGAGTTTTCCTCTCAGTGCTTTGGGCTCTTCTTCTGGTGAGGTTAATGCAAGGATTCTTTCTGCAAACTGTTTTATTGGGGGAGGATAATGGGGAACTCAATCAGGAATCGAGATATTTGTATATGTATCATAGCTCAGCCACCAAGTTCAAGATCTTACAGGAGTCGTTTAATGCCCAGGCTTCAAGTGCCACAGCTGTAATATGAAAGGGATTGACTTGATTTGCTAAACCACGTTCCAGATGTAACATGAAGGAACCAGTTTTCTTTGAGTTTTTGGACTGCAGTTTTCCAGATAGCACCTTGATTTCTAGGTTCTCAGTTTTTGATGTCTTCTTACTTTCCAATCTGTCAAGATTTTGAAGCATCATAATTACAGGCATTTTTTCTGAGTATGCCGTGTTAAGAATTGGATATAAGTTGTATGTTATTTTGGGAGTGTGGTTTGCATTACAGAGACAGATGAGAAAGTTCTCATGAGAAGGAATGAATAGCAACAAGAAAGAAGCATCCACAGAGAAAGGAAACAAGCCGTGGAGGAGACATACTTGCTTTGTTTGAACTTGCTTTGTTCCTAACATGACAATGGATGAAAATGCTGATGAGAAGAGGAAAGACGCTCTTACTACTGTTAAATGCTGGTGGCAATAGAAAAAAAAAGCCCTTGTTTTTAAGCAAAAGGTAGACATATCCAGTGCAGGATTCGCTAGGTTTTATTTAGATATTGTAGCCATATACTTGTGGTTATAAAAACCTTCCTCTGTTAGTAAAAATTTCACAGGAAAATGTCTTTGATGAGTTTGAAATTCTCTCTTCTATAATCTCTTATTTTCAATGAAGCAACTAATTTTTTTTAAAAAGTAAACAACAGAAATTTAATGCTTACATATCAGGAGGCTGGGAAGTCCAAGGTCAAGGTGCCAGCAGGGCTGCCCTCTTGTGAGACCTCGCTTCCCGGTTCATAGATAGTGCCCTCCAGCTGTGTCCTCACATAATGGAAGGAGCTCTGAAACAATATTTTGATAATGCATTTTTGATTATGTGTGATTTTTATGTATTTATTTATTTATTTTTGTCTTTTTGAAGGCCGCACCTGTGGCATATGGAAGTTCCCTGGCTAGGGGTCTAATCGGAGCTATAGCTGCCGCCTATACCACCGCCACAACAATGCCAGATCCGAGCCGTGTCTGTGACCTACACCATACTTCACGGCAATGCTGGATCCTTAACCCACTGAGCGAGGCCAGGGATCGAACCCACAACCTCATGGATCCTAGTCAGATTCGTTTCTGCTGTGCCATGACGGGAACTCCCTATGTGTGATTTTTTGAAAAATTATGATTATTACAGTTATTACACCATAGCAGAATAGACTTCATTTCTCAAGGCCAGCTACACAATTTGAGGGTCCTAGTACAAAATAAAAACGGGTCCTTTGTTGAAAAAACAGGAAAAAAGTGTGGTTAAAGGTGAATACTGAAATATAAAACTTTTTTCCTTTACGGTTTCTCCCCGGTCTTGTCACAGTGTTTTTTTTTGTTTTTTTTTTTTGTTTTTTTTGCTAGTTAATGTCATTCTAAGTGAAGAAAAATTAAAAATTTAAATTGTTAGTGTGAATTTCACAGTTCATCTTTATATGGTGCAATCCTAGTTTTAAATGCAAATATAAGAGAATTTAGCTCAGATGCAGAGTCACTGAAATCACACAAATTGCATTTCATAGCTCATATATGCATATGCATTGTAGTCTTACCAGAATAAAGGAAATGCTACACAAAACTATGAACTATGTTCATTTGACTTCCTGATATGTGTGCATTCTACCAACACTCTCTATCTTTGGCTTCCTGGTGAGTAAGGACAATCCGAAAGGAAAAGGAAAGATGGATTGATTAGCTTATCTTTGTGTGTGTGTGTGTGTGTGTGTGTGTGTGTGTGCATCTTTTTAGGGCCACACCCACAGCATACGGTGGTTCCCAGGCTAGGGGTCCAATCGGGAGCTGTAGCCCCAGCAACGCCAGATCCATGCTGGCTCTGCACCTAGACCACAGCTTACCGCAACACAGGATCATTAACCCACTGCGCAAGGCCAGGGATTGAACCCGAAACCTCATGGTTCCTACTCGGATTCGTTTCCGCTGTGCCGAGACAGGAACTCCTGATTAGCTTATCTTTTCTCCCCCTTATTTGCTATCATTTTTGCACTACATCTTCTTAGCATGCCATTGTCTTCTTTCTGCATTTGAAGCAAGTTCTGATTTGAAAGGAAAGTATGGCCTCGCAGTGCTCTCAGGGCCTCTGTTAATGATACACACAGTGGTAACATTTGACCAGATGTCTGGGCACCGTAGCACAGCTAAGTTGACATGTAAAATTAACCATCACAGGAGCAGAAGGTAATTAGGTAAAGAAAGGAATCTGTGCCTGTGTCTGTGTCCAGGCAGCCTCAATAACTCTGAGTCAAGGTTAAATGTCCTTGCATGGTGGTACTGGATCCAGGAATGGCAGGAATGCATGCGTGCATGTGCGTGTGTGCGTACACGTGAGAGAGAGCGAGAGAAGGAATGAATGAATGTGGGAACATGTTTGCCAGAAAACATTGCTTTCCTCTTACAGACGATGTGCTCTTGGTCTGTGCTGTTTCTTCATCTTCTTCCCGGGGTCTGGGCGGGCCCTTAGATGTGGTGTTTGGGTATCTTGAAAGCACAGTAGTTAATTAAGATGTAAGGCTGTGGACTCTGGAGCTTGCTCTCTGGATTTGAATCCTGGACTTGCTATTACTAACACTGTGACTGTGGGCAATCCGCTTCATTTCCCTTGCCTGGGTGTCCTCGACTGAAAGACGGCGATAATAGGTGTCTTAGGCCTGTTGTGAGGATTAAATGAATTTATGTAAAGTGCTTTGAATAGTGCCTCGCACTTGATAATGGCTCTGTGTTATGTTGTTTTAATGAGGGCAGGGACTCAAATGCTGAAAGCCTTTTTTTGAAGAATTATTGGTATGTATCCTGAGGATTGGAATCAGGAGAAAAAAAGAAAGGGGTACTGTCACAGCTTGAATTTCAGTGGAATAATAGCCATCCACAGATGGTATTGGAGAAAGAACAACGATCAAATCAGGGGACTTGCTTTTCCAAATGCTGAGACAGATTTTCCCCTCGAGTCTCATGAGTAAAATCACATTAGAAGTTTGGGTCGCTGGCTTCAGTGGGGCTGGGTGGCAGCAGCTTTGTGGGGTCAGGGAGAGCTTTGTGGGTCTTTAAGGTACATGGGAGCTGAGGGATTTCCTTCCTGGAGATGCAACTAGCTGGCAGGACCCATTTTGGTTTCCTGCTGTCTGCTTGTGTTCCTAGCTCTACTTCCAGTCCAGTGCTCCTGTCTCTGACATTGGAAACATTCTCCTTTTCTGAGCGGACTCCTGTGTGGGAAGAGGCACCCTTCAGACTAGGTTGCATTTTATATGTGATTCCCAAGTAGGCTGGAGTTGGTGCTGAGATGAGCTTTGGGCATGGAGGAATAAAGCTAGGGGCCAATATGAGTGTGTGTGTGTCTGTGTGTGTGTATGCATACCTGCAAGTGCACGAACACACATATGGGGTGATGAGCGTGGTTGGAAAGATAAATGGATGGAATACTATTTTTATTGTTTTTGGATGAAATACTATTTATCTGCCCAGGGGAACGTCCAGGGAAGGGCTTCTCCTCCTGCTCCCCAGTCCTTAGCACATTTCTCTTTTCTCTGAGTGAAGCTCATGAACGAATCAGCCATTGGAAGTCCCAGCAATGTTGACTTAGGTCATGGATTTTTATTCCCAATCCTTTTGCCCTTTAAAATGGAGCATGCATCCCCACTGGGTGTTAAGGTTGTTTGAAGAATGAATTTAGTCATTATAACTATTTTACCACATAGGGAGAACCCTTGAATCCTCCCGGGGACTAAATGCTATTAATGATCTCAAAATGTTTTTTCCCCAAGGTAGATAATCTGTGGGCACCCTTCCTCTGCCCCACCAGCTGTCTGCTTCCTACAGCCTGCTTCCCTAGCCTGGGTTTGCTAGCCGGGGAGTCAGAGGTACGGGCTGAGGTACAGGCTGAGTGTGAGTGGAGGTGGATGGTCTGTGTAGGCATGGGGTGACTTTCCAGAGCTAGAGAAAGCTCTAACCCTAACCCTCTTTTTTTTTTTTTTTGCTTTTTAGAGCTGCACCTGCAGCATATGGAAGTTCCCAGGCTAGGGTCAAATTGGAGCTGCAGCTGCCAGCCTACGCCACAGCCATGGCAACACAGGATCCAACTGCATCTGTGACCTATACCACAGCTCATGGCAGTACCGGATCCTTAACTCACTGAGTGAGGCCAGGGATCGAATCTGTGTCCTTATGGTTACTAGTTAGGTTCATTACCACTGAGCCACAATGGGAACTCCTTGAATGACCTCTTAAATTTTGTTCTTTTATCCTGTTCTTGTTTATGAGGAATAGATATTAATGGTACATGGAGTTTCCGTCGTGGCTTAGCCAAAACCAATCTGACCAGCATCTATGAGGACGCAGGTTCGGTCCCTGGCCTCATTAAGTAGGTTAGGGATCTGGTGTTGCCTTGAGCTGTGGTGTAGGTCGCAGATGTGGCTCCAATCTGGCATTGCTGTGGCTGTGGTGTAGGCCTGCAGGTACAGCTCCGATTTGACCCCTAGCCTGGGACCTCCATATGCCTTTGGTGTGGCCCTTAAAAAGACCAAAAAAAAAAAAAAAAGAAAGAAAGAAAAATTAATGGTATAATCTCACTACATAAATTTGATAAATTTGAGAAGATATGGGAGGAAGGAGACCTGGACAGGGCAGGGTTAATTTTCAGTTGTTACTTTGGAAACTGAAAGTGAGATGAGTGAGGAGAGAGCCACAGAGACAGAGCTCACTTCCTCACTTCCCAGAGGTGGGGGGCCAGCCCCAGAGCTGCCGGGGCGGGGGTGGGGGGGGCGCCCTGCCTCCCTGGTTGAGCATCCCTTGGGGGTTTGGTACGACTTGCTCAGAGTGTTCCACCACGTTGGCGCTGCAGGAGGGAGAGTGGAGAATGGAGCTCAACCCTGACTCGTGTGTCAGCTGGGCCTCCCAGGTGACCCTTGGCAGCCAGCCTGGGTCATTTGCATTTTCACAGCCAAAGGGCTGCTCCCAAGATGTTCTCTGCAGATATTTAAGTTGCTGGATTCCAAAGCATCCCCAGGGCACCTGGGCCCCGCCTCTTCCATATGGTCCCTGCAGCCAGCTTCTCGTTTCTTAATTATGAAGAGAATGTTTGTTGGGACTTTGATGCCTCCGGGAGTTATTGTAATAACAATATCAGGACCAGTTCTTTCCTTCTCTGCCTCCTTCCCTTCTTCCATCTCTTCCTCCTCCCTTCTTTCATTCTTTCAAGATATGCCCATTCCTAGAAGCAAGACAGAGCTCGGTGGCCTGGGTCAGGCTTTGCCATCCTGCCTCCAGATGCAGAAGGAGGTGTCCTGAGAGACCAGCTTTCCAGGTTAAGATGATGCAGCTGTCAGGTGCCGGGGTCCAGCCCCAGCAACCAGGGAGTGACGAAGGAGAGGAGGGGCTACAAACGGCGAGGAAAGAATTGGAGCCAACTCCTCAGCTACCTGCTGCAGATGACCCAGTTTATTAAGTGAAGAGCATCAGCTTTTATGCCATTTTACAAACAAGTCTTATGTAAGATTTGACATTAACATTTGATTTAAAGCCCCCTTTTGTACCTTCCACCCAAGATGAAAAAGGAGAGATTGTTCTTTAAGATTACAAACTCAAAATTTTCACACTATATTTTTCTTAAAAGGGCAATAACAGTTAATCAGCTATTCTATTCTATATTAAGAGCAACGCTTAATAAGTGATAGACTATGGTACCTACCATTCTTTAGCTAGAGGCCTACGTGGTTAACAGAAACGCATGAGAGCCTTAGGCTCATGACATTGTTGGGGCTGCGGTTTATTTGGTGCCAGCAAGCTAAGCATATAACCTATTGTCCTGGCTTAAACCACCAGTTCCAATAGGGAGAAGTATTATTTCTAAGAATTGCCAAGTGCCCCCACAAGGGATGATAAAAATTACAGGTGACACTGTTATTTAATAGAAAATATATCTATTGTAGGGAATGACAATTTGTAGGCCATATATAACACTTATACCAGCCCCGAACTTCTTCCTAATGTGCAGGGACTGAAATCATAAAAGTTTCCCTTGTATACTTTTACAAAATAGGTGCCATAAATTATTACTCCAAAACAAAGGATTATTCCATTACACTGTTTAAGTGACTTCACTCTGTTTTGGTCCTGGTGTTTACGTACCCAGGGCAAATCACTAGTTATAAGGAAACTATGAGTCAAAGATGGAAAGAAGAACAAACACAAAGAAGTAAATCAGCATGCTTTTTAGGGGGTATCATTTTTCTCTTCCAGGAAACTGATGTTTTTCAAGGAATTGCTCTGCAATCCTTCTTCTTTCTTCAGCCTGTCTGTAGCTCTGCTAACCAGACAAGCCTCACGCAGGTGCTGACTGTGGCTTCTTTACTGGAGCAGCCTTATGGCTCCCGACAGTCAGGGACAGCTTATGCATTTGCTTTCTGTTGCAGCTATAACAGGTTACCATAAGCGTGGTGCCTTAAAACAACACCCATTTATTTTCTCACAGTTCTCTAGTCACAAATCTGGGTACAGGATGGCTTAGCAGGTTCTCTGCTTGGATTCTTGCAGGTGTTGGCAGGGCTGGATTCCTTTCTGGGGAGGAATCTGCCATCATGCTCATTCAAGTGGTTGGCGGAATTCAGTTCCTTGTGGTTCTTAGGCTGAAGTTTCCTTGGTGGCGGCCAGTGGAAGGGCTGGTCTTTTGCTTTCAAAGGCTGCCTGCCCATTTTCCATCTCATGTTTTCCATGTGGCTCACCTCTCATGCTTTGAATCTCTCTGATATTTTTTTTCCTTTTGTGGCATCAGTTCAATGTCCAGCCAGAGAAAAGTCTCTGCTTTTAAGTAAAGGCGTGTACAATGCGATTGAATTTACCTGGATCGTCCAGGATAATCCCTCTCTTTTAAGGTCATTGATTAATAACCTTCATTTTACTTTCAAAGTCCTTTTTGTAATTAATATATTCACAGGTTCCAGGGATTAGGGCATGAAAATCTGGCAGAGGACATTAGTTGGCCAGCCACCCTCTATAAATAATTCATTGATTGTCTTAGCTGAGCAAGGACAAGAAACTGTTGCAACCTTTGCCAGGGGGGTCTCCCCAGCTTTTCCACCAGACACTAGACAGGGCTGAATAGAGACGTGAAGGGGCCTGAAGCCAATGCAGAGGTGGAACGCAGGCGCTTTTACCCTCTGAAGGAAAGTAAGGTCCTCTCGTAAAGCTCAGAACCTTTGGGCTGGGAAGACTCTTGGGGATTAGAATGAACCTCTTCCCTCAAGATGGGGCTATGGGAGTTCCCATCGTGGCGCACTGGTTAACGAATCCAACTGGGAACCATGAGGTTGTGGGTTTGATCCCTGGCCTTTCTCAGTGGGTTAAGGATCCAGCATTGCTGTGAGCTGTGGTGTGGGTCGCAAACGTGGCTCGGATCCAGCGTTGCTGTGGCTCTGGTGTAGGCTGGCGGCTTACAGCTCCAATTAGACCCCTAGCCTGGGAACCTCCATATGGCACCGGAGTGGTCCTAGAAAAGGCAAAAAGACAAAAAAAAAAAAAAAAAAAAAAAAAGATGGAGCTATGGAACAGAATGGTGACATGACTTGGCCAAGGTCGTAGCTACACCAGAGCCAAAGAGTTCTGAAAGCAGCTGTTATAAGCCTGACAGAGGCTTTTGAGAATTTGAACATGTCTCTTAGATCTTTGGCCTTTTTGCATTTCACCTTCAAAGACCGATATTTCAAACAGACAGCACAGCTTTAAAGAGATACCTGACTGTGGCTTTGTTGGCTCTAGAAAGCGCAAATCAATACACGATGGCTGGTGCCTATGTGAACACGACTGTGGCCTCGCAGCAGCCTGAGGATACTTGGTCATGATGGTCCGTGAGACACACTGCATCTTATTCTTATCATTCTGACAACTTCTGCTTGGGGGTCCTGGGTGCCCCGGTGGCCAGACCCTGTTGTCCCTCCTTGGCATAGCCACCAGCTCTCAGGCCGACAGGCAGATACAGGCTGGCTCTGTGGACTGTTCTGACACCTCTTAGGGGGGAGACCCAGAGCAGGATTCCTCCTCTGCTTACTGCTCCCCAAAGAAGGCGGCCTCCCACAGGCCTGCGGCTCTGTTCAGATCTGCAGGGGGCAAGTGCTTCGGGAGGAAGATGGGTTCCTTGCTCAGAGGCTTCATTCTCTTGTCTCCTCTGCTCACCCCAGGCTCCTTTTATCTGAGTCTAGAGACATCCAGCTCCCGGAGGGTTTACATAAGGTACAGCAAAGTGCTCTCAGGCTAAGAATACATCCACCCCCTTCCCCGGGCGATATGCCTGGGAGGTGAGGAAACTGACTCACTTGCATTTCTGACTCTGTGAAAAGACAAATATATGAAAAAACTACTGGATTAATGACAGGGGGAAAAAATCAATATTTTTAGCACACGGGGGCAGAGTTAGTTGCTGTAAAGTCCTAGAGGATGGAAGCTTTTATTTGAAAAATGAGCTCTTTGCCTTAAATGCTTTGGACATATTTAGCAGTGGGGGCTCCCCAGTGGCAGATGGGGAGATGCCCCGTGATGATCAGAGCAGAACAGAGCAGAATGGCTGGGGGACTTATCCGTGAGGCTCAGGCATGGCTGGTCTTCTCACAAACCCCAAACACCATTTGATCCCCAGGGCTCTTCTCTGCTGGTGCAGGTGAGGTACTGGGTTGGCAGAGCAGCACCACTTCTTCTTGGGGAGGAAGCAATGTGGCAATTTGGGCTGCAGGTGATCTCAGGGTGTATGGCTGCCCCTAAGATCACCCCAGAGTCTCCCATGAGGGTCCCCAGCTCCTTTTGCTATCCTGCCCTTGGGAGGAAGTGTGTCTTCTCCCTGGCACTCATTCCGGTCAATGTCCCCTGGGAAGCATGGTGCTTCCTGGTTTGCAGATTTCTGTACAAGGAGCTGCTGATGCTGCTATGGTTCCTTCTAGGAAGATCCCGGGCTTTTCCCCTGCCCAGAAACTGGAGACACAGCTCCAGAGAACATGGGAGATATTAACAAAATGGCCAGTGTCTGTCACTGAGGGCTTAGCATGTGCCTGGCAAGGGCTGCAATTTGGGCAGTGTGTTCTTAGGGAGAAACACTGCCGGTTGTATATCCAGCAGCCATTCTTCTCCATTCTTGCTTGCTGGTGGAATCAACCTCTTGCTATTGATGGTGAAGATTTATTCTCAGATAACATACATGGTAGTTGGGATCAATGACTTTGGAGTCAGATTGCCAAAGTGTGCATCTCAGCTCCACGACTCACTACTCACTGTGACTTGATTTAACGTTTCTGTGCTTTGGTTTCCTCATCTGTAAAATAGGTATAATAATACTACCACCCTACCAGGTGGCTTTGAAGAGTAAATGCATATAAAGTGATCATGACAGTAGCTGGCATATAAGGAGTACTCCAGAAATGTGAGTGATTTTTGTTATTATTATTGCTATTCTGTCCCAGTCTCTCTTGCAGCTTGAGTATGTACATATTACACATTATTGGCCAATCGGACCAGAGGAAGTCTACTGGGGACTTCTGGGCAATGCACAGGAGGTCATGGACATTTTCTATTTTGGCTGCTCATGGTCAGGTCTCTAGCTGATGCCTGCAATTGCAGAGACAATTCCAGCCCTGGGACCATCTGTCTTTGTTATTTGTTTTGTTATTTGAGATAATAAATTGTCTTATTGTTTAAGCCTTTTCCAACACTTATACTCAAACACCTCCTAACTGATGGATCTAGTAATGGCACAGGGGGCCTTGGTAGAATTACAGCTCTAACTTATCAGAGTTAGTGCATTTAGGCTGTGTGTGGAGTTAAATGTATATGACAGTATTGTTAGGATTATTCCTTGCCTTAAATTATTAAAGAAATTTTTTTTTTAAAGTAGTACACTCACATGGTGAAAACATCAAAAAATATAAAAAGGCTTCCATGAAAACCCTCCTTCTTTGGAGTTCCCTTGTGGTACAGCAGGTTAAGGATCCAGCATTATCACTATAGAGGCTCAGATCACTGCTGTGGTGTGGTTTAGATCCCTGGCCCAGGAATTTCCTTTTGCCACAGGGCGTGGCCAACAAAACTAACAAAATTTCCTTCCCACACTGGTCATTTATATTCCCAATTTCCATGCCCCCATGACCAGGTAACCATGTTTTTTGTTTTATTTTTTATTTTTAATATGGAAGTTCCCAGGCTAGGGGTTGAACCTGAGCTGCAGCTGAGGCCTATGCCACCGCCACAGCAACACGGGATCTCAGCCACATCTGACATAATGCGGCAGCTTGCCCAACGCTGGATCCTTAACCCACTGAGTGAGGCCAGGAATCAAACCTGCATCCTCATGTACTTCATGTTGGGTCCTTAACCCAAAGAGCCAAAATGGAAAGTCCATAACCATGGTTTTTAGTCTTTTATTTACCCTTCAGAGATTTCCGAAAATCAGTATAAATAAAACAGCTATATCCTTTTCCTCCTTTGTAATATAAACGTTAGCATGCTATACATATCATTCAGTACCTTGCTTTTTTCACTTACTGTGTCTGAGCGAGTTTTCTGTATCAATATATCGAAATTTCTTCATTTAAAAAAAAAATTACTGAGTACATTATTGAATTTGTTCAAATAGTTCCACACTGATAAATATCCAGATTCTCTCCAGTCTTTCCCTGTTGACTGTACGGCTGCAATTAATAAGGTATATGTATGCCATTTGGTAGAAATGCAAAGATATCTGTAGGATAAACTCCCCAGAGTGGAGCTACTGGATCCAAGAGCACATGCATTTGGAATTTTGATAGCTATTGCTAAAATGCCCTCCATCTGGGTCGTGCAAATTTATACTCCCACCAGCAACTTATGACAGTGGCTGTTTCCCACAGCCTTGGCAACAGAACCTGCTATCAAATTTTGGATTTTGGCCAATTTTATGCTGAAAAATGATAGCTTGGGAAGTTTTAATTTGCATGTTTCTTACCATGAGTAAAATTGAGTATTTAAAAATATATTTTGGAATAATTTGCATGTTCTTTGAATGGTCTGTTTATATATTTGTCCATTTTTCTAATGGGTTATTAGCCTTTTTTTCTTATCAATCTCTGAAGCTTTTTATATACTAAGAAGCTTTTCTATGTCTGTGATGAGTTGTAATTATGTTTCCCAGTTTGTCTTTTTTTCTTTTTTTTTTTTTTAATGATGGGGTTTACTTTTGTTAGACCAAGACTTAAAAAAATTATTTTTATATTCTTTATATTCTTTATTGTCATGGTTTCTGGATCTGGGGTCATAGTTAAAAAAGCCCTCCACACTCTGAGATTGTGAAAAATTATTCCAGCTACTCATTTACTACCTTTGTTGATTTACTTTTTATTTTTAAAGATTTGATCTGTTTGGACTGTATCATGGAACATAGAGAGATATATGAGTATGACATTAATATTTACCACATGGCTACCTAGTTGCTCCACCATTATTCAATAGTTCAGTTTTCCCCATTGATTTGATATTTGTGTTCTTTTCTGGACTTTTTTTTTTTTTTTTTTTTTTTTTTTTTTTTGTCTTTTTAGGGCTACACCTGTGGCATATGGAGGTTCCCAGGCTAGGGGTCTAATCAGAGCTGTAGCTGCCAGCCTACACCACAGCCACAGCAACACCAGATCCGAGCTGTGTCTTCGACCTACACCACAGCTCACAGCAATCCGGATCCTTAACCCACTGAGAGAGGTCAGGGATGGAGCCCGCATCCTCATGGTTCCTAGTCGGAGTCATTTCCACTGCACCACGCAGGAACTCCGTTTCCGGACTTTTATTTCTTTCTCTCTCTTTTTTTTTTTTTTTTTGACTTTTCTTTATATTCTTTTGGTTCACATATTCACAAGCTACTACTTTGTTGTTTTAATTACTGAGCTTTGGAGAATATTTTTGTAACTGGTAACCCCCCTTCTTTGATTTCTTTATCAAAGCTTCCTTTGCAAATCTTGTTTGCTTATTTTCCCATAGGAACTGTAGAACTCCTTTGTCTACTGAAACAAAAACTATTTACACGTTTAATGAGATTATGCTGAATTTAAAAATCAAATTAGGAATATCAGCATAATCCTGATACAAGAAAGGAAAATGGCATTAAGTTACCTTGTCCAAAAGTATGGTCTACTTTCCTGTTTGTTTAAATGTTCTGCTGTGTCTTCTGGAATTTTTAAATAAATTTTTGAAATTATGTATTTTGTACATTTATTACGGAATTTATTCCTAAGAGATTTATCTTTCTTGGTATTACAATTCCTGCTAATGTAAATGGAATCTTTTTCTCTATTATAATCTTCTAGCTTCAAAATTTTGACTTAAAAACTTTTTAAGGAGTTCCCGTCGTGGCGCAGTGGTTAACGAATCCGACTAGGAACCGTGAGGTTGTGGGTTCGGTCCCTGCCCTTGCTCAGTGGGTTAACGATCCGGCGTTGCCGTGAGCTGTGGTGTAGGTTGCAGACGCGGCTCAGATCCCGAGTTGCTGTGGCTCTGGCGTAGGCCGGTGGCTACAGCTCCGATTTGACCCCTAGCCTGGGATCCTCCATATGCTGCGGGAGCGGCCCAAGAAATAGCTAAAAAGACAAAAAAAAAAAAAAAACTTTTTAAGTTGGAGTTCCCGTCGTGGCGCAGTGGTTAATGAATCCGACTAGGAGCCATGAGGTTGCGGGTTTGGTCGCTGCCCTTGCTCAGTGGGTTAACGATCCGGTGTTGCTGTGAGCTGTGGTGTAGGTTGCAGACGTGGCTCGGATCCTGCGTTGCTGTGGCTCTGGCGTAGGCCGGGGACTACAGCTCCCATTCGACCCCCTAGCCTGGGAACCTCCATATGACTCGTGAGCGGCCCAAAGAAATAGCAAAAAGACAAAAAAAACAATACCAAACAAACAAAAAAAAAACTTTTTAAGTTGAAGTATAGGTTGACAAACAATATAATACTAGTTTCAGGTGTACAACATAATGATTTCACATTTGTACCCATTTTGAAATGATCACCACATTAAGTTTAGTACCCAACCGTCCCCATATAAGTTATTGTAATATTATTGACCATATTCCTTATGCTGTATGGTACATCTCTGTGACTTATTTATATACAGCTAGAGGTTTGTACTCTTAGCTTCCTTCACCTGTTTTGCCACTTGCTCCCTTCTGGCAACCATCCCTTTGTTTTCTGTATCTTTGAGTCTGTTTCATTTTGTTTTGTATATATAAGTGGTATTATATGGTATTTGTCTTTCTCTGTCTGACTTATTTCACATTTCACACAGAGTAATACCATCTAGGTCCACTTGTGATGTGATGCTGCCAATACCAATTTTTTTTCTTTTTCTTTTTTTTTTCTTTTTAGGGCTGCACCTGTGACATATGAAAGTTCCCAGGCTAGGGGTTGAATCAGAGCTGCAGCTGCCGGCCTACGCCACAGGCATAGCAATGCAGGATCTGAGCCAAGGCTGCAACCTACACCACAGCTCACAGCAGCACCAGATCCTTAACCCCATGAGTGAGGCCAAGGATCAGCCCTGCAACCTCATGGATGCTAGTTAGGTTCATTACCACTGACCTATGATGGAAACTCCCTGGGTTGTTTTTTTGTGTTTTTTTTTTTTTTTGGCTGAGACATGTTCCCTTGTGCATACATACCACACTGTCTTTATTCATTCATCCATTAGTAGACATTTATGTTGTTTCTGTATCTTGGCTTTTGTAAATAATACTGCAGTGAACCCTGGAGTACATAGATGTTTTGGAATCTGTGTTTTTGTTTTCTTTGGGTCAATACCCCAAGTGGAATTGCTGGATCATGTGGCAGTTCTACTGTTAGTTTTTTGACGGATCTCCGTACTATTTTCCACAGAGGCTGCACTGATTTACATTCGTACCAACGGTGCATGAGGGTCCCCTTTTCTTCACATCCTTGCCAACACTTGTAATTTGTTGTTTTTTTGATGATAGCCATTGTAACAGGTGTGAGGTGGTGTTTCGCTGTGGTTGTGATGTGTATTTCCCTGGTGATAGTGATATTGAGCATGTTTTCATGTGTCTGTTGACCATCTGTATGCTTTCTTTGAAAAAATGTCTATCGGGTCCTCTGCCCATTTTATAATCATGTTGGTTTTTTTAATGTTGAATTGTATGAGCTCATTGTGTATTTTGGATTTTAACCCCTTTTAAGATACAGCATTTGCAAATATCTTCTCCCATTCAGTAGGCCGTCTTTTCATTTTGTTGACAGTTTTCTTTGTCTGCGCAATCTTTTTAGTTTGATGTAGTTCCATTTGTTTATTCTTGCTTTGTTTCCCTTGCCCAAGGAGGCATAGTTGAATCCATAAAGAAAAACTGCCCACAAAACAAACTGCAGGCCCCTATGACTTCATGAGGGTTCAAAATTATTGTAAAAGAAAACAACTAACATTGCTTTTACATAAACTCTTCTAGAGAATAGAAAGGAGAAAAAATGGGAGTTCCCGTCGTGGCTCAGTGGTTAACGAATCTGACTAGGAACCATGAGGTTGCGGGTTTGATCCCACTTGCTCAGTGGGTTAAGGATCCGGTGTTGCCGTGAGCTGTGGTGTAGGTTGCAGACGCAGCTCGGATCCCACGTTGCTGTGGCTCTGGCGTAGGTCAGCAGCTACAGCTCCGATTCGACCCCTAGCCTGGGAACCTCCATATGCTGAGGGAGCGGCCCTAGAAAAGACAAAAAGACAAAAAAAAAAAAAAAAAAAAAAAAAAGAAAGAAGAAAAACTTTCCAACTCATTTTAAGGTACCAAAACCTGATAAGTTCTTTACAAAAAAATAAAAATTATAAAGCAATCTCTCTCATAAACAGAAATGCAAAAATTCTAAAAAATAACTCAGCAAATTAAATTTAATGTATATAAAAGAATTATATATCATGATTGTTTTATTCTATTAATGTGATGTTGAGTTTTGCATATGATTCAACTAATGTAATTAACAAAATGAAGGAGAAAATTGTACAGCTATGTCAATAGGATATATTTATCTGATATAATTAAACATTCATTTATAATAATAATAAAAATAATAACTTAGAAAACCAAAAATGGAAGAAAATATTTTTAGCCAGACAAAGGGTATATACAAAAACCTATAGCAAACATCACATTTAATGTTGAAATATTGAATATTTACCTTCAGGAATTGGAAATGGGACAAGTCTAATTGTGATTACCACTTCTATTCAATGTCGTATTGGAAGTTCTAAGCAGTGCCATACATAAGACGATATACTTTATTTTTGAACTGGCAAATGGATTAGAAGTATTATTTATAGGTGACATAATTGTGCAGGTAGAAAACACAAAAGAATCTACAACTGAGCTATTGACATTAATAAGTGAATTTAGCAAGATCACTGGATAAAGGTCAATATATTTCTCAAAATTAGAAAATAATTTTTAAAGTTATGTCATAATATATTCAAAATGGATCAAATACCTAGTAATATAATAAAAAGATTTGTATAAGACCTCTACAATGAAAACCACAAAACATTGTTGAGAGAAATTAGTTAAAACCTAAATAAATGGAGGGATGAACTATGTTTATGAACCAAGTAACTCAGCTTAATAAAGATATCAATTCTTTGCATATTGACCTATAAATTCAATCTAGTCCTGTTCAATATTCCAGCAGCTGGTCTGGTGGAAATTGATGGACTGACTCTAAAATTTATATGGACTTGCGAAGAAGAAGAAAGTTGCAGGACTTATTTAATGGATGTCAAGTCTTATTTTAGAGTTGCAGTAATTGAAAAAGCAGTGTATTAATGTAAAGATAGCCATCCCTTCCCCTTAAAAAAGCAAACGGAATAGAATAGAGTTCAGAAATAGACCTACATGTGTATGAACACTTGATTTATGACAAAAGTGGAATTCTTGAGCAACAGAAAAAAGATGATGCTTCGGATAAATGGTGCTGAGCCAATTATATATCCACTTGGGAAAAAATAAATCTTAATCCCCACTTCACAAATTAAATAAATTTCAGGCAGATTGTAGATAGAATGTGAAAAGTAAAACAATCATCGTCTAGAAGGTTATATATGAGGGTATCCCTGTGATCTTGGGAGGACAAAGAGGACACAAAAGCACTACTCAGAGAATAAAGATACATAGGGAATTCCTGCTGTGGTTCAGTGGGTCAAGAACCTGACTAGTCTCCGTGAGGATGTGGGTTTGATCCCTGACCTCACTCAGTGAATTAAAGATCCTGTGTTGCTGTGAGCTGTGGCGTAGGTCACAGATGCAGCTTGGATCACAGATCCCAAATTGCTGCGGCTGTGGTGTAGGCCATCAGCTGCAGCTCTGATTTGATCCTAGCCTGGAAACTTCCATATGCCACAGGTGCAGCCCTAAAAAGAAAAGAAAAGAAAGATACACGGAGTTTCTACTCCACTGTGGCACAGCAGTATCAGCGGTATCTCTGCAGCTCCGGGATGCAGGTTGATCCCCAGTCTGGCACAGTCAGTCCCCACGAGTTAAAGGATCCTGTGTTGCTACTGCTGCCACATAGGTCGCAGCTGCAGCTTGGATCTGATCCCTTGCCCAGGAACTCCATATGCCATGGGGTGACCCAAAAATAAAATTAAATTAAAATTAAAAAAAAAAAGAGTTGGAAAGGCAAGTCATAGAGTGGGAGAAGGTATGTGCAGTATATATAGCAAAGGGATAATTTGCAGAATATGAAAAAATATCTTCATATCAGTAAGGAAAAGCCAGATAATCTAACTTAAAAAATGGTCAAAAGACCTGAAAAGAAACTTTGCAAATGATGATATTCATTGTCCACTAGACATTTGAAAATCTGCTCAATCATTTTATTGGTCAGGGATTTTTAAATTGAAAACTGCAATGAAATACCCCTATGTACTTGTCAGACTGACTAACACTAAAAACAACTGACAATACCAAGTGTGTCAAAATTATGGAACCACTGAAACTCTCATATACTCCTGGTGGGAGTGCAAATTGATACAACCACTTTAGAAAAATTTGGCAACTTCTAGTAAAGTTAAATTTATATATACTCTAGGACCTAGCAATTCTCTCCTAGATTTATACCCAACAGAAATGCATACACAGGAACAGTGAAAAGTGTGGACAAAAATCCTCAGAGCCCAAAGCTGGAAACAACCCAGATATCTTTCAACGGTGGACAAAGGACATGTATGTATCATGATACATGCATACAGTTGTGAATACAGGGATAAAAAATGATTCAGTTACAATGATATTCCTCAGTGTGAATGGATTTTACAAACATACATACTGAGCAATTGCATTTACATAAAGTTCAAAAACAGGAAAATTTAAATGACGGTGTTAGGAGGGACACCGTAGTTCATTGTCTTCCGTATGTGAAGTGCTGTGGCTATAAAACTGAATAAACCATGGTGTTAGAAATTAGGAAAGTGTTTACCTTTGGGGAGAAAATAGGGTAATGACTGACTGCGGAGGCTCTGGGAAGGCTTCTGGATTGCTGATCGTGTTCTGTTTCTTGATCTGATTGTGGCTACTAGGATGTCTTTACTTTGGACGAATTTATTGAGCTTATGAATGTGTACTCTTCAACATGCAAATCGACAAGCAAATACTTGTTAAGCACCCCATGTCTATTTGTAAGATTGTGTTGGGCACTGTGTTCGCTTTGGTAGCATCACCCCTATGGAGGGAGCCCATTCTTCCTAATTGGCTCAAGTGACAGCACAGTCAGTGAGTGCCGCCAGGCTCTGTGAGTCTATTCTGAGGGGGGAACGTAGGGCCCAATCAGGCTAAGGCCAGGGGTTCATTCGCTTTGATTGGCAGAGTCCACCGAGTACTCCCCAGTCCATGACAGCTTTCTGAGCCACTCTTAAATTTCCAAAGATAAATGCACTACTGATGGCCAGGAGGCCCCTGCTCCAAAGCTAGAGTGGCTCTCCTTAATTCAGGGATCTGATTCTGCCACCCAGAAGTGGCCATTTGTAGGGAGCTAGAGGAAGAGCTTGCCTCACCCCCAATATGCCTGGTGGGTGGGAGGCAGGGTCAAGTCTGAACGTGCGAGAATCATGCTCTGGCTCCACGCTAACTCTATTACTTATTTTCTCAGCTATAAAGCTGTAAGGATGGTAATACACATCTTAGTGTTTGAGGAGGAAATGTTTGCATAATTAATTTGTTAATGACATCCGTGTGTGTGGCAGTCTTGCCTATATCCAGATGGAAGTTTCAGATGTAAAATTAAAGAAATAAAAACATTTTGATTTGCAGAGGTGGCGAAATTATGAGCAAATTTGTCTTTTCTTATACTGTTATAATAGTTTTGTTTATATAATCAATAATAACAGTAAAACAAACCAAAGCACTTCCCCCCCAAACAGAATGATCTTCATTGCATTTCATTGACAAAAAAAAAAAAAACCACTTAAGCTGGCATTTAATACAAATTACGTGAAGATATATCTTAACTAATTTGAAACTATAACCAGAAAATTTAGTCAAATTTGCACGTGACATTTGCTTATTTTCATGTGTTAGAAACAGAAAAATAACCTTGCATTTATAAATATGAAACTGAATTCAGATTGTTTTAGGACTCATCATTTTGACAACTTTAGATCAAAGAAAGCTGTCAAGGAAACTGGCATTTACTGATGAAAATATTTCTTCACATTTATTTAACATATGGCCTCCAGCTATTGGAAGATTTTTGTTGTTATAACAAAAGGTGGCTTCTGAGTGGATGGATGAATGTTTTAATCCCAGTCTAGTCTAAACCTGGCCACTCAACACAACAGAATGTTATTTGGTTTGTTTCTTTCTGAAGGAAGGTACTTATGCCTGAGAACATCCACATCTTTGTTTATTTCTAATAAACCAATATTTACTGAGCTTTACTATGGCGAAGGCCCTGCATAACAGAGTCTACATGCAGGGAGTAACCAGCTAAGCAAAGGGTTGCTTGGCATTAGGAACTGATTTTCTTTCAGGATTAATATGTGCAGTGGTAAGGGTCTCAGGATGGTCCAAAAAAGGAAATTTAACTCAATACTTAGCTGGGGCATATATTGCTGCAAATACAAGCCTATTTCCTGGTCGCTGCATGTAGTGGCTGTTAGTGAAGCTGAGTAAGGGAGAGCAGAGACAGAGGAAAAAAAGAGAGGAAGGAGGAAGGAGATGGAGGAGGAAGAGGACAGGGAAAGAAGAGGAGGTAGAAGAGGGAAGAGGAGAAATGCAAGAAGGCAAGCGAGGAGCTGAAGAAGGGAAGCTGTCCCGTTGTTTCTTTCCTCCCACAGGACTGCAGGCTGACATTTCCCTTCTGCAGCTTTTGCACCCCTTCCACGTCCCTACACCCCATCATCCCAGGCTCTCCAGTGCTCCCAGGTTACTCTAAGGTTTCCAAGGAGGCGCCACACCCAGGCTTTATGCTCCCAAATTACCGATATCCTTTCAGTTACTGAAAGATCTCAAACTGAATGTTGATCACTTAAGTGAAAGCCATCGGATCAATTAAGATATGAATGACTAGTAATTTTGGATCTTTAAGAGTTGTTTGAATTGTTAAAATAGAAGCAGTGGAATCTCAAGTTGGGAGGACCATGATTACCATAAAGAGGGAGAGTGGGACATTCCGACCTTATGGAATTAGAGGTTGAGATCTTTGATTGGGCAAAACCCTATAGACAGGCCAGTCTTTGACAGGACACTGCTTGGAATCTGCCATGGTCAGCTCCTGTGGGCTGGCCTCACTCTTCAATTTCTTCTCTTTTTTCCATTTCTGGACCACAGACGCTCTAAAAGCTTTCCGGCAGAAGTGGTCTCCTGTCTCTACTGATTTTCATTAAGTTGGCTGTTGATGAATGGGTAACACCTTGTGTATGTGCTCGACATTATTGTCCCCAAGTTGAAGGTGAAGAAAGTGAGGCCCTTAGGAACTGAAGCCATATCCTTTCAGCACAGGGAGAACTCGCGTATGATTTTTATAGTATAAGCCTGCCCTGTCCATCAAGGCAGCCACGCATCATGTGCGGCTACTGTGTACTTGAGAGGGGGCAAGTGCTGCTGAGGGACTGAGTTTTTAATTTGATATATACTCTCACTTCATTTAAATTTAAAAACTGATATGCAGTGTAATTATTGGAAGACTTTTAAGTATGGTTTGGGACAACTTGGGATGTGAATCTACTTTTTAAAGTGTAAATTTAGGAGTTCCCATTGTGGCACAGTGGTTAATGAATCTGACTAGGAACCATGAGGTTGCGGGTTCAATCCCTGGCCTTGCTTAGTGGGTAAAGGATCCGGCGTTGCTGTGAGCGTTGCTGTGAGCTGTGGTGTAGGTTGCAGATGTGGCTGGGATCCTGCATTGCTGTGGCTCTCCCATAGGCTGGAGGCTACAGCTCCGATTAGACCCCTAGCCTGGGAACCTCCATATGCCGCGGGAGTAGGCCCTAGAAAAGGCAAGAAGACAAATAAAGAAATAAAGAAATAAAATAAAGTGTAAATTAGTAAACTCTAACTATAGATCAAGTATATCCAATGAAAATTGTGTTTACTGTTTGAAAGCCGGGCGCCGCCCTCTGTCCCAGCGGAGGACCCCTCCAGAAGGTCATTTCAGCTTCTGAGCTTCCCAGTGGGGTGTGCTCCTTGAGCCCAAGCTGGCATCCTTCTCTTCCTTTCTAAAAGTGTTTATTCTGAGAGTTTTCCTAAATAAACCTTCTATCCACCATACCAATCTCAGAATGTGCTTCCTGGAAACCCAACCTGCTATAATATATTTATTTTTAAATAATGTCATAAACACCTGGGGCCTCTGGGATCTCTAACATCTGGGGTCTTTAATATCTGCCTTTTAGTTCAGCCAGTCAGTAAGCTCATGCCTGTCTGCTGAGTGAATGACCCTTAACTGAGGGCTGTGAGTAGGTCTGAAGGAAAGGATGCTCAGGGCAAGGCTGGACCGGAGGAACGCTTAGGTCCTTCCCTGAGCCGCTACACATGTGTTTGTATCTGTAAAGGGGAATCTCGCCCCTAATGCTCAGCAGCAGGACCTGAAACTGAAAAGGGGTAGAAGTCATTCTCTGGGTGGCTGTGCCTGTGGGAGGGGGTGAAAGATGCTGAGCAAGTACTGAAAACGGAGCATCAATCAAACAGAGCTCAGTGCTCTGGCATCAAACGGAAGCCGGCTGAAAGGAGCAACACCAGAGGACAAGAGAGCAGGAGGGTGGGAGCCGAGTTACATGCGTAGGCTTTTCTGAATGAACAAAGTGTGAGAATTGCTGTGTTCCATGCGGCTGCTCACCAAAGACTCCTTGCTGCAAGGGGGTTTCTTTATAATCAGATGAACACAAGCACTCTCATTCCCAAAGGCTGATCTGCTGACGGTCACTTCTCAGTGTGCACTTCGGCTGGGACTGTGATGCTCAGAGAAGGTCGCTGGGTACATATGGAAGGTTGATTGCTTTAGATTCTTTCTGTCATACGGAGGGCAATGATTTGTCCTCATTGGACAAAACTTACACCCTGACCATTGACCCAAGCTCCTGCAGTGATAGTGCAGGATCCTTAACCTGCTGCACCACAAGGAAACTCCCGATGGCCTCTTTATGCTTTTATTTTATGGATGCAACATCTTTTTATCTCTCTGGAAGTACTAATTAGAGGGTATTTTAATTTTCTTCTGTTCTTTATTTTTCTGCCCACGTCATTTTATCTTTTATTCCTCTATTTCACATTTTCGACTTTTCTCAAAGTCTGGTGGTCTTGGCTCTTGAAGAATGAGACCATAACAAGGCTGCCCAGGAGCCCTGTGTCACTGGGTAGATCTCATTGATGGTGTGGGGTCAGGTTTGGTGAGTGAGTGAACGCCAGGGATGTTAGAGGGGAATGTCAGGGGTGTTGTTCTACACACAGACTTACAATTAGTGACCCTGTTTCTACTCTCATTTTTCACTCCTGCCCTCCCCTGTCTTTATCTTCTCTGCAACCTCCTTTGCTTGGCTCCTACCTAATACTCCTTCACTGCTGTGCATGTTCCAGAAAGATTTGGAAATTTCAAGTATCCTGATGGAAATTTCTTGGATTCTTTATAGACACAGGAGATAAATAAATCCATGGACTAAATCTGTCACTTTGCACTAGCAGCCCTAAGTCCTTTGGGTTTTAAATGGCTCTTTGATGTGCTCAGAGTTTAGAACCAGCTCATGAGACATGACAACGTGTCCTGATTGGGTGGAATGGCCCCCAGTTGATGGTGCATTTGCTCATTTGATCCTCACAATTCTGGGATCGCAGAAAAGTCTGGAGTTAATGGAACTGGAAAAGTAGTCTGGAAGGTTTCATGCAATAGGGAGCACCTCATCAGAGTGACAAGAAGCCACCTCTACTACTGGTCAGAAAACTAATGGAGAGGTATTCTAGGCTGGGATAAGTCTCAGATTAGGGTTTGGAAGTGAAAAGAGATAAGTAGGGTTATAGGAACAGCAATGGCTACTGGGTTGTTGCTGAGTTTCAGTTGGTAGCAGGAGAAGATGAGAGGTGGGCTAAGTGGAAAGCCAGCGGTGGGATTTTAAGAGTCTATAAGGTGATATAAGCCATCAGTTCTCCGAGAAATGTGAGCAGAAGTCTGGCTAAGGAGGGTATGTTTGAAGCCCAGAAAATAACACCGTCAGCAGTGTCGCCAGCACACACAAAGGACAATGATAGATTGCACAGCCCCCCTCTCACATTTCCGGGCTAATGGAAGCGACAGCAGTGTGGATGAATGAAAGCCACAGCTTGCCCATTAGTTTCAACTTCCTTCCCCAAAGGCTTTGCACTGGAACTTGCAAAATGTGCATTTCTCCTCTTTGTCCTTCCCTTCTTTGCTGGAAGAGACCAACAGGACAGAGGAGACAAGTCCCACGAGACAGAGGAAGGATGAGAGAGACCCCGGCTGCTTGGAGACAGGCTGTTTTGTACATTGCCTTTCCTGATCTAAATTTTAGATGGGGTGCAGGTGGGGTGCAAGCATTGGGCCCACCATTTAGACATCTCTAAGGGGGTTTATGTCTGTGCCATCCCCCCACGTCCTCCAGCACAGATGACTCAAAGCAACAACAGTCCACCAGGCTCCTAGAAAGTGCCCTGGACCTGTCAGTCCATAGCCGTGCTCTAAGGCTCCTTTTTTTTTTTAAGGTCAGCATCCATGGCATATGGAAGTTCCCAGGCTAGGAGTCAAATCAGAGCTATAGCTGCCGGCCTGTGCCACAGCTCACAGCAATTCTGGATCCTTAACCAACTGAGCAAGGCCAGGGGTTGAACCTGCATCCTTATGGATACTAGTTGGGTTCATAACCCACTGAGCTACAATGGGAATTCCCTGAAGCTCTTTCTCATAGGCCTCTGAGGCTGCCCTTTTGGGCAAATGTGGGTTTTGCCCTGCGGAGCTGAGAAATTCTTTTTGCTCCATAAGGTTTGCGGAGTTGCTTGCTTTCTTTGTTTCCAGGTTTATTGAGACATATTTGACATACAGCACTGTATACGTTTAAGGTATATCATTAATTACTTTTTCTTCTGGCTCATGCTTTGAGAAGATTTTCTGGAACAGGTGTTTTGGTTTGTTTTGTTTTTGTCTTTGCTGATTCCTGGCAGCAGCCAACACCATTCGCAGCCTGTCTCTCAGGATTTGCTAAGCCTATTCTTTATAGCCTCACCTGTGGGTGAGTTTGCAGCTTTACCAATGCTCAGCCTTTGTCGCTGTCTCTTTCTCTCCACCATGCTTTGGTCGACTGTTCCAGATACTTCATAACCCTCTGGTGTGAGGAGAGCAGCTTCAGTCACACTCATCCTGTGCCCAGTAACAGGTCATGATGCTTACTCCCTGGCCAGAAGCACAAAGAGGTTCAAAAGCCTCCTGCCTTCCTATGTAAAAACACCCCACCTCTGCATTCCTCTGACCCGAGGGAGCCATTTCTACCCAGAGGCCCCTCTTTCCTCAGGGAAAGCCCCAAAGCCGGTAAACAATCATTCATTTGTGAAAATGAAAGATTCATGAGGGACTCCGCTGGGCTGCCAGCAGAGTTCAGGCAGGTTCTGATCTTACTTTAATTTAATTAAGCTGTGTTTATTTCATCAGCCCCGAGATATGCATCCTCGGGCAGACATTTGCGGCCTGCCTCTGAGCGGTGTTTTTGTCTGTGGGAGGAGGAGGAGGGCCGTGACCTATGGAGCATTTTTGAAAGATTTGGGGCCCAAGAGGCAAGATGGCTGGTGGTCTGGGTTCAGACCAGGCGCTGTGGGGAGCCCGCCTTCAGCAGGAGTGTATGTGTTTGTGTAAGTAAAGGGGAGAGTGTGTGAATGTGTATGTGAGTGTGCAAATGTGTGTGCGCACACTTGTGTGCGTAAGCATTCAGAGCCCGTACTGTTCAGCACTGCAGGAGCTGCCTTGTGGCCAGTCGGGCAAGGCAGAGCTGCAAACAGTGTGTGTTTTCAGTCGCTACAGCAGGAACGCCTCAGACAGCCAAGGCCACGCTCTGGCTTCAGGGCCGTGTGGCTCAGAGCACGCGCCACAGATCCCTTCTGGGTGCAAATGAGGGTCTCCCACACCGAGCCTTGCTGATCACGTGGAAGTTTCAGAAGCACTGTGGCCTCAAGTGTCCTTGATCTCAGCAGCACGCACACTTTAAGGACGGAGGTGGGGTGGGCAGAGGAGAACGGTTGAAACCCATTCAGAAGGACCTGTCGTGGTGGGTTTCAGGCGCAGTGGGAAGACATTTGGAAACAGAGGTGTTTTCTAGAGCATCCTATATCCTTCCGCGTAGGGGACAGAACCCATCTTCTGTGTGTAAGGGCAGAGCTGGGAACAGCTGGGTGTGGTGGGTCTGAACCAGGATGGTTAGAGCGGCTGTCTGGGTGGATGTGCACATCCTAGTCCAGTCCAAAGCCCTGAGAACAGGGAGCACCAGTGTCTGAGGACAGGAGGTAGACAGACGTTTTGGCCTTAGCGGGGAGCTCAGTTTACCCCTTCTGTCCTTTTGGTCTATACAAGTCCTCAATGGATAATAAATCTCTCTCTAGATATGCATGTCTATCTTTACCTCCTGTTGGTTCTGTTTCTCTGGAGAACCCCGACAAACCCAGTGTCCCCCCACCCACACCCAAACTCCCCCAGAGTTCGAGATGGACAGTGGCCATAGAAGGGGCCACCCAAGATTGAGCCTTTGACCAGGCAAGTGAGTCCTTCTTCTTCTTCCTGGTTTATTTTGCTGGATAGTTGATACTAATAGAGAGGCATAGCAGAGGGAGAATGTGCTGGAAACTGCTTTTATTTTTCACAGAAAACATACACATCCACACTGATTCAACACTTTCACTTCGCTTTATAATTCCACCCCAAACATTTTGAAACAGATATCTTGAGCCCCACTTGCTAGATGAGGTCACTGAAGGTCACGGCCTTGGGCATCAGCCTATGACGGAACCTGAGCACAGTCTCACTTGGCGCCTTCCCCAGTGTGAGAGTCACTAGTCACATGTGGATTTTAAGGACTTGAAATAGGGTTAGTCTAAACTGAGATATTCTCTAAGAGTAAAATACGTTAGCCTAGCCATCTAACAGATTTTATTAATTGTTGTCCTAATTTTTAATAACTTTTGTACATGTTGAAGTGATAATATTTTGAACCTGTTCATTAAAGTACATTATTGAATTGTTTTCACTGGTTTCTTTTTACTTTTTAAATGTGATGTGGCTACTGTGACATTGGAAGTTAGACATGTGGCTCGTGTTTGTGGTCTGCATTTTGTTTTCATTGGACAGCATTGCTCTAGGTGGATGTGTTTTCAGACTCACAGACTCAAACACCTCAAGATCCCCAGGAGGTGGGAGAAAAATCCAGCCAATTGTGTAGTAGCTAATCTCCTGTTTTCCATGTTTTGTTAGTTCATCATGAAAAAGAAGAGCATAGCGGTGGAGCTGTGGTCACTGGGAGTGGGGTAGGGTACCAGATGCTCTCTAATATCTCATACGACTTTTTTTTGTTTGTTTTTATTTGTCTTTTTCTAGGGCCACATCCGTGGCATATGGAGGGGTCTAGGCTAGGGGTCTAATCAGAGCTGAAGCCACTGGCCTATGCCACAGCCACAGCAACACCAGATCTGAGCCGTGTCTGCCACCTACACCACAGCTCATGGCAATGCCAGATCCTTAACCCACCGAGCGAGGCCAGGGATCGAACCCACAACCTCATGGTTCCTAGTCAGATTCGTTAACCACTGAGCCACGACGGGAACTCCGTCATATGACTTTCTTTGAAGTATGATCTTGTGTCAAAATGTCCTTCTAAATTTACTGGGGTCTGCAAAGAACAGAAGAAAAGTTCAGATCTCTGAGGCAAAAGGCTTCCTCCTTCATAATAGGGTAAGATGAATGTTTGGAAGAGATGGAGGCACCCCTAGTACTGAGAAGTCCGTTATAACAAGGACAGACAAGCTAAAAGAGAGGGCCAGAAAGGAATAGGGAAGCAAACACCTGGACAGAAAGAAACTCAGCCAACGAAAGCAGGTGATTCATTTTCACTTTCATTTATTCATTCATGTTTGTAGCAAATATTTACTTATTGTCTAATGTGTCCCTATTTATCCACCAGGCACTGCTCCAAGTTCTTGGGATAAAGTGGTGATTGAGGACAAAGGTTTCTGTCCTCTTAGAATTTATTTTTGAGGGGCGGTAGAGAAAATATTCAATAAATAAATAAATAGATAAATAAATAAATTCAAATTCTGTTAGCCAGAGTATTGGTTGGCTCTTGTAACAGAAAGATCCAAACAATCATGCTTTAAACAATAGAGAATGTCATTTCTTTCTCATGTAACACTCTGGCAGCGAGCTGTCTAGGATGTCAGGGAGCTAACTTCCCTCTATCTGGCTGATTTGCCATTACTAGATGCAGTTATCCACAAAGTAGAAGATGGCTTCCTATCTCCTCTACATTCAGGCAAGTGGGAAGAGGAAGAGAAAGTGAGGACACTTCCTTTCCTTTTAAGGATGTGACCTGGAGGTTACACTCGTCACTCTATTCCTGTCCCCCATTCATCAGTACTTAGTCACATGACCACACCTAGAAGCAAGGGAGTCTGGGAAGTGTAGTCTTTATACTGAACAACATATTCCCAGCTTAAAAAAAGATGTTTTTTAAGGAAGGAAGAAGAGAACAGGTATTGAGGAAAACTAACAGTCCCAATGATAAGTTGCAGAACTACTGTACTTACAAGGTCAATAGTGGGATTGCATCAATGGAAAGACCAGGCTTGACAATTCTTAGATAAACCAAACAGAATTTACTTGTCTAATGATAGAGAAGGAAGTTGGCACTGCCAGAACTCATGGCAGAGAGACCAGCATTGTTTCCCAGGACATACTACAGTGAATGCTTCTAGAACAGAGACATCATCTCCAGGAATATAGGGGTCACATTACATTTTCAGGAAGCCTAGCTGATCCCTTCTAGACCCGGGATCTGTCCTCCAGAAACAAAATGGTAAAGGGATGGAAGAAAGTTGCTTCTTATCAGCAAGTTTGTCTCCAGGGAACGAATATTTGAACGGAGACCCAAAGGGCTGATAGAGTTCCCAACAGACAATATTCCATGCACAGAGAACAGCAGATGCAAAGGCTTTGGAATAAGATTAACCTTGGCATAAACCAGAAACAAAGTTTTCCTGAGTAGCTGATGTGTCGCCTGGGAGGGGGAGCGTGAATATGAGCGAAGAAAAAGGAAGGAGAGGTAGGAAAAGGGAGGCAGCCTTCAAGTTTAGTACTAGAGGGACAGCTTTATCAGAGAGAGAAAGCATGAGCATCTGTTTCCATCAGGTGTCCTCTGGTGGTTGTGTCTTGGCAAATTTCCTCCGAATTGCCTCAAATTAGAGCTGAGAAAAGGAACTTGGCATCAGCTTCCCCCACACTCACCATCCTTTCCTTCCCTACCCTTCATTTTCCTTATCTCTTTACTCAGGATAAAAATACCTGCCCTGCCTTGCCCTCCTCCCAGCATTGTCATGAGGATCAGAGGATAGAGGAGGTGTGAAGGTGGCTGTTGTGTGACATGTTGAGTTCTGGGGGAGGGAGGCACAGAGTCTGCCCCCGGTAAGGACTTGCTATCATTATCTGTACTGTTACAGCAGCGGTCAGTTGTTTCATCAACTTCTAGGCCATGGGGCTGCAAATCTCAGTTTTGATTCTGAAAAATCTTTCTTTCCCCAACATACTGATCCATTACGTGGTTTTTTTTTTTTTTCCCTTGTCAAAGCAGGTGCTTAGATGTTTTTAGGAGACTCTTCTTTGTCAGAGATTCCTGTGGCTTGGTGTGGCATGGTATGACTTGTGTCCATTTATTTTTATTTATTTGTTTTTAAAGTATTTTAAAATTTATTTAATTAATTAATTTATTTATTTTTGCTTTCTAGGGCAGCATCCTCAGCATATGGAAATTCCCAGGCTAGGGGTCAAATTGGAATTACAAGTGCCAGCCTGCACCACAGCCCCAGCAACATGGGATCCCAGCCGTGTCTGCGACCTACACCACAGCTCACAGCAACGCTGGATTCCTGACCCACTAAGCAAGGCCAGGGATCAAACAGGCAACTTCTTTAACTCCAGTTCCATCTGAGTTTCAATTACCTACCTATTCATTTATATACCCACCCATCTGTCTACCCACCTTTGCACTCATCCTTACACTGAGCATCCTCTGTATACCAAATTTCATGGCAGTGTGAGGGACTGCAATACAAAGATGAAAAAGACAGTCCATGCCCCCAAGGACCTTAAAGTCTAATAGGATGATCACACAGGTGTTACAGGGCAGCATGCTGGATGCTGTGAAAAGATAAAATACAGGAAGGATGGGGCAACCCCAGGCCCAAGGATTGAAGGCTGATGGAAGCCTTCCTAGAGGAGATTACACCTGCACTGAGTCTTAAAGAATAAAGGGGGCTTTCTGCGTAAAGGGAACAGCAAATGCAAAGGTGTATTGGATGGTACTGAAAGTACAATCTATTTTAATATAGTCAGAGCATCAAACATGGACTAGAGATGGAGAGTGCTGGATGATGCTACAAAGGTAGACCATCAAGATCTTGTAGGCCTTGATAATGAGTTTGAGTCAAAGAGGAAATCCCTGAAATAGTTTAAAGCAGGGGAGTGCTGAGCAGATTTGCAGTTTTTGAAAGTCTTTCCCAGCTTCAGGGTGGAGAATGATCTGAAGGAAGCAAGACTCCTTGAGGAAAATGAAATCTTTTGGTGGCTATCGAAGTGATCATAGGACACAATGAGGCCTTGAAATTAGGTGGTGGACTTGAGGGACAGAAGTGGACAGTTAAAGACAATACCGGGAAGTAGAATCAACAGGGCTTGGTGGCAGATTGAAGGTGGAGGTGGGAGAGAAGGAGGAGGCTCCCAGTGTTTGGATGACAGTGGTGCCAACAGTTCCTGTATGTAACACAGGATGGAGGACAGCTTTGTGGGAGGGAAGCATTGAGTTCAGTGTTCAGATGGTTCGAGTCTGGAGAGAGTCCACTGTCTCTATGTTGGATGAGGTCTGGGGAGCAGATGGAAGTTGACAGAGATGCCTGTGATTGTGGTCGCCCCAGAGAGTCGGAGGAGTAAGGAGAAAAAGAGGGCCTAGGTTGGAACCCTGGAGGACACCCACATTTACTGAGGACCAATGAGAAAGTGACAAAGAAGGAACCAGGGAGGGACAGCCAGTTTAGAAGGAAAACCAAAATCCTGGCAACCAAGGCAACAGAATTTCAATGAGTCATATGTTACCGAGAAGACAAGTAAGATGGATATGGAAAGGTGCCCACTGGATGTAATGACAAAGAAATGACTTTCTTGCAGAGAGCAGTTTTAAAAAATGTAGTATACTTGATTTGTAATGTATTAATTTCTGCTGTACAGCAAAGTGATATATATACACACACACACACACACACCTACATATGTACATATATATGTATTTGTAGATATTCTTTTAAAAACATTCTTTTCCGTTATGGATATTGAATATAGTTTCCTGTGCTATATAGTAGCACCTTGTTGTTTGTTCATCCTATATACACTAGTTTGCATCTGCTAATCCCAAATTCCCAGTCCTTCCCTCCCCCACAGCCCTGTCCTCTTGGAAACCACAAGTCTATTCTCCATGTCTGTGAGTTTATGTTTTGTAGATAGGTTCATTTGTGTCATATTTTAGATTCTACATATAAATGTATCATATGATATTTGTCTTTCTGTTTCTGAATTACTTTACTTAGTATGATAATCTCTAGGTCTATCCATGTTGCTGCAAATTACATTATTTCCTTCTTTTTGATGGCTAAGTAGTATTCCATTGTATATATGTACCATATCTTCTTAATCCATTCATCTGCCAGTGGACATTTAGGTTGTTTCCGTGTCTTGGTTGTTGTAAACAGTGCTACTATGAATATAGGGATACATGTATCCTTTTTGAATTGTAGTTTTGTTTGGATATATACCCAAGTGTGAGATTGCTGGATATGACAACTCTATGTTTAGTTTTCTGGGGAACCTCCACACTATTTTCCATAGTGAATGCACGAATTTAAATTTCCACCAACGGTGTAGAAGGGTTCCTGTTTCTCCATACCCTCTCCAGCATTTGCTCTTCATAGACTTTTTAATGATAGCTATTCTGACCAGTGGGAGGTGGTACCTCAATGTAGTTTTGATTTACATTTCTCTAATAATCAGAATGTTGAGCATCTTTTCATGTGCCTGTTGTCCATCTGTATGTCTTCTTTAGACAAATGCCTGTTTAGGTCTTCTGCTCATTTTTTGATTGGGTTGTTTGCTTTTTTGTTGTATGAGCTGTATGTATATTTTGGAAATTAAGCCCCTTTTGGCCACATCATTTGCAAATATATTCTCCCAGTCTGTAGGTTATCTTTTCATATTGTTTATGATTTCCTTTGCTGTACAAAAGTATGTAAGTTTGATTAGGTCCCATTGTTTATTTTTGCTTTTGTTTCTATTGCTCTGGGAGATTGGGAGACTGACCTAGGAAAACATTGGTATGATTTTTTTTTTTTTTCTTTTTAGGGCCATACCTGCAGCATATGGAAATTCCCAGGCTAGGGGTCAAATTGGAGCCACAGCTACCAGCCTACACCACAGTCACAGCAATGCCATATCTGAGCTATATCTGTGACCTACACCACAGCTCACAGCAACACCGGATCCTTAACCCACTGAGTGAGGCCAGGGATTGAACTTGCATCCTCATGGATACTAGTTGGGTTCATTTCCACCGAACCACAATGAGAACTCCATCACTGGTATGGTTTATGTCAGAGAATGTTTTGCCCTTGTTTTCTTCTAGGAGTTTTATGGTGTCATGTCTTATGTTCAAGTCTTTAAGCCATTTTGAATTTATATTTGTATAGGTATGAAGGTGTATTCTAATTTTGTTGATTTATATGTGGCTGTCCAGTTTTCCCAGCACCAGTTGCTAAAGAAACCATTTTTTCCTCATTGTATATTCTTGCCTCTTTTGTCAAAGATTAATTAACTGTAGGAATGGGGGTTTACTTCTGGGCTCTCTATTCTGGTCCACTGAACCATATGTCTATTTTTGTGACAATACTATACTTTTTTGATTATTGAAGCTTTGTAGTATTACCTGAAGTCTAGGAGGGTTATGCCTCCAGCTCTGCTCCTTTCCCTCAGGATTGCTTGGACAATTCTGGGCCTTTCATGGTCTCATATAAATTTTAGGATTATTTGTTCTAATTCTGTGAAAAATGTCATGGGTAATTTGAAAGGGATCACATTAAACCTGTAGATTGCTTTGGGTAGTATGGCCATTTAAAAATATTAATTCTTCTGATCCAAGAGCATGGGATATCTTTCCATTTCTTTGAGTCATCTTCAGTTTCCTTTATTAATGTTTTGTAGTTCTCAGCATGTAAGTCTTTCACCTCCTCAGTCAGTTTTATTCCTGTTTACTTTCCCTTTCTGATATTTCATTGTTACTGTAAAGAAATGCCACCGGAGTTCCCTTCGTGGCACAGTGGTTAACGAATCCGACTAGAAACCATGAGGTTGTGGGTTCGATCCCTGGCCTTGCTCAGTGGGTTAAGGATCCGGCGTTGCCATGAGCTGTGGTGTAGTTGCAGACGCGGCTCCATCCCGCGTTGCTGTGGCTGTGGTGTAGGCTGGTAGCTGTAGCTCCGATTAGACCCCTAGCCTGGGACCCTCCACATGCAGAGGGAGCAGCCGTAGAAAAGGCAAAAAGCCAAACAAACAAACAAACAAACAAAACAAAACAAAACAAAAAACAAATGCCACCAATTTCTATACGTTAATCTTGTATCCTACTACTTTGCTGAATTCATTTGTCAGTTCTAGTAGTAATTTTTGTGTGAGTCTTCAGGGTTTTCTATATGTAGTATCATGTCATTTGCATATAATGACAATTTTACCCAGAAAGCATTTTTGGTTTTAGAGGTAGAGCCAGGGTCAGAGAGTGTTGAGGAGTGAGTGGCAAGTAAGAAAGTTGACAGGAGATAGTAGGCAACTTTTAAAATTTTGGCTGTGGAGGAGTTCCCTGGTGGCCTAGTAGTTACGGATCAATGTCGTCACTGCTATGGCTCAGATTTCATCCCTGGCCCAGGAATTTCCACATGCTGTGGGAGGGGCCAAAAAAATTGAAAAAAAAATTGGGGCCGTGGAGAGGGAGGCGACTAGGGATGAAGATAGAAAGAGCAGGTGAGTTGTCAGGGGTACAGAGTGAGTTAATTTATGGAATGAATGCATTCACCTATGTATTAGGCATCTGTTGTGCTACAGAGAGTGTGCGAGGTGCCATGAGGGTGCAAAGAAATGTAAGACATCCTTTTCAGTGTGTACAACTTAGCTGGGAAAGCCCCAGACGTGCGGAACCTGGGGCCTGCGCTGTGTGTGCTAAGAAATGATGTGGTGTGGTAGGAAGCACACTCTGGAGTTCACACTGTCCTGGGTTCAAATCTTGGCTCTGTTCCTTTCTGGCTGTGTGACCTTGGGCATGTTATTTAAGCTCTCCAAGCCTCATTTTCTCATCTGTAAAATCGAGACGATAATATCACCTATGCAGATTTCTTGAGCGGATTCAAGGTAAAGTCTATAAATTCCCCATAGGTTGGATTTTTTATCTGTTTTACTCAGTATTGTGTCCCCAGCCCCGAGCATGGCATAACGCCTGGCCCATAGCAGGGAGTCAGCAGGTATTTGCTGAATGAACGAATGAGGGAAGGAAGGAAGGTATGTGGAAATCCTGGCACTTTGGGGACACTCTGTAAGAGTTAGCTATTCTTCCTCACTGCCCTGGCGCTTCTGAAGATCTGTCACTGGATTTGTGAGGATGAGATAAGAAATGAACAGACAAAAGGCTAGAGCCTCTGGCGGGTAAGAGACCATAGGGTGGATGTTCTGTCCTGAACCTCAGTGCCTGATGAGTGTGAGTGGCTGAGGGAGAGAGGCTCTGGAGAGCAGCTCACCCCTGGCCAGAGGCTGGCCACCCACAGTCCCAGGTAGGCGAGAAGGAACATGCTGACCGACAGGTGGCCTCAGGGCAGGGCACTGAGTCCGTCCCGCTTCTCAGGGCCTGTGGCTTTCAGGGGGCCTGGGCCAGTAGGACGGACCTGGCCTGTCCATAGGTGCTGGGCCTCTCTGGCAGCCCTGCCCTGCCCACAGCTTAGATTCTTCTGGCAGCAGCAAAGATGAAAGCAAGAAAATGAGGCGATTCATGCCTTCAGGAACTCCTGCCTGGGTAAACAGGAAACATCATTGCGGACTTTTCCTCTTTGGAGAACTGACACCTACTTACTTAAAAAAATATATATATATAGGATGGAAGAAAGAAAAAAAATCACTCAGAAATAACTAATATTAGAAATATTATTAGAAAATATTGGGAGTTCCTCTCGTGGTGCAGTGGTTAACGAATCCGACTAGGAACCATGAGGTTGAGGGTTCGATACCTGGCCTTGCTCAGTGGGTTGGGGACCTGGCGTTGCTGTGAGCTGTGGTGTGGGTTGCAGACTTGGCTTGGATCTGGTGTTGCTGTGGCTCTGGCATAGGCTGGTGGCTGCAGCTCCAATGGGACCCCTGGCCTGGGAGCCTCCATAAGCTGTGGGTGTGGCCCTAGGAAAGGCAAAAAGACAAAAAAAAAATTTAGAAATAACAGAAATATTTTAGTGTGGTTTTGGGTCTTTTTTTTCTGCCTGGTTTTCCACATGCTCTCTGCCTAGTTTCCTTTTGTTCTTGGGCTCAGAGGAGGGCTGGAGCCGCTTGTCTTGGGAGAAGGGAGGCAAAACCTGTGAGAGAGACATTGTGGCTCATCACGGAGAAGCTGGAGGCTCGTTAGGGTCTATTTACTGCTTTGCAGAATGCTCCAGAGGAAGGACCTGAGACCATCATCTCCTGGACCTGGCTCCTCGGAGCTTCCCAGCTCAGGATGTGCATAATGAATGTGGCAACCTGGCCAGGGGAGGGGAGTCCCAGGGGTGGTCTCATCTTTCCATGGCTTCTTGGAGGGCCAGGCATTGTCGGAGGGAGGGCAGCTAATCTACCATCTCCTGTGCTTGGGTTTACCATGGATGTGCTGCTCAGTACGGGGATGGGGCAGCGTTTACACGCACACCTGTCACCTGCTATGCTGCAAGCTCACGTGCAGCCCTGGACTGTCAGGAATTTGGAACACCCAGTGGTCACCTTGTCAGTCCCCCAGGCCAGGGACAGAAGTCCCATGATTTCTAATCCAGTGCTCTTCCCCCTGCATGGTGCTGATCCATTTGTCATATGGCTTCCAGGCAAATCACTTCTCAGTCATTTATGTTCCCATCTAGAAAAGGTGGCTGATATTGCCTGTCTCTCCCTATCTCAAAGGAGTACCCTTAACATGCATATAAAAGAATACAAGACTGATAGTCAGAAGACCTTGGTTTGAGGCCTAACCCTATGGATGAGTCACTTTACCTATTTGAGCCTCAGTTTATCTTCTATGACACGAGGGCCATAATAACAATAATGGCAATAGCAATAGATAGCTTTCTTGAGCCCTCTCCGTGGCCCAGGCCATGTGCTAAATGCTAGGGTTACTTCATTTAATCCTCTCAACAATCTTGTGAGAAAGGTGCTATTTTCCCCATTTTAAAGATAAAAAAACTGAGGCTCAGAATTTAATCTCATGGCTGGGCAATAATATCTACCTCATAGGGTTTATGTTAGAATTGTGGGCGCTGTTTGTGAATATGTTTTTTCAACCATGAATTTTTGGGACACACTTCAGCAAACGTATACTTGTCCTTAATTTTCAGTGTAAAAAATCTAACGAATTTCTTTGGGAAGAAGCTCTGAACCCCAAGTTGTTACAGTTTGATTTTATTCTTCGAATGTTATTTGAATGGCTGCCAAATGTCAGGAACTGTGTGAACCTGGAGCGGAGAGCATCACACCCTCCCTGATGGCATGAAGGTCACAAGTTGGCAGAGGACGCAGCCATCCAGGCGACCAACGTGACCACGGCATTTGTTCGACTGCATCAAAGTGGGGTGTGGGCCTGGGGATGGTAAGGGCTGAGCTTTGTTCTGAACAGTGGTCCTTAACCTTGGCCTCTGCTGCCAACCCCAGAAATCTGATTCTCCCCCCCCCTCCGCCATCCTGGGGGGGAGGGATGGGGCCCAAACATCATTCTTTTTTAAAGCCCTCCCAGGGGTTCTCTGGGCCCCCAGGATTGAGAACTGCTGATCTAGATGGTTGAAGACACCTCTGGAGGAGGAAACAGTGAAGCGAGGGACGGCTGGAGTTTGAAGGCTGTTCATTCTAAGTGCAGTTGACGGCTTTGCCAGGTGGAAGTTCCTCTTTTCTGACAGGGAGGGCTGGAGGTCGCCCTCGGGAGGGGCGCCCAGGTGAGCTGCACCTCCTGAGAAAAACTTGGCCAGACGGCAAGCCTGCCCACCCCAACCTTCTCCTCCAGGCCTCAGACATCCACTGAGAACTGTGGTTTCCTTGAGAACCTGTGGCCCCACCTCTCGCCTCTGCTCAGCTAGCTGCTCATGGGCAGGAACTGGGGGAGGAGTCGATGGTGGGTTCTGGGAGCTGTGACTTTCAAGTCGGGTTTCTCCTTTATCCCGCTGGGCCGCAAATCGGGGTGGGGGTGTGTGTGCTGCTTTCTGGACAGGCTGCATCACGTGATCCCCCTTCATGTCAGGCAGCCAGGCCTCAAAGATACACCCTTCAAAACCACATTGACAAGTGGCTCATATAATTCTAATACCAACCCTGTGGGGTAGACCATATGGCCCAGCTGTGAGACTTTGGACATGTTAATGAACTTCTGCGTCTCTGTGTCTTCATCTGTAAAATGGGGATAATAGTACCTCCCTCACAAGTTGTTTAGTAAATGAATCACCAGGACAGAGGGGAACCCCCCCACCCCCGATACTGACAAGTAGGCTACCTCAACCGTCAGACTGTAAAGTCACACTTCGGCCAGGTGGAAGGATAGGTCGTTAGGAGTGTAGCCAAGAAGGGCCTGCTGGTGTGGGGATCACCTGCACTGTCCGAGGCAGTGCTGGATGGGGGCAGGTCCATGCAGCAGGCGGGCAGCTCCTGGAGTGGCCCTGGAGGCCATGCACCAGGCCCTACTACTGTATGGGAAAGATGGAGTTGAACCTGCTCACTCGTTCTCCCCAGAGAAGCCCCCGCCTCCACAGAGGCGGTGTTAGTCAAGGGATGAAAAGGATCCAAAAATGTCCCCTTGGGCTGGTGTCCTCTATCCAGAGACACGTCATGAGTGGAGAAGAAGCATTCCACTCCCTGGCCCCCCACCGTTTTACACATCAACCCCGAAATTTCCGCACTAAAAGTGTCTTCAGGATTATTTAGCCCAGCATGCTCATTTCCACGAGAGGAAGCACACTCAGTGAGGCAGCATGACTTGGTGAAAGAGCAGGGCCAAGAGCAGACCGGGGGTGGAGTCTGGGGTGGAGCTGGCAGGGCTGTTTCCAGGTTGCTGCTTCAGGAGCAAGGATTTCTCCAACCAGGCCACCCCCCGCCCCCCAGCCCCCATGAGCATTGCGTGCTGGCCAGTCCACTGCTCAGCCTCCCACTCCTTTCCTCTGCTTAAATGTCTCATCAATAAATGAGATGAGCCTCATCCAGGCAGCATCTGCTCCGTTCAGTGGTAACATATATAGTGACTCATCGGTATTTAGCCTTTAATATGCCTCTATTAAGCAAGTGTCTATCCTTTAATATGTACTTGTCCCTGTGTTTAATGCCTAACTGGAGGGGAACAGAAAAAACAGCCCAGTTCTGTAGACTCCTTGCAGATCTGGCATCTTCCCATCCCTTCCACAGCCTGGGGTTTGCCTCTGGCAACATGTCCAGGACAATGCCACTCCCGATTTGACTCAGCTCACAGCAGTGCTACCACCTGCCTCATTCTGGCCATGTGGGAGTCTTTCTAATCATCAAATGTCAGAACTGGAAGGCTTCTTACAGATTATCTGGTCCAGTGATTTTTAAGATTTTCATTTCCTTATAAAACAAATTCTTCTGGGGATTTTAAAAGGTAGAACTGCTTGGGATGAAGCAAGGGCTGCAGGGCCAGAGGCTCACCCACTAGGCTTTCTTTTTGCCCTGCTCCCTCCCCACTTCCCAGCTCCCTGAGAACAAGGAGCCCATTTTACAGATGAGCAAAGGGAGTCCCAGAGAGTAAAATCACACAGTTGGTGAATGGACCTGGGAGCCTAGATTTGAGAATTCCATAACAAGCGGCTTATAAAAAGTAAGACATGTTTTTTTTCTCTGTTTGTTAAAATTCTGATTTTTTTGGCATTAAAAGAGTGAATTAAATGAGCTTTTTCTTTACTAACAGGGTTAGTCTTTTAATGAGTTTGTCAAATATTTGTCAAGCATATGATCTTAGCAGGTGCTTAAAAGATTCATGATCTGAGCATAGATACAAACAAAATCAGCCTCTGGTGCTCATGAAAATCAGAGAGTGCCTATGGAGTTAAGATCACATTTCATTGCGAGTTACAGGCACACCAAGTAATTGTGGCTTAAACAAGACAAAAGTGTGTTTCTCTTGCACATTAAGGTTTGGAGGTAGACAGTCCATGGCTGGCATGGTGGCTCTGTTCCATAGAGTTCTCTGCCGTAGGGGATGGCTCTTGACTTCTTGCACCAATATGGTGGCTGGAACTCTAGCCATATCTACCAGGTAGCAGGATGGAGAAAAGAACAAAGAAGAAAGGGGACAAAGGGCCCAGGCCAGTCCCATTTGAACAGAATTTCCCGAACGTTGCCAAAAAGAAACTTCTGTTTATGTGCCATTGGCTCGAACTGGTCTTATATCATCCCTAAATGCATTCCAGGCAGCCGTGTGCCCAGCGACATGTCAGGGGTTGTCTTGCAATAGAGGAGGAGAGAACTGGGGGACACTGTGACAGAGCGAGTCTCTTAGGTTTATTTGCCTGTCCCTGATTTGCAGAAACAGAGTTTGAGGGCGCCTAACTGTATCAAGTGTGTAGGGGACACGGAGGTGGGGGAAGTAAGGTGGACCCAAGAGGAAAAGGGCTGGTGATGGCTGATGGAGGTAGACGTGGGCCAAATGAAGTGAGAGGGGCTCAGTGATCTGGAAACCTGTGTCAAGTGCTCTCCAAATTGTGTGCCCCCGAGGGTTCACATATCTCCTCCTCTGGCAGGGCTGTTTCAGCCAATCATTTATTGACTGAACGGCAATCATGGGCAACAGAACATTATCTGACCCTAGATTCTGTCTCGGGAGGAGGAACGTTTATGGCAAAAACCATTAAGCAAACAAAACAAAACAGGAAAATTTATGGGAACATTTATACTGAATCGTCAAGGCAGGCCAAAGACCAAAAATACAATGCACCAAAGTGTGACAAAGCGAATATGGGAAAAAAAAAAAAAAAAAAAGCTAATGTAAGATGATGGTGTATAAAATACCATTATTTCGTTTGGGGACTAACATGAGCAGCTGTGGACAGTCAGGTGGCTTTAAATAATGGACAGCGGTTATTGAATTATGTTATGAATAATGACAGGATTTCTTTTTAAATTTAAGGTTCGATTATAAAGCGCTTGGCTCTTATCTCTGTGTACAATGTATGGAGAGTGGACAATTTCCTAGCTGCTAGAATTCATCCCTGTGTCTCAGATAGGAATGCATTTAATAGACTGCCTCAGTGTGGCTTTCTTTTGGGAAATTTCAATTTCACTGCGAGCAATTTACATAGAGAGCCGCAGCTTGAATTCATAGCTCGTGTCCTGGTTGCTCTGGAGATAGCTTCTCTGTTGGAAAGGCAATTACGATCCGCAGGAGAAGCCTGTCTACCATTAGTCTCCAGGTTTAAATGTTGACAGGTGGAGATAGGAGTGGGGGCGGGGGTGATTAATAAAGGGCTTTGTGTTTCTCATCCACAGAAGGAAAGGGATTTAAGTGTCATGATTTCCTGGCCTCCAAAGATATATATTTTTTTTTCTTCTGCACATTTCAAGCTTTTGACCAAAATGAGAAAATGAGTTCTTTTTGTAATTTGGATTTTGTTACCTTGAGAATATAGGGACAAATACATGGAATGGCTAAAAGTTGGCCCCTTGACGTTTCCAAGCCATGGAAAAGAAATCTAGTGAATCTCAAAGATTGGTGGATCTGGATACTAAGTTTATATGCAATTGGCACTAAGTCGGTGGATGTGGCTACTTCTTAAAATAATGTGGTGATTTTTGCAATAATCTTTGTTCTTCTTTGGGAAAGTGGGTTTGTATTCTGGTGGTTGATGCTCGATGCTCGATGCCATTATACCCAAAGCCTCTCTATGATGGTGTTCACGAAAGAGCTTTTCCCCTTAACAGCTAATATGGTGAAACTGTTGTATCCGCAAATTAGATCATGGTTCAGCCAAACAAATGTGTGTTTTATGAGTGACTTACTCTTTAAGAGGTCCAGATATAGCCCAGAGGCTTGTGCATCAAATCGGACGCCTGAGCCGAGAACTGCCAGCATTTTCATCTAATTGACTTCGGCATGGGGACCCCTGATTCCTTCTCCTTTAATCATCACCTTATATTCAGGGCTAAAAGGCTATAATTATTTGAAGTAGCTGAAATTTGAGTGACCCAGATAATTATCTCAGCAAGATGGGCTTAAAGTTTATTGACACAAATGCCAGTTTCATTAAAGGTTTGGTACAAAAGGCAAGTCTGTGGGACAGCTGGTTGGCCGAGGTGAATTGACAAGGAACGGCACCAAAGACCCAGGAATCACCAAGGGACTTTGAAGTAATTACCATCATTTCCATAATACAGTTAGCAAAGAATTATGGGAGGCCAGAAAACCTTTCTGATTCTCACACTTGGCTTCGCCCAAATTGGGGCTAAGCTGCTAAGAATTAGAGAACTTCTTCCTTCATCATTCCTCAAGGTAGACCCCATAGCATCATGGCTCAGACTCCACCCAGGCATATTCCTAGTCCAGAAAATGGTCCATGAGTCAAAACGAATCAAAGCTGTACGCTTTCCTCGATTGTGGGAAGCCAAAGCTAACAGTATGACATAGGAACACGTTCACAGGTATAAATTTTAAAACCCTACTTTATACATCTATTTCTTTTGTCTGTTTATTGGATGACTAAAGATAGCACAATACCTACCTGCTACAAAGTTAAAAAAAAATTTTTTTTTAGCTATTATCATCTGAATTAAACATACATAATTGAGCTCTCAATACTGTATTGTAGGGTTTATTACTTATCATTAAATGGTGAGAATCCTACCTGTGGTTTAACTATAGATCACGTTGGGAATTAAAGGTATTTTTCTACCACTTGTCAATTGCTACCTCCTACTGTTGGTTAACATATAATAGGCATGTCCTATTTCTCCAACTAGATTAGAAATTAGTAAGGTCGGTGCCTCTAGTAACAATATTACCACAGAAGAGCCGCTTAAACCACACATTTATTTATTTATTTTTCTTTTTAAAAAAATCGCAGTATAGTTGATGTGCAATATTACAGAAGTTTCAGGTGTACAATACAGTGATTCATAATTCTTAAAGATTAGTTTTTTGTTTTTTTTTTTATAAAATACTGGCTATAATTCCTACATTGTACTATGTATATCCTTGCAGCTTTTTTTTTTTTTTTTGTCTTTTTGTTCTTTTTAGGGCTGCTCCCTTGGCATATGGAGGTTCCCAGGCTAGGGGTCTAATCGGAGCTGTAGCCACCGGCCTATGCCAGAGCCACAGCAATGCCAGATCCAAGCTTCATCTGCGACCTACACCACAGCTCACGGCAATGCCGGATCCTTAACCCACTGAGCAAGGCCAGGGATCGAACCTACAACCTCATGGTTCCTAGTCAGATTCGTTAACCACTGAGCCGTGACGGGAACTTCTGTAGCTAATTTATTTTTTTAAATAGTAGTTTGTACATCTCAATCCCATACTCTTACTTTGCCCCTCCCCCTTCTCTCTCCCCACTGGTAATCACTTAGTTTGTTCTCTTTGTCTGTGAGTCTCTTTCTTTTTTGCTATATTCACTAATTTCTTTTATTTTTTAGATTTTACATGGAGTTCCCATTGTGGAAAAGTGGCTAATGAATCTGACTAGGAACTATGAGGTTGCAGGTTTGATCCCTGGCCTTGCTCATTGGGTTGAGGATCCAGCATTGCCTTGAGCTGTGGTGTAGGTCGCAGACGTGGCTCGGATCCCGAGTTGCTGTGGCTGTGGCGTAGGCCAGCGGCTACAGCTCCGATTAGACCCCTAACCTGGGAACCTGCACATGACGTGGGAGCGGCCCTAGAAAAAGGCAAAAAAAAAACCAAAAAGAAAAAAAAAAAGATTTTACATTTAAGTGATATCATGCAGTATTTGTCTTTTTCTGATTTATTTGATGTAGCATAATACTTTCTAAGTCCATCCATGCTGTTGCAAATGGCAGAATTTCATTCCTTTCTATGGCTAAGTAGTATTCCATTGTATGTATGTATATATCTGTATATATCTATATATATTTATCTGTATCTGCATCTATATACCACATCTTCTTTATCCATTCATGTGTCAATGGACATTTAAGTTGCTTTCATGTCTTAGCAATTGTAAATATTGATGTTACAAACACTGGGCTGCATGTTAACTTTTTGAATTAGAGTTTTCGGTTTTTTTCTAAAAAATACAAGTTGCTGGATCATCCAGTAGTTCCCTTTTTAGTTTTTTGAGACACCTCCATTCTGTTTTCCATAATGGCTGCCCCAGTTTATACTCCCAAACAGCACATATTTATTACCTCAGAGTTTCTGTGGGTCAGGAATCAAGGCTTGAATAAATTGGGGTTCATGTGATCAATATGTCGTCAGAGCTGAGGCCTCATCTGAACGCCTGAGTGGGAAGGGATCCACTTCCAAGCTCACAAATCTTATGTGTTTTTGTCTCCTCCAGCACCTGACGCTGTGCTTTGCACATGCAAGTGGTGCTTGTGAGGAACTGATGGGAATTTTGACGTCTGTAAATGGAAATGTGTGGACGGGAAGCTAAGAATGAAGCCACTCTCCTGGGCCTGACCTCCTCTTTGAGGGAATGGATGGGGATAGAGATAGTAGATTCCAATCTGGGTGTCGATAACCCAGTTTGTGAATATGCATCTGGACCCATCACACCTCTGGGTAAAAAAGTGTCAATAACAATGATAACAGCTTCTACCCACTGAGCATTTGTACTGGGCTAAGCAGATGAGAGAGCTGAGGCCTAGAGAGGTTAACTGTTATGCTCAAAGTTCATGAAGCTGGTCAATGGAGGAGCAAGGAAACCTTATTCTTTTAACGTCAAAGTGCATGTTCCCATCCACTATGCTTTCCTGCCTCTGAGGGAGCCCTCTGGGTGGGGCACAGAGCAGTTTAGCTCTGTGGGGAGTGAGGTATACTGCTTCCTTAACCTCAAGCATCTTTTCTTCAGGAGAAGGGTTAAGAAGCGATTAAAAACTCTCACAGCCAGGTACTGTTAAAATTGCTTTCCTTCTTATATAGGCCAATTTTAACAGTAAACAAGCCATAAATCAATGTCTAACCTCTAGCACAGTTGAGCAGCCAGGGTCGGGGAGAGGAGGCAATGATCAGTCACAGTCAGTAGCACTGTTTGGAGACAGGCCGTAAGGCTAGCCTTCCGTGGTCGGGGGGTCAGCAGAGTGTGATGCAATGGAGCGGAGCAGGAAGCCAGTTGCACACACGCAAGCTCTGTCAGCTGTCGCCCTGGCCTCTAGCCAGGGCAGGATTTTCTCCCCCAAGTCAATGATTGTGCCCTTGTGGTTTGGGGGCCTCAAGGTTCCAAATCATTAATGTGATACCCTGTCGCTTTGGGCAGATTTCTGCCCAGCGTCCTCTGTGACAAATTGCAAAGACAAATCAGAAACACATTTATCAGTCAGAGCAAGTCAGCCAGCAGTCATCCAAACCAGCAAAAATAACTTAACAGTTGATATTTGCACATATTACACCTAGGCATGCATAGACACATGCCCTTAACTACAGGCACTGAAGAAGAGAGAGTCATTATGTGGTGATTTATCAAAGGATGGAGCAAGGCCATGAGTTTCTCAAAAAAAATTTCAGACACAGCATTTACTGGGTGATGATGATACAGAGCCAGCATTCACTGTATATTCTCTGATGATGGCTTTTACTCTATGACTTGTTACACTTCTAAGCTAGAATATTGATGGTTTCTTGCAACTTCTTAAACAGTGCCAGGATGTGTCCCTAGTGAGTCCAAAAGGTACCTCATCCCAGACTTCCTACTCCTCCTTCCCTCCTCAACTTGTTACCTGTGCATACCCAGCAGACTGAAGAGTTAGAAGTGAGATGGAATGAGGTGCTTTTAGGAGAGAGGCTGAGAACAGCACAATGGTGAGAGTTGAAAAAGAAGGGAAACATAAGACAACCAGCTTTGCAATGGTTCTCAAATTTTGTAGCACATTAAAATCCTCTAAGGAGTTTCCAAAAACTATAATCCAGGCCACAAACTCAGACCAATGAAATTAGAATCTCTGAGGGTGACACTGAGGCAGCGTTATTCTTTAAATTCACCAGCGGTGACCTAAAGGGAGACGAGACTTGCCATCTCTAGTCATCTATCACTGTCAAAATATTACCGTACCCTTAGTGGCTTAAATTACACAATTTATTATCTCACAGTTTCTGTGGGTCAGGAATGCAGGCCAGACTTAATTGGGGCCTTTGTTTTTGGATCTCTCAGGAGGCTCTAGTCAACATGTTAATCAGGGCTGAGGTCTCATCTGAAATCATGAATGTGGAAAAATCCACTCCATGAAGCTCACATGGTTGTTGGCAGGATTCAGTTCCTCATGGTCCAGGATCCCTTGGTGAATAGAAGAGCTGGAAACAAAAACAAGAAACTCGGTCTAGATTATTTTCCTTTAATATTCTGTTTTGTACAAAATATTAAAAAAATCATGACATGATTGCATAGAATTATATAATGATCACCCTTGTATACCACCCAGCTTTATAAACGTTTTACCATATTCCAGTAATATTTTCACTTCACTGTTTCTTTTCTGGAAACAGTTATGTGGGGAAAAAAGACGATCTTGTCACAGTCAGCAAAGGATAAGTGTGTCTTCACCTCTTTTTGTGGTTATGATTCGTGGTATGATGCATGTTAGCACAAGTAGCTAGAAAGGCTGTACCTGGGAGATTCACAGCAGAAGTGGAAGGTGATTGTTCTTTCCCAACAGCCTCAACAGATGAGAAGGATGCCAGTAGGAAGACAAAGAGCCTTATTTTTGTCTGTGATGACATATTGAATGTAAACCCAAGGATGTACCTGGCTCCAGTGCTCACAGGTGCCAATAGCTATTACCTGCAGGTTGTGGTGAGCAGAATTCACTAACCCAACTCTCTTCATATTTATGGCATGTATCTCTACTTCCATCTTCCAATTTTGGCCATCATGACCAACAACGAGTTATATTCCATACAAGCAGTCAATCAAGGTCAAACCACAAAGATTACAGGAGTGTTTGCAGAGTTTAGGGGTCTGAGTTGTCCTTGCAAGGGGCAGCCAGTGTTAGGAAAGGGTACTAAGTAAATCACAGGGCCTTTTGTTTCCAGGCTCTGGCCAAGGTCAACAGACTTGAGGGACAAATGAGGTTTCTGGGGGATCTCAGCCTTTCAGGAGAACTCGCCGCAGCAAAGCCCAACAGGCTCCTGTAGATGTGTGCTCTTACTACTTAAATGTTGGACTAATTTATTTTAGATAGTTTTATCTCATAGATTAGCTGCATTTCTTTCCCACTTAGTTAAAAAAACTCACTTATGTCTAAAACCCTCATAAGGATGTTTAAACCAGTTTCGCTGGTCCGGGATACGGTGCCTGGTAAGGACTAAAAATAAACCAGCAAGGCTCAAGTGAGGTTTCAGTGGCAGAATCAAAGGAGTTCGAGGGATTTCTAAACTTGGCCAAAGGCTTTCCTGATTTTCTATTTCAAGTTCATTCGCATGAGAATTTTTCAAAATCTGAAGATCGTTCCTTCCTTTTCCTTGTGTTGAAAATAGAAGAATTCTGGCTTAACTTTGAAGCAGATTGCGATTTATATTTTGGTCCTTCCATAACGTGGTGATGGATGTATAATGAGGCAGTAAAAGGCTCGGCCATCAGAGTTAGACAGCCTGTGTTCAAATCCCAGCTCTGACTCTGACTATTTGTGAGACCTTGGTCAGGGGACTTAGCCTCTTTCGGTGTCCTTGTTTGTAAAATCAAGGTTGACGTGAGGATTAAATAAGGTAATGTGTTCATTTAGCGTAGGTTCTAGAGCACAGTAAGTGTTCAGGGAACGGTAGCTCTTACCTTATTCTTATAGTGAACAGAGGCATCTCTTGACTTTCTGCAGTGGTCCTGAAAAGAAAGCATTCCTATTCTCGATTTGTCAAGAGTTGGGGCGGAAATAAAGAGAAACACCTTCTGTGTCAGATTGCTAACTATTGACTAATCTGTTTCCTCATCTTCCTGGGCATACAGCTAAGACCACATTTCCTAGCCTCCCTTGCAGTCAGGTGACACCATGGGACTAGATTTTAGCCAACTGAATGAGAACAACAGTCAAAAGTTCTATTTCCAAGGCCTGGTCCATAGACGTTTTCCAAAACTATGACATCATGCTCTTTCCCTTAGGATGGAGACGGTTATGTTGACTTAACCTTCGCTCGATGAAGATGTCAGAACCCCTGTCAGCCTGAGTCCTTGAATGACACTTGGGTGGTGGAGACAGCCTAACTTCTGCCGAGACGGAAAACCCATTTTGGACTGAGGTAAATAAACTTCATTGTGTTGGCATCATTCTGTATTTTGTTATTTGTTACAGAAGCTAGTTCCAAATGCCTAGTGCTATTTTCATCACCCCTGTCCTTGACTAACGTGCCTTTCTTGCTTCGCATTTCCTATTTAAAATTCCTGAGTCACAAAAAAGAGATTTAAAAGGAAAAGGGTTTTGGGAGTTTCCAGGTGGCTCCGTGGGTGAAGGAGCTGGCATTGTCACTGCTATGGCTCAGGTCACTGCTGGGGTGCAGGTTCAATCCCTGGCCCTGGAACTTTCACATGCTGCAGATGCAGCCAAAAAATAAAAATAAAAAGGTTTTTTGAATGGCGAACTAACCAAAATCAACATCTGGGCGCTCCTGCTTTTTATTTTCTAAAACCCAGGAATCTTGGGAAATGAGCTTCAGTAAGACAGAAGTTTGAAGGTGAATGTGAGAGCACTCTGATTACCCAGACTTTACTGTTCTTGACATCAAAGCCTTAATTGTAGCAAGTAGGATTGGACTAGCCATGTGTATAATTTTGAGCATACTCAAAAGCGTTCATGAAAATAAAGTTGTAGCTGAAAATGATTGAGATCATTAATGGAAATCAGATACAATGTGGTTTACATAGTTATTTGCAAGAACTTTAAAGAATATACAGTTGATTTTCACATCAATCTCCAATTCCTTTCCACTACAGAGCAGTCAGTCACCCTTAACAAATGAGGCTGAGGAAAGTCTCTTCTCTGGGACAATCTGCATCCTCTTCCACGGGTCCCAGTAGCGACTGGCCCCCAGGTCACTGCTATTACCTATTTTTCTTTCTTTCTTTCTTTCTCTCTCTCTCTCTCTCTCTCTCTCTCTCTTTTTCCCTTTTTAGGGCCATACCCGCAGCATATGGAGGTCCCCAGGCTAGGAGTCGAATCAGAGCTGCAGCTGCCAGCCCACACCACAGCCACATCAGATCCAAGCCACCTCTGTGACCCACACCACAGCCCACACCAGTGCTGGATCCTCAACCCACTGTGCAAGGCCAGGGATCGAACCTGCAACCCCATGGTCCCTAGTCAGATTCGTTTCCTTTGAGTCACGACAGGAACTCTCTTTCTTTCTTCACCAACTTGCTTTATATATTGAGTCTTACTAATGACTATTCACTGTTACTAAAAATGGCTGACTCTTAGTGGAAATGACTCACTTGCCAGGGTGCTCTTGCTGCCAGTTCTCTGCATTAGTAATAAGAATAACGTTTTAAGAATCCACTTTCGAAGAGTATGTTACTTCTTGCTTGGAATTAAAAAAAAAAATCTACCCTTAGACAGCATCTTGACACTTTCTTAACTATGTATCACCTCATTAACCATCCCTCCAGCAACAGAGGCTCAAAAAGTTACATTCCAGGGCTTGTTTCTCATACTGAAGGGCTTGGCAGTAAGGGACACTCTTGTATTCTAGTCTAAGGGTTTATCATCAGAGGAGTCATTATATAAATAAAAGATGTGACCAAAACCCCAAAACTCCTTGGTTTCCCTAAATGCAGGAAGGCTTCCATCTCAGAAAAGTTCTGGCAATCTGAAAACAAGTATCAAGAGGGCTACTAAGTTTGAGTTTGAGTTTGAACTTGAGTTTGGGGGCAGTGACCCATCAAGTCAAACTAGATGCTACGTAGCCCATAACTAGTATGTAGATGGATAGATAAAACCTTTGATTGTCAATGGGTCAGCATTGTTAGTTCAAAAAAACCAAGTAGAACTGTAATCATAGATGTCATCTCCCAGAATACCCCACATCGTAGTTATTAAAGATTAAATATTATTCAAAAGAAAGGAATTTGTATGAAGGAGAATTCCAAAGACCCACAGCTTCCTATTCCAAAAGCATTTTCTCATGAAGAGAATTCCAAGATATAGTGCAAAACAGAGAGGTTTCTAATTTGTAAATCCTTATTAGGAAGACTCACTCTGAAATGTTGGCATAGCAACAATCACTTTGAATAGGTAATAAATAATTAATTGAAATCAAACCTTAAATAAGAACTCCACTTAGAACAGATCCAGTCTTTCTTGTCTTGGAGTTTCTGACTGCTTGCAGCAGTTTCAGAGGCAGCATTTTCACTAAATTGCATGTGAAATTTTCCTTAAGGACTCTCCATGGAACAGGAAAAATGGTTAGTATCTGACATCTTCCTTGGGGAAGAAGAGAAAGGAATGTAGGTCAAACAATTAATATGCAGTAGATGCTTTACAAATATATTATTTAGTCACCAGTTTTTCTAAAAAAGTCAAGATTAGTATTTTTATTCCCCATTTTTCAAATAGAGTTAAGCAACTTGAATCAGGTCGTTTAGCTGCTATGGAAGACGTAGTACTCCAGTGCAGGTCAACCAGGCTCCAAACCTCACATGTTTCCACTGTCTGAAGGCCTGATATTTATTTATCAGAGAGTGTGTGCACACCGAGTTCTTGTCCAAGCATGGGCATACCTTGTTTTGTTGTACTTCGCTTTATTGTGCTTTGCTGATACTGCATATTTTACAAATTGAAGATCTGTGACAACCTGTGTTGAGCAAATCCATTTGCATCATTTTTCCAACAGCATTTGCTCCCTTTGTGTTTCTGTGTCACATTTTGGTAATTCTTGCAATATTTCAAACTTTTTCATTATTATTATATGTATTTGTTATGGTTATTGGTGATCTTTGATGTTACTACTATGACTCTCTGAAGGCTCAGATAATGATTAGTATTTTTTAAGCAGTAAAATTTTAAAATTGAAATGTATTTGATTTTCAGTATTGTGTTTGTTTTATGTGTACAGTATAGCAATTCAGTATTTTTGCAGATTATACCCCATTACAGGTTATTACAAGATAATGAGTACAATTCCCTGTGCTACATAGTATATCCTTATTCTTTATTTTATTTTGGTAGTTTGTGTTTGTTAGTCCCAGCCCCCTAATTTGTTCCTCCCCACTTTCCTCTCCCCTTTGGTAACTGTAAATTTGTTTTCAATATCTATGAGTCTGTATCTGTTTTGCGTATATATTCATTTGCATTATTTTTTAGATTCCACATATAAGTGATATCATACAGTGTTTGTCTTTGTCTGATTTATTTCACTAAGCATAATATTCCCTAGGTATATCCATGTTACTACACGTGGCAGAATTTCATTCTTTTCTCTTTTTTTCTTTTTAAGGATGCACACGCGGCATATGGAGGTTCCCAGGCTAGGGGTCTAATCGGAGCTACGGCTGCCGGCCACAGCAACGCAGGATCTGAGCCATGTCTGCGACCTATACCACAGCTCACGGCCACGCCAGATCCTTAACCCACTGAACGAGGTCAGGGATCAAACCCGCCTCCTCATGGATCCTAGTCAGGTTCGTTAACCACTGAGCCAAGACAGGAACTCCAGGATTTCGTTCTTTATTATGGCTGGGTAATATTCTATTTTATACCTATCTATGTCTGTAGGTACATCTTCTTTATCCATTCATCTGTCAATGGACATATAGGTTGCTTCCATGATTTGGATGTTATAAATAGTGCTGCTATGAACATTGGGGTGCATTATCTTATTGAATTCGTGCTTTTGTTTTTTCTGGTTATATACTCAGGAGTGGAATTGCTGAATCATGTGGGAATTCTATTTTTAGTTTTTTGGGAACCCTTCATACTGATTTCCACAGTGGCTGCACCAATTTACATTCCCACTAAGTGTATGCTAGCTTCCTTTTCTCTACATCATGTCTGACATTTGTTATTTATAGATTTTTTGATGATAGCCATTCTGACAGGTGTGAGGTAACACATCATTGTGGCTTTGATTTGCAGGTCTCTAACCATTAGCAATATTTTCATATGCTTCTTAGCCATCTATATATCTTCTTTGGAGAAATGTCTAGTCAGCTCTTCTGCCCATTTTTTGATTGGATTGTTTGTTTTTTTGATTTTGAGTTGTCACATTATTTTGCAGGGTTTTTTTTTTTTTTGGATGTTAACCCCTTGTTGGTTGCATCATTAGCAAATATTTTCTCTCAGTCTGTAGGTAGACTTTTTATTTTGTCAGTGGTTTCCTTTGCTATGCAAAAGCTTTTAAGTAGTTAGACCCCATTTGCTTATGTTTGCTTTCATTTCTTTTGTGTTAGGAGACTGGTCCAAGAAAGTATTGCTACAATTTATGTCAAAGAGTGTTTTACTTATGCTCTTTTCTAGGAGTTTTATGGTTTCTGTTAGGTTAGTTCTTTAAACCACTTTGAGTTTATTTTTGTATATGGTGTGAGGGAATGTTCTAATCTCATTGTTTTACATGTCCATTTCCCAGAACCACTTGTTGAAGAGACTGTCTTTTCTCCAGCAATAAACCATTTTTAAATTAAGGCACTTACCTTTTTAAGACATAATGCTATTGTACATTTAATAGACTGCAATATTGTGTAAACATAACTTTTGCATGCACCGGGAAACCAAAAAATTCATGGGTTCTTTTTACTTCAATACTCGCTTTATTGTGGAAGTCTCAACTGAACCCACAATACCTCTGAGGCATGTTTATAAATGGGGATAATTTAAGAAGAGAAATAACGCAAGGATGACTAATGTCAGCATGAAATCCTAGTTCTATCACTGAGCCCTAGAACTTTCTCCATTGATACTTCAGTTAGAGTCCTTTGAAATTAGGAGGATTTTGATTCAGAGTAATGTGGCAGTGAAGGGAATGGGTAGGCTCGGATTTTCCAATCCATCTCAGCCATCAAAGCTTACTTTATTCCCCTTTCTCTGGCCTCCAGTAAAGTGACTGTCAAACCTTGGTTTACATGAGAAACAGCTCATGAAACCATTTAAAAATGAATGCCTTGGTTTCTACCCTAGAGATCCAGAAAGTTCCAGGTGAAGCCAAGAATCTGCACTTTCCATAAACACCCAGGTGATCAGGGACATTTGAATTTGCCAGTGCTCTACTTTTGCTTATTACTCTCATTTTCCTTTTTTTTTTTTTTTTTTTTTTTAATTTCACACCCTCTTGGGGTTGGAGTTTCTTTTGTAAGCCATGCTCTTTGGTTCTCTGCACCTTGAGAACGGCACTGCTAGCGTATAGTCTGGGCTTACAAGGGCTCAAGACTGAAGCCAGAAAAATGGAGATAAGATCTCACAGCCAGAGGTTCTAAGAGAGTAGCTGCCTTGGGAGGGATGGAAGAGGCTGCTAAATAAAATATTAGTGGTATAATAATATTCTGCTGAAAACAAAATGGGCAAATAGTCACAAACTCGTAGGAGTGGCACAAACCTGGAGGAATTGTGCAGAAAGGTGAGATCCTGGAACAAGCTGAGGCTCGTGGAAAGTTCTAAGGGCAAAAACAAGAGCTTTTAAGAAGCTGCACAGGGATAAAAAAACAATGAAGAAATAAAGGCCAGGAGCAGATGATGTAATGTTGACAGATGACAGGCAAGCAGCTCTGCTCATTTCCTGTTTTTCTTCCCTCCTCCATCAGAGAGAAGGATCTTCCCAACTGAAAATTTGCAGAATAAACATGGCTCGGAAAAACATCATCCAGAGATAGGAGAAGGGGTGGGAAAGAATACCTAATGGCAAAGTGAGTGTAACTTTCAAGACCAGTTGAGTTACATCACATAGCACCAAAAACTGGCATTATAAGCCCATTATTATTGGTTATCTTTAAAGTCTAAGAGAAAGAGGTACCAAATGGCTGGAGGCAAGCAAATCTCCTGGTTTTTCCTAAAGTTTTTTCCCCCCCAGAAACCACAGATGTTCATCCCTTGCAAAATCCCAGAAGAGATGACAAATCAGATAATCTTACAGAATTTAGAAAAGGAGTAATGATTTCCAGGGTCCAGCACGGGTCCTGCAGAAACATGTCATGTCCATGTCTCTGCTTTGCCTTTTTTTTTTTTTTTTTTTTTTTTTTTTTTTAAATAATGTTGCCCTGTAGATGGGACAGGGTTGGGGTGGGTAGAGCTGTAAACAAGGAATATCATCAGCTCCTATATCCTCAGCATCAGCTCAATAAGTTTCTTTAAGGAAGGAGTCTCCCCCCACCTTTTGAAAGAGGCCTATTTAGAAACCTGATGATTTAGAATAGCCTCTGGCTCAATCAGGTGGTTTCTCTTGCTTCCCAACCCTTTTTCACGCTATTCATACATCAGTTCTTGTGTGTTCCATCAAACAAGTTGCCATGGTGACAAGGCTCCATCTGGCTTCAGATGCCAAGGCTGAGATCTGGCCTGTCTCCTTGGTTTGCAGTGTCTCTCTAACTTCAGTGCCCAATTTGACTCCACCTTCTCAAACAGCACCATCACTGCTTTTCCACTCCACCTTCTGATGTCCCGGCCACCCTCCTCTGCTCAATTCTCACCATATAACTCTCGGATTCCCATTCCATGTTTCAGCAAGCAAGCTCAGCAAAGTTCCAAGGTGATCCTGTATCAAAGATTTAAACTATTGCTCACCGAAGTTCCTGTACAGCACAGCGGGTAAAGGATCTGGCATTGTCAACTGCTGTGGCTGGGGTATGATCCCTGGCCCAAGAACTTCCATACACCATGAGTACGGCAAACAAACAAACAAATAGCCGTAGCTCACAGGTACTGAGCTTAGAAGAATCCATAGCTGCTTATTCAGCCAGGCTCAAGACTGCTGTTTTATGGACAAATCTCTTTAGGAGATAATTTAAAAACCCAGTGCTACCCTAGTTAATATTTTTTAACAACTTGCATGAAGACAGAAGGTTGGATTTTCAAATACGCTCACTGTGGAGTGGATAGGAATGAATATACTGGAACCGAATTTCAAAAATACACATAGCTGTGGAGGTAACACTCAGTGGAGACAAATGTAAAGTCCAGTCCTTAGGTTAAAAAAAATCAACTGCACCTACCTGGTGTGGTGACCATTGACCACATTAATAGGGGTTAATGTGAAAATCACCTTAGAGCTTTTTGTTAGCTCACTGCGGGTCATTAATGTGACATGGCCACAGGAAGCCAATGCCATCATCAGCTGTGTTAATAAAAATATGGACTCACTGTTGAGAGATACTACGATCTTACTGGTTAAGGACTTGGGGAGAAATCCCAATGTCCCAATGATGACATAAACCTTAAGTAATTATGTCAGCACACTTAAATCGTAGAATGCGCTGAAGCTTGCAAAAATACACTGGGTCTAGGTTATTTATTATATAGGCTGTTCTGCTGGAATCAGCAATAGGGAAATGGTAAAACAAAAAAAATGTGTGGAATTAATTCTGAGTATATTTCTTTGGAGGCGGCACTGGCAAGGAAATACATCCAGGCTAATGCTGTGTCTGCAGATCATATCACAGAATTGGTATTCATAGGAATTGGGGTATTGAACCTGTGGGAGAGAGGAGTTGAGACACGATAGCGCATCAGATGTTTTCATTGGTCCTCATGCAGGAGGAGGATTGGTCTCATTCTCACAAGGGTAGGTGTGGGACCCAAGGGGAGAAGCTGCCATAGATGCAGGCTCTAAACCCAACTCCTCCAACCTGTGTTTGCATCCCAGATGCCTTGTGGAGTAGTGAGATCTTGGCTCAACTCCAGGGGCAGAGGGCAGAGTCCTCAGGCTGCTGGTGAGAGTTTTTTCTCTTGCGTCCCCTCCCCACCCCACCCCGCCCAGTGCTCTGTGCTTTGGAGGAAAGAGGTCCTGGAGTGTCCCATAAATTGCTCCAGGTATGTCCCCTACGGTGCTCCATGTGGACATCAGGAGTGCTCCTGTGACCAGAGCCTGAGGGGTGGAGAGAGCTGTGTGTGTAAAGGACTCAGGCGCCTCCACAGGCTCAAGTACCTATTGAAGGCAGAGCCCAGCACAGTCCATTTTTAGCTTTTGGACCCCTGGTGCCCGGCTGTCTGGTGCTGAGGGACATGTAGTTGGCTCGCCTCAGGCTCCACGCAGAGGAAGGGCCTGCTGGGAAGCCATGTGCCCGAGCATGCAAACAGTTTCCTGGCAACGGCGTCTCCCCTGCTCTGCCAACGCCTGATGAGAAAGTGGTGTCAGGGGGAGTGGGGAGAATAGGAGAGAGCAACAGAGTCAGGGGTAGCAGGAGGGATGAGAGAGGAAGGGGGGGAGGGAGGGAAAACGGGCTGGCCTCTGTGCTCTGCTGACCTCTGAATGCCACCAGTTTCTGACCCGATGAGAGTCTAAGTCTAAGGCAGAGAAGTAGCCCAATAAAAGGGAAAAAGAGGGCTTATTATACCATCCAGATCTCTCAATCCTCCCAGCTGGTGACGTTACCAGTAAGAGGACGGGGACCTCCGAGGAGGGGGATGCTGACCCCAGGACCTCTGTGACGATTTAGAATTGGGCCACTGGAATGTTACCTTGGTGCAGAGATTCTTAATGGGAGTAGGGAGGGAGTGGGGCAAGATTGCCCCCATGGGGGACATTTGGCAATGCTTGGCGACATTTTTAGTTGTTACAACTCACAGAGGGAGATGTGACTGGCATCTCCTGGATAGAGACAAGAGATGCTCCTAAAATTCCTATAATGCACAGGATAGCACCCCAAACAGAGGATTGTCTGGCCCAAAATATCAATAGTGCTAAGGCTGAAAAGCCACGCCTTCAAGGGATTTAACACCAGAGGCCTCAGTGCCTAGTGGCCGGGGTCACCCAGTGGAGGTGGTGAAGACAAATGGACTGTGGAAATCACAGCCTCCCCACTTGCAGGTGAAGGGTCCAAGGCTCGGAGAGTGAAAGGGCTTGTCTGGGGACTCAGGTCTTGGATGGAGGTGGTTAAGGGCCTTGGAGTCAGGCAGAATGGATTTTAAATTTTAGTTCAAGTAGTTAACACTCCGTACAACTTGGGTGGGTTACTTCATCTCTTGCAGTCTTAATTCTCTCGCTTGTTAAATGGACATCATGAAACCCCCTCACAGAATAACGTTAGGGACTCTGTGAGATAATGCATGTAATGTGCTTAATACAGCACATGGCATGAAATAAACGGAACTGCTAAGCCTGAGGCGCAGAGCAGGAGCTAAAATCTTGGCTCCTATCCAGGAGTTCTGATCTCTTTCCACTGCATTACTAGAACGAGTCCTGAACCGGGGCTAGCCTTCGGTGTGAGAGGCTGGGAGCACAGTGGCTGTGAGCTTTGGCAATTGGCCCAAGTGGTTCTGGATTCAGAGTGGAGTGGTGCCACTTTCAAGCTCTCTCTACGCCTCAGTTTCCTCATCTATGGAATGGGATAATGCTAAGACCTGATTTATAGGCTTATAGTCAGATTTAGAATAAAAACTCACACTAATCAATTTAGCCTGGAGTCTAGAATATTGTAAGGAATCATTATATATTAGTTACAGCGAACGTTTATGACAGGTTGTATTTCCTCCAAATTCTTGCCACAGCATCTGTCATCCAATGTGCTTCTTCTTACAAGGCAACAGTAACTCTCCTCCCACCAAAAGGTGGAGTCTGTCTTTTCATGCCTGTGGGTGGACGTTTGGCTATGGGGTGAGTGATACTTGGTGACTTCGGAGGCCAGGTCATGAGGAAGTGATCCAGCTTCTTGCTTCTGTTGAGATGCTCACAGCAAGACCAAGCCTCCATGCTGTGAGGAAACCCCAGCCACCCGATGCAAAGCCCACCTGCAGAGGAACTGACAGCACAGTCTTGCCGGCTCTTTGAAGAGCCACTGGTGGGGAAGCTCCAGTTCTAGTGAAGCTGCCCCAGCTGATGCTGAATGGAGCAAAATGAGCTGGCTCCACTGAGCCATGGCCAAATTGCAGATTTATGAGCAAAATAAATGACTGCTGTCATTTGAACCCCTAAGCTATGGATGTCTTGTTATTTAGCAAGAGTAGCTGGAACAGCATTATTTTTATTAACCTTCCCAGAGGGCCTTTTCCTCAGGCCCGTATCACCTCTTAAGCCTCAACATCAACATCAGGAAGAAAACCAGACATGGGAGGAAAGGTTGCTGCTTCTCCCCAGATCTCCTGCGAGTCTCCTAGGTGTCCAGAGAAGATGACAAATGCCACAAAGTGCTGAGAATGTGATATATGGAGATGGAACGAACAGAGTTTATCTAAGGACACAACTCAACAATTATCGTTTGGGAACACTTTAATTTCAGGGCCCGAGATGCCTCTTGAAGCTTGTGGATGTGGTTCCCCAAGAGCCCATACTCCAGTCCTTTCCCCGCGTCTTTGGTGGTTTCTGCCATGGGCGTGAGAGACAGGAATGAGATCTTTGGTCCATTGAGCTTATTCCATCCTCCATGCCTCGCTTTTGGTTTCAGAGGATGTGAGGTGAGGGTAGAAGACAGGGCCTGATGATGAACCGAGGAAGACTTTTGTCCTTTGGAGGAAAGCAAACTAATTTGTTATGCCAATGGTGGCGAATACCTGTGTGTTTGTGCGTGTGATGGAAGTAGGGGGCGCTATTGAGATGAAAGGTTAGAGAATGTCCCTGCTCTTCTTCCTGAGCACAGGAGTGATTCAGACCCTCCTTTCTTTCACCCCAGGGGAAAGTTACCCAACAGGGCCCCTCGGAGCCTCAGGACTAATGGACCCAAGATGTCTTCTTAAGGGGAGGGGAGCAAGGGAAAACCAAGGCAGACCGGTTCTTTTTGTGTTTCACCAGCAGGATGGAAAATAAGGAACCGTGTGTGCTCCCCCTCCGACACACCCACTCCTTGGGAACTCCACAGAGGCACTCGTGAAAGTTACTCCGTGTCTCTTGGGGCAGGTGTTCAAACCTGGGATCCCAGATTAGGAGAAGGGCAGACACTTACCTGCTGGTTTAGGAAAAATTGGCAATGTGTCAGAAACACGACTTCCTCCTTTGTCAAATGGGAGAAGATTATAGGCCTGACGGCCTCACGTGCTTTGGCCTCTTCATCCTCCACCTGCGTGTCTTCTCCCCCTTCTTTGACAGACCCACAGGAGAGCTCTCGGTTCCAAAAGAAGTGAGTGGAAGGTGGTGTTGATACCCCCCAATACCCCCCACTGACCCTGGCGTTGTAGCCCACTTTGGGAAATGGCCTGGGAGAAGATGTTGGAGTGTAGACGAAGTATGCTTTTAGTTTTCAACAGAAATCAATGATGGGCTTCTCCTTCTCGGGGCCTTTCCAGGCCTGGTGGGTATTAAGACTCAGCCTTACACCTTTCCCTCTGCAAAGTGTTATTTGGACAATTTGCCATCAGGATGCATTTAAGGTGGGAGCTGTTTTCCTGGGCTCCCCTTCTTAGAGCTTCCTGTGCCAAAAAAAAAAAAGAAAAAAAAGCAAGTTTCCTAATGACACTAACTTAATAGAGAGTGATTGCTAGCATGTTGCTGGCTACTACACACATAAGTTATAAAAGTCAAGAATCTAGCCCATACAAGGCATCCGAGCAAGGCTGTTTACTGAAAGTGGTATAATTCAGTGTTTCAGAACTGAAGGTGGCTAAATGGTGGTGAGCTGAATGAGACAGTGTGGCAGTGTGATGAAAGGACTGGCCTCTCCTTGATGCCACCGGAGGAGCAGACTGGACCATGAGTCACTCCAACGCGTGGGCTTGATGGCAGAGAAGGCACTCAGAGAGCCCCATGGCGTTCAGTGACTTTCCTGGGGGAGGGGGGTGGTGTCTGCCCTTCTTTGCTGGGTCACGATGATCTCATTTTTTAGCCTTTTTACTGGGCTGTGAAAATAGCCTTTCACCTTTAGTGAATCACAGTGAAACCAGGCAAGGAGTTGAGAGAGCAGCGTGATTAATCTGCCTCCTTAGGGACTTCCCAGTGAATCCAAGGGGCACATGTGTGAGGCCCCACTAGCAGCAATACCCTGTGATCCTGGGATAGAACCGGTGGCCAAACACCGTGGAGGAAGGTAAAAGAGAAGCAGGACAAGGAGAGCTATCTTCACCCCATCAGCAAGCAGCTAACCACTGCCCCCAGGCAGATTCAGCCTAGCTGTGAAATGGTTTGCGGATGCTCAGCTAAACCCCCTTCTTGGCTGGAGCCCCAGTCCCTGGAAACCATAGGAGGCTGGACTTTCCCAGGGAGGAAGGGAGGTGGGATTCCCGCATGGCTGGAGGCTCCTTATCTGGCCCCACCAGGGGTCTTGGGGCAGAGCCAAGCTGCCTTCACCATGTGACTGGGGATGATGGCAGGGATTCAGGGGGCAGCACGCTGGAAGGGGAGAAGGAGCTGGTGTGGAGAGCGTTGTTAAGCAAGAACAGAGGAGCCTGGGAGGAAACTCTAGTCCTGAGGGGACCGGAGGCCCGACGCGAGGTAGGTTGCCTAGCAACAGTGCCTTCCCGGCTGCTGGGGCCTCTTGCCGGCTCCTACCTCCTTGTTTTTTCCCTTCAAAGCTGCCTTTCATATGCCTTTTAGCCAAATCTCCTCTGGTTAGCAATGTTCTGAGGGTGTGGGATATGGGTCAGGGGCAGTCAGGCCGCATTTTGCTCTGGACCGTGGGATGCTTTAGAGCGTTCCGCTCTGGATTGGTCTTCTTGAGAGAGGGACAGTGATGGTTCGGAACTCAGGTGGTTGAGTCAGATCTGGGCTTGAATTTCAGAACAAATACTTATTAGATGTGTATTCTTGGGCAAGTTTCTTAACCTCTCAATACTTTAATTTTTCCATCTGTAAAACAAGGAGAATAGTAGTGCCTACCTCAACTGAAGCAATATGAGGATTTAGTGTGAGCAGATAGGTAGAGAGATGGATGGAAAGAAGGGAAAATAGATGCATAGAAAATAGATGGGGAGTTCCCACTGTGGCTCAGCGGTAATGAACCATGAGGATGAGGGTTCGATTCCTGTCCTTGCTTAGTGAGTTAAGGATCCAGCGTTGCCATAAGCTGTGGTATAGGTCACAGATGCGGCATAGGCTGGCAGCTACAGCTCTGATTTGACCCCTAGCCTGGGAACCACCATGTGGCAAGGGTATGGCCCTAAAAGCAAAAAAACAAAAAATAAAACTAAAAAATTAAAAATTAAAAAAAAATAGGTAGGTAAAGAGAGATGGGTGGAAAAATAGAAAGTAATAAAGAAGAAAAGATTGATGTGAGAAGGAAAGATAGACACAAAGAAGGGAAGAGAGGAAGATAGATTGATGGATAGATGGATGGATGGATGGATGGACGGACGGACGGATGGACAGACAGATAGACAGACAGATTTAGAATAGTTCCTGGCACAGAGGCTATGGATGTGTCAGTTACCAATAGCCCTGAGGACACAAGAGCCCCAGACACAAAAAGCCTGCTTGTAGGTGGGGCAGAGAAGCAGGGGCTGGAGCCCCAGAGCTCCACTTTCACAGCGGTGTGTGGTATTGGCAGATCTGGTTCTAGGGCTCTAATAAGGACCTGCTGCGGGGTCTTGAGCAAGTGCTAACTTTTCTCTGCACTTGGCTTTCTCATCAGCAGGATCACAAGACTGGACTGGAAGGGCTTGACTTTCTTTCCTCACACTTCCTTGCTTTATGACATGGGATGTGGGTTGAGCCTCTGTCCCCTTCTTAATGGGGGGATTAGAAAATGTGGCTGTGGGAGGGGACTTTTGTTGAGCCCCAGAGGGAAGGTTTGGGGGAGCTATAGGAGAGCAATCACTCCCCATAGCCTCAGATGGATGGAGTGGTGAGGTCAGACTTGGGGAGGGGACAGGCCACCCTGCTCACTGCTACATCTCCTTGTTTTATTTCTGGTGGCTTCTCTAGGCATTCTAATAAATATACCTCTCTTTTCCACATTCTGTTTACATTTAATATTTGACCACTGCCAGTAGAATGTAGAAACCTTACCACCATATATGTTTCTTTTCTGTTTTAGTTATGTATATATGTCATATATATTACTTCTGCATACATTAAGAGCCCCCTAGCCACCCAATAATGTTATAACTTTGCTTTCAATAGTCATACATATTTTTAAAACTGGAGAAAAGTAATTTATTTTATTTTCTCAGATTTTTACCATTTCCATGATCTTCCTTCATTTCTGGAATTCTAATTTTCCCTCTCAGATCATTTCCCTTCTATCTGAAGAACTTTCTTTTTTTTTTTTTTTTTGTCTTTTTGCCATTTCTTGGGCCACTCCCGCGGCATATGGAGGTTCCCAGGCTAGGGGTCCAATCAGAGCTGTAGCCATCGGCCTATGCCAGAGCCACAGCAACGCAGGATCTGAGCCGCATCTGCGACCTACACCACAGCTCACGGATTGTTAACCCACTGACCAAGGGCAGGGATCGAACCTGCAACCTCATGGTTCCTAGTTGGATTCGTTAACCACTGCGCCGCGACGGGAACTCCTGAAGAACTTTCTTTAACATTTATTTTTTTTTGGAAGATTTTTATTTTTTCTGTTATAGTTGATTTACAGTGTTCTGTCAATTTCTGCTGTACGGCAAAATGACCGAGTCTCCCTCTCTCTCTTCTACACACACAAACACACATATATACATACACATTCTTTTTCTCACATTATCTTCCATCATGTTCCATCACAGCTTTAACATTTATTTTAGCACGGTTCTGTTGGCAATGCAGCCTCTTCATTTTCTTTCACTTGAGTGTCATTTCACCTTCAAACCTGAGGATATTTTCATGAGCTGTAGAATTCTGAATTGACAGCTTTTTTCTTTCTGGCCTCCATGGTTGCTGTGAGAAATTCACAGTTAATCACATTTTTATTCTCCTTGTAATGTGTCATTTCCTCTGGCTGCTGTCGAGCTTTCTTTATTTCCTTTGGTTTTCACAGTTTGATTATGATGGTTTTATTTTAATTTATCCTGTTTAATGTTCCCTGAGCTCCTGAGCATCTGGAAATTTATGTCTTTTGCTGAATTGGGGAGTTTTTTGTAATTACTTTTTCAAGTTTTGTTTTCTGTACCAATGTCTCCTCTTCTTTTAGGCTCCAATCACACACACATTCGACCTTCTTATATTGTCCCAGAGGTCCTGAGGCTCTGTTCACTTTTTCAACAGTTTCTGTCTGTTTTTTAGATCAGATAACTTCTATTTATCTATCCTCAAGTTAATGACATATTTTTTTCCTGTCATCTCTACTTTTTTGAAGATGGACTCCAATTATTTCAACCTCGCTAGTGAATTTTTATTTTGGATAGTGTATTCTTATTCTAAAATCCCATTTGGTTCTCTTGCTATGGGTTCTGTGTCCTTGTTAAGAAATTCCCATTTGTTTCAAGAATGTTCAGTTTTCCCTCACATAATGCTTTCAGGTGTCTATCCGACAATTCCGACATCTGGGTCATCTTAGGGTTGGCATCTGTTGATTGTCTCTTCCCTTTGAGAATGGGTCATACTTTCTTGGTTCTTGGTATGTGGGGCAATTAGAGATGATAAGGACACTTTGGATATTAAGTCATGAAGCTCTGGGTCCTGTTAAAATCCTCCAGAGAACATGGAGCTTTTGGTTTTAGCAGGCAGTCATGTCAATTAGGTTTACACTGCAAATTCTGTCTTACTCTCTGTGCCTGGTGGTTCCAGTCCCCATATCATTTTCATAGCCTTTGCTGTGCTTTTGGAGGCTGTCTGCTCTTCATATATTGCTCAGGAGTAGTGATTTATATGGCTCACTTTTCAAAGCCTTTGCTGTGCTTCTGGGGGTATGTTCTAGACATGCATACTTGGCCGTGTGCTCAGGATTTGCGCCAGCTCACATATAGAAATGTATACCCTTACCTAGCTTCCTTCTATGCTAACATCTTACTTAACCATGGTACCTTAGTCGAAACTAAGAAATTGACATTAATACACTACTATTAACCAAACTCTAAACTTTATTGGAATTTCCTGTTTTTCCATTACTGTCTTTTTTCTGTTCCAGGATCCAATCCAAGGTAATCAGAGTAATTACCAATTAATTAATTGGATTAATTGGTAATCCACCTTACATTTAGTCATCATGACTTCTTAATCTCCACCAAACGGTGATAGTTCCTAGTCTTTCTTTGACTTAGTGACCTTGACACAATTGAAGAGTAGTTAGGTATTTTATAGAATGGCCCTCAATTTGGGTTTATCTGGTGTGTTCTCATTAATAAGCTGAGATTATAGAGTTTTGGGAAAAGATCACAGGGAAGTGCTCTTCTCATCCCATGATATCAGCTGGCACACAGTATCAGCATGATTTATCACTAGTGATGATAATCCTGATCCCTCTTTTAAGGTACTATTTGCCACGTTTCTCCACTGTAATGTTACTGTATTTCTCCTTCCATGAATATTCATGAGTCTCTATATCCAGCCCATACCCAAGGGGAGGGGAATTAAATACCATTTCCTAAAAGGCAGGGTATCAAACAATTTGTGATCATATGTTAGAACCCCACCACAATAATTAATGAATTTGGGAAGCAACACTTTGAGGCTGTATTTCCTCTTAAATTTTCTCCCACTAATTTTAGCATTTATCAATGTATCCTGCCTACAGCAATTATTACCATGGTATTCTAATGATGTCTCTTTTACTCATTCCTTCTACATTTATTCATTGGAATTCTTCTATCCCTTCTTTCTCGCTTTTTCTTTCCTCTTTTTTTCTTTCTTTCTTTCTTTCTTTTCATCATCTCAGAATGGAATCATGGATATTTATTTTGTTCTTTAGGTTATAATTCAATGTTATTATTATTTACTGGCTCAGATCGTTCTAGCTTTGGCTCTTGAGAGTTTTTTCAAGTGGGCACCTATATCCTTTTGACATGGCTCCTCCATCCTTTCTTTTCATCCCCCTCCTTTAGAATCAGCCATTTTTCCAAGTAGCCTTGGGTTCTTTTATAGGAGAAAGGTATTTAGAAAGTAAGATCTGGCATTAGCCATGTGGCTACTGGGATGTCACTGTTTCTAGGCTCTCTCAAAAGACAGAACTAGGAATTACATGTGTGTCTACCAACCCATATGTGCTCATAGAGTTTATTTCAGCTCTCCCCTGTAAGAAACCTCCATGAGGTGCCACTGTCCACCTTGTCCTGCAGCTGTGTACACAGTGCATGTTCTCTATCATCCCATGAGCTCTCAGAGAGCAGCGTTCATGCCTGAGGCAATTTTATATCCACTCTGGTGCCTCGCACAGGAGAGGAACCTGGTGCATATTCATTGGTTGCATAAATGAGTTGTGGGATTCACAGGCTTTGTGATTTATCCTTTTTTTTTTTTTTCTTAAATGGTAAGAGCCACACAAGTGTTGGGTTGAAGAATGATATCTGAAGTTACAAATATAAAAAAGTTCTGCCATTTGAGGGGCAATCACACTCGTACGGAACGACCCAGTCCTTTACAATGCTGGAAACAGGGAAGGTTCCTACCTTGTTATTGAAACAGCTATTGTTTGGAGAACTCTGATTGGCTGCCTGGCAGGGGACAAGCTGTGCTTCCGTGTGCCATTCCCGTATTTAGCTCTCCCACAGATGCCCAAGGCTAGTGCTTCATCTGCCCAACACCCACCCCCCCAAACCTGCCCCCCCACCCCCCACCTCAGATCCTGATTAGTCAGTCCCTCAAATGAGAACAAATATTTTGTGCTTTCACCAGTCTGCTCCTTCTGTGCTTCCCAGACTGTGGCCATGGTTTCATAATGCAGGAAGTCTCTCTACCTGTCAGCTCGGTTTTCTCTTTGCAGGCCTAACAGGTTTTAGCTGCTGGTTGTCTCTAAGGCCTTTGGATGAGACTCTAGACTCTGTTTCTGGTTGTGATGACCGCAATTCTTCTGGGCACCAGCACCTGCTCCTGCCTTCTCCTGACCCTGACTTGATGTCAGGAGGGCAGACAGTCAGTAAGCAAATGCTCAGCCTTAGAGGGACTGTGGCAAGGTGCAGCTGGGACCACTGGTGCCCAGCTGGCAGCTGGGAGAAGGTGGCCCCCCCTCCCCGACTCCAGACTGTGGCTTTCCCCTCTTGCTGGACTATCTCCTGCTCCTAAGAGGCAAAGCAACCTGTGTTCAGCCCCCCAGCTTGGGCACCAGAGCCTGCAGCCCAGAGTCAGCACTGTTTGATCTGCCTGCACCTGGCTCCGCATAGCCAGGCGGGCAGAGCGGCTCCTTGAGAGGGAGGTGGAGGCAGCTCAGATTCACATGGGTTGCTAGGACCAACAGCTTGGTATGTGCTCTGGCTGTTTGCTATAGCGATGTCTGTGAGAAGCCAAAGAGGGGAACTGAGAGTAAGAATGGGCCTTGGCAGACAGGGGTCAGATGCAACCAGGAGATGGGAAGAGGCGAGAGCATCTTCCCAGGACCTGGGGGCCAGCAGGAGCGAGTCCCGCCTGGATGATCAGCGATGACATGGCATCTTTGTTGCTCATGTGTGTGCTCTCTCTCTCCCTCTCTCTTCCACTCTGAAATCTGCAATACAGAGTGAGAGAGCAGCACGCTATTCATGCCCTGAATGTCACCATTGGAAACAGAAAAGGTTCCTTCGACAATCACCTGCCTGTCTGAGGGTCACAGCTGAAGGATCCCTGTGGAACAGCTGGCCGGCCTCTCCATCCCCACCCCAACAAATCCCACGGGCTGTTTCTCTTAGGAGCTCTGCAAAGGACTGGCGCACATTTGCTTCTTGCACACCCTGGCCTCCTTGTCCCCAGGGCCCTGCCCATCTGTTCCATCCGAGCTCCTGGGAAGCTAGCAGACACAGAGAGCCTGCCCCGGGGGCAGGGCCGGTGCTGTGTGTGAGCACTTAACTCGCTTTAATGGCTTTAGCAAGCTTTCTTCTGCCTTCAGATAGGAAGCCATTCTGCAGTATTAATTTTCTTTGCATAAATTTCTCCCTGGGCCTGGCTCACTAGCTTTTGTCCTGAGAATACAGGCAGGCAGCATCAGACCTCCACCTGGACTTAGCAACCCCCTCAATGCCAGCAGGAGATGATTTTCTAAGGCAAATTAACTTGAAGAAATTTCCCTGATACAGAGGATCCCAGGAACCACTGGGAAAGGCCTGATGGCCCTGGTGGCAGCCACGGTGACCCTGGATTCCAGGAAAAGAGAAGACAGCAATACCTCAGGGAGCATCTCTGAGTGAATGAATCTTCTAGCAGAGAAAAAATATGTTCTAGCAAATGGAAAGCTCTAAAAATATTACCCGTCTTAAGTGGATAGACAGGCATGTATCTTTATTTCTTGTAAACAGCAGTCATTGAACCTAATTATTTTTTTTCTTTCTTGAGAGGTTCATTATCATAGGCTGCTAACTCTGTGGAGTAGTCAGTGTCATTTGAGACCTGTGGCACTGCTCACCCCTTGCCTGAATGATCCTAGACTCTAAGTCTCTGAAATTCGCTTTCTCCCCCCCCAACCACCCCGCCACTGCTGTTGTCTTAATTGTTAGGCTATGTCATCTGTTAGCGATACCAGTGCACCTGTTTCTTGAATCGCTCCTCCTAATTTGTAGCTTTTGGTCTGTTGTGAGCTAGCAAACTGGATTTATAAACTTGTTGTGTTATGTTTGAAGTTAAAAATAATTAGATAAACCCTAAGGAACACACACGCAACTATTGGAATTATTAAACAAGTTCAGCAAGTTGACATGATAGAAAAATCAATTATATGTCTATAGATGAGCAATGAATGATTGAAAAAGAAAAAAAACAATCCCATTCACAATATCATTAAAAAGAATAAAATACTTAGGAATGCATTAATTAACAAATGTGTAAAATGATACACTGAAAATTATAAAACACTGCTGAGGGGAATTAGAGACAATTCAGCCTAAGTAAATGGAGAGGCATTTCACATTTATGAATTAGAAGATGGTAATATAAAGATGGCAATTCTTCCCACATTGACCTATAATTTCTATAAAAACGTCAACTTTTTTTTATGGAAAGTGGCAGGCTTTTTCTAAAATTTGGGTGAAAGTAAAACCCAGAATAACCAAAACAATTTTGTAAAAAAAAGAAAAAAAGAGAGAGAGAGAGAGAGAGACAAAGCTGGAGGACTTTCGTGTTCTACTTTCCAAACTTGGTATAAAGCTACAATGACCAAGACAGTCTAGTATTGGCATAAGGACAGGCATAGTTCAATGGAACAGAATTGAGAGTCCAGAATCCTTAAAGTCGATGGATTTTTTTTTTTTACAAGTTTTTATTTATTTATTGTCTTTTTGCTATTTCTTGGGCCGCTCTCGCGGCATATGGAGGTTCCCAGGCTAGGGGTCGAATCGGAGCTGCAGCCACCAGCCTATGCCAGAGCCACAGCAACACGGGATCCGAGCCTTGTCTGGGGCCTACACCACAGCTCACGGCACTGCCAGATCCTTAACCCACTGAGTGAGGTCTGGGATTGAACCTGCCACCTCATGGTTCCTAGTCAGATTCGTTTCCGCTGCGCCACAAGAGGAACTCCTATCCTAATAAAGTTAATTTTTAAAAATGTAATTAGGCGTTAAGTGAGGGAGGGACCCAGGTACCCTCCCTCAAGTAGAGTACTCGAACTTTAGTCATATATTAAATGGTAAGCTCTTCTACCAGAAGGAGTATCTGGGAGGGTGGAGTTCTGTCTTATTCACCTCCTGATCTTCTTTTCTGCAGAGTAGTATTTCTCAAGGAATCTTGGTAGCAGAAAGGCATGAGTGAAAGATGAGGCCACTGGTTTGGTTGCTGGAGGTAACGCATTCTTTCTTTCCTGGCTCCTGGAGCACTGTGGATGGTTGGTATTCCCTGTGCCAGACCTGGTCCAGCTCTCCTGACCCCTTCCTCTGAACTGCTGGAGGGTTGGCAATTGCCCCACAAATCCCTCTAGCGTGCTGTTGATCCCAGTGTGCGGGTCTGGAGAACCCTTGTCCTGCCTCCCTTGGGTTCCTCAGAAAGTCCAGTAGGACCATCTCATGTCCTGTGCAGCTCCACTCATTGCCTTTTAACCCTGAAGATGTCAAGGCAGAAGCTGAGAGATGGAACTTCAAATGGTGCTTCCTGTGGAAGGTAGTGGCTGAGAGGTACCCCAGCCAGGGAGTCTGCAAAGCTCGGCCCTTGAAGCTACAGGCTGGATGTTTCAGGCTCTGCAAACCAGACCGTTTCATTTCTTGCATTCTCTATTTATTATCTTTTCTTCCATTACTCATTCCTTCCATTCGGTAAAGACAATACGTTTCCAAAATGTGGCGAATGTTCTCACACCTGCAGAAATAAGATGCTGCCCTTTTTATAAATGGGAGGGAGGAAAGGCAAAACAGATTGTATTAAAATGGATGAATTTTTCAAAAACCTTTGTCTTTTACTTCTTTCACACTATAAGGCCTTCTCCTCTAACCCAGTGTGTTTTACAGATAAGGAGACTCAGATCCAGAGAAGGTTTAAAAACAAACAAACAAATAAACAACTCGCCTAGAATAACATAGCTTGAAAGAGGTCCCTGCAAGGTTCCAGCTCAGTTCCGACTCTGCAGAGGTCAGCCAACTCCAGCCAGCAACGCCAACACTATGTGGGAAGGGCAGGCAGGAAGGCAAAGGGGAATAACTTGATTTTTGCATCTGGGTAAAAATAATTTCCCCAATTTGCAGACACCTAGAAGATCACAGGCTTGAGGGTAAAAATAAAACTTGCTTTCTGACAGTGCAAATCTTGTCAGACTATTCTAATTTCTCCTGGCTTGGGAGCCAGGCTTGGCTGTTCAGAGGGAAACAGACCTGCTGAGTGGGGTTTTGGCTGGACCAGGGCAGGGCCAGTCCCCTGGGCGAGATTCCTCTGTTATCCTTGGCCCAGGAGTCTCTGGAGTTTGCTAGCCTCTCCCATCCCCGGAAGGGGAGTCCTGCCCATGGGAGATGACCCCTGGGAAATGCAGTGGAGAGATCAAGGAGCTGAGTCTGAACACAGGGTTTCCCTTGCTCTTTACCCCTTTTTATTTCCTACTGGGCATTTCCCACGTTGCTTCAGCTCTCTGCCCAAGGGGCTGGGGAATCACCCAATCCCCGAACAGTCTTAAAACCTCAGAACTGCCATCACCCTCAGTACAGGGACAGGCCGGAGAGGGGTTTGCCACAAATGGCCTGTGGATGAGCTCTGAGTTGCAACAATTGATGTTGCATTCGGGTTCTGAGGGGAGGGAGCGTTCTGAGCTGCTTCTTGCTTCACCAGCAGCATTTCCTCTCTGTCTCTTTTCATCTTATTTGGAGGCAAGTGGACAAGTTCTCCCCTTCATCTTTCCTTTAAAAAATGTGTGGGCGTGTGGGTCACATCTAAAGAGGAGTTTATTGTGATTTCTAAACAAAGGGATGGCCAACAAAGGATTTTCAGAGAGTACCTGTTGCCCATCTCCTGCAAGGGCTTCAGAGAGCTGCAGACACAGTGCATGGTTTTGTTTTTTGTTTTTTGTCTTTTTAGGGCCACACCTGCAGCATGCTAGGGGTCAAATCAGAGCTACAGCTGCCAGCCTACACCACAGCCACAGCAACTACAGATCTGAGCCACATCTGTGACTTACACCACAGTTCACGGCAATGCCAGATCCTTAACCCACTAAGTGAGCCCAGGGATCAAACCCGCGTCCTTGTGGATGCTAGTCTGGTTTGCTACCGCTAAACCATGACGGGAACTCCCAAAGCGCGTGGTTCTGATCTACCTTCCCAGAGGAGAGAAGGATCTTCCACTCCGAGGTCAGGGACCTCAGGGCTATGTACTGCCTGTTCCTGGGCACCTGTCATGTGCAGGCCCAGCATACTGTGTACGTGGTTTATAAACATTTGTTGTGATGCCTGGAGCAGAGGCAAGACCACCCCTCGAAGTGAAAGTTGAAAAATGCAGCCATAGCTCTTTTCAGGGTTATTGCTGGTAAAGCAGGGGTGGAGTGGGGGTGGAGGTGTGGGGTGCGAGGGTGAGGGGCAGCTTTTAATGTTTCCTTCCCATTCCCTTCCATTCACTCCTCTGTGTCACTAAATTTGGACCCTCAAAATGACACTCTTTTGTCTGCTCTTTTCTCCAATTTCACGGTCTCATCACTTTACACCTCATTATTAACAACAGTGTCCTTGCCGGCCTTCCTGCCAAGGCTGGTCTCTCTGCTGTTTAGCTGATTCTCTACACAGCTGGCTGATAGCTTCTGTTTCAGCATGTCACATGGCCCAGCTTGAGCACTGGCCTGGCCGCCTGTGGCCATCACCGAGTCCAGACTCTTCTGTGTGGCTTTCAGGCACTTCCAAGGTCTGGTCCCAGCCCCGCAGATCTGGGTCATTGTTACAGCTCCCAGCCCACACCAGGCTTCAGCCAAGCAGATCTGCTCTGTCCCTTGTCCCTCTCCTTGTCATCCCTCTCAAGGCCAGGGCTGCTCCCACCTTTGCTCCTGCTGTTCCTGTATCTGTCCTCTATTCTTCCCACTTAATGAAACTCTGTGATCTTTAGGCTCAGATGCTCCTCTTAATGGCAACTCTGCCACATACTAGTGGTGGCATAGCGGTGACTGTGGTGGAGACAATGGTCCTGGTAGGAACCATGACAAATCGTTAGGCACTGTCTTAGCCCGTGTGGTGTGGTGGTTGAGACTGCTACTAAGCCAGTCTGGGTACAAATTCTGCTTCTGTCAGAACTAGCTGCTACTAGCTGCTGACCTTGGGCAAGTTACGTGTGTCTTAGTGACTCAGTCTCCTGCTTGCTTGCTTGCTTGCTTGCTTGCTTTCTTTCTTTCTTTCTTTCTTTCTTTCTTTCTTTCTTTCTTTCTTTCTTTCTTATTGCCCACACCTATGGCATACGGACGTTCCCAGGCCAGTGATTGAATCCGAGCCACAGCTACAGCAACACCAAATTAACCCATTGCTGGGGCTAGGGGATCAAGCCCATGCCTCTGTAGTGACCCAAGCCGCTGCCACTGGATTCTTAACCCACTGTGCCACAGCAAGAACTCAGTCTTCTGCTTCCTATATTGAGAATGGTAATATCTGCCTCAAAGGATTGCTCTAGGTAATAGTACTCGGCAGAAAATAAGCCCCAAAAGAATGTTACCCCCATGTGGTAATTTATGTATATTATCTGTAGTCTTTAAAACAGTCTGGAAAGGTAAGTATTCTTATTCCCATTTTACAGATGAGGCAAATGAGGCTCAGAGAGATTAAGTAACTGTCCAAGGTCACCTGGATAGGGGAGTTCCCGTCGTGGTGCAGTGGTTCCGACTAGGAACCATGAGGTTGCGGGTTCGGTCCCTGCCCTTGCTCAGTGGGTTAATGATCTGGCATTGCCGTGAGCTGTGATGTAGGTTGCAGACGTGGCTCGGATCCCGCGTTGCTGTGGCTCTGGTGTAGGCCAGTGGCTACAGCTCTGATTCGACCCCTAGCCTGGGAACCTCCATATGCCACGGGAGCGGCCCAAAGAAATAGAAAAAAAAAAAAGACAAGGTCACCTGGATAATATTCAGCAGGACTGCCCTCCTGACCACTGCCAGCCTTTCGTTTCGATAGCCCTTGGGGATGGTTCCATGCAGTTTAATGTCCGAATGTCCTCTAATTCTTCCCTGTATGCAGGTTGCTTTATCTATAGACTTTAAGCCACTTGGGGGCAGGATTATTTCTTACACGTTGGGTAGTTGCACAGTGAGAAAAGGACACCAACAATTAACTGTGGGCAGAGGACTCTGAACGGCAGAATTCTCCCCATCAGAAGGGCCCCGTCCCCTGGCCTCCCGGTCCCCAGGGAGCTGTCTAACAATCAGTGAGGACACCCGACCGGGGGAGGGTTCCGGCAGCTCCTCTGAGACATCCTCATGGGCAGGGTCCTTGAAAACTTCTTTAGCATCCGTCCAGTTTGGGCACATGGGTCGGTCAGATACGGCATCAGGATATCAAGGGGTTGGGAACCAAAATAGCTGCCATGAACAATAAAGATGTGGGAAGAATTTAAAAAAAAAAACAAAGACTCCCAGGCCCCGGGGTAGACTCCCGTGCCCCAGCCGCCCATGGACGCAGCCTTGCCCTCCCACAATCAGGAGGCCAAGCAAATCTGGTCAGAGGTCAGGGTCAGAGAGAAGCTTTATGTTCACATGAGGCGAGCCCATCCCTGTGATGGGGGCCCACTTGTGAGCGTCTTGCCATGTGGCCATCTGGACTCACATCTTTACAGGGACAGAAAGCTCGCTTCCCAAGCTCAAGTCATTTAAGAGTGCTCCTCACTCAGAGCCGAAACCTTCCAGGCTCTGTCTCCTCTGCCCCCAGGGACAGATTCCCTCATCCTCTTGCCTCCCTGCAAGAGTGTGAAGGCCTGGCACCCCTGCCTGGGCCATTTCTCTCCCAGGTTCTGCATCTGCATTTCTTATGCTTCCTCTTAAGTCTGCAATACAGAGCCCTTTGCAAATAAGCCTCAGGGTGACTTTCCCCCCATTTTAAAGACAAATTTAAATCATTTCCTCCCAAGCATGTCAGCTTTAGGAACTTGAGTTCCCATATTACTGCTGACTCAGTTGCTACGTCTCTGCCATCATTTCACCGCAAAATGCTTCTGGCCTAAAGAGACTCACAGGCAGTGGGAAGCAGAAAGGGCATTTTCTGTCTGAGGTGTTTTGTCCCTGCCCTGCCAGCCGCCTGCCTGCCTGTGTGCACTGGGCAGTGGCTGAATGGCCCTGCAGTCGAATTCATACATAGCTCTCATCCTCTCTTATCAAGGCTGCTTGATGGAGGGAGTGGAATCAAGCATAGAAAGTGCCCAATTAATATACACCTGCTGGAAGGGTGTTAATTCGCAGCATCTATATTGCAGTGTGTCCTCCAATCTGTTTGCTCAAATCCATTGGCAACTTAAAAATTCACCCTTCATGAAGGTTTCCTGATCTGCTATGAGTCTAGGGAATCATTTTAGGAGGGAGACTGACATTCTAATTAGAGGTTCCAAAGCTCCTGAGTGGGTCCTGCCCCCAAAAGTGGGGCAGGCGGGAGGGGCATTAGCTTGAGGACCAGGTCTACAGGAAGAGACAGGGGAGTAGTTGTTATGGAGGCACTCGGATGAGAAAGAGCTCGAGGAGCTCCCCATGTGGCTGAGAAGGTTAAGGACCTGACGTTGTACCCATGAGGATGTGGGTTCCATCCCTGGCCTCGCTAGGTGGGTTAAGGATCCAGCGTTGCTGCCAGCTGCAGTATAAGTCATAGAGTGCTCAGATCTGGTGGTGCGGTGCCTGTGGTGTAGGCTGGCAGCTGCAGCTCTCATTTGACCCCCGAGCCCAGGAACTTCCATATGCTGCACATGCAGTCATTAAAGAAGGAGAGAGAGACACACAAAAGTGAGGACCTAAGCCAAGGAGATGTGGTAGACTTGCTGGTATCTGGGCAGAGAGGTAGCCAAGGAACTGGGGTGGGGATGGGGGTGAGGAGGGGCAGAGCTGTGGAGCTGCCCAGCTCAGGAAAGAGATCCTTGAACTCCAGGGCTGAGGAAGGGCATTTCTTGAACGTGGAGCAGCTTACCTGAGCAGGTCATTTCATGAAGGAGTCGCATAAACTCTTCAAAGAACATCAGCACTGGGAGCTCCTGTCATGGCTCAGCAGTCGCGAACGCGACTAGTATCTATGAGGATGCAGGTTCGATCCCTGGCCTCACTCAGTGGGTTAAGGATCCAGTGTTGCTGTGAGCTGTGGTGTAGGTCACAGACACAGCTCAGTTCCCGAGTTGCTGTGGCTGTGGCCTAGGACAGCCGCTACAGATCTGATTCGACCCCTAGTCTGGGAACCCCCATATGCCATGGGTGCAGCCATTAACCCCCCCCCAGGAAAAAAAGAATGTCAGCATTGAATATGACCTTGAGCACAATTCCAACTGCCTCCGTTTGTAGACAAGGCAGCATAAGCTCAGAAAGCCTGAGTGATTTATCCAAAGGCACATGGTGATTAAGGCAGGTAGCTGGACATGAAGGCAGGATTTCTGATTCCACAGTGGCGGGGGTGGGGGTGGGTTCTCCCCAAGCTATTCCATTGTCATTTTGTTGTTTATCCAGGAAATGTTTTATGTCATCCACTCATTTGATAAACATCTGCTGTGTATCAGGCATTGCGCGGGGTGCTGGGAATAACTACAGAGTTACCCTCTCTCTCCTCTTAGGGAGCTCACAAAATTTCAGGGAAGGCAGATTGAATAAATAACGGTGACAAATACAATGCAAACCATGCTCGGGCCGGCCGTGGGTGTGCTGTGAGCACAGAGAAGGGATGTAGGGTTAGGGACAGCTTTGTGAAGGAGGGCCAGTAAAATGTTATGCCCATCATTTTCCAGCTGGAATTCAGTCCCAGCCATGCCAGGCCCTGGAAACAGACTAGCTTTTTTTTTTTTTTTTTTTTTTTGAGGGCCACACTTGGCGGCACATGGCGGTTCCTGGGCTAGGGGTCCAATTGGAGCTGTAGCCGCCAGGCTATGCCACAGCCACAGCCACAGCCATGCCAGATCCAAGCCGTGTCTGTGACCTACACCACAGCTCACAGCAACACCGGATCCTTAACCCACTGAGCGAGGCCAGGGATCGAACCTGCGTCCTCATTGTTACTAGTCAGATTTGTTTCCACTGAGCCACAATGGGAACTCCCAGACCAGTATTTTAAGAAGGGTGAGCTAGGAGCTCAATATGCTTGTGGAACCCATGACAGAGGGTCACTAGGTTTAATACAGACAAGCCTGTTTTCGAACTTAGTGTCCATCACCTTCTACCTGTGTGACCTCAGGCAGTCACATTGGCAAGAGGGACAAAGACCAAATGAAGATGTTGGAATGAGAAACGAGAGAATGTAGCCTAGGACCTAGCTCACCATTAACCAGCATCACTCACTTGTGTTACACTTGGCCCCTGAGAATTCCAGGGTGCACGATTCCAGCTGCCAACGTGGCTGGCTTTGGAAGCCATTACTTTGCCCCAGATGTCAGCCGGCCCTTCGTTGGCAGCAGTCAGAGGCCACTCTCTGAATTCCCAGACTCTGAGAGCAGTAGCCTGCAGCTTCTCTGAGAAGAGGCGGCTGTTGGGAGAACAGCTGCTTCAAAACCCTCTGGTGTGCTTTCTCTCTCGCTCTGGGCCTGCAGTGTTAATTAGGAAGATTGCATGCATGAATGCTCTTGTTTTCTTTTCTAATCTTCCCCAAAAAAGCTCTTTTGATCAACATCATGAGTGGATGTGCAAAGACGTGTTAAGAATACGCAGGCGACACCGCCTCCTTGGACACCTGCCTCTGCATCCCTGAGAGGGGGCTTTCAAAGCATTTTGGCCTCTGTTCCTGGCTCCCAGATGGCCTGGACCACTGTTGCTTGCACTTGGAACAGCTCTCCTACGTCCTGGTCCACCTGAGCCCCTGCCTAATGAGTCTGTGCAGAATTGGAAGGACCAGGCCTAGTTGACTGTCCGTGGCACCTGGGAGAGCATGTGACCAGATCTGGCTGCCTTCACCTGCACCCCTGGCCGCCTGGGCTCATGTGGTGGGGCTGGTGTGGTGTTTGCCCCCAATCCTGGGTGGTGCTCCTGAGAATGACCACATGGGTACATGGGTGGGCTTTCCTTGGGCGAGGGGAGATGGGCAGGTGTGTGTGTGGCACCGCAGAATGTGAAGGACAGAGGCCAGGGCTGCTAAGTACGAGCACGGGTAAAAGGATGTGGGGTCAGAATTCCAAACTTCCGTCTTCTTTCCTCACCCCCATTGATTATACCAACCATCTTTTTATGGCTGTGGGCATCAAATGAGTATGTATGTGGCTGTCCCCTGATTGTTCCTCACGTCACCCGCAAAGCAGGATATAGCTGTTTCTTGCATCTCTTAAAAAGGAAACTCATTCCAAGAGGCATCAGTGGAAAACCGTAGACTTTATTAATGGTTTATAGCGGGGTCTGTATTGCATAGCACAGGGAATTTCATGAAAGAGAGAGAGGACGGAAGGAAGGGAGGGAGGGAGGAAGAAGAAAAGAAAGACAGAAGGAAGGAAGGACAGGGAGGGAGGGAGAAAGGGAACCCTCGTTAGAGTTTTGCTTTCCCCAAGTCACACTTCCCGGTGTTCAGCCACTAGGAAGAGAGAGGCTCTGCCTCTCTGTCCAGTCCTTCCCCACGAAGCCTCTGTCCACTGCTCCAGACTTCCTGGAGGGCTTTTTTGTGTCTTCCTGTCCGATGCGAGCACCTGGCTCAAGCCCTGTTCCTGCAGCATCGTCCCTGTCATCACCAGCTCAGCAAAGAGTGAATGCCCGGAGCTGCTTCAAAAGCAGTAGGAATCCTAAATAACCTCCATTTGTTCTTGTCAACACAATGAAACTTGTAAGAGCTCCAAACAGCACAGAGGTGTGGAAAGTGGGGAGTGAACGCTGCCCCCTGCCCCCAGACCCCAGACCTGTGCTTGGTTCTCCCATCCCCTCCCTGGAATTCCTGTCAGCGAGACTTGCAAATGACTCAGGACCCTCTTCTTCTCATGGCACATGAGCATTTTTTCCCCTTGGACCCAAGAGGTTTTATGATTTATGGTTGCATCTGGATTTTTGTTGATGTTGTTAGAAGTTTTGGAGAATGCCTTCATTGCACAGGGGAAAATCACCGAAAAGGACTGCAAACTGCCTTCCAAAATAAATGTAGAGCAAAAATCTCACAAGGGTAATGGAACTAATCACAGTGAATTAGCTTTTCTGGTACAAAACATTCTTTCAAAATGTGCTGGAGGTCTTGAGCTGCACAGATTCTCGCTTGGAGTAGAAGACGTGGCTTACATCAGCGTTCCCCCCCGCCCCGTCCCTGGCTCAGCTGCTGAGACCAGCTATGATTCTTGCTGGGAGCAGGTATTAACGAGACACGGCATCAAGGGAAAACCCTCGCGTTGTCTTCCCGCTCAGCACAGCCCTGGCCAAGCTGGTGCTCCGTGCCAGCTCCTGGATCTGTTTCCCTTACGTCTCCAGTGGAGGCTGTGTTCCATCACCAGACCCTCTCAGAGCCGTGCGGGCAGTTCGGGCAGGGATGGAGAAATGGGGTTGAGTTTGACAGTGGCAGTCATCCAACACCTTCCCTCACTGGAATCTGCCAGCACACAAAAGGCAATAGCTTTCAACCAAGAAAATGAAATATTTGAATTAGCCTATGGAAACTTTTTTTTTTTTTTTTTTTTTTTTGCCTTTTGTCTTTTTTAGGGCCGCACTGGCAGCATATGAAGGTTCCCAGCCTAGGGGTCTAATCGGAGCTGTAGCCTCCAGCCTATGCCAGAAATATAGCAACGCCAGATCCGAGCCGCACCTGTGACCCACACCACAGCTCGTGGCAACGCCAAACCCTTGACTCACCAAGCAAGGCCAGGGGTCAAACGTGCACCCCCCATGGATCCTAGCCAGATTCGTTTCCGCCGTGCCATAACAGGAACTCCCACAGGCTATGGAAATATTAGTTGAAACAAATGGGGGCTTAGATTGAATTTTTCAAGAATTATAAGCTGTTTTCCTTATGGAGATCTAGTTTTTGAGTGACACAGAAAAGCCAAAGTGGGAGTTCCCATTGTGGCTCAGTGGTTAACGAATCCGACTAGGAACCATGAGGTTGCGGGTTTGATCCCTGGCCTCGCTCAGTGGGTTAAGGATCTGGTGTTGCCATGAGCTGTGGTGTAGGTTGCAGAAGCACCTTGGATCCCACGTTGCTGTGGCTCTGGCGTAGGCTGGCGGCTATGGCTCTGATTCGACCCCTAGGCTGGGAACCTCCATATGCCGTGGGAGCGGCTCAAGAAATGGCAAAAAGACAAAAAAAAAAAAAGAAAGAAAAAAGAAAGAAAGAAAAGCCAAAGTGTATGGCCCACCTTATTTTAGGGGGTTACCTTGCAGTTTTACATATATGTATGTATGTGTGTATATATACACACACGTAAAAAATATAATTGTATATAATGTAATTTATATAATATATAAATAATGTAATGATATGTGTCTTTATATAATATATTGATGTAGCATGTATACACACACACATAATGTCAATAACACACACACACATGATGTCAATAACACTTTGCTTTAAGATGATCCATCATTTCTCCAGCTTCCTATAGGTGTCTCAGAGCATATTCGTGTCATGGGACAATAAATAGAAAAGTTGGCGGACTAAGGACCAATCCCAGGTGGCAGCTGCTTGGAGAGGAGAGGACAGACGTGCTGGTTTCATGAGGGTTTAGCTAATCTCAGCTCAGCAGCATGGCTCCCGCTTCCCTTTCTGCGTTCCTCTTGCCACAGCTGTGCAGGGCTGCATGTCCCCACCCAGTGAGATGAAACACTGGCTGACTGATGCCTGGGCTTTGGTCCTGCCCATCTCTCCAAGTATGGGCAGGCATGCCTACGGACCCAACTGCCATCCGAGCACAGCGCCTCGGGCCAAGAAGGGGGTCTCTGGCAGAGATTCCTGATGGATCTGGTGTGGGGCAAGGCCTTGGGGCAGGGGGTCTTGGTCTGCACCACCGCAAAGCAGGGTGGCTCTCCCCATGTGACTCTGTTTCTCTGGGGCTGCCTCTCCTCATGGAGTTAATTACATCAGCCTGAATCTCGAGGAGGGTGAGTTAATTGCCAAACACTTTGCAATTAGCAGGAGCTCACGAGGTGCTTCACCACCATAAAGCATTACCTCTAATTATTGTTCATAACGGTTCCAAGGTGCCGGGGGCTCCCATGGCAACCTTAACTCTTCTCCTTTCTCACCCTCTCTTTTCACACGGCAATAGACTTTTTCATTACAGTATTAAATGCAGCTCGTAAATCTGCCATGTTATTGGGCAAGTATTTATTTTTATAAGTTTAGATAAGTAGGCAGTGCCATGGTAGTGCTTCCTCTTCTGAATGCTCTGGGCACCCCACTCCTCACTCTGGTACCCCACTCCTCACTCTGACACACACGGGGCACCCAGAGCGTCAGCCAGGGCACCTCACTTCATCTGCAGTCTTTATCAGACAGACGTCATGAGGAAGGATGGGGAGTGTGGCTTTATTTTTACAGTATGGCATTAAGAATCACCCAGGTTGACTGAGAGTATCCTATAGATACAGAAACATATCCCGAAACAAGCAATATCAGACACTGTAAACCACTGATCAGCTGGTTTGCAGGGAGATGATGGGATGTGCCCTAATATGAAAGCACTAGGCTTTCATGACTTGACAAGTTAGGGGGTTCCCATTGTGGTGCAGTGGAAACAAATCTGACTAGGAACCATGAGGTTGCAGGTTCGATCCCTGGCCTCGCTCAGTGGGTTAAGGATCTGGCATTGCCATGAGCTATAGGTCGTACACGCAGCTCGGATCCTGCGTTGCTATGGCTGTGGTGTAGGCTGGCAGCTACAGCTCTGATTCGACCCCTAGCCTGGGAACCTCCATATGCCGCGGGTACGGCCCTAAAAAAAAAGCAAAAAAAGCAAAAAAAAAGACTTGACAAGTTAATCAAGTGGGCGAAACGAACTGCTTGCTGAAGATAAAAGTCCAGCATGAGAGCAGCTTGACTTTTACACACATACAGCTTCAGGCATTGAAATGGTGGCATTGGTGGAAGGAAACCAACTTTGTTTACATGGATGGACTATGCATCTAGCCTGGGGCATCTGCAATATGAAACTTCCTAAAGCGGTTCCTTTGGGGTTGTCCAGAAATGCTGCTGCCAGGGAGGGCTCATGTGGGTCCTCCACCCTCACCATCTGGGTGGGCGGTGTACTGCTTGGGTCTGTAATTATTAGTGGGGACCAGTGATGGAACTTGGCTTTCTTCTCTCCTGCATATCTGGAGCCTAGACCCAGTTTCCTCTGGGGCGTTCCTTCTTGAAGAAGAGCAGCTTCGACCACTGTGCTTGCCTTAAATTTGGAAGGAATACTGGATGTTTTCAGTAAAAGTCCTCAGGTCCGGGGTGATGGCCAGTGCCCTTGACTAGAGCCCACTGACCCTATGGGGTAGAACTGTGTAGGTTGCAAAAGAAGGGAATATTTATTCAGACAGGCAGTAAAGCCAGACCTCAAGCCAAGGGGAGAAAGCTAATAAAGATGAAGAAAGGACCATGGTGGTCTAGTGAATGTCCACCCCTGAACAGCTGGCCCTCTCTGAACTGGGCCAAGGGACTTGACTGAGTCAAGTCACATGTGATGGGTTCACTCGGTGTATGGTGTCTGGGACTGCAAAAGAAATTAAAATAAGATAGCAGACTCTGGAGTTCCCGTGGTGTCTCAGCAAGTTAAGAGCCCGACTAGTATCCATGAGGATGCGGGTTTGATCCCTGGCCTCGCCCAGTGGGTTAAGGATGGGCATTGCCACAAGCTGCAGTGTAGGTTGCAGACGAGGCTCAGATCTGGTGTTGCCATGGCTGTGGTGTAGGCCAGTGGCCGTGGCTCCAATTTGACCCCTAGCCCAAGAACTTCCATATGCTACATGGTACAGCCCTAAAAAGAAAGAAAGAAAGAAAAAAAGAAAGAAAGAAGGAAGGAAGGAAGGAAGGAAGGAAGGAAGGAAGGAAGGAAAGAAAGAAAGAAAGAAAGAAAGAAAGAAAGAAAGAAAGAAAGAAAGAAAGGGAGAAAAAAGAGATAGTGGACTCAGCTTCCAGTAGTTCTCAGACTGGGCGGGGGGCTGGAGGTCCAAATGGAAAAATACCTCAATGGGCTGCAAGGAAATAGTGACAGTAGAGAGGTGGTAAAGAGCATATGGTCACGGAGCTTCAGGTCAGCAACCAAGGCTGAGCCTGGCCTCAGAAAGCTTCCACGGAAAATGCAGGGTAGTGATCTTGGGGCTACTCAGACCTGGCTGGAATCCAGGCTCAGCCACCTAATCGGCCGTGAGACTGTGGGGAAGCTATCTCACCTCATCTGGCTTCAGTCTCCTTTTCTGCAAAACAAGGGACAATAATAGTTTTTATACGGAGAAATTACTGTGAATATCAAATAAGGTATTGGATGTAAAGTATTTGCCACATTGCCGGACACACCGTGAGCATTCTGTAAATGTCACTGACTATCAGGATTAATTGATAAGCTTGGGAAGGTGGGGAGGGACTTGGGTGGGTCATGAGGGCACAAATAGATGAGAGACACTGAGATGTGACAGTAGGGCACTAGAGGAGTGATTATTATTTTAGCGAAGTGTGGAAGGTGCAGGTTTTTTTTCAGCTTGGACTCAGACTAATACTGTCTGGTTTTATATTCTGACTCAGCCGCATACTAGATGTGTGTAGCAAATTATTTAGCTGTTTGCTCATTTGTAAATGGGGATGATTACAATAAGACCTTTCACAACTGTTAGGAGAAATGAATGGGTTAAAACCTAAATTCACCCCGGGAATTCCCATCGTGGCTCAGTGGTTAAAGAATCCGACTAGGAACCATGAGGTTTGGGGTTTGATTCCTGGCCTTGCTCAGTGGGTTAAGAATCCGGTGTTGCTGTGAGCTGTGGTGTAGGTCGCAGACGCGGCTCGGATCCTGCGTTGCTGTGGCTCTGGCGTAGGCCGGGGGCTCCAGTTCCGATTAGACCCCTAGCCTGGGAACCTCCATATGCCACGGGAGCAGCCCTAAAAAGAACAAAAAGACAAAAAACCAAAAAAACAAAAAAAAAACAAAAAACCCCCCCCAAAAAAACGCCCCTAAAACTCCAAGAACATGTCTGGCATATGAAAGGGCTTCATAGTACTGGCTATTATTATTGATGTTTTGTTATGTTGTTGCTTTGTGTATTTACTTAGAGCTAAGTATAAATCTGCACAGGTTATGAATTATAAACACAAAGTATCCAACCCAAGAGTGTCTGGTTAACAAAGTAATCCACGAGCTACCAAGGTCAGGCCCAAGTGCCTGAGGGACATTCATGGGAATAAAGGGTATTGCTGAAAGACTGATTCTTGGGTCCCACTGTGGCAGTGTGATGACAGCCGGAGCATCCATCACATTTGAATCATGTTCAAATAAAGTCTCGATTGCAAAATGAACACCAGAGAAGAGACACCAGTGTTCAGGATGCAATAAAAATCAGGCACAAGTGATAATAGTAGAGCCCAGCAGCGAGCCTCGCGGTCACATGTCAAAGATAGGATATAAATATTCTTTGGTGGCTCTGCCTCGTGCTGGCCCAGGGACCTCCCCATTGTAACCACCTGTGGTGATTAAAAGGAACAACCATGAGGGCTCAGAGGGCACTGCTCGGGTACACAGCTAGTGGATTTTGAGTCATTAGTCAGCTTATACAGCCACAAAGCCCTTGATTCTGGCGCGTTTCATTGGGAACTATGATGCAAAGTTCCCCAGAACTGGGCAGGAGTGACAGGATTAGTGCTTTCTGCAAACAAGGAGCCAGTGTGAGCAATCTGGCCTCCTCTTCCAAGTGGATCCTATATGAGCACAGTATCAAGCTGCTGGCAACCTGGAGGGAGGGTTGGAGAAAGCATTTGCTGGGACTTGCATAGCAAAAGTCTCAGCATGCATCTGTCCATTCGCCCATTCATTTATTCACCATATATATATAGTGGACAGTTTCATGTGCTCCACTCTCTACCGGGCCCTGAGTTACAGCAATGCACGAGGCCGAGTGGTCCCTGGGCTGGCGACAGGCTGTTACCATACAGTTGGCAGGTGTTATGTGAGGGGAGGACAGACCACTTACGAAGAGGGAAAGTAGAGTCTGAACTCCCTGCAGGGGCTGAGAAGTCAAACTTCCTGCAGAGAGGGAGGCAGATAATCCACATTTGGTATTTACCTTGAATAGAATCAGTAAGTTTTGGTGAGGTCTCGTGGACTTATTTAAACCACAGGGCTAGTCCCACGTTGTGCTTATGTCCCACTTCAAAGCACAGTATGGGAGTTCCCATCATGGCTCATCGGTAACAAACCTGACTAGTGTCCAGGAGGATGCAGGTTCAATCCCTGGCCTTCCTCAGTGGGTTAAGGATCCGGCGTTGCTGTGAGCTGTGGTGTAGGTCACAGACACGGCTTGAATCTGGTGTGGCTGCGGTGTAGGCCAGCAGCTGCTGGTCTGATTTGACCCCTAGCCTGGGAACTTCCACATGCCCCAGGGACAGCCCTAAAAAGACAGAAACAACAACAACAAACACTGATCAACTGAGTTAGGCTAACTCCAGCAAAAGTGTCACCTTCTTTAGTCATAGGCTCCCAGGCCTTGGGTGGCACAATGCAGTGGCAGCCATAGGTATAAACATGGCACAGGGCCTGGATCTGAGCCAAGGCTATAAACTCTGCTCCTCGCTAAGGATCTCTCCAAGGAACAGAATGAAATGCAGAGTAGTATAAGGACCCTTGACTTTTAGAAGCGGATTTCAATTGAATACTTCTGAAGTGCCTCAAAGACGTTGACAAAGGGGTCAAAACACATAATAAAGTCCATGATAAATAGATCTCCCCACTCCATCCCTCACCTCATGCCGTGATGCTCTGTCCAGTTATCTTCTAGGGACCATGTGAAGTTTACAAAAGAAGTTGCACCCAGCGCTTCTAGCAATGCTGTGATGCTTGGCATGCCCGGTCCAAAGGGAGTAGGAGTCATATGTTTTGTAGGCTCTTGACACCCACCTACCAAACCTTAGGGAGACCTGTCCCCTTAGGGAGATAAATGCTGTCCCCTTAGGGGGTAGGTGCTGTCCTGGCCTTTACCAACCAGTACACTGAAAGAAATTTTTGTCCTTTATGTTAAGTTCAAGTAGGCCTGATACCATTTTCTCCACTTTATAAAGAGAACTCTGTAAGATCAGAATGTAAATCTCGCTGACAGCCGAGAAAATAAGAAAGTCACTCAGCTCTAAAGGAAAAATAGCGCAGGAAGAATCAAGACTTGTAATTCATACAGATTAAATTACTCATTAACTGCTTGGTCTCAAGAACCATGTTATTGCTCCATATTTTCAGCATCTCTTAAATAAGATTAATTTTTAGAATGACAGGTAATGCCACTCACGAGGGGAAAATAACGATTTATTTATCATCGTAGATTACAAATTAAAGAGCATTTTATTGCAATTTAACCCAGGGAGTCAGAATCTTCACCCAGAGATCCGTTATCATCATCCTGGTGTGATGCTCATTAGCTGGGAGAAATGTGGGGGAGAGGCAGGGAGGATGCGGGGAGGGGAGGAGCCCAGAGGAGCCCCATGGGCTTTGTCAGGACCCATCTGCAGATCCACCCTCTGGGTAGCCGAGGAGCCTGCAGCCCTCTGATAGTGTATTTAAGCAACAGCCTGTAGACGTGCAGCCCTGTCCTCCATGATTTTGGCTTTAATTTAAATCGTATTTATTTTCTGATGACAAAATAAATCCACAGTATTCCCTGACAACTAGAAAAAAAAATTTGTAAGCACAAAGGAGAAAACAGTCACTTTCAAAATCCTGCCTCTAAAGACTCACCCTGGGGACATCTCCCTTTGTGTTACACCTGCAAGGTTTTGAAAGAGGGACAGTGCTTGATGAACATGAAAAGGCCTTGTGATGAGAGCAGGATGGTGTGTTTAGGAAGAAGCAAGGAGGCTGGTGTGGCTGGAGCAGAGCAAGCCCACAGCAAGAAGGAGAGAATGTTAGAAGAGGTGGTCATACAGCACAGGGAACTATATCCAGTCTCTTGGGATAGAACATGACAGAAGAGAGTAGGAGAAAAAGAATGTGTGTGTGTGTGTGTGTGTGTTTTATATATAGGACCGGGTCACTATGCTGCACAGTAGAAATTGGCACATTGTAAATCAACTCTACATGAAAAGAAAAAGAGGTGGTCAGAGAGATACACGGGGGGCAGAAACTTACTGCTTCTTGCAAGTCAGAGCGAGGACTTGGGGTTTTACTCTGAGTGAGCTAGGGAGCCACTGAATGGTATTCATCAAGGGAGTGACACAATATGACTCATCTTCTAAAAGGATCGGTCTTCTTGGGAAAGGGGAGGTGACTAGCACAAGGGTGGAAATAGGCAAGAGATGATGCTGGCTCAGATGAGGATGTCAGTTTAGAAGTGGTTTTAAAAAAAGGGTTAGATCTTGACTCTAACTCGAAGGCAGAACCTAAAGGCTTCCTGATACATCACATGTAGAGGACAAGAGAGAGGAGTGAGGGCCATTCCTCTTTTTGTCCTGAGCCACAAGAAGGAGTTGCTGTTTACTGGGAAGTGGCAGACAGGGGAAAAGCAGATTAAAGTCAGGACATCAGGGGCCTGGCTTTGGACACGTCACAGTTGAGATGTCACTTGGACATCTGAGTGGAGGTGACAGTAGACTGTTGGATTTATGACTCTGGAGTTCAGGATGATGTCTGGGCTACAGAATTAAATTTTGGAGCTGTCAACATGGAGCTGGCATGGAGGCCACTAGACTGAATAAGATCACCCCGGGAGTGAGTGTGCAGAGAGGTGAGAAGAGACCCGAGGCTGACATCAGAGGATTTCAAGAAGGAGCAGCCTGGGCAGGAGGAGGGGAGCCCATAGGCTGGTGTCCCAGAGGTCACTGGAAGAAAGTCTTTCAAGAGGAGGGCAGTAATCAACCATCAAATCAAAACCGCTGATAAGTTGAGTCAGATTTGCTGAGCAATGACCACTGGCTTTGGCAATGCTGAAGTCAACAGTGACCTTGACAAGAGTAGCTGCTGTGGAATATTGGAAATGCAGGGGATTCACGAGGGGATGCAGGGAGAGAAAGGGGGAAGAACAGGTAGAGGCCAAACAGTAGCTCAAAGCAAACATCTGGCAATAATCTCAAGGCATTCATGTCTATGTAGTGGAATTAGAAAAAGTCTGAGTATTCACTTGGGAAAGAGGAATTCACTGCTGTCTCTGGGCATCTGTGAGGATCAGCTTGCTGGGTGTCTGCCAGATCAGGGAGGGTGATGATTTACCCAACAGAGAATTTTAGGGACATGCTCATATCTCTAAAGATGGAATTAGGGATGTCCAACAGAGAGCCCCTTTCCTGTCCATTAGCTGTCATCAGATAAAATGGAATAATTTAATAAAAGCAGCTCACATTTTTCTGTTGGTTTTCGCTTTGCAAAAGTGCCTTCACACATGTCACCTGATCCCCACACCGGCAGGGGAGAGAGCCATTATTTCATAGGCGAGGAAACTGGGACTCGGTCAAGGTCATAGGTGGTGTGATTAGAGGAGCTGGGACTCCACACAAGTTTTTCGACTCCAGATCCCAGCTCATTCTACCTTATCATCCTGCCTCTCTTAAGAGGCACACGTGGTCTTTTTAAAAAAATTTTAAGCCTACATACAACAGTAAAATAATTGCCATGAGTCAGGCCTTCTTGAGGGTTTTCCACAAGTATATCACATAATCCTCAGAACAACCCTATCGGGCAGTCACTATTATGATCCTCACTCTAGATGAGGAAATTGAAACAGAGGGGTTAAGCAACCTGCCCAAAGTCACACAGCTGGGAAGCTATGAATTAGGATTAGAACCCTGACATATTGACTTTAGAACCAATGCTCTTAATGACTACATTCTGCCATTTCTTCTACAAACACAGCCCTTCCAGTAGAGAAAATATGAAAAATGTGAATTGACTTGACCATAGTCACAGGTGGACTGATGCTGATCCTAATCTAGAACTCTGATAATTTTGGTCAACTAAAGGGAATTTTACTGAGCATCTTCTGAGAGTGACACGTAGTGTTAGATACTTTGAACTTAGACACCAAATAAGTTGAGATGTGGTTTCTTCATTTGAGGAGGATAGTACCAGCAAATGGTTTGGCAATTGTACTGTGATTCAGGGCAGTAAGGAGAAATATATGGTCCAGTAGATTATATTATCATTCAGCAAATATCCATTCTCCCCTGCACCTTCCCCCGACCCATAGGAAGAGTGTACTTGCCATGTCACCCACTTTGGCATGAAAATATTGGCAGATACAATGTGAACAGAGGCTCTAATTGTGCTCGTTGGGTTTGGCTTGGACTCTTGCAGTTCTTCCATCCACCACGAGAGGGGTGCATTCTAGGGAGCTTCCTCTACCTGTACCAGAATCAGAGATACAGGGTGCAGACCCAACTCTGACCTACAGTCTAGGGCCATGCCTAGCTGACTCCATCCGAGTCTCTCTGAGCCCACCATAGCAACTCAGATCCATGAGGGAGACATAAGTATTTGCTGTTTAAGTCACTGGGGTTGTTGGAGTTGCTCGGCAGCTTGATTATAGAAATAGCTGATGAATCCACATAGGAAATATAGATGGAAAATTCACAAATGGGGTTGGAAAATTTAGTTAGAGTAACAAGTTGATAGGTGATATCTATCTGTGAGTCAGAACAGATCAGTTCACCACAGCCCCAGTTAACAGCCATCATCTTTCCCTGGGAGCCATGCTTTGAAACTACTCTTTGGGAGAGAAAACCAACTGCATGTCCACCCGCTCCACCTTTTATGTCTTTTAGATGAGACATGTCAATCATGATGACCGCCACATCTGTAGACCCCCGTAGAACAAAATGCACCATAGCCACTGATAGCGGGACAGACTTAGGCAGCTGCATTCTAAGTGCCACACATACAACCCAATCTCTTAGAGCTAAGACATTGGACCAGAGGCAGAGACCTAACCTAAGAGCAGCTGACCCATAGGCTAGCCTAAAAAAAAAAAAAAGCCAATCAAGTCCCTCCAAAATTTGAACCAGGAAGTATAGAAACTTACAGGATTGTTTAAGTAGAGATGCAGAGAAAAATAAAGTGGAAGCAGAGAGGAGTCACTGTCTCCTTAAGACATGACTAGACAGCTACGGATGAAGATCCAGGAAGCCCTCCTGCAGGAGACCCCACAGTGCCTGGTCCAGAACTGCCCTCCAGCTCTATTGTCCAAGAAGCTTGGCCCTCAGGCACTTCCTGTCTTGAGACATTCCTGACCTGCCTGTCCTGAAAAGTTCCTGAGCTCTCTCCATCACTGTTCAACGTGCAGCCTCCCAGCTGAGCCCCACACTCACTCTAGCTGACCTAGAAATGTTCTGTTCCTTGCACATTTACCATCCATCCTAGAAAACCTGTTCAGTTCTCCCCCCCGCCCCTCTGTGGCTCTGACTGAGAGAGGAAAGGAAGCAGCCACTTCTTGCATTATTTTGATGACCTTCTGGGACATTGTAATCTACAGCTGAAATCCAAAGAGAATCAATTGAAATAAAACACCACCAAGTACATCTCTTTCAAAGTGAAAGGCAGAGCTGTTTTGCAGGTTGTTGATTAGCATGCACAGTCACAGACCCAAGCTCAAGATTCAAGGCTCACGGCAGACACCTTAAAGCAGGTGTGAGGACATGGTGGCCTGAAGAAAGAAGCTGCGGAGGCAAGGAGTGCAAAAGGGGACCCCAGGCTTCAGAGAAAATATTGCCTCCTGCGGTAAAATGAGCATCACCGACACATTTGCTTCCAGAGATGATATCCTAATTTCTTCTGCAAGTGATAATAACAAATGAGATTATTAATATGCCGCATTGAAAAAACTGTTGCATCATTCTTAAAAGCAGAATGAGTCATTTGTTTTTCTTGCCAGCCCTGAACAATAAAAAGAGAAGTTTCAAGAGCTTCCATTGTACGTCTTTATTCCATACCCTTCATACCCTTCAGGGGGCCCTTTGGACCACAGGCAATAATGGAGGACATAATCGTGATTGATGGGACTCGGGTACATGGTGCCCTCTTCCTGATCCACCACAGGTGGCCATGAACCACATGGGCCCCTCCATGAACACTGTCCAGCAACTAGGTCTGGACATAAAAACCCTACAAGGAATGATCACTCCATTGTGTTTATATTCAAGATGACAATCTTATTTATAATAACAAAACTGGTTAATTCCATTGTCAAACATAAATAGATAACTCAAATAAGGCAAAGTAGCCTGAGTAACATAATTTTCTAAATGTAAAAAAGGCTTAGATGGAGTTCAAGGGCATAATACTGAGCAAAAAAAAAGCCAATTTCAAAAGATTCTGTTCTGTACAATCCCATTTTTGTAACATCCTTTGTAAAATATATACCATTCTGAATATGACTAAAATATAGAGATGGAGAACAGATTAGCAGTCACCAGAGGTTACAGTGGGGGTGGGGGAAAGTGATGGGTATAACCATAAAGGGGTAACATGAAGGAAGCCATGTGGTGACACACTAGTCCTGTGTCTTGATTGCAGAGGTAGTTACACAAAATTATCCATGTGATAAAATGGCATAGAACTATAGACACATTGTACCAATATCAATTTCCTGCTTTTGATATTGTACTATTGTTATGTCAGATATAACCCATGGGGGACACTGGGTTACATGTCCTGTGAAGACATAATTATTTCAAAATTTAAAACTTTTTTTTTTTTTTTAAAGAAAGCTGACGTTCTATGATTAGGAGAGTGAAATTTAGGCCACAGGCTGGGAAAATTTTTTTGCAATACATTTATCTGACTCAAGGCTCATATCCAAATATGTAAAAAATTCCTACAGGTCAAGAAAAGACAAAGAACTCAATAACAATGGGCAAAAGAGGATATCCAAATGTCCAATGCCCATTTGAAACGTGCTCCACATTATTATTTTTGAAGAAAACGGGAATTAAGACCACAGTGAAATACCACTGCCTCCCCATCAGAACGGCTACCATTTAGAACACCGACAATACCAAGTTTGAGGAGCACATGGAGCAGTTAGAAGTTTCACATATTGCAGATAGGAATGTACATTAGATAAGTCACTTTGGAAAACTCTGTAGATGGTGTTCTCCAGGAAGCCAGCTCTGTGATGAAGACGAGCATGTAGGAAGTTTATTGGGAGTACTTTGGGAACAAACACTTGGGGAAGGAAAGAAAAAGGAAGAGCACAAAGGACGTCTGGGCAGAGGGGAAAGCTGGGCTACAAGGCAGCCTCAGGAAAGACCTTGACAGAAACTCTAAAGCTGACATGGCCAGCATATTCCAAGTTGGGGCAAGGGAGTGGGGTTTTATACCCCTGTTCAGTCATTGATGACTAATCAGTCATTGGATGCTGGCCAGCTTGGGGACCAGCTGGGACCTCCCTGTGGGACCTTGAGAAGAAGGAGGTGCACCTTTCCCTAGCCAAGACAGTTCCTGAAGGGGGCTGACTGTGGATGACTGTCCTCCAGCCACATACCCAACATCTAGGGAACTCGTCCTTCAGCCCTAAAGGGGGATCTGAGTGGCGCATCACAGCCCCACCACAGTCCACCCCTTGTACTACTTGGATTCACTTGATAAAGTCTTAAGAGAAGCTCCTCCAGAATTCGGATGGACTTTTTTTTGTGCAAACTGTGGTCTCTGCTATTTCAGCTGGGACTGATACTCATCTTCCCCCTGTCCCCAAGTCTGGATTTCCTTCACTCTCAGTCATCTCCTCTGCTGGTCTCAGTGATGAACTGATGGCATGAGCTGGACCCTCCCTCCTGAGAGAGCAGAGTTCCTGGTTACCATCCTCTTTTCAGGCTAGGATTGCCGCTCTTGTCATTTTACCACTGAAATTGGGCACCAAATGGGTCACCTGCATATCAGTTATACCCCTCCCTGCCCTCCTCTTGATGACCTGGGTCAATGATTTCTGCCAGAATAGTGGTTCCTTTTCTTGCCCATTGGTCCCTTGGAAAAAGGTGCAGACAGTGCCCAGGCAGCAGCCATAGTTCAGTGGTACTCCTTCTCTGTCCCCTACTGGAAGGGTTCCCCTCCTGGGAACCAGAACCTCTAAATCTACAGAGCCCAGAATTATAAAGATGGGAAGCACAAAGTCTCTTAGCGCATCATTGGGAGTCATGTCATGTGAGGCCTTTCCTCCCTCCAGCCCTTGGTTCCTAGACCAGCGTATTCAGTCTGCTTGGGGAATGGAACCACATAAGTCACTGATTTAGAGTGTACATTGTGCCCTCAAGGATGGCACCCTCTCCTTGCAAGGTACCACTTCCAGATTTGCACTTTAGCTGTTCCTTCAACAGGTCATTCCATCAGTCTGCCAGGCTAGCTGCTTCTGGGTTGTATGGCATTTCATATAACCAGTGGATCCCACTCACACAGATGCTTTGCTGTGAAGTGGTGGCTTACTCTGTAAACCTCAGTGGTAGAATTGGCTTAGACTCCATGGGCAGGAAAGGCAAAGCCGTGTCTGAATATATATCTGTGATTGTCAAAGTGAAGCACTTCCCCTTCCAGAATGGCAGAGGTCCAATGTAATCAAATTGCCACCAGTGACTGGTTGACCTACTTGAGGGATGGTGCCATATCAAGGACATATCCTTGGTCACTGTGGCTAGCAGGTTGGACATTCAACAGCAGCATGGGCAAGATCAGCCTTTGTAAGTGGGAGGCATGCTGTTGGTACCGTACTGCCTCTACCCCTACCATAATTACTCTAGTCCCAAGTCCGTTGTCCTGGCACTGGCATGGCCAATGACAGAGGCTGGCTAATGTCAATTGGATTTTTAATGGTTCTTCCAAGGTGGATATTAACATGAAATACTAACATCTCCACATTTCATGTTCATTCCCATCTGTCCATCCACATTCCTCTACCAAGACGTTGTCCCTGACCTTATCTGTTTCCTCCCAAACTTTTGATCAGCTACGCTATTTGCCACTGGCGATGGGTCCATGTGTGTTCTAACCTCTGACCATTTCTATCTCTCTCTATTTTTATTTTTATTTCTTTTTGTCTCTTTAGGGCCGTACCCACGGCATATGGAACTTCCCAGGCTAGGGATTGAATTGGAGCTGTAGCTGCCAGCCTACACCACAGCCAAAGCAACATCAGATCCAAGTCACGTCTGCGGCCTACACTGCAGCTTACAGCAACACCCAATCCTTAACCCACTGAGCAAGGCCAGGAATGGAGCCTGAGTCCTCATGGATACTAGTCAGGTTCATTACCGCTGAGCCACAATGGGAACTCCTAACCATTTCTCTTGTCACACAAAGTGGATGATCAGATTCACTGCCAAGTTCTGCTCATGGAGAGGATTTTCTTTCATCACTGTCTTCAAGTTCGCCCATAAGGGGTGAACTGGCATCTGTTTTTGGCTTATATTATACACACATCCAAATCAACCCATCTATTAACAGAACTTAGATGTTTTGTTTTTTTTTCCTTTGTCACCTGGTCATAAGGGATCCCCTACATGGCCGCAAGTATGACAGGGAGAAACCCTCTTTGGCAGAAGCAATTCCCCAAGAGGGTTGACAGCTGGCACCAGTCCCAACAGCTAGGAGGGATGTCTTGAAGGAGAATCTGAAGGATGTATTATAGCATCCAAAAAAGCATCCGCTACAGCTAAAGATATACGTACCTTATCACCCAGACATTCCACTCTTAGGTATAGCTGGCAAAGAAATGAGTGCATTTGTCCAACAACAACAAAGAAAGATATAAAAAAATTTCATAGCAGCTTTCTTCACAATAACCCCATACTAGAAACAACACAAAGTCCATAAACAGAAGAAAAGATAAATGAATTAGGAGTACCGTCTTACAACGGGGTGTGAAACCACAATGTAAAATAACAAACCACTGATATGTGCAGTAATGTGGGTAAACCCTACAGACATTATGTTGAGTGAAAAAGCCAGAACCCAAAGACTGTATATTGTCTGGTTTCATTTCTGTACTTTCTCAAGGACAGGCAAAAGTAACAAACAGTATTAAAAGTGGGAATAGCTTTTACTTCCAGCAGAGGTTAGTGGGTATCGCCTGGGAACTTTCTCGGGTGCTGGAAATATTTTATATCTTGATCTGGCTTTTGGTTACATTGAAATGTATATGTAAGTAAACATTCAAGAAGCTATGCACATATGATTTATTTGTGTACTTCACCCATTTTATTGTTTTAATATTTTATACCTCAATTTTTAAAAACTACAAATAAGTAGCATATGCAAGTGAAACGAGAAAATAAAAGTGTATGATAAAAAAGACATACTATGTAGTTCCTTAATTTATGACACCTCTGCTTTGACCTTCTCAGCCATTTTTTTAGGAGGCAAAGTCTCGGGACATAAGCACTATGTAAATTTGACTTTGCTATTGATAAACTACATAGCGTTACAGGGTTGTGAGTTTACCTGATGTGATTCTTTTTTTGGGTCTTGGGGTTTCTGCTCAATGTCCTTTCCATCCACAGCAGCATCTTCCCTCTGACCTTCCTGGAATCATTTCCGTTTCTGGAGCAAACTGCATTCTACAAATATAAACGTGCTCCAGTTCCCTTCCTTACCCCTCTAAATCTTCTCCTGTAGTTGTGTCCCTCTGTCTTTTGTATTGGAGCATCTGATGTCATTATTCCTCTTTTCAATTACCCTCTCACGTCCCATTCCCCATCCCCCAAGTCTTTTCTGTGTGTAAATGATTTAGCGAGACTCAGTAATCAGATATTTAAAGGGACCAGCTTCTTTTGAGTTTTTCCTGCACATAATTAAACCCAGTTAACACCATCATATGAGTTATGCACCGCCTTGTTCACGTGGTGAATATATCAGGCAATGATTTATCTGACGGGGGTAGACAGGTGTGATGGGAGCATTCTATTCAAGTTATTTAACCATTTTTCTTCGTCTGTAAAATAGAGAAATAATGAGGGTTTATAGGATTGCTGTGGAACTTGTGACAATAGGTATCAAACACTAGAACGGTTCCTGACAATGGTGAGTACCTTACTTAATGAGAATTCTGATCAGAACCATGATGCTCACTGAGCATGTGCAGAACACATCCATGGAAACCGACAACAGCAGGAAAATGTCTCCTGTGTAAATAAATAAACCTCAGTTGGGAAGGACGAGTCCCAACTAGGAAATGATCTGTTGTTAACAGGCGAAACAGAGAGAATGATTTAAGTTACGTGGAGAGAATTTCTTTCAAGACTGAGTGGAATTAATTATTAAAGATGTACGTGATGAGTAGGCAGGATAATATCAAGGAGTTTTAAATTATTTACACTTCATTGCTCTCAGGCTGTGGGTGTCTGACATACCTCATCTTCTACTGGGGGTATTCTGCAGGATGCTCCTGGCCCAGAATATTTCCCGATAATGCACCCCCCGAAGGAGATCTCGCAGCATCTTGCTCATTTGAAATCATCAGAGTGTCCTGAATTCCCTGTCACAAAGATTCTACTTTGGGGGGAGTTCCCATCGTGGCTCAGTGGTTAACGAACCCAACTAGTATCCTTGAGGATGTGGGTTCTATCACTGGCCTTGCTTGGTGGTTTAAGGATCCGGCATTGCCAGGAGCTGTGGTGTAGGCCGGTGGCTACAGCTCCGATTAGACCCCTAGCCTGGGAACCTCCATGTGCTGCAGGTGCAACCCTAAAGAGACAAAAAAAGACAAAAAAAAAAAAAAAAAAAGATTCTGCTTTGGGGGATATCTTCTTTCGGTTGCAGATTATACCTTTGATTTTAAGATGTGTGAGATGGAAGAGCTGTTTGTAAGGAACACATTGGTTCTGAATGTATAATCTACTCTTTACCGTTTTTGAAAATCTTGATATGATGGTAAAATCGATACGTGGAAGAGTTCACTTTCCAGATGCACCTTGGCTGCTGCTTCTACTTGTGTTACCTCCGGGTTCTTTGGGGTTCCAAAGGGTCCAAATACGCCTGTGCACTGTATTGCGGTGATAAAGGTAAACCAGCTGTCGTGTCTTACTTACACGTCTCCTGGGCCAGATGCATGTGAATGGGATGGGAACCAAAAAGGTCTCATGGTACCAGGCTGCCCTAATATGCGAAGAAGGTGAGTGTTTGTGAACAGCTTTGAAGAGAATTTTGATAGGGGACGAGGGCTCAGGGACTAACAGGGGGCTTTTTCTCATTTTTAAGTGTGAGTAGAAAATGCGAGGCATAATAGTCCTATGCGAAGGCGTTGTCACGTGTACTCTGGAGCACCCCAGATTTCCAGCCTTGGTCTGCCTCCCCCAGGATGCGTGATTTTGGGGTCCCAGCAAAGGCCATATGCCTAGGATCAATTATGGAAAAATCTAATACATCCATCGTTTTTTACATCCATTCTCCCCAAGTGTGCAGAACCCTGACTGTAAGAAATGGCCCGAAGCTAGGATTGGGGGTGGGCGTGGGAGGGGGGAGAAGGAAACAGGAGGATAAACTGGGATTCACTTTGACCACTACTTCCTGATAAAACGGTTTCTACTCTAGGAATCTCTGGGTCAACATGCTTCCCTTGAGTGACATCCTTTGGATTAAGAAAGAAACGAGGTGCTTGAGAGAGATGATTAAAAATGATTAGGAAATCAGGGCCCATCCACAGCATTTATTTAATCTTCTTTTTATAACCCTACCAACATCTCTGGGCATCTAACATCTTGACATTTGGCCCAGCTACAAGTGGGCTGATTGCTTTTAACAGGTTTTGGAATTTTTAGAAGATATAAGAGGAAGGGCAAAAAGTTCTCTCAGGTATGCCTGGGAAGGCCTTGTGACTCCAAAGAGTATTGTCCTTCCCTTCATGGGGTTTAAACAGCCAGGAAGCAGAAGGGTGGCTCTACTTGGGCCGGTCTTGGCAGTGCTCTGGAGGGGATGCCTCTATTCCCTGGAATGAGATGGGGACCAGAAGCTTTTAGCAGCAAAAGGGATTGAGATGCTCCGTCCGCGTTAGTTCTCACATCTCCACTGCAGTCTTTTGTTTGACATTCATTTCCAGGCTTTCAGGGAGATCTTTATTCACATGAATTAATTCAAAAGAACATCCCAGATTAATTAGTGCAGGTTGTTTTTACTGTTCCTCTGAATGACAGTGGTGGCTCTCACTGTCCTTGTCCCTGTCCACTCCTGACGTCTGCAGGGCCGTAAGCAGGTCCTGCCATTTACCGCCTTCTCCAGGTCCTCTCTTCATGTTTGGCTTGCTTTCTTGATCCTCTGCACTTCTGTTCACAAGCTCTCTGACCATTCCTAATTCTACATCCCAGGCAGTTCCTGTCCTGCTGCTCTTTCTGAGGGCTCCGGATGTGGCCTTGCCTGGATGCAGGCCCTCGGCTCCTGTTGGCCAACAGGCTGGCTAACCCCTGAATGGAACTGAAGGTCTTTTCATTCTTAAGCTTCATTTCCCCTCCCCTCAGGGACCTGCAGAAGGCTTCTGCAGCTTTGCCCTCATACTAGGTTGGTGTGTTAAGTCTGTAGAGGTTTTTCCTTGCTAAATCCTAGTCTCTTCCCTTTCCCTCATGAGGGGGAACAATTTTTTTTTTTCTCTCAGAAAGAGGCCTCCTAGAGGCTTTTACCTCCCTTCTTTCCCTTAGTTCCAATGCACGGCAGCCCAGAAGCTTGTTGGCAAGTGTGTGTGTGGGTCTTTGGGGATGGGTCAGAGGAGACCACGACTAAACAATGAGCATTCCCAGCTTCGTGAATGAGGCCCCAGGAGGAGGGGCGTGGTGGTGGTGGGAGGAAGGATCCTCAGGGGAGGCACCTCCGAGGAGGAAATGCAATCCTGGCTTGTTTCTGTTTTGTCTGAGCATTGCAGCTCCGCATCCCACTACCACCCAGGGCCGCGGAGTCTTCCCTGACACCCCGGAAACGGAGCCCTCCTTCATTGTTGGCAACCAGGACAGCTCATATATGTGGCTGCTTTACATGTGCTAAACTTGGTACAGCGATTATTTTATTTCATCCCGGTCCTATTATTCTCCCCAGTAGCCTGGACCCTGAGCTCTAATGCAAAGAAAGTGGTAGAGCTCGACTCTGCTAGAAACTCCACGCTAATCCTAGTGCTGGAAGGCTTGCCCTGGCCCCGAGATGAACCCAGTCACTCCTATTCCATGACTGCCCTGACGCTGTCTTCTCGAGTTGTCAGATTATTTGGGAAGCTGCAGCAACCCTCTCAAGTGGAGGGGACACTTTGAGTAAATCAGTGTTGACAGCCACTGTCCAAATAGCAGTGCGCTCTGCCCCGTCAGGCTAATCCTTGTTCTCTCTGTGAAACCTCCGGCTCCCTGTCACCCTGGGCCATTGTCTGGTTTCCCGTGACGTACATATTGCACACGTGCTATGTCTCTTTATTTGGTACGGCTCGTTTGGGTTCCATTTTAAGTACTTTCATTTCTTTTTTTCCCTAGACAGGATCGGATCCAGTCTTTCTGCCCTAATCCCTTTTTGGAGGCATTCTTCCTTTCTCTGTGAGTGATTGACCAATGAGGGTGAACCTGCCTGGAGCCATCTCTTGTTTCTGTTCCCCTACTACACCTGTCCTCTGTACTTTCAAAGCCACTCAGGCCCGCTCCCCCTTCCTACAAGATTGCAACTGACCTTCTGTTGTCTCTCCTAGACCAGCAGTGCCTAGAACATGGTGGACTGCCTATAAATGTTTTTTGAATGAATGAATGAATGAATGAATGAGGCTTTCAATGTATAGGATCATGGCACTCTGACAGAACTGCTGTTATGATCCCCTTGGAAAGGAGCCACGTGCTTAAGTTCAGGACCGAAGGATTGTGGCAATGACATTGTACTGGCTTGTGTCTCTTTTCATAGCTCTGGCTTCATCCCACACCCCTCCCAGGCCTGCCCAAGAGAAGCCTCCACACTTAAACTCACACACTAGCAAGGGGGGAGGCAGCCTGGTGAGTACTGGGATATTCCTACCCCAGTCCACCATTTCCATTTAAGGGCTTGGAAGTAAGCTGACCATTGTCGTTTTGTTAAAATCACTGTGATATCATCGTGTTCATGCCAAGCCATTGGGCAGAAGCAGCTAGGTCGGGGTGCTGCCTCAGCTGCTCTATTCTTGTGAGATATAAAACTTCAGCATCCAGCTCTGGAGGGGAGAAGCCCTTATCAAGATTGCCTGGCAGGAGTTCCCATCGTGGTGCAGTGGTTAATAAATCCGACTAGGAATCATGAGGTTGTGGGTTCAATCCCTGGCCTTGTTCAGTGGGTTGGGGATCTGGCATTGCCATGAGCTCTGGTGTGGGTTGCAGACATGGCTTGGATCCCGTGTTGCTGTGGCTCTGGCGTAGGCCAGTGGCTACAGCTCTGATTAGACCCCTAGCCTGGGAACCTCCATATGCCGTGGGAGCAGCCCTAGAAAAGGAAAAAAAAAAAAAAAAAAAAAAAAAGATTGCCTGGCAGAGCATGTTATTTATAAACAAACCCACCTGGCTTATCACTGACAAGAATTTAATCTTCATTGAGAGAGGTTTTGAAAGGTTTCTCTGTTAATATTTGCTTCATCATTTCAGAAAGTTTTTAGGTAGGTCTGATCAGACAGTTATTTCTGGCTGGGTACAAATTCCATTTTCAGAATATTGCTTGGCTCTTTGTTCCTTTCCCCTCTATGCTATCCACCCCCTAGCCTGACTCATCCCTTCTAGAACCTTCCCTGTCCTTCCCCAAACCACTGGGAGTGATTTACTAAATGCATTTCCCAGCCAGCTCCCAGATGCTGGCTAGAAAGACCAATTTACAGGAACAAAATGTCCCCAAGTTATCACTGGGTCATGGTCCAAAATTCATTTGGGAATCAGCTATTGGAATTAACAACTTTTTTTTCTCATAGATACAATGCTTGTGCTGAGTGAGGGTGGAGAGCAGCTTAAGCTATCCCTCAGATGCCATTTTATCCGTAATGAAGCTGAATTATAACGCATCTTAAGTAGGGATCTAGGAACAGGATATCTGTGTGATACAGGGGAGGATATACAGGGAGTGGGGGAGATAGGAGGGGAGATGGGAGTAGCAGGGAGGTTGGTTTTTTTTTCACACTCCATTATTAATACATAGTTCATAATAAGTAGGTCTTGTGCATGCAGCCTTTTGTGTCCTTAGAGCCAGGAAGGATTAGAGTTCAGGGTCTGACCCCTGTTAAACAAACTTATACCAGCTTGATGTATCCACAAGCTGGCTATCAAGTCCCTGGACAAGCATGTTGCAACCACTGCCTACCAATTGCCACCAGTTTCCTTCTTGGTAGTAAATCTGCAGAGAAAGCTAAAGAGTATTCAGAAGTTAAGTCTAAGGAACCTCACTTAGATCAGGGCATCAGATGTCATAGGACTGGACAAGATATTGTTAGGCCCCACTATTTTCTCCTCTGATTATAACATGCATAATCAAAACTGAGGGCTTTAAGAGTTCCTGTCGTGGTGCAGTGGAAATGAATCCGACCGGGAACCATGAGGTTGCGGGTTCGATCCCTGGCTCGCTCAGTGGGTTAAGGATCCAGAGTTGGCATGAGCTGTGGTGTAGGTCCCAAATGCGGCTCAGATCCTGTGTGGCTGTGGTGTAGGCTGGCAGCTGTAGCTCTGATTAGACCCCTAGCCTGGGAACCTCCATATGCCTCAGGTGTGGCCCTAAAAATACAAAAACAAACAAACAAACAAAACTGAGGGCTTTCTTCTCTAACTCTCCCTTTCCTAAGCTTCTGAGTCCTTTGCTGGATACATTCTTGCTCTAACTGTGGTGGTTTCTTCAATCAGATTAGAACTGAATTAGGACTGGGAACCACTCTGATTCTTTAAAGCTCATGTTGTATCCCTCTCTCAGTTCTGATCCAACAGTTGGGTTTTCTAGTTTAACTATTAGGAAACAATTTCATGTTATCAAGGATCATTTCAATGTAATGCTTCTAAGCCCCTCAATCAGGCTCCAACTCTATCTTCAACTATAGACAGCATTACTATTTTATGCATGTGGGGATGGGGAAGAGTGAGGGGAGAGCAAAATTCGTCTATCTTATTTCATAAACTCCTCAAAACCCAAATGTATTTGCTGCCTCGAATCCTTTGTAGAAGTAGCAGGAATATAAAGGAGAAGAAAAGACATGAAGAAATACAAAGAGTCAATTACTAACATTCATCCTTAATTGAAACTTTCTTTTCCTTAGAGCAAATGATCTCAGCAAGACATTAGGAAAGGGAACAAAGGTTATTAGTAATTTATACTAATGTGCAAATGACTAGCTGACATCTCTGATAACATCCTGGGAAGTCTTGGTCTTTTTGCAGTGACCCATATGCATCTTTATCTAATAGAATTTCAGGCAGTAGAAGCAGCTATTTCCCATGTAGAAAACCTGGGGGGAGTATGGTGGGAAAGATTTCAGGTTCAGGCTAGTCTTTTGGTTTGGAGTTCAGCTTCTCTTGGCTCGCTTTAGCATGTTCTTTTCTTTCTGAACACCAATCTTAGAGAGTCACAAGGCTCCAAGGTTTATCGCAAAATTCCCACGGCAATGCTCTCAGGACTTCTAGCTCTGGGTGTGTGGGGGGGGACCAGGCTGTTCAGGGAGAGTGAAGGCAACTGTCGGCACAGTTGTACAATGGGAGACCCCTTTATCAGCGTTATTTGACTTTTCACCCAGTTCTGTTGCTCCAGGTTCTCATCTCTTTCCAAATAGCCCATTTCATTTTTTTTTTTTTTTTTGGTTTTGCTTTTTAAAATAAGCCTGGCACCTTGATAATTAAAGCATTTCCCTTACATTCTCCTGAAATCATTGATACTGTATTTCCTCCCCTGCCTTTCTCCTGTCTCACCTGGCTTGGATTGCCACGATCCCATTTTATCAGGATCTTCGTGTTTCCTAGCAATTCACTTTGATGGTGACTTGGCTGGGTTAGTTTCCTCCTCTTTCCTCGTCTTCAGAATTCCTCCCCCAGCTTGGAAGGAATTACTCTACCACTTGCATGAATACCCACAGCACGCCTCACCCTCTGTTCCATCACCCCCCTGTACTCTGACTCTCATTGCTGGATACCCGAAGAGGCCCCCAGGGTCTCCTCCTCCCCAGTGGAGGGATGGGTTGAATAGAGTCTCTATTGGATGACTTGGTGACATCATGTGCCCTGTAGCCACGTCCAGACTAATCTCTGGCTCTGCATCTCAACTAAGAATAGCGCTCCTAGGAGTTTGCTTCTTGGAGCAGCAGGAAAGAATCTGACTAATACCCATGAGGTTTGATTCCCACCTCACTCTGTGGGTTAAGGATCTGGCATTGCCATGAGCTGTGGTGTAAGTCACAGATGCCGCTTGGGTCTGGGGTTGCTGTGGCTGTGGTGTAGGCCAGCAGCTGTAATTCCAATCCAACCCCTAGCCTGGGAACTTCCATATGCCATGGGTGCGGCCCTAAAAAAAGCAAAAAAAAACAAAAACAAAAAAAAACAAAAAAACAGCTCTCCTTAGCCAGGGTAGGGCTGGGAAATGCTAGAGGACAAGTTTTTTATTTTGTTTTTCAAAACTTCCCATTGATTACTGTCACAACACAAGCATACCGCTTGTGAGAATGGGCCAGAATGCCCTCTGAGGGCTTCTGCTAACCTTTTGTTCTATGAATCTTGGCCTCAAACAAAGCAGATCACACGGAGATACCAGTGCTAGGGAGCATGGGTACATATGGGATGTATTTCACAAGAGGCCTTGCCATACTCTTTCAGAGGGCAACTGATATTTCCTTGCTACTATTCTACTGCCTTAAAATGATATTCTCGTCATCAGTTTCTAAGAATCCCAGTGACCTAGGTAAATAGTCAATGGATTGGCCCCATAAACATGTTAAAAAAATCATTTTATGTGCATCTGAAGGTTTAAGAAACCAATAGTGTCTGTACCAAGAAGGTGAAAATATTTCCGTACCTGTGGTTACTCTCATCAGATCAGCTTACATGCCCTTGCTTTGTTCAAACAACAGCCCTAAAGGAATTGCCTTAAAGGGGGTGATTGGGGACTCCACTTAAGGTTGTTCTTGCCTCTGCCTACATAGCCCAGGGTGACGTGGCCCCAGCCTCAGCTCTCCTACCTGCCCCACTGCCCCTTGCTCACACCTCAGCCACCTGGTCCTTTCCTGTCCCTCGGCTACACCAGGCGTGCTCCCACCTCAGGAAGCCTTGCTCTTCTCTCTACCTGCAATGCCCTCTTCCTGGACTGTCATGTGAGTCCCCTGCCTCTCATCCAGCTCTCTGCCCCATGCTGCCTCCCCTGAGGGGTGCTCCCCGACCGTCTCATGGGGCAGCCTCCTCTACTCACTCACTCTGCCCTAGGTTTCTTCATAACACTTATCATATCTGACATAGTACATAGTACATATTTATTGTTTGTTGTTCCATTTTATTTTATTGCTTTTTTTTTTTTTTTTTTTTTTTTTGTCTTTTTAGGACTGTATCCACAGCATACGGAGGTTCCCAGGCTAGGGGTCGAATTGGAGCTGTAGCCACTGGCCTATGCCACAGCTACCGCAACCGGTGATCTGAGCCGCATCTGTGACCTACACCACAGCTCGTGGCAACGCCAGATTCTCAACCCAATGAGTGAGGCCAGGTATCAAACATGCACCCTTATGGATGCTATTCCGATTTGTTAACCACTGAGCCATGACAGAAACTCCTGTTGTTCCATTTTAAATATCCATTTGTCAATAGCTGCATGCTAGCTTCACTCAGAAGGGATTTTATCTCTCAGGTCCAGAGCTAGAGCCCCAGCACTTAGCCTGCGCTGGGGATACAGTGGGTCCTCAGTAGGAGTTCCTGTCATGGCTCAGTGGCTAATGAATCCAACTAGGAACCATGAGGTTGTTGGTTCGATCCCTGGCCTTGCTCAGTGGGTTAAGAAGCCAGCATTGCTGTGAGCTGTGGTATAGGTTGCAGACGCAGCTCGGATCTCATGTTGCTGTGGCTCTGGTCTAGGCCGGTGGCTACAGCTCAGATTAGACCCCTAGTCTGGGAACCTCCATATGCTGTGGGAGCGGCCCAAGAAATGGCAAACAAACAAACAAAAAAAGTGGGTCCTCAGTAAATAGCTGTTAGGTAAACAAGTCTGCATTTTACGATGAAGAGATTGAAACTTGGGAAGATTCAGTGATGTATTCAAGCCCACACCACCAGGAAATGTCAGAGATGGGATTCAAACCCATGGCATCTTATGCCAAAGTCCACACTCTTCGCCCCTCTCTCTGTGTGTTTTATCATTCATTCTCCACTAAGCTCTCAGATTCTTCATGACAAGGATATTTGCTTTATATCTTATGGCCTAAATGCTAAAAGAGTCTGACACATGGAGTGGATTTTACAATGTGAGATGAAAAATAGATGGTCAGCTAGTGCATGACTGCTTGAACAGGCAGAGAGAGGCATGTTCAAATGAAGTCACAGTGTAGACAGAGGCATGAGGGCCTAAGGAACATATTAGGAAGAGCAAGGTACCATGCAGCAGAGGTATAATGTCTGCGAAAGTGGCTAGCTTGCCAGCAGGGGTGGCTTTGGGAGTGTGGAAAACATAGTCTATTGAGTAAGTATAAGCATTGCATGGTCCCTTATAGCAGCTGGAGTCATTGTCCCATCCCTGCAGTGCCCATGCAAGTTTAAATGCCTGAAATGCTTTGCTAGTCTTCCAAAGACTCCATTACGATGAGCTGGAGCCATGGTAAAAATGTGCTGGTCTTTAAAATGAAGGACAGATGGCAAGTTGATAACACTATAAAATGGCCATAAGACTTAATGCTGGTTCTCAATGCCTACCAGACAACAGGTGCCATATTAAAGTTTACTGAGAAAGTCTAATGCAAATAATGCCAATGAATTTGGAGGTGCCTGTCCAACAACAAAGATTGATTTTGTTACTTAAGTGTAGCACTCTGGATTCTCAAGGGTAAATAATAGTTTGGTAGAAAGCAGCGGTAGAATAATCTGTTTTTAAGAGCTGATCCCCTTCTTCTTCATAACATACTCGTTCCTTTGAGCAGCTCTCTTGCTTTCCTCAGCACAGGGAAATAGGAAGGAGATGCAGCCAGAGCCCTCCCTCAGGATTGGCCCACATAAGATAAGATGGTCAGAGCCTCCCAGCTGGTTGGTTAGAGGGGCATCCACCATTGTGTGCTAGCATCAGGGTAGTGTGGAGTGAGACACACATCTCGGTTTCCCACCCTGGAGATTTGGACGCTTAATGATGCATCCCTTTTGTAAGTGTCCTTCTCTTCTGCCCATTTCACAGGCCCTCTTCCATCACCATTCTTCATCTCATCATCCTGCCCTTCTCCCAAACACATTGTTGTTGATTTTCATTAGCTTTGAATCAAAGAAAATGTGCTGCCAGACTGGTGGGTTTTACAACAGGGAAGCAACCTTTCAAAACTTAATTACTGTGTCTTGGAAGGTGCTTTCTAAGTTAAACGGGTGTGTGTGTGTGTGGGGGGTGGATCAAGACAGTGGAGGAGTAAGACGTGATGTTCGCCTTCTCCTACAAAGACATCAGAAACCATCTACATGTAGAACGATCCACAGAGAACATCTACTAAACGCTGGCAGAAGACTGTACACCTCCAAAAAGGGCAAGAAACCCTTCACATAACTGGGTAGAACAAAAGGAAAAAAGAGAGAGAGAGAAAGGAATCAAGACAGGACCCGCACTCCTGAGAGCGAGCTGTGAAAGAGGAAAAGAACCCACACCCTGGGAAGCCACCTAACTGACAGGGAGATCAGCTGAGATGGAGGGACCCCAAAGCCTAAGAGAAAAATGTAGCAGCTGGACTGAGGGGGGCAAGGCAGAGAGAGAACCACACAGACTATTGATACCACCTCCCAGGACACCACAGCCTGAGATGCTCAGGCAGGGGCTGGGCCCTGATACTCAAGCTCTGGAGAATAAGAAAAATATAAGCAAAATGAAGAAGCTCAGGACCCTTTCCCAGTTAAAAGAATAGAACTCCCCTGAAGGAGCAAACAATGAAACAGACCTCTATTGTGTAACAGTCACCAAATTCAAAAAGGAGATAGTGAAAATACTGAAGGAACCAAGAGTGACTATGAAGGGATGAAGAGTGGATATGAACAGTAATGCAGATTCCTTTAGAAAGGAACAAGAAAATATAGGAAGGAACATAGAAAAATTATAAAATTCATTTGCAGAGACTCAAGCTGAGTTAAAGGCACTGAAGAGCAGAGTGAGTAATGCAAAGGAACGAATTAGTGGCATAGAAGAGAGAAGAATCACACAATAAGGACAGCAGATAGAAAACCAAATGGAAAAAACACAAAAGCAATATAAGAGGTCTATGGGATAATATAAAGCAGGCCAATCTACACACAATAGGGATTCCGGAAGGAGAAGAAAAAGAAAAGGGGATTGAAAATATACTTGAAGAAATTATGTCTGAAAAATTTCCAGATCTAAAGGAAACAGAGATATTTGGAAACACAGAGAGCCCCAAACAAGTTGAACTCATACAGGCCTGTACCAAGACATATTATAATAAAAAAGATGAAAGTTATAGATAATGAGAAGATTCTAAAGGTGGCAAGAGAAAAACAAAAACTTAATTATAAGGGCACCCCATAAGGCTATCAGCTGTTTTCTCTACAGAAACACTACAGGCCAGAAGAGAATGGCAAGACATATTCAAAGTTCTAAAAGGGAAAATTTTGCAGCCTAGAATACACTACCCAGCAAGAATATCATTTGAAATAGAAGGAGAAATAAAGAATTTCTCCAAGAAACAAAAACTAAAAGAGTACAGCAATACTAAAGTCAGAAAGAGAATGACAAATACCATATGATATCACATATCTAGAATCTAATATATGGCACAAATGTACCTATCTACAGAAAAGAAATGAACTCACGGACATGGAGAACAGACTTGTGGTTGACAAGGGGGAGGTAGAGGAAGTGGGACGGACTGGGAATTTGGGGTTAGTCGATGCAAACAATTGCATTTGGAGTGGATCAGCAATGAGATCCTGCTGTATAGCACAGGGAACTATATCTAATCACTGTGTTAGAATGGGATGGAGGATAATGTGAAAAAAAAGAATGCATATAAATGTATAACTGGGTCACTTCACTGTGCAGCAGAAATTGACAGAACGTTGTAAATCAACAATGTAATAAAATTAATAATAACAATAAATTTTTTAAAAAAGAAATAATTCTCTATGCTGAGTTCATAAGGACTTTCTCCTATATTGTCTCCTAAAAATCTTTTCATTGTATAACACATAGTTAAGTCTTTAATCCATGTGGAATTGATTCCTGTGTAAGGTATGAAATAGGGATCAGATTTAATTTTTCTATGTGAAAAATTAAGTTCTATTTATTAAATAGCTCATCCTTTCCTTGCTGATGTACAATGCCTGTTGTTATAAACCCAGGTTCAGGAGTTCCCATCGTGGCTCAGTGGAAATGAATCTGACTAGTATCCATGAGGACTCAGTTCTGATCCCTGGCTTTGCTCAGTGGGTTAAGAATCCGACATTGCCATGAGCTGTGGTGCAGGTCACAGATGCTGCTTGGATCTGGCACTGCTGCGTCTGTAGCGTAGGCTGGCAGCTACAGCTCCAGTTTGACCCTTGGCCTGGGAACCTCCATATGCCGTGGATGCAGCCCTAAAAAGACAATCAAATTAATTAATAAATCCAGTTTCAGTATATACACAAGCCTCTTGAAAGGCTCCCTTGTCCATCCCAGCCATCTGTTTATTACTATCCTTATACCAAACTATCTTAATTTCTATACCTTTATAACAAATCTTTCTAGGGGTTAGTACTGGTCTCCTGCCCCCATTTTGTTCTTCAGAGGCATTAGTCTCTGCCCTTTGTATATGAATATGCAAATACACATACACTTAAATCAGCTTGTTGAGTTCCATGAAAAGGCCAGTTGGGAGCTTGGTTGGACTGGCATTGACTTTATAGATACATTTTTTAAGAGAACAGACATCTGTATAGTACTGAGTCTTTCTGTGCAATAACGTGGAATATTAATTCCTTTATGTAGGCCTTCTCTTTCAGTATTTTCCAAAAAGGGCAAGTACATGTGTTTTTAAATTTCTTTTTAGGAGTTCTTTGTTGTTGTTATTGTAAATTACATCTTTAAATAAGTTACACTTTTAATTTTGGCTGATACGTAGAAATGCCATTGACTTCTGAATACTGATTTTTATATATAGCAACCTTATTACTAATTCTATTAATTTATCTGCAGATTCTCAGGATTTCTTTGTGAACAATCATAGCACCTACGCATAGTGACAGTCGTATATTTTTTCAAATCCTTATTTTTTTTATTCGTTTCTGTCTATATGGATAGGACCTCTAGTCCCCAGCTGAAAAGGAGTAGTTAAAGCAGAACTTTAAGCATTCTACCATTAAGTATGTTGTTAACTGTAACTTATGTGTAGGATGTTTATCTTTATCCCAAGTTTAATAAGAGTTATAATTCTTGTTAAAGCTGAGTGGACTTAATATTTTATCCAATGTTCTTTCTGCATCTCCTGTGATGTTCATATGTGGTTACTCATAATTTATTAATATCATGGATTACATTAACCAGTTTTTTATAGATTAAACCAGTCATATACTCTTGGGACATACCTCACTTGGTCATGATGTTTTATATTTCATTGCACATTTCTGAATTCACTTTGTTAATATCTTGGTTAGAATTTTTGCATCTACTTTTATCAGTTCTGCTGGCCTGCTACCTTCCTTTTTCCTTCCTTGTCTAGATGTGTTATCATGCGTATTCTAGACTCATAGAATGAATTGGGGGCATGTCCTTTTTTTTTAAATATTTTCTTTTACTTCCTGAAGAATAATTTACAGTAACATTCACACTTTTTAAGTGTTCAGTTTGATCAGTCTTGGAAAACCATATACATTTTGCAACCATCATAATCAAGTTTTAAAATATTTCCATCACCCTGAAAATATTATAGACAATATGTACTTGAATCTCCCATTCTTATCCAGTCTGTCAATCTGTGTTTTTTGCCTGGAGACTTAGTACTTTCATATTACTATAATAATTAACATGTTTGGATTTATATGTGCCTTTTTGCTATTTGTTGCTAATTTGTCTCCTTTCTCTTTTGTTCTTCTGTGACTGCAAGAATCTTAATTGTAGTTACCATGCTATACTTGGGGGCGCTTGCTACGGCAGATAAAGAAGGCCTCAGATATTTGGCCTAAGGTCAATGGCTTTTGTGAAAATGTTGTTTTCTATTCTGATCAGAAAATATTAGAAAGAGTTCATATTTATCTGGAATGGACAATAAATATTCATTTACAGTTTTGCCCTAGGACTATGTTTTTTGTTGTTGTTGGGTTTTTTTTGTTTGTTTGTTTTTTGTTTTTTGCCTTTTTTCTAGGGCTGCTCCGGCAGCATATGGAGGTTCCCAGGCTAGGGGTCTAATTGGAACTGTAGACACCAGCCCACACCAGAGCCACAGCAACGTGGGATCCGACCTGTGTCTGCCACCCACGCCACAGCTCATGGCAACGCCAGCTCCTTAACCCACTGAGCAATGCCAGGGATTGAACCCGCAACCTCATGGTTCCTAGTCAGATTTGTTAACCACTGTGCCACGATGGGAACTCCCTGCCCCAGGACTATGTTAACTTTTCCACTCTCTGTCCTAATATATTCCAAAGAGACCCTGACTGTCTAGACCTCCTGTGGAAAATCACCTTGATCTAGTACCTTATGCTGATTAGGAAAAATGAGCAAGAGGAGGTAGTGCATTGAAGCCCATTTAAAACCCATAAGGTCCAGAAAGTGGGGGGAAACCCCTATGACAATGCAGGCACCTGACGCTTCAGGAAAGTTTTTATGGTGTAGTGGTCAGGAAGTGCTGGGATATCTCCATCAAAGTAAAAGAAAGATGGTAGCATCTTGCATCTCCTATGGCAAAGAAGGAAGCACAGTGCCTGGTAGGCTGCTTGGGTTCTAGAGACAACCTATCACGCACTTAAGAATATTGCCCTGGCCCCTACACCTCGGGGCACAGAAGGCCACCAGCTTGGAGTGGCGTCCAGAATAGGGAAGAACTCTGCAGCAGATCCAGGCTGTAGCACAGGCAGTCCTGCTATGTAGGTCATACAGTCTAACAGGCTCTATGGTGTTGGAAGTGTCAGTGGTGGGAAAAGATGCAGCGTAGAATTAATGGCAAGCCTCTGTGCGAGAATTGCAAAGCAGGCCTCTGGGTGCAGGAGCAAGGTCGTGACATTTGCAGCAAAGAAACTTACACCTTTTGAAAACTAGCCCTTGGCATGATATTGAGCCTGGTAGAGATAAAATGCTTGGTTGTTTAGAGCACCAAAAGTCGCTGCATCTGGGGCTATCCATTCTGATCTGGGATCTAGCAGATTGGTCAAATCATAAAGCTGGACAGGCTCAGCATCAGTCATTATAACGTGGACATTGGTAACACTCTAGGTTCGAGCCTAAGCAGGAGAGAGAGCACAGTGCACTGCCTGGGAATGTCACCTGCATTTCCATGTCACTCACTATAGTTGCTGCAGCACCCATCTCCCAGCTCATGCCTGTGGCTGTAGGGAAGATCCCTTATGATCAGCAGAGGGCGGAGGAAGAAGCCTAAACGTGGTGTACAGCTGAGTTGACTCAGTGTGGGAAAGCAAACTGAAAACAGTGCTGCATTATATCTATATTCAGGGGTGATCTTGAAAGACAGTGAAAAGGGAAAATCTTCCTAGTAGACAGAACTGCAAGTCACACACTTCGCCATTCACTTTGAGTGAAAAGAAGTGGCACAAGGTAAGAATATATATGCAGGAGTTCCCGTCATGGCTCAGTGGTTAACGAATCCGCCTAGGAACCACGAGGTTGAGGGTTCGATCCCTGCCCTTGCTCAGTGGGTTAAGATCTGGCATTGCCGTGAGCTGTGGTGTAGATTGCAGATGCAGTTCGGATCCCTCCTGGCTGTGGCTCTGGTGTAGGCCGGTGGCTACAGTTCCGATTAGACCCCTTGCCTGGGAACCTCCATATGCCACAGGAGCGGCTCAAGAAAAAGCAAATAGACACAAAAAAAAAGCGGAGGCTTGTGCGTGGACACATGTGGGTGGGAACATGTGCGAAGATTTTTGAATAACACTTTAACACCCACCAGAAAGCATCCAACAGAAGAGCCACTGAATAATACAGTAAACAAAATGATTCAGTTACTTGACATTATTAGCCAGCCTTCATCATTACCAACCCAGAACTGGAATGATGGGCACATGAATACAATTGCTTGTATGTATGTTCTCTCATTACAACATAATCAAATTAGAAATCAATAACAAAAAAGATGTATCTCTTTTGGAGATATTATTTGGACAGTTAGCAATAGATTTTCTAATTAATCCATGGATCAAAGAGAAAATCATAAGAGAAATTAGAAAATAGTTTTATTATTATTATTATTATTATTATTGCTTTGTAGGGCCACCCCTGCGGCATATGGAGGTTCCCAAGTGAGGGGTCTGATTGGAGCTACAGCCACAGGCCTATGCCATAGCCATAGCAATGCCAGATCCGAGCCACGTCTGCAATCTACACCACAGCTCACAGCAATGCCAGATCTTTAACCCACTGAGGGAGGCCAGAGATGGAACCCGCAACCTCATGGTTACTAGTCGGATTTGTTTCCACTGCACCACAACAGAAACTCCTAGAAAATAGCTTTGAATGAATGGAAATGAGAGGACAATATGTTAAAATTTGTGAATGCAGCTGTAGAAATTCTTAGAGAGAAATTTATGGTATTAAATGCTGATGTTAGAGAACAAAAAAGATCAGAGTCAGTGCTGTAAATTTTTACCTAAAAAGCTGGGAACAGAAGAGCAAAGTAAACCAAAATAAGTAGAATATAAAAACATAAAGGGTAGAAATTAACTTATAAACAACTGGCAAAATTAACAAAGCCAAAGTTGTTCAAAGTTGTATCATTGGAAAAGATTTTTTTTAATTGATGAGTCCAGAGCAAAATGAACCAATAAAAAGAGAAATTGCAAATAAATGGTACCAAGAATGAGAACAATGTTACAGCTCCTGTAGACATTGAAAAGATAAGAAGATTCATGAACGCATTTTAATACCAATAAATTTGGTGATTTAGATGAACTAGATAAATTATTGAAAGATATAACTTAGCAAAATGTACACAAGAAATACAAAATATGAATACCCACATACCTATTAAGGAAATTGAATTAATACTAACTAATTTCACATAAAGAAAACTCCAGGCTTCATAGTTTCACTGGTGGGTTTTAGTCAACATTTTAAAATAGGAATAATATCAATCCTACAAAATCTTTCAGAATAAAGAGGAAGAGGAAGAGCATAGCCCAATACCAAATCCGACACCACACATGCACACGCAGTTACAGACCCATATCCCTCCCATACCTAGATGAAAAAATCCTTAGCAATATTAGAAAGTATAATTAAACAAGAGACAAACAGGATACTTACATCAAGACCAAGTGGGGAGTTGTTCCAAGATTGGATTGCAAAGGCAATGTTGGTTTAATATTAGGAAATCAGTAAAAGTAAATCAGCATATGAACAGAATCAGGGAGAAAATTACAATTAGCTCAACAGGTACAGAAGAAGCATTTATCAAACTGCAACATCCATTCATGACCAAAGTAGAAGTTCTCAACAAATAGGAAACTTCCTTAACCTGATAAAGGCTATCTAGAAAATAACTCTAGCTAGCATCATACAATAAAAGTAAAATATTAAATTCAAGACAATATAAGGTATCTGTTCTGACAACTTGATATTTAGCATTGTACTGGAGATCCTAGCCAGGGCAAAAAAGAAAGATTTTTTAAAAGACACAAGGATTGGAAAGGAGAGGTAAAACTTTTATTCACAGGTGATATAATTGTATGCACAGAAAATCTGATTTTAAAGGACTCTACTGGAAAATATTAAACCTAATAGGTGAAATTAGCAAGGACATAGGATACAAAGTCGGTATCTAAAAAGTCAGTTTAGACAAAGTGTATTTCTAGATGCTAGGAATAAAATTAGAAAATTAAATGTGAAGGTCTGCATTTACAACAGCATTAAAAAGCATAACACACTGAGGAATAAATTTATCAGAAGATATGCAAGACTCATATTAAAACCTGTAAAGTACAAAGCATTGCTAAAACAATTGAAGAAGACACAAGTAAATGGAGAGATACACTGTTTCCACGCCTGAGAAGGGCCAATATTGTAAATATTTTGAGTTTAAAAGGCCTTTGAAGACACAATCTCATGGAAAAAACCAAATTGGGGCTTTGGACAGCCTCACAAAAGAGACAAAATATGGATGTGGCTGTGACACTTTTGGCTAAGAACTCTGAACAGCTTAAGACAGGGGTCAATAGATCATTTGGCCTATGTTTTCCTCTAAGAGTTTTATAGTGTCTGGTGTTATATCTAGGTCAAAATACTCCTATAAAGGAGATTAAGAATATAATCCCACTGAAGATACAGTGAAAGGATTTCAATTAAGTCTAGAGAAATCAGGGAGAGGAAGACATGACCCCAAAAGAATTATGCATGTGACATTTGGCATATAGGGCTGATGGATCAAACTCATGTTTTTGTTTTTTGACAAATTGTGGTACATTTATACATTGGAACACTAATTAACAATAAAAAGTACATTTCTGATTTCCACAGGGCAATAAAGATTCTCAAAAATAAACTCAAATACATTATGCTAACTGAAGAATACAAGCCCCAATATAGTACATACAGTATAATTTCATGTAGATTTAACCAAATTTTATAGCAATTCCATCCCAAACCCCCAGAGCATCCCTCCACCCCCCAACCTGTATCATTTGGAAACCATAAGGTTTTCAAAGTCTGTGAGTCAGTATCTGTTCTGCAACGAAGTTCATTGTGTCCTTTTTTCAGATTCCACATGTAAGTGATAGCATATAATGTTGTATGTCGCTGTCTGACTGACTTCACTTATGATGATAATTTCCAGGTCCATGCATGTTGCTGCAAATGCCATTATTTCTTTCCTTTTAATGGCAGAATAATATTCCATTGTGTATAGGTACTACATCTTCTTGATCCACTCCTCTGTCGATGGACATTTAGGTTGTTTCCATGTCTTGGCTATTGCATAGAGTGTTGCAATGAACATTGGAGTACATGTATCTTTTCAAGTCTGGTTTTCTTTGGATAGATGCCCAGGAATGGGATGGCTGGATCAAATGGTAATTCTATTTTAGTTTTCTGAGGAATATCCATACTGTTTTCCACAGTGGTTGCACCAGTTTACATTCCCACTAACAGTGTAATAGGGTTTCCTTTTCTCCACACCTTCTCCAGCATTTATTGTTTGTAGACTTTTTGATGATGGCTATTCTGGCCAGTAGAAGATGGTACCTCACAGTGGTTTTGATTTGCATTTTCTAATAATGAGTGATGTTGAACATCTTTTCGTGTGTCTTTTGGCCATCTGTATGTCTTCTTTGGTGAATTGTCTGTTTAGATCTTCTGCCCCTTTTTTGATGGGGTTGCTTGTTCATTTGTTTTTTGGTATTGAGCTGCAGAAGGTGTTTATAAATTTTGGACATTAATCCCTTGTCAGTCAATTCATTTGCAAAGATTTTCTCCCATTCTGTGAGTTGTCTTTTTGTTTGGTTTAGCATTTCCTTTGCTGTGCAGAAACTTTTAAGTTTAATTAAGTCCCATTTGTTTATTTTTGTTTATATTGTCATTATCTAGGAGGTAGATCTGAGAATATATTGCTGTGGTTTATGTTGGAGAGTGTTTGGCCTATGCTTTCCTCTAAGAGTTTTATAGTGTCTGGTGTTATATCTAGGTCTTTAAACCATTTGGAGTTTATTTTTGCATATGGTGTTAGGAAGTGTTATAATTTCATTCTTTTCCATGTGGCTGTCCAGTTTTCCCAGCACCACTTATTGAACAAGCTGTCCTTTCTCCATTGTATATTCTTGCCTTCTTTGTCATAGATTAGTTGACAGTAGGTGCGTGGGATTAATTCTGGACTTTCTATCCTGTTCCACTGATCTATATTTCTGTCTTTGTGCCAGTACCATAGGGTTTTGATGACTGTAGCTTTGTAGTCTAGTCTGAAGTCCGGGAGCCTGATTCCTCCAGCTCCATTTTTCTTTCTCAGGATGTCTTTGGCTATTCTGGATCTTTTGTGCTTCCAAACAAACTTTAAAATATTTTTTCTAGTTAAGTGAAAAATGTCCTTGGTAATTTGATAGGGATTGCATTGAATCTGTAGATTGCCTTGGGTAGTATAGTCATTTTGATAATACTGACTCTTCCAATCCACGAGCATGGTATGTCTTTCCATCTCTTTGTGTCATCTTTGATTTCTTTCATCAGTGTCTTCTAGTTTTCAGAGTACAGGTTTTTGTCTCTTTAGGTAGGTTTATTCCTAAGTATTTTTATTCTTTTAGAAGTGATGTTAAATGGGATTGTTTTTCTAATTTCTCTTTCTGATCTTTTGTTGTCAGTATATAAAAATGCCATCAATTTCTGTGTATTAATTTTGTATCCTGCGACTTTGCCAAATTCATGGATGAGCTCTAACAGTTTTCTGGTAGAGTCTTTAGGATTCTCTAGGTATAGTATCATGTCATCTGCAAATAGTGATAGTTTTTCTTCTTCCTTTCCAATTTGGATTCCTTTTACTTCTTTCTCTTCTCTGATCGCCATGGCTAGAACTTCTAAAACTATGTTGAATACTAGTGGTGAGAGCAGATATACTTGTCTTGTTCCTGATCTCAGTTTTTCACCATTGAGAATGATGTTCACTGTGGGTTTGTCATATATGGCCTTTATTATGTTGAGGTAGGTTCCCTGGATGCCCACTTTCTGAAGGGTTTTTATCAGAAATAGGTGTTGGATTTTGTCAAAGGCTTTTTCTGCGTCTATTGAGAGGACCATGTGGTTTTTATTCTTCAGGTTGTTAATGTGGTGTATTACACTGATGGATTTGTGGACATTGAAGAATCCTTGCATCCCTGGGATAAATCCCACTTGATCATGATGTACAATCCTTTTGAAGTACTGTTGGATTCAGTTTGCTAGTATTTTGTTTTGAGGATTTTTGTATCTATGTTCATCAGTGAAATTGGCCTGTAATTTTCTCTTTTCATGTGTGGTATCTTTGTCTGGTTTTGGTATCAAGTGATTGTGACCTCATAGAATGAGTTTTGGAGTGTTCCTTCCTCTGCCATCTTTTGGAATAGTTTCAGGAGGATAGGTGTTAGCTCTTTAAAAGTTTGATAGAATTTTCCTGTGAGGCCATCTGGTCCTGGACTTTTGTTTGTTGGAAATTTTTTAGTCAGTTTCAATTTCAGTTCTTGTGATTTTGGTCCATCCATCTTTTCTATTTCATCTTGGTTTAGTCTTGGAAGATTGTATTTTTCTAAGAATTTGTCCATTTCTTCTAGGTTTTCCATTTTATTGGCATATAGTTGCATGCAGTAGTCTCTTATGATCCTTTGTATTTCTGTGATGTCTGTTGTAACTTCTCCTTTTTCATTTCTAATTTTAGTGATTTGAGTCCTCTCCCTTTTTTTCTTTATAATTCTGGCTAAGGGTTTATCAACTTTGTTGATCATTTTAAAGAACCAGCTTTTCATTTCCTTGATCTTTTCTATGGTTTTCTTAATTTCTATTTCATTGATTTCTGCTCTGATCTTTATGATTTCTTTCATTTTGCTAACTTTAGGTCTTTTCTGTTCTCTCTAGCTGCTTTAGATGTAAAGTTAGGTTGTTTATTTGTTTTCTTGTTTATTTCTTTTTCCTGTTTCCTGAGGTGGGCTTGTATTGCTATAAACTTTCCTCTACAGCTTTTGCTGCATCCCATAGGTTTTGGAGTGTCATATCTTTGTTGTCATTTGCTTATAAGTATTTTTTAATTTCCTCTTTGGTTTATTCTGTGATGCATTGGTTGTTTAGTATCATGTTGTTTAGTCTCCACATGTTTGTTTTTTTTGCAGTTTTTTCTTGTTGTTGATTTCCAGTCGTATATTGTTGTAGTCAGAAAAGATGCTTGATATGATTTCAATTTTCTTAAAGTTACTGAGGTTGGATTTGTAGCCCAGGATGTGATCCATCTTAGAGAATATTCCATGTGCACTTGAGAAGAATGTGTATTCTGTTGCTTTTGGATGGAATGTCCTACAAATATCTATTAAGTCAAGTTGGTCTAATGCTTCATTCAGGTCCTGTGTTTCCCTATTGATTTTCTGTCTGGATGATCTGTCCTTTGCTGTGGGGTGTTAAAATCCCCCACTATCATTGTATTATTGTCAATTTCTCCTTTTAAGGTTGTTAGCAGTTGCCTTATATATTGAGGTGATCCTATGTTGGGTGCCTATATATTTACAATTGCTATATCTTATTATTGGATTGATCCTTTTATCATTATGTAATGCCCTTTGTGTCTCATAATAATCTTTATTTTGAGGTCTATTTTGTCCGATATGAGTATTGCTGCTCCAGCTTTCTTTTGATTCCCATTTGCATGGAATATTTTCTTCCATTCTCTCACTTTCAATTTGTATATGTCCCTGGAAATGAAGTGGGTCTCTTGAAGACAGCATATATATGGATCTCGTTTTTGTATCCATTCAGCCAGTCTATGTCTTTTGGTTGGGGCATTTAGTCAATTTACATTGAAGGTAATTAGTAATAGACATGTTCTTATTGCCATTTTATTAATTGTTTTGGATTTGTTTTGTTGCTATTTTTTCTTCCTTTCTTCTCTGGTTCTCTCCTATTGTGATTTGATGACTATCTTTAGTGTTGTACTTGAGTTGATTTTTCTTATTTGTTTGTGTATCAATTGTAGGTTCTTGGTTTGCCATTACCCTGAAGTTTTGATATAGGAGTCTCTCTCTCTATATATATAAGAGATTGTTTTAAGTTGTTGGTCTCTTAATTTCAAGTGCATCTCCAGTGTCCTGCATTTGTATCCTCCTCTTCTCATGATTTCTGATTTTGGTAGCATATTTGTGCATGGATGATTTCCTACCTTTACTGTATATATGCCTTTATTGGTGAGCTGTCATTTGTGGTATTTTTGTCTCCTGTTGTGGCCTTTTCTTTACTGACTAAAGAAGTTCCTTTATTATTTGTTGTAAAGCTGGTTTAGTGTTGCTGAATTCTCTTAGCTTTTGCTTATCTGTGAAGCTTTTGATTTCTCCTTCAAATCTGAATGAGAGCCTTGCTGGGTAAAGTAATCTTGGTTGGAGGTTTTTTCCTTTCATCACGTTAAGTATATCATGCCACTTCCTTCTAGGCTGCAGAGTTTCTGCTGAAAAATCTGCCAATATCCTTATTGGGGTTCCCTCGTGTGTTCTTTGTTTCTTTTCCCTAGCTGCTTTCAGTATTTTCTCTTTGTCTTAATTGTGGTCAGTTTGATTAATATGTGTCTTGGGGCATTCCTCCTTGGGTTTATTATATGTGGTACTCCTTGTGCTTCCTGGATTTGAGTGAGTGGTTCCTTTCCCATGTTAGGGAAATTTTGGGCTATTATCTCTTCAAATATTTTTTCTCTCCCTTTCTCGCTCTCTTCTCTTTCTGGCACCCCTGTAATATGGATATTGATATGTTTACATTGTCCCAGAATTCTCTGAGACTGTCTTCATTTCTTTTCAATCTTTTTTTATCTTTCCTCTATTTTCTGTTCCACATCAGTGATTCCTACTAGCCTGTCCTCCATCTTGCTTATTTGTTCTTCAGCCTCCTGTATTTTGCTATTGGTTGCTTATGAATTTTTTGTTTCAGTTATTGTATTTTGCATATCTACTTGCTTAAGTTTTTTTTTTTTTTTTTTTTTTTGTCTTTTTGCCATTTCTTGGGCCGCTCTCATGGCATATGGAGGTTCCCAGGCTAGGGGTCTAATTGGAACTGCAGCTGCCAGCCTACGCCAGAGCCATAGCAACGCAGGATCCGAGCCACGTCTGCAACATACACCACAGCTCACAGCAACACCGGATCGTTAACGCACTGAGCAAGGCTAGGGACCGAACCCGCAACCTCATGGTTCCTAGTCGGATTCATTAACCACTGCGCCACGACAGGAACTCCTACTTGCTTAAATTTTAAATCTTGTATTTCTTTGCTCAATGTTTGCTTTAAATTATCAATCTTTGCCTCCAGTTTATTTCCAATATCTTGCTTCATTTTCAGCATTATTAGTCTAAAGTCTTTTTCCTGGAGGCTGATAATCTCCTGATCACTTAGGTGTTTTTCTGGAGTTTTTTCTTGCTCCCTTATCTGAATTACAGTTCTATGCCTTTTCATTTTTATTGGTTTTTGGTTTAGTCTCCTTTTTTGCAGACAATAGTTGCAGCCTCTCTTATTCTGATGTCTGCCCACCTTGTGGCTGAAGTTAGTATGGGGGCTTGCTGTAGGCTTAATGATGGGAGGGACTGGTGCCTGCCCACTGGTAGATGGGGCTGATTCCTATCCCTCTGGTGGGTGGGGCTTTGTCTCCATGTGCCTGGGTGATCTTTAGGCAGCCTGTTTACTGATGGGTGTGGCTGTGATCCCACCTGAATTATTGTTTGGCCTGGGGCTTCTCAGTACTGATGTGGGGCAAAATTTCCCAAAATGACCACCTCTAGATAAACACATGCTGATGAATATTCCCAAGACCTTTGCCTCCAATGTCCTTCCCCCACAACGAGCCACAGTCACCCCCTTTTTTCCCCAGGAACTCCTCCAAGAACTGCAGTCAGGTCTGACCCAGATTCCTATGGAGCCTCTGCTTTGCCCTGGGACCCAGAGCACATGAAAGCCTGTGTGGCACATTTCAAGAATGAGGTTTCCTTTTCCCCCAGTCCCATGGAGCTCCTGCGCACAAGCCCCACTGGCCTTCAGTGCCAGATGCTCTGGGGGCTCTTTCTCTCAGTGCCAGTTCCCCAGGCATGAGGACCTGATGTGGGGCTCAGTACTCTCACTCTTGTAGGTGAGTCTCTGTGATACAGTTATCTTCTAGTCTGTGGGCTTCCCACCTGGGAGGTATGGGATTGCTTATATCACATAATCGCCCCTCCTGCCTCTTGATGTGGCCTCCTCTTTGTCTTCTGCAGTAGGATATCTTTTTGAAAGTTTCCAGTCCATTTGGTTGAAGGTTGTTCAGCATTTGGTTGTAATTTTGTTGTTTTTGCGAGAGAAGGTGAGCTCCTTCTATTCTGCCATCTTAATTCTGTTCCTTAATTGATTTTTAATGAAGGCACTATAGAAATTCAACAGGGAAAGGAAAATCTTTTTGACAAACAATGTTGGAATAACTAAATAACTATAGAACAAAAAACGAATCTCAAATTTATACCATACACTCGAATTAAGTTGAGATGGATCATAGACATAAATGTAAGGACTAATGTTATGAAGCTTCCTAAAGAAGCTTAGGAGTTATCGTTGTTAGTTTAGGATAGGAAAAGACTTTTTAGACAGGAAACACACACAAGTTATGAATTGGACTTCATTAATATTAAAAACTTCTCAGCCTTCTCTCAGTCTGAGGCATACTTCTCTATTTTCTGACAAAAAAAAATATAACCGGAATATTTAAATAACTCTTTAGAATCAATAATAAGAAAGCAAACAATCCAATATAAAAATTGACCAAGGAATTGAACAAATACCTCATAAAAGAGGACGTGCAAATGATCAGTATGCTCATGAAAGTATGGTCAATATTACCAGCCATCAGAGGAATGCAAATTCAAACCACCATGAGATTCCATTTCACATCCGCTAGGATGACTAAAATAAGGAAGATCAGAAATACTAAATATTAATGAGAATGCATGTTGCTGATACAAATCCTTTCAGAAGATTGTTTGGCCCCTTTTCATCAAGTTAAATGTATATCTATCCTCTGACCCAGCATTTCCATTCCTATCTATTTAACCAGAGAAATGAAAACATATGTTCACAAAAACAATTTTAAAAGAATATTCATAGCTGCTTTAGTCATGATTACCCCAAATCTGGACACAACTCCAAAGGCAACCAATAGGAGAATAGACAAACAAGCATTATACACTCATAAATGGAATCACTCAACAATAAAAAGGAAGAAATTACAAGAAAATGGCTGACTCTCAAAAATATTAAGTGGAACAAAAGAAGTCAGATCACAGCATAACAACCATATTATTCCATTATACAAAGTCCAAGATCTTTGGTGGTGCTAGAAATCCAAACAGCTATTGCCTCTGGAAAGGCCTGGGGGATTGACTGGGATGGGGAATTAGGGAACATTTTGGGGTGATGGAAATGTCCTCGGTCTTGATGAGGGTTTAGATTAATTGGGTATATACATTTGTCAAAATTCACTTAAGCTCTGTGTATGTCTCTTTGGGTAAATTATAGATCAGTTTTTTTAAAAGAAAAGAGCAAGAAAATATTGAATGTTTGCTATATATATATTAGGCATTGTTCCAGGTGGTAGGAACATAGCTGTACACAACCTGACAAGAATGTTCCTGCCCTTGTGAAGGTTAATTCTCAGTTATACATTAGATGTAGAAATAAAATGCTGATGTGCTAAATTGAGCCTGGAATCACAGGTTTCCCCCTGCCTGTAGAAAGTGGCTCAGATGTCATACCTCCTCACCCCTTCCCATTGCCTGTCTTGCTGCCTTGGTGACAGGTGCTCTCAAGATGTGGGGACAGGCCAGCCCACCTGATTGGGAAGTGGTGTGCTGATTGGTATTTCCCATAGGCCACTATGTGCTAACTGACTGAAAATAAGCCCTGGAAGTAAAGCCTTCTGGAACATGTTTCATTTCTGCATAAAGAAGGATTCATTCAATGACATGCCTGGAGTGAGATTCATGGCGACAAGCTTGGTTTGGGCCGATGGTGCAGGGAGGGGAGGCAGCAGTGAGGCAGAGCCTGTGATCTTACGGGTATGCAGAGGCTGGGCCCTACAGGCAGTGGCTTGATGTGGGATCTGAGTTCCCAGACCAAGGATTGATTCCAGGCCATAGCAATGAAAGCACCGAGTCCCAACCACTAGGCCACCAGGGAACTCCCATGCTGATCTATTAAAGGCGTGATTTAAGAAGCACATTAGGCAGACCTAAAGGAGCACAAGAGAAGAGAGGCCTCCTGCTGGGACAGAAGTTTAAACCTAAGCAGCATCACAGCAACTCCAGCCATCCTATGGGCTGTCAACATCTTGCAAGTAGCTAGGCTGTATGTTTTCCCTTTGGAATAGCTAGGTCCAAACCTGTCTTGGACTGAGAAGGTAATAAGTTGACCTAAGAAGGTAAAAAGTTGTTGTGAAGACCTCCTTCTCTGTTCTAGTCTGCCCCAGAAAGCTACTCAGTCATATACTATTCCTAGGGCAGGGTTCCAAGATGTAGTATGAATATAGATGTTGGACTGGAGGGTGTTGAGATGGGTGTGAATGGGAAATTGATGGTAGGAATGAACAAGGTGACTTTCCAGGTTCTTTCAGGATCTCTTATCTATGATGTTGTTGGATGCTTTCTTTTTCTACCGAGAATCTGACAAATTTTTAATTACTGCTTATATTTATGTAGTGATTTATATTTTATAAAGCACATTTCTTATAATAATCACATCTAGCTTTACTGTGTGTGTGTGTGTGAGAGAGAGAGAGAGAATCATACATCCCCCCAATGCAGATTCTGAGAAAAGAATTCAAATGCAAGTATTTTTTTTGAAGTATGGTTTATTTATAATATTATATTAGTTTCAGGTATATAGCATAGTGATTCAATATTTTCACACATTACATGCCATTAAAAGTTACTACAAGATAATGACTGTAATTCCTAGTGCTATATGGTATATCCTTGTTGCTTCATCTATTTTATACATAGTTTGTATCTGTTAATCTCACACTCCCAATTTGCACTCCCCCTCCCCTTTTGGAATCATTAGTTTATTTTCTATATATGTGAATCCATTTCTGTTTTGCTTATACATTTCATTTGTATAGTTTTTATTTTTTATTTTTTTGTCTTTTTTATCTGTTTAGGGCAGCACCCATGGCATATGGGGATTCCCAGGCTAGGGGTCAAAATGGAGCTGTAGCTGCTGACCTACAGCATAACCACAGCAACGCCAGATCTGAGCCATATCTGGGACCACCCCAGCTCATGGCAACTCACTGAGCGAGGCCGGGGATCGAACCTGCGTCCTCATAGATACTACTCAGATTTGTTTCTGCTGAACCACAATGGGAACTCCCTCACTTGTATTATTTTTAGATATATTTATTACACATCTGTAATATCATAGAGTATTTGCTCTTCTCTGACATTTCATTAAGCATAATATTCTTTAGGTCCATTCACATTGCTGCAAATGGCAGAATCCCACTATTATTATTATTATTATTATTATTATTATTATTATTATTATTATTTTGTCTTTTGTCTTTTTAGGGCTGTACCCACGGCATATGGAGGTTCCCAGGCTAGGGGTCTAATCAGAGCTACAGCTGCTGGCCTACACCACAGCCATAGAAATGCCAGATCTGAGCCATGTCTGTGACCTACACCACAGCTCACAGCAATGCCAGATCCTTAACCCCCTGAGCAAGGCCGGGGATCAAACCTGCAATCTCATAGTTTCTAGTCAGATTTGTTTCCACTGCACCACAACGGGAACTCCCAGAATGCCATTATTTTTATGGCTGAGTGATATACCATTATCTGTTATACCACATCTTTTTCATCCGTTTTGTCTGTTGATGGGAAGTAAAAATATTTTTTATATTTGTGAAGAAATGGAAGAAAAACTGGTAAGAGAGTAGGACAATAAGACCAGTCAGCCAAGAAAATGTGCATTTTGTTGGCCAGTTATCACTGGGGAATATGAGACAGCAGCCTGAGTTGCTCTGCCTGAGAGGGAAGGTTACTGGGCTACTTAGATAGCTACCATAAGACATTGGTTGAGGGTTATTCCTTGGGGGGGATTTTCATTTCCTAGCATGTTGGTCCCACCTCTTGGGCAGCAAAGCTAGTCCAGAAAAGAAATGCAGTTGTTGGCAGCTGGAAGGTTGGAAGTGGAGCTGGTGTTCTCTCAAGTGTGAGGGAGTTGGGTGACCAGGAGCCTTGCTACACAGATTCTGCCACATGCTCCCTGTGCATTTTTGACTTAGCAGTCACAGCTCTGTGACATGGTATCATGGTCTTCATTTCAAAGAGAGGCAGCTGAGACTCAGAGAAGTTCAGTAGCTTTATCGAGGTTGAATTGCTGATGGAGAGTTGGGACTTGTGACTCCAGAGCTCATTCTTACTATACGGTGCTGTTTTGTGTTTCTTCATTCTTTAACTGCATAATAAACAAGGGGCATTTTTCTTACTTCATTTTATAAATAAGGAAACGAAGTCTCACTTGCATCAAACAAGTTGCCCACAGTCTTCCAGCTAGCTGAAAGGAGAGCCAAGCCAGCTCTCTGAAGCCCACACATATCCTGGTAAGGCACCGCCTGCTATGCACTTTACATTCCTCAGTTGCCTGCCTCCTCATTAAGGACTGTGGTTTTCCTTTGCTCTAGTCTTTAGAGGGTTTTATTTATAACTCCCCTGAAATGGGCTTCCCCTAAATCTATTGCCCCATACAGCCAGGTTTAGAGTGAATTGCCCAGACTCTCTCTTTCATCAGCCTCATTTTAGGGAGAAATTAGTTGATTTACTTGCTTTCAATTCCTAAGCCTTCATTTGTTTGTTTCCTTAATTGAACAATTTAGACCTCTAATCTTTGAAGATAGGACTATCAGAGAGGACATATAATGTGTTCAGTATAAAAATAAAATGAAGTTCAAGATCAGGTGTCCTAGAGAGAGAGATTCTGGTCAAACACAATTAGCCAATCCTTTTATGGGCTTGATTTCAGTTCCCTTTGAGCACAGAGATAAAATACCTTCCTGAGTTTCCAAGAACACCTGGTTTGGCCCCACATTACTGGAGATGTCTGAGCCACAGCTGCCTGGGTAGCAGTTGGGAAGATCTTGTTCTGCATACAGAAGCTCAGCCCATAGGGGTAAGAATTCTGACAGGGCTGAAGGAAATCAGGAGATACCACAGGTATAGAATTCACTCCCCCAAAATGGCCCAAGGAAGGCCTCCACCATGGCTTGAACTCTTCCACATAAGTGATGGGAAACTAATTCAGTTCTCCAAACCTCTGTCCCATTAGAGGTTGGCCATGATCTTACATCCAAATATCTGCCTCCCTACCTCTATGGGGAGATATGTCAGCCACAAAGGTGTGCTGCTCAGATACTCTTTCAAGAGGACCTGCTGCAAGGTTGGCCCTGGAAGGTATCTTTCAGATGCTGCAAATTGCAGTCTCCAGCAGAGCTCCCACTGAGGCCGTGCTCTCCCTGGTTTGACACCAGCCAGGAATGAGCAGAGCAGGAACACTAGCGCCATGTTATTCCTGTGCAACACAAGATTCCTGTGATGGGAAATCTTTGCTCTGGGGCTCCTGGTCTGCCCAGCAGAGACCTCAGATCTGCCCTTCAGTCTGGGGTTCTCCTGCCTATCCTCCTTTCTTAGCCCTCTCCTTTTACCTGCATGTTCTGAAGGCAATTCTCAGCTGCCCCTGCTCTTTCTTCACAAACACTTCCTCTCAAATCTGTAGCACATCTAATTCCATCTTGGTGTCCACTCTTAGAGGACTCAGACTTATATTATTGGTACAGAGAGTGGGGCTGGGGACTAGCTCATTCACCACACAGCTGGCAAAGAGAAAGCCAGCCCAAGGGAAATGTGGAGTGTGGATAATCCTTGGAATAAGATGATATGCCTCAGTTGCTGAAAATTTCATGAGTGGTGACCTGGAAGAATGTCCCAATAGAGGAGAATGGCTTTGCCAATACAGTGGTTCAGGCATTTGAAATATATGAGGGAACAATAACTATAGGCATAATCATTAGTATATTGTATTGGCACCCTGTGGAGGGATAATTAGAAACTAGGGCCATTAACAAACAATTCAGGACTACGTGTGAGAGCCAGACAGCCTCTTTGGACACTTACAAAGAGTCTCTTATCTTCTGCAGTGGAATAACGTTCATAGTTGAAGAGAAGACTCAGAGCTCCAGAAACATTTAAATGCTCAGCCAAGACAGGGATGTCATGCTAAGGTCAGGGCCCTGGCTGGGGAAATATTGGATTTTAAAACTTTGCATGAGGACATCTTGGTGGATGCTCCCACGACTTTTAGCTATGTAGACTCTCCTGAGCCTTTAAAACTTGCTAAGGCAGCCCACATCTCTCTATTAAGAGATGCTCTTCCCAGTTTCTTGGGATACAAGCAAGAACCCCAGGGGATGGGGAAAATTCATGTCTAACGTGGCTCTTAGAAATCTAAAGAAAGTAAATGGCTAACACTGAGCAAAGCAAACCTTCCTAAATTGCCCTGGCAGATGGTAGAGAAAGGAATTAAAGACCCAGGGAGGAAAGAAGACTGGAATCAATATTATATCGGAAGACTCACTTGAGGACTGGATTGCGTAGGAGAATCCAGGGGACACACCATTCATGAGGCCATCAGGAATACTCTCTGAAGTTCAGTGGCAGCAGGGGTGAGCTGGACTTACTGACAGCAACGGGAAAATGGAACCTGGAGGAAATAGAGGCCAGGTGGCAGCGCTTAACCACTGGAAGTGGGGGGGGCTGCAATGGCCATAATGACTGGCAATGTCAGAGGGGCAGCCCTGGGGGGAATTGTGGAGATGGTCAGTAGACTATGGCTAAATAGATGAGAAGCAAGGAATGCCACTTAGTAACAATCAGAAGACTATAAGAATAAAAAAGGAGACTGAAGTCAGTCACCTTAATAAAAGGTCAGGATCACTTACTCAATTACTAGCCTTGAGTCAATTTTCTGATTTGAGATCTACTGACTGAAGAAGTGGCCAGATCTCCAGGAGGAAGGGCCCTATGACCCCATGGCAAGTGTACTCTCTAATGACTTCATCAGTCCTTCCTCAAAAAGACCTGTGACCATTTTCTGCAGTGACTGTACACAGGGAAATAGGAATACCCAGACGTTTCAAGAGGTATTGGACACGGAGTTACAATTGACACTTAGAGTCCCCAAATGTTATTCTAACTCCCTAACAAATGGAGACCAGGTTAGTCTGATTTACAGTGGATTCAAGGGTCCATGGACCTATACTTGGCAGTTGGAGTAACTCTTACATGAACCCCTGGCCTGTGGGTAAGAGCTTGCATAGTGAGAAGATCAAGTGGAAGTTTCCAAAGTTAGTAAAAACAATATCACATCCAAAGGTTTTTTTCTTTGATTATTTGTCTTCTGAAGGAGATGGATGATGGAAATTACTGCCACCATTTAAGATCTAAAGGATGCAGGGGGGTGGTTCATATCACATTTCTATCTAATTTACAAGTTGAAATCCCACAGATACAAGATAGATCATGGAGAATGAATGTACACCACAGGTTCAACCAAGTATTAGCCCTGATTTCAATGCTGTTTCAGACATTGTATATTTATTATTATTATTATTATTATTATTATTATTAAAATATAGTTGGCTTACAATGTGCCAATTTCTGCTGTACAGCAAAGTGACTCAGTCATAGATACATGATTATTTTTTAATAGTATTTTCCATCATCATCTGTCCCAGGAGATTGGATATAGTTCCCTGTGCTATACAGTAGGACCTTGCTGTCTATCCATTCTAAGTGTAACAGTTTGTATCTACTAACCCCAAACTCCCAGTCCATCCCACTCCCTCCTCGTCCCCCTTGGCAACCACAAGGTCATTCTCTGTCAGACATAGTATCTTTGCTACAGCCAATTAATAAGGTCTCAGGTAGATGGCTATTGAGTTGACCTCTGCTTCTTTCTACGGCAATCAGACAATCAAAAGATCAGAAACAGTTTGCATTTACATTGAACAAACAACAAAATTTATTTAGTCTTGCCCCACGTTCTGTTAATTTTCCCACTCGGTGTTGTAGTATAATCTGAAGAGATCTGAACCATCTCGAAACCAAGAGAGTGAAAACAAGAATAGCCTCCCTTGCCATCACCCTCAGTGACACCACCCCCCCACCCCGCCACGGGATTTTTGCACTTCCCATCCCCATAACTCTGGGCTTTGCAAAGTTAGAGGTTCTAGTCTCCAGAGAGGGTACACACTTATCAGGGGATACATCATGTATCCCATTGAACTTCAAGGTACAGTTTCCACCTGTACATTTTGGACTTCTAGTATCCAAGGATCAGCAGGTGAGGGGAGAAGTCACCATTTTGGCAGGATTGATTGTCCTTGATAATTCTGGTAGAGGAGGGAGGACTACTCTGACACAATGGGGACAGAGGAGAATATGTTTGAAATGCAGTAGAACCAACTGGGGACCTTTGCTCAGTGGTCCTGGGGGCTCAGACCCTTCAGCAATGAGAGATTGGGGTCTCGCATTGGGCAAACCATCAGGACCTGACCAGGCAACACTGAAAGTGAGGGCAACTTGGAGTGTATAGAGGAGAGGAGAAAGGCAATGACCAACTGCAGAGATGGGGCTGTAGTTCACCCAACTAACCTCTTCTGATTTTCTCCTCTAGAGGAGATGCCACCAGGCACTGAGGATATGCTGCTTGCTGAACATGTGTAGAGAAACGGAACTGTGTGGCACAAAGCAGTGGACATGGCAGCCATGGAAGTCTCTCTTCAAGAGAAGGTGCTCTAAGGAGGATGGTTCATGGGAAGCTTCCAGATGGGCATCTTCAGATCTGACACAGCATTTACCTGAGGGCTTGATTTTCAAGGGTTGCTCCTACCCACTGACCAAGCATGGTAAGGAGACTAGAGTTGGGCCGTAGCTGCCCAAAATGGGACTCTTCTAGTGGGCAGTCTTTGCACAGGGGCTTCCTGTTGACCTGGCTGAGACTTTATCAGTTTCACCCCAGTCTCAACCTCCTCCTACCCACTTTTCCTTTTCCCCCTCTCCTTACACAGCTGTCAGCCCCACATAGGGGTCTGAAAGCTCTTTATGCCTCCTCTGGCTTCCTCTCCCCTGTACCCTTCACAAACATTGCCTTTCTGCATGCTTTATTCTGCTTGGCTTCTGCTTCTCTGAGGACCCAAGTAGGCACAGGAGACCGTGGAAAATGGTTAAAAAAAAAAATCTTCCATAAAAAAAAAAGTAAGTGGAAAAAAAAATCCATTGCTAGATGGAAAAGTGATTGGGAAGGTATTCACTTAGCCACTTTCTGGATGTTTTCAGAAATTCAAGGAAACAAGAATAACTATCAAAGAGAAACTCTTTAGCTGAAAGCTATTTTCGAGTGTCTCCATAATTCCAAGTTGTATTAACTTGTGTGAAAGCTCTTAGAGTTGTCAGATCAAATGCTCGTTCTTTGCCATGATTTGGAAGTTTCCCTGCCAAAGTGACAAAGGACAATAATTGAACTTGTGGTCCTGAATCTTGGTTGGAAGAGAATTGGCTCAAACCTTCTCCCTCCCCATGCTCTCTGAGAGCATCCAAGGCAGCATTTCCCTTGACTTCCAGGGGAAGTCGAGGAAAAGCATTAATACATTGCATCTACAACCAGATAGGGTCCCTGCTAACACTCTTTAAAAAGCAGTTAGATGACTTGCCACTTTCACTCCATGATGTGCCAAAAAGTAAGATATAATTGTAAACCGAATTGCTGAAACTAGAGGCCAAACTGAAAAAGTGACATCCCTTGCCTTTGGTGAAAGAAATATAAATAAGGCCAAATAGGAAACGGTTGAGAAAAAAAAACAGAGGCTAAAAAAAGGTCTGAAAGAGAAGAGGACTCTGCTGATTATAAAAGAAGCAGCAGGTGCACTGCCTGCAATGGACCATCTTCTCATGTCTATATTTTTTGAGTAACAGGCTTAAAGCTACTGGAAAAAAAAGTTAACCACACTCATTTTTCTTCTCCCAAGTCAATAAATGGAAAAAGGAGCTATCTATGACTCCGTTGAATCAAATCTTCTGTCATTCCATGAATGGAGGAAATAAGGAGAGGATGAAAATGGCCTTTGTTCCAATGATAACGGCGCCCGTGGCTGAGCATGAGCAACATGCCTGGAGTTTTTCGTAGCTGCTCTCACCCCCAAGGGCACTGCAAGGTGAGTCTAATTTTCCCCACTGTACAGAGCTCAGCAGACTTAGAGATGTCAGGGAACATTTCCATGTCACGAAGCTTGGACAAGGTAGAGTCCAGCCCGGTGTCTCTGTTTCCAAAGCGAGTCCATCCTCTCACCTTCTCTCCTTCAGGTGAGAGAAAGATGGAGGAGAGGCAGGAAAAGGCTGGGGGGGAATCGTATTCAGACCAATGGCAGATCCTTGCAAGGAAAGGAAAGCAAACTCGGCACCATGAGTTTTACAACATTTGGAAGCAGAGGAAGCCACACTGACAGCTGTGGGGACACTGTAGGATCTGAGGGATGATCTTAGCAGGGAGCATTTAAAGAACAGGCAGGTAATTCTTCCTCTGCTGAACTCCTTTTCCCTTCATTTGAACACATCATCTGGCCTGTATTAAGGCTTAGTAGATGTTTTGAATCAATAAGTAAATTTGTACCTCTATCAAAATAGCAGTGGCTTTTAGCCTTGTATTATAGGTACTTCTTTGTGCTTTAAATCTCTCATCCTGGGCAGTCAGTATCTGAATAGCAATAGACTCTTGCATTTACATAGCACTTTATAGTCAGATTTTGTGTACATCATTTTATTCAGAGCAATTCTATGAAGTTTGAAAGGCATTCTCTCTTCATTTCAAAGAGTTTGAGGAGTTCCTGTCATGGCTCAGTGGTAACAAACCCGACTAGTATCCATGAGGGAGTGAGTTCAATCCTTAGCTAAGAATCCAGTGGGTTAGGGATCCAGCATTGCTGTGAACTGTGGTGTAGGTTGCAGACACGGCTCGGATCCCACATTGCTGTGGCTGTGGCCGGTAGCTGCAGCTCTGACTCAGCCCCTAGCCTGGGAACTTCCATATGCTGCAGGTGCAGCCCTAAAAAGAAAAAAAGACTTTGAGGTTCAAAGAGATTAAGTGATTTACCCAAAGTCATCTACCAATGGGGAAACCTTGCTCTTGAACTAAGAATTTCTAACCTCACATCTGTTTTCTTTTGAATATGCAGTCTTCTCTTAGAAACCTTCCCCTTCTGACTCATCACTGCAGTTTAACACAGCCAAGCCCTACACCTTACTCACGAGAGTGTTCCATACATATCTGTTGGATCACTTTTATGAATGAATGACCGAGGAGGAAAGGAATAAATGAAACTTCATAAAATGACCAAATGTGGTTTATCTTTGGGCAATTTGACTCTCAGATCTGGATGAGAGGTGTTCTAGAAAATTATTCTGTCTCCTCACATTTCCCTTAAATAAATGTCCTCCCTGATGTCCTCAAGGGAGATAGTTTTACTGCCCTTTCTGCTTGAAAAATGTTTGTGTGTGGTCCTTTGAGAGAACCAAAATCTCTCTAATCAGTTCCTAGTAGTTTGGGGGATGACTCTGAGCAAATATCCCGTTAATTGAAAGAAGAATGTTGTCATCTGCCACAGAGATTTCTCATCATGTTTCATCAAATTCAAAACAGCCCCGTTTGGAATTCTTTTAGGAGCAGCGTAATTACACCGCATCCTATGGTGTTTGGAAGTAGCGCTCACAATTTGCATCACTGTCGTGAGTGGGAAGTGATCCATGCTAAATCGGGGCTGGGCCAGATGGGTCTTGCTAAGACCCTCTTCCCTCCCTCTTCAGCTCCATTAAATTAAGCCGTCCCTATGTGTATGCAAAAGACATAAATCAGTCTTTGCCTTCTGTGTATTAAAGAAATGCATCCGCTTCCATTAATTAAAAGTCAAGTGCTTCTGTTTACAGTGATCAGGGCAAAACAGACGCTTCTGCCAGAGAATTCCAGAGAAGCAGATCCTGGTCAGATGCCACAGGCCTCAGCAGGCTGGGCACCAAGAGGGACTTAGATATGAATGAGCCCGTCCTTGTCTTGGGAGGTAAGGGACAGCATCTCAGCACACCAAGGTCCTAGGCCTCTATTTCCTTGCTGCAAAGTGGCCCCATCCTGGGGACCTGGCTGGTCTTCTCCACAGGGTCACTGAACACAAGGCCCTGACTGATGAGTAGGAGCCCCTGGGCTTGCCAGTCGTATGTAGCCGCACACACTTTGTTCTGGGGTCTCCAGTTTCCTCTCGGCTCTGACAGTAGTTTCTAATTGTCCTTTTCATTCCAATGCCTATCTCCTCCCACCCCTACGCACCCTTCCCCCAGCACACATACCTGCTCGTGACCTTTTAGTGCTGTCTTCCTCTAGCCTTCTCTCCTTGCAGGTGTTGTTAAGTCATGCATTAATCATTGACATCTTAGAAAGAAGTTTAGCCAATGTGGTTCCCCTTATATACAATATTATATGTTGTAGGTATCTATGTGTATTATATGGAGTATATGTATCATATATATTATATAGTATGTACTCCATATATTTAGTATATATGTATATAATATATAAATACATATAGTATGTGTATATCTAGATAAATATGCATATACATATATAGTTTAGTTCCTCAGTATGGGAAAAACATGTTTTGTACCTGATTAATTTTCAGACTTTATTCTTATGTATCAATGTTCTTCTTCTACCATAGAATACATGTCATCATAGACAAATTGGGGGACATTCTTAAAGGAAGAGTAAAAACCTCTCACCTACAATCCTATCCCTCAAATTGACCGCTATAAATATTTTGGTCTATTTTTCCTTCTCTTTTCCACTTACAAAATTATGAATTTTTCCTTATAAGAAGGTGTAGAGAATAAGAAAATATTCATATATATACTCAATTGAAGAAAAGAAATTTAGATGTATAATTTTCTTTCTTACCAGAGCTAGCTAGTATCCAAAATTTGATGTCTATTGTGTTTAGTGTGCATTTCTTTATCCTTTACAACAAAGGTATATATCTATAAACAAAATATGATGTTGCTTACATACTCTTAAGTTTCAGGTAAGTGGTATTCTCCTACAGCTTGTTTTTAAATTCTTCTACAACTTGTGTTTTTGCTCAAATTATGCTTTTTGAAAATTAACTATGTCGGTACAGGTAGATGTGTACATTCACTTTGACTGCTGTGTAATATTCTTGTGTAAGAACAAATACACCACCCCTGAGTCCCCATTCTCCTGGGGCTAGGCATGTGACTCACTTTCAAGTCTTCTGCTACCACAAGCAGTGCTCCGGTGTACACTGTCTGTGACTCCCAGCACACGGGGGAGGGCTCTCCAGGGGATGAAGCCTGGTTCCACCCACTGTGGGCTGAGGGAGAGCGTAGGGGACAGACATGGCTGCTCTGACCAACCCCTGTGGAAGGGAGGAGGCAGTGCTCATGGCAGGAGGCAAGGTTGTGTAGTGACACTCCCCGATTGTGTCTTCTGATGTTCAGAATTCACAGCCCAGGCAGTAGACAAGTCAGGAGCTGATACAAGACTTTCAAAAATAACTTTGCAGGAGTTCCTGTCATGGTGTAAAGGAAACAAATCTGACTGGCATCCTTGAGGGCCTCACTCAGAGGGTTAAGGTTCTGGCGTTGCCATGAGCTGTGGTATAGGTCTCAGATGCCACTTAGATCTTGTGTCACTATGGCTGTGGTACAGGCCAGTGGCTACAGCGCCAATTCGACTGCTAGCCTGGGAACCTCCATATGCCAGGGATGTGGCCCTAAAAAAGACAAAAAAAAAAAAAAAAAAAAAAAAAAAAAAAACTTGCAAAAATCCATGTCTCCGTGTAAATTCAGACCCAGCATATGGTCCACCTCACTTACCTGGATCCCTTACATCAACCTTTGGCACAGAGCAGTGCAGCAGAAAAAAACTTGAGAATGGTCAGATAAGCAAATCTAAACACTGAAGCTCAGGAACTTTAATGAGAAGAGGGATGACGGGCCCCCAACTGGAAACTGCTTACTTTCTTCATTTAGGCTTGATTCTGACAATCTTGGTTGTGTTTCGACCCAGTCCGAAGTAGATGAGAGGTAGAAATTTTAATGCAGGGAGATTGACCAGGGAAGACAGCAGGCAGAAAAGAATTGTGACTCCCTAACGCTGCCCTCCTGTGTTTATCCTCTCCGGGGGGATGAATGAGAAAAATGGAGTCAGGCATAAGAATTGAGGCAACCAGTTTAATGTAGGGCAACTAGTTCTTTCTACACAACTTGAAAACTCAGTCATCAAGAAAAAGCCTTGGACTTCTCTGGTGGCCTAGTGGTGAAGGATCTGGTGTTGTCCCTGCTGTGGCCTGGGTTTGATCCCTGGCCTGGGAACTTCCATATGCCAGAGGAGTGGCCAATAAGAAAGAAAGAAAGAGCCTTAAACTCTTTGTGATACATTTTAGCAATGTTTCCATTGAAACTTGGGTATTTGGAAATTTTAACTATGGGACAAAATAATCCTCGATGTCTGCATAGTTTGCAATTTAGTAAACACCTTCACAAGACGTGTCTTCACTGGGCAGCATTTTGCTTAAGCGCAAAGAAACTGAGGCCCAGATAGGCTTAAATATTTTGCCCGGGTTGGCAGAGCCGTGGTTCTTCTGGCGCCTCACCTTGCATGTTTCCTGCCTGGCAGGGGCCCCTTCTTTTCTTGGAATCCTTGCCCGAAGAACTGGGCCAAGGTGCTTCGGGGTCAAGGCTAAGAACACCAAAGTGACACAGGTGACTTCTCTGTGTGGTGGTTAGAACACGCACTCCAGGGTGGGACAGACAAAGTGGGACTCCTGGCTCAGGGACTTAACTACTAGTGTAACCTGTCTGGACCGCCATTTACATGCCTGTAGTAAAGGGATCATAGCCTATCTACATCGTAGGGTTATGGGATGATTAAATGAGTTAATTCGTATAAAGTAGTTAGACAAATTCTTACTGGTAAGCAGGAAGTATGCTACTCCATCCCCCAGCCTGTAATAATATAGGTGTGCCTCTAGAGTATTTAGGACATAAATTATAGTTCAATTATAGGAAATGAATAGAATAATACTTCCCAGCCTTCCATAGAATATTTTAATGCTTCTGCACTATTTTATTATTAAGTATGTTCTGTTCCAGTAGTTTCCTTTTTTTAAAGTTAGGTTTCTGGCTCAACAAATAAATTTTTATAAAACATTAAACATAAAAATGATACACTGTTAAATATAAAAATGTTTGTTTGAACACTGGCAAATGGGTGCAGTCTGCCCATGCTTTGGATTCACGGTGTGGTTCAGGTCCCCGTGTCTGCCGAAATTTGGACATGGTCTTAATGACATTTTAGTAAAAACATTTAAAGTATGTAAACAGAGCTATGCTCCCCGCCCCCACCCCTACTCACAAGCTGGTCGGGGGCAGGGGGCGGGGGGGCGGCCCACTTTAGGGAAATCAAGTCACTGCTTTTCAAAATTATACAAATGTCTTTATTGTTGCCACCTGTGCAGTGTTTATAGGAAGCCACCACAGAATGTTCCTATTCTAGTGGCAGCTGGGGTGGTTGGAGAGGCAGTTGGAAAGCTGTGAAAAACTCACATTCAGTCTTTAGCAACTAAGAATATTAATATTATTTGATGCAAAACGCTCCCTTTTCCTTATAATATTCTGGAATAGGCTAGGAAAGTCAGAAGGAAGAGTGAGCTGCTCCGTGGGAGCCAGTGACAACATCTTTTTTCTTGCAGCTCAACAGGAAGTGTGACCAACCCTTCTCCTCTCTTGGTTCTCTTCTGATTATATGATTATTTCCACTTATGCTCATAATTGCTATGAAATTCTAATCATAATATGAATACTATTTTGTAGTCTTTGTTTTTCACGGATCATAAGCAATTTAAAAATGTTTCTACAAAGTCTTTCCTTTTCTCCTTTAAAGTTGTACAGTATTTTATCTTATAAATCCAGTGCAAGTTTATTTGACTCTATCATTGAGCATTTCCCAATATTTTCCTAAAAATATACTTTTATGCCTAGTTTTTTCTTTTTCTTCTTCTTCTTTGGAGATATTAACCTTTCTCAAGATTAGGATTAAGAGATCAAAGAATATGGACACTTTGTGGGTTTTGTCACATAACACTGTTAGGACTTCTAAACAATGTCCCACAAACCTGTTGTGTGGAGGTGGTTCTTTTTAAGAGCGGACAAAATAGAAGTTTATATTTTCAAGAAGAGAAAGGCAAGATATGAGAATTATTAACCAAAAAAAAAAAAATCATGAAGGAAGGGCTTTAAGGGCCCTTTACAAATAGGACATAAATGGTCTTGAAATATATGAGGTGAGTCCGAGAAGGGTCATGGAACAAGAAGATACCACTTCACCTTTAAAAGGAGATTGCTTTCTTATAGAGAATGGATAAAAAAGATCCTACTGTATAGCACAGGGAACTATATTCGAAAACCTGTTAAAACCAGAATGGAAAAGAATATGAAACAGAACGTGTGTGTGTGTGTGTACAGCAGAAATTAACACACCATTGTAAATCAACTATACGTCAATAAAATAAAATTTTTTAAAGAGATTGCTCATGTAGGAAGCTAATCTATAAAATAGGCTATTACCTCTTTCTTTAACTTTCAGGGCATCCAGCAGAATCATTCCATAATTTAGCCTATTGGCCATGAAGTTTTACGACTGGTATTTTTTGATACTTTGGTCCTCATACACTTCCCATTTATTTTAATCATTTGAATGGGTCCTTGATTGGGTGGGTAGATACTTTTCCCATCAGAAGAGTTCGAAATGAGCTCACACTAGACCTTTGGATTGCCAAACACTGGGGTTTATTTATTGACTCAATAAATGAAAGAAGGGAGGAGATGTCATTTTTGAAAGAGTCTGAGCTTTAATTTCTATTAGTGGATTTCATTTAAATAACTAAACACCCCACATGTGTATTGCTGCTGACAATGTTGAGTTGAGCGTCTCTTGCTCTAAGATCCCAGGATGCCACCACCACACCCCCAGGGAGTCATCTTCTATTTGCCAGTCCTTAAAGAGAAGCTCACCATGATGGATTTTCTCTCTTGGAGCAGGTGGAAAACATAGCTGTGAATCCTTGCAGAATCCCAAATTCAAAAGCATGTTAGACTTCCAAAACTACAAGTCAGACGTTTGTAACTTAAAATGTCATTTCCCATTAGAAAAAATTCTAATAATGACATCTCACTTCTTAATCATGTTTGTTTGTTTTTTTTTTTTTTTTTTTTTTGTCTTTTTGCTATTTCTTGGGCCGCCCCTGCGGCATATGGAGGTTCCCAGGCTAGGGGTTGAATCGGAGCTGTAGCCACCGGCCTACTCCAGAGCCACAGCAACGCGGGATCCGAGCCGCGTCTGCAACCTACACCACAGCTCACGGCAACGCCGGATCGTTAACCCACTGAGCAAGGGCAGGGACCGAACCTGCAACCTCATGATTCCTAGTCGGATTCGTTAACCACTGCGCCACGACGGGAACTCCTTCTTAATCATGTTTAATAGCTTTTAGAGATAGTTCAGGTGGTTCAAATGGGTATGTGATTTCATGCGATCCTCATAACAGTTTTGGGTAGGGAGTATTGTTAGTCTACATTGCAGATGGTGCGGGGAAAAAGAGGCAGAGAAACAGTGTAAGCTTTTCAAGTTCATGGAGCTAGTGAGCAGTAGAACCAGACCTCTGACTTGAGTCCTTGGACTCTAAGCCCAGCCTCTTCCCATGTCAACACTGTTGGCCAAGTTCCTGGTTCAACACATAAAAGGCTGTTTTACCCACAATTATTTTTTCGTCTTTTTTTTTTTTTTTTTAGGGCCATATCCACAGCATATGGAAGTTCCCAGGCTAGGGGTCTATTCGGAGCTGTAGCTGCCTGCCTATACCACAGCCACAGCATCTTGGGATCTGAGCTGTATCTGCGACCTACACCGCAGCTCATGGCAATGCGAGATTCTTAACCCACTGAGTGAGGCCAGGGATCCAACCTGCATCCTCATGGATACTAGTTGGGTTGGTTACCACTGAGCCACGACAGGAACTCCTACACACAATTATTAGCACTGCAATTTAGGGAAAAGTTTTGCCTAAACTTTCAGGATTGGAGCAGACACTAGGATATGAAATGATATATATAATCTAATGATGTGACGTCAACCCTGCTAAACTTGTCCTTTGAGCCCTTGGGCTCTTTCCCTGCCTCCCCACCTCACCCCATGCTCTTTTCACTGGCCCAGCTCCAGGGAGACTAAATCAGATTATCCAGAATTGTTGTCCAAGAATTAGTATTTAAAAAAAAAAAAAAAAAAAAGAAAAACCAACACAAAAGAAGACAGACAAAATGGAAAGGTGAACCAATTTCTTGCGTAAGAAAACAGGAAGACGTAACAACTTGAAGATGTCATTTTCTCCTACACTAACCTGTATGTTAATACCTCAAAACAATACTTCAAGGAAAAAAAAAATTGGAAGCAATTCACTGATGCTGAAGTTTGCCTGGGAAAACTAACAAGCATGGGGCCTCACTTTCTGAAAAGGGAGGCTAGTAGGAGCCCTACAGGACGGATTTTATACCATGATATGAAGAAGCCAGTCTCTTCCTTCAAACTGCTCTGGCACCTTCCTCAGACACAGGCCAAGGTGATCTGCAATCACGGTGTTTACCTTCCTCAAATCAGCACTGAATTCCTGAGACAAAATTCTAGCTGTGAATAGAAAAAGAGGGGTCAGACATAAGAATGACTGGCTTCTAAGGAACATTGGAGAGACAATGGCTTAAAAGATTTAAGAAGATGCATCTGGATGAAGGTGTGTGGGAAAAGGCACACATATACTGCTGGTGGGTGTTGATGTTCAGATACACGTGTAAAATATCATATATATGGGGTCTTCCTTCTTGAAAAATCTATTTTCTAATCTTTCAGCAATGTCATTCCCTTCTGCACTTCTGAGCCTCCATGGTCTTCAAAAGCTTCCAATTTTGCAAATTTCTTGAATTTGAGGAGGAGTGGGGCCTTACAGGAAGAACAGTGTGCAGGAAAACTCTCCTGGGTGTATTATTTGTAAAGCATGTATTTTCGAGTGTTAACTGGCCTCGTCCAAGTCCTAATTTGCTGCAACATTCTTGGTGTACGGTCATCATCCCATATTTAATGCAATTATTAAAGGCTTCTCTCATAGATGTCCTGGTTTGGATGGTAAACTCTATGGTCACTCTATTTAAGGCATCTTAGTGTAGGGGGATGATAGCTTTGTCTAGATGAACTCGCATTTCTAAGATGTGGAAGAGGTTTTCCCACACCCCACGTTCCTTTGTCTTGGGTTGGCTCGAGGGCTTTTGGGGACTTGAGCCTGAGTTAGCCTCGAGTGCTCATAAACAAGAGGGGATCCCTGAGTGTTCCATCAAATGCATCCCCTCTAAGCTGCCACTGCCACTTGTCTAATTGGAACAGAACATGTGTGTGTGTGTGTGTGTGTGTGTGTGCGCACGCGTGCACACGCACGCGTGTATACCCGTGAATGGATGTGGTAGGAACCTAATCCATCTTTCTATGGGTCAGCATAAAAGTGGAAATACAGGGAGAAATGCTTTTTTTTTTTTTTTTTTTGTCTTTGGCTTTTCTAGGGCCGCACCCGTAGCATATGCAGGTTCCTAGGCTAGGGGTCTAATCGGCCACACCAGATCCGAGCTGCACCTGCAACCTACACCACAGCTCACGGAAACACCAGAGTCTTAACCCACTGAGCAAGGCCGGGGATCAAACCCGCAACCTCATGGTTCCTGGTCAGATTCGTTTCTGCTGCGCCACTACAGGAACTTCGAGAAATGCTCTTTATTGCTGGAATTACCTTCTCCATCTGTTTGCAATACAAAGGAAGGAGAGGGAGAGAGAGGGATATTGAGATGGATGTAAAGCCACCACCGACTCCAGGGTCCTCTCCCTCCCCAGCCCCTCACCCCCACCCTTGCGCACACGCTTCAGTGAGAGGGGCTCTGTAGGAACCGGTTCTGGAAGAGGCGGCCTGTCTCGAGCTGCTGTACAGCGCCCCTGTGACGTGGCCGTTTCTATAGAGACCAGTCGCTTTCCTAAGAAAGCTGGTAAGCAGGAAACCTTAGCAACCGGTTGAAGGCTTTTTTTTTTTGTCTTTCTTTCTTTTTTTTTTTAATATGAGGATTTTCTGTACTTGAATTCAAAAGGCCCCTCCCTGGGAAAGCAGCTTTGTGGCAGGCAGGAAAGGGCAGGCTAGTTTGCCTGGAGGCTGAGAATTTGGAAATAAGATTTGAAGGCTGCTGGTGGACCAGGGAGGAGAGCAAGGAGGAGAGGCTGCTGTTTGCTGTGCCAGGCTGGCTGGTGACAGCCTGAATTCATCTCCAGCCTGCTGTCTGGGAGCCCACCGCTGCCAATTAATCCACAAAATGATACCCCTAGGGACAAAACAAAACTGTGATCACCTTAGTAACCTCGTCACGCTTTCACCTGGCAAATTCCAGGCATTAGTGGCAAGAAAGGTCAGGAGCTCAGGGGTGCAAATCTGAGAGCTGTGCCACACAGCAAACCTGCTTACTTGGCACTCAGTAGGCGTCCCCTTTAACTGACGTTTGGTTCCTGCCTCTTCCCATCAAGTCAGCGCAAACATCACTTCTTTTTTTTTTTAAGTTTTTTTTTTTTTTTTTTTGCACTAGGATATAGTTGATTTACAGTGTTGAGTGAATTTTTGCTATGCAGCATAGTGATATAGTCAGATATACACACATTCTTTTTCTCATACTATCTTCTACCATGGTCTATCCCGAGAGATTGGATATAGTTCTGCGTGCTGTACAGTAGGACCTCATTGCTTATCCATTCTAAATGTAATAGTTTGCATCTACCAGCCTCAAACTCCCCGTCCATCCCACTTCTTTCTCCCTCCACTTTGGCAGCCACGAGTCTGTTCTCCATGTCTGTGAGGTGGTTTATATTCTCTAATACCATACACAAAAATAAACTCAAAGTGGATTAAAGACCTAAAGGGAGGGGCAGATACTATAAAATTATCCTATAAGTCAAATGCTCTTTGACATAAATCATAGCAACATCTTATTTGATCCACCACCTAGAAGAATGATAATAAAAACTGATGGGACCTAATTAAACTCAAAAGCTTTTTCCCAGCGAAGGAAACTATTTCAAAAATGAAAAGACAACAGAATGGGAGAAAATCTTTGCAAACAATGACACTGACAAGGGCCTCATCTCCAGAATATACAAACAACTCATACAACTCAACAACAAAAAACCAAAAACAACCCAACTGAAAAATGGGCAGAAGACCTAAACAGACATTTCTCAAAAAAAGACGCATGGATGGCCAGTAGGCATATGGAAAAATGCTCAACATCACTAATTATAAGAGAAATGCAAATCAAAACTACAATGAGGTACCACTTCATACATCACTTCTTTTTTTAAATTTATTTTTAAATTATTATTATTATCAAAGTACAGTTGATTTCCAATGTTTCATCAAGTTCTGTTGTACAACTAAGTGACCCAATCACACACATCGCTTCTTAAGGAAAGTCTTCTTAATCAGAGATTGCATTTGGCTGCACCTAAATAGCCCCTACTGAGTAGTTTAACCAAATGGGTGCTTTCCTACAAAGCCGGAGAGCGGACAGTTCAGGGGGCTGCCAGCTTCATGCCGTCACCCACCTCCCGGCTCCCTCTGTCTCTCTGCCTGTCCATTCCTGGAATGTGTCCCTCCACGGTACAGGAGGGACCACCTCCCCACATCATTCCAGGCAGGGTGGAGAAGCAGAACTTCAGGAAGACAGGGCTGGCCCCACATCAAAAAGTAACACCTTTCCCAGCAGATTTCTAGTTGTCATTGGCCAGAACTGATTAAATGGTTCTAGCCCCGCGGGAGGCTGTGATGTGTGTTTTTTCAGCTGAGCAAATTGCCACCATTATCAAAACAGTGGTTATGTTTTAAGGGCAAAGTGAAGAATAAGTGTGGGCAAACAGCTAGTGGCATCTGCCGCACCTTCCCCTGATGGCCTCCGGCAGTGGTGTGCTGGGACGTGTTTAACAACCAGCTATCTTGGACAGAAAAGGACACTGGTTTGTAGTGCTGGCCAATTTCTGCAGTATGAAAGCCTCCATCATAGCCAATTTCAAGTTCTCGATTTGATGTCACTGAACAGAGTTGGAGAGAGATACGCAGCAAGATGTCACTCCATAGTGTTATAGATACAAGACATAAGTAATCTGAAGTGCATGGATAGTAGTGAAATGTAAAACAGGAAACGATGAGTTTAAAAAAATTTTTTTTGTCTTTTCATCTTTTTTTAGGGCTGCACCTGTGGCATATGGAGGTTCACAGTCTAGGGGTCTAATTGGAGCTACAGCTACCGGCCTACACCACAGCCACAGCAATGCCAGATCCGAGCCATGTCTACGACTTACACCACAGCTCACGGCAACGCCGGATCCTTAACCCACCGAGTGGGGCCAGGGATCGAACCCACAATCTCATGGTTCCTAGTTAGATTTGTTTCCACTGTGCCATGACAGGAACTCCGAGTTCTAAATACTGATTATCTTGTTTTTAACACAGGTTATTCAGTTATGAGTTTACATAATCTAATTCTTAATGGAGGCTGCCTTTAGCAACTGGCTCATACCATTCCTGGAAAATGAACAACTCCCTCTCCCTAGCTGGTGTGCACTGACCCCCCCCACAGCACTGCTTCGTGGATGTCTGCCTTTCCTGCCTTGAACTTATCACAGTTTATAACCATTAGGCTATTTGTGTGATTTCAAGGTTAGTATTTATTTCCCCCAATAGACTGTAAGCTCCACTGGGCCAATGTTTGTGTCTGGTTTTGCTCACAATGTCTGGAACACAGCAGGTGTTCAATAAATATTTGAATGAATAAATGAATCAATTCAGTGTGGAACAAGGAAGTATATATGTGTGTGTATATATGTATCAATAAATTAAAAGGTGATTTCTGCTGCTTCTGTCCTCCAAGACCTAAAAGCTCTTATATCTCTGCCTTTGGTTCTCTTTGCTCTTATCCTTCAGTACTAGTGACATTTTTAAAAGCATCTTAATTCCAGTACTTTATTAAGGTACAAATGGGTGGTGGAGACTTAATGTCCTTTTTTCAACATCTGTTGTTCATTCTGGTTACCTGTGCAGGAAAGACAGAGCCTAGAGCAGCTGAACGGTATGTTGTGGCTTCTGCTTTTGGAACTGTTTGTGTTCCCTTACCCCCATGTCCTCTCTGGATCTGATTCTCCAAGGAAGTTTATAGAGAGAGACTTCAGGAGTCCCATTAAGAAGGCAACATACATTCTGGGGCCAAATGTGGACAGGTCTGAGGTCTTCTGTATTCAAAAAACCTGGGAGCAAAGCATTACTCAGTTTTCCTCTCCGAAAAGGGTCTCTGCCTCTGCTCTACTGACATACGTTGGAAATCTAGAAGCAAGACAGAGCATTCCTAGCTTAGAATCTCAGCCCCACTGACCCCAGGTTTCCCCGTAGCTCCTGACCCTTGGGACATCTTTTAGGAGATTAAGATCTGGTTGCCGTTCTGAGCTAAGTTTTTGCTTGGGATTCAGGAGCCCAGTGCTTCAGTCCCCAGTACTAGGCAGGAATGAGACTATGGGAAAATTGATCCCCCCTCCAACTCTCTGGAGACAATGGAGCATAGTGATGAAATAAGGAAGGAACATGGAAAATGGGGTAAAAGATCACTGAGTTGTCTAGTCCCCATGGCTGGTGCCACAGCAGAAGAAGGGAAAGTTGGAATGTCCCCTGCACACATCTCTGTGTTGGGCTCTGACCTTATGACTCTGGCCACCCTCAAGTTTTCTGAGTCCTGCATCCAGCTATTTGTCTTAAAACCTATTCTTCATGTTCTGCTTTTAAATCCAAATTCCCTGAAAGATGGTTTTCAGGACTGACAGTCTGCACCACATTAACAACTTTTCTAAATGAGATGCAAACAAACATCACCTAGCAGAAAGAGGATGAAATGGCCTGTAATGGGACTGGACGATTTGGGGTATACTCAGTAAAGCTTAAAGATGAGCTCATGTGCTCACGTGATATGGAAAGGTCAGCTTTCTGAAACCAAGAGCAGGATGGAAGCGGTAGCCTCATTTTCAGGCTATAAGGAAACAGAGTTTATCAAAATGACATCAGGCAGAGCCCATGACTTGATTGATTAGAAACCGCTACTCTTGAGCTCCTTTACTGCTTTCAGGGACTGGGAGCCTCTAAAAAAGAAGTACAGACTTAGTTCCAGGACCTGATGCAAATTTTGCATTTATTGCGAAGAGGCTGTTATCTAAGCCTAGGGTCCCAGCATGCACAAAGACCTTCATTCAGGTAACTACTTCTGCTTGACGTGCCTAAGGAAGTGTTTAATGCTTGGTTTTTGCAGGCTGATCAGCAACACCACTCCTCTAGTGGCAGGAACCTGAATTGCAGGCCCAGTGCCTTGGAGGGACCCATCCGTGGAGGAAAGGGGTTATGTCTCACAAATTGGAATATTACAGAAACTTACATTTTTTTATAGGACTTACAGCCTTAAAAGTTCTTTTGCATGCACTCTCTCTTTTGACTCTCACAACCAGCCTGTGAAAAACAGCTTGCATTTCATTTTTCAGATGAGGATAAAAAAAGATAAGCTGTTTGTTCAAGACCACATAGCTATTGATGGACTCAGATCTCCTACTTTAAATTTAGGCCTCTTTCTACTCCATCGTGCTTCTGTACTCTTCTGTACATCTAAGTGAACTGTTCTGTGTCTTGTCCAGGTCTGAGATGTAACTACAATGTAGAAATGAATACAATTGTCCCTTGTCCAAACACTGGACGGCCCCTGTCCTAGGCAGCAGTTGAGGAAACATAGCTTTACAAGGAAATGCTTTTACCTTAAATGACAAATGAAGGCAAGTGGACCAGAGGTTTCTTACTTGATAGATCAAACCTTGGAAGCAGTCTTCTTTTCCAGACCAGGACTGGAGTTGGAAGGAACTGAAGATCCAAAGTCCTGCCCCTGAAATTTCTGTCCTATCAGTGGGTTGATGTGCATCAGTCCTTTATGAGATGAAATGGCTTTTATTTTGCAATCAGCGTAAGGCTTACAATGCAAATGATCCTGGGGGAGAGAATATATTGGCTTAAATTTGCACTAGGTTGGAAGTGATTGATTTCCTGACAACCATTTTACCGCAGTCTAGAAAGGGGGGGAGGGGAGATTTGGAATGTCATGTAGAGACAGAGCCTAGATGATGGTGACGCAGAGAGATGGAGCGTGGATGGTGGTGACGCAGAGAGACGCAGAGGACCATTTCTGAAGACGTGCCTCACCTGCAGGACTTTCTCCTGAGAAATAAACCTGCCACAGTCATCCCTCTTCCAGCCAGCTCTTCACCTTGACCCTCAGCTTTTGACTCAGCCTGTCCTTCCAGACAGAGCTTCAGCTGCTTAGCCTACTGGGCCTGACCCCAGGATGAACTCTGCATCCCACTCCCAGCTCTCCAGACTGCCTTGTGCTCTTCTCTTTCATGGCTCCTTGGAGGCCACTGAGGGAGCAGACACAGAATGGGGGGAAGCTGCTGCCAGATCTCTGCATCCTCTCACCTCCCCAGTGTATCTGAGCCTTTTCCTGGAGCTTAAGAAAATTAAGATATTGAATTAGAGGTTCTGGAAGACCCCAGTGGGCGGACATGCAGCAGAAAGCAGAACAGTTTCCTTTGCAGGGAGTGCACGTGAGAGTGAGCATTCATGGGTGTGTCCGTGTGTGAGGAGAAAGGGCAAAGGGAATGTTTTTGCTACACTTCGCTGACCTGAAATAAAAGCCAGCAGTGTTACAAGTGTCCTCCAACAGGCACACATATGCAAACCACACACAACATACACAAACACACATACCCCTACGGACTCCTTTCTGAATAGATTTTCATTTCCTGGACTTTGTGCCATAGGTTTTGTCTTTCAATGACACAGAATAGACCAAGGAAGAAAGTGACCAAACAGAAACCTTGGGTTCCTTCACCACTGATTCATCTAGTGCCCAGGGCTGGTCCACCAAGGGCGTAGCACTCTCAGCAAGACCCAGGCCCCAGCTGTTGCCCAGCACAGAGTAGGGACTGGAGTAGGCTAGGGCCTAGCCACCTTCCTGGAAGGGAAGTCCTTCCTTGCCGTGGAATTGCTCTCATTTTTATGTACATGGCAAACCACTGCTCCTAACTTTGGATGCAGTTGATTTTGTCCATGTCATTCAATCCTTTCCAATACTCAAATGCCAAGCTACAGATTTCCAGAAAAGACCCAGGCAAAACTATGTAGCCTATCCTCAGCCAGGCTCCCTGCTTCTGGGGGAAACCGGTCCAGAGGGAAGAGGAAGGGCCCTGGGCATCCCTTTATCCAAAGAATCAGTCGCAGGCCTAGTGCCCACCCTGCCAAGGCCATTGTCAGGGCTAACCCAGGAGGATGGAAGTCCAAAGTGTACATGAGGAGGTCGAGGGGCTTGTAATAGTCTGGTCTGACCTGAACTCCTTGAATCTATATTACTCACTCATCTTGTGCATCCCAGGACCAGCCTATAGGTCTGAGCTCTGGGCAGTGCAGAAAGGGTCTGGGAGAGAGTTCCCATTCTGGTGCAGTGGAAACAAATCTGACTAGTATCCATGAGGATGCAGGTTTGATCCCTGGCCTCACTTACTGGGTTAAGGATCCGGCATTGCCATGAGCTGTGGTATAAGTCGAAGATATGGCTTGGGTTCCTCATTGCTGTGGCGGTGGTGTAGGCCGGCAGCTGCAGCTGCGAATTGACCCCTAGCCTGGGAACTTCCATATGTTGTGGGTGCAGCCCTAAAAAGCGAAAATAAATAAATAAGTAAATAAAGGGTCAGGGAATGGTTGCCGAACTCTGAAGAGAAGAAGGTATAAGAACACTTCGAAGGAAAAGAAAGATGTGGCCAGTGGGTTGAATGGAAAGAGACCAGGGGAAATGAGTTACTCCTCCAATTACAAGGGACTCGTAGATGGGCTCGTGCCTGCAGCAAGGCAGCAGGTGGCTGGTCAGGGTGGAGACATCCAAGCCCTCCTGCAGTCCTGAGCAGAGGCCTGGGCTTTGCTGTTGTGCTGGAGAAGCAGGAGGGAAACCTTAAAACTTTGCTTGATTTCACGGAATGTTTCTGCTGATTAAAGGCTTAGAAGCTGCCAGAGCGCTTTAACCCCTGCTGCTTCCAAACAGGCGTGGTAGGTGAGACACGCAAAGGCTCATCTGACTTTAAAGGGAGTAGAGAGATGTGGTTCTGAAGTCCCACGCCAGCATCATGGGGCTGGAGCTGACCATTTGCTTAAAGACCAGGGCCCTGACGAGGGGATGGAGTGCCGGCGTGAGTTGCCCCCTGAGAGACTTGGGAACTGCCAGCTGAGGTTAAAAATAACATTCTGCTTTGGTTGGACTCCTGGTCTGCCAGGACCTGCAAAAGAAAAACCCATCTGGCACAGGGATGGTGTCCTGGGTAGACTGCTGAGGAGGAGAAAGAATCAAACAGGCCCGAGGAGAAATGAACTTCTAGCCTCAATGTCAACACCCCACCCCACTGTCAGGTTCCTGGGCTTGACCTGCTGGCTGCAGCGCCCACCAGGAAGACCACAATCCTTCTGTGAGAGGCCAGCTTGCTGTGGAGGTGCAGAAGAGACCCCATCCCCCAAGGAGCAGCCCCAACACCTACCCTAAGTAGGGCTCAGAGGCCTCCATGGATGGCAGAACCTTAGCTGGATCATGGGAGTCCTTCTGGACCCAGCCAGCAAGACCAGGTTGACCCCTGAGGGTCTCTGTGGAGAAAATGGGATCCCTTCTGTATGCCTACTTATCCCTTTATTCTAAGACACAGTGATTTCAAGAAAGCAGAACCTAGAAAAATCTCCTTATTGAAGACCATGACGTTAGAATGCAGCTGTCCACCCCTAAGCCCATCCTCCTCATTTCATAATCAAGAAAACGGAGGTCAAGGTCGAGGTCAAGTTCACACAGTGAGAGGCAGCGATGAGAGAGTCTGTGGTTCCCATCTGAGCTCCACTCCACCCTGTTACCTCTGCTTTCCACCCCGGCCAATCCGCCAGGCACCCTGAACTGAGAATTCTTTTTTAATAGGCTCTACTTTTTTAGAGCAGTTTTAGGTTTACAGTAAAATTGAGTGGCAGGTATAGAGATATCCCCCCCACATACAGCTTCCTCCATTATCCACATCCTACAGCAGAGTGGTCCATTTGTGACAAATGATGAGCCTACATTGACACATCATAGTCACCCACAGTCCATAGTTTCTATTACAGCTCACTCTTGGTACACATTTGTGGGTTCAGACAAATGTAAAATGCCACATATCCTCCATTATAGCATCATACAGGGTACTCGTATGTACTCTGTCATGCTATAAATCCTTGCACAGAGAATTTTCTCAACTCCTATAACGAGGAACCAGTCACAAGGCTTAGTTGCTGTTAGTCTTGGGATTCATCTCCGGTGCACAGCTGGCTGGGTGCTCACTGGCTTAAAAACATTCTGCTCCCCCACATTCCTTGTTGCTGGCACCCGGGATGGACATGCAGTCTCCGGAGGAGGATGCAGGCACTTCAAACTGACAGATAGGGTCAAGGCAGGACCAAGCTGTGATGTAGAGCTGTCATTGTAGACAGAGCTTGTCCTTGGAAGGTTCTAGTTCCACGCCCACAACATCTGTGTGCATGCGCCATGCACGTGTGAACACACACGCATGCACTCGCACACTTTCTATTCTTCTAGTTCAGTGAATTTCTCTCCATGCTTTTTAAGGATCCCAGTGCCTTTTTGCACTGTTTTCCATCAACCATCAAAAATCTTCAAGGGAGATCCTGTTGTGGCTCTGAACCTGACATAGTGTTCATGAGGATGTGGGTTCGATCCCTGGCCTTGGTCAGTGGGTTAAGGATCCAGTGTTGCCACATGCTACAGTGTAGGTCAAAGATACAGCTCAGATCCAGCTGCAGCTTTGATTTGACCCCTTTCGTATGCTTTGAGAAGGGACTGAATGCCAGTTATTTGCTGTTCAGGGTCAGCTGAAGCCATATTCCTTCCCAGAAAATGGGAAGGTATTTGCACCATGGGCCTTAGTTCTCTCTGTATAATGAAAAGTTTTGTCTTTTAGGAAATTTAGATACCTAAAAGCAGGTGAGAAGAAGGAGACCCTTCCCTGGGTCCTTGAAATCACCCCTAATAGTACTTGCTTCTGCTTTGCCTAGCACAGGCTCTAGCCTCCCTGTCAGCCAGACACAATGATGAAGAGTTAACACAGGACGTGAATTAAAAAAAAAAAAAAAAAGGGAGGGGGATTTGAATTAACAATATCTTCTGGTGCAAAAACTAAAGTTTTATTTTTCCAAAGTATAAAGCAAGTAAGACTAGATCCCTGACTCAATGCTATGGTGTAGGTGTGTGATGTTGGGGCTGAGAGCACTGGGAAGACCAAGACTCTAGTTGGGGTTCATGGAAAAGTAGCGTGAGACTTGGCAAGTCACTCTACTCCGTGCCTTGAGTTCTTTCCCTCTAAAGTGTGCAGGTTGGATTAAAGGCCTCTTCTTCCAGCTTTAGTGTTGTAACAGTTCCACAGTGGGAGGAGGAGCTAAAAGCAAACCAGATGAACTCAGGGTGCCAGGCTCCCCACATCCTTTGCTTTTGACAAAGATGATGGGAGTGGCTGGAGGAAGCTGTTTTCACCAAACCTAGACGTGCCCTATCCCGGGAAGTCGTTGCTAATGCCCAGCAGATGGCAAATGCCACTGTGACAAAGAGCCCAGCTCCATTTTAAAGAGAAAGCATATTGATTTTTGGACTAGCCATCTCCAAAAGAATGTAACTGTGAGCCAAACCAAGGAAATTTATGAGGGTTCAGCTGATTCTTATAAAGTTCTTAAATCAATAGGTGCTGCCTCCAAGAATCTGGCCATTGTGGTGGCTCAAAAAGGCAGATACAAGGATAGTGATGCTGGTATCAGACTTAACAGACAAAGCACATCATATGACAGAGGTGGGGGAACTGGGTTGTTGTATCTGGTGGAAAATACACTAGGCTTAAAACTGGAGTTAAGACGCTTGGGTACAACTTCCAGCTCTGATACCAGTCATAGGTAAGCTGTGTCACTAAGGCAGGGACTGTATCTGTCTTGCTAATTGTGGCAAACAGGGCCTGGCCTCTAGTAGGCACTCAGTAATTTTTTGTTTGGATCAATGTTTTGCAATGTTACATAAGCACAGATCTTTCTTACTTGCTCTTTCATTTCATCCCTTCTCAGTTTTTCCCTTCCTTATCGAGCTCATGGTTGTCTTTGCCTAGACCATTACAGCAGGCTTCTAACATCCTCACTGCCTCTGGTCTTGCCCCAGTCTAGTCCATTTTTCATGCTATAGCCAGAGTCATCTTTCTGAAATGAAAGTTCAGCTCTATTACTCCATATTTTAAAGTGTCTTCTAAATTGTCATATGTGTTGGCATAACGTTGTTCATAACACACTCATTTTCCTTTAATGTCTGTTAGATCTATAATATTGTCTCTTTACTTTATTGCCCAATTCATGGTGGTATTTAGTAAATGTTTCATATGTGTTTGAAAGGCGTATTTTCTGAGGTTGTTGCTCTAACAGTTACTGAGTTATGTTAAATTTGGGAGTTGTGATTATATATTTATTTCTTTCTCCTTTTAGTCTGTCAGCTGTTGCTATCATTAAGTTCATACAATTTAGAATCTTTCTATTCAGTGGACTCTTTTGTCATAAGGAAAATTTATACTTTCTCTTTTTTATTGTATTAGTCTAAGTAGAAAGATTAATTTTAACAATATTTTGAGAAATCTATATCTATGAATACTTTTTAACTAAAGTCTTTTTTGTCTGAGGTTAATAAGCCCATACCAGTCTTTGGTTTACATGTTGTATCTTTTTCTGTTTGTTTTTCTTTCAGCCTTTCTATGTCCTTGTGAAATGATTAGAAATATATATATCTTCCTTTGGTTTCTGACACATTGCTCCTAAAACCTTATAGTCTTCTGAGTAATAGGGGTGCTTGGAGCATCTTTTATTCTCATATTTAGTCTTTTGCCCCAGAACCTGCCTGACCCAGAACTTCTAAATTCCTTGGAATGTCCTGGGTGACAGGAGTGTTTTTGTCCTAATAAGATGATTCTCGGTGGACTCCTTGATGGGTAATGGTCACCAAAAAGACCAAGCCGTGATTGGAATCTTGGAACTTTCAGCCCCAACATGCATCCTCATGAGAGGGGAGATGGGCTGAGACTGAGTTAATAAGTGAATCTTCTTCCCAGATGAATCTTCTTCCCAGATGCCTATGTGATGAAGCCTATGCGGTGAAGCCATAGTAAAAATCCCTAAAGTATGGAGAGTTTCTGGGGTTGATGAATACATCCATGTGCTAGGAGGGTGGCACATCCCAACTCCCTGGGAACAGAAGCTCCTGGACTCACCCTGTGTACCTCTTTGTCTGATGTTTATCTGTATCCTATATTTAGGATATTCATGTTCTTTATACCATGTAACAAACTGGTAGATGTGTTTCCCTGAGTTCTGTGGGCCATTGTACAAATTATTGAATCCAGGGAGGGATTCATGGGAACCCCTAATTTGTAGTCAATTTTGGGCAGAAGTGTGGGGAACCCAGGGACCCACTACTTGTGACTGGCATCTGAAGTGGGTATGGTCTTGTGGAGCTGAGCCCTGAATTTGTGGCATCTGATGCTACCTCCAGATACATAAAATCAAAATTGAGTTGAATTATAGGACATCTAGCTGCTGTTTGGAAAATTCGTTGGTGTGGGGGAAAAAACCCACACATCGTGTGCCCAGAAGTGTTCAGTGTGCAGAGGAAATAGAAAGTTTTTTTCCCTTTGTACCTTTATATGTAAAGTTTGTCTTTTAGAAACAGCATTAATTGTTTTTTATTTTTTATAATGTTTATCTCTCATTTGGTATTTATTCTATTTCCAGTTACTCTTATGACTGATATATTTGGTTTTAAGTGTACATCTCTATGCCAATAAATTTAAAAATTTAGATGAAATGAACAAGTTCTTGAAAAGCACAATTGCCTAAAATTAACACAAAGATAAATAGAATCTTCCCATATCTATGGAATAATTTGGATTTCTTATTTAAAACATTCCTACATGGAAAACTCCAGGCTCTAATGCTTTCACTAGTGATTTCTTCCAGATATTTTTGGAAGAAATAATACTAATCTTACACAAACTCTTCCAGGAAAAAAGAAGGAAATAATTCCCAACTCATTTTATAAAACCAGCATTACTTTCATCAGGTGATACCAACATCTGAAAATAACATTTTAAGAAATGAAAATCACAGACCAATACTATTTATATGCATGGATGCAAAAAAAAAGACTTAAATAAAATTTAATAAATTAAATTCATCAATATGCAAAAAAGATAATACATAATGGCTATATTCTAAGAATGAAAGTTTGACTTAACATTCAAAAATCAGTCAATGTAATCCACTATATGAATAGAATAGAGGAGAAAAATTATATAGTCCTTTCTATAAAGGTAGTAAAAATTTGACAAAATTCAACATCCATCCTTGATTAAAAAACAAATCTCAGCAAATTGGGAATAAAAGGAAATGTTGTACAGTATACATTATACTTGATAACAAAATATTACATGCTTCCCTCCCCTGCCCCCAAGTTCAGCAGCAAGACAAAGATGTCTCCTTTCACCACTACCATTCACTGTTATGCTGGAGGTCCAAGCCAGTACAGAAAGTGTAGCATAAAGGAGGTATAAAGACTGGAAGGAAAGAAATAAAACTAGCATTATTTACAGACTACATAATTATATAGATAAATAATTCAAAAGAATCAATTGAAAAACTATTATAATTAATAAATAATTTAACAATATCACTCTGTGAGGTCACTCACTCTCCAGAAATCATCTGTATATACTAACTAGCAAAATCAATTAGAAATTTAAAAAATTTTTTAAATGTCATTTTACAATAGCATACAAAAAATAAAATGTCTAGGAATAAATCTAACGTATGATACACAAGACCTTTATGTCAAAATTTGTAAAACATTACTGAGAGAAAATTTTAAGTCCTCAATAAATGGATAGATGAATATGCCAAGTTTATCAGTTGAAAGACCAATGTTGTTAAAAATGTCAGTTTTTCCCAAGCTGATCCACAGATGAAATGCAATCCCAATCAACACTCTAGCAGGCTTTTAAAAAATAGAAACTGCCAAAATTTTAAAATCTGCATAGATGTGCACAGAATATAGAATAGTTAACAATTCTGAAAGCAAAAGGAACAAATCTGGAAGATTTATATTATCTGATTTTGAAACTCACTACAAAATCACAGCAATCAATTCAGTTTGGAATTGTCATAAGGGTAGATAAATGGATGGAACATATTAGGGTCCATAAATAGACCCACACATATATGTCAATTGATTTTTTGTAAAAGCTCCAAGACAATTCAATGAAGAATTACAACAAATTGTGTGGAAACAGAATCATATTTATGTGTGTGGGGGGAATTATTCTCAATCCCTATTGCATACTGTAACAAAAATTTGTTTCAGATAGATCGTAGATATACATGCAAAAGAGAAAACATAAACCTTCTAGAAGAAAATAAATATCTTCATCTCATGGGTTAAGAAATAATTTTTTAAATTGAAGTATAATTGACTTACAACATTAGTTTCAGATATGCAATGTAATAATTTGATATTTGATATATTGCAAAATGGTTACCACAATAAGTCTAGTTAAATCTATCACCATACATACATAGTTACAGAATTTTTTTTCTTGTGATGAGGCCTTTTAAGATTTACTCCCTTAGCAGCTTTCAAATATGCAATATAGCCTTATTAACCATAGCCACCATACTGTGTGTTACACCCCTGTGACTTACATATTTTGGAACTGAAAGTTGGTACCTTTTGACTTCTTCACTCCTTTTGCCCATCCTTCATCCCCTGCCTCTGGCAATCACCAATCTGTCCTCTGTATCTGTGAGCTAGGTTTTTTGTGTTTGTTTTTGATTCCACATAAAAAATGAGGTCATAAGATATTTATCTCTCTCTGACATTTCACTTAGCATAATGCCTTCAAGGTCCAGCCAGATTGTCACAAATGGCAAGATTTCATTATTTTTTATGGCTGAATAATATTCATATATATCTCACATTTTCTTTTGAGCACTCTTAGGTTGTTTCTATATCTTGGCTATTGTAAATGATGCGAGCAATAATTTCTTAAATAAGGCCAAAAAAACACTCACTGCAGGAAAAAAAATGATAAATTGTATCTCAAAATTAAAAATCTGACTTTTGTTCTGCAAAAGACTCTATTAAGAAAGTGAGAAAGCATGTCATAGATTGGGAGAAAATATTTGCCATACAGATCTTTCACAAAGGACTTATGCTCATAATATATACTAACTCTTTAATAATGATAAAAAGCAAACAATCCAACTTTTTAAAGATCAGATTTGATCACTTAGCAAGAGACATATCAAGGGCCAAAAAAGAAGAAGGATTCTCAACATGGTTGGTCATGAAGGACTTGCAAATAGAAACCATGAGATATGATTTCACACCCATTGGATAAACAATACCAGGTGTTGAGGAGACTGTAGAAAAGCAAGACTTTTCAAAACTGTTGCTAGAAGTGTAGAATGATACCACTACTTGGGGAAACAGCTTGGCAGTGGCTACTAAAGCCAAACTTAGACACACAGCTCCACACTTAGGTATTTACCGAAAACAAATGCGTGCATATGTCGACCGAAGGTGTGTTCAGGAATATTCCCAACAGCTTTATTCATCATCACCAAATTCTGGGCTCAGTGTAAATGCCTATTAACAGATGAATGGATACTCAAATGGAGCTGTGTTCTTATAATGGAATAATGAAAAGGGAGAAATTATAGCAAAAACCAGGAGGAATCTCACAGACATAAAGTTGAATGAAAAAGCCAGACCCAAAAGGAAATATTCTGTATAATTCCATTTATATAAAGTTCATAATGAGGCAAAACCAACCTATGGTGAGAGATTTTTAGGATAGTTGCTTTAGGAGAGGAGAAACGACTGATTAGGAGGCATGAAGATGACTTCTGGGGCCAGACTTGGGTGTCCATAGTGTGGACAGATGTAAAATTGGCACTTCAGACAGAATGATCAGCTCATCTTGGAATACTTGGAACTGACTTGGTCTTAAAACTAGACGTCTTAGCCTGGGGAAACCAGAATGCTGGGTCCCTAACTTTAGATTTGAGCACATTACCATGTGCATGCTATTCCTCAATTTTTCTAAATCTAGAAAAGAAAAAAAATCAATAAGAAAAAAAATGTTTTCAGTGGCTCTCCACTGCCCTTAGGACAAAGTCCAGACTGCTTTCTCATGGCACATAAAGCGTTTGCAGTGTGGCCCATGTGTGCTTCTTTGTTTTCAGGTCCTGCCTCACCCCTTGCCCTCTCTCCACCAGCCACACTAACTGTTGACTGAGCTCCCTGAATATGCCACACTTGTTCTCGGATAAACTATGTTTCTGCCCAGAAACCATTTTCTCTTGTTCTTCCCAGCTAGCTCCAATTCATCCTTCAAAACTCAGCTTGGATACCATCAGCTGTAGGAAGTTTTCCCTGGTATATGTCCAAGGTTTGAGATGTGTCCTAGCAAATATAAGTGGTCAGTGATTTATTTATTCCTTAATATAAAACATTATATTAAGCTTCTAAAAAGGTACTAGGAAGTACCCAGCCCTACAGGGCCCCACAGTCTAATAAGCATAACACAGACCATGGCAGAAAATAAAGTGTAGGAGTTCCTCTCATGGCTCAGTGGTTAATGAGCCCAACTAGTATCCATGAGGACGCGGGTTCCATCCCTGGCCTTTCTCAGTGGGTTAAGGATCCGGTGTTGCCGTGAGCTGTAGTTTAGGTCTCAGACGTGGCTCGGATCTTGCCTTGCCCTGATTGTGTCTGGGACGGTGCCTGCAGCTATGTTTTGACCCCTAGCCTGGGAACCTCCATCTGCCACGGGTGCGGCCCTCAAAAGACAAAAAAAACAAAAGAAAATACAGATGTTCGGGGTCCATGCTAAGGCACCGTGTCCCCCGATCCAAGCCAGCAGGAAGAAAGAGGACTTTTCATAGCTATTTGAAGAAGAAATGATAGCTACAAAATAACTTCTTGAAATTTGTTTCAAACACATCACTTGCACAGATCAAAAGGGATGATTTTCTTTTGAGTAATCTTTTAAAAAACTGAGTTATTGTGCTTTCCTACTCCCCCTCCCAGTTTTATGGAGTTATAATTGATACATAGCACTGGATAGGTTAAAGGGTACCACATAATGATTTGATTTACAGACATCATGAAATGATTGCCACGGCAGGTTTCGGGAACATCCATCACCATTGCTTTCCTACTTTTAAATATTATCCAGAAAAGACAGCGGTTTTCAGTAGCAGTGAATTGTCCAGTGGTGATAGTGTTGTGTGCTCTTTACAAGGCTGTCTGAGGACGGAGGGAGTGGTGTGTAGATAGGAGCAGATTCCTGATCAATCACTTCCCTAGAGCTTTGGGATCTTGTGCAAGTACTTAAACCTCTCTGAGCCCCAGATTCTTCATATGCAAAATTGGAATAAATGTTGTACCCACTTCCAAGGGTTACTATAAGGATTAGATGACTCAGTACACAGGAAGGACTTGGATGATAGATATACAGTCAGAACTCAATGAGTGCTGCTGTCCTGATGAGGAACACTAGGCAACAATGGAGCAACAGACATTTCCCCATTCAGTATTACCCCCACGTGTCCCCATCTCTCTTCTGAGCCCTAGGCTCACTGTTCTTACAGCCTAAAGGATGTTATTACCTGATTGAAATGTGAGTAGCTCAAATTCAGCATTAATCAGTCCCAGATCCCTTTCTTCTTCTTTTTTTTTTTTTTTTTTTTGTCTTTTTAGAGCCACACCCACGGCATATGGAGGTTCCCAGGCTAGGGGTCAAATCGGAGCTGTAGGTGCTGGCCTAGACCACAGCCACAGCAACGTCAGATCCTTAACCCACTGAGCAAAGCCAGGGGTCAAAACCTGCATCCTCATGGATGCTAGGCAGATTTGTTTCCGCAGAGCCATGTGACAGGAACTCCCTAGATCCCTTTCTTGGTTTTTTTTTTTTTTTGGCTAATTATCTTTTACCTGAAATAAAAACAACACAATCATACTTCTTTCCCTCTTCTTCCATATCCAGTTATCTACCTAGTCTTGAAAATTCTCACAGCCATTCCATTTTTTTTTTTTCCCCAGTTTCATAGCCATTTCCAGAAATAGAATTTCGGATCATCACATATTTGAATTTCTTCCATACCCTTTTAATTCACTCCCCTCTAATTCAGACTATTATTCCTAGATCATCCCTTGACTCCATGCTCTTATGCCCAAAAATCTTCAGTGGCAACTCATTGTCCTTGGGGATGGGTCAAAGTCTGATATTCAATGTTCATCACAATCTGACCCCAAACTTACCCTCTCAAATCAATTTGTCTTCTCTATAAAATTTCTCTGTCAACTTGCTTACCAAATCTACAGCACTGCCTGGCATACTTGGCTGGAACAGGGTTAAGGCGCAAGACCTGAAAGTGGACTATTTCTCCTCTAAGCCCAAACTTAGAACTTAGTGCTATCCCCACATGTAATGTGGATGAGGTAGAGAACCCAAATACTCAGGACCAAGGAGGAAAGAAAGCAATCAAGATGGATCCTCTCTGGCCAAAGTGAAGGGTTCACTTTCAGCCCAGAAGAAGAGGGAGAAGAGAGGGCCGCACCCAACTTTTTTCATCAACTGTTAAAAATTCCATTCTTCTCGCCTACCATCAAAGCATGTCCTGAATCTGGCTACTTGAACTTGTAATTCCTCTTGGGGCTGGAGAGAGTGAACTGGAGTTCTGGCATCTTCCTTTATCATGAGCCTCAACTTTATAGTGCTCCCCACCTCTTCACCTTTGCTCATATCATTGACCCTGACCTGAATCCCTTTTGCCTGTTAAAATTCTACTTGACATACTTCAAGATCTAACATAACATTGTGCTTTTTGATTGCTGTAGTTCAAACTCATATCTTCTAAGTTCTAATAGCACTGACTACACTTCTCGTTTGATACTGAGCATCTCCTGCCTTGCATTATTAGCTATATTTTCTTAGGCGTATGTATTTACTCCTAACTGCACTGACAGCTCATTAAGCTATTGACCATGTCCCTGAGCAAGTTTGGAGCTGCTCATTAAGATTCTTTGGTCCAAATTTTTACTCTGATACCAATTACACCTAATAAATATGTGTTGATGCATTAAAGGTTTTATGCATTAGGCTTTGAGCTATCGATTTCACCATGAAAGGAATATAAAAATATGGTCACATTCAAGGCTGTTCATTGCTACCATACTTTTGACAGCAAAACATTAAAAACTGAGAAGCCTCCAATAGAAATGTAATGGATGTTTCTATCATGGCTCAGCAGAAATGAACCTGACCAGCATCCATGAGGATGCAGGTTCAATCCCTGGCCTCTCTCAGTTGATTAAAAAGGATCCAGTGTTGCTATGTGCTGTGGTGTAGGTCACAGACATGGCTCAGATCCTGCGTTGCTATTGCTGTAGCTTAGGCTGGCAGCTACAGCTCTGATTCAGCCCTTAGCCTGGGAACTTCCATATGCTGAAGGTGTGGCCCTAGAAAAAAACCAAAACAAACGAAAAAGTAGACCGCATCTATGTGTATCAACACTGATAAATCTAAAACCATAGTGCCTAATGAAAAGAGCAAGTTTGAGGACTATATTATATCCTACCATGTTGTATCCTTTAAAAACATAGCTAAAATAATATATCCTATTCATGAGTATATGAGTAGAATAAAAATAGGCTGTAAAATATGGATCAAATCCATTCATATCTACCAATGAAAAGAAGGGATCAAAGAGTCTTCAAACCATTTTCTGGAATTTTTATCTTACTAAACAAACACACACAAAAAGGGGGCTTGTCAGATTATTCTTTGTCTTTTTCTGTATTTTTAAATTTTCTCAAAATGAAGAGAAACGAGCAGGAAGATTGCATTCAGCCCAGCCCCCATCCTCTGGCTGGCACACTGTTATTCTTGCTATTGTATGAGTATGGAGATCAAGGTAGAGGGGAGGGCCTGCCTAAAGCCCTTCAGAGGCCAGGGCATGGCTTTAGAATTACTGCTGATTAAAGCTGACTAAATCCTTTCAATCTGCTGGTTTTCTTAGTGATTTTCTTGTAAGTCAAAAGTGAGCTGGAGGTGGGGAGTGGACAGGAGAAAAAGAAGAAAACCTTCCTTGTTGCCTAGTTACTGTAGATCACGGCATGCTGTTTTCAGCCTCTTAAAAAGAGATGTCTCATTCTTTGTGCCCTTTTTGGGTTGATGCTATTTCCGGTTAAGGTGTCTACATAACTTGTACATCCTCCGTGATAATAATAATAATAGCTAACAATTTTCAAGGGCTTACTCTATGTTAGGCATGATGTTCTTTACATACAGCTTTCTATTCCTGTGGATACTTGCAGCTGCAAATACCAAAAAACTCTACTCCAACAGTGTTAAACAGTAAGGAAATGTGTTAGGTCATATAACTTGGAGGCCAGAGACTGACCATCTTCAGGGCTGGTTTAGTTCAGCGGCTCGGTGATATCAACCAAGACCCAACCAACATTTCTCTGTCTTTCTGTCCTACTGTTTGAGGATCGGTTTGTCCTACTTTAATGGAGACCCAAGTTGCTTGGACATGTCCATCCCTAATGAATCATGATGGAGGAGATGGGGTTCTACATATGCTTGAAAACCTTGAGAGGCTGGGGTGGAGTGGATGCTGGAAGAAGACACCATGTCCACCACAAGTATGGTGAAGTAAATGCTATTGCAACCCACAGTTTACAAATGGGAGAATGATCAATGAGAGTTAAGTGGTCTACCAAGGTCCATGACTAGTAAGTGCCATGCTCTCCATGACTGCATTGCACTGCCTTCCAATACCTTATGGTGCAAATTTAACCATAACACACCAGTCAGCCATGTGGTCCTCCTGCCACTTAAGCCCTGAGGCAATGGTCGGGGGTGGTCACCTCCAGGCCTCCATGGTTCCCTTCCCTCAGCTCCTGACTCCCCTTTTCCTTTTCACCACATTGATGCCATCTTTTCTGCTCTGGACACTCCTCCCTCTGCAAGCTTGCTGTGTGTGATAGATGGATGTGCTGCTTGCCTGACTCCCTGCTGTCTTTGGGAAGTTAACCCCTAAGGTGGTTTTGAACTATTAATCTTTTTTTGAAACAAATTGTTGGAGGCTAAGAACAATAACAACAAGCTTGGGAAATTTACAGAGGCTCCGGAATCTAACAGTTCTCTTAGTCATCGAGCTGGATCTCTTCCCAGTAAGTAGGCCTGAGGGCCTGTCTCAGAGGAAAGAGAGAAGGCCTCCTGCAGCTCGCATCTCTTCTTGTTGGGGTTACATCTCAGGGTTGCTTCCCAAGGTCACCTCCTTAAGCGGGCCTCCTCAAAGCCCTCACCTGATGTCTTTGTCATCTTTCAAGGTGTCTTCCTTGGGAGCACTGCCTCCACTGTGGAAGTCCAGTTTTCCTGGGTGAGGTCACTGATTCCCAGCAGTGCTGGGCAAAAACATTCTGGGGCCCCCAAGTCAGGCAGGCGGGGCCAGAGTCAGCCAGTGTTCTTCATCAATCACATGGGCAAGTGAGGCTGGGTATGTGAATGCACAGATGGATCTTGTTAGAACACAGATTCTGATCCCATAGGTCTGGGGTGGGGACTCCAGATTCATCTCTAATAAGCTCCAGGGGTGCTGATGTTCCTGGTATGTGGTGCACACTGGACCGGGACAGGCGTGTAAATGATGCTAATGTTTGGCTGTGTGTCAGCCATCCCATTATGGACACCAATGTGTTTGAGGCTTAAGGCCAAGGAATTAGCATGTTCTGGGAGCCATCCATTCTGGCCTAACATGATGTTTGGTCCTCACAGGCTCTCGGGAATGAGTAATGCCTGATCGCCTCAAAACCCTAAGATACCAATGCCAAAGGGCAGAAGCTACGGAAGACAAATTTCCTCTCAATGTGGAGCCTGGCTCTAATCACAGAGCTTCCTAGGCCGGGTGTGGCCAAGAAGGGCCAAGAAGATGCTTGCTGAGGATGCAGAGAGGCCAAAGACTGGGGCAGAGGGACTTAACACTGGGCATTCTTAAGGGTCCCCTTCAGCCCCAAGATTCTCTAAGCCATAATTCAAGGACAGAAGACAGTGATGAGCCAGAACTTTCTTGCCTTCTCACCAGCCTCCTATTCAGCCAGATTCTTCAGAGTGACTTGTGTGTGAGACCCAGGTTGTCATTTGAGCCCTGCTGCTTTTGCATTTGCATTCCTCTCCCCAAACAAAACCCAGCCTCCTTCTCTCATGGATCACAAGGGGTTAACATCATCAATACAGTCACAGAAGAGAGAGTGCGGTTTTAAAGTGAGAAGAAAAATATTGACAGGTTTGTACAAGAGACATAATTAACTCCATGCTCTGATGATCTGCCAACACATCTTTCTCTCCTTCCAACCTTCTAGCTCTTCCACAAGTCTTAAAAATCCTATTTGAGCTTTTAAAGGCAAAAAAAAAAAAAAGAAAGAAAGAAAGAAAAAAGAAAGAAAGAAAGAAAGATGGCTTGGCTCTGAGAAATATTCTAATCTTATGCAATTTAAATTTGGTATCATCTTTAAAAGATAACCCGATACAGATGTTGTGGGTAAGAAACCGCTGTGGACCGACACCAGCCCGCATGTCGTCCACTCTTGCCTTCTGAGAGTCCAGCTTTCTCAAATGCTTTCTGTCTCAGGAAAGGTCAAATATTAAAAGTCAGAGCTCAGAAATACCAAGGAACACCATCTCAACCCCAGCCGCCGACTCAGGAGGGAGACTCTAGGAAAAGCAATGCAAACACCAAACGATGCAAGTGAAAGCATGAAAGAAACGACATGTTTGTAATCAGGAGATGTTCTGACGTCTGGGGCGCTTGGATGCTTCCAGTATTTTGAATACAGCAGTGAGAGAAGAGCTTGGTGAGGAGGCACACCTTTCATCTCTGATCCTCTCCCAGATAACGAAAATAGGGTGAGCACATGTGCCTAACAGAAGAAAGGGACAGATTGCCACTCCAGAAGGACCGGCAGGACACCTGTCAGAAATATGAAAAAGCAGGATAATCTCACCAAATAGGAAATGTTGCATGGACTGGTCTTGAGATGCTTGGTGGAAAGGCTACAATGGAAATAAATAAAATGTGGGCCATGCCCCGCCTACAAACCATCATCTTGTGAACGACTTCAGGATCCCAGAAAAAGGCCTCTCCCGATGCTTTGCTTCCCATGGAGAATCCCTCCACCATTCCGCAGTACAGAGAAGGATCAAGTTACTGGAACTCAGGAGAAATTTTCTTGGCTCCTCTCCCACCTAAGCCAGAGCCTTCCTCACACCCCTCACCCCCTCCTGACCCTCGTCCCCGCCACCCACCCCTGTTGGAAACATCTTTTCCTCTACTAGGGCTCAGGGAGATGTATTCCTGTTCTCAAGTCACACTCAAACATAGGAGTGTGACTGTTTTCAGTAGACAGAGCTGAGACAGTGCAGCTGGAATTGCACCCCAATTCAGGCCACCGCGAGTCCAAAAGACTGTCATGGCTGCCGGTGGATCACATGGTCTCTTGAGAAATGCAACCCAGGTAGACAAACCAGTTTGGGGTCAATGCCACAACAGGAAAGTAAAGTCATGTCTCCCCCAAAAGACTGCCATCAGAAGGAAGCCGAGCAGGCAGATGTGGAGCAAAGGGGGATTGTCTGTCTGTGGACAAGGGGACGCCCCTGATGCTTTGTGTGTGATATTGGCTGTGGTCCATGGCCCTAGCTGCTGAGTGGGGTTAAATTTCCTGTGTCCAAACTCAGAGAGGGGACAGTTTGCTATCCCCAAAGATGTTTCAGACTGCAGAGACAAAGAATTCAAAACAAAGTGGCAGGAATCAGGGTATGGTAGGAATATGGAAGAAGACAAGCTTTAAAAGGGACACCCTAGTGAGTGACAAACAGATCCTTCCCTTCCCCGTGCCCTAGGCAGCTCTGAGCAGGAGGAGGAGAAGGCTGAAGAGTCTGAGCTTGTGAGATGGGAGCTGCCCAGAACTGCCTGCCTATGACTCAGGGTGGAATTTTCCTCCCTAGCATTAAAACAATGAAAATAGGTTGAGGTTTTTGTTGTCACTCATATTGATCTTCTATTGTTAGATCTCCCTCTCCCTCTCCCTCTCTCCGTCTCATAACACCCACACACACCCACACCCACACACACCCCCACCCCCACACACACACTCGTGTTGCCCCTTCTCTCTAGCAATTGTCTAACTTCAGAGAACATCAAAATCACCTATGAAGCTTGATAAAAATGGCAATCCCCAGTCCCCCTCTTCAGAGGTTCTGATCCAGGGGTGTAAAACCATTTTTATGAATCAGAGTATTCAGCATTACCCTCTCTATAAACTAGAGAAGAGTGTATAAAATAGAGAAGGGTCTGGAGTTCCCGTCATGGCACAGCGGAAACGAATCCAACTAGGAACCATGAGGTTGCAGGTTCAGTCCCTGGTCTTGCTCAGTAGGTTAAGGATCCAGCGCTGCTGTGAGCTGTGGTGTAGTTTGCAGATGTGGCTCTGATCTGGCATTGCTGTGGCTGTGGTCTAGGCCAGCGGCTATAGCTCCAATTAGACCCCTAGCCTGGGAACCTCCATATGCCTCGGGTGTGGCCCTAAAAAGACAAAAAAAAAGACCAAAAAAAATAGAGAGAGAAGGGTCTAAGCCACACGATAAGTGGGAAAAGAATTCAGAAATGCACAGCTCCTGCCGTGCCCACCTTTGGCAGAGATGTCCAGACAACATCCATCCCACCAAGGGTTTAAACATTCATAAGAGGCCATTAGGTTGATAGGAAGTGATATTTCAAGTTGAAAACCATGCGTTTGAACCTTAAAAATCGCCACCGTGGGGCTTCATGGGGTATTTCTGCAGGTGATGGAGGGGAATCAATCTCTGGCTGGAGCAGTGTCCTCTCACGGGCATCTACAAGCTGGGTCTAGTCTTTGGTCTTTGATGTTAGAATGGGCTAAGCTCAGGGTTTCTGCACATGAGCAAAGAGCTTATTTCTTTCAAAGAACGCAGCCTGTGAGTTTCTATAGAACAAGTATTTTGGAAATTTGTTGCCCTTTTTCATTCTTGGGCAGTTTCAAAACATCTTCTCCATTCTTGAAAGAATGAGCCCAGAGGGACTCTTGATTCAAATGTAACTACTGGTCTCTCAAATATCTTCTAGACCAGTCTTATCCAATTGAAATATAAAATATAATGTGAGCCACAGCTGTAATTTTAGTTTTTCTATTAGCTGTATTAAGGAACTAAAAAGACAGAAAACAGTATGGAGATTCCTCAGAAAACTAAAAATAGAATTACCATTTGATCCAGCAATCACTCCTGGGCATCTATCCAGAGAAAACCATGACTCGAAAAGATACATGTACTCCAATGTTCTTTGCAGCACTATATGTAATAGCCAAGACATGGAAACAAACTAAATGTCCATCAACAGAAGAGTGGATAAAGAAGATGTGGTGCATATACACAATGGAATATTACTCAGCCATTAAAAGGAAAGAAATAATGGCATTTGCAGCAATATGGATGGACCTAGAAATTATCATGCTAAGTGAAGTCAGACGGTGAGACACCAACATCAAATGCTATCACTTACATGTGGAATCTAAAAAAAGGACACAGTGAACCTCTTTGCAGAACGGATACTGACTCACAGACTTTGAAAAACTTATGGTTTCCAAATGAGACAGGTTGGGGGCTTGGGGGGATGTGCTGGGGTTTGGGTTGGAAATGCTATAAAATTGGATTGTGATGATCGTTGTACGACTATAAATGTAATTGAGTGATAAAAAATGCTACAAAAAAGGAACAGAAAAAAGAAACTAAAAAGACAGATATGGAATTGATTTTAATATTTAATTTAACCCAGTATTTCCAAAATATCATCGTTTCAACATATAGTCAATATTTTTAAAATTACCCAGGTAGTACTTTACCTTTGCTTGTACGAAATCTTTCCAAAATATCATCGTTTCAACATATAGTCAATATTTTTAAAATTACCCAGGTAGTACTTTACCTTTGCTTGTACGAAATCTTCAAATACGAGTTCTCTATTTTACACTTAAAGCTCATCTCCCTTTGGACCAGCACATTTAAGTGCTCAGCAGCTACATGTAGCTGGTGGCCACTGGACAGGACTGCACAGATGTAGACCTTGGGCCAACCTGGGACAGAGAGTGGGTGGAGCATCCAGTGAGGAGGGGGCATGGAGGAGGAGGAGGTGCTGAAGAGTATTGCCCTACACCCAATCTATAGAGATGCTATCAGCTCTCCCTTCAAAATATGTCCAGAATCCTGCCTTGGCTGCTGCCCTGGTCCAAGTTTGTCTCGCCTGGATTGCCTCTTACTGTTCTCTTATCAAACATTTCCTTCCTTTCCATTTTAGGAACACATTGCCTGATTCTTCTGCCAGACCTGTCTCCCCGCCCCCCCATACAAGACTCCTTCACCTCCAAGCTTTTGATCGAATAACACCTCTTTGAGATGTGCCCTATGTAAGAGTACAGTTTGCCCACCTTCTACCATCCTGCTGCTCCCCTCCTCACAATGCGTCCCCCTTATCTGGCTCCACTATTTAATATACTCATGTTGTGTGTATTCTTTTATATGTGCCACCTCCCCAAATGTATGCTTCATAAAGGCAGACAACTTCATCAGTTTTGTTCATGGCTATATCTGCATGCCTGGAATAGTGCCCGGCACATAGTTGGCACTCAGTAAGTATTCGTTGAGCAAATGAATGAATGAATGAGGATGGAGGCATCAGTGAAGGCTCCTCTCTCCCACCTCCCCAGCCATCTTCTTCATCTTCCCACCACATGCAAAGGTTCTCGAAGGAACTGCTAGGATCAGAGTTAAGCATCCTCACTGAACAAACTCTTCACTGGTTTTGTTTCTGTTCTGAATTTTTAATCATGAGTTCTCTTGTGAAGTGGATGGCAGCTATGAGTGTTCTCTTTCCGATATCCCTGGGGACATAATTTCACAGAAAATTTTGGATGTTCAGAGGCTTCTGCTGCTCATCTGTTAGAGGCTAGGGACCTCCTGTGAAGAATTCCAGCCCCAGAGGTTCACCCACATGCAGTTTTCCAATCTGTCGTTGAAATCAAATTTTTCTGCTGCGACAAAAATAGAAACCATATCCAGAAAGAAATGTCAGGGATCTCCACCCAGAAACAAATTTAAACAGTGATATAGTTTATCCTCCCTCCCAGGAAAACTCCACATTGGGTGGGGGGATGCAGTTTAACATCTAGTATCTGAAAGTTCTTCCTTATACTTCATCTAAATCGTTCCTGTTTTTAGAATCAGCTGGCCCTCTTAATCAGATCTCCTGGGAAAACAAGAAAGCAAGTGTTTGACTTAAAAATGGGTTATAGAGTTCCCATTGTGGCTCAGTGGGTTAAGAACCCAACTAGCATCCATGAGGATGCATGTTCAGTCCTCAGCCTCGTCCACTGAGTTAAGGATCTAGCATTGCCATGAGCTGTGGCATAGGTCACAAATATGACTCGGATCTGGCATTGCTGTGGCTGTGGTGTAGGCTGGCCGGAACTTCCATATGCTGCATGTGCAGCCCCCTTCACCAAAAAAAAAAAAAAAAAAAAAAAAAAGATTAGGATGGGCACATGCCCTCCCCTCAGTGCCTTGAGGCAAAATAAACAGACCGTTGGGCCTATTATCTAAGCCGGTATTCACTGAAAGCACTTTTGCTTGGGAGGCCTGGAGCCTGGGCAGAGCCAGCCCAGGGGCCCATCCAGGAGACCCAGAGGAGCATGAAAGGATCCGATTCCAGGCAGCTCTTCTCCTTTGCTAGAAATGCGGCACATGATGACCCAGAAGGACACAAAGCAGGAGCACTCCACACTCTATTCCCAGAAGTGGCTGCCAGGTCTGCAACTCTGTCCCAATCTTAGTTTGGGGACAATGGCTGTGTTTTCATCCCAGTCAATCAGATGATAATCCTCAAACAGGCCTTTGGTCAATGGAATGAAATAAAAGATGAATTTGCATTATTCTGAATTTCAGCTATTCATTGACAAGAGCCTGAAAGCTTTAAAAACACTTTACAAAAATAAATTCACAGGGCTCCTTTTCTGAAGCATGATTCAGCTAGAGTATAGTACAACTCCCTGGGCCAGAACAGAAACTGCCTCAGAATTCTTGAAATGAAATCAAAGCATGACAGTCTGTGTCTTCCCAAAGCAAATTCTATTCATTAGGCAATAAAAAGCAGGCTGGTGTAAAACACAGGGCTTATATCAGAGCCTGATCAGAGGGTTTGGACAGAAATTGTTACATCAATATTTTTTGCTGGGGTTTGCAGTTTATTTTTAAGAAATTGCCCAAGAAGCGTTGGTAAATCGTGAGACTTCCTAAAGGAAAAAGAATTGCACAATGAACCTGATCAAAAACACATTAAATTCCCTGAAGAACTTAAAGAGCAAATGGAAAGTGAAATCAACGTATTGATTGCTTATAGCTGTCTTCCTTGGGCCACCTGAGGCTAACCAGAGACTCGTGGAAGCATGGGTTTCAGAAAACCTTCGACATTAGCAAGACCCATGACCCCCTGTCTGGTGCCCACTGAGCTTAGGCACGGACAGTCTCCATCACCACCTCAAGTGGATGCTGCTAGTGGTTCGTTCATTCCCTCAGTTAACAACGCACTGCTGGTGAGAAACTGACTCACTCCCAAAGACCCAATTCTATTCAAAGCGCAGCTCTAATTAATAGATGGTTCCCACTTTTCTGGACCCACAACAGTTGAGGAATAATTAATAATCATGAAGAAGCCAAATAATCCTTCCAAGAGGTTTAATAACTCAGCCAAGCATAAAATCCTCAAATACTCTATCTTCCTTCATTATCTGACTTTAATCTCTCCAGGCAAGAAAATATTGAGCAATTACAATTGGCCACATGTTTGTGTAGCGGCATCCTTTTTGTTTGTTTGTTTTTGAATTGTCCAGACTAATTGCTCTAAAATAACTGTTATTCTAAGCAGTAATGGGATGAAAGTAAAAATTAAGAGAGAAAAATGTTATAACTTTGCCCTCTATAAATATTTTCAGAAGGAAATTTTCTGACTCCCGAGTCATAAGGGATAATAATTTTGGTGTTCCTTTAAGTTACTCCAGAGGACCTCTAATGAGCCACAACTACCAAAATAATTTTGGTGTGTGCTGAGAACTATGCAGTTTGGACTAAATTATGGCAGAGTCGACCCAGACTGGGGCAGAAAACTCTGGTCATATATGTGGCATTCAAAAGTAGATTTTAAATGGTTTATTCATAGAGGGTCCTGTGGAAGGGTTCAGGTCATGATGTGGGTCATATCATTTTTAAAAAATCACTGGGGGAGACCTTTTAAGAGAAACATAGGTTGGACCCGTCTTTGTACAGGTGCTCCATTTGACTTGACTAACTAATGCTTGGAATCTAGCCTGGAGACTTTCCGAGGGAAAAGCTTTTGCTCTACCCTCTTAGGTTCTGTCATTAGAGGCCTGTGAGTTAAACTGACACCAAAGATAGGTTAACAACACACAAAAAAGTCATGTGATTTTAATTAACATTTTGTGGGCATGGGAGTTCATAGAAAAGAAGTGAAATTCAAAGAAGTGGTTAGACTTGGGGGTTTATATACCATTTTAACAAAGGCATGGGAATTTGGGCTTCAAAAGAGAATAGATTATGGGGACGTGACTAGGACATATTGGGGAGAATTAATGGAAGATAGTTGTTTTAGTAAGATCTGTTGACACAAACTTCTTTTGGTGTTGACTCTTCATCTTCAGTGACGTGGCTCTCCTCTTCCTGGGAAGTGGGAGAACACCGTCACAAAGGGAAACTTATGCCCTGCTTTCAGGCTAAAAGAGGAAGGCAAATAACTCTTCCTGTATCTGTTGATTCTTAATCACTTTCAGCTTAAAATAATCCTTAGGCATATTTTGTGTCATATTTTGGGGGTGGCATATCCTGATCTCCTTCACAGCATCCTTCAGGTTGTAATACAGAAAAGTTAAATCCCTCTAGGAACCTATCTTTTGATGATGAATGAAGGGACAAATCTCTCTTACCGCAAATAGGGAGCAGGTGTAGATGGAAAAATTAGACTTTGTTCTCTCCCCTGGTGGTACTCACAAAAGTCTCTACCCCCAGAAATATTGGAAATGAGAAACTGACTGTTAATAACCAGCCTCATGCCTTGAATGAACCAATGGAAGAAAAAAAGGGCTTTGGGACACCACACCTTTTTGATGGGAGGGACTGAGCTCTGGGGAGTGGCTGGAAAACTCACCTGGAACATACCTGCTGGCTACTGGAAATGGAAATCTAAATGGGACAAGGATGACCTGGGAGGAAATGTCCTGTGATCACACCAGGCTTGGGGCATTGGCACGGGCTTTTTAATGCTCAGCTTTTGGAGCTCTGTCTATAACTGTGTCCAGCCTCTTCCTTTTACATGTGGGTGGGAAACCTGAAGAATCATCCTTGAGGCTATAGGCTGAATTGGTTGTGAGGGTTAGAGAACTTTAAGGAATCCTTCCTTATGAAAAAAGGTCAGTAATTGTACTCATCTTGAGGAATTTTAATCATTTTGGGTTGGCATACATGTTCCTGCCAAGGCAGGAAATAAAATTCCACCCCATCCCTCCTTTAGCCGTTGGAGTTCAATTTCCTAAAGTATCAAGGTCATGAAATTTACCAGTTGGATATTATGAAATGTCTTCATTAGAATAAATTACTTTTCTTTGTAGGAAATACCTGTGTGAATATGTGCTATATTTTGAGATCTGAATAAAAAGGGAAACACTTTTATGTATTTTTATAGAAGCATTGCTCAGTTTTAAATTTATTCCAGCTTTAAGTAAGTTTTTTTCCTTTCAGAAGTAGAATTGAATCTTTTCTGTCAACCAGCAGTGCTGAGATAATTCAAGTTACTTAACTTAGTTAAAAAGCAAACTGTTAAAGAAGGAATGGCTGGTTTTACCTAATGGCTGACCCTATCTAAATTCTAGTTTTTGCACCTAAAAATCACCAAGAACCAGGCCCTTATTTGCATCTCCATGTCCTGAAAGCATCCTTTATTCCATGCCTCATAAGACTGGGCTGGATGGGAGTTGGTTAGGGATTTTAGGACAGAATGAAAGGAAGCTGATTAGAACATTCTGACAGGTGGAATGCAATCTGAAATAAGATATTTTAAATAGGTCTGTTGGTGGAGTGTATAAAGTCTTCTGGAGAATGAGCAAGCACTTTGGCACTGGATGCTATGACAAAAGAAAGGGCAAGGGTAGACATAAAGAAAGATGTGGGGAAGGAAACCAGTTCCGCTAATGGCACTCGGATGGAAGAATCTGGATATTTACAAGAATGTTTTGCCCATTGGAAAGAAGACATCGGATGAGAGTTTAAATAAACACTTAAAATTCAAAATTGTTCTGCATGAATTTCACAGCCACATTCACAATAGGCTAAAAGTGGAAACAGCCCAAATGTTTCTCAGCTGATGAAAGGATAAACAAATCTAGTATATTCTTACAATGGAATATTATTTGGCAATTTAAAGGAATGAAGTGTTGATACATGCTACAACATGGATGAACCTCAAAAATTATATGTGCAGTGAAAGAAGAGCAAAAAAAAACATATTGTATGATTTCATTTTTATGAAATGTCCAAAACAGGCAAACCCATAGACACAGAAAGTAGATTAGAGGTTGCCTAGGGCTGAGGAGGAAAATGAGAAGTAACTGTAAATGGACATGAGATCTCTTTGGGGAATAGTGGAAATAATATAAAACTAGGTTGTGCGGATATTTGCACAATCCTGTAAACTTATTGAAAATCATTGAATTGTAGATTTAAAGTGGGTGATATTATGGCATGAAAATTATATCTTTATACAGATGTTAATAAAAAATTGCTTTCTGATTGCAGTCTCCTTTATTATTACTGTTTTGTTATTATTGTCATTATTACTAAGGGAATCAACAACTCTCTGTATGAGAGGTTATGTTTATTATGGCTTTAAATAGATTTTTTGATTTTCTTTTGGGGTGCAGTTTTGCCTGGTTTATGTTTTTAAGCAGCTAGAGTTGTGCTCAGATATTGCTAAAAGAGAAGAACTGGCCTTCTGGCAATTCCAGGACACGCGGGCCAGAGGTCAGGAAGAGAGATCACCTCCCCCATCACTACCTCATCCTCATAAAAATGCTGCCTCTTCTCTCGTTGTGAACCTATCACTGTTCCACTAAGCCCAGTGGGGCGTTGGTGGGATGATAGATGTTGGTGACTTCAGGGTTTCAAGGATGAAGGACACCTAGGAAAGAGCAGCTTCTGGTAGCAGAGTAGATGTGCAGCAGCTTCGGGAAGCAACATCAGTGATCATACAGACCTGATATTAATGGCCAGGAAGGATAATAACTCAGACCGGGGGAAACTTTCACATCCCCTCTACTGACGTTATTTCTTCAAGGCAGGTGGTTTTGAATTGCCATGAATAACCTCATATTTACATAATGGCTTTCCTAGCTTTTTTTTCTATTGCCCCGGAACAAATTGCTTTAGAATAACATTGTTATTTCCAGCAAATCCCTCTGCCTAGGAACTGGTCTAAGCCTATGTACTATTTGGGGGTTTTGCTTCTTCAAAGCATAACACTGAGCCTCACGCTGGGGTTACAAATCTTGGGTTGTCAAGGGCTGAGACGGAACCCAGACAAGCAAGGATTAGCGATGTCTTCTGTCCCTTCTGTTCAAGGTCACGGTGAGGAAGGGGGCAGGATTGTGAGCAGAGTTCAGTTTGGTAGCTTATAAGATGTGAAATCTGTGTGGCCTGATTTGGGCTAGAACAAGGAAAAGCCTGGTGTCTGTGTCACCTAAATTTTCAAGCCAACAATGTCCATACCCCCTTAAGTCAGCCCTGGATTCCTGAGCACCACACTACCAAAGGACATAGACATAAAAAATAATCTCTGTAATCCTCTTGCTCATTGATCCTATTTCCATCCTCTGGGGTCCAGACAGAACAAGTCAAAGCCTTCTGCAGCATGACAGCCCTTCATAGATTTGAAGACATCTATCAGACACGTTTCTTCTCAGACTTCTTTAGTCTAGACTGAGCATTCCCAGCACATCAGCTGTTCCTCAGAGGATGTGCATTTTCAGCCTCGGCTGGAAGAATTTTATTATTGTCTCTCTTACAATGTGCTGCCCACTTTAAGGTACGATCTGGCTAGAGATGAACGTGATGTGACTGCCACCCTTCTCATAAGTGACAATGTCAATTATTCATGGGAAGTATAAGCTGTGCTGAGAAGTCTGGGCAGGGAGAGAAAACTGTTATCTATGGATGTTAATTATGAGCAGTTGTTTTGTAAGCATTAGCCCTTTATGCCAATTTAGTGGGGTTTAGGGGCATTTCTGCTCCCCTACTGGGGCTCATTCTGGGGATGAGAATTTTGACCAAGGTCACCAATTGGATGCATCCATTCCAAACATTGCCCTGATGGGTCTCTTTCACTTGAAAGCTTACAAAGGTGAAAAAGATGACTCATTGTAAATTACCATACTATGAGAAAGGAAGAGAATGTAGTTTTGCTCAAAAGTTTACTAAGCATGATTATGTCTATTGGCAAGTAGCTAGTTATTCAGCTCTGATGTTAACATCTAATCCTTCTTCACTGGGGAATTGCTGAAAGCCTTCCCCAAGAGTGAGATGGGAGGCAGCCTGTGTCTAGTCCTTTCATCATCCTAGGTCTGCATCACCCACCCATTCCCTCTGAGTCATGCAGTTCTGGGTTTGGAGCCCTAGTTTTAGATATCATGGTGGCTTTAAACCAACTATTGGGAACTCATAGGCATTATACCTATGATTACTTCATGTTGACGTCTCAAGTGCAACCTTCAAGGATTGCATTTCTGAGCACATGTGAGTTCTTTTAATGAGCACTCCACCACATCTATGCTCTGTAGTCAGCACATTCACCCAAGGCTTTGAGCTGTAGCCCTTGGGAAGCCCACTCTGTCAGCTGTTTCCAATTCAGGCATCTTTAGAGGTTCACAGGTGACCCTTGGAGGAGAAATCAATTCCAACAGTAGGTGTTCTTCAAAATGTATCTTGTATGAAACACACCTGAAAAATACTAGGTGTACGTCTATAGCTGTTCCTATTATGATGTGGTTACAAGCCTTTTGGAAATGACCTGTCATTATCCCAAAATGTGAAGAAATCACCAATGAAATAGCATATGGCTTTTTAAAAAAACTCAATAACTTTATGGAATATAATTCACATAACATAAAACTCAACCTTTTATTCACCTTTTTAAAAATGTGTTTTATTGAAGTATAGTTGATTTATAATGTTTTGTTAATTTCTGCTATACAGTGATTCAGTTATACGCATATATAGTCTTTTTCATTGCAGGATATTGGATTTAATTCCCTTGCTATACAGTAGGTCCTTGTTGTTTATTCACTCTATATCTAATAATTTGCGTCTGCTAATCCCAAACTCCTACTGCATTCCTTTCCCAGCCCCCTTCCCCTTGGCAGCCACAAGTCTGTTCTCTAGAGCAGGTGAATTTTAATCTTAACAGCATTGACATGGTCAATTGGAGTACTTTGTCTTATAAACATTACATTGACATGGTCATTGGAGTGCTTTAAGTTGAACATGTATTCATGATGTATAATAATTTTTAAAGTTTTTAATGCCAGGAAAAAGGAAACTTGGTTAACAGTGGCTTATGCAATTAAGCATTTGGTTTTTTTAGCTTCTGAGTAGTTGGGAGGTAGGAAGTGGCAGGCTTGTTTCAGCTGCTCCATAACTAGACCAAGGATCCAGACCTTTCTAGTTTTGTGCTCAAGCATCTTCGGCATGTTGCCTCATGGTCACAATGGGAGTTATTTTTCTAGGCAACGGGTCCCATACAACAAGCAAGCAGAGTAGAAGGTTGACAAGGCATGACTCCAGTAAGCTTTTCCTCTTGTGTCTGTCCTTTTATCTAAAATTAAAATCTTTCCTAAAACCTCCCCTAGTAGACTCCACCCACGTATCTCATCGGCGAAAACTGGATCCAATGGCCACTGCTGGTTGCAAGGGAGGTTGGGAAAGTGAGTGTCTGACCAAGGGGAACAGGATTATTATAAGTGGTTTAAAGAAACTGAGATCCATAAAGGGGAGCTAAGTACATTGCTTCTTCCAAGCCAAAGGATGCAGGGATGGAGACCACTAGGTGAACATCAGTGATAGAATGCAGCAGTCTGCTGTATCTTGAGTGTGTAAACTCACTTCCCTTGGATCAGATTCTAAGAGAAGAAAGTCTTAAATGAAAAACCAGTTCTTATTTTTAACTCTTTCTGAATTAGGTCAACACAAAACCAGAACTACACGAAGGAAAAATAAATAACTATGGATTAAGATGTCTTAAAAAGTTGAGACTGAAGTATAGTCTATAAAGCAGTTAATGATTTTTAGAGAAAACTGTGTTGAGTATCAGATTATCATCAAACACAGAGGTACCACTTGTCATTCTTTTCTGCAGTATATCTTTGAAAACAGCATTTTTCCTGTTACATTAAAAACAACAAACAAAAAGGGAAATATTGATTATTTACCTGATGGGAATATATGACAACATTTTTCCTATAATACGCAAATATCTGATTAAAACACACTTCTCATTTTATTTTATTATTATTATTATTTTTTTTTTGTCTTTTTGCCATTTCTTGGGCCGCTCCTGCAGCATATGGAGGTTCCCAGGCTAGGGGTCTAATCGGAGCTGCAGCTGCCGGCCTACGCCAGAGCCACAGCAACATGGGATCCGAGCCACGTCTGCGACCTACAACACAACTCACGGCAACACCGGATCCCCAACCCACTGAGCAAGGGCAGGGATCGAACCCGCAACCTCATGGTTCCTAGTCGGATTCGTTAACCACTGAGCCACGACGGGAACTCCACACACTTCTCATTTTAAAAAAGTTGATGTTGTTCATGTGATTATTTATAAGAAGAGGCAATGTTGTTTACTGACAACACATCTAAGTTCTGGATCCAGGCAGACCTAGATTCATGTTTTGACTTAGCACGTGCCAGCCTTGGTCAATACTCAGTATCTTCCCTGTGAACTGGGGACAATAATACCACTGACCTCATAGACTGCTGAGAGTCTTAAAAGAGCCAGTGCATATGAAACACAGAATTATTACCAGGTACATAGTAAACCCGCAATTTACCTAGCTCAATATTTTTCTTAGTTTTTGTCCTGAATAAAATAAAACCATTTTGGATGTAATATTAATTGTTAATTATAACAAATAATTTAATTATGAGCGCCTGTTTGTCATTATTTACTTTAATCCAGGCATGCGTTATATCTTTGACTTCTCCCTGTTGGTGTTCTGCCAAGAAAGTAGAATTTTAGAAGTATTCTGTGATGTGTTTTGACAACAACTCTGTAATTAGACTGTGACTTTAAAAGTCTACGGTAGTAGATCAGACCACACCTAATGGAGTCACTGGTGTTTCCTAGGTGACTAACCATCCCCCTGGACTACAGCATCCCTGGCTGCGGCAGCTCTGATCTGCTGTTAACCCTCCATATCCTGTGCTGTAGGCTTCAGATGCAGCAGCTTTGGGCATCACGGAGCAGTGCTGAGTCACTCTGGCTTTTCTTTCCCACTCTTCACATCTCTTTCAAGAAATCCTCTCGTGGCCCACATGTCCTCATCTTTGCTCTTGAATAGCTAATTTTTTGGACCCAAGTATAAAATGGGACTGTGCTATTAGCCAGATGACATTATTCCATTTTGCCTTCAAGGTTATCATGAGACACTTTGTCAAATACTTTGTTAAATCCATGCATAGCATATTTGCCTAGACGAGTGGTCTGGCCAAGGCACTGAGGTTAGCTTGGAATGCTTGTTTGTGCTATTGTCTCTCTCCCCTATTTGAGAGTAAGAGCCAATATGGTAGAAAGCCTGTCTTTTAGATCACAATACTAGAGACAAAATAAGTAATTGTCGGGTAATTCGCAGGATGATAAACTAAACCAACCTGATAAAGTGAACCCATCTGACTCTAAATGATGACTAACTGTTTTCTTTATGTGCTCCCATGCCTGTCCTTTCATAATTATTTTCTTGAAAAACACTCATGATCAATATGAAAGTCACTATCCCTGTGTGAGGCCCATCTCAGACTTCAGCAACCTGACTCTTCCTTGCTAATAAATATCATGCTTAGAAGATCCAGACATACATAGCATGTCTAACCACAAGCAGAGCTAATGCAGAACAGTCCTGCACTACTAATACCAAACATTCTTTCAGTAAGGCAATCTAAGCAAAGCTAAAACCAGACACGAATAAAGTTACCTTGCAACTAACTGGGGCTGAGCCTGCTATTCGTATAAGCTCGCCTAATGGGTTGCTTTAGCTTTTTAAATTCCAGGCTCCTGCATCTCTGATGTGGTCGAGATGGTATCAAATAAAATTTGTATTCATTCTTCTGGAGATAGTGTTTTTAAAAGAAATTCTTTACCAAACATGAGGCAGGGGGAGGGTGGATTCTGGGAACCAATGCCACTGAACTGAATATGATTTTTTGACATGTGTAGTCACCAGATATCCTCTTCACCCACAGGACTTTTTGCAGAACTGACTTTAAAATAGTGATTGGAAAGGACCAGGGCTGCCATTCAATGCAGTTGGCATTTCCATCTGACTCAGAATATGCAGAAATATGGTTCAGAAACAAAGAGTAAAAATATTCTGGATGTCTCAGAAGAGAGGGGAATTTGTGCTTCTTGGCATCAAATGTGAGCCAGGGCTGCTGCTGAAATGTCCCGTGGAGACTGCCTCCCAGAAACAACTAAGAGCCCAGGAGAGAACTTGCAGCAATGGAAATGGGAGCTTGGAGTAGGGAAGAGACTTTTTCAAGGTCAACATATTGTAGCGGCTATGACAATGTACTACTCAGCTCTCCTGCTACAGGAGACTGATACTCCCAGCTGCTGCCCTTCTGGACCTACCATGACACTCATGTTAAGGCCATGTCTATCCCTAGCTGCCCCCATAGCAAGGGCATCAAGGCAGGCTCATTCTGTGAGATGCAAGACTCCTCCAAGGATAACTGTGTCTCAAGGACTCTCCATAGGCTTGAATCTTTCTTGAAACTTTGCCTCAGTCTGAGATCCTCCTTACCCAATCTTCCTTCCTTCCCTCTCTCCCTCTATAGGTGTTAGACCTCTACTGCCATCAGAAAGTGCTCCTTGCCTTTGGCCTCCAGGAAATCTCTTGCACATCTAATTCCATCTTGGTGTCTGCTCCTTGGCAGATCCAAACTAATATTTGGTAGCATTTCTTTGCCCATTCAACTGAGCATTGTTTCTTCTCCAAAAACAAAACTAATCATACAAAGAGACTGGCTGTCTTGATGAGGGTCGGAAGAAAGATTAAACATATATCTAATTTCTTAAACAAGCCAGGAGTGAGAGCTTCCCACTACCCACCACTCCCTTTGACCAATCATCAAATATTTGTGTCTCCTAGAACTTGTTTGTAAGAATGGGACGTAATACCATAATACAAGTTGATAGACTTAGTAGCCATTTGACATATTAAAGAGAGAAAAAACATCAGTGCTGATGCTGGGACCTCCCTACGCTGGTATGTAGCAATTCTCTCAACTCCCCAAGGATGCCACAGATACACAGGGGCTGGGAGCTGTTTGTAAAGGAGAGGTAAAGGAGTGTATTTCTGTTTGGTTTTTAGCTGTGCCCACAAGATGTAGAATTTCCCAGGACGAGGGATTGAACCCACACCAGAGCAGTGACCTGAGCCACCAGGGAACTCCCAAAGGAGTGCATTTTACTAGACTTAAAGGTTTCCCCACCTGCTCTGTCTCAGCTATTCACTTACTCATCTGTCAGATGAGTTACATTTCTCTTCTCCGCTTCCATATCCCAATTTATTTTCAAGTTCCTTGCACACAGATGTGCTCAATAAATACTTGCCAAGGAGTTCCCTGGAGGCCCAGTGGGTTAAGGATCCAGCATTGTCACTGCTGTGGCTAAGGTCACTGCTGTAGCACAGGTTCAATCCCTGGCCCAGGAAATTCTGCATGTCTTGGGTGTGGCAAATAAAACAAACAAACAAAAGTTGCCAAATAAATAAACCCATGAGTCCCATGGCCCTTTTTTTTGTCCTGGGTGATATTTCTGCTAGCCTATGGAAGTTGGGCGGGTAAGGTTAGGGAACAGAGGGCACAAAGTAATTTTTATCTTTCAATTTCCCACTGGGTCTCTCTATGACTATTTGTCTTCTTCTCTTCCTCCTCCTCCTTCTTTAATAAATCCTGAATTGTCTTTGAGTAGCAGAATATAATATTGAAGCTCTACATGAAGATTGTAAAGGAGCTAGTCAAGATAAATAAAAATAACCCCTTAACAAAATTGCTGAAAATTTTGTAATATGTTTCCATCATAAAGATCACAATGTGAAAAGCAATTCCAAAATTAGTGCTTAAAAACAACTGCAACAGCTCATCTCTCTTCTTATAAAAGAAACTGGGCAGCTTCTTTGGAGCTCATTTTTTATTTGCATTAGATATTGCAAGTAAACATGAATGGCAATGTTTGAAAAGTTGCAGGAATATTATAATTCACTTTCAGTGTTTGTGACTCATTAGTCCTACCTTCCGTAAACACAGTTACAAGATCATATCCATTTGCTTGTGAGCACATTATGAGTAACATAAATGTGCTTTATTAAGTTGATAATTATAAGCTGGAGGAAAACAGAAAGAATTTCACTCTCTCTTTCTTAAAGAGAAAGAGGCTGGCTAAATTTGGGGGAGCATAAAAGAATTAAAATAATCGCACCACGTTAGAACTGGTAGGACACCTTAGAGATGATCTGGTCCAGGACTCTTAACCTAGAGATCATGAATATCTAAGGAATCAATGAGTTGGCTTCATGGGAGGTCTATCTACCCCTTAAGATATATGCAAAATGTGGGAGTTCCTGTCATGGCGCAGTGGTTAACGAATCCGACTAGGAACCATGAGGTTGCAGGTTTGATCCCTGGCCTCACTCAGTGGGTTGAGGATCCGGCATTGCCATGAGCTGTGGTGTAGGTTGCAGACACAGCTCAGATCCCGTGTTGTTGTGGCTGTGGCATAGGCCAGTGGCTACAGCTCTGATTAGACCCCTAGCCTGGGAACCTCCATATGCCAGGGGTGTGGCCCTAGAAAAGACCAAAAAAAAAAAAAAAAAGATATATGCAAAATGTTATGGGAAGGTACATAAGTATATTTTTCTAGAGTGAGAACCCAAACCTCAAAAGATTAAGAAATCAATGTGCTGTAGGAGTGATGAATGAGAACAATTACACTGGGGCAGTGGCAACCCTGTTCGATGGTCCTGGAAATGCAAAATAGTCTAGCTGGACTGCCCGATTATGGAATGGACTCAGTCGCTCCCAGGTCCTTCATAGGCAGGAATATGAGGTGGCAGTAGACCAGAGGAAGGAACAGTGGACTCCTTCACAGAAACTCACCTGTCTATGAGTATTCCTAAGTCTTCATGGGCCATGAAGGTACATTAGCCCAGGACATGATGGTCCTATCATCCTTGAGGGTCAGCAACACTGGGGGTACCCTTTTAAAGGGGTAAAAAGAACAAGGGGTCAAAGATGGGGAGAATTGCTATCCCCTGGACAGAAGCAGAAAACCTATCAAATGTTAGTTTGGGAGGATAGTCAAGGGTTTGGCTTTCAATATGTGACATTCAAGGAGTGGAGAGAACATCCAGGTTCAGGTGCCCCAAAAGTAACTGGAAAGAGAAGTAAAGCTGAATGCTCCCTGTTACTGTAGCAAATTTCCTTCCCCATGAGTTTTTTCTTCCTCTGATGTTCTCCTGAATCAACTCCAAAGCTACTCTTGCATTCAGCCCCAGGAGTATGTGGCTTCCTCCTCTACCTAGAGTAGTGTGCTGGGCTGGCTTATACCCGATGATGAGAGTTGATTGTTAACCTTTTCCAACTTTGTCTTTAGGGACTTCACACTGGTAGCTTGAAGTTGATCATGGTGGAGGATTACTCACAGTATTACATGAACAAATGTTACAAATCAGGGAGACTCCCACCCCCAGCCACCGAATGGGTTGTTAAACATTTACCAGCATTTACCAATTACTGCCTGAGTGCGATAGTGGAAGGGAGGGTGGGGGGCTTTGAATAGGAGGTCACCTTGATGTCGAGGTGGCATCTGGGCACAGACTAGAAAGAAATGTAAAAATGAATCATGTAGATATCTGAGGGAAGAGCATTCACGTCACAGGAAGCAGCAGGTACCAAATATCTAATGCAGGAGTGTGCTTGGTGTTCAGGGGGCAGCAAAAAGGATAGTGTGGCTGGAACTGAGTGAGTGAAGAAGAACTGTAGGGTATGAGGTCAGAGATGGATGAGGGAGTGAAAGGCAAGTCATGAAAGACCTTTTGGATGATTATAAAGAACTTAACTTTTACTTTGAGAAAAATGGTGAGCCATTGGAGGATGCAGGGCAGTAAGGTGACATAGATATGACTTAGATTTTTTTTTTTTTTGTCTTTTTGTTTTGCTATTTCTTTGGGCCGCTCCCGCGGCATATGGAGGTTCCCAGGCTAGGGGTCTAATCGGAGCTGTAGCCACTGGCCTACACCAGGGCCACAGCAACGCAGGATCCGAGCCGCGTCTGCAACGCCACAGCTCAGGGCAACGTCGGATCGTTAACCCACTGAGCAAGGGCAGGGACCGAACCCGCAACCTCATGGTTCCTAGTCGGATTCGTTAACCACTGCGCCACGACGGGAACTCCGATATGACTTAGATTTTTAAAGGTTTACTCATTTTAAAATGGGGGCTTTGTGAAGGTAGACTGCCAGGGGTCAATAGGAGTCAAGGCAGCTGCAGAAAGATCAATTAAGAAGCTATTGCAAGAGTTCCTGTCGTGGCGCAGTGGTTAACGAATCTGACTAGGAACCATGAGGTTGGGGTTCGATCCCTGCCCTTGCTCAGTGGGTTAAGGATCCGGCATTGCCGTGAGCTGTGGTGTAGGTCGCAGACAAGGCTTGGATCCCCGCTTGCTGTGGCTCTGGCGTAGGCTGGCAGCTACAGCTTCGATTAGACCCCTAGCCTGGGAACCCCCATATGCTGAGGGAGTGGCCCAAGAAATGGCAAAAAGATCAAAAAAAAAAAAAAAAAGCTATTGCAATAATCAAGATGAAACATTATGGTAACTAGGACCAGAGCACTGGTGGTGGAGGGGTGAGAAGTGGTTGTATTCTGGATATGAATGTGGGAGAATCATTATTAGCAAACAACTTTCAGTTTAATAAAGAACAACCTTCCTAATAGAAATTTTATAATCTCCGATGAAGGACTGAGTTTTCTTTGCCTTGAATTAATCAGGAAGAAGCCTGACAGACACCCATCAAAGACACTGTAGAAGAGTTTCCTATGCTGGGAGGAGCTTACAACCCACTAACCTCTAATATCCTACAATGGCATGGGGGCTTGCTGACATAAGAAAATGTTTCTGTTATGATAACTGAATTAAGACTAAGGGAGCAAATGGATTTGGATATGTCTATTAAAATGGCTTGATTTCTGTTGATGGTTTTTCTTAGATTAATAAAATATATGATGCTCATAAAATATACATTAAAGTGTATATTTGTAATTTGGTATAATATAGTATATGTAATATGTAATATAGATAACATATTAGGACTTCTTGAGGGGTATTTAATATAATTACATATGTAGAGATATATATGTACACACACAGAAAGTTGACATAGGCATTTCACCTCAGTGTTTGAAGGTAGTGAGTTGCTCTCCGTGGTGCTGAAACACTGGGGTTAAAGGATAGGGTTCTCTCTCAGCTGGGTGACTCATCCTCCTTGGAAGTGGGACTACTGGGCTTGCGTAATCACATGAGGTACAGATGGGGTGGTTTGAGGAGGTATGAGAGCAAATAAAAAGAAGATGTCTTAGAATTCAGAATATAACAGGAGGAAAGGATTTTGAGACGTATCTAGGCCAACACCTTAATTTGACAACCGAGAAAACAGAGATAGAGAGCAAGCCCATTGGTCCTAAGTAGCAGAGATCCAGGACCAACTGTAATCTGGGACAAGATAAAATGAGAGAGGGCTGGGCTTGTGGGATTTTCTGAATATTTCTGACAGAGCTTTCTACCAGTTGAGTTCTCTCTTATCATGTGACCCCATTCACCATCTCAGTAAAAAGCTTCCTCAGAAATGTGCCTTTGTGAATTTCTCTTGTGGCACAGAGGGTTAAGGATCCAGCATTGTCACTGCAGTGGCTTGGGTCACTGCTGTGACACAGTTTGGTCCCTGGCCTGGAAATTTCCACATGCCATGGGAGCAGCCAAAAAAAAAAAAAAAAAAAGAAAGAAAGAAAGAAAGAAAGAAATGTGTATTTGTGCATGAATTTCCCCATTTCCCCATGCAATGAATTTACATCTGGCACCCCTAGCCTGGACTTTATATTTGTAAGAGTAAAGGAGCTGTTGATTGGTGTCACCCCAGCTTCCTAGGCTTTTGTAAATGACCACTACTTAATATCAATTTTCCAAACTTCTAATTGGTTTATCATGACTTCTGAAAGATTCAAAGAGCTTGGTATGCACTTATATGTTAGTTTTGTCCTTGTGTGGCTGATTTTATGCTCAGAGAGTCTGTAGATGTGCCACTTGAATACAATTAACGAGGTTGAAGGATACGAGAAAGAACAGGGGGTAAATCACCCAGTGACCAGTCACACAGACTTTCAGTGAAGTAAAAGCTCATGCCTTAATCTGGTTAAGTTTTACAAAAGAAGAAAAAGGACCAGAGTCCTTTCTGACATGGGTAATCACACTGATTAAACTGGTTGGAGTTTCCTTGCCTGAATTATCTAGGTAAACACAGACGTGCTTAAGATTTATGTAACCGAGGAAGCTACATTAAATCTTCACTTGAAAACTTTGTTAAATTCTAATTGAGTGTGTGTTTTTTAACTGGACTGGCATGAATAACTACTGAACTAGTGAATGGCAAAATGCCATTGACTCCTGATCTGTAAATAGAACAAAGCCATCTGTGGCAGTGGAGAGCCTGGAAGTTTCTGCTTCACCCTCCCAGAGGCTCACTGTAACCTTGGGTTGCAGATGGAGGTGGAGCACCAGCTTCATCTGGCCTCAGGGCCCCAGAGCCAAGAGCAGGTGTGGGCCACATGCCTAGTCTCCCCAGGGGCTAGGAAGAGCAGCTCAGAGACACACATTGCAAACAAAAGCAAGGCAAGAAGACTGCTAGCTGTTTCAGTCTGAGCCAGAAATGCAGGGCTCAAAGGGGAGGGGGAAATCAGCCTTATCCAAGCTTCCCTCCCTGCCTGTACACTTCAGATTCAGAATGTGCTTTTTCCAGAGTGTCTATCTCCAATCCTGAGTCCCAAGGTTCTCACCAATATGCTATTTAAAGTCTGTACAGGTGTCAGCTGAGCCAAGGAGGGTGTATCTGGAGAACTGTCTGGATGGCTAGTCTTTCTCTGCCTCCCTCCCTCCCAAAACCAATTCACTCAACTTCTGTGGGGAGGGTCTTCCTCTCTAGAAACACATGTACCGTTGTTACTCTGCCTTTTTCCCAGGCTAGACAATCATCTGTTTTTCTTGTCTTGATATCCTTTTCTGCTTGAGTGAATATATTCACTCCTTCCTGGTTGTAAGAAAATTAGCAAAGGAAGAAGATGTTCCGGCAAGGGCGGGGCCTCCACCTTTCATTCTGCAGTCCGAAAAGGATCTCGTCAGCTAGGGTTTGTGCTTGAGAACAGTCTGGATGCAATGAGGAGGTTTAGAATGCAGCTAACGATGGACCCCTGCCCGGGCCTTCATAGTTCCCTGGCTCAGGGTATTTCCAACAGTGGGGAGGTTTGTCTGCGGTGGGGGAGGGGGCCAGGGACTTAATAAATGGTTGTAGATGGAGGAGGCTCCGGAAGGGCTGAGCCATATTCCTCGAAGAGCGTCAGGAGGCTGAGGTGCCGGGCTGATCCTGTATTGCAGGCTGAAGCTGGTTTAATTGCTGGTAATTAAGGCAGGATCTATCGTTTCTGGGCATGCCTGGTGGGGGAGGGGCAGGATGTCTGGCCTTGGATGAGATGCAGGAAAGCCAGTGTCTGCTCCACTAAACTTGCAGCTCCCCCACTCCCAGCAGGGCCTGTTGCTGGGCAGTTTTCAGCACTAGGAGTCTTTGCAAACCTGCTCTTCAAGGATGGAGGGTTATCTTTTCAAAGGAAATGAAGGCAGAATAGAAATCGTCTTTATTGAGAGTTTGCCGTAGGTTAAAGATCGTGCTAAGCACATTTAATTCTCAAAACATCTCAGTGGGGGGGGGGGGGTGTTAAGTCGATGACAACGATGATAAAAAATACTTTGTTCCTGGTCTACAGTTAGCACAGGATGCAAATTTAGTTCATTGGATCCTGAGCTTATGCTTTCAAGGCCCATGCTATTTTGCAGAGGTTACAAGCTGGTAGCCTGTGAAGCTGGATCTGCTCTTCAACATGTCTGGTCCCCACACTGCTTTAGAATATGGAAATGTACAATAAAATTCAAGATTTCTGATTTTCTTGAAAAAAGTAAGATCTGTCAAAAACAGCTTTTTTTTTTTTTTTTTCAAGACAGCAATGAATTAGGGCTGAATGAGTATTCTAGAGAGGGAATCTCCAATTTCCCTGCAGATTTTGTTTGTTTACCCTGCTCCCTCTTGCCTAACCCTTAGCCCGCCTCAATCATTTATGAAATTACCTGACCCTTGTTAGCATTTTGAGATTGTAACACTGCCTCCCATAATGTAGGCTAGAATAAAACATCAAATAAGAGTCAAAACTGGAACAGAGGAAGGAGGTGGAGTGATGAGGCCCAGTTACGGGGGCAAGACACACACAAAGAGCAAAAGCTATCACGGAGGCCAATTTGGCCCTAGTCTCATTTTCATGCTCACAGATAAGCAGAGAAAAGCTGGCTCAGGATGGGGGAGAGATGCACAGAAATCTCAAGAAGCACTATAGTCTGAGGCAGGCAACTTTCCTTGTCTGCTTTTAACAGATTGCTTTTCATAAAGCTTTGCCTTAGCTCAGCTTTATCATCCCTGCGTGAGCTTCCAGCTGGACAGAATCCGAAAGCTAAAAGCCTGCACCTTCCAGAGAAGGAGGGCATTTGGCTGCCACTACGGCTGTCCAGCCACACCAGCCTGCTTGCTTCTGGGTAATCAGGTGGGAAATTTCATCCGAGTCTAGAGTTTCCTGCTGTATCAGCCTTCCCCAGGCTTCTACAAAGTTCAGACTCATGTATCCCCACCAGCAATCCTGCACTTTAGAGAGTACTGTTAAAGAATTTATTGGTTTTCTTTCACCAGAAGAATCAGCCACTTTGGTCAAGGCAAGAACCATCATGATCAATGTTGTGGTCCAGTTTTTGAAGTCCTTGGAGTGACCAGAGAAGGACCTCACATCTAATACCTCTAGAGAAACGTCGTGACTTCCAAGCAGAGGCCATGAGATCCCAGGGGGCTTTGTCTTAGGATATCTTCTAGGCATGAGTGAAAACTAAGCCTGGGTGACTGACAATGAAGGTGACTAGGCTCTTCCCTAAGGACCTGAGGGCAGCTGGTATTTTTCCACTTTCATAGGTCAAGAGACCCTGGCCTATGTGTATGTGCTCTAGTCTCTTTCTCCAAGACTAGTTCTTTCAAGAGTCTTTACTAAGACATCACAGTGAAGGCTGCTCCTTCCTAAACCTAAACCTTGGAGGTTCCCTGGATTGGGAGTGAATTAGGATGACTCCAGTTCTGAGCAGAGAGAAGAGCAGACCCATAAGAGCAGACCCTGGGTTTCTGTCCTGGTTCTTCCACTTGCTAGCTAGGTTGGCTTACTAATCACCTAACCTCTATGGTTTCCTCATTCAAAAAATGCATAATGGGGAGTTCCTTTTGTGGCACAGTGGGTTAAGAATCTGACCATTATCCATGAGGATACCAGTTCGATCCCTGGTCTCACTCAGTGGCTTAAGGATACAGTATTGCCGTGAGTTGCGGTTTAGGTCACAGACATGGCTTGGATCTGATGTTGCTGCGGCTGTGGTGTAGACTGGCAGCTACAGCTCTGATTCGACCCCTAGCCTGGGAACTTCCATATACTGAAGGTGTGACCCTAAACAACAACAACAACAACAACAAAACCCCAACGAAACAAAAAAAACAAAAAAACAAAACCCAAAAAACTATGAAGCTTTTAGGAGAAAACCTAAGTGTAAATCTTCATGACTTTGAATTTGGCAACAGAGTTGTACAATACGACATCAAAAAGACACACCACGTGGATGTTCTCCCGTGGTACAGCAAGTTAAGGATCCAGCTGTGGCATGGGTTTGATCCCTCATGGGGGACCTTCCTCACGCCGCTGTTGCAAAAAAAAAAAAAAAAGTACAAGTAACAGAAGAAAATGATAGATTGGACTTCATCAAAATTAAAAATGTTTGTGCTTCGAAGGACACTATCCAGAAAGTGAAGACAACCCACAGAATAGGGAACATATTTTCCAATTAATATCTAATAAGGGACTTACATATAGAATGTATAAAGAATATTTACAATATTTCAAAACGGGCAAAGGATCTGAACAGACTTTTGTCCCAAGAAGATAGACAAATGGCCATGGAACACATAAAAAGATGTTCAATATCATTACCCGTGAGGGAAATGCAAATCAAAACCACAGGGAGCTACTTCTTCACATCTACTAGGATGGTAGAATCAAAAAGTCAGATATAAATTGTTGGCAAAGATATGGAGAAATCAGAACTCTTTTTTTTTTCTTTTTTTTCTTTTATCCTTTTTAGGGCCACACCCATTGCATATGGAGCTTCCCAGGCTCCAGGTCAAGTTAGAGCTACAGATGCCCCCCTAGGCCACAGCCACAGCAATGCAGGATCCAAGCATCTGCAACCTACACCACAGCTCACGGCAAGGCCGGATCCTTAACCCACTAAGTGAGGCCAGGGATCGAACCCGAAACCTCATAGTTTCTAGTCGGATTCCTTTCCACAGCGCTGTGAGGGGAACGCCCAAGAAATCAGAAGCATTATACACAGCTAGTGGCAGTGTAAAATGGGCAGCCACTTTGAAAACTAGTCTAACAGTTCCTCAAAAGGTTAAACATAGAGTTACTATTTGATGAGCAATTCCACTCCTGGATGTTTACCCAAGAGAAATGAAAACACGTGTCTACACAGAGAGTTGCATACAAATGTTCATAGTAGCAGTATCCATAATAGCCAAAAAGTGAAAATAATCCAACTGTGACTCTCCCCCACAAGGAGTTATCACACCAGTGGGGAAGACAAGTCTGTATGAAATAATAAGCAATGCCAAGTGGGCCAGAATCAGATGCTACTTGGAGAGGGAGACAAGAGCTGCGGTCTTGAGAAGACACATAGCCATGGAGGGAGGAAATCTTGAGAAGAGATATTTTTAAACTCCAAGTACAGAAATCACATCCTGTGACACTTGGTGATGGTACTGCTTATTTTCCAGTACCATTGTCTGATTTTTCACATGGTTTAGTGCCCAGCCAGATCAACTGTTTCATTTTTGTTTTTCCCCCAGCTGCAAGCACGGAGGCTGAAATCCAACTTGGGGTGATTGGGTTCTGTGATGAGGATGGAGCTGCACTCAAGATTAAGAGCTTCCTTTCTGAACTGGCCTGTTTCTTTTAATCATGCCTGTGTCACTAAGGGCATCCTTTTTGCATCTGTACCCTACCCTGCAGCCAGGGAGGGTCGGAGAGCATGCTAATGTTACTGTCTGGGGAAGTAACTGGAGAATAGGAAGAGCCAGGAAGCTGGTCTTACTTCAAGGTCACCCAGAGGGCAAGCACCTGGCTGATCAGGGATTAGCGTAGATGTTACTGCCCTGCTAAGCCCACGGGGCTAGTTTGTTTATCTATTTCTGAGCTAGGTTTATAGTCATTTAAGGGAGGAAAAAAATCGGCCTGAACCAGTCTTTATTTTAGGACTGAAATAAGTGTGTGTGTGTGTGTGGGGGAAGTGACGAGGGTACAGGTTACATGTCTAAGAGTTAAAAAACCATGCAAATGGTAAGGGTACCAAAAACGTGTTGTGATCCTCAACATTCCTAACCCCCTCTGACATCTCCATTCTGAGATGGGAAAGATTTCCTTAAGCCAGGCTCAATGTTCCTTTGGCAATGTGTTCTATTTAATATATCGTTTAATGTATTTGTTCATTTAGGCCATGACTCATTGCTTCTCTAAATTCTATTTTTAGCTATTGCTTCTCAGTTGGATTTTTCCACATATCAGATGTTCAGCTACGTGTCTGAAGGGACAGTGTCTGCCTTGGGGCTGAAAAACTGACCATAAAAGTTTATTATTTGTAAATTGTGAAAGGTTGTGGTCAAAATGTTTTTCATGTCCCCTAAACCTTAAGATTGAGGCACTACCCTACAGGGAGTCTAGGATGAAATGCGAATTGTTTTAAGTATATTATAAGGCACAATGCTGAGACATCCAGAGGACGATGGTGGCTACCTACCTACACGTTACTATCTAATGCTTGGACATCTGACCTCCCCCCCACACACCCACCCCAGAAAAGAATCTGGTACCGGCAGGAACAGGGCAAGATCCATGAAATGTACTGCTATAGCAGAGGAGTGAGGTTGAGAGAAGCATGGCTTCGAAGGATGGAGAGTGGTCAGGAGAATAGATCCAGAGAAGGGCAGCCAGGCTCTGAGAAGACAGAGTAAGAACCTAAACAAAGAGAGAAAAATATTTTAGGACAACACAGATTATCATGGAGACCAACCAAGATGGTGGACCGTGTGGCTGCCAAGAAATGACCATTTGCTAACCTTCATTTTCCTGAGTTATAACTGGAATGCATATATTTATAGGTAAAAGTACAGAAAAGGGAGTTCCCGTCGTGGTGCAGTGGTTAACGAATCCGACTAGGAACCATGAGGTTGCGGGTTTGGTCCCTGCCCTTGCTCAGTGGGTTAATGATCCGGCGTTGCCGTGAGCTGTGGTGTAGGTTGCAGACGTGGCTCGGATCCCGAGTTGCTGTGGCTCTGGGGTAGGCTGGTGGCTATGGCTCCGATTAGACCCCTAGCCTGGGAACCTCCATATGCCGCAGGGGTGGCCCAAGAAATAGCAAAAAGACAAAACAAAAACAAAAACAAACAAACAAACAAAAAAGTACAGAAAAGTTCTGGAATGATACAGACCAAACGGATGACAAATTCTAGAGAGGGAAAACTTAAACGGGAGCTGGAAGAAGTGGAATAATCATTCTCCAAATATCTCTATATTGTTAGGTTTTTTCTTTTTTCTTTTCTTTCTTTTTTTTTTTTCATTTTTGGCCACCTTGCGGCATATGGAGATCCCAGGCCAGGGACCAGATCCAAGCCACAGGTGCGACCTCCTCCACAGCTGCAGCAATGCTGGATCCTTTAACCCACTGTGCTGGGACTGGGGTTCAACCTGCATCCTGGCGCTATAGAGATGCTGCCGATCCCTTAGCGCCATAGCAGGAGCTCCTAGATTTCTTTTTAGTAATGAATATGTATTCATATATTTCTTCCATAACCAAAGAAAATAAATCAATAAAAGACAATAGGGAGAGAGTATAAGACTGTGTGTGCCCATTGTTAAAAAATAAAATTAGACTCGTGTAACAAGGAGAAGATAAAAACCATTTGTAATTCTTCCACCCAGAGATAACCTCACTAGAGGAATATTTCTCACCCAAACCCGGAATGGTGCATTTGGAGTCCAAGCAGAAAGCCTCCACTGGTAGAGAAAAGAGGTGCCACACCAATAGGATTGGGGACAAGAGGCCACAACTGAGGGTCAAGCTGGAGTCTGAGAAGATGGAGCCATTGGAAGAAGCAAGCAGAGTTTAGTCAGGCAGTGCAGTTTGGGCCAGAGGTCAAAGATCAGGGGTTAGGGAGTTCCCATCTTTGACTCAGTGGAAACGAATCTGACTAGGATCCATGAGGATGCAGGTTCGATGCCTGGCCTTGCTCAGTGGGTAAAGGATCCAGCGTTGCTGTGAGCTGTGGTGTAGGTTGCAGACGCAGCTTGGATCTGGCATTGCTGTGGCTGTGGTGTAGGCCGGCAGCTTCAGCTCTGACCTGACCCCTAGCCTGGGAACCTTCATATGCCATGGGTGCAGCTTAAAAAGACAAAAAACAAACAAACAAAAAAATCAGGGGTTAGAGTAAACTGCACCAGAAAGAGGAACTTGGAGGTTTAGAGTCAGACATTCATCCTCAGTCCTGTTTCCATTCTGTGGCCCAAAATGAAAGTGTCATCAGCAAGAGTTAGAGCTGGATCTTGCCCAAATTGGCAACTGGGATGACACGCAGAGTTAACACTACCACACAAGTAGCCCACCGTTGGTCTCTGGTAGACAGGGAGCTAGGAGGGAGTGTCTAAACAGAGGGGTCCGTGGCCTTATAGACCAGTTATAGATAAGGGCAGAGAAGCCCACAGTTGAAAGAAGGAGGACTTAGAAGTCTCCGGAGCAATGAGATTCTCTGGGCATTGGGGCAGCCCTTCATTGTGTGAACTGTCCATGCCCTACAGGGGCTTGGGCTACCCCTGGCCTTCTTTCACCGAAGATACCATGGCCTGGAGATGACCAAATGCACCATGGCTTTTGCAAACAACTCTGTGGCTTTGGTACCCACCCTTGCTTGGAAAGCGCTGAGTCCGATGCCTGGCTAACAGAGCAGCAGGAAGCTGTGACGTCCCAATTCTCCTGCTGCAGGGAAGCTGACCTGTGGCTTCAAAATGACTGTGTCAGGGCCACAGAGATAAGAGTAGACTGAAGGGGTTCTAAGTAACAAGAGAAGTGGGAGAAAAGCCCCAAACCATGAGGCATGGTGGGTAAAGGAAAAACATCCCCCCTCTAACCTCTGAGGGAGAGAGTTACATGCTGTCTACCCTGAGCAGAGGCAGGAACCACTGAGACGGGCCCTGCTTCGTGCCACCAGTTATGAAACAACATCCACGTGGGTCCTCTGGCCTTCAGAACTTTAGCTTTGGATATTCATGCATTTTTTAAGGAGGATGAAGACAGCCAGTTGTTGGATCTGCTGTGAATATTTCAAGAAATGTGCTCTTAATCTCTCACAGCATTAAACACCTCTTGAGATAGAGCCTGTCACATCAATAAGACATGAAACGCCTCGAACTCAGCATCGCTCCATATTTAACCACTTGAAGGGAAAGAAAACTTTCATATTTATGGAGGATAAAGATAGTAATCAACCAATAAACCTTGGTTCTATTTTTAGGTGTTCATCTCCGGGCTTCTGGATATTGGACAACATTGCAGTGTCTGCAATGTTAAAACAAGAAGTCAGTTTCTCGTTTGAAGCGGAAAAATGCACTGTGTTTCTGGGTTTGCTCCTATCCATTTGCACAAGTTCATTGCTTGGCTGTGTGTTCACATGCAGTTTTCCCCCTTCATGCTGTCCCTACACAAAACTGCTCCAAGGACAAACATTCAGCTCAAAACACTTTTAAAAAACTGTGTGAGACAAAAACCGGTAAAGCTTAACACGACAGATTGCAAAGGCTGGTCCTTGAAAGAACCAGTAGGTCCTCCAGCCCTTGGAGGCTTCTAGTCGAATTGGAAGGGAGCCCCCACCTAGTTCCACCCCTTTGCAGAGAGACTGAGGCCAATCGGCAGGGATGTAGGCGTAGCTCTTATTTTCTCCATCTTTTAGGATCTCCATCAGCTCTGGATGTAGCCCTGTGTCATCAGCTCAGGGACCAAAGGTAATAGCAGCAGCTAACATTTAATGAATGGTAATCCTGTGCTGACCATTATACTAAATGCTTCACAGGCATTAACTGATTTAATCATCACAACGCTTGGTGAAGTGAGCACTACGCATCTTACAGATGAGGAACCCGAGGCCCCAGTAGGGAAGTGGTAGAACAACACACAGGGGTCTCAGGAATGCCCACCTTCCAGTAGTTTCTAGCTGTGAGCGAACAAAGGCAAGAGAACTTCCCCTTGGATTCCAGGGCAGGAGGAGGGGCCAGAGATAAATGTAGGGTCTGGATCAGGTTCTGAAGCCTCGGGCCCCCAGTGTGACCCAAGGCAGGATCAGTCCTCTGCAGCAGGCAGGCTGCACTGCAGTGCTTGTTGTGGTTGTGGTTTAGGGGCACGTAAGCCATCCCGAGTGAGCAGCAAAGGACCTGCTCCCTTGGCCTGTGCCTCGTTCCTTTGCCGTTCAGCATCTTCTCCCGGATGCTGGGCGCAGCTGGGGTTAGTGAGCTGGAACCCAAGCAGATCAATGCCACGTGTGCTCGAGGATGTTGTCAGCAGGGCACTAATGCTCACCACGGATACATCCGGATGTCAGCTGCGGTGTGGAGGTTAAACAGACTTTGTCTAATGTCAGGAGCTCCAATCTCCTGGAACACGAAACATTTTTCGGCCGCGCTCACCCATAGCTTTAAAGAAGGTAAACTATGTGTTGTTTGAATATGTGTAATAATGCTTTCTATGCAGTGTTTTCATACATAATAAAAATGCCATCTATTAGAGTTCCCTGGTAAGCCTAGCAGGTGAAGGATCTGGTGTAGTCACTGCCATGGCTCAGGTCACTGCTGTGGTGCGGGTTTGATACCTGGCCCGGGCCAAAATAAAATGTAAAAAGTCCCGTTTATCAATATATACGTAAATATGTATGGACAACACTCACACACGCACTGTTTTAAAAAGTGAATGCAATTTTCATTGTGCTGTAAGGTACCCCAATGCCAAACTCTTTTGCAAAGTGAAAAATGTGGTAATGTACTATTTGCTGACATGTTTTGAAACACCAGTTTTTGTGTTGTTTTTTGGTCATCTTTTTTTTGGTCTTTTCTAGGGCCACACCTGTGGCATAGGGAGGTTCCCAGGCTAGGGGTCTAATCAGAGCTGTAGCCGCCGGCCTACACCAGAGCCACAGCAACGCCAGATCCTTAACCTGCTGAGCAAGGCGGGGGTCGAACTGTCAACCTCATGGTTCCTAGTCGGATTTGTTAACCACTGAGCCACAACGGGAACTCCAGTCATCTTTTTTCTTAAAGGAAGACCTGGCACTATTGCAATTAATGACTAAGCAAACTTAAATTCCCTTTCCACTGTTGCTGCCACCTCCCCATACAGGAGGGCCCTTCCTGGTGGCAAGCAGAGGTAGAGGTCTGTGACTGTGACATGTATGTCAGCTTCCCTCCAAAAGCTCCTCCCTTCTCTAAATTGTGTGGAGAGGCATGGTTCTGTGCTCCAGCTTGAAATGTTCTCTAGCCCTTTAAGAGATGTGAAAAAACCAAGGAGACAAGCTTAGTAAAATGGAGGAAGGAACTACTACATTTTGTTTCCTGCTACAATATTTCCAGGAATGATTCTCCTCAAAAATGGAGATATTTCACCAAATGTGGCTGAGGCCAGCCATACAAAAATAATAGCTGTATAATAGGCCATGGATTCTGTCTCTACTAAAGGACATTTGCAAGAAAATCCCTGCACAAATGCAAATGCACAGAGAGACATTTTGTCAGATGTCCAGCCACACAGATAAAATTGCCCCATGGGACATTTTTTTTTTCACCTACGTTCCTTGTAGGGAAAGAGAAATCATAAATTCCTATTCCTAAGAGAATAAAACATATGGCCAGAAAGAAAAGAAAATCCTTTCAAAGCCAACACATAATGATGGCTCCCCAACAACTTGGAAAGGCGGAATTACCTGGCTCCCCCTCTTTTAGCCAAAGTCCCTTCTAGCCAAAGTCCCCCATAAACTGGAAGAGGGGTTGTGCGGACACTGGCCCTTAGAAGGAACCCATGCATCGGAACTGCTCACTGAGCTATTCAACAGAAAGTGCTGTGTAAAGCCCAAGAGCCGAGCAGCCCTGAGCGAGGCTGGGACGAGTGGGTGGAACTCAGGCCAGTGTGAGATATTTATTTATGCAGCTGTTATCTTCCTGGGGCACAGCAGACCAGAGTGGACTAGGCCCTGTTCGCCTTGTTTTATTGGCTTTCAGCTGCATTAATTTAGAACAGCTCATAAAATAAACTGCAGCCCCCTTTAGGCTCCTGTCAACTGGGCATGCATATAAATATTTAGGGGCAATAACAGCGCAGACAGTGCAATAATATGCTTCTATGTGCATGTGAACGTGCTCGGTACACGGTGCCAAACTAATAATAAGATATAAGAAATAATATAACTATATACTGATATAAGATATATTCTAGGTAATATGCTATAAATATAATGTATATGACTTATAAGAAAATGTAATAAGAAAGAAGAATAAAAAGTTACTATTCTCTATGATGCTGCTATTTACAAATGAAAAAGACAGTGACTGGCAAGAGATGATTGGGTTCGAGAATGTAAACTTGAGGTTGGACGGAATTCTGGAACAGACAGACTAGTCTTAGACAACGAAAGACCTCCACCTGGATGATTCTGACTTAATCTGGATTGTCTGAGGTAATTCAGACAGTCTAGGGAACTCAAAACAAGGTAACCCTGTTGGAGCTGAACTGCCCGTCTTTGCAGTCCCGGCAGCCCGGAGCCCGGCGATATTTATTCCGCTCGTGTTTCTGTGCGCTGTGCTGTCTGCAGGACATCCGTCACAGCAGCCTGGGGAGAGGTGGAGGGCTCAAAACACAAAGATGTTGTGGAAGAGCTGCTTTACCTAAAATTGCTACCAAGCTGTCCTAAGGACCATTAAAAAGTCCAGACAGGAGTTCCCGTCGTGGCGCAGTGGAAACGAATCTAACTAGGAATCATGAGGTTGTGGGTTCGATCCCTGGCCTCGCTCAGTAGGTTAAGGATCTGGCACTGCTGTGAGCTGTGGTGTAGGTCGCAGATGGGGCTTGGACCTGACGTTGCTGTGGCTCTGGTGTAGGCCAGCAGCTATAGCTCCGATTAGACCTCTAGGCAGGGAACCTCCATATGCCGCAGGTGTGGCCCTATAAAGACAAAAGACAAAAAAAAAAAAAAAGTCCAGATAGGGAGTTCCCACTGTGGTGCAATGGGATTGGCAGCATCTCTGGAGTGCTGGGATACAGGTTCTCTTCCTAGCCCGGTACAGTGGGTTAAGGACATAGGTTCCAAATGTGGCTCAGATCTGATCCCCAGCCCTGGAACTCCATATGCCTCGGGGCGGCCAAAAATGAAATTAAATTTAAAAATTAAAAGAAGTCCAGACAGAACCTTCCTCTTCCTGGTTCGGTGCCTGTCTCTGCGTGGACAAGGGCAAGAAGCCCATGCTCTCCCGAGGCATCGCATTGTGTCTTTACTTTTCTTAGGGGAAGAAACTGGTAGCCCATCAAACTGAGAGCAGCAGTCTCCTGCCTTCACGTGCCTTTCAAGACATTATTTAACTTAAATCCATCTGTGTCCTCATTATACATGTTTTGGGTCCCTGCATAGTTTCCAGGCATGGAAGGTGACCCAAAAAAACCAAAGAACGCAATCAACATGTCACCTTTCCATGTGTGCCTCAAGGAAGGGCAGCAGGTCATCTTCAAGTCACGTGGAAAGGCGATCTGTTGCTTACGTTTATGTATTTTCCTATAACTGTTTTTTAAATCAAGATGATTTATTCCTATTATTCTCATTGAGTGTAATAGATCCTTTAGCCCATCTCCGCCTCCACATGACCTTGGATTTTATGTGTGATAACCATGTGGATTACCACCGCATTGGATACAAATCAAGTCTGGAATAACCTGGATGACAGCGTGGCAGCAGCTGCAGATAAACAGGGAAGCTCAGGTCGTTAGCTGGGGGGTGACGGGGCTCGCACAGGAGTTACAGCCGGCGTGTGGGAATAGTCTTCCCAGGAACCCTTGGGACGGGATGGGAGCAGCACAGCCATTCTCGTACCGACTTTTCCATTTGGTTTCCAGGCCAGCACTTGAGCAAACAAAATGTGATCCCATCTGGGATCACAAGACAAGGGGCCTAGAGACTTTACACTCTGCTTTTCCCCAACCTCTGCACCCTTATAATAGCTCCCTAGTTTTTGTTTTGTTTTGCTTTTGGGGGACCACACCCTCTTCATATGGAGGTTCCCAGGCTAGGGGTCGAATCTGAGCTACAGCTGCTGGCTTAAGGCCACAGCCACAGCAATGCCAGATCCGAGCCACATCTGCAACCTACACCACAGCTCATGGCAACACCAGATACTTAACCCACTGGGCAACCTCATGGTTCCTACTCAGGTTCTTTTCCATTGCACCACAGGGGAACTCCAATAACTCGGAGTTTTTGAGCATTGTCCCCATGCCATGCAATGTCCATGTGTTTTACAGGCATCGATGATCTTATTTCAGCTTCACAACTGCCCTGTGATGTGGCTTATTTTTATCTCTGTTTCCGAGTGAGGAGTCTGAGGTAGAGAGATGCTCAAAAAGTGGCTGGGATATAAATGGAGGCTCGATGCTTGTGTTAAGCAGAATATTGGAGCTTTTCTTTCTTTCTTTTTCAGCTTTCTTTTTGCTTCCCCAAAGCCCTTGCCTTGCTTGTCAACCGTCTCAACTTGAACTTTGGGGAGCTGGTGGTTAAATTCTCACTGAAAGAGATGACAAGCAGCTAATCCCCGTGAACTTCAGTTTCTGGGTTTATGTCAACATCTGGGGGTCAGATGTCTTCTTAGTCAGCAGCTGATGCTGGGATGTTGGGAAGAGGGAGCAGGGCTTTTTTGTTTACTGCCCAACAAAAATATTGTGTTTGAGCTCCTGAGCAGTGCTGAGATGCGCTGAAATTAGGGGACATTTAGAAGAGCCTGAGGCCTGAGGGGACCCCTTCAAAGAACTATACCTCTGAGGAGTTTTTAGATATGAGCCAAAAAATCCATTTCCGCTCACAGGCATAGACTTCTGAGCGCACCCTTTAGTTGCGGCTTCTAAGTCCCTATTTTTATCACCGTCCAGTTATTGATGAACTGAAATGTTTTTATTTTCCATTGACACAGTCATCTTCTGCTATTTATTTTAGGTAGATAAGATGTCGTAAGAACAAAACGTCACCGCCACATCCACGAAATAGAATACAATTCGAAAGCTCTTTTTCATTTTTTTTAATTTTTTTTATTAAAGTGTGGTTGATTGACAGTGTTGTGCCATTTCTTCTGTACAGCAGAGTGACCAAGGCATACATATATACATCCGCTTTCTTATGTTCTCTTCTGTCATGATCTGTCCCAGGAGACTGGATACAGTTCCCTGGGCTGTACAGTAGGACCTTATTGTAAAGCTCTCTGATTTACAAAACCACCAGCTCCCCAAAGTTCAAGTTGAGAGGGTTGACAAGCAAGGCAAGGGCTTTGGGGGAGTAAAAAGAAAGCAAAAAGGTCAAGGAGACCTTTTTCTTAACTAATACAGAGAGGTGCTATTTTGATTGTTCTCGGTGGGACTTTTCAATATCAAAGTTCTCAGATTAAAGAAAGAGTTCGTGGTTTGTGTCTGCTGGGTAGAGATTGACATTTTGAAACTATTCTGCTCTGGATCAGGGCTATGTGAGTTGCAGCAGTTGTGTGTCCTCCTGCCCTGTCTCCTCCAGAGGACAAAGACTTCTGCCCAAAAGGGCTGACCGGCCACACACACAGGTTCAGGCCCTGTTCACCCCTCTGCCCCTGCTGGAGGAAGTCACAGAGCAACTTCCTGAGGGCTGTTGGTCCCCCTGCCATCCCTGGGATAGTGGAACTCTGCCAATCATGACAGCAATTCAGAAAGAGGGTTTGGGGGAGTTCTCGTTGTGGCTCAGCAGGTCAAGAACCCAGCTAATATCCATAAGGATGCGGGTTCAATCCCTGAACTCGCTCAGTGGGTTAAGGATCTGGAGTTGCCGTGAGCTGCAGTATAGGTTACAGATGTGGCTTGGATCCCATGTTCACGTTGCTGTAGCTGCGGTGTAAGCCAGCAGCTCCGATTTGACCCCTAGCCTGGGAACGTCCATATGCAGCAGGTGCGGCCCTAAAAAGAAAAAAAAAAAAAGATGATGTGGGTATTAACTGGGCTTCTCTTGGCTGGTACCTTAGGGAGCTGCCTGAGAATCCTGCCCTCACCATCGTCCCCTCTCCCGGGAAAACTGAATGAATGAGGCAAAGGTCCTCTTCAAGGGTCAAGATACCACCTGCCCCAATTTCTCTTCCTGATAATTTGCTATCAGGGAGAAACCTCTCAAAGATCATATCTGCAAGGAGAAATCAAGGTGGAACACTGTCCTATGGTCTGTTTTTCTAAGTAAAGGCACAGAAAACATAGGGAAGCGTCTAACTTTGAAGCCCAGAGATAAGATTTGAATTTTTGCATAAGAAATGTACATTCCATAGGTGATGCTTAGTTATACTTTCATGTTGAATTTACTCTTTGAATATGTAATATTCACCGGGGTCAAAATTCAAAAATGTCTACAGCAAAACGTTGTTCTCTGTGCCTTAGCCTTTGGGTTTGCTCCTCTTGTGTATTTTTCCAGAAATATTCTTTGTGTATACAGTCATCCCACAGTATCCTTGGGGATTGGTTCTGGAACCCCCAAAAATACTAAAATCCATGGATGCTCACATATTTATACAAAATGGCATAGTGTTTGCATGTAACCTACACACGTCATCCTGTATACTTTAAATTGTCTCTAGGCTGTTTAAATACCTAATACAGTGTAAATGCTATATAAATAGTTGCCTGTGCGAGGCAGATTCAAGCTTTGGTTTTTTGGAAATTTCTGAAATTTTTTTCAAGTGTTTTCAATCTGTTGTTCACTGATTCTACAGAAGCAGGAACCCACAATACAGAGGACCAAATGTACAAGGAAAATATGTAAATACATAGTTACTCCCCTCCCCCCAATAATAGCCTATTATATTCAGCACATTGGGTTTTTTCATTTCACAGTGTATTTTAGAGATCTTTCAATATCAGTACATAAAGAGCCTTCTCTTGTTTGTGGCCACATAGTATTCCACTAAGTGAATGTACCATTTTTTTTATACTGTCCCTTAATGTTGGCCAAATAATTTCTTATGATGTGGCCATTAAAATCTGGACTAGTCACTGAGAGCTTTGACAATCTGCCTACTTGCAGTTATTTTAGAATGAGATAACTTCTCATCATACAGCCGTTTGAAGACAGTCCTTTTGAATAGTGTCAGCTGAGGATTCCTGAGAACTTGGACTCCTGAATCCTCCACAGCACTCCATAAGGCGCTGGGTGGTTGCTAAGAAGGACTCACTCACTTTTACAACATTGAAAAAAAATGAATGTGAACTATTAATAAGTAATATTTGATAATAACTTAGATAAGTGTCCATGTGTGCTTAAACGAGAATTATCCTAACATTGGCTTTTAAAGCACTATAGACACTGTATTAAAATAGAAAACACTTGACATCTGCTCTGTTCTGCCATTGCACTTAACTGGGGTAACACTCCCCATGCCTTATGGTGTGCATTTCAAATGCAGCAGAAAAGGATTAATTGCCTTCTAATTTGGAGCTTTAAATATTCAAACTGAAGCTATCGTGATTAACTTTAAGCAACATTTGAACTATATTTAATTATAGTCTTCAAGTCCCTGTTCCCCATTTTTGGAGCTACATTATTTATGTCCCTGCCATAATCATGTCTGTTTTTGATGGATCTCAGGACCACGCTCCATCAGCCATATTGCAAGAACAAAGGCTCTCGGAACATGTGCTGGAGGGAAAAAAGACAATGTGACTGTGGGAACTGACAGCAGGTGGGATCACTTATCTTCCCGAAAGTCAGTATGGAAGCCTGAAATAAATTACCAGGATGAAACGTTGGGTTGGGTTCTAAGTGAGAACAGGGTGCGTGGTGGTCCTCCCAGGATTCACTCTTCGGAGCCCGAGAAGTAACTGAATTGTGCAAAGGCCCGTAGGAGACTCAGCTAAGAGGCCACAGGGCCTGGCTGCCAGGGTTCCTTTATGGATGAGAGCTGAGGCCAGGCACCCGACTTCCTCTCGTTGGAGTTCCCGTGTGAGGCACCCACTTGGTACCCAGTGTGTGCCTACCGAACCAAGCTCTCCTCAGAGTCCTCACTGTGGGCCTGAGTCCGTAAAGGAGTTCATGGATGTTTACCCTGTATTGTCAAGTGGGGGACCAAACCAACCAGCCAACCAACCAGAGCACGAAGAGGGGGATTTACTGACAAGCTAATGAAGCTTCAACATCAGGACCCCCTCATGTTCACGGCCCCTTCCAAGGCCCTGTGCTTATGTTTGTATCTGTCATTTTGACATGTTTTCTTAAAAAAAAAAAAAACCCAAATTTTATAAGCTTCAGATCCACAAAGTCTGTATCCTCTCTAGGTAAAAAAATAGCATGTAAACATGATTCCATTTTCAAAATGAAAATTTCTTATTTACATTCCTTTTTTTTTTTTTTTTTTTTTGGCTGCAGTACACAGTGGCTTGATGTAGGATTTTAATTCACAGACTAGGGATGAACCTGGGTCGCCATGGTGAAAGCACCAAATTCTAACCACTGGACACCAGGGAATTCCCTCAGTTCCATCCTTAATGGAAAATTCTATTCAAAAGCAGATTAATGAATATATATGCAACACACACACACAAACCTACCCACAGGTTGAGGGGGTATATATCAAAAATGTTCAAAACACTTTGCTCTGGAAGTGACAATTTATTTATTTGCTATTTTCTATTTCATTAGAATGATCAAATGAATTAGTGCCAAGTTACAGCTTACATTTTTCCCCATGTAAAGAAGTATTCCTTTGAATTCACTAACCTTTCTCTAAACCTTTACGTCCAGTCAATCAATATCATATTTCTCTTTATCCAGAACTAGCAATGAAATTGCCTTTTCAAGTTCTTTGTAATCATAACTAACTTGGGCAAGTGAAATGAAAGCATATGAGTGAAATGGACTCCCTCTGGGTTAAAAATCACCACAATTATGGAAGGATGCATGTCGCTATTTGGCAGGTTTTTGCAGGAAGTTGATAAAAGCATCAAGAGCTTCTATTTTCCAGAGTTCCCGGCACAGTGGTTAACGAATCCGACTAGGAACCATGAGGTTGCAGGTTCAATCCCTGGCCTTGCTCAGTGGGTTGAGGATCTGGCGTTGCCGTGAGCTGTGGTATAGGTTGCAGACGGGGCTCGGATCTGGTGTTGCTGTGGCCCTGGTGTAGGCCGGTGGCTGCAGCTCCGATTAGACCCCTAGCTTGGGAACCTCTATATGCCGCAGAAACGGCCCTAGAAAAAAAAAAACAAAAAACAAAAAAAAAAGAGCTTCTATTTTCCGCCCCCCTTGGTTCTGACCCTAAGCCCCTCAACCCACACAGTCACACTCTGTCTGCAACGCCAAGTATCTTGAGCCATGCCAGCTCCCCTCTCTCACCACCACCTGGTAAAGAACTTGAAATCTGAAGCTCCAGGGTTACAGAGGGGACAGCTGGCTTTCAGGTCTTTGTGCGCAAACCCCAGAGCAGCAGAGGCCACGCCCCCTGAGTTCCAGCCTCCATTAGAATGTCTGAGAATTAGAATCTTAGAAATAACTTTGTCGTCAAAAACTGGTGACAAGTCATGTCAGGCTTTGCTCTTTTTCTCTCTCCTATACCCTTATTCTCAGCCCCATCTTTAGAGTTTTTCACCTGTCCCCACCTCCTGGGCAACGGAGAGCCAGCAAATGGAAGAGGGGAGGAGGCAGTGACATTAACACTGCGCTGGGGTCGCTACTGTTGTCCTGCCGTACTCTCGGTGACCCTTAAAGAAGACACAGGGGAAAAGGCCACACTGTGAGTGGGGGCTGTGATCTTGGCGGGTTTGACTAGGAGAGAAAAACAGGCAGAGCCGAGCATTAGGAGCTGACCTGGGGACCACAGCATATGTCTATAGAATTTCAATAATTTAATTTGCTCACTCATTCGGTTTTTCAGGGGTTCAACAAACCTGCTATGTTCTTACTATGTGCCAGGAACTGGTTTATCTATTGCAGATACAGACAAAGGGGGATGAAACCGATAATAACATTGCACTGGGATATTTACAATACAGTGAGATCATTTCCTGGTCTCATTTATAGTGTCATGGTAACTTTTCTTAAAATAGGCAGACACAGAAACATATACTCCAAAATACAGCTAGCAGTCTTCTACCTTTCTTCTTTTCATTATTCAAGTATATTTTATTTACAATGTTGTGCCCATTTCTGCTGTACAGCAAGGTGATCCAGTCATACTGATGTAGACATTCTTATTCTCACATCATCCCCCATCATGTTCTAAACCAAGAGATTGGACCCAGTTCTCTGGGCGGTACAGTAGGACCTCATTGCCCATCCATTCTCAATGGAATGGTTTGAACCGACTTACCCCAAACTCCCAGTCCATCCCCCTCCCTCTCCCACCCCCCTTGGCAACCACAAGTCTGTTCTATGTCTGTGAGTCTGTTTCTTTTCTGTATATAGATTCGCTTGTGCCATATTTTAGATTCCACATATAAGTGATATACCGTATTTGCCTTTCTCCTTTTGACTTACTTCACTTAGTATGAGAATCTCTAGTTCCATCCATGTTGCTGCAAAAGGCATTATTTCCTTTTTTTTTTTTTAATAGCTGAGTAGTATTTCATTGTGTATATGTACCACATCCTCTTAATCCATTCTTCTGTTGATGGACCTTTAGTTGTTTCCAGGTCTTGGCTATTGTGAATGGTGTTGCTATGAACATAAGGGTGCATGTATCTTTTTGAATTGTAGTTTTGTCTGGATGTATGCCCAGAAGTGGGATTGCTGGGTCATATGGTAGTTCTATATTTCGTTTTCTGAGGAACCTGCCTACTGTTTTCCTTAGTGGTTGTACCAATTTACATTCCCACCAACAGTGTAGGAGAGTTTCCTTTTCTCCATACTGTCTCCAGCATTTGTTATTTATAGACTTACTAATCATGGCCATTCTGACTGGTTTGAAGTGGTACCTCACTGCAGTTTTGATTCACATTTCTCTAACAGTTAATGATATTGAACTTTTTTTTCATGTGCCTGCTGGCCATCCATATGTCTTCTTTGGTGAAATGTCTATTTAGGTCTTCCATCCATTTTTTCAAATGGGTTGTTTTTTGAGGGGTTGAGTTGAATGAGTTGTTTGTATATTTTGGAGATTAAGTCCTTGGTTTTTTTTTAATAGAAATTGAAGAAATAATTTTTATTTATTTATTTATTTATTTATTTATTTATTTATTTATTTATTTTTTGTCTTTTTGCTATTTCTTGGGCCGCTCCCGCAGCATATGGAGATTCCCAGGCTAGGGGTCCAATTGGAGCTGTAGCCACCTGCCTACACCAGAGCCACAGCAACGCGGGATCCGAGCCGCGTCTGCAACCTACACCACAGCTCACAGCAACACCGGATCATTAACCCACTGAGCAAGGGCAGGGACTGAACCCACAACCTCATGGTTCCTAGTCGGATTCATTAACCACTGTGCCATGACGGGAACTCCTAAGTCCTTGTTGATTGCATTATTTGCAACTATTTTCTCCCATTCCGTAAGTTGTCCTTTTGTTATTTTATGTTTTCCTTTGCCATGCAAGAGCTTGTTAGTTTGATTAGGTCCATTTGTTTATTTTTGTTTTTATTTCTATTGCTTTGCGAGACTGACCTAAGAAAACATTTGTATGGTTTATGTCAGAGAATGTTTTGCCTATGTTCTCTTCTAGGACTTTTATGGTGTCCTGACTTATGTTGAAGACTTTAAGTTGTTTTGAATTTATTTTTGTGCATGGTGTGAGGGTGTGTTCTAGTTTCATTGATTTACATGTAGCTGTCTAATTTTCCCAGTACTACTTGCTGAATCTTCTACCTTTCAAATAAAATTCAATTACAATTAAACTCTATGCCTCAAAAACATTAATGTGGCTGGAAACCCCGTAAACTGAAACTCAATTTAGTGTCCCATAGAGGTACCAGCCCCCAGTGGAAGATGAGAGAAGGCATAGCACTAGTCCAAGAAATGAGGGGTTTTCTGGGAAAGAAAACACTTAGATCAGTGATAGGCACAGAGTAAAGCAATACATGTTAGCTATCGTCATTGTCTTTGGCTTCGAAATTATTTTATGCAAGAGAGACAGAAAATGCAAAGGTTTGGAGGGGGGAGAGACGCATGGCAAGTTCAAAGAGTTTAAAGGAACTTGGATCAGCATAAGCATGGTGAGATATTGGGCTGGAGAGACAAAAGTAGGGCACAGGCTACGGGGAGCCACTGATGGGTTCTTAGTGTCCTCTACCTTCTCCCCTAAATTAGTCTCTCATTATGATTCCCCTAGACTTCTGCCCAAATGAAATATTATTTGACATCTGTGCTTCCTCTTTACCTATTTTGCCATATCCTGGTCATAGCTGTCACAGCCTCCCATCATCCCGAAAACATGGCTCTCCTACTTAAAAACCTTCAGTGGCTGCCCATTTTCCATGGAATCCAGCCACTTGTCTCAATGTGGCCCATAAGCATTGCTGGGCCAGGGCTGCTGCTAACCTATCCAGGGTTCTCTTTCACTTTCCCCTGCAAGACCTCTGTATCCAGCCCAAGCAGTCTCTTGCTTCCAAATGCCCCTGTGCCTTCAACACCCTCCCTTCTCAATCTTTTGAAATCTATGTGCCTTTTAAAGCTCTTCTCAATGCTGCCTCCTCTGTGAAGTCTTGTCTTAGACTCCCAATAGGTTGTGTCTTCTTCTGTCTCTGAACACCTACTTTGTATTTCTTCTGAGGTCTTTCATTACCCTGTGCACCAGTCAGTTTCTTGGCACAAGATCATAAGCTCTATGAAGTTCTTCCTTTTATGAAAAACCTTTTGGGAGGCGTGTCCTGTGGAATACATATTAGCAAACACAATGGAAATGGATGGAACCAGGCATCCCCACCCTTCTGGTCAGCTTTGCTCTCTGAGGGAGGGAGCCTCCAGAGGGTCAGGCAGAAGATGAGTGGCAAGAGCAGACTGGAGGCTACAGCCACACTCCAGCCCCCCAAGCTGGTCAGCAAGCCCAAGGAAAGGCCCAGTCCAGGATGTTTTCCAGTCACTGAGGTAGGTTGGAAATAAGATGAGTGAAAAAAGATTTGTGGAAAGCAAATCAAATTATTGCCTCTCATTTCCTTTTTTTCTTCCTTCCTTCCACTAAAAAGTATCTCTGCCAGGTGGTTAAAAGCACTTGGCCCAAGGCCTCACTGCTTACCTAGATGCTCCAGTTTGTCTTCCTTCCCTACTCAATTACTGTTATCAACTTTCCAATTTTTGTAAACTCAGCACACTGAATAGTGAGGATAATAAAACCAGTGAACTCCTGGAGTTCCTGTCGTGGCGCAGTGGTTAACGACTCTGACTAGGAACCATGAGGTTGCAGGTTCGATCCTTGGCCTTGCTCAGTGGGTTGAGGATCCGGCGTTGCCGTGAGCTGTGGTGTAGGTTGCAGAAGCGGCTTGGATCCTGAGTTGCTGTGGCTGTGGCGTAGGCTGGTGGCTACAGCTCCAATTAGACCCCTAGCCTGGGAACCTCCATATGCCACGGGTGCAGCCCTAGAAAAGGCAAAAAGACAAAAAAACAAAACAAGCAAACAAAAACCAGTGAACTCCTTTGCCGTGTACACAGACTATTTCTATAAAAATATCAAATGTATTATTAACTCAGATTTAATCATCTTTTCTCATGTCTTATAAATTTATCCTAATGACCCATCAGCTTTCCAGTGGGGGCTTTACTTATTCGGTGTTAGATTTTTTATTTCTCTGGACTTCATTAGAATCTGTATATTTATAGCGTCTAACATTTCTGCATTGAGTAATTTCCCCAGTGAATATGTATCTGGAATTCCACATATCAGACAAGCATGAAGCCCCTAGCAGAAGCATTGACTATCTCCGGCCATCCCAGACCACTGCATCTAAAAAAGCTTCCTGTCAACTCTTAATTCCCAGGGTTGTCAGAAGATTCAATAAGGCAAAATATTCAAGTATAGGAGTTTTTTGTTTTTGTTTTTGTTTTGTCTTTTTTTTTTTTTTTGCTATTTCTTGGGCCGCTCCCGCGGCATATGGAGGTTCCCAGGCTAGGGGTCCAATAGGAACTGTAGCCACCAGCCTACGCCAGAGCCACAGCAACGCGGGATCTGAGCTGCATCTGCAACCTACACCACAGCTCACGGCAACGCCGGATCGTTAACCCACTGAGCAAGGGCAGGGACCGAACCTGCAACCTCATGGTTCCTAGTCGGATTCGTTAACCACTGCACCACGACGGGAACTCCCGATTCTTTTTAATAGAAAAATCAGTCTTTAAAATTGCCACATATTCATTCTGCCAACACTTATTGAGAGCCTCCTATGGGCCAGACTGTCTGTCATCTCCACAGATACCAACTCAATCAGCCAGACAGTGTTCTCATACCCCCCGCCTCCTGAAGCTTATATACTAACAGGGCCAACAGGTTTTTAAATAGTGTTTTAGATTGTTTTCAGGAGCATAGAGAAATTAGCAATAGGTAAGGTTATTTTGGTTTTTTATTTTTTTTAAATGGAAGTATCGTTGATTTACAATGTTGTGTTAGTTTCAGGTGTACAGCAAAGGAATTTCATCATACATGCATATATACCTGGGGTTTTTTCAGATTCTTTCCTCTTATAGGTTGTTACAAAACATTGAGTATATTTTGCTATGCTTTTCAGTAGGTCCTTGTTGGTTATCTATTTTATATATAGTTGTATTTATCTGTTAATCCCAAATGCCTAATTTATCCCCCCGACCTAGGTAAGTTTATTTTAGACTCAGAGGACATTTTCTAAAAATTGAGTTTGATTTAAAATGCAAATAAACCCTTGAGGCATAAGATACGTTTTGCTTTTCTTTGGGGTTCAAACTGTCCCTGAGAAATAGAAAATCCTTTGGACTGGATCCCTGTGCTATTTAATAGCTTGCCAAGAAAGTAAAAGCAAACACTGAAGGTCAGAAACGGGGTATACGCAAACAAGTTAATAGAGAAATTATATCCATGTATAGTATATAAATGTAATAAACTATTATTTAGTTGCTTTAGCATGTGCATTTTTTATCTAGTGCCCTCCCTTTGTTCTAATAGCACATCCAGGATACCACATTATATTATTTATTTGGCGTGTCCCCGTAGGCTGCTATTGGCTGTTAACAGTTTCTTAGACTTTTTGTTTGTTTGTTTTTTATGACCTTGACAGTGTTGAGGAGCATTGGTCAAATAAGTTTTAGAATGCTCTTCTAGTAGAAAAAAAAAAAAAGAAAGAAAGAAAGAAATGGGGATATAAAAAAATGCAGCATTCATAAGTCAGGGTTATCTCCAGGAGAAAATCAGCAATGACCATGTGTGCTGGGTTTAATGAAAGAGCCCAATATAGAACCCATAAGAAATCAAAGATGGCATGAAATTTATCAAACAGGTCAGGCTCTACTGAACTGTGACCAACACAGAAACCTGGAGATGTGTACTTTGCTTACTCTTGCTGCAACTAACTGGGATACACAGTCTAGACATAACTTCTAGACTGAGTGATGGGAAACCCTAAAGCTACACTTATACCTCCAAGATGACCCCATCATCAAGGTGTAGAAGAGACTCAAGTCCCTTCAGGCACTGTACTCAGCCCAGTGAAAATGAGATGAGAAATAAGGCCTACAGTCTAAGGCTTGCGCAAGGTGCTGAGGTGATAACAAGCAATGCTCTCAGCATCCCCTGTAACTACAGTTGGTACCTGCTGAGTACCTACTCCATGTCTGACACTGTGTTGAGAACGTTTTTGTTTTTATAATGTCGTTCAATACTTAATCACCCCTATTTTATTTATTTATTTATTTATTTATTTATTTTTGTCTTTTTGCCTTTTCTTGGGCCTCTCCTGCGGCACATGGAGGTTCCCAGGCTAGGGGTCTAATCAGAGCTGTAGCCACCGGTCTATGCCAGAGCCACAGCAACACAGGATCCAAGCCCCATCTGCGACCTACACCACAGCTCACAGCAACGCTGGATCCTTAACCCACTGGGCAAGGCCAGGGATCAAACCCGCATCCTCATGGTTCCTAGTTGGATTCATCAACCACTGAGCCACGACGGGAACTCTAATCACCCCACTTTAGAGATAAGAAAAGGCACAGAAAGGTTAATCAACTTGTCCATGACTGTTTCAGTTGCAGAATCCAAGACCAAGAATGAACTCAGAGCTTCTGTTTGTCATCTCTGACCTACAGAGTGTTGGTTGTTCCCTTCCAATGACTACATCTTCCGCCTTGGGCACAAAAGAGACTTCTTGCAACATTTACCCTGCTGTTCACTCTCTACCGATATGAACTTTTCTGTGATTAGGTTGTCAGTGTGGTTGAAAGACGATGTGAAATAAAATGAATCAACTCTCCCTCCCAAAGGGGAGCTAGAGCTGGGTAAGTGTGGGGTCAGGGTGAGTGTTACCAGAAGCCAGATAAAATAAGGATAAAAGCATGGGCAGAGGCAGAAGCTCTCAGAAAAGGGGTGATCAGGAATCAACAATGCAGCAATGTTTGATGGGCACGACCAGTTGGCGCAACTCCCAGTGTACCAAGGCCAAAGGGAGATTCAGACGGGAGAGTGACACAGGCTGACTTCAGCATCACAGGCTCACAGGGAATGTTGAGAACGGAAGTCATTCCAGAAAGTGTGCTCTGGGCTCAAAGTCAGGAAGAAAGGGGTACAAAGGGACTTCAGGGATTTCTCCCTGGATACAAAAGTCGCAGAAGGAGAGAGGACTGAGCATGACCAGTGCCCATGAAGTGCAATAGCCAGGATGGAGATGGGCAGCCCAGCCTTCCTGAGGCAACCGAACCGGACAGCCTCTCTATGGGTCTGGCACCTCTGCCAGTTCCATTGCCTGATTCAGCAAGAGCAGAGACCCTACACATAACTAGTGTCACCGGGAGGAGCTAGGATTGAGGTAAAAGGGCAGAAAATTCTGTCTTCTTTCAAGAAGACCACTCAGAATTGCCTGCAGTAGCCAGATCACCCCCAAAGCCCAAGCTCAGGAGTCCCAGAGTGTTTGCACAGTGAGTGCAGGGCAGTGAAGCGGAGGGAAATGAACACAGGGAACTGAAATGCCCATTTTGAGTTTTTTAAAAAAAGGTTTTGTAATTTACTCAGAGTCTATAGAAAAACCTCTCCCTGGAGTTCCCATTGTGGCTCAGCAGGTTCAGGACCCAACGTTTTCTCTATGCAGATGTGGGTTAAATTCCTGGCCTCGTTCAGTGGGTTAAGGATCTGGCATTGCCTCAAGCTGCTGCATTGGTTGCAGACATGGCTCAGATCCCACACGGCTGTGGCTGTGGCTCAGATTCAACCCCTAGCCTGGGAACTTCCATATGCCGCAGGTACAGCGCCTCCCTTCAAAAAAGAGATAAAAGAAAAAAAAGAAAGAAAAATGTCTTCCTGAGAAAGCTTGAGAAGGCAGAGAGGAGCACCGAGGGAGGTGGCAATGCAAAAGGTGGTTCCTCCAGCTTCCTTAAGCTCATTCTCCTTGGCATGTACAACCCCAGGACAGCCCCACCTGGGGAAGCCAGATGGGCTGCGGGGGCTGCCAGGTGTCCTGCTTGAACCCGATGTTAACACCACATGCACACGTCATTGACTGAAGAGCTGGAAGTCACCTGGCCTGGGATTAGAAACAACCAGATGTACAGTGATCTTTCCTCTTGGTTGGGATTCCAGTTGCTGAGAAGGCCAGATTAACACCAAAGGAGCTGGTTCAAGGTGAGAGACCAGACACCCAGGCCTCCCCTCAGCCCTTCCCTGGGTCAGCCGGCATGGAAACCACTGTCCTGGGATCTTTTCTGTTCTAGATTCCCCAAGGGGCAGCTGGGCTGACACGTAACATGTGCTTACACATCTGTTCCGTAAGCCTCACAAACTTGGCATAAGTTCTATGCATGTAGTAAGAGTTCAATAAAAATTAAGATGCAATGACTATTAAAAATTGAGCTTTTGGCCTTGAACCTGTAGACACTCCTATGCTTTCTTGATTTGGATTTCAGAACCCTGGATGCCTCATATTTGTACACTGAGAGTTTGCATCTGCTTCTGCTTCACAGGGGGCCAGGCAGGATGGTGCCCCTAGACTTTATCTTGGTCCAGGAAAAACTGTCTCTTTATTACTCTTTCACAGTAAAAAAAAAATCTTTTTGTTGAGTCAACCTGGAATGCTGAGGCTCAACTAACAGGTGCTATGCTAAATTACATTAAAGTCAAGGTTTGAGCATTTCATACCAGCTAATGGCCTCCCACCTCTTGGAAATGTGATTGGCTTTTAGGTTAAGGTGAACCTAGGAGGTTTTTCCAGTGTTTACCATACATTTCCACTCCCATGCTGTTTGATTTTTAGTGAATGGCTGTATTTTCCTATGCCCAGTGGAAGTGCATTGATGCCAACGGGCTGTCTGGCAGAGAAGCCAGCAGCTTTAGAGTAGTATGTGATTTTCTCAAAGAAGAGGAGCCCAGGTTCAAGCCCACTATACATTGGGTTTCCACCACGAAGCATATTGCTTAGGAAGGGAAGGCCATGTTTGAGCTTTAGGTCTCATATTTAGGAGACTCCTCGATATAATAGACACATTCTCCCCAAAAAAATAATTTCACAGTTTGATGACCTGGTAAATCCCAGTATTTGAGGCCGGAAAATGGGCAGGAAAGCCTTTGAGAACCCATATTTCAGCTGATTTTAAGAATTGGTTCCCACCTTCAAGAGCATCAGCACTTGGTGAATTCCACACTCAGAGACCCTTGATTGGCTTTAGACAGTCCTGCTCTCCCAGGTGCAGCCTTGCCGGGAGGAGAGGAGAAGATGGATGGGTTCTCATCCAGCTGATTTCTTGCAATTGGTTGCCTAAAAGTTATAGGCCATGTCTCCAGAGCTTTGGAAATACAATGGCAAGCAAGATTTAAAATTTTAATGCCATGTTCCTATCATCGTAAATGTTAGAAGAAGAATGTAATTCACCAGGATAGGTCTAGAACCCCTCCTCTGTGGACCCCGGCATTGGCTGATGCTGTGTGTGCTACTCTCCCAGCTCCTCCACTTCTAGGTTGCGTCAGGTTCCCTGCAGACTGCACAGCAAAGAGCTCCACAACCCTCTCCACCGTCCCACAGACCTCAAAGCCCAAGGAAAATGGAAATCGATGAGCCCTCACGAGTGATAGGGTATCCCTCCCAGGAGAAAAGCAAAGACTAGGGCCCAGCTGCCTTTTATTCTTTGTTGGACTGGCTAATTCCAGCCTTAACTCCTAACTTTTCTCCACATTCAGACCTGAAACCTGGGTAATTCCCATTTCTTGCAAAATACCCTGGGGTTACCACTGCAAAGGATGGTGCGTGACAGAAAAGTTTCTTTCTCTATTTCTGGACATGATAAGTAGATGTGAGAAGTGATGTCATCACTGACCATGAAAATGCAGTTAAATAAATTTATTGTATCTAAACAGTGTGTTGCTGTTTGCTGTCCATACATTTAGAACTCACAGTGTTCTGCAAGTACATTCTTGAGGCTTGTTAGATCTTAGAACAACAATCACCTCTTTGAAAAAAAAAAAAATTTTTATGCTTTTTTAGGGCTGCACCTGTGGCACGTGGAATTTCTCAGCCAATGGGTTAAATCGGAGCTATAGCTGCTAGCCTACCCCATAGTCACAGCAACACTGGATCTGAGCTGCGTCTGCAACCTACACCACAGCTCATGGCAACACTGGATCCTTAACCCACTGAGCAAGGCCAGGGATCAAACCCACATCTTCATGGATACTAGTTGGATTCATTTCCACTGTGCCACAACAGAAAGTGTTAAAAATATTTTTAAAAACAGAATTAAATTTGGTAAAGTCACAGGATACAAAATTAGTACACAGAAATCGATTGCATTTCTATATAATAACAATGAAAGATGGGAAGGAGAAATTAGGGAAACAATCCCATTTACCATTGCATCAAAAACAATATAATACCTTAGGAATAAACCTACCTAAAGAGACAAAAGACCTGTACTCTGAAAACTATAAGACACTGAGGAAAGAAAGCAAAGAAGACACAAATAGATGGAAAAATATACCATGCTCTTAGGTTGGAAGAATCAATATAGTTAAAATGACAATACTACCTAAGGCAATCTACAGATTCAGTGCAATCCCTATCAAATTACCAATGACATTCTTTACAGAACTAGAATAAAATATTTTAAAATTTGTATGGAAACAAAAGACCTCAAATATTGAAAAGAAATAATGGAACTGAAGGAATCAGACTCCCTGAATTCAGACTCTACTACAAAGCTACAGTTATCAAGACAGTATGGTACTGGCACAAAAATAGAAATATAGATCAATGGAACAGGATAGAAAGCCCAGAAATAAACCCAAACACCTGTAGTCAATTAATCTATGACAAAGGAGGCGAGAACATACAGTGAAGGAAATAGAGTCTCTTCAATAAGTGGTGCTGGGAAAACTGACAGCTGCATGTAAAAGAATGAAATTAGAACACTAACACCAGACTCAAAAATAAACTCAAAATGGATTAAAAGCCTAAACATAAGGCCAGACACTATAAAATTCCTAGAGGAAAACATAGGCAGAACACTCTTTGACATAAATTATAGCAACATCTTGTTTGATCCACCGCCTAGAATCAAGACACAAATAAACCAATGGGACCTAATTAAACTCAAAAGCTTCTGCACAGCAAAGGAAAACATTAAAAAAACAAAAAGACAACCCACAGAATGGGAGAAGATTTTTGCAAATGACTCAGCTGACAAAGGTTTAATCTCCAAAATATACAAACAACTCATACAACAAAAAACAAACAACCCAATTGAAAAATGGGCAGAAGACCTAAATAGACATTTCACCAAAGAAGATATCCAGATGGCCAGAAGGCATGTGAAAAAATGTTCCATATCACTAATTACTAGAGAAATTCAAATCAAAACTACCATGAGGTACCACCTCATACCAGTTAGAGTGGCCATCATTAACAAGTCAACAAATAAGAAATGCTGGAGAGGATGTGGAGAAGAGGGAACCCTCATACACTGTTGGTGGGAATGTAAATTGCTACAACTACTATGGAAAACAGTATGGAAATAGCTCAGAAAACTAAATATAGAACTACCATATGACCCAGCAATCCCACTCTTGGGCATATATCCAGAGAAAAACTTCATTGAAAAAGATACACACACCTGTATGTTCATCGAAGCGCTGTTCACAAAAGCTGCGACATGGAAACAACCGAATTGTCCATCGATGGATGAATGGATTAGGAAAATGAGGTACATATATATAATAGAATACTACTCAGCCATAAAAAGGACAAAATAATGTCTTTTGCAGCAACATGGATGGAACTAGAGACTCTCCTACTGAGTGAAGTAAGTCAGAAAAGAGCAAGACACTATATGATATCACTTATCTGTGGAGTCTAAAATATGGCACAGGGAGTTCCCGTCGTGGTGCAGTGGTTAACGAATCCGACTAGGAACCATGAGGTTGCGGGTTAGGTCCCTGCCCTTGCTCAGTGGGTTAACGATCCGGCATTGCCGTGAGCTGTGGTGTAGGTCGCAGACGCGGCTCGGATCCTGCATTGCTGTGGCTCTGATGTAGGCTGGCAGCTACAGCTCCTATTGGACCCCTAGCCTGGGAACCTCCATTTGCTACGGGAGCGGCCCAAGAAATGGCAAAAAGACAATAAATAAATAAATAAATAAATAAATAAATAAATAAATAAATAAAAATAAATAAAATAAAATATAGCACAAATGATCTTTCTACAAAACAGAAAAGCTCATGGACATGTAGGACAAACTTGTGCTTGCCAGGGGAGACGGGGAGAGAGTGGGATGGATTGGGAATCTGGGGTTAGGAGATGGAAACTCTTGCATTTGGAGTGGATGGGCAATGAGATCCTCCTGAATAGCACAGGGAACTATATATCTAATCACTTGTCATGGAACATGATGGAGGATAATGTGAGAAAAAGAATGTCAATATATATATGACTGGGTCACTTTGCTGTACAACAGAAATTGACAGAACATTGTAAATCAATCATAATAAAAAATTTAAAAATGAACAAATAAATAAATAGTATTTATGTGTTTGCCAATCTACAAAATGCTAATGTAAATGACAGTTCATATTTGCTTACTTTTTAGTTTTCACTAGAAATTAAGCTTTTTCAGTGTTCAGAATTCTAATATTTGAAACTGCTAAAATTAATAGAAAAACATCTTCATAGGCAATGAAGACACGGTGTAAAGAATGGAGTTGCCTTTTGTTAAGGGAAAATAAAATCATTTTTTCCTTAAATGTGATTATTTCTAAATGGGAAAGAAAATAAGAGACAAGCTACTATGGATATTGAAAGAAAATTTGTGAAGGTTGTGAAAAAATCTTTTGAAAGAAATTCTATGTGTGATTAGGACTGGCTAAGGTTTGAATAAACTGGAGTAAATGTATTTTACTATTCAAGCTAAGGAGGTGCAAAACTAGAACTTTATTTTTTCTCTTTAAGAGGACACATTTTTTTTTCTCAAAATATTGATCCTCTTTTGATAACAGATCACACAAGTTTATTACCTGTAAGTAATTTGTTGTAACTTTCTGTATCTTGCTTTTGAAATCTTTTTTCCAGAAAAATTTGGCTAACAACTTTCCCAGTTCTTTTTTTTTTTCAATTAAACTATAGTTGATTTACAATGTTCCTTCAATTTCTGCTGTACAGCTAAGTGACTTAGCCACACATAGATTTTTATTATGATTTTGGTTAAGTGAATAAGTATTGTTTTACTGTGACCCGTGATCCTACTTGACCACATGTTTTTTCGGGTGTTTTTCGGGGTTTTTTCGGGTTTTTTTTTTTCCTCTTTGATTCCTTCAGTGATATATTGGTTGTTTAAAAGCATATTTTTAAACTTCAAAAAAATTTTAAAAGTAAAAACAGAATGAACACAAAGCATTGATATCTGTTTTGAAAGTGGTATTTTAAAATGATTTTAAAGTGCTGTTAATTTGTAACCACCTTACAAAACAATAGGACCAGATATAAAGTAATACAGTGCAAGCTGAGTTCACAAGTTTGAAAGTAGATGTTTAAAGATGAAGGAATAATATTCAAATTCTACTTAAGTAGAATCATCTGATACTCCTATTGTAGCTCCTCTTCTCCTAGTAATTTGAATTTGTTTTCATTATGGCAATTTGAAGGGGTCTCAAAATAAGATCTACCTTCATCTCTGTAATAATAGACATATGGTTTTATTTACCTTGAATTATAAATCAGTGTACTGTGGATACTTTTATTTAATCCCACTTATAGCAAAACTTCATCTCTACAAAACTCCACTATCCTGAAATCTCAGGGAGATGGGGGTTTGGCTCAAGACAAGGAAAAATAAAAATCAAAAGAGGCCTCTGGTTAACCAGACAACTCTTGGAAAATCTATGTACTAAAAGTTCACACACTTGATGCAAATGGCAACTCAGAATCTGTTTTGGCTTAGTCGACTTATTCCTCTAAACTTGCAGATTAAAAGCCACATCAAAAAAGAGGGAGTAAGAACTATTTCTTCAAGGTTATTACATAATTGTCATCAGTCGGTGGTGACTGTCATTTCATCACTCATAAAGGAGGCGAGAGAACAAAGAACGGAGAACCAGCAAGTAAAATCCCATCTACAAAGTAGATATTTGGTAGTTTATTTCAGGGACAGTATTCCCAAAGCCATCACTGTGTTTCAGCTCATGTTCGCAATGATAAACCTGAGTCATCAAGGACAGATAAGTTAGGTTCAGAACACTCTGTGTACAAGGGAAGAGAAATGTTTAGCCAAAAAGATAATTAAGCTGTTTTGAGTTATTCATTCATTCAGCAAATTTTTACATAAATATTTATTTAAGTGTCAAGCGCTGTGCCAGGCAGGTCTTGGGGACCCAGAGATACTGAAATAGCAGTTCTTGCTCTCAGGAAACTCACATTCCAAGTCAGAGGCAGCCAAGTGTGGTCAGGGAACCCCAAGGGGTCCATAAGATCCTTCCAGTCTATGTTCAAGGTCAAAGCTATTTTATTAATAATACATACTAAGATGGCATTTGCTTTTTTTCCCACTGTTTTGGCATTAGCACTTATAGGGAGAAAGTAATGCTGGGTAAAACTGTTGGTTCCTTCGCACGAATCAAGGGAGTGGCACCAAACATACTCGTCATCATTTTATTATTCACTTTCATGCACAGAAAAAAACAAAAACTATGACTTTCACTGCAGAAAGTCCTTGACAGCAGGAAAAATGATTAATTTTTATTCACCCTAAAATATCTTACCTTATTTCAACCTAAAGTATACATTTTTAAAAATTTGGTGTCAGAGTTCCCGTCGTGGCGCAGTGGTTAACGAATCCGACTAGGAACCATGAGGTTGCGGGTTCGATCCCTGCCCTTGCTCAGTGGGTTAATGATCCGGTGTTGCCGTAAGCTGTGGTGTAGGTCGCAGACGCAGCTCGGGTCCTGCGTTGCTATGGCTCTGGCTCTGATGTGTGGATGGAGGTGGGGAAGAATGCCCAGCTGGTGGGCCAGTGGACAAGTGGAGAGGGACAAGGACGAGGAGGGCTTGACAGTGACATTCCGCCCCTGGAGAGAGGAGCCTCTACCATGTAGGGCATTTTATGGCCTTACCATTCACCCTCCTCTTGACTAGCAAGAGACACAAGGCATGGCCAGACACCACAAGGACTGCAGGTCCCATGGGCCCTCACTTAGTCTCGTCCTTCCAGCAGCTCGATTAGACCCCTAGCCTGGGAACCTCCATATGCCACGGGAGTGGCCCAAGAAATGGCAAAAAGACAAAAATAAATAAATAAATAAAATAAAAATTTGGTGTAATGACATGCAAAGTATGCATGAATCACCTCTGCTTTATGATGGTTGTCTACAGGAAAAACACTTGTGTGTTTGCTTGAGTTGCAAGCTGAACACCTTTATGCGGGGGGGAGGGGGGGGGCACTTGCAGCATAGAGAGATTCCCATGCTAGGGGTCAAATCGTAGCTGTGGAAGCCAGCCTATACCACAGCCACAGCAATGCAGGATCCAAGCTGCGTCTGTGACCTACACCACAGCTCATGGCAACGCCGGATCGTTAACCCACTGAGCAAGGCCAGGGATCGAACCTGCAACCTTATGGTTCCTAGTCGGATTCGTTTCCACTGCACCATGTCGGGAACTCCTGAACACCTTTTTAATGGAGCACAATTTTCACTTGAAAGAATAATTGACATACAAACTGTGTTCCAGCTTGGGTATTTGGCAGATGTTTTGTCAAAAATAAGAAAAGTGAGCCTGTCACTTCAAGAAAAACAACCTATGGTGTTTGTCTGAGCTTTCAAATGAAACTTTGAGTTTTGGAAAACTAGAACTTGCAGCTTCCTGATAATGAAAAATTTCTCTGATGAGAATGTCATTAACAATTTTTAATATTATATTATAGAGTGAAATCATCAAATTAGGATGATGAGTAAAATCCAGTGAACAAATCTTTCCCCAATTACCAAAATGTGATGTTACAAAATCATGTATGGATAAAAAAAAACATTTATTCAAAATGAAAAATAGACCAAATGGGCTGTATTTTTTTTCTGACGTTGCCTTCTTTGTTATTGCTGTTGTTGTTAATTTTATTGGAGTATAGTTGACGTATAATGTTGGATTCGTTTCAGATATACAGCAAAATGAATGAGTTATACATACACATTTATCCATTCTTTTTTTCCCATAGAGGTTATTACAAACTAGTGAGTAGATTTTCCTGGGCTATAGAGGATGTTCTTATTAATCATCTATTTTATAAAGTAGTGAGTATACGTTATTCCCACCTCCCAGTTCCTCCCTCCCTTCAACAGTTTCCCCTATGGTAACCATAAGATCGGTTTGGAAATCTGTGAGTTTGTTTCTGTTTTATAAATAAGTTTTTTGTATCATTTTTATTAGATTCCACGTACAGGTGACAACATATAATACTTGTCTTGTCCAAGTTATTTCACACAGAATCTCTAGATCCACCCATGTTGCTGCAAATGGTATTATTTCATTCCTTTTTATGGTTAATATTCCATTGTATATATGTACCACATCTTCTTTATTCATTCCTCTGTTGATGGACATTTAGGTTGTTTCCATGTCTTGGCTATTGTAAATAGTGCTGCAGTGAACACTGAGGTACATCTATCTTTTTAAATTATGGTTTTCTCCAGATAGATGCCCAGGAGTGGGATTGATTGGATCATATGGTAGTTCTATATTTAGTTTTTTAAGGAACCTCCATACTGTTCTCCATAGTGGTTGCACCACCAAATGGACTTGAATGTAAGAAAATACAGGAGTTCCCGTCGTGGCTCAGTGGTTAATGAATCTGACTAGGAACCACGAGGTTGTGGGTTCAATCCCTGGCCTCACTCAGTGGGTTAAGGATCCGGCTTTGCCGTGAGCTGTGGTGTAGGTTTCAGACGCAGCTCAGATCTGGAGTTGCTGTGGCTGTGGTGTAGGCTGGTGGCTACAGCTCTGATTAGACCCCTAGCCAGAAAATCTTCATATGCCACAGGTGCAGCCCTAGAAAAAACCAAAAAAAAAAAAAAAAAAAAAAAAAAAAACAACAAGAAAATACAGAACATTTACTGATTTGCTTTCAGATTATACATTGAAAAGAAACTTCAAGAATCTACCATTTGTAAAGTTTTAGCATATTATCGAAGAAGAATATCCATAATTACCTGTAAAGTTTATAAAAATATCCCTCCCTTTTCTAACTATTTATATGAAACTGGATTTTCCTCATATAAGTCAATCCAAAACAATTTATTTGCAACACAGGGAATGCAAAGGCAGGTAAGAGAGTCCATTGCAAAAACATAAAGCAATGCCATTTTTCTCTGAAATTTTTGTTTTGAAAAGTAGAATTATTTTCATAAAAATATGTATTCTGAGATGTTAACATGTAATAAGTTTATTATTATTTTTAAATGAACCAATAAAAATATTTTTAAATATCCCTCTTTAAATTTCTAATACTACATATCAACAGTGCTTATCCACATTTACAAAAGCTTTTCTGGGTCCCTAATAATTTTTTTCTTTTTTTGGCTGCACCAGCACCCCAGATCTGGGGCAGAGATCAAACTCGAACTCATGCCACAGCAGTGACAATGCCAGATCTTTAACCTTGGCTGCACCTTAAAAGAACTTCCTTAAAAATTTTTAAGAGTACAAAAGATCCCAAGCCTAAAAACTTTGAGAACAACTTCTTCTTCTAGGAAGAAGACAGACCTATGAGTCACTAATTCTAACCCATTACTATAAAGACTTTGATAAGATGATGCACAGGATAACATGGGAGGATAGGGGATCTAGCCCCACCTTGGGGAGTCAGGGGAGTCTTCCTGGAGGAAGCTATCTCTATGCTAGGACTTAATGGATGAGAAGTTAGCATAATAAGAGGGCTAAGATGTTCAAGATAGGAGGCGCTTATGCAAAGGTGCAGAGGAGAGAGAGAGTATGGCTCATTCATGAAATAAAAGTTATTTGGTATAGCCAGAGAATAGTTTGGGAGAACCAGGATTGTTCTGATTTATTATCATTTCAATAAAATGAGCATATATGTGCAGTGAAGTGTTGCAAATGGACTCTCTCAAGTATACAGAATACTAATAAAGGAAGGAAAGCTGGAAATGGTATCTCGTGTGTGTAAATACTTACAGAAGTCTTAAAAGAACCCACTTTAGTAAGTTGGCACAAATATTTAATTAGAAGTTGTAATCTACTTTCCATGATATCTCTAAACTTAAGCCAAAGTTTAGACTACCTTTGAGACATTTTTTTCATGTTTAGAAGAATGAGCTATTTCAAAATTCTATTTTTAATTTGAACTATTACATGTCTAAGTTTAAATCCTTATATTCTTGGAGTTCCTGCCGTGGCTCAGTGGTTAACGAACCCGACTAGCATCTGTGAGGGTGCCAGTTTATCCCTGGCCTCACGCAGTAGGTTAAGGATCTGGCATTGCCATGAGCTGTGGTGTAGGTCCCAGACAAGGCTTGGATCCCGCATTGCTGTGGCTGTGGTGTAGGCCGGTGGCTACAGCTCTGATTGGACCCCTAGTCTGGGAACCTCCGTATGCCGCGGGTGTGGCCCTAAAAGACAAAAAGACAAAAAAAAAAAAAATTCTTATATTCTTTATAAATATTTTCACCCAGATCAGCGACAGTGATGAGTTTGGGTCATATCCAACAGTGATTTCCTCTAAAAGTACCGTGTTGATTTCTCCACATCTTGGTGGCTTCTTTTGTTGTATTTGCCATATGGTCATGGTTTCCTGTCTTTCCATTCTATTCTCTTTTAATAATGTCTTCCCACGGCACCAAAGAAAACCTTTCAATCAGATGCACTGGAAAAGTGAGGTGTTGGCAGAGACCAAGGCAGGCGTGTGTCCTAAAGACCAGGGCAAGTAACCAACAACTCTACGGGGTCTGTCCATACTCAAAGCCCCCGGTCTATCCCATGGGTATTCATGAGCTGGAACAGAGCTTCTGAGAGTGATTTTTCTTTTTGGTAGGAGTTCAGAAGAAGCAGAAAGAAATAGTTCTGGCTCAGAGGTTAGGTTCAATATAACTGGTATCTTGGAACAGAGAGCCACCCACAATCTCGTCACTGCAGTCTTCGGGTGGCAGGTTGCTGTTATGTGTTATAGAATTGGGGTTCACTGTCAGGAAAGTGCAGTGGCTGAGACTCTATTGCTACACTTCACAAACCTTATCCGAAGGGCTCTATTTAAGTTAGAAATATCTATAGGACACTCCAGGAAATATTTTGCCAGGAATCATTTCTGTCAATTTATATTTGTAAGTCTGCACACACATTGCTTTATCAGTATATCTTCTGCATTATGTTGCATGTTGTTTTGTTTATCTGTCTATGTCTTTTGTGGCTCCTGAGAACTCTGAAAGGACAAAATAATACAACCATGGGTCTTTTGTAGTGTGACATTGTTTACAATATATTATACTTTAAGGTATTATCAAAAAAGCAGAGTTCCCTTGTGGTGCAGCGGGTTAAGGATCCAGCATTGTCACTGCAGTGGCTCAGGTTGCTGCTGTGGCTTGGGTTTAATCACTGACTCAGGAACTTCCACATGCCATGGGCATAGCCAAAAAAAGCAGCAAAAATATGTCAAATCAGTAAAACTAAGTAATTTAAAGCTCAGATCAACTCTGGAACTAAGGATATCACCTATATCTCCCAAAATATAAAAAAATACATTAGACTTCAGGAGTTCCCGTTGTGGCACAGTGAAAATGAATCCAATTAGTAACCATGAGGTTTTGGGTTCAATCCCTGGCCTCGCTCAATGGGTTAAGGATCTGGTGTTGCCGTGAGCCATGGTGTAGGTTACAGACATGGCTCAGATCCTGCACTGCTGTGGCTGTGGCGTAGGCTAGCCTGGGACCGGTAGCCTGGGAACCTCCATAGACCTCAGGTACGCCCCTAAAAAAGGCACACACACACACACAGAAATACATTAGACATTTACACATACTGTATCCCCAGCAACTAGGACTGTACCTGATACCCAGTGTGTATATGGTAATTGCTGAATCAGTAAATGAATGGATGACCGAACTCTAAGATATAGAAATGATAGATGTGCATAGTTTTCAAATGAGGAAACTGAGATACAATGACTTAAAGTAGCTTGTTAGTAAAAGGTGGGATTGCGCTTGGGGGTCGGGCAGCCTGACTACAAACTCACTTGATGAAACTCTATGCCCCACTTGAACAGAATGTTGGTGAAGTTTGGGGAGCTCTTTGTATTCAGGTAATGCGACACTGTTCCATCAGATGTGATGATTGAATATTTAAGAATTATTTTTTTTAGGATGAGAAGTCAGATTCACAAATATTGATCTACCTTCCTCACTGTCAGTAATCACTTATTGGGTTCATCTCACTGGCGACCATGAAGGGAGTGGTGGATTAAAATCTCAGGGGACACCGCATGTGGCTTAAAGACGAGCACAGTGGCCTCCAGGTAAAAATGACCCAAGTAGCCCCCTCTTGCATACGTTGCTGCTGTGTGCTCCTCTCTCATGCTGCTGTCATGATTAAGGTAAGATGCTTTTCTGGATCAAATCAGAACCTCCTTATACAACCACCCTTTGGTTTGGTTCGTTTTTTTGGTAATCCAGATGAGGAATGTATTTTGAAGTTTCACGTGCTTAAAAGGCAGTCGATTTTTATATTTGCCACAGGAGGGCACACACTTTAAAAGGCTGAGGAATGACAGTACAGTCATGTTGCCTCCAGGTTATAATACTACCTGCTAGTGACGGTCCTAATGACCTCCCCGCGCCAGGTCCATAGTCTGAAACATAGAAGCATGGGAATTGAGAGGGACAATGTTTCTGAAGCCTTCTATAAACTGTGAAGGTGGAAGAAAGAATGCTGGGAGTTCCCTTTGTGGCTCAGTGGTTAATGAACCCGACGAGGATCCATGAGGATGTGGGTTCGATCCCTGTCCTCGCTCAGTGGATTAAGGATCCTGCATTGCTGTGAGCTGAGGTGTAGGTCGCAGACGTGGCACGGATCTGGCATTGCTATGGCTGAGGGATAGGCCAGCAGCTGTGGCTCTGATTTGACCCCTAGCCTGGGAACTTCTATGTGCTGCACCCATGGCCCTAAAAAGCGAAAAACAAAAAAACTATGAAGGTGGGACCAGGGCCCGGCTACACGGGGGCTATTCTGAGTCTGGGCAGCATCCCACGCCCCTTTAGTTCTGGCGGCTTATCCACACTCTTCACTGCCAGTTGAATATTTCTTCTGCCATGTCTGCTAGCGGCCAGTTTCTTACTCCCTGGAGTGAATGGAAAAATGGTGGTTCAAGGGCATTCAAGATGCCATCTCATTCCCCACTGAATCTGTGCCACTTCACAGTCCTTTTAGTGTATTTTGTCCAGTGAGTCTTCCTTTCTTATCCTCTAAAGAGTATTTTAAAAGCCATTCCTGGAGTTCCAGTTGCGGCCCAGTGGTAATGAACCCGACTAGTATCCATGATGACACAGGTTCAATCCCTGGCCTTGCTCAGTGGATTAAAGATCCAGTGTCACCGTGAGCTGCATGTAAGTCACAGATGCGGTATGGATCTCGTGTTTCTATGGCTGTGGTGTAGACCGGCAGCTGCAGCTCCAATTTGACTTCTATCCGGGGAACTTCCATATGCCATGGGTGCAGCCCGAAAAAGAAAAAAAAAAAAAAAACAGCCATTTTCCCCTTTCTGAGGTTTTCCATATCTCTTAAGTCCTCTGGAAAATAAGCTCTATGAGGGTAGGGACCAAGCTTTTCTCATCATCACATCTTCAGGAACTCCAACAGTATCTGATGCATGGTAGATGCTTATTAAAGACATGCCAACTGAATGAACACATGAGCGACTTGATAAAGGACTGTCTCTTTGGGCGCTGATATCACAACTGGGAAAACTTCATTTGCCTCTGGTTGTCTGTGTATGATTTCCCTTTCTTCCTATCACTTTTAAAAACTGCTCACATATACACACAGAAGGAATCCGTCTCGGAAGTAACTCATCCACATGCAACCATGGAATTCTAAACAGAACCATGCTCCTTTCAGAAATGGCAAAACTGGAATACCATCTAATGGGAAATCGGATACTTGCTGACCATGGGATTTGAGAGAAATGGCCCTTGGTTTTCTAAAGGGCAATTGTGATCGTATCGCTATTTTAAATCCCAGTGGTTTTTAGATGTTCTTGCCCAGCTCCAACCTATTTAGAGAGTGAATACCATGTACCCTGACTGTGCTCTTTGGGAAGCACCAAGATGAGAGATGCTGAGTCAGGCAGCTTTAGAAGCAGTCCCAGTCCTTCGTTCCCAGCCCCATTCTCCCCACAACCCAGCCCATCATATGGGGTGGGACTGAGGCAGAGCCACCCAGAAGGCCAGGCTACATGGGAGCATCCCAGAAGGCATGACACAACGAATTGTGTGTCCCAAAGTGACTGAGCCACCTGTGTTAACAAATTACCACAAATATAGTGGCTTAGAACAACACAGATACATCATCTTACAGTTCTAGGGGTTGGAAGTCCTAAAATCAAGGTGTCAGCAGAGGTTCATTCCTTCTGGAGGTTCAAGAGCAGAATCCACTTCCCTTCCTCTTCCAGCTTCTAGAGGCCACCGACGTTCCTTGGCTTGTGGTCCTGTTCTCTCAGATCTTTGAGCCCAGCAGGGTACCTTCAAATCTCAGGCTCTGTCTGTCTCTGTCCCTCTTACACTTTCACTGCATCACATCTCTCTTCCACCCTCACGTCTCCTGCTCTAACTCTTGTCCCTCTTGTTTCCCTCTTATAAAGACCTTTGCGATTACACTGGGCCCACTCAGATAATTTAGGACAATCTTCCCATCTCAAAATTCTAAAGTTAATCACATCTGCAGAGTCAGTTTTGCCAGCCTGTGGAGCAACAGCTTCACACATTCCAGGGATGAAGACATGACGGTTTGGGGGGCACCACTCTGCCTAAGACCCCACCCCACCTGCTTTCTTCCCAACAGCCTCAGAAAGTGCCCTTCGCGTCCTCCCCTCCCGCAAGGCAGAGCTCCCCTTCCCCAAAGCAGAGCTCCCCTCCCCCAAAGCAGAGCACACTCAGGTGGCTGGAGGTCTCCTGTCACTTCCTCCTTTCCCTGGTCCTCCCATTTGAATGCCACCTACTTCTCCCTCCAGGTTCCTTAGGGCAACCCTGACGCTCTCAGGGCGTTCCTTTCTGCTGCCTTCTACCATATCTGTGCCAGGCATGTGTTACTTTCCTGACCATCCTGAGCCAGGAGCCAGCCCTCCTAGATAGCAGGTGCTCAGCCCTGGCCGCAAGTGCTCGGCAGAGGATGCATGAGCCACTTCTTCCTGGGCCAAGGAGCATCCAGATGCCCCCCCTCCCCCACAGTTCAGGGACAGAGCCCCTCAACCCCTCCCCAAAGCATCTCTGCCAGCCCAGCGAGAGCTGGCTTCCCTGACCAGGAGCTGGTCGATTCTACAATCAAACCTGCTTAGCCCATATCATCCCTGGGGAGGGGGGCGTGGCCTGTGGCCCAGGAAGGGAGTTTGCAATTATGTCTGCCTCTTCCCACCTTGCACAAGCCAGCTTGTTACTGCTTTGCTGTTTGCTGTGACTGTGGCGGTTTGTCTGCAGTGCCAGCTGAGGAGTTCGGTCTCCAAGCAGCCCTGGCTATTTCCACTATAATTCCCTTCCCCTCAGGATGCCATCCTCTACATGTGTTGGTATGACTCACTTGGCACTTGTACTTGGTAAGAGCCTGAGCTTGATGAAAAGGCACTGGCCGAGAATTTCTGTCTCATTTTCCGCCACTCCCTAGGTAGGCCTTGCCTCAGCACTGGCAGAATCTCACCTCCCCAGCCATCAGGAAATGCAGAAGTAAGAGCTGTTTAATTGCCAGGCACCAGGTGAAGCTTGGGACTGGGGTTGAAGTGGATTAAAGGGCAGGGTGGGTAAGAGAATAAAACCAGAAAATCAGTGTTTCTGCTCCGCACATTCAAACCAATTGGGGAAAAAATATAGGTGATCAAGTCCTTACAAAAAAATCTGCAAAATCTTCTCTCAGCAAAAGTGCTGTGGAGCTGAAGAAAAATGAGTGGATCCATATCTCCCAGTCTTCAAATGGATAAATCCAAAATGTTAAGAATAAAGCCTTAAAAGTACACACACACACACACACAAAACCTCTGGGAGAAATTTTCTTATATCATCTCAGAATGGCAAAGGCCTTTTTAACATAGGACTGACTCATAAACCATAAATGAAGAAATAAATTTACATAAAAAATATTCCCTGTGGCAAAATCTATAATAGAGTCAAAAAACATATGCCAAACTGAGAAAAGATATTTGTAAATTATATTACAGAAAAAAAGCAGTTTCCTAATATATAAAAATACATACAAATCAATAAGAAAACACTAATTATCTCGTAGAAAAATGGCAAAAGATATAAGCAGACAGCTCATAAAAGATGAAATGTAAATGACCCTTAAACATGAAAAGATAGTCCATCTCACTTATGATAAAATTTTTAAATCAATTCATAAAAGCTGAGAACAAAATGTAACAAAGGAACCTAATTATGTGTTTAGTGGCGTAATATAGAAAAAGGAATTAATTAACTTTAAAACTGCATCCCTGTGAGATATGGCTAATGACAAAGAAAATTGCAAGAGAAAAAAATTCCTAAATTGCTTTCAATAATCCTATTGATATCAGTAGCATTTTTGTTGTTATCTGAGAGTATTGAGTATGGGTTATAAAATAGAACCCCCAAATGTCCGTTTTGGTGTTTCTGGCAACTGGGAATTTTGGTTCTTTAGTATGGTACATTCTAAGAACAAAAATAATTGCAAAATATTCAACTGCTTTTAGTATTCATTGTTGGCAAAAGTGTTGTATTTTGACCTGAGACTACCATGAGTTTAATTTGTATATATTTTCAGACAAAGAAAATAAGAAATTATCTGCTTTTCTAATTCTATCACCCTTGGTGTCATTGAGAACCGTAATTCTTGGCATAAAACAAGAGAAATACGGATGTAAAATTGAAGATGAAGCACAATCTCCCTCGCCACAGATGTGTGGGTTCAATCCCCAGCCTGGCATAATGGGTTGAAGGATCTGGCATGGCTGCAGCTGTGGTGTATATCACAGTTGTGGCTCAGGCACATCCCTGGCCTGGGAACTTCCATATGCCATGGGTGTGGCCATTACAAAAATAAATGTAGTCCGATTCTGAGTGGGTAATATCAGAATGAATTTGCAATATTTCATCTTGAAAAAAATTTTATTTTATACTCCTGTCCCCTATCTAGAAACAATGACTGAGATAGTAGCAACAATTTATTTCTAGTACTTAGATTATGATCTCTAAATACCATTTCCCTCTTAAGGAATTAGCATTCCTCAGAGAAATGGCTAATTCCAGGTTCTGAGGCCAGGTATATACAAGGTAAGCTGGGAATATATTATCATATCACAGCCCAAAGATGAAAAAATCAAAATATCAATTGAATAATGACTTCAAGTTATATCCTTAATGATACAAAGAATTATTAATCACCTTTGGAGGATGTTACAGAATTCATTATTTTCAAAACTGATTGATAAAGAGAAAGACTCATGTGTTTTTTTTCTTCTCTTCCTGCATAAAGTGTACCGAGGCTACCAAGTGAGGGGGTGATACTTCTCCTAACAGAAGTCTTCCAGCTGTCAAATGAAGAAAGAATAATTAAATTAGAACATTATTATTTTCCAACATTTAATGAAATAAAGGATCTAGGTACTGATCATCAATGGCTGCCAAAAGCTCAAGACAAAGTCAACCAGTCTTTATGTGTTTCCCGATGGAAAAACACATGATTGCAAGAAAAATAATTGCAAAAAAAAATCAAACCTGAATTTCATTAGGCTCTTATACCTCACTATCAATACACAGATAATTCAGGAGATGGAAGAACAAAAACAGGAATGCAATCAGCAAAATTCAGGTTGTGAAATTTTGCAGAACAAATGTTCCTACTATTCAACAAGAAGTTTCAAGGCAAAAAGAGTAAGAGCACATAGATTAAGAGATTTAAGACTTATCTAGCAATTGAAATATATGGATCTCATTTGGATTTTGATTTAAACAAACAAACAAGATCATTTGATTAGGGATAATGAGTACATGGGAGCTTTCTTATACTATTCTACTTTTATATATGTTTGAATTTTTCCATAGTAAAATGTTAAGTAATCATGATAGCAGAAGCAACCTGTAGGATGCTATTTTAAGCATTTTATATATTTAAACTATCCCCCTATCTGTGAGGTGGGCACAGATCTCTAATATGCAAATGAAGAAACCAAGGCATAGAGTGGTTAAGATCTTGTCCAAGGTCACACAGTTAATAAACTATGGTGCTGACACTCAAAAGCAGGCAGTCTGACTCCACAACCCAGTTTCTAACCTGTACATTGCTGCCACTCATAATGACGCTATCTTGGACCAGGGTGGGAATACTGGAAAGAAGTGGATGCACTGAAGAGATACTTAGAATATAAGACTGACCCAGACTCCATGCTAAGTTGTACATGGGAATAAGAGTCAGAAAAGAGTCCAAGATGCCTGTGACGTTTCTGGCTTGATCACAGGATAGATGGTGATACTGTTCACTGAAACAGGAAAAGTGAAAGAGGATTGAATTTGGAAGGCAAAGATGATCTGAGTTTGGAGCATGCTGAGCCGGAGGTGCCTTTGGGACATCCAGGTAATGTCAAGTGGCATCAGGTAACACAGGCACTCTTATATGTCAGTTTTCCCCTTCCTCCTTAGAACTATACTTTTTTTTTCTTGAGATGGGGGTGGGAGCAACTACTTTTCTAGTTTGTCGCTTCACGTTTGATTCTTGTTTCAGAAGTATTGGTTGTTGTGCCCAATTTGATGTCACCTACACATTTTGTAAGGATATTTTTACTCCATCATCCAAGAAACTGGGACAACACAGGTCTATTCATCAACCATATCCCAGTCACAGTATTAGGTATTTTGTGTTACATCATTTACTCTCTCCTATAAAGTTACACAGTTATATATTCTTCTGCTCAGGATACAGATGAAGGAACTGAAGAAAGAATAAGTCACTTGCCCAAAGCTACAAAGCTGTACAGTAGCATTTAGCATCTCTAGTCTGTGTTTTTCCACTATGTCCCTTTTCCAAAGTGTGGATGATGACTTAGGTGGTTCATGGCCATGGCTTTTAATTGCACTGATTCACACCACACAGTAAGAAAGCTCTCCTGTTGTTATTTTCATCCAACCTTCTGTTAAGACAATGGAGAACAACCCATTTGCTAGTTTGTCTTCAGTACCTCTCTAACGCTTGCTAATCTGTGTTTTCTATTTAGGCTACATCTCAGGCTACACCTTTGCTCAGAGTCTTGAGCAGATGACAGCAGTGTATGGCAGGAATTTTATCACAATACCTTTTTTTTTTTTTGAAAGACATTTTAAAATTAAATTAAATTAAATTAAATTAATTTTTTTGCTTCTTAGGGCCACATCCACGGCATGTGGAGGTTCCCAGGTTAGGGGTCTAATCTGAGCTACAGCTGCTGGCCCACACTGCAGCCACAGCAACTCAGGATTCGAGCCGCATCTTCGACCTACACCACAGCTCACAGCCACGCCGGATTCTTAACCCACTGAGTGAGGCCAGGGATCGAACCTGCAATGTCATGGTTCCTAGTCAGATTCATTTCCGCTGCGCCATGACGGGAACTCCATTATCACTATCTTATTTTCATTATGTTTATTTTTAAGGATACCTTCTATTTATAGTAATATTGTGTTTCCATCTATATAGCAAGAAAGAATTTCATTTAAAATAAATTTAAGTAAAAGAAATACAGCTAATGAAGACTATTATGTAAACAAAAGTGATGGTGGTTCAGAGAAATGAAAGACACTCACTAGCTGACATCGATTCCAATGGCTGGGACTGGAAAACCTAGCTCCTCACCACATCTCCGCACCCCCCGGGACGGGCTTTGGTGCTGGCCTCAACCTCTCTAACCACAATCAGATGCTGTCTCATGACCAAGATATGCTATTATCATCTCACTTGAAAACTTTTTGTCACTGGTCACTGGCGAATGCAGCTCACCAATAGCTTGCCACTGACCCCAAGGGCTGTGGGTGAGGTGGTATCTTTAGTCTCCATTGATCAGACTGGCATAGAGGATGCAGCCAGAACCATGTCAGGGTTTCAGGAAGGAACAATCCATGGGATTGAACATTACCAATAAGTCAGGATGGTTAGCAGCTAAGGCAGTGGGCTGTTTTGGAAATCTTAGCATATGCAGGGTTTTTTTGTTGTTGTTTTTTTAAACTAATACACATTCTAGTATTAAAACTCTATTGACTACTCTAGTTTCCATCCATTCCTCTTTCCTAAGCCTCTTATCCCCCAGTCTTTCATGATGGCACCATGTTTGCACATTTTGTTCCTTCTTCACCACCACCACCACCACCCCCCTCCTAGGATGGAAGCTATATTCAGTATATTCAGTATGTTTGTGAGAAACCATTGTAGATGGGCTGCCTTTAAACATTTTTTTATGAGTTCTTCTAAACACAAAGGCAATAAAAATTCCCAATGCTACATGTCTTTTAAAAGACATCATTGTCACATAAAATAATTTTGTTTGTGTGTTCCCCAAGGAACTGAAAAGTACATTATAGTCACTATAATCCTGCTGGGTAGAGACAGCATTTTATCTTTATTCTTTGTTATGCCCGATACTATCTGTTTGGCATATTATTAAGAAATCTGTATCTGGAATAATGCGTCTGCATTTCTTCTCATTTCCCACAAGCACCACAAAGCCAGTACTTTTTCATCAGTGGATCTTGCAGAGGAAGGTCCAAAGCCTGAACCACGGTAAGCTTAGGTTGTGCATTTTTGATGTAGTCTTTAAGTGGAGGTGGTAAATACTGGTAAATATGTCTTCCTAAACACACAACATCAAAGAAAAGATAGGTTCCATCTTCCTGAGTAGGGTACCCTCAGCCCCACGACTGCATAGCTCTTGAGAACCTGGGTTCATCGGAGATGGGACACAAGGCAAAGGCCTGACTTGGGCATCCTCGGACAGGGTAAATATCCCCACTCTGAAAATGGAAATCCATCCCATTCTCCTGCATAAGCGGGGTAAGGGTTTGAAGCCGGCAGTGGGTGTGTTGGGGGGGTAGGTTGGGAGTGTTTTCTCCCTTAGAGCCCCCCCAGCCCCTTGACTCGTGGCCCTGCTCGGACCATTGTCCGCACACCTCGTCCCTCCAGCTTCCGGGCCGCGGGCGAGATGATTTGCTGCAGATGACATCAGCCTTGGGCCAACGGCTGGGAGAGCGGAGGCAGCCACCCCGTGAGGATGTGCCGGGTGGTCCTTTCCTCCTCCTCTTCCTCCTCCTCCCCGGCTCCCTGCCTAGTCTCCATATAAAAGAGCCGCCGCCTCCCCGCCCTCTCTCACTCCCCGCTCCTCTCCGCCGCACGCTCCAGGAGAGGGCGGAGGGGGAGGCGGCGCGCAGCGCCAGGAGGAGGGGGGACGCAGGGGGCGGAGCGGAGACAGCACCTTCGGAGATAATCCTTTCTCCTGCCGCAGAGGAGAGGAGCGGCCCGAGCCGGTTACTTCGCCGAGGCGTAGCCGGCCGGCAGGATGGCGACCGTGGTGGTGGAAGCCGCCGAGCCTGAGCCGTCCGGCAGCATCGCCAACCCGGCGGCGACCACCTCGCCCAGCCTGTCGCATCGCTTCCTCGACAGCAAGTTCTACCTGCTGGTGGTCGTCGGCGAGATCGTGACCGAAGAGCACCTGCGACGCGCCATCGGCAACATTGAGCTCGGTAAGAGGCCCTGCACCCCCAGGGGACGCGCTCGGGGAGACGCGCAAAGGCTACCCCACCTAGGGCGCAACGGCCACTTTCCTTCTCTGGCACGCCCCGCACCCCCGCTTCTTCCCGCACCCCCGCCTCTTCCCGCACTCGGTCCAGACTCTTTCTGGGCTCATTTGGGAGAATAATGCGAATTTCTTGATTTGAGACCCAGTGGCAGAGTCTTTCCTAACCTTGAGGGATCTGTCATCAGGCTGGGTCTGCAGATCCCAGCTGGCTACCGCCTCTCCCGCTAAATGAAATGCAGGTGTCAGAGAGGGCAGAGGCCACAATAAAGCCGCAACCGCAGGAAACCAAAGGTGGTGGTGGTGGTGGTGGTGTGTGTGGGGGGGTACTGATGCAACCACTCCTTTCAGCACCCCACCCCCACCCCCGCAACATGCTGGGATTGTCCCTTGCCGGCAGACCTGAGGCTGAAGTGCCATGCGCCAGGGGCCGCGTGGGAATCATTCTCACCACAGCCACCTCAGCCCTGGAGAAATGCTTTTTCTGGCTTAATACCGCCCCATCTTTTCTTTCCTTGGAATGACGAGGCTAGTCCCAGGGCCACGCCCGTCCCCCCCCCCCCCGCCCTGGGACGCGGAGATTTAGAACCGCCGGTGCCTAGCTGCCAGACGGCGTCCGCCTCGCTACCGGCCTTAGGGCCTTGGTTGCAGCTTTCGGAAAGGACAATGGGACCCCCCGAGTTGCGGGGTGGGGCTGCTGCTTTTAAAAGTCTCAGCTTGAGGAGTGATGGCTTGGGAGGTACAGGCGGGAGGGTGGGGGCTGGCGGGTTGAGCCGGGCGTCTCGCCCGGTGCGCGCACTGCGAGCGCGCTCTGCAGAGGCCGAATAGCGGTTCGCCAGAAACCCTGGGCGGGGCCGTGAGGGTCGGGCGGGCGCAGCCTCGGGCGCGCGGACCGACCCGCTTCGCAGCCCCACCCGGCCTGCCGCAGTGCCTCCGCCCTCCGCACCTGCCCCCCGCACTGCGGCGCCCCCACTGGGCGCGGCCGGCCCGGGCTCTGGGGTGCGCGTCCCCTCCTCTCCCTCAGCCCGGCTTTGTTGCACTCGAAGTCCCCGACTGGGCAGCTCTGCCCACTGCCTTTGCCTTTACCCCCAGCGTCCCAGACCGCCCCTCGCCCTGACCGAGGTCGCCTGCTCCCGCCTTAGCCCCAGCCCGCGCGCTCTATTCTCTCGGGGTGGTTGGTGCTGAAGCGGTTCTGCCCCGAGATACCGGCTGGTGGGCGTGGTGCAGTCCGCACTGCGGTCTCTACGGCAGCCCGAGGCGGACAAAGGGCGTTCACGCAGCACTCCTTCTCCGCTCCTGTCCACCCCCACCCCCCGCATAAAGGACGAGAGAAAAACCTTGTTTTAAATGGAGAAAAAACAGAACAAGAAAACGCTGGTTATTTGCCTCTGCACTGGGAAATGGTCTACTGTCCCCAGAACAAAAGGCTGCAGGGTGGGGACTGGAGTTGCAGACCTGGTTCTTTTGTTTAACTTTAAAGCACTGATTTTCCCTTTCAGCTAAAAAAAGAAAGAAAAAGAAAAAAAAAAAAAAAAAGAAAGAAAGAAAAAGAAAAAAGAAAAATAATGTGAGCAGAAAGCAGTCGTGTTATTTTATTCAAAAAGAATTCAAGAATAAGATATGTCAATAGTGAAATGCCTCATTTGAGCATCTCAGTAACCCTTCATTTTCAAACAATAGCCCTTTAATCTGATCTGGACTAATTTAGCTTATTTGCATATTTTCTCCTTGGAAAATATCACCGGTTCTGACTTTGGGTGTGGCTCCTGTATGAATCCATGACTTTGGACTTTTTAAAAATGTTATTTGTCAGCCTGTTTGCTGGGCACTAATCAGGAGGTCTCTTTCTGTCTATAAAATGTTCATAACCACCTGATGTGATGAGGCGAGAGGGACCATCATCCCCATTTTGGAGATGGGGGCCTGCTCAAGGTCACACCACTCATAAGTGACAGAAGTGGCAGCACTGCAGCATCGGTGGTTTTCTGGCCCTGTCATAATGTTAGTGCAGGACAGACTAACGTCAGAGGGACATCAAACAGCAGTTTTCATATCTTGCTTTTATACAAAGGCAATAGTCATCCACTTGTGGGCAGCGTCCCATACAGGGAGGTGGTTCAGTAATCACCTTCCATGTAATTTTCTTCCTGCTTTGTTACTCTGCTGATCATCCTCTTAGCGCCCCATTTCTCAGGGGGTTTATTCAAGCTGCTTCTGTTTGAGCATAAACTAGATGCATCTGAGTACTGCTGTGAAGCTCTGTCTACTCTTCTTTGCACTATTAACACTTAGTGATAAAGTTCAGATTTATCTTACTGACATTTTTTTAAAAAAACATTTCATTGATATGAAGAGAGGAAAAGACCACATCATAAATGAGGAGCTTGGTGGATTTTCAGTAAACGATGTACTTGTGTGATCTGGATCAAGAAACAGATGTGAATGGAATCCCAGTAGTCCCCTCCTGTTTCCTTTTCAGCCCGCATGGCTTCCTGATTTTTAAGTCCCCAATTTAGTCAGGTTTTCACAGGGAATTCTGAAAGGGCGGTATTGATCCCATTAAGAATCAACCAAGTGAGTGAGCAGAGCCATTTGCTTTCGCACAGTAACAGATGCTGCTTTTCCTCTGGAGAGCACTCTCTTGGGTCCTGGGGTCTTGGATGCAGCTCCAGCTGCAGGGCCTCCCAGTGCTAAGGGAAAATACTGCTCCCCTAGCTTTTCCGACAGTCTAAGATGACTTAGCAGCAAGACAGGTTGGCTGTTTCCTGGAGCCTGACACGGGCTGCTGCCTCAGCTTTCAGGTCCCAGCTGGGCCTCCTCCAGAGGTCACTCCGATACCACGGCTGTAGTTGCTGGTGCCTGTGGACCCTGTTGTGTGAAGCAAGATGGAGATGCCCCAGGGGGTTCAGCTCTGATTGTGCCCTGCAGGCTGGGAAAGCAGTTCATCATCTGTTCCTCTGGTTTTCTCTTTCGCCTCCCGTCTTAACCAAGGCTCTGTGGGTTTGCAGACCCCGGTGACTTGGATTTTTGCCATTTGATGACTTAAAGCTCTTTGGGAAGCCTAGAAAATAAATCTTGAGGAAGACGGTGGTGATGCAGTAAATCCACAGGCCTGAAACAGCCCAGCATGGATGCTTAGTAAATGCTTCTTGAAGCCAAGTGTTACGGAACCAAACTTGTGGTCTGCTCACCCATGCGCAGTAAAGCCAATCTACTGACACCAGGTTGTGGTGAAGGAAAGTGCAGCTTTGTTGTAAGCACCAGGACGAGGAGAAGGGGTGGCTCCTGCTCACATCCCTCCAGCTCCCAAAAGGGTTCTAGCAAAGCATTTTTAAAGGCCAGATGAGGGAGGACGCCTCAGGATGTGTGATCAGCTCAGTGCAATTCTCTGATTGATGGATGATGAATTAACAAGGCAGTGTCATATGGGTTAACATTATCGATGCCTTGTCACCAGATAGTCTGGGGCCAGGTGCTAACGATCATCCATAGGGTGGTTAATTTCCTCCATTTGGTGGTGGTTTTAGCATCTGAAAAACAACTCAGGAAATACACATCAGATACTAATAGCTAGGTCTTTCGGAGGGGGCTAAAGCAGGCGATATGGGGAGGGGGTCTGTCCTGGGAAGGCCCCATAGGGTTCTGGTCAGTTACACAAGGAAGTGAGAGCATGACTTGTTCCTTCAGCTGGATTCAAAATGCATAATACAGGGTTTGGTCGTTTCTTCTCAAGTTTGAAACAATAGTCTTTCCTCGGACTTATTCAGTTAGTTATGCAGGACTTCATGCCAAGCCATTGTCACTCTACCAACTACCACTCCTTGGCACCTCCCTTGTCCCCTTGCTAATTAGTCCCCAATGTGGATTTAATAGTCATTCCCCATTTTCAGGCAAGTCTCCACCTCCCCTGTTTATTTTAGGACGTAGACCACATAGGTCCATGCCCTGCAAAACTAATTCTAGAGCCTTGCGAAGAGTTTTCATTGCTTCATGGTATTTTTATTATTTTATTTTATTTTTTTAAGGAACTAAAACATGTAGGGAACACTAAATGTCAGTTTGGTGTTTGCAATTACTGTTCAAGAATGTAACTTTCCTCTAGTTAACATTGGGAATCAGCAGGATTTGTTCATAAAAAAGCTGGATGTATGTAACATCTACTGCCCTGGATTTTTTAGATGTAAGTTTAGCTAATTGTTGCTTTCTGATGTCATTTTATTGAATGCTTTCAGTCTCAGATGGTTAAGAGAATTAAGAACCTGGCAAAGATTTGGGCTTCAGTGTCCATTTTATCCCAGTAGGAAAACAACAACACAGTGAGAATTAAAAGAAATGTTGGGGAATCTTATTTATTATATTCTTCTGTACTCCTCATAATCAAAAGGCGGATGGATTTCTGCTTACACAGCTTTTAATTGGCATTATCTACTAAGGATACTATTATCCATGCTGAAATATAAGCCAGTCTCCAAATTTAAGGTCATTAAATTGATGAGTCACTGTTAATCTTCTCTAAAGGCTTACTTTTGAAATAAGTTCTAACTTTTAGGCTAATAAATAAATTACTATAAATCACTTCTTTAATGTGAGATGCTATCAAGACCTAAATTATTCATCAGTGCTTTGAAACGATGAATTCTATGTAAGACACTGTCTGCATTACACATAACATAAATTATAAACATAAATTTGTTGGCTTAAAACATAAGGAATGAAAAAGCGAATCGAAGGGAAAAAATAGGAAAACTTTTCTCTAAGAAAGAGAACCTTATTGAATTTAGCATGTCTTCTTTATGATTCTAATCTGACTTCAGATCACTTTTTAGTATAGTTTTGCAAAAAGAATCTTTATGGCTATAGGTTAATAATTTTGGGACTTGGGCAAAAAATATTCAGAAGCCTGTTTCTTAGAGGCAGCCACTCATGGAAGAAGCTCGTGGAAAAAAATCAATTTGTCAGAGGCCCGAACCAGTCTACCATTTTAACACACAATGCATAGTCATTTTGTTCTGCTTTCTTCAATCTGTTGTTTCTTTTGGGATATAAATTTTAGCCTTTAAATGGGAGGGGTTTTTTTAGATTGTTGCTTTTATTAAATAATCCTGCAAAATGCTTGTTGCGTAAGATCAGTAAGCTTGGTGAGATCGCACCTGTATAAAGTAAAGGGATCTGGCCCTTCCTCACTGTTCATCCTGACTTGTCTGTGATGACCCCCTCTTCACACACCACACACACACACACACACACACACACACACACACACACACACACACACACACACGGAGAGAGAACACAACACACCCTTTTCTCTCTCTCTTTTTTTTTTTTGGTTTTTAGGGCCGAACTCCAGGCATGTGGAGAGTCCCAGGCTAGGGGTCAGATCAGAGCTACAGCTGCCGGCCTACGCCAGAGCCACAGCAACAGAGAATCTGAGCCACGTCTGCGACCTACACCACAGCTCACGGCAATGCCAGATCTTTAACCCACTGAGCCAGGCCAAGGATCGAACCCCCAACTTTGTGGTTACTAGTCTGATTTGTTTCCCCTGGGCCACAAGGGCAGTTCCTTCTCCTTTTTTTATCTGTAAATGTTATGTGCACTTTGGCCCTGGCTTTGTGCCCTGCTTCCCCTAGAATCGGAGAAGGGAGAAGGACAGATACTTTGTAACCTCTGGTCATCAGGCTACAGACAGTGATGGTACCCGCTCTTAGTCCTGGAAGAGAGCCTCAGATTGGGTCTCCAGATGCTTAGCCTTAGGCCAGCCACCCAGGAGTGGCCAGTGCTCTCTGACCCCTGGTCTAAAAAACGGAGCTTGATCTCTTCCAACCCGTGGAGTCGTTCTGCCCCCACCTGGGTTAGCCAGTAAGGGTGTGGACATGTAAGTGCTGGAGAAGCAAAGCCCCAGAGGAAAGCATGACCTGGAGCCCCCTGAGGGCACTGCCGGCAAAAGGGCCAGGAATTTCTGTGGCTTTTTCTCCTCCCCACCCGAGACCAGGACGTCCTGCTTCTGAAAGCCTCCTCAGAACCGCTTTACCAGCACCCCACCATCCCTTCCAGTCCCCAGCTCAGCGAGGGGGAATGTGAGAAGGGTCAAAGAAGGAATTTTTTTGTCCTCTGAGCTTTAGAGGGCCTGCTGCTGGCTTCCTCTTAGGCCCCAAACGGAGATACATAAACCAACTCAGTGCAGCCTGACCAGTTCACTTCATTGAGAAGTGCTGTTTCCTTTCACTAACATTATCCAGTAGAAGGTACCAAGTAATTACCCAGTATTTTCTCTCTAAAATTGGCTTGGTTCCAGAGTTTTCCTTTCCAACGAAAATAACCAGTAAATCCATTGTAACCTTTATTTTATAAGTGGTAGCAGTGATTATGCATTGTTAAGACGTAATTTGGCTGGAAATTGCTCCCTGGAAAAGGGAACCCTAAATTTTTCTTTTCTTTGGGGGTATCAAATGGGAAATATGATTTTTATCAGCAGTTCGCTAATGTAACTTAAAACTTACGAAATGGGTTTTCTACTGTTTCATGCATTTTCCATCACTAAATTACAAATCATAGAACCAAGAGTTTGACATAAAAGGCAAATGTTTAATTGCATGTGTCATGACAAGTTAATTGAAGCCAAGGGAAGATTGGCAAACAACAATCTAAGAACAAGTCTGCCTGTTACCCTAGATGAAGTCATTCAAATCATGTAGCAGTTTGGACATAACTGATAACAAAGGCAGAAAAATTGTACACATTTAATTTCAATACACATGTCTCATTATTAACTTATTGACCCAGTTTGACAAGTGGGAAGACAAAGTGGAGCTCAGACCTGGAGCACAGAGAATCCAGTCAGCAATTTCCAATTAAGCAGCTCAGGCAGGAGCTCAATGATTTTCCACACTAGACGAGTATGTAGTGTACATACATGGAAGTAAAATATTCTAATGAATTCAGACCTCTCGACCTGTCAAGCTTTCCATGAAACAAAAAGAACCATTTATCATTTCTGCATGAAAAGGATCCACAAAATCCCAACATGCCTTTCTTGTTAAAATTTAAATACTCCATTAGCACAAATGCAAACTGAGGCTATTAATGTTTCCAGGGAGACCCATAAAATTCTCCCTTATAATTTAGCTTCTCTTTCAGATTGTTAACTCCTTCACACCTGAATTCTTTCCATGGATTGTATGAGAAAGTTAGTGAGTGTGCCTCTGTTAGAAAATATTTGTCATAGTTGAAAGGGTGTTTGGTATATAATCTGAAGATAGTTTAGTTGTGTAGTCAACCAGTTTCCAGAATCTTTCTTGTTTGTGTGTGTGTATCTACCTTGGTTCTTTGCAAGACAGGAAAACTGAACAAGACAACATGAATGGAAGTAAATGCAGATAGGCTTTAAAGATTTCAGAAGCGTGGTTAAATAATACACGGCCATTTATATTCCCAAGTCTGTATGCAGGACTGATGACCAGCAGAAATGATTAAGTGACCAAGTGTTTATTTAACAACAGTTCACCTTAGACATTCTCAAGTCCCTGCCCTTCGTAGGTATGCAATAAATAATTGCTGTTGCAGAGGTTTGTTTCTGGCAATTGAGCATGCTCCATGCAGAGGTTCAGTCAAGGATTCTACCTACATTGTGGCCTCTACAATGAGGCGTCTCTCTGGGAAGGTATAAGAACACATAAAAAACAAACATGACATCCAGAGTTCTGTGGTTCCCCAGTTTTGCCTAGTTTGCACCCCTGGTCTCTATTGTCCTCTGGCCTCCCCTCTAGCCGTCCCCTTTGGAAGGGTGGGAGAGGGGGCGGAAGGAAGAGACTAGGAAGTTAGGGCGTCAACACTCCTTAGCCTCGGGTTCCCCTCACCCCAGCTTCCAGCCTTGTGATTGGAAGCCTGAGCTTTTGGGAGAAGAGACAGTTCATGTAGAAGTTTATAAAGTATTAAACTCTGTAGAAGTTTATACAGTATTGAAAAGTTGCCACATTTCTTTGCCTTTGGATAAGAAAATTCAGGACAACTAACAATGGTGAATGAAAGAGCTGTCTGCCAGGCTAGTCAGGTAAAAATAAGTGAAAGGACAGACAGGCCATGTTTTTAAGATGGACATCTAGCCTTCTGTGCAAAGATCACACAATTTTTTTTTTTTTTCTTTTTAGGGCTGTACTTGCAGCATATGGAGGTTCCCAGGCTAGGGGTCGAATGGAGCTACAGCTGCCGGCCTACACCACAGCCGCAGCAACAAGGGATCCATGCTGCGTCTGTGACCTACACCACAGCTCATGGCAACGCCAGATCCTAAACCCACGGAGCCAGGCCAGGTATCAAGCGCGCAACGTCATGGTTCCTAGTCGGATTTGTTTCCGCTGCGCCACGACAGGAACTCCAGATTACACAAGTTTTGATTGATATCCACGGGTTGAGAAATCAAGATCAGAAATGGGAGGGGTAAACAAAAGTAACCAGGTATGCACACAAAATGCACATACTCGCTGCAAAAACATCCTTTAAAAGGAGAGACCTGGTCCTGAATGCCAGCCCCGCATCTCTGCTTCCCCACCTTCATGCTCTGTTTTCTCCCACCTACAAGTGGACCGTGGAAAAGCTAGCGATTGTCTGGTAGCCTCCTAACCTTCATGGAACTCACTACCTTCTTGTCCTTTCTACTCCCTCCCTGGAGTAAAGCCTGTCATTTTCCTAATAACTGTTTTCCTTTGCTCTTCCGAAAGGGCTGCATTTACATTTTATGAGGGTCAGGAGTTCAGTCCACACTGCTAGTTATCCTTCCCTGTGGCCTGGGGGAGACGCCTCCCCAGCCCTCCCAGTTTGTGGGCATCCACTGCTGGTCACCAAGCTCTTCAGAAAAGGAGATTCCACATCCTTCCTGAAAGCCTGAGGAATGCTGCAGTGATGTCTTCCAAACCACTTTGAAATGACTCACCCGAGGTCTGTTGTCTGTCTTCCTTTGCTTCCTTAGGAATCCGATCATGGGACACAAACCTGATTGAATGCAACCTGGATCAAGAACTGAAACTTTTTGTATCCAGACACTCTGCCAGATTCTCCCCTGAAGTTCCAGGTGAGGCCTTTGGTTCACTATTTGTCAATCTAGAATTCAAAAGGAGAAACAGGCCATGGGAAAGCGTTGCCTGGGGCATCTAAGAGACTTCCTCTTCTTGCTCAAGGATTCTTTGTGTTATGATCAGTTAGGTTAGCGAGACGCCACATTTTAAGAAAGTCAACTAAGTTGTCATTATGTGGGTTTCTGTTTTGAAGAGTCTTAGATGTTTTTAAGTTCGGAGGTAAATTTAAATTACTATTTTTTTTAATATTTATCTCACTATACTCTGAACTTGAGGGATTGCAAATTATTTAAATGTTAATTTTACTCAAACGAAGCTCTGAATACAAATTGGATGCCCCCAGAATCCCGTAACTCCTCTTTCCTCCCAAGAAAGTGAAATATGTGCATTTCTGCATTTTCGCTCTCAATGAAATACACGTCATCATTTCATCATTGCATCACCACCCACTTTTCTTAGTGTGGGGAAAAGAGTCTGAAATTCCAAACTGCTATTGAAATAGCCTTTCTTTCAGAGAGGAACAAGAATACTACAGAGTAATTAAAGGTAAGGACACACAAATTTGTCATCTGCTAACAAGCCACTTTCACTAGAATGTGTTCAGCCTGTGCCTCTAGGCTTAGGGGTGTAGACAGACTCTCCCTCATGTGAGCTCAGTGGCCCATAGATCTTCCACTCAGTCACGTTTGAGGATTCAGAGCAGAGTTACTGGCTCATAAAGACTCTAAACCTGGGATGTATTTCTCCAAAGCTCTACTATTGATCGATGCATGGTAAAGCTATCAAGAGAGAAAATGTTTTGCATTTTCTCTCTTGACTATCATGTAAGCTTTATGTAAAATCGAGAATACTCTTTTCTACCTACAAGATGTTGTTGCATGATTGCAAGTTTTTTGGCATTGTTATAAGATCAGAAATGGAGTTCAGCCCTTTTGACGGATTACATCCCATTCTCTGAGCTTTGTGCACACTAAGACTTGAAACCACTTATAGAATGTCCTGCCCTCATGCATCACGCTTGGCTGTGGCGATAGATCTGTGAGATGGGGACCATTCTTCCCTTTCAGTTTGGTATTCGAATAAAATCCCATACGTTTCAGTTATGAAATACATTGTAGCTTTCAAGCATGAAATTGAGTAAATGTGTTAAGGAAAACTTAGCAAGAACTGGCTCGTTAAAAGTTAAACTTACCACAAAACCATATGAAAATCAGCTCTTATGTAACTTGGCATTGAGACAAAAAGAGAGTGATCCGGAGACTGTCAGACAGCGTGTGATCTGCTGAAATAAAGGTATAGTATATGGTTGTTTCTCTTGTTGTTGTGTTGTATTTTTATGTCTTGTACATTTCTATAACTTTTAAAATCTGTTCATAAAAAGACAAATACGTACCCTTTATTCCTTTCTCTGGGGGTTGCTATGGCATTCTTACTATGATTGTTAAAAATTTTTTTTTTGGTAAACAAATTCTGTGATTTCCATTGTGTTCGCTCACACTGGATTGACTTTATAGAATGACAGCTGTGCAAAATGAAAGGCTGCAAGATTGCTGAAAGTGAACCATTTTTGCATGAAAGACCTGGCATTACTCTTGGGGACCAGAAAGATCAGATTCCCCCCAACCTCTCCTTTAGCCTAATATACCCCATTCTTCCTCCTTTTCCTGCTGTCACCTAGAGTTAGGATTGGTTTCCTACCTAGTTATAGCAGTGCTATGCTAGGCTCTGTGTCCAGAGACTGGCCTCTGCACACACAGCACCCTCCCATTCTTGTCAACTCCAGGAAGATATATGAGCTTCCCTCCCCAGCCTAAGAGGTTCTGCCCTCTGAGAACCAAGCATCTAGAAGGTAGCCATGGGCAGGAGGCCTCTGTATGGGGAGTGTTCAGGGTGGGGTGGGGGTTTCTAACCAAGACCACAACAGATGATTAAGTACACATCAGATTCAGTTCAGGTAAGTAGGTGTGTTTTAGAGAGAAGAGATGTCACGTTAGAGGACAAAGAGGCAGAATTGGGATGAGCGGAGATCATAGGACGATCGCTGGATTGGACCCAAGGAAGCCTTTAGCTTTTCCTGAACAAACCATAGGGTTTTAGGGAGCAATATGAGATCTGTTTCCAAGTGCATCCAAGTCTGGTGGTCTCTTCTCCACTCACTGATACTCTGTAGACGCTATGTACCTCAGGCCCCTCAATAGAGTCAGCTGAACCTTTGCATGTAGAGTTTCAAGAGTCTGAGTTAACTTAGAGGCAAGGAACAAGAGGAAGGTTGAATTGTCTAAAAAACAAAACTGTTCCTTCAGCCAATTGAAGAATACCCAAATAGCACCTACAGTGTGCCAGGCACTAGGGGGTGTGGGATGGTGAACACACAGTGATGAACAAAAAAGCGCAGTCTGTACTTTGCTTCCTCTTATCCTGTGAGACGAGCAGGCATTCAACAGTCACATACAGCCGAGCAGAAACTTCTAGCCCCCTGCATCTCATCCAAACAGTTTTTGTTTTGTGTAGGCCAGCAGAGTTATAGTAATATATTCATTGTCCTCTCTGACACAAGTATAATAGCATCAGAATCTGCAGAGATTGCTTCTAGGACCCCTGTGGATGCTAAATGCCATGAATGCTCAAGGCCCTTATATGAAACGGCGTGACATTTGCACATATGCATCCTCTCATACACTTTAAATCATCTCTAGATTACTTGTAATACCTAATGCAATGTATCATATGTAAAAGTTATGTAAGTAGTTGCCAGCATGTGGCAGATTCATGTTTTGCTTTTTGGAACTCTCTGGAATTAAAACAATATGTATTTTCAATCCTTGGTTGGTTGAGTCTGCAGATGTGGAACACAAGATGTGGAAGGCCAACTGTAGATAAGGCAACTAGGGTTGCTCTTACACCTGTTTTACATTCCTGTTATACCTGTGTTCCCCTTTTTAAGAATCGGAAATGCCTTATAAAAGACTGGTGATGGCCTCTAATGCAGCTAATAGATCATGCAGGCAGCACCACCTGATTTGTTCCCTCGTACTAGCTTGTGTCTTATACTAGCTTTTCAATAGCGTTTTGAGATTCATTGGTCTATTCTGCAAGATTGCAGAAGGGGGTCGTCCAAGACCCCTCAGAATGGTGTCGTCATCGTGAACAAATGGGCTTTGAGCAGGAAGCTGGAATATGTTGCTTTTTCTGCAAAAGATGGGGGTCGTATACTATGATTAATGAAGGGGTGGGTTCTCTAGTCCCCCAGAATGTGAGCTCTGGGATTGCCAAGGCCTGTCCGACTCTGGCATACTCTAATCCTTGGAATGGTCAGTCATCTAGGGCCATCTTACTATCTCAAACCTGTTGCAGCCTTGACTGCCTAAAGACCCTTTAGCAGACATCTATGTGCCCAGGCCAGGTCTCTGCTAATAGGTCCTGATATAACACCACTCCTCGCCACAGCTAAGCTGGGCTCAAGCGGACAAGTGCTCTTGAGAGAAAAGGTTAGGTTCTCTTTCATGGATACTCCCCAGTCTTTTACTCAAGTGGAAGTTCAATAGTTGAGTTTCGAAATAAAGCAATAGTCTTGCAGTTCCTTAGATGGACAAATTCAAATACTATTTTAATATTTTGTGTTTCTATATTACAGGCTTTTTTTTTTGAACCTTAATCATATTGGATGAAAATCTTTTTAATAAATCTTACCACGAGAGTAGAGCTAGGTTTTCCATGCCAGATGGAATATGTTTCACTTGCCATTTCTGTTTGCTTCCTTCTCTAACTTAACGTCAGGTAGCAATAGAGAGGATGGTATCCTAGGGGTTATAGAAAGTGTCCCATGATTGTCTGTGTTTGACACACATCATTTCAAAGCAACAAACAAATACAAACCATTCCCTGGACGAGGGACACCAGAATATTAATTTGTCTTCTTTTTTTCATCATTTTGCTACTTCTGCGTATTAAAATAATTAAACATTTTTGTTAACCCAGATCCTCACCAGCAACATAGCATAAAGCAGATTCTGGACCCCAGCTCTAAACATTATTTGCTATAGGAGCTCAGACAAGTTACTTAACCATTCTGTGTCTCAGTTTTTATTGCTTGTAAAATAGAGATGACCCTTTCACCCTCTATTTTTCATGAGGATCAAATGAATTAATTTGTGTGAAGATCTTGGAACAGTGCTTGTCACATGGTAAAACAATAAACGTAAGCTAGTGTAACATTGTCTCCCTTGTTGAAAATTTATCTGACTTGTATGTTTGGTGATGATTATTATCTAGGAGAAATAGTGGCTTTAGATATTGGCTGGCTTCCTTTTTGTATAGATTAACAATTTTATATTGAAGGTGTTTCTCAGAGATAAAATTGCCTTCAGCATTATCTGAAGGCACATAGTTGCCCATAGTGTCGGGGCAGCAATATGCTAGGACTTTCCATGACTGAGTTTAGCAAGGTCCTTTGGGGGAGTTCCCGTTGTGGCTCAGTGGGTTACCAACCCGACTAGTATCCATGAGGATGCAGGTTAAGGATCCTGCATTGCCATGTGAGCTGTGGTTTAGGTTGCAGATGTGGCTCGGATCCTGTATTACTGTGGCTACAGCATAGGCTGGCAGCTACAGCTCCAATTAGACCCCTAGCCTGGGAACTTCCATATGCTGCAAGTGGGACCATAAAAAGCAAAAAAAAAAAGAAAATGAATCTTTTGGCTGTGAGACCAAAATGGAGGTGATGCATTAGGTGCTGGCATTGCAGGACCTTAGGGCAGGGTTGAAGACCATTAGCAAAATTGTCCTGATGCTGCCTAGGTAAGGAAGGATGCTGATGTGAGCAAGGGTGCTGGCCTGCTCTCTCACCTGTAATCAATCCGTGGATGTGGGAAACATCTTCTCTCCCTTCTGCCACTGGGTTCACTCTTCTGTTCTCTCCAAACAAGTGACTGTAGACTTTACCAGTTTTAAGAAGTTGAGATTTCCCATGGTTTATTTTCTTGGTCAGCTGAATGAATAGTGAGACCTTGGCATATTGACATTTTGCCACTGGTTATGTAACTCCTAGATGGCATTCCCAAAAAGCTTCTTACAGTGTGATTGATTTTGTAATGTGAATATGGGTGGTTCCCCTGAAGAGTCCACGCCTTTTCTCTAAAAGGTAAAGAAACCACAGATTTGAGCTGAGTGACTGCTAAAAATATCCTGCCTCCAGATTGCTTTTTGATGGGGAATTAAAACCAAACCCTTTGAATTTAAGTCATGCGAATTCTCTCCTCCCTTTGACATTAATGAGGCAAGGATTTACAACATTTGCCCGTAGAATCATAGGAAAATACTCAAATGCTCTTAGAAAAGGTCTAAGAATGTTTGTAGTCACCTTCTTTCTCTGTCTAGACTTGTATGTTTAGTCTGTCATTGTACAGAATTATAGCTTAATTGTATGAGCCTAGAATGCATCAGCCACTCTACGACAGGGAGAAATGAATGTGTTTTCAGCCCTGCTCCCAACCTTTAAACAATAAAACACACACATATACCTTCGCTGGAGTTGGAGAGGCTGACTTAACCCTCTGGGACCCTGTGGTTTCCAAGGGAAAGCAAACATTTTCTCCTCCTGTTTGCTCTCTCGTGCGGGCACACACATGGGTATAGGCACCTGCCCGCATGCCCATTGGGCTCAGCTTTTCTCATTGCATCATCCTTCGAAGTTAGGGCAGGAATCCTGGCCTTGGAAGAAAAGGGCAAATAAAGACCCTTATTTTTTTTTGCTGTAACCAGACCTCTGTTGAACATCCATTGAGGTCAATGCCGCCAGCCTGGGAAGGGGACTCCCATTTTAATGCAAATTGCCCTCCTTTCTCCTCTCGCCCCCTGCCCTCAGCCTTCCCCGCCCCTCCTGCTCCTTGCTCCCCGTCCCAGTGCCCCCATTCACAAACTGCCTGCCCCCACCCCCATCTCTTGGAAACAGTCGGAGGCCCAGTGTTTCTGAGAAGAAGGTCCATACTTTTGTGGTGTGTGCAACACAAGGCGTTCATTCCTGTGAAGTTCACTATTTGCTCAGCGTTGAAAGGTAGTGATTCTTTACATCCGTAGATCCTCCCCGCTCATGTGATTTTTTTTCCCCCCTATCTGGTGCAGATGGGGCCAGAGGAATAAAATGGTGGTTCATTGCCATGTGCAGGCACCCGCGTTCCCCAGGGTTGTTAATAATGGCTCATTCAGACAACCCTAGAAATACCTATTCATCTCACTTCTTTTTTTTTTTTAGAGCCAAAAAGGATGTTTTACCCTGCTGGCCCTAATGGCTCTCAAGCGGTTCTTAATGGGCACTGTGGAACCACCCAACGTAGGTGAGCATAGGCAAGAAAGAAGGTAGCAGAAAATTGGTTGCCCGGGCCCAGTAGCCATTCTGGGGATTGTCAATACCCCCGCCATTAAATCCAGCTAAGCACATCCCAGAACAGCTGCTAAAACCGCCCTCTGAGGACAACATCTTAACGCTGCATGTCAGTGCTTTTGTCTTTATTTCCAGAGACCAAAGAGGGCCCATGGTTTTTGCTAGATTTGTTGTGGTGGTGGGTGTTTGTTGTTTTTAAAGCACACCAACAACAATCAGCGAGTCCAGTCTCTTTATTTTTTTACTTCCTGCTTTTGGGTTTTCTCTGTAGGCTTTTTTGTTGTTGTTGTTGTTCAGCATCTATGGAATCATTCTGGGAATAATGGTGGAAGATGAGGAATAAGGCTATAAGCGAGTAGACTTCTCTTTAAAACAGGTCATATTTTTGAGTGTTTATTAAGTAAGCAAGGAATTGTTAAGGAATTCATGGAGGAATTAGGGATCCCCACTGCTTATAATTTAGTTGGGGAAATAAGTCATTTGCAGCTTTAAGAACCACTAATAAAAGAGTGTTTCCTTAATTTAAAAACTGTATGTGTGTCAGAGAGACAGAGACACACAAGGATGGGGGGAGGTTGATTTAAATTCTTGAAGAAGGCAGGGGTGAGAATAGAGGTCTTAACAAGTATTCTGTTTTGATTGTTCAACCATAGATTTAGTCACAGTGACAAAGGTTACCCAGGTACCAGCACCCCCACCCTAGCCACAACCCAGGACTAATTAAACGCTACCCAGGCAACGATCAAGTATCTCCAAACATCATACTCCAGGGCTTACGCCTTTTGTTTTCTTGGCTGCAGTCTAAGGGTAATTTCTATTGCATGTGAAGTCAGATTTCCTTGGTCCTAGAGAAATGTGAGAAAGAAGTGCCCCTGGGGAAGCGCACTTAAAAATGAACCGCAGGGACTGGAGAAATTAACATAAACCCAAGACGAAAATAATGTTTTCATCCAGTGTTCCAACCCCTTTGAAAGACGGGCCTATGGTCGGGACTGGTGAGGTGAACGTTTACAGAAAATGCAACATGAGAGCCTACGTATGATTTAAAAATAAAATTATCTGATGAAAAGTGAGCACTGCAGCCTGGGAAAGGTGGCGTTCTGTGGGATGTGTCTCCTTTGCGCAGTTAGAGCATCAACATCGCTCATTTTTAAAGACACAGACTGAATTGCCTCTAAAAAATGCCTTGTGGAGTTAATTGCCTGAAGGGTGGAGATAAAATAGGAGCATCCTGAGGGCTGCCTTGATTTGGAAAGTCCCCTAAACCTGCCCTGGGCTGGCCCTTTCTCCCTTAGACTGCTTTTCATTGGATGAGGCACAGTGGAGCATTTTGGACCACATTCCTAGATCCCCTGTTTGCATCTGATATGGAGAGTCTGGGGAAGGGACAGCTGCTCCCCTGAGGGGGCCCTGCATTTTGGTGGCCCTTGCCCCTAGGATGCTGCTCCATGTAGACGATTTTTTGTTTCTTGACATGTCAGTCCATGGAGATGCCACAAGGTATGAATCAGATGTATCGAGATAGCTTGAGAGCAACAAAACTAAAGGTAGAATAAATTCTGCCTCTCAGGCTGACGACACTCTTTAGTTCCTCAGCCATTTCGAGCGGTGTTCTGCCTTCAAAATTCTCCTCTGGAAGTTTAGACCCGTGTGAGGGACCAGGGAAACAGGCAGGAAAACTGCTTGATGAATTGCTCCTTTTTTAATGCTTTTGTGCATGAAGAGAGGGAGAGGGAGGGGTACCTTATCATATTTAATCCATTGGAAGGGAGATCATCTTTCCACCTCATATGGTGTATCTTTTTAGAAGGTGCCCTATGCAACTGCACGTGAGTGAGTTCCATCCCTGGCTTGGGAATGCTGCAGGGCGGCCAGAAGAAAAAAAGCACAATAGAAGGTGCCCTCGTATCAGCCAGTCTGTCATTAAATATTTTTGTGGTCAGAGTTCCTGCAGCAAGATGTGGGTTCTAGTCCCCAGCTCTGTAGGCTTGGTAAGAAGATGTGTAAGTTAAGCCTGTCCCTGGGAGTTGTTTCAATGGAGTATGGAAATAAGGTAACTAACAGAACAAGTCAGTATCTAATGATGTGTCAAATGAGAAATGGGAACTTTTTTAGGAGAATGCTTCTGTAAATTCTCTTTGTCAAGCTCTTTTCAAAAATATACATGCAGGAGTTCTCTGGTGGCGCAGCAGGTTAAAGATCTGGTATTGTCGCTGCTGAGGTGTGGGTTCAGTCCCTGGCCTGGAAGGCTCTGGGTTCTCTTTGTGGTCAAGGAATTTGGAATCCACACTGAATTCATTATTCTCTAGTTTGAAGCTGCACTTTAAGCCCTTTAATTGAATTTTGAAAAGATCGAATTGATATTTTGCACACACCCCCCCCCCCCCCAAGAAAAGCCTGTGCGAACAAAACTGCAGAACTGATGTCAAGGCTTGATGTCAAGATTGTCTTCATCTTTGAGGGCTGGAAAACTCTCCATTGGCAGACTCTGAAGACACTTGGGAGAGATTGTGAAAGTGAGCAGTCTTATGGCAATAAATCTGAGGTAGTTGGTTCACTGCCCCAGGCTAGAATGGACACTGTGGAAAGCGCTGATGCAGCTGTTCCTGTATGGGGAGCCTGGAAGGGGGGTCTGCTGTGAGCTGCTTCCCAGGACTCCCCCCACCTCAACCTGCTCCCCTCCCTCCAGAGAGTCCTCAGAGCCTGACCTAGTCAGCAGCTCTGGGCCACACCTGAAATTACTGTCACCCACAGAGCCCCCTAAAAAGGTGGCTGTGAGGCCCTTCCTTTTCTTGCAAAACAGGGGCTAGACGTGGGTATCTGAAGCTTGGTCCTGCCGGCCTATACTTTCTTTTTTTTCTTTTTTTTTTTTTTGCCATTTCTTGGATCGCTGTCGTGGTACATGGAGGTTCGCAGGCTAGGGGTCGAATCAGAGCTGTAGCCGTCGGCCTACCCACAGCAACGCCAGATTGGAGCCGCGCCTGTGACCTACACCACAGCTCATGGCAACCCCGGATCTTTAACCCACTGAGTGAGGCCTGGGATCAAAACCGAAACCTCATGGTTCCTAGTTGGATTCGTTTACCACTGAGTCACAACGGGAACTCCTATACTTCTGTAAAACATTAATAGACAGTCAGCAGGAAAGAATTCCATGGTGAAATAAGTCTGGGCACCGAGGCATACTAGATCTTACTTTTTGAGAAGCCATAAAGTATGTACCTGCATGTAAGTGAACTTATTATTTGATTTTGTATAATCATAAATATTCTTCACCTCTTTGGCCTGTCACTTCCACCACCACTCTCCCCCAGGGATCTAGATTTCTCTAGAACGCAGTTTGGGAAAGGATGGACTAAATGATCTCTGAATCCCTTCCCGAGATTCATGAATTTTTACAAAATGGTCTCATCTCCGAAATGCAGATGGAAACTTGTTCTATTCGCTGTTTAGCTTAAAATGGTTTTTCAAACAGGTTTGCAAATGTCAGTGAAAGAATTTGGTTTAGAAAATCTGCCTGTCCCATCTGCTAGGATTATTAATTTTTGGGGAAGATGCACAGCTTTGTGACACTCAGGCTGATTTTCCAATTTGGGAATTCTTGGCCCTTGGCTTTTCCCATCTGTCTTTACCTTGCAGACAGACCAAACAAGACAAAACTTAATTGTGTTTGCACAATGCCAAACACCTGCATGGAAAATATTTCAAAAGTCAAATTCATGAGTGTTTTGTCCACATAATGCTGGATAGGAAATAGTTGCATTTTTCCCCATTAAAATTAGAATTTCCATATTGATGTTTGGTGCTGCCTTGAGCCTCAGATTAGTTACGTATTCACAGATCTTTGGAAGGAGGCTGAAGATTGAACCTCCGGAGTTCTGGGGATCATCTGCAATTTGAGTGTGTTAAACATGCCAGGGACCTCGTTTGTTCTGGATAATTGAGAATGGCCTGCATTTTAACAAGCATGATCAGCTGTGCGTATCTTGTCATGTGAACCCATCAATTAGCACAACTCAATTTAACAAGTCGGTACATGCAGATATGAACACCCTTGGGGAATCAGTGCTCAAATCAAATTATCACTGACAGTTTACAACTTGCATGCAGGTAATCATGACCAGAAAGCCATGATTGTCCAGAAGGAAAAGTGATTTTTATGGTAATACGTCACGTGATTGACTCTTGGTCTCTAATACCTTTGAGGTAACAATTTCAGTTTGTCCTAGCCTTCCTTTGATCCTGTTTGCAAAAATCATTAAATTCATTCCCTCTGATCTATGTGGAACATTATTTTTACAGCAAACCTTACAGAGTGTTCTAAAGCCCAAATGAAATAATCTTTGTACACAAAACATTGTTGAAAATATCTCTATGGATGAGAAGAATGGTGATCTGGTTAATCAAATATTCTAGGTAAGAGAGAGTTGCCAATATTTAAACTATTCATAGAAAACATGCACTCGGAAAGCTGTTACTCTTTTTTCCTCCCAGTTAGAGTCATATTTTCAAAGGGAGTTTTTAATTGAACTTTGGGGGCAAATATGAGTGTTTTATTGCAGCACAGGCCAAGACAGATGCTTTCACACAAGAGAACGCACCTCGCTTGCCACCTACTTGAAACCCAAAGTCAGAGCAATGTCAGGGAGTCTTCCTTGGATGATTCAGGAGGAAAGTTCCCTGGGCTTCAGGCCCTCGTTACCATCACTGGTGGCAACTGCACTGTCTACATGGGGGTGTGCTGTTAGAAGTGAGTTCTTATTACTGAAATATTAGTGAGCAAACCAGTCATGATTGTATTTCATAGAGAACAGTGACTATCCCTGGCTGTCTTACTGCTTTGGAAAAAGAGTCACTAGTTCTAAATACTGCAAAAGAATTCAGAACTGCTGTAGAGGAAGAAGGGAGGTGTGGAGAAAGAGAAGATGGCCATCTTCGAGGGAGCTTAGAAATATGTGAGTTTTCAGGACTTTCTGTTGTGGCTCAGTGGTAATGAACCCAACTAGTATCCATGAGGATATGGGTTCGATCCCTGGCCTCACTCAGTGGGTTAAGGATCCGGTGTTGCTGTGAGCTGTGGTGTAGGTCTCAGACATGGTTTGGATCAGGCAATGCTATGGCTGTGGCTAGGCCAGCAGCTGCAGCTCTGATTCGACCCCTAGCCTGGGAATTTCCATATGCCACAGGTGTGGCCCTACAAAGCAAAAAAAAAAAAAAAAAAAAGTGTTTGCAAGATATGCTTTAGCCTGTTACATTTCCGTTGTCCTGTTATGTACACAACCAGTACACCACACTCCTAAGTCCTACCTATTTTTCTTCTTGGCTTCCTATGTCTCTGGCATATGCAAAAATGATTTTTTAAAAATAGATGACCATCTCCCTCCTAATGGGCTAGTAAATACAAAAATTCAACCAAGTGGTAAAGGAAATGAGAAGTGAGATTATTAGTAAAGGCTTATCGCCTGTGCTTTAAGGTTGGCCAGAGTAGTTTTAGATCTTAGGAATGGATAGGTTGTATGGCTGAAATTGTGTAAGCATTTACCTGCACATACGTAATTGTATATGTGTGTGAATGACTTTACTTTTATATTGTTTCAAAAATATCTTTTCCTTTTAAAGAAGCATTAGGACAGCCAAGTAAATATCTGTTGGGAAAAAGCCATTTCTGTTTCTCTTTTCTTCTTCCCCCTTTTCCTAATAAGTCCTTCTCCAGTGTCCAATCAGAGCCTTCTTTTCTACAAATAATGTTGGTTCGGGTTATTTTAAAACATCTGACAAGATTGTTGTCTGCTTTTTAAAGAAGCGTTACATTATGTATTCATTATGCATATGATTATACTGTGTCTTATTTTCATTTTATTGTTTTATACATAGATCAGAGACTCTTCGGAGCCTTTGGAATAACATGCCAGCATATAAATATAAATGAAATAATTTGGCAAATTGACTCACTCTGGGGCGTCTAGAAATATGATTCCATCATCAGTTAGAAATGCCGGTTGTTGGACTCTCTTAGCCAGCAAATGGATTTTCTATGCTTGGAAAGCAGACGCCTCAAAAATATGAAATTAGTTGCTTAAAAAACAAACAAATAAACAAGCTCCAACTTACAACTTAAAAAAAAGGAAAAGAAAAAAACCGAACCAACAAGACAAAAAAAACCTCTTTTGAATGAGAAAAATGGAGACCAAAGACCTTGAATCAAGTAATCACAGAGCTAGAGTTTTAGTCTTTCAGAATTCTTAACTTTTCAGAAGTGGCTTTTTCCCAATTGCAACTGAATGATAAAAGGAATGCAATTATGTTATACCCTTAGAACTAAGGAGGCCATAGGCTAATGTCCCTTGATAAAGAACCATAGAGCAGTGCCTGGCACATAATACCGGCTTAGGATGTAATGACAGTGAAGAAGAGGTGTCGTGGCTTTGAGAAACTACAATTAGCTCTTAGATTTGAAAACTGAGCTGCATAAGAACTCTGAAAATTTGCAGTGATTATTTATATTGCAAACAATTTCTTTATTACAGACTTCCTTTAAATATTGAGGTGTGGTAAAATGTTTATTTACAAACTATCAATTACTTCAGATCTGGTAACCCAGGCGCTCTGCTTAAGAGCCGGTGCCTTAACAACAACAACAAAAGCCAGTGCCTTGAGAAGTGATAGGCAGAGGGCTTGGAAGGTGGAGGTGAGGAGTTGAAAATGTATTCCAATCCCAGTTTTATTGCTAAGTAGATTGTGCTGCTGTGCACAAATTACTTAGCATTTAGAAACTTCAGCTTCAGTATCTCTAAGATTCCTTTAATGTTCAATACTCCATGATATAATACCAACCCAGAGTGAAAAAGTCATGTATTTTAAAAACATGATTTGCATGCAAAGATGATGTGCATAGCTAACGTGTAAAGCCAAGATGAGCTGGTTGTATTAAAGTTCTTTGGAATTCTTGGGAGCAATAACTGGCGTGGCTGAACAGTGAGTGAAAACATATACTCTCAAATCTAGTCACTTCAGAAAATGCATGTTGCTTGTCTTATGGGGTCTGGTACTGTGTCAAATACTGAGGTCAATAGTAGTAAGTGAAATAAACAAATCCACAGGCCCTACATGGTCTCCCGTGGAGCTCTCAGTCAAGGTAAGGAGGCAGATGTTAATCAAGTAGTCATATAAATATGTATCGCAATCCATACTAAGTACCAGGGAAGAGAAAATGCTATTGTATAAGGACATAGAAGAGGAAATTGACCTATAAGGGGAAAGTGAGAGAACTATAGAGTGAGATTTGTGACAAATCCTTTTTATTTTATATGAAAACGTTGAACACTGTATTTCTGTTTTTCTTCTAATGCAGCATTGGCAGTTCAGCCTAGTTTTACAAGTTCGAGTCCATTGATATTTCTGGACTTTCAAGGGATCAATGTGAGGTTATAATAGTACGTTTCTTAGGAAGTAGTAACAATTAAATAGACATGATTTTAAAATATTTCTGTATGGAGTTCCTGTCGTGGCACAGCAGAAATGAATCCAACCAGGAACCATGAGATTGTGGGTTTGATCCCTGGCTGCGCTCAGTGGGTTAAGGATCTGGCGTTGCCGTGAGCTCTGGTGTAGGTCACAGACACAGCTTGGATCCTGAGTTGTTGTGGCCGTGGCGTAGGCTGGCAGCTGCAGTTCCAATTTGACCCCTACCCTGGGAACCTCCATATGCCGTGGGTGCGGCCCTAAAGGAAAAAAAAAGCAAATATTAAAAAAAAATTAAAATATTTCTATGAAGATATCACATCCTTGTAAGGATTCAATTATTTTGCTCTCAGTTAAGAATGAAAATAAAAGGGAACTATCTGAATAGTCATTGGTCTTTTAAAGGCATTGATTTCATTACAGATTTGCTTGGCTGCAAAAACCCCAGTGAGAGGGAAGTGAAGCAACCAAAATTTTTCTGAATCAGAATTTGAAGGCTTAAATGCAACATGATTAGGGCTCCTGAGTCCTTCTGGGACATCCTCCTTATACATGGTGCTTAGAGGTTCGCTCAGGTCCTACTTCCCAGCATCTTCCCTGTGCTTTCTTTAAGGGATGCTCACGTGGTAATTGCAGAGCTCAGGTTGGGCGTCTCTTACTGATGAGGTTTTTGGGGCTTTTTTCTCAGATCAGTTATAAGCAGCTTTCTTGCATCACATCTTTGATCATTTGTCATTTACCTTCTAGTTTAAATGTCCTCTTCTCCTCTTCCATACCAGTTGATACCTCTGGGTTCTGTTCGACGATGTATCTAAAATCTCAACTTGTGCATGTAAAAATGCTTTTTCTTTAATCTGGAGGATATGACTATAGCAAATAACCCATGTGTTATTTGAAACCGGTGTCCCTTATTGGAAAAAAATAAAACTGGACTTTACCATGAAGTCTGTATAGAACAGGCTTTCTTGTTCTCTGTGGGAATTTATATGAAGGTGTTAATTGCAGGCAGATTGATTTTCTCAGTCATCTGTTCACTTCTAATCTTGGCTACTCTTCTGATGCTATCTGAAGTTAAAATATATTGTAAAGAAATGTCGAGATAGAAGTACTTTTCATTTTTTTCCTGAAATGCTTTTGAATCCTTTGCTCTGCAGATTTTGGTCTTTTTTCAGGTGTAAAGTACTTTTCCATATATCCTTGTCCTTGTCTCTGTTCCTATTATTCGAATATCAGCCCTAAGAATATGTATACTTCTGGGGAGTTCCCATCCTGGCTCAGCAGAAACGAATGTGACTAGTATCCATGAGGATGTGAGTTTGATCCCTGGTCTCGCCCAGTGGGTTAAGGATCCAGTGTTGCCATGAGCTGTGCTGCAGGATGCAGCTTGGATCTGGCGTTGCTGTGGCTGTGGTATAGGCTGGCAGCTGTAGCTCTGATTCGACCTCTAGCCTGCAAACTTTCATATGCCTTGGGTGTGGCTCTAAAACCAAAAAAAAAAAAAAAGCACACTTTCTGCTGTGGCACAGTGGGTTAAGAAAGAATCCGACTGCAGTGGCTCAGGTTGGAAGCACGGGTTCTTCCATGCTTGGTGCAGTGGGTAAAAGCATCCATTGTTGCTGCAGCTATGGTGTAGGTTGCAGCTGTGGTGTAGGTTGCAGCTGCAGCTTGGATAAAATCCCTGGCCCTGGAACTTCCATATGCCTCAGGTGCAGCCATGAAAAAAAAAAAAAAAAAAAAAAAAAGAATATGTCTAATTCTTATAATAGAACTTGCTTTCATACTTGTCCTCGGTCTCATCATTTTCTCTTTGATCTTTTTTCCATGTGTTCTAGAACACCTCACATTTGCCTTGTACATCACGGTCAGTATGCTGCAGGGTTTGTTCTGCCCTTTATTGCCAATTTAAATTCTGCTCTTGCCTTTTTCTTTCCTGGAATTCTCTTGTTCATCCCACTGGCTTCTTTTTCAGTCTCTACCCATAATTCAGCCCCCTTTATTTTTATTGTTTTCTGTCATCTCCCAGAGACCATGTCTGCCGTCTTTTGTACTGAGTGTCATTTTCTATAATTTTATTTTGTTCCCTCTAGAAAGTCATAAGTAGAGATAGCGTTTTCCACTAAGCCTCAAGACAATGCTCATTATTTCTTGTGCTGCAGAGTCTTTTCAGAGGCTCCATTTTTTTTCTATTTGTTTTTTCCTTCTTCTACAGAGAGAAAGGTCTGTCCAGGCACAGCATTAGCTAACAGAGGGTTGTAGAGCCTCATCAGCGATCCTCACTGCCCACATGGGTGCTGACAGTTTGACCCTTTCATAACTAGAGCCTGGAAGTCAAGTTCAGGTGCACAGTCCCACCCTGCGTCCATGGTCCAGCAGGCATTCATGTGCTGGGGGATGCAGTCCTAGGAGGCAGTGGTGAGTTTTCCCTTTCAGAGCTTCTGCTCTGATGGAGAAGTGATGGGACCTGCCGTTCTGCTTTGTACAAATAAGGTGGGAGATAGATCAGGCGCCAGCAGGGCTCCCCGCTGGGTTCTTTTTCTCTCTCTGCTTCTGCTTGCAGGTGCTTTTCCTGAGAAACCATTCAGCTTAGGTTGTAATGCAGGATGGCAGGTCCCCCCCCCCCCCCCCGCCCCAGTCTCTGCTGGGTTCTGAAGGTGAGGAGCTGGAGGAGGGGTAGGGATGGATGCACACAGAGGTGTCAGTGGCCCTTCAGTGAAGGACCAAGACCTCTTTTTCTGGTCGTTGCATCCTAGACATAGGGGCAGACATTGAAAGAGTGCATCAAAACCGTTCCAACCTTCTTGAGTCCAGAAAAATAGCGAAGGGCAGGGCTCAGGAACTGGTGTGTCCAAGTTCAGATAGAGACGCCACATTATGCTCAACTCGTTGTGCCCTGATTTCCTCATCTCTAAGCCTACCTTCTAGAGGGTTTATGTTCCTCATCTATAAATCTATGTTAGTATAGAGGATACGTGAAAATCCCCTGGCCTTAGGGGAAGTAAAGCATTGAAAGGGTGGCTGAAACATTCTAATGCTCTGTAAGCATCAGCTGTTGTTCATGTACATCCTGTCTTTCCGGGATGGAGCATATGTTCCAGAGTGTCCAAAAAATGTGTATTTCAGTTCCCTTTGGTACAGTTTTTCCACCCTCTGATGAGGCCCTCCACCTTTCAGCACATGGGCATCTCTTTAAATCGTCATGGTCAGTTTTTCTGATGTTATGTATTTTCTTGAATGTTTCAAAAATTCATAAATTTGGAAAAGGATATATTAGGCACTTCTGTTCTGATGCCACCTTAACCCACCAGCCTGACTAATTTCAACTCAAAGTGATAATGAAATGATATAATTGTCATTGGTGAAAACCTGTAATTCTGATGGAATGTTCTGCCATTGTGGCATCATGGACATCCATCAAAATCATATTTTTTAAGAGAGAATTAAGGAGTTCCCATCATGACTCCGTGGAAACAAATCTGACTAGTATCCATGAAGATGTGGGTTCGATCCCTGGCCTCACCCAGTGGGTTAAGGTTCTGGTGTTGCCGTGAGCTGTGGTGTAGGTCGCAGATGGGGCTCGGATCTGGTATTGCTGTGGCTGTGATGTAGGCTGGCAGCTACAGCTCTGTTTCAATCCCTAGCCTGGGAACCTCCATATGCCGCAGGTGTAGCCCTAAAAAGACAAAAAAAAAAAAAAAAAAAAAAGGAGATAGAATTATATGTGTCATTTGTACAAAACAAATTCTCTGGTAAACTTGATTGGGTTTGTGCTAAATAGTATACCATTCTTTTACTAAATGAAGTGCAGATATTTTGTACTATAAACCAATAGTTTACCAAATATGTTCTCTTCTTAAAAAGAGATTTTTAGATAAAAGTGCTTTAAGAAAAAAAGAAAATCATTGTTAATGATTAATGCTTTTAAACTGCTCTTCAAGGAAATTAATTAGAAATGGTAGCAGGAAAAGCTGATTCATCTTGATGTAATGTTCAAATGACCTGTTTCATTTGCCCTTCTATAAAATCTATAGAATTATTCAAGCATAATTTGTTCAGGCTCATGGTTTCTTTATAACATTATCCATTCTCTGTACTTGAATTTCCCTGGGGCTGAATATTTGTATCTCTCTTTATCTAGTCAGAGCTTTACACATTTCAAAAGTTTTTATAAATCCCTCTCTTCTTTATGATATTGTGGAAAAATCCTTTCCCACAACTTCTCGTTTCTGCCAAATGCAGCGCCATATTCATTCTTTTTGCCACTCTCTGAAAACCTTGTGAATTACAACCTTCTTTGTTACCTTTCATTTCTGCCTGCTGGTGAGTGAGGGTTCTATGTGTGTACATGTCTTTTGTGACACTGCAGTTTGACTTGGTTGAATGAGAACAATGCAGTTTTATTTAAATGGTCACTTGGGGACATGAAGTTTGCATCAGAAATTCAAGCCTGAGTCCATGGCCAAGGTAGTGCTTTGATTTCTGCTCCTTTTAGGATTGTCCCAGCAAGACTCCCCCGCTGCTTTTGTGGGTCGCATTGCATTCCCAGAGGGAAGGGCTTGCCTGCAGCTCGAAGCCACCTCCCTCACTCTGCATATTAAGCCTGTAATTAGAGCAGACGTTACATTTGTCCCCAGCTTCTGCAGATGATGTCATTGCCCGTCAAACAGGGGATTAGCACGAAGAGAGAAATTGTACTGACGTTTTCGTTTTCATGAAGAAGCATTTGGTTTTGCTTCATTTTGTTAACAGGAACTGTTGTCTTCATAGGAGATATTTTTAAAAAGAAAAAAAAAAGGAAACAAAACAAAACCAAACAAAAAACCAAGAAAAACTTGAGGACGGAGAAAGCAGACAGGGGCTGAGGGCCTGAATGGAAGCGTGCTCGGAGGCCCAACTCTATCAATTAGTGAAAGAGCCCGGGACACAAAGCATGCCTGGGAAATCTGCTCCTTTTCTTACAAAAGCAGAATATCATTCTTCTCAAAGCCCACAATGGCCAGAGCCTGGCTGCAAAAAAATGTTCCTGAAAAAAGGGAAAGCAAAGACTGGCCACGGCCGAAAGGATGCGCAGGCAGCTGGTCCCATATGTAGACCTCTGAAATGTTTCTTTTTCACAGTGGCACTGATCGAGTATGTCTTAAAGTCTCATTCCTTCCATCTTAGGGGAAAACTTAGTTCCCTTCCTGTAAGGGGAAAAAAAAATCAATCAGGGAGAGAGAGGCCTGCTGTCAAGGATGCTTTCGTCCCAGAGCTGAGCCCATGGAAGCACATAATTTAAATCAGTCACTTCCAGAGCCTCCAACAAAAATAAACGTAGGAAGAAAATCAGGATCCGGCTTGGGAAGGAGAGGCCTGTCCTTTGGAGCAGTCTACCAACAACTCTGTGTCCAGAAGGCTGGGTTCCAGTGCCAGCTCCTGGCTTTTACTTACCTGTGTGACCTTGGGCATCTGAATTGCTCTGAGCCTCAGTTTGTTCATCTGTACGGTGGGGTTAACTAGCAGCAGTGCCTTGGCCTCGTGGGGGGGGGGTCCCTGGTACCTCCGGGCTGTTTGTCATCTCCCAAAATGACTTCCTGTTGGAACATAGTTCTGAGTGACCATATCATTCCTGTGAGCAAAGGAGGCTGCCTCCTCTTTTCCTCTGTCTCACCCAGTTCTCGCAGTGTCTTTGCAGACACAGACCTAGGTCCTGGCCAGTCTAGACTCCCTCCCAGGAGGGTGGGCCTGGGAGCTGTGAGACTGAGGAGAGATGGAGGGTCCCTGGATTCAATAGGCTCTGGAATTCCAGTCCTTTTGAATTTTGCCAAAGTGTTGGAAGAATTTTGCAATGTTCCCACAGATTTTTCTTGGGACGTTTTCAAACCCTTATAATGTTGCTCAGTTCTCTATATTTGGACACCAGAATTTTCTTAGCATCTAGTTTCTTTGGAACAGAGTCGTCCTGTGAGGGAGGCTGAATCCAGCCCAAATCAGTCCCTCTTGCCGAGTGATAATTTTCCATCTACGTTGCCCTGAGGCCTTTCCATTTTCATTTTGTCTTGCTTTGAAAGGCAGCTGGTAAGCTCTTTCTCTTTTCTCTTCTGACTTCTCAGGTTCAGTGACCTAGCTGATTGTTGCTTGTAGAAATAAGATTCAGGAGTTCCCATCGTGGCACAGAGAAAACAAATCTGACTAGGAACCATGACGTTGCAGGTTCATTCCCTGGCCTCGCTCAGTGGGTTAAGTATCTGGTGTGGCCATGAGCTGTGGAGTAGGTTGCAGATGTGGCTTGGATCTGGCATGGCTGTGGCTGTGACTGTGGCCTGCAGCTGTAGCTCTCCGAGTGGAACCCTAGCCCGGGAGCCTCTGTGTGCTGTGGGTGTGGCCCTAAAAAGCAAAAAAAAACCCAAAAAACAAAAAACGATTCACAACCACACATGATTTTGAGGTGTAGCTCAGCTGCATGGCTTGATTTGACCCAAGTCCTCAGTTACAATTCTTCGAGGTCAGTGTGTTTGGTTGTCCGGTTGGACTGAAACCGGGATGTGCCATGCTCTGCATGAGTGTTCCAGAAAGGACTGGACCCTCCGAATCACCTGTCCTGCTGCCCTTGTGTAGAATGAGGAGAAGGAAGGACTTATCTGCAGTATAAAGCGCTGGTCACTGCACTTGACACACCGGGGTACATGTGCCCTCTCCAGGTTTCCTCTGAGTTTCTCTCCCGAATTTATGGAGCTTTGCCACTGTGTCCTCTGCTGCACCTCCAGCACTTCTTGGATTATCTGAAATACACAATGGGTCTCTTACCACCAGTTATCTGATTGTAAGTGGAGTTCATAGGAGACCTGTTACAAATAGGAAATTGGTAATTGCTTTTGGAAGCTGAAAGTACTCCCTGAAGATGGAGCGATGACCTTGTCCTGGTGGCTGGTGGGGCCAGTGGGTCATCTTCCCATTGCCTCATTGGGTCCTCTCCAAGCTCTCAGCTTGGCGCTGTCATCTTAAGCTTGTCCTCATCTGTGGGTTTGGTTCTCTAGGCTAATTTCATACCTGGTTTCCACCCCCTCCCCAGCGCCCGCCTCCCCAGACCTCACAGCTGAGATGAATGGTAGGAAAAGGAAAATATTCTCATCTGCCCTGAATCAGCCCTGGCCTCATGTTCTGTTCGCTCTACTTAATTACTGGCCACCCACTCCCCTCCTTTCAAATTAGAGTATGTTCTTGAGTTGTTTGGCATCCTCCCCTGATGAGAAACTGCAGACGTTTCAATTTTGTCCACTGCGTCAAAGTCAGCCTACAAGGAAAATCTTGTCTAGAGTTTACTACTAAAGTGAGTGAATAATAGGTGAATTGTTTTTTGTAAAAACAATATAAAATCAATTTTATTAAAAATGTATGAACACAGTTTCGAGTATTTTACAAGCCGTCATTACATGTTGTAGAGATACTCAGATTTCTGCATCTTCTTCCACCCAAAGGACCGAGCACCTGCCTGTTACTGAAGGCTGTGTTTATGGAATACCACGTCGGTGGGGCTTTTCCAGGGATAGGCGTTTTTGTTCACATCAGCACTCTCAAGGGCTGAGTGATGGTAACTCACAGGTCCACAAAGTCAGGTCAGTTCATTCATTAGAATGCTTTTTACAAAGTACCTTTTCCATTTGTCTTCCTAGGGATATCAGGCTTTGATGACAGCTCCTGTAGCTTGGCTCTTAACTTCCATGGATATGAGTAAAAAATCAATGACTTGTTGGCCCCATTGCCATAGTAGTTGATCGTCCTGGCAGCCTGTTTCTGTAGAACTTGGGAGTGGACTATATTTTACATCAGTCTGCTTGGGACATACAGGGGTACTGTAACTGTGGCTTCAGGAAAGCCACACACTAAACCGTATCTTCCAGTTGAATTATGTGAAGACCTTCTGATTTTTAACTGGTAAAACCCATCGTTATCCCAAACTAAGTGGCAGCATCTTTCCTTAATTTGCCTGCCCAAATCAAACCTATATTGATTTTAAATGATCTGTAACTAGACCATATCATTGTGTCAAAGAAAACTCTTGTTTGAAGGTATTTCTTTCTCAAAATGTTTTACCCCCCTTGGCCGCACTCACATCGTGTGGAAGTTCCTGGGCCAGGGATTGAACCCAAGCCACCACTACAGCCTGTGTCACAGGTGCGGCAATACCAGATCCTTGACTCACTGTGACACAAAGGAACTTCCTAAAAATGCTTTTGGAAAAAAAAATAATAAAAAAATAAAGCCACCTCTCTCCATTCATCTGATTGTCAAATTTCAGTTTTTAATGATCATGGTTCCTTAATGCTATAATGGAAAAAATAAAAATCATTATAAACAAAACAAAAATATGGCGCATATACCTCTGTCTAAAATTGGCACCAGAGACGGCTTTGCAATGATTCAGAACTAAACTTTACTTTCTCTTAATAATATCTTATATGAGTCACAGCTCTTTTTTGTCCATTTAAGTGAGGTAACCTTAAAAATATTTAAATGTGAACCAAGATTATTAGTCATAGGATCCCTGTGTCTGAAATGTCATAAATAGCTCCAGTCAACTATTTGTCTTTCGTTTCTAACACTTTGATATAACCAGCATGGAAAAAGTATTAACTCTGCATCCTGTCTTGGAAACGTGAAGAAGTGCCCTCTGTTTTGTTTTGTTTTTTACCAGCAGGTGGCATGAGTTATTGCCATGCTGGTGACAGTGTAAAAGAACCAAAGAATCTTGTTATTTTAAATTGTTTTATAATTAAAAGTGATTCCCAAGGTATTTGCTCCAAACATAAGTCAAAAGTTTCGTATCTGTATTATATAAAGAGCTTTTACAAATGAATAAGAAAACCTTACCATTTCCATAGAGAAAAGGGTAGATATGAACATTCATTTTACACGTATGTGCACAGACCCACACAGAGCAGGGGGTGGGGGATCAGGAAAAAAGTGAGAGTTACAAAATAGTCAATACCATAAAATAATAATACAAAAAACAAAAACCTCTCTATAGTTAAGAAATTCAAATGAATGCAATGAAATACAAATTTTTACATAGGAATTATAACCTTTAGACTAGATAGGCAGCCTTATATTCTGCTCCTTGGTTATAAATGACCTTCCTAGAATGGAATTTCTTAATATATATCGGGAGTCTTAAAGATGATCACACCCTTTACTCAGTAATTCCCTACAGGGAATTTTATTCTATGGAAATCAGCAGAGATAGGCACACACATACAGAAAAAGCTGTCTAAAAAGACGTGTACTGCCATGTTATTTATATATGTGAAAAACTGGAAAAAAAAAAACCCAAACCTCTCAATAATAATGAGAATGAATTATGAATTGATAATGAATAATGATTCATCAATAGGATGCAACATTTGGCCCATATATATATAAAGCATATATTTAAAGAATCTTTACTGATATGTAATGTTAAGTGAAAAAGGGCAGGATATGTGAAAGTATTTTCCAGTTTGATAATCATTTTGTACTGAAAGAATTTCTTGTATATTCATTGACAAAACACATCCACATTTTAATATGGGTTATCACTGAGTAATAGGTCGCCAAGTTGCTTTAATTTGCTTCTTGATCTTTTTCTGTGTATTTTACATTTTACTCAGTGAGCACGTGCTCTTTTACAGTCAGGGAGCACTCTGAGTAAGTATTTTCAGAAATGGTAAGCCTGGCATTGGAGACATGAATCCCTATTGCTTTTGTGATTCTCATGGAAATGAGATTCAATAGGAAGTTATATGTCTGGGGAACATAGAGCTCATTTGAGCCAGAGGTTGGAAGGCTCTTATGAACGCTAACCTCAGAAACCTCAAACTAGTGTGTAGTAGAATAATGACATGGCACAAAAAGCCACAGATGTCAGTTCGAGTTAAGCAGGTTAGAGGAAATACACAACACAGCCAATAGAGGAAAAACTCACTCATCTCTTATCTCCAGCTCTGGGGACCTCTCAGGTCAGTCTGTGTCTCCATATTTAGTCTGTATCAAGGCGCATTGCCCTGGGGCTGGGGACTGGAGGCCTGGGTCCTCCTGGCTCCTCTGCTAATACATTTGATACTTGACCTTGGGCAAGTCACGGGGCTTACTGAACTCTGGCTTTTCTCTCAGTGTTTGATGTTTATTCTTTTTGCAGTTCGGCACTCTGATTCATTTTTGAACCCCATAAGGTGAGGGGTGAATCTCTTGTGGTGTGTGCTGAGGCAGATCAAGGCCCCTTGGGCGTCATACCCTTGGATCCAATCCATCTGACATAATCCTGGTCCTGTCATTTTTGAATATTAAGTGGTGGTGACATAAATCCTTGAGAAGGACTGCAGTTGAGGGGAAGAAAGGCGTTTCATTCTACCTCAGAGATCACAGAATGAAAGTAGAGATACGTCACAGAATTATGAACAAACGGTATACTTTAATTTTATATTTTTTTCCTATATAAAAATACAAGTTTGGGGAGTTCCTGTTGTGGCTCAGCAGTAACAAACCCAACTAGTATCTATGAGGACACAGGTTCGATCCCTGGCCTCGCTCAGTGGGTTAAGGATCCTGCGTTGCTATGGCTGTGGTGTAGGCCAGCAGCTGTATCTCCGATTGGACCCTTAGCCTGGTGACCCCCATATGCTGTGGGTGCCGCCCTGAAAAGCTAAATAAATAAATAAAATACAAGTTTGCAGTTATTATCAACTTTTCATCCCATCAGTGATAGAGGTAGTTTTAGAATTTAAGACTTTAGGGAGAGCAGATCTGCCTCCTGTAGTAAGTATACTGGTACATAAAGAGGGCCCAGTTCAGGAGATTTTTATTGTTTAATCCAGACGAATTTATATTCAGAGAGCTGTTATGTAGGAATATTTTATAGACTTCTTTTACTTTAACGACAGTATGAAAGATACCTGGTGACCCATGCATACATATAAAATTGAGGCATAATTCTTCCAAGACAGGACCTGTCCATCCTATCTGCAGTGCATTAGGATATTTTCTATCTTACTCTGTTAAAAAACAGTGGGAGTGTTTTTGTGGCACAGCGGGTTAAGGATCTGACATTGTCCCTGAAGCAGCTTTGGTTGCTGCTGTGGCGCAGGTTCCATCTCTGGCCCAGGAACTTCCACATGCTGTGGACATGGCTAAAAAGAAAAGAAAAATACTGGTTGCGAATCCCTAAGGTGATCTCTTGCCACACTAAAGCATTGCAAACTTCATTTCGAAGAGCACTGGCACAGAGCTTTTTTTGAAGAGTACCTAGAATGGAGAGAAAAACTATTAAATATCCTTGAGAACTATTATTAAATATCCCTTACAGATGTCTTGGCAGAGACATAGGAAAGGAAAAGAGATCCTTTCTGTATTAAGCTCCTTGTGATAGAAACAAGGACGCAAATAACAGGAAAAACATGTTAGCGAGGAGGTTTGCACATATCCAGTAATTTCAGGTGAGGAGGATGCATTTGAAAAGAGGTAAAACTGTGGTTGTGGAAGCAATCACTTTACACCTATGCAAGTGGATGCAATCACCCTTTACTTTAGACAGCTTGGAAAAAGAAAAGGGCCAAGATCTGAGTGGGCCTGGTTTTGTTTCGAGTGTGCATCTGGTTCCTTTTGCTTTTCTGTCCCAATCCCAGTCTCAGTGTGTGGGTCCTTGTGGTTGAAAGGATGACCACACAGGGAGGTCCCCCTGTGGTGCCATGGCTTAACGACCCAGCGTTGTCTCTGGTGGTGTGGGTTCTATCCCTAGGCCGGTGCCTGGTTAAGGATCTGGTGTTGCCCCAGCTGTGGCGTAGGTCGCAGCTGCAACTCAGAGTCAATAGATTTCTGTTCTAGGAACTTCGGTATTCTGTAGGCGTGGCCAAAAAAAGACTAAAGGGAGGCCCGTATAGTAAACCAGCTCTAGGCACCAACTCCTGGGGGTGGGGGCAGTGCACTGTCTAATCTGCCCACCTTCTGGACCACTTAGCTGTTGCGGATGCCCACAACATCATATGCTTCTTCTGGCGTCTCCTGGCGCATCACCTAGGCCAGTGCAGGGAGGGGTGCCCTGCACCCTAGGCTCCACTCCCACCCTGTGTCTCCCCGTGTGTTCCTGCACTTCGCCTTTCTCCTGCCCTCTAGCTTTTTCCCTTGTCTCCTCCCATCTTTTGTCTCTTCCGCTCTTTTCTGCCTTTGATTTGCTAGGGACCATGACACACCTCAGAGCAGGGCCAGCAAGCTGAACACTTGTCACCCAGCGCTCCAGAATTTAAGGGGTTGGAGGTCCTTGAACAAGTCTTGATAGCCACGTCTTTAATCTTTTTTGGCAGGTTTTTCATGGTCTCCGATGCCCAGTTAGAAATAGATGAAAAGACCTGAATTGAGAGCCTTTGTATGAGCAGTTTACCGGCAGGGCAGCCCTGTCTGCAGGCCACAGAGGTCTCTTAAAATCATTAATGCATCAAGCAGGGACTGGTAGCCAGAGTGACCTTTCCCATTCGTGGCCAGCCCGGAGCTTAGAAAACTTCAGCTCTTTTCCTAAGAGAATAACCCTCTCAGTCCCGTATTGCATGACTCAGAAAGCTTGAAAGTGCCCTAGAATGACTTTCTCCATTGAGCCCAAGAAACATTGTGTAGAATCAGTCTGTCTGAAACTCCTTATATGGAGAGGTTTTGAGACTATTTTATGTTTGGTTTGTAAGAGGATCACGGCTTTAAAAAAGAAAGAGAGAAAAGAAAGGAAAGCCTAAGGCAAGGCAATGATATCATATTACCAAGAGGCTTGGTTAAAAAAGAAAAAGAAAAAAATACCCTTTCCAATCCGTTCCACCCTAATACTGGATTACTGTGGAGGCAACAGCAAATCCATCATTTGCACTGGATCTGGCCGACCTGCCCCTGCATCTTGAAGGCTTTGGACCAAGGAAGCCCTCCCTGATGAGACACTGTCTGCCCCTGTTTCCCAGCGCTGGCAGCTGCCGAGAGGCTGCGAGGCTGTAAAGTCCTGCCACGTGTTTCTGCAAATGGGCGGTTTTTATTATTTCTGGAACGCAGCCCCCAGCCCTAAATCTTAAAATGCTGACAGGGCAAAAGCAAAGGAGACGTGTGGGACCTTAACCAGCAAACAATTCGCTGACCTTCTCCACCTTGGCTCCACGCCCAGAGGAGTGAGTGACAGCAGTGGGGGTCCAGCCTAGGGGCTGGGCCACCTTCCCGGTGCCTACTGTGGACCCCCAGCCCTCCTACCTCCCATAAACTGACTGGGGGCCTAGGGCCAATCGGACCTCTTAAAGCCTAGAAGAGGAGTGATTGATTAAGAGCCCTGTGCGGGGTGGGGGTCAGGGCACTGCTTACATGCAGTTGAGAGATTGTGAAGCCCAGGCTTGCCGGCTTGTAGGCGGGGGCCTGCTCCCTGTGGGCGGGGCCTGCTCCCTGTAGGTGGGGCCTACCCACCTGTGGGTGGGGCCTGCCTTTTCTCATTCCCCTGCTTTCTTTAGCCGAGGAGGCTTCTGGGAAACCTCTCACTGTCCTTTAACACAGGGATAACCTAGAACCTCTGATGGGCGGCCAGAGTAAATAAACATCCTCTAAGCCAGGGTATTTATTTTCTGGGTTTTGTGCGAAATCAGTGGTGAAAAGTTTGTCTAGATGTCCGTATATTTGAGTTTTAATAAAGCATTTTTCTGTTCTTTTTAAGGGGTGTGAGTGTGTGTGTGTGTGTGTGTGCGCGCTCGCGCGCACGCTCACGCGCACGCTCACGCACAATATAGTTTGACCAGGATTCTCAGACAAGAAAAGGTGAACTCTCAGTCCCAGAATTTAGTAACAGAAGAATACAGCGCCTTGTTGAGATGCTGTATATGAAGAGAAGGTTCAATGCAATCCAAGGGGCAAACAAATACGTTTCCTTTTTAGGGCTCCACGGCGAGGCAGTGCTGGGAGGCCTTGTTTGCACACCCTGCACAGAGTCTAGGGGGAACGCTCTTTGGCATCTTCCTTCTCTTGTTCTTTTGCATCTGTAGTAGGTTCGAAATCCAGCAACTAAGCCTATTAGGCCTCATATCTAGGGGAGGAAAAAAAGAGAGAAGAAGCTTGATCCTGTGCGATCAACTTTGAGCCATTTCCCTTGCATAAAGTTCTTGAGCGTTTAGGGCTTTGACTTTGTGGGATTTATTTTGGAGCTCTTTTCTTTTCTTTTCCACTGAATTCTAGCCTGCGTGTCTTAGAGTGGAGACTGCTGGATAGAGACCTTCTGGACACAGGACACGTTATGCTTGAATCTTGCAGACAGTGTTTTGGGGGGTGCCAGGGGAGAAATGAGCCAAGGAACACCTCTGAGAGATAGTTTAGGCCCCAAATAGGAATGGTCGAGAAGCGGCTGTGTGGGAGGGGCCCTGGAATGCAGTCCTTCTTACGGCTGAAACACAGAGCCCTCTTTTCTCTTGACCACCTGAGTCGCCGGAGACTGTTGGCACTTGTGCGTGATTTCAGAGGAGGGCCCATCGCTGCCTGTCTCTAGGCTGCCTGTGAATTACCCTCCCTGTCAGTGCCGATCACGTTCTGTACAGCTGTGGGGGACGCTGTCTGGGACAGACTCCCTCCTCAGCTCCGTTTATTAATATTTTTTGAGAGCCACCTTTGTGCAGATTTTACCCCCTGGACTGTTGAAGGCGAGGGCCTTGGCCTCTAAAGAAAATGATAGCAAGCCCAGTGGAAAATGGTCATCTACACAGCATGAGATGATGGAAAGATCTTCCTGGGAATTTGGGAGCCCTTGCCACCGACCTTTTCATTTCTCTTCCGAGAGAAAATACTGAACCTCAGAGGAACACAAAGAAAGAGAATGATGTTAAACACAGAATGATTTTATTCTTTGGCAGCAGCCCACGTACTTAAAATAAAAAAATCCTATTTCCATTGTTGTGCACCTGTCATTGCTCTGAATGAGCTCTTTTTCTCTCTTGATGGATGGTGGTCTTAAAAGCTTGCTGTCTTTCATTAGCAAAGTGAAATGGGGTGCCAGTGCGAATGCTTTGTCATTCTGATGGAGTAGAATGCGTGAATCGGTGTAATTATTCAGTGTTTGCATAATCAGCAAGATTTTGAAGGGGAATGTTGCCCAACTCAGAAGTGGCCTCATTTCACCTACAATATTCCATTCAGATGCCAAGCATCTCCCTCAAGAAGCCGTGAAGTGTTGGTGGATGATTCCTTAAGGTAGGAGGCAGTGATGGTGGGACATGGAGTTGGCCTTAATCACTGGCTAATTTTGATAAAACCCAGTGGGCCCTTAGCGGGTCTTGCTCTGTTTCTCAGGTGTATTCATCCCTACTGTTTTAGACATTTGTCATTTGTTGATTATGCATGAGTATGATGTATTGTTCTGCATAGGTCCAGTAAGGAGTGACCAGCCACACCTATTAAATTCCATTTGCGAGTGAAGTTAGACACAGAAATGTGGGCAGTTTGCTGGGAATTCTGACAGAAAAGCAGAAGATGATTAAAGAGATAGGCTACATCAGGGACTCATTAGGAGCGATTTGGAAAAAAGCCATGGACATTAAATGTACACTTTTATTTTTTAAGTCAACTGTAGCAATAATCCGTGTATGTGTAAAAGACAGATACTAGAAGAATACAATTTTGGGGCCGCACCTTTGCATGTGGAAGTTCCTGGGCCAGGGATGGAACCCCTGCCCCTGAAGTAACCAGAGCCACTGCAGTGACAACGTCAGATCCATAACCCACTGAGCCACAAGGGGAACTCCTGTACGCTCTTTTTTTGAAGGAGAAAGTCTCATTTACAAGGAAGGAACTTGTTCGGCTGAGCTGTTTGAGAAACTCTGGCAGTACTAGTTGGTAAGAAGGAGACTGGATTTTTCATTAACTCATTTAAATCAATGTATTTCAGCCCTGCATGACACCAGAACCAAAAATCTGAACAGTGCCCCAGGGCTGGATCTCACAGTCACCCAGCTCATCTAATTTAGACTAGATTGCTTTTTTCATTAAATCTGAAAATAATTTCAGGCAGGCCACCTTTCTAAGGGATTTCTGCAATGAATCATCCTCTAAGGAAGAATCTTTGCCTTTTTCAGACAGAGCTAGTGGCTTTGAGTCTGCGTATGTTCCCCTTTTCTCTATGAAGCCAGTCTGCCTTGCTCCTCATTCCTTTTTTTTTTTTTTTTTTTAAGGGCCGTGGCATATGGAGGGTCCCAGGCCAGGAGTCAAATTGGAGCTGTAGCCGCCAGCCTATGCCACAGCAACACGGGATCCGAGCCGCGTCTGCAACCTACACCACAGCTCATGGCAATGCCAGATCCTTAACCCACTGAGCGAGGCCAGGGATCAAACCAGCATCCTCCTGGATCTTAACCACTAAGCCAAGAAGGGAACTCTCTCTTTTTTTTTTTTTTTTAATTGAAGTATAGTTGATTTACAATATAGTGAGAGTTTCAGGTGTACATCAAAGTGATTTGATTATATGTGTGTGTGTATATATATATATATATATATATATATATATATATATTCTTTTTCAGTCTTTTCCATTATAGGTTATTATGAGGTAGCAAATATAGTTCCCAGTATTATACAGTAAGTCCTTGTTGCTTATTTTTTTTGTGGTAGTGTGTCTCTGTTAATCCCATGCTCCTAATTTATCCCTCCCTGGTCCTCGTTCTTGATGAGAGTTAGTAATAATAATAGCTCACATTTGCTGAATGCTCACCTTGTCCCAAGGACTGTTCCAAGCACTTTACCTGTATTAACTGTGGTAATCCCACAACCTCCCAAGGGGGAGGCACTGTTATTATCCCCATTTAACCATGAGGAAATGGAGGCACAGAGTCGTTAAGTAGCCTGCTCAAGGTCGCTCAGCCTGTGAGGAAGGGAACCGGGGCTCAGACTCTGGCCGTCTGGCACCAGGGCCCACTCCCTGCTCAATGTGAAACCCTTCAAATACCCGTGGAAGGTGCTCTCTAGGTAGGGAAGCTCCGTAGCCCAGGCAGATGCTCTGACCGTGGTATACCTTGTAGATGAGGCTCGGATCTGACGTGGCTGTGGCTGTGGCGTAGGCCAGCAGCTGCAGCTCCAATTTGATCCCTAGCCTGGGGACTTTCATATGCCTCGGGTCTGGCCCTGAAAAAGCAAAAAAAAAAAAAAGAAGGGAAGCGGGGAGATGCCTGGGAGGGAAGAGCAGGCTCTGACCCTGGAAGCCCATAGTCCAGGGTGAAGCCCACAGAGGACACCCTGCTGGGTGATGAATGGGCTAGTGTTCCCGTGCCCTCCCAGGACCGCCATCCTCTCCTGCCACTGCAGATCAGCGGTGGTGTGGGGGTAGCCAGCTGGGAGGGGAGGACTTGGGAGAGATGTCCAGGGAGAAAACCGGTGACTACCAGCTAGGCGGGGATTGGTGGCTGTTGCTGGGAGACCCTGCTGGCTGTGGAGTGGACCAGGGAGGATCCAGTTTGCCTGTCTTCACAGACAGTCTTATAGATGAGAAACAAAGCTTTCTCACGGGACCCACGGGAAAAGTTAACATGCGCTGGAAAAGGAGTCTCTGCGAAGTGGAGTTCAGCGCAGTGGTTTCCAAAATGTCTCTTGGGTACAGAGGAGGGAAAATCACCCAAGTTAGGGAAACGGCACAGTTCCCTAAATATAGCAACAATTTCTTATAAGAACATTACCTAGTTGATAGCAAATGATCTGTATTAATTATAAATAAATTTTGTGGTGGTTAGGAGAGGTATGACGATTTTAAAATAGGAACCAGGAGTTCCTGTTGTGGCGCAGTGGCAGTGAATCCAAAGAGTATTCATGAGTAGGTGGGTTCCATCCTTGGCCACACTAAGTGGGTCTGGGATCCGGTGATGTCATGAGCTGTGGTGCAAGTTGCAGACTCGGCTCGCATCCTGCGTTGCTGTGATTGTGCTGCAGGCCAGCAACTGTAGCTCCAGTGCAACCCCTAGCCTGGGAAATTCCTATGCAATCCCTAGCCAGGGTGAGGCCCTAAAAAAGCAAATCAAATAAAACGAAATAAAATAGGAACTAGTTCGTAAAATACATAATTCCTAAAATACTTCTTTTGCAGTGCTTCCCTGGAACCAAAGAACATACCCAGCTTAGTTAAGCCACTTGTGCAGCTCTACTCTGTGGAATCTTTCATTTCACCCTGAGGCTGCATGGGGCCCCTTAAAGCCCTCTCTCCTTCCAGTCCCCTGGGGAATCAGAGGACACCCTCTCAGCCCCTCTGATCATAGAGACCAGTGGGGACGTGCAAAAGAAGGGCACACACCCAGGGAGGTCTTGCTAGTAGCCCTCTAAGGAATTGGCTACCCATCCTTAATGCTATCCTGCTAGTTTTGAATATTCTCCTTTTCAAATTCACTGCAGAAAGGCCAGAATAGTTAAACTCCCATCAGAATCACTTGGCAGGGGGATGCCTGTCCTGAATCTACAGATGCCTGAGGCGTCTCATCCCAGGGCTGATGCCTCGGAGCCTCCAAGGGTGGGGTCCAGGAATCTGCATTGTGAATGAGCTCACCAGCTGATGCCAGTGCTCAGCAGACTCTGGGAACCCCCGGTGCAGGACGTGGGGTTCACTCAGCGCACACATAGGAGAGAGACGTTGAGATAGGAAAGGCAACAGGAGAGAAGAGGGAGTGTTTACAGCATTTGGGGAAAGGCTCCTGGTCCGCTGTACTCGTTAAAATAAGCCCGGGCATGAGTTTGGACTGTGTTCCAAAGGAGCATCTCATGTACAAAGCTGCAGCCCGGGTGGTGCTGCGATCGGACGGTCAGGAGATGACAGTGTGTCTGTCTTGTCCTTTGTCCGGTGGTCTCCAAACTGGCGCATTTACAGTGTCCAGGCTGGTCTCAAGTTTTGTTTCCACCTGGCTGAGAACTACTGCTCACGCTTCAGGACCCGGCCTTCCCTGACTCCCAGATGACCTCCTGCTCTCCTAACACGCATCCTCACAGCACTCCGAGTCCTGTGATTGTGTGTGTGATAACCTGTCTAACATCTTGAATCAGGGCTGAGACTGGGTTGGATTTTCCACTCTATCTCCCAGCATCCAGACGATGCCTGGCACATAGTAGATGCTCATTAAATATGTTTTGAATGAACATGCTGGTGTTTAAATTCCACCACCATATCCTGTTCTTTCTAGACTTCAGAAAGCAGTATCGTCTTAAGCGTCTCAAGACCCATGAGGTCTTAAGCATCACTGTTTCTTCACATTAACAAGGAAGAAATTTCCTATTTCTAACCAAATGACTCATCCCCTCTTGGGAAAATGTACCAGAAGGCATGCTGAGACTTAGGACAGGTGGTAAGCAAAATCATTTTCTCTTTTTTCAAAATAGACATTTATTTCACTGTGTTCTTTCAACATAAATCTGATGAACGCTACTTGAATTTGGCAAGAAGTGTTTGCTAATTAGTTGCCTTCGTTGAAAAGATTGTTAGCTCATTAGTAAGATTCTGGTCCAGCTTCTGAAGATTGAAGAACTTGGATTTTCCACATATATTGTTGAAAGTCTCCCAGGATGCCTTCTGGACAGAATTTGTCTGCTCAGTGGGGATACCTCTGTTCTCTTCTGTCACTTCTTCTGAACTTTTCTTCAGAGCAATGGAGATAACTGGGTTGGAACAGAAAATGGGGGGCGGGGGAATGGGGGTTCCCCACTGTGGCACAACAGGATTGGTGGCATCTCTGCAGCACCAGGACGCAAGTTTGATTCCCTGCCTGGCACAATGGGTTAAAAGATCTGGCAATGCTGCAGCTGCGATATAGGTTGAAACTGCAGCTCGGATCTGATCCCCGGCCCGGGGGAACTCCATATGCCTGGGGGGGGGGCCAAAAAAAAAAAAAAAAAGAAAAAGGAAATGGAGTTGGGGTAGGGGCAGGAGGTGGGGAGCAAAAGGGAGGTTTTCTCTTCCAGCTCCACATGTGCCCCGAAGCCAGAAGGGAGGAAGTGGGACAAATGCAATTCAAAAAATAAGAATTTAAATTCATTCCACAGCGCCACCTTTTCTGTGTATGTTTGTGTTTTTTCCCTGAATATCGATGTAGCCAGTTGAGTGCACCATAGAGAAGGAAACCTTGGCAGGATTAAGTTTATTTTAGGGTTTGACTGTGTGTGTGTGTGTGTGTGTGTGTGTGTGTGTGTGTGTGTGTGTGTGTGGATAGATCATGTGGGGTCCCATTTTCCCCAGTAGGAGCTGGGCCTAAGTCATTTCTGCATCTTTTACATACAAAGGTCTTCATCCATTTCTTAAAATTAGGCTGATATTCGTTCCCACTTAGATTTTTTACAAAAATGAGTACGTGGAGCTCCCGTTATGGCGCAGCAGAAATGAATCCGGCTAGGAATCGTGAGGTTGCGGGTTCAATCCCTGGCCTCGCTTAGTGGGTTAAGGCTCCTGCAATGCTGTGAGCGGTGGTGCAAGTGTCAGACGCGGCTCGGATCTGGCGTTGTTGAGGCTGTGGTGTAGGCTGGCAACTGTAGCTCAAATTTGACCTGGGAATCTCCATATGCCGCAGGTGCGGCCCTAAAAAGCAAAAAAACAAAAACAAAAACAAAAACACCCAAAAATGAGTATGTTGACTTAATGTACAAACCCAGCAGTCTGCTCATTGAAAACACCATCATAGTTTTTAGGTCTTGATGTCTGCTGCTTTTACTTTATTCCCTAATTACTGGTTCAGTATCTATTTCAGATTGTTTTCTCATATTACTCTGAGCACTTAATTTACATGCTCTTTCCTCATGGCCTGAGATTTTCTCTGGTGGTCACTGGCATTTTATTCTAGGCATCATTAACTGGCCACAAAGCCAAAACGGACCCAAACATTCTAGAACAACCCGTTCTGCTTAATTTACAAGTGAGGAGTAACTTAAACCCAAAAGAACTGAATACAAGACTGATTTCTTTCTTCAAGCCACCATCCCGTGGTATTCACCCACAACTTTGATGCACCCTGATGGGGCACCCAGTGGGTATCTGGTTCGGTGAGCTGTATAGCTTGTGCCCCGTGGAGCTGGTGCTTGCAAAGCTTTGGGTTCATGTCAGGAAGTCTCTTATGAAGGACCATTAAGTGAAGAAAGCAGGACCACAAAACTGCATTTCCAATATGCCATCAACTATATAAAAAATGTTCATGTAGAAATGAAATATAATGAAAGGTGAACAATAAGGATTGTGTCTGGGGAAGGTGAGCATAGGTGAAAGCTAGCTGCTGCTTTATTTGGCGCATCCAAAGTGTCTGCACTGGTCATGCGTTTGCTTTGCGATTTGTTTAAGGTTTAGAAAACCCACCTCTGTGAGACTGAGAGGGGCGTGCTTTTGCTGCTGGTGTAGGCAGGCTCCCAACCCTGCAGTGTGGGGCTGGCCTGACCCAAGGGTCCTGGTTCTGACCCTCCTTGGTTGTCACAACTCCTCCCCTTGTTTCTCAGGTAGGCAATAACCACTGTGTCTGGACGGAGCGTGTTTTTCATCACGTTTGACATTTCTTTTATTTCTTTCTTTTTTTTTTAATTTTTATAATGATTTTTATTTTTTAATTTTTTTTAGTAATTTTATTTTTTGACATTTCATTTATTTTTGAATAACTTTAGATTTCCAGAAAAATCATAGATGTTAGATGTACAGAATTTTGAATAATTTGGGATTTATGCAAAGATAGTACAGAAAGTTCCTCTAGACCCCTCATGCGCTTCTTCGAATGTTAACAGGTTCTGTAACCGTGGCTCCTTTCCCAAAACTAAGGAATTAACATGGGTAGAATGCTATTCAAGAAACCACAGATTTCCATTTTTTCCACTAATGTCCTTTTACTATTGTAGGATTCAGTGCAGAATTCCACAGTGAGTTTGGAGGGTGGTTGTTTTTATTTTTTATTTTTCAATTTAAAAAAAAGTGGGAGTGGGGATTGTGCTTGAGGTATGTGCAAATTCCTGGGCCAGGGACTGAACCTCAGCCACAGTGATGACAATGCTGGATTGTTCTATCAGGGAACTCTAAGGGTAGTTCTTTTTATTTATTTATTTATTTTTGGTCTTATTTTTTAGGGTCACGCCCGCGGCATATGGAGGTTCCCAGGCTAGGGGTCCAGTTGGAGCTGTAGCCCCCTGGTCTACGCCAGATCCGAGCCTTGTCCGCAACCTACACCACAGCTCACAGCAACACCGGATCCTTAACCCACTGAAAGAGGCCGGGGATCGAACCTGTGTCCTAGTGGATATGAGTCAGATTCGTTTCCGCTGAGCCTTGACGAGAACTCTGGAGAGTTTTTTTTTAAAGGTACAGATTAGAACAGCGTTCTGGCAGGTGTGTACATAGATTATCCCGCCTGGTATAGATTTTCCTATCTGCTTTATATACATAAAAGCCAGATTTTTTTTTCCCCCCTAGGGGTGGAAAGCCATCAGCAGTCAGCCTTTCACTTCTCAAAGTGAGAGCTTGTTTTTTCTATAAAACCCAGGGATCCAATCCTAGTCTTACCCCTTCCCACCCTGAGTCTTACGTTGACCACTGGCAGGTCCGTGAGGGGAAAAGAACAGCACACAAGACAGCTTTTGGAAACTCCTATGTTATTTTGTGCTAGCACTTCTTGTAAATAAATTAGGTTCTTTCAAAAAAATATAGCTTTTGTTGAAAAATACCATTTCACGTGAGAGTGGTGAAAAGCCAGGCCTCTGAAACCCGTGTGGCCCCAGGCGTCACTGTAATGGAAAGTAGCAACATGGTTCCACCAGAAGAGCCACAAGGAAACCCAGGTTGTCTGAAGTCTGAGAAGAAAGCCCATCCAGGGTCCCAGGAGTGAGTTTAAGAAAAAAAAAAGTCAGTCAGGAAATTGCACGGTGGCTGTGTCTCGCGTCTGGCTCTCTGAATTCTGACCAGACGATGTAGACAAGCATTTGCTCAGTTACCTTGGATTGGCCGAGTCTTTTTGCACAGATTTGTCTTCTTCCCGAGCCATGGACACACGCGAGGCCACAGGTCCTCTTTGCTCTGTTACTTGGCAACAGGCTGCGCTGCTCACCGTGTCCCGGGAGGGAGGGGCAGGCAGTGGGGGTGCCAGACTCGCACCCACATCCCGCTGGAAGCTGTTTCACAAATACGCAGGAACCACACTTGTTTTGACACGCATCCCTCACTGAAATTTAATCATGCGAAGGTAGGAGGCCTTTGAATTGGTTCAAGTCAGGAAATATTTTCCTAGAAGCAATAGTGGTTTGCCATTTCTGTGGGTACCGGTCTCCCATAATATCTCACTGGAAAGTGAAGTGAAGACAAGCGGAATTGAGGCCTTAGACTTGGTGTGGTGGTGACTGATAGGGACGGGGACCGCAGGCAACGGGGTGGTGTGTGGCTCTGGGTGGTGGTGGATAAGTGAGACAGGCAGTCAGGAATATAAACCCGGGAAGATGTCAGAGTCAGTCCACTTCCCCTTGTTCATTTCCCGAGTTCCCTGCTCTTGGTCCTCAAACAAGAACAGAGAGGACATCCCTCCGTTTAGAGACTTTGACTCTGCAGGTCGACTTTGACTAGCAAATGAGGATGGAAAGGCCCCGAACATCTCCAGCTCTCAGCTGTGACCCCGAGGGGCGTGTCCTGCACAGATTCCCTCCCAAAGCTTGTGCTGTTGATTTTGCAATGTCCATTTAAAAGGAATCGCTTCTGGAGTTCCCATCATGGCTCAGCAGTAACAACCCAACTAGTATCCATGGGGACACAGGTTCAATCCCTGGCCTCACTTCGTGGGTTAAGGATTCGACGTTGCCATGAGCTGCAGTGTAGGTTGAAGACGTGGCTTGGATCCCGCGTTGTTGTGGCTGTGGTGTAGGTTGGCAGCTACAGCTCCAATTCGACCCCTCGCCTGGGAACTTCCATTGGCTGTGGGTGTGGCCCTAAAAAGGCAAAAAAAAAAAAAAAAAAAGAAAGAAAAAGAAGAAAAATCTCTTCCTTAGATGACATTCAATACACAAATGCTGACTAAAACCTGTACGTTGAAATGACAGGAAGTAGTTCTTGATTAAAACACCCTGCAGCTCTCCCATATATTGAACAAAAGCAAAACCAAAACAAAGTGGATTGGGGTAGAATCATTATTACTTTGCTTATATTTCCACTGGGGGATTCATTGTCCTGATGACCTGTTTCCTCTTCCTCGCTCACCCTGGAGCATCTGTCACAGTGGACAGGAGGCTGTTGTGTTCCCTAGAAACGGGGTGTACATGACATGTTCTCATGAGCAGAGGGGACAGGATTTCGGCCAAGGAATGGCAGTGGCCCCGCTCAGGGCCCCGTGTAATGCCACACAGACTAAGTGACTCCGCTCCAAGTGTGTGTTAGGCTGACATATTTTTGGACCAGTTGAAGGTTTTTGGTCCCATTCCAGTTTGCCGTTAACAGCTTCATCTATTTGTAAACAGACATGGAGGTAGTGCCTCAACAACACGAAAGGAGATCTGACAACTTGTAGGTAATTTGGCCGCTACAGATGGCCACGGGCAGGCGAGAGTCAGAGGGATGTGGGGGAACAGAGAGCCCCGTGGTTTTGGCTGTGCCCAGCATCCCTCCTGTCCAGCGGAGCTCATGAACTTTGCCAGCCAGGGTCTTAGGAATAAATGAGCACAGGGAAAGGGTGCAAGGGGCACAGGCCTCCAGGCTGGCAACTGTAGCGCCCCCTGTGGCTGGGCTTGGGGAACCGGGACTCTGCTTCGTTCCTGGGGGCCTCTGCTCCCCAGGGCCATGGGTTCTGGGATCCCACAGGACTGGACTCTCTCACTGCTTCCCTTTGTGTGCTGTCAACAGACAGCCCAGCAGCGCCTGTCGATCTCTGCCCATCGCGAGAGCATCTTCTAACCCAGGAATCTCTTATCTGTGGAAGCTTTGCCTTGGTACATCCCAGCACGCTGCACATTCCTGAATGTCATCAGGGTGCACCAAAGCCTAGATTATTCTAGACTCCAGATAGATAGAGATAAATAGAGAAACTATTTTTCTAAAGAGAATACAAATGGGGGGCTGGGGAGTCTGATGAAGATGAACCCACAGCCTTACCCACTATGTCCCTTCCCTGGCCTGGGACTTGATTATATACTGGCATATATTATTGCCAGTATATTTTAAACATTTGAGGAGTTCCCGTCGTGGCTCAGTGGTTAACGAATCCGACTAGGAATCATGAGGTGGCAGGTTTGATCCCTGGCCTTGCTCAGTGGGTTAAGGATCCAGCATTGCTGTGAGCTGTGGTGTGGGTCACAGATGCAGCTCGGATCCCGCATTGCTGTGGCTCTGGCATAGGCTAGTGGCTACAGCTCCGATTTGACTCCTAGCCTGGGAACCTACATGTGCCGTGGGAGTGGCCCAAGAAATGGCAAAAAGACACACACACAAAAACCAAAAAAAATTTGATGTGCAATAATCCAGCCTCGCTGAGTAGAATGTTAACCTCCTCAAGAGTGTTAATCCCACGTTTTGTACATCTCGCTCCCCCCAGAATGTAGCAAAGAGCCAGCTTGGAGAAGGGCTTATATTCTAGACTGAGGAGCTTGGATTTTATCCTGAGGGCACTGGGGAGCCATTGATGGTGCTGAAGCTGCAGACTGGCCTACAAAAGCAGTGACTGAGACTATGATTTAGTGAGAGTGTCATGGCTCAAAAACAGAGGTTGTAGTTTTGCGTATTCTTGTCCTTGTAAGTTTTAGTAGTTATGCTAACAACAAAAAAAAATATGTTACGGATTAAATGAAAATCTCTCTGTAACGAGGACAGAGTGTTCAAGTCTGCACAGGGTAACGTTTCTCATCAGGGGATTGCGCAGCCATAGTTGCCAGGCTCTCACATCCATACGCAGGGTCTCCACTCCGTGTTCCCAGCATCAGCAAACTCAGCAGAGCAGTGATGTTCTCTGCTCCATGGTGATGGGTTTTTTCTAAAAGCATATATATTCTTTTTCTCTTACTGTATGGCTGATTGCAGTGTTTCAAGTATACAGCAAAGTGATTCAGTTATACATACTCTTTTTTCAGCTTCTTTTCCATTTCAGTTATTACAAGATACTGAATAGAGTTTCCTGTGCTGTACAGTAGGTTCTTGTTGTTTATCTGTTTTATATAGAATAGTGTGTATCTGTTAATCCCAGACTCCAAATGTATCCCTTCCCTTGCCCCTTTGGTAGCTGTAAGTTTGTTTTCCTGTGGGGGCTGATTTTACAACAAGCCCTAAATCACTTCATTTCCTGAGTTTCCGCCCTCACTTTTGAGCAGCCTTTCTACAGACCATTCAACAGAAAGAGTACCTGGGGAGTTGAAGGGTTTGCATTTGAACACACATGCAGCTCCTCAGGCTCCCACCTCTCCCTCCAACCTCTTCTCTGGATTTTACTCCCTCTGCTTCCAAAGCACTGATTTTTCTTTATGGCGTTTGTGTGCCATCCTGCTTGCTACCCCAGCCTGCGGGAAGGGCGAAAGTGCCAGCCTGGGAGGTACGGACCTTGCCAGCGACACCTGCCCCTCCTGGCTCCTCAGCCTCACTCTCTTCTGTATGCACTTTCTTAAGCCCCCTGTGGGGCTACACGTTCAGTTTTGGAGACAACACAGAAATCTGTCTGGCTAAATGAACATTTCCCGATGGACCCAGAAGACGATAGAGGAAGGTAGGAAATTTAAGTAATCGCATCTTCTTAAAAACAAAAAGCAGGAGTTCCCGTCGTGGCGCAGTGGTTAACGAATCTGACTAGGAACCATGAGGTTGCGGGTTCGGTCCCTGCCCTTGCTCAGTGGGTTAACGATCCGGCGTTGCCGTGAGCTGTGGTGTAGGTTGCAGACGCGGCTCGGATCCCACGTTGCTGTGGCTCTGGTGTAGGCCGGTGGCTACAGCTCCGATTCAACCCCTAGCCTGGGAACCTCCATATGCCGAGGGAGCGGCCCAAGAAATAGCAACAACAGCAGCAACAACAACAACAGACAAAAAGACAAAAGACAAAAAATAAATAAATAAAATAAAATAAAATAAAATAAAATAAAATAAAAACAAAAAGCAGCCTTACCATGGACGGTAGTAGCGTGGCCCCACAGTAAAAGGCAGTATGAGCTCATTGAGTGGTCAGAGCGTCAAATGCGATAGAGATGCTTAAGCACAGGAGAAAGGTGAGCTGCCGACTCCTGATCCTGGAGAGGATGGTTACCCATGAGGGATGCGAGTGGGAATTCACATTCGTGTGGCGCTTTCCACCACGGTGCTCACGTTACTGCTTTTAAGTCTTGGAACGCCCCTGTAGCTAAGAATTGTCATTGTTCCCATTTTGTGTACCGGGAAACCAGGACGCAGTAGATCTAATAAGGACTTTGTGGTTCTTCTGGCTCCAATGTCTGTGGCCATGCGTTTCCTTGCACACGGGGTGGGGAACGGTGTTTTCTCTGACATCACAGGGGTGCAGAGCAAGACCAAAGAATCTGAGTGCCTCTGGAGTGTCCGAGTGGAAAAGGACTCTCCCAAGCAGCCAGGACAACCTCCCTCCCCCCCTGCACCCATGGCACAGATGAGGAGAGGGAGGCCAGGGAGACCGTATGAGTCAGAGTGGAGAAGCAGCAGCATCTCATGGAGCAGACCTTCCACCATCCCAGCTCCTCATCATTTCCCTGTAGGCTTATTTATACGGGCAGTGGATTGTGAGCTGCCCACACCCACCTGAACTGGCCAGGGGCCCAGGGACCAGCGACTGGTCAGTGCTTACTTAGTAAGTGTGTGTTGAACAGATGTATGAATGATGGACTGACTTCGGTTGTAGCCGTATGCAAATCAGCACGTTGCTTTTACATCTGTCTTGACCTAGTTTTCCTGCCCAAAGACGTGATTTTTCACTCTGCATTGAGAGGATGGTGTTTATAAAAATCTCGAGACAATCAACTGAGAGGCCCTGTACCAGCATCTAGGGCCATCAGTGATATTACTGAGTTGCTTTTCTGTGGTTCTGTGGGGTTAATCAAAGGCCTTCATTATCCTTGTTTTAAACACAAATCTCCAATTTATTATTTAGTTTCTTTTATGAACTTATTTGAAAGGCAGATAGTAGCAAAACACAGGTCAACAGCTGCAGTCGTACGTCAGAGACAGTGGGAGGCAAGGGACAGGCTGGAGATGGGATCTCAGGGACCGTTGGCTATGGGCTCCCACGCCCTCCAAGGGGACTGACTGGGTGGGACAGCTTTTTTTTTTTTTTTTGTCTTTTTGCCATTTCTTGGGCTGCTCCCGCGGCGTATGGAGGTTCCCAGGCTAGGGGTCGAATCAGAGCCATAGCCGCCGGCCTACACCACAGCCACAGCAACATGGGATCCGAGCCTCGTCTGCAACCTACACCACAGCTCACAGCAATGCCAGATCTTTTAACCCACTGAGCAAGGCCAGGGATCGAACCCACAACCTCATGGTTCCTAATCAGATTTGCTAACCACTGAGCCACAATGGGAACTTCGGGACAGCTTTGATTATAGGGAAGGAGGGCGGATCAGGGACAAGTGAGCAGCAAGACCTAAAAGGAAGTATGCATCTTCTTCCTTAAAAGTGGGAAAGATGACTAGACAACCCATACCTGCCGCATAAGATTCATGGCCATCCTGATGAGGGGATGAAGCAATGGCTGGAGAAGCAAAGGCCGAGGCTTCCAGTAATTGCCCTAGACTGTGGGAAATGACCGTGTTAAAGGAAATAATACCTGCAGAGCACTTTGAACAATGCCTTGCACGTAGAAAGCACCTGCACAGTGCTAGCTCTTATTACATTTTCATCTGATTTTTATTATAGTCCTTGTAATCTGATGTTTTAGTAAGGGAGAGTGGGAAACTCCAGAATGATGCCAAACAAAAGGAACCTTAAATCTTGTCCTGATTTCACCCAGTTATTTAGGTGACTGAGGCAACTGGAGAGAAGAAAAAGAGGTATTTGGAAAATGCGACCCGGTTCCCTTCCTGATGGACACACAGGGAATTGTCACATGGCCGAATAGGGTCGCTTTCAATGGTGTTTTAGTTGTGTGACTTTCAGGATGATCTCCTCATCATTGTTCAGGTCTTGCATCTGTGCCATGGGTGCAGGTGGGGAGGGAGGCTGTCCTGGCTGCTCGGGAGAGTCCCTTTCCGCTTGGACACTCCAGAGGCACTCAAGGTCTTTGGTCTTGCTCTGCGCCCCTGTGATGTCAGAGAAAACACTGTCCCCCAATTGGGCAGAGAAATGGCCACAGACGTTGGAACCAGAAGAACCACAAAGTCCTTATTAGATCTACTGCGTCCTGGTTTCCTGGTACACAAAATGGGAACAATGACAATTCTTAGCTACAGGGGCGTTCCAAGATTTAAAAGAGGTAACATAATTCAGAGAGGGTCACTGATGCAACAATTAGTAAAGCAATGACAGCTTGGGATTTGGGTGACTTCCTAATGAGATCTAAAACTTGGCCCAGTGGAAATGAAAAAGGAAGTGGCAGGTCAGGTTAGGGTGGACAATACTCCGTGCTGTTTCTCTTCTAAGACTCTCAGGGCAAAGCAGTTTGGGAACCAGTGCTGATGGGTGAAAGATACTGAACAGAGACGATCAGAGCATCTTTGAGAGGCAGGGAATTTGGGCTCGGGGGGTTATGTGTTTTGATATTGAAAGGGTTCATTTATGCAGGAAGCTAGGGATTTGGGCAACATACCCGATTCTAATTATTATATTAATGATAGCTTCACCCGGTTAGTGAGCACCCACATGCCAGACTCCTAAGGAACAGGACGTCATTTAGTCCTCATTTCAGCCCTATGAGGTGTGGGTCCTGTTATTCCCATTTAATAACGAGGAACCTGAGGGTCAGAGAGATGTAGTCATCTCCCCAAGGTCATAGCTATTCTTTGACAAGGTCAAAGAATCCTTCAAAGCAAGTTGCAACACTGGGATTTGAACTCAGGTCTGCTTTCTCCACAGCTTCTTTCAGTCTCTATAGAGAGAAGGGGACTTACCCAATCAGGACTGGAAAAAAAGGGAGCTCCTGTTGTGGTTCAGCAGAAACAACCCTACTAGTATCCATGAGGACGAAGGTTTGATCCCTGACCTCGCTCAGTGGGTTAAGGATCCTGCATTGCCATGAGCTGTGGTGTGGGTTGCAGATGTGGCTCGGATCTGGTGTTGCTGTGGTTATGGTGTAGGCTGGAAGCTACAGCTCCGATTTGACCCCAAGCCTGGGAACTTCCATATGCTGTGGGCGCGGCCCTAAAAAGACACACACGTACACACAAAAGAAGCCTAGAGAAAAAAAATCTGTCTCCAAAAAAAGGCTGTAGAGAGAGAGGTGATCTTTCATTGAAGAAGGATGTTTAGGAATTAGAATGCTGGATTACCACTCCATTTTGCCTGTATTTGCACTTATTTCTTAAGAATCCTTCAAAGCAGCGACAACTCTCTGAGTCTTTGGAAGGAGCAAAAATATCCAGGTTCTGGAAGCTCCCAAGTAGGCAGATAGGATATATTAACACAGGGAAGAGGGTTGCTGGGTGCTAATTTCCTAAGGGCTGGTAGCTTGGGCCCTGTATGTGAAATTATTTGTTTTAGGTTGACATATTGTGCTTATGTTGTTGATAAAACACCATTAGACCAGTGGTTTAGCTTATGCCCTGGAGGAAGAAGGGCCTTCTAGATTCTCTTAATGTTCATTAAAAGTTGGCATTGATGGATTGCAGGGGAGCCTGGTAGTCAGTGAAGGATGCAAATGAAGAAAGGGACATGTACGAAGATTCAGCGGGGATTTCAGGGGCCTTAAGGAACTAGAGTCTCACACCAAGTTCCTGTCTGAGTCCAAGTCCGATCTTAAGGAGAACAGTGTTTCACGAACAGTGCGAGATCCAGGCCTTATTCGTGGTTGTGGGCCACATGCGGCCTCTGTGCACCCGAAATCATGCTTTTTCACCCGGTTGAGGAAGGGGCTTCATCAGAATCATGCCCGATTCGCTCCTTTTCTGCTTCCTCATCTTTGTATGGTTTCTTCTCTAGCCAAAATGTGAGGGCCGTTTTCGTTTTTGTTGGCAGAGGGCAAAAAATGTGTGTTTGAACAGAGCCTGGGGAGGTTTCAATCCATTCTTAAATCTTCCTGGTATTTTTGTTTTTACTTTGAGCACAAAGGAGATGGGGGAAGCAGCAGGGAGAGGTCTGTGCTTTAGGGACAGGGGTTGGGGGGGCTTGCGGGGGGAGGGCTGGATCTCAACCTGCCCCAAGCAGAACGACTTCCTGCAGCCATTTCCCAGCTGTTTTTGAAAAGACTCTGAACGGAGCACAACATCTTTAATCAAGAGCAATAGTATTAAGCCTTTTCCTTTTACTACAAGTTATACTTTTCTTTGCGCCTCTATTTATTTTGCCGGGCTGGAAATAACGGCAGTTATTTCAGCAGCCTTGACTGTTGTCTGGGAATTGGATGTGGGCTGGGAATAGACTGGCTGATTACACTGTTTAGAAATAACCTTTTTTTTTTTTTTTTTTTTTTTTTTGGCAATCTGTTCAGGTGACAAAGGTTCATAACTGTCCCTGTGGCTGATAGTTCTGTAGTGCTTTCTTTCATATCCATTCCATAGCCTCGTAATGCACTCGTGTTCTTATAGAATATATTATTTTCAGGCTGTTTTGGAGAAACTAGCCCTGCTGCACGAGGTATGTATATAGGCAACATCGGGAAGTTCCTTGTGGTGCAGTGGCGTTGTCATTGCAGCAGCTCGGGCTGCATTCAGTCCCTGGCCTGGGGACAGGCATGGCCACACACACACAAAAAATAATAGAATAAAATAAATACAGGTCACATCAGACAGACTTGTAAGAAATCGCTTAATTAGTACTAGTACCAGTGTGACAGTAAAGAGATGGATGAATGGGAATGCTTCTCTCTCTGAGACTTTTTTCAACTAAAAGACTTCTTGGGAGTTCCCTTCGTGGCTCAGCAGTTAACGAACCTGACGAGGATCCATAAGGAAGCGGGTTCGATCCCTGGCCTTGCTCAGTCAGTAGGTCACAGACACGACTCAAATCTGGAATTGCTGGGGCTGCAGTGTAGGCCAGCAGCTATAGCTCTGATTCAACCCCTAGCCTGGGAACCTTCATATGCCACAGGTGTGGCCCTAAAAAGCAAAAAATAAAAAATAAAAGGCCTCTTGCCCCTTAACAGCCGGGAGTCTGGCAGATGGACTGACGGGGAAAGTTGTGGGGGTGCTGTTCCTGACTTCTCTGCCCTTCTTCCCCACCCTTGGGGATTTCTGCACCCTCACCTCTCACTTGGCTCTGTTGATGGTTAAAAAAAAAAAAAAGTGTTGAAAGAACCAAAATTGACAGCAGTTCAGAAACCTCATTGGGCCTTCAGGTCTGTGTCACTCCCTACAAGGTGGAAGGTACTGGACTGACCCTGTGGTTCGTAAGACCTCACATTCTGTGACCCTGGGTGTGGCATGTCACGGCCACATCGGTGTGATTGACAGGATGAGTGTCTGAGCTGGGGAGAAAGGGAAAAAAGCCAAAAACAGAGGCAGAAGTTTTTTTTTTTTTTTAATTTCCTATGAAATTCATTTTGTCCATGTGACAATCTGAAGACCTTTGCATTTCCCCTGACATCTTTTCAGAGGGACTGACTTGAAAAATCTTTGATGTGAGGGTCACGACATGATGCGGACAGCATCTTCTGTTTCTCCTCCTTTATCTCACTCCTTGGAGGAGTCTCAAGAAAAGGAAAACCTTTTATTTGTTATTTTTTTATTTTTTTGTCTTTTGAATTTTCAGGGCCGCACCTGCAGCATATGGAGGTTCCCAGGCCAGGGGTCCCATTGGAGCTACAGCTGCCAGCCTACACCACAGCCACAGCAACGCCAGATCCCAACCTCATCTGCGACTCACACCATAGCTCACGGCAATGCCTGATCCTTAACCCACTGAGCGAGGCCAGGGATCAAACCCACAACCTCATGGTTCCTAGTTGGACTCATTTCTGCTGTGCCACAACGGAAACTCCAACCTTCTTTTAAAAAAGGAAGTTTGTAATTAAAAAATGAAATAGTCTTTATAAACAGCTTACCACCTTACTCTCTGCGGTTACATGCCTTACTTTATGGCCAGGATTATGCCATCTTTCTAGAGAAATATAAGGATCATCACATAATTTCCCCTCCTGAGATGCTCTCGCTTCGGTGGAGCCCGGAGGCTTTGGTTCACTTGCATCGTGAGGGACCCGACACAGTAGGGACTTGGTCAATACTAAATCATTATCATGAAAATACACTTCCCGCTTCATTCAGAGACCTTTCCATTTTATGAATACACACGAGGGGATGTGAATTACAGCACAGTGAGTGCTGCTCAGGGGTGATGATGCCACCCGGCTTGAAGCCTTCCAGTGCGGGCGTGAGGGTTTCCGTTCTCTCCGTTCTTTGGAGTTTGCCGAGAGGGGTCTCCAAAGGTGGGAAAAGAGGAGCCTGAGGAGAGGAGACCTCCCGGGCATTCTGTGATAGGGGTCCCCGGCTCCCCTGGATGTCATTTTATAAATAAGGCAGTTATGTTTTCTGGTCTCTTATTCTCAAAGAAGAGAGGCTGTGGGACCAAGAGTTTTAGCCTAAGTGGATGAGGTCCCATGTTTTTGCCTTCGCTGGTAACCTAAGAACTGAGCTCAAGTTGCTTCTCTTGCAGCTCTTCTTTGGCTTCGGATAAGGAATCTGAGCAATATCTAGATGAGAATCAGACACCGTTTATGTCACTTGAGATGCTATCACGCAGTGGAATGCTCCCGTTTGCTGCGGGGTTGAGGGAGTGCAGGAGGGAGGCACCTGGATCCCAGAGCTGTGGGCTCCCGGGCCCCTGTGGGAGCATCTTCAGCCTCTGCAGTGGTCCTCCAAGGAGGGGAAGAAGCTTGGCTGCTGGGATACCCAGGTTTGACTCCGGGCTCTCCGATTATCTTGCCGTGTGACTCTGGACAAGTCCCTTCGTCTTTCTGAACCTTAATGTGTATATCTGTAAGACGGGTTTGGAATGGACCCATCCAAATTCACATTTCTACAAACCTGGGTTACTGGCCATAGGCTTTCTAATCGGACCAGATCTCCCCAACCCTGATGGCTTCTTTCCAGGGCTTGGAGCTCCTGGCTGTACGCCTTCTTGCTTTTTTCCCGTCCATCTTTTAGCTCCCATCTAGATGCCGTCTTAATCCGGAAATCTTCCTAAACCCCCCACTTACTCCCTTGGGTGCTTCCCCTCCTCTGCCAGAGTGAGCCTGGAAACCAGAGTCATCCGGCACTTTTTTTTTTTTTTTGGCCACACCCGCAGCATGCAGAAGTTCCAGGGCCAGGGATGGAACCCGAGCCACAGCAGTGACAGTGCCAGCCACCCTGCTCCTTTTGCTGACCATCACACCACAGCTCTAGGGCCATGCTCATGGTTGGCACCCTCTTGGGACTGGGTGGATTGAATAAACCTCTGATCATGAAATAAAACCCACCTTTGCCTAGTCACCTGTTCCTGCTCTCCAGTTGGCTTCCAGCTCCTTCCAGACTTCTGTTACTCTTTGCTCTCCTGGCTTCCTCCTGGCGGGAGGTTTTCTTTCATTCCAGGGTGCTGCTTCTTTCTTTTCCTATGTTCTAACTTGTGGAGAGCCCCTTAGATCATCTCACGTTTCAAATCCTAGAGACGGCTATCTTGATAAGTTCCGAGAACTTTCTCAGAGGAGTTGCTTGTACGTGGTTATAAATCGCTGAAACTTAGGATTTAAAGGGTCCCTAGGGAAGCTTTTAGGGAGGTCAGCCCCGCACCCAGCCCTGGAGCAGATCTTCGTCTGCCCAGTGGTCAGAATTGTCACCCAGGGCTTTTAAGTCACAAATTTCAGTGCTGACTCAAGAGATTCTGATATACTGGGTCTAGAAGGGGTCCCGCCACATGGAACTTTCACAACAAGCACCTTGTATGTTTCTGATGGTCAGCCAGGACCAGGAACCACTATTCTAGAACGGCTGACAGGTTTCATCTCCTATTTTCTTATCTGTCTCTATAGTTGGGACCCTCACTACTCCTAAGATAACCAACCCTATTTGGTCATTCTTTGGAAATGTGTCTTGACTCTGCAATGCTTGAAATGATCAGTTAGTAGGATCTGAAACCCCTATTTGTAAGTAAAATATAGTCATTAATTGAAGGGCTAGATTAAGTCAGGTACCTATTTTTAACAACTTCTTGGGTATTTATGAATAGGTAGAATGATAGCTTGTGTGGGATACCTTTTATGCAGCTATTTAAAAACATTTGACTATAACTTGTAGTCTAAATCGATCTTTATTTCTTTCTGCTTCATTTGCAAAGCCTCTTTTTAATGATTCTACATCCATTATTCGATCAATAGTACTGTACTTATTTCAAAACCTTGAACTATAATTTCCACTGAGGAGGCTTTTTTTTATGCACAGTCATCTCCACTGATGAATAATAAATAAATGCCAAGTGTCCATCTGAAAGAAAGCACCGGATTCCATCCTGAATCCTGATTCTTGATATCAGAGTGGGCCTCTGCACTGACCACGTGGCAGCTAGTGTGGCGTTTAGGAGGAGTGAGCCCCAGCTGCCCTGGGGCTGGGCCCCTCAGGGAAGACTGCCCCAGGGTGGCTCCCCCAAGGTGGCACTGTGTCTCCAGGACCTGAAGGAACACAGGATGCAGCCAAGTAAATAGGAGACGCTTATTCTAGACAAAGGGAACAACATATGTCAAAACCTAGAAAGATCGGGGAGAAGAGTTGAAACCCTCTAGCTATGGTTTGTATCACTGTGATGTAAAAATTGCATAATTTATGACGTCCCACCCAGCATTTGAAGGCTGAGAGCACTTTTCTCGGCATTTCCTCCCAGAGTCATAGCATCGGTGGCTCATACAGCGCCCCCCCACACCCCTGTCCTATCAGCGCTGCTGTTTTGTGATCCAGAGCCCAAGGGGGAGGGGCAGCCTAGGGACCCATTTCCAGCATCTGAGAGAAGAGAACTGGTCCTGGAACTGGTGGAGTGCATTCCAAGGTCCTTGTATGATGGGCACCTGTGTGTGAAAAGCATGTGATTTTGGCCCAGCGTGTTCCAGGTGGTGGGCTAGTTCTCCTCTCCTGCTGGGCCAGGGCTCAGTGATAACAGAGCAGTGTTCACTCCCTAGAAACTGCTTCCAAGCACCCCGGGGTATCTCCCTCATTCTCCACCCCATCCCACCCCCACCGCCACCCCGCTGTTCTCTGGGGCGACTGCCTTTAGCTCCTTCATTTGCAGCCAGCAAGGCCTCGTGATTTCGTGAGGCCTTGGAACACCAACAGTGCCGTGACTTGTCTCTGGAACTGTTCTCTGATAACATGGAAGAGAAGCGCAAGCCCCAGGCAGCAGTGGCTGGCCAGCTTCCAGAGTCAAAAACTGAATTAGAAACTCATTAAATACTTCGAGCCACCAAGGCTGGCTGGGCTGTGCAGCGGCTGGGGAGGCTGGAAGTGGAGGAGGGGGAAGAGGCGGGCATCTCTAGTTGGCAAATGGCAGGGCAGGCCGTCCGGGAAACAAGACAAAACAGGGCCGACTTGTCTGTCACACAGACGTGTTGTGAGTATGCTCGTCTGGTGCAGCCACATAATGTATGCTAATTGCTATATTTCCTTGGGTTTTTTTCTTCCACGGGAAATGCTCAGTGGGAAAGCTTTGAAACCAAAGGGGCCAGGCAGAAATGCCAAAATGGAGACATTCCCCCTAAAAGAGGAGGAACAAAGGGAATAGGGGGTCTGAATTTATAAACATGGTCCAGCATTCTGCTCCATCAGCACCTCCCCCTTCCATGCAACCTTGTGGAGACTAAGCGAGCCCAAGTGTCTGATTTCCTATGTATGATGCTTGGCAGCATCTCTCCTAATAGTCTGAACATTGTTCGTTGGATGTTTTTAAACAATGGGAAGAATATAAAGTTAGCATGCTGCAATGGCAGAATAGTTACCATCGCTTCCATTAAATGTTAAGGAGAAAGGGTGAGCTTGGGCCTCCCTCTGACTTTTCTGGCCAGAGAGGCAGACCTCCCCGTAGACCTTAAGACTCAGTGGCAAACTGAGGAGGCTGTGAAACTGAACCTACTTAAATAATTATCCATTAATAGGAAAGACTCTATCAGTATTTTTTTTTTTTACACGTCAAACCATGTATCTCTAGTGTTCTATTAGATACCCTTGGGTGACTGTCATTTTTTAAATCAAATAAAAACAGACCAGTGTATTAAAGTAATGGTTTCTCTAATGAAGCTTATCAAAGTGCACAGACATTTTCTATGGGAAAAATGAGCTAGGGAAGAGAAATATATTTTCTTCATCATTGATATCAAAACCCCAAGGGTTAAAGTATTGGTAAGTGGACCTATTTTTTAGCTCCCAAACCCTTAATTTTTTATGATTAAAAAATGTAATTGATTCTTTAAAGCAATTTTGTAGATATGCTACATTGAAGGCATTTAATAATGAATTTGATTGGCAATCTAGATATTTTCCAGAACAGTATAGAAAACACATTAGGAGTTCCTCCTGTGGTGCAGCGGGATAAGGATCCAGGGTTGTCTCTGCTGAGGTGCGTGTTTGATCCATGGCCTGAGCACTTTCAGGTGTCACAGGTGTAGCCAAAAAAAAAAAAAAAAAAAAAAGAAAATAAAAAAGAAAAAGACACAGTAAAGCATCAGCTTATATCCTTTAAGAATTGTAAGAAAAAAGTGACATAAATTTAAGCTTCTTTTTCAGATGTTTTTAAATTCCTATAAAGATTTTTGTCCCAGGATTAAACACTGAGTTACTCGAACAAAAAAATCCAGGGACTTAGTGAAGTGCCAGTGTGGGGAGGCCTCCATTTATACACAGAAATCCTCTTCTGGCCCATTTCCCCCCACGTCCTGGTCGTGTGAGGGCAGATTCCTTTTGCGAAGCCTGAAATTGTAAGAGAAAGGGCATCCTTTTCATCTGGGGCTGGTATTTGGGTCCGATTTCAGTTAGGAAGCCGCTTCCAGAACCACATCCAGAGCCTGATCCAGAAGAGTTTTCTCTGAAAAAGGGAAGATAACCAGCGGGTCCTGGTACCTCTTCATGGAAAAAAGGTCAGGTTTGTAGTTCCCAGGGTGGCACAATAGGATCGGCAGTGTCTCTGTAGCACCAGGATGCAGATTGAATCCCTGGCACAGTGGGTTAAAGGATCTGGTGTTGTGGTAGCTGTGATGTTGTAAGGTCGCCAGTGTGGCTCAGATCTGATTCCTTGGCCCTGGAACTCCATATGCTGCGGGGCGTCCAAAAAAGAAGAAGAAGGAAAAAATAAAGTCAGGCTTTAAAGTATTGTGTTGGATTTGTCTAGAGGCAGGAGGAATATCGGTCCCTTTTCTTCATTATGTTTGCAGCATGACTCTCTGAGTGTAGTAACCCCACTGCTACTTGGCTCTTTCTGTAGGATAACCTTGTACTGAGGATTCCAAAACCCAGACTGGGGAAGAGCCAGGAACCTCCTCATGCACTTGTCACCCGGCCCCAATACACCAGGCCCTGACCTTCGCACCGGGCTCTGACCTAGGCTCCAGCTTCACAGTTGGGAGTGTAGCAGAGTGTTTTGGTCTCTTTTAGAAAGGATTCCCAAGTGTCAAAAATCCTGCTCAGGACCCGCATCACAATTCCTTGGTTTTGGAGTCCTTTGTCCTTGAAGGAGGTAGAACATGGGTAGATTCATCTCTTGTTGCACTGCTGACCCTCAAGAAAGCAGAGCAGGCACTGCCCACCCCACTGCCCCCGCCTGGCCAGCTCATGCTGTTCCACTGAGACCTTGCTTGAGCTAAGGCAGGCCCAGGAGTTTGCAGCTCCTGCCTTTCCAACCCTTAACTTTGAATCCTTGCATTTCCTGAGATCTGAGTTTAAATCGAGTTAGTGATACCTGCTGCAACCTTAATGTGTCTCACCTTTCTGGCTTCTCCAATGACAGCTTCTACTGCAAAAGAAGTGGTTCAGGGTTGCTTTCTGGAGCAGAATCTGTTCTTGCCATTATACTCAGAGCTCCAGCAGAGGATGCTCTGGGAGCCTGATTTTGTCCATTCTTCTCCAGAGCCAGCTTACCTGTTGGCATTTTTTACTGGGACAAAACATTCTCCTAACTTAACACTATTTTTTTTTGTGTGTGAAAGAACAGAGAGACCTTCTAAGAAGGTGAAAGACCTAAGAACTTTGCTTAGCAGACATATAGAAATTGCATTTGGTCCAAGGGTATAAATACATTACAGTCAACTAGTAGGGCATAATACAAGGTAGGAATGTAGGAAATGATTTTGTACATGCTGATGTTCTTATGAGAACCTGTGATGTCTCACTGAAATGAAAATCTGGAGATTTTCTTAAGAGCAAGTTTTCCCAGCCCCTAGTTTACCTACCTTCCTCTTTGAACTTGTCTAAACAGGAATTTCAGTCTTCCTTAGAAGCTGGGCAAGAGAATAGAATTTGCTTGTTGGACTCACTTCTGCATCACAGGGCTTGAACTTTGTTTTCAGGAGATCTGCCTCTCTTGGTTCGGAATACATTTATCAATGCTTCAGAAATGCCCCTCAGCCAGATTTGAGGGAAGTGTGTCAAAAACAAATCTCTGCTAGGTAAATGTTAATTATACGGCCCTGAATGTATTCCTCATTTCCTACATGAAATTTTCCTAAGTCTGCAGATGTAGCCATTCAGCGACAGTCTCCCAAAGAAGCTTAGGGGTGGTGTGGGCACATGCAATGAATGGCGTCTCATTGATAGTGACCCTGTGAGGACCTTTCAGTTGAATATAAAATCAAGATGAAATCTTGCTAATGATGCTCGGTTTTAATTACTTAAGGAATGATAAGAGGTGGCTGAGTGACCAGAGGTCAAATTCAGCGCACGTGTGAAATATCCACACACACACACCTCCTGACACGCTTCTCCCGCTGTAGCCTGTTGGACCCACACAGAGAGAGCGGACCGGATAATGGAGAGCAGACCTTTACTCAAAATAAGAAAAGGAGCAGGAGTTCCCCTTACGGCTCAGCAGGTTAGGAACCCAACATAGTGTCTGTGAGGATGCGGGTTCAATCCCTGGCCTCGCTCAGTGGGATCTGGCATTGTTGCAAGCTGCAGTGTGGGTCGCAGATGCAGCTTGGATCTGGTGTGGCTGTGGCTGTGGTACAGGCTGGCAGCTGTTAGCTGTGATGCGACCCCAGCCTGGGAAATATGCCAGTGGTGTGGCGCTAAAAAGACAAAAACATTTAAAAAAGAAAAGAAAGGGAGTAAACAAAGGAGGAAAACACATGAGCCAAGATGTTGGTCTTCTGGGGCCATTTGTCAGAACAAGGGATTGAGGTGCAGCAGAGACCATGAAAGACTGGCTATGAGCCGTAAGTTTAAAGAAGAGATCTTTCCAAATGGAAAGGGTGAGCTCCAGAGGCGGTCAGATGTGAGCAGAGCTTCTGACTGAGAGAAGCTGAGGACCAGGCTGAAAGTGCAACTTGGCGATGAGGTTTAGCAGTCAGGGCACGGGACTGAGGGCAAAGAACCGGAAAGCAAAGAGGAATCAGGCTCTGGCCCCAGTGTGCCGAGAATCATCCTTCAGCCCAGGAGAGGGAAGACCCAGGTCCAGTCTGGACTGCGCGTGCTCTCCTGGGCAGCCTGAGCCCTGAGCCCAGATGGACAACACGCGTGTGGAAGGAGGAAATGCACAGCCGGCTCCTCCTCCCCCTTCCGAATGGGGCAGCGCGTGAGCAAACAGAACTAACACAGACACCAAAACCACAGCTCCCTTGGGGTGGGCTAAAGCCTTCTGACAAATGCTTTCAAAGATGACCAGGGTCAATCATGACAGCCCGGGCTGAGTCTGGGCTCTGGACACTAACCACCCCTGTTTCCATCCTTCGTTAATACTCCTTTGGGCTCTTGCTTAATTGCCCTGGGCCCCATATTTCTCATCTACAAAATGGGAATAATGATTTCCTCATAGGGTTGATGTGCAGATTAAGTTTGATAACTTCATAGAAACAACTTAGGTCAATGTCTGACCCAGGGCAGATATCCAGTATATCTTGGCCACTTTTTTTTTTTATTCATTCCTTTAGCAAATATTGAGTGAGTTCCTGCTGTGTATCAGACTCCACTTGTGAACGTTTCCCAAATTAGTTGCTGTCAGAACTCCAAGTGTCCCCACTAAACTCTTCCCTTCAGGGGAGGGAAAGTATCCTATTCGTGTTTTAATCTCAGCCCTAGTTGATGGAGGTAGCACTCATTTGCCCACATTGAATTTCAGAAAAGTGTATTCTCTAAGTCATTCACTTCATCTTAAGAAATAGGGCATAGAACACCCCTTATCAAGGCAAGAAAAGATCAGTAAGATTAAAAAAAAATTCTCGCACACCTAATCTGGTCTCAAGAAAGTGACGTCTAATTGTCGAATCATAGGAAAGTGTCATTTTTGAGTTAAGTAGTGGTGTTGGCAATCGTATGGTTTAGGCTGATACGCAGTAGGTAGGGTCCCTGCACACGGTAGGTACCCTCGTCAAGGTTTAGATGTAGGAACACAGAGGAGAGTGTTTTGCAAATGGTAAAGTGCTAGACAGATGTTGATCTGTTTTTAATGGAGTTGGCTCCCTTGACAGGTTACTACATTGCCCTTCACTAGGTGTGCCTCTTTTTTTTTTTTTTTTTTTTTTTAATATTGTAGCCTCTGTGCATTTTGAAGAAACAGTCTTCAGGTTGTCTTATCACCTTCAGCTACTGTCACCAGTAAAACCAGTAAACCACTTCTGATCCTTGAGAGCCTAGATTCTCATCCCTCTGCCTTGAGGCTTTTAAGAAAGTGGAAAAAAGGGGAAGAAGAGAACTTAGGAGAATGGAATCAGACAGGAAAAAACCCCAAAGTGAGAATTTAGAAAGAGGGTGCCCTGAGAACCCTGCAAAAAGGGTCAGACCTCCTGTCCCCGGCATCCCGTTTCCCCACAAGCTGTGCTCCTAAGTGAGCAGCAGAAACAGGATGGGACGGAAATACTAAAGGGGACTCCCTGTGCCCCCAGGAGTGGGGGTGACTGCCTGCCACCTGAAGACTTGGTCTGCCTGCGTCTGTGTGTCCTGAGCATGTTTGGGACAAGGGGGGCACCTTGGAAGTCTGGGCTCTTTGGTTGTTTGCTTATCTGGGCATCTGAAGGTCAGGAAAACAGATGGGAGAGGACCCAAGAGAAGGATGGGGTGGAAGGACTAGCTTGCAGTTGCATGAAAAACCAAACCAAACAACAAAAAACAAAAACAGTCCAGCCTAGGAAATGTAGAGGACAAAAATAGGTATAGATTCGAATTCTGTAATAACTATATTCTCTGTAACACAAAAGGTACTTTAAAAAATTCCCAAAGGATGATCAACTTATTTAGATTAAAAAAAATTATTTATGGTCTCCTGAACTTGTTTATAATGGAATTTGAGTTCTTGTTCACTGAGAGAAATAAACACTGACCATTTGGAGAGTGACCTGACATGCAGGAACATACATCAGAGTTAAAACAAATGCAGAAACAAACACACAAAATTATTTCCAAAGAAAAGAAATGCCATTTCCAGGAATGTCAGGGGAAAGGTGGGAGAGAACTGGGCTCTGATTGTTCAGCAGAAACAAAGAGAGAATTGGCCTCGGGTGTGTGAGGGAGGCCAGCGTGTGGCGGAGGGCTCAGGGACTGGCCGAGCGGGCATTGGTTGACCAGCGGCTGACCCAGGCTGCATGTTTACCTCTTACAAAGGAGAACCCTGGCGTCGCAACTTGCCAACCTTTATTTTGGACCGGGTGGATCAGGAAGAGATGGAGAAAAGAATAGTGTCACTGCCTTGGCCACGAGTGGCCACATGGCGTGTGATATGGGTCCAAGTCCTGCTCTCCTGTAGAGTCTGTGAGCTCTGGGGCAAGTCATTAGACCTCGGATACGTGGTCCTTGGAGAGGGGAGAAGAATATTTGCTCCCATCATTTCATAAGAAAGTTATGAGGATTAAAGAAGGCCCCAGCATTCAAAGGATAAAATGCTTTGACAGAGCTCCAGTCTTGGCTCAGTGGGAGCAAACCGACTAGTGTCCGTGAGGACTTGGCTTCCATCCTTGGCCTTGATCAGTGGGTTCAGGATTCGGAGTTGTCATGAGCTGTGGTGTAGGTCCCAGATGCGGCTCGGATCCTGCTTTGCTGGGGCTGTAGCATAGGCCGGAAGCTGCAGCTCTGATTCTCCTAGCCTTGGAACATCCATGTGCCCCCAGGTGTGGCCCTAAAAAGACTAAATAAATAAATAAAATGCTTTGGCAACTTGGCAGCCCTCTCCTTGCAGAAGGATTTATCGCTATGTTGCGGTGATGGGCTGTCCGATGATCAAAGAGTCTGTTGCTCTCAGGTCCATGTTATCTGCCTCCTATTTAGGTGTTTTTTTTTTTTTTTGCTCCAGGTGGAATAATGCAAAGCACACGGAAGGTGCTCCCACATCTTTGGTTTGAGAACCAGCTTGCAGAGCTGGGTTGTGCTTCTGCTGTCTTTCCTGCTCTGTTCTTTGGCTCTGGGACACCGACCTAGAAAGGGTCCTATTCCCAGCCCCAGGGTGACAGCCCCAAGAGCTGATAAAGATTGATTTTGATATGTTAGGGCCTCTGTGATAGGAGTGCTACTTGCCTGGGGAGGGGAGGGGGGTCCGTGTCGCCTCCCTGGCGGCTGGCACTCCTGTTCCCCACTGAAGCTCTTGGCCTTTGGTGACCGTGGAATCAGGAGAGACCAAGCCTCCTGGCACCTTTGACTTTTCAGGGCAGGGAAGAGGGGCTGGGTTGTCTGTCCTGCGCCGTGGTCACTTTCTCCTTCGGGTCTGAGGTGATCTTATTCCAGGGGGGCTTCTGTTAGGTGGTCTCCTGGGCCCTCCTGCAGGGGGCCCCTGGGAGAGACATCTGTTTCTTTGGCCTCGCAGAAGTGCTGTGACTGCGTGGCCCACGTCCACCCCCTTTCCTGTCTCAGTTTTTGTGCTGAGCAGTGATGAGGTAGGAGCCAGGAGCTTGGGGAGGACCGGCGGAGCTCTTGGGAACAGGCCCCTGCTGCTGGTGCAGCCCCCTGGCATGTTCCTCCGTCCCCCCACTCCGAGAAGGCAGCCAGGACACGTCTCCCCACCAGGCTGGGGCGGGGGCCCCTGCCCGCTCCATGCTCTGGCCTCAGTTGGGGCGTGGAGGGACTTCTGTGGGCACTGGAAGAAAGGAAGATGCACCAGAGAACCTGGCAGATGCAGGCGTCCCGCTCCCTCCACACTGCTCCCTTCTCTTCAAGCATCTCCCATCTTTAGCACATTTGCTTTCCATCATTACGTGGATTCCTGCAGAAGGGAGGCCCGGGTGTCATTCCTAATAACTAGCTGTTCTCAAAAGCTGCTGGAAGACCTGTTTGTAATTAATATTTGGTTTCCGCGGAGTACCAGTCACTGTTTGCTTGCATCCGCTTTGCTAAATCTTACCCCGGGGAGTGATTTTTGCACGTGGGGGCTGGAGGTGAGAGGGCTCCACTCCGGTGAAGAGGAGGAGTAGGAGAACGCTCATTGCTTTCGTTTTCTCTTTCTTTCCTCCCTCTTTCCTTTCTCCCCGAGGAAAACAGACTTTAACCTCAGGACGGTCTGTGTTTGTGGCCTTTTCTTGATCGACCAAACTTGACTTCTGGCTCACTAACCCCAGCTCTTCTTATCCCACGTGTTTCCCTTTCTGACGAGAAGCCTCCCTAATCCTAAAAAGTCTGCTTCTTCACACTGGACTTTTTTTCTACTGCTGAATGACTACATTAAAGTCCTTTTCCAAAAAAAATCCACTCTGGTTTTCACCAGGGCTGGGGGCCAGAGGACTTGTGGGTGAAGACAGGGCAGGGGCGGGAGCTGGCGGAGCAAAGGGTGGGGCTGGCGGGCAGAGGGCTCTTCTCCCGCACGGAGCTCCCGGCCTTGACTCTCTGTCCCGGTTACGGGTCCATCCCTTTCAGTGATCCCGGGCCCTCCTCATCTAACCCCTTCCTTACTGAATGGGTGTGGAAGGTGCCTGTATTCTTCAATATCCATTTCTAGATTATGCTTGCAAGTGTTCATTTTCCAGGAAAAGCAAATAGTAGGGCTAAGGTTCTGGGTTGTGATCATTAATGGAAACAGAAATTACATGTTCATCCTCAGGACGTGCAGTTATCATCCTCTTAAGGACAATTCAGATGCTTTCATTACTGGTTAGTATTTTCATCAAGGGCTTCTGCAGCCTGGGCCCAGCATGCCTTCCTGTGTGCTCGGCTGTTTCATGAAGCCCTGCCGGCTTGGGCGGAGACCATTGCTGGTGTTGTTCTGGCCCCAGCAGAGATGCTGCAGCCTCCTAGGCCTGAGTTCTTGGGCCGATGTGTGAGGCGTGTGGAGGGGAGAAGGGCCAGCTGTGTGCAGGCGAGAAGGCTCTGAGTTTTAGGGGGCTTGGTGGTAGCTGTGCCTCAACTGTGGGTGTCCTTCAGCATGGTTGGCCCCTTCTGAAACTGGGAGGGAGCCTCTGTGTGTGTTTAGGTGACTATTTAACTCTGTGGAGAAGATACCCCATAGGCATCCTAAATAGAAAATAGCATTGTGCTTTCAGAGATTTCAGAGTCACCTGGATAGAGTAAAGCATAAACCACAAAAACAGCCCAACCTTCAGCGACACATAGATTGAATTAATCTGTCAGATTTTCAATAATTAAAAAAAGGCCCAACAATAACTGAAGAATACAGGCTTAGTTGAGTTCTAAGCACAGCCTTTGGGAGCACACAGACAAAAGTCTCATTGTGTGCGAGGGCTGTGGTGCTTCAGAGGGTCCTCGGGCCTTCCTCTTTTGATTCCAAGGTGGAGCAGACCCCCTTTTGTCACATAAGAGCCCCCTGCCCCCGCCCTCCCTGCCGCCCAGAATCAAGCCTTCACAGTTACCGTGAGTGTTGTGGGGAAGCCCTCAAAGCCGATTTCTTATCAAAGCAGTAAGTGACGAGGTCAGCCCATCTCAAGCACTCGCCTTTGCCTCCCCCTGACCAGTGCTGAGCAGACAGCTATTCGTGTAGGCTGCCTCCTGGCTTCCCTGTGAGCTGTTTCTGGAGAATGCAGGCTATAGTGCTAAAGGGAGAGGCTGCAACCACGTTGTCTTTCTTTCCTGGGAACTTCTTTTCTGAAGCAACTGAATGAGACCTTTGCAGGCGAGGGTGGTGGCCTCCCCTTCAGAATGCCTGGCCCGTTTCCCAGTGTGAAACATTCCCCAAATATGCAACTTCGTGAGCGTCCCAGCAGCCTGAGCCCAGAGCCGCCTGCCGCCAGGAGAGCTGGCATCCCACTGGCGTTCTGGGGGTGGGGGCGCGGCGTGCAGGCCCCTCTTGCAGGCACTGGGTTTGCCAGATGCCAGGAAGGCCTGGCCCTTGGTTACGTAGCCCTTCATCGTTGTCTGGGGCGAGAATCTGGCCAGCAGCCGGCAGTGACAAGAGCTTGAAGCTTCTCTCTCTCTCTCTCTTTAAATCCCCTCCTTCATTCAAATCCGATCCTATAAAAAGGCTTTTGTCGAAGGCGCAGCCATGGCATCTCTGTGCATGTCTGTGTCACTGCTGTCGGTATTTCCAAAGATGGACAGAAAAAACATCCTTGGTTGAATTCCTGAGCCAGCAGCAGGTTCAAAAATTGGCTTGGAAGGAGTGGTAACCAGCGGCTGTCACATGGCATTTGTTTTGTTTGCAAGTGATGAAGCCAAAGAGGACAGGAACTTCTTGAGGATGGTAAGAACCCCCTTCCAGGGGCCTCGGTAGCAGAGTCCTCGCTGCAGGTCTGCAGGGGGAAGGGGGGCGCTGGGGACGAAAGCGCAGGCTGCTCTGGGCTCTTGTGCTTGGAGGTGTTGGACCTGTGCAGTTAGCAGGGCCTGGGCCTTGTGTACATCACTTAGGAAAGGAAGGAGCCCTGGGGAGGGGCTGATTCTGTGTTCCTCTGTCTATAGACTATGGCCATCGCCAGTCTTGCCTGGGGCTTTGTGTGCTGAAAACAGTCACAGCAAAAGCACAGTCAAGAAAAGCATCATTCATTTCTCCCTCGTTTTTAACTGTTTGCTTCATTTTGTTTCAACTTAGTGACTTTGAAGCTCCTGATGTCATTGTTTCAAGGAGGCCAGTGATGAGGACTGAGAAAAGGGATGGTTTTCTTTGTTTTGCTGATTATCGTTCTCTCATTTGCTTATTCAGTCTGATGTTCTTTTGCTTTAGCTTGAAATGCATATGCTTGTCAAAAAGCGAAAACAACCAAGCCAAAAAGCCACATCCAGTAAATTACAGGCTTGAGCATTCAGAATAAATGAATGTTCTTTCCCATGGTTTAGCTGAATTATTTTCCTTGAGCCTCAGTCGTTTGCCTCTTCAAACTGTGTGACATTGTTCTGTTTTGGAGTTTCTTTGTTTTTAGGCATTTGGAGTAAAACATCACACACTTTCTCTTAATTTTATCGTCTTTTATGTGGGTGTTCTGCCACCTTTGCTCCCCCCCCCTTCTTCTTTTTGCCAATATTTTCCCCCTGATGCTTGCTGGCTTCTTGCTTCTTTTAAGCACATCTCTGATCCTATTCCCTTGGATTGTCCTGAGCTCTCCCTTGGCATTTGATGATTGGGCTGTGTCTGTTTTTCCAAATGCTCATCCGTAGAGCAGTGAAGCAGAGGACTCAGGAGCCTGGGTCAAGTCTTGACCACTTCCTAGTTGTGTGACTTGGGGCCAGCTAGTTTGCTTCTGTAGGCTTCACTGTCCGCAACAGGAAAAGGGGACAATCATGGTACCTATGTCCCAGAGCTCTTCTGGAGATTAAATGAATTAGTACTTGTGAGGGGCTTGGGACACTGCCTGATACCATGACTGTTTAGTTTGGGCTTCTTCCATTTCGAATGTGGGGTTTACTGGTAAATATTAGCTCTTGGCAAAGATAAGACAATGGAGGAGAGTGGGCTTGTCGGTGCCATAGTTGTAAGTATTTCAGCATGTTCTGTTTCTGTAGTACTTCTGGTCCTTGATAACAGAATGGAAAAAAGCCCTAACTAAGCTGTTTTCTTTTTATCTTAACCTCTTTGTTGAGATTCAATTTACATACCATACAGTGTACCCAGTTGGGGTGTGCTATTCAGTGGCTTTTGATACATTGCATTATTAATTTTTGAAATTTCTGGTAAAATATAAATATAAACCTTGCCCTATTAACCATTATTCAGTGGCATTATTACCCACAGTGTTGTGCAGCATCATTGCTGTTTCTAAAACCGTCTCACACCCCAAAGAGAAACTCAGCACCCGTTAAGCAGTGACTCCTCATTCCCTCTCCCCCAGCCTTAGGTCCTCTCTCATCTGCTCTCTGCATCTGCCTCTTCTAGATAGTTCATGTAAGTGGAATCACGCAGTATTTGCTCTTTAGCGTCTGGCTTCATTCACATAGTGTTTTCAAGGTCCAGTCATATTCATGCCTGCATCAAAACTTCATTTTTATGGCTCAATCCTATGCCATTGCATGAGTTTTCCATGTTTTGTTTATCTGACATGTGGGTTGTCGTCACCTTCTGGCTATTGTGAACAAAGCTGGAGTGGACATTGGCAAACAAGTATCTTTTCAAGTTCCCCGCTTTCAACCCACCTAACCGTGGAATTGCTAGGCCATATAGAAATTCTGTTTTAGCTCCATTTCTTTGGCCCAACTCATAGCATGCAGCTGTTCCCTTGGGAGGGATCGAACTCGAGCCACACTGAATCCTTAATGGCTAAGACACTAGGGAACACCTGTTTCAGCTTTTGGAAGAACTGTTTTCCCGGAAAGCATTTGCTTTTTGGTCGTCCTCTCTTACATTCTCTCCTTGGGGGTCTGTCTCCGTCGGGTCCTATTGCATTTCCTCCTGTCACCACATTCTTGTTGTCCTTCCTTGTCTACCCCCCCAACCACGTGCCTCCCGCCCATGGGTCCGAGGGCCACCCTTCCACACCTTCCCTCACCCATTGGCAGGGCTTACCTCACCCACTCCGGCCCACACCCGCCTCCCTCATTGCTTTCACCTCATTGTCCGAGGAGGGAGAGGCTTGGAGAAGGACATCCCTGGGCCTCAGTCCACTTCGGCTGGAGGTGGTTTCAGCCACTTGATGCCACGAAAACCTTTCGGGTGTGAGGAGCCAGGGACGTGGAGCCGAAAGCCTCGCAGCATCTCAGCCCTCCTCAGGCCCCTTCATTCTCACAGCTCCTCGCTCCCACCGTCTCCATCCACTCTGCGTGTCTTTACAGGCAATTTGGCCATCCTGTCCAGAGGGAGAGTTGTTCTCCTCTCTGCATTTGCTCACTGCTTCTGTCCTTTTCTTTGCGCAGTGAATGAATGAACGACTGCCCCAAAGGGCTGTGAGCCTGCCTCAGACAGCCATTCTGGTGGTTGGGCTAATTGTGAGCTGGGGTTTCCTGATGTCATTCATTTCACAATAAGGCTCCTAATTAATCTCGGCGCCTTTCTCACCAGAAGAAAGGCTGATAGGGAGAAGCATCCCCAATTACCATGAGAAAGGAAATGTCGAGAGCCCGTTGAGTTTTCCTGGCATCCACCCCGCCTCCAATGAAAACCGCCCTTAACGCTGAGGCAGCCTGGCGATCAAGCCCGACAGCTAAAGGGTGTGAGAGCCGGCGGAGCGGGGACCACACGGCCCGCTCGGAGCAGCCTGCTGGGGCCGCACACTCTTGTTTCAGCGGCACCGATTGTGTTTCCCAGGACAGTGCGGAGAATCCTGGTGCCCTGGGCGGCGCTGCCCCTGCTGGCCTGAAGCAGGGAGGGGCGGCTTTAATCCGGAGAAGCTAAAGGTCTCCTCTTTTGTCTGTGTTTTTGTGCCTGCAGGACAAAAGATCCTTCATCACCGAAGTGACGTTTTAGAGACGGTGGTCCTGATCAACCCCTCAGATGAAGCAGTCAGCACCGAGGTAAAGCATGTGGCCCTGCGGCCTCGGGCAGAGCCTCACTCAGGGATGGAGACCCCGCCGATGGGAGGCAGAGGGACAGGGGAGGGAGGAGGTCTGCGTCCAGGGATGCGGCTGGCTCTCGGCATCAGTACCACCTGAGTCTGCCCCTCTCCATAAGGACAGGGTGGAAGATGCTGTGGTATCCCGTTGTATTCTGTGGAGGCGAGGGGTCTGGAGTGTTGGGTGTGCACGGAGGTGTGCCGCTGGGGTGCAGTCTGGCTGGGATGAAGCCGGGGAAGCAGATGGCACGCCCTCAGGCTGAGAGACAACACAACCTGAATTGGAGAGAAATGGCTTCCCAGATGCAAGCCCCCCTCAGGGCATCCTTCCCGCCCCGTTATCACTGTTGAAAGACAGGACGCACAGTGAGATCAGGAGCGTGGCCTCTGCTGCCAGACTGCTTGGGTTCTGCCACTGATTAGCTGGTGGCCATGGGCAGGTGATTTACTGTCTCGGTTTCCACCTCTGTGAGATGGAGGTCGTAACAGCGCTTACGTTTAGTGTTGTGTCCGGAACTGTCGAGTGCTTGGAACAGAGCATGGCAGGCAGTGACTGAAACGTCAATGTTGGCTGTTCTTCTTATTAATATTTTTACAGCCACATGTGAAATTGCTGCCAGAGAGAGTCATTGGGCATTTCAGGGCCCGCTGTAAGATAGAGGGAAGGCTGACGTGAAGAAATCTCTTGTCGCTCAGGCCAGGAGAACTGGTGCATCTCCGTTTCCCACTGTTTTTATTGTAGTTCAGTACCTTTGAGACTGAGTTGCCTCTTGGATGTTAGAATCGCCACAGGCCCAGGGGCCTCCCCTATCCACAGCATCTCTTCTGCCCAGGCCAACCATCTCTGTGAATGTAGCTTGTTTTTAAAAATTGAGATATAGTTCACACACCATAAAATCCATCCTTTTAAATTATGCACATCATTGCTTCTTAGTTTATTCACACTATTGAGCAGCTAGCATGACTATCTAATTCCTGAATATGTCTATCACCCCCCCCAGACTCCCCCCATTATTAGCCACCCTCCGCCCGCTCCCCTGATCACTGGCAACCATTAATCTCCTTTTTGCCTCTATGATCTCCTTTTGCCTCTCTAAATATTTCCAATAATGAAATCATATATGTGGCCTTGTTTCACTGGCTTATTTCACTAGACATGATGTTTTCAAGAGTCATCCCCATTGCAGCCTGTATCAACACTTCATCCTTTTAATGGCAGAATGGTATTCTACTGTGTGACTACACCACTTTTTTAAATCCATTCATGGACACTTGGGTTGCTTCCACTTTTTGGCTGTCGTTGTGTAGCTTGTTTTGATCCCACTTTGTCTGCTCCAGATCAGCAGGACCTCTTTGACCATCCATGAAGGCAGGAGGTTGAGGCAAGTGATGGGCTAGTGATCTTTCTGTGGCTCAGAGTCAGGGAATAAATACAACTCGAAAAACACTAGCGGATGAATGTATGCACAGGCAGGTCTCCTGAAACAGCTGTGAGAAACCGAGAAGGAAAAACTAAGGAATTCCTTGAAAATCCTGTTGTGGCTCAGCGGGTCAGGAACCCAGCTGGTATCTATGAGGACTCAGGTTCGATCCCTGACCTCTCTGCTCAGTGGGTTAAGGACCCAGCATTGCCATGAGCTATGGTGTAGGTCACAGACTCGGCTCGGATCTGGCGTTGCTGTGGTGTAAGCCGGCAGCTGTAGCTCTGATTGGACCCTTAGCCTGGGAACTTCCATATGCCATGGGTGCAGCCCTAAAACGCAAAAAAAAAAAAAGGGGGGGGGAATTTCTTTAGGGAACCTGAGTTTGCCTATGGAGCAGATGGGGCTGGATTACTTCAGCACCTGTGTGTTTCCTTGATGAGGCTCTGGGGTTCTTGGGGGCAGTGGGTCGCTACCTGTGTACTCTTTACCCCTCCCTTAGTGCCTATAATGATGCCTGGCAGTCCGTTTGTGCTGAACTGAGTGGGGCTTAGAACCAATACCATGGTGCTTGGAGTTGGTGTTTCTGCTGAGGGCCAGGCTGGCTCCTTGCCACTTAAAGAACAGAGAGTTCTTTGGTGCAAACCAGTTACAGTTCTATGTAAAAGATTTCCAGTCAGGGCAGCCTTTTGTTGATGTTCAAGTTCAACGTTAGGCACCTTGCAGATGCTGAGACTGCTTTGGGAGCTGGGTGTTTGGTGTATGGCTTGGAAGGACAGGGGCTGACCTGGGACCCTAGCTGGAACTCTGTTTTCTGCGGCAGCAGTTGGGGGGCCTGGCCTGTACTTGGTGAGTCAGCTTGCGAGATATTCATGTCTCATAGACCGCGTGCTGCCAGCAGACACAGCTGTGCAACAAACCATTGCCAGCTGTGGAGACTGCTTTGGAAAAGACAAGGAAACTTAAGGGAGAAAGTCAACTCCCGCTACCGTCCTGGTTGAAGCCAGACTTGGAAAATGGCATGCATGGGTGGCCGATGACCTCAGCCACTGGCTCTGTCCAGCGCCCCAGGGGAAATCTGAAGGCCAGGGAGTGCATGATTCTTGTCGGTAAGAAATTTCAAGCGCTCCGGGGCCAGCCTGGTCCTCCTGAAGGTGGGGTGTCCGAGCCCCCATGGCTCATGGCTGCTGCCTGTGCTTTGTTTCAGGTGCGCTTAATGATCACGGACGCCGCCCGACACAAGCTGCTCGTGTTGACGGGGCAGTGCTTTGAAAATACCGGAGAGCTCATTCTCCAATCCGGCTCTTTCTCGTTCCAGAACTTCATAGAGATTTTCACCGATCAAGAGGTAGGCTCCTGTCTGGGTGTATCGAGCTTTACAGTTGCTTGGTCATTGTTGTCGCCTCAGGCTGCGCTTTGAAAGCACTTACGGGAGCTAGAAGGAGGGGAGGGGATGTCACATGCCTTTGAAATAAGCAAAACCCGGTGATCCGGTGTCCTGCAGTGCTGTGGCTCATCACCAAAGGAATTTAGAGCACGCATCTATAATTAATTGGAGCCATTCTGAGTGTTGCCTGAGATACAGATGGAGGGGGGTTGGAAACGTCAGCATTTTACAGATGGCAGATATGATGGAGAAATTTGAAATGACAAAGTCCAAAAGAAAATGCACATTTCCTGTTTTCTGAAAGAACATTCCCAAGATCTCCTGGATCTTTAGGTAGCAATGAACTGCCCTGATCTCCCTCAGTACATGTGCTTCCCTTTCCTGATCTAATTATGTCTGATTTCTCGTATTTTGAATGCCTGGTCCCAATGTTTGAACTCGGACTGCCTGCACAGCCCAAGAAAGGGAGGCTCGTAGGAGAATGGGGTGCATGCATGGGACACATCCATGCCCCAAGAAAAAGATGGTTAAGGGTGGTTGAAGCCTGATGGTTACTGTTTCTAGTGTGTGTCTTAGTCAAGGGTGATACATGTGAAATATTGAAAAACGCCTCTAAGAAGTGAGTGGTATTTGGTAGAATGAGAGCGAAGATTTTAATTTGGTTACTTCTGCTTCAGAATATGTCTGGTTGGGACACGTCTCTTTCCAAAATTACACACCTCTTTCTCCTAGTTAGAGCATCGATTCAGGGCTGTCACACAGCAGCGTGGGGCCTGCCCTCGCTGACAGCAGATTTCTCCACTGAGAGCTTGAAGGATGTACTGATGGGAGTTACCACATCTATTTAAAACCAGCTTCCTGAGAACTTCCTGAGACGGCCGCCTCTTAGTCTCATGGGTGTTGGGAAGGGCCATCTGTTTTCCTGCATTTAATCTTCCTCGGCCCTGCGCCTCAGAAAGAGGTCTCTGTGTACTTTCCATCCCTGGCAAGATCTGCAAATAGGCTGCCCAGCCTCATTAGGCTCACCTGGGGGCTTTTTCAAAAACCCTGGTCAGATGACATCAGCATGTTTCTAGTTTCCACTCACTGGGGGGGAGTAAAAAGGAACATTTTATTTGGCGTCAGAAACCCCAGCTTTCCGAAGGTGTGATGTCATCTGGGCCCCAAGGCAGACAGCCCAGGCGCCCCATGGCAGGAAAGACCCAGGGCTCCCTTGCAGCTGGCACCGTGCTGACTACCCTCTCTTCCTGCGAGGCTGCTGGAGTTCAGGCCGCCTGTCTCGTATCCATTGCACCTACACGTAGGAAGGTCCGGGAAAACCTGGTTCAAGTGCATTGAGAGTCCCCAGCTAGAGCTCTCGCCCTCACTCCACCTGCTGCCCCGAGAAGGGCATGTGATCACTGTCAGGTCAGAATCGTTTGCAAGGTCGTCGTGTCTGCATGTTCATGCTGTCCCCGGGACAGTGGAACATTGTGGGGGAGCTGGAGGTCACCCCACTATTGGCACCTTGCGCCGGGCAAGGGAGAGCTGCAGAGGCCTGGCAATAGCCCCATGGCTCAGGGTGTGGGTGGGCGGTGAACTGGCTTGTTCTAGGCGGGGCTTAGCCCTAAGCCCTCGCTGACTTAGGTGCACGCGGTGCCTCTCCTGCCTCCTGGGCACTTCCGAAGCTGGTTTCTTGTGGTTGGTTTCTGTCCCCATGTCATTGCTTTGTCTTTTTTGAAGTAAACTAGAGCAGAGGACATATGGAAAGAAAAGGGTTTGTCTTGCTGGAAGTTTAAATACAGAGGTATCACCATCCACCCATCTGGACCTCAAATAATAGCTCTCTGGCTTCAAATAAGGCGTGGTGATGCTTAAATCACTTTACTAGAACTGTGGCACACGGACTGTGCATAGATCAGAATTTACCCCTAATTATAGAAGAAAAGGAAACATCCTTACCTGGAGAACAGAGTTCCGTGCAAAGGCAGATTCCAGGGTTCTAATCACCGGGCAGGTTTGGAAGGGCACACATTTTTCATTCTTCGAGGCAGGGGTCAGTAAGCCAGCAGCTCTGTCATAGTCTCCTCTACTGGCTCTATAACCCCCACCCCAATACTTTGGGGAAAGTAAATCTCAATGCACATTAAAGGATCTCTAGAGTTTTCCCTTACAGACTAGACCAGGGGTGCCAAGGATGGTGGGTAAGACAAGAGAAGGGGAGACGTAGGGTCGAATTCCCTCTCTTCCCCTTGTCCCGACCACAGCACCTGGACCTTTTTCACACTGTGGACTTTGAGGAAAGGATGCCACAGCCAAAGTATGGAAACCCCTGGATTCGGCCAGTGGTTACCAGTCATCGAGAGCTATCGTAGCCTATTGGTGCCTACGTTTGTTCCTTTTAGTCCTTGATACATACTAGTCACACCAGAGAAACCAGAAGCACAATTTGGCAAAAATAAGAATGACACATTGTTTAATGAGAATAGCTAAAAGTAAATGGCTGAGAAATTATTAGTGCATTTTGAGCTTCAGCTTTAGGGAGTTTTAGTCATTGGAGGTGAACTGCAAAACCAGGACCTACAGCTAGAACAGTCCTCTGGCTCCCCCTTCCCCTCCCTCCCTGAAATCTGAGGATGGTGAAATCACCATCTCCTGGGGACATTTCTCAGTCTCTTTGTTAGAAAGTTTTTCCTTGTCTCATCCTATCTTCAAGGAACTAATGTGATCCCTTTTCCACCTGACAGTGTCTTAGACACCCTTTCACCAGCGCGGCCAGTTTTTTTTCCCCTCCCAGATTAAACATTTTCAGTTCTACCCACTGGTCCTCAGAAAACAAGATATTAAAAATTCCTTACTTTCTATGGTCACCGTCCTTCAGTCCTGTTCCACTGGCAGAAGGAGGGGTGGGATAAGGTGAGAACCATATATATGGTCTTGGCCATATCTCCGTGCCTTGGAATTATCAGTCAGTCAGATGTGGGAGTCCAGAGCCCGGGGAGCTGAGAGCAGGCTGGAAATACTAATGTGGAAGCCATCAGCACGTTAGAAAATAGATGAAGTAATCTAGAGGGAGAAATGTGTTAGAAGAGAAAGGGGCCCAGGTCTAGCATTTAGAGGTTAAGGCCAAGGAGAAGGAGCCAGCAATTTCAACTTGGTTTTGGTCCAGTTTCTCTAAAATGTTATGACTCACACTGGACAGCATACTCCAGGGGTCACTGACCAGGTTAGGACTGTGAGTCAGTGACTTCTGTAGTTTTCAGTATAATCTTCTATTCACTAAGTCTGAGTAACTTTGGACCGTCACTATCTACAATTAAATGTCAGTGAGGAGAGGGGATGCAGGCTCTAAGGAGCTCTGTAATTAACCTAGTTTGAGGGGTTCCCTTCAAGAAAAACAAAATTATGAATAGACAATTAAGTACAGGACTTTGGAAGGGAACCAGGCCACTGAGGAGCCTTGAAATGTAAGCTTCTTTAGCTTTGCGATAAATCCACTTGACCGTCAACTGAAATCCCGGAGTCTTTCCCATGGATATTGTTGATAAGCCACATCGTCCAATCCTGCCTTCCCAGCTGGTTTATGGGACCTTGCACTTATCCCTTTAGAATGCCTCCTGTTAGAGCTGATGTAGCCATCATCATCCTGGTTTCAAAAGCTTTCCCAAACCTCTTTACTTCTGCCATTCCACTTTTGCTAGGCCTCTGGTTTTCATGCCCTCCACAGATGGGATAAACATGCCTTCACCACTTCCATTCAAGTCTCCTCGACAGGACGTAAGTGAGCCCATCGCAGACCCCCTCCAGGTGGACATGAAGCAGCAGGATTTATCTGGCGGGCTACAGATCCACCTAGTTCCACTCTCACCCTGTTCAGAGATCTTGTTAACCATCTTGCCAAAACCCAGAGCTCCACTGTCTGTTGTATTTCCTCATTAGCCACGCAAGTAATCCAATCAAAACGGAAATGTGGTTAGTAGGCTATGGTTGAGAAATTCAAATCTTATTTCATTAATATTATCTGCCGTAAAGTCATTTATTTCCTATATCTTCCTTCCTCTCCAGTATGCCTGCATTTAATTAGAAAAGGTGATTAACAAAACGGCTATCTTTGCCCCAAGCAATATTTCTTGCAGTCTGGTCTCCCATCCCTCTTTGTAAGAAGAAGGGGAGCGTAGCAGTCAGTGTGCTTGAGAAGTATTAACAGGCTCTGCTCACTTACCTAGTGTCCACTTCAGAAGGGCAGCACGTTGAAATGGCCAAGTTCAGAGCAATTCCGCAAACATCCATGGAGCTTGATGATGTCCTGGGGAGACAGAGATGACAATGACGCGGAGATAGAAATGTGATACTTCCTCTTCAGGGACTTTCAGTATAATGGGCTCTCCTAACTACCATTTACGGATGACGGTTTCCAAACTCTTGGAGGGGAAGCCTCAGTTTCCAAGTCCAAGCACCACCCACAGTTTCCTTGTGGAAACCGCTCCTGTTGCTCCCACTGTTGGAGCCTCCTTGTTGCTCTCATCTGTTCCTTGAATAAGCATGGATTGAACAGGCTCTCGTGAGACCAGCCTTTGCCCTTGAGGCCCTTGGCCACACAGGTCTGGAAGCAGGATCTGGGGTGAGGTCGGGCTTTGTTTCTGCTGCGTTGCTCCAAGGCCATCGAAGGTGTTCCTCCTCCCTCTGCCCCCGACCCTTTCCGTCTGCCTCCTTCGTGATGGGCGCTCTCCAGGCCGCAGCGGTGTTCTCGTCTCATGCACATCACCCTGTTGCTTCCCCAGACGAACTGGACTGTCCTTCTCTGAAGAGAAACCTGTTCAGCAGGGCTGACTTTCCTTTCTGCTTTCCCTTGTACATACGTCATAGTTTTCCACTCACCAGCCTCTTTGCTGGTTTTCAGTGCCCTCGACGTCCTCAGAATCCAGCACAGCCTTGTTTCTTTGGAGTCATTTCCTTCAAGTCATAGAAACTCTCTGGGTAGAGGTGAAAAGACGGGAAGGAAAGTAGGGGGGGTTTCCTCAAATTTGTTTACCTTCTCCTTGATCTCGGTGATCACCTTCTTCACATAAAAAGAGCGAGTGGCTGACTATCCCCGACACACAGATTTGAGCACACAACCCTCAGGGTGGAAAAGCATAGACTGTCTCACCTCGGACTGAAACATGAGCAAAAGGGGGACACATCTGGCTACTTGCTCACGTAATTACCCACTTGCCGTAATCATCATGGTTTCAAAATGTTTGTATTTGCAGGGAACCTGCTGGATGAACCACTCATGTTTTAAAGTAGTGTGAACTGATTGATACCAGACCCAGTAATTTTTTTTGTAGTAAAGTGCAATCTATGACTTCCTGTTTTCAAGAGGCAAAAAACAAAAAACAAACAAAAACCCCAAACCACCAAACTTTTTTCTTCTCTACCTACCAAATTCTAAAAATTGACAAACATGTGCACTACATCTAAATTCCTTTAATATGTCATCAGGCCTTTTTGCCAAGCCCCGTGGAATAAAAGAAAACATTTTATATCAGTGGTGAAATGACTCATCTAGCCTTCCCCTGTGGTGGTAGCTGATTACTTTTTAAAGGGCATTTTCGCATGGCAGGTACCCAGGGGTGGTATTCAAAGTATTTCATAACCGCACAGGCGCTGATCATCCAGGTGGTCGATGGGTCTTAGAACTGGAGCACAGTTCTGAAGATCCCCTGCTGGGCACGAACAGATGGTGGCCAGGTCTCCGGGGGAGGTGCCTGGGGTGGGGTGGACCAGGGGCGGGGGCAGTTGAGGCCGAAGGGAATGGGAGGAGTGGTCAGGACAGAGCCTGTTCACTTACCGGTGTGGAACTATTGCCCGGCCAGCAGCTCTGACACTTGGCCTGTGAGCATCCAATGGTCCTGTAATACCTAGGAATAGATGGAGAGGATGGATCAGTGATGACAGTTATTTAAACCTTTCCTTTCTTTGTTTCTTCTTATTTTTTACATCCCAGATCGGGGAATTACTGAGTACCACCCATCCTGCCAACAAAGCCAGCTTAACCCTGTTCTGTCCCGAAGAAGGGGACTGGAAGAACTCCAATCTTGACAGACACAACCTCCAAGACTTCATCAATATCAAACTCAACTCCGCTTCGATATTGCCAGAAATGGAAGGACTTTCTGAGTTTACCGAGTATCTCTCGGAATCCGTGGAGGTCCCATCTCCCTTTGATATCCTAGAACCTCCCACATCAGGGGGATTTCTAAAGCTCTCCAAGCCCTGCTGTTACATTTTTCCAGGAGGGAGGGGAGATTCTGCATTGTTTGCAGTGAATGGATTCAATATGCTCATCAACGGAGGATCAGAAAGAAAATCCTGCTTCTGGAAGCTCATCCGACACTTGGACCGAGTGGACTCCATCCTGCTCACCCACATTGGGGATGACAATTTGCCTGGCATAAACAGCATGCTCCAGCGGAAGATTGCCGAGCTCGAGGAAGAACAGTCCCAGGGCTCCACCACAAATAGTGACTGGATGAAAAACCTCATCTCCCCCGACCTGGGAGTTGTATTTCTCAATGTACCTGAAAATCTGAAAAACCCAGAGCCCAACATCAAGATGAAGAGAAGCATAGAAGAAGCTTGCTTCACTCTGCAGTACCTAAACAAATTGTCCATGAAGCCAGAACCTCTGTTCAGAAGTGTAGGCAATACCATTGACCCTGTCATTCTTTTCCAGAAAATGGGAGTTGGTAAACTAGAGATGTATGTGCTTAACCCAGTCAAGAGCAGCAAGGAAATGCAGTATTTTATGCAGCAGTGGACTGGCACCAACAAAGACAAGGCTGAACTAATCCTTCCTAACGGTCAGGAAATAGATATTCCAATTTCCTACTTAACTTCAGTCTCATCCTTGATCGTGTGGCATCCAGCAAACCCTGCAGAGAAAATCATCCGCGTCCTGTTTCCTGGCAACAGCACCCAATACAATATTCTGGAAGGACTGGAAAAGCTCAAGCATTTGGACTTCCTGAAACAGCCACTGGCCACGCAGAAGGATCTAACTGGCCAGGTGGCCACCCCTGCTGTGAAACAGGTGAAACTGAAACAGAGGGCTGACAGCCGGGAGAGTCTGAAGCCAGCGGCGAAACCCCTTCCCAGCAAAGCCGTGCGAAAGGAGTCAAAAGAAGAAACCCCTGAAGTCACAAAAGCTGCTCAGGTAGAAAAGCCACCTAAAGTCGAAAGCAAAGAAAAAGTAACGGTGAAAAAAGACAAACCAGTGAAAACTGAGACCAAACCTCCCGTGACAGAAAAGGAGGTGCCCAGCAAAGAAGAGCTGCCTCTGGCCAAAGCCGAAGGGGCTGAAAAACAAGGTGCAGACGTTAAACCCAAAGTCGCCAAGGAGAAGACAGTGAAAAAGGAAACCAAGGCAAAACCAGAAGAAAAGAAGGAGGAGAAGGAAAAGGAAAAGCCAAAGAAAGAAGTGGCTAAAAAGGAGGACAAAACACCCATCAAGAAGGAGGAAAAACCAAAAAAGGAAGAGGTGAAAAAGGAAGTCAAAAAAGACATCAAGAAGGAAGAGAAAAAAGAAGTCAAAAAAGAGGTTAAGAAGGAAACCCCACTGAAGGAAGCCAAGAAGGAAGTTAAGAAGGAAGAAAAGAAGGAAATTAAAAAGGAGGAAAAGGAACCCAAAAAAGAAATCAAGAAGCTTCCCAAAGACACAAAGAAATCCACGACTCCTGTATCTGAAGCAAAAAAACCAGCTGCATTAAAACCAAAAGTACCCAAGAAGGAAGAGCCTGTCAAGAAAGAATCTGTTGCTGCTGCCGGGAAGCCAAAGGAGAAGGGGAAGATTAAAGTCGTTAAGAAGGAAGGCAGGACAGCAGAGGCTGCCGCTGCCGTCGCCCTGGGCACCGTGGCCACCGCAGCGGCCGTGGCGGCTGGGATGGCGCCCGCTGGCCCCGCCAAAGAACTCGAAGCCGAGAGGTCCCTTATGTCCTCCCCCGAGGACCTGACCAAGGACTTTGAAGAGCTGAAGGCCGAAGAGGTCGACGTAGCAAAAGACGTGAAGCCTCAGCTGGAGCTGATCGAAGATGAAGAGAAACTGAAGGAAACCGAGCCCGGCGAAGCCTATGTCATCCAGAAAGAGACCGAAGTCATCAAGGGTCCCGCCGAGTCCCCCGATGAGGGAATCACCACCACAGAGGGGGAGGGCGAATGCGAGCAAACACCCGAGGAGCTGGAGGCCGTCGAGAAGCAGGGGGTGGAAGACACTGAAAAATTTGAAGACGAAGGAGCGGGTTTTGAGGAGTCTTCCGAGACCGGAGACTACGAAGAGAAGGCGGAGACAGAGGAGGCTGAGGAGCCGGAGGAGGATGGCGAGGAGAGTGTGTGCACACGCACATCCAAGCACAGCCCCGTGGAGGAGGAGGAGGAGAGCGCGAAGGCTGAGGCCGACGTGCACATCAAGGAGAAGAGGGAGTCCATCGCCAGTGGCGACGACCGGGCAGAGGAAGACATGGACGAGGCCTTGGAGAAGGGAGACGCTGAGCAGTCGGAGGAGGAGGGCGAGGAGGAGGAGGACAAAGCTGAGGATGCCAGGGAGGAAGACTATGAGCCCGAAAAGGCTGAAGCCGAAGACTACGTGATGGCCGTGGTCGATAAGGCTGCAGGGGCTGGTGGTGCCGAGGACCAGTATGGATTCCTCACCACAGCCGCCAAGCAGGTGGGAGCCCAGTCTCCTGTCCGAGAACCTGCATCTTCAATTCATGACGAGACCTTACCTGGTGGCTCGGAGAGTGAGGCCACCGCTTCTGATGAGGAGAACCGGGAAGACCAGCCCGAAGAATTCACTGCCACCTCCGGCTACACTCAGTCCACCATTGAGATCTCCAGCGAGCCCACCCCCATGGATGAGATGTCCACTCCTCGAGATGTGATGAGTGATGAGACCAACAACGAGGAGACAGAGTCCCCGTCTCAAGAATTTGTAAACATCACCAAATACGAGTCTTCACTGTATTCTCAGGAATACGCCAAACCTGCCGTGACATCACTCAACGGACTGTCTGAAGGGTCAAAAACAGATGCCACTGATGGAAAGGATTACAATGCCTCAGCCTCCACCATCTCACCACCCTCATCCATGGAGGAAGACAAATTTAGCAGATCTGCTCTGCGTGATGCCTACTGCTCTGAAGACAAAGAAGTGCGAGCCAGTGCCACGTTGGAGGTCAAAGACACCGTCTCTGCAGTTTCCGATGAAAAACTTAGTCCACCCAAGAGCCCGTCCCTGAGTCCATCTCCGCCATCACCCATAGAAAAGACCCCTCTGGGTGAACGCAGTGTGAACTTTTCTCTGACACCCAATGAGATTAAAGTCTCAGCAGAGGCGGAAGTAGCCCCAGTGTCTCCTGAGGTGACCCAAGAAGTCGTTGAAGAACATTGTGCCAGTCCTGAGGATAAGACCCTGGAAGTGGTGTCTCCATCTCAGTCTGTGACTGGCAGTGCTGGCCACACACCTTACTACCAGTCTCCCACTGAAGAGAAATCTGGTCACCTTCCCACAGAAGCCATTGAAAAACCAGCGGCAGTCCCAGTCAGCTTTGAATTCAGTGATGCCAAAGATGAGAGTGATAGGGCTTCCATAAGCCCCATGGATGAACCTGTGCCTGACTCAGAGTCTCCTATTGAGAAAGTTTTGTCTCCTTTACGGAGCCCACCGCTAATTGGATCCGAGTCTGCATATGAAAGTTTTCTAAGTGCCGACGACAAGGCTCCTGGTAGATACACAGAAAGCCCCTTTGAGGGAAAGAATGGAAAACAAGGCTCTCCAGACCAAATAAGTCCAGTTTCCGACACGACTTCCACTGGTCTTTTCCAAGACAAAGAGGAAGGGAAAAGCACAGACTTTATACCAATAAAGGAAGATTTTGATCAAGAAAAGAAAACTGACGATGTTGAGGAGCTGAGTTCTCAGTCAGGACTGGCTCTGGATGAAAGGAAGTTAGGAGATGTTTCTCCTACACAGATAGATGTCAGTCAGTTTGGATCTTTTAAGGAAGACACTAAGATGTCCATTTCTGAAGGCACTGTCTCAGACAAGTCAGCTACCCCTGTTGACGAGGGTGTGGCAGAAGACACATACTCTCACATGGAGGGAGTGGCCTCGGTCTCCACAGCTTCTGTGGCTACGAGCTCATTTCCAGAGCCAACAACAGATGACGTGTCCCCCTCGCTGCATGCGGAGGTCGGTTCCCCACATTCCACCGAAGTAGACGACTCCCTTTCAGTGTCTGTCGTGCAAACGCCCACCACTTTCCAGGAAACAGAAATGTCTCCATCTAAAGAAGAATGCCCCAGACCAATGTCAATTTCTCCGCCAGACTTCTCCCCTAAAACAGCCAAGTCTAGGACACCAGTTCAGGATCACCGATCTGAACAGTCCTCCATGTCTATTGAGTTTGGCCAGGAATCCCCTGAGCATTCTCTTGCTATGGACTTCAGCCGACAGTCTCCAGATCACCCTACAGTGGGTGCAGGTATGCTTCACATCACTGAAAATGGGCCAACGGAGGTGGACTATAGTCCTTCTGACATGCAGGACTCCAGTCTGTCACATAAGATCCCACCAACGGAAGAGCCGTCCTACACCCAAGATAATGATCTTTCTGAGCTCATCTCAGTATCCCAGGTCGAGGCTTCCCCATCCACCTCTTCCGCACACACCCCTTCTCAGATAGCTTCTCCTCTCCAAGAAGATACTCTATCCGATGTTGTTCCTCCCCGAGATATATCCTTATATGCCTCCCTCACCTCTGAAAAAGTGCAAAGTCTGGAAGGAGAGAAGCTCTCACCGAAATCCGACATCTCTCCACTCACGCCGAGGGAGTCCTCTCCTTTATATTCCCCGAGTTTTTCAGATTCTACCTCTGCAGTCAAGGAGAGCATTGCCGCTTGCCACGCTGCCTCTCCTCCACCGACGGATGCAGCATCCGCAGAGCCCTATGGCTTCCGTGCCTCGATGTTATTTGATACGATGCCACACCATCTAGCCTTGAGTAGAGATTTGGCCACATCGGTCATGGAGAAGGACAGTGGTGGGAAGACACCCGGCGACTTCAGCTATGCCTATCAGAAGCCGGAGATGACAACCAGGTCCCCAGACGAAGAGAGTTACGACTATGAGTCTTATGAGAAAACTACCCGGGGTGCAGATGTGAGTGGCTATTACTATGAGAAGACAGACAGCCCTGCCAAATCCCCATGTGACAGCGGCTACTCCTATGAGGCCATTGAGAAAACCACCAAGACTCCTGAAGAGGGGGGCTATGCCTACGAAATTACTGAAAAGGCCACACGGAGCCCCGAAGAGCCTGGGTACTCGTATGAGATAAGTGAGAAGACAGCAAGAACCCCTGAACTGAGTGGTTACAGCTACGAAAAGACTGAGAGGTCTAGAAGGCTCCTGGATGACATCAGCAATGGATATGATGACTCTGAAGAGGGTGGCCAGACACTTGGGGATTCCAGCTATTCTTATGAGACCACTGAGAAAGCTGCCAGTTTCCCTGAGTCTGAGAGTTACTCCTACGAGACCTCGACAGCCACTACACGAACCCCTGACACCTCTGCATACTGTTACGAGACTGCAGAGAAGATGGCTAGAACCCCCCAGGCGTCTACCTATTCCTACGAGACCTCAGACCCGTGCTACACCGCAGAAAAGAGGTCCCCCTCTGAGGCTCGCCAGGATGTTGACTTGTGCCTCGTGTCTTCCTGTGAGTACAAGCATCCCAAGACGGAGCTTTCGCCCTCCTTCATTAACCCCAATCCTCTCGAGTGGTTTGCCAGTGAAGAGCCAGCTGAAGACTCAGAGAAGCCCCTGACTCAAACAGGGGGAGCCCCCCCACCTCCTGGAGGAAAGCCCCAGGGCCGACAGTGTGATGAAACCCCTCCCACCTCAGTCAGCGAGTCCGCCCCGTCTCAGACCGACTCTGACGTGCCCCCGGAGACCGAAGAGTGCCCCTCCATCACAGCGGATGCGAATATCGACTCTGAAGATGAATCTGAAACCATCCCCACAGACAAAACCGTCACGTACAAACACATGGATCCACCTCCGGCTCCCATGCAGGACCGTAGCCCTTCCCCACGCCACCCTGATGTGTCCATGATGGACCCAGAGGCCTTGGCCATTGAGCAGAACCTGGGCAAAGCTCTGAAGAAAGATCTCAAAGAGAAGACCAAAACCAAAAAGCCAGGGACAAAGACCAAGTCGTCCTCACCTGTCAAGAAGGCCGATGGCAAGTCCAAGCCTTCTGCAGCTTCACCGAAGCCAGGGGCCTTGAAGGAATCCTCAGATAAGGTGTCCAGAGTGGCTTCTCCTAAGAAGAAAGAATCTGTGGAAAAAGCAACAAAAACTACCACCACCCCTGAGGTCAAAGCTACACGTGGGGAAGAGAAAGACAAGGAGACCAAGAATGCCGCCAACGCCTCCACATCCAAATCGGTAAAGACGGCAACCGCAGGTAGGTGGAAGGTGCTGGCATCCTGCTACAGGACATAATGAGTCTGCTTTTAGCTGCAGTCTCTGGGCTTCCATTTGACTTTGAACTAGGGACCTGAGAGAGCACACTTGGTGTGCTCCCTTCCCGTCACGGTTTTCTTCTGCCAGCAGGTATAGCTCTCAGGCCAGTGTAGCCCCTGGGCCTGGGATGGCTCGGCATATGGCCCACGGAAGCTGTGATTCTCCAGCTGTGACCCCTGGGCTTGCTCCCTTTTGCAACACAGCAACTATAGCCTTGTTCTGCATCTTCAGAACCAAGCATCTGTGTTTCAGGCTCCTCTACAAGATTCCGGAGGCATTGGCTTTTGCCATCCTGGCCCCAGAATCAAGCTGAGGTGCCAAAGGCCTAGGGAGAATCAGAGTTCCAAGACATGCCTGGAATAACTAGTGTGGGTCCAAGATTTAGGTTCCATTTTTTAAAAAATAAAAATATTTAAAAGTTACAACGTCTTGAAAATTGAAGAGTATACACTTTTTAATTAGGAAAAAATCATCAGGCTGGAGATACATCCTCATTAAAAATAATGCTCTGTTTTATCAACCAGCAAATTTACTGGACTAGTGGGTACCCAGTACAAGTCGAGAGAAAGGCATGAACCCCAACTAAAATTTGCTACCAAACTTGCCAAACATACACTTTAGCTCACACAACTGATTTAAAAAAATTTTTTTTGTCATTTAAAGAGATGACAAATTTTGAGGCCAAGTTAGTTGGTTTGAATTTACTTTGAAGATGCTTTCCCAATAGATTGCTGAGAAGACAAAATCACACTATTAATTAACTTTAAAACAAACCTTGGTCGACTTCTGCCATTTCCCTCAGTGTGGACCTCTATGGGCAATGTTCGTTTGGTGATGATGGGAGTGATTTAATATGCAAGGGGAAACTGCTGACATTTTTAATTATTAGAAGGAAGGTAAGTCACAAGCAGAATTCTCTGGAGACTTATACACGGCTATGTTGAGGGCTTCCAGCTTAGGTTCATTAAAACGCTGGTTAATCTAGTCATAAACTGAGTGAGTTTATCCAAATGTCAGTGTGGCTGATTCTCACCACTCTCCTACTCTCCTGAAAATAAAACTAGTCCGTTGATGGAATTCATTGCTGGTTTCAACTCTGGGATGACAGTCTCCCAGAGACTGTCCTACATCTCATGGAGAAAGGCAAGAAGATGAAATATATGGATCTAGCTAGTATTTTAAATGGCTTTACAGTGGTCTCAAAACAGATACACACCACCTGTTAGCTGGGGTGCTTTTAAAAAATGGTGGCTTGGAGTTCCCATTGTGGCGCAGAATCCAACTAGGAACCATGAGGTTGTGGGTTTGATCCCTGGCCTCACTCAGTGGGTTAAGGATCTGGTGTTGCCGTGAACTGTGATATAGGTTGTAGACGTGGCTTGGATCCCACGTTGCTGTGGCTGTGGTGTAGGCCGGCGGCTACAGCTCTGATTAGACTCCCTAGCCTGGGAACCTCCATGTGCTGAGGGTGTGGCCATAGAAAAGACCCCAAAAAAAAAAGGTGGTTCCCAGCTCCATGGAGCCAGACTCTGGGCGTGGGGCCTGGGCATTGGTATTAGGCATGCTGCATGATTCTGATCATGTGGCCAGGACGAAGAACCACTGCCTTAGAGTGCTCATTCTATTAATGTCTCAAAAAGCTTAAACCTTCCAATTAGAAAATGTCAAAAGCCAGCTCACCAGACAAGGTGCCAAAACACGGGGTTAATCTGAATCTTTACTTTGCCCAGGTATTCTGATTTAGACTGGGCATTTTGGCTGCCACAGGCCCCTTACCTCAGTTTGGTATGTCCTGTTTGGCTGGAGAAAGCCTAATCTTTCTGAACCTTCCTCTTGCCAAAGTTTGGTATCCGGTGTTGTCTACGGAGAGACGTTTCACATTTTTGAGTACGACCTAAGGAGAGAATACAGCATTTCGTCAGATCATGAATGAGGTTGAGGTGCTGAGGGCCTTGGAAATCCTATGATGTTAAGATCAGACCACTGGCTAGGTCGAACGTTACGGTATCACAATCAGCTCTGGGCAACATTGCTTTCAAATGAGATCTAACATAGATTCTTAAGATTGCTCGACTATGGTTTACCAAATGCAGGTGCTTTCTTTGGCTCTTTAAAATCTGGTTCGTAGACTACTTTTCAAATCCCACTGGGCATTAGTAGCTCTTTTGGGAGGAATGTTACCATCTAGTTCTATCTCAGGCAAGACCTTGAAACCCTTCTTACTTCCTAGTGGGTTGTCTGCAAAGGGAGACATCCCATCCTTCATTTCTCCTGTTGAGATGGAAAACAATCAGGTAATATTTTCTCAGCTTGCCAGTGTCAAATGCCCTCTGCAAGAGAAGGAAGTGCCCGGCACCCTCACCTCTACATAGCCTAGAGGACCTTCTTGGGAGTGAGGAGGGGAGGTGTACTGGACAGATGGGTCTCTTTGCATTCCTGTGACCCTGGCTTTTTTTCTCTTTTTGTTTCTTTCCTGAAGGACCTGGAACCACCAAGACATCCAAGCCCTCGGCAGTGCCTCCCGGCCCCCCTGTGTACTTGGACCTGTGCTATATTCCCAACCACAGCAATAGTAAGAACGTCGATGTTGAATTTTTCAAGAGAGTGAGGTCGTCCTACTACGTGGTGAGTGGGAATGACCCGGCTGCTGAGGAGCCCAGCCGGGCTGTCCTGGACGCCTTGTTGGAAGGGAAGGCTCAGTGGGGCAGCAACATGCAGGTAAGAGCTCCAGGACAGTGTCTGCACGGCACACGGAGCGGTGTCCAGAGGCAGAGGGTAGGAGGCCCGTTCAGTGAGACTTAGGACTGTGGATCACAGGAGGTAGATCTGCCACACCTGAAATAGCCTGAGGACAGAATGAGTTAACACACAAAAGATGGTCTGAAAGTATTCTTGTTAGCACCAACCACCACGGACTTGGCGGAAAGCCACATTACCTTCCTAAAGCATAATTCATTTCTCTGCAAAGTGGGCCCAAGACTACTTACCCTTCACCCTAATCTACCAAGAATATTAACCAGAGTAACCAAGTGGTAGGTAATATTCCCATGTAAGAGTGGATAAGTTAGCGTCTTTACTCCTTTGTCCTTCGCAAGTAGGCCAGAGCTAGGAATGTGGCCATTTAGAAAATAAGCTGTCCATGTGAGATTCTGCAGGGGGGCCACTGCTGAAAAAAGTGGTCCCCAGTAGGGCATGCCAGCTCCCAAACATCCTAACTGGCCACAAACCACTCTTACTTTAGCTGTGATTTCTGCTTATCTAAGTTTTATTATGGTTTATGTATAGTCATCTAGTAAACTGTGCATAGCATTAAATGGAAATACTCATTTCATCATATGAAACCTAATGAGAAGCACCCAGTGACCTCTTCCTGAATACTAGATGGAATTTTTGCTGTTCAAGCCCGTATCTATCCACCTACCCCTCCCACTCCATGTCCCCAGTCACACACACAAATTAAAGGCACAAATCTTGGGAGTTCCTGTTGTGGCTCAGCGGGTTAAGAACTTGACTGGTATCCATAAGGATATGGGTTCAACCCCTGACCTCGCCTGTGGGTTAAGGATCTGGTATTGCCACAAGCTGCAGTGTAGGTCATGGATGTGGCTGTGATGTAGGCCAGCAGCTGCCGCTCTGATTTGACTCCTAGCCTGGGAACCTCCATATGCTTTGGTGTGGCCCTTTAAAAAAAAAAAAAGAAAGATACAAATCTTTGTTCTCAGGATGAAATTAGTTACAAGCAATCAGTTTCAATAATAACTAAAGCACCTTGGATTAAATATGCAATATCTTTAATGTAAAACTGACCAGTTGTGTTAAAGGAAATACTTCTTTTAACACTAAGGAATTGAAAAACCAGTGACTATACAGATTGCCAGAAGACACATGAAAAGATGCTCAACACCGCTAATTATTAGAGAAATGCAAATCAAAATACAGTGAGGTATCACCTCACGCTAGTCAGAATGACATGGAAGCAACCTAAATGTCCATCAACAGAGGCCTGGGTAAAAGAGATGGGGTACGTACGCACAAAGGAGTATTACTCAATCATAAAAAAATGATGTCATGCCATTTGCGGCAAGATGAATGGACCTAGAAATACCAAACTAAATGATGTAAGACAGGACAAATGTCACATAAGATCACTATTATGTGGAAGCTAACAAAACATGATACAAAAGAACTTATAAAGATTCAAAGATTTTAAAACCAAATTCATGCTTACCAAAGGGGAAATGTGGGGCAGGAGGGATAAATTAGGGGGTTGTGACTGACATTTAATACACAGCACTGCACCTAAAATAGAGAGGAAACAAGACCTGTTGTCTAGCACAGGGCAGTCTACTCACTACTGTGTAAAAACCTAAATGGGAAAAGAATCTGAAAAAAGAATGGATATATATACATAACTGATTTACTTTGCTGTATACTTCAAACTCACACAACTTTCTAAGTCAACTATACTCAGATAAAATTTATTTAAATAAAAAACCCAGTGACTAATTAATACGGATGAACTAATTGACAAATCATGCGTTGCTTTTGATTCCAGTCTTTAGTTCCCCCAGAAAAACTAATTTTTTTACAGCTTTATTCTGGGTCCTAGAAAGTAGAAATTGAAACGTCCTTTGAATTTCTTAAGGACAGTAGAAGAGTTTCCTCCTTCCCCTTCTTTTTTCCAGTGGTCTCATTAATACCTTATTGTTGTCCTGTTTTGTCTTTCATCTGACTTCTGGTTCTGTGCTTAAGCAGCTGTTTTCTCACCCCTTGCAGGTGACCCTGATCCCGACTCATGACTCGGAGGTGATGAGGGAATGGTATCAGGAGACCCATGAGAAACAGCAGGACCTCAACATCATGGTTTTAGCAAGCAGCAGCACCGTGGTTATGCAAGACGAATCCTTTCCTGCATGTAAGATCGAACTGTAACCACCAAGGCCAGCCACACCACAGGATTTGAACTTTGTTTCCAGAAATTCTTCAATTTGAAACCACCTTTTCTAAAACAGTCAATTCATCTAAATAAGTCACTGAACTGTTACCTGCCAAACGCTATACTGTGTCCTGGTGATACAAGTCACTACCATTTCTCAGTTTTTGCTGAATGCTAAGGGAAGTAACAGTATTCCCACACTAGGGTTCAAGTTACTGCAAAATTACCTACCCCAGTTCATCTCTGCTGGACATTTGGAAACCATGCACTAGCAAACCCAACTGACTTCTGCTAGGTAGAGGCATTTGTCTTAGAGAGAGAGAGGAAGAGAGAGAGCGCGTGCGCACAAAAGAGAGGGGACGCAGGACAGAGAAAGAGAGAGAGAATGAGAAAGAAAAAGGAATGCGAGAGAAAGAGACGTAATGGTAGAGAGTGCTGGTGAGCTACCCAGAGAGAGCGAGAGAGCGGGGTGGGGTCAGGAGGAGAAGATAACCAACAGTTAGGTCTGCATTTTCTGTCTGTACTCTGGAGTCGGCATAGGCCACGTTTGCAACTTGTGTCAGCTTGAGTCATCAGAGAGGGTCTTAATGGTCGAAAACGAGTTGGCTGGAAGAAAACAGAACAGAACTTGTTAAGAGGGCATGTGAGATTTTTTCACGCCTTAATTAAGCTCCTTCAGTTTAAAGGCCGCACACTGACATAGCATAGCAAGTGTAGACTGGGCACGCAAGCGTTTGAACCCCATTCAGAACTCTCAGACTCTTCAGACACACAAGTAGATTGATCTAAGGCATGCTCCCAGCATCTGTGCACCCAGTTAGTCCACTCGGAGTCCATTAACCTGCATGCGGAGACACCCAAGTCCACCCCAATTAACAAGCAAATACCAAAGCAGTTGGGAGTACAAAGGGTAGACAATTTGCCTTAGAAAGTGACTTGAATGTACAAAGATACTTGATGCACTTATTTTTTAATGTGAGACAGCAAGTTTATAAAACATCCGTGTAGGATTATAGATACTCCAGTTAAAGGAGCATGTGTGTGCGCGTGGGAGGGGTACTAGGAGCTGACCTGATTGGTGCAACAGTTTGATGCTGAGCACTGCATGTTAAATACCACCTCAGGCCCCTCAGCCAAACAGGTTGAGCCTTTCGTAGCTTCTTTACTACTGCAAGTTCAAGATGGAAATGGCTTCTGTGATCAGAACTGGGAAAACAGTAAATCTTAACGGTGGAAGAGCTTCTCAGCAAGTGTACAGTATTTACCTTCCTTTGTCTTACATTGGCGCTTTTTTTTTTAATTTTCCATTAATTTCAGCATAATTATGGGAACAAGTGTACAGAAGAATTTTTTTTTTTTTTTAGATATGTGAGAACTTTTCATAGATGAACTTTTTAACAAATGTTTTCATTTACAGGAAAATGCAAAGAAAATTTTCAAGTGACCGCCTTCTTTTTTTTTTAAGTGTTTCATAAGACAAAAAAATGAATAATGTTTTTTGAAGTTCTAGTGAGAGTGAAGTCTGATATTGCAGTAATAATATTTATAAAAAGCCCATCACTACCAGGAATAGTGATACCTCCCACCCCTTAATTTCCATAACAGAAATCTGAGCATGTGCTATTTGAGAGTTGGGGGGAGAATGGCTACTTTTCCAGGCTTTTACAAGCATAGCACCCACTGGTTTCCTACATACTTCTTTCAGGATCTTCAACCATGAGGTAAAAGAGCCAAGACAAGTTCAAAGAACCTTAGCAAAAATTTGCTTTGGGATTTTCTTTTCTGGAAAAAAAAAAATAATAATAAAGGAAAAATACACTGAAAGCAAGTGAATTCCCAACTCGTACGATTCATCACGTAGAGTTCAAAGATCATTTCCATCATTTTCGTCATCCAACTATGAACCTGGGAAGCCAGATCATGATTAAAACCGACACCAAGATTCGAGTTGCAGATCCACGCACCCAGTGTTCAGATGTGGCAAACTTCTCAGTGACAGCTGTGCTGGGCTCTGTCGCGTTGCGTCTCCTGCAGACTCTAAGATCTACGGAGTAGTCAACAATCACCTCGTTTTATTTCCTATGTTAGTTATTTATTTCAGAATTAACATTTTCGTTTATTTTTGTCTGATAAGTGTGTGTTTTGCACTGCTAACTACTATGAGGGTTTAAACAATGCTTCTTCCAGGTCCCTTCACTGAGGATCTAATGCAGTCTACTTAATGCTGTGAATTACATTTTTCAAATGTTTAATTTTTTAAAAAAGTTAATATTCTATTTTTTTTTAGGCTTCTCTAGAAATGCAGCTTTATTTATTGCCCTGTTTCTTTGAAATCCTTAAGACCACCACAATGATTAAGGGTACAAAAAAAGGAGCACATGATGGAAAACTCATTGTGACAAAAATGGATTTCAGTGAGTATAAAGTCATCTACTTCAAACATATCTTATGAGACAACCTAAGATACTCCAGATAATTATTGAATGATTAGTTGTTAAGTTGGTTCACATAATGCATTCATTGGAAGAGAAACAGATTTCCAGCCTTCTTGCCAAATCCAGACCTCTGGTTGATTTTTCTTTGATAGAAGATGGAATTATTTTCTAATTTCCCAAATTAAATTTATTTAGCATGTACATTATTTTAAGAAAAAACCAAACATTTGAGGAGAATTATAGCCAGAATTCAATTATAACCATTCTATTCCCACTCCTTTTTTAATTTTTTCTCTTGTCTTTTGCTCTGGAATTTAATGGAAAAAAAAGATATACAAAAGCTGTCACTGGTCAGCTGGCTCTTTTTCCTATGAAATACATCAGTACCTTTCTCCATCCATTGTTCTCAGCGATGACCACGGAGCCTGAATATAACAGGAAAACCAACATTTACATAACGGGTTGCTCCTGTCCTTCCACACACCTTTCCTACCTGTGTGACTAACCTAATTTTGCTAGTTCCATAAATACACAATTAGTTTAGTAAACAAGCCATCGCAGTGTACCATGTACAGTTCATGGTGAGAGCTAAAGATGGACACAGACTTCTAGGAGCTTTATTCATGCTGATTACTTAATCCAATTGTATAGATTGAATATTTGAATATTGAGTGGAAGGAATTTACACTCTGTTTAAGTGATGGGATTCCATCAAGATAGCACTCATGATCATGACCTTTTTGGTAGTGTTCTTAAACAAAATTCTACAGACTAAATGTTAGAGATGATCCTGCATTTTCAATTTTAACTAATTCTATGCCCTTTCTTAAAACCCAACCCCTGTGCATGCTTTCTCAGTCTTGTGGTGGGACTGGATACAATGACTGACCCTCCCCCACTCTTGCCCCCTGCCCCCACCCTTAAATGCCATTTTCCATGGAGTTCAAAAAAAAAATTTTTTTTTTCCTTTACCTTACATATCATAGTGAATGGTTTCCCCAGTGTATATGAATGTTTTAAGTGTCTCCAATAGCTTATACAGTTTAGGGGCTTTCCGATACCCATTTAATAAGATTTAATCATTTGCTAATGGAAATTTTACCACTTTCCATTTTTCCCTCTGTCACCAAATTTCAGCTCTTAGGAGCTGCTCTACAATTCTGAAATTGCTTTTCTTGCCTCTCTTTAGTCACTTGTCACAGGAGGTTCCTGCTCAGTAATGATATTGTGAGTTAGATTAATAACTTTTTTTGCACTTCGGATTTAGAAAAAAAGATCCTGTTTCCATTTGAAAGGAACTGTATGTAAGCTTTTATCTTTTAACCAACTGAACAACACACCAAAAGCAGCCTAGGGATGAGCATTTCCTTGAGAGCAATTAGGTTATTCACCTGGTATAAAAAAAAAAAAACCTATTTACTATGAAAAAAAAAAATCTGTGACTTTATTGATTTAAAAGACAGCATCAAAAACTGAAACGGAAGGGAAAAAAAATAGCTTCTCTGCACTCATTTGGAGCTCCCCAAAAAGGAGCCATCGTGATGGAGCATCAAGACTGGGCTGCCCTTCAGAGAACATACTGCAGCGCTGGAGTCCTGCTTACCGCGCTGCCTGCAGCCCTTCTCCTTCCGGCCTGGAAGGAAGTCCTCTTGAGCCTCCCTGAGAAGCACCTCCCACTCCTCTCTCTTGTTCTGAATGGTGTTTGTGTCAGTCTGCAGCTGTGTATGGTATTATGTCTTATAATCCTGCATCACTTCTATCCAGTCATATCTAATGTAGAAAATTAGTTTCCAGTGAAAGTAATATGTAGTGCTTTTATGATATTTGTGTGCAATATCCCCTCTTCCATTGAGGATATTTGATGTAAAAGAAAAAAAAAAAAACCTCAGTTCCACAATAAAAATACAAAAGTGGCAAAAGTTGTGTGTGCTGTGCTGTTTTTCACTGTGTTACTGAGTTGGGTGCATTGGGAGCTGGGGTTTCCCTCTCACAGAGGCGGGGGTTGGGGGGGAACTTAATTCAAAGGGGAGATTGTATGCTTTTCAGAGTGGGCTCTCTGGCTTCTGGGAAGCTGCTGAGAAGGCCCTGCTGCTATTTCTACAGCTGGTGTCTTGTTAGCCAAGCCCTAGAAAACCCTGGGGTCTAAAAAACGAAACTGGAAGATCAGAGAAAGAGACAGTTGAAATTATTGCTTAAAAAGAAAACAAAGAGCAGTGTAGCTGAAGGAGGCTATTGGGAGGGTTTCCTACTAAATCACAATATAAACAAAAGCAAGGTTTTAATCCTACCTCTGCGACACTCAGCTGTGTGACCTCTGTCTAATCAGTTCCTTTTCTGATTAGACAGTAAAGGAACTGGATGGGCCCTCCCAAGGCTGACTTTCTGGGGCTCTACAAAGCCATTGTACTCCAAAACCTTATCTCCTTCTTGGTTTCTTGCTCAGTTACAGAATAAAATTCTATATAACTAACAAAATATGTTGTGGATTTGATTCACACCTAGGAACTAAAAGTTGTTTAGGAAAAGTGATATAAATAATTTTAAAAATGGAGAATTCCCTAAAGTCACTCAGTGATTATTGTACCTTTATACTAAGCAGTGGGTAAGCCTGTGGAAATTTAAAGGTGAACAAACACAAGTGCTGCTCTAACTGAACGTGGTGGCGGGAGCACCCAAAATCCGAGAGTGAGTTTAGGTGAAAATAGGAAAAGCACCAGAAGTGATGAATAAACTGAGACCTGGTGTGTGTGCTTTAAACAAAGCAAATCCCAGGCAGAGGCAACAGGTGGCATGCAGGCTCAGGGGATGATGGGAAGCCCAGACTGCCCAGAATGGCAGAGGATACAGTGGGAGGCCTGGCACCTCAGTTCCCTCCACAGTAGATGAGCCCAGAGTGCTCAAGAGACTTGCAGTACCTGGTCCTGTCTGTCTTCAGAGAGGGTCTTTTGGCCTCTACAACCCACTGCAGCCTGACTGGAGTCATGATGGTGTCTGTCACATACACTCCTTTTGATCTTACACTGGGCCTCCAAGCCGTGGGGCTTGGTTGACGGGTGCCATGAGAAGTCACTATTTGCCAGAAGGGATTCTGAAATTCCTCTAGAAGTGAAAGGGTTGAGCATGTGAGAACTCAGGGTGGGAAATCATTTCCAAGAGATGTTCATTACATCTATCAGATAAAACTTAAATAAGTTGTTTTCTATTCCACTGCCAAACTACTCAGTTCCAAGAAGTCTTTCTGGCCTGAACCTAGGGTAACCAACCACCCCGGTTCACCCAGGATGGCCCTGGTTTAAGCTCAGCCCAAGTCCCATGTCCCGGAGATCCCTCAGCCCCCGATATCCCTCAGCCCCTTGTAGTTGGTCACCCTACCTGCACCCATCCACGTATTTCTGTCTCACCTCTTCCAGGCGGAGGACAGCAGAGATGACAGAAGTTTGTCCCCTCCGAGGTGGTCCTTTTCCTTCTCTACCTTGAACGTAGCGTTTCTTCAGTTTCGTTTTCCCTACCTTGCCCGCAAATTGACCAAGGTCTGTTAAGGTACTATGACTACATTTTCTTTTTCTTCATAAAAGTATTGCTCATTCTAAATGCTTCTCTGTGTCCCTGTAATGATCTTCCAACATGCTCTTGACTCATGAATTCTTGGTCTCTTGCATAATCCTGGATCCCACCATTTCCTCTTTGTTCTTATATTTCACATTGCTGGACCCACATAGGCAGATTGAGTTTTAATCACCGTCAATTCCTTTAATATGAGAAGTTCTTCTGGCTAATTCTCTGGGGTTGCCGACAATGTTTTCACAGATGATAGAGAATCGTAATGAGGCCTCTTTCATGGGGTAATAGCCCCATAAAAATCAGCCCAGTCCTAGTTCTTGGTTTCAGCTTAGGTTACATCATGCCACCCAGTGCTCCAAAACTTCAAACGGGTTCTCATCTCCAAGTAAAAGCCAGTGTTCTTACTGATGGGCTAGGGGCCTTCACTGCCAGTCCTTTCCTTGATCCTCGTCTCCCTGGCCTCCACTCCTGCTTTTCTCCACCTTCCATGTTCTGTTCTGGCCATACCAGCCTTGCTACCCCTCACATGCTCCAGCCGTGCTTCCCTCCAGGGCTCGGTGCTGGAGCCTTTGTCTACCAGGTGTTTCCCCAGGTGACTGCATCATCTTCAACTCCCCCATGGGTCATCTTCTCAGGAAGGTCTCCCCTACCCTACCACCCTGTTAGTATGCAACCCCACCACTTAATAGTGCTCTCTTTTCCTTGTTTTGTCTCCATATCACATGATCACCACGTGACATAAATTATTATGTCTCCTTCCGTAGTCTAGAAACACTGAGGGAAGGGCTTGGTCTGTTTTGTTTCCTTCTGTATCCTCAGTGATGTTTAAAACCATTTCTGACACATGCTAGATGTTCAATAAGTATCTGTTGAATGATTAAACAAATGAATGACTGTACTTAGTCTCATGTTAGCACAGTGATTATACGGTGTCGTTGTTTGAAAGGGGGTCTAGAACCTGAAAAACTTGGGTTCTAGCACTGTTCTTGCCATTTATTAATTATGCGGCTCTATGCTAGTCACTAAATCTCATTTTTCTCCTTTGTCATATGAGGGTAATATTCCCTGCCCTACAGGATTAGAAAGCATTTATTTAACCAGGCAGGATTAAATTAGTCAGGAACGGGCATTCACAAAGAGGAGTTGTTAAATCTAAATTTGTGTCATCAGGACGGATACATGATTGCACATAAGCCAGAGCCTGGAAAACACTGACGCCCAGCAGTGGCTCCGCATACTGTCATTGGAGGGAATTTCTAATGTGCATTCGTGCCTATTCTATTCCACATACTATCTTAAGCATATTAACCTCAGAGGGGGTTTTAAGAATTAAAATGCTGAACTCTGCCGAGATGAAGCCTCAAGTAAACCAAAAAAAAGCAAGCAAAGTCTCTTACCACTCACTGGGTGTATCAGAGGATATAATATTCTTTTCTAAGTCGTTTATAAATCTTCCCCAAAGTTCTTGATCTAGCATTTAAAGCCCATAATGGAATTTATTTTCAGATTTTTTTTTTGTAAGAATAAACCGTTTTCTGGAGTTCCCGTCGTGGCGCAGTGGTTAACGAATCCGACTAGGAACCATGAGGTTGCGGGTTTGATCCCTGCCCCTTGCTCAATGGGTTGACGATCCAGCGTTGCCGTGAGCTGTGGTGTAGGTTGCAGATGCGGCTCAGATCCCGCGATGCTGTGGCTCTGGCGTAGGCCGGTGGCTACAGCTCCGTTAGACCCCTAGCCTGGGAACCTCCATATGCCGTGGGAGCGGCCCAAGAAATGGCAAAAAGACAAAAAAAAAAAAAAAAAAAAAAAGAATAAACCGTTTTCTGAACATGTCCAGCTCAGAAGAGCTGGAATCCTCACATTCAGGCATAATAAACACAGAGCCTAAGTGTCACAGTTTTGTTCTGAAGAGTGATCCCTCTGGTAATTGCCACAATCTCCAAGGCACTGCCACCATCCTTTTCTTGGACTTCCTCATTACCGTATAGGTAATAACATCCGCACAGAAGCATGCAATGTCAGCACAAGGCCAAATTAACAGGGAAAGAAAACGTTCTTTTCAAGGGAAGCTGTTATTTTAGATTATATAAGCAACTTTCCTGACGTAACTGTGTTTGTTGAAAGGCACTCCCCATTTTCTAAAGTAGGATTTAAAAATTTATCATTTTCGGTTTTAAAAGTTCCTTCGTTTCTGAAGGTTACGAACAGCATTTTAATGAAAATAGAATTACACCACATTTTCTGCTGTTATGATTCACTAAAGCCAAAGCCCTCTGAGCCCATCTCAGACTTCATCCCTTCCTCAGCCACAAAACTGGTACAATGGTGTCAGATTCAGCTGACTCACGTGAGGTCACACCAGTGCAGCTTCATTTGGAACTCAAGACTCCTGGTCCCAGCTACACACCCAGACAGCAAAGTCGCATAAATCATAGACAACCACGGACTGGGAGAAAATACCTGCAAACGATGTGACTGACAGGGGCTTAATTTCTAAAATAAATAACTCATACAGCTCAATAATAAAAATGCAAACAATCCAATCAAAAACTGGGCAGAAGATCTAAATAGACATTTCTCCAAAGAAGACAGACAAATGGCCATTAAGCATGTGAAAAGATGTGCAACATGGCCAATTCTTAGAGAAATGTACAGCAAAACTACAATGAGGTACCACCTCACACCAGTCAGAATGACTATCATTATTAAGTCCACAAATAATTAATGCTGTGAGGGTGTGGGAAAAAGGGAACATTCACATTGCTGGTGGGAATGTAAATTGGTGCAGCCACTATGGAAAACAGTATGGGGCTTCCTCAAAAAACTAAAAATAGAGTTACCGTATGGATCTAGCCATGCCCCTCCTGGGTATATACCTGGAGAAAACTCAAACTTGAAAAGATACACACACCCCAGTGTTCAACACAGCACTGTTTACAATAGCCAAGATGTGAAAGTAACAACTTAAATGTACATCAACAGATGAATGGATACAGAAGATGTGGTGTGTGTGTAATGGAATACTTCTCAGCCATAAAAAATGAAATAACATCATTTGTAGCAACGTGTATGGACCTAAGTGAAGTTAGAAAGATGAATGCCAGATGATATTACTTATATGTGTAATCTAAAATGTGATACAAATGAACTTATTTACAAAACAGAAACAGTCACAGACATAGAAAACAAACTGAAGGTTACCAAGCGGGGGCAGTGGGGGGGGGGGAGATAAATAAGGAATGTGGGATTAGCAGATACAAACTACTATATATAATAAAATAGATGACCAACAAGGTCCTACTGTATAGCACAGGGAACCCTATTCAGTATAATAAACTATAATGGAAAATAATATGATAAATCATACACACACACACTATATATAAACTTGACACTACTGACATTTTGACCAGACAGTTCTTTGTGACGGGGGCTGCCTTGCGCCCCGTAAGAGGTTTAGCAGCACCCCTGGACTCAATAGATGCTACTGCATTCAGAGTGAAAAAGACGTTGACAAACTAGTTTTCAAGGTCTCTGACTACTTACATGTATCTGACATCCACAGCCAGCTAGAAGGTATACAAACAAAATGCAAAGTCCGGTGCCAAGACGACACAGGCCCCAGAGGGGAGAGTAAGTCATTTGTACCTCATCGTTGTTTTTTCTTTTCCCACCCTTTCTTCTTTCTTCTTCCTTTTTGGGGGTGGATGTGAGCTCTTCACTTCAGGCTAATTTAACGTCTCTTGAATGTCTACTTTACACAACTCCATGGGAAAAAAGAGGAGCCTCTCTTCTCCAGGACAGCTTGGCCCAGACCCATGTGACTAAGTCAAGCACAGAGCAGGGGTGATGAGTTCCCTTCATTAGAGCTTTCCCAGCTCTGGGCTTGAAGGGCTCTTGCTGTGAACACCCACATCCACATCACTTTGTGTCTCCAGTGATGCCTTGTAGCTGTGCATTGACAGGTGGAAACATGCCTGCCTTCTCTCCCTCACTAGAACCTACGTTCTTTGAGGGTAGGGCCTATTGTTTACTGGACTGTAAACATGGCACTTAGTATGGTGCTCAGCACACAGAATGTGCCACACAAATGCTTGTGAGTGCAGGAACGCAGCGCCAGATCAGAGACAGACTGTCTGCTATAGCACCAAGCTTCTAAGGGGGCGGTCAGTGGTGCTAACAGGGCAGAGGGAAAAGGGTCATTGCAGATGATACACGTCACAGTTAGAGCTAAATTCTCAGGGTCTGATGGCTCCGGGAGGCAGTCCTTTCCCTGCCTCTTCCAGCTCTGGTGTTGGCTTGCGATCCTTGGCTTGCAGGTGTTCCACGCCATTCATGTAGCCATCCTCTCCCTGTGCGTCTTCACCTTCTGTTTGTGCGTCTATCTTTGTGTCCAAATTTTTAAAAATTTGATTAACTTTGTAAAGACCGTATTTCCAATGAAGGTCAGATTCTAAGGCACTGGGGTTAGGGCTCTAACCTTTTTTTTTTTTTTTTTTTGGTGGGGGAAGGACACGATGCAACATGCAACAGGTGGCTCCAAGGACATAGGTCCACAGACAGCAAGTGGGCCCGAGAAGAAATTAAAGATGCTAATGAGAGGGTTGTGGGATGGCCAACTGTAGGGGCCCAGGCTGTAAGGAAAGCAGTAAGGCCTGAATTCTAGAGATCAGAGGGGTGAGTGACAGGGTAAAGGCTAAGGGCTCAAAGGCAGTTAAGTGCAAGGAAGAGCTGGTTCCACAGGAGTTCTATGATGAAAGGGAAGGCTGGGACAATGAGACTTAAGGCTCTAAGATCCTGGATTAATCACACGAGGCTCGGTGGGGGTCTGGCTGTGACCATGGTAGGCCAGCTAGAGGGAAGATCTGGTACAGGGAAGGTCATCTCCAGAGGCCAGGGTGCCAACAGCAGTTTCTCTATCCACGTGGAAGAAATACAGGTGGCAGTGGTGAAACGGCCAAAGGGCAACGGGGGTCAGCTTCTGTGATCATCCAGGAAGGTGAGAGGCTATCCTATAGCTCAGGAGATGAGAGCCTGGGGGAAGGGCGGGAGATGGGTGAGGAAAGACTCCCAGAGCGGAGGGTTTGCGAGAGGGATGGAGACGCACGTGCGGAACTCCAAGGAGCGGGGAGCAGGAAAACTGCTGGGCAGCAGCACAGTGGAGGTGGTCTCTTCTGGTGAGGACTGGAAGCAAAGTGCGACAAGGACAGATGAGGAGGAGGAAGATGGAGGCAAAACCACAAGTAGAATTAGCAACCAGACACTTCTTGAATGATGGTCATTGAGCAAAAAGGCTCTTTTTGATGTATCTCAAATCCCCCTCTTGACATAGTAAGGGAGTGGCTGAAAAAGCCCTGCCATGGACCAACACCTGAGAACTGACTTTTGGTCATGACCCTCTCCCTAAGATAAGGCCCTGAGGGGATACTGTTCGCACCTGTGCATGGAGGTGACACGCAGGGCGAGGAGCAGTACGAAACTAACCTAACAGCACATGAGGTACAGCTTCAGCCTCCTCATTCGAAAATGGCTTAATAGATGCAAACTATTGCATTTGGAGTGGATAAGCAATGAGATCCTGCTGTACAGCACAGGGAACTATACCTAGTCACTTATGATGGAACGTGATGGAGGATAATGTGAGAAAAAGAATGTATCTATGTATTTGTGACTGGGTCACTATGCTGTACAGTAGAAAGTGACAGAACACTGTAAATAAACTATAATGGAAAAAATAAAAAGCATTATTAAAAAAATGGGAAAACAGTACCTACCTCATTCAGCTGCTGGAGTTGCTGGCGTCCAGCGAGTCCTCAAGAATGTTAGTGGTGGTGGTGGCTACTATCATTATAAATGCCACAGGCTACTGGGGAAGGAGGGTTGAAAATATGCTGCTCGAGATCACAGTAAGTATCATGAGGATGAGTCCCTACCTCTCCCTCCCTCCGCCCAAAGATGAAGACCACACCAAGATGATCCCAGAACATTTATTTCCACAGGTTCTTGATAAAAGAGCTCAACGCTGTGTAGAAATACACCACTACACCTAAGGGCAACATTACAGGGAAACGTCAGAGGGGAGTTCTGCGCCTCCAGACGGTTTCACAATCATGCATCTCTCCTCTGCACTGCAAGCCCCACCCCATCCCTCATTTTCTCCAACTTCTAACTGGAACTTGTGTTGACAAGTTGTATGTGTGTACATGTGGATACACGGAAGGCTCCTTGACCTGACTGATGAGAAGCTGAGACAACGCTTGGTATAAAAGTTATCCCAACATGATGGGAAAGCCAGGCCAAAGTCTCTCCTCAGAAGCCCCTGCATTCTCAAAATGCCACTGGGGCCCCCCTGAAATTCAAAAGCCAGCAGGCCTTATGTTTGCTCCTGCACCGAACTTCCCACAGGTCAGTTCAGGAAGGGGAAGACGCAGGAAGAGGGGCAAGAGGGTGTGTGGGCACCCCCAACCCGCTTGGGCCGAGAGCTTGTGCAGAAGAGGAGACTGAGGGGACGAGATCTCAGGATGTGCAGCGGGTCTGGGCTGGGGACAGAAACCATTCCAAAGCTTGTGCTTAAGACCTGATTCTTCAACCACGGCATCATCATTGCTAAGGATTAGGGACTTTCCAAGTTCAAAATTGATTCCTGTCCCCCAGGAACTCCACCAGAAGCCTTGAGAGCCCTTACTTAGGGTATTTAGCTGGTAGCTTCAGACTGACTACTGGCCACTTCCGATGGGTCCACAGCCTTCTTGGCATCTGGGTGGGTGGTCACAGTGGCTGGACAGGTGGGACAGCATGGCCTGTACACCACAGGTGCTCCGCTTCAAGAAAAGGAGGCAGCTGAGTGACTATGAATCCTGCAGCAGGTCTGGTGAGGGTCCTGGGGTCCCCGAGCGGCCTGGTTAGGCAGATGCCTTGGCTGCTCTCCGAGCCTCGTAATCCTGCCTCGCCCTCTCCCTCTGCTCTTGTTCTCTCTGGATCAAACGTACGCGCTCCCCGTGCCACTGCTGCAGCCTCTGCTCATAGACGGCGATGTCTTCCGCTTCACAGGTGGGGAGCTGGGCCTTGGCGAGCTGGGTGCTCAGGGTCAGCAGGCTTTCTGACTCCACTTTGCCCAGAGCCTGCAGCTTAGAACGTAAAGCCTGGTGCAGACAAAGGGGGTGGGGAGGGGGGAAGATGTGGGAGAGGTAGGGAGGGGAAAAACACAAAGTGGAAGGGAGAAGAGGTAAGTCCCTTTCAAAATGGCCACACATTCTGCTCGCAGGAAAAGGTACTTCGTTGGGAGCCTGTCATGCTGCCTTTCATCCAGACACTGTTAGCTCTTGTGCTCTCCTCTCTCTCTCTTTTCCCAGCCCAGCAGTTCTGCTAAGATGTGCCGCATGTGATTTCCTCCCCTTCAAACAGGAAATGGAACTCCGTATGCTGTGATTCCCCGAGTAACCTGCTTTAAACCACAAAGACTACACAAGAAAAACCCTCCATTTCCACTCTGATCTGCGCCAAACTCCACGAACAAAGAACAGTGAGATGCAAACAAAATGGCAGAAGTAGGTGCTAAAATGGAGTAAGCCATCTACAGCTTTTCCTTTAGAATAACTGAGATAAATGCTTGCCTAACGAGTACTCCTTTCAACAGATGGCAATCACGTCAAGGCTTTCTCACTAATGGCATGCTAAACAGCTCCCATGAGTGCCTGCGCTATTATGAGCGTCCACCTGCTGTGCTTCAGGGCAGGTCAGCCTTGACACCCCTACTGCTTATGGCTCCATCTGAAATGGCAGCTCTGTGCGGCCGGTATTGTATTTCTGCAGAAGTAATGCACTAAAAACACTCATCTACTTAAGTGCTTCAAGATGTAGATCATCGGAGACCCACTTATGGCCCCAGATTTAGCATATACCACACACCCCATGTTCCACAAACAAATGCAATTCACTGGTGTAGGAGATGAGCCTGCTCCAATGGGGGGTGGGGGGCCTGGAAGGTGGGAGGGGCCTATGGGCTTCAAGGAGTGGCAGGGACCTAGTGTGACATGTCAGTCATATAAAAATGAGCCCCGAAAGATTACCTGGGTCTAACAAAAGTCGGGCACTGGGAAGAAAAGAAAGTGTAAAATGAAAATTATTTCTTTCTGATATCGCTTTCCACGTGGTTTGAGGCCAAGGAGACAGCTTTGGACACAGAATAAGGACTCAACTCTGGGTCAGCAAACTTGAGTTCAAACCCAAAGTCCAGGCACTTATAGGCCAGGTTTGCTCGGCCTTGGTGTCACAGGACACAAGAAGTACACTACCGACCACCCTGGGCTATGGTCAGGATGAATGAAATGCACTGGCACCGAACACACAGCCAGTAGTCCAGAAACACTGGTTTTTATTTTTTTGAATTAAAAAACAGAAGTTCTTATCGTGGTGCAGCAGAAAAGAATCCAGCTAGGAACCATAAGGGTGAGGGTTCAATCCCTGGCCTCGCTCAGTGGGTTAAGGATCCGGTGTTGCCGTGAGTGTGGTATAAGTTGAAGATGTGGTTGGGATCTGATGTTGCTGTGGCTGTGGTGTAGGCCGACAGCTGTAGCTCTGAGTCGATCCCTGGCCTGGGTGAGGCCCTAAAAAGCAAAAAAAAAAAAAAAAAAAAAAGCAGCCTTGGTGTCATAGAACACAAGAAGTGCACTATCTGGAAAAGTGAGGGCTGAGAATTTAATGTGGGCACAGATTTCTATTCTCTCAGATAAAATATAAAGGAAGCACGAGAAACTGCTAATTTTTAGGAGTGATGGGTGGACTTGGTCAATTCAAATATGCTGAATGATCATCTATGGGGCTAAGAAGAGTTTTGCTGTTTAGCTTCTCTAAATCTGCAAAATTAGGCAAGGTTAAAAGGAAAGAACAGGTATGTAAATTCTTAACCTACCTGCTCATACCCTGGAAACATCGATTAACCTTCCTTTCTCAGTTTTTAAATTATAAAAGAGGAAAGCTGATCAATGACCTTGTAGAAGCACTGGGAGAAACAGCTGCTAAAGGTACCAGCAGCCTCCTTAGGACACGGGAAATAGGTTTCCCACAGCTGGTTCAATATAATTACTGCAAAGATTTCAATGCAATAGTCTGGCCAAGGGTACATCCTTCTGTTCCAAAATGATACAACAGTTCAGGTGGGATGGACGGGAAGATTTTCTGCTTCACACAATGAATTCTCCTTTGGGCAATATATATCTATTTCTGCTAAATAGATCAGAAACAGAGCAAAGAAGAGGCCAAGGGTTTAAACTTTGAACATGGCTCTTCCTCCCTGACTTGGTCACAGAGCATTTTGGGATGTACAGGTGGAAGCTACCAAAGGCAGCTGGAGTGCTCGGGGCTGCCCTGAAAAGAAACCGTGGGAACCTGCTAACATCGTCCATGAAGGACAGAGAGCATTTCCAACGGCACTAGTGCACATTACAGAGCTGAGCAAAAGAAGCTGCTTGCATTTCATCTCCATCATATTCAAACGTGGCTTTGCAATTTTTTTTTTCCTTTAGGACTACACCCGAGGCATAGGGAAGTTCCCAGGCTAGGGGTTGAATCAGAGCTGCAGCTGCTGGCCCACAGCACAGCCACAGCAACTCTGGCGCCAAGCTGTGTCTGTGACCTACACCACAGCTCACAGGAACGCTGGACCCTTAACCCACTCAGTGAAGCCAGGGATTGAACTCAAATCCTTATGAATACTAGTAGGATTCTTAACCCAGGAACTCCCACGGCTTTGCAATTTCTACTTGGGTTTCTGGTGATCAAGAAGGTTCAGTGCAATATGGAGAAGTGACAGATCCTCTCCACTCAGGATTGAGTCAGGTGCTTGCTATGAAGAAGTAAGCTATTCCCCAACCCATCATGTACACTTCCGGGATGGGTGGGTAATGACATGCTGCCTTAGGGAACAAAACTGTGATCGATTCGCTCCAGCACAAAAAGGAGCATAAAAATTCTATTTGTTTCTTTTAAGACCACTTCCTGTGTCAAGCAATAAAAATGTGATTTTTGACGTCAGTCTTCAATGCCTTTGTGTGCGACAGTGATGCATGAAAGAACTGCCTGTCCGGCACCACAGCAGAGAAGCATGTTTACTGCACAGCTGAGGGGGGCTCAATTCAGCCACAACTCACCTCAAATCGTTCCAGGTACTGAGGAAGCTTGGACTGTTCAGTTTCCTCCACATCCAACTGCTCTACCAGTTCTTCTGACCTCTGGCTTTCCTCACCTTCCTGGGGCTGTTCCTCTGAAGTCCCCTGGGCCGGAGCAGTCACAGCCTTCAGCACTCTGTCCAGCACATCGAGCTGTGGAGCAGAAAGAGAGGCAGGGACTAAACATCCTGTGGCCCCGAAAGCAGAGTGGTTGGAGAAGGGAAGGAGGGGAAAACGGGGGTCTAAAGAATCGTGAAAAGAGTTCTCTTATCAAATTATAGGAAATAGAAATGGTTACACAATTTTACAATGGAAACATCCTGTTGCAAGGCATGGAACACTTAGTACAAAACAAATGAAATAAATAAGCAAGCTCAGATTTATCTACCTGAACCAGCGTGCTGGCTTTGATTTCACTTCTCATCAGCTCAGATTTATCTACGTGAACCAGCACATTGGCTTCGATTCCACTTCTAAGCAACCAAGAATTATGCTCAATGGGCACTGAAGTGCTTGCCCCCTCAACCCCCTCCCATATCTTTCTTCCTCATTTGGTTTGGAATTGGGAGAAAGGCAAAGAAAAACCACGAGAGACCGCAATCAACAACGGGCCATTCGGAACGCACAGTAATGCCTCTGAACCTAGGCAGGGCCCTCCTTCAGAGGAAGAGTTTACCTCATGGGGTATCCACAGGTTAGGGATCAAAGATCAGACAGGCATACGTGAGCTTTATTGTACAGGTGATTTCTAGGACTTAGAAAGTAATCAAGTTATAAAACAGAGGGTTTCCTTTTGTTCTGACCCCACTTCCCCTACCACTTCCATTTTGGGGCAACTTCCCTTGACCCACAGAAGGGTCAGCATCAGAGGTGGGGCAGAAACAACTTCAAAACCAGCATTAGACCCTGTATGGATACTGAGTAATTTCATCCACGTCACATCAGAACAAAAATCCAGAAACCACTCCAAGGCTTTTTAATGCCACTAACACATTATACCCAAAGCTGACACATACCCCATTCTTGCTGATATCTGAATCACATTCCTATTAAGTCGGAACACAAAGAATGCAAATACAGCTCAAACTGGAAGGAATATATTCCATAAAGCATTTATGTATAATTCTGTGCTTTCACTCACTAGCACTGACTCAGCAGGGCTAAAACATGGATATCTATTTAGAAATGTGTATGCTTTGTTATAAATGTCTGGCAGAGAATATAGCGATTCACAGGACATCAGGAAAAGGGGCCAGTACAGGAACCAGACCCTATAGCTCAAACAAAAGCCAAGGTGTGAGTTTTAGTGATCAGGGTCAAGGCAAAACAAAACAAATAAACAGCTTAAATTTAACTTTTACATCCTGTTAATGAAACAGCCAATAGCCTTCTAGGCCTCACTCTGAACAAAAGCTGCTTGGACAGGAATGAACAATGCAGTTGCCAGTCAGGTGTGAGGCTTGTCACATGGCTACTTTCCTGGAACCTGAGCTAAGTCTAGTAACTCTGTAGTGCCAAGAGCTGGAGGTGACCAAGAGGGATGAGCTTTGAGACTGGTGGGAAGTTAGTTTCCTAGCCAGGCAAAGTGAACGCCTTAGAGCTTTGAAAGGATCATCTGGTCCAGATCTCAGCATCATGCATTCACCACAGATGGTTTAATGGAAGGAACAATTGACAGGTAGTTAAGTCTCCCAGGGCTACATGAGGATACAGAAATGCTAAACATTAAAAATGAGGAGTTCCCTGGTAGCTTAGCAGCTAAGGACTTGGCACTGTCACTGCTATGATGTGGGCATGATGGCTGTCCTGAGAACTCGTGCACGCTGTGGGCTCAACACCCCTGCCCCCCACCACCCACCAAAAAAAGAAAGAGGGAGTGATCCCTGGCCTTGATCAGTAGGTTAGGGGCCCAGCGTTGCCTTGAGCTGTGGTGTAGGTTGCGGACTTGGCTTGGATCCCATGTTGCCGTGGCTATAGTGTAGGCCAGCAGCTGTAGCTCTGATTTGACCCCTAGCCTGGGAACTGCCATGTGCTGCAAGTGCGGCGCTAAAAGCAAAAAAAAAAAAAAAAGGACGAACGAACGAAGTCTTCAGCTCTCCTGAGCTCATACTGAGATTCTATTTGTGTGTGTTGGGGGGTGGACATTAAACATTATTTAATCTCAGGGGAGGGGAATTGTTTTTCCCCCAATGACCTCTAAAATCAACATTAATCTTATTTTCTAGTGCTTTTTGTAATACTGACAATGTATGCGGTTTTTCATTTCTTTTCAACTGAATAAGTACATGATTCTATAGAGATAAATTGGGGAGGGAGGGAGGACAATGAAAACAAATTTAAAGCTTAACTTGGGAGGAATGGGAGATGGCCAAGTCCCAGTGAAGCCAGGCTGGGGAACTTACCGCTTCTCCACACAGCTGTCCATCTTCTGGGGAGGAGGCCACCTTCTCCATCACTTGAAGGGCTCTGTGGAGGTAGCCTGGTTGCCAGAGCAGCGGCATGTTGCAGTACACAGCCCTCAGCCCTTGCTGCAATTCTACCTTCCCTGCAGCCAAAAAGAACAATGAAGATGGCTCAGCCGCGGCTTCCTGCTCTGCCTGAGACTGAGGACAGGAAAGCACAAAGGAACGGTCACTGGGCAGTGGCAGAAATGGAGAAGGACTGGTTCAAATCTATACCAAGAGCTTCACCCCAGCCAGTGAAGAGGACACTTCAGATGGATGATGGAAAATGTGGTAAAATTCAACACACTCTTGTCAATATAAAGCTGTGCCAACTTATTTTTCTTCTTTTTCAACTTGGACTGCTGGAGATTATCATGAGGAATATGACTCACAGGGCTGAGGGAAATTTAGAGAGGTTGCTACATCTGCCTCTTAAATGGAACTACCTTTGTAAAACAAGTCAAACGACCAAAATATTACTTTTGTTTCAAGAACAAAATCTTCCAAAGAAAAAGAAATCCTACAACTTTCTTACAGCGAAAATCTCGCCCACATCTGACAACGCCCCTGCCAGGAAACATTTGACATTTTTTAAAATGTTCCAAAACATCCCATTGATTGTCCTAACAGGAAAAAAGAAAAAAACGTGTATTACTTTGCTCTTCTTCCCTTTATTTGAGCTTCATCAGTACTTAAATCATATAGTCCTCCTCATCCTTTCGGATCTCAGGACATGAATGTTTGTGCTGGTTTGAGATATCAACACAAGTGGAGCTTAGGATGTGGCTGGCAGACAGCAGGGTCCCCAGATGGGGGCAGGGGCTGTCTCTGGATTCCTAGGGAACAGAAGTCCTCTCCACACTAATGACCGAAGTCACCTTGAGCTGCCAGCTCTTAAGTCCACCTTCACTTATCTTTCCCGGGAAGGAGGATTTGGGAAAGCTGTAGTGGGACATAAATAGACAAAGCTCATCAGGTGACAGCTAATTTTAGACCTTTAAGGTGCTTGGGGCTGGCTGCAGTCACGTTCTGGGAAGCTGCTTCTGTCGGAGGTGACTGAGGCTGCACAGCACATGATACCGTGATAGCAAAGAGCTTTGGATCTGATGCTGCCAGAACCAAAGCACCCAGGACTCTGCTCAAAACCAACAAGGTACCTATTTCTTAGCCCTGATAACTTTCTGGACAATCCATGCACTGTAACAGTCCTGAGCAGCTCACCTGAGGGCAAGGGCAAAAACATTTAAATCAAGAGCAAACGTAGATGGCAAATAAAGAGAAAATGATTTTTCAAAAGAGCAGTCAACTCTTTTGTCGGCCTGTCTAATAAATTCTGAAACTCCTCCGAGTCAGTTTCTATCAGAATTAGCCTCCAAGAATGCCGCACACATTTTGTCGGTGAAAATCAACTTGAAAAGCAGCCAAACTGGTCTAACTTGGATGATTTTCAGAAAACAAAGGTAATTATGTAAACACAATGTACGATCAGGAAAAGGTGCTTCTCAAACACCTATCTACTTAGGAGACCAAATGGAAGGGTAACGAAACAGTACCCAGCAAATAAAACTCTGCAAATTGGGACACACTTTACGCATGTTGAGGTTCAACGTTATTCGTCCAAGTTCCACACAACCCAGGTGCCGGGGCCACTCCTCACAAGGCTCTGCTCTCCCGGCTGAGTTCCATGTGACTGAGGCTCTAAAGCAAAGCCAGACCCCCTGCAGGGTACAGTCACACTGCACCAGTGAGTTCCCCTCCGCTCTCTCAGTGCTACTGGAAGTGCCCTCTGAGCATCTCTTCCCTCACCAGCAAACGATACCAAGGGTATGCAGTCATCACCAACTCTTAATTTCTTACCTCTTGGACTTTAGGTTTAAAGAGACAAAAAGATCTTCGTTACTGCAGTTGCCGTTGTGGCTCAGTGGTTAACAAATCCGACTAGGAACCATGCATGAGGTGGCGGGTTCGATCCCTGGCCTTGGTCAGTGGGTTAAGGATCCGGTGTTGCCGTGAGCTGTGGTGTAGGTTGCAGATGTGGCTCAGATGCCGCATTGCTGTGGCTGTGGCATAGGCTGGCGGCTACAGTTCTGATTAGACCCCTAGCCTGGGAACCTTCATATGCCGTGGCAGCAGCCCAAGAAATGGAAAAGAAAAGAAAAAAAGATCTTCGTTACTAATGGGAAAGATTCTATTGGCTGGTTTTCTCAAAAGAGGGCCAGATCTTTCCTTTCTTTATCCCTTCCTCATATTTGTTACCACTAAATATAAAAGACAACTGTCAGCGGAGTTCCCGTCGTGGCTCAGTGGAAACGAATCTGAGGAGGAATCCATGAGGATGCAGGTTTAATCCCTGGCCTTGTTCAGCGGGTTAAAGATCTGGCATTGCCATGAGCTGTGGTGTAGGTTATAGACATGGCTTGGATCCCACGTTGCTGTGGCGTAGGCCATCGGCTACAGCTCTGATTCAACCCCTAGCCTGGGAACCTCCATATGCCACGGGGTAGGCCCTAAAAATACAAGAAGAAGAAGAAAAAAAAGAAAGAATGCTGTCAGAACTAGTTCTCACGTGGGAGTTCCCATTGTGGCTCAGCGATAACAAACCCAACTAGTATCCATTAGAACGAGGGTTTGATCCCTGGCCTTGCTCAGTGGGTTAAGGAACTGAGTGTTGCTGTGGCTGTGGTGTAGGCCGGCAGCTGCAGCTCTGATTTGACTCCTAGCCTGGAACTTCCATATGCCTCAGGTGCAGCCCTAAAATTTAAAAAAAGACCTAGTTCTCACCTTGCCAGCAGTGACAGGTTTTAGAAGCTTCTTTACTGTCTTAGGTGATACCTCTAAGTCCATCAAGGTCTGGTGTTATGCTAAAAGGGAAAGCTGCATTGGAGTTCCATAGCAAGTTTAAATGAAATTACAATTTTATTGTGAAGCAGAAGAATGCATCAGTTCCATCCATGAAGAACCATGTTTGTAAGGACCACTCGCTTACCAAGAAGTGCATAGCCATACAGCTGGGAACTCAGCCCCACTGAGTTCTTTTGCTTTAGACCTGGGAGTAACAGGGATGCACCAAAGTTCCTCTCCTCTTCCCACTGCAACAGAATATACCAGGTCATGGTCCAGCCAGGCAATGCATACCATATGCAAAAATGTGGTTTTTCATGACACAGAGGAAAAAACAACACATTCTAACACTAAATAAAAGAAAGTAACAAAGCTAAAGATACATTATAATCCCAATTTTGCAAGCAAAAAATATTTAATTTTAATGAAAAATAGGGAATAGAAATGCCCTATATATGGAGTTCCCTCATGGCTCAGCGGGTTGAGGTCACTGCTATGGCTCTGGTTACAGCTGTGGTATGGGTTCGATCCCTGATCCAGGAACTTGCTCATGATGCTGAGTGCAGCCAAAAAAAAAAAAAAGAAATGCCTTACATGTTAACAAATTTCTGGGCAGTGAAATTATGAGCAATTTTGGTTTTCTTCTTTGTACTTTTCATTATTTTCCACATTTGGGGCAGTGAGTAAGAGTTCCTTTTACAATCAGTACACTCTAGATCAATGCTGCCTTGACACAATCAATAAGATTATCCATGCCGTCAGCCCTGTATTCACTGACATTGCTATGACATGGAGAAAACTTTCTGAATTTTAAACAGTTCAGAAATAAGACTCCTACTTTACAGTGTTAAAATAAATACAACTATTAGGCTGCTTTTAGATAGATTTATGCCTCTCAAAAATAAATTAGGCAATCAGAAACACTTAGTGATCATTTCTTTCAACCCAGGGTGCAAAATTACACTTTAATAAAAATTGAAGCCTTTGGAGACTTGGGGGAAAAAAAGGGCAAAAATACAAACATTGCTAAGGTTGCTGCAGACTAGCAACAGCTGTGACAGGCAGAGCGGGGTGCTCAATGGAAAGGCAGGCCTAAGGAGAGCCTTGACAATGCCCCCAGACAATGAAAGCTGTGATGGGATGGAGAGCACATGTCGTCAGCCTGAGCCTTTGTTCTGGGTTGGAAATAAAAAAGGCAAAGCTCAGGTAGCCCTGCACTGGTGGAAGAATGAACAAGCTGTGCGAGCTACAACTGCAGCCAGGTGTAAGCGAGGCACCCCAGGTGTTAATGGGCACCCGGACCTCTTTGCTGGGAATGGCCTTTGTGCAATCCAAGCATAATTTCTTAAGGTTTTTCTAAACTTTTAAAAAAGCAAAGATCTTGGGAGAAAAACAAAGCCTCCCCAGGAGCTCCGCAGCACAACTGAGTAAGAGAGCTGGTAATTAAGGACCAGGTCACTTCACTTCCTTTTCAAAAGCAAATCACTCAAAGGCTTGATTGTCCCCCACATACACTGAATGAAAAGGGCCCCCCCCCGGAATAACACATAGGGAGCCTTAAAAACTTTGTTTCTTTTCTTTAGGAAAAACATGACCTATAGTACCAGGACTCAACAGGGGCTAAAAGCCAAATGAAGGGCATGCCTGCTGTGCCAGGACCTAGCAGGGGTGGGGCTGGTGAGTCTTCCAGAAGGATTTCTACAAAGATGAATGGAAATGAAGCAATGGATGTCTCAGAGATGTTCTGATGACTGCTGGGAATAATACAACCACTGCTGCTTATATGAAAGACTATCAGTGTTAACATAAAATATTAGGTCTCTTCCAAGCCTGTAACTTACATTGTATGGACTATTATGGACTAAATCTGGAGCTATTCACCAGAGTCCTCAGGTTTTCTCATTTCAGGCTTCTGCTTCTCGCATGAATACAGAGCAAACCCTCAGGCTCCCCTCCCCTGCTTCCACTCTTCATCTCAAAACACTGCCTACTCTCGCTGTCTCTTTTCTGCACCTCTGACTCACTCCACAATCCACTTCAATTTGGTTTCCTGCCCCATCATTCTAAGGTGCTCATGCCAGTAAGGTTCAATGCACTCTGCAAAAGCCCTCATCTGACCTGCCCTCTCAGGAGTGTTCTATACGTAGACCTCCTCCCCCCACGGTGTTTGTTCCAGTACATTCCTGATTCTCCTTTTGGCCTGTGCATCATCTGCAGACATTTACACGTGGATGTATACAGAGTACAGCTCCGGTCCAGATTTTTCCATTAAGATGCCAATTTCCCTTGTGAAATCTGTCTCAAAAGTATCTCAAAATGCAACACATTCAGAGCCAAATTAATTATTTTCCTTATCAAATCAAGTCTTTGTAATGTACTTTGCAGAGATGCAGTGACCCTTAACTCAAGAACTACTTCCTTAAGGAAGAAGCTTTTCCTAACCTGAGTTTAGAATACAAACAAAAACTCCCTGCCATACAGGCTTTTCATAGATGATATCTTTGTAGTGCTCACTACAGCAAGAATTTTATATTTGCGTATTTGCTTGGTTTGTTTTAAATATCTGCATACTTCTTAGATGTAAGCAGGAAATGTTTGATCACCACTGTATAACTAGCACTCGGCAATGTATGGAATGTAGTACTTGCTCAATATATATTTAATGAACTAATGAACAAGAGGTATGCCGTGGGCTATGACACACTCATCTTAGAAAGACAGAACACACCACACATTTTTAAGAATGGAGACCGGGCTAGATGATTTCTTCAATTCCTACCCAAAGTAGTATTTTTGGGTCTGGAGGGCTAGGCTGCCTGGCTTTACCAGGCGGCTTCATCACCTCCTAGCTGGGTGGCTATGTAACACCCTGGTGCCCATCTGCATGGAGTTGTGGGATTAAATGAATTAATAAATTTAAAACACCGGAAGCAAAGCCTGATGTGAAGTAAGTGCTATTTAAGTATTATTGTTGTTATTATTACTGTTGTTATTCTTAGCATAGCAATAAACGATGACTAAATATCCTAACCTAAAAGATGAAACCAAAACCTGGTGTTCTGCACTGACCCAGAGTCACCTTAGAAAATAATGACACAAATTAAACCACCAGTACTTAATACCTGAGGTCATGGGCAAAGCTAGTTGCCTCACTGCCTCACTGCTATGCCATGTCTGGCTCTCAGTGACTATCAATTACCCGTTTCTGAATGTCTAAGGTGCACTCAGTGTAGCTCAAGTTTCAGAATGTACATAAAGACTTTTCACTTGAGATTCTTCCAGGTGGAGGAACATCTAGTTTCAGCCTGTTAGAACCCAGTACCTAAAATGTACAGAGCAAATTCTCATTTCTGCTTGTGCAGAGTCACAGGGCTGCACGCCACTTATCTCTGTCCAGATGCTGAGGGCAGGCGTTTCCTCTGGCCACCTCATCCTCCCAAGCAGCCGCTGCTTGCCTCTTCTAAGTACTGCTCTCAGTACTGCTGTGAGGTAGCTCACTTACACTCAAGTCTGTCTTCTCTGCAAGGCAGTGGTACAAAACATAGAGGGAGAGGAGCTGGGTGGAAGGGACTTCAAAAGCTTCTTGCATCATGATCTCAAAAACCACGGATAAAGCATCTGGCAAGAAGATCAACGTAAAAACGAGAGGAAATTAGTTTTAGGTAACATCATCAAATCTGTATTTAACTACAAACACTCTTTAAAAAAAAGTGGGGCATGACAGAAAAATAAACAGAATTAAGAAGTTAAGAAATGTGAGCTCTGATCCTAGTTCTTCCACACACCAGGTCTTTCCCAAATCTTTAGGTTCTAGTGTACATACTACCACGTACTGAATAAGGTGCTACTGCACCACTGTCCTCAAGGGCACTGAATAAATCAATTTCTCTCAATCTCGCCCAGTATCATCTTGATAATAAGAAAAGACCATTTGTACCATATATTTCTCAAAAGATTGTTGGACAGTCCAACAAAATAATACATATGAAGATGTCTCATAAATTGTGAAGCAAATTTAAGGCATCGTGTCCGTCAGCTGGAAGAGCTGAGGAATTCAGAAAGGAGGCAAATGTATTTTCCAGGTCACCCTGACAAGTAGAGAGGGGGTGGTGCTGACTGTCCTACTGTATGTTCTGGAAACTTCTCCCTGTTTGGCCAAAAGAGGACAAGTGTTAGAGACAATTCTAAACCCCAGGTGTTATTTCAAAGACAGAAAACTGATGACTACAACAAGGACCATCAGGCTCAGTTTAAAAGAACAAAGGAAAGTCTTATTCACAGGGGTTATAAGTCCCTGAGTGCTACATGTAAGATATTTGTTTTCACATGAATGCTGATCATAGGAGACCAGATCTTGAGCAAGGTCAAGATTTATTTCCCCTCAATATTTCACAACAGAGGTGGGAGCCAAGAAAATCAAATTCAAACACTTTCCTTTAATATTGGTTGCTAAATTATAGAATGTTACTGTTGGTTTAAAATATGGTGCCTGCACATAATGCAGGCACAAGAAATATTTGTGACTGGACTGCTCTTTTAACCAATTTTTTTGCATACACTCATAATTAATTGAGGACTCATATATACCCATAATTAAAAAATAGTAACTTATAATTTTGACTGTTCCTAGTCAGATGATTTTGTATGTGTGGTCATAGTTCTAAATGAGGCCACAGGCAAGAACTGCTATATTCATTTTGCAAACGGAGAAGCTGAAATGGGAGGCAGACCAGGGAGTCACCTAGTGTCAGTAGCAAGATAAGAGCCTGGAAGAGATTTAAAAAAAACACCCCTCTCCCTCAAACAATCCGATATTTTAAAAGAACACAAGGATCCAGTTTAAAAAAAAAAAAATCTCAATTTTGTCAACTGTTCATTACTGAATTGAAAATTACACATGAAAAATAAATAACATTTAATTTATAGTCTTCATTTCAGTCAGCTTGGGAAGTGAAATTACATTGACCTGTATAAGTAATTTTCTTTTTCTCCATGATTTATGTACTTTGATATTCCCTACTAAACAATAATACAAAGTATATTTTGTAAATTTTTGATATAAATGATAGTAATCTTCAAAACATCATTTTAAAAAATCCTCAATGTTAATTAGTCATTCTGAATTCAGGAAAAAAAACAAGCTCCTTCCCACATACCCTTTAAAGAGAGAGTGAGGAGAGGAAACTTCTACTACATAATTTTCCAGTGATACATGAATAAGGATTCTTATATCTGATGTTCACAGAGAATGGATTATGAAACATGCGAATGCTAATTATCTCTTAGTTGAATTCAGGAAATACTTGTTTAAAACTGAGAAAAAAATGGACAAAGGATAATTAACATTTCAAAAAAACCCCCACACAGTACATATTCTTTGGTCGTCAACAACTGCAAGCCTTCGGAGAGAGAAGATAAAGCAGAGAGAGGTCCCCAAGCCGCAGGCTCGTCACTGAGTAATGGATGCCATGGGAAAGGCTGAGGGTGCCGGTGTGCAGAGATGAGGGGATGTAACCCAATGACAGGAATCACAGGTGTCAGAAAGGCATAAATGACCCCCACTCCACAGCCACATCCCTGGGGTAGTGACTATTCTAACGAGGTGGCTTATAGCTCCTCAGAACCAAGGCTGAGGATGAAATGGTGGGAGAGGAAGCCAGTGTGTGGCCTCCTCTTTCCTTCTTCAATGCCTGCAGAGCTGCAAGCTCAGGCGTACTGTTCCATCCACAGGAGACTGCCAAGGCTCCACTGTGGCTCTGTAGGGTCTGCCGAGACCGCATCTTTCCTTGGCCTCCCTTACTGTTGCCGAAGTTAAGAGCCACTTGAATTTGGCAGGGTCAGAGAATTTGGCAGGTAAAGAGAGGTCAGACATCACCAACGCACTTTTTTTTAGAGATGGGGAAACAAGCCTGAGGAGGTGAAATGACTTCCCTTCATAGCGAGCATACTCCTCTTTCCAAGAAAAGTTGACAGACTTTATAGTCACACACTGCACACACTATAACAACTGTGATTTGAATGAAACAAAGCTAGCAAATGGTCTTTTAAAAAGTCAAGCTAACAGCAGAATTAATATAATCTTAACTCGCCATGGAAACTCCGACAAGGTGTATTGCTTAAATTCACTGTCCTTGGCCCAAAGAGACATGAACAAATAAACTCGAGAAATTCAGAGGAGAAAAAAAAAAAAACCTGGATATGATTCAACTATCTGTTCTTCTGGTATGGTATATCTATTTTTGACTGAAAGAGTGATGTTGGGAGCTCCATGGTGGTCTAGTGGTTAGGATTCAGTGCTTTACCTACCACTGTGGCCTGGGTTCAATCCTGATCTGGGAACTGAGATCCCACATGAAGCCATAGCCAAAAAAAAAAGGGGGGGGGGGAGAAGAGAAAGAAAAGAAAAACAGAAAGAGTGATATAGAGAGATGTCATTAAGAAATTTTAAAAAGGAAAAGTGCCTACATTTACCTCCCTTTGGGAGCTGAAGATCCATCATAAACCAGCCCTGAGTTTGGTTTCTTACCTTTGTAATTTTCTTTCTTTATGAAATAATCCATCAGTAAGTTAAATGTATAGTTATCTGGGAAAATGCCATATTGGACCTGTAGTGAAAACAAAAATAAAAGTAAAATAAGAGAAAAAATAATCATTTAATTCAGTTTATAATATATGCCTATGTGTTATTCAGGAAAAAAACTTGCCAGCATTAGCTTTAAAATATCTGAGTATCATTTTACAGCATCTGTGACAGTGAAATAGAAGCTATGACTCATGCAGTTTGGTAACTGGAACTTTTGGTCAGGGTGAGAAAGTTCTAAGTGGGTGTCTGATATAAGACAACTGACATGTGAAAAATAAAGCTCAATTCTAACACCTCATCATAGCTAAAAAAAAACCCAGATCAAACCAAAACAGTAAAAAAACCACCATGCTCCACTGTTCAGTGATTCTTTTCATAAGGTATGAATATCAATGCAACAATGCACTCCCTTGAGAAAGCACACATTTATCACATCATGCAGCATTTTCTGGTCCTTAGACTGCTTTTCCCCCAATTTTATTAAGACACAGTTGACTAAGAACATTGTGTAGTTTAAAGATGTAAACGTAAGTGAACACACTATACAGACACTGCAAAATGATTACTACAATAAGGTGAGTTAACACATCCATCAGCTCGTAGAGTGACCATTTTTTGGTTGTGGGGCTAAGAACTCCTGGCAACGTTCAAGTGCACAACACAGGACTGTCAACCAGTCATCATTCTGTACATCAGATCCTCAGAACCTCATCATCCTACCACTGCAAGTTTGTACCCTCGACCGACATCTCCTCACTCCCCACACTGCCCAGCCCCTGGCATCCGCTATTCTGAACACAGCTCTGCTATGAGTTCAGCTTTAGATTTCACATATGAGTGAGATCATAGAGTATTTGTCTTTGACTTATTTTACTTAGCCTAACACCCTCAAGGTTTGTCTATGTTGTCTCAAATGGCAGGATCTCCTTTTTCATGGCTAAATATTTCATCATATGTATATACACACACACCCCTTCTTTATCCATTCATCTGTAAATGGACATGTAGGCTGTTTTTATGGCTTGGCTATTATAAATAACACCGCAATGAACATGAGGGTGCAGATATCTCTGAGACAGTGATTTCACTTCCTTTGGATAAACACCCAGAAGTGGGATTGCTGGATCATGCGGTAGTTCTAGTTTTAATTTCTTGAGGAATCTCCATACTGTTTCCCACAGTGGCTGCATACATTTACATCCCTGTCAACAGTGCACAAAGTAGCCCTTCTCGCCAGCACTTATCTCTTAGACTGCCTTTATTGGCTGTGCCCGAGGCACGCAGAAGTTCCTGGGCCAGGAATCAAACCTGCGCCACAGCAGCAACAGTGCCAGATCCTTAACCCACCGAACCAACCAGGGAACTCCTAGACTGGTTTTTCAAGACCCAAGAAACTTGAAGTTTTTACTGTTTCCCATGTGATTTTCATGCACAATCAAGTTTGACTACTAATGATCTAGACAGTGCTATATGTTAGTTTTAAATTCTTACTTTAGGAGTTTCCATTATGGCTCAGCAGTAATGAACCCAATCAGTACCCATTAGGTTGTGGGTTCGATCCCTGGCCTTGCTCAGTGGGTTAAGGATCCGGCATTGCTGTGAGCTGTGGTGTAGGTCACAGACATGGCTAGAATCTGGCATTGCCATAGCTGTGGTGTAGGCTGGCAGCTTGTAGGTCCAATTCAACCCCTAGCCTGGTAACTTCCATATGCCATGGTGTGGCCCTAAAATACATAAACGAATGAATGAATGAATAAAATTTTTACTTCAGTAGGATAACCGCTCACCCCTCCCCCTGCATCTGTTAACTGGCAGAAACAATGGAGGAATTTTTTCCAGTTATACCCACCACCTTGAGAAATTCTGATAAACCTGAACCCTAGTTGCAAATCACTGCTGAACTGAGTCACTATCACTAGTAGGCTGTACAGAATGCCACAGATGTGCTGAAAGGGGGAAAAAAAAAAGGTTAAAAGCCATTGTTTTAAAGGGCATGGGAAGTGTTTAAATTTATCAAAGCAGTATCCAAATCTTCATTAATCCCTGGGGCAAGGTAAAAACAAAATTTTTTTTTTTTTTTTGTCTTTTTAGGGTCACATTCACAGCATATGGAGGTTCCTAGGCTAGAGGTCTAATCAGAGCTGTAGCCACCGGCCTACATCATAGCCACAGCAGAACCAGATCCAAGCCGTGTCTGCGACCTATATACCACAGCTCATGGCAATGCCAGATCCTTAACCCAGTGAATGAGGCCAGGGATCGAACCTGTGTCCTCATGGATACTAGTCAGATTCATTTCCACTGAGCCATGATGGGAACTTCAAAAACAAAATATTTTAGAATGATAAATCATTTAAGATGGAATCTTAGAACTCAACTGGTCAATGATTCTCAGCCCTGGATGCAAATTAGAATCAACTTGGGAGCTTTAAATAGACACCAATGAATTATGAATAGGCAGAGCACAGAGGATTTTAAAGGCAGTGAAACTAGTCTGTATGAAATTATGATAGTAGATACATGTCATTACATGTCTGTCACACTCACAGAATGTACAACACCAAGAGTGCACGTTAATGTAAACTATGGACTTTGGGTGACTGTCATTGCAGGTTTATCAGTTGTAACAAATAGCTCACTCTGATGGGGAATCTGCATAATGGTAGGGCAGTGTATGTGTGGGGACAGGGAGCATATGGGCAATCTTGGAACCTTCTGCTCAATTTTGCTGTGAACCTAAAATTGTTCTAAGAATGAAATCTATTTTTTTAAAAAACATTCAAAACACCAGTGCCTGGGCTCCAGAAAGATCATTTAAATTAGAATCTTACAGGTGGAGAAAAGCATCTATGATTTTTAAAAACTTTTTTTTTTTTTTGTCTTTTTGCCTTTTCTAGGGCCACTCCCTTGGCATATGGAGGTTCCTAGGCTAGGGATCTAATCAAAGCTGTAGCCGCCAGCCTACGCCACAGCAAAGCGGGATCCAAGCCTTGTCTGCGATCTACGCCACAGCTCATGGCAATGCTGGATCCTTAACCCACTGAGCAAGTCCAGGGATTGAACCCACAACCTCATGGTTCCTAGTTGGATTTATTAACCACTGCGCAACAACAAAAACTCCTTTAAAAACTTATGTGATTCTAATGGGCAGCAAAGGTTGGAAATCACTGATTTAGTTCAACTCACTTGCCTTAGAATTGAAAAAACTAAAACCTAGAAGGATAAAATTACTATTTGCCTGAAGTTATGGGCAACTGGTGGAATTTATGGGCTTACAGCTTGTGTCTTCCCAAAGACACAAGAATCTTTTCATGGCAAGACTAGGAGAGGCAGAAAACGACAGAGACTTTTTTTTGCCTTTCTAGACCCTTCCTGTTTTGTTTTCATCTTTGAGTATAATCTGTGTCGTTTAGCACTGAAGTGAGGAGCAGTATTTAATCCATTCCTTTCCCTGGGCCCTAGTACTAGACTTATCAGTGAATCTGTTTATCTACTTCATTAAATTATAAGCTTTCCAAGGGTAAGGATAAGATATTTCTCATTTTTGCAGACAATGCCATACTCAATGCAAAATCTCAAACACAAACTGTCTGCAATGTATATTAAGTTAAACTGGGCCCAAGTCATGGAAACAAAACCTAAGAACAAAATTTTCTTTTTGAGTTCTATCATACAAGGCCCAGTGACACTACAGAAATAGCACACTTCCACAGAAAGGTTGTTAAAGTCTTGTTATGGGTCAAACTCGGACTGTAGCTTGAGACTCAACAATTCCATCTAAACTTTTGCTTATTCTGCGCTTAGCTTTACACTATGAAGGTAGTGAAGACTCAACCCTTGGGTGGAGTGTATAACACTCAAAGTATAGGGCATTCAGGCTTGAGGGAGCAGTTAGGCACTTAGGAAGAGATGTTTTGAATAATCTGGGAATTCTCTCTTTTCCCCTAAACTTCATCGAAGGAAACTAGGCAAGAAATCCAAGACTCAGGGATAGAGAATGAAATGACTACTGACAGTTCTCATGATTGGATTATCTTTTGCTTTTATCTGTCCATTTTTAAGTCACTATGCTTGGAAATATAGCAGTTACAGGAATTTTTATTTTTAATATAGTAATTAATTTATTGCCAGCTCCATCCTAAAAAGGATATCTAAGGGCAAATAAATTTAAATGTAATTTCCTTGTAATATTCTTTGCAGTAACTGTAATGGTGCAAAGACCACATTACCTAAACCTGGGAGAATAAGCTGCAGATGCCAGGAAACCACTCACCTTATTTTTAAGGGTGTATAAGGCTTTGTCCTGTGCACCATATTTTAGACACTGCCTAATCCACGTGTGGATAGTCCAATCTCTCAAGTACCAGCAGTTGGGGCTGTGTCGAAATCTAAATAAAGCATAAGAAGAGACAAAACTGGTATTAACTCTTAAATGTCAATGCCCAAATCCACCTTCCATCAGTAGGTCCTTCTCTTAGATATTCACAGATGTGCAGTCAATGTGATCATAAAAGTCATCAAGGCCATCAGTTAAGAAAAATATAAGGATAAAACATACTAACTATAAAGTCTGAAATGGGAAAGGGAAGGCAAAATAACTATTAAACAAAGACATAAAAATTTTACTCCTTACTTATACCTTCCAATTCAACATCTTCTTTTATTTAATATGAGATTTTCAAAAGATGATCTGAGGAAAATACTCTATTAATCATAGTGTTATATAAATCCATATTTCATTAGAAGATAGATGTGGAAGCTGATACTTCAGAAGCTTAAAATAAAATAGACGAGAAAGTTCCCTTGTGGTGCAGCAGGTTAAGGATCTGGTGTGGCTGCAGCTGTGGCGTAGGCTGCAACTGCAGCATGGGTTCAAGCCCTGGCCCAGGAATCTTCATGTGCTACAGGTGCAGCTAAAATAATAAATACATAAAAATAAGTAAATAAAACAGATAAAGCAAAAATGAAAACTCTAATAGCATAGCAATTCTAGAGGAAAATCAGCTTTTTTTTTTTTTTTAAATTTTTTGTCTTTTGAGGGCTGCACCTGAGGCATATGGAGGTTCCCAGGCTAGGGGTCTAATCGGAGCTGCTGCTGCCAGCCTACACCAGAGCCACAGCAATGCCAGATCCGAGCCCTGTCTGCGACCTACACCACAGCTCACAGCAATGCCTGATCCTTAACCCACTGAGTGAGGTCAAGGATTGAACCCGCAACCTCATGGTTCCTAGTCAGATTCGTTTCCGCTATGCCACGACGGGAACTCCAGCTTTGAGTTATATTGCTATTTCTTGTGGCACTAGGAGAGACAGGGACAATCTTCAGTAAACAAAATCAAAAAGAAAAAAAAAAAGCAAAATTTAGAATTCAGGCCCTCCCAGATCCATGATGATGCTGGCTTTCTCAGGGCTCTATTCCAGGGCTTTCGTCTATCTCCTCTTGCTTCCTACTGCTCTCCACATTTTTTTTTTTTTTTTTTAAGGGCCACACCCTCGGCATATGGAAGTTCCCACGCTCGGGGTCGAATTGGAGCTGGAACTGCTGGCCTATGCCATAGCCACAGCAATGCCAGGTCCGAGTTGTATCTGCAACCACAGCTCACAGCAACTCCGGATCCATAACCCACTGAGTGAGGCCAGGGATTGAACCTGCGTCCTCATGGATACTAGTCAGGTTCATTACTGCTGGGCCACGACAGGAACTCCTCCACATGGTTTTAAAAGACCCAAGCAGTCCAAGCTAAGCTGTATTCAGCACCAGTATTTCCACAAAGGAATGGAATTTAGAAAGTAACTCAAATGCTGCTCCTGCCTAGAGCTGGCACACACTGCTGACCCCTGAGCAGAGGTGGCTTCTCCTTGCTCCTGGGGTCCACGCCACAAGGCTGAGTGAGGAGGGAGATGGAGCGTGAGGCGGCCTCGTAAAGGCTTTTGCAAAATCCTCTATTGTTTATCTGTTCTGATCGGGATGGTTACTTAAACATCATCTCATGACTGCTGAAGTTCCTACCTTTTCTTTGATTATTTAGGAAGCAGATCAATCTCTGGATTCCACAAAAATGAAACAATTTTCTTAAAAACAAACAGGTAAGACAAAAACTTAAAGGATTTTGTGCCATATTTCGGAGTTGGGGCTACAGGCTAATACTGGTGTTTTTCAGAGGCTGGTTATTCAATCTGCCACCTGCTATTTCCTGCCATCTGGTATTGGGATAGCTTCCTGCTGAACAGGTTCTCTGTCAAAGGAAAGCTGAGAAAAAGAGAGTAAGTGAGAGGTAATATTTTATTTAGGGTATTTATTAGTGATCTGGTGAGAGATTTGGCAAAAATAAGATCTGAAAATATTTTATGGATTTAGAGTCATCTAGCCTTCTCCTTAGATTTGGCTGGAAATGTCTCTTTCACCCTTTCTTTCTCTACAAAATTAATCCCTTTGAAAGCAGAAAGATAGAAATGAATCAAATTATATTCAGGTTGAGCATGACCCAGCCAGAGAAAGACAGTGTATAAGTGCCTTAGATACTAGGTCTAATGCATACAGACGAAACAAAATATATCTTTTATTCACGCTTTCTTCCACATTTTAAAGTCAATAATTGAGCTGTTTTGAGCATCTCTCCCTGTTACTCTGGAAAAAATCTGAGATTTAAAGTGTAACAGCCAATTAAAAGTTAATTTTATTTAAAAAAAAAAAAAAAAAAAAAAAGGTCAAGCTAAATACCAAGTGTACTAGTCATGTGTCTTTGCTAGCCTGGAAGCTTCCTGGGCAGTAAGCAGGGGCAGTGGCTGACTCGCTCAATACTGATTCCTCAGTGCCTGACATAACTTGTGGCCCGTGGAGGGTTTTTGGCAAATAAAAATAGCTTCAATCAACACAATGTATTAAATGCAATAATGTACTGATCATTTTGTTAACTTCTATGGTATATATGAAGAACTGTAAATTCTCTGAGGCATTTATAATCTCATTACAAAAATAAGGTCAGTAAAACAATAATATGGGGGGGCATGATATATGCTAAAGATGCAAAGGGAGCTGCTAGAAGCTAGAGGTGTTTTTGGTAGTAGTGTTTGTTTGGTTTAGTCCATTTTCCTTTAAAAACAAACAAGCACATTAACAAAACAAATGTCAATTACCTCCTTCACCCAAGACTGTTTAAATCTCACTTCAATCTTCTGCTTTAGGATGTCTTCAATGACTACTAAATCTACTACTTTTCTTCTGGATGGACTTTAAAATAAAAGCACCAAGACCACAGCCAACCAAACACCCTTTTCTCTTATTCACGATCAACAGACCGTTTTTAGGCTTTGAAAAAGCCTAACAAAAATGAACAGGGTCTAGCTGTAGACTTTCGAAACTCACAAGAAAATTTGTTTAAAGCCTTTTGGGAACCTCCTGAGGCTAACTATAATACACAGATGAACAGAAGAGTCTCTTTTCCTGAAGTCTTTCCTTTTCACAGTTTATTTCTCAGAAGCCTAAAGGGAATGTCACTCAAGACTTCACATAACTAATATAATCATCTCTGCATGGCTGCCCTCTGAAAAATTTGTTAAGAGACTCAAATTATTCTTTAATAAGTTCACTCCCTCTCCCATCCTGGAACAGAGCTACTTACTGGGTGTGATCTCTGCTCTGTAAAACCTAATAATCCAGACACATAACCATGACTAGGGCATTTTTAACTAAGTGACAACATGAAATCAACTTAGGAATAAGAGGCAACATTTACACGTGATGTGTATTATTAAATATGCTGGCAAAAGTGCAATTCTTGCATTTTCTAGCCAGGCAACAAATAAATTTTGAAGCCCTCACCAGTATTAAAAAAAAAAGAAAAAATTAGCTCACAACTTCTGTAACTATCTAGAATATAAACAACTCAAAACATTGAGATACAGCCCAACTCTGGATGGTGAGTTTAAAAATTCGCTGTCAATGACTTTTTAAACAGGTCAGAGAGAAAAACTTGGGCCCTTTTTAGAACCACCAGTGGCAGGTAAGTCTCTGGAATGGGTACTTGCCTGGAACGATTCTGTGAGCTGCTGGACCAGCCTTCTCCTTTTCAGCTAAGAGAAAGGCAAAGAGACAAGAACACAACTAACACATTGATTTTTCCAAATTGCCTGCAAACAGACTGGCTTTTGTTCTCTCCTGCTCTGACCACCAGCCTGGCAGATTACAGGCAGCCACTGTAGGAGTCTCCACTGTGCCCCGTGCCATCAGCTGTTTGCTCACCTCGACAGAAGCTTTATTATTGTCCAGGCCTGCAGGCTGCCAAGCTAGGCAAACCGTGTGAGTGTGTAAAAGATAAACAAGAGCAACCCAAATAACCCCAACAATGCTTGTGCTCACAAAGGCAAGAGACATTTTGAGCTTCCTGCTTGTAAGATAGAAGCAAACTTAACGACAGTTCTAAGGGCATGAATGTTTCCTTGGAAGAAAGGAGGAGTACAAGAAGAAAAGAATGAAGAAATGTGCTCCCCAGCTCCCACTTGACTAGTTCCCAAAGCTGGTATCCCATGGCTGAAGAGACCTCTGCCCATGGAGCTCAGTGGGGTTTCCAGGTGAAGACAGAACTTGCTTAGGCCAATCAAAAGCAGGAACTGAGAAGCTTCCTCTCCTCAAAAATCGGGCTACATTCCAGACTTTACAGGGCATTTGCCAGCACTATTGCTCATTCAAGACTGATGTCACCAGGAAGGAAGGAGTGCAGAATCACAGGATGCATGACTTGGGGCAAAAGTCTTCAATACCTTTGAGGTATCTTAGAAGGGAAGAGCAGTTACATAAAGGAGGTCAAGAGTGAAAAGAAAAACACCACTTACTGTGATTACATAGAGGGTTCTTTACTGTATGCAGAAGTCATACGAGATTTCTTACTTGTGATCAATTTCATCAGTTCATTTAAAAAAAAAAAAAAAAAGTGCAACAGAGCCTTTTTTCCATGGGTTCAACTAAAGGTTATTGCTGAAGGCAAAAGTGGTGATGCTCCCCAGCTCTTTCAGTATCACAAATAAAAGCGCTCCTGGCTGAGCAGGGCTAATGCACAGATGCCAGGGCCTGGAGCTCAGCAGCTCCACCATTTAGCTGCAGCGCTGGCTCTTCCATGTGAATGAGCAAGCTTTCCACAACATTTATCTGATTATGAGAGCCACCATCCGCAAACATACACATGCAACTTCCCCTCCTCCCAAGTGGATTCTGTATCCTGTGGCAACGGGCTTTACAGATGGAAGCCTTGGTCCCTGAGCTGGGTAGACATGAAGATAGGTGAGGGGGCTGGGGTAAAGGGAGGACAGGGAGAATGCCAAAAGGAAAATACAGCTGGCTCCAAAGCTTGTAATGCGGACCTGGAATCTCATCAGTGAAGCAAAATGTATAATATTTAAAGGCTTGAGTATTTTCCTAAACTAGAACCAAAGAGCAAGAGGGTGTCCTGTGACTATTTAAATCAGAAGCTGATTCAATCATGGCCACCCAATTTCTTATTCTAGAAGGACAATTACTTTCTTTTGCTTCCTGCTGGAAATTCTGCTCTCATCAATCATTAGTTGTCCCCAATTACTACAAATAAAACCAAGTTTTGTCTTTTTTTTTTTTTTTTGTCTTTTCTATGGCTGCACCCATGGCATATGGAGGTTCCCAGGCTAGGGGTCTAATCAGAGCTGTAGCTGCCAGCCTACGCCAGAGCTACAGCAATGTGGGATCTGAGCAGCGTCTTCGACCTACACCACAGCTCATGGCAATGCTGAATCCTTAACCCACTGAGCCAAGGATCGAACCCACAACCTCATGCTCATGGTTCCTAGTTGGATTCGTCAACCACTGAGCCACAACAGGAACTCCAAAACCAAGTTTTGATGAGATAATTTTCTAATGGTTATTATATCTTAAGTGTTTAAAGGTGGGGGTTAAGATAAGAGCCTAAAATAGGAACTGATAATAAAGACATTGATATTATAGATTAAAACCACTTTTCTGCTTGAGACCCCAGATTGTTACTTTTATAAGAGAATTACAGGGAATTTTAACTTTCAACAATCCCTCCTGAGTGTGCATTGGGTGATGCATCAAGAGCAAGAACTCTCCTCTCAAACATTTTCCTCACGAATGCTCAGTTTGGCTAGTACATTCCCAGCGAATTCACTATCTACATCTGAGGTAGATAAAGACGTACCTTTTTTCTTTTTCTTTTTTATGGCCGCATCTGCAGCATGTGGAAGTTCCCGGGCTAGGGGTCAAATTGGGGCTGTAGCCGCCAGCCTAAGACACAGCCACAGCAATGCCAGATCCAAGTTGTATCTGCGACCTACGTACCACAGCTCTTGGCAATGCTGGATCCTTAACCCACTGAGCGAGGCCAGGGACCAAACCCGCATCCTCACGGAGACTATGTCAATTTCTTAACCATGGAGCCACAATGGAAATTCCTGCTTTTTCTTTTTTAAAAAACGAGGTTTACAAAGATATAATGTACAAGCAGTAAAATTCATACTTTTCAAGTGTAGAGGTCTGTGAGTTGTGACAAATGCATCCAGCTGTAACCGCCACCACATTCAAGCTATAAGAACAGTTCTATTGCCCCTAAAAATTCTTAATGTCTCCTTTAGAGTCAGTCTCTCCAGGGCTTGCTGGTCAATTTAGGCAAATTTTATACAGATAACCTCCTTGGGGGCTCTTTCTAACCCTAGAGCTACTCACCTTATAAGAGGAAAAGTAAATAAAGCAATAAAACTTTAATTTTAAATAGTTTATCATTTATATTCTGCCAATTTCCAAGTGAAAATTTGAAAAAATTATAACCCATTTTAAGAGGAGGTTTCTCTGAGTCCTACATACAGCCATTTGACATTTGGCATCCCTGTTTGCCATATTATAAAAAGAGTGAGAAGTCAGTAGATTTTGGGTAGAGAATAACACAGGCATAGAGTTTTGCAAATGTAAAGTGCTAAATAAATGCAGCACAATAACACATTTCTTGAAGCAAAGATGGATAACAGAGGAACGTGTTAGATACCAAAGTCAAAGTCTAAATTTGTCAGACCTAGAGCTTAAAAATGAGGTCACTAGCATTTCGCCTGGGATAAATATGACACATGAGAAATTACTCTAGTAGAAATACTCCATTTACCATGTCTACTCATGGGAGAAAAAAAAAAAAAAGCAATGCCAAGTGGGACATACATCCCCAAATTATTCTCTCTCTTCTCTCTAACCTGGCTGTTGTTCAGTCAGATCAATGTCTCTCAATCGAGGAGACATATTTTTCATTCGCCAAATATTTACCAAGTAGCTACTCTGTGCCAGATGACGTAGAGTCATCCCTGTGGGTCTTCTCAGTTTCCCCTAGTTTCAAACAAACTTAATGATGCTTTCTCTCCCTTTCAGATATGAAAGAAAAACACCTACAGACCGACTCTATGCTGTGTTGCTCTTCTTCTCTTGGTGTATAGGGAGGGGTTAGGAGTCAGTCAGATGAGGCCAGCTGTTCTTTGTCTGAAGTCAGCTATTTTTATCCGCCTCCAGAAGGTGATGCATGTGGGTAACAGGGGAGGATTATTTGTGGGAAGAACTGGAGAAGAAAAAAGTTAAATTTACAGTGATTGCTGAGGTTCCTCCTTGCAGTGGTCCTAAAAGCTTAAAATGTTTGTCTTTGTGGCCAACAAATGACCTGCGTGTGAAACTACATGGAAGTGCCTGGTGGGGCTTCTCTAGCCACTAGTAAGCTGGACACACAGGTTAGCTTCATGCCTGAGAGACAGTGGACGGCGAGGTGAGGCTAAAGGAGGGCCTTGGAGTTCCCATTGCAGCACAGTGGAAATGAATCTGACTAGCATCCCTGAGGACACAAGTTCAATCCCTGGCCTCACTCAACAGGTTAAGGATCCGGCGTTGCTGTGAGCTGTGGTGTAGATTGCAGATGCAGCTCAGATCTGGCATTGCTATGGCTGTGGCGTAGGCCAGCGGCTATAGCTCTGATTTGACCCCTAGCCTGGGAACCTCCATATGCTGTGGGTGCAGCCCTAAAAAAAAAGGGACATAAATAAATAAATAAATAAAAATAAAGGAGGAGGGCCTTTAGCATGGAACACCAGGAAGCTGAGCAAAACTGCATCCTGGAACCAGTCCTATTTATAAAAGCATATAAAGTTGTGGCAATTGGCTTGGGTTGGGCAGAGATATGGGAAATATTTTTGGTTTTCAGTAGGAAATCTACGTGCCATAAAGAGCCAGTTTGAAACAAGACACAAACGTTTTCTGATGTCTTCTAAAGTTTTGACTAGGAACTTCAGATACAACTTTTGCAAAATCATGAATAATACAATGACTAAGAGAGGAAAATCACATGTATTAATTAATCACAGGAGGCTGTACATCCGAATAGTTCTGAGGAAGGGGGAGGTGAGAAAGAAAAAGAAGGAACACAAAGGACTAGAAATCAAAATTTCTGGAGTATTCTAGGCTTAGCGAAGCTGTCAGGATAAGTCTGCCACAAAAGAAATGAGCAGGCAGAAATGCCTGGCCCAGGGGACCAAACACACCAACATAAAAGCAGGGAAGAATTAAGCCGGTGTTGAGCAGATTTACATGTGCTTTTGTGTGTGAGATTATGGATCTCTTCAGGAATATTTCTGATGGAAGAGAAGCTCAGCACTAATCTGGATTTCTTAAGAATCAGACCTTTTTTTTTTTTTTATTAAAGAAGAAAAGGATCTCAGTGTTTTAAACATTTTGATTCCCTAACACATGGAAAAGTTGAATCTATAAGGATTCTGTTTACAACAAAAGGTAAGGCTGGATTTACTTTGAGTTATACAACCTAAGTTCGTAGCTAGTTTCTATTTCTGTAACTCTACTGACTTCTTTATTAAGCCTTTAAGCTCTTAAAAGGCTGGGGACAAGTTACCTAAATTTTTGTGTCCTACAACAGTGGTTTGATGATCTGGCAATAGTGACTAGCCTGCTAAGACTATAAATACCAATAATGTATGTTGAAATCAATGAGTATTATTTATATTTGAAATGATAATCCACTTCTGGTTTTGAAGTATTATCATGCCTACAAACAGCCAGGAGGAAACACTACCTTCTCTGTACAAGGCCGGAGGAGATCAGAGATTTCAGAGTATGTGAAGTAACATGGAATCATTCTGGAAAACCACCCACCCCTCACTTCTTCCCCATCTCCTTCTGCACGGATTCCTTCTACATGGATTCTGCAACATGAGAAGTTTAGGGAGCAGACAAGCTGATGGGCGAGGGAAACCAAAAACAGGAGGACAGAAAACAGCATATGGGTTCAAAGACTTCCCCTAACAATTTCTAAATTAAAAACTTAGACTCCTCTCAGGATTGGAAGAGACTTTGAAAGCCATCTAGGCCAAATAAATTGGGGTAAGAAAGAAAAATTTCATATAGAATTAGAAAATCTGTAGTTTAGAGCTGGTAGGGACCTTCAATATCCACTGTTCACTGACCTATTTATTGAGAAGTCACATTTACCAAGCCCTGTACTGGGTGATGTGAAATTGCCTAGTCTAATTCTTTTACTTTCCAGATGAGGGAGGAATCTTGGTGTCTAATGAGATGAAATGATTTACCAAGATAAACACAGTTAACTATAGGACCTAAACCACACTGTTTACTCTTATTATCCCACTACTACCTTTTAATTCTTTTATTTGTAAGACATCTTTAAGAAGCATCTCTGAAGTTTGGCAAAGGTCTCTAACCTACTAAAAAAATAACTAACATCTCTTCTAAATTTAGAAGCAAAATCCAGAGGAAAATACTGGCTGTGAAACAGTTCTGGAATTGCCCTGAACTAGTTGTTTGATTTTGTAAAGTCACTTGATCCTTGGGGTTTCCTCTCCTATAACTGTAAAATGAAGAGGCAGGATTATCTAGACCATGAACTCAAATGTCTACAGGGCCCAGTTGGTTACTATGAACACATAGAATCTTGTACGATAATAGGTACAAAGCTCCTTGTATTATTATCATTATCATCGTGCAAAGTAGCTGCCTAGTTGCACAGTTTTTGAAAGTATACTGTATGGGTCAAACGAAATGCACTGGACCTCAACTAGATCAGACCCCTGAAACTTCTTCCAACTTTCATGGTTAATGACGCTGAAGAATAATACACCTAATTCACTCATTAAAATATCACACATTTACACATTTCTATTAAACCAGAAAAATGGCAGTGATACAAATAAGTGAATAGAGACTCGAAGATAAAAGCTACCATTCAGCCCACAACCGACTCTACTCAATTCCAATAGCCTCATCCTCCAACCAGGTGAATATCACTTTACTTAGTTCAGGCAGTCTACACAGATTATTATGGGGACAGGAGATCTCTCAAATGGGTATCTAAAATTTCAAGATGAAATGATACAATCACTAAATTAAATTCAAGGTCCTTAAAAGTAAAAAGTAGATTTTAACTAGCTATCAAGTTTTATAGGAAATAAAAATTTCAGCAATTGATCCTTTCATTAGTAAAGGATTTTCTGCTCAAAATGAATACTTCGTTGTATTCAATTTCTATCTAGAGTCATCCATTAAAGTAACTTTCCTATAAAACACAATTTATTTCATATGTTGCTATTTTCCTTTACTTCTTAAATAATTTACTGCTAAGCAGTCATACTCATCCAAACAGTTCACCACTATAACTTACTTATTTTTGGTATCAAACCCGTTAAGTGGCAATTCTTAAAGCAAAGACAGTTTTACCCTTTACAAAAGGGCGAGTGATATGGGAGTGGTCACTGGGATATTAGGGTATTACTTGCCAGTTTCTGGAACCACAGAAGGATAAATCATCTTATTGTAGCTAAAATAGGAAAGAAATTTGAAAGTTGAGGTTCAGATTTGTTAGCCCAACTGGTTTTCTGGAAGCTTTAATTTTATCAATCACCAAAACACCCTTATTTATACATGAAGGTAGGAGAATTAAGGTAACCTTCCTTTCTTGTACTGCCAAATGGTAAAAATCAGAAGGATGACATTTAATAAGCAGCTCCTTTTATTTGGCTCAAGCTAGCATCCTTGTACTAAAACCAAACTTTCAAAACATTATTTGGAATTGTACAAACATCACACACTAAGAAAATTCTTAAGAATGACCAAATGCAAACTTCATGCCATAGGAAGACTAAGGGTTAGAGACAACCCCTAATAACATGGTAACAGCCTTAATATGATCACAAATTTTGAATAGGGAAGAGTTCCTTAGTAATATTCCGGAAACAAAGGTCTAGGTTCATCTGTTCTGGCTGGCAAACCTTCCATACAGCTACCATGCTACAGCTAAACAAAAGCTCTTAGGCTGGCCCAGAAGGAGGGAATGAACAATTTGAAAAACATCTTTTACTGCCTGAGAAAATTTTTTTAAATGTCTGAAAGTGCCAGGAGAGCTGTCTCAATGGGACTGCAGGCAGGTTTCCAAAGTCCTCTGCTTTTCTAAGGATGAGTCATAAGGAGAGGAGAGAGCATCCTGGCAAAGATACAGCCTTTCCTCTCTGATTTCACCCTCCCTCCCGCCTTGTATTTAAAAAAAAAAAAAAAAAAAAAGCTTTGATGGATAACAGTGAATAGATTCCAGACAGGCTTAACTGAAGAAGTTTGAAAACCAGGGAGGCAAAATATCATGGCAGCATCCGTACTGTTAGCCATTGTGAGCCACAGACACAGGGAAGCATCTCCTGCATCCTAAAAAGGGCTGGGCCCACAATCATGTGTCGGGTAGTGGCTGTGCTTTGTGTGAGAGGAGAGAGAAACAAGCTATGAAATACCTTTGCTTCCCTCACTTCCTAAACATTACTAGCTCATATACTGAGGAATTACAGTGAGTTGGAACGGGCAGGAGCCCGTGCTTTATGAGTGCACAATAAGTGGAATTTCACTTGCAATAGATGTGAGCGATCCATGGGTACCTGGCTGCTACAATGCATGCAGCCTTCAGTGAATGGGCATAATTTTTCCTTCACTAACTTCAAACAAAAAAGCAAGGGAACTAGTTAAAAATTAAAAACAAACAAACAATAACATTAAGGAAAAACTGAATGTTGAACTAGAGAGAATACTTCTACTGCTGAACCTATACAGACTCATTTATTCAGAACGGAGCATCTGGCGAGGGCAAAGCTGCTCTTTTTTGCATGGGATCATCATTACCTACTATGAATCAGGATATTCTTTCTGCTGGGCACTAAGTGACAAAGATAAGCAAACATACTTCTTGCCTTCAATGAGGTTAGACTGGGATTATCAAAAACCAAGTATTTTGTGAGCATCTAAAACAAGCATAGAGGGTACTTCTTAAGCATAATGCAATTCCTCATTTATGTAACATTATTTCCTAACACCTTGGTATAAATTTTTAAAAATCAGCTCTCAATAGAAAAGTGAATAGAATTTTTCTCCTCTCTTCCCAGTAAATAATCTGTCTTTTCTTGTGTTCTTTTTTCCATATTAAGAAGAATAAATGTTACAGGGAGAAAGTTGTACCCTCCTCCTCCCACATTTCACAGGAGGAAAGTTGGTGTCCATCATTCTCATGCATGATTTCATACCTTTATTGCCTGTGTTGAGTGCTTTAAGATACATATATGCCTTTTTACTCTGTATTCAAGGGACTTTCTGATAGAGAACTGGGCCGAACCATACTAATGTGTGCTTCTCCAGGGTAGGGACAGAAACAACGATACTTCTGCTACCTCAGGCACAAGGGAGACTCAGGTGCCACTCTTAGTGTGGAAGCTAATCAGCACTGCCACCAGGAACATCCCTGCCAAGGTGACTGCTGCTCTGCATTCGATTGGAACCCAGCCTTGACTCATTCACTCACTGGTTAAATCAACCTGAGAATCAATTTTGTCATCTGTAAAATAGAGGTAATAATGCCTTTATCATTAGAGCACTAGGGAAATCAAAGGAGAAATAAGTATTTTGACAACTTTTAATCCTTTCTGGAACCAAGCAGAGTAGAAATATGCACACATACAAGAAATACTATCCTTACAGCCTACCTGCTACAGCACTTGATGGCATTCTGTCTGGTACTGCTCACTAACTGCCTTAGGTGTGTTCTTCGTGAGGCTAAGGCCTGTGGTGGAATTGTCTTTGGTAGTAGGGAAGTGGTTGAGATAAAAGATTTGGCAGCACACAGACCTCATTCCTATGTTACAACCCCAGGAAACTGACTCAAAAACCTCAGCATCCTAATTTGTAACATGTGAGTACAAGTTGTACCCACTTCACGTGGTACAACTCTGGATTGAAATGAGGACTGAAGACAGAAGACCTGTGACCTGCTTACTGCAACGGCTGCAATGGCACTGTCACACAACTTGGACAGGATGGGCACAATGGCCATGTGCAGAGGGCTGAGGACTTACATGTGAGCTCTGACAGCTACTTCCCTCTACACGGGACTGACATGCACAGGCCTGGGCACACATGAGCAGCAAAGACCTGACTGCTCTTCGCTACCTGGGATGGAACAGAAGAGGAAGGGCTGTCTCAGTAAGAGAGCCAGGAGTCCCTTACCCCTCACTCCTCTAGACATGGTCTCAAGTGAGGAGCTGGAAGGCAAACAGAGCAGGAGAACAGAGGCTTTTCACAATCCCAAAGGCTCTAAGCTGGCTAGTACAGGGCGTGCCAGTCAGTCGATGACTGGTAGCAGGGTTTCCGATCTTACTTATAATAGAAAAAGGCCCAGGCAGGAAGAAGGGAGTTGGAAGGTGACCTAACAAAGAGTTAATTTACCCATTAGTGCTTCTGGGCCCTTAAGACTGGTTTTTACAAGCTTGGCAAGGCAGGGTCCCAACATAATAGTTTACACTGTGAGTGCTCTGTCCTAAAGCACATTCAGTGCCCAGCAGCCTGTGCTGGAGCCAACAACGAAAGAGTATGTACACCTACTGAAGATAAACGCAAAAGAGAGAGGTGCCACGTACGTGCATGACTCCAATCTGTGTGTGGGGTAAAACCCAGAGGAAGGAAAGAGCATCTATGGAGGACATGCCAGCAGCCATCTAAGCCCAGGAAATAAGGAAAAGAACAACAAGGCAACACATGTGCCTCTGCCCAACCCGCAACCTTTGCCATCCCCCAACCCCAGAGCAGCCAAGAATCCTCTTTCCCATCACTTTCCCACCATCAGTTACCCCAACAAGTTTAAGACTGAAAGCTTGCATTTCTTCCTCCTACCCGATGGAGCCATCAGCCCTTTCAGACAACCTGGACAAGGCAGCTGACAGCAGCCACGTGGCGGTAAAGGGCCACTGAGTTAACCGAATAGCTATGAAAAGCAAGCACACAATAGTTTTTCTCATTTTGAAAAACAAACTGGATACAACTAACCTCTATTAACTGTGTTTTACAATCCTGTGTTAAGATAGGTTCAAAAAATGAGGGAAGGACAGGGCAGGCTGTTGCTATAGTGACCAAAGATTTGATCATTTCTAGGATTTTTCTGTAATCCTGTGCAACCTTAGGCAAGTCTAATTTATTAGCATTATTTGAATTCACTATGTTTCTAGGAATGAATGAATACTTTAAAAAGGGTACAACATGCTAAAGCACTTTCATTTTTTGAGTACTCAGATTTCTTTTTTTTTTTAAATCAAACTGAAGGACAGCTTCCATATCCTGGGTCAGTTTGCACAAAATCTTTATTACTGAGAATGATGAGGAGAAGATAAAAATGAATAATAGCATTACTAATCAAAAAGTACTGAAGACTTATTTTCTAGGCATTATCATAAGTACTTTATACACACGTTCTCCTTTTTACAGAGTAGGAAATTGGAACTACCGAGGATAAAAATCTGCCACTCATAATGAATCCAATGCAGGTGATTTTCCCCATAGTGTTTGAAACAAAACCACTGGCTGGTGTTCAGCATCAGATGCAGTTAGTTTGCATTTAGACAGCCTGCTTTATTAAAAAAAAAAAAAAAAAAAAAAAAGTCACTCTGAGCACTAAACTTGAATTTGGCATGGCAGGAATGTAGCAATGAAGACGAAAGGTTCTTAAATTTCATCTCATGCCTTTGCTGGGGTAGCCTGGCAGCCTTATTTTGTTGGGGGCCCCCAAGAAACACAGGTCTTTTCTCATGCATTGGTCACTTTCTTCAGAGAGGACTCTCCAAGTCTCCTCCTGAGAGGCATAATAGGCCTTGCATCCTCAAGTCTAAAGTCTGTCTGCTTCAATTTTTCCAGAAAGAAAACCACCTGTATTTTGCAACAGACATTTCGTTGCTTCTTATGAAAAACCTCTCATCAATCCACCTGTTTCAATTCCACCTACATCTCTTCTTTGGGAATTGCCTGCTGCTTTTTATTTCTGAGCCTTTCTAGGGTCCTGCGGTACATACTGCCTTGCTTCCAACTTGCTCTCCTGCCAGCTTAAGTTTTATTGCTAAGAAGTTCGTTACCTCTTGTTCATCTTTTTTCTAGCTTCCATTTTTTTTTTTTTTTTTTTTTTTTTGCTGCTGTCTCCTCTCTTGTTCTCTTTCATAGATTTTTGTATTTTTTATTCTTCATCATCCTATTTGGTAGGGAATGGGGTTAAGCACATATGTTCAAGCTGCCATGCTTCATGAGAAGGCTTCTACAGGCTGTTTGATTTCTTTATGGCTGATCAATGGATTATATAACCTAAAAGCAATGATGATAAAGAAGATGTACTTGAACCATTTAAGTATATTTCAGCAGTAATATCTTTTGCTTAAAAAAGAAGGAAACATCTTGAGTGAGAGATTTAACATATCTGGATTTTGATTTTAATAAATTATGAAACAAAAGGCTAGAAAAGTCTGTAATAACCCTTTCAACTCTAATATCCTTTCAACAAAGGCCAAAAAGAAAGTGCAGTGCTATATTTTGAATTACCTGATCAATCTAAACTATTTTAAAAATATTTTTGTACACACATTAAGACCCAAGTACATGGATGGTATGCTAAGTGTTAAGAATGTTAACACCCTGGGGAAAAAAGCATAATCATGTGTAAGAACATTATTCAGGATAACTCTGAGCAATAAAAGATAGCCGACTCAAACTTGGCAAGTTCCTTTGTAAGAAAGTAGGACATTATGTAATACTGCAATAATTTTTTAAGGGATAAAATTTCAGCCATATTCATAGTACTGTGTTCCGATGACTTTTTAAAAAATGAAATGTTTTATCTCTATCTTAGAGATCAAGATGCTAGGCGAATGGATCTCACGTGATTATGAAATCAACACAACGGGAATATCTAACCTTGGCTGAAGCCCAGCAGAGCATCAAGATACTTATGAGGCAATGTCCCATGGCAGATTTGCACAAAGCCTGGGAAGCTGGGAACATATATCACAGCACAGCTTCCTGGGAAATACAATAACCACCCCTACTTACTACCTTCAGGTTTGACACAAAGCTAAAGAGCATATCCCCCTTCCTGGAACGCTATACATGGACCCCAGTGTTTTACATGGAGGGGCAGCTAGAGTCTCTCTTCTAGAGTGAGAAAAAGGTCAGAGTTTAGTGAATTCATACCACATTGCGCACTGTGGAGAACTGTTAGTATTACAGCATAATATTGCACATAATGCCACCTCTTCCTTGAGTAAATATGATGGAACTTTTCATTCCCTGTAAATGCCACATGGGATGTGATATTCAGGATTCACAGCTTTAGGTACATTTTATTTTGCACTAATTCAAGGGATAAAAAAGAGTTGAGTTAAAAATTTAACTTTAGTCAATTCAGGTCATTCAAAGATCAGGACTGTTGCCTTACTGATACGCTTAATCATCTTTTGCTTTCTGGTTACCCTATTCTTTTCTTCAGAGAAGTACCTGCTGCCAAGAAATATGAATGTCACTTTTATTTACTGAATCAGGGAAATCTGCAGGATTTAGTAGCTCTATAGAGAAGAACTTGTCTTTCACATTTAAATGTAATTTGTTTCTTGATACAGATTCAATATACACACTTACATCTGAAATAAGAACAGCAGGCATGAACAAAGAGCTAAGAGCACCCGCTCCAGATATAAACACTCATGGAATGTGATTACTTTACCACTGCCCAATGCCTATGCCTCGACAATTGTTTTCTCTTTACACACTTAAGATGACAACACACAGATGATGAAGGTATTCAACAGTAACAAAATCAGCAGCCAGTGTTTTTGTGAACTCTTACATTATTGCAGCCACTGTGCTAACTGCTTTCCAAATATTATTTCCTTTATATATTAGAATGACTCTATATAAGGTAAATACATTATATCCCCATTTTACAGATGAGGAACCAGAATATCAAACGGTTAAATAACTTCCCTAAGGTCACAAGGTTCATATGAAACAAGGCCAGGATTTAAATCCAAACAGGTTGCCTCCAGAGCTCTTGAGAGCTGAACATACTACCTGATACCACAAAGAGGTGATTTTAGGGGCAAAGTCCTTATTAACTTTCTACTAATAACTGGGGCTTCTGAATGCCCTAGTCAGAGTATCAACAGTAGAACAGGGGTCTATACCAATTAAGGTTACCCTCTAGAGGAGGAGGATTTGCCTAGAAAGCTTTGATTTGTCATTAGAGACAAAATCATTTGGTTTGAGTTGTAGTGAATGAAAGCCATTGTTGTGGCTCTCCTGATCCTGGAACCCAACATTATAAATAGATGTTCAGAAAGCCCCTCAACCCTAGTGTCTCCACTGTTATCCACTAATGACAATCAAGTATAATTTGCTATTATATCCTGTCAATGGCTATCTGTATCTAATGTCACAGACATGTATATCTCTATATACCTGATATACTCCATGAATTATGGAATTATGTGTTTTATTCCCTTACAGGTTGATATATTCTACATAAGAAAATGCTATCAAATGGAATAATATGCACCTTTTAGCTAAGAAACAGAGCTATAGTCATTCCAAAAATTTCAATACCTAAAAGTATAAACAAAAGATAAGTAAAAAAAAAATTAGGGTGAGCTGGTAGGTAGGAGAAAGGACCTGTGCTGACTCAGTGGTAAGGCAGCGTACAGTAAGAATAATAGAGAGATGGAAAGGGACTCTTCAAAGTTTCCATTCAATCCTTGCACTTTCTTCATTATAAACAAAGTGAGCTTGGAAATATTATGCAACTTAGCCAAGAGCTCTCTGACAATTTTATGGTGTAAATTATATTAACCGAGCCTTACTGTATTGCCCTCTCTCTTTTCTCTCAGCAATCCCAATACCAATAATTTGGCACTGCAGTGGGTGGAAATGCAGAAATACATGAGTGAGGAAGAGTGGACGCAGTTCAGAAAGAAGCCTCACAGAGAAGAGGCAACTATTCCATGTTCTATGAATTTAGGCATCGGGCTAAGTGATCTCCAAAACAATAGTCAATAATAATGTTCATTTCCCCATAAAATGTCCACCAGTTCTGTACTCAGCACCTCTATGCTGACTCACACTGTATTATCAGATCTCAAGAACAAGATGAAAACATGAGACTCCTGAAAGCCTAATGCATCCATCCACTGATCACTAGAGGACATTCCTATTTTTAGAAGATGCTGTGGTGTGTTCCCGTACACAACAACCAGACATGCCATTCTTATAAGCTTAGGATTTAAGGTGCCCCCTTAATTTCCTAAAGAAAGATAAATATAAGTATAGTAGATGTGCAATTATGTGCCATTTATATACCACTGATAGGAAGGAGAATCACCCATAAGGTATCCCAGGCCCCTAAAGCTTCAGCTTTTATTCTCCCAATTCTCCCAACCAATTCTACTTACAATTGTAATGATTTTTGGTGGAATTTCCATATAAATATACTCCATTACAAACAGCTATATACTTTTGGGAAAGTACTTTACCCCTTTTGATGTACTTTCCAGCTCTATAGATTTGATTATCTTGAACAACTCAAATAAACTCTGAATCTGTAATATAAGCATGCCTTTGAAGGTCTACACATGCTTAGACTATGTTGTTCTCGGTATACTAAAATGACTGCAGCCTATTTCCTCCCCATCCCTCCCCTCCGCCCCCCCAACTGATTAAGTCTTCTTTCTCTTCTCTCACTACGGGCTGCTAAGGAGAAAGTGACTACTCACTATGCCTGCTACATTCACCCACAATTCTGAATCAAGTGAATCCACTGAGCTGACTGAATGGTAGCTCCCACCGCGTCCATGTAGAATATGCGTGTGTTTTATGGGAAGTCTGTTTCAGAAGACCAAAATTTCATGTTTCAGGTTATGGTGGGGAAAAAAAGAATAAGAACTAGGTTTTTGTGACACTCCAAACACAGCAGTATTTCACTATTATTTTTATTTATTCAGTGAGGACTGGAACGGTGGTACTAAAGAAAAGACTTTTAGAGATGGCTTTCTCAATTGGAAGTTTGCAATTATTTAGAGTACTGGAATGTACTGCTTATAACCTGAGGATTTGGTCCACAAGAAGGTCAAAGACTTGGAGGGTTCCTGCGACCATAGTTCCTCAAAGATCAGAAGTCCCAACAAAGAAAGATGACATCAAAGAACTCTGACCAGAGAAAATGCAAGGAAAGCCCACACATCCAAGTGAAGTGTCAGTGCTGTTCTAAAATGCACTGATGTCTAATGTGCGATATAAAACCTACCATATTCTCTTGTTTTTAGAGGCTTAAAAAGCAAAGAGAAACAACAAATTGCATGCTTTTTATGATCTAGGCTGAATATGAACCATTTCCTCTTCATGATTTCAAGGACTAAAGACCTTAGGTGAAAATGTAGGTAATAAAAAAGCTTAGCTGCAGGTGACTATTGAATCTCCATCTTCAGACCAAATATCTCCCCCAGCTGAAGACCTATACATTCAGCTGCTTCCCAGACATCTCCATTTGGACCCCATACAGATTTTTTAAACACACCATGTTCAAAGCTGAGCATATTATAGCTACTCAGTCTTCCCATTTGCCTCGACTACGGGTCTTCAACATTCTGTATTCTTGCTCTCCGATGGTCTAAGGTGACTTAAGATCACTCAGATAACCTAATCCAGAAAACTCCACGCTCTGAATTCCACTACCAGACCTCCTGAAAATCTATTAGCCTCTGTTCTACCAAGTTAAAAAATCTAATTCCCCTAATTACTTTTTCACAAGCTCCCATTTGAAAACTTTTTTTAATTGCAAGAAGTTATCTTTTCTGATATAAATGTATCAGTTTTTATGTAAAATTAACATGTGATTTTTTCATGTAAAAATCACCTGAATTCTCACCACCTAGAGCTAGTTTTCCACTGTTTATTTAACTAATCCTCTAGTGATTTAAGTAATGATGGGCACTTTTCACTATTATAAACAAAGCTATAGTTAATTTTCTTGACCTATGTACAAATTTCTCCTTAGAATAAATTCTTTCCAAAAAGTACCAACTTACGTTCCGACCAGTTTGCTAAGAATGTCTGCTGCCATAAGAACGGGTATTGGTAAATTTTAAATCTTCCTCAAAATGACAGGCAAAAAGGATTTCATTATGTTATTTAGTGGTAAGGCTGAACAGCTTTTCACATGCTTACTAGTTATTTCCTTCCCTTGTTTCTAGAACCGCTTCTTAAACTTTCTTCTATTGAATGTTTATCTTTCTATTATTAGAACTTTTTCTTTTTCGGGCTGCACTTGTGGCACATGGAAGTTCCAGGGCTAGGGGTCAAATCAGAGCTGCAGCTGCCTGCTCTACACCACAGCCACAGCAACACCAGATCCGAGTTGCATCTGTGACCTATCCCCCAGCTTTCAGCAATGCCAGATCCTCAACCCACTGAACAAGGCCAGGGATCGAACTGACATCCTCATGGATACTAGTCAGGTTTTTAAGTGGCTGAGCCACAACAGGAACTTTAAATTATTAATTTTTTTATTATGATTATTAAACAAATATTGTAATTACTGTTTCTCATTTAACTTAAAGGCATTCTTATATTTTACTTTTAAAATTTTCACACTGTCAAAACTGTTGTGTTTTTTATTTTTTTGTTTGTTTTGTTTTTTTTTTGCTGCACCCATGGCCTGTGGAAATTAAACTGCCAGGCTAGGGATCAAACCCACGCCACAGCAGCGATCCCACCTGCTGCAATGACAAGACCAGATATTTAACCCGCTGTGCAGTAAGAAAACTCCTTTGTGACATGATTTTTGACATTTACATCATATTTAGAAATGTGTTCACGTGTCAAGATTACAAAAACATTTGCCTATTGTATTTTCACATATTTAGATGGTTTTGCTTCTTAAATTTGATTCTTAGATCAATTGGAATTTACTCTGGTATAAAGATACAAGTATGCTTTAAAAATCTCTTCACGTAACATATTTCTTAAGTAATATATCCAGTCTTTCAGGCATTGATGTTTGTTTACCCTACTGTTTTATTTCTCCTTTCTATCTACAGACTCATAATTTGAAGATAAATCACACAAACGTTTTGGCTGCTGTATTCCGAATCAAACAGGATTCACGGCAACTTTTATCATGGAGAAAAGTTCACCACAATATAATCAGAGAGGGAAGAGGGCTTCTCCTGCTCCTTATACCTAAACATTTAAAAAAATCTGTTTTTGTGCTAAAAACAGTAGAGATAAAATGAATATCCACTAAGAGAGAATGTAAAAATCACTGCATAATAAAATATGTACCAGATATAAAAGAATCTAGTTTTAACAGTCAAGCAGTCAAAATGTTGTTACACGTAATTAAGTGGTTCCGAATATACATGGAATGCCAGGCTGTGTTTCCAGGGCAACAAAATGCCAAGTTTCATATTACCTTCTGCAATAATTAACTAAATCATTTACATTTAAGTGGCACCTTCCACATGCTTCTGAAGATTGCTACACTGATGTAATTATAATGCTGGTCAGGAAACTGTGATTTTAAAAAAGTACCCACCTGCTACAGACGCATAAAAAAAAAAAACCAAACCTGTTAGTGCAATCCAGATGCTTGCTGTATTGCATTTTTCTACTAGATCATGAGAGAACAGTAAGGGTAGAAAAAATGAAATAAATACTTTCAGCAGCAGTAGCTCTGATACTTCTATAGTACTTATGAGTATGAAGGGGGAACTGATGTAATGCAATGTCTCTACCACAAAGCAAAACAAGGATTAGTTACCATAATTACCCATAACCTCTTTCCTGTCCACTGCCCATTACGTCACATTACCACGGCCTTAAGATAACAGAGATTTCATTTGTAGGCCATTTCTGGTCTGTCAGCAGTGGCCATTACATTGCTATATTGAGAAGGACTCTAAGGCTGAATCATGACAGCTGAAGTAAGTCCATGATCAAAGACGACTGTCTGCCAAGAGTAGATCTAAACTTCGGCAGGACACGTGTAGGTTATCTGCCATAACTACAAACTTTTTTTTTCTCTTTTTGTCTTTTCAGTGCCGCACCCATGGCACATGCAGGTTTCCAGGCCAAGACACCAATCGGAGCCACAGCTGCTGGCCTATGCCAGAGCCACAGCCATGAAGGACCCGAGCCACGTCTGTGACCTATACCACAGCTCACGGCAATGCCAGATCCTCAACCCACTGAGCAAGGCCAGGGATTGAACTGAGATCCCATGGTTCCTAGTCGGAACCGCCTCTGCTGTGCCACAATGGGACCTCCACTATAAACTCTTTTTAGTCGGCAAGTTCAAACACATATACCAATGCACACTATACTTGCTAACCTCTATTTGGGAAAAGCGGTATGGCACAATGGTTAAAAAGTAGGGCTTTGACTCTCTGGCATGGGTTTGATCCTATCACCAGCCACTTCCTAGCCTATGTGTGTTTTTAGGCAAGCTACTTAATTTTTTGATTCTTGATTTTCTTATCTATAGGGTGAGAAAAATAAAGAGTATCCACTGAAAACGTCGTTGGGAGACTCAGCAACATATGATCATTTGGTCAGCACTGAAAGGAAAGCTATTGCTAGTATCTCTATTCAGTGACTTTTTTTGTGGACTCATAGCTTCCTTTCTCCCCCTAAAGCCCCCAGGAATAGCACTCTGAAGTTCAACTACAATAGTTTAGCAAACAATAACCACTCACTGGATACTGTTGAATGCCAGAAGTACAAAGATAAATTCAACGAGGCACTTCTGGACTTACTACTGGACATTCCCTTAGAGGATGACAAGTGTCACAGGAAACCTCCACATTACCAGTCACGAACAACAGTAATAAACCAATTCCCCCAAACAAAAGGGGTGCTAAAAGCAAGGAGATGGAAGAAAAGGAGAAGGGAGCTCCCTCTTGTTGATGGAAGGGAGAATGAACATTTCATAGGAGCTCTCCCAGGAACAAAGTGACAGTTCTTCACGCCTGCCTCGTGTAACCTGTGTGATAGTGAACTTTATGTGTCAACTTGACAGGGCTACAGGATACCCAGGTATTTGGTTAAATATTATTCTGATGTGTCTGGGAGAGTGTTTCTAGATAAGATTAACATTTGAATCAGTAGGATGAGAAAAACAAATTGCTTCTTTAGTGTGAGTGGGTCTCCTTCAATCTGCTGAAATCCTTTTTCTTTTCCCCCTTCGGTGCATAGAGCACATATAATGGAATTCTGTTCAACCACAAAAAAGGCATGAAGTACTGATAAGTGCTACAAATGGATGAACTCTGAAAACATTATTCTAAGTGGAAGAAACCAGAAACAAAAGGTCACATACTGTACAATTCCATTTATATGAACAGTCCAGAACAGATAAATCTAGATGCAGAAAGCAGGCTATGGTTGCCAGGGGCTAGGAGAAGGGGGTAATGAGGAATAACTGCTTAATGGGTGTGGGGTTTCCCTTTGGGATGATGAAAATATTTTGGAACCAGATAAAGGTGGCTATTGCACAACAATGTGAACAAACTCAATGCTACTAAATTGTTCACTTTAAAATGGTTAATTTACGAATTTCATTAAAAAAAAAAAAGAGGAGAGAGAGAGAATGAGTGTGATGGGTTCAACTGTGTCACCTAGAAAGATACGTTGAAGTCCCAACCTCTAGAACCTGTGACGTGACCTTATTTGGAAACAGGATCTTTGCAGATATTTATTTAACAGGCAATTACTGAACATTTATTGCATATACAATCTTTTTTTTTTTTTTTTTGGTCTTTTTGCTATTTCTTTGGGCCGCTTCTGCAGCATATGGAGGTTCCCAGGCTAGGGGTTGAATCGGAGCCGTAGCCACCGGCCTACGCCAGAGCCACAGCAACGCGGGATCCGAGCCGCATCTGCAACCGACACCACAGCTCACGGCAACGCCGGATCGTTAACCCACTGAGCAAGGGCAGGGACCGTACCCGCAACCTCATGGTTCCTAGTCGGATTCGTTAACCACTGCGCCACGACGGGAACTCCCTACAATCTTTTTTTTTTTTTTTAGGGCCACACCCACGGCATATGGAGGTTCCCAGGCTAGGGGTCCAATCGGAGATACAGCTGCCAGCCTATACCACAGCCATGCAGGATCCATGTCGCATCTGTGACCTACACCACAGCTCACAGCATTGCCAGATCCTTAACCCACTGAGTGGGGCCAGGGATCAAACCCATGTCCTTAGGAATACCAGTCAGGCTCATTAACGCTGAGCCACAACAGGAACTCCAATACTTTTAAGGCCCATTGCTAATTATCAAGTCTCATTAGACAAAGTTTAATTCAAATGCAGATAATCTCACAATTTGATAACATCACAAAGCTAGGTGACTTGCGACCAATGTAAGCTAAGCGATGCAAGCTAAGTTATACCAGTGGGCAAGGAAGGGTTACTGCTGGCTGAAGTGATCTGAAATGGAATCACAGAGTCTGGACACTGAACATCTGGCAGATTTTTTTGGGGGGAGGGGGGGGCATCTGCGGCATGTAGAAATTCCCGGGCCAGAGATCAAACCCATGTCACAGCTGTGACCCAAGCCACAGCAGAGACAATGCTGGATCCTTAACCTGCTGGCAAACTTTTAAAAGGAAAGGAATGAATCCCCAGAGCAAGGGCAGGGTCCGATTTACAGATGAAATACAATTAATACTTGTTAAGCAAAACTGAATGAGCCAGGAAAGATAATTCCCATAAATGTAGGGTTTATGTTAGGGATTAGTGATATCTGGCTAGAAAATTAGGTTGGAACCAAATCATATAAACAGTCTGGGCAATTTCTGAAATGTGTAGCATCAAGAAAGGGAACGACCCTATGGAATGGAGTGGAAAGGCTTGGATAATCATTTTATTCCTCTTCTAACTTCTAATCTCTTAAATGATAGCGGACCTACTGATGACTGTGAGAACATATGAGTCACACAGTTTTATCACCTTAATAAAGAAAGTTCACTTGGACAAACGCCTCATAGTTATAAATAAGTGAATGATGATGTTCACCCTCTAGTTTACAAGTGGGGACTGTAAATCCAAGAAGCCATGAATACAACTTGTAAAACACAGCAATAGCCAGTGTCTTAATTGAAAAAGAAGCTAGATTCCATTATAAAAACCAAGATTATGACTTCAAGAAGATTTGTGACAGTAATTAATTTAACTGAGATTAAATATCTTATTTTAAACTAATGATCAGATTATTAAAGTGAAAGCAGGATTCTGATAAAAGTTTTTTTTTTTTGCCTGCACCCACAGCATATGGAAGTTCCCGGACCAGGAATTGAATCTGAGCATAGCTGCGGCCTATCCCACAGCTGCTGCAATGCTGGATCTGTAACCCACTGCATCTGGATGGGGATTGAACCCGAGCTGTTGCAGAGGTAACGCCAGAACATTAACTTACTGTGCCACAGCAGGAACTTCTGTTGATGGTATTTTTTTTTTGAAGGCTTGCTATAAATAAAATTTGAACATACGTGCTAGGAACAAAAATAGGAAACAAGTTAGAGCTTGATCTATAGATGATATTCCATAGGACAGAGCAGGGGAAGATCCAAGAATGTGGAGGAAGAAGAAGCCTCAGTTGAGAAGATAAAAAGTAAACCACAGATGCTAGGATATTAAAGAGAAATCATGTCAGGAGTTCCTGTCATGGCTCAGTGGAAACAAATTTGACTAATATCCATGAGGATGCAGGTTCGATCCCTGGCCTCGCTCAGTAGGTTAATGATCCAGTGTTCCATGAGCTGTGGTGTAAGCAGCAGACTCAGCTTGGATCCCGTGTTGCTGTGGCTGTGGTATAGGCCAGCAGCTGCAGCTCCGATCTGACCCCTAGCCTGGGAACCTCCATATGCTGCGGGTGCAGCCCTAAAAAAAAAAAAAAAAGAAGAAATCATGAAGAACAGAAAGGGGTGACAATTTGAGAGAGGACAATTTGAGAGAGGACATATGTCTATGTTATTCTCATAGAGTTGAAAGACATTAGGGCTAGAAAATCAGAGTCCGCATTGCATGCTTCTCCTATTTCTAAGACCCATACCTTCCTTTTTCAACCCACTCCTATCACGTTAGGAAGTGGGTATCTGTATCAGCTTCCCTGCAGGACCGCTAGATACAGTGTACACACGCCTAACCCAGGTAACCGAGTTGCATGGTAACCTTCAGTGGCTGGGTGTGAATGCAAATGAAGTCCCCAAAGTGGCACTGTGCACTTTTTTTTAGGTTTTACATAACTGCTGCCGACTCAGTTTTTAGCTATAGGCAGAAAAATGACTAAAAAAATGTTACTCAATTACAGGAGAGTATTTGGAAGGAGTATTATGGAAGGAGCCAGAAATGTGTGTTGCCATTAGGTTCATGAACCTTTCCTCACAGTAGAAAACATGCTGAATTTTATGGCAAAAGGGTCCCCAAACCTTCCCAAGTGGGGCTCAGAGCTCTAGGGAAAGCCATCTCGAGAGCAATGGGTGCCTCTTTACACCCAGATGATGCTTTAATGTTTCCAGAGATCTCTACACACATGAGCTGAGTGACACCTACACAATTTTCTATATTCATTTTAAAGATGATGAAACTGAGGTCAGCAAGGCTGTGACATGACAAGCATCAGACTATAAAAATCATTTTGGTAGAACCACATGGAACTTGCAGTCCAGGGCTTACTGCCAACCACACCACTTCCCTAGACTGATATTCTGTTTCACAATGAAATTTATTTGAAATTGTCTAAAAATCTGTCCTTAGTCAAACAATGGGTTCAAACAGAAGAAGACAAAGTGTACGTAGTCAGGGTTTTAAATGATGTTAATGTGCTTACAGACTTTATTCAACAAATATTTATTGAGCCTCAACTATGCTCCAGGCACAGATAAGTGCTGGGAATACAAAATCAAGATATAATAAAAAGTTCACCTTAGATCGGTGGTTCTCCAGAAGTACATTTTATCCAAAGTCACAAATATCTGCACCCAAAATCAAACTTACTGCTGCCAAAGATACAGATATCAAAACAAATTAAAAAGAATCTGTACTATCTTGCAGTAATAAGATATCAAGATCTTAAAAAAAAAAAAAAAGTGTGCTCAGATGTTGCTTTCCAAAAACTTTCCAGGTGAACTTTGTGAATCACTACAAAGTACGTGGCCAAAATGATCTAACTGCGGAGCTAAACAATTAGGCACAGAAAAGTAATACTTAGAAATGAAAAGAGAGAAGGGAAAAAATTACAGAGAGGCATTAAAAACCACTTTCACAGTGACTCCAGCTTCAGCAACAACATGGGCACCAAAACTAGCCTCAGCAGTTTCCTTACTTGGTTTCAAACCTATATTCATCCAAAATTAAAAACTCTTCTTTTGGTGGGGAAAAGAAAAAGAAAAAGATCTAAAAGTCAAAGCTCCTTAAAATACAATAAAATTTCAGAATCATAAACATGACAAACGTAATTTACCACAGAACTATATCAGAATATAGCCTTACTTTCAAATCATTCTTTCTTCCAATCTTCTAAAAGCCCAGAGGCTTGCTAGTGAATCAAAACAAACATCAGGCAAATTCTGCCTTTGTCCTTGAAAAGATTTTATTATTCTCTTTACCCCATGATTGTTTTTGAATAGGAAGGAAAATGTTTTGGCACCACTAGGGACGGTGATATGAACACCTAGCCAGAAACATGAGAATGTACTTTCAGGAGAATGAAACACATCACCACAATTTCATAATTTAAATTTAATATGCATGAATGTTTGTGGAGCTGACAAATAATGTTTTTATGAGATTGGGTGATATGGGGAAAAGGCTCAGAGGAAGAACCAGAACTTCAAAAGATCTAGGATGACTGCCCTCTGCTGTCACCCACTAGCTGTTTGACTTTGGAAAAGTTCTCTGGCCTACATCTTTCATCTACAAACGAAGGGCAAAAACAGTATCTGCTCTTTCAATTTTGCAGGCTCTTATTTTAGAAAGATAAACAAAAATGAGATGACAACGTACATTCATACCGGCAAAGGTAATTGTATTAGTAGACCTTTATTCTGACGACCCACAATTCCGCTCCAATTGATGGGTGGCCAAATGGACTTTTGAGAGTTTTGTTCATTTCATCCCACTCTGGCTGAGCATTCCTGAAAGCAGGGAGTCTGTGTGAACAGCCATTTGCACTCCCTCTTAAGGACGCGCATTACTGAAAATGATGTAACCAGCCGGCTCTGAAGCCAGCAGCTCCGATGGGAAGGAAGAGACAAAGGAAGGAAGAGGCATCTGGCTTTCTTGGTAATTCTTTCATTGACCATATTATTCATATGGTGCAGTACAATTCAAAATTGTTATGTACAAGTTTACTTTGTAAAGTAGCCCAAAAGTGGGAACAGGGACAAAAATCAGTCCTAGTAAGTGTGTAAGCAAATACAAGGCTGCATCTTTCAGAAAAAAAGGTGGTTTTTCTCTAATTTCTCTGCCTAGAAGAGGCAGTTTTTTTATTTGCACAAGCATGCCTTAAAAGCTCTTTGGTGTCCTGGTCACATATCTGAGACTTTCAACCATCACTTGAGCCTCCCAACAAGGGAGGAAAGACAATGTATATTCAAATAGGGTATCTGCAAAACATTTCTAACAATTAACAAGAGTGTTAAACAAAGGAAAAGGGGAATGATGGAGGCTGAGCAAAGTGGCCAGAATTGTGGACTTCATCATCAGATATCAAAACACAGTAAGAAGCCACAATAATTAAAACAAAGACGATGCTAATAAATGAAAAGGCAGATCAGTGGAACAACAAACACAGAAAGTTCAGAAACCCAAACAAGAAATTAATATATGATAAGGCAGCATTCATATCAGTAGGCAAAATATGGATTATTCGGTAAATGGCATTAAGGTAACTGGGTAGCTATTTGCATTAGGCATGGGTAAGGGTATGTGTATATATGAATCTGTACCTTACATAATTAAACACAAATAAATTCCAGGTGAACTGCATATTTACATGTTAAAAAAAAGGCATATGTTCACTTTTAGAAAATATGGGAAAATGTCTTGGGATAGAGTGTCACTCTTAGCCTGATGCAAAACCCATAAAAGAAAAGATTGATCCCTTTAGTTACATAAAAAATTAAAACGTCTACCTAGCAAAACCTACCATGAAGCAAATTAAAAGAAAAAAAAAAAGAATTGAGAAAAATATCAATCAACTCAAGGCTATTCCCTAAACATTGAGAGGTCCTACAAATCAATGAAAAAGACCAGTAACTCAGCAGAAAAACAGGATAAGAAATAAGAAAAGAAAGTTCACAGCATTTGGAATGGCTTTTAAGCATGTAAGAACATATCAATCTCACCAATAATAAAAAATATAAAATAAAACTACATTGAGAACATGTCAATCTCACCAATAATAAAAAACATAAAATAAAACTACATTAGTTTTTAAAAACTAATTTATAATTTAAAATCTTAAGAAAACTCCAGGCCCAGATGACTTCACTGGCGAATGCAATCAAATGTGGAGGAAATAACATAAATCTTAAATCGAAATTCAGATAATAAAAGGAAAGAACATTTTCCAATACATTTTACGACATCACATAATCCTGATGGCAAAATCACACAAGGACGTTACGAGCAAAGAAATTTAGAGACCAGTATTACTGACAACATAAACATTTCTAACAAATATTAATAAATTAAGAACACATCCAGACAATACATTCTTGGGCGTTCATCCCCAGAATGCAAGGCTGGATTAACACTTGAAAGCCAAAGTAATTCAGCATTAGAACAGAAAGGAAGAGAAAATCCACATGATAGTCTCTGTATGTAACAAAATTTGGCATCCATGCATGATAAAAATAGTCAGGAAACTAGGAATAAAAGTGAACTTCCTCAACCTGATAAAAGGGTACCTATGAAAAACCCATACTAACATCATTCTTAATGGTGATATATTAAACATGTTCTGCCCAGATTAGGGAAAAAAGCAAAGACATCTGCTTCTACTACTTTTACTTACTATTGTATATTGTAATAGAGGTCCTAGCTAGTGCAATAAGGGAAGAAAAAAATTAAAAGGCCTAAAATTTGTAAAGAAAGATATAAATATATTTCTATTCACAGACAATATGATGGGGTATGTAGAAAACACCAAGGAATCTAAAAATAACTATTAGAGCTAATAAGTGAATCTATCAAGTTCTTGGGATGCAGGGTCAAGATACAAAAATCAATTGATCAGTTGTATTTCTTACAGCAAATAACTAAAATAACATAACATCAAAACCCATAAAATACTTTGAAATAAATTTAATAAGACAGGATACCTATACTGACCTGAAAAAAACAGATGGGGGAAGGGAGGGACGCTGGTGGGGTGGAGGGTACAGGAAGAAACCATATTCATGGATTAGAAGATTCAATATTTTATGACATCATATTAAGAACCAATTATTATGTCATTTCTTCTTAAACTGATCTATAGATTTAATGAAATTCTGATCAGAATTCCAGATCTGTTTAACAGAAACTGACAATCTAATTCTAGCATATGGAAAGGTAAAGGACCTAAAATAACCATAATTATATTGAAAAAGAACAAAGTTGAAGGATTTACAGTACTTGGCTTTAGAATACAGTAATTAAGAGTATAGTATTAACATTTGGATAGATTAAAAGGACAATGGATCAGATTAAAATGGATCAGATTAAAAGTATGGTATCAGCATTTGGATAGACAGATCAATGGAACCTCAAAGTATCTCCCCATACATTATTTACTAATTACAAGGGGAAAAGAATAGAGAAAAGTAGAAACATACATATGGAAAAAGACGAATGTCAACACATGTCACACAAGAACTGTTTTGAGATCTAAAATTAAACAGAAACACAATTTAAAATTATGTTTTTAAGAAAATAGGGAGTTCCCATCGTGGTGCAGTGGTTAACGAATCCGATTAGGAACCATAAGGTTTCAGGTTCGATCCCTGGCCTTGGTCAGTGGGTTAAGGATTCGGCGTTGCCGTGAGCTATGGTGTAGGTCGCAGATTTGGCTTGGATCCCGCATTGCTGTGGCTCTGGCATAGGCTGGCAGCTACAGCTCCTATTAGACCCCTAGCCTGGGAACCTCCATATGCCACGGGAAGTGGCCTTAGAAAAGATTAAAAAAAAAAAAAGAAGAAGAAGAAGAAGAAGAAAACAGAAGAATACCTATGACCAAGGTATCAGCAATAAATATTTAGGACACAGAAAACAATAACCATAAAATAAAAGATTGCTAAATTAGATTTCATCAAAATTAAAAATGTCTGCTCATCAAAACATGCCTTTAAGAAACTAAAGACAAAAATTTGTACTAGGAGAAAATATCAGCAGAACATTTATGACAAAAAATAATGAGAATCAGATTTCTCACTGTCAGAACAGAATTACAAAATAAGGTAGAGGGTAAGACTAAAATGAAACGTGAATTGTTAGACTGGAATTGGAGGCATCAGCAAGAAGATGGTTTTAAATATATACACAGATGACAGAGAGATGAATGAATGATAGATTGAGGTTTGAGCTCTGCCCTCTGACATCACACTACACTAGCAATGAGCACACCTGACATCCAGATTGACTTCTCCATACATTTTCCTCTGGCAAATCAGCTAATTCCAACTGGACTGGGCAGGTGATAGTATGAGACTAAAATATCTTCTGATATGCTAGAAAATAAGAAAATGCTCAAAGAATGATGGGGACAAACGGAACAAGGCTAGAGAGATGGTCTCCTACTGACCAAAATCTGGGATACCCTGAGCATCAAAACAAGTAACGGATCAGAACTAACTGAATAAAATAAAAAGTCCTTATGGTAGAAATACATGAAGAAAGAAATAGATGAAGGGAAAGGCTAAGTCTTTCTTACAATAGAAGGCTAACTAAAATATAGACAGAATGATACAATTAGAAAATCATCAAAACAAACCAATATTAGTGAGTAAAAGTTTGATGAGAAACAGGGTTACTTCATTAACTCAAAGTATATCCCCACACATCACTTACTAATTACAAAGGGAAAAACAGTGAATTTATCGTGGCCAAATCTGGTAGATACCATGTTACTAATAAGGTGATCAAAATTACATCACCAATGCAGGAATGAACTATCGACATGTATCACCTGATTAAGATGCACTGAGAAGAACAAATCTCTGTTGGGGCACTCCTATCTGCAAACTCTTCCCTCCTGTGGGAATACCAGAGAAACCTATTTTTGGTAGAATTGAGGGACGTTCTATAGGCCCATCCTCTTAAAAAATGTCAAGGTCAAAACACACACAAACACACACAAACATACACACACCCACCACCAAAGGCTGAGGAACTGTTCCAAATTAAAGGACACTAAAGAGGTATGAAAACTAAATAGTCTGGATCTCTGGATCCAGGATGAGGGGGGAAAAAAATCCATAAAGAACATTAAGGAGGCAACTGACACAATTTGTATATGGACTGTATTCAATTTGTATATGGACTGTACTATTTTATTGCTAGTAAATGTTTTGATTCAATCACTGTACAGCAGTTATGTAAGAGGAATGCCTAAAGAAAAAGGTCAAGTTATCAGTACAAATAATGTTCGTGTAAACTGGGTGTCTATCAGTTAGTAAGGACATCTTTCTTCTGGAACCTACATGAAAAAGAAGCACATGCCAGCCATCTGCCACTATCCAGCATTTGCTGCAGGAGTGATGATAATTATACCTGTGCCCATCCTGGATAAAAAATAGCTATGCAACTGATTGCTCCCCAAGCTCCAAGTTAACTGCAAAATCAGAAAGCTTAGGAGTGAAAGTTTGAGTCTTTACTTTCCCTCTCAAAACAAAACACAGTAAGGATAGATGATATGACCCAATAGGATGTTTCCTCCTGAAAATCTGAAGAATAGGGAAGTGGGTGAGGGTACAGATGAAGGGTTGGCAAACTGGGGCTTATGCGCCACATCTAACCTGCAGCCTATTTTTGTACAACCTGTGAATTAAGATTAGTTTTTATAGGGATTGTAAATTGGTGCAACCACTGTGGGAAACAGTATGGAAATTCCTCAGAAAACTAAAAATAGAAGTACCACTTGATCCAGCAATCCAATCCCACTCCTGGGCATCTATCCAGAGAAAACCATGACTTGCAAAGACACACATACTCCGATGCTCATTGCAGCACTATTTGCAATAGCCAAGACACGGAAACAACCTAAATGACCACCGACAGAGGATTGGATCAAGAAGATGTGGTACATATACACAATGGAATATTACTCAGCCATTAAAAGGAATGAAATAAAGGCATTTTCAGCAACGTGGATGGACCTAGAAATTATCATGCTAAGTCAGTCAGACAATGAGACACCAACATCAAATGCTATCACTGACTTGTGGAATCTGAAAAAAGCACACAATGGACTTCTTTACAGAACAGATACTGACTCACGGACTTTGAAAAACTTATGGTTTCCAAAGGAGACAAGATGGGGCGTGGGGGGATGCTCTGGGGGTGTGGGATGGAAATCCTATAAAACTGGATTATGATGAACATTGTATAACTATTAATGTAATAAATTCATTGAGTGATAAAAAAAAGATTAGTTTTTATATTTTAAAATGGTTGTGTACAGAAAGGAGCCCTGGAGTTCCCGTCATGGCTCAGCAGTTAACAAACCTGACTAGCATCCATGAGTACGCGGGTTTGATCCCTGGCCTCACTCAGTGGGCTAAGGATCCTGCGATGCCGTGAGCTGTGGGGTAGGTCGCAGACGCAGCTCAGATCCCGAACTGCTGTGGCTCTGGCATAGGCCAAGATCATTATTCTTAGAAGAAGGGTAGTTACCTGGCCCAAATTGGCCCAAACATATTATTACCCTGTCTTGCCAAAATGAACTCTGACCCAAGGAGGGCCAGTCCTATCCTCAGGATTTTTCAAGGAGGACATAAAAAGGAACTAGGGGAGTTCCCGTCGTGGCGCAGTGGTTAACGAATCCGACTAGGAACCATGAGGTTGCGGGTTCGGTCCCTGCCCCTGCTCAGTGGGTTAACGATCCGGCATTGCCGTGAGCTGTGGTGTAGGTTGCAGACATGGCTCGGATCCCGCGTTGCTGTGGCTCTGGCGTAGGCCGGTGGCAACAGCTCCGATTCGACCCCTAGCCTGGGAACCTCCATATGCCGCGGGAGCGGCCCAAAGAAATAGCAAAAAGACAAAAAAAAAAAAAAAAAAAAAAAATAAAAAGGAACTAGCCTCAAATCTGTTCAAATAAATATTCTAACAAATATGACAAGATTTTGTGTGTGTGTGTGGTGAGAGAAGATTATTAAAAAATCATGAAGTATTTTAAATATTCCAAAAATTATGGAGACTATAACATTTATATACCCAAGTACTATCTTCATCAAATTCTAAAATCTTGTCACATTTATTTCCGACATTTTCTTTTTTAACAAAACAAAGTATTACAGATAGAGTGTAAGCCTCCCTATATGCATATTCTAATCCTATTTCTACCCTACAGCCCCTCACAGGTAATCTCAAATGTATTTATCATTTTTGAGTATGTTTTTACACTCTTACACTTTATACATGTATCCATATACACACAAAAGCTAAGGCACTGCTTTACATGCTTTCAAACTACATAAATGGTATCATATTGATCCCTACTATGCTTTTTTCACTCATTAGGTTTTTGAGAGAATCATGCTTTAGTTTGTTGTTTCTCACTGCTACTTGCTCTTCCACTGTGTGGTACTATCCCACTTAGTCTCCTTTCCTGTCAATGAACATTTAAGTTGCGTCTAGATTGCTATTATGGCCAATGCTATAACAAATAACCTTATAACTTCATCCTTGTGCAGGCCAGCATTTCTCTAAGGTATATACTTGGGATTCAAAAGCTGAGTGGAAGACCATGTTCATCCTCACTTTTACCCCCTATTGTCAAATTGCTCTTTAAGGTGCTTTGCAACTTTCATCCGTCACTAGCAGTGCATCAGTTCCTGTTGCTCCTCTACTTTGCCACAATTATTACGGTCAAAATGCTTCATTTTTGCATCTGATGAATGTGAATACACCTTAAATGATTATTAATGAGTATCTTTTCATATACCGATGACTATTCCGATGTTTTTTAAAAGTTTTACTGAAGTATAGTTGATTCACAACGTTGCAATAATTTCTGTTGTACAACAAAGTGATTTAGACCATTCTGGTTCTTTATTCTGTGAATTGCTGGTTCACAGTCTCTATCCATCTGTCTATCAGATTATTTTCTTTTTCTATTGATCTATAAACATATTCTAGATATTACTCTTCGCCAGTTATAGGCAATGAAAACCCTTCCCTTGTCTTTGGCTTGTAATAATTTGTTAATGGTATCTTTTATGATACAGAACTTTAAAACTTTAATGCATCAAAATTTATGAATCTGGGCATACCCTTCGTGGCTCAGAGGCTAAGGAACCCAACTAGGATCCATGAGGATGTGCGTTTCATCTCTGGCTTTGCTCAGTGGGTTAAGGATCTGGCATTGCCATGAGCTGTGATGTAGGTCGCAGATGCAGCTTGGATCTGGCGTTGCTGTGGCTGTGGTGTAGGCCGGCAGTTACAGCTCTGATTCAGCCCCTAGCCTGGAAACCTTCATACGCCATGGGTGAGGCCCTAAAAAGCAAGATAGATAGATAGATAGATAAAAAATAAAATTTCTGAGTCTTTTGTCAGTTTTTAATGTCATTCAAAATATCCTTCACAATGTCATATAATAAATATTAATATTTTCCTATATTTCTTTATAAGTTTTATACTTTGCTTTTTCCATTTAGGTTTTTAATCTAAATTTTAAAAATATGCATTTGTGTTCTGAGGTGGGAATTAATTTTTTCCATATAGATGATCAATTGTCCAAGCAACATTTATTAACTAATCCATTCTTTCTCCTTTAATATATAGGACACCACAAGTTTCCATTACATACCGATACATTTCTGGACTCTATTCTGTTCCACTAGTCTGTTTGCCTTAGTCTAGTCCAAAATCTCATTTTTACTTATTGTAGCTTTCTATTAATTTTTGTTATCTAGCTGGTAGACCAATCATTTTATCTTAACTTCTTAAAACTGTCTTAGTTATTTTTGGCCCTTTAATGTTTCATTTGAATTTTAGAATCATCTCAGGTTTCACAAAAAATTCTGCTGAGATTTTCATTGGAACGGCATTGAATTTATAGAAATCTGAGAGTGAGTTTTAATAGTTTTAAACAAATAAAATGGAAAGATATAGTAAAAAGCCTAGCAGGAAACACTAAGTAGGTGATTTTTCCTTTATAAATTACAAAGCATGTAATTACTTTTTTTCAAAGCAAATTTTTTTTTTTTTAAAATATGGAAAGCTTTGTATGTTCTAAACTATCCTGTAGGGCCACATCGGTCAGCCCAGTTTTCCATTTAACAATAGGTTATACAAATAGGAATTCCTACTCAGTTTCCACAGCTTAGGAAAAAAGAAAACCCAACAGAGTACAATTAATAGTGGGGAATGCTGACAATATTAAAACATCTTTATCCTTTCTGAGCTGCTTTTGTGCACTACAGGTATCAGAGCTAAAATCACTGGAAAGCAGTCCCTCAGTTTCTATTTCAGCTATTTAAATGTTTTCCTGTCATGCTCCCAGCCCTCAGAACAGACTTCTCTTTTTGTGTCTAATCTCCATTTTGACTGCTGATTCAATGACGTCTTATCAGAGATCAGTTTGGATGCAGATTGTTCCTAATGGGAAATACCTTCTTTAGGCTTCTCCCTTCCTCCACAGATGGAAGCAGCTGACTTTCTGCTGCCCCCTTCTGGTTTCTGGCTGCTGGAAGCTGAGCAATATGGGTATATTACAGGAACCCTTCCTTTTTAGGGTCAGATAACTTTCCAAAAAATGTGATGTTCCTTCCATCTGGGTGTTTAACTTTTATGGTTCATAAGCATCTATTTCTTCCTATCCCTGAGCCATGATAATCTTTGTAATGTGGGAGTGAAGATACTTGGGGTCTATTAGTCTTAGAAACTTAAACTGGAGTCAAAATACATTTTCCCTAAGGAGAGCAGTACAGGGAAGAAACAGTCCTTGTTCTCCAAGATGTTACAACCTAGTATAACCAATACTAGAGCTAAATTTATTGAATACCAATTTTCTTTATCCCAAGATTGTGCTATCCCAAGATTGTGCTAAGGACCTTATAATGTACTAATTTCTTTAAGTCTCATAAGTATCCTAAATCATGGGCACTATTTTACTCCCCATTTTATGGATGAGGAAACGGAGGAACAGGGAATATAAGTAACTGAATCAATAGATGGCTGTATTCAAATTTAGACAGATGGCTCCAGAGGCCATGCTCTTATCTACCATACGATATTGTTTCTCAAGTAAAGAAAAATAGTAAACACATATTTTTGATGAGTCAAAACACAAAACTACATAAGCACCCCTGCATAGGTAAAAGAAAATTCTATAGAAGGGGGTCAGAGAAATCATATTTAAGTGGTGAAAATCAGGGGACGTTTATGGATGTAGCAGAATTTGGGACAGGCCTTAAAAGACAGGCTGTATTCCACTGGAGAAGGAGACTGGGAGGGGAGGGACGGGAAGACCAGGGGCAAAGATAATTTAACACAGTGCAGTGCACAGAGACCAGCAGTCCATTTAAAAGCCTTGCGTAAGTGTGCCATACGTGTTAACTGCTACTACCTGTTATTAAGTCAGCAAATGGAGAATTTTAATAATCTATATATACAAGATCCACAAACTTCTCTCTTTAACAAATACAATAGAGACTAATGACCGATTTGACTTTCCCCTCCTGGTACCATTCAACACTGAGCCACGAAACAGTGTGTAAGAAATACAGTGTTCATATATTTTAATGGCCTGAAGTTGGAAGGCCTGGTTTTAAGTCCCAGCCTTGTCCATCACTAAGAAACTGGTGATACATGTGTCTTAAAATCACAGGTATTAAAAAGAACAGAAGAGACCTCAAAATATAAACTTCTGCCTGGTAAAAATAAACAAACATAACTAGAAATTTGTCAAGAAAATGATGCAGCCAAGACCATTAAAAAGAATTCACATCAAATACTTCTCTCCAATGTCTTTTTGCCTGGACACATGGCATGTGGAAATACTCAGGAATTTGTCATTGGCCTAAAAACTCATGATGCTATCGAAACTTCTGTTCTCAAAAATCTCTTCTTGAAACATATGTTTATCTACTTATCTCTTCCTTAAATACTGATCCTTAAAAGATCTCTTACTTATCTTCAAATCAAACATCCTCACATACAAAACTCCATTAGAGTCTCTTTGTTTGATAAATATAAGGCAGAATAGTCAGATATGCTTTCTCTCTAGCCATGGCTATAATTCCTTGTACTTAATTATGACTTTACACTTTTGAAAATAACCAGTAAAAAGATTTTTGGATCAAAGGACTCTATAATGTGGAAAAACAACATGGGATCTATCTTTTTTCAGGAAACTACAGTTCTTAGGCTTAATCCACAAAACATTCTGCAGCTATTGGAACAGATCAACTTTAGCCCTCTCCTTCTAAATCCCATGAATATGTAAGGCATCAAAAATAGGTGTTTTGTGGGCCTTTCAGGGAAAGATGATAGGAAAATGTCAAATATCTATGGCACAGACACTAGTTCCCTAGAAAATAAGAGTGAATACTCTACTCTCACACCAAAAAATTTGCTAAAGATAGTAAATGAAGGCTGTCACCCAAATCCAGAAGAGACTAAGAGATCCTCTATCCTTTTTGTTGTTGAATTTTACACTTGTTAATTGTTCTTTTGATATTCAAGGTGAAGGTGGCTAAACTTGAATTCCACCATTTAGATAAAAAATGCTCTGAGTGAGAAATTGAACAAAAACCAAAACCTCATGTTTTCAAAGTTTGAGGCGTGTGGTGATGAAGTCTAGCTTCTCTTCTCTATTAGTGAGACTGAAAGACAGATTTCACTATGTAAGATGTCTTGGGAGGTATTTAAGATCATTTACTCATCTAGGAAGCTCATGTCCAGATTGTTCATTAATTGGTTCCAAGTTACAGATCAAAGGGGGAACTAAATTGGTCCTAAAATCCAGGTTGCTTAACTGTTTCTTCTCATCCTAATTCCTTCAAGGTTTTAGTACTTTTTTTCTTTTTTCATGATTATGTATTTTTCACTGTTGAGTCTGTTTCTGCTACCTTCTTTTCTGGGTTTAATTTTATGCCACTTTGTCACCAGGTATTTAAGTATTTGTTGAGTTTGTATCTTCTAGCTTATTACCTAGACTTCTCTCAGGGAAAAGAACAGGCACAAAGAGACACACAGGTCTAGCCGATGAGCCGGAGAACTTGGAAGTTAGGCCTTCATTCACAACTAGAACTTGGACATGTCACAGGGCTTTAAGGAAACTGCTTAGTCTTCTCAGGCCTCTGAGATTTCTTTTTTTTTTTTTTTTTTTTTTTTTTTTTTTTTTTGTCTTTTTGTCTTTTGTTGTTGTTGTTGCTATTTCTTGGGCCGCTCCCGCGGCATATGGAGGTTCCCAGGCTAGGGGTTGAATCGGAGCTGTAGCCACCGGCCTACGCCAGAGCCACAGCAACGCTGGATCCGAGCCGCGTCTGCGACCTACACCACAGCTCAGGGCAACGCCGGATCGTTAACCCACTGAGCAAGGGCAGGGACCGAACCCGCAACCTCATGGTTCCTAGTTGGATTCGTTAACCACTGCGCCACGACGGGAACTCCTGAGATTTCAAAGACTCTGAAAGTGAGCAGGACTTCAGAGATCACCTAGCCTAAGAGTTCCCAGCTGGTGCCAGGATACCAGGTAAACCCTCATGTAGGTATGTTTTGGCAGCTGTTCTTTCTCCAAAGGTCTATGGCCAGAAAGGAACTGGCTACAGAGGGGTACAAATGTGGTCAGCAGGCACGAGATGTGATGCCAGAAACCTAGAAATATGTATGTGTACAATGAACAGGCAAAATAAAAACCTATTCCCTTGCTGTCTTCTAAATCGGTCTCCAATTCAATACTACTATTAAAGGACTAGTCATTTCCTCATTAGCTGAGGTTCAATTTTCAGTTCATTTTTGACTCTCTTTGTTTTCTATCTTTATATTAAACCTGGCACTAATCCTGTGGATTGATTTTTTTTTTCCCCTCCTATGTGGAAAATACTTCTCTTCATTTCCACTGTCAACTATAATAGGACAGGTCTTTTATCACCTTAGGTATAGACAATAAATTTCTAACACTTAGCTCTTTCAATCTAAAACTGACTGTTATTAATCTTTCTGAAATACTTTTATGATATATATTTCTCAAGAATTTGACAAATAACAATCTTAAGGGTCTTTTAAAAAATATTTCTTTGATTAACTAACACACGCAAGTCTTGATAGATATAATTTTGTAATGGATATGCTTTCACATGTATGTGAGTGTATCAGGAACTGCAAGAGGTGAAATTTCTGGGCCAAGGGTACATGCATTCATAATTTTGATAGATGTTACCCAAGTCCCCTCTATAGAAGTTGTGCCAGTCCGCCTATCTGCCGGCAATGTATGATGCTGTCAGCATTCGATTCCCTCTATAATCTGCCTACCTTATTCCCCACTACTCCCTAGTAGACCCCTGTCGATCCTCATAAAGTCAGTTCTCACCCAACTCTATTAACCCCACCTATACTGCTCGCTGCATTTTGAACACTTGCTCTTGTTTCTGTACTCATCCAAACTTCAAGGCTCAAGCTCTGCCTCTTTAATGAACACTTGCTGTTAATGAAGTTAACCCCTTTTGCAGCCTGCCCAAAGCATGTTTTCTCTGAAACACATGTTCTGTTATATAGTCAATTTACTGATTTATTATATCCTAGATTTCTGTCAATTTTGAATTGTTCCAGATATCCAGTTATCCCCAGCCGATCTGTAATATTTTGGATTGTAGTAATTCATACCCTTCCTTTGAATACACTATAGTTCTGGCAAATTATAAAAAATACTTCTCTTAAATATTCTCCTGGCTCCAGAACCTCCCAAATAAACAGAACTGAGAATCACTGATCTTACAGACATGAAATCTGAAATTCTGTCAAGGGCGGTTTAAATTTGCCTTCAATGGAAAAAAGATGATTACTTTCTCAAAGTCAATCTTCCTTTATATCCCTTAAAATCTTCCCTCTTACCATCTTATTTCTAGATATATATATATACTAGGCATTTAGTATGTATTTCTGGAATTGGTCTTGCTCCTAATTTCTCTATATTAATAATCCATGTATGCATGTATGTATGTACATACCTATGTAGACACATTCAGTGATTCTAAAATTGATATGGAATGCAAAGGACCTAGACTGGGTAAAACACCTTTGAAAAAGAAGCACCCAGTTGGAAGACGTACACTATCTGATTTTAAGACTTACTACAAAGCCACAGTCGTAAAGACAGTGTAGTACTGGCATCAAGTCAGGCAATGAGATCAACAGAACAAAACAGTTCATAAATAGACTCATACATAAACACCTGATTTTTGACAAAGATTCAAAGGTGGAGTTCCCGTCATGGCACAGTGGTTAACGAATCCGACTAGGAACCATGAGGTTGCGGGTTCGGTCCCTGGCCTTGCTCAGTGGGTTAACGATCCGGCGTTGCTGTGAGCTGTGGTGTAGGTTGCAGACGCGGCTCGGATCCTGCGTTGCTGTGGCTCTGGCGTAGGCCGGTGGCTACAGCTCCGATTCAACCCCTAGCCTGGGAACCTCCACATGCCGCGGGAGCGGCCCAAGAAATAGCAACAACAACAACAATATATAACAACAACAACAACAACAACAACAACAAAAAAGATTCAAAGGTAATTCAGTGCAGAGAGAATAGTCTTTTCAACAAATGGTGCTGACAGGAATAGGTATTCTTATGCCAAAAAGTCAGCTTGGACTCCTACCTCATATCATCTAAAATAAATAAATAAATAACTCAAAGTAGATTCCAGACCTGTGAAACCTGAAACGATAAAACCTAAAATAAAACATAGAAACAGACTCAAAGATTTCAAAACTGAACTTAAGTTTACCAAAAGCAAAACATGAGGGGGGGGGAGTGGGAAAGGGATAAATTAGGGGGTTGGGATTGATATATAAACAGTACTACATATAAAATAGATGGGTAACAAGAACCTATTGTATAGCACAGGGAAACTTACTCAATACTGTGTAATAACCTAACGGAAAAGAATCTGAAAAGAAATGGTATATGTATACGTATTACTGATTTACTTTGTTGTACACCTGAAATTAACACAACTTTGTAAGTCAACTATATTCCAATAAAATTAAGACATAAAAAAAAAAACATAAGAGAAACATCTTTGTGGTGTTGGGTTAAGCAAAGATTCCTTAGTTGACACCAATACATAATTCATGAAAGAAAAAATTAACTGGACTTACATCCAAAGTAAAAACTGCTCTTTAAAAAACTGTTAAATGAATAAAAAAATAAAGTACGAGGAACAAATTCTCAAAACTCAGTAATAAGAAAACAAACAACTTGGCAAAAGAAAAAGGGGCAAAAGATTTGAAGAGAAACTTCACCAAGGAGTCACATGGATGGCAGATAAGTCTATGACAAGGTGCACAACTAATAAGTTACTAGGCAAATACAAATTAAAACCACTAAGAGTGAGTTATCATTTAATGCATGTTAGGATGGCCAAGTCTATTAGCAAAAACATGGAGGAAAATGGTATAACCACTTTGGATTATGTACACCTACCAGAAAGAGGCTCCAGCCATTCCACTCCTAGATATCTACCCAAAGAAATGACAGCATACATCTCTAAGAAGCCTTGTGCAGATGTCCACAGCAGCATGGACTGCTCTGGACTCCAAGGATAAAGGCCTCTGGGGGACCCATTCATTACACCAGAGGAATAAGACAGTAACTATCTAAGGTATGAGATCACTCTGGGCAAGCTGGGTGGAAAGTTAGAACCAAAGCCAAGAAAACATCCTCGAAGGAAAATTACCCCTACACCCTTCCTATGATCAGGCTCCAGGCTGAAAGAACAAGACCCGTGGGGAGAGAAGCGCAAAGTCAGAAGGAGTGGGGCCTCGTCAGGTCTTTGGCAAGGCATGGAAGATGTTCCTGACAAACTGCTATCTTCTCAGGCAGAGCCACTAACAACAACTCTCTCCCAGAACTGTGGGATTAGCAAAGAAGAACTAGATAAAGCACCTGACAATATTAAACTATCACAGAGTTTCCAAAAAACGCTCTAAGAGTCATTTACTACCCCTTGGGCTCTTTACTTTTTCCTTAATAATGTTCAAACATAACGAGACTTGGCAGTGTGCTAACAGAAAACTTTAAAATTTCCTTTTAGTTCTATAAAATACAAACAATCCATACGTCCTCAAAGACAAACTACTACTGTTTAAACTCATGAACAGTGTTCCCTCCTAATAAACACCCACCTTGCCTTTTTCCTACAGGCAGAAATGGATTCTCACAACATAGGCCTGGGCAGTGCCCTCGCCCTCTAAGGAACCATAGGGATATTTTTGCTTATTGAAAAATGAAGCTATTTTGGTCCTTCCTTTTTCAGGCTGGCTGCCAATCCAGGACCTGGAGACGTGCAGGCTGCCATCTGCCTCACCCCAGCTGTTCCTGACCCGCCATCCGTCTCCAACTGGGGACGCCTGGTATCTGCCAGGTCCGTTAAGTCAAGGATGAAAGACGTCTGTGGCCAAGGTACAGCGTGGACCAGTGTGTTGGCAGCACACAGCCTGCCACACAACCTTGACTTCCTGTCATTAATGGGTGGCTCTGCATGCTCCATGACAACACAGAGGGCTGTATTCTGAGAAAAAGACTTTCCTATGGAGTTCTGCAACAATCTGTCTAACTGTATGACAATTGTGCAGTATTCCTCACATTTCCCCTAAAAACCCAAAGGCCCATATAAAGAATATGTGATATACCTAACAAATCTCTATCACTTATTCCTCAGAAATGACCATCTCGGCTGCAGATTAAATTATCAGTTCAGACTAATGACATTCTGCTAGTAAAAGGAGCAACTTTAATTTCATGCATCTCTAAACTGCCATAGTCCCAAAATGATTTGAAAGTCTAAATAAGCCTTTAAAAATGCAATCTGCAAGCATCCTCACTGAAGAGATGGATATCTCAGAGAAAGAAGGAATTTTTATGGCCTGAGTTTGCATTCTATTAATGTAATCAAATACGAATAGAGCCATTGTTAAAGCATGTTATAAACCATGAAAATAAGAGCTTTTACTGCTGTCACAATTTCACTGATAACCTGCAGTTTTATCTCTTAAGAGGGGACACAGAGCCTGCCTCAGGGCTCACATGTCTACATGTGGGCAGCACCAACCTGCAGAGTCCTGAGCTCAAAACTACTGACTAGATGGCCCAGGAAAGAGATGCGCGAAACAAAATGAGAAAGGAAAATTCTAGATAAATTCACTATAAAATAACATTGACCTCAAGCTGACAGATCCCAAGAGGAGATCTCTTGTGGAGAAAAAAGATCATGTTCTCAGAAAACAAACAACTCATGGACTATGAGAAAAGAAATTCGAAGATTTCCTCTTATCCCTTAATTTTAATTTTCTCCTGCTTCACCATGCTCTATACTCTCGTCTCCATGAAATCCCTGCTGTCTCAGTTTTCTCCCAAGTAAACTGTAGCCCAATCTGAAAAGCTTATTGACAGTATCTTGCACCGGGAAAGCACCACCTTGGTCTTTCTAGCACTGTCCCACTGTGCATGTGCCTTCACTGTGGTTTCCCATCTCCGCCCAGGGCAGGCAGTGGCTTACACTCTCTATGCTGGGTGTACTCGGTGAATCTCCATGTGTCAACAAAGCAAAGATGCAAATTGGATTCTTTTATTACTATTTTTTCCTTTTATGGCTGCATCCATGGCATATGGAAGTTCCTGCGCCAGGGGTCGAATTGGAACTGCAGCTACCATCCTACGCCATGGTCACAGCAATGCCAGATCCGAGCCACATCTGCCACCTATGCTGCAGCTTGCAGCAACATCAGATCCTTAACCCACTGAGTGAGGCCAGGAATCAAACCTGCGTCCTCATGGATACTAGTAGGGTTCTTAACCTGCTGAGCCACAACAGGAACTCCTGCAAATCAGATTCTTAGGAACAGAATAAATTTATAGTAAGGCAAAAGTAGGAAGTCTTTACTACAAAAGCCTATGACATGGCATGTGGGTAGGAGGCAAAGATTAATCCTATGCCCAAGGAAAAAAAATAGTTTGCTCAATTCTTTTTAAAATGAACATGGGGTGTATAAAACTCCTTAACAAACCTAAAGCATGAGTTGGTAGTCAGCTTCTCCTCTCACCAATCACTGAGCCGCCTCTTCCTCTCCGCTGCCACTGGCTGTACTGCTCTCTCACCTTTTCCCTCCTTGCCGCGACACCTCTGCTGCTACTGTGGGGGGCACACTGTGACTTTTCCCCTTGCCAACCAGGGGGTGGGGTGATGATGCCAAAATCGAGCAGAAGTGCTCTTGCCCAAAGCCCTCCCAGCACTGGTCTCCGGATGGACAGCAGCTCAGGGCCTGTTCAGATCTCACTTTTCACCAAACCTTTTCCTGCTGCGGTGGGGAGAATGAGACTGGCCGTACCTGTGTTCATTCGGATAACAGAACACGCATCAACCATATGCTTGGCCCACTCTATAAGGTCTAACCTAAAACAAGAGAAGAGAGCCTTCTTTGTAAGAAGAAAAGCAAAGAACTAGAAAACTTGAAAAGGCCTGGAGGAAGAAGCAGCAATAAGCCTAAACAAAAGGCCTTCATGGTGAGATTCACAGTTTTTTGGTTTTTTTTTTTTTGCTTTTTAGGGCTGTACCTGTGGCATATGGAACTTCCCAGGCTCGGGGTAGAACTGGATCTATAGCTGCCGGCCTATACCACAGCCACAGCAAAGCCAGATCTGAGCCAAGTCTGGGACCTACACCACAGCTCACAGCAACGCCGGATCCCGACCCACTGAGGCAGGTCAGGGATCGAACCTGCATCCTCACGGATGCTAGTCGGATTTGTTTCCGCTGCACCACAACGGGAACTCCCATAACATTATTTTATGACAGGAACTCTGGCAGTCTGATGACACTGTCTCGAATAATGCTTTACACGCACAGGATTACAAAGGAAATCAATTATAGTGAAACAAAATGATCAAAACTTTAAAAAAATCCTTGAGATATAGTAATACATGCTTCTTTACTAATGCAAGAAATAACACTAGCTAGCAGTAGTTTAATTATAAACCTAATTTCTAAGGAGTGATGAATATAATTTGTCAAGGTATCTGCAACAAATGCAATGAGACATAAAAAAAAATCAATGATCTTTACTGGTGAGAAAGACATAGACACTGCTAATACTGTACTGGGATCTATTGCCTATATTCGTAACTGCAGGCAATCCTAAATACTATTGAGAGGTTAATGAAAATAAAAACAATTTTATTTTTATCTAAATTCACAAACCCCTCTGAATTCTCTCTGTAGACCTGATACTTGAAGCAGCTGGAGAGAGTTCTTTGTGGCTCAGTGGTAACGAACCTGACTAGCATCCATGAGGACGTGGGTTCAATCCCTGGCCTCGCTTGGTGGGTTAAGGATCCGGTGTTGCTGTGAGCTTTGGTGCAGGCCCAAAGCTCGGATGCCCACGTGGCTGTGGCTGTGGCATAGGCCAGCAGCTGCAGCTCTGATTCGACCCCTAGCCTGGGAACTGCCATGTGCCGCAGGTGCAGCCCTAAAAAGACAAAATAAATAAATAAAAATAAAATAAAATAAAGCAGGTGGAGACACAGATCTTCTGGTTGAAAGAGAAGCAGAGGGCTGGTGGTGGCACTGCCTGGCCTCTCCCTCACTGCCTATTCCTCCCCACCCACCCGCCAGACACCCCTGTAAGGGCTTCTTGGAAGAGTTTGCAGATGACTCATGAAGAGATTTATTATTCAGCCTGCAGCAAATCTCTCTGCAATAGCATGGCTGTGCCTATTTTCCTAACCTCTCAGCTATAATGATAATAGTTTATAAAGTCTCTGGCTTAAGTCCTTCTTATCTTGCTTGACTTTTCATATATTTTACTTTTTACTTTTTTATTCTCTCATTTTAATCATGTTTTATTTTGTTACAGCCCAACAGTTCTTATCAGGCTTTCTTTTTTTGTTTGTTAGCTTTCATATTTTATTTTATTTCAATTTAGCCTTTTTACTATTTTAATCATTGTTACTCCTGGAATAACAATTACTAGGTTTTTAAATATATTTTTTATTGTCAACCTATATATTTCCTGGTATTAATTGCCTTAATCACCTTCAGTTCACAGTATTCTTTTGTTTAAAGCATCATCTCCCTTTCCTCAGTGTTCCATTTTTTATCTGTATGTGACAGGGCACAAGCTGATCAAAAGGTTGTGGCCCCCAGAGAAGAGCCCATAGCCCAAACAGGAGTTGGTTGGATATTTGTTCTCCCTGATGCTATCTAAAAGCAGTCTCTCTAATGCTCCCAAAAAGATCCCTGGGGTGCTTTAATGTTGACATTCCTAAAATTTAAAATCTGCTTGCTTTAGGAAGTTCAAAGGCTGAGATTCTCTCCTGGGATGGTAGGATGCTAACAAGCTGGCATGTGCTGGAAGCACCCCAAACTGCTCGAACTGGGAACCCCCTACTTGTGCACCTGATTCAGTGTCAGATGCTAAATCAGCCCTCCACTGATCACTCCAAGTTTCTAAACTTTTGTGGCTCTTACGAGGCCTTTAAGTAATCACTGGAGAGATTTGATCACTAGAAGATGAGAGGATACACTCAGCCTGCAGGCTGGGGCAGGGAAAGATCTGTGCCAGTGACAGAAGTGGCGATCAGAAGTCCTGTAGTGGGCCTTCCCCTCCAAGACAGTACTGCCTGGGGAATGAGAAATCCTGCAGGTGGGCCAGCAGGAAGCTGTTACTTGTAGGATTAAGAAATTGCTTCTATAAAGAAAGATCCCAAATTGACAACTTAACCCTCCACCTAAATGAATTAGAAAAAGAAGAACAAAAAAGTCCTAAAGTCAGCAGAAGGAAGGAAATTATAAAGATCAAAGAAGAAATCAATAAAATAGAGACTCAAAAAACAATAGAGAAAAATAATAAAACCAAGAGCTGGTTCTTTGAAAAGAGAAACAAAATTGACAAACCCCTGGCCAGACTCACTAAAAAGAGGAGGGAAAGAACCCAAATAACCAAAATTATAAATGAAAAAGGAGAAATCACAACGGATACAGGAGAAATACAAAAAACCATAAGAGAATACTATGAACAACTATATGGCAACAAGTTTGACAATCTGGAAGAAATGGACAATTTTCTAGAATCTTACAGCCTGCCAAAACTGAATCAAGTAGAAACAGACCAACTGAACAGACCAATCACTAGAAATGAAATTGAAGAGGTCATAAAATCACTCCCTACAAATAAAAGTCCAGGGCCAGATGGCTTCACAGGTGAATTCTATCAAACACATAAAGAGGAATTGGTGCCCATCCTCCTTAAACTCTTTCAAAAGGTTGAAGAAGAAGGAATACTCCCAAAGACATTCTATGAGGCCACCATCACCCTCATTCCAAAACCAGACAGAGATACCACCAAAAAAGAAAACTATCACCCAATATCATTGATGAATATAGATGCAAAAATTCTCAACAAAATCTTAGCCAACCGAATCCAACAACATACCAAAAAAATTATACACCATGACCAGGTTGGGTTCATCCCAGGTTCACAAGGATGGTTCAACATACGCAAATCAATCAGCATCATACACCACATTAACAAAAAAAAAGGCAAAAATCATATGATCATCTCAATAGATGGAGAAAAAGCATTTGACAAAGTTCAACATCCATTCATGATCAAGACCCTCGCCAAAGTGGGTATAGAGGGAACATTCCTGAATATCATCAAAGCCATTTATGATAAACCCACAGCAAATATAATACTCAATGGGGAAAAACTGAAAGCCTTCTCACTCAAATCTGGAACAAGACAGGGATGCCCATTCTCACCACTGCTCTTCAACATAGTTTTGGAAGTCCTAGCCACAGCAATTAGACAAACAAAAGAAATAAAAGGCATCCATATAGGAAGAGAAGAGATCAAACTGTCACTGTATGCAGATGACATGATACTATACATAGAAAACCCTAAGGACTCAACCCAAAAACTACCTGAACTGATTAATAAATTCAGCAAAGTAGCAGGATATAAGATGAACATTCAGAAGTCAGTTGCATTTCTGTATACCAGCAATGAAACATTAGAAAAGGAATACAAAAATACGATACCTTTTAAAATTGTACCTCACAAAATCAACCTCGGAATACACCTGACCAAGGAGGTAAAGGACCTATATGCCGAGAACTATAAAACTTTAATCAAAGAAATCAAAGAAGATGTAAAGAAATGGAAAGATATTCCATGTTCCTGGACTGGGAAAATCAATATTGTAAAAATGGCCATACTACCCAAAGCAATCTACAGATTCAATGCAATCCCTATCAAATTACCCATGACATTTTTCACAGAACTAGAACAAACAATCCAAACATTTATATGGAACAAAAGACCCAGAATCGCCAAAGCAATCCTGAGAAACAAAAACCAAGCAGGAGGCATAGCTCTCCCAGACTTCAAGAAATACTACAAAACCACAGTCATCAAAACAGTGTGGTACTGGTATCAAAACAGACAGACAGACCAATGGAACAGAATAGAGAATCCGGAAATAAACCCTGACACCTATGGTCAATTCATCTTTGACAAGGGAGGCAAGAACATAAAATGGGAAAAAGAAAGTCTATTCAGCAAGCATTGCTGGGAAACCTGGACAGCAACATGCAAAGCAATGAAACTAGAACACACCCTCACACCATGCACAAAAATAAACTCCAAATGGCTGAAAGACTTAAATATACGACAGGACACCATCAAACTCCTAGAAGAAAACATAGGCAAAACACTCTCTGACATCAACATCATGAATATTTTCTCAGATCAGTCTCCCAAAGCAATAGAAATTAGAGCAAAAATAAACCCATGGGACCTCATCAAACTGAAAAGCTTTTGCACAGCAAAGGAAACCCAAAAGAAAACAAAAAGACAACTTACAGAATGGGAGAAAACAGTTTCAAATGATGCAACCGACAAGGGCTTAATCTCTAGAATATATAAACAACTTATACAACCCAACAGCAAAAAAGCCAATCAATCAATGGAAAAATGGGCAAAAGACCTGAATAGACATTTCTCCAAAGAAGATATACAGATGGCCAACAAACACATGAAAAAATGCTCAACATCACTGACTATAAGAGAAATGCAAATCAAAACTACCATGAGATACCACCTCACACCAGTCAGAATGGCCATCATTAATAAATCCACAAATAACAAGTGCTAGAGGGGCTGTGGAGAAAAGGGAACCCTCCTGCACTGTTGGTGGGAATGTCAACTGGTACAGCCACTATGGAGAATAGTTTGGAGATACCTTAGAAATCTATACATAGAACTTCCATATGACCCTGCAATCCCACTCTTGGGCATCTATCCGGACAAAACTCTACTTAAAAGAGACACATGCACCCGCATGTTCAGTGCAGCACTATTCACAATAGCCAGGACATGGAAACAACCCAAATGTCCATCGACAGATGATTGGATTCAGAAGAGGTGGTATATATACACAATGGAATACTACTCAGCCGTAAAAAAAGAATGACATAATGCCATTTGCAGCAACATGGATGGAACTAGAGAATCTCATACTGAGTGAAATGAGCCAGAAAGACAAAGACAAATACCATATGATATCACTTATAACTGGAATCTAAGATCCAGCACAAATGAACATCTCCTCAGAAAAGAAAATCATGGACTTGGAGAAGAGACTTGTGGCTGCCTGATGGGAGGGGGAGGGAGTGGGAGGGATCGGGAGCTTGGGCTTATCAGACACAACTTAGAATAGATTTACAAGGAGATCCTGCTGAATAGCATTGAGAACTTTGTCTAGATACTCATGTTGTAACAGAAGAAAGGGTGGGGGAAAAATGTAATTGTAATGTATACATGTAAGGATAACCTGACCCCCTTGCTGTACAGTGGGAAAATAAAAAAAATTATAAAAAAAAAAAAAAGAAATTGCTTCTATATTTCCGCATCCTTGACCTGTAATTCTAAGTTTACTCTGAGATGTCCATCAAGTCAACCCATGTTAGGAAATGTCAGGCATTAAAACAGCGTATGCTCAATTCCTAACTGGTAGAAATCTCACAGCCCTTGGTGTCCTCAGGATTAACATTCCTGATTTCATTTCAGAGTTCATAACCGCAACCTGTCATTTTACTGAGGCTATACGTTTTGCATATCCTCTAAGGCTAGAAGGTAGGAGTTGATACTTAGCTGATTAGTGAACACTGACCAACGTTCACTATCTACACCTAACGCAGCTTTACGGCATTGTACCTCGTCTCACACACATACAATAGCAATCTCATCAAGTCATAAAAATGTTTCTTTAAAAGAAAAAATAAGCTGAGAAAAAGAGAGCTAATTTTCTTGGCAAGAGAAGGGAGGAGAAATAAGAGAAGTAAAAAGAGTGATAAGTCATGATTAGAACACTAGTTCTATTAAGCAAAGGATAGGATGTCAAATTAAAAAATGGCTCAGACTTAAGATAACGAGAGTCTTCTATACGATCTATAGAAAAACAGGAAATAAAGATTTTATGAAACTTTCAGTAAGACTCCAACCCTCACAAAACTGGACATGATATGAAGAATTAATAATCACGAAAGGTCTTCAGGTTGGACTTAGATTTCTCAGTTAAACTTTAATGTAGGGAGACAGGCACAGTGTCAAACTTATTATCACCAAAGGCTCAGCACCTTGGACAAAGCCTGGGCACACAATAAGTGCTCAGTAAATAGATGTTGAATGGTGACTTGTTGAAATCAATTATATGCTACAGAGGTCCATGTAAATTTGGAACTTATTTCTTCTAAGACCATAGTACTGTGTCCTGAAAGATAGAATTCTAAAAAAGTAGTTTCTATTTATAAATTAGAACTATTTCCTGCATTTTTGCCATGAACAAAGCCAAGGGTATGAGAACTGGGCAGATGCCAGCCCAAATACACCTTTCACTATAAGCAAAAAAAACAAAAAACAAAAATCCTAACAAAGGAGCCCTCCAGTGCCAAAGAACCACTAAAGGAGGGCAGGGCTTGCTCTCATCAAGGGACCCATTTATGTTCATCCTAATGAAGGGCACGAGGGCACTTGCAATTACAATTTCAGACACTGTTATTTTAGATTTTTTTTTTTTTTTTTTTGCTTTTTAGGGCAGCACCTGCGGCATATGGAAGTTAGGGGTCGAAACAGAACTATAGCTGCCGGCCTACACCACAGCCACAGCAACGCAGGAACCAAGCCACGTCTGAGACCTGCACCTCATCTCACTGTAACACCAGATCTTTAAACCACTGAGCGGGGTCAGGGATCAAATCTGCATCCTTATGCATACTAGTTGGGTTTGTTTCCACTAAGCCACAATGGGAACTCCAAATTTATGTTTAAAATAAAAAATTTTTATTTTAAAGTGTGGAATCTCATCCACTTGAGATTTATATTTAAACAAAAATAACCAACAAAATGGTAGACTCTACCCAATTCAGAAAGAAAAAGAAGTCTCAATACTAGTAAAATCACATAAAGGAAAATTAGGTAAGTCTTCACTAATATTAAGAAAGTTTTTAAAAATGTACCCGGATGGAAATAACTGAAAACTCTTGATCAAAACAAAGTAAGATCAAATGGGAAATTCTAATGGAATGCTTTCTGGAAACATTTTAAATTTCAATCTGAGTCTATTTTTGTAGTGTAGTAATTGGAACAAGTCATAAATCAGATTTTTAAAATCACAATGAAGAATCACAATAAAAATTAGCTGTAAGGTATCATTTTGACAAACATTTGAGATATGAAAAATCAACTATAAGAATAAATCACTTGATGAGTCCTTTCTTTAATGAGCTTTTAGCTTATCCAGTTTTTGCTGCTATAGATGGTGCAGTACGGAACATGCTCCTCTGTACACAGGGGTGGGTGTATCTGTAGTTCAGGGGAGTGGGATTGGTCCTAGTTGTGAGAAAGAATGAAGTAAATGTGGTAACGTAGAAGAAGTTTTCAAATATGGTGTCATTTGAAAATACGTATTGAACAGTGCTCAAAGAGTCTATTTCCAGCTAAATAGAAGAGACAAATCTATATATTATTTTTCACTTATCAGACTAATAAAAATCCAAAAGTGTGAAAATATCTCTGTTGGCCATGCTGTAGAAACAGGCCTTTCTCACGGCTGGTGGGAATGTAAACTGGTGAAATCTCAATGGAAAGCAATCTGGCAACAGCTATTGAAATTACAAATGTAGATACTCATGAGAACTATGTACAAAACTACCTACGTACCAGATTATTAATCATCGCATTGTGTATCATACAAAAAGAGAGCACAAACAACCTAAAGGTCCCACAACAGGGAACTGGTTTAAATAATATATTCATACTATGGAATATGATGCAGTTATGAAAAATGAGGAAGCTCTCTATACACTGATGGAGAAAGATCTCCAAAGCACAAACGTAAAAAGCAAGGCACTGAACATTATACTTAACATGTGAAACAAGAGACTATACAGTCAAATGAAATGGAAAGCTTACTTGTAAAGATAATACTCCGCGTGGTCTATATCTTCTCGAGATGCAATGTTGTCCACAAACTAAAAGAAAAAGAAACCTTTGTTTGAATACAAATTATGTCCTTTATTGAGACTAATTCACACAATGACCTTAAAAACAAAACACCACTTTATTGGAACAGTGTTCTTGGATGTGCGGCTCCATCCTTGAAACCCCTTATGTTAATGCAAACAAAGAATCTACAATGGCCTCTTTTTGGATATGCAGAACAACCTTGGTCAGGAAACCTGTTTGAAAACTAAACGTGAACCATGCTCAGAACAAGAGAGAGCTCCTCCTACTAATCAGTCACAAATATGTTCCTTTATTTTTAAATCCTGATATCATCTCTGTTCTAAGCTCCAAGTACATAGGGACACATTTGAAAGGATGAAGACTCCAATGGCTGAAAAAAATTAGCCCCAAGAGAGGAAAGTCTTATAACCATTTTTTTTCTACTCTGATTTGGTTCTGCTATGGACTAGTCAACCTGTGATTCTTCTATCAAGTCTGCCTTGAATCCCAAGTCTGAGTGTGCTCCTTAACTCTAAACCAAAGAAACAGAAAAAACTCTTCCAAGGATGAATTCCACTCTAAAGTAGAGAATGAGAGGCAAAAAGGATGAAGTAGGAAAAACGGCATGTCACGGAGTTCCCCAGTGGCTCAGCAGGTTAAGGACACGGCATTGTCACTGCTGTGGCCCTAGTTACACCTGTGGTGCGGGATCGATCTCGGACCCAGGACCATCCTCATGACACAGTTGAGGCCAAACAAAACAAAAGAAAAACCTTGTGAAGAGGGGGAGGAGAGTAAAGAGGGGGAGATTTAAGGATCTTCCTCTTTTTAGGACTTAACGAATTTGGGGCCAAAATCTCATTGAGGGGCAGATAAAATATGGTTCAAACACAAGACCTGAGGTTGAGGACTAGTCCTCCTGACGGTTTGCTGTGTGGCATAAACAGAGGGCACAGCCTCTCTGGAACTTAATTGCTCCATCCACATAAACAGAATAAAAGCACTTGCACTGCAAAGTATGAGGCTCCAATGAGAAAATGTACAAAAAGCTCTTTAAACTCTGAAGTGCTGCCTAAAGAAACACCAGGCATTATGGCATACAGATTTTATCCATCATGTAAGGGATGAGCCAGAGGCCTTTCAGTTCCCCTCCAATATGAAAATGATAAATCTAAAATTTAGGGTATGATCTAAACAGTTTCCCTACTAAAAGGAACATATCAAGGAGCAGAAAGGACTCAGACTAAAAAGGACGATGATTCCTGTATTTGTCCTCATCTAGATTAAACAGTATCTTGAATTTTATGATGCCGTTAATTTCTACAAAGAGCTTTCATAACTAAGATCTCAATTCAGCAACACTTCAGCTCTGTGAGTGAGATATTATTGTCTCCATGCTGAATATAAGGAAGTTGAGAAGGACTTAGGTACCCAGCGTTACAAAGTGAATTCATGAAAACAAGATCAGATCTTTCTGAGGGAGGCAACAGAAAACCGCTTCAACGTCACAGAGATCTGAGCTTGCAGCCCGGTTTTCCCACTTACGAACTGTATGAGCCTGGGAAAGTCATCAATCATTCTGAGTCTTATATGCAAAATGGAGAAATAATGCTTATTATCTCATATGGCCACTATGAGAAGGGTGAGACAAAGTATGTTAAGAAACTAGTAAAATAGCTGGCAAAGAAGGTGATCAGTAATGGTTAATATCAATTCCTATTCCTGATGCCTAGTCTAATATTATTCTCCCATCCACTGCTCTGTAGCAGTTTAACATTAACATTAAAATCCATTATTTTATAGATTTTCTCAACTACCAAAATTACTTCCAATATTAATAAGTGAATACTATCACTCTGAAGAGGCCACAAACTTAAAAAAAAAAAAAAATCATGGTATCATATCAAATCCTGGAAAAATTAAGATAAGGGAGACACACAACAGTGATCACTGACATTGGACTCTGGTCAATTTATTACCTTTATTTATCAAAGAAATTTGCTATTTAATCATAAAATATCTGCTAGTAACTACAAAAACAAACTATACGCAGGAAAAATATTTCCCATGATAGTCTTATGTACAGCCTCATCTATACATAGAGCTTTGCTTGCTTGCTTTCTCCTTCTTCCTTGAAAAAATATATATCTAAGTTTTCTTACCCGTGATATTGTTAAAGAACTAACAGGCAACTTTCTCTCATATGTTTTATCCATTAAAGATGCTAGATCCGCTGTGAAGAAAAAAAAGAGAATCTTGTTAAATATACAAATTTCTTTAGAAAAATCTAACAGCTACAAATCCTGCCAGATGGCTGTCAACATTATAAAGTCAATACTAAAACAGATGCTCTTTCTTGCTCTTTTTAGAAATTATTTTTGTATAAATTAACGAGGATAGAGAAATATTAGTATATTAGTATAATTTTTAAAAAGTATTAACTGGAGAAAGGATTATTTTTAAAATCCTAGCATAGACAGAGCTTTTAAAAAAAGGATCAATAAAATATCTCTGGAAGGAGACACAAGAAAGTATTATTATTGACAGACTCCAGGGAAAGGAATTAGATGGTAGGGGGCTGAGAAAAGGAGTCTCTTCATTGCTTACACATTTGTTCTTTTGCGTTTTTAAACCAGGTAATATATGAAATGTTCAAAAATTTAAGTTGGAATTCATTATTATTATTATTTTAATTTTTTATGGCTAAATCTACCACTTAAGGAAGTTCCTGGGCCACAGCTTGAATCTGAGCCACAGCTGAGACCTACATCACGGTTTGGCAACACCGGGTCCTTTAACCCACTACGCTGGGCCAGGGATGGAATCCGAGCCTCCTCAGCGACCTGAGCCATTGCGGTCAGGTTCTTAACCCACTGTGCCACAGTGGGAACTCTAAGTTGGAACTGATTAAATGACTTTTAAACATTCTCTGAACAAATCAGAGGGGCTAGGTGCGCTGGCTCTAATTAATGATTTTCAGCCTGAGCTATTCCTATCCTGATGCCTTTTACCAGTACATCCATACAAATACTTGGTACTCCTGTGATTACGCTATTATCTCAGAGTCTAAAAAGACCTAGAATAATAGGCAACATACTCTCCAAACTAATTATTTCACTTCAATAATTTTATTACTTCTCATTGCTTCTAGAACTTATAATATGTGCACCCTTTCCCATCTCCCCACACTCTCAGCTCACAATTTTGTCTTACTTCCCTGAGTATAAAACAGAAGCAATTAAGAGACCTTCGTCTTCCTACCATCAAGTCTACCAGGTTAGCAGCATCTGTGCCCATATACCCTACCCCCCCCCTTTTTTTTTAACAAAGTATGAATTTTATTAAACAGAAAGAAAAATTTTCTTTGACCTCCTATCTCCCTCTAGCTGCTTTGCCTTTGCTCTGCTCTCGTCAGCACCAAGACTTCTCAAAAGTTATCCCGGATACAAGCATTCCCACTTCCTTAGTTCCGTTCTCTCCTGAATTCACTCATATCAGATTTTAGTTTCCATCACCCTACTAACACCCAAAATCATCTCCACCTTGTTAAATCCAATGGTTAATTCTTCATCCTGATCTTACCTTATCCCTCACTAACGTTTCATACAGCTGACCATTCTATCCTTCATGAAATGCTTTTTTCCCCCTCTCTCTTTCTTGGGTTCCTCTGCAGGATCTCCTCTTCTTGACTTCCTAATGTTGCTCTGCTCTAAGTCTGAGGAGCCAACTCATTACCACCTGCTTGGTCCCTAGGCATCTTATTCTCCCTCTCTCTCTCACAGCTTTAAACATCATTTACAGATTACTGCCTCCACACATATATGCCTACCCTGACTTCTGCCTGTAACTCCAGACTTTTATTTCCAACTGCATAGGTGACATCTCCATGTGGGTGTCTAATGTTGTCTAAACATCACATGTCTCTCTTAAATCTCCAATCTCCCATTCCAAACCTTCTTTTCTCTAAGCCTTTCCCATCTCACTACCTGGCCACTATGTAGGCTGGCTTACTCAGGTCAAAAACTAAGACATCACCCCTGATCCCATTCTGTTTTCACACTCTGTAAACATATGACAGCAGATCACATAAGCTCTAGATCTGAAATTTAAATATATCTGTCTCACCACTACCAGTACTAACCTTTCACCTGCTGACTAGTCCCCTTAACTACTGTCCCTACTCCTACCATCTAATCTCCACAAAGGAGTCTGAGGGAGCCTTTTAAAAAATAAGAATTCCCATTGTGGCTCAGTGGTTATGAAGCAGACTAGTATTCATGAGGATATGGGTTCGATCCCTGGCCCTATTCAGTGGGTTAAGGATTCGGTGTTGTGGCGTGTTGTGGTGCAGGTTGCAGACGTGGCTTGGGTCTGGTGTGGCTGTGGCTGCGGCCAGCAGCTGTAGCTCTGATTCGATCTCTAGCCTGGGAACCTACATATGCCACGGGCGTGGACCTAAAAAGCAAAAAAAAGAAAAGATAAATCATATCCCATCATCTTCTTTTCTCAACCAGCCAATAGTTTCCTATCACATTTGAAAATAAAATCCAAAATATCTTCTATGACTTACAAATGCCTACATGAGCTATTCTGTATTTTTTTTCTGTCTTTTATACTTAGAAATAAAAATCCATGAGTGCAAGACTTAATTCACTAATATATTCTTAGAAGAGTTCTTAAGAGGCACTCAATAAACAGCTAAAGAAATAAAAGGAATAAAGTAAAGGAGGAAGAGAGGGTCAGGAAAAGAAAGGATCCACCGCAGATACCAAAATCCAAAGATACTCGAGGAGTTCCCGTCGTGGCGCAGTGGTTAACGAATCCGACTAGGAACCATGAGGTTGCGGGTTCGATCCCTGCCCTTGCTCAGTGGGTTAACAATCTGGCGTTGCCGTGAGCTGTGGTGTAGGTTGCAGACGTGGCTCGGATCCCGCGTTGCTGTGGCTCTGGCGTAGGCCGGTGGCTACAGCTCTGATTCGACCCCTAGCCTGGGAACCTCCATATGCCGCGGGAGCGGCCCAACAAATGGCAAAAAAAAAAAAGAGACAAAGATACTCGAGTCCCACAGTTGGCCTTCCACATCCGTGGATTCAACCCACGACATCACACAGCACTATGCTGAAATGAATCTATGTGTGAGTGGACCCGTAAAGTTCAAGCCCGTGTTGTTCAAGGGTCAGCTCGAATTGGAGTTCCAAGTTTTATTTACTCCCTGGTGGAAAAAATTAATATGAAGTAAAAAGGAGACAGGTATTTGTTGAAGACCTATTGCTGTGTACTTAACCAATTTTTTCTCTTTTCTTTCCCTGGGCAATGCTCTTAATGACTCAGTAGCTAGGAAAGGAATTTTGCAAAACCACTAAAACCCAATACAATATAAAAGTAATTACTTTTCTTATGATTACTTTAGAGAGACTGATACCTGTGGTGATTATTATTATTATCATTATTATTTTGCTTTTTAGGGCCTCACCCGTAGTATACAGAAGTTCCCAGGCTAGGGGTTGAATTGCAGCTGTAGCCGCTGGCCTACCCCACAGCAATAGCAACGTGGGATCCAAGCAGCGTCTGCAACCTACACCACAGCTCATGGCAACGTTGGATCCTCAACCCACTGAGCGAAGTCAGGGATTGAACCCGCATCCTCATGGATACTAGTCAGGTTCGTTACCGCTTAGCCACAACAGACTTTGTGATTAAAAATTTCAAAACAGACATACACACACAAAGATATTCCCTAAAACCTTTTCACACTGATGCAAATTAATATTATTAAATCTAACCGCTCAGAGAATATTAAAGAGCATTTCCATGATACCAAATCTTTATGGTCACTTCATAACAGAGGCTCTTGTGTTGATGATAGGCAATATAAAAAAATCAACTCCCTTTACTCAAAATTTAAACTAAAAAAAAAAAAAAAATGCAGCATTAGGATACACTAGCCTAATTAAAGTAGCCTCCGTTTCCCTGTGGATTTCATATAATGCACAATGTATACCTAAACACTGGGTTGAGTTGGCTTCTGCAGTGTGGTAGCCAAGATTCCATTTTAATCTTTTACACCAAGATATCCTCAGTCAAGCAAAATTGGCTGGGGCCTCAGAAAAGGCAACAGCTGCAGAGCCAGCATCTGATGAATAATATTTGCATACTATAAGTCAGAGAAAGGTTTGCTGCTACATATAATATGCAACCAATCACCTCACATGATAGCACTGGGGTGATGAATGAGGCAGAAAACTGCACGGAGCAGGGATGGCCAGGAAAGCTGGGGCAGGCAGCTGTGGTCTGCAGAGGGCCAGCGCCATAGGCTTCTGGACTGTAGCTTCAACAGTCAAAATAATCATACTTCATGTTTTAGCAAGGGGCCAGCAGATGCCCAGGTTTTACTCAAAGGGATGTGCCAAAGATGCTTTCTTGCTTCTCACTCAGCAACTCAGGAATATACACTGCAGTGGATGGTTGAGGTCAACAAAGATCATAAAGGAAAATGGGTCTGAAATGTGTGAATTCTTTATTTAACAAAGTGTAAAGCTATATAGACAATGTGGAAGTTAAGTCTGTAAAGTGAAAAGTACCAGTGTAAAAATGCTCTTTTTGTTTGAAGAAAACAATACCATTGATAATCTAATGACAAAGGATTTAATGAGGACCCTGCAGTATTCCAAATACTGGGGTGTAATCTTCATTATGGATTTGAACCTCTGAGAGGGTTTAAAATTTTAAAACATAAGATTCCTAGGCTTCATCCTAGAGGGTGACTCCAATTCCACTGGCTTGAGGTGTGTCCAGGGAAATACAAATCTTTAAACAAAAGATCCAAGAAACTGTGATACAGTCTTGCAAGCACACTCCAGTGCATTCATTGGAGAATTCCCACAGAAGGAACACGAAACAAGTCTTGGATGTTGGTCTTGAGTTTGGAGATGATATTTACTAAGCTGAATTCATTTCTGGAATAAGGTGGACTAAATATCCTTTTAAAAATTCCCCCTACTATAAAAACAAAACACCTAAATAAAAAAAAAATTTTTTTAAATATATGACTGAGCTTTCAAGAAGATAGCTATAATTGTCAGAGGCAAGATGGGGGCAGAAATCTTGAGTGTTTAAGGGAGTACCAAGCAGTCACTAGAGAGCATCTGCAGGTTCCCAGTGACACGGAGGAGTGGTTTTAATGACTTACAAGGAACAGAGATTAGAACCAAAGCCTTTATAAGGTGGGAAGCTGCTTCAGAGATCCGCAGGTAGAGCCTGGACGGCTGAGGGCTACACTCTAGTGAAGGCGAAGTAGAAAACAATGTATCCTGCAAAGGGAAACACTGTCTCCTGAGGATTCTAAACAACAAAGTCAGCCCCCACACCTCTGAGACCCTAGTTTGTACTTCCTATGTTATACAAGATTCAGTTACCAGAGGACTGTGTTTTAAGTGACTTAAAGAGTTGATTTTGTTACTTGAAACTGTAGGAAATACATCAATCTATGGTGACAGAAAGTATCAGTAGTTTCCTGGGAATGTGGGGAGCTAAGCAGGAAGAAGAGGAAAGGACTACAAAGAAGTAGGAGAAAACGTGGGGTGGTAGGCAATAGATGTGCTGATTATTTTGCTTGTAGTGATGATTTCATGGACTCACACACATGTACATGTCAAAGCTTGTCAAACTGTACATTTTAAATATATGCAGTATGTTCCACATAAACAATACATTAACAAAGCTGTAAAAAAGAAACAGGAAGAATAAGTTAAAGAGCAGGTTAGACACAGATGAAGTGAGAATTAGTGACCTGAAAGATCTACAAGAAATTACAAGAAATTAGAATGCAGCAAAGATACAGATGAAAAGTATACATTAAAAAGGGGGGGTTAAGAGATGTAGAAAATAGAATAATAGGGTCTAAAATACATTTAATTGAATTTCCAGAAGTTAATAAAAGAGAATGGGGAAAGGTGATACATGATGAGCTAATAGCTAAGTATTTTTTAGAAGTGATAATAGACATCCATTTTCAGACTCAGGAAGTACACAAAAAATCTACAGGCAATTAATCCCACACCGGACAAATAAGAGGACTTTAAAAGTAGCCAGAAAGTAAAGACAGATTACTAACAAAGTGAAAACAACTACACCAGTAAGTGTTTTCTCAATAAACAAGAGAAAACAGTAGAATAATATGCTGGGAGTAAATACAGTCAATATAGAATTAGATACCTAGCAAAACTATCTTTTAAGGTTAAAGGAAAAAAGACATTTTTAAAACAAAAACTGAAAGAATTTATTAGCAACAAATATTCACTAAAGGAACTTTTTACATATTGTGTCTTTTAGAAGATGTGTTTTTGGAAGAAGGAAAATAATCCTTTAAAGAAGACTGTATAGCACTGGGAACTATATCTAGTCACTTGTGATGGAGCATAATGTGAGAAAAAGAATGTCTATATGTATGTGTGACTGGGTCACTTTGCTGTACAGTAGAAAATTGACAGGACACTGTAAACTAACTACAATGGAAAAAACATCATTTAAAAAAAAGCAGACTTGAGATGCTAGAAAGAATGCTAAGTAAATAAAATTGTTTCAATGTGGGAGGAAATGGACTGTTTAGTAACGTCTTATGTGTGTGTGCGTGTTTTAAAGGATAAAATTTCAATATTAGACAATAATACACGGTTGGGATTATGTGACTGGACTAAAGGACTGCAGAGGACGACTAACACTAGAATTTAAGTTAAATATGCATGCTAGAAGTTATGCAGCAACCATATAAAAGACATTTAGAATGGTAAAATCTATCATTCTGAAAGAGTAGAAATAGAAGATACAATTTCTAATGGCGGAAAAAGGTAAAATCAGAAATAAAACATTTAATTCAGGAGGGCTCAGGAACCAATTCAGTCCAAGTCATCTTGAGGCCCTTACCCATGGCAGGATAACACAAGCAAATTTCTTATGGAATGCAGGGAGCTTCCCCCATCAGGCCTGCCCTCCTACCAGCACCCTACCCAGTTCCCTGGAATGGTTTTCTCCTGAGTCCTAGTCACTGAGGGCCCTAATCTGTAATTCAACAGCTGCTAACTGTCTAACGCTGAGAAGTTTCACCCTGTATCCCCCCAGTAGATCTGCACCATCCTAATGTCAAGAGATAATGCTTTAATTCAGTGTTTATTTCAACCCAAAAGAAGCCCATTACAGAAATAGTCTAAAACTGAAATCTTCTGATTTGAGCTGGAAAGCCCAAGAACTCCTAGGCTGTATAAAGCCTAGTTGGAGAACTAAGGCTCTTTCAATAAAAATATCAAATGCAGTGGATTAAAGTGTCTGGAATCCTTTTTTTTGTTTGTTTGTTTTTTTGGTCGTTTTGCCTTTTCCAGGGCTGCTCCTGCGGCATATGGAGGTTCCCAGGCTAGGGGTCTAATTGGAGCCGTAGCTGCCAGCCTACACCACAGCCACAGCAAGAGCAACATGGGAACTGAGCTGTGTCTGTAACCTACATCACAACTCATGGCAACGCCGGATCCTTAACCCACATGGAATCCATTTTGAGTTCATGATGATATATTTAAAAATAAAGCAAAACCTTTATTGATCATCTTTAGAGGATGGTAGGAAGTCAACTCATTATTTTCAAAGCTGCCCCTTCCGTACAAACTATATCTGAGGTTAACTAAACTGCTGATGAAAGGGAATTTTAAAAAATTTAAAAAAATTTTCTGGGTAATAAAGAAAAAATGACAGAATTAAAAGAGCAACATTTTGCAGCTTCTAATGAAATAAGCAATGATCACGAATGGCTCTAACATTAAACAGGGACAACCAAACGCTGTGTGCCCCTGACAACAGAAGACAACACTATCTATGAAGTATTCATACGAAAAAGAGAAACAAAGAAAACCCTCTGAATCTGATCAAGCCTCCTCTAATTACCAGTTTTCATAGGACATACGGGAGGTAGAGGAATATGTTAAACACAACCATAAGGATGAAAATAGCAAATCCAGAACACAGCAAACTACGAAAGACCTGTTTTCTTAAACAAATTGTAAGAGAGAGAGAAATCTATAGATTAAAATCATTTCAATATATTACATTGTATGGACCTTATCTGAATCCCATTTCAAATAACTCTAAAAAGAAATTTGTAAGATATTTGAGGAAATATGAACACTGATGAAATATTTAATGATGTTAAGGAATTACCAATTTTTAGATACGAAAATAGTACTATAGCTATTTTTTTTTTTAATCCTTACCTATAGAGGTCCATGTCAATATATACATAAAATGCAATAACAACTATTTGTTAAAAAGTAATCTAGTGATGGGGTAGGGATATGATGCAACAGGGAATTGGTAACTGCTGAAGCTGGGTTGTCTACTCTTGTACAATTCCATAAAAAATATTTTAAGAGGCAAGAGAAGGAGAGAACATAACTAATTGCACCGTAAAGATCTTACGTGAATAACCATTAAAAATTGTATTAAGAGTGTAGAGGAAATTTGAAAATTGTCTGGGTATTTCATATTTAAATGAGTATTAATATTTTATTTTAGTCTTTTTAGGGCCATACCCATGGCATATGGAAGTTCCCAGGCTAGGGGTTAAATTGGAGCTACAGCTGCCGGCCTATACCACAGCCACAGCAATGTAGGATATGAGCCGAGTTTGCAACCTACACCACAGCTCAAAGCAATGATATATCCTTAATCCACTGAGCGAGGCCAGGGATTGAACTCGTGTCCTCACAGATACTAGTCGGGTTCATTACCCCTGAGGCATGATGGGAACTCCTGATTATTAATATCTTAGATGTGATAGTGGTATTAAAAATATCCTTATCTTTTACAGGTACATATTGAATATAGATGGCTAAAATGATATACTGGTATCATTTGGGGATCAGCCTCAAAATAATTCGAAGGATCAGGACAAAGGAGAGATGAAATGAAGACTGGCCATGAACTGAAGCTGGGTGATGGGTAGAGGGGTTCCTTATACCATTCACTATACTTACATGTTTTATGCTTTCCGTTACAAAACCTTAAGAAACAATAATAACCTATGGTGTTAGAAGTCAGGAAAATGATTACCTTTGAACAGGGGAACGAGGGCCGCGATAAGGGCTCTGGAGTGGTAAGAATGTTCTATTACACGTGTTCATTTTGTGATAATTCATCCGTCTACACATTATGACTTGTGCGTTTTTCAGCATATATTACACTGCAGTCAAAAAATGAATTTTTTAAAGCAAAAGAACCACTGCTTCAGTGCAAGGGAAGAAAGGCACAGCTGATACTACAGCAATCACTAAAAAAAACCTATTTTTGACCAGAAAGGCAATATAATATTGTGTGGCCCTAAGCAAATGTTAGGATCTGGCCTCAGTTTCCTCATCCTAAGAGAAATAACAGCTGCCTTGGCCGGCTGTTGTGAACATTAAATGGAACGGTGCGTGCGAAGTGCTTAGCACGTAACCTGGCGCACAGCTAGCCCGGAACAGAGGCTGCCTTTTGACTTTTAAATCAAAGGATCCGGCTTGCATTCATGCATTCATGGCCTGCCTGCTTGCCCCCTAGACTGCAGCGAGGTATATATTGCACTACACAGCACTTCCGGTGTTAATCGAGACCTCCGTAGTAATAAACTACTCTCAGACAGGGAGCTGGACAGATCCCCATCACCCCTCCCCCAAGGCTCTAACAGAAAACCACTAATGAAACTGAAGAGAGGAGGCACCACAGCTGTAGGACCATCTGAGAGAAGTCGCATCTCCTCTGCAACATTCAGATGGACGCCCCACACCCACACCCAGGTATCTTCCCAACCCAGACGGGATACACTCCACCCCACCCCACCCCTAGCCCTCCAATAGGGAAGCACGGAGTAAAAGCCTCATATCGCCCCTCCTCCCTCCCCCAATCAGCACACCGCACCAGATCGCTGTACCCAATCACGGCGCTCCACATGCCGAGGGCAGCCCTCCTGCGCAGGCGTGCTCAGGAAGGCTTCCCAAAGGCCGGCGCCCAAACGCCAGCCTCCACTGGCTGCGAACCTCCGCAAAAGCCACACTGCCACCTACTGTCCGATCATGGGAATGCACCCTCAGGCGCACTGCCTGATTGTGGGGCCCATATAACTAGCCTAAAAGCTCAAATAAGTATTAGGGAAAATATACAGTATCACGTAAGCACAAAAATTGTAATCGCATTCTTCTATTACACAGAAGAAAAAAAAAAAAAACACTGTCTCTAACAGTCTCTCTTTCTTCGAAGCACTTCAAGTTTCAAAACCCTGTCTCACTTCCTTCACATCCTAAAGTTTGATACAGGGGGTAAAATCAAGGGACCTGGGAACTTATTCTTTCCACTTATTTTTGGAGCACATATTATATGTCAGGGTATCATCTGGGGCAGGCATTATCATCATCCCTAATTTATAGGTACAAGAACCAAGTTAAGTGACATGGTTTCTGAAAGCTGGCAGAACTAGGATTCACACCCAGATGTTTTTTCCCTCAAGTGCAGATTCTTCACATCACACTGCATAATGAAGGTACAAAGTGCTGTAAGAATACAGGGTGAGGAAAAATCATTTCTGACTGGATAGGAACTCAGGATATACAGAGAGAATTTCTGGCAGGATAGCATTCAGTAAATGGTAGCTAATACTGCTTTTGTAAGTACACTAATCTTAACAGAGAGGAGACAGTTACTTCCATGTGATATTTATTCACTGCAGATTATTATGCTCATTCTTTGGCAAATAGCATCTTCTTAGTCAGGAATCCATGGCAACATTACCAGATTTGTCTCTGAATAACAGAGTTGACTATAAATCCATACCAAGACACCAAATGTAATGGCCAGTTTCCTAATTTTCCCTTCATACCTAGGAAAGTATTAACAAAGGCTTTCCTAAAATCCTGTGTTCTCTTTTCCATACTTCCACAGCAATTTACTTATAATTCCTATATGGCACATCAGAACAAGCTTTGCAGTATAATTGAGTCCATGCTGCTTTCATCACTAGAACAGTGGTTCTCAAAAGAGAACTCTTTTAACATTCTAAGCCTTTTCAAGGACATTTCAGAATATAGAGAGGTCATCTGACTGAACCAATGGCTGCAGGGCATTACTAGCACTTACTGAGTAGAAGACAGGAAAATTAGTCTGCAATGCCAAGAATGACCCACACATCAAAACACTGTCCCTGCTGGGGCCAGAGGGGCCAGAGTTTTCAGTATGGAAGGCAGATACAAATATGGACTAGAGGAAGGCAAGGAAGAATGCTGGAGGGATAAACTGGAATTGGAAGTTTCAGTATAATCCATTACTTGTACGTATATGTAAGCCTATGTGCATGTATGTGTATATATGTTTGTTTACATGTATACAGATACATAGTTTTCTTAGCTTTTACACTGAATGAGCAAAGAAGCAAAAATTCCATAGTAGCAAGGGGACACCTAGTACATAAATCCTAGTTTCTAAAACTGTTCCCTGGTGCAAGGAACCAGTGTTCTCTGACCCTTGGACAAAACAGGTTTGAACTGTGCAGGTTCATTTATACACTAAATTTTTCACTACATGCACACTATCGGACTATTTGCATGATTCACAGTTGGTTGAAGCCAGGGATGGAAACTCGGCTAGGAAGAAACCACTTATCTGGAGAATCAACTATAACTTCTGTGTGGATTTTTGATTGTGTTGAGGGTGGATGCCCTTAACTGCCACTGCTCAAGGGTTAACTGTAATTGATTTCTGGGCTAGGGAGGAAGGGTACAAGAACATTAGGAGCCAGCTTGAAAGGGCTACTACTAGGCAAATCTGGGAGAACTGGACTACCAAAATAACTACGGTAATGAATCATTAAAAGGAAAAAAAAAAGGAGAAATCCACAATCCATGAAATCATGCTGGTAGTACACAGATAAACAGAGAAAGAAAGAAATGGGAGAGAAAGGAGGGTTCTTGCTTGTAGTAAATACTGAGTACTAACTAGTAAATATGGAGGTATTAATGAAGTTGGAAAACCATCATTTGCAACCATCATAGTAAAGATTGATTCTGCAGGTAAAATAGCCAGGCTGCATGGTAATTAACTATGTGATAAAAATAAACAACAAGTAAGAAAGAAAATAATCATTTACATAATTCAGAGAGATTAATCATCAAGGCAAAAATGAAACAGAAATTTGCAGAATAGAGAAAATGATTTGTCGTGTGTGAAACAATAGTCTAATTCTTTCTAAGGCTTAAAATGTGCTTATCTGAACTAGATTATCATAAAAGCATCATTTTACATATATATCATGTGAATATATGATAACAAACATGGAGTGACTGGAAATGGCACATATAATAGCCTGACAAGTACCTACCGAGGTGACAATCTTCTTTATCTCTTGCTTCCCATTTATGGCTGTCCACATACGCTGCAGAAAGCAGGCATCTTCTACCTGAGGAAAAAGACAGTTATCTCAATAGGCATGATTTCACCACAGGTTCAGTTTATGTATCTGTTTTATTAAACATATCTTCTATCATTTTTTTCCACTTACTTAAAGATCTATTTTGTAACTAACCAATATCACATAGTTTACAATTCAGTTCATGACACCATGCATTCAACCCCTAACAAGCAGAAGATGCAGAAAACCTGTTCCAATTTCTAGTGTTATGACTAAAAACATTAATTTTGTTCCTATAGGAGTTCCCATCGTGGTGCAGTGGTTAACGAATCCAACTAGGAACCATGAGGTTGCGGGTTCCATCCCTGCCCTTGCTCAGTGGGTTAAGGATCCCGTGTTGCTGTGGCTCTAGCGTAGGCTGGCAGCTACAGCTCCTATTAGACCCCTAGCCTGGGAACCTCCATATGCCGTGGGAGTGGCCCAAGAAATGGCAAAAAGACCAAAAAAAAAAAAAAAATTGTTCCTGTAACTTCAGGACTAGAAGCCATTAGGTTACACTGAGAGCCTACATGAGCCTTAAAATTCCTTCTTAGAACCCAGAATACTTGCTGAATGGTTGCTTAATTCATTAACTGGCTGCTTTATAATCAGTTGTCCTAGAAAATGTCCATCTGCCTTGGATCAGCATATTTACCCTTATTTCACATAAAGGAAAGAGTACTATCATACCCAGTAACCCAGCACCTTAGCGTTAAATAAGAGAAAAGTAGGCCAAATTTGGAGTAACCCACAAGATGAAATCCGTCACAATGACTGGCATATGGCAGTGCTCAATAAACATGAACTCAAGGAATGAATGAGAAAGAATGAATGGCAACTTAATCAAAATTAAAGTCTTTTGTGCTTCAAAGAACACCAAGAAAGTGAAAGGATAACTGAGAATGGGAGGAAATATTTGCAAATCATTTATCTGATCAGGGTCTTGTACCCAGAATATATAGATAATTCTCACAACTCAAATTTGAAAAAGACAACCCAACAGAAAAATGGGCAAAGGATTTGAACAGACAGTTCTAAAACAACAACAACAATAATAATACACACACATACGGCCAACAAGTACATGGAAAGATGGTTAGTATCATTTTCCATTAGTGAAATGCAAAAAACACTGAAATACCACTCCACAGCCATTTAGGATGGCTATAATCAAAAAGGCAGATAATAACTGCCATTGATAAGGATGCAGAGAAACTAGAACCCTCATATTCTGCAGATGAGAATGTAAAATGGTACAGCCACATTGGAAAAGTTTGGCGGTTCTGTAAAATGTTAACTTAAGAGTTATTAAATAACCTAGATATATATCCAAGAGAAATGAAATCATGTATCCACACACAAAAAAAATGTACACAAATGTTCTTAGCAATACTATTCATAATAGCCAAAAAGTGGAAACAATGCAAATATCCATCAACTGATAAATGGATAAAGAAAATGTAGCATATTCTTACAAAGGAATTACTGATACATGCTACGTATAGATGAACGTGGAAAACATTATGCTCATGAGAAAGAAGCTGGTCAGGAGTTTCCATCACAGCGCAGCAGAAATGAGTATGACTAGGAAATATGAGGTTGCAGGTTTGATCCCTGGCCTCACTCAGTGGGTTAAAGATCCGGCATTGCGGTGAGCTGTGGTGTAGGTCGCAGACACGGCTCGGATCTGGCGTTGCTGTGGCTGTGGTGTAGACTGGCAGCTGTAGCTCCAATTCAACCCCTAGCCTGAGAACCTCTATATGCTGTGGGTGCAGCCCTAAAAAAGCAAAAGAAAAATTCCATTTTATGAAATGTTCACAATAGGCAAATCTATAGACACAGCAGTGTATTGGTTGCCTCGATCTGGAGGGTAGGGGGTCAGGAAAGCTTGCAGGGGAAATGGAGAGGTGACTGCTAATGGTTTTGTTTTTGTTTTGAGGTGATAAATGTGTCCTAAATTGATTGTGGTGATGGCGGCTGCAGAATCCTGAGGAAAGACAAAAAAAAAAAAAAAAAAAAAAAATGAATTGAATACTTTACATGGGTAAATTGTATATACGTCAAATCTCAATAAGGCTGTTTAAAAAAAAAAATGAATGGCAGATAACTACCTCAAGGTTACAGCAGATGAAGCCAAACATAACTAGATAGCAAGGGACCAGATTAAACAGAATATCTGCAATGCTATTGTTATTCTCTTTCCATCTCCCAACTAAAACAAATATAAACACATCCTTGCGTGTTTATACACAAAAACCAGTCCCTCCTTTACCTTAGGCAGGTGAGACCTTTACCAGGATAAAGCTTAAGCAATGATGCAGTAACATTAAAAGGGTTCCAAAGGCTGGGGATCTAAGACTTTTTTTTTAAACAGTAACTATTAAAAAGTACCTATGTTGGGAGTTCTCTGGTGGTGAAGGGATTTAAGGATCTGGGGTTGTCACTTCTGTGGCTCAGGTTTAATCCTTGGAATGCTGCCAGCATGGCCAAAAAAGAAAAAAAAAAAGTGCCCATATTTCAAATGGATTATTTTTTTATTTTATTTTATTTATTTATTTATTTATTTTGTCTTTTTAGCTATTTCTTGGGCCGCTCCCACGGCATATGGAGGTTCCCAGGCTAGGGGTCGAATCGGAGCTGCAGCCACCGGCCTACGCCAGAGCCACAGCAACGCGGGATCCGAGCCGCGTCTGCAACCTACACCACAGCTCATGGCAACGCCGGATCGTTAACCCACTGAGCAAGGGCAGGGACCGAACCCGCAACCTCATGGTTCCTAGTCGGATTCATTAACCACTGCGCCACGAGGGGAACTCTGGATTGTTTTTTTAAATGATTAATTTTTTAAATGATTAAATTAATTTTGGAATTTAGAAGACATTTTTTCATAGAAATGATGTTATAAATTGTCAATTACATTCCTAGATCTGCCAAGAAGGATGAATAAAATCTGGCATTACATTGGGTGTGTAGGTCAGGAGTGAGCTAACCTGAGACTTAGTTTGAGTTTTACCAGCTGGTAGAAACCTTCAAACTCTGCAGTTCCAAGTGAAGGAGCTGAGCTGGGTGACGTTTTAAGGTCCCTGCACGCTCAGTCTGACACAGAATCAAAAGAATCAATTCAGACAACCCATTCCTAATTTCTAGCAGCATTTCCATGCAAACTAATTCCAGTATCTAAAACCAGGTAGATCTTTTGTGGGAAGAGCAGCCCTTTTCTATGTGAGCATGAATGAGGAGGGGGCTGTTAAGCTATATATTCCAAGCTACCAGTGATTTACATATTCTCTACTTGTTGTTATTAGACTTTCTCCTATAGTCTCCGTTTCTTCTTCTAGCATGTGCTTTATTCTAGCATAAGAAATCAGCCCTCCTTATTCTAAAGTTAGGACAGACAATTGTCTAGACCAATGTTTACGAGTTTTGAAATGGGAGACAAAAAAGCAGGGGAGGTGATGGTAGGGAAAGGCAGGAGTCCCACAATGCCTTGTGTGCAGTTGTTCAAGGGGATCGAATGAACTTTAAACAAGTTAAATTAGGACTATTAAATTTGCAAAAGATAAGCCCAGTAATTTTCATATATACAAATTTTTAATTAATTTTTAAAATTGAAGCATAGTTGATTTACAATGTTATGTCAGTTTTAAGTGTACAGCAAAGTGACTTATACGTGTGTGTATGTATATGTGTGTACACATATGTGTGTGTACATGTGTGTGTGTGTGTATGTATATATATATATATATATATATATATATATATATTTTGGATCCTTTTCCCTTATAGATTATTACAAAGTATTGAGTATAGTTCCCTGTGCTATACAGTAGGTCACTGCTGACCATCTATTTTATGTATAGTAGTGTGGATATGTTAATCCCAAATGAATTTTAAACACTTGCTTTATAAGAAAGTAACCATTTTCCATCTCCATTGACAGCAGAACAAAAGGAAATGCATATAAGGATGAAGAATTTAGACTTGGCAATGTTAAATTCTCCTAATAAAAAACCAATGACAAACAGAGGAATGAGTTGCCAAGCATTGTAGGCAGAACAGTGTCCCCTCAAGAGACGTCTATGTCCTATTCCCCAGGACCTGTTAATGTTAGGTACATGGCAAAGGGGAGTTAAGGCTACAGATGAAATTAATATCAGCAGACCTTAAAATGAGGCAACTGTCCTGAGCTATCCAGGTGGGTTCAGAGTAATCACAGGTCCTTAAAAAGTGGAAGGGGGAAACAGTGATAATTGAAGGACAGTGATATAAGAAAGGCCTGACTTGCAACTGTTCACTTTGAAGATGTTTGAGAAAGGGACCATCGGCCAAGCAATGTAGGTGATTTCTAGAAAAGGGAAAAGACAAGGAATCAGACTCTTCCCTAGAGTCATTCCTTAAGAAAATACATCCCTCTCAACACCTTAATTTTAGCACAGGAAGACCCTGTGTCAGACTTCTGACCTACAGAACAGTAAGGTAATAAATCTGTGTTGTTTTAAGCCACCAAATTTGTGGTAATTTGTTACAGCAACAATAGGAAATTATTGCACCTTAAGACAAACAGATAAGAGTTCCCGTCGTGTCGCAGGGGAAAGGAATCTGACTAGGAACCATAAGGTTATGGATTTGATCCCTGGCCTCATTCAGTGGGTTAAGGATCTGGCATTGCCCTGAGCTGTGGTGTAGGTCACAGACACAGCTCGGATCCTGCATTGCTATGGCTGTGGTGTAGGCTGGTAGCTATAGCTCCGATTGGACCCCTAGCCTGGGAACCTCCATATGCCTTGGGTGTGGCCCTAAAAAGGAAAAAAAAAAAGGACAGATGTTCCATTTCTGTAAGCCTCTTAAGGCATGCCATTCATCTTTCTGAGATACTTTTAAATGACCTAATTTAAATTTCATTCCATCTCTATAATGTAGTTGGGAGGTCTGTATATTAAAAACAAAGAATTTCTATTAAGTGAGAACATTACATTGAGTGGACAATGGCAAAATGGAAAATCTAGATCAGCTTCTCAGACTTTAATGTGCATATGAATCTTGATATAATGCAGATCCTGATTCAGTAAGTCTGGGGTGGGGACAGAGATTCTGCATGTCTAAGAGTTCCCAGGAAATGCTGATGATGTTGACCCTCAGACAACACTGAAGTAGCAAAGGGATTGGATGGTATCAGTCTCACAAGGTTAGATCTCTAAGCCTGTCTAATCCACTCTGAAAATGCCACTCAAGAGTATATACAAACCCTTATTAAACCTGCTTATCCCTTCGGCCCGTCAATTTTTGGAGCAACAACATTCTAAGATAACTATCCACAATGAAAAGTATTTCCTCTATTAAATTCTGAAAAGATACCTCCTGAGACCAGAATATCAAAGCTTAGTAAAAACTTATTTATTTCACAGTTATTTTGGCCTTTGGCAAAACGTCTCCAAATATATTCTCCATCCAAAGGGAAGCAGCGTGATTGTGAACACAGACAGGCTTTGGAGTCACAGTCTTAAGTATGAATCCTAACCTTGCTAATAAATATTATGAAAATGTGAGCAAATTACCCCAAGTCTCTGAGCCTCTCCATATGTAAAAATGAGGAAATACTGTATCATAACTTAAATGAGGACGTATATTACGTGCCTAGCCTAATGGCCACTACGTGGTTAAGTGTCCAGTAAGTTTCCTTCTCTAGCTTCTTCATGTACTTAAGTCACTTTTTTGACTCATCTTAAGAAATCATTCTTTCATCATTTTAGTTGCCCTTGCCCATTATGCTGTAAGGAGAATCAGTGGATGCACCAAGTATTTTCCTCTTTTATCCTGTAATGGTTCAAGATGTTTTGCTGACTTAAAGCTCCTTATCAGCATTTTCAAATCACCAGTGGTCCATAATGTAGTATCCTACCTACTTATATTACTTGCCTTTAACCTCCTAATTAGAGTTCCCGATTTCAAGACTCTCTTCATCTGTGGTCTAACCCAGTGCCTGTGCAATATAACTGTGTAATTAAAGAGAGGTTCAGTTCTGAGCTGTCCAATACAGTGGCCGCTAGCCACAGGTGTTAGTGGTTTGAGCCACCATTGAGCACTTAAAATGTAGCTAATGTTACCAAGGAACAGAATTTTTTAATTTAACTCTAATTTAAATAGCCACATGTAGCTAGTTGCTACTACAATGGAATAGCACAGGTGTAACCTACCACAAGTTCACCAGTTCAAACTAAGACCAAAGTGCTAACTGGAAATTCTCTCATTTCACCCTTATCTAATTCCCATTCCTTCATTAAAACGATTAGCCCCAAACATCCTAAGCAACTCTGATACTTTCCCTGATAGACAATCCAAGGTCTTGCTTAAATTGAAAAGCATTTACTAACAACTACAATTAAATAGCTCCAATAGTTAATTCGGAGGTGCCAATTCTGAACATCAGCTAGGTCAACCAGTAAAATCTCAGAAAACTTCTGGCGGCCAACTATGAGGTTTCACCTTCATATTTAAAGGCCTGTGAGCAAAACTGTTGATTTTTAATAAGGGCTAGAGGAGGTATGTTAGAAAGAGGAGATAACAGGCACTGGAAAAATCAATTGTGATTATTGCAACTTAATCATATAACCAGATACAGCTGTCAGGATTTAGCTTCTGTAAATTAAAACTTTTTTTTCCAATGTCTTTATGAGCAGCAGATCCTTTAAACAGGTTTTGAGTAAGCTGTCCTTCACACAGCTATCAAAGTATTTTAAAAGTAACTTAGCATTTTCTGCCGGGATGGAAAACTTTAGCAAAGAAAGGCTCATCAAAAGTTGTGCCCTGGGTCATCAGGTAAGGTGAGGTTAGTACTGAGAAATTCCTCCACCAAGTGAAAACCTGGGGTCTGACCCCGTGGGAGGCGGTGAAAACATTCACGGAGTCCCTCTAAGCAAACTCAACAAGGAGAAAATTTTCATAGCCCCAGGGGTGAAATTTAGGCTTTTCAGGGACAGCAAAAAGATAACCATGCTAACACAAACATACGCAAATCTTTCTTGCCGAAACGTCCTGTACTCTGGGCGGGGAGACACTATTGGGTAAGCAGAAGGGTCGGTCAGAGACCTTACCTCCCCCTTTCTGTGCTAATGAAAGCTCCAACGCTTTCTCTAGCAACTAGATTCCAAAAGCACTTCCTCTTCCCTGTATTCAAGGAACAGAGGTTTCAGGAACCTAATAAAGCAGCCCCACGAAAGCAGTAGCCACCAACCTGCCAGGGAGAGTTGAGGCAGCGACACTTTCCGCGCCCGCAGGATCCCGCGCCGCACTATGGAGGACGCCATCTTGGAGCATACCAAAGGGAATGCCGGCGCGGGGGTTGCCGGTAGACGAGGGGGTGGAGTCGAGTCGACGCTCCGTCGTCCCCCCCCAGTTCCCTCAGTTGGCGCAGCCCTTGACAACATGGCTGCCGCCTTTCGGTCCTCGCAGCAAGTTCTGCTGCTGCGGAGTTTGGTGTGGCCCGGGGTCTTGGACTCAGGCTCCACGTGCTGCCGCTGCCCTCTCGGAGGTATCCGCGGTCTCGGGCCATGAAGGAGGGGAGGGATGGGACAGAATGGAGCTTTACATCCCAGCAGGCATCTCTTTGGAGAAAGAAGAGCGCCTCAGTCACTCACTGACCTAGTGCAAGCGAGCATACCCTCCTCGCCCTTTGCGCTTTGCGCGTGGGTGCAGTGGTAACTTCTGGGTGTCGTGGACGCCCGTGTGCCTGGGAAGCAAAGGAAAGCTGGGCTGGGGTTTGATCTTGGGGCTGGACTACTTCCTCGGATGGCGCTATGCTGCTCTCCGGAACACCCCTGCCTCTTGGGGTATTCTGTTCTGCAGAATTTGGGAGGGGAGGTCTAACTCTCCAAGTTTGGAGTCCAGCTTTGCAGCTAACAGTCTGAAAGACCTTGAGCAGGTTTCTTTATTTGTAAAATTATCCCTTAATATGAAAATGATTAAGTTTGAAAATACTGGTGAGTGATAATAAAATATCTAACACTTTGTGTCAGGCGTTACTCTAATGCATTTTACATACATTCATTCCTTTTCTCCTCGCAACACCCAGTGAGAAAGGTGCTGTTCTTTTCTCCCCTTACAGGATGGAGAAAGGCTAAGTAATTTGCCCAAGGTCAAAGGGAACTGGTATAAGAAGGATTTGAACACAGGCCGCCCAAGAATAGAGCCCTGTAGTAACCACTCATCTGGGCTGCCCTTTTGGAAATCAGCAGTAATTTTTCTTGTTATTTTGCCATCACAGTACACAGAGCTCTTTTAGCGGACAAGTCTTTGGCCAAGCATCCTAAAGAAATGGTGTTGCTCAAACTCACATTTCTACTAAGTTGTGGTCAGTGATTTTTGGTGTATCTAGAGGACATCAAGAGGGCAAATCTGAGAGGCCGTACCTCGGACAGTACTGAGAATTTCAGTGGTCACACTAACTTTTCCCACTACCCTGTATGATTCTACCTAGATAAACCCAATCTAGGTATACCTGTTTTGTTGTCTGTCTTTCAGATCCCAGATTCCTGTCCATCTCCATACACAATGAATCACTAGCTCCTTTTACACGTATGTGAGGAATTTGCACTCTCTGGTAGTTTGGACATTTTTTTTCCTTGCTAGGGTGACTACTATATTTGTACCTATCTGGATGGTTTATTTAACTAAGCATGGATAAGACTGGTTATTAGAAAGAGACAGCCAAGCTCTACACATGTCATTTGCTAAGTATAAAACAGTTGATTTTTACTTTCTCTAATTATTAGCTAAAAGATACCTACTTACGGAGAATATTATGAAATTAAAAGAATTCCAGCATAAGAAGGTGGCTGTTGCATGTAATCTTCCTGGCACCAAAGGTAATCAAATCTCCTTTGTTAACTTTTTCATTGATCTGTCATTCATTCACCTTTTCCATCTTTATTCCTTTGTAATCACTCCTTCAGTGACCTTCCATCTCAGAAGAGATGGAGATGATGTATTCTTAGTTTCCTGGTCTACCCTTACATGCACCTTTCACCTCACTCTGTTTCTGCAGAATCTACCGTTTTCTCATCTTAGCCCTTCTCCCAGGATCGCAGAGAAATACTAAAACTAGTGCTGCAACCAGTCCCCTAGATTCATGCTGCTCAAAGTAAGGTCAAGGGTCAGCAGCACCTGAGAGCTTCACAGAGATGCCAAACCTCCAGACGATTTGTCTGCACAGTAACGTCCAAGAAGAACTGCTCCACATGACTGGCTTTCAAACTTTTTGATGTAACCCTCAGTAAAAAATACATTTTTCATCGCATCTCCAGTACACATACATACCTAGCTATATGTTAGTGAAATAAAATGAAACAGAACGGTGCTAAGTATGAAGGGGAAGCGGAGTGTTCAGTTTTCTGGCCACTTCATTGACAGTAATAAGGGCTAATTCTTTTTCTTTTCTTCTTTCTTTTTTTTTTTTTTTTTTTAAATCTTTTTAGGGCCACACCTGCAGCACATGGAATATCTCAGGCTAGGGGCTGAATCGGAGCTGCAGCTGCCAGCCTACACCACAGCTCACAGCAATGCCAGATCCTTAACCTACTGAGCAAAGCCAGGGATCAAACCCACATCCTCGTGGATACTAGTCAGGTTCTTAACCCGCTGAGCCACAACAGGAATTCCATTTTCATATTTTCTACTCTGTGCTGGAAGAATCAGTTAATAAATAAATAAATAAAGGTTTCTTGTAAAAATTAGCAAAACATGGTTCATTGTTGTGGCTGGGTGACAGGGAAGTAGTTCTCTCTACTTTTGGATAGGTTTGAAGTTTATTATGAAAGGCTAAATCCAGAGTTTCCGTCATGGCACAGTGGTTAACAAATCCAGCTAGGAACCATGAGGTTGCTGGTTCGATCTCTGGCCTTGCTCAGTGGGTTAAGGATCCGGCATTGCCATGAGCTGTGGTGTAGGTTGCAGACGCGACTCAGATCCCGCATTGCTGTGGCTCTGGCGTGGGCTGGCAGCCACAGCTCCGATTAGACCCCTAGCCTGGGAACCTCCATATGTTACAGGTGTGGCCCTGGAAGAGACCAAAAAAAAAAAAAAAGAAAAAAGCTAAATCCACAGCACTATCACTCTAGGTTCTATTCCCTTTCAGCGTCTGAGAAATCTTGTATTCATTCTCTCTTTTCTGCACATTTTGAGTTTTTCCCAGTACTTGATATTCCTTTATAGATACAAGACTCCATTTAAATAAATCTTTTTTTTGTCCTTAACTTTTCAGCTATCCTTCTTCTCACTGTCAGATGTTTATGAGCACCTAATAAACTCATCAAGCTCCTTTCTTCCCTTCTTTCCCGGTCCAGCCCTGCAGACATCAGTCTTCCTCCACCGCTCTGATATATATATATATATATATATATATATATATATATATATATATATATATATATACACACATACGCAATGTTATGTAAAATATATGTATGTTATAGAAAACCACCTGTAGAACAAGAAGATATGAGCGAAGGAAAAGAGATTAGTCTCCACCTTAGTAGACTCCATCTAGATTTTACCTCAGTCTTTTCTTTTTACCTCCAGTCATCTGGAGCTCTGTGAAGTTTGCAGAGTTCAGGCTTCATGTTACCATCTAGTTATTATTCCAGTTGTCAGTCCTTCTAGGGCCGTGGCAGTTGTGCATATGTTCTGAAAGGCAATTAATACAATGAGTGCCAGTCTACTCCACTGTCAGGTATTTATAAGATCCTAGTCCACATTTCATCATTATAAGCAAGGGTTTTATATTTTACAGTGAGTTGCATGTTTATGGGAAAAAGTGCTGAAAATGGGGTGTGCTCTTTTCTATAAATTCATATGTAGCCATAGTATATGATAGACTGCCCCATAACACAGCTTTTCATCAAGAGTTTATTATTGTACTTCACTTTGGAGCCAAAAGTTGTTTTTTGGGGGGGGGGGGGCAGAGTGGGAGTGATATATCCAACTACATGAGCTACTGTAGGTATTAAAATCTTAGAAACTTTGAATGAAATTCCACTTTGTCCAGATTGGGAGAAGTAGAAATTTATTTTAGTTTAGAGCATATGTTTTTTATTTCCTTTATTGTAATCTACAAAATACAGAAATAAAGGCAGTAGCCTTTCTACAGTTTTATGAACTGTATTTTCAAGCAAAACATACAGGTTACAACTTACTGCTTACCTAAATTCATTTTAGTACTTCGTGCATTCTTTCATTTTTTTCATGGTGACCATCAGAAGAAAAAAATCTTATTCTAACTTCTTAAATATATCATAGTGAATAATGGACCATTTTGCTCTAACATGCCATTATGTTTAAGGTATTATTTCCAAGACTGATTATAATAGTTGGGGGATTTAATAAAGAAACCACTATTTTGGAAAATGACATTTTACTATTTTCAGTGTATATCACAATTGATGTCATTATTTTTCTTTAAAAGATTTCTTCATGTTTATGAAATGGCCTTTGTTTTTTTTTTTAAGTTTTGAATTGTGTCTTAATCTCTCCATATTTAACTATTCATTTACAAAAGCACTGACGCCATGATTATGGGAGGCTGCTATGTATCAAGGCAGCTAATATTAGACCAAGATAGAGCTGGTTTCTAAAAGTGTCATTAGCTCAGTTCTCCCAAACATAGTATTTCTATTTCAGTGGTACAAAAGAATGTTTTAGACCATAGCATAAAGAATAAGGGATTTAACCAACTAGGAACCATGAAGTTGCGGGTTCGATCCCTGGCCTTGCTCAGTGGGTTAAGGATCCGACGTTGCCGTGAGCTGTGGTGTAGGCCGCAGACGCGGCTCAGATCCCATGTTGCTATGGTTCTGGTATAGGCCGGAGGCTACAGCTCTGATTAGACCCCTAGCCTGGGAACGTCCGTGTGCCATGGGAGTGGCCCTAGAAAAGGCAAAAAGACAAAAATAAATAAGGGATTTTTAAAAAAAGACCCCACGGTGGTACTCTGTTATATACCACGTCACATACAAACTCCTCCCCTTCTAGAAACTCACCCTTTCTAGATAGAATCCAGTATAATTTCCTGTTCATCTAGTCACCACCTTTCCCCCCAGTTCTGTGCTATTTCTCATGCTGATTCCCATATGAAAAATGCCCCATCCCCTCAGTGTCCCCAACCCTGCCTGGCCCCTACCTTCCTCTCAGTACCTCTCCACTTCCCCCAGACCTGGTCTATTTCTCCCATCCTGATTTCTCTCTTCTCTCCTGCTCTGTTTATGGTCAGTCATGTGTCACCTACTCTGTCATTATTTTCAGACAGCTTTGTGTAAATACAGCTTCTTGAGTACCCTTTAAGCTCTTTCAGGGCAGGAACCATACCTTATCCTTCCTGGTGTGTCTCACACAAAGAAGGATACCTCTGAATATGAGTCTACAATAAGCACTTAAATCTTGATTGATTTGTTTCAAAATACAAATTATATCTACTGAAAGTTTGGACTTATTAAGGTTTAAGATGTATAAGATATGGAGTTCCCATCGTGGCTCAGTGGTTAATGAACCAGACTAGTATCCATGAGGACGAGGGTTCAATCCCTGGCCTCTCTCAGTGGGTTAAGGATCCGGCATTACCATGAGCCGTGATGTAGGTTACTGACAAGGCTCAGATCTCACGTTGCTGTGGTTGTCGTATAGGCTGGCAGCTACAGCACTGAATCGACCCCTAGCCTGGGAACCTCCATATGCCCCAGGTGCGACCCTAAAAAGACCAAAAAAAAAAAAAAAAAAAAATGCAAGATTTAAAGTCATCCCAGTCACATCTTTTAGATTGGAAATTGTTTAGAAATATTTAACAGAACAAATCCTCTTAAATCTGAAAGTGACAGAAGGAATGAAAATAAGAACAATAATGTGTACGGTTTCCTGGCGGTTACTGTGCGCTGGGCCCTGCGCTAAGTGCTTTACTTAGATTATCTGGGGATGACCCCTGAGGTCCGTGTCATGATCCTCACTTTACACACGGATCAAGCCACACGGACAAGTATCTCCCCACTGGATACAAGTGGCAGAGCTTAAATTTCAGTCCCTTTAACTATTACTGGTTCTGCATACGAAGAATGGAGGGTCCACTGCATTAAGTCAAACCTGTGGGGCTTCTTTTCTTCTGAATCGAGAGCAGTATCTGCCTCAGCCTCCTGAACTTGTGTTTTTAATGTGCATCGTGCCATTCCTTTAAGCAGCATTCCTTCAGAGCTCTGGGCCTTGGAGCAAATCCTGTCAACTTTTCATGGCAGCTTCTGATCGCTGAGAACAGCCCTGCCTTCTGGAAAGCAGATGCTTACTTGGTGCCTGCCTTGCCTCTCACCCCACATTCTGGCAAGAAGACAGTCCCTTCCTAGTCCTGGGAAGCAGTGTTTCCTTTTGATGTCTGACTCCTTCCACAGTTGATCAGAGACAAGTCAAGGGACACAGACCGTGATCACCTTGAAATGCTTCTGTTACTAAAAGAGGGTTTGCTGCTGTTTGAAAGACGTTTTTCACCCAGTCTGTTATGTTGTGCATGCTTTCTAACAGCTGAGCAGAGAGAGGCATGAAAACGAGGTAAAAAACTGTGAACCAAGTGTACATGAAGTATTCCTGAATCATGTGAGTTAGTCTTTATGGATTTCCAGTTCACATTTTCCTTTCAGTTTTCCTTTTTTCTTATGGGTCACTTGTATGAATTCATGGTTTTTTTTTTTTTTCTTTTTGGCCATCCCAGAGGCATATGGAAGGTCCCATGCCAGGGATGGAACCCGTGCCATGTCAGTGACCCATGCAGTGACTGTGCCATGCAGTGTCAGGCCACAGCAGTGACCACACCAGATCCTTGACACACGGCGCCACGAGAGAACTCTTCATGGGCCACTTGTAGACACAGCTCTTTGGTCTAAGCTCTGGGACATTAGTTCTCAAACTTAAAGTGCATAAGCATCATGCAGGTAGTCAAAAATGCGTGTTCTTGCACTCCTACCCCCAGAGATTCTGTGGGGAAGCCTGGAGTGTGGCCTGGGCCTGTGCTCTGTGACACAGATGCACTGCTGCTTACACCGCTCTGACACTCTGCTCTCGAAACCAGCAAGTGGTGGGCGCTGTGTGGCCCTTCGTAGTGCGCCAGGTTCTAGCCTCCCTTCTCCTTCAGGTCAGACTCCTGATAGTCTGCCTGAGTGATGGCCACCAGGGATGTGCTTTCTTGCAGAAACCTATTTGAGAAACTTGGAAGAGAAGTTGACCCAGAACAAGCTCATCTTGAAAGAGGAATTGAGAACCTTGCTTCACCTGTGTGAGTCCCGGGATGACATGGAGCTGGCTAAAAACGTCATTTACAGGTGAGGCATTTTCTTAGAGTCCTGCCACCCTCTGTCTCTACCTGAGCAGGCTCATCCACCCCCAGTCCCCTCTACCCTGGTGACTTCCAAACCTCGTGTCCAGATGCCTGCCCTGAGCTCTGCACATTCATATTCATTCACTTAGCAAACCCTTATTGAGTCCCTATTACACACCAGGTGCCCAAGAGAGAAACACAAGTCATTCGGGCCCCAGGCAATCAGCAGCCTCTTCCCTGACTCCACTAACATGTTCCCTGGGTCTTACATTCAACTTGTGCAGACTTCTTCCTCTTGTGTGTTTCTGGTCATGCTGACCAGTCACCCTTCCCACCATCTCATGTGCCCCCATCCCTGACAGGGGAAGAAGCCCCCCTGCACCCCTTCCCTGGTGTCTTTGTCTTCTCCAGCCTTCCTCTCTCCATCCATTCTTTAAAGCTGTATTTCTATACATGGACCTGTCCATTTATAGAGGGAAATACATAGTATTTGTATATAGACTGTTGGAAGAATGTATACCAGAAGTTAACTGTGGTTCTCTGGGAATTGTACATTATATTTTTTGTTTGTCTAAATGTGGACTTTTCTGATTTCTCAAACTCATCCATAATGGACATTATTAATCTTATGATATGAAAAAAGTTAATGTTATTTTTAAAAAGAAAAGAAAAAACAGAATTACACATTTCACTGAAAATTCTAAAAACACTAAAAAAGGAGAAGGAAGAAATACACTGTCAGGGTCTGCTGTTTCAATTGTCTCTTGCTGTGTAACAAACCAGCCAGAACTTAAGGACCTAAAATGACAGCTCTGTGGGTCAGAAATTAAGGCCAGTCTCAGCTGGGCAGTTCCTCTTGGTATTGGCTGAAGTCACCTGCACGTCTGCAGTCAGCTGGTAGTGGCTGAGCAGGAAGGCCCAAGAAGGCCTCGCTTGCATAGCTGATGCCTCCGCGGCCCTGCCCGTGGCCCCTTTCTCCCCATGTAGTATCTCACCAGTCATGAGTGCAGCCTGAGCTGCCTGAGCACACAGCCCAAGTGGCACCTGCAGTCTGGTAGAGCTGCCCGGGATTGGCACATCTGCACTTCTGTCCCATTCTCTTGGTCAGAGCAAGTGACCGTCCAGCCCAGCCTCTTGGGAAGGGGAAAGGATTCCACCTCTGGATGGATGGAGCAGTGAGCATAGACAGGCCTGGGGGAACTGATGGCAGCTGTCTTTGGGGCCTGTCTACCACATACAAGAAACCACTCATAAAATTTTGATATATTTTCTCACCAATTTTTTTTATGCAAAGATTTTGTGGTTTTGGTAGGGTTTATTTTACATAGTTGTAGTTGCTACTGTGTGTATGAAGTGATATTTTTCTTGTTTTCTAATTAGCATTATAGCACAAATGTTGCTTGTTAATCCTTTAGGAATCATATTTTAATGGCTGTACATCATTCCATTGTTAGAATGGTTAGATATTTTAATTAACTGTGCACCTGTTGTTGAACGACTAAATTATTTCTAATTTTTCACCAGTATAAATAATGCCATGATGAGCAAACTCTATGCATAAAACTAACTCCTTATTTCCATTTTGGGATAGGAGGGTATGAATCTCTTTTTTTTAAGTCAATGAATTTGATTATATTTATAGTCGTATAGGGTGTGACTCTTTTGAAGCTTATCAATACAGAATGCCCGATTATTTTCCAAAAGGGATTATGCTCATTCACAGTCACTATAGGAGCAAACCGACGTCTGCTATTTCAGTATCATAAAGTTGAATCATTTGAGACCTCTGGCTTGTTTCATTCACAGTGAAAGCTCTACCCAAAGCTTTCGGATGTTTACAAAAGTAACAAAACAGGGTAACATTCTGAACACTCTTTCAACTCTTATTTTTGTCATAAATACTCAAAGTATGATTCATGACCCCTTTATTGAGGCTTGTAACTCTCTGTCTGTAACTTCCTTTCCAGTCAGGGAAGAAGAGCAGTGAGCGGGAACACAAGCTTTTTATTGAGTCCAAGATGAGAAGCAAATGAATCTCCTCATAGTCTTGACCATGTGCTGTTGTTTGGTTTATAGAGAGATTGTAGATCCTCTCACCTCAGCGTTTCTTGTCAGGAAGAGGTGATGCATTATCCCTGTGACTTTTTTTTAGCACTTTGATTAGTGTGAATGTCATTCAAGTTGGGAGATCTTTCATTTTTGCTTTGTTTTGTTTTTAATCTGGCACACATTTCTCATGAGACTATTTACTGAAATATTGATTTTCAAAGATGTTTTCCTGAGCATGCCTTACATTTTGTAAGAGGTAACATACATGGAAGACTTACTGTGTGCCAGGCACATCATCTCATTTGATCCTCACGAAAATTCTTTGAGTTCTTTTCTTATTTATGTTTTACAAATGAGGAACCTGAGGCACAGAGTGGTTAATTCATTCATAGTTACCCAATTAGTAAGTAAAATAGCTGGGATCTGAAATGTCATTTTGGAATCAGTCTAAGAATCCTTATTCACTACATATATTGCCTTTTAATAACTTAATTGTTTCTTCTTTTCCCCAGTCTTATTGAGGTATAATTGACAGATAAAAATTGTATATAGTTAGGAGTTCCTATTGGTGGCTCAGCGGTTAACAAACCCAACCAGCATCCATGAGGATGCAGGTTCGATCCCTGGCCCTGCTCAGTGGGTTAAGGACCCAGCATTGCAGTGAGCTGTGGTGTAGGTTGCAGACACAGCTCGACCTGGCATGGCTGAGGCTTTGGCATAGGCCAGCGGCTATAGCTCCAATGGACCCCTAGCCTGGGAACCTCCATATGCCACGGGTGTGGCCCTAAAAAGAAAAAAAAAAAAATGCGTATCGTTAAAGTATACAACTTGATGTTTTGATATAACTTAATTCATAACTGATAAAAATGAAGTAGTGAATATTTTTTGTAACTTACGTAATTGGATTATGAAATGTATCCTTAAAAGTACACTCATCATTCTATTTGGTAGTATCTATGTTTAGAAAAGACTATCGATAATGCTATTATGACTTTCCTCAGTGATTTCAGCAGAAGGTTAAAAAAAAAATATTTGGAGTTCCCGTTGTGGCGCAGCAGAAATGAATCTGACTAGTAAACATGAGGTTTCGGGTTCAATCCCTAGCCTCGCACAGTGGGTTGAGGATCCAGCGTTGCTGTGAGCTGTAGTGTAGGCCACAGACTCAGCACAGATCCTCCACTGCTGTGGCTGTAGTGTAGGCTGGCAGCTGTAGCTCCAATTCACCCGTAGCCTGGGAACCTCCATTTGCCACAAGTGCGGCCCTTAAAAGCAAAAAAAAAAATCTATTCTTTGATGTCATAGCTTTTTATAATGAATGAATCTTCCTAAAATCTGATTTACATGTAATCATGAGGTACTTGTTTTCTACCAGATTGTCTTTCTTGGTGACTAAAGCGGCTCTTGAAAGGAAATTTTTGGGGGATGATTTTCAGTTCTGCAGTTTTAACAGGCATACTGGCTGCTTGTAGAAATCCCAGGCCACATATAAGATATCACTGTCTTGGAAATTAGCCTATTCCTAAAACTAAAATTTTACAATTGCATTTAACTTGTTTGGTAGGTGACTGTGGGTCACATATGCCTCTCCCTGAGCCGAGAAAACCAGAGATTGGCCTAAATTGTAAAATGCGCCTGTTGTTTGTTTGCTGTCAATACGGGGATAAAGGCAGACTTGAGGGACAGAGCATCCCCGACTCCTCTTCCTCTCCAGGAGCACAGAGACGGTGCCATTCCTACGGGCTTAGAGAGGCAAGACCCCTGCTGCTCCCTGACATACACTCACACGCCTTCCAGGCAGGTTGTTGGTAAATTGGGTATATGACTGCAATCTGCATTTTCCTTTCTTTTATTTCACAGAATATGTGGGCCTTTAACAAACCCTGTTTTTTATTTAAATGCCTGGTATACTTCTGCCCTCGGGGATTCTTCTGATCATCTTTAATTATGCTTTCCCCTCCAGTCTGAGAGGATCTCATTCTTTCCGAGTCTGCAGCACCTAGCAGAGTGCTTGCCACGGTCTGCCTGTCCCTTTCCTCAGTCCCACGCCTGGCTCATTGAATCATTTTGATTACCAGGTACCATGCAGAGAATAGGAATATGACTGTGGGGGAGTATAAGTTTGGACCGCTGTTCATGAGGCTGTGCTACGAGCTGGATCTGGAGGAGTCTGCAGTGGAGCTCATCAAAGACCAGGTTATTGTCTCCCGATTGCTTTCCCTGCCGCTGTGATCACGCTGGGCTGAGAACGGGGTGTTTTCAGCCTTGTCAGGAAAGGCAGTTCTCTACACACCACTCCTGGGTTAGATTTTCAGAGAAAGGCTGCTGGGCTGAGGGCTTGCTCCTGCATCTTTTTTTTTTTTTTTTTTTCAGCCACCCCCACAGCATATGGAAGTTCCCTGGCCAGGGATTGAATCCTGGCTGCAGCTGCAGCATCGCTGGATCCTTAACCCACTGCACCAGGCTGAGGCTCGAACCAGTGTCTCCACAGACACAAGCCAGATCATTAACCCACGCCCCACAGCAGGTGCTGCTCTCCTGCATTTGTAAGGTTTCCCTGGAGTCAGTGCCTAGGAGGTGGTACAGGTCTCTTTACCCAGAGGAGTAGAAGAGGTGCAGGTGCAGGTTACAAGGTATCTCCCTACCTTGGATGTGTGGCCACGGGACTGACATCTGCTCTTCTGAGGAGCTTTTAGTGAGGATGGTTTAAGGCAAGCTGCCCTTTTAAGACCGCCTGTTCTGTCCTTCACCTGTGCTGCTCTCTCTCTCTTTTTTTTTTCAGTTTTTACTTCTGATTGAAGGCTATATTGTAAAGTGCTTTTCCAAGGCTATATTGTAAAGTGCTCTTCCGTTTTCAAAATTACCGATTTTCTTTTCCTAAAAACAAAGAGAATCGTTTGTGTAATTATTTGTTGAATATGTCCCACGTCCTCAGCCTGGGGCTAAGGCAGTGTACATGGTCCACTTCATTTGTTTCCCGCAACAGCCCACGTGAGGTAGACACCGTTGTTTCCATTTTACAGATGAGGAGACCAGAACTTGGAGACATCAGAAATTTTTCCGTGGTCAGAAACATTTACTCAGTCTGGGGCTGGGGTTGGCCACCAGACACTTTGCTTAGGGGTCTCCATAACGAAGTTGTCCTTTTGCCTCTTACTCTTTTTCATATAAAGTGTTGTGTCCATAGCGGGGCCATTAATGCTCAGCTTGCCCCTTTTTAAGGACACTCAGTATTAGAAGGATGACTATACATATTAATAAGCAGAGAAAAGGTGGTTTCAGAACAGTGTGGATTCGTTTGAGCCTGTTTTTTCCGAAAAGAAGAAACACACACACATATTTACGTTCCCCGACATACGTGTTAAAGATCTGGAAGGAGACACACTACTTACTGGTGACCTTCAGTGGGGAGAACTGGAGGAGTTCTCAGTTTTCACTTGATACATTTTTTAATTGTTTGACTACTTTACAGTAAGTAGTGTTAATGTAATTAAGAGAAAGTTTCACTGTAATAAATCATAGCCATGAGTATAACCATAAAAAAGGAACAAGAGGAAAGAAAATGATGTTTTTGTTTTTTTTTAACCCACCCACGCATGAAACATTTATGAATGGGTGAGTTTCCTGGAGCAGAAGGATAACTGGACTGGAGCCACACTGCCTAACGCCCAACCCTGCTTCCTCCCCACCCTGTGTGACCCCTGCCCCCTGCCCAGAACCCAGCAAGGCGGCCACTGAGCACATGGGGCCATGGAGCCCTTGGACTGGGGCTGGTTCAGGCTTACATGTGCCGCAGAGTAAAATACATGGCAGATTTCAAATGCTGGGCATAAAGAAAGAGTGCAAAGGATCTTATTAATAATGTTTTATATCGATTACAGGTTGAAGTCGTATTTCACATTTAGTGGGTTAAGTAACAAAGTAGTAAAACTGACTCCATATGTTTCTTTAACTTTTTAGATGAAGCTCCTTGAAGATTTAGTCACATACATGGGTCACACTTGAGGTTAGCCGTAGCTTTTTATGCACAGGGCTGCTCAGGTGGCTGCCCATCACCCTTAGCATTGACCTCTACCCCCTGACCTTGCCGCAGAGGGCTTTTGTGGTATTTCATCTCCCACCGCTGTCCCCCTTGGTCCTTCCACTCTGGACCTTCTTTCTCAGACACGCCAAGTCCGTGGCCTCAGCCTGGAAGACACACCTGCATCACTGAGGTCTCCTCTTCTCACAGAGCCTTCCCTGACCACCTTCCATCGTCTTCTCTGACCCTTTATCCTGTTGCATTGCTCTTCATGGCCCTCATTGATACATGAAATTATGTATACATATGTATATTTTTCCCCCCTGCTTGTTTTATTCACTTGTTCTTTGTCTCCCCTACCAGAATTTAAACTTTGCCAGATTATAGGCCCTACTAGAGTTTAGGGCAGGGTCTTTGTCTTGTTCATCATTTCTTTACTCTTAGTGCCTAGAACAAGGTCTGCATAGTTTGCTCTCAGATGATAACAAACTTGAACAAAACCTTTACTGGTATAATTGAATAGTATGTGTCCCATGTTCAAGGCATGAAGAACTTGAGAAGATGAGAACCACTATTTTAGTGAGTTATTTCAAAAAAGTGAAAAATCAACTCTGTCTTATTCATTTGCCAAAAGAGGATCATGGCTGTGTAAGCCTCTCTTGCCTTTGTCCTCAAGCAGACTTTTAGCTGCCATTTCACGTTAATCAGCTGCCTCTCAGGTTCCAGGACCACCCTCCCCAGGAATGATCGGCCTGGCTCTTTTCTTCTAAGCTTGGCAGAGCCATACTGTACAAAGACATTCTTCACTCTATTTCCGAAACCCAGACATCTCTTGCCGTACCTCTTGCCTCTTGTTCACTGTGCCCACTGCCAAAGGCAAGACACCAAGACAGGAAGCAGCATTTACATTTTTTAGAAAAATAGATCCTTAGCATAAGAGATTAATTAGAGTTCAGGAGGCCAAATGAATTAAATATACACAAAAATAAGTCCTAGACAGAGAAGATGCAGTATAAGGATAAGCACTTCCTCAATAATTTTAATTTTTAACCAAACTGTACTGCTTTTCTTCATTAGCATTTACGAGGTTTCTTCTCAGACTGCACATCATTCAATATTTTGATGGATACATTGTTTATCAAAGGCAAATATAAAAGTAAGTATCACAGTTTATGTTTGCTGAAAAATTCTGTCCCTGCTGGTACAGAAATTAGGATAAATGATGGCCCATGTAAAAATGACCCCTTTATTCCTGAAGAGGGGCTGAATTATGGAGACCTCATTCTTGAAGTGTGAAAACATTATTGTATCACAGGTCATGACTTAAAGACCCCGGATTTTACTTATGCTGCAATTATAGTTGGTTTTTCAATATTAGTTCTTCTGTAAGACCTGATAATTTGTTTTGAAATTTAGTTAACTGCTAAGTGACTTTGACAGGTAGCTTTTTTGTGCTTAAGTATACTTTTCAGTAGATTGTGCTAAGCAGATTGAACTGTGGGAATCAACAGTAGAGGACACTGAACTCCCCTGAATGCGTCTAACACTGCTGCCCCACTCCTGGCTGTTGGCAGGTGCATTGGAAGTAATGATTGAGATGAAAAACCAAGATGTGAAGTTCAGCAAAGACACCTACGTTCTTGCTTTTGCAGTTTGCTACAAATTGGTAAGACTGCCTTCTCTAAACTTTTAGAGCATTTTGGGTAGTGTCTGAGAGAGGATTTATTTTTTTCTCTACAAATGAAATTCTGTTCCTCTGAAGTCTGTTTTCCATCTGGTGCCGATATTTCCATTTTAAATGTGTTCATTTTTAGAAAACCCAAGTTAGCCACATCAGACAGTTTTATCATGGGAAAAGCAGTGTTATCATCTTCCGTCTTCTCTGGCATATTATAGATAATGGGAACAAGAAGCAGTGTGCTGGGTTCACACTCTGCTTTAGAGTCCTTTTGCTCTAGAGTCCTCTTGCTCATGCTGGACCTCACCAGACCAGTGTTCTCTGTCGCCCTCTCCCGTGGAAGTCCTGCCACCCTTCAGTGGTGAACCCAAGGACTACTTTGTTCCCCTCGGTGAATTTTTCTGTGATCGCCTACATTGCGTTGGGAGGGATGTCTCTCTCCTCAGTATCCCTTGATTGTGCTCTATTTTATTCACGTATGAGGCACTTAACCGATGTGCTGAACAGATGCACGTTTCATTCTCCCCACGAGAGGATAGACTCCTCGAGGCATCTTTATGTGCCCGCACCTAACAGTGCCTGGTTCACAACTGATCGTTAATAAATGTCATGTGACGTTAAAATGAATTCTCTTAAGAAACAGACTCACAGACATAGAGAGTAGACTTGTGGTTCCCAAGGGGGAGCGGGGAGGGGTGGGATGGACTGGGAGTTTGGGGTCAGTAGATGTGTTTGCATTCAGAATGGATGAGCAATGAGGTCCTACTGTATAGCCCAGGGAACTATATCCAATATCCTAGGATAGACTATGATGAAAGATAATATTAAAAAAAAGAATGTGTGTGTGTGTATATATATATATATATGTATATGTATAACTGAGTCACTTTCTGTACAGCAGAAATTGGCAAATTATAAATCAACTGTACTTTAACAAAAAATAAATTGAGAATAGAGAGCATGACATATAAATCCCTATCTCATTACTGTATCAAGACTGCTTCGTACACATGGGAAGTATTTATTAATTATGGAGTGAATAAATGGTAACTGAAACAGGGTGACCAGGGTTCCATGCATTACCGTCCACATCCATGCCGTTTTAACTCTGGGAGCTGAACAAAACCTTTTTACACTTTTAAAATGAAGGAACACCAAGCAAGGTAGAAGAACACGGCCTATGGAAAAATTTCCCTGAAAAGTACAGCAGTATCAGCTTTCCAAAACAAGACGGGTAGTTGGGTTATAGGGGAAAAAAAACCGACTTGGAAACTGAGTGATGTGAAGTCTAGTCTCAACTTGAGCACTAATGGCTTTGGAGTGGTCACTTACCTCACTTGTGAAATGAAGTATTTGGATTCGGGAGCCAGCAAGCTTTTCCTATAAAAGTCCAGAGAGTAAATATTTTAGGCCTTGGGGGCCACATACAGTCTCTGCTACCTATGGTCCCTGCCATATCTTCTTTGTTTTTATAAACCTTTAAAAGCGTAAGAACCATTTCTAGCTATAGGCTGGATTTGGCCGCAGGGTCAGAGTTTGCTGACTGCCGGATTATGAGATGGTCTTTTCCGGTCATGCCACTTGATGATTCTGTGAAACAGAAGGCCAGCAAAGACAAACAGCCCCTGAGCGTCAGTTCTTCAGCAGTGATACCCAGTTTCCTGACCTCCTCAGAGATGCCTCCCTGAGGACATACTGAAGTGGAGAGAATTCGACTCGACGACCTAGGAAGCACCAGAGGCCTCTTCTCCCCTATGGCGTGTCCAAGAATGATTTGTCTCACTCAGTGGAAGCTGGAGTTGAAAGACTAAACTGGTCAGCTGTGACAAATCCCAAGCCAATTTTGGGAACTGTTCTCTCTCATCTTTGTGAATCACCTCATGACAGACAGATGCAGTCGCAGAACTGCTCTCATAAACCCAGTCCTCCCCCAACATAGTCAAAGGGAGAAAATTCTGTTTTACTACTGCTGTCTGCTAGTCCATGTGCCACTGATGTTCTTGGATTTTTTTTTTTTAAGGTTTCTGTTTTCATGGAATTTTTTTTTTTTTTTCTTTTTTGTCTTCTTCTAGGGTTGTGCCCGAGGCACATGGAGATTCCCAGGCTATGGGTCTAATAGGAGCTGTAGCCACTGGCCTACACCAGAGCCACAGCAACTCAGGATCCGAGCCGCATCTGCAACCTACACCACAGCTCATGGCAACGCCAGATCCTTAACCCACTAAGCAAGGCCAGGGATCGAACCCACAACCTCATGGTTCCTAGTCAGGTTCGTTAACCACTGCACCACGACAGGAACTCCTTCATGGGACTTTTCATGATTTACATTCAATTAAGTGTTCATATTTTCAAATGTTTAACGTGGATATTTTCAGATTGGAAATTCCCTCAGGAAAAGTTCTGTGGTGTTGCTGAGCTTTATTATTTATTCAGGTAGTCGCAGGCTGACTCTTCACACTGGAATGTTCTGGAACCTGTATTTGGAAACCAACCTGCCTGGATAGAGACCTGTATGCTTGCTGGTAAAACTGCCCCAAGTCAGAAAATTGACAATGAACTAAAAATAGTTAATTTAGATTTGAGCTGTTAATATATAACAGACTATCTGCAGAGAGTCTCTGTATAGAGCTTATTAATCTTCTAAGTAGCTTCAGATAGGCTCTGGGAAATTCTTCCAAAAGGAAACCTGTAACAGTGAGCACCAGTAACCATCTTATTAAACTTAAAGGTTTGTGACGTTTATTTATTGAGCAACCCTCTCTCTCCTCTCAGAATAGCCCTGAATCTTTTAAAATCTGTACCACATTAAGAGAAGAAGCCCTAATCAAAGGAGAAGTCCTCTCCAGGAGAGCATCCTGTTTTGCAGTGGCGCTAGCTCTGAACCAGGTAAGGCACATCAGTGAATTGGGAGTGGGTAAGACTTTGACTTTCATTTGTTCTTGCTTTTATTTTCTTGTTTTTCCTCTCACTCCATCAGAAAGAAAAAGTAAGTCCCCATAAAGGGACCGGTGCCTCTGGTGCCGTGGCAACCTACACGTGCCTCTGCCTCCAAAGAATGTTTGCATTAGCAGTTGAGGGCCTAACATGCACTGCTGTTTACAAGGGGTTGGCCAGGATTCTGTGGAAAAGCAATGAGGGAAGCTGCACTCAGAAATTTCTCAAGTAATTAAAAATTTCAAATGAATTGCTCATTATGTAACATGCTCAGAGACCAGTTTTAATTTAATGCTCTCCGAAGTGTGTCTTTTAGTAAATTCTTCAGGGGAACAGTATTCCTTGAGTTCTCAGTACTTAAAATCATTTGTCCGTTGTTTTTTTTACCTGACCTACAGTGTGGTCAAATATAAAATTTTGAGGCCATACTTGCTTTACTTGAGGTTGTCTTAGGCATTGCTCTTTTGTCTTCTTATATGGAATGTTGCCATGGAGAAATCTGAGGCCTGCCTGAATTGTGGTGGTTTTGTTTATTTATTGATTGATTTTTTTACTTCTCAGTGACTAGATCTCCACCCTCCCCCTACCCATTTCCTTTATATCCAGGGAAACATTTTTCTATTGGGGTTTATCTGCCAGTTATTTTCTTAAATTTGTTTTGCTATAATCCTTTTTTACACTCCTTTTTTTCTCATAATGTCTTTATATAGATCATGTGCTGGTTCTTTTTTGGTTATTCATCATTGAAAAACATAAGTTTCTCTTAGACCAGCCATTTGCAGAAGATTCGTGTCAGAGACCAGAGCCATGTTGCTATGTTCTAGGCAAGCAGGAATTTTCTTTCTTTCTTTCTTTCTTTTTTTGGTCTTTTTTATTTTTTATTTTTATTTTTATTTTACCCTCAGCATATGGAAGTTCTCAGGCTAGGGGTCGAATCAAGGCTGTAGCCTCTGGCCTACACCACAGCCATAGCAACAGCAACTCAGGATCTGAGCCTTGTCTGCGACCCACACCATAGCTCAAGGCAATGCCAGATCCTTAACCCACTGAGCAAGGCCAGGGATCGAACCTTCGTCCTCATGGATGCTAGTCAGATTCGTTTCCACTGAGCCACGATGGGAACTCCAGGAATTTTCTTAATGCTGTGAGTTTTGTCCGCAAATATGCACAGACTCCATTTCTCCCTGGCCAGTGGGTAGGCATGGAGGTGACTGTCAGTGCAAAGTCTCTTCTCAGCTGCTGCTCTCAGTGACTTACTGTTGCCTGCAAGTATAGCAGATCTGTGCAAATTCTTGATTAGCTTTACCTCTGCCACCAGAAGGATCCAAAGACCTCATTACTAGTCCTAGACGCTATTACCATGATGGTAAACAGGAATCGAGTACTTCAGGCTGTGCCCCTCACGCTGGAGAACAGCTCTGTGTGCTCTCTCTGAGATGCCCAGCGCTTCGTCTGGAACTTAGCCATGCTCCATCTCCACTGGGTTTTGGCAGTGCAGACCTCTTCTGTGGTTTGAGGTTTTTGCTATTTTCTAATTATGTTAAAGATGGGTTTGCATCTCTGTTTCTCAGTCTTTTTTTTTTTTTTTTTTAAGCTCATCTACTGGGAGAGGGAAATGCCAGCTTCATGCCTCCATCTTGCAGGTTGTTAAAACAATCAGTAACATGCCACTGTAGGAAAGATTTCATAGAATGTTCATTTTTGATTACCAAAAAACTTTTTTTCTTTGTGGACTTCAAAACCCTGGGGGACCATGAATAGGAATATCCTGACACCTTGAAACGACCTTTACGACCACAGCGTAATGTTCATGTGACTTGGGTATGACTTTGTTTTTCTTCCTTCTAGAACCAGCCAGCAAAGGCTCTATCCATTTTTTCTCAAATCATGAAGCCGGAAAGCATAATCTGCACTAATTTAAATGTAAGTGACTGTTTTATGGTTTAAAGTAAGGCTTAAAATTTAATAAAATGATGTCTAGGGGTTTTTCTGTCTGTGTACAAAGAATGACTTTGGATCTCCCAGGGCCTTCATTCATTCCATTCATGTGCTGATCCTTGCGTGAAAGTTACAGTAGAGCCCCCGTGAGGGGCGCCAGCCCATGCTCCTGGGAGTTTAAGTGGGGAATCTAGCTACGCTCAGATGTAGGAGGTAGCTAAACGCTGCAGGTATTGCACATGACTGCAGGAGGCTGCGCTCTAGAGAGAAGGGAGACGGATGCTGCAGTCTCCTCTAAGAAAAGCCTGCTGCTTACTTCCTGTCCATGGGACCTAACTCAGAGTCAGTCGACCTACCCTGCATAAAGTCGTGTCTAATGTGGTAAGGGCTCAATAAATGCTATTTGCATTCTTACTTTGTTGCCAGCCTGCCGTGGCCTAGTGAGTCATCTGTGCCTTCCTGGGGCAATGAAAAGACTAAGAGACTCTCCTGTCATTAAAGACATCACAGCCCCCACTCAGCCTGGCCCGTTGAGGCCCTGCCTGTATGCTGAGTACATCTGTGCTCTGGGGAGTTGAAAAGAAAGCCCCTAACTTCCAAGAACTTGCAGTCTCGGGGTCAAGATGAGGAAGACGGTCAAAAGAAGAGAACTGTGTAAACGCCAGCATGACATGAGCTGGGATAACAGGTCATAGCCAGTGCGGTGCTCCAGGTTGGGGAGCCAAGGGCCAGCCAGCAGGAACACACAGAGGAGACCTGGGGAGGAGAAAACTTGAGCGGGGTTCAGAAGGCGGGCAGGATGATGGGGTTGGAGGGGTGGAGGTGAAAGGGCATTCATTGTAGGGAGATTAGTTTTGCTGAGGGTTTGCTCGTTAGTTTGCTAGTTCTCTTCCTAGCTCTGAGTCCTTATGCAAAGTTTTATCTGAAGTAGCAATAGTAACAGTGATGGTACCATCCTTTTTCATTATTAGAACTGAAAGAACGATGCATACACAGTAGTTAGTACAGCACAGTGAGTGCCTGGCATGTAATCAGTGTTCAGTGATGCTTGCTAATACCAGTCTGTTTGGAATATGTTAAATAAAATGGATGATTTATTTGTAACCATTCCCAGGGTCATGGATGGGAAATGGGCTTAACTCCACGCTCCCATGGTTTTCACTTCTGCCCACAGGGATGACCCACACATGCCCCCCGAGACTGGTGCCCAGATGACTTTCAGGAGAAGGATAAGATAAGCCTTTAGGGTAAACTTTGGAGAATAAATTCTAGTGAGAAGTCTGAGATAAGAATACCTTATATTTGACCTCATGTTTACTTTTCAGAAGGCTCCTTGAGGGAGCAGTGGGGGTGGCGGTGGGGGGAAGCCCACGAGCCTGGCGGGATGGGCATGTTTCCCACAGGGCCACGTGAGGATCCTGGAATTGTCTGAATATGAATCATCCTTCCCCTCCTTGAATTGGGTCACAGAATTGTCACTGTCCACAAACTTAAAGAGAGTTTTACTGCTTAAAAATTCTCGCACAATTCTTCCAAATTTCCAGTATTTCAGTATAAGTCTGTTTCACCTTCCTCTGGGATGGTGAAAAAGAGATGGTTGCCATTCTCAGGTTTAATAATCTTTCAGATGCTGGGTCTCTTATTAGAACAGGTTTTTGTTTTGTTTTGTTTTAAATAATTTAATGGGCCCTAGCTGCGTCATCTGCTTGTAATCCCAAAGGACAGTTTGCTAATTTTTCAGATATGGAAACAAGATGAGCAAGCTGAGTAGTCTGTCTGGTCAGTGTTAGGAGAAACAGGAAAAAAGGTTGTTTTTTTTTCCTAATCTACTTTAAAAATGTATGCCTTATACTAAAATCTGTTCCTGCTGCCAGCTGGAATTTGAACTTACCTAATCCCTCCCCCACTTAATTCTCTTTTCATCAGAATTGTTCCTGTTGTCTATATGACCCCGAGGGCCTGGTTCCCTTTTGCTCAGCTAATGCTGCTCCACACTGAACTGACTGAGCACAGGCTCTCCTGGAGGCGCAGAGCGTGTTGACTCTGCCCTTCCGGTCTGAATTTAAACTCCTCTATTGCAAAAGAATGGTACCCCCTCTTTAGCACTGCTGCTCAATATCAAAGGACCCATTTCTACATCCAAATATGCCTGAAAGACGCAGAGACCGACACGTGGTAGCTCTCCACTGATCTTATTTGAATTCTAATTGTTTCTCTAGAAATCTAAACCCATTTTGGAACTTTTTTACCTTGCAGGGGAACTGACAAGTGGGTTAGTTTCACTGCTTTTATCCTTATTTAACACAGGTTTTTTTTTATGATTTTTTAATTTTTTCCATTATAGTTGGTTTACAGTGTCCTGTCAATTTTCTACTGCACAGCAAAGTGACCCAGTCACACATACATATAGACATTCTTTTTCTCACATTATCCTCCATCATGCTCCATCACAAGTGACTAGATATAGTTCCCAGTGCTCTACGGCAGCATCTCATGGTTTATCCATTCCAAAGGCAATTGTTTGCATCTATTAACCCCAGATTCCCAGTCCATCCCACTCCCTCCCCCTCCTTGTTGGAAACCCCGTCTGTTCGCCAAGTAACACAGGTAAATGTTTTAATGTTTGTTTCTCCTACTCACTAAGGGGCACGCTAAAGTTCTAGCTCAAGCTGAGAAGTCTCCTAGGCTGCACAGGTAGGAAAGGAGACAGGACTTCATATTTCTCATAAATCCCTTTGTGGCAACATCTCACCTATGTGTGTAAGTTAAGAACTGCATTTGGATGGACTCTTTAAAAAGAACAAGACTCTTTACAAATTAGAGGCTTTCTTTTTCCATGGAGAAAACCAGAGGTGGTCAGTTCTAGGTCTGGTATGACATTCCACGATGTCGTCGAGACCCAGCCTCTTTCTGTATTTCCACACCACCATCCTAAGCACGTGCCTTCCTTCCATTACATTTCCGTTCCAGCAAGGAGGAGGAGAAGGGGGGAGGACCAAGAAATTGGTCCCTTTGAGGACTGCCTTCCCAAATGTCGCACCCACCAACTTGTACTCACGTGTTATTGGCCAGAGCTTAATCCCATGGCTGCATCTAGCTGTTCTTGAGTTCCATACGTTACAGTGTCAGTTGAAGTTAGGGAGCTCTGTTATCAAAAAAAAGAAGAAGGGGATATTGGTCACACTATGATATTCTGCTTCAAATATAGCAAATTAAAAAAAAAGTAAAAAAGAAATGCAAATTTCTGCATGTTCAGGGCTTCTGTTCCCTTTTTTGGTCAAAGGTATCCAGTGACTTAACATTTCTTGAGGTCTCAGGGTGAGAAGTATGTGTTCTTTGAGTAGTTTTTCTTTTTTCTTTTTTTTTTTTTAGGGCCGCATCCGTGGCTTATGGAGGGTCCCAGGCTAGGGTCAATTTGGAGCTGCAGCTGCTGGCCTACACCACAGCCACAGCAACGCAGGATCTGAGCCGCATCTGCGACCTACACCACAGCTCACGGCAACGAGATCCTTAACCCACTGAGCGAGGCCAGGGATCGAACTCGCAACCTCATGGTTTCTAGTCGGATTTATTAATCACTGAGCCATGACGGGAACTCCTGAGTAGTTTTTCTTAACCAGAATTCCCCCTGCTGCTTGCTAATTCAATTTTCCTAGGCTTTTGTTTGTGCTCTGTAAGAGCACAGCAGTGTGCCACACCCTGATTTAGCTTTTCTAATTGTACCCTGAGACTTCGGTATGAGACAAGCTCCCAGCTTTCAGTTTTCTCTTTGCCTGTCATCAGTATCTGCCTCCTCTGTGTTGCCCTTCATCGGGATCGTTCGAGGTACTGAACCTTACTCTGAAATCCCTACCGAATCAGAGAGGCAAGAGGGAAACTGGGGAAACTTAAGGAGATAAGTTGAAACCTTCCAGAGCACATCATTATAGCTCCTAGCGTGGGACTCCGGAGGTTTAGCCTTGTAGACCGCTTAGAGCCCTCTGCTCCCTTTCTCTCTCTCATTGATTACTGTTGAGTCTCTGTGCGGTGCCAGGCACTGCAGATACGCATCAATGAGGTCGGCTTGTCCTTGCCCTGGACAGGACAGACCGCTGTCAGCCACACAGGTTAGTTTTCATTAATAAGACTGTTAAGAACGATTTAGAGTTGGAGCTTTTGCCCCACTTCCAAGCTAGTGAGTTAAGCTGCCAATTTCCTGATGCTGCTGGAAAACAAGACACTGAGAGGTGTCACAGCAACAGCGGTAGCCAGAGGCTTCGCATTTACGCATCCGTTGCTTGCGCCCAGTTCCCACAGAGCAACATGATAGTCTTTGCTGTCCACACAGGGGGGTTATTTTAAGAGAAGAACGTGGAACTTGGGAAACCCAAATCTCTTAAAATGAGCAGTGCGCTGTCTGTCTTCCCAGGCTGCTGTTGTGCAGACACCCTTGACAGTATAGTCTGGACTAGAGACAGTCAGTGCTCCTGCCTGACGGTGAGCGACCCACAGAGTGTTCTTTCCCGACGAGGGCTGTGCTCACAGTTTTGCCTGTGCTCCAGAACACTGCACCTAATCAGGTCCTTTGGAGTTGGGCCCATTTAGGATCATTTCATTCCGTTCTTTAGGACCAAAGACCACCTCTCATTCTGATCAGCTGCTCAGCAAACATGCAATATTATAACAAGGACTATTAAGAGAACTTAGCTGGTTTGGTATGAAAAAGGAATATCTCTTCCAGAAAAGAAAAAAAAAAAAATCATCCTTCCTAAAGATCAAGAGCCTTAAACAATGTTTATACCCTTTGACTTTGTAATTTCACTTCTGGGAATCAAATCTAAGAAAGTAACAATTTTTTTTTTTTTCACCATTTCTAGGGCCCCTCCCGCGGCATATGGAGGTTCCCAGGCTAGGGGTCTAATCAGAGCTGTAGCTGCCGGCCTGCACCACAGCCACAGCAACGCGGGATCCGAGTCACGTCTGTGACCTGCACCACAGCTCACAGCAACGCCGGAACCTTAACCCACTGAGCAAGGCCAGGGATCAAACCCACAACCTCATGGTTCCTAGTCGGATTCGTGAACCACTGTGCCATGACGGGAACTCCAGAAAGTAACAATTTTTAACAAGTATGCACATTTATTGATATAATAAAACATGTAATTGCTTTATTTGCTGCATTATTTACATGCTGGATTGCTCTGCATTCGTTATTAAAAATTAGGTTTTGAGATAGGAAATGAGTTCAGACACCCTAGTCACAGAAAGGGCAGCTCCCGCTGGCAAGTGCTGCCGGTGAGCGTGAGCTCCTAACATGAAGCATGGAGACTCGTTCCCAGCTCCCCTGCTCCTGTCCTGTAGCATCAGGACCTGGGGAACTTGACCTTCATACTGGCTCAGAAAGGCTTTCCGAATAGTTGATGCTTATCAGGGGTTGGTGCCAGATACACCCGGGGCAGCTACAAACAGAGTCTGTCTTTGCTGCACCAGCAGGGCCAGCAGCGTCCCCTGAGCTTGCCAAGGCTGAGGTGCGAGAGAAACACCCCCAAGACCCCCGACAGGATCCAGCTCTGAGCAGCTGCAGTGGCTCCAGCCCGTCACCTCCTTACTGGGTCTCCATTTTCTCAGGCAGTTGGGGTGAGGCTGAGATGAGGACATGTAGGAAGCAGCGGGAAAACCGTGACACACACAGGACCTAAGACCAACCCACCCACCTTCTTCCTGCCTGCCCTCCCTGCTGACTTGTCAGGTTATCAGGAGGGGGCTGGCCCAGGGTCAGGGACACATCCAGGTGTTCATGGTGTCCCCACAGTTCACTGTGACCCCCTTGTCTTTCTGGAAGCAGCAATCGAGCCCCAGAGAGAACATGGCCCTGCAGGTGCTGGCCATGTGATCTGACAAGTTCTCAGTGCTTCACTCAGACATCAGCAAAATGGGCATAATAATAATACCTACCTCATGGGGTGGTCATGAGGATTAAAAAAAAAAAAAAAAGTAGGTTTTATTTTTTTCCCTAAAATTATTTAGAAGATAATACGTAAGATTTTAAACAATGGTTAACATCAGTCGGTGAATTCTGAGGTACTCTCATTTTCTTTAAACTGTTCTGTATTTTTCAGCGGGCGCTGGCAATGGGGAGGGCTGCAGGAGAATGTGTTTTTGCCCTTCTGTTAATTGTACCTGACGGCAGGCGGTGAGCAGTATCACGCGGAGGCCACGTCTAGGGCCCCCTTTTGAAAGTTCCTTACTAGCTACCATGTAAATAGGAATTCCTCATTAAGACATTAACCAGCTTCCACTCTACACTTGCAACAACCTCTATCCCTGCTGTTTCTGAACCCCAAAGTTAAATTAAAAAGATAAAGGTATCATTTGCCCCAGAGCCAGTCTTTAGGAGACTGAATGTCTCAGCCTTGAATCTAGAAGAAATAGGAAAAACTAGCAGTAAGGATTATTGAGTACCTCCTGCATGTTAACAGTAACCCCAAATGTGAGCTGTATTTTCCTCATGTTACAAATACAGGAAGTGGAAGAGATTAAATACCTGGCCAGAGTCACTCCGCTGGTGACTGCCAGTGCCGGGATTCTGGCCCCGCTATGCCAGACTCTAGAATTCCCCCATTTCTGCCCTTTAGCAAGTTGTGAAGTTTTGGTGTTTTGATTAGCTACTGAAAACAAATTTTGGCTTGTGGGCATTCATTTCGAAGCTCTTTTGAACCTGTGCGAGCAAATGAAGGAGGAGTTGGCCTGAAAGTGGGGGGGGGGCTGTCAACGTGGGCTCGTCTCACAGGGTTCGTTGCTCAGTGCTGATGACTGGCTCCGTCTTGTGTTTGCTTGTTTCTTCTTTTTATTCAGATTATGATCCATGTCCAATCCAATATGCTGAAAGCCCTCATAGAAATCCTGAAGGATGCCACAGAGGGAAATTTATCAAGATTTGTGAAAAAACATGTGTTCTCAGAAGAAGTGGTGAGTATGGACAGAGATGACAGAACGGAGCAGGGGCAGTCTCTGAACCGGCCACTCAGTACCTTAGTCCCCTAAGGCCACCTCCTTAAACAGAGGCACAGATCTGGCTGCCTCGCTGTTCTCTTGTCAGTGTGTGGGCGCAAAGTCCGTTCTCCCTTCTAACGTAATAGAGCCTCTGCAATTCGAGGAAAGCTTTCTCCCTTTACATAGTTCTTTCCCCACACTGTTTGCACGGGGGTCGGCTCTCTTTTTTCCCTTTCTCCTCAAGCATCCACTTCCTTCTCCCCACTCCTCATGCTTCAGGGGTCAACCTTGCCTCATGTCTCAGAAGGAAATAGAAGCAATCAGAGCAGAGCTGCCTCCTTGTCCCCCCACCCTGCTCCCTCCTGAAGCCCAGGTGACTACAGACAGACAGCTCTCTAGAGCCAGCTCGGCTCCCCAGCTGCGCCTGGGGCCCTCCCCTCACCCCTTTGGAGCCTCCGCACTGCGCCTGTGGATCACTCCCGTGGGCACATAGTAGACAGGAGCATCTCATCTTTAAAAAGAGCTCCCCGCCTTAAACAAGTGAAAAGACAGACCTGGTATTTAGATAGGAAGACTCAACCGCATAAAATTAGTTCTTCCAAAGTTAATGTGAGAATGTAACATCACAATAAAAATACCGTTAGGTTTTTTTCCTATAGTTAAAGCTTAGTAGAGCAAACTAGCAAGAGTAGCTGGGAAAACCCTGGGAAAGAAGAGTAGGAAAAGGTGCCAGACCTGCTGGATATGAAGCCACACTAAAGCTGCTCTAATTAGAACTCTCATTTTGGCTCCTGAGTAGACCAACTGATGGAACCATATAAGTGCTTTGCAAAATTATAAAATAAGTTAAAATTGAAAAGAAGCAATTTCTAAACATTGAAAGAAAAATGAAACAGAGGAACCAATGTGTCACATTGATGGCTTAAGCACACAAAGAGGAATTGTAAGTTATTTGAAATTTAGAAGGCTGGCAAAGGGAGCCTGTCGGCAAACTAATTGGATAGGATTAAGTCTAAAGCTTCTTTCTATTTGATGTCTTAGCGCTGTGTAGGTTGTGCCTCACCCACACCTTTCCGGAGGATGTTTAGAGAGGTAGGGAACTAGAAGGTAAAGCGGGGTTAGAGCGCTGGAGAGTGTGTGTGTGTGTGTGTGTGTGTTCCTTAGACCTGGCTCATGCATATGTTGTTCTAGTCGTGTGACTGAACCATCCAAACAAACTTCACGCTGAAAAGTGCTGGTTGTTTTGTTTCCCCTAAAGCCTACAAGGCTCATTTACTCAGAAAGCTCAACCTCCAGTTCCCTGTGTCCTCTGGTTGTTGTGAGGCCACTCGGGGAACTGCTTGTTGAGACATGAATTGATCCATAAAACTCCAGCAGCTCTTGATCTAGTGCTCAATATGTCAGCGAGATTGCACATGGAGTCTAATATTGTAGAGCTCTGTATTTTACAAATGCTCTGTTTGGTGTTTATGCCACCAGTTATTAAAAATATCCTATGCGCGGAGAGATGGTGCCATTTCCGCCCCCCAGAGGAATGTTGAAAAGAACTGGCAACTTTCTGCAGCCCCCCCAGGGAAAGCATTCAAACAGGAGCTGCTTCCTTATTGACTTCTGTAAAACTTCAGTTTACAACGTGGTACCGCCTCTTCTCTGCTTAAATTGCAGAATGGACCAATACCACGTAGTATTTCTGCAGTGAGTTAAGAGATGGGTAGTATTTGCCATGAGGGCAGGGTCACCTGCAGCTCGGCTCCCCTGCTTTGCTTCTACTGGAAGCCGTGCACTGCTGCACACGGAGTCACCCCACCTTGAACTTGAGGCCTAAACAGGCTTTCCTTTGTAAGAACATGACAAGTGTTTAAACTTTATGCAAAGGTTCAGTGGGGAGCCCTTGTTTGAAAGTGTGTAGAGAGCAGACAGGAGTGTGGTAAATTAGGATTCAAAGAGATTCACCAGAGACCTAGATCACCTCAGTGTCATCGAGAAATGCTGTCAGGTTGTCTCCTTAATAAGGTCTGAACTAAGTAAAATGTTGGTTTTGTTCAGAAAGTGCTTTTGCATTCTGATTTTGAGCTGACCCCTTTTTGTAGAATAAAATGCCATTCATATACTTGTGATGCTGATATTTATACTCCTGGTCTAGACCTGGCCTCCATGCCTCCTACTTGTGTATCCAACAGCCTCTGGAAATATCCACGTCGGTGTGTCATAGTCACCTGCCTTGTCCGAAACAGCGCTTCTGATTTTCCCTCCCAAGTCTGCTCCTCCCCCTCCCATCTCAGGGAGTGACATCCCCCATCTCCAGGCTGCTAAAGCCCCAACTGGGAAGATGTCTTTGATTCTTCCTGTTCCCTTAGCAAAAAGTCCTTTCAGTTTAATCTCCAAAATACACTTTCTTTCCCTCTACTTCCCTGTCTCTTCTATACACTTCCCATCTAAACCATCACCTGTTCTCATCTGGCCTAGGATACGGGCCTCTCGTTAGTCTCTACATTCTGGAATCCTCCACTTCCCTACCTGGCTTTTTAAATCTAAATCAGATCATGCCCCAATGTGGACCATCTGATGGCTTTTAGCATAAATTCAAAAATGAAATAAATTCCAAAAAAGCCCTACATCATCTGGCTCTGCCTCCTGCTCTGACCACTAAACTGGACACAACTGGAGTTCCCATTGTGCTCAGCGGTAAGGAAACCAACTAGGATCCACGAGGATTTGGGTGTAATCCCTGGCCCCACTCAGTGGATTAAGGATTCATTGTTGCCTTGAGCAGTGATGTAGGTCACAAACACAGCTTGGATCCCAAGTGGCTGTGGCTGTGGCGTAGGCTGGCGGCTACAGCTCCGATTCGACCCCCAGCCTGGGAACTCCCATGTGCCACAGGTGTGGCCCTAAAAAGCAAAAAACGAAACAAAAAAAAACCTGGACACAATTTTTTCTACTGCTCTCTGACCTCCTTTCCCCCCTGTATGTTTTGCTACATAGTATGTGCCACTTGAACCCCCATTTTTATAAAATACTAGGTATGGGAGTCCCGTTGTGGCTCAGTGGTTAAGGAGTCTGACTAGGAACCATGAGGTTGCGGGTTCGATCCCTGGCCTCACTCAGTGGGTCAAGGATCCGGCGTTGCCATGAGCTGTGGTGTAGGTTGTAGACGTGGCTCAGACCTGGTGTTGCTGTGGCTCTGGCATAGGCTGGTGGCTTCAGCTCCAGTTCAACCCCTAGCCTGGGAACCTCCATGTGCCGTGGTTGTGGCCCTAGAAAAAGACAAAAAAATCAAATAAAATACTAGGTATGATTTTTCAAGAACTAATCCTGAATGTTGTATGTAGCTTGTGGACTCCCTTATAGCCCACCATACCTCTGTGCCCCAGTACCCTCTTTTCACCATTTTAGGTATGCACTCTACATGCATTTGTCTGTTTTTATTTTTTGGCCATGCCGGGGGCATGTGGAAGCTCCCAGGCCAGGGATCAAACCTGTGCCATAGCAGTTACCAGTGCCACAGCAGTGACGATGCTGGATCCTTAACCTGCTGAGCCACAAGAGAACTCCTTTTAAGCATTTCTGTCTCTGCTTCTTGGAGGATGAAAAGAACAAGGAAGGAGTCTTGCAGAGATATAATGACGTGCTCTTGTGATTTTCCAGCTGGTCAAAGTGAGGGAAAAGGTGAAGCACGTGCCTGCTCTTCTGGCCAAATTTGACGAGCTCTATGGGAAACTGCACGTAAATGGCCAGGTCACGACTTACAGTTTGGATGCTCTGCTCTGCCACACGCCCAGGGACGTGAAATCCCACATGGGGCTGCTCAACAAGAGGACAGTCAGCCGTCGGACCTTCCAGCCACTCAGCCAGTCCCTGTGGGCCGAATAACCCTGGGTTCAAACCAGCCGTGGGCCTGAGTTGGAGGGGCCTGCCTCTAGTGAATTACTGGCTTCCTAAGAAGTCAGGCATCCCACTCCGGTGCATCCTCTCCTAACCCCTGGTCTCCTCCTTCAATCTCCACATTCACTGACTGCTGGCAGGCTGACTTGAGAAGTTCAAGGTGTGCCGTTGTGAAGCAAGCACAGCAGAAAGCTTGGCCCCCCGCGGAAAGGAGGCTTCCCTGCACAGACTGCCGCGGATCCTCGGAGGGACACGGTCACGGTCACCGTGTTCAGCCCAGCTTCTGTACCAGAGCAGAACCCAGGAAGCACTCGCTGGCAGGAAGGAATTTCACCGGAAGTCGCCAGCTCCAGCCAACATCCAGGGGAATAGTTACTTCCAGATTATTCCCTTGCTGAATTCAGGAGGTCGGAAACCCTATTCTGTGCTGGGAAGTAGCCCAGGATTTTCTCACTGCTTCTGTCCTCACTTATCTGTGACACTAAATTATGGCCCTCATGTTTCCATCTGTAAAATAAACACATTGCTCATGTGAATCTGTGTATTACTTTGAAATTTTCACTCAAGGTTCAATAGGGTCAGGTTTTCTCAAAAATAACAGAAATTAAAAGGTTCCTGAGAAAAAACTTTTTGTTTTCGCCGCAGAACAAACAAAACCAGGGTTTAATTCTCAGAGCTAATAAATAAGCTGAAAATTTAAATGGATACCACTTGGGTCATGGGCATGCCATGTGCTTTTCAAAATAAATGCCAGTAATGCTGTCAGTATGGCTCAGTTTTCCATGCGGGTCATAAATATTTGATCCAATTCATTTGTTAATCATTTTCTCTTTTCTCTCTTGGGATGTTTTATTTTTTGGTAAAAATAAATGTGTCAGGACAGCAGGTCAGAGCTTCCTCAGACTGATCTGTCTCTTGACAGTTTGAAAGCTGGCCCCTGTGCCGCCACCCCTTTGTTTCTGAGGGCCCCCGTGATGGGAAAGCCTCCCAGCCGGCTTTCTGGGGTGCTACGACCCCTTATTCAGCACGCCTCAAAACCCAAGGCTGGCTCTAACTTTATTGTTACACTGAGACGAGAACTGTTCCTAGAACCAGGAATTCTAGAGCAGAAGGAATCTTCAAAGTCTCCTACTCAGGTCGAGGAAATGACTTTTGCCCAATGTGGCCTGACCAGTTTGAGGCCTGGCTGAGGTTAACCTCCACATTCCTAGTCTCACACCCTCCCACTGCGCCTCCCTGGGGCTCCTCAGAGGAGAAAGAGCAGAATCTCTTCAGAGATGGGGCACCGAGGGCTCCCACAACCCTGCGTGGCCATGGGCTCCCCCCCATCTCCTCATTTGTTAAATGGGGTAATAGGAATACCGCTTCATGGACTTGCTGTGCAGATGCAGTGAGGTACACGTGAAGCTGCCTGGCTTGAAGTAAGTGCTGTACAGACATTAGCTATTAGCACTGTGGGTAGCATTCAGAGTGTTTGCACCTAGCTGAAGAATTACTTAAACAAATGAGTTCTTCCTCCTGTTCGGGAATAGCAGAAGAATTTCTTTAGCCTCTGCTCTGTGAAGCATAAGCGTCATTCCAAGAAAATTCTCTGCCTTCATAGAAGCTTAATCGCATCTTGTCTGGTGTTTTGCAAAAGAAAAAAAAAAGCATTTCAATGTCTCTACCTTCAAAGTCTTAGGGAATAATAGGGCATGCTTCCTGTCCCCCAACTTATCTTTTATCTTCCCCAGCATTCACAGAGGGCATTCAAATGGCTATTATGCCCTGGGTGAATGTGGCCTTGGTTGTTAGCTAACGACTATTCATTAGCCAAAAAAAAAAAAAAAAAAAGAATTTTGTGTGCAATAAATAGCAGCCATGACCTTCCCAAGCCCCGCTGTTCTGAGCAGCTGGCGGCTGTGGTTCTTTGCTGACTGCAAAATGGTCCTTCAACCTGTTCCCACAAGTCTCACTGAGGGGCAGCTTAGTACAGAGGTAACAAATGTGCATAATGTTTACCCTAAAATAACAGACAATTCTGAAGGCTGGGGAAAAAAAAATCAAAGAAAGTATCTCAGATACGGCAACCATTCTATTCTTCAAAACTTGGTAGTTTCTTTGAAAAAATAGGGTTTCTTTGCAATTGATAATTTGCCTAAAGCACCTGCATACTCTTCAGTAACTTGCCTCAAGTGTGTGCTTAATTCCATTAATGAGAATGTCTGATGGACAGAACCTCTTATTCCCCAAGTCTGTTATGAGCCTTTGTAGGTTGTTTTTCACTTACTGTAAATGTCTGTTGCTACAGAAGCCGAAAATCATGGTGAGTACAGCACAGTATGAGAAAGAGACGAAAAGATATCTCCTTAATTAGGTGATATGGGCTGGCGGACTAGTTATCTACTGCTGTGTCAGAAACACTCCAGAATTTAGTGGCTTAAAACAAGACCAATCATTTTATTCGAATTGACTGGGCTCAGCCAGGCAGTCACCTTGAACGCTTCTTCACTTAATGTTTCTGGCAATTGATGCTAGGACCTCAGCTGGGGCTGGGGCTGAGCATCCACACGTGGCTCCCTGAGGGCACAGTGCCTGCTACTGGGGAGTGAGTGTCCTCAGAGGACAGGCAGAAACTCTGTCACCTTTTACGACCCAGTCTCGGAAGTCACAGCATCACTTCCACTCAAGCTACAGGAGGAAGCATACGTCCCACATTCAGTGATGGGAATGTCAGAATTTATGGGCATGTTTCTACCATTCATTCATTCATGATTCATTCATTCAGGCTGCACCCACCACCTGCACAAGTTCCAGGGCCAGGGATCTCACCTGTGCCACAGCAGGGACCCAAGCAACAGGAGTGACAGCACCAGGTCCTTAACCTTCTGAGCCACCAGGAAACTCCTGGGCATGTTTTAAACCACCACAGTCTTTTTCAGTAAGCTCTTTAAACTAGTCCTTTCCCATCGCTACCTCCCTAATTAAAGCCACCATCATCAGTCATCTGTCTTTCAGCTCTTCTCTCTACCGCAGCCAGAGGGAGGCTTCCAAAACACATGTGGCCTCTCTTCTGTTGAAAACCTCCGAGGGCTCCTCACATCCCTCTGGGCAAAGCTCAGACGCTAACATGCCTGAGAAGGCCCTTCCGAATCTGGCCCTGGGGTCTGCCCATGCGGCCCCATCCCACTCCACCACCCTTCTTCCCTCCTGATCGTCTTTTGGGTCATAATTTAGACATCCTTCCGTTGTTTCACACCTGTCATACTCCCACCGCTGCCTGTTTGCATTTTTCAGTCCACGGAGGAGCCCATCTACCTTGCTCTCCACTGTCTGCTCTGTACCCGGCGCAGCAGGGAGTGCAGGAGAGGATGAGCACTCACTGAACTACCACCTCGCTTGTCATATAATCATGTCGGCTGTTGTCACCATCCCCCCATGAATCGCGTCTTCTCGCCAATGCCACGCGCTCGGCCGCAGACACTTCACATTTAGACCTGCTTCCAAGCTTTGGCTCTGCCCATCATGTGACCTTTTCTCCTCCCACCTAAAATGCCTTCACTCTTACTCTAGCCACCTTTTTCTCCCCAACTCATGTGTTCTCTCTTCTACAAGGCATCCTCGAGCTGTAGAACCCAGGTGGGTTCTCCATTCCTTCATCCACCAAATCCACAGGGCGCACGTACAACAGACGAGGCGACGTGAGAGGCCCTGAATGCCACGGGGACAAGATTGACAAGATGGCTTTTCCAAAGCAGAACACTCTGAGCCTGCCATGCGGAACTAGGAACCTTTTGGTCTAGTCATTTGCTCTTTGCTTCTGTAGCCAGTACTCATTACAGAGCGATCAAAATCCTACTCGAGAACACTCGGTAGTGAAATAAGACCCATTCTGGGCCACTTTTGGTGATGATGACCCAAGAAATTAATGCAAATGTGAACTAATTCCTAAGGACTCTTACTGGGAAATTATAATGGGGCAGTAAAGCTTTCCCTGCTACAATTCACGTAGGCAAGATGAACAAAAATTTCTTATTCATTCTCTGGCTATATTGAGAAGCCAGTAGAGGAATTCATGGGAGACTTGATCTTGCTGGAAGACTATTTTTAAGTTTGACACTTTTTAAGGTAAATGTTTGATCTTTCCGATATATTCCTCTTGTGTCTTTTCCTAGCCAGGAGGACAGCTGAGGCTAAGTCAGTGGTTGTCAGACTTTAGCAAGCATGTGAGTCACCTGCGGAGCCTGTTCACTCCCAGATTGCTGGGCCGCCTCCAGAGCTTCAGAACCGTAGCCCCGGAGGAGGGCCCAAGAATGTGCATTTCTAATACATTCTCAGGTGCTGCTGTTGCTAGTCTGAGGACTGCTTTAACCACTGCTGTTGGAGGAGGCTTGTGTTCCTTCATGTGCATGGGAGGCTCAGGCTTCAGGTCCAGTCTCTGGGACCACAGGAGGGGGTCTCTGCTGTGAAGAGGGACAAGCAGGGGAGCATGGCTTTGTCCTTGGACTCCTGAGCAGATGTCTGCTGAGGCCACGCCAGTTCCCAGGCTGAACTCTGTGCCTTTGCCACTTGCCCCTACTCACCAGGCCCCTCACTCGGATGCTGACTCACCTCAACCCCAAGCCCTGCCCTGGATTCAATGAATCAGGAGTCTCAGGGCATTATGATTTAAGATCAATGAAAAAGAGATTTATTCAGTGTTTTCAAATTATATGCATATCCACATAAATTAGGCAACAGGTGGCAAAATAGCACAGTGCTTAACAAAACTAACCCAAGATTCAAATTTATGTTATAACATTTCTATCTACAAATTTGACTTGGGAAAATTAAACTTAGTAGATAAAATAGCTATTTAAAAAACCACAATGGTAGTAGCTAAATTAATAAAATTGGATATGCATTATGCATAAAAAATGTGTAGTGAACCCAATCATTTTGAGTTGATCCCAGTGGAAATAGTTCAGAGAAGCAAAAATTAAAAAAATGTTGAAAGGAAATTATTTGACTGTATTGCATACAAAAAATGGATCAAGCAATGAGGCTGGCTTAAATGACATTACCTCAGAAATATCTGAACAAAAACCGAGTAATGTTGATGACATTCTGATTGAAATATTTTTTATTCTTAACATGGAGTTAAAAGGAAGGGGATTAAAAAATACCCTCTGTTCTCATGGACTTGCATTCTGCAGGAGGAACAGATGCTCCAGTACATGGATGACCGTACAAATGACCTCATGATCCCAAGTGGGACAGATAAGTCCAGGGGGTAACTCACATCACCCTGTGGCAGAGACAGTAAGTGGCATGTGCATGCACATGTGCAAACACACGCACACACACACACAAAGAAGTGGACCCTTTCTGGGTCTTTCACAGCACCAATCGTCTATGTCCTTCATTTTGACCATAAAGTACGTTGCCTTGTGTTGTTACCGAACTTTTTAGTGTGTCCAGGGTCTCCTGAAGGATGAAGTGTTCGACCTTTGTCTTCTATGACCCCAAAGTACCTTTGCAGCATAACACCGTACACATCATGGGCCATTAGTATTCTTTGAAAGAATGAATGAATGGCAGATTTTAGTTACTGTGGACTGTCTACCATGATATGCTTAAGGACCTCACAACTTTGTCACAACCAGTTGCTTTTTCTACCTCCGTTTTAGATCTGACAGAGCCCAGAAGCAGTGAAGGGGAAGCCCGGGCTGATAAGAAGGGGGCATTAACATATGGGCCTGAGCCCCTCTATCTTCCAGTTCTGACGCCATGGATTCCCCACCCCACCCCCCCGTAAGGCCAAGCACTCAGCTAATCTGAGACAGAAGCGACTGGGGGGCAGGGGGAGTGGGGAAGGGCACAAGGGTTCCAGCTGAAACTTCCAAGGTGCGAACGAAAGAGGGTCAAACCCCTGCAGAACCTCGAACCCACCCCACCCCTAGTTGCCTGCCTTGCGCAGGGGATCCTTCTGAGGCCTGTGGCCTCCAAAGGCCTCCCAGGCACCTCGGCCACCATGATCAAAGGCAGGGTTGAGGGAAGAAGACTCAGAGGGAAAAAGAACACCACGCTTGGCTGCTATCGCTGCCCTGCAGCTGAAACCCTGCAAGGCTGGTGTGCTGGGATAGGAGAAGGCCTCATTTCATTAGGCTCAGAGAGGAAAATGTGCAAGGAACCAGAGTCAGCCTAGAAGGCATCAGGGCAACCTGGGGTTTCACCTGCAGGCCTGCCTGGGACATGCATGGCCTGGTTAATGATGCTTACATCCCTCGCCTTCCTGAGCGCTCTCTCTCCCGCCCCAAGTCAGGCCAAGCTGCTCACCCAGAAGAGCCCAGCATCACTGCATCACCTAATCCCTCAAACCTCCCTCAGTCCCAGGCAGCAAGATCATGTGTCAAATTACAAGTGATATCACCAAGAAGGAAGAAGCAACCCCCCCTCCCCACCATCAGGGGCTGCTATCCACAGCTGGATTTGATTTTGAATTCACGAATGCAAGTCACATGCCTGGCAACCAGGCAGCAGAACCTCCTGGTGTATCCTACTGCACCCTAGGGGGACACATCATGTAGCCACTAGGGTTCAAGAGGATTAAGGGTGACCTTCAGGTTCACGGCTGGAAATTACTGGATTAACATCAGGTAGTCAAAGGAGTATGTTCTGGTTATAGCCGGCGGCAGGATGGCCACAGGCACGTCCAAAGATAATTCAGCACGAATGCTGCTCACTGAGAAGCCACGAGAAACTAGGCAACCAACTCAACACGAGGCTTCTGGACCAGGGGGTTTGTCCCCCATATAACACCATAGAAGGTGGGGGAAATGTCACTCCCAATTTAGATTAGCGGAATCGTTTCTGTGACACATCGCTGCTCCAGGGACAGGGAATTCAACAACTATGAAAGGGCTTTATAAGCTAAAGTTCATAAAATAAAGGAAAAACAGCTAATACATAAGACTTACCGCTGGTCAGATCGTATGCAAAGCACTTGTATAGAGTATCTCATTTAATCCTCAGGAAAACTCCATGTGCGACTGTTCCCCAGTTCGGCAGATGACGAAACTGCAGCTCAGAGAAGTTATTACCTGCCCATGGATATAATGCTGGGGAGTGCGTGAGAACAGCAGTCTGACGCCAGAGCTCATGTTTGTAACTCTCTCTGGAGTTAACAGCGGCTGTGTGTGTGGTGCGCGTGTGCTCGGGGCACCTGGGTGCGTGGGTTCGCACGTGCGCATGCGTATCCTTTTCAGGAGACGTGGTTTTATGCTGTTAATTCGGCCAAACCTCAAAGGGGTTTCTGAGCAAAAAAGGTTAAAATGTACATGCTTACATACATATACATACTTATATATGAGTATTTCTACACACACACACACACACACACACACACACACACACACCCACAACCACAAATTTATAGGTATTTTTTTCAGGGCTCTCTGGCCAGCTTCAAGCTTTGCTCTCTGCTGAAGAACTTAAGAGTTGCCAGCAGAGGGCGCCAAGAGCCACCATTTTTAAAAGGTGCAAGTGTTCGGATGCATCTTCCGTTTCTGGAATGCAGAGAGAACCGAAGCCCACATTGCAGGCTAGACAGCCAAGGTAGCTATCAGCAGACTTTAGAGAAGATACAGAATATTGCCTTCACTCAGATTAAGAACTACCCAGTATTGGAGTTTCCAGTATGGCACAATGGGGTTGGTGGGGTCTCTGGAGCAGCTGGGACACAGGTTCCATCCCCTGCTCTGCACAGTGGGTCAAGGATCTGGAGTCGCCCCTCAGCTGAAGCTCAGATCTGATCCCTGGCTGGGAACTCCATGTGCTCTGGGGCAGCCAAAAAGGGAAAAAACAAAAACACAAAAACCTTTAAAAAATTATCCACTGTTGAAAGGATGTTTTTAGAAGAGAGAAAACCGTGAGGATGAGCTTCTGCAGATAATACACCAGTGCAAGTGTGTGCGTTGCATCAACTAGATGATTGATGAGAAAGCTATCATCCGGCTTTTCCTGAAAGGTAAACAGCTGGTCCTTGTCTCACTTGGAAAAGAGTCTCCTAAATTAAGAAGAAAAACAAGGAACTATTTGTCTTTTTTACTGAAATCACATGGGTGTGTGAGAGAAGTGAAAAGGAATTAGGCACAATTATTTCCATTGTCTTTCTACCCTAGTCAAATCAATCAAATGACAGCAACCTGACTACCTCTTCCTGCCACCATCAGGAAGGTCCTAAGTTTTGGAACTTTCTCCATTTAAGTGAGGGGGATTCTGGTATTTGGTATTTGTCATTGCCCATTTCTAGGAATAGGTCAAAGGTCAAGTTTACATTATCACAACCCTTTAATGTAAACTGAGACTTCACAGGTACTAATTATTATAATGGGATTGGGCTTGGGATTGTGGTGAAAGACATCCCTGCCAGAGACCAGGGCCCAGGAGCAGAGGAAGAGCAGAACCCTTGCTCAGAAGTGTTGAATAGGTAACCTCTTGGGAACCACCAAAAGGACCTGGAGATTCTGTGTGACTGTATAGCTGACAACTGATGGGGGTGAAAGAAACCAGCTGTTCATTACTCTAAACGGGGCCCACAGAGTTGGTATGGCTTAGGCCCAGCAGTTCCAAAAAAAGCTTGGGGGGACGTCCTATAGTAGATGCTATTCGCCACATATAGTCTACGATTCATCTCCCTTATAAAGTGAAGAAAATCGCAGAACACCTGGCTGATGGCCATTTGGTCAAACTCCTCTGGGAGTGTGGAGCCGAGTGGGCAGAACAAAATATCTCTCTACAAAATCTCAAAATCTCTCTGTGTCAGCTGACTAACCCACTCGGAGGTCGGAGTGCGGGGAGGCCCATGTGAAGGCAGTGCCCTACTGCACCGCCTGGGGGGGAGGCGACCTTACTGTGACCCGACTCAAGTAAAGGGGCAGCAGCATGAGGCTCACTCCTGACACTGCTGAGAGCTGACAACCAGGACACAGCTGGGATGGTGGCAGGTCTGGGCTCCCATGCACCTGCCGGTCCCCCACCTTTGTTGTCTCAGAGTCAAAATGCCAAAGTCCGTGGACCACGGGTCTGGCCCAAATGTATCATCTTTTATTCATGTGGACCATTTGGGTCTTTTTTTAACACCTTTTTATCCCCCCAGACATCTGAACTCCACATTTCACTTTGCAAGAGTAGATATAACTTAAAAGTTAGTGATCATTTCACTCTGTTGAAATCCTTTTATGTGCAAAACACCTCTGTAGATGCAGAGGGGGAAACGAAGGTAACCAGCACAGCTCCGCTGCCTCCAAATGCCACCTCTCCTGACTCCATTCTGAAGATCCAGAGACAAATAGGTAAGAGTCCCCCTGTGTCTGAGTTGGTTTTGACAAGCCTGCTGGGCTGGAGGTGGCTGGGTGCAATTTTGCCTTCTGTTCAGTTTTCAATAAACCAATGTCATGATTTTTTCTCCTCCTGAATTCTACTTCCTCTTTCTTCTTTCTCTGTTCTTCTATTTTGTGTCTTCCCCATCATTTTGTTAATGCTTCTCTCTTTAAAAAAAAAAAAAAAAAGATTTTAGGTCCCCTTTTTTAGGCTCTTTGGTGACGGAGTTTGGCTTCCTGTGTTTTACTCTTTCACTCACTGACTCAGAATGGAGGCTGCTTTACTGGAACTTAGGAGAAACTTGAGGTTTGCTTTCAGTCCTGTTTTCTCCCTGCAGAAGTTATTATTTCAAGGGAGAAGCTCTGAATAGGCCAAGTTAATGAAATAAGCCCCCAAACTGACTTTCCTCCCCAGCTTCCCTTGGGTCATATTCTGTAGAAAGGGGACAAAGCCGGCTTGGAGCTGCTCATTTTTTTCCCCAAATCTGTCACCCGGGCGGAGCATCTTATGCTGCCTTTGACACAAGCCCCTCAGGTTGGGGCATGGGCAGGACTAACCAACTAAAACTGTCTTTTACTGCAACCCAAGGTACATTGTAACTTTCCCACTTTGTTCAACAGAAAATATTTAGCAAGCATCCATTTTGCTGGGAAAACAGAGCGGACAGGTTAAAAAATAAGAAAGTGTGTTTGCCAGTTCAGCATTTCCAGGCCCGACACTCAGGCTCCTCCTGACAATGGGGAACTTCAGATCTAAGTTTGTTTGTTTGTTTATTTATTTATTTGTCTTTTCTAGGACCGATCCCTCGGCATATGGATGTTCCCAGGCTAGGGGTTTAATTGGAGCTGTAGCTGCCCGCCTACACCACAGCCACAGCAGCTCAGGACCCGAGCTGCTTCTGCGACCTACACCACAGCTCACGGCAATGCCGGATCCTTGACCCACTGAGCGAGGCCAGGGATCGAACCGGCAACCTCATGGTTCCTAGTCGGATTCATTTCCACTGCGCCACGGCGGGAACTCCACTTCAGATCTAAGTTTAAAGTCCAGCTCTGAGATGACATCCCTCACTCTTAGAGTCTGAAAGATGTTTATTATTACCAAATCAATAATACGCCCTTTCACCTTCCTTAGGTGGAGGCAAACAAACTACCTTTGTCCAGAGCAGCTGGCAGAGGCATATCTATGTTTAAATTGATCCCACTTTTTTCTCATTCCTAGAAATTGATTATTGAACAGAAGCTGCTCAATCAGATCTCTGGGTCGAAAGGGAAAGGCTGTGCACGCATGCGTGATTAGGGAAAATTGTACACCTGATGAAGACAATCGTGGGAAAAGATGAACCACAACACTCGGGATGACTCAGCTGATGACACTTTTCGGTAAAGTCCACACTGTTTGGAAAGCACATTTTCATCCCTGGTATCCAATCGTCCAAGGGCACGTGGAAAAGGAAAAGATGCTGCTCCGCGGTGAGATTGTGCGGGGTCATTTCGGAGCCCTACAGTATTTAATGGTGACGAAAATGCCTTTCGTTTCTTCACCTTGTCTATCAGACTCCCTGTTCAAAATAATAAGTCAAATGGAAAAGAAAGCCAACTAACCAGTCATCAGCCCCCCTGACTGGACGGGTTTCAGTCAAGTCCAATAGAACCACATCAAGTGGCCAAAGACATTTGCCTGTCGACAGCAACAAGGGCACAGTGGTGAAGTTCGAGCCTTTGGTTCGCATCCCCTGTTACGAGGCTGTCATGGCCCAGATTTTGAGAAATTGAACCTGCATGCAAATGTGACAGGGCTTTCCTGGCAACCTGTAGTTCAACAAAGAATAGGAAACGAAAACCATCTTTATCGCCACAAGGTTCCTCTTACACAAGTTTCCATAACTTAGAGAGGTGCCCCTGCTCTTCTGTCCTGTTTTCCTCACCTACACGGCTCTGCATTCCCTCAAAATGAGGAAGAAGGGGAAGTACTTGTTTCAGGGGTGATAGGTCTCAGGAACCGGCTGAGACTCCTTTCAAGGGAAAAGGGGCACCCCTAAAAATGGGCACCCTTCCCTTTGCCCAGGTGGAGCCCAGAAGCCACTGCCTTAATGACAATCATTTCCATACCAAATATACCAAAGTCCTAGAAAGTCTCAAGAATGCCGTCTGCTTGGGTGTTTCCTAAGTAACCCCAGCAGCATGTAAGACCAAGGGCCCTGATGTGCAGCGGGGCAGCTGTGCCTCAGCCAAGGATGCAAAGTGGCCGAGGGCAGGCTGAAATCCGAGGAAGCACCTTTTCCTAACTCACCCAGATCAGCTGTGTGGACAGGTGGGGGCTGTGACAAGTCGCCCTGCCCCTTGCTGCTTGATGGTACAAACTCAGAACACGGCATTCCCTGCGTCAAGTCTTCTGAGGCCTTCCCACTGCACTGAGAAGCAACTGCAAGTCCCCATGGTAACGTAGCCTGGCCCTGCTGAGCTCTCCAACCTCAGCTCCCACACTCGTCCCTTACTTGCATTCTTTCTGCCTCACAGGCATTCCAACTGTTCCCAGAGGGGCCTAGGCAGGCTCCCACTTCAGGGCCATTGCACTGGCTCTTCCCTCTGGTTTGCTCCCCCACTTGGTTCTGACATCTGATCACATGTCATCTCAGGAAGGCCTTCCTTGACCACTGAGTTGAAATTCCACCTTGCCTCTTTTCCATCCCTTCTCCTGCCTTAGGGAGAAAAAGAGAGGAAAGAAAAAAAAAAAAAAAAAAGCACTCACTACTTGAATGGTATATTTATTTGTTTATCATTTGTCTTCTCTCTGGAACAGGTTGACAAACTAGCCTGAGGGCCAAATCAGACTTGCTGCCTACTTTTGTTAAGTAAAGTTTTACTGGGATGCCGTCATGTTCACTCATTCACACACTGTCTTTGGTAGCTCTTGCCCTATGGCTACGGAGTTGAAGAGCGGCAGCAGAGACTGCGTGGCTGGCAAAGCCCAAAGAATCTATTATCTGGCTCACTAGAGAAAACATTTGTCAGAGTTCCCGTCGTGGCTCAGTGGTTAACGAATCTGACTAGGAACCATGAGGTTGCAGGTTCGGTCCCTGCCCTTGCTCAGTGGGTTAACGATCCGGCGTTGCCCTGAGCTGTGGTGTAGGTTGCAGACGCGGCTCGGATCTCGCGTTGCTGTGGTGGTGGTGTAGGCCGGTGGCTACAGCTCCGATTAGACCCCTAGCCTGGGAACCTCCATATGCTGCAGAAGCGGCCCAAAGAAATAGCAAAAAGACAAAAAAAAAGAAAAGAAAATGTTTGTCAATCTTGCTCTGGATGTAAGCCCTGTGAGGACAGCCGTTATCTCTTTTGCTCACTCCTGTATCTCCAGCACCCAGAATGCTGCCTGGCACTTAGTAGATACGTCATAATTATTTATCAAATGATTGAACACATGGATGACTGCGTATCCAAATGTATCCAGCAAAAGCTTTTCTTGATTCAACAATTTTTGAGCACCAACTTGTGCCAGGATTCTATGCAGAGGATCCAATGACAATGCGAAACCAACAAACTCAAAGGCTCTATGAAGAATATCACATTACAGGTAAGTGCCAGGTGTCAAGCAGCCATAAAGAAAGGTGCCTGCCCCAGGCAACTAAGGATGGTGAATCCTTCCAGCACTTCCACTCCTGGGCGTGTATCCAGAAAGAAATGAAAACACTAATTTGAAAAGAATGTGCACCCCAATGTTCATAGCAAAATTACTTACATTAGTCAAGACATGGAAGCAACCCAAGTACCCATCAACAGACAATGGATAAAGGAGATGTGGTGTATGTGCACAATGGAAAATTACTCATCCACAAAAAAGAATGCAATCCTGCCATTTGCAGCAATGTGGGTGGACCTAGAGAATATTATGCTTAGTGAAATAAGTGAGTCTGAGAGAGACAGATGCCGTATGATATCACTTACATGTGGAACCTAAAAAATTATACAAACGATGTATAGGCAAAACAGAAACAGACTCGCAGATACAGAAAACAAACTAGAAGTTACCACAAGGGAGAGGGAGGGGGGACAGGCAAGATAGGGGTATGGGATTAAGAGACTCAAAGTACACTATAGAAAACGGATAAGCAACAAGAATATCTTGTATAGCAAAGGAATTATAGCAGTTATCTTGTAATAACTTCTAATAGAGTAAAATCTGTACAAATGCTGAATCCCTATGCTAATATAATATTGAAAATCAACTATACTTCATTCTTTAAAAATATGATCATCCCTAAAGAGGAGATCTCCAAGCAAAGAGACGTGTGAAGGGATTTGCAGGAAGAGTAGAACATGAATTGGTCCAACCAACCATGGTGGTCTGAGGTTACAACTGTGTTTTTGGTATATGAGAGTTGTTGGAAGGGTTTTGAACAATTCTTCACGAGCTTGAATAATCACTATCTTCATCTTTATGACTCTTACTCCGTCGGTTACCATTTAAAATCTGGAGAGAGAGAATGATTCTTCTCAAAAAGGCGACGCCTTTTCTGTGGAAGTCTTTGGTCCAACCCAAAACACACTAAACACGTTTTCTGAAGGGACATCTGGGATATGTCATATCAAGATTTCTCAACCTTGGCCCTAGTGACATGTTGGACCAGGTGCTGTCCTGTGCACAGTAGGATGTTTAGCAGCATCCCTGGCCTCTACACACTAGAGGTCAGTAGCACCCCCTCAATGTGACAACCCCAAATGTCTCCAGATGGGCTAAATATTCCCTGAGGGGGAACATCCCCCCCAATGAGAACCACTGCCCTAGTCAGTGCCAGCCAAACACACTGGGCAACCTGCAGATGAAGTATGTTAATAGCCTGCAAATGCTGGATGGAGGGGGCTTTTGAAACCTTGAGGTACTTGGGCCTCTGGAATAATAACTTCCTATCCCTTTTTACCTCTAGATCACTCTATCATGGTTATGACAAGGAACCACAGAATTTGAAGAATAAACCTTAGCTACTTCTTCACTTGGTTACCCAAGTGCCATTTTCCTCTAGGGACTCATCAGCATTTTAGCCAGTAAAATGCTAAGTTAAATATGCAGGACAACAGAACCCTGCTCAGCAATAAAAAAAAGAAGAATCTGTTGATAAATGCAACATCATCAATGACTCTCAAAAGCGCGATGCCGAGGGAAAGAAGACTGTTTCAGAAGGTTACATGCTGTCCAATTCCATCTATATGGCTTTCTGGAAAAGAAAGGACAGACATGTGGTGACAGGAGTTGGCGTGGGGGAGTGTGACAGGGACAGCACGAGAATTTGAGGTGACAGACTGTTCTGTATCCTGATGGAGGTGACGGGTACCTGAGTCAATACACACATTAAGATGTTCCTAGACGTTAACTTAAAGAACACATCAAAAAGTAGTTCCTGAAGAACGACGTGTAATACTTACATGTTGTCTTCTAACCACGATGAAGCATTTAAAGCCATATTTAAAAAAAAAGGCACCGGGCAAGGTGGCCTTGATGGCTGGTGATCGCGGTGCTGCGGGGAGAGGTGAAGGTTGATGCGCTGGAACCAAAGGAAGAGCGTTAGCTTCCTCGCTTCAATTCCTCTTTCACTTTCCACAGAACAAGGTGATCTTCACTTCCCAATCCAGGCTTCCCAAATTTCACCCCACAACTGGCTGAGCCTCCTTGGCCAGAAGAGTGGAAATGTTTTCAGAACTTGACATATTAGAGCAGAGTTACCGGTACACTTCGAGGTGTGTACGAGGTCAGAATGTCCAAGGGGTAGACGAAAAGGCTCATCTAGGGGATGAGAGAGAGTCTACAGGAGTGTGGGGCTGGCTTCCCAAGGGAACAGGAGCACAGTGTAACGAAAGTGACTGGATTCTAAAAGAGAACCATATCCTGTATTATTATTCATATAAATAATATCATCGATTCATGTGCATATGAAATAATCAGTATGGGTCTTTAACTCACCTGCAATATCTACGCTGTTGTTCTAAGAGGATGGTGGTGGGGGCCAGGGGTGTACACAGGAAGGTAGTGGCGACCTTCACCGAGGCTCCCACCCCTAAGTGTCCAGTTCAGGGTAGGAATAGCTGGGATTCCTCCCCTTGCAGGGAAATTGCACGCTGTGGTTTGCACATGCATGGAAGGGCTATTCACATCAAAGTCTTGTTCATTTGCTCGTGCAGTGATGCTAGTTAACCACAGAATTATCACGCCGGAAGAGAGTGTGCTTCTCGATGAAGTGCATGGCAAGAGCGAGAATCAGAACGTGTCAGCTGCCTGATATTCATCCTGAAAGAGCTGCACGAAGCACGATGGCACATCGTGCTTGTGAAGATTATATTGGTTTCTCTTCGCCCACATCATCCAACATTTTCAGCAACATGATTTCATTGGGACAGCTGAAGTGTCTTTAAATTGTTTCAGAGGTAGCCTAGTACACCAAACATCCCCAGGGGCTGAATGTGAACCATGAAAATGAAGTAAAAATTATAGCCCTTCTGTGTCGGGGGCAGGGGGTGGGGAGGGCAGGGGGCAGAGGTAAGACATATGCTGCAGGAGAACTAGCTCCTGACTGGGGATCATCTCGAAAGTAGAGCTTTGACATTTTCGGCAGCGTTTTCCATCTTTGAGCTCAGTGGATCCTCACAACTACCCTCCCCCCATGATGTCAGGAATTATTACTTTATACACATTTCACAGAAGCTAAAACCAAGGCATATGTACAGTAAGAGTTTCCTGGAGATACCACAGCAGGCAAGTGGAAAAACAAGGCATGAAACCCAAGTCTCCTGATTCCAGAGCCCATGGTTCCAGTCAGCAGAGCATATTACACAGTGTCATCGGGCTTCCCCAAACTCAGGCCAACAGCTGGCAGATGAAGACGGACCTTTTGCAGGGATTGTTGAGCTCACACTCCTCTTCCCAGGCCTGAAGGTTGTGATGTGTTCATAGCTGGGAATATGCCTGATCCCATTCAAGACTCATCTCAAGCATCAAGCTGACCCATTGCTACCCACAAAGAATCGATTACTCCCTTGGTTGAGCCCCACCACACCTCAAATACAGTGCTGTCTCTGTGCCTGTGACTCTTTCACATGCTTCAGGGCCTGGGTCTTGCTTTTCTTGGATTCTCAGGTCCTAACACAGTGCGTAGCACCCAGGAGGTTTATGTGCTGAATGAAAAGCATGGTCTGAACGCCATTCCTTAGAGGTGCAAATCAAGGGCAAGCTGGGTGTGGAAAAACCTTGGGATGTCATTTACCCTTGCAAAGCCTCAGTGTTCTCATCTGTACAATGGGGATACTAAGAAAACAAGAAGCCTGCGGGGTTATTGTATATAAAATGCTCAGCAAGGTGCCTGTCTCACAGTAAGCTCTCCGTAGATGTAGGTCTTCATGGTAGCTAGCCTCAGTGACTCTCACTTCCCCTGGTATCCACCCTGTGTGGTCCCCTTCACACTGAATAGGGCTGACCATGTGACCAGCAAGATATTGGAGACATGGCAGTGTGACTTACCAGACTAAGTCATAAAAATCACTGAGGCTTCTGCCTTGCTCTCTCTGGGGACGGCTAGACCTCCTAAGCTGAAGCAGCCCTATGGAGAAGTCCCTGTGCCCAGGAACTAGATTTCCTGCCTATGGCTAGCCTTCCATGTGTGTGAGCTGTCCTGGAAACCCATTCTCCAGCCCCAGTAAAGTCTTCAGATGACTGAAGCCCTGGTGGACGTCTCGATTGCAAACTCTTGAGAGACTGAGCCACTCCTAGACTCCTGACTACAGAAATCACGTGAGACAAATGTTAGTGTTGTTTTAAGTGGCCCAGTTTGGGGGTAATTTATTATAAAGCAATAAGTAAACACTATTCTCTTATCGCAAGTGGTCATATGTGTATCAGTAAAGACATACCTCCCCTGTGGTCAGTCGTGGTTCTTGCCTGGTCTCAGGTCACAGGCGCTCTGGGGAAGGAAGGCTGATTTTGACCAGGTCGGGGCTCCTCCTTCCCCCAAACTGAGGAGGTACGCAGGCAGAGCTTCTCAGGAACTGACCTGAGGGAAGCAAGAATGTGCTCGTGGTGCTCTTTGCTGCGTCGGACGGATCTTCAGGGAGTAGCACTGGACCCCGAATCAGATCGTCTAACGTTATTTAAAGGTGTCAAGCGTGCAGGTCACTGCTCCAATTAGGGGGACAACTCTGACCCCAAGAGCTAATCTTAGACTCCCTTCTCTGTCCCCCACCCCCAGCAGCCTGCATACCACCCACACCAATTCCTTGCTTGTGCCACCTTCCCGAGACCTTCATACCACAAAACTTTGATGAAAATGGTGACATTTTTTCAGTGGCCAATATTTGACCGAATATTGAGAATTCCTTATTTTTTCAAGCTACACAGGCCTTGGCGATATTTGAAGCGTGGATGATGGGCATGGAAGTACTTGGCTCTGAGCTCCCGAGTGGGTGTGTTACTGTAACTCTGGACCCCAAGTCCCTCCCTTCCCCAGGGGTCATTCGCCACTGCTTCTGACGCCTTCCATTTCTCAACAAATCCTTTCATTCTTTACTGCCATCCCAATTCTCCTGTAGTCCCTGCGCCGCTCAGTTTCTCTCAAAACTGAAGGGTTTGTACTCCAGGCCCCACCCCAAGAAAATCCAGTTCTTTCAGCTGACCTTGAACTGTCTGACCCTTAAGGGACACGGACTTCGAAGGCCCCTTGAGGCAGCCTCTGTGGAGGAGTTTGCTAGTTCCCTGGGCAGGAGGACACAACTTTTTGTTCTGCGCTTAAAAGCGTGTCTTGTCTATAAAAGACGGATGCCTCGAGATGGACGGGCGTCTGTCCCTCCTTCTCCTCAGAGAGTGCTTGGCCCACATGCACCCCTTCTGCCGCCAAGAGCTTGGCACAGACACAGTCTCCTCTCTTTATCCAAGAATTCCAAAGCCCCCCCGTGTTCCAGGGAGCTTACACACCTCTCTTCATTCGTTCCACCACAGCCAGTTGGCCTTGGATCCCAGAATCCCCAGAGATGCAAAGATGGGTGGGACCACCGTGACGCCCTGGGTGAGAACTGGAAAACTGCAGGCTGTGCGTGAAGCTGGCCTCGGCCAACTCCCATTCTATTGGCTATACAGCATTTCTCACAATCCTCACCTGAAACTCTACCATTATTTCCCCCAACCCAGCAGTGACAGGGTCAAGAAGAGGACACGGTGATCCCAGCCACCGGGCCACCGAGGTGCTGGTTTAAGGATCCACAGCACCCGGCCTTCATGCACACCTGACACTAAAGTCCTGTGACCTGACTGCCAGGGCCTGCTTTCACATCCACACAGTCCCCTGGAAACGTGGCCTTTTTAGGAATCCGTGCATGTCGTGTTGTCTGAAACATCTAATGGCCTGTGCTTTCAAAACTGGAGGATGTCTGAGTGGACTTCAGCCCTCAGCCAAGAAACCAATGAGGAAAGAGCATGCCCTTGGGGTCCTTACAGAGAATTTGAAATTTTAGCAACTCACCTCTGCTTCCATGCAGGCTGTTACCAGGACACTGCTCAAATTCTCTGTCCCTGAACCTAAGGAGAAATGCTTGTATTCGCTCTTAACATGGTGTGTTACACACTGAGGGCAGCACATCATCAGTTTTCGACTTGGCTTCATTAACATTTCCCTGCGCTGGGAGGATCACCCGTTGAGCCTCTGTACAGAGGACTGCTTCCTCCGTTTTGTCAAGGTGGTAATTTTGTTCTATCACTTCTGCCACGTTAAGGAAGAGAGACCCCAGGTCCAGCCTGGAGAGCGAAGAAAAGGCAGTTCAACCTGTTACCATTTTTACCCACTAGGTTTCCACCTGTATTATTACTGGCCCCTCAGGGTTCAGGGGTTAAACTCCCCTCTTCAGTCTTCTCACGAAAAAGAAGATAGATAAACTAACCCATTTCCAAACTTGATACTTACTCTCTAGTGGCAGAAAGATTATGTTTCAGGGCCAACGTTATTTATGTTATGGGCATGCCCGAATTATAGAAATAGCCTCAATAGCTGCAAAACATAGGGAAGAAGATAAAATTTGCTGATTTTCATTCCTCCCAAGACAAATCCACGAGTAGCTTAGCCCAACTGCCTGAAACTTCTTACAAGTAATTTCACGGTAATTTTACTATGGAAAAGAAAAAGGAGAAATAGAAGGTAAAGCCTAGGAACTTCTCTTTTATCTCAATCGTCTATCTCTTCTCACACTTGGAGTGACAGGAACAGAGACTGAGCATGGAAATGGTATGATTGATACATATACAAAATCTCACTCGTGGTTAAGACTTTCAGGGGAAATTTAGACCACAGCCTCAGCTTCCCGTGCTCACTACCCTTTGGAGCGGTTCTGTTTTTAAAAATCAAAAAAAAAAAAAAAAAAAAGCACAACATTTGGAAGCTTCAAATAAGATACATTATGAGAGATAACAGCATTTCTCTCCATCCATCGAAGGCTATGCTTTGTAGCAGAGCTCAGATCCTGCAGGACTGACAATTCCAAGCTTGTGAATGTCACAGAGCAGATAAGGAGGTAGAGGACTTGACAAGGTGTCCTGCTTGAAACGATGACCAGCGGTGAAACATTTCTTAAGACTGCAGGGCCCCCCATAACTATGCATGCCTAAATCACCTCGAGTCTTTTCCTAATCCGATCCTTCTGATACCCGTCTCCAGGCTAACCCTTCTAGTCTAAACAGCTGCCTCGGTCATGTCATGCTTGCCTTCAGTGACTCGGCAAGGCCTCCCAAAGTGTCAGTTACCCCCTAGGCTGGCCTTTATATTGTGCAAGAATCTGGGTGCCTCGGACATTTAATCTCCTTCCATCTCCAACAGGAATCTGCCACCCCAGGCAACAGTCTCTGACCACGTTCTACTTGCCCATCTCTATTGCACACCTCTAGCTGGGACGACCTCCATTCTCCTCGACTGGACTATCTTCCTCCACCTGACCTCCTTCTCACCCACCAACTCCAAAAGGTATGATACAATAGAGGGACTTGGACTTAGGTAAATCTGGGTTAAATTCTAGCTCTACTACCCGCTTGCTGTGTCTCATTGGGCAGGTATCTTACCTTCTCTGAACATCGGCTTCCTCTTCTGTAAAATGAGAATGTCCATACCAGGTTCGCAGCTGGTGCTCAGTAAAGATTAATTTCTTTTTCTCTACATGTCTGCCTGACTCCCTGCACCATCCCGAGCTCCCAAATCAACTAATTTCTATCATTGGGTCATAAAATATGGTTTACATATGAGAGTAAGGTTTGGGTGCAGGAAAGCTGACTCAGGGCATGACCAGGTCAAGAACATAGTGATCGCAAGACCCTCTCAGGATGGAGCTCAAAGGCCAGCATGCACGGGTTCATTCTCTGCCAGCAACACACTGAAATTTCAGTTTCAAAGGAGTGGAACCCAGTACAAATACTTGCAAAAGAGCCAACCAATCCATGGATGGGAAATTATAGTATTGCCACGACTCACTGATCGATCGTTGAAAGAACTACTGAATAACGTATTTTTATAGTTTCCCCCCAAACCTACAAAAAATGCCAATTAACAAGTTCAGTTCCATGGTACCTGAATCTTAGTTTTTTAAAAAAGTAGATGCATTAGATGTGCTGATGATCGATCCTTCAGCCCCTTTGAAAGAAACTGACCCACCAACAGACCCTTCATTTGGCAGGTGATTTGCCATGTGATGGACTCCTTCTCTGGGCACATCTGATTGGTGGAGGGATGGGCACCAGACTAAAGGGCAGTCAATCCCATAGTCTGGAGGGTAACTATGGCTCACGTCTGAGTGCAAAAAGGTAAGCTGAGCCAATCACATCCTCTGTCTTGTGAGAGCTGGAACTAGGAAACCTGCAGAGAAGGAGCCTTTGGCAAAGAGAAAGAAGAGTGGAACGATGGCCTCAGGGAGAAATGCTGGCAAATGCCATGAGCAAGCCACAGCTGAGACAGTTCAAAAACATCAAACAAGCTGGACCAGCCAGTTAGTAAAGAGGAGAACTGAGCAGAAGCATAAGGAGAAGCAGGAAGCCGTGAGAAAGAGATGGCAAGAAGAGTGGGTCCCTGGAGCTGACCAGTTCCTCAGGTTGCCTCCATCATTGGAGTTATCTCAGTTCCTACAATAAAATCCCCTATTTCACGCTACCTTACATTGGTACTCCTTATAAACAGAACCTAATCTAAATGGGAGGGAAGCAGTGAGATATTTTACTACTAGAAAAATATAAATACACCTCCACTGAATGCACACATAATTCCACAAGTTGCAAACCAATAGGACCCCAAGGGTTACATCTTTCGGTAAGACACAGGTGCAGGGTTGGACTACTTTAAAGGACAGACCAACGTTCTCGCAGAGCACCGGCAGGAGGGAGGCACTTCTGAGAACAGCCACCACAGTGTGACACTTTCAAAATGTTCCCCCTGCCTTGAAGGCTCAGACCATCCCTGGTCGGGGATGCCTGGGTGGCCTGGAGGAGAGAGTTCTCTCTGGCAACAAGACAGGCCACCTGTGCCCTGTGACTGGTGATATCCACTCGTCCTGTGACCCCAAGCAAGTCATCTCATCTCTCTGAGACTCAGCTTTCTTCCTTGTGACAGATGACCACTAAAGTAACCTCTGGAATGAATAATATATGAATCTTCTAAGTAAATTTCTCCCTCCCATTTGATGAGAAGGGGAGGCAGCCTAGAAGAAAAAGAAAGACTGGACTGCCAGTCAGGAGACCTGCACTTCGGCTCTGCTGCCCACTGGCAGGGCAAGCTTGGACAGCGCATGTGACCCATCTGGGTCTCATTCGTAAAAGGAAGGTATCATCAAAAGGGTATTTTCACTCTAAATTCTTAATTCTAAGATCTCTAAACATTCCAATCTCTGATTCCAATGGCTCCCACCCCAATGATCAGAAAGCAGTCTGTGCCACAGTTCCTAAGATAAATTACTTCTTTCAGTTTGTCCAGCTACAGACTAAGCTTGACGAATGCTGAGACAAGTCTGATGTGTTTCAATCCAGTGCTAGTTGGAATGGACTTGTGGACTAATTTGGATTCCTGGTGGCCCAAGTTCTCCTGATTGCTAATAGAGAGCTGTGAGGTCTAAACAAGAAGACAGGCCATATTCAAAAGAAAATCTGTATCTTCTTCCCAGAAAACAATAAATCCATAAATGGAAAACGAAGATATGGAACCCAAACATTCCCCAAGTCCTTTTCAAACGTCCCTTTTTAAAAAGGTTAAATTGATCAGTAGAAATTAGGAGTTTGGGCATTCATGGATTAAGGAGGTAGAGGCCAATAGAAAAAGGGCAGGAGCAAATATGGCTCTTTATGAAAGAAAAGTAGTACCCTGTGATTTTAGGAAAAAGTGAAAGGCATAAATGACTCCAAGATACTGAAGTTCATGGATTTTCATTGTTTCACCAACACAGCAAATGCTCTAGTTAAATGAAGTTGCAAAACTCTACAGTAACAGTTTTATTAGCCCAGGGGTGCAACTGACCTAAACTAATCAGATACAAAAGGTGTGAATTGATAACACACAATAAATACCTGCCGGCAAGAAAGATTTGAAAAAGGGGTTCAACCTCAATAATAATTAAAATTTTAAATGAGACTTTTTGCCCATTGGGGTGGCAACAAGTAAATATAGAGCCTTCAGTGCTGCCCAGGGTATATGAGAATAGGCAGTCTTGAACATAGTAAGTAATGCAAAATTTTAAACACGCATAGCTGTTGACCTACCACTATCAGTCCTAGAAACAGAGCCGTCAGAAATTCTTCCATGGGTCTTTACTTAATGTTCACTTACTCTTAATAGCAAAAACTGGAAACTACTCACATCAATAGTGGCTTGGTTAAACAAATTTTGTACATCCAAATAATAAGAGTAGTGCTCCATACTTGTTTTCAAAAGGATGATCTTTAAAGTAAATGTACTTAACTGATGTGGGAAGATCTCCCTGTGAAAAAACAAGTTTTGGAAGAGAATGCATAGTAGGATCCAGTTTCTTTAAAAGGTGCACAAGTGTGTAAGCGTGCACGGGTGCATGCACACACACCACACTCTCCAAGACCCTGCCTTCCTCACCCCTCTCGCTGTCCCCACCCCACAAGCCTTGCTCTAGCAGCCTCTGAGTCTCTAGCTTCTATAATGTGCCTCCTAAGAACACATGCTCCGAGGGCCTGATCCTCCACCAATGCCTGGCTAACTCCCAACCTTAATCCTATGCTACTGCAGTAATCTGGAAGAGTATACACCAAATGTTAGTCTGGATATTTCTGAGGCCATGAGAGCAGGGTATTTTCCCTTTCTGTATCATACTTTCCTGGATTGTTTGAATTTGTAATAATGAATAATAATTTTTTTTTTTTTTTTTTTTTTTTTTTTTTGCTTTTTAGGGCCACACCCATGGCATAGGGAGGTTCCCAGGCTAGGGGTTGAATCAGAGCTACAGCTGCCAGCCTATACCACAGCCATAGCAACGCCAGAGCTGAGCCACGTCTGCGACCTACACCACAGTTCATATGGAAATGCTGGAACCTTAATCCACTGATCGAGGCCAGGAATCGAACCCCCAACCTCATAGTTCCTAGTCCGATTCGTTTCCACTGCACCACAACAGGAATTCCGATGAATAATAATTTTTGATTATTTTTGTAATCAATAAAATGTAAAGAATAAAACTGAAAAAGAAAGTAATCAGATTGTACCTCTTGTCCTGCAACTATTGCTACATTCTGCCCCCTTTAAATCCATCTAGTTCCAGGTCGGTATCACCCACCTGTGGACTAAATAGCTCTAAATAAAGTGTCTCTGGAAAGCTCTAGGGTAGAGGGAATAAGACAAATTTGTTTGTGACTTTAAAAGATGGTGCTTACTTCCAAATTTCAGGTTAGGAGATGGGAGTATTCTCAGCCCTATGGAGTGAAAGCTGAAGTTTTGGTTCGCTGTTTAACTTCTCAGAGAACCTAATCAGATTAACAACTTCAGTAGGAACTAGATGCGATGTTTCAATTTAGTTTATATTATCAAGCTTCCCCAAGCTAAAAATAAAATCAAAGAATATTCTTTTGTTAACTGTAAAATAAAACAAAGCTCCATCACTTAATTGATCTTATAAAAATCAAGGTATAGTATATCCAAAACTTTTAAGTATCAGAGCATCTGGGTTATAATTCGAGTTCTACAGTAATATGTGGGCTCATGTTACTGCACGCCACTCCAAACATAGTAAGTTCAAACATAGTAATTTCTGGAGGTCCTGTCATGGCGCAGCGGAAACGAATCTGACTAGGAACCATGAGGTTGCCAGTTCTATCCCTGGCCTCGCTCAGTGGGTTAAGGATCCCATGTTGCTATGACCTGTGGTATGGGTAGCAGACAGGGCTTGGATTCCGAGTTGCTGTGGCTGTGGTGTAAGCCGGCAGCTGTAGCTCTGATTCAACCCCTAGCCTGGGAACCTCCATGTGCATGGGTGCAGCCTTAGACAAAAGACAAAAATTAAAAAAAAAAAAAGTAATTTCTTTCTCTCCATCCCCTGCTGACCTCCCCACCTCCATGTGATGAGTCTCCAGGCTCTGTCATCCCGTCCCTGGGGGTCTCTCAAATCCACCCACCGCCACGCTCCACGTCAGCTCAGCACCCTCCCTCACCTGGACCACAGCCTTATGTCTGGTCTCCTTGGTCCTCACGGTCTATTCTGCGCACTATAGCTGGACTGATCTGTTATGGTTCACTTTACAATCACATCTTTTCTCTGTTTTAACCCTTTGGTGCCTCCCCAGTGCTCACAAGACAAGGTATTCTCAGCCCTATGGAGTGAAAGCTGAAGGGTTGGTTCGCAGTTTGAGTTAAGGGTGAGGCTTGAGGCAGCTTTCCTATTAAACGCTGCCTTGGTTAAAGCAGTGATTCCCAATCTTGAGATTTACCCCCAAACTTTTTAAGGCTGATGCATTCTGAAAACTATCCCAGACAACTCAAAGTAGGCAGATGCCCACACTTTGAGGAACACTGATGAGTGACAAGCAATAAAGAGAGTCAGAGCTCCAAATGCGGGAGCAGCCTGGAGTCTGGCATTAACCAAAGGTGGCTTCCAAGTTCAGGGAAAGCTGCTGTTCTCAGAATCTGCACCAAAGGTGACTCATTTTCTCTCATCCCCTCACCAAAGAGGAGGGTTCTGGTGACAAGCTCCAGCCAGGGGCTCTTTAAAAAAGCAATGTAAATATTGCATCTTCCTTTTGTTAATAATGCACCTATTTATTTATAGAAAGTAAATGTTTAAAAAGCAGCAGCCTCATGATTTTAATTTGGAATTTAATCCTTTTACAGAATTCAAGAGCAAAATTCCACAAGGGCTGGACCAGTTCATACAAATACTGAGTCTCCATCAGCTCTCCAAGCCTCTGTGCATTGCGTGTTCAAATACATGTTGGGTGTGGGGCGGGGGAAGGGTTGGGAAGGAGGCTCTGTTTTTTATCCCACAGTTTCTCATTGAGAAACTGATTCCCTCTTTGCCTTCACACAGGACTGAAAAAATGATTCCAAACTGCATACATCTATTTGATGTTTAAAAAAAAAAAGGGAGTTTCTGTTGCGGCACAGCGGAAACAAATCCAACTAGGAACCATGAGGTTGCGGGTTTGATCCCTGGCCTCACTCAGTGGGTTAAGGGTCTGGTGTGGCTGTGGCTGTGGCATAGGCTGGCAGCTGTAGCTCCAATTGGACCCCCTGGCCTGGAAACCTCCATAGCCACGGGCGCAGCCCTAAAAAGACAAAAAGACCAAAAAAAAGAAAAAGAACTTGAAGAGAGAACATCTCTCTTAGGAAACTGTGCATTCTAATTTCTAAGTCTTATTCCAAGGCACTTTTATTATTTTTGTACCAATCATCTCTCATTATTATTATTACTCTTTGAACAGACAGGCCTGGGATTGACTACTATCCCCCAAACTACTAGCTGCCTAAATCTGGTCAATGAACTTACCCTCCCCAAGCCTGTTCTCTGGCTTTTCTTATTTAAAATAAGTATGTGGAACCTGGTAAAACAAGGTAGGTGTCAGAGTTCCCACTGTAGCATAGTGGGTTAAGAATCAGATTGCAGTGGCTGGAGTCACTGCAGAGGTGCAGGTTTGATTCCTGGCCCAGCACAGTGGGCTAAAGGATCTGGCATTGCCACAGATGTGGCTTGGATTCAACCCCTGGCCTGGGAATTACCATGTGCCATAGGTGGGACCATAAAACAAAATGTATGTAAATTCCCCTTCCTTTCCCTTCTCCCCGCTGCCCGTCACATACCACAGCATTGCCTCCGGGATGCAGTTGTGCAGTTGATGATCAATCTCCTTTTGGTCTAGAACTGGAATTTATTTCCTTGCACTCATGCCCTTTGTACTAACGTCAGTTCGAAGAAAACATCGTTTGGTCTCATGTGGTCCAGCAGAGCATCCTCTAAGAGGGCTGTTGGTTGGCTGTCAAGAGGACTTTCAGGTGGCATTTATCCTATGGGAACTCATGACGGTCCAAGGCCTCCTTTTCAGCCTTCCAGACCAAGAACCTGATTTGTCCAATGTGCTGATGGAGGGTCTCTCCTCCCTGGGACACTGTATGTTAACTGAGGCCACAGAGACAATGCAAACAAGCCAGAAAGCTGATTCCTTAATTTATGGTGAAATATACCATTGGTGGTGCTGGTGATGGTTGGTGAAGGAGGAGGGACAGTTTATTACGGGTACAAACAAGAGAAACTGGCTACACAATGTTGCTAAGAGGCCCTGACAGCTCTCTCCCTCTTCCAGAAATAGTTTGCTAAGGTAGCCACATCCAGCTTCTCAAATTCTAGTTGCCACTTTCTGTGTTCTAGTCTATGCATTTCTGCTCATGCATCTTTCTCCAACTAAAACCATTCCAGTCCTGTTACCTTGAGATGACCTTGGTTGAAATCCTGGGCGCCTGCAACCCTGGAGCTGCAGTGCTACACTCTTGTGCTTTACTCCTCGCTACATGGGAATCCTTTTCCTCTGGCTGACATGGCCTTTGTGAGGGAAGAGCGGTTAAAATGACAGCCTGGACTTTCTTCCGCTCCCACTTTCACTTACAATGTCCCCATCCTGACCACCAAGGAAGATGGAGTGGCTTCTCTACTTGGTACATTTGGGGAAAAGAAAGTGGATATTCAAGGTTGGCTCCTGTTTTTTCCTTTTTGGCAGCAGACCTGCTCACAGAGAGTGGGATTTCTCCTGTGCTCCCTCTAGCACTGCCCGAGCCAGGTGGGAGTCTACCTCATTCTGCCGTTCAGTATCCGGCAGCCCCACCCATAGATTAAAAGCTTTGTTTTTTTTTTTTTATTTTCCCACTGTACAGCAAGGGGGTCAGGTTATCCTTACATGTATACATTACAATTACAGTTTTTCCCCCACCCTTTCTTCTGTTGCAACATGAGTATCTAGACATAGTTCTCAATGCTGTTCAGCAGAATCTCCTTGTAAATCTATTCTAAGTTGTGTCTGGTAAGCCCAAGCTCCCGATCCCTCCCACTCCCTCCCCCTCCCATCAGGCAGCCACAAGTCTCTTCTCCAAGTCCATGATTTTCTTTTCTGAGGAGATGTTCATTTGTGCTGGATATTAGATTCCAGTTATAAGTGATATCATATGGTATTTGTCTTGTCTTTCTGGCTCATTTCACTCAGGATGAGATTCTCTAGTTCCATCCATGTTGCTGCAAATGGCATTATGTCATTCTTTTTTATGGCTGAGTAGTATTCCATTGTGTATAAATACCACCTCTTCTGAATCCAATCATCTGTCGATGGACATTTGGGTTGTTTCCATGTCTTGGCTATTGTGAATAGTGCTGCAATGAACATGCGGGTGCATGTGTCTCTTTTAAGTAGAGTTTTGTCCGGATAGATGCCCAAGAGTGGGATTGCGGGGTCATATGGAAGTTCTATGTATAGATTTCTAAGGTATCTCCAGACTGTTCTCCATAGTGGCTGTACCAGTTTACATTCCCACCAACAGTGCAGGAGGGGTCCCTTTTCTCCACAGCCCCTCTAGCACTTGTTATTTGTGGATTTATTAATGATGGCCATTCTGACTGGTGTGAGATGATATCTCATGGTAGTTTTGATTTGCATTTCTCTTATAGTCAGTGATGTTGAGCATTTTTTCATGTGTTTGTTGGCCATCTGTGTATCTTCTTTGGAGAAATGTCTATTCAGGTCTTTTGCCCATTTTTCCATTGATTGATTGGCTTTTTTGCTGTTGGGTTGTATAAGTTGTTTATATATTCTAGAGATTAAGCCCTTGTCAGCTGCATCATTTGAAACTATTTTCTCCCATTCTGTAAGTTGTCTTTTTGTTTTCTTTTTGGTTTCCTTTGCTGTGCAAAAGCTTTTCAGTTTGATGAGGTCCCATGGGTTTATTTTTGCTCTAATTTCTATTGCTTTGGGAGACTGACCTGAGAAAATATTCATAATGTTGATGTCAGAGAGTGTTTTGCCTATGTTCTCTTCTAGGAGTTTGATGGTGTCCTGTCTTATATTTAAGGCTTTCAGCCAATTTGAGTTTGTTTTTGTGCATGGTGTGAGGGTGTGTTCTAGTTTCATTGCTTTGCATGTTGCTGTCCAGGTTTCCCAGCAATGCTTGCTGAATAGACTTTCTTTTTCCCATTTTATGTTCTTGCCTCCCTTGTCAAAGATGAATTGACCATAGGTGTCAGGGTTTATTTCCGGATTCTCTATTCTGTTCCATTGGTCTGTCTGTCTGTTTTGATACCAGTACCACACTGTTCTGATGACTGTGGCTTTGTAGTATTTCTTGAAGTCTGGGAGAGTTATGCCTCCTGCTTGGATTTTGTTTCTCAGGATTGCTTTGGCGATTCTGGGTCTTTTGGTGTTCCATATAAATGTTTGGACTGTTTGTTCTAGTTCTGTGAAAAATGTCATGGGTAATTTGATAGGGATTGCATTGAATCTGTAGATTGCTTTGGGTAGTATGGCCATTTTTACAATATTGATTTTCCCAATCCAGGAACATGGAATATCTTTCCATTTCTTTATATCTTCTTTGATTTCTTTGATTAAAGTTTTATAGTTCTTGGCATATAGGTCCTTTACCTCCTTGGTCAGGTATATTCCGAGGTTGATTTTGTGAGGTACAATTTTAAAAGGTATCCTATTTTTGTATTCCTTTTCTAATGTTTCATTGCTGGTATACAGAAATGCAACTGACTTCTGAATGTTAATCTTATATCCTGCTACTTTGCTGAATTTATTAATCAGTTCAAGTAGTTTTGGGGTAGAGTCCTTAGGGTTTTCTATGTATAGTATCATGTCATCTGCATACAGTGACAGTTTGATCGCTTCTCTTCCTATGTGGATGCCTTTTATTTCTTTTGTTTGTCTAATTGCTGTGGCTAGGACTTCCAAAACTATGTTGAAGAGCAGTGGTGAGAATGGGCATCCCTGTCTTGTTCCAGATTTGAGTGAGAAGGCTTTCAGTTTTTCCCCATTGAGTATTATATTTGCTGTGGGTTTATCATAAATGGCTTTGATTATATTCAGGAATGTTCCCTCTATACCCACTTTGGTGAGGGTCTTGATCATGAATGGATGTTGAACTTTGTCAAATGCTTTTTCTGTGTCTATTGAGATGATCATATGATTTTTGACTTTTTTTTTTGTTAATGTGGTGTATGATGCTGATTGATTTGCGTATGTTGAACCATCTTGTGAACCTGGGATGAACCCTACCTGGTCATGGTGTATAATTTTTTTGGTATGTTGTTGGATTCGGTTGGCTAAGATTTTGTTGAGAATTTTTGCATCTATATTCATCAATGATATTGGGCGATAGTTTTCTTTTTTGGTGGTATCTCTGTCTGGTTTTGGAATGAGGGTGATGGTGACATCATAGAATGTCTTTGGGAGTATTCCTTCTTCTTCAACCTTTTGAAAGAGTTTAAGGAGGATGGGCACCAATTCCTCTTTATATGTTTGATAGAATTCACCTGTGAAGCCATCTGGCCCTGGACTTTTATTTGTAGGGAGTGATTTTATGACCTCTTCAATTTCATTTCTAGTGATTGGTCTGTTCAGTTGGTCTGTTTCTACTTGATTCAGTTTTGGCAGGCTGTAAGATTCTAGAAAATTGTCCATTTCTTCCAGATTGTCAAACTTGTTGCCATATAGTTGTTCATAGTATTCTCCTATTGTTTTTTTGTATTTCTGCTGTATCCGTTGTGATTTCTCCTTTTACATTTATAATTTTGGTTATTTGGGTTCTTTCTCTCCTCTTTTTAGTGAGTCTGGCCAGGATTTTGTCAATTTTGTTCACCTTTTCAAAGCTTTGTTTTCTGATCTAGCTTTATCAATGGAAAGAGTAGCTATTTTGATAACTATTTGTCTTTCTTATTTTATTGCTCAATTGTTTCAGAAGTTGATGCTATTTATTAGGCCCTATCCAATGTTCTCTGGCTGTTAGGTGTTCATCAAACATGGTCAACCATCCTGGTTGGTCTGGGACTGTGGTCCCTCTTTCTTTCTTTTTTTTTTTTTTTTTTTTTTAGGGCTGCACCCATGGCATACAGAAGTTCCCAGGCTAGGGGTCAAATTGGAGCTGTAGCTGCCAGCCTACACCACAGCCAAAGCAATGCAGTATTCAAGCCACATCTATGACCTACACTACAGCTCATAGCAACACCAGATCCTTAACCCACTGAACAAGGCCATGGATCAAATCCACCTCCTCATGGATACTTGTCGGGTTCATTACAGCTGAGCCACAATGGGAACTCCCATGGGCTGTGGTTCCTTCTTAAAGGCAGGGATCATATCTCCACTTTTTAAAGTCATAGTAGAAGCTCAATAAATGTGTATAAATTCAGTTGATTAGTTATATTAGATCCACAACAGGCTCTGGTTTTAAATAGCCTTCTATTTTTTTCAGTGTTAAAAATCATGACGGTTTTGATTCAAAACTGTGGAACTTCATAGCCAATGTCAAGTATGTCTTATAATAGCTTTACCCCAAGTTCCCAGAAAATAACAATAACTCTTATCTGTGACCTTGACTAAATCTTCACAAGTGTACAAATACTCTTCGTGTTGAAAACTCAAGACATTTAAACCTGGGTTGCTTTAATACTTCTCTTTGCATGAACACATATAAGAAATCATACTAACTATGCACATGAGTGGAGGGAGGCATTGACACAGAGAGTTTTAAAAGGGGGCTAAAATACTTTCCTTAGTATTTTTGAGACCAGATGTGCCCAAGATCCTGGAACTCCCATTGTTTCAAATAAAATAATGAAGTCACTGTGAAAAGATTTGATTTGGAAGAGCTGACTCATGGTTCTGTATCCTGTCTTATCAAACTGCTCCCTGATCTTTACCTCATCATAAAAATCAGCTAGAGCACCCGTCAAACTGATGGTAAGTGAACCTTAGCTACAATACTTTGTCTTAAAGCTCGCTGTCTTCTATGTCCTACTTCTTTAATGCTGATGTAAAAGCTTTATGTATTTTTTTTTTTTTTTGTCTTTTTGCCATTTCTTGGGCTGCTCCTGTGGCATACAGAGATTCCCAGGCTATGGGTCTAACAGGAGCTGTAACTGCCGGCCTACGCCAGAGCCACAGCAACTCGGGATCCGAGCCGTGTCTGCAACCTACACCACAGCTCATGGCAACGCCGGATCCTTAACCCACTGAGCAAGGCCAGGGATCGAACCCGCAACCTCATGGTTCCCAGTCGGATTCATTAACCACTGAGCCACGACGGGAACTCCAAGCTTTATGTATTTTAACAGAAAGGGCATCAACAGCCTTAGACTAATGTTGACAAACTCAATAAAATAAAGTTGATGATGTTAACAAGAAGTTTAAGGCAAATTTTGCTAGTTATGACACAGTTTGTAACCTGTGCTCTATTAAAGAAAAAAACCTTCAGTGACACTGAAGGTTAAAGAGAGAAAGGCAGAGCTTATTCAGGACCATCATGATAGGTCTAAGGATCTTTGTACCGTGGTGTTAGTGGGGAAGAGAGATTGGGCTCAACTCCAAATACAGCATGGCCAAGTGGGAAATTATAGCCAACGATCAGGGTGGGGGTCAGTGCACGGAAAATTACCAAGAGGAAGTGTCAGAAGTAAGGGGTTTTGGCTAAATCAACATAATGGGATTCTTTTAGGACAGGCTGGGGCGATCAGATACCACCTGAGAGATGGTGGAGGGTGAAGAACCTGATTAGATGTTGAGGGAGATTAGCTGCTGAGGGAAATTGGATCTTGAGGGTGGGCAGTTCTGTTTAACCTGACTTAGCAGGCTTCTGGTTAAAGCTGGATTTCCCAGGGACGGGCACAGACAGGCCTAGGAGAAGGTTCAGGAGCCTGACTAAACTTTGGTCAGAGTCTTTGTCAGCTCTCTAGATCTCTAGGGGCTTAGGAGGGCCCCTGAACATTCAAATGCAAGCTCTAGTGGTCCATCCCCACGAGGGGTTTTCAGCTCACTGGGGTCGGAAGACAATAAACAAGTATTGAGAGACGATAAACAGTATTAAAAGAAGCTTAAAGGAAGCGGTAAAGGAGAATAAGGAGAGGCCACTTTGGCAAGTCAGTCGGGTGGTGCCTTGAGAAGTGCAGAGCGCTGAGGCCAGAGGAGCCTGGTGTGGTCTCAGAAGGGTGGGAGAGCCAGGGTGGTTGGAGTGTGGGGAGGACAACGCCCACGCTCAAGGTCGAGAAGGAACATGCAAAGGAGGGTCTGATTTACTGGATGAACAATGGTAAACCAGTGAGGGGTTGGTAAACTGGGTCAGGATGGGACCTGACTTGCATTTTAAAACAATTGTTCTGCGCCGTTTGGAGAAAAAGGGTTGTGGAGAGGCCAGAGGGAAGTGGGCATACCTGTCAGGAGGCATTGCAGCAGACAGCGAGTGCTGAGGCAGGCGGACAGTGGGACCTCAGGAAGAAAGGTGGTCTTGATCAGATAATGCATAAGGAAAGCTATCACACAGTTAAATGCTTTCTAAAATAATAACAACTGACTTTTAATGTTGACCTTGTCCTGGAGAAATGCAGTAACTTTATGGTACAAATAATCCCCAATTTCCATGTAAATGCATAGGACTGACATGCAATTTTCACTGAATTTTCATACCTGGCAGAAGAATCTTCCTACACCCGCCATAAAGCACAGGAGCTTGGAGACGGCTCCTGATAAACAAACTCCTGTTCTCTGTGACTAACAGAGACTGAGTCATATAGGGAACAGGCCTGTTTATGTGCAGCTGTCTTAAAATAGGCTGGATGGCAGAATGAGGGAAGAAGGAAGAAATCACAGTCCTAAATTTTTCTTGCTGATTTCCTCCTTGGGACACTGGGTGCAGGGAGGGATCTATTATCAAAGATGTATCAGATTATCCCGGGAGGGGGTAGTGAATGAAGATTGTGCACACAGGTATGCATCTCACTGCTTTAATAGCCCACGCATCACTATAACTAGCCATAAACAAAACAAGTTCATAAAATTCCACTCATGAAAAGATTCCAGGGAAAAATGACTTCATTTGGTGACATAAGTAGAAACCCCACCAAAGTAAACTTTATGTGACATCTAAATTGCTTGGCAGCAAATATAACAGGTTTGAAATAAATAACTTGGTAAAATCACTCTATAGAAACTACAGTCTATGAGAAAGAATTTAGGCCTGCTCCCTGGGTAATGAATTTATCATATAAAATGTGATTCTTTGATTTGAACCCAATAAGGGAAAGGAAAACTCAGTACCTCTGCTTCACCTCAGCCTTTAACCCCATTTCCTGTCTCGAGGCCCTGTAATCTGCGGCTGGCTTGGGTGATTGAGATGTTTGAGGTGACGAAAATATCAGGAGACTTGAAGGGGCACTGCTATTTGAGGGCAGAATGAAAAACTGGGTCAGCTCTGTTCTCACTCTCCACAGGCCAAAGCAGTCAAACAATTAATTTAATTAAAATACTTAGAAAAAATGAGTGACACTTTGTGAATGGGATCTAAAGGAAAATGCTTATTATGATTTATTTTACAAGGTTTTAAACAGATCAGTGAATCTCTAATGCAGGATAGAGAAGATGCTCCCCCCAAATTATTCAAATTAGTTTAGTTGCTGAAGAACTACTGGTTAATTTTTCAAACTATTGAGAAACACAGAAAGAAACAATTAAAATTTCCCTCCTCACTTCCTCTACTTTCTCCTAGAACAACCACTGTTTCATGGGGTCAATATCCTTTTAGATTTTTTCTAACCATATATAAACTTATATGTAATAGACAACAAACTTCTAACACATAGCATAGGACATAGATTTGACTAGATGTACTCTTCTGCAAATTGCTTTCTTTACTTTTCAGACACTATACTTAGTCATGCTTTTTAATAAGTGTCTCATTATTTTACCAGTGGCCTATTGGTGCAAAGTTAGGATGTTAATTTCAAATAATACGTTTTCTTCATGTAATGGGAGGATTCTTTCTGTGTAAGGGTAGACTGTACCTATGCTGTGGTAGGATTTTTATCCAAATGATTGTAAACCAAGCATGGACATGAACTGAGAACTGTTTGGATTTCTAGAGAATTGAGGCCCATGAGACACTGAGGAACTTACCTAGGGTTGAAGGGCATGAGGCGTCTGCTGCCTGTTCCTTAGCCTGAGGTCTTCCCTTTGGAGGCAGTGAATGTCACTGTCCCCTAGGGATTAGAAGGGTGCCGAGATGGGGAAGAAGCTTTTAGTGGAGAAAATAATGCAAGGAAAGGAGACAGGAAAGTGACACAACAGGCAAGGGAAGAAGGAAGAACAAAGGGAGCTGGTGACCTTGCTGGGGTTCCCCTGAAGAGAAGAGGGAGGCCACTGGAGGGACTGAAAATCTGTGTGGAGATCCTTGGAATGCAAGGGACCCTGGAGCCATTTTTTTCCCAGAGGATATCTTGATGCAAAAATAAAATTTAAGAGAGAAGCCAGAAAGAATTCACATGGGAAGGACATTGTGAAACTTTGATTAAATTCTGGCAGATGACTCAAAGAACATTGCCATGACTCAGATTGGAATAAAAAGCATGATGCAAGCTTTAGGAAGGGAGTGATTTTTCTTGTTGTTATTTTGGGGGTGAGCATTCCAATGATAAATGTTCAGAGATGAGGTATGTTGCCCCCAGGCAAAACTACAGAGGAGATCCAACTTTGTCTGGGTCCCCATTCCCCCATTCTCGGCTTTCTCTCACCTTGGTCGCTGTCCCTGCTCCCTAATGCCCTTAGTCACAGTGGTAGCTTCAGAATTTCTACAGAATTTAGGGGCAGCCAAACTAGAGGCCCAGTCTTGAAGTGGCATCTATAGAGCAAGCAAACCATTTTATGTTTAGAGTATGTGATACAGCCAGATAAATAGCGAAGTTTCTAAAAGTTGCTTTTATTCACACTCTACATAATATTACGAGAAAGTTAATTATTCACCTCAAATGATGTTTCCCTTATTTTCTATGGGGTGGCCTGGAAGAATGGAGGAAGGGAAGCCCCCCAGGTCACACACTAATTCCTTTGTACTGCCTCCCATGGTCCTCGTGTTCTCTCTGCTTCCTTCTCAACATTCGTGCTGAGGACAGGTGAGGATGAGCTCAAAAAAGGCACTTCTGGATCACAGGCTCAATACTCACAATGGCTGGCTCTCTGCATTGTGTCAGGGAACAAAACCCAAAGAACCAGTCTCTTCATAGTGCAATGTTAGTTGGTGGTGTGGGTATTCTGGAAGGGAAATTGCTCTTTTCAGCCTCCTGAAGTCTCTCTACCTCTCTACCTGCTCCTGAAGTCAGGCCAAATGAGTCGAGGGATTTAGTCAATGCATTTAGGTTGGGGAAAAATGACACTGTCATTAGTCAAATAAATAAAATACTGGATAGACCCTGCATTACGTAAAGACATGGACTTGAAGATATTATCTTCATTGTGAAGGGTGTGCTATTTTAAATACATTGGGCTCTTTCCATGTGATCGAGCATGATAAGGAGCACTGGAGGAGTGCTCCACAAGGACCCAACATGACGACCGGCCTCAGGAAGTTTCTAAGAGCATGCTAAAGTGGAAGTTTCAGGCTGGCTGTTGAGGTGCCAGTGAATTTCATTCCCTACTCCCTTTCCTAAGGGGAGGTGTATCAGCCAGGGATCATTTGCAGGAAACAGAAACCACTCTAGGTATTTCATCAGAATGAGGTTTATTTCAATGAATTTGGTACTTAGAAAGTTTTGGAAGGGCTAGAGGAGTAGATTTCAGGCCAGGCATACAGAAATGCCTTTCAGAACAGGACCACTGAATAGACCCCCAGGGGAGCTGCTGCTCTGGCCCTCATCCAGAGGTGCCGAGTCAAGAGCCTTAGGACTCTAGAAGCACTGATGTCAAGATCATACCACTGGAGCTGTGATCTGGGATGAGGAATCCTCTGCCATCACTGAGGCAACTGCTTGTTTGTTTTTTTTTTAGGACCACACCCGCGGCATGAGGCAACTACTTCTTAATGTCCACTCGGACAGGACTTGGACATTGGATCATGGATGAGAAAAGTTCCACCTCTGTTTCCATGGACTTGAATGCAGTGGGAAGATCCCTTGCCCCATCCTCCTGCTCCAGTCTGCCTTCAAAATCTTGTTCAAGTGCCATCAATTGGCAGAACCTAATTTGCCTCCAGAACCCTAACTGCAATAGAATCTGAAAATGACTGTTTTCAGTTTTGCAGTATAAGAAGGCACACAGGAAGGAGATTGGAATTGATGCTAAAGACCAAATCACTTTATCAGTCATAGAAGGGAGGACTTGGGGCGGGTGTCAGGGGGTCAGTTCCCCTTCCCTTAGCTCAAGACTGAAAGGTGTCAGGGACACTACTCAGAAAGTGAGCAATTTGTCCTCTGCAGTTTAGGATGGAGCAGGGGTATGGATTCTGACTCCTTCCTGGGAGTCTACAGTTGAGAGATGCCCTGACCTCAGGATAAAGGTGATTTTGGTGCTGCAGAGTGATTAAACTCTTCTCCAAGAGTTTGGGATTCAAAAAGAAGAAAGTAAAAAGAAGCATGAGGGTTTCCAATGGACAGAATGGCCTACTCTTGAGAAGGGGCTGGTAGGGAATTGACTCAAGTCTGTGCAAGTGGGTCGTCTGAGGGGGAGTGGGAGCTTTGGCAGGAAGAGGCTGGAAGTCATCCTTGGAATTGTTGGGAGATGAAGAAAGAGCCATAAACATGGAGCAGGAGGAGAGTATAGCAATTATATCAAGAAGGCCTCTCAAGGAATTCCCTGGTGGCCTAGTGGTTAAGGATTTGGTACTGTCACTGCTGTGGCTTGAGTTTGATCCCATGCCTGGGAAATTCTGCATACAATGGGTGAGACCAATAAGTAAGTAAGTAAGTAAGTAGATAAATAAATAAAATTAACTATATATTAAAAAAAAGAACACCTCTCAAGAACTGAAAAATCTTCCTCCTAGAAGAAGGAGTCACATTTTCACTCTACCTGGCCTGGAGAATATGCTGAAGGCTCACACCAGCTTCCGACAAGAACAAATGGTCCTGCTTCCTTATATGTCCTTCTCACCCTATTCATGGGTTAGAGACGAGGTACAAGAAGGGAAGGAGAAAAAGAGGCAAGGTGATGAAAGTGAGTTCAATGGACTGAATTGTGTCTCCCCCCAAGTTCATATATTGAAGCCTGAACTCCCAATGTAGCTGAATTTGAGAGAGGGCCTTTAAGGAAATAATTAAGATTAAATAAGGTCATAAGGGTGGGGCCCTGACCCAGTAGGATTAGTGCCCTTTTAAAAAAGAGACACCAGACAGACCTCTCTCCACCTTGTGAGGACACAGTGAGAAGGTGATTACATGCAAACCAGGAAGACAGTCCTCACCAGGAACTGAACTGATCAACACCTTGATATTAGACTTCCCAAGCCTCCAGAATTATTAGAAATATATTTCTGTCATTTAAATCACTGAGTCTATGGTATTTTGCAATGGCAGCTCGAGCAGACTAACACAGTGAGAAGCTAACCAAGCCCGCTTCTCTGTCTCATTATAACTCCCAAGCTGAAGGGATGCACCAATTTGCTAAGACAAGTCTTTGAGGCTTATGGATGACTTGACAGTTCATGGTAAATTCATAGATTGATATTCTGGTTTGTGTACATCAGTCCCTGTGAGCTTGGTTCATGTGAGTCTGTCCCTGAGGGAGAAATCCATTCTCAGGGTCTGCCAGTCATCAGTCAATCAAGTATGCCATGTATTGATAAGATTTCTGATTTTAAGACTGACACCCAAATCCTAGTAAGTTATCAAGGCAAATAATTTATTGTGTCTCATGCAGCTAGTTGTACTTCTGGAGACATGCACTACGAGATGTGTTCCTATTTCCAAAGTTACCAATGGCTTATATAAACATAGGCAGAATTTAATTTCATGAGCCCTTCAAGGAATCTACGCAGATCATGACAGTTTAGTTGGAGCTGTTTCATGAATCACAACCTAATTTCATGGCTATTTTGTTGTTAATGAAAATGTCTGCCAAGCAAAGGATCATATAACGTCTTACTTGAACATATTAAAGCATATTTGGTATATGACAGTACATGACGCCTCAGGCATGCAGCACAGAGCCGGGTTATAATCTACGTGGAAATAACAGTTGTGTAAATAGTCTGACAAGGAAGTGTAATTTCATTCCAGTTGTTGAAAGCCAAAGCAAGGAGATTCTGTCCATTAGCCACCTCCAGTCTGCTTTCTTCAGCCTCTCTGGCCCTCTTCCCAAGCAGGATAATTCTCATTACTGAAATAACACAGTTCTAAAGCAGGCCACCCACGCGAGGTCTGAATGGGGCGAGGAACATGGCAAACATTCCTGACCTTCTACCAACACGAAAGCAGAATAGGTTAATACCCTCATTGTAGGAAGAAGCCTAATCTGACAGGTAGCAGAGAACTCAGATTCTGATGAAAAATCTGACCATGATAAAGGCAAAATACATGGCCTCTTTTTTACCACTCATCTTTAAAATTTTGAATTTAACTGAACAAAGCGAAACCTTTCTTTCAGGTCTAAAAAGTCAGCATTTTGAATGTGTCTGTTTCTTCAGTGTTGGATTTTGAAGACATTGACTAACATTGTCCAAGTCTGGTAACCTAGTAAAGGAAATAAATCAACAAACACTTTAATTTATTTGCTCAGGGGCCAAGCAAGGGCAAATGGTACTAAGGGACAACGTAATGTGTTTGCACCCTCTATCCTATGCAATGCTAGAGTTTTCCCAGAAATGAGTAAATGCACAGCAAAGCAAGGTGGGTTAATAGATTCAAAAATCAATAAAGCTAAAGATAAAAAAAACACCTAGCAAAGTTTAAATAAAAAACAGTTCTCTAATTTACATACTATATAATTTACCCGTTGTAAGCACTTAATTATTTTTAACCATTTGGCAGTTGTACAACTACCATCACACCCAGTTTTAGAACTTTTCCATTGCTCCAGACATTACCTTATGCCCATTTGCAGTAAATCTCCATTCTTCCCTCAGCTTCAGACACTAATCTAATTTCTCTCTATATAGGTTTTATATAAATGGAAGGCAGTATGTACTTCTGTGTACAGCTGGCTTCTTTCAGTTGGCATAAGGTTTGGCTTTTACAAACAATGCTATGATGGATATTCTGTACAAGATTTTGCGTAGAAGTCTGATTTTATTGCTCTTCAATGGATACTTCAGAGGGGAACTGCTAGGCTGTATGTAAAGTTCATGTTTAACTTTGTAAGAAACTACGAAGCCAGTTTCCACAGGGGCTCTACCATTTACATCCTCATCAGCAATGTAGGAAAGTTCCTACTTCTCCACATCCTCTCCGACACTTGCTATTGTCTGTGATGATTTTAGCCATTGCAGTGAGTATGAAAATGTAACTCATTTTAGTTTGCATTTCCCTGATGAGTAATGATGTGAACGCTTTTTCATGTGCTTATGCTTATTAAAATACTGATTTAAATCTTTTGCCCATTTAGTTGGGTTATTTGTCTTTTTATTATTGAGTTGTGAGCATTCCTATATATTCTGGATACAAATCTTTTATTTGATACATAATTTGCAAATATTTTCTTGTGGTAAGTGACTTGTTTCGGTTTTCTTAGTGGGGTCTTTGAAGCACAAAACATTTTAATTTTCATCAAGTCCAATTTATCAATATTTTAATTTTATGAATCATGTTTTGATGTGACAACTTTTTTTTTTCTGATTCTTGGGAACATATATTGTCCTCTGTCCCCTTTGCTGTAGCTTTAAAGCTGCCCCCAAGTATTCAGTTGAAGCAAAACAGGACTAGGGAAAAGTTTTCAGGTAGGCACAAAATCTAACATTATTTTGAGAGTACGGAAAACTCAGCTTGCGTTAAGTAAAGGAGAATACAACCTAAAGCACAGTCTAAAAGTCACTATTATGGAAATGTTGCCGTAAACCCAATATTAAATTAATATGAACAAGAGGATGGAAGAGCAGGACAGAGGGAACAATTTAAAATTAATGCTTTTGCCCCTTTCCAGGGATTATAAGAGAAAAAGCAGAAGCCTCTGGGGGGACCTTAACTTTAGGTGGGTCATGGGAGGGCCTGGTGATGTTTCCTCTCTGTCATTCTCTTATTTCTCCTCTGGTGACATGGATTGAGTGGGTTGGCACAGAGTAAAGAGGAGGAAAACAGAGAGGCCAGTGATACATACAGAAACTAATGACGTGGGGGAGTTGGAGTCAGAACACTCACACTTGGATCCCAGCTCTGCTCCCAACTAGCTGACCTGCCTCGGGTGGGACACTGCGTCTCCCAGTCTTTGTTTCTTCGCCTTTAAAAATGGGAACAGTGGAGGTCCCGTTGTGGCTCAGTGGTTAAGGACTAGTATTCATGAGGAGGTGAATTCGATCCCCAGCCTTGCTCAGTGGCTTAAGGGCATTGCTGTGAGCTGTGGTGTAGGTCACAGATGTGGCTCAGATCCCGCGTTGCTGTGGCTGTGGTGTAGGCCGGCAGCTACAGTTCTAATTCAACCCCTAGCCTGGGAACCTCCATATGCCGTGGGTGCGGCCCTAAAAAGACATAAATAAATAGATAAATAAATAAATAAATAAATAAAATGGGAACAGTAATTCTGTTTCACAAGGGCTCGTGAGGATCAGAGGTTTGTGTGTGTATGTGTGTGTGGGTGTTGGGTGGGCAATGCTTATGAATGTGCCCTCTGCACAGTAGGGACCCAGCAAACTCTACCACAGGGTCCAGAAAAGTTCTGGAGCCAAGTGTGTCAGGGTGCGGCCAAGGTGTGCTAGGATTGGGTCCCAGACGCTAGAGACAGAAACAACCATTTACAGCAAAATTCTACATTTGGAAATACTGACAGACAGTAAGAGAAGGAATCCCAGTGTCATGTAATCTGACTTGGGGAGAGGAAAGAGGGAAGTCTCCCTGGGAAAAAGAAAGGCCATAGTTTTTTGTTTTTTATCTTAAGTTAGTAGGAGTGTAGGAGATCTGAGACTCTAATGGAAAGACAAATGATACAAGAGAACAAACAGGAGAGGAAGAGGTGAGTTGAAATTTAAATGCTGACATTAAAGAAGGAAAAAGCAGGAGGGGGTTTTCTCAACAGTCAGATGAAGGGGTTGGCATAGTTGATAACCTCAGAGACTACTGCTTGCTTGTGATTCCACCATGAAGAAAAGTTTTCCAGACAAGAAAGACTGTATTTGCCAGAGGAGAGTTTCCAGAAGAGTTTTTAAGGTGGTTGATGAGATAGAGAGTTGCTCACAAAGTTCCTTTAAGGGGGAAGGTATTTTGAATGAAGTGAAAAGGCAGAAATAAAGAATTCCTACTTGAAGACATCTGGCAGCACTTAAACACGAACACGTGGAAAACACTGAGGACACATTTAATTTGGTAGCCAGAATCTACTGTTCAGATAGGCATTCAGAATACGTGGGCATTTTGGACGGGATGCTGAGAGGGGGTCACTTTCAGACTGCAATGTTAGACATTCGAAGTACATTGGGAAAGCCTGGAGATTGGCAAATAGATGATGAGACTCAGGAAGGCACCTAAGAGACAGATTTGTTTAACGGGCCTGGACCTACACGCTGGCTTGAAGGAACACTGCGACCCACATATGTCACAATTAAATTGACTGTCACTGAAAGGAGTATTTCCAGAGACTGGCAATTTCCCCCTAATTCTCTAGGCCCGTGACTCCGGTTGCCAGTACCCTCAAGCTTACACCCACCAGGCAGGTTTATTTGTGGCATACGGCTGTGACTGAGTTTTAAAATATGTTCTTCCCTGCCTTGATGTGATGTTCTATAAAGATGTAACTCCTGAAATAACTGCGTTTTCACACCTGTGCTGAGTATTTCCCACTCTTCCTTCTACAGCTTTTCTCCACCTGACACTGCTCTGCGTTTGGCTCTGGAAGCCTGGCTGCCCCGTTTGGTCTCCATCAGGAGCACCTTTGCCCTTTAAGTCCCTGCTGGGACCCTGGCTAACACCACACCTAGTGCTATGTGTTAGGAAAGAAATCTGATTAAATTCCTCAATCTCAGGAGAATGGGAGTTTCAGTTAGGGTGTGAGTGTGTGTGAGTGTGTGTGTGTGTGTGTGTGTGTGTGTGTGTATGTTGTGTTTAATTACAATAGAAACATGTGCTGATTGTTGAATATTTCTGAGTATATGAAACAGTATAGAGGGAAAATTAAGAGGCACCTTTTCCTACTGACCAGAAGTTGCTAAAGAAACATCAGAATTAGGTATAGGGTTTATTTCATAATTATCTGAACTCTCCCTGTGCTCAGCCTGCAGAGTGTGACACTCGCAGAACTCGGTCACAGGCTCACAGCTAAAACACAAGGTCAGGGATCGCTGACTTTGAATGACATTCTCTCCCTGAGCTTTGCAGTTTCTCACGGTCTCTGTTCCCCTCTTCTTTTCAGTGAAGAATGATTTGGTCATGACAGTCTCGATGACCATAATCTAAGAGAAATGTGAAAAGCTTTAGGCAGGAATTCGTCCCCTTTCTGAAAAATGTAAAGATGTTTTTGAATAAAAGAAGTATTTTTTTCATAACGAAATAGTACACTATTATCATAAGTACTTTAAAGCAAAAACAGGTAAAATAAAATGTAAAGATGCCCCCTTTCCCTTCCATACTTTACCCTCAAACTGCCCCAATTCCACACTTGGCGGTAACCATTGTTTAAATATATTTTGTATTTTAGAGATTAAGCCCTTGTCAGTTGCATCATTTGAAACTATTTTCCCCCATTCTGTAAGCTGTCTTCTTGTTTTCTTTTTGGTTTCCTTTGCTGCGCAAAAGCTTAAATATATTTTAAAAAGAACTGAGTAAGTAGAACAAATTTTCTTCAAACGTTTTAAAAGTATGAAACATTTTTTTTGGAGAAAGAGACTTAGCCTATATTTTGCCCATTCTAAGTGGGGGGAAAGGGATAACACCAACACAGAACTGATTCAAGGTGAGAAAGAGGCTTACAAAGCGGGTGGCACAAAAGTAAGAGACGAGGTAAAACCAAAAATCTGAGATAAAAGTGTACCACTAGAGAGAAATTCAATTTGTTATGGGGGGGGTTTAAGAAGAGATTCAATTTTAGCAAGTTTTAAGAATTGAAACTACCAGAGAGAAGTAGAGATAGAGTGTGGTTCACACCCCATGGGAAACGGCTCTCTCCGGACATGAAGGGCTGCAGTGGGCTGGTGACAGGGTCCCCCAAGGATGCCAGTGAAAAGAGGGACAGAGCTGGCCACGCTTGATTGTTGATTGCTTGATTTTAAGCCCTCGGGTCCAATCCATTAGGTGGAGAGGCAAAGGAATGGCGGGATGGCCTGAAAACAGTTGGCAATAGGAACTAGGAACATATTAGGCAGACAATAGAAAGCTTGTCGTGAGAAGAAGGACAGTAATGACCCCAATGTACACGGCTGCTTTTAACAGTTTAAGATGATGATTACAATTAGAGAGTGTGGACCAAGGGTGTTTACCAAGTAGGGTACAGGTGACAATCTTTCTGGGTTTTGTTGATGGCTACAACTGTTGGCAGGGCTTATTACTGATTTGTAACCAGATTTCTTGGCATTTCTTTCTTTCTTTCTTTTTTTTTTCTTTCAAAAATAGCCACTGTGTATTTGGAGATCATTGTATTGGGATCAGAGCCCTCAAGGCATTTTGCATGAGAAAACGTTTGAAAGTTTTCTTGGGACTAATTATGGGCATGAGCCCATTTAGGAACGAGAGAAAAATTCTCCTTAAGGGGAAGTGAGAAGAAAAATGAGGAACAAAACTGTAAGAAAGAGGTAGGCTAGAAATGTTTATGTTCAGTAACTTTGTGTTATCGGTTTCTGAGTGTGGTGTGAAAAAGTTAATAGACGATGATTGAGTAGGAAGTGGTAAAGTGGAGAGAAAAGAATGAATCCTCCAAAATAAGGTTAAGCTATTTTTGTTATTGTTGTTAGGCAGTTATTATTCATTGAACTGGTTTTTTGTTTAAGTATAGGAATTATAAAGTTAAAAAGAGTTGGTGTATAGAAAGACGTGACACGTGTTTTGTTATTTATTTTTTTTGAACTTCCTTTGTAGCACCTTTCCCACTAGAGTATGTTGATCATTAAGTTGAAATCTGGTTTTGAAAAGTCAGCAACCAGTATTTCCCCTAATTATCCCATGGGTGGATGCCTGGCAGGGGAGCCTGAAGATTAGAATAGGACTTTAGAGCAAGCATTTCTTCAAGTGGACAGACTGAAGCCAGGAAGTAGCAGGAGTGTTTAATGGAAAGTATGTAAAAAAAGTAGCAAAACTAGTGGATTCCACCTCTAGCCCTCCTACTCTTTTAAACATGCTTATTAGCTGCATGCTTAAAAAAAAGGGGGGAAAAAAAACCCAAAAACCTACCTGCATTTCAGTCTGCTGAATATCAAGAAAACCTGGATGATATGGTGAGAATTACTTTGATTATAAGAAACAGTGCGGACACATGCCAAATGCAGAAAAAGACACATGGTGACATCCCTGGGAATCTGATTACCAGGCCAGGGGAAGGTGAGAATCAAGGCAACTCTGAGCCCTGGCCACACTCTCTCATCTCCTTTCCATCTCACAGCTCACCCCTTCTTTTCGCTCTCCCTCCCTCCTTCCCCTCCCCGCTTGCCTCCTTTCCTTTTGGGGGGCAACTTTCTTCTTTCCTCTACTTTCTAAGTTGCTCTAAGTGGCTTCTGTGTACCCACTGTCTCTCCCTCACTCCTTTGCATGTGCATGTACTGCATCTTCACCCTGACTGTTCACCCTCGTCTTCTTAGCCTGGTGACATCCTGTCTGCACCTGAGGAGGATGCAGCCTTTTCCAAGAAGCTGCCCTCTGTCCCCCAAAGATAGGATAAGTGTCCCATCCCTGAGCTTGCAGGTTTGCCGGTGCTAGTTATTCCATCTTAGGCTTTCTACTCTGTACGGCAACTGCCTGACCTCTGGTGCCTTTCTCCCAACACACTGAGCTGCTTGAAGTCAGGGCCGGTCACTTGCTCCTTAAGAGCTCTGCTCAGAGCATGGAAACATCTGTGCCTGGCGTGGCCTGGAGTGATGTAGTGCCCTCTGACCAGGAGCTCTATGAATACTTATTGAATGGATGACTAAGTGAAGAAATGAATCTATTGCTCATACTTCTGGATTACATATAAATTGTTTATATTGTCACAGCACTTAGTCTCCCATCTTTGTCTTCCTCATCATGGCATGCATCAGATTTACGTGAGTCTGGAATTGAAGTCCAGAGTTTTTTGTTGTTGTTACTTTTTTTTTTTTTTTAAGGGCTGTACCCAAGGCTTATGGAGATTCCCAGGCTAGGGGTCGAATCAGAGCTACAGCTGCCAGCCTACAGCACAGCCACAGCAACACGAGATCTGAGCCATGTCTGCAACCTACACCACAGCTCAGGCAATGCCAGATCCTTAACCCACTGAGCGAGGCCAGGGATTGAACCTGCAACCTTACGGTTCCTAGTTGGATTCGTTTCTGCTGCGCCATGATGGGAACTCCTGAAGTCCAGAATTTACAGTGCAAATCATTATAGGTCCCTCACTAAGTAAAACTGTACCAAAGCTGAACCAAAAGGACCCTGACTCACCTCTTGTCTCAACTCCCCAACTGAGGATTCTAGCTGGCAAAGAGGCAGCAAACCTGCAGGAAGATGGCTCAGGAGGAGTGACTTTGTCCATATCTCTGAGACAAGGCCTACTTTGGACATCAAAGGACTGAGCTGAATCAGTATTCCTCTTGAAAGCTTCCATTCCCAACTGGAGAAATTCAGTGTGTAAAGAAAATAATGGCTTGTGATTCATGTTTTGGGGATCTTAAGAATATTCCCAGGAGACACCTTATGTGTTCATCCTCTCACCAGGCTCAAAAACTCTTGTTTGGGGTATTTTGCTAGATTGCAAACACTTGTTTTAATGTTTCTGATTTGATTTCATCATAGTCTGTGAACACTACAAATTAGTAATGTCTACAGTGTAAAAACAGCCTATTTTACAGTTACAAGTTTCTTTGGGAGCCTATTACTACCCTCTTCATGGGCTCATACTCATCTGTAAAAGAGGGTGAAAAAGTGGGTTTGAACCCTAAAGTATTTCACAGTCTAGTAAGCCATTTTCCTTAAGCACCAGATCTAACTGCTGAGTCAGAGGTGCCATATCCCCCATGGGGCTTATTGTGAAATTTTGGGAATATCAACATCAAGAGAAATCATGCCCTCTTTCTAATTGAGGCAGGAGATAAACTGCATTTCTTTGATGAGAAAATGGGATTTTCCTCTCAAAGCCCATGGGGAAATTTTTGGCTTACATGATTTTGCTGCCACATCCATGGAGGTAGAAGGTCCTTAAGTATAAGAAGTCAGTTTCTAGTTGTCAAACTCTGTCCCAACCCAGGGATTAATTTCTCTTAAGCTAGTTTCACTGCCTTTGTCCATAGTTCTGCTTCTCTCTTCAGCATTCTTTGCTCAAAATAAATAACAGAAAAATCTCCACGGTAGGCTGAAGGGCACTCCTTACACATAAGCACAACAGGAGTTTCCAAAAGGCAACTAAGTTCTGGGTTGGGAAGGTCAGAGAGGAAGTCAAGTCAGTTTTTTGGGGGGTGAGGGGTGCCAAGGAATAGTGGCTTTATTTGGAAAGCGAGCCGATTGAGAAGATGGTGGACTATTGTCTCAAAGAACCATCTTGACCTGGTTTGCATGCAAGTTTCTTTTCTAGAACAAAGAGAGGGAGTTGGTGAGGAACTAAAGTAAAAACTATGATAAGTTGTTGGAGGAAATCAAGTCAATGCTGATTTAAAATGGCTACTTAACGAGTGAGACTGTAATATAGAAAACCGCACAGAACTTTGCTTTTATTATAAGAAGCCATGTGGATGTCTACCAAATATTTTGTTTCATTAAGTTCAGCTTTGACTTTTGGTTTCTGGGACATTTTGAATTAGGCAGAAGCTGAAAGGAGGCAGCTTACAAGGAAATTATTTCCTTTTGCAGTATAAATAACCCAACTGGTGGTGTATTGGCTTATGGCCATATCCACTTATAGAGGTTCGAGCCAAGATTTGCTCTTTCCTGGATTAAGATTTTTTCCAGAACCACATTTAGGAGCAACTATATCCTTCCCTTATTAAGACTCAAGCTATAGAAGAAGGAATGGAAAAGGAGGAAGCTTGCCTGTCAGCAGGGTCACTAAATATTCCATTCCAGTAGGCCAACTGGTGCTTGGTCAGCCACTCAGAGTTGAAAGGCCACAGGACACCTGGATCAGGTGCTTCCTGCCTTACCTTGATGGTACAGGGCGCCACATACTTGGACAATATTGAATATGAACTGACGGCCAGCCTTTCCAATTCCCCTGCAAATCTCATATCAGGCATCAGGTGGTGCCAAAAATAGTTTTTCCAGGCAAAAATATCTGCCCCACTTTCCATTCTCTGATGCCTAAGATACCACCAGTAAAGATTTTTATCTTTATCTTGAGAAATGGAGTTTATAAGCCAGAAGTTTGAGATTGTGTCACTGTGTTTCCATGGCAAAGAAGGCACTTAACTTCTTTGAGCCCCAATCTCTCATCTGTAAAATCTGATTAATAATGCCACCCTTCATGCGGTTGAGAGGATTAAATAGGATATTAGTTGCTTTAAAACTTAGATGAAAATTATCCCGAGTGCTTGTTAAAAACGCAGGTTCTCAGGCTTCCTTCAGAAGATAACGTATGTTAACATTTTGTAAATGTAAAGAACTGTACAAATGTAAGTAATCGCTCTTATCCTGTGTGTTCTTGAAAAAAGTTGGCACTTTGAGTGGTAATTACCCTGTTACCCACTAGGAAAGGGAGTGGGATCAAAGGAATTGTCATTCCTTGAATATCTAATCTGGTCTAGGCCAATTAAATTATAATATTTAATTATATGAGGTGGGTATTAGTATTCCCATTTTACGGATGAGGAAATTGAGGCTGAGAGAAGTGAGGAGTCTTGTTCAGCATCAAAGGGCAGGGTCTGTGAACCTGCTTTTCTTGCCTCCGAAGCCCAGACTCTTCCCACTCTACTAGAATTACATCACTGATAGACATGGATCCTTTCTAAGTAACCATGAGCAGAGTCCAGGCCTGGAGAGGAGGAAAGATATAAATACGATGTCCTCAAAGTATGGTTTCCAGGTCAGCAGACTTAGCATCACTCTGGGAACTCTCCAGAAAAACAAACTCTTGGATCCCACCCCAGATTTCTGGATCAGAAACTCTCGAAGTGAGCCGCAGAAATCAGGGTTTGAGAGGCCCTGCAGGGGATTCTGATGCCTGCTCACATCTGACAACCTCTGTTGCAGACCCGAGGCGTTGAGTGTGAGTGCACGTCTGGGTGTGTCCATGTGGTGGGGAAGACCTGGCAGGCTGGGGAGGGTTGGGCAGCCCTGTTTGTCTCAGTCTCACCATGAGGCCCCAGGCAGGATGGGCTCCATGTCAAGGAAGGAACTGGTGTCAGGAGAGTCTTGGATAAGTCGAAGGATCTGCTAAAGATCTGAGCTAATCATTCATTCATTTCATACAGGTGACTGGAGATTTAGGGCAAGTTCAATAAGAAAATCTTCAACTAAATATCAGAATGATCTCATAATTAATGGAAACAGAAAATGTGCATTAAAAAATGTTCCTCTTTTCTTTTTGCTTTTACCTCAGCTTCCTGCACCCCCACCCCCACCCCGAAAACACTATCTGGTCATCATTGGAACTATTTTGCTCCCTTTCAATTTAAAAAATTTCCCCTCAAAAATTTTGTTGAGATTTAAAAAGAAGTGAAGGGAAATCGATAACCAAATGGCAGGAGCAATTTGAGAATTAGAAAATAAATATCCATACGAATGAAATGACTAAAATGCAATTTTGGAATTAATTGCATCAGATCATGAGCATAAATTAACCATAGGCATGTAAGAGACTTTAGGAAATTACCAATTGTGGCAGAAATGGATTCTTTCAATTACTTGCTGAGGATTTTTAAAATGTGGTATTTGAACAAGCAAGTATACTGACATGGTTCAAAATTTAAAAGATTCAAAGGGGCCCATGATGAAAAGTCTCTCCCACCCCATCCTTTAACTGCTCAGCTCCTCTCATGCTAGGCTACCAAGGTCATCAGCTTATAATAAATCTTTCAGAGATAGTTTACACATTTAAATATTTTTACATGGATTTCAGGATGATATGCTGTCTTCTGAAACCTAATAATATACTTTCAAACCATTAAAAATATGATATTTTACATAAAAATATGAGCCAGAACTATTAGTGTGCCTTCTGAAAAAGTATTCCCAGAATGAAAGAGTGTTTCAATATAATTTGTTCTTCTATGAAATAGTTCTGCCTTCAGAAGCTTCATTTTATCTAACTTTGTCATCTCATAGTGGTTTCTTGCTGTTAAAGAGGGGCAGGAGGAGGTGAGCAGGCATTTCCAGTGAATATGCTTGGGCTGGGTGGCCTGATAAGAGGGGCTACCATATGCTGGTACCAGGTTTTGACCTTTGCTGGCCCAGAAACACCTCTTTACTTTACTAGGAGTTGTTCCAGCTCAGTGAGACGCTCAGAGAAAATTTTTAAGTGCCCATTTTAAACAAGACCCAAAAGAGTCAAGTGGACTCCTGCTGGCTAATGAGTCCCATTTCTTTTCTAGGTATGTCTGCATAGGAAAAATCACTATCTATAGGGCACTTGGTAAAAACAGAGTTGGTGCTTAAAGCATTTGTCGGTGGTATTACTGGCTCTTGTCATTGAACTACTCTCAATTTTTGATGGGCAACCCTTACTCGTATAGCTATATTTTTGCCAAGCACTCTACTCCTGTTACCACACTTGATTCTGACACAATGCTGTGGGGTCTTATCTGCATGTTACAGATCAAGAAACCAGGCTAAGAATGGTTAAACAACCTACCCAAGGTACGTAAAACTGCTAACTAGTCCTCTCCACACTCTCTTTCGTGTGTGTCTCTAGGTCGATAAGACTTCATTTACTTATTTATTTTGTTTTCTTTGGCTATGGCATGCAGTGCAGTGGCTTGATGTGGGATCTCAGTTCCCAGGCCAGGGAATGAACCTGGGATGCAGCAGTGAAAGCACCGAATCCTAACCACTAGGCCACCAGGGAACCTCCCTCCAATCTCTTTTTATGATCTTTGGACAAATCCTCCAATTAATACATTTACTCTTCTCCCAGGCTAAAGAAACTTGGGGTCAGAGTTCTCTTATTACATCCTAGTCCCAGTGACATCCTACTTTTCCAGCACCTGTTCATGCATGCATCCAGCATCACTGGCTCCTTGGCTGCTAGAGATGCAGGTATGAAGGGGCTCCTACCTTGTCTAGGAATGAAAAAGACATATAAACTAATATTCACAATGCAGGATGCTCTCACATAGACAGGGTGTATCAATATTTACCCAAAGGTGAAGGAAAAGATTATAATGGCTAACATTTATTGAGTACTTACCACATGCCAGGAACTGCCCTATTATTTTTTTACACATATTTATTCATCTCAACAATCCCCCGAAGGAGGGACTATTATTATGGTATCTTACTGATGAGAAAATAGTCACAGAGAGGTTATGTAACTGGTACTGATAGCACACAGTTACAACATAGGCTGAGCATTTCCAGGATTTTTTTTTTTTTTTTTTTTTTAAGTTCAATTCTGAGGACAACACAGCTGAGTCTTGTGGCAACTTACTGTGACACATAAGAGCTAATTGTGTTGTTATGGCTGATGTTTGATGATGTGGTAGCTAAAATAGTGTCTGTGGAGAAAGAATAAAGTGTGAAGGTACCTAAGGAAACTGCTTTGATTTTCAACAGTGTGCTCAGATCCCCTTTGAGAGAGAGGTTGGGGAGAGGAGACGCGACGTGGTATGGACATAAGTCATTTTCAAAATGGCCAATGCATTCTATCTAGGGTGCGGTGCTCTTGTGCCTGGATTAAATTTTCACTCCCTGCACTGGCCACCCAACCTTTCCAATGGGGAAAGCTCTGTTGCGCAAGTGGCAGCAGACTATACCTCCCAATCAGCCAGTTCACTCCCAACGTGTGAGGTAACAGGGGAAACTAGTATGAATGACTCAGCATGACCATAACTACACTAGAAAAATAACCCAAACCAACACTCTTGAGCTCTGATTTCCTGGTGTCCAAAGAGCAGTATCATCTCATGGATCCTGAAGAATCCCCTGCACAGAGGGGATTTCACAGAAATTCAAGAATCCACATTGTGCATGGGTGGGGCCTGTTCGGAAAGAGGACTCTGGGCATTTCAGAAAGGGGTTGGTCTGGAATGGAGCGTGCACGGCGAAGGGAAGATGGAGTCTCTCCCTGGGAGAAGTTTATGGTCTGTTCCCAGAGAGAGACTGAAGGTAGGAGGTGGGGGAAGGGATCAGAAGAGTAGCAGCCTCCTGGAGCAGCTGCCACACTCTCATTTTCCTCCTCAGAGAACTGGCTCCTAATCACATGCACGGGCTCCTGGCTGCTGCGTCTGAATTCTATGACCCTAGGCTTTCTTGACTATAGCAGATTGGTCCAGGGCACCATGACCTAAATGGAGCCCATCAGACTTGGCTCTGAGGAATCTGAAAGTTAGGAACAGACCTTAGGATCCATGCTGTTGAGTGAGGGTAGTGGCTGGAACTGATGCTAATGTGTGTGACTGATTTGCCTTGGGTCCACCTGTACCCAAGCTGGTTGTTCAGCTCTCGCTGGGACTTCCTTATGCATGTATGTATGTATGCATGTATTCTATTACTAGCTTATGTTTAAGTTAGCTAGGATTGATTTCTGTGATTTGGGATCAGAAGTGACTTATCTAAGACTCAGAAAGCTGGCAAACACCTCTTCAGGTGTCAGCATTATCTGCCCAAAGACTGAAGGAAACCCATTTCTTCTAAGTAAGATTGACAGGTTAATTAGCTGCAAATTAAGGCTCCACTGAAGTCTGAGACTACTGGAGAATGGAAGCCAAGAAAAGTGTCCCCCCTCCCATCTCTCAAGTCATTTAAATTTTATTTCAGAGAACAAGATTAAGGTCCAACTATGTTGGCTCCAGCCAGAGGTGGCTGACAAGTGTCCCATCTGATGATGGCTAAGAGTTCTAGAACATACTACTGGCTGCTAAGCTAGGTTTATTGCATCAGAATAGCTACAGAATACCTAGGAACCAGGAATGTATGTTTTCAAACAAGCTCTCTTATTATATTTTATGTTAATTTTTAGGTAGATTTTACATATATATATCCAAGATAACTGATATATATATGTATATATCATATTGATATATGATATATATTGATACATATGTATCATTATAGGATATACATATTGATATAACTGATATATATATATATATATATGTATATATCAGTTATCTTGGGTCATTCCAACTTTTAAAAAAACATTTACTAACCACTGGTTTACTATATTAGATTTTTGGTGCTACCTAAACAGATTACGATAAACTTGGAGTCAAAAATGACAGAAATGTATTCCCTCATTGTTCTGAAGGCTAGAAGTCCAAAATCTACGTATTGGCATGTCTAAGCTTCCACTGAAGACTCTATGGAAGAATCCTTCCTTCCCTCCCCTGCCTTCTGGTGGCGGCCAGCAAGCCTTGGCAGTCCTTGGCGTGCAACTACATTAGTCCAATCTTTGTCTCCATCATCACAGGGCCCTCTCTCCTGTGTGTCTGTGTCCCTAGGTCCCTCTTCTTACAAAGACCCCATTCACTGGATCAGGGCCCACTCTAATGGAGTGTAACCCATCTTCACTTGATTACATCAGTAAAGACCGTATATTCCCAAATATGGTCACATTCGTAGGTACTCGGAGTTGGGACTTGAACATATTCTCTTGGGGGACTCAATTTAACCCAGAGTTCCTGTTGGTTATTTACATGCTTCTAATTTTTTTCCTAAATGATAATGCTGCAGTGGACTTCTTTTGTAGAAATATTTGATGTCACCTTCTCTGATTATTTCTCTATGATGAATTAGTAGAAGCAAGTGACGGGTCAGATGGAGGATTAATTAAAGTCCAATCAGGAAAACAAAAAACATTCAAGTTTTTCTAATAATGGGGGATTCATGCAAAAAAAAAAAAAATGATTCCACAGGTTCTAGAAGTGGCTGTGGAGTCATCAGGGGATGGGAGTTTACCTAGAGTTTAAGAGTGAAGCCAGCAGCCCTGGGAGCTATTTGCTTTCCTTTAATACAGACCTTGCTTGCTTGCAAAAAAAAGAGAGAGAGTGAAGCCACTGTCAACCTCTCTGAACACCTGATGGAATCTAGAACTCCAGCAGTTCCTTTTAGAGGTGCCACCAAGATGGGGGTGGGGAGAGGAACTACCTTCCCCTTTCCCTCCACCACCAGATTTTCTCTAGTGTGACCACAACCAGGTGACCAGGGAGCCTCAAACACATAATCCACAGGGATCAGCTCCCTGCAAGTCAGAGCAGATCAGGGGAAGGCAGAGGAAGTGCCGGAGGGCAGATGGGTCAAGACTGGAACAGATGAGTGGCATTTTAAGTGTTTGATACATTGCTAAATGCTTTCCAGAGAGTGGCTACCAATGTATAGTCTCACAGTAACAAATGAGGGCCTGTCTCATAAAGCTTTTGCTAGCACTGAGTATTTCAAATTAACAAACAATATTTCCTCCTAATTTCAAAGGCAATACATATTCATTGTAAGAAATCTGGAAAGTAGAAAAGCAAACGGAAAAAATATGAAAATCCCCTCTAATTCTATGGCTCAGCGACAAGAACTTTTAACAAGTGCTTTATCCACATAAGTGAGAGCTTAATAAATATTCTAGAAACTAAGTGGAACTATGCATTAATTGCTTTGTTACCAGCAAGGTGAGAGTTGCCTTTCACATGAATGTTCATTTTCTGAAGATTTTTCTGAACATTTGCTCTCCTGAATTCTTGAGCTTACATCACTGTTAAAATGTGCAGCATGATGCAACTCAACAATCCAGCAAAGGGGAGTTCCCGTCGTGGCTCAGTGGTTAACGAATCCGACTAGGAACCATGAGGTTGTGGGTTCGATCCCTGGCCTTGCTCAGTGGGTTAAGGATCTGGCGTTGCCGTGAGCTGTGGGGTAAGTCGCAGACGTGGCTTGAATCCTGAGTTGCTATGGCTGTGGCATAGGCTGGTGGCTACAACTCTGATTTGACCCCTAGCCTGGGAACCTCCACATGCCGTGGGAGCGGCCCAAGAAATGGCAAAAAGACAAAATAAATAAATAAATAAATAATAAAAGCAAACAAACAAACAAAAACAATCCAGCAAAGAGTCCCACAGATTCTGTCTTCTGATCTCGGGTTTAGTTAACTCATCATGATGGAAGCACATATTCAGAAGACCCTTCCTTCTCAGCTTCCTGTCCCCAAGTCCAGCCCAGTGCGAGGCTCAAGTATGTGTCCTATAGATAAATGTGTGTGTGTGTGCGTGTTTAATGAGGAGTGAATGAGTATACCAGTACTTTCTTTGAAATTAACCACATCAGCACAATCAGCCTTATACAAATTTAAAAGTAAGATAGGGAATAATACTTTTCTCACAGAATCACAATAAAATTACTACCTCTGGCCATATTCTCAAAAATGAAGGTGAGGCGTCTCAGTCTCTGAAATATGCTGTAGGTGCTAAAGTTTACTCTTCCTCAGCTGAGGCAGCTTTCCTAGGCCTACTGTCTAAACGCATTTCAAACAAAGCAATCCATGAACACATCCAGGATTCAGACCAAAGAATCTTTGGTAAATAAAAGCCGATAAGACCTGCGGACAGAGAGGAAGCAGTTTGTTGGCATTCCCTTGCAGCCAGTTGAGGCAGAGACAGCAGCTTGTCCCTGGCTCTGGCCTCAGATCACAGAATCAGAGGCTTAGGCAAATCAAAGGCAGAGATTGCCTTTAAATTCTTATCACTGGACTCCTTGTATTTTACGTCCCTACATTACTAAAGTGAAGACAGAAAGGCCCCACGGGCCCTATAAAAGATAGGCATTTTGCAGCTTTATTAAGTCTTGAAATAATTTCCAGACCCTTTATCCCAAAAAAGACAGGTGTAGTTCACTATGATGCTTGGTGTCCCATCAGATGAGGTGGCGCGTTATGAAGGAAGGTGGGGGAGGGATGCTTCTAGTGTTAGTTCTAAACCAGGCGTTGCCTTGGGGGGGACTCAGGAGAACACGGCTGGGCAAAGGGAGCTAGAATCAAGACACGGGGTTGCAGAAGTGTGGCTGCTCCAAAGTAGGAGTGGGGAGCAAGAGCCATTTGTGCCTCAGACCCCCTTGGCTCTCCTTGTCTAGGGTTTTCATGGGATTGTGTTCTTTTTTTCAAATGTTCTAGGACGAACTGCTGCTCAAAAGCGCTTTTTTTTTCTTCCTTCCATTTTCAAGCCAAACCATTCAATGGGAAGTGTCAGCGATCAATGCCTAGACTAAGAGGCCCCTGCACAGACTGGAAACTCTGGGACACTTCCTAGCCAGTGCCTGCTGTTGTGTGCTCCCCTTCACCCCAGCATCGCTGCAGTGGACTGACTCCCAGAAGAAGGGGCTACAGCTCCTTTTCCTTGCTCCACCTCACTTGAGCATCATGTCATCTCACCACCCCAAAGATATTTAAGAACTAAGAAAATGTGAGAAGAGTTTCTTTTTCCAAAAAAAAGTTCCTAAACTAGGCAAGTCATTCTTTCCTCAAATATTTATTGAGGAAATACCCTATATAAAATAAATATTTACTGAGGAAATACTTACCCTAAATAAAATAAATTTGGGCCCCAGTCTCCCATGGGGCGGGTCAATATTAGCCCAATGTCAGCATAATATCTGTCATTTTCCATATTCTCCCTTTCCTTTGACTTCCACCTGGACACTGACTCCTTACAGGTGTGAATCCAAAGATATGAGTGTGACTGTGTGTGTGTGAGTGTGTGTATGTGTGTGTGTAGGGGACAGGAAAGTCCTCTGATTATCGGTTCACACTGCTCATCCTCAGCATCACTCCACCTTCACTGTACTGCATACTGCTGTTGCCCGTTCAGCAGCTCTCCACCTTCACTAGAGGTTTGGGTATAAGGGCCCAGGTCTGCTCTGAAAGCCATCAGAGCCATTTGGCATCTGGCCTCTGTAGGTATCACACAGGTCTTGCAAGTCAGAGCCTGCCCATGAGAAACGCAAGCCATACCTCTCTCCTAGTATCCTGGAAACCAACAACCCCAATAAGAAACACTCGTCTCTTTCATCTTTGAAACACAAAAGACTTTCTAGGACTTTGAGAATAAGGCCTCTTTGGGGTTGTCTGGCAGCTCTCCGTGTGTGTGTGTGTGTGTGTGTGTGTGTGTGTGTGTGTCTTTGGGGTTGTCTGGCAGCTCTCCGTGTGTGTGTGTGTGTGTGTGTGTGTGTGTGTGTGTGTGTAGTATCACATGTGAAGTATATAAAACCATTGCTAAGTGCTCCTTGAAGGTTTGAATAAAGGGATAACTGCCTAGCCTTTACTAGTGGGAGAAGGGGGTAAAATTCCCTTTGTGTCTTTCCAAATGTCTAAAGTAGGAAAAAAAAAAAAGGCAACAATTAATACTATAAGATCTCATCTTGTTATGTATTAATTCCTTCCAGACTCTAAATCAGGTCACATCTGGATTCCAAAGCTGAAATAAACAGGAGCCAAAAGGGAATAGTATGGGGGGAGGGAGCATTTATGTCAATATTCATAAACGGGGGAGGCAGGGCCTACTAATGTCTAAAAGCTTAAAGATCTAGACTCCTGGATTCCAAAAAAGTGGAAGGAATCCTTGAGACACTAACCTCCCTCCCCATTTAGAAAGGAATTTTATGAAATCCCACAAGTGGTAACCTGGTCTCAGACTATCTACACAACAGTAGAAAAGGGCTTTCTTCTTTCAGAACACAAGTTTTTCCTTGCCTTAAATCAAAATATTCTAAATTTCATCCCTTAGCTTTCGTTTTGCATTTTGGGAGTAACGTGGAAGCAGGCAGCCCGGTGGAACATTATAAGTCAGTTATCACACTCACCCACCTGGCTCCCCCAGTGCCCCAGTTTCCAAAGCTGGAACTGCTTTCTCCTCAGTGCAGGTCAGTCAGGGATCTAGATAAAGGCAGCCTTGAATTCAAAGTTCTGTGCTTCTTCATCAAGCAGTGGGATGGTTGGATCTACTTCATCCGTATCCCTTAGGGCTAATGGCTCAAAACATGAGCAGTGTTTGCTAATGCTTAAATAGGTCAGAGTCATGGGTCTAAGTGCTTTGCGTGTGTGTGTGTGTGTGTGTGTGTGTGTGTGTGAGAGAGAGAGAGAGAGAGAGAGAGAGAGAGAGAGATTTAATCCTCACAGCTAGCCTACGAAGTAGGCACTGTTTTACAAATAAGGAAATTGAGATCACACAGCTCGTTACTGGCAGAACTGGAATTTAAACTCTAGCATTCTGACTCTAAAAGTTCCCATGCTTCATCTCTAAGACCATGGTTTCCAAATCTGAGCACACCTGAGGATCACAGAGGGCCTGTTCAAACACAGATTGCCGGCTATTTCTATTTCAGTAGCTCTGGGGTGGGTGTGAGAATTTGCATTTCTAACTAGAGCCTGGGTGCTGCTGATGCTGCTGGCCTGAGAACTACATTTCGAGAACAACTAGTTGGTGATGACTCTTTCTCATGATCCCCATTTTGGATGCCTGCCTGGTGCCCCAGCTCCTCAGAAACTGGACAGCGCTATGTACAAGAACCTGGCCAGCTCTCCTCTCTCTGCTCTCTGATGCCACCGATACTACCTGCTTTCCTGGACCTCTGCCTGTTGTCATCTGCAAGACATCCCTATTGTCCATCTACCCTCCTGGACTTTCGGATGCCAGAAACTTCCCCAATCACAGCCACTCTGTGGTGGGTTTATCTGGTCTGTGGGTTCTATTCTGTCCTGTCCCACAACTACTGACCGAGCTGTGGCTGACAGCTGTCTCATATTCTTTAACTCTTCTCTGATCAAGAACAATTAACCTAGGCCCCACGTTCTCAAGTGACAGGGTGCTCGGACCTGTCACTGTTTAGATGACCCTGCTCAGGCCTTTCTCTAAGCTGTCACTGCTCATCTTTAGTATGTGAAGCTCAGAATGGTGCTCCTACAGGATCCAGGCAGAATTGATTAAAACCATCACTTCCCTTCTACCAGACTTTTTTCTCTTTTGTCTCCCCTCCCCCCCCAGGGCTGCACCTGCAGCATATGGAGGTTCCCAGACTAGTGCTCAAATTGGAGCTGTAGCCACCCGCCTACACTACCGCTCACGGCAACGGCAACGCTGGATCCTTAATCAGTGAGGCCAGGGATCAAACCTGCATCCTCATGGATACTAGTCGGGTTCACTACCATTGAGCCACAACAGGAACTCCCTGGCCTTCTATATTCTGTTACTACTGCCTGTGACTGTGTTCACCTACTCTTTGGCACATGTAAACTTTGAGTCTAAGCCTTCCAAGTATTTTCCAAATAAGCCATTCTCAGGCTCATCTTTCCCCCATTTTATGCTTATGTCATTTCTTTTTACCACAACACAAGGCTTTACGGTTATTTGTGTTAACTTTTGTCTGGTTTGTTTTAATACTGTTCAAGACAATGGAATTTGCTCTTTTTGAAACAAGTCTATTAATTTTTCTTATTATAAAAGAAATACTTGTTCATCACCAAAAAGCCATAAAATATAGATAATCAAAAAGAAGAACATTAAAATTTTTATTATGCCACCCACCCAGAGTTAATCATTATGAATACCTTGGGGTATATATTTCCAGAACTTTAATAAACATCTTTCTGAATTATCTGTAAATAAATTTCTATACATGAATGAGTCATAGAGATCATTTTTATACTTATTCTTATATCCAGTATATTTAGTATTTCTTCTAGCTCTATGTCATCAAAAAGTGGCTTCTGTGTTTTGGTGTAAGTGGTCAAAAAAAAAATATTGTATAGGATGAACAAGAACAGGATACTGTAGCAGCACCCAAGATCCTACCCTCCAGAGGCTGCTGCTGCCTCATCATTCAACATCTGTTGGATAGCAGTTTTCACCCAGTTAGAAATGCACATACATACTCTTGGTCCAATTTTCCATCTTATTCTGATGGATAGCAATGAGGGGCTTCACCTAAGTTGTGACAATCATTCTGCAGCCTCTAGAAGTCAAGGACCCAGGCTTCTTATTAAGTTGACTATTTGTAGATTCCAAACCCCAATATTATCCTATCCTACCTCCTTTCAGGCCACATTGCCACTCCATTTCCAATTTTCAGACCCCTTTTCCATTCTTTTTTATTTTCCCCAAATTACTGGCAATAATTCTACATTTGCTCTGGTTAGTTCTCTCAGTCCCTGGGGACAGAATTCACTCAGGTCTGGAGATGGCATGCAGTCTTTTACGGAAAACATCCTGTTCTCTTACTGCATCAGCTCCTGTCTTGGACATCAATGACCTCTTAACCATGTTTATTCCACACTGTCAGGTTTGAAGATTTTTCACATTCATTGAGAAGATGGAAACAAAATAAGAGTTGTGAAAAAGTTCTATTTCCCTCCTGTCACCCATTAGCCTTAGAACATCAGCCTCAGAGAAAAATCCTGGCCATTTTTGTTCTGGTCATATCCACAAAAGACCATTTAGATGCCTCTAGTTTTTTCCGTAAGCTTTGAGTTTTTATTCATTTACACCAAACTTTCTTCTTCCCCTCAGTAATACACTCTTCTCTGATCACGTGTTTGGGTGTGTGTTCTTTTATAATCTGATTTCATCGAAGCGGCCCATTTGCTCCCTTATATTCCACTCTCTTTTCCTTCACACCAAGATCATTTTTTAAAATTACTTTTTCATCTTGATTTTTTTGTAGAGTCTTAAGCCTCATCCCTCCCCCCTTTATAGGCTCTAGCTCTACTAACATAGCTATCTCTTCTTTGAGGTTTTGAAACATCAGTTAGATGACTCATTCATGCCCTCTGTTTTCCTCTGGGCTGCCACAAGGATGATAGAAAGTTAATACTCAATAAAGAGTGTATGGATGTCATACTCAATTTGGTTATGAGGTTAGGCGCAACAGAAACAGACTACGGCTAAGTTAAACAACAATGGAATTTGTTTGGAGGGTTCTCAGGAAGCTCACAGACTAATGAGAAGATCTGGAACCAGGTTCCGAAATGACCAGAACCAGGGTAGCTCCAGAAGTCCACTTAGCAGGAATTATTCTCCCCTTCCATCAGCTGGCTTTCTAGACAGCTTGGGTTAAAGGTACTGGGCAGACTGAATAAGAACCACTGTTTTCAAAGATACACCCTTCATTCTCTTAACCTGACAGCAAAGTAAAATTCAAGAGCCTTTGCCTTTCTCCTGGAATGCCAGCCAGTCAGCTGCTCCCCTTATTAGCAGAAGCTGAAACTTCAATGGCCTGGTTTGTGACACAGTGTATCCAAACCAGCAGCTACTCCTGAACAGCTAGGACAGTCTCAGGATGCAATCGTTGTCCAGAGAAATGGCTCGGAAGCTTGACTGAAGCCAGCTTTAGTGAGATTGTGTATTTATCTGGGGTTAGTTGATGGAAATGAGGGCCGATGGCTATGGAGAGGCTAAAGTTCTCAAACCATCTCCTGGCACCACTTTCTTTCACAATCAAATTAGTTTACTCCACTGATGATTAGGGTATGAGAAAGATGCAGAAAAAACTGTGGAAAAGGTGTCTGTGGGGGACAGTGATGGTGCTGGAGGACAGGACACACAAAGATACTGCCTGACCCAATCATTTCACATATACTGATGATTGCGAGGGAATGCGATTCAGATTTCAGTGGCTTTCAAACTATTCTATGACCAACAACAACAACAACAACAAAATTTACACTGTAATTCCTCCATTTATATATATATCTTTAAAAAAAAGTATCACCAAAAGTTTTTTTTTTTTGTTCATCTGCTTTTTTTGTCTTTTTGCCATTTCTTGAGCCACTCCTGCGGCATATGGAGATTCCCAGGCTAGGGGTCCAATCGGACCTGTAGCCACCGGCCTATGCCAGAGTAACAGCAAGGTGGGATCTGAGCCGTGTCTGCAACCTACACCACAGCTCATGGCAATGCCGGATCCTTAACCCACTGAGCAAGGCCAGGGATCAAACCTGCAACCTCATGGTTCCTAGTTGGATTCGTTAACCACTGAGCCACGATGGGAACTCCACCAAAAGTTTTATTGTATATAATACTCTTGGCTGTTTTCTACTTCAGTCTATTCCATTTTGTAAAAATGCTGGTCTCAACCCACTTGACTTCATAACTCATTCATGAGTTGAGACCTGTAGTTTGAAAAACATGGCTATCTCTGCCACACATAGGCCTGGGGTAAAATTCAGGTGTTCGTCTTGTGAAATAAGAACCTTAAAAGCCTGTGCTGTCTGCTTGCTTGCTGAATTGTTCTTCCTTTAAAAGTTAAAAGTCATCCTCGTTAAATGTACCGGAAGCAACATAACTCTGACTTTCTCAGAAGTTGGCAGTAATGTGCTGTAATTTGGGGTTGGTGTTGGGAATATCAGTAAGTGCACCTGGCTCTGTCATTCTGCTTGATTGTCTGTCACAGTTGGGGAGGTACTTCCCCTCTGGATGCCCTCTGATGCAGCTCACATGAACAGAATACAAATGCTAGTCAGCCCAGGCCAAGAATCTGTCTCCCTGTAGCTGACTGAGTTCCGTGACAGAAAGAGGTGTCTCTCTCTGTCACTTGCAAGAGTGATCTGTTATAAGGGGAAACCAGGAGAATGGAGAAAAATGAGCAGCAAGGAAAGGGGTGCAGGTGTGGGAGAACTCTCCCTAACCTTATGCCAGCATCTGCAAAGCAGTATCAGTGATGCTCCATTATGTTCAGGTCAGTTCAGGAGGATGGGAGAAAAACCAACATGGTTTGTAGGTCACCTGTGTGTCAGGCCCTCCTCCAGGCGCATTCCCATGTGGTCACTGCAGTGAGTGGAATAGGAGCTAACCTGTACTGAGTGCTTATTTTTCTTTAGGCATTTATAAGCATTACCCCCTTTAAATCTCACAATTCTATGAGGCAGATGCTATATGATTCCTAATTTTGCAGATGAGCAAACCGAAGCTTAAGAGAAATGATCACTTCCTCCAGGTTACATCGCTGATGTGAGATGGAGCCAGGACCAGAGCCCAGATCTGTCTGAGCCCAGAGACTGTGCTTGTTACCACTGATAGGTATCATCTCTATTTAGCAGAGAGGAAACCAGCTCAGAAAGGTTAAGTAGTCGGCTCAAGGTCACACAGCTGAGAGATGGCAGAGCCGGGATTCACGTGGAGTCTGCCTTGACACGCTGTTCCTTTAGAACCATTCAGCCCTGCTGCATCCCAAGCCCACAGTGACCTGGAACAATTTAAGGGGAAACGTGGTTCTTCCAGGGATGCAAGGGTGAAGGTGGTTGGGTGGGATGATCCCGGGGCTGCTACTGAGAAACACGGACTCTGCTGTTGAGTCTCCATAAGATGGCTGGTGGGGGGGAGGGGGAGGGGCCTCCGAGAAATCATCCCGTGTCTTCAGGCAAATAACAGTGCCAGCTCGTGGACATGTCTGAGCTCCCTAACGTCAAACCCCAAGGTGTGAGAGCTTTGAAAATCTTTCAGTTCAATATAAAGCCTTGGCTTAAAATTCCTTCTTAAGCCAGACACTTTATGAGAGGCCAAGAAAAATGTTACACTTCATTGCTTAGATAACTAGAAACAGATCGCCGGAGGGCAGGAAGCGCGCTGCCTGCTTCTTGGAATACCTAGCACTCAAGTCTTTCTTCACTGTTACCATGTAAAACCCCAGAGGAGGAATTTCTAATGCCAGGGAAGAGATTTAAAATGTGCGGCAAGGGAGAGGTGGCTATAATGGCAACCCCTACCAATACTACCAAAGGCATTTAAGTAATAGTTGTTAATATTATACATAGTTAACACATATGAGTAGAATTCTAGAGTCATCGCCTCAACAGGAATTTAATCATTCTGCTTGTGATCTGAGAATTTTTATACACCTGACGTTTTGTTGTTTATGAGTGAGCTCATGCCAATGGCCTCCCAAGGTCATTTGGGCCAGTGACTGTGTGATGCTCATTCTGGTATCTCCAGACCTCTCAGCACAGGCCTGTCACATAGCAGGTGCTCAATAAACATTCCTTACGTGAATAAATGAAGTTGCTGATGCCCTTTTCAAACAAATTTCCAGTGGAAAAATAATGCTTGGCAATACTACAAACATTTTTAATTTTAAGAGTAACAATCAAGTTTTTGATGAATGAATACTGCTCCCTAGTTTTAGAAGCTGAGTATAGACTTTGATCACTGAAACGATTCATATTAGTACTAAACTAGCCACATATGTTCTTTCTCTCTAAATTAACCACAGGCTTATATAGATTTTTCATTAATTTTTTAAAACAGTTTTTATAGCTTAGGGAGTTCCCGGAGTGACGCAGGGGTAAAAAACCTGACTAGTATCCACAAGGATGCAGGTTCAATCCCTGGCCTCGCTCAGTGGGTTAAACGATCTGGCATTGCAGTGAGCTGTGGTGTAGGTCACAGACTCGACTCAGCTCTAGTGTTGCTGTGCTGTGCTGTAGGCCATTGGCCACAGCTCCAATTGGACCCCTAGCCTGGGAATATGCTGTGGGTGTGGCCCTAAACAAAAAAGCTTTTCTAGTTTAAAATCTATAGGCTTGGACAAGGGGATAGACTGTTCCCAGCATGGAGGATGCTGGTTGGATGCAGGCTGTACTGCTTTCAGGTGCATGCCTGTCGCTATCCTCCAGCCCCACCCAATGGAAGGGGCAGCTCCGCCCACTGTTTAACAGACAAGCTCCAGGAAAGATTAACCCCAGTCTTCCTGATACAAGTTCTACAAGCGCCAGCCCAAGCTACAGCCTGCTTGCCCTAGCTGTTAGCTCATCTGGTAATTCAGGGTCAAGGGAAAACAGGATCAAGGAAGAAAAGAGAAAATGGACGAGTAAAACAATAAAACACTGAAATAAAGATTTCTCTTCAACACTTAAGCGGAGTCTTTGTTCCCTGAAGGATAGGAAGTACCAAAAAACAGCAAGACAAGAAGAATAAACCCCACATAAATCACTGGGGCATCCACTTTCTATCTATGAGGAAAAAGCTCCAGTTCATCTTTTATTTTTCAGTTTTATATTCATGAGAAAAAACAAATACATTATAAGATGAAATATGGATCCCAGCATTAACAGCTGAACAGATAAGGAACTTAAATGTTTTAATTTAAAAATTATGATCACAATGAGATACCATTTCACATCCATTAGGATGGCTCTTATCCAAAAACATGGAAAATTACAAGTGTTGGAGAGGATATGGAGAAATCGCAAGCTTTATGTGTTGCTGACAGGAAGGTAAAATTGTGTAGCCACTGTGGAAAACAGTTTGGAAGCTCATCGAAAAGTTATACAGAGAGCTACCACACGACCCAGCAATTCCACTTGTAGGTGTACACCCAAGAGAACCGAAAGTAGGGACCCGCAGATATTTCTACACTAATGTTCGTAGAAGCATTGCTCACGACAGCCCAAAGGCAGAAACAACCCAACTGCTCATTATCAGACAGATGAATGGAGAGACAAAATGTGTGTCATACGATTCAGCCTTAAAGGGGAATGGAATTTTGATACATGCTATGACCTGAATGAACTTTGAAAACATTATGTTAAGTAAAGTAAGATAGACACAAAGGATAGGAATTGTGCGACTACACTTATGTGACGTTATCTAGGGTAGTCAAACACATAAAGCCAGAAAGGAGAATATCGATTACCAGAGGCGAAGAAGAGGGGATAATTATTGTATAGTGAGTATACAGTTTCTGCTTGGGATGATAAATTTTTTGGAAATGATAGAGGTGAAGTTGTACAATATTATGAATGCACTTAATACCACTAAATTGCACAATTAACAGTTACAGTGGTTGTTTTATGCTGCATGTCTTTACCACAGTAAAAAAGAATACACTGTAAAATCTGTGGATAGAGCAATTACATTCACAGTTCTCCACAGACTTCACCAGCAGCCGCGGCCACCTCCCTCAGAAGAGGTGTTTTGTAGCGCAGGGTGGGCAGAAATGGGAACTGCTGATATTCACTGGCTGCTCTGCTGGCCTAGAATAGTCTTCCTACTCAAGGAACTGGGGGAGATGGTCACTGCCACTTGGCTGCAATAACCTTCCACCTCATGGATGTGGGTAGGGGCATGGGTGCAGCCATGTCTGCCACTGATCCTACTGAGTTTCTGTAGCTTTTGCTGAATAGCTATTTCTTAAGTTGTAAGTTCTTTGGTCAGTCTTCAGAGTTTTTTTTTTTTTTGAATAGTTGTCTTTACAAATGTTTACCAGTTTAATGTCTCTCTGGGGGTGAGGTTTCACTGGAATCCTCACACCTCTATTCTGGGGGCTCCCTTCTTCCCCAAAGAATTTTAACCATAATGGAAAGATGCATGATTTTGACTAGCAGTATTTTGTACAGGTCCCCCTTTGAAGGGTTTTCCTGGTAAGTTCATGGATCTATTTTATACCTTTCTTAAAGTCTTCCAAGGAGAAGCAGAGATAGTGGCCATATCCAATCTCGAGTCCTTCTAAAAACCTGCTGGAGGTGGTGTGATGGTGGCCCAGCCCTTGGCTCAGAAAGCAAACAGTCTGATTATGGAGAAGCATTTGATTAGATAAACCTGAGATCAAAAGTGAAGTGTCCCTGCAGGAAGTTAAGAGGATTAGTGTCCTGGAGGCTCACAGAGCTTTTGGAAAGACAAACCCTTTGAAATTCACAAAGTCACCTATGTTCTTCAGATAGGTGCTCAGAGTGACTTCTGAGGGATTAGACCCTGTCTGCAGTGCTTGCTTCCTAGAGATGCATCATCATATTTGATGATTTGTTAATCAAATGTCCCCTGGGAGGCTGACATTGTCATTAACTGTTTTTAAGGCTCTGGATAACCTTGCTTTGATTTTTTTGCTTTTTCTTCCTGTAAAGATGGCTACTGCTTGGGATTTCATACTTCTTTTATTTTCAGTTGGTGTTTAAAGAGTGAGAGGATGTAGCTGACCCAATTCTATATATACAGTCTTGCAAAACCGCAGCTGAGGATATCAAGTACTTTTCTGACTTGGATAACCTGCCGCTCTAAGTGGAGCTGATTTCTTTGCTAGACTCGCTCCAGGTTGGAAGGGAAGCTGCCCTTCAACGATGGCAAATGACACAGCTATTGTGTCTGTAAGGCCAGCATGATTAATAGACTCTACCTCACCTATTCTCTCATCTGACACTGCTTGGAGACCAGTTCCATTATTCCTACTTTCTAGAAGAAGAAACACAATCATTTGCCAGCCTGCTCAATATGATGAATCGCTAAAATGAAAGAAGTATCCTCGTGACCCCTTTAGATGGCTCTTAATGTATCACGCTGCTTTCCTTCCAAAGGCCATTTGTTGATTAAGATCTGCGAGTGAAGAGACTCACAATGCATATTTCAAGTATCGGTTTAAAATAATTCTTCAGGTGCAATGCCAGAAACTTTTATGATCCCCTTTCACGTTGCCTCTGTGATCTCCAGCGTGTCCTTTCAATCACCCTCCCCCTCGCCCCCTCCCTGCCCCACTGCCTTCTGAAAAGCAAGGATTTCTGGCTGCACTTATTGTTTAGGTCAAGTTCAGAGAGTATTCTCGTGTTTCTTTCATCATCTAATACAGATGGGGGTGGAGGTCAGGGGAAGCCTGTCTTGGAGATGAAGGGCACATTGAGATCTTTGATTCAAAGACTATGGCTCCATCACTTTCTCTTACATAGAAACAGTATTCATCCCACACTTCCTATTGCAAATCACTCTGGTACGACATGACAATGCAGCAGATACACAAGGACTTTTCCCACATCATAGTACAAACACATACACCCTCTCCGGGGAACCTAAGAGAAACTCTTGGGCTTCCACTTCCCCTCCATTTGTTTGAAGGATCAAGAGAACACAGTTCCATTTTCAACAAAAATTAAAAAGGAAAATCATGAAAAGAGCCAACCTCCTTTTTTTTCTCTCTCTCTTAATATATTGTTGCATCCAGGGAAGAGGAAACAGTGAGCGCCACTGATACTGGGTCCCCAGAGACCCTATAAGGGTCACTCCCCAGCTCTCAAATGAGCTCGTCTTCCTCCACTTGCAGAGCAAGTTCATAATGGACTGGAAGTTACTCTTGGCTCAGCTCTACTGTGAAGAAAAAAAAAAAAAAAAAAAAGCCATGGTGCTTCAGGGAACCAGGCTGTGTTTGAACCTGGGTTTTCACAGGGAGGAAAGTTTTTAGCTTTAAGGCTTTGGAGATTTGGAGTAAGGAGATTTGAAAAATCCTGAGCCGTGTTCCCGCCAGTCTCCACAGGCCTTGGGAGCTGTGTGGTCCTTAAGGTCAGGGACAGACTCCTGCCACACGTTTTCATTTTTTATTTCTTCTTAAGCGGCTGTCTGTGGTGCCAGGGACCAATTCATTGTGGGGCTTAAAATAGACATCTTGTTTATTCTGCAGTGTTGCAGAATAACGTGTGCACTGGATAAAACTTTGCAGATAGCTGCTGGTCACCCTTTGAGAATAGTTTAAAACGAAAATGGATTTGAACTGCATTTGCTTAGTAAATACGGTAGAGAAGATGAACTGCTCTCTGACCGTTCAAGTCCTTTACCACGAACGTGTATTATTTTACTGGCTGGATCAGCGATGTCCCCAGGGCCGGTGCAGATGAAAAGGCCTCTTTGAGCCTCAGCTTACAGTTGGAGTTTTGGCCTCTTTCATCAGTTTACTGATTTCTAACTCTGTGCCCATTTGTCTTCCCTGCTGCCATTTCTTCCAGGATCTGTATCTGAGAAGCTTCACTGTTTCCTTGAGTCTTGTCTATTTCCTTCTTCACCAGTTATAACCCAGAACAAAACTGAGAGAAACCAGACGGACTTACGTTTATATATATTACTTGGTAAATATGCTCTCTTGCCAATCAAGTAAAGAGCATGGGTTTTATGATAGCTATAAAAATCTAATTCATCCTTCCTGTCATTATGTGGGGAGATGGACTTCGATCAAGTGGCATTTTATTTTGTACTTAGGAAAATATGCATTTATCTTGCTATTAAAATTTGCCTTCAGTAGAACATGTCGACTGGACCTCCAAAATAGATTTGGAATCGTGCATTTCTAACTTCCTCTTTGCCACCTTTTTAATCCAGGCCAGTATTATCTTTCACAGGCTATTAAAACCGCCTCTTACTACTCTCCGAGCATCATCCTTGGCTTCCTTCCAATCCACCCACCACAGGAGGGTCAGAAAGAGCTTTAGAAAATGTAAATCTCATTATTTCACCCCCATGCTCAGTGGCTTTCCACGTCCACCTCACCTTGCGTCACCCTCCCTCTCCTGCTGTGTTCTCCGCACTGTCCTTCTCTCTTGGCCGTGTCCCCTTAAACCACAGAATTTTGCACACATTGTCTGCTTTGCCTGAAACACTCTTCCTCTTGTTTCCCCCATGGTTGGCTCCTTCTCCCCTACAGTTCTCAAATTAAATGGCACTCACCGACCACTCTTAATTAAAGTCGATATTCATTATAGTTGCCTATAGAGTAGAGGCGTGCAGATAAATGTATAAGAGTGAACACAAAGTATGAAAATCTTTGTATCACATGTTAACACTCATCAGATAGCACCCACCATGGATGGACATTAAATGGTCGGGCAGACAGCTGCCAGCCGACTTCAGCCCTCTGTCAACAGCCGCTCCAATGCTGTAACAAAGAGCATGAGAATGAAGTGGCCAGAGCGGCAGAGATGGAGGCTACATGTGAGCCCAACAGCATGAACTGTATTTGTCAAGGCTGATCTGTTGCTGAATAGCCAACATACCAGCAAGAGAGACTGATGCTGAGCTTGCAATATGGCACCATTGCTCAAGGACACCAATTAGTCACTTGGTGAGAAGTTGACTATATTGAGTCCCTTTTGTCTTGGAAGAGCCAGTAGTTCCTTGTCACAGGAATGGATGCATACTTTAGATGTATGTTTGCCCTTTCTGCTGGTAGGACCTCAGCCAGCACTACTCTGCAAGGGGTGGGTTATGGAGTGTTTGCTCTACTGGATAGAATCCTATATAATATCACTTCAAACCAGAGCATTCACATTACAGTAAGGGAGGTGAGAAGATGGGCCCACAACCATAGGATCTACTGGTCATATCACATACACACTACCCAGAAGCAGCCAGCTCCCTAGAGTTCTTGGAGGAAACACTCCATGAGGATGGGAGGTCATCTTCCACTATATGCATTGAATCAAAGACTTCTATATGGTCCTATGTCCTCAACAGGAAGAATGCATAGGTCCAGGGACCGAGGGTGGAAGCAGGAATGGTCCTACCTGCTTCACTCCTACTGACATGCTAGAGGACTTGGCACTTCTCATCCCTGTGACTCTAGGCTCTGCAGGCTTAGAAGTTCTCCTCCTCAAAGAGGGTACACTTTCACCTGGAGCATAGCAAGAATACCTTTGAATTATAAGCCATGTCGGTCACCTGGGCACTTTTTATCCCTTGTCTCCAGGGACCAGCAGACAAGGAAAGAAATCACCATTTTGGCAGAGGTAAATGGCCTGATCACCAGGAGAGAGAAGAGCTGTTGTCACACAAGGGGTCGGGGAAGAATACGTGTGGAACCCAGTGTGACCCACTTGGGTTCTTTTGGTATTTATTTCCCCCTCCCCCTGGGACTGTAAATGAACAGGAACAGCAACCTCATCCTGAGAAGGACACCTGTCTTAGCCCATTTGAGCTTCTGTAACACAATACCACAGACAGACTGACTTAAATAACAAACATTGATATCTCACAGTTCTGAAGGTTGGTAAGTCCAAGATCTTGTGCCGGTAGCTTCTGTGTCTGGTGAGGACTCTCCTCCTGGTTTGCAAATGGCCACCTTCTCACCATGTCCTTTCATTGCAGAGAGAGAGAGAAGACTCTGATCTTAGCACTAATCCCATCAAAGGGCTCCATCATCATGACCTTATCTAAACCCAACTACCTCCCGAGGGTCCTGCCACCGAATGCCATCACACTTAGGAGTTAGGTTAGCACATACATTTGGGGGGGATGAAAACATTCAGTCTGTAGCAACATGATGACCAAGGCTCAGCCCCTTTGGAGATGAGATTCTGGTCACACTACCTGGGAAGCTACCAAACCCAGCAGAAGTGGCATCTAATGGTGAGAGGGATCTAGACAGTAATGGAGGAAGAAGGCAAACATCAGTGTCTCTCCTAGACTAACTGCAGCACTGAGGCTGAAGTTTATCCTGCTAACTTCCTCTTCTCAGTTTTCCCTCAGGGAGAGAGGCCCACTGGAATCCTGGAGGAGATGTTCCATGCGCGTATGTGAAGAAGTGGATTGTGGTGATGCAAGTGGTGGGCTGTGGCAGACACAGAGTCACCCAGTCTCTCTTCAAAGAGGGCCTTGCCCAGAGCTATGGGGACTGCAGTCAGTAGCTGCCTCCAGCCACCAGCTCCCTCAGGGTTTGCCCCTGCTGCTGAGCCACCCCTTTCTGAGGTCACGCCCTTCGTGGGCAGCTCACAGCTGATGACTAAGCAAGGTAGGGGCACAAAGGCCTGGACACCTCTGCCCAATGTGGCACAGCTCTGATGGGCAGTCCTCACATTGGGTGAGGCTTGGTCAGGCCTGCATCACCGTCTGGCTTCTCTCTTTGCTCAATCTTCCTCCCCCTGCCCTCCTTCTCTTCACTGGTGTGAAGCCCTAATAAACATCTTGCACCCAAATTTGTCTCAATATCTGCTGCCAGAGAAGCAGCTTCCAGAGAACAGGCTATATGCTTGGAGGGCAAAGGAGGCACTTGCTAACTGAATAATCCAGAGCAAGTTACTTCACTTTCCTGAACCTCCATTTCCTCGACGGTAAACCGGAGATAGCCACGTTTGCCTCTCGGGGCTATGTGAGGCTTAAGTGAGATCGTGTGTGTAAATCATCTGGCACAGTGCTCAGCACAGAGCAGCATATAAACCTTAAAAGGGCCACTCTCAGAAATGGACACCTTTCCATGATGATACACTTTATGAGGGCTTGGTTAAGGAGGGGGAGCTGTGTTCAGTGTTCTGGCCACTTCATTGATGGTAATGATAAGGGCTAATTTTTTTTTTTTTTTTTGGTCTTTTTAGGGCCACACCTGAGGCATATGGAAGTTCCCAGGCTAGGGGTTGAATCGGAACTGCAGCTGTGGGCCTAGGCCACAGCCACGCCAGATCCTTTACCCACTGAGCGGGGCCAGGGATTGAACCCGCATCCTCATGGATATTAGTCAGGTTTGTTACCACTGAGCCACAGTGGGAACTCACATAAGGGCTAATTCTTACACAGCACACAATGTGAGCCAGGCCCATGAGCACCTTCATACATCAGCTCATTGAACCCACAAAACAATCTGCTGAGGAAGGCACTGTTCCTAGTCCCATTTTACAAGTGAGGAGACTGAGGCACGGAGAGAGGTTCGCAAACTGATTTCAGCTCCCAAAGATCAGAAGTAGGAGAGCTTGGCTTTGAACCCAGGAACCCGGCACCATAATATGCACTCTTGCCCCTGAGAGTATACTGCTTTTGGTTGAACTTTATTATATGACGAACTTGACGCAGAATAAGGCAATCCTGGAGTTCCCTGGTGGTTGAGTGGGTTAAGGATCTGGTGTTGTCACTGCAGTGGCTCAGGCTGCTGCTATGGCACAGGTCTGATCCCTGGCCCAGGAAATTCCACCTGCTGTGGGTGTGGCCAAAAATAAATAAATAGATAAGGCAATCTTGCCTCTAACTTCCCCACGGCACCCTCCAGAACTTCCAATTTTTCTGACCCAAAGAGAAGAAGATGAGGAAGCTGTCACCTGGCTGCCAATGGGCTGAGGTTCACGAATCCTTTCTGAAGGCTGAGGGAGGGAAGAGCCAACACTTGTGTCTCACAGGGCTGAGGGCACCACCCTTGGCTCTGGTAAGGGTTCTGAGGACAGAAGTGAGACACTGAGGCAGCTTCCTCACAAAATTTCAGGTATGTGCAAATAATTAACTCGGTTTTTTCAACATGTCTTTATTTGCTTAAATTAACAAAATATAGGTTACATGCCATTTTTTAGGTAAACTACTTTCTCATTGAAGCAGAAAGCAATATTCACAACTTGGGTTGCTACATATTTGGAATTTTAGTTTTAAATAGCAAGGCAGGATTCTGTACAAAATCAACATTTGGTGTCATATTGTCCAAATATGTGAAGGATTTTAAATGTTAGCTCTGTTACATTTTGTTCCAGCAAAGCAGACAAAGATCATAATTCAAAACACGATGTTAATATTTTATTAAATGCCTTCAGGGCTTAATAAATACAGTATGCACATTGGGCTGTTTCATGCAACTACTCATATACAAATATACCAGTTACCCTTGCAGAGCTGTGGAAGGTCAGCCTCAGTCTCACAGCCGGTGGGCAGTCAAATTCTTAAAAAGAGAGAATGAGTTGAAAGGCAACAAGAGGGCGCTACCTGAATAAAAAGGTTAAAAGAGAAATATGCCGCTTGGCTGGGTTGGTTGGTTCAAAGAGAGTGGTCAAAAGCCTGGAAAGCATTTGGTAGTGACCTGTGTTCAGAGTGTTGCAATGTGCTGAAGGTCAAGCTATCCTGGCCCTTGGGGTGCTGATGATCCTGGTTGGCGTCATCTCTTACTTGTTGAGGATGGCCTCAAGGCTGCTCTCTCAGGCTTGCACGCTGGAAAATTTGCTCCTTGGGCAAGGCTGGCCATGCCTTCCTTGAGCACTGCACTTATACACAGGGTGTCCATATAATTTACCACCCAGACTGGAACACTTTTAAGCGTTAAGGTGACACTCTTAGTAACCACCTAGGGACAACAGGTATAAACCCAGGTTGTCCCAGGCAAACTAGGATGCTGATCACTTGCAAAACCAAGGTTTTAGCTTGGCTCTCAAAAGGTCAGTGCATGTGAACCATCCACTTATAACTGATTTTCTCAATCCCAGAGTCAAGAACTAAAAACAGGCTTTAGAATACATTCCATGACAATTTTTATTACTTTTTCTAGACCCTTTTTTCTTCCTCCAAGGGGAATTTTACTTGGAAGGCTAACATGTAAAACAGATGGAATCTGAGCCGCTTTGAGTGAGGTGGTAACGACGGCTAGGAATTGCTCCTCCCCTTGCAGCTCCAGACGGCCTAAGAGGGACCTCTGGCTTCTCAACGCATAGTGTGGAAACCACCATTCTAGACCATGCTCTCTCCATCCCGACATTAACTTGTTCCTCAAACATTTCCACATGATTCGTTTTGGGTGGAAACACTTAGAGCTTGCTATTCCAGATTTCCTAGTTCCTATTCCAGCTCAGTGCACGGAGAACAAACTGGAAATCTGCAGGTCTTCAACACCTGGCTGCTGGAAGAATGAATATGTAGCAGGATCCTAAGAGCTGGAGTAGAGCTGGAGAGCTCTACTCCAAACAGGTTAGAGCTTAGATTTCAGGGAGAACTCCCAGCTCCAGCACTGAGGAGAAACCCACTGTTCCTGGGGTTACAACTCTTCCTGAAGCTGCTTTACGGGGCACGAAGCCTTGGAGCAAGGTCTCCAGGAGGCAGCTCTGCTCAGGACACAAGGGTGAACTTGCAGTCACTGAGCACTGTCAGGCCACCTGAAAATGTGCTCCAAATGCCGTGTCTGATGAAGGCAGCAGAAGCGGAACAAGGCAGACTCAGGCAGGAATCTAAGTATTGCTGATTTTTCCTTCATCACAATGATTCACATTCTCCTGAAATTGTATATCTGCAGCAACTACATGAGAACCTTCTCTTCCATAACTCACCCTCCTGTGTCATTTCTGTTATGTTTTGATTATTTAATAAAGCAGTTTTTATACTATGCACAACTACTAATATTTTCATCTATCTGGAAAAATATTATAGCTTTCACACATTCAACTGAAGAGTCATTAATAAGGTGATGTGTCAAGCACCATATTTTTGCAACTAGAAAGGAATTTACCATGTATTGCCTATTAGTCAATAGAAAATGGAATTTCTAAAAGCACCTCAGCATCAGTTTATGATGTCCGGAAGAACAGCACAGTTTACTACACTAGAGATCTGTGAAATAACACTGAAGGAGACCCTGCACGTGTGCTAAAAATCAAGGGCCCAATTAATGACCTGAGAAGCATTTACACGACTGAGGACGTCCCTGCTCCTTTAGCCTGAGCCATTTGTAAAGATTCCTGCCCTTCTCCCATCTCCAGCAAAAACGAGCTCATGCGGAAAGCTGTATTTGCACCACCTAGTTCTTATTTTCCAAGTGTAATTTTGAAACCGTCCACTTAGATCCCTAAAAGCACTGCTTGTTTTTCCATTTTCCTCTCCAGTAATTCTTTCAAACTCTCGTCTCTGTGCTTGAAGTACAGGTAATCAGAAAAGGAGGGGCCCCGCCGCGCGCTCTGCAGGGCCCGGAAGCCAGGACACTCGTCTCTGCCGGCCAACTCTCTGTCCTGGCCGCGCTCCGGCCCAGGGCTGTCCCGGCTCTGCAGCTGGCGGTCCCCCTGCGGCGCGTCCTCCTCCGCCTGCGCCTCCTCCCTGGGGCCCGGCGCGGGCTTGGCGGACAGGTCCTGGGGCGCGCAGAGCGGCGGGCTGCAGGGACCGAGGCCCGGGCTGTCCCGCTCCGCCTCGTAGCAGTGGTCGTCGTCTTCCTCCTCGTGGCAGGAGCTGCCCCTGGCGCTCTCCCCGTCCGACTGGGAGGCCGGGCCCTTGGCCCCGCGCTTCTGGGACAGATCGAAGGGCTCCTCCTGCTCCAGGCTCCTCAGGCCCCCCGCCGTCTGCGCCAGGGAAAGTCTCCCCCTTCCAAAACCTGCCAGAGCAAAGGCACCGTCAGGCCCGGGAAAGGGTCAGGACGCCGAGAGGGCGCGCTGCCTGGAACCGGGGGCGGGTAGTGGGGCTTGATTTTACGTTTTAAAAATAGATAATCTCCAGGAAGCCTGCAGAGAGGTGGGCCTTGTCACAGGGTCTGCCTCGGTATGACTCCTTTCAGGGGAATTAGGCAACATGCGCCAAGAGCTTTAAAAATAAGTACACCTTTGACTTGGCAATTACACTGCTGAGAAGTTAAGCTGTGAAAATAGTCTGGCAGATGCACACAATGTATGTATAAGGATGCTCATCGCCACATTTTTTTCAACAGGGAAACTGAAAACAATTCATCAATTTAACAACAGGATTGGTTAAATAAATAACAGCACCTCCATACAATGAAGGTACTACGTGTGTAGAAGGTACTTCCATGTGCAGAAGATGTAGAGACCTGCTCTTGATCATGAGAGGGATTCTCTATATAATTTTAAAATTATATATCTTATTTATCCTATATATTTATAGTGTAGACTCAATTTTATCTATTAAAAATTGGAAGGATGTCTGCCAAAATCTGTGATGTGATTTTTACATTTTTCTATTCACTTTGAATATACGTCTTTTCATTTTTAACAGAGAGCACCTATTTTATCGTAATAATTTTTTTTTTTTTGTCTTTTGTCTATTGAGTGCCACGCCCATGGTATGTGGAGGTTCCCAGGCTAGGGGTCAAATCAGAGCTGTAGCTGCTGACCTTCGCCACAGCTCCGATTTGACGAAATCAAATGGGGGTCTGTGACCTACTCCACAGCTCACGGCAAACACCGGATCCTTAACCCACTGAGCAAGGCTAGGGATCGAACCTGTGTTCTCATGGATACTAGTCGGGTTAGTTAACCACTGAGCCGCAATGGGAACTCCTACAATGATAATTTTTAAAAAGTTATTTTTATTTTGAAAAAACCCCAGATATCCCATTTGGGGCCAAAGAGGCTACCCCATAACTGGGCCCCCTAAGCATAGACGGAGTATGTAGGGCACAGGAAGGGCCTTTGAGGCGCTCAAGAGCCCCTGTGCCCAACCACAAGTGTTCCTGCTGTCGGGCATAGTGACATGACAGGGTCTCACTTTTAGTTTCAGTTTGAAGGCCCCTGTAGGGATGGACTTTTCAGTAGCCAGCAGACATGTGGTGAGGCTCCACCATTTTTTATCTTCAAGGTCTCTTCCCCGTGGGGAGCCAACAGTCAGGTCCCAAGGCATCAGTGGGCACGACTGAGGACAGAAATGCAAGGGAGCGGTTCGGGTGCAGCCAGACCCTGCTGCACAGAAGAACCAGGCTTCTGGGGTGGGAACACACGAAGGATGCTGATGCCAACACTGCCCACTTTATGGTGTTGTCAGGCAATGAAGCTGCCTGTAACTTTAATCTTGTCAGCGGCACAGGGAGGGTCTTTTTCATCTGGGTCATTATTTTTGAGCCGTTTCAAAAACCAGAGCGCAGAAATGCTAACACCTTTTGTAGGTGAAAACATTAAAGTTGTTGAAAGTCTGTTAAAAACTTCCAAAGCAACTCTCTGATATATAATGATGCTCCTGATTTTTCCAGAAGAGTGACAGTCCTTAGGTGCCTGTTAGGATTTGAGCATCCACATGGGGTAGGTCGTGGTGACCAAGTCAGGCTTTCAGAGGGAGGACTGTCTCCTCATCGCCTTCTATGTCTCTAGCCCCAGCGACTGGGCAAACCATCTATTCTGGAAAAATCCAGGCCTAGCTTGGGAAGTGGCTCAGGCAACTGGAGAGGCAAAGAGTAATTCAGGAATAAAACATTCCCAGGAAAAAAAAGGTTTTTTTGGTTTTTCTTAACCAGAATTTTTTCAGGGCTTTTGTACAAACTCCAGGCCTTGTCTTGTGATGATCACAGTTTCTTGTCACCCAGGAGTCACCATAAACTCAGTGGGAGTTTGAGAAATCTGAAAGCTACAATCATTTTGTTTTATGCTAGTCGTGCATGCGTGCATCCTATTTAAGAATATGGGTGCCTAGCTAACTGTCTCTTTTGTAAAGGGGTGGGAGAAGCAAAAACATGAACAAAGCACCCCATGTTTTCACCCAGTGTAGTGAGCACACTGACTTGAGCCAGAAATGCTTGAATTAGAATCTCAGTTCTGCCTTCAGACTTGCTGTTCGAGCTTGAGCAGTTTACATAACACCTCCTGGCCTTGGTTTCCTCTTACATAAAATGAGAATAACACAGTTTACTTTGTGGAATATTGGGGACGAGCAATAATATCTAAGTGCATTGCCCTGTGCCTGGATCAGACCAGAATCAGAAAACAGCAGCCAGTTAACCTGATATTGTAAGTTACACATACATGTGTCTTTTCTTCCCACACACAGACCTCCCAGAGGGCAAAGATGGGCTCATTTCCCTCGACCCATAAAACATGCCGCCCCAGGCAGTGCGTGTTTAATGCCCTTTTAAGGAAGGACGACCCACTGAATTCAGGACACTTGCAACATAAACTAAGGGTCTTGAAACTGAGAAACATTAAACTCTAAGACCCTAGAAACTGAGAAGTTCAAGGAGGCAGGAACCTTTCATCAGTTTAGTTAGGAGTCAGCAGGGGCAAAGGAAGCCCCTGCTATGCCGATGGGCCAGGCAGCCCTACCAAGCAGGAAAATTGTCCTTGCATGTGTCTGGTCGTGACCAAGCAGCAGAGACCTAGCCTGCCACAGACACATTTCTGCTCACGGCAGAACTTGCAGAGCTGTTTTTCAGAAAGGAAAGAAAAATCACATGCCCCTTAACAGCAGTGTGAGGAAATGGGTACAAGAAGGCTTTTGAGTCAGGAAGGAAGGTCTGTGTTCAGGTCCTCAGCCTGCTACTTTTCAGTTGAGCAAGTTTGTATTTCAAAGCCTCAGTTTCCTCATCTGTAACATGGGGATAACAGAAGTTTCGCCAGCCTGGAGTTGCTGTAGAGATTCAGGGACAAAAGCACCTGTTGAAGGGTCAGGAACAAAGAACTAACAGTGGTACTGACTGGCATCATTGTGATATTCTAATCCGCTCCCTATAATTCACTTTTACTTACCACCTTCAGAGATTAGCATTATGTTTGTTACAATAACATTGCCAGCTTGTTCCTGCTACTCTGCTGTGGTCATGAAAATTACACTCTCTTTTTTGACCCTAAGAATAACCCCCCAAAGTAAAGCTCCCCAAAAGCAGGTTCAGCTCCCGTTTGTTACTGTCCGGCCACCATGGGCTGCCTGGAAGGGAGATTACCTTGTGACTGGAGGCCCCGCTCCATGACCCCGTGCTTCACTTTCATGTGGCGTGTCAGGTTCCCCTTCAGGGTGAACTTGCTGGGGCAGTAGAGGCACTTGAAGGGTTTGCTGTCAGAGTGCAGGTGCATGTGGCCCATTAAGTTGTGCATCCGGTTGAACTCCTTCCCACACAGCTGTTGAGACAGTGACGAGGAGAACGAAGGTTACTCGCAGACGAGGACCCCACCCAGTAACCACAGCCAGGCCTGAATGAGGACTGGCGTGCTGCTGCTCTGTTTGGATCTTGGCATTTTCAGTTGCTTCCAAAGAAAGTGTTCCCATGGAAGTCAGAGAGGGGCTGTATTAAGTCCAGGCTCAGAAGTGGGGCAGGTAGGGATGGATTCAGGAGACTTTATTCCTGTTGTGCAGGGATTTTAAAACTCAAGGTAGGAACTGCAAAGCTATTAAAGCTTCTTTTGAATGCAACCTTTTGAAAGGGAGAAAAGCTGCTCTGAAAAGCAATTGCTCAAAGTGTGCTTCATTTTAATAATAAGGATATGGTGGCTTGTTTAATATTTATGGAGCATTTACAGTGTGGAAGGTGCTGGCCTAAATCTGCCATGGAATATCTCGTTTAACTCACATCAATCCTACGAGATGGGTGCTGTTATCAGCCCTATTTTACAGATGGACAAACTGAGGAATGAAGATTAAAGGACTAGCCAAGGCACACAGCTAGCAGGTGCTGGACTGAGATAATGAACTCAGGTCCTCAGACACCAGTGGCCACATGGTCACGACCACACCATACTGTGTGTGTCGTTCCCCCGGACCCCCGGATAAAACTCTTCTATTAGACTATATCGGGTGATGCTTTTCTAATATTTAAAATTTATTAATTACTGGGATGGATTCCAGAGTTAAAAGGAACGCAGAGACCTGTAAAGAAAGGAGTGTCTCTTCTCTGGGTTAGAATCTGAAGTACTGAAAATATCATCCTAGGTATACAAAAAGTAAACTTTATTCGTTTATTCTTTTTTTTTTTTTTTTGTCTTTTCTAGGGCCACACCTACGGCATATGGAGGTTCCCAGGTCCAATCGGAGCTGTAGCCGCTGGCCTACACTGGAGCCACAGCAATGCCAGATCTGAGCCGCATCTGCAACCCACACCACAGCTCACGGCAACGCCGGATCCTTAACCCACTGAGCAAGGACAGGGATCGAACCCGCAACCTCATGGTTCCCAGTTGGATTCATTAACCTCTGAGCCACGACGGGAACTCCTTTTTTTTTTCTTTTTATTTCCATCAAAGTGCAGATACATGATGGACCACAACAGTGTTTCTCCAGCTTCTTTAGGAAGAGCAGAACTGCCTTTTTAAAGGCAATGTGTGCAGATGCAGGAGGTGTGAAACAGAAGCAGCTACTCTGGGGAGTTTTCCTTGCCTTTCTTGTCCCGGAGCCTCAGCAGAGCAGGCTTTGGAAACTCCAGCCCTTCCTTGGCTGCTCTAGGGGAATGTGAAGAAGGACTGTGTCTGTGCTGGCACCAGAGCGTTAAGGGACAAACATATTCCTCCCCTTTCCCTTCCCCCGCTGAAGCCCATGTGGCCAGGACAGTGACATGGAGTGAGAGATGAGCGGAGAGAGCACTTGGGGTGTGGCGTCCCTGAGGCGGACACCAGTTTCCCCTTCTTACTGAGAGATGTTTTCAGGGCCAGTGTTGAGGGTTCTGGGTTGAACTTTTTTTTAATGAAGGCAGTGTTTCTTCAGGTGGCTAAGGAGGTGAAAGCTGGGCTGGCCTTGGAAAAAATGGGTAGACCGAGCAACTGTGACCCGGGGAGAGTAGCCGAAGAGAATGCTGGGCAGTGTAAGAGGAAGCCATCCTGGGATTACAGAGTTGCCACAGAGAATCCACACATGGATGTGGCTGGTTCTGTATTTTTTAATGATTCACAGTGGGGGGTTTAAGTACTTTTTCCCTTTTTATTTCCTTACTAGCAAGAATGAATTCAGCATACTGGTGTCCCACACTTAGTATTCAGAGCACCCACACACCACATTTATTTGGAAAAGCTGAGAGAGTGGATCTAATTTAGGAGAAAGCCCTACATGTAGGATGGATATTTGCTTTCTTTTTATCCTCAACAGAGACAATTTATAAAGATCTATTAGCCCATGGCTCAGTTTTGCTCATGTGTGAGAGTTACCATAGAGTTCTCTTGATTAGCTTAATTTATCCTGTTCTCCATCCTGGCTAAGGAAAAAAATGTAGAGATTCTAGTTTAGGTATTTCCACTCGTGGGTATTTTGGAAAAGGTATAGCTCATCTGGTTCATGGGATACCTCCTGATTATTTGGAGTGATGTTGCTCTCGGGAGTTTTGAGTATGAACAGTCTGTCTGTAGACTCTACAGAATTTCTCAAGGCTCTTTCTGCCTTTTTGTTACAATTTTTGCCTAACACCAAGCTTGATATATGATAGGTCCTCGGTAAGCTTTTGCTAAGTCAGTGAAGGGGTGAGGCACACTAGAGCAGAAGATCTGAAGACAGCCATGGGCAGTTAGGCACAAGACACATATGTGGAGAGGAGCTAAGGTTGGAAGATCAATTAGGCTACCGCATTAGTCCAAGCCTGGACAGGCCTTATGGTTGTAAGGGCCAGACGACAGAGAGAATTAAAAGGAAGAAATGGGTGCCTTCCTCTTTCAGTGGCTCCCATGGAGAATGATATTCTATTCTTAGATATCATCTGTGTTTGCTGAGGTCTTTGATGCTGGATTGGTCTGAAAGAGTTTTATAAAGGAGACAAAATTTTAGTCTAACCCTGAAGAACATGTGGTGTGCCTTTTGGTTTTGTTTTGACACAAGAATAAAGTCTCCTCATTAAATATTTTCAGACACGTCAATCAACCTTAAACTTCAGGCAAGGCAACTATTACTATTGTTAGAATGATCCGCTTCTTGTCGCTGCTGCAACTGCTGTGACTTTGAGGTTAGAGCTGATCCTGCAATTCACCTGCCCAAGGTAGCAGCTTCCTTCCCACCTGTTGCCCCATCTCCACCCGACATACAAGGGTGCACACACATCATGAGGGCTACTGCTGGGCATTTTCTGGATTCTTCCTTAGCCTAGACAAGCAACCTTTTAGGGTCATCACAGCTGAGTGTGTGTTTTCCACTGTAATGGTTTTCTGGATCAATTCATTCAATACTGTACTTCCTGAGACATTTTAGTGGCAGATGGGGACATGAGGATGTTTAATCATTTTAGTAAATGATGCTGTCTCCTGAAGTCAAGGCCTACAGCCTCAGGGAAGCAGATCCACTGTGGATGACCACATGACTGGTCACCTACATTATCTGATGTGTGATTGATTTTGTTGCTGTTGATACAATTTTATTTTTACATACCAGAATTATCTCTTATGGTTTATGGTAGCCTACTGGTAAGCAATGGAGAGCTTGCCCAGGGCTAAGAAACAACATGCCACCCCTGAAAGATGCTTGGGGCACTAAAAGGTGTTCCAGGTAATGTTGAGAAATGTAAGGACTACCTTCCTTTCCTTTGTGGCCAACCTCAGTATCAATCACACACGGTAACACTTAATGAATATCTAAGTACGTGGTCAGGAAATAAACAACTGAGTTGGGAAAGATAACTCTTCTTCATGCAAAACTTCCACATGCAACCATCACCAGATCTCTTTCTTGCCCCCACTAAACCTATACACCCTAGTTTGCAAACCAAAATCCTCAGTGGCAGGAATAGAGACAATTAACTCAGGACCTGAAGTACTTGGGCACCATTCATGTCTCAGTGGTAGGTACGCTAACATCTTCCTCTCAGCCTCTGACCCTTCCACAAAGCCCTTTGGTCCTTACCCAGAACACCTGGCCTCTTCATCTCTCTCAGAGGACTGTTCTCACATGACAGTACACAAATGTACGGAGTTATTTTGTGTCTGTGAAATTTGGAGAGGCCTCCCAGTCACTGTTAGTGAAGAGAGACCAGAGAAAGAGGGCCAAGTCAATTCAAGATGGCACTCTTGGGTGGGGTTTGGGTGTGAGCTCCAAGCAGACCATTATGGTAGACAGGGGTGTTAGATTGGAAGGAAGAACAAAGGTTGGGAGTGAGCATCAAAAACTCTAGTTTCTAGAGTTCCTGCTGTGGCGCAGCAGAAACGAATCCAACTAGTATCCATGAGAACTTGGGTTCGATCCCTGCCCTTGTTCAGTGGCTTAAGGATCTGGTGTTGCCACGGCTGTGGTTGTAGGCTGGCAGCTGCATCTCTGATTAGACCCCTAGCCTGGGAACTTCCATATGCCACAGGTGCAGTCTTGAGAAAAAGAAAAAAAAAAAACAAAACAAAACAAAAAAACAACCCTTTAGTTTCTTTTCCTGGGAAAAGCAGTCATCTACAAGGGCCCCTTTAATCATGAGATGTGAAGCTAAGAGCTTGCCCAAATTAAGACTGGCTGAATCGCCATCTCCTGCCAAGGTCTGTGCAGATTCAAGTCAGGGTGGGTGGTGGCACAGGAAGCTGCTAAAGAAATGAGGAGTCAGATTCCATCTTGCAGGTGGTCATCGCAGCCCATCATCCCCTCCTGAACTCTCAGTTGCCCTAATGACCAGTATTAGTGTGCCTCTGACATTCAATATCAGCTTTTCCATCTACTGCCACTTTTGTACCTACTTTTTGAGAGGAAGGTGGACTTCAAAATGTAATTGAAAATGGGAATAAATGTTTTGAACTGTCCTTTAAAAAGAGGTTGCACAAGCATCAGGCTTTGAGATGTCGGAACAGAGAGGCAACGGGGAGACCCCAGAGGGACAGAGAACTTGCTTCATCTTCTCTTGTGCAGAATGTCAATGATAATCACAGTTTCCCATGAAGCTTTTTTTAAGGATCAAATGAGATGATTCATGTAAAGGGCCTGGCAAACAGTAGGAGCTCAATAAATATTAGCTCTTGTTACCATCACTATCACGTACATTTTACATTCCAGAAATAGAAAGCTCTTTGAGGATGAGGGTGCTTTCTTTTTATTTATTTATTTTATGTTTGTTTGTTTTTCTGTCTTTTTGTCTGTTCTGGGGCTGCACCTGCGGCATATATGGAGGGTTCGAGGCTAGGGGTCCAATTGGAGCTGTAGCCACCGGCCTACGCCAGAGCCACAGCAATGTGGAATCCGAGCCACATCTGCAACCTACACCGCAGCTCACAGCAACACCAGATCCTTAACCCACCAAGCGAGGCCAGGGATCGAACCCACAACCTCATGGTTCCTAGTCAGATTTGTCAACCACTGAGCCACAACGGGAACTTTCTTTTTAAACCAAATTATGCGGAAGGAAAATTATGGAAGGACCAAGGGACGAATCCTTTGAGTAAATACCTGCCAGGTTACTTGAGGCACAATAGAAATGGAAGCAGCTGTGGCTGATGCAGCCCTGAGAAATGCAGATGGAAAGAGAATGCTCATCCTTGACGGCAGGCTTCGGGGAGCCAGTATCTGGCTCTCTGATCTTCTGTCAGCCCTTTAAATAGCTGGCAGATGCCCTGTCCCCTTATCTTCAGAGACGCTCCTAATTCTGGCCTCCTGGAGCCCCTCCCCTCCCTGGTCCAGAGCCCTAGAGGCGCCTCAGGCAACTTCCCTTGAGTCCCAGTAACAGAGCCAACAGCCAGAGTCACCAAGCAGTCACTGTGCACGGAGGCAGGGTGATGGCAGTGGGCAGCCACTAGGCTGGGGCCAGAGGCCCGCAGAGCCAAGAGCAGGCACACTCCTGAGACTGCGATGCACCAGGAAGCCTGTGTTTCCCTCTTCTGCGAGGAAAGGTCAGGGAGCTGCAGCCTGTGCCACGGAGAATGGCCTCCGCTAAGCGGCCCTTCCCTTGCATTCTTCTTCTCTCTCTCTCTCTTTTAATAAGAAGGGTGTTCCTTTCCTCAAAGGGAGAGAGAGGGAGGGAGGGAGAGAGAGACTGTAAACTGTCCAAAAGGACCGTGAGAAAACAGGAAGCTTTGAAAAGTACAAGAGAAAGCAAGATGAAATCTATTTGCAGGCGGGCCCCTGGGGACATGCGAGGCATTGTTAAGCAGGCAGTTCATACAGCTATATCCTTCCTTCTGCTGAGGAGGGCTTTGCTGCCAAAAGGCTGCTATCTGGTCACTGCCTTAACCCCCTCCATGCCAGCCTGAGAACCCTGATTTCAAGCACTGGGCCCTCACAAGTCCCCACTGGGATTCTCCCCTGAGGGAGCATCTAAGAGCTGGAGGGGGAAAGGGAGCTGGTCTGGTGGAGGAGGAGACAGGGGCCCTTTTCAGGGCGACCTCATCCTTTTCTATCTGTTCTGCCCTTGGCCTTCAGGCCTCTGCTTCAGGCCAGGCTGCAGATGACCTGGTGATTCATAACATAGGCAGCTCCCGGCTTCACCCATCTCAAAGGAGAACTTGTCCCGGAAATTCTGGATGACTGCTTTTCCTGGACAGGTTTCCCAAAGACGGCAGCTGGTTCTTTGCTATTATGGTGTGGTCGCTGCAAGGAGAGCATCCAAATCAACCTCTGCGTGCTTACGCAGAATCTGGGAAGCACATTTCTGAAACACGGCTTAAGTCTACAGGCGCAGGTCTCTGGAGAAACTCCAGCTGGCTCCAAGAGGCAAGGAGTCCAGAAGTCGAGCCAATAGCAAAAGAACCCAGAAGGGCAGTAACTTCTTTTATAAGGAAAAAAAAAAAAAAAGAGAGAAACATAGAATGGAAACCTTTCCTCCCCTCGAATTTTCCATCCTATTGTTAAAGCTTAATCCCAAACGAATGTTTCTGCTTGCCATGGACAGCTGTTTCCACTGAGCCAGGGCCAGAGAGAACCAGTTCATGTGGCTACACGGGGAGGGATATATGTTAGAAAGGATTTTTAGTGGTGAGAATCCCAGGAAATTAGAATCTGTTACTCAAAAACTCTCCTTTTCTTGCAAGTTTTAGGGTAAAGGAGATGGAGCCAACTCTTGGTGGATGGAGGAGGAGCAAGGCCTGCCTGTTTTTTCCAATCACGTAAGGGAACAGCTCTTCCCTGTTACCATGAGAAGGTCAGATTTAGTTGTCTGGGCCTGTCCTCCAGCATCAGCACGCAGCCAGCCAGCCACTCCTCTCGGAGGGCTGTGAATTGCACGGTGATGAGCAAATGGTTCGCTCTTCTTTTCCTAATTCCCAGACCTGACAACCTTTACCCAGGGCCAGACTTCCAAGAATCCAGCATAGCATGAATAAGAAGCAAAGTCCACAGGATACCGTCCGGAAACGGCCCATCCCACAGTGGGATCTGGAGCTAGTTATAAACACCCAGGTCCCATTACAAAATCTGTAAATTCAGATATCCTCTGAGATTCCTTTGAAGTGAAGAAGGGTGATGATATGAAGAGGACCAAGTGGGCGGCACTTTGCAGGGAGATGGGTATAAAGAGACGAAGAACCTGGCAGTATGATCGGGCACTGTTCAGGAGACAGAGGGCTCTTGACCAAGATGATTAATACCTGTTCCTATTTCAGAAATGTCTAAGAATGCAGACGGGCCATCCAAGTTTGACAAACAGAACACTTTAACACCCAATGCTTTTTGTTCAAATGACAGATACACTCTCCTAGGCATCCTCCGACCTCCTGTGGTCTGAGAGGACCTGCCCACCAGAAAGATGTGACCTTTGCAGATGACCAGTCCAATTCCTGCGCCAGGCCCACCTCCCACTGGAGAGTTAAAGTGCATCATCAGAGCTGGCGTTGTACACTACAAGTCCCTCTCTTACAGGATTCCATGGTGTCATCAGATATCCAGAGCCTAATCCAGCTTCAACGAGAGGTCAGATTGAGTTTACGAACTCTCAAGTGGACAATCAGACTCCCTCCCTTTGAACCACATGTGGTGCACTAGCATCGGGGTGAAGGGAGGCCTGGCTCACTGCATCACTGGCCCATCTTGTCCGTTTTCTGTGCACTAGTGCCAGAAAGAACCGTCTAAATCCTCAGGACCACCAGAGGCCCTTGAGGTAGAGAAACAGAACTGCCTCTGTGCCCCCAAATCACCATGCCTGCAACCCCTTTCCTGTACTGGCTCTGCCCTGACATATCCCTCCGTTTCAGAGATGTTTTCTGCCTAGTTAAACCACTACTGCTGGCCCTGCATGGGTGAGGTGGAGGGGGGAGTTGGCTGGACTAGACAGACGTGGATTTTTAGGGGACTACAAATGATGCAACAGCTCCCTGCATATTTTAACACCTTTATGTGCTCCACCACCTGTTAATCAAAAGTTTGGGCTCCAAGCCCAAAAGTATACGAAACACAAGGAATGAGGAGGAGCAAAGAGCCTCTACTGTCACCCTTGGCAGGCAGGAATAGCTCTGTTAAAATGAAGGGCTCAAAGCACTCTGCAAGGCGGGAAGGAAATCAAAGGAGCGCCTACAGGGAGAGAGAAGAGGCCATCTGTGGTCCACGGGCTCACACAGCCAGACCTAGCATCGTGGTTGTGCAGCCTGTGCAGTCACATGGGGCCCTGGATTCAGAAGGGTCCTGGGTTTTGAGTGAGGAACGCTCTACCCTCAGTCTTGAAAATCTGAAAAACATATGAACAAGGGGCGCGCATCTTCCTTCTGCACCAGGCCCTGTGAATTACAAGCACCGTCCCGCATGCCACTTCCTCCCCCTCCGGCTCAGATCACTCAAGATGGACATAAATTGACTTTCAAACCACTGGGAACTTGAAGGAAAGGAGGGGAAACACAAGGGGGTGGCCGGAAAAGGGCTGGAGGGAGAACCCTCCCTCCCCCACCTCCGGAGAATGCCCACACGGGTCTAGGGAAGCTCTGGTTCCTGACCCCTCTCACCCCGTCCAGGAGTGGCCAACACAGGAAGAAGTCAGCTTCACAGGGGGTTCCTTCACATGGGGGGACATGCCATGGAGGGATTAAGGCTGGAACAGCCCTTGGAAGCAAGGGAACCCTGCTTTAGAAACAGGGATCGACAAAGGATACCATTTGGATGCTAAGCAGTCACGCAGTGCAGAGGGAAGGAAAATTCCATTTCAGAGAGAAAGGCTGTACTGATAGCTGAATGTGGTGACTTCCCGCTGCTCCCCCCGTGCCCCCGACTCTGGTGACACTTGGCGGTACATTCCGTGAATTAAACTGCCCCCATCCTGAGCAAGACTCCTTCTCATCTTAGAAGTGCAGGAGGGAAACAAGGCGGGGCGTGGGCACAGCCTGGGGAGCCCGACCAGGTCTGAGTAATAGCCGTCAGTGCCTTGGGCTTTCTAGATCTCCAGCTCACTCTTCATCTCAGCGGATGAAATCAAATCCCTACCAAGTTAATGTGACGCGGACATTGTAACGAAGATGCTCCACGGGATTTAGGAATCAACGAGAAGCACTGCAGCTGACCTGGCTCACAGTTATTCCTTGGCCCAAGCAAGTATTTCTGAGGTCACCGGAGGGGCTGGCCTCAGAGTGTCTTTCACCCCTTCCAGAGACCTGCCCTCAAATTACACTGCTCGGTCCAAGAGTCAGGAGGGCAGGGTTGGGGCAGTGGGAAGGGAAGAGGGCAGGACTGGGAGCTTCTCCGACTCCTCTCCATGTTCTACTCCTTGGCTGGTCAGGGGAAGAGGGCTATACCGACCGGACTGCTCTCCCTAGAACAGGAGCGCTCACACCACCCTCATCCTTTCACGACCTCATTCTCCAGATGGGCCTTCTGCCCTCCGCCCTCCCTGTACTGGCTGCCTCCACACCCTGTGAGCTGATTCTGCAGTGAGACAAACAGAGCAGCTCCCAGGGCTCAGGTGGGCACAGAGGTGGTGGAGAGAGGCGCAGAGCGGCCGACGGGCCTGGCGTTGGCCGCAGACCTACTCCGCGTGTCAGAGGCCCCTCTGATGAGACTGAGTAGATGATCCCCTCCCTGGAGACTCGCCCACCCGCAGGTGCGCAGCCCTCTGAGCCCTCCCTCTCCGCGCTCCCCCTGGCTCCTCCCCAGCCCACCTTGCATTTGAAGGGCTTCACGTCCGAGTGGACGATCATGTGCGCCTTGAGGGTCTGTTTCTGCACAAAACTCTTGTAGCAGAGGTGACACTGGTAGGCGCGGATGTTGGTGTGGATCAGCACGTGTCTCTTCATGTTGGCCAGCAGGGTGAACTCCCGCCCGCAGATCCCACATTTGTGCTCCTTCACGCCCTGGACAGAGGCAAGAGTCAGAACAACCGTGGTTAGCAGGTAACAGGCTTTCATCAGCACAGTCGTCCTCGCTCTTCTCGCTGACACATACATCTACGAAGAACTTGGTGAGAGGTGTTGAGTTCCAAATGGTGTGGCTGGAGCCTTGTTAAATTACTATTTTCTTGAAAAGTGTTGATTATATAATCTTTTTTGTTTTTTCTTCTAAAAACCATAAACTAGCCAGGCAGAAGGAAAGAGAGCTATTGCTTTTGTTGTTCCTGCTGCTGCTGGGGTTAATTCTACCGTAACAGTTCTCAGGGATTAATAGGATGAGTAGAGTGAGTGGTATGTGAAACGAGTCTCTAACTGGGCTTTCATGATAGTGAAAAAAATAAAACCTCCTACACTGGTAACATAATTTCCTACATGAAAACCAATGTTCTCATGAGTTCTCATTAATAGACTTGAAAATCCAGAAAGAACAACTCACATCCACACTTCAAAAAAAATCACAACCTGCTCTTCACCTCCTGAGATGGTCCCCTGGGTTCCCAAAAATAGTGGCCTCTGTGTCATTTGGCTATGGAGTCTCCTCCAAGCCAGCTTCTGTCCCTTAGAGAAATTTGGCAGAGGATAGATTTTTGAATTAGGAAACAGGAAAGAAGGAGATTTTCTAGTTTCCTCGCTGTTTGTGTTTGAATACTTAAGCACTGATGCCCTCAACGGAGAACATTTCCAGGGACTTACAGCACGAGCAGAGTATTACCTAATTCTGACTAACCAGTGCCTCCCTGAAAAGGCAAGAGAGCTTGACCTAGAATAACTTTTTGGAAAGAAAACTTAGAGAACCTCAGCATTAAAACTAAGGTTATTATAGGTTTAGAACACTTGTTTAGCTAACAACTATTTTACAAAACCTATATTGCCTGGTATCCATAGCGACCTAAGGCAGGACGAGTTCCAAGATTCTCTCTGTCTGTATTTCTACTTCTTTCATTTGGGACATGGGGTGAAAGAACCACTCCCCGGTTTTGGTGAGCCCACGGCACTAATGGGTGAGTTCGGGTCTCTGCCCAGCCATTTACTGGCTGCATAACCTTAGATGAGTCCCATGGCTTTTCCTGGTGAAGGCCTCCTCATCCCAAGATGAAGTGGTGGGTCAAGAGAACCCGGGGGCTCTTTCCAACTGGAATACTGTCTAGTCTAGATGACTGCAGATGAGTATGGATTTATGCTAATGAAGAGCTCTACATTTTAACAACTTCCTAAGATGATGAATTTTTAAAGTGTGTTCCATATTCAAACAGTGAGTTTAAAAATATGAAATTAATGAAACCTATTTTCTTGATGGGTTTTAAAATTTACTTCAGCACCTTTCTTCTCAAGATTGTCTCTATAGTTGGTTATGATGGTTCGTTTCTCTTAGCACTGTTTTAGGAATCCTCTAAAGAGAATTCTATGTCCAAAGTCAAAGCCACATGCGGGCTGGCCTAGAATTCAAGAAAATGAGAGGCTGGACCTGACTTTGGGAAAAAGGAAGCTGCTGTGTCTTTAATAGGATCAGTGCAGTCACAGAGAGGGGGCCTAGGGCGCTGCTGAGGTGAAGGGAGGGCGGGGGTGGGAAAGGGGTAGCCTTGACAGTAGTGTTCAAGAGCTCAGGTGCTGGAGACAGAGATTCTGGGTGACTTCCCCCTGCCTTGGTGTCTTCATCTGCAATCTTGAGTAAGAGGTAGCTCTTAAAGTTGTTGGGAGAGGATTAAATGAGAAGCAGAGCACCTGGCACATAGCAAGTACTCAATAAATACTACCTCTCACTGTTGACACCTTTAATTAAAATACATTTTGCTTTCTGATTCGAACAAGAGCTATTTTCAGATATCAGGCTGTTTTCTCCATTTGGATTTCATTTTCTACAATTGTACAGAGTTTTTATAGGTTCTAAAGTGCATCTCTGATTCCGTTTCCACACATGTAGGAGTCCCTGCAATCAGCGCATGGCTCCCCTGTCGGCTAACTCTCAGTTTAGGCTTTGTTGATGCCTCCTGCACTCTGCAGGTGTCTCCTCTCTGGCTGTATCGAAGGTCCCTTTTGTGGGACAGCTGTTTGTGTGGAGCTCACAAGGCAGCCACACGTTTTGTTTGGGTTTGGTCCTAACCTATCAAATGAAACCCATGAGGCCAGAGCAGAAATCTTATCTTGGCTGGGCAAAGTCCTGCACTGAACTTTCAGAATGAAAGAATGTTTTAGAAAACATTGCTCAAGTCTCAAGTCTCTCCTGCCAAGAAAACCATGTGAGGTCAAGGGTGTGAGAGTAGAGGTCAGTGGGGCAAACTTCCCCTCTCCCAAGCTCAAAGCAGACTCAATTCAGCTAATTGGGTAAGATTTCAGGAACACACTGAGGCCTTGTTTTAATTCTTCCTGAATGATTCAAGGTCTTTGGTTGCAAACTAGACTGAACTTAGACACCTGGACCTATAATTCTCTTCTTGAAGACTTGAGTCCAGGGAAGAGAAAAATCAAACCCAACAGAGAAGACTGGTCTCTCCCGGCTCCAGCAATACAAGCTACAGAGCACCGCAGCCAGCTAGGCAGGGGCTCAACAGAGGAAGCACAGGCCAGACTCCACACCCCTCGGTCCTCGGCAAATGAAGCAGTGGAGGGAGAAAATAACCCAAAAGGTGGTCTCTGTTTCAGCCGAAAAAGACCACGAGAGTTCTCTGGAGTTTTCTAGAAGGCTCTGATTAGTATAGCCCAAGCACAAAGCTGGTGTGGGGTAGGCAGGAAGTGATGGATGACACACTCATGCTCATGCCCTGGAAGAAGTTTCCAGAAACAGATTTTTAGGGATTCCGGGAGGTTTAGAAGCAACAGCACAAGGCTCAGCTGCTTCCTTCTGTCTTCCTCACCCTTCTCTCCAAACTGTACTATTTCTTTCTAGGCCCACCTCAGGCTCTAGAAGGTAGAAGGGAACAGGCTTGACAGCAGGTCTCCGCATTCTTCCCAGCTTCAAGGTGAGGACATCGGGGCTCATGTAAGGGAAGCCTCCCACCCAGGGTCACGGGCTCCTCCGAGTCAGAGGCGGCGAGCAGCGCGTGTCCCCAGGGTTCCGCTCCTCCTGCCCGAGGCCCGGCCAGCCCCGCCCCTAGCTGGGGTCCCCGCGGTACCTTGTGGGTGAGGGAGTGCTGCTTGAGGTGGTGGGGCTGGACGAACTCCATGCCGCACTCGGAGCAGATGTAGGGCCGGATGTCCTTGTGCTTCATCATGTGGTTCTGCAGCTGGCTCGGGTACTGGAAGGTCTTGTCGCACTCGGAGCAGCTGTACTGGATGGGGCCCCGGTGCGTGGTGAGGTGCCTCTTCAGCTGGGCCAGGGTGGGGAAGTCGAGGCCGCACTCCACACAGATGTTCTCCCGCCCGCTCGCGTGCTTGGCCTCGTGGGCCTTGAGCTCGCTGGGGTAGGCGAAGCCCCGGCCGCACACGCGGCAGTTGTGTGGCTTCACCTCACTGTGCTGCATCATGTGGCGCTTCAGGTGGCTGGTTTGGGTGAAGGCCTTGTGACACACCTGGCACTTGTGGGGCCGCGTGCCCTGGTGGGTCAGCATGTGAGTGTGCAGGTGGCTGAGCTGCTTGAAGAGCTTCCCGCAGCGGCTGCAGGCGTGCGGCTTGATGCCGCTGTGGCCCAGGATGTGGGTCACCAGGTTGTACTTGGAGGTGTAGGACTTCTCGCAGGTGGGGCACTGCCAGCGCTTCTGCGCGCCGCCCACGTCTACGTAGTAGCTGTCGTCGATCTGCACGTTCACGTCCACCCTCTCCACCTTCTGCTTGGTCTCCTCGCTCTCCCGCGGCTCGGCTTTGCGGGCCTGCGGCGGTTCCGGGGGCTGCTTGGGCAGGAACGTGTGGCGGCTGAAAGGGAAGGGCGAGGCCGAGGGCACGAAGAAGGGGAACATGAGGCCCGGGGGGACCTTGGGGTAGTAGGGGTAGGGCGTGGGCAGGAACGGAGGGGGCGTCGGCGGGGGCCACAGGGCGCTCGGCTTCACCGGCTCCTGCTTGACGGCCTTGCTGCCCAGGTGCTCCAGGCTGCGGTAGAACTGGAAGCCCACGTTGCACAGGTCGATCATCCGCGAGTCGTACTTGGGGCGTGGGGGCTGCGGGAAGAGCAGGGGCAGGTCGGGGCGGCCCGGGTGCTTGCTCCCCTCCGGGTGCAGGGCCAGAGCGGCTTCTTCCGCGGGGTGGCTGTAGGGCATCTTGGTGGGCATGCTCTTGCGTTTGCGAGACCCTCCTCCTTCAAAGACCCCCGGGAATCCGTCTAGGTCTCCAGGAGGAGGCTCGTACCGGAACTGGGAAAATGGCCCCCGGAGAGCTTCCGGGAAGGGGTGTCGGGCGGGAGCTTTCCCCCGGGAAACCACCGGCTGCAGGCCGTGGGGAAAGGAGGGGGCCGCCTTCACACCCAAACTGAAATGCACATCCTCATCTTTGACCATCTTCATTTCCTTCTGCATCCTTGGCAGTTTTCCTTTAAAGAGAAAGAAACATCGGGGTTTTTTTTTGTTTTTTTTTGTTTTTAAATCCCTTTTTCCATTAAGGGTTTTGGCTAAATGTCAGGACTAATTTATGAGAAGTAATGCTTGCTTAATACGTTATCCCAGGGCTGTTTAAAATATTTTTTTTTCCCCTTGCAGACCCGGTTACTAATGTAGAGAGCACCTGCCTTAGGGAGTGGGACCCTAGAGCTCCACAGTTACAAAACCATAGCTGGGGGGCAGATGGGGTAAAAGAGTGGGCTCAATTGGGAGGAAACCTGAGAACTCATCCAGCCATTGTCCCCATTTAAGATGAGGTAACCATGGCCTGGAGAGATGAAGTGACATGCTCGAGTCTCACAGCTACTCAGTGCAGGAGCCAGAACTGGGACACGTTCTTCGGCGACTTTTTCAGCCCGAGATGGAATTGCATCTGCCAAATGGTGATTTAAATGCCTTTCAGGGTCATTTCTTCTCTAAGCGAAATTGATTTCCATTGCCTTTTCCCATCTCTGGGCCTTTGCTGCTGGAGGATGAGATATTGAAGGCCACACAGGAAAAGGGACTTTATTGCTTAACTCAGATCTGCCACTATCTGAGTATGCACCCCCAGCAAGGTGTGTTGCTGAGGTACATGGAACAGAGTAAATCAGTGTGGTTAAGAAAATCATATAGGGAGTTCCCTTGCAGTGCAGTAGCTTAAGGGTCCAGAGTTGTCACTGCAGTGGCTTGGGTCCCTGCTGTGGTACAGGTTTGATTCCTGACCTAAGAACTTCCATATACTGTGGGCGTGGCCAAAGAAAGGCAGGCAGGAAGGAAGAAAAGCATACACTCTGATGTTACCAAGCCATCCTGGCAATTTATGCATTCTAATCTTCCACCTGAAGCAACTTCGGGGGAAAAATTCCAAGACTGTGAGTCTCCAAAACAGCACTTCTGTCTCTTCCTTCCTGCAGTGTCAGAATAAAGCTCAGCCTTTGCTTTTGGTGACTCCTGTGGTGCCTGTCCTTTCCCTGATGAGCCAGCTACTGTGTCCTGGTGACTGGGAGAGCCTGTGGGGCCAGAGTCTAAACTAGGGGCCATTCTTCCTTTCACACGTCTCCTTACCAGTTTTCTATTCTCCTCGCATGGATACAGGGGAAAAGAGTCAAGAGGCTCACATTTCCAGTGAGGGCCCTTTCTACTCAAATCCTCTGAGCTTGGGTGGGATTGGTCTCCTTTGCTCAGCAGAGGCTCCCACAGGACGAATCGGCCTGGCCAGGTGTCAGGTCTGGCCTCAGGCCACCAGAGACAGGGCTAGGATAGTTCTGGAATAACTTGGGGCTCTGGCCCCAGGAATGATTGCATGCTGAGTAGTACAGAGTGAAGCTTCCAGGGGTGAGAGGACCCGTGGTTTTCTATAGTCCCTGGTGGGGTAAATGCAGTTTTTATAAGTACCTGGATATTCTCAAATCTCATGTGTGACTTTATGAGCGGTCTGAGAACCGTAGCACAACTGAAACAAAAATGGGTCTTTTTACGCTGGATTACCACTTCATATGCAGAAATTCAATGGAGGGAAAAAACATGCGCCCTTATTATAGGAATATTTTAACTTTATTTAAAACTGTTATGTGAAAGTGTTAGAAACCTATAACATATGTATGTTAGTCGTTGTTTTGTGTTTATGTGAGTGGGAAGATAGCTCCGGCTTGTTTTCTTTCCATGAGTTTGGGGCTTAGTAATTCAGAGGGGGAGTTTGTCAGAAAAAGGGAGGTCTAGCCCTGTGCCCCATGCTATTTCTGCTTCTTCCTAAAATTCTTATTGAAATGCTGGGTCTTCTGCCACTACTGTCTCAGGAACCAGGCACTTACTTGTAGGAAGTGATGAGAACAGTAGGAGAAGGAAGTAGCTTTGTGAGTCAGGGAGGGGTGTGGGGACACTATCAAATAAGAAGAGTTGTGCTGCTGCTATGAAGGGACCAGCACCAGGCTGGAGAGGGCAGAGGCTCTTAGTTTTTCATGTTTACTAGACCATCTCTTGGCTTGCAGTTCATTAGGTCCTGAGCCCTAGATTCACATGCAGTTAGAGAGGGCGTGGCTCTGGTCCACGAGTTTGTAGCATCTGTAAAAATAATTGGCTTTCAGAAAACGCTCATGTGTCCTACTGAAATAGCAGGGGGGAAAATGGCAGCTCCTTTCCCTGGAATTTCATTTTGGCCACAGTTGGTTGAATACCCTCTTTGGAGATAAGATTCTAGTTGCAAAAAGGCTGCTCAGACTGAAGAGAATTCCTCCAGGCTACAAATGCCTATGGCCCTCCGAAGCAGAGCCCAACAAAGCAAAGAGGTGGTTCTTTATTCTGAACTGGTTAATAATGGAGGGATTCCTACTTCATATTAGAGAGCTTGGCTGGAGAATTAGGAAAAAAAAAAAAAGAGAGAGAGAGAGAGAGACATGTCAGAACGCGAGCAAGAACTTACTGGGGTTTTGTGGATTTTATTGTTTAAAAGCTATTTGAAAACACATGGCTAATGGTGTATGGTATCTTTGTACCATATGCTGTATCATACCAGAGAGTTAGTAACTTAGAAAGGAATGTTATCACTAATTTTGGTTTATACACATTATCACCGTCTTTGTTTAATATTTCTGTTTTTAGTTGTGACATAGTCCACTAATTGATGTATTTTAATACATTAGGAGTGACACTTCCAATGTAATGCCAAGTTCAAAACCATATTTATTTTCAGTGTTTGCATTTTTATTTTGTCACCATTGACTTAGTGAAGCAAAGAAACATTGTTGAATAAAGATGATGGGTTTTTAACATAAATGGCAGAATTGTGTCCCCCCAACTGCAGAGACTTTACATACACAGATTTTAATTTCCTCCTTCTTTTAATGTGATAAAAAATTTCCCCCAGTTTCTTACTTGTGCATATACATACACCACTTCTAAAACAGCAGTCTGTCTGCTCTAGAATAAAATCAAGATACTCAGGAGCAAAATCCTCAAAATGCATTGAGATCCATCCATGGACATTCCCTCAGACCTGTGAAATAGCAGTCCCTTTTTTGCGTAAAGATCTTAAAGAGCACTGCTTGCTAATCTCTCCTGAGGCCAAGGATAACTAGACCTGCTTCTTTCTGACCTTCTTGAGACATAAATCACCTATAGCTGCTGCTAGTTATTAATATCCCTGTCTGTAGAGTGCAAAATGCCGAGGGGAGCCCTGGGTGGAGGGTAAAAGAATTAGACCCAAAACACAAACCCATATTGGGGATGAGGAATGTCGAAGGGAAGAGAAGGGAAAGGCTGTCTTCTTCAGGAGGTCATTTATCTTGAAATCAGTCAACTTAAAAAACTCTAAATGGCCTCTGCAAAAGTATTAACAGACACCTAGAGAACCTGAATTTGAGCCACCCACATGCTCCTCTCTATTTCTAAGAATAGCTCCACAGCATCCATGACAGATGCAGGATTCCAATGCGGGAGGCAAGAGAGACCCAGGGGCAGCGATGCTCTGGTCGGGGCGGGGCGGGGGGCAGGGAACGGCAGGTCCTCCCTTGGCCAGTAATCTGTGGCTGCTCCCAGAAAACCAGCAGGTTAGAAAACATTGTGCTGAAACAATGTGCAAAAATAAAGTACTGAAATTGTCAAAGTAGACAGCTCTGGGAGAGTGCAAAGAGCGCTGGTTTGGAGCCTGAGGACCTGGGTTTGAACACTGGATTTGTGTTAACAGCTGTAGGAAAAAGAGCACGTTAATTTGGATGTTTGATTTTCTCATCCATGGAGTGGGGGTTGGGATATCTCCATGGGGTTGTTGGAGACTAAAACTAGTTGGAGTGTATATCTGAAAGTTTATTAACTAGACAGTGTGTGCTCTTGAAGGGTAAGACAGAATAGACAGGAGAGGAGGGTTGGGGTGGGAATCAGTGGATTGAAGCCAACTGACATCATCTCTGCGTCCAAGCTGAAGCTCTTGATCAACAGTAACTGGATCTGCATCTCCTCAAGACTAAGACTTTACCCATTTACCCTGAGTTGGTCTTGTCACAGCAGTGAGTATGAACCAGCTCAAAGAGGCCAATGGATAAGGCCGGGATAAATTTATTTACTCAGTGTAGAGATCAACCTTCTAGTTTAAGAATACTCTCCCGTCCCTTCTCTATGGCTCTTTCCTATTATGGAGATAGAGTCCAGCCTACATCAATAACAGATGACTCTGGCTACAAAAGGGATTGGCGATTGGGTGGGGACAAAGGGAATAGGGTGGTGTCATGAGCTATTTTAGCAAGTCTGTAGAAAGCTAGGAATTGCCCCTAGTCTAATATCAGAGGTCACCTTCCCATAGACAAGTGGACCTGTTCGTCAAACCCAAAGTCTCAGGCACTGGGACAGTGCTGGGAAACCAGCACGTGCAATTGGCTGGACTGTGAGGGCAAAGAATGGGTCTGTTTGATTCACTGCTGGGTTTCCAGTCCCGAGCATGATGCCTGGTGTGAAGTAGATGCTCAATAAACTTCTATAGTCAGAATATTCTAAGGCTCCTTTCTTTCTTCATTTCTTTCACCAAACACAATAGGCTGTAAGTCAGGAAGCAAATGGTTTGAGGAGGAAAACATTGGGTTGATCTGTGTTAGAGGAATCTGGAACTCTGGATGTCTTCTCGAACAGGTATTATCCATGAGAATTAGTTATGGGGAAATGGATTTTAAAAACAAAAACCAAATCTCCTCTTTGAACCAAAAAGACCCATTAGAAATGCAAGGCTTAACCAAGATGAAACTGCATTTAGTTTGGGAAAATAATTCTTCTAATAATACCCTTTAATTGGGAATTCACCTACTGCACCAAAATATAAATATTCCCCAGATAAAATTACTGGTATTTTGTGGTTCTCATTGGAATCAAAGGTCATTCCAGTAAATGCTATTAGAAGAGTCACTCTGAGTCAGCATACCAGGGGCAGATCTATTTATCCCCACTCCTCAACACTGATTTCTGTTCATCCTAAAATTCACAAAAAAATACACTTGCTCACATTTTTTATTGCTTGAGGGTTTCCAGTATTTCATCGGAAAACAGTACATTTTACTATTGAAGACACTGGTTTCCCTTTTAGTCCAAGAGTGTGGCACTTATGTGGTCAGCCCTGGAGCTCTGCCCTCAACAAAGATGGAAGCAGGGAGGAGGTGTAAGCCGGGGAGAAGTCTAAAAAGTAGTGCTGAGAGCAGCAAAGGGTCAGGGGTTGTGGGAAGATAATGTCAAGGCTGGATGGGGAATGTATGGGCTGACTGCCAACCTCTCTGTTCATACAAAGGGATCTTGCTATAAGGCTCCTCCAAAGTGGGATTTTATTGGATCACCTGTTTGTTTGTTTTGTTTGTTTGTTTGTTTGTTTTTTTCTGAATTTGTGATAACAGAAAGAGTCTTCGAGTCTTAGAATAAAACATTCTAATTGATTCAGTGTAGTTGTACTGCCGGGTTCCTCATCTGCAGGTGTTTGGCAAGTTATGATTCAGTCTTGCATTCCTGCTGTTGGCAGGAATAGAAGGTTCTCTGTATGCCTCTGGCAGATAGAGCAATAAGTTCTAAAGAAATAAATGGTCGGCTTTGTCACTTCCTGGGTTAGAGGGAGAGCCAAGAAGAGGTAACCAGATGCCTGGTAGCCAGACCCCAGGGGCCTTCTGGATGCACTTGTGGCCCCTATTTAATTTATAAACCTGAATTCTTTGTGTTTTGTTATAAAAAGTAATCTGACAGCCCATGGCATGAGCTTGGTTTCCTAGGTTGGGCAGAATCTACTAACTGGTGATAAGACCTGTTCACAGGTTAAAGACTCAATTGAACTCATGTCATTTATTTTAAGTTCCTATATACCACTAAAACATAATATAGTGAAGTCATTTAGTTTTCCATTGTTTAAATTGTCCAAAATGAGCATGTGTATGTACTATTTAGATATAGATATATTTTGTAAAGAGCCCTTATTGAAACAAGGCAACAAATTTGGCTGCTAACTTGTGTAGGTTAAATGGATACAGGTTTCACTTAGGAATGCACTTAATCCCTAGGTCTAGTTTCTGGAAAGTAGGTGTGGCTATAATCACTTGAGCACTGGCACAGCTGCTAACACATTGGGGTTATCACTGCCCTCGTGACCCGTTTAAAGGAAGGAAATGAATCGGAGATATGACTTAGCAATTCTCTTTCCCAACCCTCAGAGCTAATATATCTCTAATATATCTCTTGTGGATGGAGCTCTAGCTGGAATGTTAGAAGTTTTCTCCTCATTTCTTTGGGGGAAATGTCAGTTTTGTTGTGGTCATTGTTGTGTTATATTCTCAGATCAAGTAAACTTGATATACCCACTCCTTGCTAAGCAAATATACACATGCATGTTCAAAAGCTTCATTTTGTCCATCTCTGGAAGTGACAGCATATTTGGTCTGGTGGGCCTTAGAATTGGTAGAGAATACCAGAAAATATGACCCTCTGGCAAGCAAAAGTAGTAGAACACATAATAGATGAGGTAGCTGCTGTAGAAGGAACCTATTTTAAAATGTCATTCAAGGTAATATTTTTGTGGGGAGGGGAGTGAAAAATTGTTTTGTATCTTAATTGTGGTAGTAGTTACACAACTCAAAACTCATAAAATGTAAAAAATGAATTTTACTGTTATGTAAATTCAAAATAAGTTAAAAATATAAAAGAAACATACAATGAATGCTGCCCTGTATATTATAAAAGGAGTAATTGAGCATATATGGGAAATATCCAACAGGAGTTAGGGTGACCAGACTCCATCCTCTAGTCAATTCGTATTTGAATACATCCAATAATATGCATATGGCTTATAAAGAGGGGCACTAGGTTTTAAGAATCTGATGATCTAAATTCCTGCTCTAGCCAAAGAGGAGACTTTCTATAAGGCAAATACAAGCTTTGTGTGTGTGTGTGTGTGTGTGTGTGTGCGTATTCTACGCAACAAGAACACTGTGAAGCAGGGACTGTGCATTAAGTTATCCTTCAAGGTCTTCTCATCTCTGGCCCTGCTTGCATCTTCAGCAAACAGTCTTCTATTATTGCTCCAACCTTCTTTGAAATGTAGTCAGCAGACAAGCTCATTCTGGCCATTAGAAATATCCTTCTACCCCTTATCAATTAATAGATTGATATTGACATGCAGATCCATAGCTCACTCTTGTGAATGCATCATTTCCCATAAGACTGATGAACTGAGGGCTCTTACAGAATGGAACTCGTGAATCTCCAAACTCACAGACCAAATCCGGACTCACGGCAGCCACACCAGGAGCTGCTACCCCATGAAGTCTGACTGAGTAGCCAGCTGCTATCTTTCTCAGGTAACGTTCCTTGAATATATTATCCCATCCCAAGATTTTACAGAGTAGGAGGTGGAAAGAACCTCACCTATCAGAGGCTTTATGGAGATCTAGGGGTGAAACTTTCCACCAGAGCTCGAAGAAAATTCCTCCCTTCTCTGGTCTGCCACATTTATTTGATGTTCCATTCATTGAAGCTGCTAGTCACCTTTCTGTGTAGGCAGGTAGCTTATATTTCTAACAGAATATGGTAGAAAGTCAGAAACTTGCCTGTTGCCTTATATATTGTTGGGACCCAATGATTACCTGGAATTTTTTGACAAATGCTTAGGATCAAGCTTGCTCTCGCTCCTTGATCCTAAGCAGAATTTTGCTATTGTGTGAAAGAAAGAAAAACTGGTTTACTTGGCCTGTTCCAATCCATCCAAAGCCAGTTTCAAATCAATAAGCTGCCAAGAACAACTCCAGTGAGGAGGAGAGTTTAGTGAAGGTGTAGCAATGACTGGGTTGTGCTTTTCAGAAAGCAGAGCCGCTTCTGCATGGCTCAGAATCTGTGGCTGGTATGTGCCATATTCCTTTGACATGGAAGGTAGAATATTCTTTCTAATAAATTATCTCTCACCTACTTCAAATGTTAACTTTATGCCTAGAGAAAAAAAGGACCAAGATGTCAGTTTACTATCACCATCCACCTTGACTATTCATTCTTGGCTGGTTTTTACAAAATCTTGTTCATTGTTTCTTGGACATGACTATTAGCTTTTCTCCTTCTTCCCATTTCTGTATATTGGACACTAGTTCAAGAGCCCATCACATTACTCCAAGATTACTTGTAACAGTTTCCATCGACTCTTCCAGATCTTCCTTCTCCTTCCTTCCAGGTCCCTTGAATAATAATGCCAGTTTCATCTTCTGAAAAGTCATCACTTTTTCTAGGACAATTCTAGATCCTATAACAATAGTATGTAGAGATGCTGCACATTGTGTGTAGATTGATAGTTGCTGCTCCAATATCCATTCTCCTTTTTTCGGTAAGAAATAGAACTCTGATCTTGCTTCTGGTGACAGTGTGCCCAGCATAAACACTAACCTTCCCACACATCCTTTCAGTAGGGGTTGTCTTGTGCCACAGTTCCGGCCAACCAGATGTAAGCAGAAAGCCGCCAGGATTTCTAAGAAAGCTTTTGCATTTCTAATGAAGAAGACACCGCTTTATCCTTCCCTGTCTCTTCTTTCTGCCTGAAATGTGGATATGAGGCTGGAGGTGGAGTGGTCACACTGGAACCATGAACAATAAGGTTAATGACAGTGTCACCCCCAAAGTTTGGCAGAGGGGAACAGGGAAGGTTCCATTGTGGAACTGCTGGATCCACTTGCTGGTTTTCTTCCTATTTGAGGAAATGAATCCTTTACTTGTTTAAGAAAATGTACTCAGAGTTCAGTGACTTGTAGCTAAACATATTCCCCATCTGATACAAATCAAATGCCAGTTCTTCTCCCTGACCTTCAGAGTCCTTTATAAGCCGGTCCAACTCAATTCCCTTTCTCTCTAGAATCCTCCCAACCCTAGTCAGACTAGGCTTTCACAATTCTCTACATGGGACAAAGTAATTCCTACCTCTTTGTCCTTGCTTAGACTGGTTGGTTATCCAGGAACATTCTTTCCATTGATCCACCTCTTCTTCCAGACTGAACTTAAATTCAGCTTCTTCCTGCAAGCTTTGCCTTCTTACTCTTTGCCAGCAATCTCCCCCTTCTTTCAAATCCTGTTGCATCCTCCCATGGAGCCCAGTTAAATACAGTGGTTTTCCTTGTATTGAACTCTGGGTATTTCATGGTTAGATTCTGCTTTCCCAACCAGTGCCTTCAGCCTGGGATTCACACTCTTCTGTCTCCCATCATACTATGTATGACACCAGTTGCCATGGAGATTCCCAATACATTGTTGTTGCCTCCTTGGGATTCTCATGCTATGCACTGCTATATCTGTTTTTTTGTTTGTTTGTTTGTTTGTTTGTTTTTTAACAAATTTGCCTGTGGCTTTAAGAGCACATGTGCATTTAGGTTTTATTTCCACCTGATAAATTAATATTACCATTGGTTGCCAGTTCAGAATCAGTATGAATTCATTTGCCGTGTGGTGAAGTTTGCAGCAGCAAGCATTATCACTGTGGGTTCTTTATAGCAGTGAGCATTATGATGGATTCACACATTGTTGAGAGCACATATCTTGGTGTTGGGGATCGACCTCCAACCCCTTAAGTGTTGGTTTTCTTAGCATCAGGAGTATGTGAGATTAAGACTTTTTGGCACCCATTTCTCCCTGTCTCGGAAGCAACTACAATGACCAGTTAAAAGGCTCTGCTTGAGTGAGAAGACACACATCTGCTCTCAGGCTTGGAGCTGGGGCCAGGCGGCCAGTGGGCAGAACCTGCCCGCAAGTCTCCTCAGAGGGCAGGGCTCCTCTGCTGAAGGCAAAGGAGGAAAAGAGGAAAAGAGAGAAGGGGAAAGTGTCACGGCAGATTAAACCTCTAAGGGTTTAATTACTCTTCCATGAAATTGAAATAATCACAAGACATATCTTGGACAGCTTTGTGTCCTTTCTTAGGCATTTCAACTGTGAAAATCAAAAAGGACATTAGTGTGGGGAGGAGGTGTCCCAGTTCAGAAATGAAGGTTATAGGAACTTCTCAGTTTTCTTAATTTTTCTTCAGTGAGATATCACCACAGTCATAGCCTCACTTTTCATCCTTTCTGTCTCATACACACACATACATGTACACGTATTCACATGTGTTTCTGTATTCTGTGTATTATGTTAATAAAATAGGGGTACAGCTACTATGGAAAACAGTAGGGAGATTCCCTAAGAAAATTAAAAATAGAACCACCATACAATCCAGCAATTCCACTGCTGGGTACCTACCCAAAGAAAATGAAAACGTTATCTGTATCTGTACTCCCATGTTCACTGCAGTATTATTCACAATAGCCAAGGTATAAAACCAACCCAAGTCTGTCTAAAGTTATGCAATCTAAAATTAGAAATGTACACATCTTTCAGCTCTCTTTCACAGCTGCAGCTTTATTTTCCTGGTAGCACTATCAGAAAATATTTTGGCCATTCATTCATTTATTCTGTCTTGCCCCCCTAGATCATAAGCTTCATGAAACCAGGTACCTTCACTGTTTTACTCACCTAGAACAGTGCCTGGCACATAGTGGGTCAACATATTAGGATCATTTAGGACTTTTAAACGTATAATGCCTCCCCACACCTAAAAAAAATGCAATGCCTAGACCCTTCCCCAGGCCTGCATTCCATCAGGATCTCTGTAGATGATTCTCATGGCCACTCAAGGTTAAGAACTACTTTAGGGATAGTGCTTGATTCAGAGCTTATACAATAAGAGAAGTGTGAGTGGGCATGGGGGTGGGGATAGAAGAAGAATTCCAGTGGAAGAATTCCCTGTGGCTTGCAGTCATCCTTGCTTTTTCACCACTCACCTAGGTTCCCAGTGATGGGGCGCGGGGGTGAGAAGATTCTTCTCTATGCCAAGGCTGAACTGATGAAGCCCAGCCCGTGGCAGTGGCCATTTTAGGGTCCAGGTAATCCACAAAGAGAAGCAACCTGAGGTCATGTTGTACATGGTGAGGGGTGGGCATACAGGTCCTAGACTGGAGAACCTCCCTACCTCTTTTCCTCTTCCCAGGCCTCCACCTGCCTGACCCCACGGGCTTACCCAGCCACTGTGCAAGATGCTGGGCTGGAGATTTGTAACTATCCCAACCCCCCACCAAGGAATGGCTCTTCTTGACTCTTCTAACCTGCAAAGGTTGACAATGAGGAAGAGGGTAAGGAGAAGATTTTCTCCCTGCATGACTGTGATACTTCTGAAAGGTTGAGCTGTGGGATTTTTTTTTTTTTTTCACTTCTCTCTTGGAAATCACCTCCATAAGCTGATTGGACTATAGGATAAGACTTCTTCTTTACAATGAGAAAGCATTTCCCACTATATTTAAGAGACAAAATGGGACTAGTATTTTTTTAGCTTCATTAATGGCTTTTGATGCCATTTGTCAGAGATGGTTTTCTTTAAAATATATTTGTAAAATTTTCTAACAATAATCAACTAAATGCAAAATCTTCCCTTGTTCTTTGATTGATGGTTCACACCTTTTGGAATATCGAGCTCATAATTTTAGAAGGAAGCAGCTGGTACTCTTGACATTTAATTCCAGCAAAAATGCCTCATTCAACTCCCCCTCTCCCAGATAGGGTGCACAGTTTATTGGAAAATATTCAATGACACTGATTCAAGTGTCCACAGTAAGTAGGGAGGAAAGGTAGAGTATGTTTTTAATATCCTGGAAGCTGAGCTAATAGTGTTGAGTTGGCTGATTGAGAAAACATGATTGTGGTGAGAAAGGGGGACTATTTTAGCTGCTGTTGACATCTGCATGGGGGACCTTTGAAACTCGGGTTGAACAAACAGGTTTTTGTTCCTGGATCTGGGTAAATGTTTTACCCAAGAGTCTTTGCTGTAAATCAATAGCGTAAGTACTAATAATCATAGCTGTTGTTAGCTGAGGACTCAGCGTATGCAAAGTTTTTACATGGATTATCTTGTTCAGTCACTACTATTATTGTCCCTATTTTATTTATTTGTTTGTTTATATATTTACTTTATTTATTTTTTTATTTTTAGGGCCACACCTGCAACATATGGAGGTTCCCAGACTAGGGGTCGAATTGGAGCTGTAGCTGCCGGCCTATAACGCCAGAGGTATAGCAACACTGGATCCAAGCTGTGTCTGTGACCTACACCACAGCTCACGGCAATGCCGGATCCTTAACCCACTGAGCAAAGCCAGGGATCAAACCTGCAACCTCATGATTCCTAGTTGGATTCATTTCTGCTGTGACACATCAGGAACTGCATCGTCCCTATTTTATAGATAAGGAATTAGAGGCATAATGAATGAAAATGATTTGTCTAAGGACATGGCCTGAAAGTAGTAACTTTTAACCAGGGAGTGACAAAATTCATTGTAAAGGGTCAGAGAGCAAATATTTTTTGTTTTGTGAAGCCTGTAGTCTCCACTGCACCTGCTCAACCCTGCTGTTGTAACGAAAGCATCTATAGTCACTATGTGAATAAACAAAAGCTTTATTGGATAAAAGTGTAAGTATATATACTTATTATATATTATATATATACTTATTATATGTACATTATATAAGTAACATATAATGGGAGAGAGAGAGGGAGGAAGAGAAAACTATGTCTCAATAAAACTGGAAGGAAAAAGAAAAAAAACTATTTAAGTTTAAAGGCTATTGTATATTTGAAAAAAATCTTTATTTGCAAAAACAGGTGGTGGTCTGAATTTGGCCTTGTGGCTGTGGTTTGTTAAGTCTTGCTCTTAGCTGTGACACTAAGCTCTCTCTTGAGGCCTGTTGCTGGACTCTTACTTCACTGAGCCTCTTTCAAGATCTTTTACATTTACATATGAACTATTGCAAACAGTCATGGAGCCTACTTATACAATGACCTACTGAGCAAATAATTGTGATTTTTTTAATGAGTCATATTCTTTAATGCCAGCAACACTCTAAGTGTTATGATGGGGAAGGGCTTTTGGATGAGTGGGATTATAAACCAATAAGGACTCTTCAGAGGGAAGCCTCTGTGCACATCTTAGCATTCAGGAACTTGTAAGCAGGCACGGTGGGAGAGGAGCTGGGCTTTGCAGCGTCTGCTGGGCTCCAGGCCCTGTGCAGAGGCTCTTCGTGCTCTCTGTGTCTTCAGAATGACTATATACCATTCCTTCCATACAAATTTCAAGGAGGCCCTCGATAATTTGCGACACCAACAAGATAAAAAACTGAATAAGATGGAGCACTGTATCGTTTAATCCGCACATCAATCCTACAAGGCAGGTGCCATTATTCCATTTTATAATGAGAAATAGATGCTCTGAGGCAAGTTACTTGCCTGAGGACAGAGAGCAAGTAAGTGGCTTGGCTGGCATTTCACCCAGAATGTGCCCAATTTCTTTCCTTGTGCACCTTCTAGTTGGCTACATTGCCCCTTCGTAGTGGACTGCACACCCCACTTTACTTCATAACGCAATCACTGAGTTTGGAAAGTCAGTTCCATTTGAAATTGTATTTACTTTTATTCTGCAAAAATGAGGATGGGAAGCCTTGGTGCATCCTGCTCACTTGACATAGTTGCTAAGATAGTCAAACAAAGTAGAGTGTGTGAAAGGTCCTTGCAGAGGGTGAACTGCAAAGTATCATGGTGGCATGTGTCAGGGAACTGATCAGAGTTGCAGTGAGGCAGCCACTTTCACCTCCTTCCCACACTCCTGGCCACTGAAAGTGTTTCTCTGCCCTTAGGGGACCCCAAGCCACTGAATCATTCACATTGCCCAAGTTTGGGGAGGGGTTGGCCCCCCAAAATCCCCTGAAGTCAGCCTAAAGCTCAGGAACTTGGTAAAGGTTATAGAATAGTCACCCAATTTCTATTCACATAAATGACTCCTATAAACACACTCATAAGTGTCATCACCATCCCTCCCACACTGCCTTCCTCCCAAGAGACCTTCCTTCTGCTTCTCTTCCTCTGGTTTCACAAGGAGCTCTTTTATCTCCAGATAAGTGTAAACCCAACCCTATCTTCCAGCTCTAACCCCTGCCCAGTTGTTCCAATGACGCAGTAGGGAATGTGGTATGAGATGGCTTTCATGGGTCTTTGCCTCAAATCTGTGACCTTTCAAAACCCTTGGCTAAAAGTTAGAAACCAGAAAAGTGGAATAGGTTGATTATATTAGGAAAAATTTCTGTATGTCAAAAGTCTGGTAAAATTTAAAAGGACATGGCAAACTGAAAAAATATTTGCAACACAACATAGAAGTAGTATTATTTGATATCTAAGATCTTCTACAAATTAATTACAAAAGGACTACCTAAGTAGAAAATTAGGCAAAAGCCATCAAAGGGCAATGCACAAGAACAATTCTACAGATGAATTTAAGAAAAAAAAAAAAACTTTTTGGCTAGTTTCAAGTAATACTAAATATCCAATTCTTATGAAATCATCAACAATGAAAATGTTTAGACAAAACATACAGGATTATTTTTTTTGCTTTTTAGGGCTGCACCCGAGGCATATGGAGGTTCCCAGGCTAGGGGTCAAATTGGAGCTGCTGCTGCCGCTTTACACCACAGCCACAGCAACGCCAGATCCAAGTCATGTCTGCGACCTACACCACAGTTCATGCAACGCTGGATCCTAACCCACTGAGTGAGGGCAGGGATCGAACCCACAACCTCATGGTTCCCAGTCAGATTCGTTTCCCCTGTGCCACAACAGGAACTCCTAAAACATACAGAATTATATCTGGCATATTTAAATTGTATGTTTGTGTGTGCACACACAGGTGTATGTAATCTCTCTGTATAAACCTACACCTTCCTGAGATAATTTGGATGATCGGAGAGAATGATATTGGAGACAAGGATTAGACTGAATGTTAGATTTAAAATGTATGAAAACAACATATATAAACATAGACAAAATTTCAACTCTGAAAATTTGAACAAAGGGAGAAAGAAGCAGATATATTTAGGGAGGAAGAAGCCTCATGAACTCCTGTTTTGCAGCAGTGTCTGGAATGAAGCATACAAGGCCTGAGACTCATCTAAGGCAAAATCATTCAGGAGAAAAATCTATTCACAAAATGAACTCATCCTAATGCAGGTGACATTTCATGAGTAGAGACTGAAACTAGTGTGAAGGACATTTTCTAAATCACTGTAAAAGTGTGCAAAAATAACTGGATATAAATTGAATAAGAATTGTGTGACAAATTGGTGAGGTAGTGAGGAAAAGCCAATTAAGATACTGATGGGCCTGTGCTGAGAATCTGAATGCTATAAGAGTTAATCTAGAAGATTCTGGATACAGGATATTTCCCTGGAAGGGTTCGTAAAAGAAAGAATTCTTTTAAGTGCTTTCCCATAGCCTATTTTCCGTTTTTGCTTTTGCTTTTCAGGTCCACCCCTGCAGCATATGCAGGCTCCCAGGCTAGGGGTCAAACCGGAGCTGCAGCTGCTGGCATATGCTACAGCCACAGCAACATAGGATCCAAGCCGCCGCACCTGAGACCTACACCACAGCTCACAGAAACACCAGATCTTTAACCCACTGAGTGAGGCCAGGGGTTGAACCCACATCCTCATGGATACTGGTTGGGCTTGTTATGGCTGAGCCACAATGGGAACTTCCGGGAATGACTTGGTTTTGATTGATCTCGATTGCTCTTGCAGTCCCTCTCTCTCTCTCCCCCGTCTCCACACCAATAGGCTGATCATTAACCTTCTCCAGCTTTCTTATAAAAAGGGTACATTTGATAACATCTTTTAATGGGCCGTCTGAGAAAGGGCTCCTTTCAAGTTTTCATGTTCATTTGTGCTGGTCGAAGGCATGGAGAGGCTAATTTAAGACAGGACTAAGCACCTTTCTCCTGAGGATCTCACCTGGTAAGATGTAGCTTATTTGGATCCATTTAGAAATGACAACAAAAAAAATGAGCCAATCCAATCTAAAGTTTAGGGAATTCATTATAATGTCTGAAACCTTTGAGTTTCAGCTATTCTGTAGGGAACGATGGGAAATTCAGCTTCAGTGGAGAATGTGACTGCCTTAGAACTTTTTAGGGAGAATCAAGCAAGCCACATGGTCGAGCATGCTTTGGTATATCTTATCCTAGAAGAAAAGAGTCCTGGGCCAGTTCATGTGAAGAGAGTGTGTGGGCTATTTGAAGAAGGAATGAGCACTGTGAAATTGACAGGTGACTCAGCTCTCTGGGTGCTATCCACGCTTCTGGCATTTACAATGACAGGTGGAATACAGAGCCCACACAGTGTTGTGGTTAACAGAACAGGAAGAAAGTCATGAAAGCAGTTGAGATAAGCTGGCTATTGGTCAAAATGGATTAAAAGACGAAAAAGGGCGTTCCTGTTGTGGCTCAACGGTTAATGCACCCATGAGGATGTGGGTTCGATCCCTGGCCTTGCTCAGTGGGTTAAGGATCTGGCATTACCATGAGCTGTGGTGTATGTAGGTTGCAGACTCAGGCTTGGATGCCCCGTTGCTATGGTTGTGGCATAGGCCAGAGGCTACAGCTCCGATTGGACCCCTAGCCTGGGAACTCCATATGCCATGGGTGCGGCCCTAAAAAGACAAAAAAAAAAAAAAAAAAAAAAAGACAAAAAGAATTGGCACCAGAAGTAGATTAAGGTGAGCAACCCTATGCAATTTATTTTAATGACCTTTAAATAATGTAAAGCCATTACCATTTTAAAATTTAATACTGAAATGTTTAAAGAAGAAAATGAAAAATAATAATACCACCACCAAGAGTAACTGGTTAATATTTTGGTTTGTTCCTTTCAAGTCTATTACCTTGCATGAATACACTGTTTACTATACATCTCTATGCAATATACAATTAACTCTGCAGTAGACGACTTCGTACATAAATCTTGGTTGAGGGTCTATCATTTCCTTAGATTAGATTCTCTAGAAATAGAATTACCGAGGCAAGGGATATGGATTTTCAGGTCTTAATACATATTGCTAAATTGATTTCTGGAAAGGTCAACCTAATTTATTCTTAAATTACCCATTCCTTTAAATGTATCTTTTTATCTTCTATGGAGGCTTTCATTTTCCACTCGAAATTAAATAAGCTCCTAAACTTGACCCTACATTGTAATAGCAATAAAAAACAATTCTGGGTTTACTGAAAGAATTATTTTGTGATTTTTGGAGGGGGTAAATTATGCTGAGATAATTCACAACTTTCTCAAAAATTTTCATACCAATTTTTTTTTTTTTTTTTTTTTTGTCTTTTTAGGGCCACACTTTCAGCATATGGAAGTTCCCAGGCTAAGGTTCTGATTGGAGCGGCAGCTGCTGCCCTGTGACACAGCCACAGCAACATGCGATCCAAGCCGAGATCCTTAAACCACTGAATGAGGCCAGGGATTGAACCCACAGTCTCATGAATACCAGTTGGGTTCATAATCTGCTGGGCCACCAAAGGAACTCCCAGATACCAATTATTACATTTAGTTCCCACAAAAATTCCTTGAGATGAAAAGAATTAATTGTAGACTGTTTTAAGATGGGAGAGGGTTTCAGGTATTTTCTTGTTCAGATTTTATTAATGCTTCCATCTAACAGAGGCACAGGGAGGACAGAAGCGTTTTAAAGTTCTAGAGACCAAGTGTCTGGAATTTCAGTTCATATGACTACCGTCCCACTGGATGACCTTGACTCTATACTGGCCCCTGTAAAACTTTGTTTTGCTCTCAATTTCCTCCTCCCCCTGTACTGTTTCATCAGTAAATTGGGAAGTACAGCATTCAATGTCTACTTGTTATAGGGATATGCAAATAATTGGAAATCTGGACTGAAACTCAGAAGCAGAGACAGAGCAATCTTGAAACAAGCCCTTATTTACGATGTGGAAGATGACCTAGAAAAGTACCCCCAAGAGTAAGTTGCTGACAAGGACCCAATGGACTTGAGAGAGTCATGTGTGAATCAGGGGGGAACCTGATAAACCGGAGTGGTCAAGAGAAACTTAGTGAGAACAAGTACAGGGCTCTGGGCTCAATATATGTTAGTATCAGACTGTTCTGGCCATGAGGACTGCTGAATGCTGAGTATGCTGAGACAGGGGCAGTTGTTTCCACTAGCCATTTTCACCTGCTCCTGTGAGTTAGGTAGTGTAGGGAGTTCTGTCAACAGGCAGGAAGTATTCTCAAGGAGAGCCATCAAGGCTCCTTCCACTCCAACAATTTAGACACTCTTTAAAGATGGACATCTGCTTGGTGCATAGTAGATTACACTATACTGCCTGGAAGTTAAAACCACACTCTGCAGATATTTGATAGTCAATCCATGGTCCATCACAGCCTCTGGTCAGTTGTTACCTCATTTTCCCCCTGGAGGTCAAATGTATTTTATTTAGAAACATCTCAATAGCATTTCCATTTATTGTGTGTGTGTGTGTGTGTGTGTGTGTGTGTGTGTGTGTGTGTGTGTAATTTTAAATGTGGAGAAACCACTTCTTAAAATGCCTGACATTTAAGAAAAGCTGGCACTGTATTGCCACCACCGAAGCCAAGTATCACACGTGAGGAAAGTAGCACGGTTCTGCATGGTGAGGGTGCCAGCTTTTCCTTAAATTTAACATTTGTGCCATATGTTGGTACCCCAAACTCAATACTACTTTGGCTGATGAAAATGCAAAAGGAAAACATTCTCAGACTGAGTCCTGTTCTCTTTTTTTTTTTTTGTAGATCCTGTTTTATGTAGACATTAGCAATGATCTTTGGGAGTGAAAATGAGTGCCTGCTCTGTAATTCTTGAGGTCAAACACTGAAGGGTGTGGAAGCCAGGAGATCCAACCTGTCAGGCAAGGGAACTTGAAGATATTGGCCCTGCCAGATGGTCCTGGTTCTCAGTTTACGTTTCAGCTCCAGACAATGTCTTGGGCAGTAACAAGTAAACTCCAGCCTCATCCACCACCATGATGTTCAAGAGGGCAGGGTGGAGAGGAGGGGCTAGAAGTCTCTCACTGAACTCAGAGAGGGCACTACACCAGGAATTTAGACAATGCTCTGGCACCCCCGGGTGACAAGTGACCTATACTCACACATTCTCTGAGGGTCCCAGCTGCTGGGCCTCCTCATCTTTGAGGTCACATTCCTGTTGTGTTGCTCCTCTGCTCCTACCTAACTCTGCAGCATATGGCCTCCATGACACCTGCAAAAAGCAATATTCTTTATGCCTATGGTTTGAGCATCTGTACTGTCCTGGGCTTGCAATGTGCATTGTCTGTGTGTTTACATCACTACCTCCCTGGGCCCCTCTGTGGCTTGGGCAGAGTCTGGGGCTCTCCTTGACACACAGAGGGCACAGCCTTTTGCTTATAAATATTGATCCTAAACCTGAACCAAAAGAGAAGACAAGAGAGCAGGGTCATATTACGACTAAAACCACCAGTTATATTTCCAACTATGATGGGAATTTTGTGCCTGAAGCTTTGTTCTGCTACAGTATTATGTAAGAATATTTGAATGTGTGTTCTCAAAGCTGAAGCAGCCTTTTACATCTGTACCATAAAGATATACAGTATTTAAGGAGAGCATTTGAAAATCTTACCAGCAGTGGAAACTGAAAAAGCCTGGAAATTTATCTTTTTAAAAAACGTTTTGTTACAGAAAAATTCAAACTATAAAAGTAGAGGGAATACTATAATGAATCTCTATGTCTCACACCAAGTTTCAATTATGACCAAGCTTATTTCATCTATACCCTCCCACTTTCCTGACTCCCAACTACGATGATTGTGGAGTAAACATCATATTATTCCATCTATGCCTATTTAAGGATACATCTCTCTCTCTCTCTCTCTCTCTTTTTTTTTTTTCTGTCTTTTCTAGGGCCGCACCCAAGGCATATGGAGGTTCCCAGGCTTGGGGTTGTATCGGAGTTGTAGCTGCCAGCCTACGCCACAGCCATAGCAACTCAGGATTCGAGCCACATCTGTGACCTACACCATAGCTCAGGGCAATGCTGCATCCTTAACCCACTGAGCGAGACCGGGGATTGAACCTGCAACCTCATGGTTCCTAGTTGGATTTGGTTTCACTAAACCACAATGGGAACTAAGGATGAATCTCTTAAACATAAACATTTTTTTCTTAAAACATAGCCACAATACTATACATGATATCTAAAAACAAAACAAAACAAAACAAAACAATAGTTTCCTTAATCATTCAATATCTAGTCAGTATTAAAATTTCCCTAAAAAATTCAACCTTTTTTGCTTTGGAATGAAAAACATTCTTGGAATTTTGTTAGCTTACTAGTGAACTGGCCAATTTTCCACCTTTCAGCTATCATAGAAGGGTTTAGGAGGTCTGATAATTAAGATAAAGGAAAAACTATTTGGACTTCCTTAACCTGTAGTCAATGATTGTTAAAAGACTACAAGGTTGTTTCACACTGTCCAGCCCTACCACACTCCCTTATTGGAAACAGGCACAGAGGAGTAAACTGACCTTCTCAAATTCATGCAGCTAATTAATGACAAAAGGTTTAATTTTAAAATTCTAAGAGGCTCTAGGATTTGTTTTTAAAATTGTTATAAAAGGACCTCTATTTCCAGTGCTTTGTGTGTGGATTTAAGTCTGTGAGACTGCTCTGATGGTTAGAGCTGTGCTGTCTGATTCAGTGCTCCTCAGCCACGTGTGGCTTTTGAGCACATGAAATATGATTAATCTGAATTGAGATGAGCTGTATGTGTAAAATACAACTGGATTGCAAAAATTCACTGAAGGTAAAATATCTCATTAATAATTATTCTGTTGATTAATGTTGAAATAACATTTTTTATTTATTTGGTTAAATAAAATAGATTTTCAAATTAAGTTCACCTGTTTTCCTTTATGTTTTCAATATAGCTACTGGAAAAGATAAAATTACATTTGTGGCTTGCATCTTATTATGTTTCTAAGTGGTTAACGATGGTTTAGACATTGTGTTTTCCATGCAGGATCTCATCAGTTCATTATACAACCAGGCCCTGAGGCTGGTGGAGGCTGGGAAAAGTCATTCCACCCTCCTCTTTCTGCTTAGCCTGGACGCTAACGAAACCATCCTACCATAAATCTTATTTCCAACTATTTGTAGAAAAATAACATTTCTAACCTCCCCTTGGCTTTGTCTAATATAAATAGGTGACTTCTACAAGTAGGAGAATCTTATATCCACTTATGCAATTATTTCAAGCAAAGCACTAGGATTTATTCTTGAACTCTTGCTCCATCAGCCCTCATAGCCAATCCAAAAGCGAGTTCTCCTTCCTAAATACCTCTCCAATCTCGACATTTATCCCCATTGTAATCTTGTCAATCAACTGCCTGATCCAAGCAATGATGGTCTCACCTGAGCCTCGGCATTTGTCTTATAATTGGTCATCCACACTGTTCTTACTCCACTCTCGTAATTCATTCTCCACGAAGCAGTGTAGTGGGCTTTTCAACAAGTATATTTGACCATGTCATTCCCCTCCTTGAAGGCCTCTAGTGGCTTCCCATTCATTTCAGGATACATTCAAAATCTGAACATGGCCTTCACGCTCGGCATGGTCTGACCCCATCCAGTTCTCCAGCTGCATCTTGCCCACGTTTCTCAAGCTCTCTGCATTTTACTCATATTGGCGTTCTCTCAGTTCCTCCTCCATGCCCTGCTCCCCCTCCCTTCAGAACCTCCATACATGCCATTCCCATGGCCCAAAACACTCTTCCCCTCCCTTCTCCTCCCTTTGTCTGACTGATCCACATTTATTCAGATCCAGCTCAAAGTGTCTTTTCCCCAGCACTTCCTGACTAGAGCAGACATACTAATTTCAACACTTAGCACGTCAGATGGGTTGTTTTCATTTATTTGTATGACTCCCTTTGTAGACTGTTTGCTCCACGATGACAGTGAGCCTGTTCATTCACATTCACTAGTGTAACCTAGCAAAGTGCCTGGCACAGAATAGGCCCTCAATTTATGGGAAGGACAAAGGAAGAAAGGCGAGGTGGTTATGCCAACAAGAATCCTGCCTCTTCTTTCTTTATCACTTTTGAGTAGAGAGGGAACACCCCTCATAGCCACTCCTCACAGCTGATAAATGTGCTCCTGGCCAGACCGCCTGAGTACCCCAATGATGGATTTGAAAATTCCATTTTCAGTGTCTATCCAGAATCAACCACTTCTCACCATCTCCACTGGCTGGCTATACTGTGGCTCAAGTCACAAGTTTCTTCCAGGAACTCTGACCTTTACTCTGAAATAGATGGAAAATCAGCTTCTAATAATCTCTTAACTCTTCTCCTCACTTCTACCCTTGGCAACTTGTAGCCTACTCAACATGATAGTTAAACTGATTCTATTAAAACGTAAGCCAGATCTTGTCACTCCACTGCCTAAAACCCTCCAAAAATCTTCCATTTTAGAGTAAAGCCAGAGTCCACCCTGTGGTTCACAAGGCTCTCTGAGATGTAGTTACCCCTCTGACCCACACACCCTCTCTTGCTTGCTCCACTCCAACCCCATGACCTCTGGTGGTTTCTTGCATATGTCAGGCATTCTCCTACCTCAGGACTTTTGCACCTGATGCTTTTTCTTCCTGGACAGCTCTTCCCCTAGAAACCTACATGACCCACTTTTACATCCTTCAAGTTTCTGCTCAACATCACCTTTTTATTGAGGCCACCCTAACCCTGCCCTCCACTTCCTGTTCTCCCTCGTACCCTATTTTATCTTTCTTCTTATCTTCTAACATTTCATATAACTTATTTATTTTAGTCATTGTTCATTTCTCTCTACTAGAATGCAGCCTTCACGAGCAGGGGGGTGTTTATCTTTTGATTCCTGCTATCTCCCCAGTGCCTAACACAATGTCTGCCAACACTGTGTTGTTGCCCAATAAATGTCCGTTGAATGAAAACACTATGGTTCAGCCCATGCACGTGAAAAGAGGGCAGGCTTGAAACCAGCCATCCAGTGTGACCTCAGAACTGGTCTGTGTTGCCAGCAGAGCCAGCTTGGCTCCACCTTGGGGTCAGTTCAGGAGACCTGGAGGCTCCCTAAGCCCAGGTCAGCTGCCCAATGTCCCAGCTCAATTCTGGTAACTGTCTGTGAGTCCCAAGGAAACAGTCTGGTTCCAGAGAGCGTCTAAATGGCTCCTCCCAACATCCTCCCCACCTCCTCCTCCTCCTCCATCCCACCACATACAAATATACCACACAGCCCTCTCCCTTTCCAAGGACACAATACAGGCTATTTCTAAAACTGAGATTCTGATCCAAAACAGTAGCCAACACATAGTGCCTCTCCATGTGCACAGGAAAAGACAGGAGACCTCTGAGCAATTTCCTGGCCCTATATTTTTCCATTCCAGTAAATAAGGCCTTCTTTAGCTCAGGAATCTCTCTCTGAAGCAAGCAGATGCCTTAATGGCGCATTCCATTCCTTACTGTCTGAGCTTGTTTCTTTGTTCTTTTATTTTCCATTTTAAGTGATGAATGTCTAGATCCCTTCTGTCATAAAAATTTTGACAACCAGCTCTCTCTCAGGTGTTGACTACTAGTTAAAGTACATATAATCCTAATGGGGAGTTCCCTTCCTAAATAGGCACTTCATTTAATAACACATAATACTTTAAACTGCACTCTCCAGCTTCAAAGAGTTTTGCAAGCGTTACTCTCCATTAAGCTGAGCAGCACTTGAGTTCATGCTTTATGGATGGGAACCCGTCAAGGTTAAACAATTTGCCTAAGGCTACAACTAGCTGTGCTTTGGACAAAGTATTTTGTCTTTTTTAATGGATAGGGAAAATACAACCAATAGAAAAATGTAGTTATTTAACAGCCGGGGTGATCAGTAAATTAGTCTGAATTCTTTCTGTGTGTTTTTAAGGCCATCTTTAGGGTTCTCCCTTGGCTGTCCTAGCTCCTCCTTGTCTCCAGATACCGCTTCACATTCCTCTCCTCCCCTCTCCCCGCCCTACCCCTCCTCCTCTTCTTCACTGTATTCTCTCCTGGGTCTAGGGTTCTCTAGCTGCCAGGAAGAACCCGCCATCTCCCCAGCCTGATGGTAACCCTTATCCCTGTCCCGCTGAGACCTACTTTCAGGTGAGAAGCATAATGCTGTTAACGGATTAAGAAGGTTTAAAATCAAGTTCCAGGGGTGAAGAAAACCACAGAATTAAGTTGTATATTTTCCTGACCTACCAATTTTAGTGGTGTGTGATTTAAAACATTTTACATGCAAATAAACATGGATATGTTATGGAGCAGAATGCAAAAACCAGGGCAGGTTAAAGTCTGAAATGCCACCAATGGCAGAGCACTTAGGATTTCTTTTTCCAGATTTTTCTTTCCCATTTAGGGGTACTGGGATTAGAAAAGTCTGAGAAGGACTGACATAGCACGGCACTTCCTCTGAGCTCCAGGGGGATGAACTATCAGAATTTATTTTCTAAGGGTTGGTGGAATCAGTCTTGTTATTTTATTGTTCCTTTGAGCAAAGGGCATTTTTTTCTGGAGAGTCTTAAAGGTAATGGAGGGAAGCTGGGTCATGCTTTCCTCTGAAGCTTGAAACGTCCGCCTGGCAGCAGCCTTACCAAACTAAGAGCAGAGGGGCCTCATTATTCAACAAATAAAAGCAATGGGCAGTGAAACCTATAGCACTTGAGACTATGATTAAAAAAGAAAAATCTGGCACGTGTTCAAAGATGAAATTTCTATCATATAATGATTTCACAGTGCATGTGTTGAAGACCTTTAAAGAGAACACACACATGTGAAGCAATGACTAAGCCACAGAAACTTGGATTTGGCTTTAACCTGTCCACAGCCAGGTGCACGTGCCCTTAAATCCCAAGGATATTTTAGCCCACCACGGCATGTGGAGAGAAGGTACAATACCTTGTAAGGAACATGCTTGTAGAATGCACTCATCATAGAAGAACAAAGAGCCCAGGTCACGGAGTCAAGACTCCCAGCTCCCCCTCCCACTAACTTTCCTAAGCCTCCCTTTTCGCAGCTATAATAGCAGAACAATAATACATTACATATCAAATATTTCTAGCTCTTCTTCTGAGCATATGTAGTACTTCCCTATTCCCTTTATATGTAGGAATGGCCAGGTGATTTGTTTTGGCCAACAAAATGTAATCGTGAGTGACATGTATAATTTCCTTGTGGGATCCTTGAGAAGTGACCATGATTCCTGTAATTTTCTTTCCTTCTATCATAGCAGCCTGAAACATTTCCAGTAGCGCTGTTCTGTTAGCACTGGTCCTAAAGTTAAGATGACCTAGGTTAAAGCCATGGTAATGTAATGGATAAATCCTTGATTTCTTTCTTTTTTCTTTGATTTTTAAAGTCATGGTAACTTGGAGGTTCTTGTCACTGAAGCGTTACCTAGTCTATCCTGACTAATACACTGCTTCATGGATCTGGGAAAAGATTACAAAGAGATATCTAATAGTAATATGCATGGCACATAGCAAGTGCTAAGTAAATGCTAGTTCTGTTCTCCTTTACTAAACTTTTCTGCTTTGTGATCCTTCCCAGCCCTTCCTTATCAGCCCTGAGTTATGTTACTCCTGACAGGTTTTTTTTTTTTTTTTTTTTTTTCGGTCTTTTTATGGCCATACCCATGGCATATGGAAGTTCCCAGGCTAGGGGTCTAATCAGAGCTTTAGCCACCAGTCTACACCACAGCCACAGCAACACAGGACCGAGGCCACATCTGCGACCTACACCACAGCTCACAGCAACGCCAGATCCTTAACTTACTGAGAGAGGCCAGGGATCGAACCTGAAACCTCATGGTTCCTAATTGGATTCATTTCCGCTGCACCATAACGGGAGCTCCCAGATAGTTCTTTTCATTTTGAGAAGAATGAAAATAAACTCTAAGACTTCTTAAAGTATTCCCTTATACCTTTTAAGAAGACAAGAGAGCCTCTGAGTGGAGCAGAGTTGGGAGTTCTGTGATGGGAAGACAACCACCTCTTCGCAATTTACAAAAGGGAAAGGAGTTAAGTGTCTTATCAAGGAAATCAGCCAGAAAGTAAAACAAATGAATCTCTGCAAATTTCCAACCACTGAGATAATAGTAACATGCTGAGGAGATCAGGAACTCCACCTCCCTCCAGGCCAGAGAGTCAATTAAAGGAGAGTTAGAACTGGATCCCATGAGTTCCTGATCTACTCAGTACCTGGTTTCCCAGCATTTCAGCTAGAATTAGGAAGGTGGCCAGACCTCAAACTTACAGCTTTTTCCTCACTGGCTTCTTAGGAGGCCTGTCTCTTCCTCCACCCAGTCTAGGCTGTAGTTTCATGGGTCTGGGAGGGGAAGCCAATGGGCCGGTGCTGCTGCTTTAGCCAAATCACTTAGGTGTAATCATTAGCGACCCATGTAATTAGGCCATCAACCTAATACCTTTTACCCACATTGGAGGGAAAAAGTTCCTATTTAAAATTACTCTAGGAAGTATTCAAAGAGTAAATCCTCATTGGGCACTCATTTGGGCTGTGGTTCTCTAAATTGTTGAAACTTTTGAATAGGAGAAGGAAGGAGGAAGGGAATATATGTGAGGCAGAGGTGAATAAGACCTCTACCTCTGAAGTTACTTCCAGAAATTAGAGGCAAACAAGACAGCTCTATTTCAGACCCTCCAGTGAGAAAAGAGACATGCAGAAAAATAGGAAAGGTGACAAAGGGAAACATTCATTCAAAAGATTCATATTAAGCATCTCTGGAGGGACAGTTACTGTGCTGGACAGTGGTGAGAAAACTGTCATGGTCCTGACTTCCTTAGGGCAACAGCTGCTACTGCTCTTCTGTGAGGGTTCATTACAGAACTTCAATATCCCTGCCCACCCCAACTACTAGTGGCCAAGAGTGCCCCCTAATCGCTGTGATAACCAAAGGTAGCCTTCCTGTTTCCAAAAGCCTCTAGGGGTAGGGCGGGGGGTGGGGGTACTGTGCTATTCCCAGCTGAGAACTACTGAACTTGAGTATGATAGTTGCTGAAGGTACTATACCAGAGAGCTCTCAAAGAGTCATAAAGGACCTCAGTGAGGGTAGAAGGAGCCAAAGTCAAGCCCACTCTGAGACCCCCTTCTTCCCTCTGAGATGGCACTTGCTATCTATATCTTGTCCTAACTCATGGACCTGATGGTCCAGAGGAGGCAGAACTAGATTTGAGGGGCTGGGTGCTCTCAAGAGACAATGAATTTAATTGGAGTTTGTGAAGTAAGTAGAATTATTTGAAGAAAGAAGAGGAAGCTATAAGGGTTGGGGATTGGTTAGAAACAACTCCTAGACCTCCCTGAATAGTAAATTCATTGGCCTAGTAGATGTTAACAGAGGCCCTTTAGAGCTGCCCACAGCCCCCCAGAAGGAGCTTAGCTGGCTAAAGGCACATCCTGTTGGAATTCATTTTGCACTGCCACCTTAGGGGTCTGGCACATACTTTAGCAACTCACAACCTGTCTCCTCATTTTTAGGTTCATTGATAAGAGAAAGGGAAATTAACATTTATTGAGTACCTATTACGGCCAGATAAAGTGCTAGAATGCTCCAGTGTGCTATATCACAGAGAGGCTGAGTGAGGTAGAAGCAGCACAAACTTAGAAGTTAGGCACGCCAGGGTTTGAATTCGAGGTCTTTCACTTACCAACTATGACCAGTTACTTAACCTCTGAACCTCAGGTTCCTCATATGGAAAATAGTGACAAAGAAAAGAACCCCCTTGCAGAGTTAATATGATATTTCATAAAATAAGACATATAAAGCATCTAACCACCACAAGAAGCACTCAGTACATAGTAACTATACTAGTATTTGGGCTTCCTAATGACATTGGTAAGAAGATATTCTCATGGTTGTAAAGAGGAAGGAGAAAGACCCAAAACAAGGTTAAGGCTAAAAATCTAGAAAAATAATAAAGTAAATCAGTGATTCTCATTCCAAGTTGCTAGCTTTTTACTCCAGGGCTTTTCTTCTGGACCTTTTGAAGGAAAATCCCAGCAATTACTGCAGCCCTGAAAGGGGGCCTGGGAAAGCCCAGCTCTAGAGCACAGCAGCCAATTATTGGGATGGGGGGATGGGGGCGTTCTGGTCAACCCTCAGGGGCAGGAGCCCTTTGGAAAGTGCACAGAGGAGTGCAACCTGCTGGTGAGGTGAAAGCTACCCCTTACTGAGACGGCTGACAAACCCAAACCTGGCCTGTTAGGAAGGAGGTGTGTTGGGGGCCTGAGGACTTGATAGCTTATACCTGCATACTTCAAAAAGCTGATACTTAGAAGGATTGGATTTGTTTTGTGTGGTCCTAGTGAGGAGAAACAGGGCCAGTGGATGGAGGTGACAGGAAAGCATATTCATCTCCATTCAGTAAATGGAACCATTAATTCACCAGAAATTTCTGAAAGGCTGAGACTGGGTTTTATTCCCTTGCGTGTCCACAGTGCCAGCACAGAGCCTTGCCCACATGGGACAGCAAGGAGCAGTCACTTCTGGGATTGTTACTGCCTGGTCTTGGGAAAAGCAGCCGATTTGGAGAAGCCAATGGTCTCTTTATTGGCCCATCTGCCTGAGGCCTCTGTTAGAAACAACTAGGTCAGGCAGCAGTGACACACAGGTCAGCCCGTCTTTTAAAGTCTAGCAATGGATTCATTTCTCCTACATTCAACACCTCACTTTGCAAACACTGAAAAAAAAAGAAAAACAAAAAGTTTCTATCCAGCTCAAAGTTTGTTTATGGAATACAGTGAACTAACTAACTATCCCTGGGATGATCTAGAAATTTTAAGCTAGATAAACACTGAGCCTGCTATGAAAGGTCATTCTAACTTCCTTTGACCCTCTCATAACTGTGGTCTTCAGCATTTTGATTTGTAGCAAGAAATCATCACTTCTTTCATCCTATCTAGATGGTCTACTGGTCTTGTTTCCTCTCACAAGTTTTAATGAGGAATAAAGCCTGTGCTGGACAACAACTCCAAGGCCAAAGTCTTCCTGACTGTTCCCTTAAATGTATATTTCGACAAGTCTGATACACAAAGTTGATCGATTTATAAAGGCTACTGAACCAGAAGATATAGAAACATCATCATCTCTCTAGCCTGAGCTCACTGAAGCGAATATGCCCAAATGTAGCATCTGCATAAAAGCCGCTGTCCTAACTGCCTGCCTGTGACTAAGGAAATGTAGATGAGGAATTACATATCTAGAATTGCCCTTTCTTCCTATTCCACGTTTTCACTTATCCATTAACTCATCTTCAAAATGTCTATCGAGTTACAACTATGTGACAAAAAGTGACAAGTGGTGCCTAACACAGCAACCACATTTACTGAGTGCTTCCTATGCGACAAGAATGTGTTAAGGCATCACATGCATTAACTTACATGACTGTCATAGAATCCTGTGAGGTAGGTTCTACTGTTTACCCCATTTGGCTCTAGGTAGCAGTTTAAGAGTGGAAAAGCTCATTGCCACCAGAAGACCTAGATCATTCAAAGTACCTACCTGAAATTCATTAATGAACCCCAGCTTTGGTTTACAGATAGTGGTTCCCAGGTTTTTCAGCATGATTTCCTTCGTAAATTTCAGGAAGAAAGAGAGAAAGGAAGAAAGGGAAGGAGGAAGAAAGGGAGGGAGGAAGGAAGAAACACATTTTGCAAATCCCCAGCAAGTTGGAAAAAAATACAAAATAACCGAAAGCTATTTTTAATTCAGTAACATTTTAAATTAATTTATATTTTATTGCCACAATAAATCCAGATTTTTTATGCAGAAGTACATATATTTTCAAAACATTATTAGTCAGTGTGCAAACAGTAGGCACTTGATATCTAAACACTGATCCCTTGACTCCCTGGAGTAACTCTACGAACCCTGGAAATTTATAGAATTGGGTGACTTTATCTTCTCTGAGCCTCAGTTTCCTTATCTCTAAAGTGGGGATAATAAGAGCTTTTTCAAAGAATCTCAGAAAGAATTGATGAGACCAACAAGAATTCGGAGGACTCTTATCCTAGAGACAAAAATGGCTACGAACACAATCTCTGACAAATACAGTTCCAATGTAGTTGGGGAGAATAGACACATACGAATGTATTAATAGGCAGGGCAACCCACTAAGCTAAACTATGCCTTCTGGAATCTAGTTCTAAAATATGATCTGATAATGCTTAAGACAGTGAGTGTGTGCAAAGGGGGCTCACTATAAACTTACACACACACACACACACACACACACACGGGAAATTCAACTCACTTAAAAGGGGTCAAATATGTTTTATTGCTGTTGGGGGAGGGCTGCTCTCTGTGGCTCAGACACAAAGTTACAGGGACCCATAGGCTGGCTGAGTTTAGATACATCCCTTCCGTGCTGCACTGAGAGTGAAGCCGGGGAACATGATCATATACACATCATGGTTACGAAAGATTTTTCGCTTGGTTTGGTTTGAAGCTGCAACTCGTATTTATTGAATGTCTACCACGGAAAGGAAGTTATACAATGGCCCTAATATTAATATTTAATGATATTTTATCCAAATATAATTTAAAGCACATGTACCATGCAAACTGAAACTTGCTGCTTAACTCAACCGGCTCAAACCCCCACATAATGTCACAATTTTACAGTTTTACAGCCTACATTCATCATATTTTCAGGATATAAATGACTCCAGGGGATAGAATTTTGGAATGATATTGGCTTAGGGACAGCAGAAATTACTCCAGTCTCTCCCTTCAGGTTGTTAGATTGAAAAAAAAAAAAAAAAAAAAAAAAAAAAAGCCATTGCATCACCTCAGGACTCCCAGTTCATGGACCTGAAAGGACACATCTTGACAACTTAATGCCTCTCTTCCTCTCTCCCCACCAGGAAAGCTCCAGAGCCCATGAGCCAGAGGGTGGGGGGGTGTTCAGATTAATAATTAAAAGGGCTAACATTTACTGACTATTGCTATGAGGCAGGCACTGTGCTGAGGAATTACACGAATTATCACTCTTAATCCTCACAACAAACTTTAAGAGGATGGTGCTGTTTTTATCTGTCATGCAGATGAAGAAATTAAACTTTCCAGGATCACACCACTGGCAAATGAGAGGGTGGGGACTTGATCTCAAGCAGCTGCCCCCAGGACGTGGGCTGTAACCGCTCCTCTCTACTGCCTTACCACTCCCCTCTCAACCTGGTTTTCTGAGCTGCCTTCTTGCCCTAGTTGACATCCATATTTTACATATTGCCAAGACAATGGGGACCCTCTACATTGAGAGGTAACAGAATGAGAAGGAACAAAGCCATTGGTTGTGGCTTTATATGTGGCATCTGGTGACATGCTGGCAGGGAAAGGACAAGAGGCATGTAGACAAGTGTGAAATGGCCATCCTTAAAGAAATTATCAGAGCATGGAACTTAAAATCAGAAGCATCCTTAGAGATCAAGTTGTCTGACCCCTGCATTTTAAAGTGAGGAAATAGAGGATCAAACAGTTGCCAACAATCACAGAGCTGGTGTGGCATTCAAAACTTCTCTCTCTCGGGAGTTCCTGCTGTGGCTCAGTGGGTTAAGAACCCTACTAGTATTCATGAGGATGTGGGTTCTATCCCTAGTCTTGCTCATTGGGTTAAGGATCCAGTGATGCTGCAAGCTGCAGTGTAGGTCACAGACGAGGCTTGGATCTGGCATTTCTGTGGCTGTGGCATGGGCTGGAGCTTCAGCTCTGATTTGACCCCTGACCTGAGAATTTCCATATGCCACAGGTGTGGGCATTTAAAGAAAGAAAAAAAAAAGCTCCTCTCTCCATCTCCCTTCCCCTCCCTCCTCCTTCTCTCATTATTTTTGATTGAGTACAAAAGGATATACAGTGAAACATTTTCCCTCACATTGCTCTTCCCAACTCCAGCCAGCCTACTCCCCTGCCCAAAGGTAAATTCTAGTAACAGATATATTGTACCCACCTAGAGATAGTCTATCCAGTCAAAACTATGCTTTCTCTCTCTCTTTTTTTTTAAACAAAAAACAACAGCATCCTATACACTGGAAAAATCTTGCTTTTTTTTTTTTTTTTTAACCTAACTGTATAGGTCAGAGATTTCTCCATGATCAGAACATATAGAGCTGCCTCATTCTTTTGTTTTTCAATTTTTTTAACAGCTTTATTAAAGTATAACTTACATAATATAAAATTCATGCATTTTAAATTGTCAGTGTGATGGGTTTTAGAAAATCTATATAGTTGTGCAATTATTACCAAAATCCAATTTTAGAATAATTTTATCACCCCCAAAAGTTCCATTATGCTCATTTGCAGTCACTCACAGCTTCCACCTCCAGCCTCGGGCAACCACTAACCTACTTTCTGCCTGTACAGTTTTGTGCTTTTCAGAATTTCATGTAAATGAAATCATGCAATATGTATTATATATTTTGGCTCTTTAAATAATATAGTATCTGGCTTCTTTCACTTAGCATCGTGTTTCTGAGCGTCATCCACACCGTTGCATGTAACCGTATTTCCCTTCTACTGCTGAATAGTATTCCATTGTCTAGATACACCACCTTTTGTTTATCCACTCACCAACTGATGGACTTTTGAATTGCTTCCAGTTTGGGGCTATGGCAAATAATGCTGTTGTGAACTTCTGTGTACAGGTCTTCCTGTGGACATTTGATTATATTTTGGGGGTAGTTTCCCAGAAGTAGAATCGCTGGTTTGCATGGCAAGTAAATATTTAACCATTTAAGGAACTGCCGAACTATTTTCCCAAGTGATAGTGCCCTTTTACAGTCCCGCCAGCAGTGTATCAGAGAACTAATTTCTCCAAATCTTCAACAACATTTGGGGGTTTCAGTCTTGTTGGTTTTAGACAGTTTACTACATGTGTGTCTCACTGTGATTTTAGTTTGCATTTTCTTAATCTATTGGTCTTGTGTTTTTTCATGTGCTTATTTGCTATTTGTATATCTTCTTTGGTTAATTATGTATTAAGACTTTTTGCCCAGTTTTTTAAATTTGGTTGTTTCGTTATTGAGTTGTTGAGTTCTTTATATATTCTGAAAACAAGATCTTGATCAGATCTGTTTTGTGAATATCTTCTCCTAGTTTATGACTCGTTTTCTTCATTTTTATAATTGGGTCCTTCTTTTGAAGAGAAAAATTTTTTAATTTTGGTGAAATCTGGTTTATCATTTTTTTATTTATTGTTTGCGCATTTCATGTCATAACTAAGAAATCATTGACTAACCTAACATTACAAAGATTTTATCCTATGTTTCCTTTTAGAAATTTTATCATTCTACCTTTTACATTTAGGTCTATGATCTATTCCAAGTTAATTTATATGCATAGCAAAGAGCCTAAGTTCATTGTTTCTTTTGCATACGGATATTCAATAGTTCCAGTGCATTTGTTTCAAAGGCTTTCCTCTCTCATTTCATTACCTTAGCACCTTTGTCAAAAGCAGTTGCACCTATACTTAGTGCCCATTTTTGGACTCTATTCCTTCATTCTTTTTTTAGGGCTGTATGATGTCTCATTGTTTAGATGTACTGTACTTAATTTAACCAATCCCTCTCCTATCGATGGACAATTAAGCTATACCCAGTCTCCTTTTTTCCTTATCTTGCATTGTAGATATGTCTTTTTACATCTTATGGGTATATCTGTAGGATAAATTCCAAGAAGGGTCCTTTTGCGTTTTGACAGTTATTCACAAATTTCTCTCTATAGTAAAATCTTACTAATTCACTCTTCCACAGGCAATGTATGGCAGTACTCTCCAGATCCCTAGAAACAAACATGCTAACAAATATTTCATGTTTCCTTTCATCAAGTACCTAACAAATGGTATCTATAATTTTAATTTACATTTTCTTATAGAGAAGTAGAATGACTATCTTTTACTTTTTACGTGCTTAAGAACCAACTATATTTTATGTGAAACATGTGTTTCATGTCATTTTCCCATTTTCTGGTCATATTACATTCTTTGTGATACATGTTAAAAATGTCTTCCGCAATTTTTTGTTTGCCTTTTGACCTTGTTTATTGAGTTTGGGCCCTGTAGAAGCTTTTCTATCTTAATGTATAATTAATGGTGAGGCTTCTTGATAAAACTAGCAAGACTTTTCCCACTCTGAGATTCAAAAAAATAAATCTTCCATTTTCCTATTATTTTTATATTTTTAACACTGAAATCTTTGGTCTGGAATTTATTTTAACTTAAAAAATAAAGAAGAGATATAAGTTTGTGTTTTTTCCCAAATAGCTACCTAGTTATGTCAATATCATTAGTTACATAATCCAACCAGCCCCTCTGATACACCATGCTATTTTTGTCATATACTAAATTTCCACATGCTTGTGGGTTCCCTGACTTGCCTTCTATTCATGTGTCAATGAGCACACTCAAGACTCTTTGACTCCAAGTTTAGCCTTCTCTCTTGTGTCACTTACATCTCAAAACAACACTTTATGAATTTCCTGCAATAACACCCAAGTCCTCTCTCAACTTCTCCCCATTGCCGTGACCTAACAAATCCAAATTCAGAAAAACAGAATTATGATCATAAATCTGTTAGGAAGTATAGGGGACTGAGAATCAGATATATTCTTGAGTCAAATAACCAATTTGGGGCTAATCCATGGTTTCCTTCCATAAGAGCTAATGTTTGTGGATGGTCTGTGTGTTTATACACATGTGTGTAAGGCACATGTGTGTAAGGCACATGTGTGATGTACAGAAGAGATAACTGTATTAAATAAGCCAACTCCCCCTCCCCCCCAAATCCACATTGGTTGAAGATCAAATACATTTGGTACTTTATGTCCTAATCATTCTGGGATAAGATCTGCTCACAGCTCAATGTCCTTCCTGGATGCAAGAACTAAATACGTGATACTGAAATTTCTCTCCTAGGAGGCTCAGAAAGAACACACGTGTAAAGAGTGGGATGTCTGAACACTTAGTGGTTGTGAAGACACAGCAAAGTGATGTAGTATTGGGCTGCACCTTCCTTTCCAAAAACAAGGCTCTCCAGTCCTTCTCCAACATCCTCATTCAGACTCTGGGCCCAGGCTGCAGCCAGGAGACAAGAACTCTCTGTCCCTGGGGACCTAGACAGAGCCAGAGATGGGGGAACTGTGCTGAGACATGACTGCAGGGGGCAGGAGGCTGCGGACAATGTCGGAGGAGACCCACTCCGTACTGGCTATCTCCTGAGTGTCAAGAAAGATGATTCTGGGAATAGTTCCTCCTTGCCCAACTCTCTGAAACAATCCAGTAGGAGTCAGGATTTTGGATATGCCTAGAAGTAACCTTGTAGAACATTTTGCATGTTCTTCACCCTATGAATTCAAGTTCTAGTAGTTCAGGACCCCATCTTGATGGATTAAGTATGGTGCTCCTTAGCACCTTAGAAGTTTTCAGTATATACCTTTTTAAAGGATAATGCTGAAGGTCCCCTTTGTACATTTTTTAACTGACAAAGCTAACAGGAGTGGAGGTGAGGGGAAAGATGGTGGGGACGAAAACTGCCTGAATTAGAAAAACAGCGAGAGACAAGTAGTGGCTTTGTAGTGGGTGTTCTGTAGTGACAACGCCAAGTTCTTTCTCTCTCTGCACTTCCCATGGAAGAAGGCCAGAAGACCTCGATTAAGGGGGAGAAGCCACCATCTCCATCCAGGCAGGGGAGTTTTGTCCAGGCTGAAGCAATCCAGAGGCTATTCCGGTCCTCTCCCGGGTTCTCTTCCGGCCCTGCTTCCTTTCCCCACCCCTCCGACAATAGCCCCCTCTTGATTTCTGTTCTAAGCGAGAACGGTGAGTCCCCGGTGCAAAGGAAGTTCTAAGGATTCTTTCAAACTGGGAAGAGTGAGGGGTGTGTGCTGGCATCTGCTCCTTGGCAGCCATGCTGGAGACACGGGGTCCCCCTCCCTTCTCCCAGAGGCAGGTAGCAGGGTTTCTTGTTCCCCTTCTTTGGCATTCAAAGGAAGAAACTGGTAGAGTACCTCTTTTTCCCAGAAAAATTGGGAGATACTCTAATTTGTACTGCTGCTTTTAAATATTTTTTTCCAAACTGCTGAAAAAGCCGAATACCTTTTTGGAATAATGTTCCCAAAATACCTGTCATTCCCCCCACTCAGCCTTCTTTACCCTGAGCCAGTAGCCTGTGGATAGGCAGTGCCTTCATTAGACTGCGAAAGGCCTAGGAATCCACTCCAGGTGATTCTGATGTTTGGTTCTCAGAACCCACTTGAAAAATAATGCCCCAGACCTTTACTCTCTGAGATTATTAAGGTCCCTTGGTGTGGCATTATCTTGCTGGGTGAAAAAACAAAAATCATGCCTAATATTGCTCAGAGCTGAATAGATTTGTCTAGTAATACCACTCTCCAAGAGGGAGTTATGTTGTCTTGAACAAGGTCAAAGTTTAAAAAGGGGCTTTGTAACTCCTTGGAACAGGGACCCACATTCTGAAATCAGTCTGTAGACACAACAGGTGAAAACCCTAAGGCAGTGCTGCTCACATCTGAGTGTGCATCCGAATCACATGGAGATCATGTTCAAATGCTGGTTCTGATTCAGAGGAGCTGAGGTTCTGCTTTTCTAACAAACTCCCAGGTGATGCCAGGCTGTTGTTTCCTAGACTCCATTTGAGTAACACTGCCTAAAGGGATACTTAATTCGACAAAAAAAAATTATTACCTGCTTTGTCCTTAATGAGAAACCTGAAAAACAAGCAACACCAATCCAGTGACCTTGAGCAAATCTCTTACTTTCTCTAGCTTATCTGTTAAATGAGCTGGTTCCTCATCTCTACAATGGGGAGAATAAAGCCCTACTTCTTGGAAGGGGAGGGCTAAGTGAAATGATGTATGTAAAGTGCTTGGCAGGCCCCAAACTTGGAAATGACTCCTCCGTAAATATTGCAGGGGCAGTGGGTGCTCCTGTGGTTATCTCATTCTCCGTTAATAGCAGTGGCTGTCACAGAATGAGGTCAAAGTGAGGCCATAGCAGATCACAGGAAAATAGGAGAAAGGGTGAGAATGGCTTCTGTGTGCCCTGGTTCTTGGCACTAAAGAGATTTGTTTTATCAACACGAACAGAGAGGTTTTTTCAGTTCCTACCACGAATAACAGAAACCTAGGACCTCAATGTTGTAATTATTTTTATACTTATATTGACCACTTTAAATTTGCCAAATAAGTGCATAACTGCCTCAGTCCAGTATTTGTTCATTTTGGCCATCTCCACTGCCTAATTATATAAAGGAAAGGGTAGTGTGAGCCACAAGGATATCGCATTTCCCTCCCTGAATTCACTCCTTGGTGTTTGTGTAAACTCAGCCCAAGTGGCATCCCTTTAACTTGGATTTACAGCCCTGCCTATAAAAAACCAGAGAGCACTGAGCATTTCCTACAAGGCTAAATCCTGACTCACAAGGAAAAACAAATGACCACTCTCTCTCTCGCCAAAAATAATGTGCTAACCCATCATCTGCCCAGAAAACAAATGGAAAATAAAATGCAACCAACAGCCTTTTCTGTGTCTGTATCTGATAAATGTTTATCTCCCAGGAGCAAGTGAGTGGGGTCCTTGCCAAGATGATACATTAATGTGCATGTAGCAGCTGCACATGGGTAATGGTGGGAACAAGCCGTAATTCCAGACAGTTCAGAGGGGGAACAAACATGTCAAGTTGGCAGTCTGGCATTGTCCAGATCCCCTAAAAGTATGACTAATTGTTTCACTTATTAATTGCTATATTTGGTATTATATAAAGATAGCCTATTTCACTCTACAGCCCACATATTTATTGTCATCTCTTCGACAGATATTTTTTGGACGTCCATTATATGCCATGTGCTACTCTAGGCCTGAGGCATACAGCAGTGAACAAAGGCCCTGTCCTCACGATGCTTACATTGTAATGAATTTGTATATTATACCTAACTTCTGATGAGGACATGGCCTACAGTCATACCACCCTGAACACGCCCAATCTCCTCTGATGAAGATATGTTTTTATTCTTTTATCTAGATGTCACGGTTTTATCTAAATGTATTTGATATTTTGAATAGTTAAAAAAAAAAAAAAAAAAGACCAGCCATCATTACACCGTTTCTGAGAGCATACATCAAAATAGTTGTTGTCTCTCTGGAGTTCCTGTTTGTTGTAGCACAGCAGAAACGAATCTGACTGGGAACCATGAGGTTGTGGGTTCGATTCCTGGCCTTGCTCAGGAGGCTAAAGATCCAGTGCTGCCGTGAGCTGTGGTGTAGGTCACAGATGCGGCTCAGATCTGGCGTTGCTGTGGCTATGGCGTAGGCTGGCAGCTGTAGTTCCGATTGGACCCCTAGGCTGAGAACCTTCATGTGCCGCGGGCGCAGCCCTAAAAAAAAAACAACAAAAAAACTTGTCTATTTCTGTCAGGCGGAGACCTGTGTACACTGCTGCTCTATTTATTAGCCAAATAAACATGTGAGAAAAAACTGAGCAATTTAGGTAGAAACAAAATCAAGGAAAGCAGAACTTTTTCTATAAGTTGTATATTCTTCTTATGATTAAAGCAGATTTAACTTGACTTCTGAGTGCTGGTTTTTCAAACTGCAGTATCAATCTTTTGGCTTTCTATGTCAGTATTAACTTAAGGACAAGGATCTAACATCTAAAACAGGCTCAGCACAACCCACACTGTAAAAAGGTAAAAACAAAGCCAAAAAACTTATGAGACTGTGTCTATAAATAGTTTTAAAAATGAATAGAAAAGAGTAATATCTACATTTTCCTTGATTAAAGAAAGAATGCATACTTACTATAAGACCCAAGTATTATAAAATGCATAAATCAAATAATGGTATTCATACAGAATTATAGTATTTATAAATCTAAGTAATTGCTCTTTTATGATTTACATATGGTTATAAAACATTGATCTCATCATATTGGTTGCATATTCCTTACTCCATAATACAAACAGCTTCTAGAATAACAATTTCTGTGTTCAAAACTAATTTCTAGAAAGAACATTCAATGCTAGATAGAAATTACGCTTAAAAGTATAGTTCTTAAAACATACATTTTAATGTCAGTGCAGTCCTGAAGAAGACAGAGCAAGACAGTGACCACTCGTTTTAGAGAATCATCGGTTGTCAGCATCAGAATCTCTTAGATCATCTAGAGCAGTGGGCAGGGGAGAAGATGAGTATAAACACGCCCCAGGTGAATTCTGACACACACACACACACACACACACCCCACTTTGAGAGTCACTGATTTGGTCCAATCTCATCATTTTACCAAGAAAACTGAGGTTCAAGCAAGTGAAGAAACCTGTCAGGTCACATGTATAGGGGACAGTAGAGGTTGGACAGAAGAGAGCAGAAGTGTTCTGACTCTCAGTCTGGTCTTTGTTCTCCTGTTCTGAGCCACCTTAGAAGATACTTTTTGCACATTAGGGTAGAACAACCCAGTTGCAATTTGCTCTCCAAAGGTTCAGTTGTCTGAACAAGTCTCTCTTGTATCAGAGCCTCTTCTTCTAAGAAAAGAATCTCAAAGATTTGGGTTATTGGTGGTAGGTATTTGGTTGTTGTTGTGGTTGTATCTTTTGCTTTTAGAAAGTGGAGAGGGAAGTTTAATTAAAGACCTAAGTTAAAGTATCATTATTACTTTACAGACTAACTGGCATGTAGGTTTTACATTTCAGAGCAAGAGGAAAAACAGCAGTTGGATCAAATACGCGCGCGCGCACGCGCACACACAGACACACAGACACACACACACACACACACTGGTGATAGGTGTATTCTATTTATTGGGGATAAAGTAAAGTGGCTCACTGCTAAAGTATTTGAGGAGAGGGATTTCTGAGTGTGCTTAGCCCTCACTGTGGGGGGAACATGTCACTTCAAGTCCTTCTCTCTCTGGCTGAGTCATGGAACTGCCAAGGTCTCCAAAAAAAAAAAAAAAAAAAAAAAAATTCTCTAGCCCTTCACCGCCAGGGAAAAGGTCACCAACAGCACAGAGCTTGGGAACTTGGGGAAGTGGGTGAAAGGGACAACGCAACATCTACGACATCATGTAGTCTCTTCAAACATTCATCTAAGTTGAAGAATTTTATCCCAAGACAAACTGTCCCCTCTATTGAACAGCTGGCATCTTAATCAGGATAAATCTGTCATTAAGGGAGGTGAGCATCAAAACATTAAACTCTGCTTTCCTTTGTTTTTCAAGAATTTGGGGTTCAGGCTAGCTTCACTCAATGTGTGGCCAACTACAAAGCTATGAGGAATAATTTTTGTTCTGACAGACTCTTGATATGGTATTGATCAAGGATAATGACACAAATTACCTACATTCAAAAGAGACGGTACTCTTAAGTATTAATATAAGACTTAAATAATTACAACCGACATTGGTTGACTCCTACTACTTGCCCTGCTTTGTGTTAATCAAGTTACATAACTAATCTTCTTTAATCCTCACAACAACTCTATTACGTTGATGCAATTTGACATTAGGGGAAACTGAGGTTTAGAGAGATTAATTACCTGGCTGAAGTGTCACATGGTAAGACGACAAAGTTGGAATTGAAACCTAGACTTGTATAACAACAAAGCCTGTACTTTTGATGCTCTGTTTGCTCTCATTTGGTTCACATCCCAGCACACAGACCTACAGGACACATCCTAACATAATTTAACATTTATGCGGCAAATTTGTAATTTAGTTATAGGTACTGTTTTGGTATAAATTAATTAATGCAACTTCTGTGTGTCAAATTCTGGCTCATTCCAAGCTGGAGTTCCCCTAATGATATCACAAAAGAGCCTGTGATGACCCCAAAGAAGAATCACACACTGGAAGTTTCCACAAATGCCAACTCATTCCTTGGAGCTGAGTGAAGACAGATTGGTAGATTGGTAGCAACTGGGCTAAATTAGTCAATGGCTTTTTTCTTTAGGGAGCTGAATTTTTCCCCCCAGTATCCAACAAATATTCTCATATATATATATATATCAGACAGGCTTGAGGAGGGGCTGGGTTCTGTGCCATCGGCATACCCATTCTCACCTTACTTGTCTTTGGTCAGTGTGACTTTGCTGTCTTTTTTTATCATATTGTGTTGCAGCTGACGTTTTTATTCAATAAACCTAGTAAGAAAATGTTCTGTGATGTTGTTCTAACGGGGCATAAAATTAAATACATTATCCAGGGAAAAATGAAACTGAAAGAAGCAAGTAAAAATCACAGCCCTGAGTTTCGACGGGGGGTCACATTTGCTGATAAAAGACGCAAAATGCCCAAGCCAATCAGTCCTGGCTATGTTTTGACCAAGATCCATGAAATGGAGTGGCTAGCCTAGGTGGTAGGGGGCTGGAAATCACTTTTAACTGTTATTAGCATAATTTTGCCTCTTCAAGCAGGCAAGCGCTAATCACGTTTCTTTTCCGTTGCTCATTTCATAGTGCTCCTGAGAAAAGTCTCTTGGAAAAGGGAGAAGAAAAAAGAAGTCTAGCTAACGGAACAAAACCCACATAACAGTCCAGTTCTGTCATATTTTCTTATTCTTATTAAGATGATGGCTTAGTTTTTGAATAAAGATTAATTCCTTGATTGTGGTTAATGCACAGTCTGGCCAAATTATAAATGAGAGACCAGCTATTTTTATCACACTCTTCACATCCCAGATGACTTCAATCAGCAAATTTCATAGAAATGAATATAAAAAAAACCCTCTGCCCGTCCTTTGTCTTTCACCCATTCGACACCTCTCTGAGCTGAATGATTAATATTAGTAAATACACACAGGCTTTCCAAGCAACCTTGCTGGCCTGTTTTTGACAATGTGATCATGGCTCCCTGGCAGCTTATCATGACGAGTTCTTCACCACATTATCCTGACAAATTTAATTGAAGCAAGTTAGACTTGTAAAAACCAGTTTCTGTAAAAGCTTGACTAGGTTGCTGTGTTCTATTTGGTGCTTGAAAAACCAGGCACGGGTAAATATTTTTCAACACCCAGCCTGGTTTTTTCACTCCTATTGACACAAGTGATCAATCTCAATCTTCCTATTCCAGTCGCATGTTGTTTTCAAAACTAAAGCTACATGTCCCCAAATCGTTGCCTTCTTTTGTGTGGCAGATGACATCCCCCACTGACAGTAGATAATAAATTTATACTCAACCCCCATGTGGAACCTGAACACATCAGTACCCCCCCCATGCAGCACATATCAAAAGGACATTCCCTTCTTTTTTTCCTCCTACTTCAATGGACCACGTTAAGATGCAGAACAACAATAATAAATTAACATTTCTCTTTTGAGGGATGCTGAATGAAAAGAACAAGACAAGGTGCCTCAATCTAGACAATGGGTAACAAAAACCCCAGAGCAAACCACAATTCTTAGCAGACACCCTGATAAGGTTCCTAGGACGCAATAGTAAGGAAGAGTGAATTCTCCAGTGAGACATTCCAGTGGCTCCTGGTTAACCTGGCCACCTTATCTGTGCCAAAATTCAGATTTAAGACTTTGTCCTCCTTAGCCCCAAGGCAAGTCTATGTTCAGTTCAGCCAGCCTCAGCTCTGCAAAACATCAGAATTCTCCCCCCACCTTTAAAAAAAAAAAAAGGATAAGTTTAAATTCTGGGCCATCCTTCAGTCGTACCCTTTGGTTAAGGATTCTACCCAGGAAGGCATTTTTCTATCAAAAGTGCCCACAGCAATATGCATCCCAGGGACATTGAAATGGAAGTAGAAACAATTGCATGGGTAACTTACCAGCTCCTGAGTCTGAATGGCTGCAGCAGCCCCCGTGCTTTACCTGATCCCTTGCCTCTCTGTCTCTCTCCCTTTCTCTCTCCCTCTTTCTCTTGTGTACAGATTGCAGGGAACTTAAAGAACTCGCAGGGACAGTGTTTCGAATGACTTAAGAAAGAGAACAGGAACAATACTTCGTTCTCTTTTTCTCAGATGAGTACCTTCGGGAAGAAGGAAGGAAGGGAGGGGAGAGGGAGGAAGTCAACAACCCTTTGCTTTCCTGAAAAAAAATAAGGAAACAGAAGATAGACATCTCATTTTCTCTTAAACAAAATGTTGGAAGGGGCAAAAAAAAAAAAAAAAAAAAAAAAACTTTGAAAAAGGAATTCCTCAAATATGCTCTCTGCCCTGGGAGCTTTAAAGAGATGAAAAGCCTTACTGGCCTAGCCTGTCCAAACAAACGGTGTTCCAGAAAAGCAGCTCTCCTGAGCTTGCAGCCTCTGGTATCTAGTTTGCAGAACTGACATAGCCAAAGGGGAACAAATCATGTCATGTCAACCTGAGCAAAGGAAGGTTTGGTCTGTTGTGCTGAGGCAAACCGGCATCCCGTGAGGCTGGGCAGTGCACAGGTCAGCCAGGACACCTGGCTCTTCCTAGGCTCTTTGAAACACTAGTGCTGCTGCAAGGCTTCAGCTGGACTCGAGAGCCTTACAGTTCTTCCTGGATCAAATAGCAGATTTATTTGTTTATGGTCACTGAGCTTTATGCAATGGACCAAGTGAAGCTGTTATCTTTGTTGATGGATGAAAAAGCAAGCAAGCAAGTAACTTGCCACACTGCTGCTAGACATAGTTATCTAAGAACTATTGTTTATATTGTCCTATCCTTTACACATTCTTAATGCTTCTTGGATTTAGTCACCTCTGGAAAAAACTGGAAGGTGATTTCTAGTTTGTTTTCAAAATATGGACCAGGTCTTAGATAAGTCAGCTACAGTTTTTGAAAAGGGATGGGGAGGCTGAATAGAAGGAGAGAGAAAATTGTGGGAATATCCTTTACCAAGTTAGGGGTCCTAGAAGTTGTGTGGGCAGGTGTGAGCTCTGTTTAGGGTTTGTCGTATTAGAGGTAAACATGGTTTAAAATTCTCTGATTTGTGTTGGGTGTCTTATGCTCCTCTTTCATCTGGTTAAGACAATTTTTCACCAAGAACAGGAACCAGCAGTTTTGCAGATCTTTGTGGTAGCAAAAGAAAAACAGCTTTAAGTGCTTCCTTATTTCACCCAATTGTGAAAAAATGGGGTGGAGAGTTACACCTGAACACAAGGAGCAATTCAAGTGAATTCAGGGAAAGGATTCTGATTCAGTCTCTCTGTAAGACTTTTATTGGATCCTGTGGGCTATAAGATCATTCATTTATACAGTTTTCTTCCCCCATTAATTATCTATCAATCTATCTCTATCAGAAGGTGTGTGTGTGTGTCAAAGAGAACATATTACTCAGTAAGTTTGTACGAGCCAGTTCAGAGTCTTCTTCTTTGCATGCCCATGCCACCAATACTGGCACAACACACGGCACTGGATCCCTGGCATGGGGGACCCAACCCCATCTACAGATGGGATCACCGACACCCAGAGAAGAGTCTCCACCCTTTGCCCAAGGTCACACACATCAGTGACTGAAACCCAAAGGCTCATAGCTCTAGTGCTCTTTGCCCTCTGCTGGCCTTCCTCTACATCCTGCCTTTGTAGAAATGGGAAGGAACACGAAAATGAAAATCTAAGAAAGCAAGAGAAGAGCATGAGGAACGGGGTGGGGGAGGGGTGGGAATGGAGGCTTGGGAAGCAGCAGCAATTCTGGGGGCAAACCTGTGAGTGATCATGAGGATCAGGAGGCGAGCTGCTGAAATGAACAATAACAAGTGGGAGCAGGTGGGCGGGAGGGGAGGGCGAGGGAGGAGAAGGAGGGAAAGGCTGGGCTGGGCTTCAGAGGCCCCAGGCAGCAGAGGCAGTGAGGGGACTCAAAGAACAAAGCAGCTCAGGATGCAAATGTCTCTGATCAGCTGGGGAAGCAAGGACAGCAGCACGCAGCCCTTCCCATATTTGCACACCTCATGCAGCCTCAGGGCAAGGCCAGGGCTGAGCCCCAGGAGCCCCGTCAGAATCCAAAGGATTTCCCTTTCAAGTCTGCAGAATGTGGGGGCCGTCACGTTGAGGCGTGTTGTTTTCTCCAAGGCGGCCGACCCGCCCAAAGACAGCCTGGATGGGGACATGTGCCCTCCGAGCTGGATGGCTTTGATGTCACGCAGCCAGTTGGGAGCTGGTGGCGACATCACCTCTGGAAAAGCTGGAAGGCGATCTCCAGGTTTTCAAAATACTGGCAAGCCGCACAGGTCTTAGGTTAAGTCCGTCACAGTTTTTCAACAGGGATTCTCAGCCCTGCCTGTGCCAAGCTCTTCCATCCACACAGCTCACTGTAACCCTCCTGGCAGGCTCACAGAACAGGCTTCTCCCTCTTTCCCTGCTCTGCCAAGCATATGGAAAGGATCCTCTAAAACTTGTAAAACTACCCACTGGGTGTCTAGAAGCTGAAATTCCAAAGTCCTTCCCATCAGGTTTCACAGGAGAGAGGTCTCACCAGGTGACTCGGGCTGGTGAGGCTTCCTCTCCAGCCATCTCATGAGTGATTCTGATTCTGACGGATGATGAATGGATGTTTGTACTGCAGACAACTGAGGAAAGGCATGTGTAAAAGGGGATGAGCAGGTGAGCTCCACATTGCATTGGATATTATAGAGATCATTTCATTAGAGAGAGAGGGCTGCAAGCTCAGGGCACAAGGAGAAAAACCAAGGTTAAAATTCGATGAGACAAGAGCAGTGACCCAAGACTCAGACCCAGCACTGCAGAAACATGAGCTCTACTCAAAATGTCTTCCCATTTCTGAAGCATCTCCTGCTTCTGATTATCCAGAACCCTAGGGCTATCTGTTTACCTACTGACTGATTTAACCCTTGGCCATGGAGGGTGGGGAAGTGAAGAATGGATTGAAATATAACCTATGTTCAGAACAGTGCACAAACAAATAAGTGTAGACGTCAGTGGACTTTTACAAAATGAACACAACTGAATAACAGACACAGAACAGGAGTCCCCCCCCACCCCAGTGGCCCTCCAGCCTCTACCTCAAGCGTCACAGGTTCCTAAATTCTCACAGCTGACACAGATGCATATCACGTCATTTACATAACAAATGGCACTGCAATCTATTTGTGAGATTTGCCCCTACTGTTGAGTGTAGTTGTGGCTCAGTCACTGTCATTGCTGGAGAGTGTTTCATTCTGTGACTGTACCACAATTTATACATCTACTCTACTGAAGACGATGTTTGTGTTGTTTCTATTTCAGGGCCATTACCAATGGGCTGCCAGGAATATTCTCGTCCCTGCCAGATGTAATGTCTTTTTAAAGCCTGGTGCAAGACTCATTTCTCTCCAGGAGGATTGTCCACTCCAGTGATTCACAACCTTTTGTTTGGTTTCTTGGCACCCACTTCCTCTCACATGGGACGCATGGCATACATTTTTTTTTCTTTAATTCAAATGGATTCAGTTTGAGGACATGGTGATGCCTTTGGAGATACTGGCAGAGTTCCCGAGGAGCTTCGGAATAGGTTGGTAGACATAGCTCTCACTTCCTGCTGCAACCAGGAGATGCTAATTCCTGCCACTCTGAGTCACGCTCCATTGCCTCCCCATGTCCCTTCCAGATTCTGTGGAAATTGGGACTCCCCTTCCTCGTGTGGGCTCCTCACAGACAGGCGACGTTTCATTATACGAATGTGCAGAAGAGATGGCCAAGTTCTGGGCCCAAAACTGCTTTGAAACTTCCTTTGTTTCTTTGATTTATTCTCTTCATCTTGCCAAGCCCTAAGATCCTCCAACTCCCAACTCCCCAAATGTGAGAACATTCATTTCTTTCTTTCTTTTTTAGTTTTTTTTTTCTAAGCATGAAAAGATGACATGAAGGATTACAAACAAGTTACTAAAGAAAGTCTATTTTATGCATCTAGTTTCCTCATTCGACAAGTGGAGATAATAACACCTATTTTTTGTAGTCTTAGGAATAAAGAAGAGCTAAAATCTTTCACACACCATGTGCAAGGCACTGTTCTAAAGACTCTACGTATCACAACTTATTTAATCAGCACAACAGCCCTATGAAGTAGGTGCTATTATTGCCTTTTATCCTCCCTTTTTTTTTTTTTTTTCTCTTTTTAGAGCTACATCCATGGCATATGGAGGTTCCCAGACTAGGGGTCGAATTGGAGCTGTAGCCGCCGGCCTACACCACAGTCAGAGTAACACGTATCTGAGCTGCATCTGCAACCTACACCACAGCTCACTGCAATGCTGAATCCTTAATCCACTGAGGGTGCCCAGGGATTGAACCTGTGTCCTTATGAATACTAGTCAGGTTTGTTTCCACTGAGCCATGACGGGAACTCCCTCCTCTTTTTTACTAGATGAGGAAACTGAGGCAGGGAGATGTTACACTACTTCCCAGTGTCACACAATTAGTAAGATTTCAAGCCCAGGGGATTCTGGGTCAGAGCCTTATTTCAACCACGAAGCTAATTTACCCTGCCCTCTGAATAAACACTGCTTGTCACATAGTAAAAACTGGTCCCTAGAATTGGAGAACATGTTTTATAATAAAAACAGTAAAAACGTATAGCACAGAGGCTCTTTCAGTAACCATTTAGTGAGCATGTCTTATGGACCAGAAGGCCCCATGCTAGGTGTGGGTGATGCAATTATGAATTTTACTTCCTGGTAGAGAAGAGTCACTTTCAATCAAACAAATCATGCTTGGATGTTTAAACAATTACAATTTCAGCCACTACTCTGAAGAGGAAATCTAGCAGTTAGGAGAGCTTGTACTCAGGTACCAAATCTGGACAAAAGGTCAGGGAAAGTTCTTCCTAAGAAAATGATTCGTAAACCGAGACCTGAAGAAGGAGCAGGCATATGCCAGGCAAAGATGGGGAGGCAGCAGCTCCTGCAAAGGGCAGCTGGGAGGTCCACATTCAGATTCTGAACTTGATCCTAAAATGAATGGGAAATCATTAAAGATTTTACACAGGAGCAGGACATGGTCAGATTTGCATGTCAGAAAGCCTGGCTGACGAGTGGCTGGCTGTGGAGGGGCAAGAATGGAAACAGATGAAGACCTGTGAGGTCTAGTCTAAATCTGGTCGTGACAGAAAGGGCTATCAGGAGCTGCAGGGACCATGTTAGTGCCTAGAGGGGTCATGGGTGGCAAAGTCTGAAAGCCATGCTGGTATGTTGTGTGACAAGAGTTTGCTGGGGAGTGAATATAGACAGTGCCTGGCACACAAAGAGCTGGCTTATAAAAGACTCACACTTTTGAACAGCAACGCCTTCTACCAGGTCCTACCCCATCCCCCAGCTCTAGAGCCTCCAAAGCGGGGAGCCTACCTGCTTTTGTGCCACCCCCTGGTCCGCTTGCCTTCCCATCACTGTCCTCCCATGCAGCCCAGGCCTACATTTCTTAGCATTCACCCAACAGAGTTCCCTTTCTTCTGGCACACAGTCAGTGGTGCTACCGACAGGCTGGTGGCATTCTCAAAGCTGGCCCAGGAGAGGTGAGCTGAGGGATAGAGCAGAACTCAGGGTTTGAGTTCTAGACTTGGGGAAAACATACTCTAGATGTTCTGTGTTAGGACCCAGGCTGAAATTCTCGCCCGGTCCTGAAAGGAAAGTCTGCTGTATGTGGTAGACTGGTGGCATTATGATTTAGTTACACTATGAAATTTTAAGAACTAGCCTGTGGACTTAATAACCAAGGAGCACCTGCTTTCTATAGCAAAATGCCTTCTGAGCACCAAATGTCTGATATCAGCAAGTAAGTATTTTCAAAGTGGGAAATGGCAGTAGATGTATTAAGAAGCACCTGTAGGTTTATCGTCAGGCCAGGTGAGCAAGCATCCTCCTCCAGTACTCACTTCCATTATTCAGCAGGGCTCCATTTTCCAGTCTTCCTCCAGAGTGGTTGTGAAGGCCTTTTCTTCCACTTACAGGTGCTCTCCAAGCACCCTAAGATCCTACGTGTCAATGGCACAGAAGAGACAAAAAATTATTTTTATACATTATATTAAATATTAGAGTTCCCCTTCCTTGATAAAGTTGACTAACAAGTCTCCATCATTATTTTTCATGGCTGTCACATCTTTCCTTAGTTTGTACCAAACCCAGGATGTTTACAGCCTTGAGAAAATAGCACTGAGCCTTGCTCCATGTTGGGTGATTCATGATCCCCTCAGAGGTGGCTGATTCTGTTTGTGCCTCTACACCCTCAGTGCCAAGCTCTGGCACAGGAACATCTACCCAATCTTCCAAGACCATGTTGACCAGATCTCTATGGTTCGCCTTGTCATCTCTCCAGCCCTACACGGGTGAGACTCAAGGTTGCTGAAACCTATCTGCTTTCCCAGTCATCTGGGATCCAGTTCACATGAGGGGTCAAACTTCCCCCTTCTTCAACCCTATTGCCATACCTTTCAGGCTCCTTGGGCCTAGACTGGGGTAAACTCAAATATTAAATGAACCGTGCAGCTTCATATGTAGTACAATAGGATGTGGTGGGGATCATGGCAAATCAAAGAGTCCATGATCCCACCTAAAGTGCTTTGTGACTATGTGAGAACATAGGCCGAGTGTGACCAGATCTTTTTTTTTTTGCCATGCCAGCAGCATGTGGAAGTTCCCAGCCAGGGACTGAACCCACACCATAGCAGCCACCTAAGCCACTGCAGTGACAACACTAGGTCCACTGCACAGCGTGAGAATGCCCAGGTCATCTTATTTTTAAAAATAATCCAGGAATCTGATTTTTACCTGGAATTTTTTTATTTTAAACTTTATAATTGAAAATACACTGTTTTTAAAAGATATTAAGGCATTATTAATCTTTTGGGATATAACAATGGCATGGTGGTTTGCTTTTAAAATATATATGATGAAGTATTAACAAATGAAATGTGATTTGTTTAAGATTCTACATGAAAAACGTAAAAGTCAAACATGAAGGGAATCTGAATTTGATGATTTTTAAATATGCCCACAAATTCTCCAATATTTTTCTCCTTGAGAAATGGGGTCTAATTCCCCATTGCTGTGTTCTTCTAAACACTTGCACTCAGTCATTTGTCCCTAAAAAGAGGGAATAACACAGAAGTGATGGGGAGTGACTTAGGGGCCAGGTCTTAAAAGCACTGAGATTTCCTCTTCCCTCACTTTCAGATTGCTCACTTTGGGGGAAGTTAACAGCCACGCTATGTGGAAATTTAAGTAACACGTGGAAAGGGCCACGTGGGCAGGGACGAGGCCTCCTGCCACAGCCCAGTGACGACACCATCCTGGCAATGGATCATCCAGCCCAGTCAGGCCTTTGGATGACTAGAACACTGCCACATTTCAACGGCAATCTCACGAGCTCCTGAGCCAAACCACCTAAGCGAAGCTGTCTCTGAACTCCTGACCCACAGAGACTGTGACATAATAAATATTTGTTTTTTTTAAGCCACTAGACTTTGGGTTAATTTGTTATACTCCAAAAGATAATTAATACATTAGCCCCAGGGAATGCTGGTGGCAACCACAGTTTGACTCTGAAACTCAACATGTCTGTTAACGGCTACACACACCTCCACCCACCACCAAATAAAGGGGGTCAGCTTTAAAGGATCACATGCTTATCCTGTCCTACATGGAATTCCTGAGAAGAGAATGTATTAGTGACCCCTGATATCAATGTAAATGGGCTGTAAGAGTTCAGCTTACCATCCATGCTACTGATTGGTTTATTTCTCACCCGCATGTGTCACTGACTGGGCAAGTTCTCTTTTTCAGGTGTCTCTTTTTGATAGATTTGAAATTGTTAGGGGTTGGAAGATCAGCAGCTAGTTTGTTTTACGTAGTGGCACAATTTCTACTTAATGTTATGAGTGCTTGATGAGTACAAGTTAATGCTTCTGAGAGCTAGATATTGGGAAGATTTTATTTTCTTTAAAGAAAAAAAATTGACAGAACACTTAGACCAAAAGTAATCTTACTTAGAAACTAATGCAGACAATAGAATGTTAAGTTTCATGGGAACCCAGACTTTGCTGGCTCCTTGCTGTATCTCCAGTGTCTGGAAGTCACCTGGCACATGGAAGCTTCTCAACAGACCTTTGTTGAACGAATGAATGAGTGAATGAATGAATAAGACCAAAAAGAAGAGGTTCAATTGGAGGAGGGTGGAGTTCCATCCATTATGCCATCTCCTCACTTCCCCCATCCCCTCTCAAATGTCACCATCACTGAGGCATTTTTGAGGCAAGCTGACTCCTTGAGAAACTCAGTTTTAAATGTGAGGAAGAACCCTCACTGGGACTACACGTGAGTAGACTTGGTCTCCCACCCATGTCATTCCACTTACTGGCCACAAGGCCTGGCAGTAGTTTTCACTGCTCTTCTTTGGTGCTGATTTCTTCTTTTGCAAAATGAGATGGAAGCTCTCAGCCTTAATTCCAGTGGGGTCATGAGTCTGTCCAGGCTTCCTCTTCTTTTAACATTCACCCCGAAGGAGGCAAGTCGCCACTTGTGAGGTACTTTGAAGCTGACAAACCGGAGGCCTCAGAGCGATATGACCAGAGGCACACAGCTTGGCAGATGACCTGATCTGACTGATGTTCAAAGCAGCTGTCGGTGAATAGCAGGCAGCCTGCACAAAGGAGCCAGCCAAAAATAATGAGGGAGGTGAAGAGAAAAAAAAAAAAAAAAAAAAAGAGAAAGAAAGAAAAAACACACAGGGCAGGGCTTGGGGTCACTTGGGTTTCCTCTGGTCTCATGTCCCCCCTCTCTTCCTCCACCCAGTCCTCAAACAACCCCCTTGTGTCTCCTCCAAAAGAAAAGTTAAAAGCTTTCTTTTGGAAAAAGAGCCGTTTGCTTAGACCACTGCTGTTTACCTTTGGTAGCACAGCCATTGGTGGTGAGTTCAAACACAGGAAAAGGCCTCTTGGTCACAGGAAGAGCTGCAGACAGGTCTGGAAGACTTGCCACGAGGCTGCGGGGATGTGCCTTCCCCGCCATGCGCAGTCCTGGGCCCACGGGGTCCTGCCTCCCCAGCGGGCAACCAGCCTGCAGCTATTTCTTGGACTTCGCCTACTCCTCCCTTCCCTCAGGGATACTGATCCTAAAGCATAAAGATGGTGAGGGATGGCCAGGGAAAAGGGAACAAAAAGAGAAGAAGAGACTTACATCACAAGCAAAAACATCATGACTTTATTTCCAGTCCAGTATGGAAAACATTATTATAATAAGCAGCGAACCTTGGATACACATTTGAGGGTCTTATTTGTTTTCAGTTATTAAAATCACTCTTCATGAATTAAAGAGGCTACATTTGCCCAAACAGGGCCACAATTCCACCCCAGAAAACTGATTTCTCTACAGTTCCCTCTGGAATTGTGTGGTATGTTCGGGAAAGGGAAGGGAGGAATCTGCCTTCATAGTTTTCAAAGTACTTGCTCATGAGACTTACGCACCCTGAGAAGGGTTAGACTACACTGTGAGAGAAAGGAAGAAAATCACACTAAGGGAAAAAATGCTGTCAAATAATCAAAATCTTCTGGGTCTTCCCCATTTCCCCCAAATTTCTTTCCTCTAATTCCACTTCAAAAATTCCCCTGGCTCCAAGAAGCACTAGACTTTCTGGTCAAACCATTCTCAAGTTTACCATGAGGATCTCACTTCTCTTTCCCCGATTTTAGGGTTATTTGTGTCAAAATGTTTGTCTTCCAGAGAGCCTATAGCATCTCACTCTCTACAGAAGACCTTGCCCAATCAAAATGGAAGTAAGGGTGGCTAATCTCCTTTCCAGCCACCAACCTCTATCCTACCTGATACTCATTGTCAATGAGCTTTTCACATTAAGGATGTGCTATAAAGAAAAGGAGCAATTTCTCTTCCATTGAAAATTCTCCCCAGTGCTCCAAGTCTGCTAAACTTTAGCTGTAGTATTTCCCTTGGTGTGGAATGAGTCTGTAACAAAATCTTTGGGTCTTTTCAATATTTTTCCCAATTTTGATTTTTAGCAGTTTGATACACCTGGGTGTGTGTTTAATCCAATTCTGTAAGGGATTTGCTTTTCTTCCTAAATCTATAAATTCATCTTTCTCCAAATTTGTAAATTTCTTACCTATTCTTTTTTTTTTTCCTCAAATATTCTTTGCTGAACTTTTTTTTTTTTTTCTCGCTTCTCCTTCAGTGACTCCAGTTGCACATATATTAGACCTTCTGATACTGTCCACAGGTCCCTGCATATCTGCTCATTTTTTTCAATCTCTCTTCTCTTTGTTCTTCATGTTGGATCATTTCTATTGAACTATTTTAAAGTTTAGTGATCTTTTTTTTTTTCTGTTCTCTCTATTTTACATTTAAACCCAACAGGTAAAATTTTTGTGGATATTGCAATTTTCAGTTCTAGAATTTTCATTTGGTTCTTTCTAAAAAAAACAGTTTTTTTAGAATACATTTCTCATCTATCACCACACCCAGCTGTGAAACATCCATATGAAGAATGGTGGGACACTTTTCTTAGTTTAACTTTGTATCTAGAGAAATCAAAGAATTGAGAGGTTCAACAGATTCATCAAGATTGGAGAGGTAGTGATAAATAGAGCCAGGATATAAAATATATAGTATGTAAGATGGTGGACAGTGATGGAGAGAAGAAAAGGACAGGAGGAGATTCAGAAGTATAGGAATGAGGGGAGTCTGCAATTCCAAATAGGGTATTTACGGAAGGCCTCATTGAGAAGGTGAGGACAGACGAAAAACTGGAAGAGGCAATGGAAGGGGGAAAGATTTTATTCAATGGGAAAAGCAAGTGTCCTTAATGACTATATGATATTTCGTATGTATGTTATATATAAATCACTGAATCTGTTCAACTATAAATGTAATAAATTCATTGAGAAAAAAAATCACTGAATCTTTTAATATATTTTAATGAGTTGGTGGGACACAAGTTTATCATACTGGATTTCAAAGGTCAGATGTAGCCATGACTTCATATATATATATATATATTTTTTTTTAATTTATTGGTCTTTTTGTCTTTTTAGGGCTGTACCTGTGGCATATGGAGGTTCCCAGGCTAGGGGTCCAATGGGAACTGTAGCCACTGGCCTATGCCACAGCCACAGCAATGCCAGATCTGAGCCGTGTCTTTGACCTACACCACAGCTCACGGCAATGCCTGATCCTTAACTCACTGAGTGAGGCCAGGGTTCGAACCCACAACCTCATGGTTCCTAGCTGGATTCATTTCCACTGCACCAGGACAGGAACTCCCATGACTTCAAACTGTCTTATGAACTATTTCATATACCAGATTGGGTTCTTTGAAACGATTTGATGAGCACTACACAGTAATTTTGGTTCTATAGAATGTATTACATCATCAGCATATGAAAATGCTTTATGGAGGCTAACGAATTGATATAAGTGAAATCAAAACAGAAGACTATGAAAAACTTTCTTTTCTCTGATGAATAGACACATTGTAACTTTTACTCCCTATAATTGATGACTAGGAAATTTGGACCAACCCTTTTACTAAGGGTCCTAAAAAACTGGATAAAATATAAAGAAATATTTTCTTTCTCTTTTTTTTCTTGTTTTATTATTTTAATTTTTTTCCTCTGTACAGCATGGGGACCAAGTTCCTCTTACATTCATACATTTTCCCCCCACCCTTTGTTCTGTTGCAATATAAGTATTAAGACACAGGAAACATTTTAAAAAGCATCAAAATATTAACAAAGTGGTGAGAAGCTTAAAAGCCAAATTCTAGAAGAAATAAGAGTACAAGATTGACGTTCAAATCTGATTCTTCCCTATGAGCATTTGCCAATCCTAAAGAAACTGCTGCAAAACTGAATTGTACTTTTGACAAATTCCTGGGGGCAGGGAGAAAAAGGTAAGACCTGCAACCTACCAGAGGTAGGGATTCTAATTAACTACCTCCAATTTAAACTGGGCCCCAAAGACCTGCAGCTTCTGGTAAGTTGAATCATAAGTAAACCAAGTCCTGCAAAGAACTCCCTTCTGGTTTTATGTTATCTGGAATCTCAAGCTTTGAACTTGGCTTGAAATGGTTCCAGACTGGTAGGACCTCAGGTATTTGGCAGAGGCAAATGAAAATCCTCTTTAGAAAAAGACACTATAATGTTAAGCCTCAAATTATTCTTACAAATAATTTTTAAAATTCAATGCCCAACACACTGTCAAAAATCACCAGTCATACAGGGTAACAAAATATGCTGACCAAGAACCAGCAGAAACAACAGACAATTAAAATAGGCTCATAAGCACTGGAGTTAATGTCTGTTGAAATTATTAGCCACAAACTATAAAACTGCCTTGCTATGCTTGAAGGAGAGAGAGAGTGAGAAATAGATTCTTGTTTGAAGAAGAGTCTATGTTTGAGGAAGACAGAGAGCCAGAGGTAATAACTTTTTAAGATAGAATAGCTGAGAATTTTCAGAAATAATTAAATACATCAATCCATAGATTCAAGAAGCCTAATTGTTTCTATGCAATGTATCTACTCAGTACTCCCAGACACATCACAGTAAACCCAAAGGAAGCCAAAGAAACTGTATATATGCTATATATTAAAATACAAATAAAAATCAATTGACAGCTGGCTTCTAAAAATAAGTGATGGAAGTCACAAGACAGTAAAACGTATCATTAACATGCTGAAAGAAAACAACTGCCTGCTTAGAATTTGATTCCCAGTTTTATCTATCTATCTATATATCTATATCTATATCTATCTACCTATCTATCTATCTATCTAGAAATCTCAATAAAGATGAGCAAAGGATTTTTTTAATGAGAGAGTTTGGGAAATTCTAAAAGATGTATACCAGGATAAAGTAAAATGATCCAGATGCAAAGTATGGGATACAGGAAAAAATTAAGAGCAAAAATAATAATAATAATAATAATTAAAGTATCTACAGAATTTTAAAACTACGGAGAATTTAACATTTTGACAACAATAGCAAACAAGTTGGGATGTTGGTAAAAGGAGTTTAAGCGTTCTTATGTTTCTGAATTGTACAGGCCAATGATAAAGATTAGTATTTGTACCAGATTTAGATAAGTTAACAATGAAAGGTTAAAATTAAAATATAAATATTTAAAAAATAGTTTCTAAGCTAAGCATTAAAGGAAGAAATAACTAGTGTAAATCTTCCAAAATAGTAAAGAAGAAAAAATAATGATAAACAAATCCTAGTCAAACCAAAAGAAGTCAGAAAACAAAAGACAGAGAATCATAAAAGAAGCTGGGTATAGTGAAATCATAAAATGATAGATTAAAACTCATATATATCAATAAATACATGAGGTGAAAATGGGCTAGCATTACAGTTGCTTAACAAGTGCATATCAGAGGGCCGTGAGGAAGGAATATTAGAGAGTACACCGGGCAGAGAGTGGGAGGCCTACGTTCAGGGGCTGGTTTAGTCATCAGCTAACCATGAAATTCTGAGCAGTTCTGTAGACTTCAGTTTCCCCAGGAAATGAATAATTGATAATGAGTGTGCTTCATTCAACCCTTCTAGACATAGAGGATACTCTCATGACCTCTTTTCACAGGCCCCAGGTCTCAGGACAGCCTCTTGTTGCTAAGGGTTTGCTATGTTCCTAGAAGGAAGGGACGCCCTCTGCTGAGATAAAATTGAATTCTCTTAAGCCCCTGTCAGCCTCTGGGCAAGGAGATATCTGAGATGGCATATGGAAATAGTGTATGTTAGAGTGGAGAGTGCTTAGTTAACAGTAGCATAATACCCCTTTAAATGACTGTTCGTACTCTTGCCAGAATCTCCAACTTGAGTTCGCGAATGGAAAATGCAACTCATTGGTCTCTAAAGAAGGCTGGGCAGAACTTCCAAAGATATTTCTATTCATCCTCCCCCATAAGAAATTTATCAACGTTTAATATACCTCTAATGACATTGGCGCCCTCACTTGGTCCACATGTAAGATGGTTACAGGTCACAGTGTGGAGTTATGCTGAGTAAAAACTGGGGATTCCATAACAAGTGTTTGACCCTTATACCATCATTCCTTTATTAGCTTTCAGTGTGTTGTAACATAATATAGCTTGTATGTTGCCAACTAACAATCTGAACAATTGGCTTAAAAATATTCCTGCCAAAAAATTACAAATTGAATAGAATATTAATAGTGCACGCTTAAGCAATGAACAAGAAAATGGCAGAGCTGACATTTTTCCTACTCCATCCACATTACAAAGTAAAAACAATATAATCTAATCAGATCTGCAAAAAGCGCCTGCTGAAAATAATAAAACACAATTAAGAAAAATTTTTGAAATACAGATTTATAGCCTATGTCAGTAATGAAAACCTCCACTAGTATCAGCTGATATCTGCTCATGATCGAATAGGGCCATTGTAATTTATTACTTTTTTTCCATCCTTTTAAAAATTTCTTTTGTGTATGTTTTATAATGAACTTATATGAGTGCTTGTGTGTAATTAGTAAACAAACTGAGATTTTGGAGGTATATGCTCAAATGGTGGGGTGGCAGTATGGAGTGGGCACTACACAAAGAAATCTGGAGCCTCAGGCTTAGTTAACAACCAGATCCCTGGGGCTGATCTTGAGAATGATGTGAATTCCAGGGCTACCTGGGAACTGAGTAGTCACAGGTCCTTGGACTGTAAGGGTTGAGCACCATGGTATGGTGGCTCAGAAGTCAGAGACTCCAGTTCCAGTCTGTGCCCCTCTAGCAAGTGTAACATGTCTGGCCATTGCTGGGTGGTCAGGCACAACTATTTCAAACCCAGTTCCTGTGTGGAGGTGCTGTCCCAGCACCCTGATTAACCCAGGGAAGCTGGTCCACCAAGAGGCACAGAATTCACTTGGCCCCACTTCCAAAGGAACTTTGGAACCTACTTTCCACACATCCCATGACTTCAACTTGCCAAACATTCGTTGTTGTTTTTTTTTAAGTTCAGATTCATAAGTTTGTTTATTTGTTTATTTATTTAGTCTTTTTAGGGCTGCACCTGCAGCATATGGTGGTTCCCAGGCTAGGGGCTAGGGGTTGAATTGGAGCTGCCTACAGCTGCTGGCCTATGTCACAGCCACAGCAACTCAGAATCCGAGCTGCGTCTGTGACCTACACCCACAGCTCTTGGCAATGACGGATCCTTAACCCACTGAGAGAGGCCAGGGACCAAACTCACATCCTCATGGATACTAGTCGGGTTTGTTAACCACTGAGCCACATTTGCTTTTTTTTTAATTTTAAAAAGAGAGTTTTCCTTTAGTTTCTGAACATGAGTGATATTATGATTTGTAACACGAAATATGTATATTTGGTCTTGCTCCACAGTTTCTGACACAGAGGTCCTAAAACATTTGGAATTTCCAAAGTGGTATAAGTGAAAAGGTGTCTTTTTTCTGTAAATGATATGACTTTTGGAGGGTGTCTAAGGGTGGGGGCTGGTTGCAGTGTAGCCAACCATGCGATCAGAGAGCTGGAGCTTTCATTTCCCCCCAACACGCCCCCACATCCAGAAGGGGAGACATTGGAGGCTGAATCAATAGCGAATGGCCAATGATTTACATCATACCTAGGAAAGAAAGCCTCCATGAAAACACAGAAGGCCGGGGTTCAGAGAGCTTCCAGGTTGGGGAATACACGGACATTCAGAGAGGCTCCTCGACCTTTCCCCATACCTTGTCCTATGGGTCTCTTCCATCTGGCTGTTCCCGAGTTAGACCTTTTTATAATAAACCAGTGATCTAATAAGTAAACTTCTGAGTTCTGGGAATCACTGTAGCAAATTTATTGACCCTGAGGAGGGGGTCTGGGCCCCTCTGATCTAAGCAGTTTGGTCAGAAGCATATGTGACAACCTGGACTTTTCAGTTCATGTTTGACATGAGTTGGGGGTCAGTCTTGTGGGACTGAGCCCTTAACTAGTGGGATCTGACCCTATCTTCAGGTACGGTGTTAGAATTGAGTTGTAGGACCAAGAATTGCTTGATAGTGTATGGAAACCAGCCCCACCTCCCCCTCCCATGTTAAAATCGGGTCCTGAACACCTTGGTATAACATACATTGCAGGGGGGGGGCATGCCTGAGGCACATGGAAGTTCCCAAACCAGTGATCAAACCTGTGCCAATCTACCCAAGCCACTGCAGTGACAACGCTGGATCCCTAACCTGCTGTATCACAAGAGAATTCCGTTATAACACATTTTATTTTTAGTGTTTTATATTCCATTTGTATCACCATTTCTATGTGTTCATATTAGAGTAGGGAAAGATATTCATGTGATTACTTTGCTATCTTTCTTTTATTTTTTTAGGGCCGAACCTGTGACACATGGAAGTTCCTGGGCTCGGGGTCAAGTCCCAGCTGCAGCTGCTGGCTGAGGCCACAGCCACGGCAATGCCAGATCAGAGCATCATCTGCAGCCTACTCCATAGCTGCAGCAATGCTGAATCCTTAACCCACTGAGCAAGGCCAGGGATGGAGCCTGCAATCTCACTGGATACTAGTAGGGTTCTTAACCTGCTGAGCCACACACAATAGGAATTCCTATTTCACTACCTTGACTCAAAATCTTTGAACACTGATTTGGAATGTTAACAGACTGAAGCCAGAAAGGGTAGTTGAGCTTCACAGGTGCCATAGCAAGGTGTTATTAGAGTTAGGCCTCTTGAGAGTTTCCACTGTGGCTCGGTGGGTTCCAAACCTGACTAGTATCCATAAGGATGCAGGTTTGATCCCTGTCCTCAATCGGTGAGTTAAGGATCTGGTGCTGCTGTGAGCTGTGGTGTAGGTCACAGACACCGCTCGGATCTCGAGTTGCTGTGGCTGTGGTGTAGGCCGGCAGCCATAGCTCTGATTTGATCCCTGGCCTGGGTGCGGCCTTAAAAAAAAAAAAAAAAAAAAAAAAAAGGTTAGGTCTCTTGATTAGGAGACAGTGCTCTCTCCATTTCACCACATTGACCTATAGGATTTTATTTGTTTTGTTTGTCTATTTATGTAAATGTATTTATTAAGCTTCAGTAGCCTGGGGAAACAGCTCTATTGTGTTTCAGACTGAATCAGCTCAGTTGGGATAGCAGAATGTGTAATGACCCTTGTGAAACGTGTGCCCTCTCCCTGAATTGTCCAAGAATGACAGGGGTTGTTTGATCCAAAACAGCCATTCCTCCTGTCGTATTCCTGGTTCTCTTTCCAACAGATGTCTCACTCCAGATTACTCCAAACCACGCAGCCTCCTGTCATATTCCTGGTTCTCTTTCCAACAGATGTCTCACTCCAGATTACTCCAAACCACGCAGTATCCCATTACTTAGTGGGTGAGTGGCTCCGCGTGGACCATGTGACCCAATTCTAGCCAACCAGACAGACAAGCAAGGGGCGGGAGGGGGTGGGAAGGGAGGGCACATGTGGAGAAGATTTCTTCACTCCTAATACCTTTGTTTCCTCTTCTGGACATTAAAAATGCCTGGGTGTGACTTTTTGGGACTTCCACAGATATGTGTTCCCCTTGATGAGAGTAAAGTGGAAAAGGGAGGAACATCAGGTCCTAATGATGCCACTGAGCTGGTGTGTTAACCACCCTGGGGCTTCCCAGCCCCTGTCTGTTTTCTCACTATTATTTACACCCCTTTGAGTTGAGGTTTCTATTACTCAACACTGAAGTGTCCTAACTGCTAATCCCTGCTTCCAAATGCCTCCAGCCATGAGAACAGGATCATCTAGACCAGCACTGTCCCATAGAAATACCACGCAAGCTACAAATGTGGGCCACGCATGTCACTGAACCTTTTTTAGTGGCCACATTAGGACGAATAACGTATTTTTAACCTAATAGATGTAAAAATTATGATTTCTATATGTAGTCAACATAAAAATTACCGAGATACTTTACTGTCCTTTTTTTATGTGGTCTTCAAAATCCAGTATGCATTTTACACTTACAGCATGTACCTTTATTCAGACCAGCCCCATTTCAAGAGCTCAAAACCCATGGGTGACTAGTGGCTGCTGACCTAAGTTCTCCAGCAGGCTGCGATGGGGACTGGGTTGCCCCTCTCAATGAGGCATTCGGGACTGGAAATGGGCTGAGTGGGGCCCCCTGCTGGGGCTCCCAAGGTAAACATTTTGGTTGAGCCCCTTACACCTGGAAAGTTGGGGATCTGTTTCTAGCTTCAAGCACATGCTGAACTTGACCAGCTCTCCTCACAGGGATATCCATGCCTGGTACAGAGCCCAGGTCACCAGCCAGACCCTTCTCCTTCCCTGTGGGTTTTCCTGAGAGGGCCCTCCATGCCCTTTCCTGCTGACTTACTGTCAGGATCACACTAAATTTCAAAATAGAAGAGATCTTACATCTCCCTTCCTGAATAGTTTCTTTATTTTCCTCCCTACATTTTTTTTAAACTCTTTATGGACCACTTCTTTGTAACAAGAGGCCCTAGGATGAGCAGAAATCTTTTTTTTTTTTAAGTTCATAAATTCCATTTTAATTTCCAGGGTATTAAATGCCTATTGACCTTATGTTTGGATAATAATTAAGAGAGGACAATTAAGTCCCAGGCAGCCAAAGAAATCAGTAGGTACTTTGGGGGGAGTTATTGTCGTGGCTCAGCGTAAACGAATCTGACTAGGAACCATGAGGTCACAGGTTAGATCCCTGGCCTTGCTCAGTGGGTTAAGGATCCGGCGTTGCCGTGAGCTGTGGTGTAGGTCAAAGACATGTCTCGGATCCTGCGTTGCTGTGGCTGTGGTGTAGGCAGGCAGCTACAGCTCTGATTCGACCCCTAGCCTAGGAACCTCCATATGCCTCGGGAAGCGGCCCTAGAAAAGGAAAAAAAAAAAAAAAAAAAAAGCAAAGAAAAGAAAAAAGAAATCCATAGCTACTTTTAAAAGGAAGTATTTCTGCCCCAAATTCCATCTAACCAGCTAACAAAACAAAACAAAACAAAAACTTTTCATGCTTTCTTTCAGTTAGAGATTTGGAAGCGTAGGCAGACATAGTGGGTGACTGGTGAAGTGTAACTTTATTGTTATAATCGCTAAAAAGCTACTGCTGGCTGCTTTTCAGCAGACATCCCTGTAGCTGCAGATAGCACATGAACACTTACCTTAAATAAGGGGTGTCATGTGGCAGTAACTGCAGTAATGGCAGGAAAAGATGTAGGACCTGCCAGAGGAAGGAACAAATTTCATGTCTCTTTCTCTGGGAGATGCTTGGAGTCAGAACTGGCCCTTTGGACTGGGTAAGCTGTAAGGTTTTCTTGGACAATCCCAAGGTCAGAATGAAGGGGCCATCTAGAGATGGATGTTGTGTTTTCTATGAAATAGTGCTGGCTGGGTTGAGGGGTGAGGTGGGGAGGCTCAAATGATTATTCTGGACACTAAAATCGAGTTTTTACCTTGTTTGTATACACGGCAGGCCATACAATTACAGCTGAAAAAAAGCACCAGATACTGACCATCTGGAGTTATTGATGTTAGACTTAACTGCAACTACATTTCTAGTTCTGTTTTCTATGTGGAATGTGTAAAATAATTATGTACTATGATGTTGTTTCTCAAATTTTTCTGTTTTTAGAATCACCTGGAGAACTTTTAAAAAATCCCTGTGCCCAAGCTGTGCCCCAGACCAATTAACCTAGAATCTCTAGAGTGAAGGACCCTGGATGGCATATCATTTTCTAAAGTTCCCCTACATGATTGCTGTAGCTCCTATTAGACCCCTAGCCTGAGAAGCTCTATATGCCATGGGTACGGCCCTTGAAAGCAAAAAAAAAAAAAAAAAAAAAAAAAAAATATGCAGGTGCTGTTGACTGTCTGTTCAACAATTCATCCAAAAAAGCCCCATTGTGTTCAGCCTCCTCTGAGTGGCCCTGTGCTTCAAAGAGTAAATCATGATCGGCCTTTCCCTTGTGGCAGGAGTGTAGGGACTTAGGTCACGATGTGAGGAATGAGGATAACATCCCTCAGTGTACTTGCTGAGGCCTCACCTTGGAAAAAGCCAAGTAATAGCAGAAGCAGAGGAGAAAGTGAAGGTTGGGAGAAGTAAATGTTACATTGTTCAGTGTGGACAGAAAGATGTCAATAGGGTTTTTTCTAGTCTAATGCTATTGTGCACGAGAACCAGTTGGCAAGTTGCATAGAGGGTTCCAAGAAGAATGTGTGCTCCCAGGGAGTGGCTCTTTGGGCTCTATTAGCTTTGCCTCTCCTGTCCCTTTCTGGTGTTTGTGATGCCTGGTAACATTCCTTGCAAAAGAAAGCTATTTTGAATTTCTGCCATTTGGAGTGATCTTGGATGCTGGGTGAAGTAATGATCAGGCAGCAAAAATGCGCCCAAAGGGGCAGGCTTCCTGTGGAGTGGGACAGCCCCTGGAGACTCAGCCCTGCACATAGAAGAGGGAGGTCATGGGTCTGTATTCGCCTCTGAGGACATATTGCCTCTGTGGGCATTCTTCTACAAGTAGGCAAGAAGTCCTGGAAAATGGCCTCTGAGAAGAAATTAACTTGTTCAAATGTAAGGCAGTCTTTAAAACAAACAAACAAACAGGGAAAGCCATTCTAGAGACACACCTATACCTATATATGAGTTATAACAAATTATCATGTGATATGACATATAAGAAAACCTATAACTATGTCTCTTCTCCTCTTTAACTTTTGAATTGTAGGAACTGGACATCTACAAGGACAGGGTCGACTCCCAGCAATATCTGAGGCACTCTTATTGAATCAATCCTTCTGCAAGTAGTAACTGCAAACTCATCACAGTATTTAGAAGCTCAATACCTGAAAGCATTGAAGAGTAAGAAAAAGCAAGCAGATGTTGGAGAGGGTTTGAAATTTGGAATAAGGGAAGAGCCCTGGGTGAGCATCCTATTTTGTTTGTTTCACATCTTTTAGCCTGAGCACAGACCCCTCCACAATGTGCAGGTCATAGAAACCCAAAAATCTTACTGCTTAAAGAACTGGTTGGCCAAGTTCAGGCAAAGGAAAGGGAACATCTATTAAAGAAGAGGAGAAATTCCAGAGAGAACTAGTCAGAGAAGAGAAGCCCTCAAATCTGCTTATAAACTCAGCTTAAGTTTTTGGTGCACCTCTGAATCATTCATGTGTAGGGCCAACTCCAAGCAACTAAGGCTAAAGCACTGAACTCATGTTTTAGACTCTGGTACTCCCTGCTTTTTTAAAAAAAAAAATCATATTATTTGGAAGAATGTAACAGAATCAAGATTCTATGTAACATTGTTCATAATGTCTAGGATAAGAAAAATTGCTTCACATACAAAGAAACAAGAAAATTTGACCCATATTCAAGAGAAAAAGTCAATCTAGAAAGACCAACCCTGAGATAACCCAAATGAAATCAGCAGATGAGTATTTTCAAGCAACTACTGTAACCATGCTCAAAGACTTCGAGACTTAAATGTTTTCCCACAAGGAGAAAAACAAACCCTATGTAAAAAACATGTAGGAAAACTTGAAGGGAAAATTTGGACTGGGACTGGAAAAATTTGAAGATATTAAAAGCACATAAAAGTTAAAAAATTTCACAATTTATTATAATCTTATTTAGCTCTTGTTTACCAAGTTCTTGCTTATATTGAAAAATACTGTTCTACTCAAGGGAAGACATTTGATCACCTGATTTGATGAGTCTATTTTGAAGGAGACATCAAAATAACAGTTGAACTGCAGCAATATACAAGAACTTTAAAACTTTTTGTGTGTGTGTCTTTCATGTTTTTAGGGCTGTACCCACGGCTTATAGAAGTTTCCATGCTAGGAGTCAAATTGGAGCTGTAGCTGCTGGCCTATGCTACAGCCACAGCAACGCAGGATCTGAGCCATGTCTGTGACCTACAGCACAGCTCACAGCAACACTGGATCTTTAACCCACTGAGCAAGGCCAGGGGTTGAACCTGCATCCTCATGGATACTAGTCAGGTTCCCATGATGGGAACTCCTGAAACATATTTTTTTTTATTGAAATACAGTTGATTTACAATGTTGTGTTAGATTCTGGTGTACAGCAAAGTGATTCAGTTATACATATATTTATTTTTATTGAACAAGTGTGTAGGATCAATCTTCCCCATATTCTTCACTCCATCCTCTGAACAAGGAGGAAAAGGAGGAAAGAAATAGAGAAAGAAGATAAAATCAATAGCAACAGTAAAAACAGTATTTAACTCCATTGCCCTGGTTATTACAATTGTCAACATTAAAAATCTATAAAGCTTACAAATTATCCAGACAGAAAATTAATAAGGAAACACAGGCCTTAAATGACACATTAGACCAGATGGACTTAATTGATATTTATAGAGCTTTCCAACTGAAAGCAGCAGAATACACAATACACGCTTTTTTTTTCAAATGCATATGGAACATTTTCTAGGATAGTTCACGTGCTGGGCCATTAAAACAAGCTTGGGTACATTTAAGAAAAGTGGCATCCTATCAAAAATATTTTCTAGCCAGAATGCTATGAGGCTAGAAATCAACTACAAACAAACAAACGAACGAACAAACCCTGCAAAAACCACAGACACATGGAAGCTAAACAATACACTACTACAAAACCAGTGGATCACTGAATAAATCAAATAATATTAAACTACCTAGAGAAAAATGAAAGTGAAAATACAATGATCCAAAACGTTTAAGTTAGCAAAAGGAAAGAAATCATAAAGATCAGAGCAGAAATAAAAGAAGTAGAAAAAATATAAATGATCAATGAAACTAAAAGCTGGGTCTTTGAAAAGCTAAACAAAATCGATAAATCTTTAGCCAGACTCATCAAGAAGAGAAAGGACCCAAATTGATAAAATCAGAAGTGATAAAGGAGAAGTTACAATTGACCCCACAGAAATATAAAGATCATAAGAAGCTACTATCAGCTACTAAACACAAATAGACAACCTAGAAGAAATGGACAAATTCTTAGTAAGGTACAATCTCCCAAGACTGAGCCAGGAAGAAATAGAAAATACGAACAGGAGTTCCCATCGTGGCGCAGTGGTTAATGAATCCGACTAGGAACTACAAGGTTGCGGGTTCAATCCCTGGCCTTGCTTAGTGGGTTAAGGATCTGGCATTGCTGTGAGCTGTGGTGTAGGTCACAGATGTGGCTCAGATCCAGAGTTGCTGTGGCTGTGGTGTAGGCCAGCAGCTACAGCTCCAATTAGACCTCTAGCCTGGGAACCTCCATATCCTGTGGGAGCAGCCCTAGAAAAGGCAAAAAGACAAAAAAAAAAAAAAAAAAAAAGAAAGAAAAAGAAAGAAATATGAACAGACCAATTATCAGTACTGAAATTGAATCAGTAACTAAAACATCCCAAGAAACAAAAGTCCAGGACCAGATGACTTCACAGGTGAATTCTACAAACCATTTAGAGGAGAGTGAACACCTATCCTTCTGAAACTATCCCAAAAATTGTAGAGGAAGGAAAACATTTGCACTCATTCTATGAGGCCATCATCACTCTAAAACTAAAACCAGACAAAGGTATCACAAAAAAAGAAAATTAGAGGCCTATATCACTGATGAACGTAGATGCAAAAATTCTCAACAAATACTAGCAAATTGACTCTAACAATACATTAAAAGGATCACACACCATGACAAAGTGAGATTTATTCCAGAGAGGCAAGGATTTTTTAATGTCTGCAAATCAATGTGATACAACACATTAACAAACCAAATAATAAAAACTATATGATCATTTCAATAGATACAGAAAAAGCTTCTGATAAAATTCAACATCATTTATAATAAAAACTCTTCAGAAAGTGGGCATAAAGGGAACATATCTCAACATAACAAAGGCCATTTATGACAAACCCACAGCTAACATCATACTCAAAGGTGAAAAGCTAAAAGCATTTCCTCTAAGATCAGGAATAAGACATGGATACATAACTCTTGCCACTTTTATTCAACATAGTTTTAGAAGTCCTAGCCATAGCAATCAAATAAGTAAATGAAATAAAAAGGAATCCAAATTGAAAAAGAAGTAAAACTGTCACTTTTCACAGATGACATAATGCTATACATAGAAAATCCTAAAGACACTATCAGAAAACTACTAGAGTTCATCAATGAATTTGGAAAATTGCTAGATACAAAATTAATATACAGAAATCTGTTGCTTTTCCATACAGTAACAGCTAAATATCAGAAAGAGAAATTAAGGCAACAATCATATTTACCATACATCAAAAGGAATAAAATACCTAGGAATAAACCTACCTAAGAAGGCAAAAGACCTGTATTCTGAAAACTATAAAATGCTGATGAAACTGAAGATGATACAAACAGATGGAAAAAGATACTGTGTACTTGGATTGGAAGACTCAATATTGTTAAAATGACCATACTACCCAAGGCAATCTACAGAATCAATGAAATCCCTCTCAAATTATCAATGGCATTTTTCATAGAACAAAAATTTTAATTTGCATAGAGATACAGAAGACCCCAAAAAGCCAAACAATATCGAGCAAGAAGTGCAGAGCTAAAGGAATCACAATCCCTGGCTTCAGACTATACCACAAAGCTATGGTAATCAAAACACTATGGTACCATTACAAAAAGCAGACATATAGATCAACTGAATAGGACAGAAAGCCCAGAATTAAATGCACACACTTATCATCAATTAATCTATGACAAAAGAGGCAAGAATATAAAACGGAGAAAAGATGGTCTCTTCAGAAACTAGACAGCCACATGAAAATAAATGAAATTACAACATTCTCTAATACTATATACAAAAATAAACTCAAAGTGGATTAAAGACTTAAATGTAAGATCAGGTACTATAAAACTCCTAGAGGAAAATATAGGCAGAACATACTTTGACATAAATCGCAGCAATATTTTTTTGGATCCATGACCTAGATTAATGGATATAACAAAAATAAACAAAAGGGAATTACTTAAACTTGAGAGTTTTGCACAGCAAAGGAAATGATAAACAAAAGAAAAGACAACCTACAGACTGAGAGAAAATATTTGCAAACAATGCAAAGAACAAAGGAATAATTTCCAAAATATACAAACAGTTCAAAGAGCTTGATATCAAAAAAATGACCCAATCAAAAAATGGGCAGAAGGCTGAAATAGACATTTCTCCAAAGAAGACAGATGGATGGCCAACAGACACAGGAAAATGTGCTCAATACAGCTAATTATTGTACAAATGCAAATCAAAATTACAATGAGGTATTACCTCACACCTGTCAGAAAGGCCAGCATTAAAACAACTACAAGTAAAAAATGCTGGAGAGGATGTGGAGAAAAGGGAACTCTCCTGCACTGTTGGTGGGAATATAAATTGGCACAGCCACTTTGGAAAACAGTATGGAGATTTCTTTAAAAACTAAAATAGAGTTACCATATGATCCAGCAATCCCACTCTTGGGCATATACCTAGAAAAAATTCAAAAAGAAAAGGCACCCCAATATTCATGGCAGCACTCTTTACAATATCTAAGACATAGAAAAAACCTAAGTGTCCATCAACTGAGGAATGGATAAGGAAGGTGTGCTATAATATATATTAGAAATAAATATAGATATATTTTGGAGTTCCCGTTGTGGCTCAGTGTTAATGAACCCGACTAGCATCTATGAGGATGCGGGTTCAATCCCTGGCCTTGCTCAGTGGGTTAAGGATCAAGTGTTGCCTTGAGCTGTGGTGTAGGTTGCAGATGTGGTTCAGATCCTAAGTGGCTGTGGCTGTGGTATAGACTGGCAGCTACAGCTCTGATTCAACCCCTAGCCTAGGAACCTCCATATGCCGCAGGTGCAGCCCTAAAAAGACAAAAGACAACAAAAATAAAAATAAAAAAGACACAAATGAACTTATAATGAAACAGAAACAGACTCATGACATAGAGAACAGACTTATGGTTGCCATGGGGGAGAAAAGTGGGGGAGGGAAGGATGGAAGACCAGGATTAGCGGACACGAACTATTATACATAGAATGGATAAACAACAAGATCTTGCTGTACAGCACAGGGAACATGGATGGACCTAGAGATTATTATATTAAGTAAATCAGACAGGGAAAGATAAATATTATATGGTAACACTTATATGTAGGATCTTTAAAAAATTATACAAATGAACTTATTTACAAAACAAAAATGGACTCAGAATAGAAAACAAACTCAAAGGTGATGGGGGAGGGGGGCAGGGAGAGAGAAATTAGGAATTTGGGATTAATTTGTACACATTACTATATATGAAATAAACAAGAACCTACTGCATAGCACAGGGAATTACATTCAATATCTTATAATAACCTATAATGGAAAAGAATCTGAATCAGTGTATAACTGATTCAGTGTTCACCTTGCTGAACATCTGAAACTAATACAACATCATAAATTAACTACACTTCAATTTTTTAAAATGGTTTTTAAAATATATAAAGCTTAGCCATTAATTCAGGAAGAAAACTAGAGACAAATGCACAAATACCTGAATTATTTTTAAAGCTGAAAGTTTAATCATTTTCTTTAGACCATATCAAAATGTCCTGTATGCATCCCAATATTAATTATAACTGAGTCTTATTTGTGATGTGTGCAGTTTCAATTCTTCTTAATAAAATTATATACCACTCATTAAAGCAGACACAACCAAGTAGATGAACAAACAGTAATATATTTATGAGTAGTGCTACAAAGAAAAGAACAATAGAGACGAATGGTATGGGATGGGAGGCTAACGAGACAGAGCATTTGGGAAAGGTCTCAGTAGCAGTTCTAGACAACCTGAGACCTGAACAATAAGAAAGTGACAATGTGTAAGAGCCAAAGGATAAGTGTTCAAGAGAGAAGAGGTCCTAAGGCAGGAAGTAGTTCTGGTGTGTTTACCCGCCTTCAAGGGAACCATGAGGCTGGAGCACAGAGAGCCATTTAAAGATGGAATGTGTTGGAAGATGTCCATTACAGCAAGTGACAAAATGAGAGCCAGGTAGGAAACATACCAAGAAATTCATGGAGTTTTCTGCTAGTGGAAGTATAAAATAGTACAACTGCTTTGGAAAGTAGTTCAGCATTTTCTCACAAAGGTAAATGTTCAACAGTTTGGGGGGTGGGGGGATGTGCTTGGGCTATGGGATGGAAATCCTGTGAAATTGGATCGTGATGATCATTATACAACTACAGATGTGATAAATTCATTTGAGTAATAAAAATATATATATATATAAAGTTAAATGTTCACCTGTAACATGAGCCAGCCATTCTACTCCTTGGTATTTACCAGAGAGAAATTAAAGTCCGTGTCGACACTAAGAATTGTAAGCAAATGTCCATAGTAGCTTTATTTGTAATACCTAAAAACTGAAAATAACCCAAATATTGATTATTAGGTAAATGGATGAAAACACTGGGATATATCCATACCATGTAATAATGCTCAACAATAAAAGGCGCAAACTACTAATGCACACAATAAAAACAAATGAAGGGCCTATAGATTAGAAAGGAAAAAGTAAAGATCTACTTCTTTATTTGCAGAAAATATAGCTGTACACATAGAAAATCCTAAGAAATGTGCAAATAAATAAATGAATTTAGCAGGGCCCTATGATATAAGGTAAAAAATAATGAAGAATTAGTTAATATTTTACAAAGAGGAATTACTTAAGTAAAATTTAAAATTCAATTTATAAGTACATCTAGAAACACAAAATACATTGGGATTAGTTTAACAAAGTTTTTGCAATATTTCTGCCCTGAAATCTAGAAAATATTGCTGAGAAAAATCAAAGACCAAAATACATGCAGCAATATGCTATACTTAATATTGGGAAACTAGATATTGTCGAAATGTGAATTGCCCCCAAATTGATACATATAGCCAATGCAATTCCTATCAAGTTTTCAGCAGGGTTTATTTTCATTACAGAAATAGATAAGCTGGTTCTGTAATTTATACGTGAATGAAAAGAACGTAGATGAGCTGAAACAATTTTGAAAAAGAACACAGCTGGAGGATTTACACTGCCTTATTTCAAGACTTACTCTAACACTGTAGTAATCAAAACTGTCTGGTATGAGTGGGACAGTGGCCAGGTAGATCAATGGAGAGTCCAGACATTGGCCCACACATAGATGGTAAATAGATTTTTTAAAAGGCACCACAGCAATTTGATGGGGAAAGGATAATCTTTTTAACAAACGTTGCTGAAACAATTGGATATCCCTAGGCAAAATATCCCTAGAATATCCCTTTCCTCAAACAATACACAAAAATTAACTCAAAGTGGATCATAGATTTACATATAAGAACTAAACCTATAAATCTAGGATAAAACACAAGAAGAAATCTTTGCAATCTTGGAGTGAGTAAGGATTTCTTAGAGAGGACACAAGAACCAAAAACCATAAGAGAAATATTTATTAAATTGGACTTCATCAAAAACTTTATGTTCTTTGGGAAACACCATTAAGAAAATAAAAAGATGAGACACAGACTGGGAGAAAATACTCATGATAAAACTATCTGACGAAGTACAAAAATATACAGAGAACACTTATAATTCAATAACAGGACAAATGATCAATTAAAAATAGGCAGATTTGGGCATTATCTTCACCAATGACAGATGAATGGCAAAAATGCACATGAAAAGATGCTCAACATCACTGGTCATCAGGGAGATACAAATTAAAACCACAGGAGTTCCCGTCATGGTGCAGTGGAAACGAATCTGACTAGGAACCATGAGGTTGCAGGTTTGATCCCTGCCCTTGCTCAGTGGGTTAAGGATCTGGCGTTGCTGTGAGCTGTGGTGCAGGTGGCAGACGTGGCTCATATCTGGTATTGCTGTGGCTCTGGTATAGGCTGGCAGCAACAGCTCCAATTAGACCCCTAGCCTGGGAACTTCCATATGCTGCAGGTTCAGCCCTAAAAAAAAAAAAAAAAAGAAAATTAAAACCACAATGAGATACAACTATAATACCTCTAGGATGGCTAAAATGAGAAGACAAGGATTGGGGAGAATATGGAGCAACTAAAACTCTGACATCTTACTGGTAGGTGCATTTTAACATACGTAAATTATATCTCGATAAAGCTTAACAAAGAGTTAAGCCAATGAAGTTTCAAAACAGTGGCAGATGATTTATAAGAAAAGCAAAAAGAAAAATTATAAAGGAGTCATGAAGTATCTGCAATATTTAAAGAGGCACTATACCCAATCTTTGCTATCTATTTCCTCATTCAGTCTGTCATGACAAAGAGCCTATGAGGTAGGTACAATCATTATCTCTATTTTAGTGTTGGGCAAACTGAAACTTACAGAGCTTCAGTGGTGAGGTCTGGGCAGGCTGATGACAGTATCTAAACCCTTAAGCATTAAGCAAAAATTGCCACCTTGCAAGGCTTCTTTAAGGCTGGTCATAATACTAGAAGAACGTAATGCTCAGGAAAATATGCTAAAGTTACTTTAAGCCTAGCTGCAATTTTATACACAGCACTGGGGGTAGTAAGATATTTATGGAAGTAAATGGATTTGAAAGGCTCATGCTCTAGCTCTGGCATCACAATATGCTAGCCTATAACCATGTGGAAATTCCTTATCCTGGGTTTTCTCAACTGTGAAATAGAGATCTAATCCCTGCCTTCTTTACTCAAAAGACTACTGTAAGGATGAAAAAAACATCACATTTGAAGGTGCTTTATAAACTACACAGCCTGACACAGTTGCAAAATCATCTGAATAAGTGAGAAAGTCATGATGGAGGTGACCTAGGACTTAAGGTTTCCTTCTCCTGGTTCTTATTTAAGGTTAAAGGATATTCAGGTGTATATGTTCTTTCACAGATCACATGAAGTGAACCAATTAACCAGTACTTGTTCTTACTGTGTGTCCAGTGTTGGACTATGGTAATTACCAGAAGATGCTGCAATGCTTGCCTTCAATCACTGACCGTCTAGCCAAAGAAAAAAAGGACTAGGCAATACTATAGAGAACTGAATTACTCTGCCACAAAAGTGACCTAAGCCACAGCAGTAACAACACCGGGTCCTTAACCCACTGAGCCATCAGAGAACTTCCCAAAATTGAATTTTTTTTCTTTTTGTCTTTTTAGGGCCGTACCTTCAGCATATGGAGGTTCCCAGGCTAGTGGTCAATCGGAGCTGTAGCTGCCAGCCTACGCCATAACCACAGCAACTGGGGATCCGAGCCATGTCTGTGACCTACACCATGCTCATGGCAACGCCAGATCCTTAACCCACTGGGGGAGGTCAGGGATCGAACCCGCAACCTCATGGTTCCTAGTTGGATTTGTTTCTGCTGCGCCACGACGGGAACTCCCAAAATTGAATTTTTTTTAACCCAAACCAGTGAGCCCATACCTCTTTCCTCATCTTGCCAACATTATCTTTCAGTACCTAGTGCCACCTCTCCCATGAAACCTTTTCTGTTCTAGGATGGATTCCCTAGGAGGATCTCACTTAACATAAACCCATTTTCACTCAGTTGAATTTTATTTACTCATTAACTCAACATCTTCCTATACGTTGGTTACATGCAAACTATGCTCTAATCACTTCATTTCTGTGGCTCTAATGTCTCTCAAATTAGTAACCTCTCCAAGAGAGGGTTCAACTTATTCTTTTGTATTTGCTATATCACCAGCACAGTGCCAGAACAACATGAATTAAAACTAAATTAAGGAGTTCCCGTCGTGGCGCAGTGGTTAAGGAATCCGACTAGGAACCATGAGGTTGCGGGTTCAGTCCTTGCCCTTGCTCAGTGGGTTAAGGATCTGGCGTTGCCGTGAGCTGTGGTGTAGGTTGCGGCTTGGATCCTGCGTTGCTGTGGCTCTGGTGTAGGCCAGTGGCTACAGCTCCGATTCGACCCCTAGCCTGGGAACCTCCATATGCCACGGGAGCGGCCCAAAGAAATAGCAAAAAGACCAAAAAAAAAAAAAAAACAAAAAAAACCTAAGTTAAATGTGGCAAAAGATGACAAAGATGTGGTTTAACAAGACCTCATGGAACAGTGACTTCAGGTTGTGGGTTACAGTTCTGGCCTTGGCTCTATAGCTCTCTGTATCCTCTTCCCAGTTTCTTCATTTGTAAAAGAGAATAAAAATATCTCTTCAGAGATTTATAGTCAGGATCAAATAAATTAACATACAAAAAGTGCCTAGCACACAGCAGGCACTGAAATATATATTTATTTCTTTCTCCTTCCTAACAGTAAGCAACATATTTCATATTCTGATAGAAATTTAATCCTTAGGTCATACTGCAGTATGGAGTCCAGAATAAACCTGAGATTCTCTTTGGCTTGGATTTTGAGTATTCATACAGAAATCCCCATTTATATTCATCTCCTACTCCTAAACAAAACCCTATCTCCGTGTGAATCTTTCAGAAAGTAAGAAATATTTATTCTAACTAATCTTTGATGTCTGAAGTTTATCAAAACATGCTCACATCATTACTAGAGTCTAGGTGCAAATACAGAAAGAATCTGGGTTTGGTTAATCAAAAGAAGACTCCCTTTGAGCATAAGGGTTAGTGAAAGCTTTAGGGAAACAGGTAGAAAGTGGGTTAAGAGGATTCTGCAAAAATTTAAATATAACCCAATGCTATTCTCTAAAACAATTCTATTTCCAGTTCTGCCAGACTAAAGCTCTGATTTGCTTTGCCTATTCCATCTCGCTGGATTGGGCTGTCATGTCCTTGTCTGCCTTTAAGTAAGGACAAAGACCATTCTTCCCACTAAAAGGATCCAGCAATTATGTGGACATTTGTGGTAGCAAAAGAAAACCAGCCTTGAACAGTCTCCATTTCACCAAATTTTGAAAAATAAAATGAGATGTCAATTTACACCTGACATCAGGAGCTATTACAATCCAGCCTCTTGCTGTGTGTGTGTGTGTGTGTGTGTGTGTGTGTGTGTCAAAGAGAACATATTACTCAGTAAGTTTGTACGAGCCAGTTCAGAGTCTTCTTCTTTGCATGCCCATGCCACCAATACTGGCACAACACACGGCACTGGATCCCTGGCATGGGGGACCCAACCCCATCTACAGATGGGATCACCGACACCCAGAGAAGAGTCTCCACCCTTTGCCCAAGGTCACACACATCAGTGACTGAAACCCAAAGGCTCATAGCTCTAGTGCTCTTTGCCCTCTGCTGGCCTTCCTCTACATCCTGCCTTTGTAGAAATGGGAAGGAACACGAAAATGAAAATCTAAGAAAGCAAGAGAAGAGCATGAGGAACGGGGTGGGGGAGGGGTGGGAATGGAGGCTTGGGAAGCAGCAGCAATTCTGGGGGCAAACCTGTGAGTGATCATGAGGATCAGGAGGCGAGCTGCTGAAATGAACAATAACAAGTGGGAGCAGGTGGGCGGGAGGGGAGGGCGAGGGAGGAGAAGGAGGGAAAGGCTGGGCTGGGCTTCAGAGGCCCCAGGCAGCAGAGGCAGTGAGGGGACTCAAAGAACAAAGCAGCTCAGGATGCAAATGTCTCTGATCAGCTGGGGAAGCAAGGACAGCAGCACGCAGCCCTTCCCATATTTGCACACCTCATGCAGCCTCAGGGCAAGGCCAGGGCTGAGCCCCAGGAGCCCCGTCAGAATCCAAAGGATTTCCCTTTCAAGTCTGCAGAATGTGGGGGCCGTCACGTTGAGGCGTGTTGTTTTCTCCAAGGCGGCCGACCCGCCCAAAGACAGCCTGGATGGGGACATGTGCCCTCCGAGCTGGATGGCTTTGATGTCACGCAGCCAGTTGGGAGCTGGTGGCGACATCACCTCTGGAAAAGCTGGAAAGCGATCTCCGGGTTTTCAAAATACTGGCAAGCCACACAGGTCTTAGGTTAAGTCCGTCACAGTTTTTCAACAGGGATTCTCAGCCCTGCCTGTGCCAAGCTCTCCCATCCACACAGCTCACTGTAACCCTCCTGGCAGGCTCACAGAACAGGCTTCTCCCTCTTTCCCTGCTCTGCCAAGCATATGGAAAGGATCCTCTAAAACTTGTAAAACTACCCACTGGGTGTCTAGAAGCTGAAATTCCAAAGTCCTTCCCATCAGGTTTCACAGGAGAGAGGTCTCACCAGGTGACTCGGGCTGGTGAGGCTTCCTCTCCAGCCATCTCATGAGTGATTCTGATTCTGACGGATGATGAATGGATGTTTGTACTGCAGACAACTGAGGAAAGGCATGTGTAAAAGTGGTCTATGGCCAGGCCTCTGACCCAGCAAGTAGGCTCCAAATTGTATGCGATTTACGGTTTTAAACAAGAGCCAGAGGATGGAGAGCCCTTGATGTGGGTGGAGGGATAAGCAGGAAAATAGCTATGGTTGTTTTTATGGGGCAGAAACAGCACCAGCAGAATTCTGAACATGCACCCTCAAAATCATAAACTCGTTCGAAATAGCTTCCTCCCTCTGAGGAATCTTTATTTCTATTTCCTCCTTCAGGTCCAATTATTCATACTAGCAAGACTGTCCATTCAATCCAGGACTAAGTTAACACCAGAACACTGTTATTTTTGTTATTAAATTTTTGGACATGTAACACATACCAAAAAATGCACAAGTAATAAGGTGACAGCTTTTTACTCAGCCAAGTCCAGAGATGGAACACGGTCAGCACCTAGAAGCCCCTTCATGTTGCTTTCAGCAACTGCCTCCTCAGGGATAACTTTGACCCCGACTGACTTCTGACCATGAGGATTTCTTTTGCCTGTTTCTGAACTTGTATAAAAAAGTAAAGCCATACAGGAGTTACCGTCGTGGCTCAGTGGTTAACAAATCCAACTAGGAACCGTGAGGTTTCGGGTTTGGTCCCTGGCCTTGCTCAGTGGGCTAAGGATCTGGTGTTGCCGTGAGCTGTGGTGTAAGTCACAGACATGGCTGGGATCCCACATTGCTGTGGCTCTGGTGTAGGCTGGTGGCTACAGCTCTGATTAGACCCCTAGTCTGGGAACCTCCATATGCCGCCGCCTCGGCCCTAGAAAAGACCAAAAAAAAAAAGTCAAGTTATACAGCACATTCACATCTATGTCATTTGTGCTATTCATCCTTATGTTTCAGAGATTGGACCATGTTGTGTGTAGTTATAGATTGTTGACTCTCATGCTGGTTGTTGCTAAGTATTCAGTTGCATATATGTACAGGATGTATATATCCAGCCTACTGACGAGGACATTTGGCTTAGTTTTGCTTACAACAGAATGTTGCCATGAACATCCTGCATGTGGCAGATCAGATTTTAAAAGTTTGATGCACGCAGCGCATTGTTGTTCTGACCCTCTCTACCAGGAAGATGGTTCGCACCCAAGATTCACAACATTTTTGGAGTTATGATACTCTGGTTTTATTTCATCAGGGTACCTACTTCCTCCCCAAATGGTGTGTTGCATAGACTTTTAAAAATAAAAATTAAGGGCATTCCCTTTGTGGCTCAGCAGTAATGAAACTGACTAGCATCCATGAGGACATGGGTTTGATCCCTGGCCTTGCTCAGTGGGTTAAGGATCCGGTGTTGCCGTGAGCTGTGGTGTAAGTCACAGGTGCGGCTGGGATCTGGCATTGCTGTGGCTGTGGTGTAGGTCGGCAGCTGTAGATCTGATTCAATCCCTAGCCTGGGAACTTCCATGTGTCTCGGGTGAGGCCGTCAAAAGGCAATAAACAAACAAACGAATAAAAAAAAAAAATTAACTGGAGTTCCTGTCATGGCTCGGCAGGTTGAGAACCCACTAGTATCCATGAAGATGTGAATTCGATCCCTGGCCTTGCTCAGTGGGTTAAGGATCTGGCATTGCCATGAGCTGTGGCTGTGGAGTAGGATGCTGCTCTGATTCGACCCCTAACCAGGGAACTTGCATATGCCACAGGTATGACCCTAAAAAGAAAAAATTAAAATTTACCCAGTTTAAGGACATGGCAATGTCTTCAGCATTTACTCACTTCTGTGTGCCCACTGCACCTCGTTCTTCACAGAGCAAGTGATTACAACATTTGTTCAATTATACTGAATTGTTTGAGAACAATCCACATACATACCTGCCACAATTCTCACCTCTCTTCATCTTCTCTAAACAAAATGTCATTGTCCCCTTAACTATTCTCTTCTTTGACTCTGATATCCCCAGGGTAAAATATCTGTGGAAAACGCTATACCCATTCGTACATTTTTAAGCTGGCATCTAAAAATCTTATCACCAGTTTAAACAGAACAAAGAGTGGAATTCCTGCCATATTTTAATACCTTGATTTTTGAAACTTTGGAACTACAAGCTTAGCTCATACAATTTGTAAAAAAAAAAAAAAAAAAATAGTCCACTGTGTTACATAATTGGCAAAGTTGCCCTCACTGAAAATTAATTAGCAAAGTCAGATTTACTTTCATTTAGATATGACTTCCTGGTTTTTAAAATTTTATCATTTCAAATAAATATGTTCATACACATTCCTTGGCAAACATTACATCTAAATTTTAATCCTAAACTACATGTATGGATGGATGGAGGGTCGGATGGAGGCATGGGTGGAGGCTTGCAAACTCACCATGACCTTTTCCCCTGAAAGGAACAAAGTACCACACCTTTGATATTTCCTCTCAACACTTCCTTTGCTTTGCTTTCATGTGACTCTCTCAGAAGGGATGCATTCCTGGATTGTTTATTTGTTTGGTATCCAGAAGTCTTTTCCACTCCAGGGTAATAATGCTCCACAGTAAGAGCCAGGGTGAATGAGAGTTTCTATTTATTAAAGTGAGAGAAGGGAAACGGGAGATGGAAAGCTGTGTTCTGAACCAATTTGCTTCATATCTTCTTCATATAGCCATACAGAGGCAAAAGTGGTGTTTTTAAGATGTTGGGTCACTTTATTTTCTCCTGTTATTAGGCCATCCTGTGATCCCTATTTCCAGCTTTATCTCAGATGTAAGAGACCCCGGGGAATCCAGAAACTAGATAAAGGATAGATTTTCCAACCTCTCAAGAAAATGGACTGTAAGAGATCTCCTGATAGGATATTTGCTTATTAGGTTCAAGTGTTTTCTAGATAGTATTAAAATCACCATCATCAGTTCTTAATTATATAACAATATTTATTTTGTTCATTACCTGAGGTCAATTTTTAATTCAGGTTGACTTTTTCCTGAAATTTAGCACAACAAACATCTTGGCTCATTTGCCTCCCACAGCTCAACCAAACCAAAATGAGCCCATGGAATGTGAACTAATTTTAAAATAAGGAAAGAACTCCAAAGGCAAGACCTGGCTGCTAATAATAATAGTAATAATAATACATTAAGAGCCAAGTAATATTACTCGGACATCTGGCACTCCCTATTCCCCACAACAGCTGCAAACCTGAAAATATCCCCCAAAACCTCTGGGAGTCAGTGCTCTGAGAAGATGGAAACCATGAAGGTTGCACAAGTCGAAAAGACAACCAGTTCTTCCTCCAGACAACAGCACACATTCAGGAGAGCAGAACCTCTGAAGGTTATAAAAGTCAGCCACGAAAATGTCAAATCTCAGAAGCCCAGGAGAATTAAGCGGGAGAAAAACAGAAGGAGCAGAAAAAAAAAGTGATGAAAAATGAGAAGCGAGTGGCAAAAAAGAGAAACCAGAACAAAGCCTAGAAATGCTGACAATTCAGGGAGAAACAGACTCCCCAAGAATGAGGAGAAGGGACTTAGGGAAACCCTGAAGAGAGTCTAGGAAAAGCAGAAGCAGTCCCAAGAGCTAAGTAGACTGGAAACCTTCAGTGTTGGCCCCTTGCCCTGGACACCTTGGACCTCAGAGGGCCTGTACATGGTATTCAGTAAGGGTCCTTGTTCCATTTCTGTCCTTTGTCCACTTATGACCCCGGCAGAACAGGAAGTCACTGAAAGAATCCATGTGTACTGCACCACAGTTTAGAACTGGAATGCTATCAGGAAGTAAGATGGCTCAAGCAGTCAGCTATTCCCTCCTCTTCCTGGATCACAGGCTCCGCAGAGACCCTGCTTGTCTCTTCACATAGGTGCCTTAACCCTCCCTCAGTTAACTTTTTATCTGCTTCCTCATGGCTAATGCTTCCTCATTGCTGAGCTTACTTACAGACTTGACTTACAGCTGAGGCTTCAGCCCCAACTTTTATGTCACTCGGTTTGCCAAAGATCAGCCTGCCAAGTATGTGTCTATTTCCATATCTGTCTATTCCAGGAGTGTTATTATCATAACTGCATAATTAATTCATAGTAAACTCAAAGCATGTGAATAGAAAAAAAGAAATGTTTCTACAAAAACTAATTTGAGTGCTTTGAAAAGACTCATAAAGTTGAATCTCACTTACACAGAAACCCCGCTATCACATTAGGTGTGACAAAGACAATTCTAAAAGATAAGGTAGAAATACCCCAAAAAATCTAAACGTATTCTGCACTCAGCTTACTTAAAGTTGTCTTTAAGTTGTTGACTCATGTGAAAGAAATCCAGATTGGAACTAGTAAATGACTCACTATTGGTGTGATGATTGCAGAAAGACAATATAGAACCCAAACAGCCAATCCATAATTAAAGCAAAGATCTTAGCCTTACATGAAAGGATGGCAAGTTAATTTACATTTATAAGTATGTACTATAGATATTTATATGAATTCATGTGTTTACATACACACTTAACATGTGTACGTACAATTAAAAGAAACCTTTTTAGGTAGCATCATTTTTAATTATTCCCCACAGTAACTGCCAACCATCAGGGCTGTCAGATTGGGTAGGATGATTTCGGCTGCAATGTGCATCCTTCCTGCTGCTCCCCATTCAGTGACTTGCTCAGCACCACATACATAACAGGCACTAATGAACCCTTGTTCCTTGACATCCTCAGAGGAGGTAAATAGGCCAAACAGTTATAACCTAAAACCTGCTCCCAAATTATCTTCATGGCCCAATACTCTCAAGCACTGAGCCAATTGTAATAGTGAACTAAACCCAGTTCACTGTTTGTTCCGAGAAATAAAATAACATGGTCTCTTGCATTGAAGTAATTGTCAAAAGATTTGACGTGCTTTTAAGGAGCCCCCTAAATAGCAAGGAACCTGCCCTAGATATGGCCCTACCCCTGGAGGGAGGGTAAGCAGGACAGTGGGGGGCAATGCAAAATAATCACATGTGCTCTCTGTTCTTCCAGCTACTGTGACGGGTAAGGGCACATTCTGGGGTTCAAAGCTCCGTGGCATTAACTTGCCATAAGGCCTCGGCAACTACTAAATTTTCTCAGTTTCCTCTTCTGTAAAGGGGGCTGTTGTAAGAATGAAATGAGGTAATGGATGAATGGCAGCATATGGTTTTCTTTCTCCCCATACAATCCTTCTTTTACCTTCTGTTACCAAAACAGATCTGTTTGCCAGATGTGCAGCTTGCCAAACCCTGAGAAGTCAAGGTTTACAGCCAAGAAAGAGTTTACTCACAAGGCAGCCAAGCAAGACGATGGGAGAACAGGTCTCAGACCTGCCTCCCTGAAGGCCAGAGGGTTGGAGTATTTATGGGATAAGCAGGTTGATCTTAGGCATGGGGAGAAGTGATTGGCAGTAGGGAAAAGACGGGATAATTGGTGTTCTGTGTAGGCACATCTGGGTTACATGTTCTGCATGCTTAAAATGAAGGCACTTCCAGCCCTCTGATGTCAAAAGGCCATTCACTGGACACCCGTGCAAGCCCCATTTTAGAACCGGCGTTCCCAACCAGCCTTAGCCAGCTTGTACTGGGCAGGAGCTGGCTCCAAATTTCTATAAAACAACTAGGCTGTGTGGAGCTTCAAGGAGATGCAATCAAAGAGACAGAAAAGAAAAACAACAACAACAAAATAACAAAAGCAAGCTAATCATTACCATGGGATGAGGGAAGTGGTAAATATAGTAAAGAGAAGAAGGCCAGAGTCATGTGCAGGGCAGTTTACGATAAGAAGGGGGTATATCATTATGTTTGCCTGACTCTGAAGCACATGAAGGGCCTAAAACCTCCTCAGCACCTCGCTGTAAGGCCCTCAGCAGGAGCACCTTGCAATCATTCATTCATTTGATGAGTATATGTGCCAGGTACTGTTCCAGGGACAACAGTGAGGAGAATAGGTCCTCTCTTTCATGGAGCTTACATGACATTCCAGTTGAAGAAAAGCCAGAGACAAAGAGGTTATCCATGAAACCTGTGCATAATGCCATAGTAAGCACGCAATAAACACCACTTATTTTAATCAGCCCTAATCTGGGATTATTAAAAATACGTCCCTTGACTTCACATCATATATAGCTGCTTCCTACCCTAAAGCTAGACTCACTTCACACTAGCTTTCTCAGAAGCCATCTCAGGACCCCTGTGCCCATCAGAGCACAGAACTTGTATTTTATTATATTTCCCCTTCCCCAGCTTCCTATTTGTTTTCAAAAATCACAACTCTTTCCTAGTTCTCCAGAGCTTAGGAGTGGAAGTCAGAACTATAATACTCTATCGAAACATGAATTATTGATACTCCACCTCCCGTCCTATTCTAGAAGTAGAAGACAGCCACCTTCCTCAAAGGTCTCTCTGGATGCCAATCTATGAACACAAAGAAGCCCTTTTAAGGGACTGCCCTGGGCCTGGGGCAACCAATCTGCAGATGGCCTCACTCCTGCCTGGCACCTTTCCATGATGTGGTCTGTGGTGGGTTTACCTAGGCCATTTGATTTTAAAATAGGAACCCACCACACTCCAACCCACCCTTTACTGTGACTTATGTTTTTTAAATACCTTCTAACATGCAATTCACTTATTTATTAGGTATGTTCTTTTTTTTTTTTTTCTCCTTGAGAATATAAATTCTTCTGAGGGCAAAGATGTTAGGTGTGTTCATTGGAATGATGCTTGGCCTATATTAGGCACTCACCAAATATTTGTGGAATGAATGAATGAAAACTTCAGGGGAAAAAGCTATCTATCTATCCATCCCGGAAGGACCTTGCGAATCTTAGCGAGGGCTCCAAAAGGCAAAAATCAACAAAATATGGACAAATGATTGAGAGTCTATTTTTCTTGAAGGGGGAGGGATTAAGCCCCTCTCTCCTTCTCTGGAGCCCCAGGAGCCGGAGGCCTAAAAGGGAGGGCAAATATTCCTGATTTCTGGAATACTGGTTGTATGTTTCCTGCTTGTCTTGTTCCCATTCTTTTGACAGCCCTATTCCTGGGCTTTATAGTGTGCGCCTCTCCTTTCCAAGTCATGGCTACTGTGAATAAGTTCATTGAAGAAGGATGAAGGTACCTTTCCCCTCCTCTGCAGCATGACTAGCAGTTAGTGGCATTCGGTCGACAGGAAACACAAATATGCTGAAAACTGGGATTTGAAAGTGGCACCTTCAGCTGCGGGATCTCGTTCTTAAAAGGACAGCTTGCGGAGCGGAGGCAGGTGGGGCTGCGTGCAGGACTGCGGCCGCCGGCCTCGACGTGCAAGGCTGGGGCTGTGGGAGAAGGGAGCGCCGGCTCCGCACGCGTCCCCATCCCCAGGTGGCTAGAAAAGGCTGAGAGTGATGGGCCTCCCGCGGTGTCATCACGACTAAAGCTGCCGCAGGCGACAAAGGCTGTCGGCGGCGGAGAGGTCGCGGGGAGCCGACCTAGCCGAGCCCGGAGCCGGGGACCGCGAAGCGGCTCCTAATTCGAGTGCTGCCGCACTCTGGCAGAGCGAGAGCTCCCTCCGCAGGGAGGTCTGCTGGGGGTATTGGCTCGCTTTTTGCTCTAGGACTAGAGCGGGCTGGGTCGGGGGCGCGCGCTCTCCGTCCGGTGCCGTGCCGGGCTGCAGAGGGCCCGCCTCACTCTCCGCTCCTCTCCTCTCGACGCCTCTGCCGGCCGCCCGGCTCCCTGGCCGCCCCTCCCCTTCCCCTGAAGACCTGTTTGCCCACCCTTCCCTTCGTGGCTCCCCTACCTCTGAATTCCTGCAGCACTTTCACAGTTCACAGGGTCACTTATCTCTTAGTGTGTTATATGCCTTAAGTTATGAAACACACAGTCATATGCTCTTTTTTCTTTGGTTTTCTTCTTTCTGACTATAAAGAGCTTCTGTAGTTCCTGATGTGTACAACCCAAAACAGGGACCTTGACAGGCCACTAATCACGTGACTTCAGGAAAATCCTTCTGGACTAGTGTTCTTTCGTGCAAAATGAGATTTCTAAGGTCCCTTCCAGCTTTTACATTCAGGTACTTTCCAAGGAGAACTAGCGTGGATTTATTGGAAAGAGCTGCTCTGGCTACAGTGGTTTGGGGCCTAAATGTTTTGTTTCTGGAGGTAAAGGATAGGAGGCATCTGTTCATAGCCACGAGGAAGAGGGGCCAAGAGTTTCTTCCCTTCTGGACACTATCTATCCAGCTCTTCTAAAACTTGGTCTCCAGGCCATACACGTATGACCACTTTGATACTGGCTGAAGGGTGGGGAAAATCCCTTCTCCTGTAAGATCTATGCTGAAAGGAAGAAATTTTTCAGAAAGACATTTTGGTAGGAAATTATAAAGTACTAAAATACAAAACCATGGAAGCATCCAGTAAGAACCTACATTCATTCTTTGAATAACTTTAATAAAAGGCAGACATTTGTTAGCAAATTTTAGGCAAACTTGAGCCCCATGTCACTGCCCTCAGCTGAACCATGAAAGAGAAGGATGCCCAGCCAAAGATGCTCAGGCTTCCTCCAAATAACCTCTGTGGCCCCTTTCCAGGCTCTGTACAGAGGAAAGGGCATGGGCTCTGAGATCAATCACATGGGAAATTGACTTTAGTTTTGCACACCACCCCCCACCCACTTTTTTTGGCTAGCTGGCCTTGGAGAAGCTTCTTAATTTCTCTGATTCTCACTTTCCCTTCTATTCAGTAGGAACAATATCTTCTATGCTGATGAGTTGAATGAGTCTTAAATAAGAATATATGTGTATCATTCAGAGTTCTTTACCAAAACACAGACTTATGCCAGTTTGGCTTAAGCACAACAGCAGTTTAGGAAGAGATGCCAAGGGACCACAATCCCTAGGAAGGCCAGGGAGTCAGGCCTGGAGGCAATGACACCAGGAAGGCCTCCCAAATAACACTACCAGGTACTCCTGGCAGACTGCCCTACTGCAACAGCTGCACAGGCCCCATCATTTACTCCTAAGTCTGCAGCACCTCATTAGGGCTTCTGCCACTGCTGCTTCTGAGAGCTATACTTCTCAGGACACCACCTCCGCTACAGCCTTGCCTTCCAAATCAAACTCTCTGATTCCCTCTGTTATCGTCCCTGAAAGTCTCTCTCTGGCCCTGGCAAGGCCCACCCTCTCCAACCCATTTTCCTTCAATTTGATTTATTTGAGACAGGCATCTGCCTGTTTTCTTTTTTCTTTCTTTCTTTTTAGGGGCACACCTGTGGCATATGGAAGTTCTTAGGCTAGGGGCTGAATCAGAGCTGCAGCTGCTGGCCACAGCCACAGCACTGCTAGATCTGAGCCACATCTATGACCTCCACCACAGAGTCTCAACACTAAGTGAGAGCAAGGATCAAACCTGCATCCTTGAGGATACTATGTCGGGTTCTTAACTCACTGAGCCACAACGGGAACTCCAATCTGCCTGTCTTTAAGGCTGTTTCTACCCTTGGGTGAAATTCTTTTAACTCCTTTTCAAGAATAGAACACTGTGACCTTAGCAGGAAGCACCATCTTTGCATGCAATCCCACCAGTTTACCCCCTCACAGCCCCAAGTTAGTACCTTATCCCTCTCTGCTGTAAAACCTACACTATCTTTAGATTACCTGATACATGGCCTTGTCTAGGCTCAGTCAAGTTCATCTACCAGCTGAGCCACCACCTGGATGTTCTTTGATTCAATATCCAAATGTATCTAAGGCCTAGACCAATGATTTTCAGTCCCTGACTGCAGAATGAAGGAGGGTAGAGGGCTGGGCCTTGGAGAGTTTGATTTAATTGGTCTTGACTGAGCCCAGATGTAGGCATTTTCAACAGCTCTCCAGTTTATTTAAGCAAGGGAATGGTCTTACAAAATCTCATCAAAGTTTTACTTACAACACCAGAAGGTTTAAGCAAGGAGTAAAAATTGAAATCATAAGATCAGACAGAAGTGGAAGAGGGTAATATACTCCTAACCTCTAATAACTTTAACTGTAAATATGAACTTTTGAGATACTTTTCTAAGCAGGGGCAATGAATTAGCCTTTTTGTTATTTCAGCTTCTGGGTTTCAAAGTCATGTGAATTTCTCTTGGTCATTGTGTACCTATTAATGTTGAATTTAAATAGAAAATAGGCAGAGGGAGAGAAGGATTCTTTAGAGGAAGTGACACAATGCCTGGTTGTTCAGTCTCTCTGCTGTAAGTGAGGAATGGCAGATTCCAACTTCTGTTGATCTCAAATGTTTGGTTCATTCAATAACAAGAGTCATTGATGACAAAGTGATTGTGGTAAATACATTGACAGTTGTGAGGCTACCAGGGTGTTCATTACTCATCCCTGACTTCACACATCTCTTTTCAATAGACTTCCCCATATAGTCACCATTCTGAACTGTCAATTACAACGATAAGAAAGTGGCAGAAGGAGGGAATCGGTATGCCTTCAATGATGAAATAGGTAAAATGCCATAGAACAACGGAAAAGTGTGGGGAGATAACATCTCAGTGTGACTCACATTATGTACCTAAATCACCAGTGCTGTGAAGGATGACTGTGAAAACAGGTGTATTCCACCACCACTGCCACTTTGGGAAAACCATGACAAGACTCACCCCAAACTGCCATTTGGTACACAACCCGGCAGAGGTGCAAGGGCTAAGGAACAGAAGGAACCCACCAGTTGTGGATACTTGTCATTCCTTTCTGACCAGTTGACATTTTGAATCCATTTTGAATCCATGTCCCATGACTGGGAATCATTTATCTCTTACTATAAAAGTTAAGAGTGTCAACATTTAATTTTCCTGCTCCCCTTGTAGCCAGAGCATGGGCATAGCTACCTGCTCCAGGCCCCACCAATCACAGGTAACCTCCAGACCTAGAATCAGAAGCCTAGTGATCAGAAGTGACACATGATGGCATCAGGCAGTGGCTTTAGCCGATAGGTCCAGCATCAGTGGCACTTGGGGTACAAGCTACAACAATGAGGGTGCAATGCTGGCCGTGGAGGGACATCATAGGACCTGTTCTGCACTATGATAGAGCCGGCTTTCAGATCTCTCAGCTCTCTGATGAGCTGCCCAATATTCTTTTAATGAAATTGTTCTTTTCTCCTTAAATAACCTTTCATTATTGCAACAGTTATATGATTGCCACTCAACCTCAATCCGTGCCCTTCTATAATCTATTTTCAATGGAGCAGCTAGAGTGTTTCTGTGATAACGTCAATCACAACACAGTATTTCTCAGCTCAAAACCCTTCAACAGTATCCTTTGTCATTCAGAGTAAAAGGCAAAGACTTGGAGTGGCCTAAAAGGTTCTCCATGGCCCCTCTGACCACATTGCCATTACCATCTCTCTCACTCAACCTGCAGTAGCTCCTCAAACATACCTGCATCAAGGACTGTTCACCTGCTGAAATTCTCCTTCGAAAGTTTTTCCCCCTGAAATCCACAGGACTCACTCCCTCACCTCCTTTCTTCAAGCCTTTGCTGAAACATTCCCTTCTCATTGAAGGCTTCCTTGAAAATGCTATTCAAAACTGCAACTGCACCCTCTGGTATCCCTTTAGTTTCACCATAGAACTTAGGAGCATCTAACACATTTCATACTTGCCTTATTTGTTTATGTCAGTCTCTCAGCCCCTACTGCAGTGTAAGCTCCAAGGGTAGTGATCTTTGTTTTGTTCACTGCTGCATCTATGTGCCTGGAAGAGTGAGTGACTGGCACAGAATAGGTTCTCAATAACTGTTTGCAGATACGCAACTACAGCTCTAGTTGCCATCAAAGGATTCTGAGCTGAGACATGTTATGCCGTGGTTGATATCATGCGATATTGAAAGATGTCTTTGTGGTCAAAGACATCTAAGGACACGCTTGTTTATGCTTTTTAAGGAGACGGCTGATTTTTGGTACTTCAGGAGGGCTAAGAGGAAACTAGCAATAATCTTGGTTGTCAGAAATTCTGATCATGGAATAATTGTACAAATTTATTTGAGGAAGAGGTGGGCAGTATAATGGCAGTAAAAGGAATAGCATCTTGTATTCATTGAATGTTTATTGAATGCTGGATACTTCTTTAAAGGCTTTATGTGGACTATCTCATTTAATCCTTACCACAAATTTATGAGGCAGGCACTCCTTTTTTCCATATTTTGCAAATAAGATGGTAAGAGGCTAAATAATTTGTCAAAGGCCATATATTTAGACAGATTTCACTTAATTATTTGGTTATGTTTTAAGATGAAATGAAGAAAAAGACTGAGGTTTTACTGGCTACCTAGTATTCTAAAAATGACCCTACAGAATTATAGATACCAAGTATGATTGTTGTGAAAGATGAACCAGCAAAGGGGTTTGAACATTGGGTCTGCAACTCACTATCTGCATGACTTTAAACAAGTTACCTGTTTGAGTTGTTTCTCTCATTTGTGAAAGGTAAAATCACATGCTCCCTGTAGAGTTAGCAAGATTCAGTATAATCACACATGGAAACTGTCAGACCCAGAGAAGGAGCTCAAGAAATGATATTAATATTACTTTTATTCTTCTTATTATTATTGAAGGACTTTAGAGGCCATCCAGCCTCTTGGCGCCTGTGCTTTGTGAATGCCCCTGTGTGAATGCTTTTCAACATTAGTGGACAGCATTTAGAATCAACTAAACAAAAACCTAAAAATGCAAATTACCAAGTTCCACAAATCTCACTCTCGGATAGAAAATTGACATTCTTAAAGAACTCCAGAAACAGAGAGAACCTTCCTGCCTCCTTTCTAATGTTGTTTAAGCCAAATTCCTTATGAGAAACTGAGGCCTCAAGCAGTGTTAAGGGAAGAGAGTCTTGAGTCCTACTCCTTTGGGGTCTTAGCCTTTATGTGTAAATCTGGGATAACAATTACCCTTATTTCAGAAAGATGAAGCTTACATGTAAAACTATTAGCAAGAACGCGGCAAAGATTAGGTTCAATAAAGGCAAACTGTTATCATTTGAATTCATTTCCCATTCCTTGGGCTCCCACTGATGGAAGGATTAAAATAAAACAAGTGGAGATTTTTCCCATTCCCTCCTTTGCAAACAAGTATCCCTGGTTGGTCTTCACAGGGTAAGAGACAACATCCTTAGCCTACTTCTGACAGGTCCTGTGCTGAAGGAGGTCAGGCCTGCTGAGCAGTTCCAGACTCGTCTTAAAGAGCCTTTGCCAATATTTCACATATGTAAACTTAGGAAGGTTTTCTTCGTAGCTAAACTAAATCTTACAAACTAAAATTCTACCTATGTTACTGTGTAGAGAAGGACATCTTTCCAGCTGCTCTGGGGATCCATCAATTCCTTTCACTCGTCACTCTTATCCACCCGAGGCCACAGCAGCTTTGCTCTGCCGAGAATCAGGTCTGCACTCTCAGCATAACTGTTTCTCCTTGTCAAGTTTTAGAGGAAATGTGACCTCTACAAAAGCACCTCTGACCACACAGTCTGAAGAGCTCCCCTCGCCCCTTCCCCACCCCTGGATGGGCTCACCTTCACTGGGCCAGTTTCCCTCTCTCAGCCCTTTGTCTACTTCATAGCTCTCATCACAGTACATAATTATACAACTTACTTTCTGCTTTCTTGTTTCCAGGCTGTGGCCCTCCACACACACATCTGTAGGTACCAAGAAGACAGGGATCACATCTGTCTTGTTTCTGTTATAGGCTTCAAGTCCCTTTCAAGGAGATTAAACCTCAAAGCCTCTGGCCATGTCTCATTGTAAGGCCCCTTCCCCCACCTGGGCCAGCCTAGGCTGCTCACTCCCTGCTAGAGAAGGAATGTCACCCATTCCTCAGCAGGCCACTCTCTAACCTGTTCCTCATGCAAATAATTGCCCAAGACCAATCAGAAGATCAATTTGGGTCTCCACTCAGGTCGCACTGTGGGATAAAAAGACTATTGCAGAGTGAGTCAGGCTCTTTTTTTTAACCTGCGATTATGTGAATTCTCTCACTCCCTCTCTGAAAATGTAATTTCACTTTAATAAATATGTAAACGGATAAATTTATTTGTCTGCCATTCCAATGCTTTGTTACGATGAGACAGGGAGGGAGGAAACTGTGATGGTATTTCCTTTTTTATCACCAGCATCTATCTCAGTGCTAGGTCTCAGTACCTAGCAGCTCTCAACAAATGTTGAATAAATAGTGAATGAATTGAAAGAGGCATTTCCTCTGGACTCTTCTATCTGGAAGAAAAGGTGAGGGATGGCTCTAAATAAACAGTAAAGGAACAAAAACATTAGCTATAACCTCTGTAATTTCCCTGAGTGTGGCCGTTATCGAGCTTCATACCAATGCTTTTAAGATTATTAAATGAAGATCTCACATCTCAAATGTGAAAATCAGTAGCTACACAGAGGCTGGTGAAGTACTGAAGTCACTGAAAGGGATTATGAGTAAATACAGTATGATTTTTTTTGAGAGAGAGAGAGAAAAGAAAAAACTTTGATGAAATCAGATCTAAAATCTGATCTTTTTGCTAAGAGAGCAATTAGGTCCTTTATTCTATTTACCATTTTTGCTATTTTGATGTTTAAACTTAAACTATTTCCTTGGCTTCCAACTGAACCATTCTCTATGCCCTGTGCACCCCCATCTCCTTACCCCATCTATATGAATGAGTATTAGACCTGGAATGACTTTCAAATAATCTCGTCCAATCCTTCTTTTTGTTGGAGAAGAAAGAGAGGTCCAGGCCACACTGTGAGAGGGTATCAGGACTCAGAAGGGGTCCCAGATCTCTTGACTCCCCTACTAACCCTCTACTCCTCCAGGTCAGATTCAGCTCACTTTGGACTTATCCCCTCTGACTCTCCAAGGCCTGATCCACATTTTAGCCCCAGCTAGTTGATAGGAGGCAGCTAGTTGATATCCTGTCTGCTCTTAAGAACAACCTCCCAGATGTCAGCAAGGTAATTCTTTTCTGTCAGCAAAAATGAGCCTTCCTTTCCCCAGTCAGCAAGTACAGCCAGAGTATTTCCAACCAGGCAGTGCCCCATCCATGAAGACAGTTCTTTCACTCTTTAATCAATGTGAGTTCACTCCATAAGTCTGAAAGGCAGTGGGAAGAGGTGTGGAAAGCCCACAGGGTACATCTTAATCCTTAGAGAGCCTTGCTTTTCTCTCCCTGAGATGCCAAGGCCAGAACATTCTCAGCCTTCTTTTGCCCTATCCCTGACTCCAGAAGGTGAGAGGACCCCCAAATGCTTTGTTGAAAAAGCAACAGGTGTAAGTTCTGACAGGCCATAGTGAAGTTGAGGAAAGACAGTCCTTATCTGCAGCCAGTCTGGGCAGTGCTCAGGACCTGCACAGACCCAGGAGTTTGGGGGGACAGAGTTGAGTTGGTCAGTTCTGTCTTCCTTTCCTTTCTGTCCACCTCTCCAGCAGAAACTGAGATGGGCTGAGAAATCTTTTCTCCCTAGAACTCTATTCACTCAACAATAAATCTCATGGGCAGTTCACTGTTTTCGTATGGTTTCATATATTGCTTAGTCCTAGGCTATTCTTGATTTTTTGTTGGTTGGTTTGGGATTTTCGGCCAGTGTTTTGGGAGAAGGCAAGGATGATTTGATGATTTTTCTTTTTCTTTCTTTCTTTCCTTTTTTTTTGGGGGGGGGGGAGGGGCTGCACTTGCAGCATATGGAAGTTCCTGGGCCAGGGCATGAACCGGAGTCACAGCAATGACCCAAGCCACTGCCGGGATAATGCCGGATCCTTAATCTGCTGTGCCACAGGAGAACTCCAGTTGTTAAGACAACGAGTCTTCTACCCTCATCTCAATCTCTAAAATTGTCTCTGAGCTCATTTCCCCTCCATCACTTGAGTTATCCATTCACCAATATCAGTATCTGGGTTGTTTACTGATTTTACTGTTATTGTTCTTTATGGGTTTTGGTTCTGGTTTTGTTAGGTGAGAGAGTTGTTGATTTTAAGATAAGGAGTTCCCATTCTCCAAAACCATCTATACCTGAAGTTACATTCTTCACCACCCTCTAGTTTTTTAGGTATCTTCACTGGTATCAACACCATATTCCCTTAATCTGTGAGCTAAGATTATCTTTATTTGTTTCCTCTTTTCTCCACCCATTCTTAAGAGTTTCTCATAAAACCTAATGTTGGTAGCTTCCAGCTTTGTACTAGTCATAAAATTTAGAAATTATTGGCATGAACTCTAGTCCAGGTCGTGTTGTAATTTCAAATTCGGGGGCATTGTTTTGCTTAAAAGGCATTGTTGTGATAGATAAAGTAGAAAAGAAAATTAAAAAGCATGGCCATGTTCAAAACAAGATAAATATCTCTATGTACTAGAGTCAGAAGAGAAACAAAAAGTGAAAAGTGGGACCATTGAGGCCCGAACCATAAGTGAGCAGCAGTCACCAGGAGTTCTAGCTCCTGTGGGATTATGGGAACCAAAATACCCCTGAGAAGGTGGGGACAGAAGTGAAGCCTCCTGCTGGTTACCCAGCCACAACCCCTTCTAAAGGAAAAGTGCTAGGAGCCAATTTTGGACCCTATCACCCTGCCGATTGCATCCCAAACTGAAGTGGGAAATATGTGAGAAAGTAAGCAATTTTCAGTATGAACCAAAGCTGAAAGATCCTGAGAGGAGGCAAAAGGGCTCTGATGGGTCATGATCAAGTCAATCATGAGGAAGTAGAAACTCTAAGATCACAAAATTTAGCTTTAGAGTGAAGGATGAAGAGACCACTTGATAGCTGAAAGAGGAAATCAGACCCACAGAGAAATTTGACGTCATACATAGTACCTAGAAAACAAAAGCAAGCTTCTACAAATCCCACCACAGAGATCCAGAGGAGTGCTCAGGATTCCCAAGGTGTTTGTGATTTCAGCCTCCAGGAGACCCAGCTCTGCAGTTATTCATGTCCTTTCTCCCAAAGGCTGTTCATTTGGCTCCTTGATCACCATGAAGCTTGGCCCTGGGCTTGGACATCTACTTCCCTGGTTTCATGCATCTTTTAGCTGTCCACCTCTGCCACTCCAATCACTTGAGGTTCGTTGAGTGAAATTATTCCTTATGACCAAGAAAACTCAACCAAAACATGTTGTCATTGAATCCTCCCAACAACCATAAGAAGTAGGAATAATATTCCCAATTTACAAATAAGAAAACTGAGGATATAAAGATTAAGCAGATGAATCACATAGCCCCGGGCTGGTCATCTGCCTAGCTGCCCTCACACTCATTTCCTAGCCTTCCTCTGCTTTGCTTGCTGTGCAAAGTACATTTCCCAGGTTCTCTTGCCATTTGGCTTCTGGCCCATAAAGAGGTTCACTGGCAGGAAAGTGAAGAACTAAAGGAAGGGAGAAGCCGTGATGTTTCCCCCTGCTGTGCTTTGGGTAGCATCTCTGGCAATGACTGCATCTTCTTCATGTCCCAGATCCCACAAGAGTGCCTTTCTTCCATGTTCCCAGCTCCCATCCTCCCTTTGATTCTCCAGGCCTTGTTGCTTTTGCTATTCTTTGTGTGGCCTCACTGTCTCTTGTTTAGCTTTTCACCTCTTTCATTCCATTTGTAATTAGTTCTCTGTACTAAGTTTTATCTAGTTACTGCCATGGCTCTGTATTCATGAATGGACCCTGACTGATGCAGCAGTTACTCAGTGGCTAAGTGAGGATTCCAAGTTTAGTCAGTTTGGTTACAGAACCCACATTCTAAAGAACACATAATATTTTTTTTGGGGGGGGGTTGTCTTTTTAGGGCCACACCCACGGCATATGGAGTTTCCAGGCTAGGGGTCCAATCAGAGCTGTAGCCTCCGACCTACACCAGAGCCACAGCACTGCGGGATCCGAGCCAGGTCTACAACCTACACCACAGTTCATGGCAACACTGGATCCTTAACCCATTGAGCAAGGCCAGGAATTGAACCTGCATCCTCATGGATGCTAGTTAGGTTTGATAACCGCTGAGCCATAATGGGAACTCCAGAACACATAACATTGACAGTTAAATCACAGAGAGGTTTCTCTGGATTTCAACTACAAACGTGACGTTTCCTCCAGGGCAAGTCCATAGAGAGGGCTTCTCACTTTGTATTTTCACTGCTTAGTCATATGTTAACTTTACAATGCCACCAACCCAAAGATCAGAATGTGGTTGGAAGAGTTTATTTCTACAGGCTGCCTCTGGCAACACAACTCCACCCTGATCTGTTCTGACTGTTCCCTGTGGCCTCAGTGCCAATCTAATACTACTGGATTTGTCAAGTATTTTGGTTTTCCTCTGTCTCTCTCCTAGACTCCTGGATTTCTGACCATCAGAATGTGCCTGCTAAGGTAAATCATGTATCAATTGTCCTCTGTTGGTCCTCAAGATCCACGTTACCCCTGACAAGCCACCGTCATTTGTCTAATGCTGCAGTAAGGTCTGCCTTACTGTATTGTATTGCATTTAGGAGAGCCTAGAAGAAGATGAATATCAGAAATCTCAAAACTAGACCCTCTTCCAAAAGGAGAAGCACGTACAGATCATTTTCCCTGAAAATCTAAAAAATAAAATAAAATAAAATAAAATAAAATAAAAGAAGACTTTATGGTCTTTAAATAAACCCATAATTGCCTCCCTAATTGTTAATGCCTCCTGCATCTGGTCTCAATCCTTTAATTACTAAATTTAGTCCATTCATGGGGAAAGGTGGATAATTTCAGCATTCAATTAACAAGTGTATGATAGAAAATATGTTAAATTCTTGAGGTGTGTACAACACAAGTCCTGTAACTACTGACGAGTGACAGTCTATGTTTCACAGACCACAGTTGAACAGTCTGTACAGTCATTTGTAAAAATAACCAAGTCTTATAAAAATGAGTGTCATCTTTGGCATCTCCCTCTTTACTCCCTCCAGTTACCACCTCCCACTTGCCAGCTGTCTCCTAATCCTATGAGGGTTTTTGTTTCCCCAAAAAGCTTCAGTGGCTTCTGAAGCTTTCTCTGTTCTCTCCTTTCCCCTCTCTAAGGAAATCTCAACACTACCAGGGACTAAAATGGATGGCCATATGTCACAGAGAATGAAATATCTTTGCCCAATCTACATCTTCTGAGCTGACCTAGAAGCCTAGGAGCCATTCCACTGAGATAGGAGTGGACCACATGCATTGAGGAAGGCTCTTCACCCACCCCACCCCCAGAGCAGGTAGCTAACTCCTACTCACCAGTCCAAGTCTTGAGCAAAAGAGTGACATCCTTGAAAAAATATTCTCCAACTCCTAGACAAAGTCAGGGTCTTAAGAGTAATTTCATCTCTATCATCTGGGTAATGACTGTAGTCTGAAAGAACCATGAATATTTATGTCTCAAATTGTATTTCATGAAAGTGGTGTTAGTGGGGAGAGTCTGCAGCAAGTAAATTTGGGAAAAGCCAAATTAAGCAAATTTCTTTACTATATAACTTGTTGGAGTCTTTAAAATGCTAATGTGTGTAATAATCACCAATGTTTCACAAACCATATTAATCATGGAACCCTTTTTCATAATGCATATTAACATGTGGAGGAACTAGTGTTCTGTGGAATACAGTTTGAGAAAAGCCAGTATAAAATTAATTATAATTTCTGCCTTTGCTCTAACATTATACTAGGCTGTAACTGTCACTCACATATAGGTTTCAAATGACTTTGGAAGCCCCAATGGAAAAGTGTGACAAAACTTCAGAGTAAAATAATCATAGAAGAGATGGTTGGGCTAAAGATAAGTTTGAGGAAGATACCCCCAAAAAGGTAAGAGGGATAAGAAAGAAAGTTGCCTTATAAAGTATGCAATGATGGGATTTCAACTAAAGAAAAATTCATGCCAACCAGCTGAAGAGAAAGAGAATGATAAGATTCTCTTCAATACTTGATGCTGATGAGTGAGAACTAATATGGCACCTGCTGCTGGTCCAAGACAACAGAGAAAGGTGTGGGGACCCTGGGTTTCCTGGCTGGTTTTCATGTATAACCTAACCATATGGTCAACTTGTTCATGATAATGTGAACTTCAAGCTCACAGGGTTAGTTACATTATTCAAGAACATGGAAATATACACAATTATAGTTGATTAACTTAAATAATATAAAATATATAAAAATATATAATTTTTAGCTATTGACAAAATCATCTAAATATTTTAAAATGAAAACATATAAGTACTACAGTGAGCTACTGTTTGCGTGAGCTAGAGATAGATGCTTATTGATATTCCAAAGGGATGCTTCAAATCCTTTATGGAAATAGAGGTGTCGACTTAATAAGTAAACACAGAAACAATTATTCCAAGTTTTGCGGCTAATAAAGTGATGTCTAGGAGGTTACTATGGCCACAGATTATCTTTTTGGGTTAAACAAGTGAGTAGTGATTTTCTTTTTAAATATACGTTCACAGCAAGGCACATGATCATAAGTGAACAAAGCAAACTCAAAATTTTGTTTGGAAAACTTTGTTTTCCACTTCAGCCACTCAACTGAGATGACAGTTGATGAGGACACAAAATAGCATCAAGAAAAAATTAGTTTTTTATAATATAAATAGCAGAAAGTAGAAGTTAGTTGTTTAAGAATCTGAAGGCTTTCAAACATTAGAGTTATTGCTAAAAACAAACTTAATCCATAACGTACTGTAGACTATTTCTGGATGATATGAACACAGTATCATCACTGTATGTAAATATAGTACACAGGCAAAAAGAGGACGAGAACTTTGGAAAATGCTAAACGAGGGGGATTTGGCTTTTCTCTGGCTGTCTTTTATGATGACCCTGGAATCTATCTTCAGTTTAAAAGACTTCTATTAAAAGAGGTTTGAATACAAGGATAGCTACCATGCAAAAGGGTTCTTGGGTCCTGACACTTAGATGCAAAAGCACAACTTGCGTAGTCTGGACGAAACAATGGTTCGAAAAGATTGCCTTAAGCATCTCCTGAGATCATGAGTTCCTGAGATCATGGCTGTTTCATCAAGTTCTGAGTTAAGGAAACCGAATGCTGGGTGAGAAGTCAGAGAAAGGTTGAGGAAAGAGACATGGTAGACGTGTCCACAAGGGCAGGAGGGCTGGCTAGATTTGGTGATCAAGGGCAAATCCCGTCTACTTTCTCACTCCGCAGTCCCCGCCTGTTTCTTCTCCATCTTCCTGGGCGCAGGGAATTCCTCAGCAATACTGCTGGGCCCAGCCACTTCTACCTCGTCAACCTAAAAGCAATCCTATATCACCTTTAAACCCCTCTGGAGGGACTACTCAGTTTAAACTTCCCCAAGGGGCTTGAAAACATGAAAGCCTTTACTCCCCATCCCAGAGGGATATGTGTATGCGTCCGTGTGCATGTGGAGCTGGTGGCAGGGGGATGTTTTTTAAGTGCAGGCTGTTATGTGAGGGCTATTTTAGTTTTGGAAACATGATACTGGCCTCTCTTTCCCAAGGGGTTAGGTAAAGCGACACTGAGACTGGTAAGGATTCTCAACGCCTCACTCTATTGTGTGAGGAATAAGTTTGGTCCCAGTTTTTAACCAGATTGCCCGCCCACTTAGCAGGGCTCTTAACGTGCCAGACCAACCTCCTGTCCAGTGCCTGTTCCACCTGCCTGCTCATTCTTTTCACTCTTACCTCCTCCGTCTTCTGAATGTTGCCAGCTTGCTCCCATATATGCCTTAGGCCTGCCTGCTTTGAATTTGTCCAAACGTACTACTCCTCTGGCCCTAGGCCCATGATTCCAACTGTCAGTACCAGAAAGGTCTCTCAAGCACCAGGAAACACAGCCATCTCGGGACATTCTGGCTTTTCCTACTAAGGCAGACCCGTGCTTTTCACCTGTTTTCAGAAAAAGGAAATCTCTCCTTGAGGGGAACAGATGCATTGATAATTGGATTTGTAGCCTTATTATCAATTCCAGAGCATCCTGGGGTCTTACTGTGGTCCCTCCTAACCCACTGCAGGCTGCTTTGAAGACAGTCAAGCTTCTCTCTTCCTTCTCTTAGGTTTAGCCTGCCTATTCACCCTAAAAGGGGAAGCTGGGGTTAGGACTACAAGGCTTGAATGCAGCCTGGAATTCTCCCTTCCATTTTCTCTTTCACACCCAAATCAGGAGGCTACCACCAGCTGTGTAAACACTGCCCCAGGGGTCTCTCGAATACTCCTTTTGGAGTCCTCTAAGGTCTTTAGGTTTGGCATCTCTTTGTGTAGGACACATCACCACAGCAGAGTCCCTTCAGCTGGGCTGACAGTGACTTCATACACATGGTACATAAGCTATCATTGAAGATGAAACTGGTTTCCCAACCAGCCGTCCATCTAGAGCAGAGATGGGTCTGGGCCACAGACAGACATCCAAGATAGGGCAGACAGCCACATGCCCCATGTCAACCCCAGGGAGTCTTATTCACCTTCAGGGCCTTTGTTTCATCCCAGGATGAGCAGCAGTTTTTTGTTGGAAGTTCACCTCAGGAAAGTTATAGTGTATCTTTACAACCCTTTTGTATTTCATTCAAAGTGGGCATGGCTTCATGGATTCCTGGGGGAGTGTGTGTTCTTTCAACTTAGTTTATATTCTTTTTTTTTTTTTTTTTTGTCTTCTTAGGGCCACACCTGCAGCATATGGAAGTTCCCAAGCTGTGGGTCTAATAGGAGTTATAGTGCTGGCCTACACCACAGCTTCAGCAATGTGGGATCTGAGCCACATCTGCGACCTACACCACAGCTCACGGCAATGCCAGATCCTTAAGTCACTGAGCAAGGTCATGGATCCAATCTGCGACCTCATAGATACTAGTTGGATTCATTACCACTGAGCCAAGACGGGAACTCCTCAACTTAGTTTGTATTAACGAACAGGATAAAGCCAAAGGAAAATTGCCATGAACTTTTGGGCACCAAGTATTAATATTCACAAGTCTGAGAAGCAGCAACATGGAGGCAACTTTCTGATCTTTCATTCAGAAAGGGACTGTGGGCACTATGGCAAAGACTGTGGGCCACTTTCTCCCTGTGTACTGCCCATCACCGGCCTGTGCCCAGGGATGACAAAGCTGAATCTAACATGACTCCCAAGCCCCTCTTCGGGCCTTGTTCCCCTCCTCCAAAACTCCAAACTGTGAGGCAAGTTGGGGGTAACTCTGGAAATCAGGTATAGGCTCTGGGGGGCCTGGATTTGGGACTGGGCCTGGTTTCTTCTGTTCTTTATGGGCCCTGAGGAGAAGCAGCACAGTCACCACTGAGGACCACAGAAAAATATGTTACCTGGGAGAGCATTGCCCTCCCTCCATCCCTGGAGCCCCTTCTGTGCACAAAGGAAGCAGCCCAGTGAGTCAAGGAAAGGAATGAGTCCTCTAAAATGAGATTCCTGGAGGTTTTCTGACTTTTCCACTTAGAATAATCCTCAAACTATCTTAATAAGTTTTCCAATGTTTCAATTCGTTCCATTTATCTTCTTAAGATAAGATAGAAAAAAGTTTTAAAATTACCTCAAGGCCCTATGCATCAACTAGATAAATGGTGAGGTCTGCAGAGGTTAATGCCTTGTGGCACAATCTTGCTCTGGAATCCCATCAGGGCAATTGTGATCTATTCAATATCAACAGGATGACTACACGCCTCCTGGAAGGAGTTATCTTCTAATTTCAGAACAGAGATAAAAGCCTATGAAATAGCAAAGGCTCTTTTCTAATTAAATGATTCATTGAACAAATTTTGTTAAAATTTAGTTTCCCCGTTTAGAACAAGTGCTATTTAGCACCCCAAGGAGATGGTCAGGGAGTGACGAATGAGGCTTTGGTGATCAAATTTGGTGATTATCAGCTCACAGATGGTGTGGCAACCATCTGTAGGATTATTAAAAGAGGAATTTAATCACTTTTATGAATCTTTAGTTTCTGCTGCATCCATTCCACAAGCCCTTTAAGAAGAACTGAACCCAAAGCATACCAGGGTAGTCGAGGCCCTGGCTGCTTCCATTCTGGTCCAAGCTACTGATAGCTCTCCAGGATGATTGGAATAACCTTTTAAATAGATTCCCTTCTTCTTTTCTTAGCTCCCTACAGTCTATTCTCAGCATAGCTGAGTGATCTTGTTAAACTATGAGTCAGATCATGAAATTCCTCTGCTCCTCAGAAAACCTCCAATAATTCCCTGTCTCACTCAAAATAAAGGCCCACACCTCATGGCCTGCAGGGCTCTTCCTCTGCCTGGTAGGGAACTCCAGGAAGGGCTCTTCTAATCTGCATTCTACCCCATAGCAATCTGACCTCACGCCTGCTCTCCCTGGCCACCCTTCTCTCTTTGCTTGCTTCCTTACTTCCTAGGGTTTTCTAGTTCTAATCATCATCTCAATGAGCCCTTCTCTACCAGCTTGTTTAGTATCACACCTCTCCAGTTTTCTCTCTTCTTCTTCCCTATTGTGTTTCTTCTGAAACATTCTTAGCCCTGTGATGTAACATTTACTTTGTATATACATCTTATTTTATGTTTTTCTCCATCCTCCATCTCCACCCCACTACCAGAACATAAGCTCTAGAAAGACAATCACTTTTTTTGGTTTCTTCACTGCTTTATCCATAGGGCCTAGGTCAGTGCTGGCCACATGTTCGGCATCATTTAATATTTGAATGACTAGGTGGCTTGGGGCACTTGGAGGCCACATGAAAGATGAGTAGGTAGAGGGTAGAGAAAAACACACACAAGGGGGTGGGGGGGTGGGGGGTGGAAGTGGAGGGGGTGCATGGAGCAGAGCAAAGGGAGCCTGTGAATCCCTGGGAGACAAAATAGTAGCCTTAACCCTCAATTTACCAGTTCCCAATGCTGACTCCCATTAGATATCTGACATGTAATTTGTTTCCTGTCTTTGTATTGTACATGTATGTCCATGGTATTACTCACTTTACAAAAACACTATTTAACTTGAACCAGCTTTAAAGGCAGAATAGAAGGAGACAGGATTAGAAAAAAAAAAAAAAAAAAAAAAAAAAGGCAGGCAAGAGGCACCTAGGCCCTTGCAGGTCATTGTAAATACTCTGGCTTTTGCACTGTTTGGAGCATTTTTTTTTTTTAATGATCAGAAGAGTAACATGCTGATTTTCATTTTAAGTGGGGAGAGGGGAGGGAGTGAGATGGATGGGCAGCTTGGAGTTTTGGGATGGAGAATGTTATATTTGATATGGACAGGCAATGGGGCCCTACTGTACAGCACAGAAAACTGTGTGAGATTGGGTCACTTTTCTGTACAACAGAAATTGAAGAAACATTGTAAATCAACTATACTTTAAAAAAACAAAAAAAAAAAAAAAAAAGAAAAAGAAGCTCCCTTTGACAGTTCTCTGAAGACAACTATAGTGGGAAGAAGAGGTGATTAGGGTTCCCCAGAGAAACAGAACCAATAGTACGTAAGTAAATATAGGGTGTGTGTGTGTGTGTAAATTTTATATATATATGTATATATAGAGTATGTGTGTGTGTGTAGGCTGTGTTCTGGAAATCCAAGACATCAGCCTTTTTTTTTTTTTTTCTGTCTTTTTTTATCTTTTTAGGTCGCACCTGCGGCATATGGAGGTTCCCAGGCTAAGAATCCAATTGGAACTGTAGCTGTTGGCCTACACCAGAGCCACAGTAACGCGGGATCTGAGCCGCATCTGTGACCTACACCACAGCTCACGGCAACGCCAGATCCTTAACCCGCTGAGCGAGGCCAGGGGTCAAACCGGCGTCCTCGTGGATGCTAGTCAGGTTCATTAACCACTGAGCCACAACAGGAACTCCCCAAGACTTCAGCCTTTATAATTTTTAAGAGGGACTCTCTCCTCATGTATATACCACATGTTGCTGCTGCTTTCCCCATCAGAAAGATTCTCTTTTTTAATGAGAATACACACACACACACACACTAATGCGAGAGAGACAGAGACAGAGAGAGAGAGACTTTAAGGATTTGTCTTACACGATTATGGGGGCTAGCAAATTTCAAATCCATATTACAAGCCAGTACCAGCACCATCACCAGCACTATCTCAAATCCATTTGGATGGCTACTATTTTTTAAAAAGGGGGGCGTGGGGAGAAAGAGAGAGAGAGAAAGAAAGAGAGAGAGAGAGAGAGAAAGAAAGAAAGAAAGAAAGAAAGAAAGAAAGAAAGAAAGAAAGAAAGAGAAAGAAAGAAAAAGAAAAAAGAAAAAAGAAAGTTACAAGTGTTGGCAAAGATTAGAACATTTGTGCAAAAAGGTAGAGTCACTGTGGAAAACAGAATGGTGGGTTCATCAAACAATTAGGAGAATTACCATGCGATCTAGCGATTGCATTTCTGGTTATATATCCAAGATAATTCAAAGCAGAGTCTTAAAGAAATATTTGTACATCCATGCTCATAACAGCACTATTCTAAATAGCTAAACTGTGAAAGCAACTGTCCATGGATAACTGGATAAGCAACATGTGGTATATACATACAACTGACTGTTATTCAGCCTTAAAAAGGAAGGAAATTTTGAGATGTGCTACACTGTAGATGAAACTTAAGCACTTTATGCTGAGTGAAGCAAGCCAGTCGCAAAAAAGATATATTGTATGATTCTGCTAATATGAAGTACTTAGAGCAGTCAAAATCATAGAAAGCAAAAGGGTGGTTTCTAGAAGCTGGGGGAAGGCGGGGTAGAGGATTATTGTTTAATTGGTACCGGAGTTTCAGTTTTACAAGATGAAAAGAGTTGTGGTAATATCATGGTAGGATGGTTGTACAACATTATAAATGTATTTAATATACCTTAAAATGTACACTTAAAATGGCTTGGATGGTAAATTTTGTTATATGCATCTTAGCACAATTTTAAAAATTAGGAAAAAAAAAAAAAGGTGATGTTGCAGTCTTGAGTCCAAAGGTGGAAACTCAGGCAGAATTTGTTATAGTCAGGAGACAAAATTCCCTGCTCAGGAAGCCTTAGGCTTTGCTCTTAAGACTTCAACTGATTGGATAAATCCCACCCACAATTATGGAGAATCTGCTTTACACAAAGTCTTATGTAATGTTAATCACATCTGAAAAATACCTTCACAGCAACATCTAAATGGTATATGATCAAACAACTGAGCACCACAGCCTACCCAAGTTGACAAATAAAATTAACCATTATAAGAAGCTAGGGTGGAATCAGGGAGACCAATAAGGAGATAAGTGGATAATCCAGATAAGCAATAATGATAGCTTGGACCAAAGTGGCAAGCAGCAAAAGTGATAAGAAATGGCCAGGTTGGGAGTTCCCATCGTGGCACAGGGGTAACAATCTAACTAGGAACCATGAGTTGTAGGTTTGATCCCTGGCCTCGCTCAGTGTGTTAAGGATCTGGCATTGCTGTGAGCTGTGGTGTAGGTTGCAGACATGGCTGGGGTCTGGCGTTGCTGTGGCTGTGGCGTAGGCCAGCAGTGGTAGCTCCAATTTGACCCCTAGCCTGGGAACCTCCAGATGCCACAGGTGTGGCCCTAAAAAGAAATGGCCAGGTTTTGGATATATTTTGAAGGTTGAGCTGACAGAATTTGTTAATACGTTGAATATGGGAGAAAAAGAATCCAGGACGACTCCGAAGCTATTGTCTTGAGCAACCGGAATAGTGTTTCCACCAACGAAAACGGAGAAAGCTACAGGGGAACCAGTTTGCAGGGAAGAGGGCAAATCAGGTGTTCTGTTTTAGACCTGCTATGTTGGAGTGCTAAATAAACATTCACAAAAGATGCCAATTAGGCAGTTTGATATATGAGTCTGGAGTTGAGAGCGGGGGTCGATATTGGAGATAGAGGTATGTGAGTTTCGGTGTATAGATCTAGCGTCAAAGCCTGTGAGACTAGTGACCTCAACTACTGCCATTTGGGTAATGGGGTCAAAAGCTTGACTGGAGAGTCTTCAAAAGAGAATGAGAAGAGATGGTAATGAGTCTATGACAGTTATTTCTAAGAGTTTTGCTATAAAGAGGAGAGCAAAAGTAGTGGGATCTGCAGGGTTTTTTAAAAATTAGGTTTATACTATTGTACGTATATGCTGGTGGAAGGGTTCCAGTAGAGAGGGAAAAGTCAAGGATTTTAACGACTGTTTACCATGTGCCAGGAGCCACGGTAAGTACTCTACAGCTGTATGGTCTCTCTTAGTCATCACAGGAAGCCCAGCTATTGTCCCACCTTCCCTGGTGAGGAACAAGAGTTAAAGTCACTGTCAAAGTCACACATCTAGTAAGGGGGAGAGTATGAATCTGGACTCAGGAACCGTGAACTTTCTCCTACACAGACTCTATACTTTAGTTCCCCATCTGTAGAACCCACTAAGGATATGAAAGATTATTTCAGAAATTTTGTTTAAAACTTTAGTGGATTTTACGGGGGAAACTCTGCGTTATGGTGTTTACAAACTGGGGATTCTCAAAGGAGAGAGTCCCTCTTAAAAATTAAAGGCTGACGTCTTGGATTTCCAGAACACACCCTACTGTCCCCTACTTCCAGCTCCTTGCATATTTGGTTCTGGGCTGCCCCCAAACCCCCTTCCTGGGTGAATTCCAGCCAGGTGCCATTGCCTCTCTGAGGTTCTCCTCGGTCTGTCCCCAGACCCTCTGCCCACGCAACATTGTGGTATAATATCCATATTTGTTCTCCTACTTGTCTTCACTGCTAGGCTGTGCATACTTTCAGGCAAGACTCTCATCTCATTTTGTGAACCAGAACCTGCTACTCAGAAAGCTCTCAGTACTTCTTTGTCAAATGATTAGTTGATTCAATCAGATAAGCTGGCAATTGCTAATTCTCACAGATTAGAGAGTCTCAGGAAGCTGGGGAATCTCCCTAATGCCCAAGAACATTTGGCAACATCTGGAAACATTTTTCGAGGTGGGAGGTCTCCCCTGGTGTCTAGTCGGTAGAGGTCAGGCATGCTATCAAACAGCCTACAATACACTGAACAGTCCATCATAATAAAGAGTTATCTGGCCTAAATGTCAACGATGCTGAAGCTGAGAAATTCTTTCATAGATTAAAACAGAAAAATGAAATCCCGAGATATATACAAAAAAAAAATTTTTTTTTCTCATTCTGATTATTCCTAGGCTAAGGTGTGGTGGGCACTTATTTCATTGCATTATGGGTTCTTTCTCCAGAAACTGCAGTCTAGACATCTTGCCTCAAAATTGAGGTAGTTCCCTAAATCCAAGAGGCACTAGCCCATTATCCCTAGAATTAGGTTACTACTCCCCAAGTCCGGTGCTGAAAACAGTTCTTAACTTCTTGTCTTTCCATCATTCCCCATTCCCTGAGGGATTTTCAGAGCATTCAACAGTGAATACATCAACACTAACTTCATGCCCATTCTAGAATATCATGGGGGTCACTACTGCTAATAATCTATGTGCCAATTTCCTCTAGAGCCACCTGATTCCAAAAAAAAAAAAAAAAAAAAAAAATCTACAGACAAAAGGTTTTCCAAGCTTGCTCCCTCACCCAACTAGAGAAATGGGAAACAGAATATTTCTTGGATTTGGCTCCTCCCCAGCAAATACACAGAAACCCGGAATACATATTTTAACAATACTTGTTGAATTTAGAAAAGTAAAGAGAAAGCCAGAAATGTGCCAGAAATGAAGGGCCTCTTGGAATTAGAGTTTTGTGATCACAGGAGTAAGCAAAAGTGACATCAGGTTTTCTTACAATTTAGGGGCTGGGGTATGTGGGCAAGGGGGATACCAGCAGAGGCCATAGGCCCTGCACAAGTAGGGAAATTGAACTAACTCCCTGGACAAAGCTGGCAGTTGAGGAAATCTTTGTCTGCAGTTCAAGGGCTTGGCTTGGAAGTAAGTGCCAAGCTGTGTCACTGGTAGAAGAGTCAGCCATGAAAAATCAGAAGCCCCAGACTGCTGTGCACGCAGCTGTGCAGCCAGACTTTTGCACTACCTACACAGACGGAGACAGACAGACACAGACATAGAAGGAGATGCACAGAGTTGGGAAAATGGCAAACATCTTAGGACCCTGTCAGAGGTAATCACAAAGCAGGGCTGAAGGGCTGTTTCTACATAGGACATGGAAGAAGATGATTCTCACTGTGCATGAGCCGAAGCAGATAAGGAAACGCAATTTGCTCAGAGAAAATCAAGAGTACAAAAACAGGAGAAATTATACCCAAAGAACTACAGATACTATGTCAATTTTGAAAATGATTTAAAAATAAATATATTTAAAATGTTCATCACAATGAGGAAAGAAATAGAACTCATTAGGCAAAATGGGGTGCTGAAGAAAAGAGCACAGAGATTTGAAAGGGAACCAAATAGAAAGGCTAGTAATGAAAATATATTTTAAAAAAGAGACTCTCTCTGATGGAAAAAGCAGCAGCAGCCAGAAAGGGTTTAAGAGGCACCCAAACAATAAACTACCAGCTACTGATATCACAGGATTGCTGAGGAGTAAACTCAGCTCACTGGTGTATTATCACTATTATTTTAGTTTTCCTAATTACTCCTAAATAGTCTTACTTAGGTAACTGGTCCATAAATAGCCCTTTTCCAGCTTCTGTTAACACTCTTGCACTTATAATGTTTGGAGCCATCTCATTTTGATTTTTAAGACTCGGTCTTATTCTTTTTTTTTTTTTTTTTTTTGTCTTTTTGCCTTTTCTAGGGCCGCTCCCGCAGCATATGGAGGTTGCCAGGCTAGGGGTCGAGTTGGAGCTGTAGCCACCGGCCTACGCCAGACCCACAGCAACGGGGATCTGAGCCGCGTCTGCAACCTACACCACAGCTCACGGCAACGCCAGATCCTTAACCCACTGAGCAAGGCAAGGGATCGAACCCGCAACCTCATGGCTCCTAGTTGGATTCGTTAACCACTGAGCCACGATGGGAACTTCTCAATCTTATTCTTTAAATACTTTTTTCTTCCTTGATAAAGATTTATTTTTTCAGAGTTCCCGTCATGGCGCAGCAGAAACAAATCCAACTAGGAACCATGAAGTTGCAGGTTCGATCTCTGGCCTCGCTCAGTGGGTTAAGGATCTGGCATTGCCATGAGCTGTGGTGTAGGCTGCAGACGGCTCAGATCTGGCGTTGCTGCGGCTGTGGCATAGGCCGGCGGCAACAGCTCTGATCAGACCCCTAGCCTGGGAACCTCCATATGCCACGGGTGCAACCCTAAAAAGACAAAAAAAAAAAAAAGATTTTAATTTTTTCCATTATAATTGATTTACAGTGTTCTGTCAATTTCTACTGTATAGCAAAGTGACCCAGCCACACACACACACACACACACACACACACACACACACACACACACACATATTCTTTTTCTCACATTATCCTCCATCATGTTCCATCACAAGTGACTGGACATAGCTCCCTGTGCTATACAGCAGGATCTCATTGCTTATCCATTCCAAATGCAATAGTTTGCATCTATTAACCCCAAACTCCCAGTCCATTCCACTCCCTCCCCATCTCCCTTGGCAACCACAAGTCTGTTCTCCAAGTCAATAATTTTCTTTTCTATGGAAAGGTTCATTTGTGCCATATATTAGATTCCAGATATGTGATACCATGGTATTTGTCTTTCTCTTTCACTTACTTCACTTAGTATGAGAGTCTCTAGTTCTATCCATGTTGCTGCAAATGGCATTTTGTTCTTTTCGTGGCTGAGTAGTATTCCATTGTGTATATATACCACATCTTCTTAATCCATTCATCTGTTGATGGACACTTAGGTTATTTCCATGTCTTGGCTGCTGAGAATATTGCTGCAATAAACATACAGGCATGCATCTTTTTCAATGAAAGTTTTGTCTGGATAAAGGCCCCAAGAGTGGGATAGCCAGGTCCTGTGGTAGTTCTATACTTAGTTTTCTGAGGTACTCCACACTATTTTCCATAGTGGTTATACCAATTTACATTGCCACCAACAGTGCAGGTGCTTTTCCTTTTCTTCACACCCTCTCCAGCATTTGTTACTTGCTGACTTGTTAATGATGGCCATCTGACCAGTGTGAGGTGATACCTCATAGTAGTTTTAATTTGCATTTCTCTAATAATTAGTGATGTTGAGCATTTTTTCATGTGCCTAGTGGCCATCTATATATATTCTTTGGAGAAAGGTCTATTCAGGTCTTTTGCCCATTTTTCAATTGGGTTGTTGGCTTTTTTGCTGTTGAGTTGTATAAGTTGTATATTTTAAAGATTAAGCCCTTGTCAGCTGCATCATTTAAAACTATTTTCTCCCATTCTGTAGGTTGTCTTTTGGGTTTTTGGTTTTTTTATGGTTTCCTTTGCTGTGCAAAAGCTTGTCAGTTTGATTAGGTCCCATTGGTTTATTTTTGCTTTTGTTTCTGTTGCCTTGGGAGCTGACCAGCCACCTGTCACCCACACAAGAGTCGCCTGGTCTCCCACAGCCCAAGCAAGTGGCCTCTCACCACCTGCAGCCTGCGCTAGAAGCTCCCCACCATTTGAGAATCCGCACATGCCCAGGGAAAGAGATTCCTATGGTGGTCTGCCCGTCCTCCTCTCGCCCCCACCAACAATGGCATCTGGCTTCTCCTCCAGGCCCAGACCTCCTCCTGGGTTCCCTTGTCTGTGGCATTCAGCGCACCACTCCCTAGCTCCTCAGGCTGTTTCCACACAGCCAACCCTAGTCTTCTCCCTGGAACTAAACTCCAGAGCCCGAGTCTCAGTGCCTAGCCCTCTCCCGAGAGTCTCTGGCTGTGCTGTCCAGGGTGAGTGATGCAGATGAATCTGTGCAGCTCTCGCTCTGCTTTGCCCTTCTCAGCCCAGCTGCTGCTATTTTCTCCTCAGTTGTCTCATCTGATCTCCCCATCATGGTGGCTTCCCAGAGTGTGGGTTCCTTTCCTCTTTAACAGCTCCCTCTCAGGAGTGCTAGTCCCATCCTGATTCCTTCTCTCTCTCTTTTTTTTTTCTTTTGTACTACCCAGTTATATGGAGTGTTTCTTGCCCTTTTTGAAGGTTTAAGGTCTTCTGCCAGCACTCAGTAGATGTTCTGTGTGAATCACTCTACATGTAGATTTTTTTTTTGACGTGTTTGAGCATGAGGTCTTACTTGTCCATCATCTTGATCCTTCTCCTCAATCTTATTTTATTTATTTATTTATTTACTTATTTTTGTCTTTTTGCCTTTTCTAGGGCTGCTCCTGCGGCATATGGAGGTTCCCAGGCTAGCGGTCTAATCAGAGCTATAGCCATCAGCCTATACCAGAGCCACAGCAAGGAGGGATCTGAGCTGCGTCTGCGACCTACACCACACCTCACAGCAACGCCAGACAGATCCTTAACCCACTGAGCAAGGCCAGGGATCGAACCCACAACCTCATGGTTCCTAGTCAGATTCGTTAACCACTGAGTCACGACGGGAACTCCCAAATCAATCTTACTTATTTTAAAACTTCATTACAATCTCAACTCTTCCTCTCCCCTCAGCTCTGGGATGAGAGTAAATGAATTCTGTTCTTCACACTGTTTTCACTTTTTTTCTGCCTTTGAACATTCTACTTCTCCACCTTTCAAACTCTGGGCCAAACCCTTGCCTACTTCTGGTGGCCTCTGCTAATGGGGATTCTATTCAGTGATGGTACTCCTGGTTTCCTTAGGGTGGACAATGATACTCAAAGGAAATAATATATGTAAAAACACTTGGAAAAATGTGAAGCTATATAGATGCAGGGAAACATTGCTATTAAGTATTGGGAAGGTTTATAACATTTTCCTTCCCCATGTTGACTAACAGTTTTAATCCCCCACCTTTACTGAGAATTGAACATTAAGATGGGGCAAATGTGACTGAGGTTGTACGGAGGGATGCCGAATTTGGACCATGATAAAGAAAGACTACAGAGACCACCTGGGGAAGAAACTGGGGAAGGAGCCCATCTCTCTAGGTGACTTCTCCTGAAAGCAAATAGATCACAAAAACAGTTCATGGAAGAACTTTGGATCATTCAATGAGGAGCTCTTAAAAATGGTTTTCCATGAAGGCAACTCTAATTTTTTAAAAAGTTATCCACTTGGGGGTATCACTCACGCAGCCAAGAAAGAGTATTAGTGAGTAAAAATATGAGAGCTTCAGGAAGAATTTATCTGTGCCATGAATGAACAACTGGCCTGATGTGGGCTCCTGTGTGAAAAAGAGAAAATAGCATGAACCCAGAGGGAAAAGCCTGAATCAGGGAAAGTTTCTCACTTCCCCCCCAGAATCTTTGAGCCACTGGAAGGGGAAACAACACAATCCCACTTAGGAATATTTTTAGTGAGAAACTAGACCAATCATCATCTAGCTGCTGAGAGCCACCTATTGAAGGAAATGGGGCATGTTTACCAGACTCAGACAGATGTGTTTGAGTGGTTATCTAAATGTGACCCCTAGTGTCCAACATTTATGGCACTCACAGTGGAAAATCGAGCTGATTTGATGGGCTGGAAACCATAGAACCATGAAATGTTAGAGTTGAAAGGCATTAGAGAACATCCAATCCAGTTCCCTACTTTACAAAAGTGATTAAGGCCCAGTAGTGATTAAGTGACCTGCCCAGAGTCAGAGAGATAGCAGCAGAGCTGGAATGGAACCCACATCTTCTAAGTCCTGGTCCAGTACTATTATTTAAGAATATTTTCCATAAAGTGCCATTGGCTTTATGTATTTCTTTATAGGATCCATCTATGGAAGATCATGAAAACTCAGTGTTTATTTCCTGTGGGCTGAATTACAAAGAGGATATTAACATTATTTACTTGTTCTGAGGCAATGCTAATCAGTGACTGAATCTTAAATTGTTCATGTTAAGAATTGTTAAAAAGATTTAAACCCTTTCCATATTTCCCCCATTACACATCACACATTTAAGTGACAGATTATGCCATTTCTTCTCGGCCTGAGGTTTATAGTGATTTTCAAAGGAAAGAAATTATACCACATAACAGGAACAATCAGTCAGGGTGCAAATCAGATGGACCAAGTCTCCGGAGATTCCTCACCATGGCTGTTTGCATCAGCAGCTGTTATTCTCTACCCACTTCCTGTCTGCTCACAGCCTGCTAAGTGAAACCAGAGGGCATTGTGCCCATCATGCATCTCCTAGAGACCATATGACCCAACCTCAGCCAGCTGCTCACTCCCACCCCGTAGTACTGGGGTCACTTCCTCTCCAGCTCCTTCGCACAGCTCTTCCCCCTTCTAGTGTCCCCAAGCTCCTATCCCCTCTCCATCCCCTCAGACTATAAAATGATCTTGTCCCCACTTCACTGAAAAACAGTCAAGGCCATTCAATATACCCTAACGAACCTTCCCTCTTCATGATTCCAAAATGTCTCTTTATCATCTATTCTTTTTCAAAGGAAGAAACAGCCCTTTTCTTTTCCAAGTCTAGTCCTCTCTTTGTGTTTGTGAATCCTTCTGGGACACTGTTCCATCAATTATCAAGGTTCCAGTCTCTGTCCCCTTTTCCTTCCTCTTCTTCCTGACTCCTCTATTGCCTAGAAAAATGCCCAAATTGCCCCTAAGCAGAATATAACTTTTTGGCCAACTTCTTGAAACTAAACCTCATCTCTCCCCCTCCCTGTTACTATCAAACTTACCTACCTTCATCATCTCCTCAACCACTTGCAATTTCAAGTGTATTCCAATAGTCTCCTGAAATCATTTTTCTAAACAATTAAAACAATAGAGTTTTGTTTGTTTGTTTGTTTGTTTGTTGGCCATGCTCATGTTACGTGGAAGTTCCTGGGCCAGAGATCAAATCCACACCACAGCAGCAACCTGAGCCACTAGAGTGACAACAGCAAATCCTTAACCTGCTACACCACAAAGGAACTCCAAAACAATATTTAATCATTAAACCCAATGCCCTATTCTTAGTTTTTAATTTTTCCCTGACCTTGCTACAGGGTTTTGTTCACTCAAGGAATATTTACTATTTACTAAACATCTATTTTCCCGCTCATGCATCAAGGAAGTGCTTTTTCCTTACAGTCCCAGCAATTTGGCTACAAAATTCAATAATTTTCTCACATTATTTTGTGTATATGTCTAATAATCCAAGTTAGAATATAAGTTCCTCGAGGAAATGGACCTTTTCGTCTGACCCAGTTTGCCTTGCATAGAACCTTGGCTCCGATGTGTTTGTGGTAGCCAGCTTCTGCGACGGCCCTAAAGGTCCTCACCTTCTGATGGTCATGCCCACGTGTGATCTCTTCCCATACTGAACAGAGCTGACCTATGCCACCGAAAATGTACCAAGGAAATTATGGGTTGTGACTTTTGACGCTTGGTCATGAAAGACATTATGGCTTTGCCTTGGTTTCTCTTGCAAGACCTCTCACCCTAAAGAAACCTGCTGACATTCCACGGGAAGACTCAAGCAGCTCTATGACTGAAGCTTCCTGCCAATAACCAAGTGAGCTGTCTTAGAAATATATCTTCTAGCTCCAGTCAAGCCCGCTGATGACTGCAGCCCTCGCTGACATCCTGACTGCAATATTATGAGAGAACCTGAGCTGTCCAGCTGGCCATTACCAAATTCATAGCCCACAGAAACTGTGCAATAATACATGTTATTTGTTTTAATATGCTAAGTTTCTGAGTAATGGTTATACCACAATAGATAGATAATTCAGATTTTAGTACCCGAAAGTGCAATAGTGCTATTATAATAAAAATCTGAAACATGGGAATGGTTTTGGAATTGGGAAGTGGGCAGAAGTTGCATGGACTTAGAAGAAACTATTAGAGAAGGCTGAAAAACCTTGAAGGTTCTGACAGTAGATGCTTGATACCCTTTAAGGAAGCTGCAGGTGAGTCTTAAAGGAAAGGAAGGACAAAGCTATTAGAAATTAGAGGAAAGGTGATCCTTCTTAAGAAGCGGCAAAATGTTCAGCAACATAGTAGAAATTAGAAACTATACCTGATGAACTGGCTGATCTAAGGAAATTTCCAGTCAGAGTGCTGAAGATGCCACCTTGTTTCTTCTTGCTGCTTATGGTAAAATTTAAGAGGTGAGAGATAAGCTAAAGGAAAGACTGCTAAATACAAAGAACCCAGGAAGTGCTGTATTTAAAGTTTTTCAGTTTGCCCTTCTAGCAAACTCTTGTGAGAGTACTCTCAGAAAAATATAGTCTAAAGATGAAGTCAAGGAATTGACTATTAAATCCTTTAAGATCTCAGAAAGATCCAAGGCTGTGCTTGGAGAACTATTAAGTCAACAGGTCTTCTAAGAAGTTTAAAGATGTTGTCCCTCTGAAGTCTCATAGAAGCTCAAGAGGAGAAGGGCTTATCTTGAAGCAATTTGTGTATGTTACTGTATGGAGTGAACCTCAATAGGATCACAAATCTACAAAGTTTTGTCAGATCCACAACTTGTATTTTCAGAAATATGGCCAGCTTGTATTAAAAGGGGCAGAGATAGTATAAAAGTAAAAACAGCCTCTAGACTCAAACTTCCAGAGGGTGAAACAAGCTACGAAAACTATACAGCCATATGAGTTACTTTTGATGGAAAAGGAAAAATGAATCATAGAGTAGAGCCAAGGGTCATTGAGAATCATTCTGGGAAGCAATGTCACTATCTGTTAAGTCTCCTACAAACGAGGCCTCCTGCCAATAGTCTTGTGAGTGAGCAATCTTGGAAGTGATCCTTTGGCGTCAGTCAAGCCTTTGGATGACTGAAGCCCCACTGATATCCTGACTACAACAAGAATCACCAAGCTAAATTGTCCCTGAATTCTTGACATTCAAACACCTTGTGAGATAACAAATGCTTATTTTTTTGTTTTAGGCTACTAAGTTTTGCAGTATTGTGTTATGGAAAATTAGAGAACTAACATAATGTTCAATAAATATTTGTAGAGGAAATCAAAGAAATAATCTCAAGAAAGAATATAACCAAATTCCCAGTGTATCCCATAATTAAGTATAAAAAAAATCTTTTAAAATATATACAACTACGTCATTGGCAGGGAGAAATATCGACTCTTAATCCTATTTCTGCTATATAGACACTTGATACAAGAGGAAGCAAGCAGAGGTACCGTGATCTCTTTACCAGCTGACCCCATGGCATATGGAAGTTCCCAGGCCAGGAATCAAATCCTAGCTGCAGCTGTGACCCACGCCACAGCTGTGGCAACACTGGATCCTTAACACAATGTGCTGAGATGGGGATTGAACCCACACCTCAGTAGCAACCAGAGCCACTGCAAAGACATCGGATCCTTAACCTTCTGTGCCACAATGGAACTCCTCATTCTCCCTTCTTTACACTCTTTTAGGTCTGAATTTGTCTTTGTTGTCATGGCTTCATTTTCCATGATTATATGAAAGAACCCAAGTATGGTAGGTCAAAGTGATATAGCCAGGAAACCCTATCTTATCTTTATACCTTTAGAAGCATACCTTGGAGAAGGAAGAGTTTTAAACACTAGATCCCAAGAGAGCAAACACAGTCGCATAATCTAAAAAGTCAGTAAAGAAGATACAATCCTGCTTCTCAAATGAGTCCATTGGAATTGATGAAAAGTTATAGCCTAAGAAGATAATCGTCACCAGATTGACAGGTTGAAGGGCCCAATGAGAGCAATGCTTAACGCTGGGCCTGTTTTCACGGGTCTGTCTCTGAGTTCTCCAGAGTTCGTATCTATGTCTGAAAATTCCTAATGTAAATCGTTACCTTGAAGAATACAATACTGTCATTGTTGTTTTACTTCTGCTAAACCCAATAATACTGCTGAGGAATGATCCTCTGAGCTGAAAGATCCTCAAATTTGGCATATATGTTGACTGCAAACAACAAAAACCCTGCTGAAAATGGCTTAAACAAAAAGCAATTCTCTCAATTGAGAAAGAGGCTCAGGCATAAATAAATTGGGTCCTTTGGGGTTCCTGTTCTGCCACCCTTCAATCATGGCTGCTGCACCTCCAGTGGGCATCCGGTCACCTTCCAAGAAGGAGGGAAGAAGCAAAAGACAAAATGGGCAATCCAGTCGCATCTGTCCCTTCTGAAACGCTTCCGCAGACCAGCACCCAGTGACTCCCATTCACATCTCAGTAGCTGAACTAGGTCCCATGACTATTCCTACCTGTAAAGGAACCTGAAAGATGAGGTTTTCATTTTCTTGCCTCTTCAATAGAAGAGGGCAGGGTGTAGGGAGTTGTGAGTCTGCCACACCTCAGGTTAAAAGAGATCTCAGATAACTCCTCGAATCTGACCTTCTGCCTCAAACAAGCTTATTCCCTAGACATAGTTCTCTCCATTAGAGTATGCGGTGGATACTGGAATACAGAAAAGTGTCTCTTGCCCCTCTCGCCCTTCACAGCAGAACAAAGCAGCAAGAATTGTCTTTTAGAAAACAGATGCCTTGGGAGTTACTTCACTGGGGGTCAAACCTGTCCTCTCAGCAGCTAAGGCGATTATTTTTCTTAATTACCATTGCTTCACGTCTTGTTATGTGAGCTGTCAGCGTCTTAATTTAGCTGATGACTTTCCACAATCATTTCAGATTTATTTGGTACCTAATTTACTTAACATAGCTTTTGCTGTGAAAGTTAATCAGGGGCCCAAAAACCCTTAATAAGCTCAATATTTTACAGTGAACACCACCCTGAGGAATGCTTTACAAAAATGATGACAAGGCACAGGGTCTGTAGCTTTCAGAATCAATAAGTTACTGACTAATGAATTAACAAGGTCTTGAACTTACACTTCATTACCAGGTTCATGTAGCAGATGCACAAACGAGCATTGTAAGTGTAGCTCATTCTTCATAGAAAATTTCCTTTAACCCAGCAGCTGGGTATAGGAGCATATCTGTAGTCTTATAAATAAAGATTAAGGAACATACACCATGCAGTAATTTAAATGATCTTGTTTTTGCCACCATTTTTTTAGCTATTTCCTTTGAGAAGAAACTGTTTTGCTTTGTTTTCACTTTCCACCATCCTGACTTTTGATGGAAATCACTGAGGCAGACAAAAATGCCCTGTTGACTCATCTCTTTCCACACATCAACTAGAAGTAAGTTTAACATGCAGGGACCATCTTCATGTAATTTACAATCCAAGACTGGAAATACAAATGCAGAGGACCACAGGGCAGTCATAAAACATATACACCACTTAAAAAGGCAAATAGCTACCCCCTCCAACTGTGAGCATCTTGCATGTACCTGCTACCTTCAATACAAAATATCTACACGTACCCTGCACAGAGTAGGACGTCAGGGAATAACTGCTGAATAGGTTTTTGTAATGATGGAGATTTAAAAGGAAGTGAGGAAGAATAAGAATAGGCAGAATACCTGGCCTAGGGTAGGCAGGTGATACATGCTTGCATAAAGACTGGGATTTTCCTTTTTCTCCCATGCAAAGAATTGCAGGAAACCTGAAATTTACAGGGGCAAGAGAGAACATTTTTCTTGAGATAGGTTGTGACTGAGGGGTGGAGGACTTCTTGGCTCTAATTTGGAGGGCGCAGAGGATGGAGAAGGACTGAAAAAAGGGATACCTGAACCTCAGGAAAAGCAGAGAGAGAAGCTGGGGAGTTGGGAGAGATTGAAAGAAGGGAAATACTCCCAGACTCTGAGCCTATGTTCCTCATCCCTTAACTAAGAATAATACTTGCTCTGCCTACTTCAAAGAGGTATAATGAGGATTAAGTGAAATGGTGTGTGTAAAAGTGCTTTCAAAACCTGAAAACACTGTATTAGTACAACAGGTCCTTTGAAAGCTATTTTTGGCTCTGGAACAAGTGAGCAGGTGCCACAATGATGGTAAGTGGAGCGCAGAGGCAAGTCACAAGTCACAAAGGGATTATGGTCCCAGGGCACTTTAAAGGGTCACAGTAGGAGTCTCAGATACCCTACTTTCTTAGGGGCCCAAACTTCCTGAAATGTTTTCACATAAAATGTGTTTATCACCAGTGAGACTTTGTGAAGAATAAGGAGCCTGAGACTCTAGAAGTTAATGGGCTTACCAGACACACACAACTGGTTAACAACAGGGTCAGGACTAGGCTCAAGCTAGGCTTAGGAACTGGCTCACAATCCAAAGCTCAGGCCACTCCAGGATGATTTAAACTCATCAGCACCAGTTCCTTTTATTTCAAGGTACAATTTGATGAGCAAGAACAAGGAGAGACAGTATCACCTCCCTGGACTTCTGATGTCTCACCTAAGAACAATTTTCACAAGGAAAGTAATGGGGACCATATTTTATCTAAATTGGTTTCCTTTCTTGCAAAGTTGAATCTACCTATTTTCAGGGAAGGAAACTGGGTGCTTATGGCCTCCCTGTGGAGTTGTGCCCAGGGATTTGATAAGATGAGAGCATCATAATGGGCATCCTGACGCAGCTTCCTAATGAAAGAGCTAGATTGGCATTAGACTGCAGTCCCGTCTGTTGTGGAGGTTCTCTGCTTTGAGCTAGTATTCTTTACCTTGCAGCTGTACAATATTTAGGTTGTTAGGCTGGCATTTGTCTAATCAGTTCAGACAGCTATTATAAAAATAACATTGACTGGGTGGCTTAAACAACAAACACTTATTTCTCACAGTTCTAGAAGCTGGAAAGTCCAAGATTGAGGGACTGACAGGTATGGCATCTGTTGAGGGCCTGCTGCCTGGCTTGCAGGTAGCTACCTTCTCTTGCATCCTCATGTGGTTGGAAGAGGTCACCTCTCCCACTGCTTTCTACAAGGACACTCATCTCTTTCATGAGGGCTCCACTCTTACAACCTAATTACCTCTCAAAGGTCCCACCTCCAAATACTAACACATTGGGGATTAGTCTTCAACATGAATTGGTGGTGGCAGAGGGGGTGGGGGGTCGGGGAGCGGCACAAACATGCAGTTCATATCACAGTTACGAGTGTTTTTTCTTCCTTACCTTGTCTATTTGACCTGACACTGACTTTATCTGATTTATATACCTCTAAGAATTATAAGCAGTGGCCCATTTTTAGTTTCAATTACAGAAATAATTTTCCGTCCTACTGAGATAAGAGCAGAATGAATATGCAATAAAATAAGTAGTTTTGTGAAGCACTCGAACTAATGAAGGCTTGTTGCCTGATAGAGGTGACATCCTTGCTGCTTCAGAATATAACCAGTGTTACCAAGGCAATCCATATTATAAACTTCTTATCAAGGAATTATACATGTGCAATTTATACGTGTACACATACTTGTGGATTTTAGTGAACCTTAGAAAACCAACTTGGAAATATATTTCATATTGCTTCTGCAGTCTACACTACACAATTAAGCACTTAATTATGCAATAATTCTTTTCATGTTAGTTTTGAAAGCCCTTAAAATTTGAAGACCATGTACTAAACTTCTTTTATAACCTCTGTAAGACCTAACACAATCTTAAGCATGTAGAAGGTGTTCATGAAATATTTCTTGATTGGTTGATTTCAGCATATTAACAGATACCTGGAGAGGTAAGGTCCTTAAAGAGTCCGGTTGATAAAGAGCTGTAGATGTCATGTCAAAGAAGATGATAGCATCTGCAGCTTAGGAGGATGACTCTGAAGACCATGTGGAGGCTGGAGCTAGAAGGAGAAAAGAGGTGGAGAGATGATGACAGCAGTGAGAGCTTTTGGAAACTGTTCAAATAGCCCATGTGGAGAAATGTCTAAATGATGGCAATGACAAGGCTCAAGGGAAAGACAAGACTGATGCAAGAGATATGTAATAACTACAATCAGTGGAGTTGATAAAAAGGGAATCTGCAATGGTTCCTAGGTTTCAGCCTTAGATAGTGATGTCATTATCCGAAATAGGAAATGCAGCTTGATAAAGAAGTTGGAAGTGGGAAAAGATAGAGAATTTCATTGTGGACATTTTCTTTTCCCTTTTTCAGCCACACCTGTAGCATATGGAAGTTCCCAGTCTAGGAGTCAAATTGGAGCTGCAGCTGCTGGCCTACATTACAGCCATGGCAACACTAGATCCAAGCTGCATCTGAGACATACACCACAGCTTGCATCAACGCCAGAACCTTAACTCACAGAGAGAGGCCAGGGATTGAACCCACACCCTCATGGAGACTATGTCAAGCCCTTAACTTGCTGAGTCTCTAAGAGAAGAGGGAAATCTGGGGTAGGTATTTAGACTTTGAGGTTGTAAGAGCATGGATGTTAGTTGAAGGCATGGATACCACTGAGAATACCCAAGAATGGATATAGAGGGAGGAGGATGTTAGGATTTAAGATAGGTCCATGAAATAACTTGAGAAAGAGCTATTATAAGCATAGGAGGTAAACCAGGGTGATACCCTGAGGCCGTGTGGAGGTGGGAACACAAGATGGTGACTGAAGCCAAAAACACCAAAGACCCAAGGCCTCAATGAGATCAAAAAGCTGGAGAAAGGAAGATCTAAAGGACAACTGGTGATTGGGACTCAGAGAAAGCTAAGCCATCAGATGGGTGACAGTGTCCTGGATGTAACCACAGGAAAAACTTGTCCAAATTGAACCCTGAAACATCATTTCTGCAACATGACCCTTTAACCTGAGTCTCAATTCCCTTTTTTAAAAAATTCACATCTTCCTTCTTACCCATAAGCTCACAATTCAATGAGAGTCTAACCCACTCTTACATACAATCTCTCTATAAGTTCCTAACATAAGTTCTCATTTTGAAAATGGGCTAATGGAGCAGTATTTATTGGACCCCCCCCCAAAAAAAGCTATTTGACCAAAAGATAAAGTTGGGTTTCTGTAGACCCAGCAGGAACTGTAAGATACAGTTTTATTCTATAGTCTTTCTGTAAATATTTTAATTAGATGCCATTTTCTGATGATAATGGCTGTGTGAGTAATTGCAAAGAAATTTAAAAAGACACACCTCAGGGAACCACAGCAACTTCATGCTGCACATCAATGTAGGGAGGACAGGATGCGAGTCATACCATATTTGCACAGGTCAGATCGTAGATGGGATGGAAACTTTACCATGAATGCTGGCAGGAGTGGATGTTTAGCTGGAAAAGAGAGGAAGTCAGGGGAACAAATAATTGACGAAGTACTTTAATATTGCTGCAGTAAAAAAATAATAATGACTGATATATATCAAGCCCATATCAGGGAGTGAGCTCTATATAAGCTGTATATGTATTACCTTAATATCCATAACACCTCAAAGAGATGAAATAAGAACTAATACACATATCACTTACCAAGTGCTTTACAACAACCCCGTGAGTTAGGTGCTATTATCATCCCCATCTTGCAGATCAGGAAGTGAAGGCACAGAGAAGTCACTCTAGGTCAAGCTAGTGAATGGTGGAGCCTGAATTTGAATGATTCAGTTGGAAAGCAGAGACCATCTCTTACATAGAAAGCTTACAGTATTATCATAGGCATTTTATGGGTGAGGAAGATAATACACAGAAACTATGAGCCACTGAACCACAGTCACATAGCTAATAGTAATGAAGCTGGAATTTGAAGCCACTGGAAACCAATGAGCAATTAGGAGGCAAACTGTGCTTCAGTATAAAAAAGCTTGTCTAACTTCCAAAGCTACATGACAATGTGATAGGAAGCCCAGTGGGCTCCTGAATCCCTTGTGCCCAGAAAACCCAGGAAAAGAGGTAATAATATAATAGTATTTCCTATTTACATCCATATTATCATTTCCAAGGTACTTTATAGGGAGGCTCCCTTTCTTGGTTTTGGATTTGACAGCCTTCCCTGGTCGCTCCCCGCCTACTCCGGTGAAGGACTTCAAACTGAAAGCAGATTGCTTGACCTGCCCACTGCTAACCACAGTCACTGACACTTGAGTTGGTTTTGAAAGGTCCCAAATAAATTTTGACAATTGATCAGCATTTGCTGAACCATTAAGCTATATTTGTGCATATACTTGTGCTCCCCATTCATTCATTCATTCATTCATGAGCATCCCTGCTCATCCTACTAATAATGGTTATTAAACATCCATCAAGTGCTAGGCACTGTCTAGGTGCTAAGGGTGCAGCTAGGAAGAAGCACAATCTCTGCTGGCACAGTTGTCAATGGCCCATTTATAGTATACCCATTCTGGAGGTCACCTGCAGTCAGGTCCCACTCTGGGCCTCAGGGTGTTCTCTGTCCCTGGCCTGTTTGGCCCATGCTGAGGAATGTCCCTCGGCCCATATGGGGAGAAGTTAGTGGGTATGTGCCCCAGCTTCTTGCCCTTGGGTGGGACAATGTGACGTATGCTCTTTACAGACTATTCAAGGCAACCCCGCAGAACTGAGCCCAGTTCTAGAGCCCACAGCAGGAATGCCATTAATGCTCCTTCTGCTGTCTCTCCTCCATTCCCTGTCTCACTCACTCTGCTACTTAGGATCATTTCCTAAATAAACTAATTACATTCAAGTCCTTGTCTCAGGATCTGCTTTGAGGGGAACCTGTCCTCCAGGGGCCTCTGACCTAGTGGTTAGGACATGTGTGTTGTCATTGAGTCTGCAGATTCACCTGAGTAACCACACTGAGAAAACCAGAGGTATTTTCCTTAGCAAGGTCAAATGCATCACGTGGCTGTCCCCTTCAGTACTTTTAGGTCCAAAATTAACATGGAACAAAGATACCCAGAGACACTTGCAGGGCAAGGTCAAGCCAGAGCACCTTGCTGAGAAGTGAAGCTCTGGCACATGGAGATGGCATTTCTAAGCACTCTGCAGGCATTATCATCCATTGCCTATACAAGCGAGAGAGGGGAGAGTACAGGAGGAAAAAGAGAGGCCATGGTACAGTGTCCAATAAAGGCCTGATTTTAGCCACTGATTGTCCATGTCTTCAGTGGGGAGCACACACTCTGACTCAGCCAGACACTTTGTCTCCAGACACACGGTCACTCCTGCAGCAGCTCTGGTTGCTGGCTGCTGGTATACCACTATAGGCCCAAGGGAAACTTCTTGTTCTCAAAAGAGCAGCATCAAGGAGAAAGGGAAATACCATCTGACGGGCAGCCTGATGTCCTTTTGTGCCAATGTCCTTGAACCACAGATTTAAGCAGTTAAGCTCACAACCATAGCCATCCTTAAAGCCAACTAACGACCCCTTGTCAGATGTGATTTGGGCCAAGAGGATCACAGGGTGAGCTTTAGGGTCTGCTCCCCACTGAATTTCAGTTAAGTTTAAGCATGTCTAACTGTTGCAAAAGCTTCAAGACTGGTCTGTATCATAAGCTGATTTGCAAGAGGGCTTTCTTTGTTATAAGGAGGAAGCTTTGAGCTTTGCTCTCTGGGGAAAAGAAAGCAGACATGACATGTCCCCTGTTTAAGCCCCATGGAGAGCACTTCAGGAAGAGGAGGAGGCGCTGTGGTCCTGAAGCACTCGATGGCTTGTGGAAGCCCAGCAGAGGTGCTCTAGGCCCCAGCGTCAGCAGTGGGACAGAGCACAGGAAAGATGCTCCCCTCCACTTCCTCCTAGAGCACAGCAGGGCGGTGAGGCTGGACCAACTGTGGGACCATGAAGTCATCTTCTGGGATTTTAGGCTTTGGGGGTCCCATGGCAGAGGGAGCCAGCAGCCATGCCCACTTTGCTTGCTGACTTTGTTGCAGGAACCAGGCACCACTCATATGGATGAGGGCTGCAGACCACTGAGAGGGGACTGGAGGGGAGGTGGGAGACCACTCTGGGAGCTCCTATAAAATACTCCCAGGGATCCCAGAAGTAACTGGCAGACATTTTTGATTGGAGTGGAGGAAGAATTTGGCCTCTTTTATGTGGAGGTTAGAGTTAAATTTGCAGTTTTCCAAATCAAAGGTTGGAGGAACTGGCCAAAACTTGTCCTAGTACATTGTGGAGAGGCTGACCCAGTCAAGTGCTGCTCAGCAGCTCCTGGGAAAGCATGGGCAGGTCCATGTTGTCTTCAAGAGTCCCAGGCTGCAGTCAGATCCAGCCTCAGTAGAGCCCGCCACCTCTGGGCATGGACAGTGAACTTCTTTGCAAAGGCCGGTTATTCAAAATTTGACTTTAAAGATTTCCAGCTCATTTTTTTTTAACTTTTATTATAAACTTGTTTTGAATATTGCACCTTTATTGTTAGCTTCTCTCTGCATAGGTGCAAAAGCAAGGATCTTTGTCACTCTGAATTTGAGTTGCCAGATTTAGCAGATAAAATACAGGACGTCCAGATAAATTTGAATTTCACATAAACAACAAATAATTTTTTAGTATAAAAAATCAGTATGCTATATTAGTATGCAATAAACAATATTATTCATTATTTACAAACAATTCAAGCTTAACCAGGCATCCTGTGTTTTATCTGGTAAACTTACTCTGAAAAGATCATTCTCTGGAGAGCAAAACAGCAAAATATCTGGAATAAAGGAAGAGTTCTGTGGTCCCTTTTCCTACTGGCTAAAACTGAAGTGGCCAATTATATTGTCTTTCTTGAAATGTACTCCTCATTTATGTCCTAAAAGGACTGAAATGGCATAAAATAAAAGTCACAGTCTGTTAAAATAGAAAATTTCAGAATTCAAATTAATTCTAAATTAATTTCAATTTAGAAATATAAACTCAAAAGAAATAGAAAAGGATGAGGAAGTTTGAATTCCAAAAGCCACGTGGTTGTGGCTGATCTTTACCTTTGCTTCTCAACTGCTTGGCAGCTCAAAGCCAAAAGAAAAGATGATCTGGTATAAGGATGCAGGCGATTAAGGCCTTTGTCTAGTCATTCTTAGAGGACTTTGTCATATGGGTCATTATATAAAAAACAGCATGCTAGCCTGTGTGATCCAAAGGGAGGGCAGCTTAGAGAGAACAAACACCTGGAACACATGGCCTGAGGCTCAGCTCGCCTCACATCGTCACTGCAGCTCTTTCACCTCATTTATTCATACATAATGTGACTTGCCCCACTAAACACATTACAAATGTAAGATTCTATCACTAGAGCTAAGACTAAGGCTATCAATGCCAGCAATAATAATAGTGCATTCTGCAAGGGCTTTATGAAACAACATAAACACTCATTTGACTATTATTATATTAACCCTTGATTTAAAAGACTAGGATACAAGATTAAAATGTAATTCAGCAAAAGCCTTTGTGGCCAGGCAGGTCATAAAACCAAAGTCATCTTTCTGACACTTGCCTCTTGAACCTTCCAGACAAGTGAAGCTCAGGGCTGGCTGTGGATGCTGTGGCCTTACAAAGCACAGGTATGCCAGTAAGTCTTTCCTTTGCAATTGCTAATATTCTCTGTGGCCTGGAACCTGAGAATAGGTTGTCATGACCTAAAAGCAAGCCACAAGCAAATGGGAGTGCCCATCCCAAACCCATGGCAGGGCTGCACACCTTCTTGCAAGGAATTGGCAATGGTTGGCTGGAGTGGTTGAGAAGGAAAGACATGTGTCTGTGGATACCCCTGGATTTGCAGATAGGCTACGGAATGCAAATGCTTAGTCACTCAGAATGGCTGTCAGGAGTGGACAGGACATCAGTGTGACTATCATGAAGTTCCTTCTGCATCAGCCACATTTGTACAGTGCCCTCTTCTCTTTCAAAGGGGAGGCTCAGAGGGCTCCCACCTTGCTCACAGAATGCCTAGAGAAAATATGCTTCGTTTACAAATAACATTGTAATAATAATAATAATAAGCACAATCATTACATGCCACGCTGTTTTACATTTCTGACTTCATTAAACCTTTGTAAAAAGGTTCTTTTATTACTCCCATTTTACTGTGAGAAAATAGGTTGAAGATGATCCTTTCTGCCAAGGAAAAGACACCTGGGACTCTGGAAAAGAAGATTGTCCAATTTTCTGTTCTTATTTGCAAGCCTGGTTTACTTTAACTGGGAGAGTTGCAAGACCTGAGAAACAATTATTTCCAAATTTAAATACTGACTGAGTATCTACTATGAGAATAGCTTGAAGCCAACCACACAAGGAGTGCACAGATTGCTGCCGTCCATACATGCTTACAATCCAGCCCAGTCTACAAATTAACCCAGGTAGAATATACATGTCCTCAGAAAGGTGGGACCCTACATCCCTTCTGACCAACAGCCTTTGTGGTGGTGACTCTGAATATCAAAAGCAGCCAGAGGTAGGGGAGCTTGCTTTGAACCTGACTGATTTCCAACCCCAAGAAAGGGAGGGTTGGGAGGCCAAATGTAACTCTCAGGGCTTCAGATGATTTCCAGCTGGCAGGTCAGTGTTGGCACCTTTGAATGAGGTTCTTGAGTCCTCTAGGTACATGCAGGCCCTTCAAACTTGTGGGGTTTTGAGTGACCCTGTCCCATTGGAGACACTGGCTTGCCTTATTTTTCCATCAAAAATAGTTAACATCTTGGGCAGAGAACAGAGAAGAAGATACAAGGGAGGGCACTGTAACTCGCCCTAAAAATGGACAGCACTGGTCAGTGAGGGTGAGGATGGTTGGCCACAGAGGTAAGGGGTGGGTGGCACTTCTCTCTTGACAGAGGGCATCTCTTAGGATTGCCATCAAGAGCCATCTGGTGGAAACACTGGAGGCCCTCCTCAGGACTCCAGAGCCTCACTGCTGGGATTTGGGGCAAACCATGGCTTTCTCAGAGAACCGCTACAATTCTCCCTGTTTTCTGAGCTGATGGCCTACCCTACGGAGCGCTCCTCCTTTGCTTTGTGTACTTCTTGCATTTTTAAACGGCAGTTTCTCAGAACAGATGCTTCTTTCCTCCTTCCCGGTGGCCTTTCAGTACAAGCGGCAGATTGCCTGCTTCTGTCATCTTAATCGAAGGAAGGAGAGAAACATGCTAATCATGATATTTTTCTCTTCCTTCTGCCTGCAATAGGCTATGGGAGCCAAGGGCCCGCTCTCTGCCTCAACTTCTCCCTGTACTTAACACCCCAAATGGAGATTTTCCTTGGCATGACTCACCAAACCTGCTTCCCCTTTAACTGGAGGGATTCTTTTGAAACAAACAGAAACCTTGGATCTTTTTCTAGATCTCTGCTTCCTTTGACCTCCTAGAGTCCAGTTGTCATGCAGTCACTGGTAATGCCTTGATTTTGAGTTCCCCTATAGATTAAAGATCCAAGACCAGGTTGACATCTATGGAGGCCATCAGTATCAAAATTATGTTTGTGCCTCTTTTTCCCAGGGCTGCTGTATCACACAGCTCCAGGGGGCACCATTCACACAGGGCTGTGTATCCATCTGATAGTCACACAATGTGATGCACAGATGTTGTGTAAAACAAACACAATCTAAGCCATAAAACAAACATAATGAAGTGCAACAAAATCCTGGGGCTTTTTGTCATGATGACTGTAACATTTGCTTTGAAATATCACATATAGATTCTCCTCCAATGCTCTTTGTTTGGTGCCATAAACTCATGAGTAGCCCACCCACTGAGCAATCCCACCAGAAAGGCTCTTTGCAGCTCCCTGCTTTGGCAGGTACCTCCATGTAGCAGAGAACTAGAGTGGGCACAGTTAATGCTGAAAAACAAAAGAGTAAGATGAGCACCAAGATTTGACTCCTTGAAGAGTAAATCACCATAGAACAGTATCTGAAAGAATCTGAAATGGAAACAGGCTAGATTTAAACCCTTCCATCAGCCTTACAGGTTGTTAAATGATATCACACATAGTGATCATGGGGATTCTCTGCCTCTTATATATATAACTTGCCCCAGAGCTACCTTTGGGGGGAGTGCTGAGGAACAGTGATCTGGCAGTTCTCCTCCCTCTTGCCAGCAAAGTAGAAACGTGGGTTATGGCAGGTGACCAGTGTCAGAGTGCAGGTGTGTCACTTGGTGCCTGACCAAGGGAACAGAAATCATGCAATACTTAAAGCAGAGAGGATTTAATGCAGGAAATAAGTTACAGAGGTTTCTTGGTTGGAGCCCCCAGGAGATCTAGTGACAGGATTCTAGTGCAAGCAGTTTCCCAGGAAATATGAGTAGAGAAGTTGTAGGATAGGCAAGGGAAGGAAACCAGTCTAAAGAGTCCATTATCAAGCATATTCCCAGTGTGGAGTCAATCCTGGGCAACTCTGGGAGCCAGTGTAGCCTTAGGGTTAGCCCCATCCCCACAGGGAAGGAAGACAGGGTATTTCTATATTAACACTTTCTGAGTTGGAGCTCTTTCTGGGAACATTCATTCCCCAGCTTGTGCTAAACATAGGCTGAGCATGCTCCAATGGCCAGACCCAGACTCAGCCAGTAAGTCTCGGGTGTTCCAGTAATATTCTCGGCATATAAAGGAGACTACCTAGAGGATGAGTGTAGGGCACCCTGGAGTCTGCTACAACAGGCGATGGAAGGACTGGGAAGTCAAACAAAAGATAGTGAGGCCACCCAGAGATGAGCAACAGCAGAAAGGGTCTACCACTTTAGGCTGTAAGGCCATAGTGGGAAGCCAAGTTCCTGGTCCATGATTTGGGACCACAGACGTAAATGGAACCAAGAGGAAAGGGATGGTGCTATAGGAGCAGAACAATGGAGAAGAAGCAGCATTGCCAGAGACACTGCCCAGGGCAGAAGTAGGGGGCAAATATCTTGGCTCTTCTCCTCCTCCCTCCCTTCAGTCTCTCACCAGATGGAAAGTTGGAAAGTGGAGTCTGCAAGGGCTGGTGCCCACTGCCTCACCTCCCCACTGCCTTCTTAAGGTCCCCACCCCCAATTTTGCTACAGAGCAAAGCAGGGGAAGAGCAAGAGAAAGATTTGAGTGTAAACTGGAGTAGGATGGCACTGGAGGATGTAAGTCAGTCCCCACCCCAAACCTCCTCTACAATTCTCCTACAGTAATGGGATGAAGAGGAGTTCTAGATAAGGATGTCAATGTCCCCAAGCAGATACAGGGACCACAAACTCCTTGGAATCTGTGTGATTTGGTCTCTGTTTTAAGAGGATAATAAGGTAGTAACCCAAGTGTTCACTAACCATGTGATCCATCCAGGGTGACCCCCAAATCCCTAAGAATGGGACAATGGTGTGGTGTGGGATCTAGAGGAGATGAGTCCTGATTCCTGTTGTAGGGATTCAGGGTGGCAGGGGAGGCTCAAAACTACTAGGGGAGCAATACAGACACTGCTGTGGTGACAAAACTATAATTCAAAAGATACTGCACCCCTATGTTCACAGCAGCACTATTCACTATAGCCAAGACATGAAAATAACCTCAATGTCCATTGACAGGTGAATAAATTAAGAAGATATGGTACACATACACAATAGAATACTACTCAACCATAAAAAAGAACAAAACAATGCCATTTGCAGCAACCTGAGTGCAACTATAGATTCTCATACTAAGTGAAGTAAGTCAGAAGGAGAAAGACAAATACCATATGATATCACTTACATGTGGAATCTAAAATATGGCACAAATGATCCTATCTACAAAACAGAAACAGACTCACAGACATAGAGAACAGACTTGTGGTTGCCCAGGCAGAGGGGAGTGGGACAGGGATGGAGCAGGAAGTGAGGGTTAGCAGATGTAAGCTATTATATGGGGAGGAGATAAACAACAAGGTCCTACCGTATAGCGCAGAGAACTGTGTTCAATGTCCTATGATAAACCCTAATGGAAAAGAGTATAAAAAGAATATATGTATGTATAACTTAACCACTTTGCTGTACAGCAGAAATTAACACAATGTTGTAAATCAACTACACTTCATTTTTTTTTTTTAATGTATACACTCAAAAAAAAAAAAAAAAAAAACCCTGCTGCGGTGAAGATGCAATGGTACAAAAAAGTCCATTCATGGTTTAGCAGCATTTTCTAAACTATATCCTGCTAAATAAATATAATAATTGAATATTATATTCTCTCCTGATAGATTCAAAATGTGTGTGCTAGCATATTATGGACTCTGAGAAATCCTACAATTCTCAAAACTTCTTTGAGTCTAGAATGCCACCCTTTCCTATTTTTCTTAATGTGGAGTGTCTTTTACAATCTCAAGGGAATAATATTCTGTAGCATAAAGAAATACCAAACTAAAGAATTTGCAATTAGAAGAGTATTGATATCTTCAGGAGAGTATATTTATCAAGTTTCTGGTAAGATCTTGAACTAAAAAAAGTATGATAAGCCATTAAATATCATAATGGACGCTGGTGTGCTGAAGCCAGCTTGCATCGGCTTATGAGAACCGTGTTATATTTCCTGAGATTTTAAGAGCTGGTTGATAAACACAGCCATTATTATAAATAAAATCATATGAACTTATAATTAAATGTTTTATTAAAAACAGAGGTGATAAATATTCTAAACTCATTATTGTGTAATTATTTTACTATTATCTGTGTTGTGTGGATGATTTATGTCTATCGTATCAGTATAGTGGAAATGCTATATAATAGTGAGGTACTGTGCTCCTCTCCCCAACTCTATGTTCAGTGATGTCACATTGGTAGCTTAAAATCAGTCATGATGGGAATACTTACACTATGGAAATCAGGAAATGCTATGTTTCAGAGCTTGATATATTATCCGCTTGTCTAAACTTACAAAAAGAGGAAAATGCTATCACTGTGGATTAAACTTAAAAGCTGTCATGCTATAGACAACGCTCTGTGAATAACATAGACACAAAAATTGAGGATATTTTCTTCAGTACTCAAAACCTATAATACAATTTAGCAAAGAAATTCCTAGCATCCTTTATGAAAAGATAAAGTTCTGACATACATAGTGCCAAAGCTGAAAGAAGTTTCAGTTTAATGGCTATAATCTGTAATAGATTATGTATCAGAGAAATGATAAGTTGATTGCAAAAAGAGTTACAGGACTGAGATGCAACTCCATTTGTTAAATCATGGTTCAACTGCAACCATAGCTTGGCTGCAGATACAAGAGTTCAGCAAAAATCGATTAAAGCATTCTGTGAGAATCAATTGGCTATATGGACTTTACAGTAAAGAGTACATTTTATTATTATTTGTAAATTGTGCATCCTTTATATCAGTAAAATTTATAATAAACATACATACATATTTATCAGATAGTTCCTTTTTCCCTAGAGAGCTGGTGGTTAAACCATTACCAGTACACCAAGGATGAAGTGCATTCATTTAAAGGTGATTCTGCCCCACAGGTTATACTATATTAAGATCCTGAAGATATCTTCTGAGCCAGACATCTCTACATGTAGGGAAGTGTCCCTCATCCAAAGAATAACACTCCGGTGTTTTTTTCAATTCAATTTGCTAAGTATTTATTGAGCATCTACGGTGTGTTAGAGAGGTTTCAGAAAATCATAGGGTCTTGGAGCTTAAGAAATCTTTGAGGAATTCCCATTGTGGCTCAGCAGCTTAAGAACCCAACTAGTATCCATGAGGACACAAGTTCCTCCCTGACCTTGCTCAGTGGGTTAAGGATCCGGCGTTGCTGCGAGCTGCAGTGGAGGTCACAGATGCTGCTTGGATTCTGTGTTGCTGTGGCTGTGGTTCAGGCCAGCGGCTGCAGCTCAGATTCGACCCCTCACCTGGGAACTTCCATATGCTGCAGGTGCGGCTATAAAAAGAAAAAAAGGAAAGAAAAGGAAAAAAAATCTTTGAGACATTTGAGCTTACAACTTTCTCATTTTTTAAGTTGAGGTAAAACTCACATAATATAAAATTCACTGTTTTAACCACTGTAAAGTGTGCCCTTTAGTGGGTTTTTTTTTTTTTTTTTTTTTAGTATATTCACAATATCATGTGACTATCACTACTATCTAGTCCCCAAACATTTTTATCATCCCCAAAAGAAACCCTGTACCAATTAAAGAGTCACTCCCCATTTCTTCCTCTCCTCACCCCCCGCCCCCGTCAAACTCTTATCTGCTCTCTCTCTCTATGGATTTGCCTAGACCTTTCATTTAAATGAAATACTGCAATATGTGACCTCTGCCTCTGGTTTCTTTGACTAGCATGTTTTCAAGGTTCACCCATGTAGGCTGTATCCTTTTTACGACTTTCTTCCTTTTTATGGCTGAATATATCTGTTGTGCTGATATACAACATTTTAAAATTCATTTTTATTCATTCATCAGCTGATGGACATTTAGTTGTTTCCACTTTTTGGCTCTTATGAGGGATGTCGCTATGAGCATTCAGGTACAAGTTTTGTTTAATATGCTTTTAGTTCTCTTGGGAGTTGCTGGAGTAACTCTGTTTAACATTTTGAGGAACTACCAGGCTATTTTCCACAGCAACTGCATCATTTTACATTCCCACAGGCATGTATGAGGCAAATGCTTCAGTTTTATTTATTTATTTATTTTTTAATGGCCACATCCATGGCATATGGAAGTTCCACCAGGAACTGAATTCAAGCTGCAGTTACAACCTATGCCACTACACCAGGCTGGGGAATCAAACCAGTGCCCCCATAGAGACCTGAGCTGCTGCAGTCAGATTCTTAACCTACTGCACCATAACAGAAACTCCAAATGCCTCAATTTTTTTCCTCTTTTTAAAATGATTTAAAATAAAATGATTTTTATTTTTTCAATTATAGTTGATTCACAGAGTTCTATCAATTTCTACTGTACAGCAAAGTGACCCAGACACACACACACACACACACACACACATATTCTTTTTCTCACATTATCCTCCATCATGTTCCATCACAAGTGACTGAACATAGTTCCCTGTGCTATACAGCAGGATCTCATTGCTTATCCATTCCAAATGCAATAGTTTGCATCTATTAACCCCAGATTACCAGTCCATCCCACTCCCTCCCCCTCCCCCTCCCCCTTGGCAACTACAAGTCTGTTCTCCAAGTCCATGAGTTTCTTATCTGTGGAAAGGTTCATTTGTGCCATATATTAGATTCCAGACACAAGTGATATCATATGGTATTCGTCTTTCTCTTTCTGACTTACTTCACTCAGTATGAGAGTCTCTAGTTCAATCTAGGTTGCTGCAAATGACATTATTTTGTTCTTTTTATGGCTGAGTAGTACTCCATTGTGTATATAAACCACATCTTCTTAATCTATTAATCTGTTGATGGACATTTAGGCTGTTTCCATGTCTTGGCCACTGTGAACAGTGCTGCAATGAACATACGGGTATCTTGGCTATTGTGAATAATCCTGCAATAAACATATGGGCATGTATCTTTTTCAATGAAAGTTTTGTCCGGATATAGGCCCAAGAGAGATATAGCCAGGTCCTATAGTAGTTCTATGTTTAGTTTTCTGAGGTATTTTACTGTTCTCCATAGTGGTCGTACCAAATTACATTGCCACTAACAGTGTAGGAGAGTTCCCTTTTCTCCACACCCTCTCCAGCATTTATTTGTTGACTTGTTAATGATGGCTATTCTGACAGGTGTGAGGTGGTACCTCATAGTAGTTTTGATTTACCAAATAACTCGATTTTAAAATGAGAGTTTTGCAGCCAAGGAAGTCTGAGTGATTTGCACAAAATCATGAAAGACCCAGAACTACAGTCAAGGCACCCATGTACACTTGGTGCTCCTTTTATCAAGAGCCCACTCAGGAAGGAGTTCCCGTCGTGGCACAGTGGTTAATAAATCTGACTAGGAACCATGAGGTTGTGGGTTCGGTCCCTGCCCTTGCTCAGTGTGTTAAGGATCCGGCGTTGCCATGAGCTGTGGTGTAGGTTGCAGACACGGCTCGGATCCCACGTTGCTGTGGCTGTGGCACAGGCCGGCGGCTACAGTTCCGATTCGACCCCTAGCCTGGGAACCTCCATATGCCACAGGAGCAGCCCAAGAAATAGCAAAAAGACAAAAAAAAAAAAAAAAAAAAAAAAAAGAAGAGCCCACTCAAAGGCCACTACACAAGATTCTCTTTCTACTATATAACTTAGGGCAGGAAAGTAGTTATTGTTAAAAAAAAAATGTCAATATAAATGAAAACAAAAAAGGATGAGTTTTCAGATAAACAGTTAACCAGAAAATTAAATTAATCAGAATTTCCATTTTGTTTCCCCTCCAAACCCTGCCATGCTGCACTCCCATTGCCCCAACTTCAAAAAGTTTTGCACTGCTAGAAACTCTGCAGGCCAGAAGGGAGTGGCATGATATACTTAACATGATAAAAGGGAAAAACCTCCAACCAAGATTACTCTACCCAGCAAGGCTCTCATTCAGATTTGAAGGAGAAATCAAAACCTTCACAGATAAGCAAAAGCTGAGAGAATTCAGCAACACTAAACCAGCTTTACAACAAATACTAAAGGAACTTCTATAGGCAGAAAAGAACAAGAGAAGGAAAGAAAAAAGAGAAGCAAAAGCAAGTCCAAAGCAATTAATAAAATGGCAATAAGAACATACATATCAATAATTACCTTAAATGTTAATGGACTAAACGCCCCAACCAAAAGACACAGTCTGGCTGTATGGATACAAAAGCAAGACCCATATATATGCTGTCTTCAAGAGACACACTTCACTTCTAGGGACACATACAAATTGAAAGTGAGAGGATGGAAGAAAATATTTCACACAAATGGGGATCAAAAGAAAGCTGGAGTAGCAATACTCATATCAGACAAAATAGACTTTAAAACTGAGAATATTTTAAGGGACAAAGAAGGACATTACATAATGATCAAAGGATCAATACAAGAGGAAGATATAACAATTTTAAATATCTACACAGCCAACATAGGTTCACCACAATATATAAGGCAACTGCTAACAACCTTAAAAGGACAAATCGACAATAACACAATAATAGTGGGGGACTTTAACACCCCACTTACAGCAATGGACAGATCAACCAGAGAGAAAATCAATAAGGAAACACAGGCCCTGAATGACCAGATGGACTTAATAGATATTTATAGGACATTCCATCCAAAAGCAACAGAATACACATTCTTCTCAAGTGCACATGGAACATTATCTAAAATGGATCACATCCTGGGCTATAAATCCAACCTCAGTAACTTTAAGAAAATTGAAATCATATCAAGCATCCTTTCCAACAACAACGCTATATGACTGGAAATCAACAAGAAAAAAACTGCAAAAAACACAAACACGTGGAGACTAAACAACATGCTACTAAACAATCAATGGATCACTGAAGAACTCAAAGAGGAAATTTAAAAATACCTAGAAGCAAATGACAACGAAGATACGGCACTCCAAAACCTACTGGATTCAGCAAAAGCTATTCTAAGAGGAAAATTTATAGCAATCCAAGCCCACCTCAGGAAACAAGAAAAAGTTCAAATAAACAAGCTAATTTTACATCTAAAGCAGCTGGAGAGAGAACAGACAAGACCCAAAGTTAGTAGAAGGAAAGAAATCATAAAGATCAAAGCAGAAATCAATGAAATAGAAACAAAGAACACCAGAGAAAAGATCAATGAGATGAAAAGCTGGGTCTTTGAAAAGATCAACAAAATTGAGAAACCCTTAGCCAGACTTATCAAGAAAAAAAGAGAGAGGACTCAAATCAATAAAATTAGATATGAAAAAGAAGTAACAATGGACATCACAGAAATAAAAAGGATCATAAGCGACTACTACATGCAACTACATGCCAATAAAACGGAAAAGCTAGAAGAAATGGACAAATGCTTAGAAAAGTACAATCTTCCAAGACTAAACCAAGATGAAACAGAAAAGATGAATGGACCGATCACAAGTACCGAAATTGAAACTGTGATTAAAAAACTTCCAACAAACAAAAGTCCAGGACCAGATGGCTTCACAGGCGAATTCTATCAAACATTTAGAGAAGAGCTAACACCTATCCTTCTGAAACTATTCCAAAAAATTGCAGAGGAAGGGATACTCCCAAACTCATTCTATGAGGCCACCATCACCTTGATACCAAAACCAGACAAAGATACCACAAAAAAAGAAAACTATAGGCCAATTTCATTGATGAACATCGATGCAAAAATCCTCAACGAAATACTAGCAAACCACATCCAACAATACATTAAAAGGATTGTACATCATGATCAAGTGGGATTTATCCCGGGGATGCAATGGTTCTTCAATATCCACAAATCCCTCAGTGTGATACAGCACATTAACAAACTGAAGAATAAAAACCATATGATCCTCTCAATAGACGTGGAAAAAGCCTTTGACAAAATCCAACACCCATTTCTGATAAAAACCCTTCAGAAAGTGGGCATAACGGGAACCTACCTCAACATGATAAAGGCCATATATGACAAACCCACAGTGAACATCATTCTCAACGGTGAAAAGCTGAAAAAATTCCCACTGAGATCAGGAACAAGACAAGGATGTCCGCTCTTGCCACTACTGTTCAACATAGTTTTGGAAGTCCTAGCCACAGCAATCAGAGAAGTAAAAGAGATGAAAGGAATGCAAATTGGAAAGGAAGAAGTAAAGCTATCACTATTTGCAGATGACATGATACTATACCTAGAGAATCCTAAAGACTCTATCATAAAACTGTTAAGAGCTCATCCATGAATTTGGCAAAGTCTCAGGATACACAATTAATACACAGAAGTTGACGACATTTCTATATACAAACAATGAAAGATCAGAAAGGGAAATTAGGGAAGCAATCCCGTTGACCATCACATCCAAAAGAATAAAATACCTAGGAGTAAACCTACCCAAAGAGACAAAAGACCTGTACTCTGAAAACTATAAGACACTGATGAAAGAAATCAAAGATGACACAAATAGATGGAAAGATATATCATGCTCATGGATTGGAAGAGTTAATATTATCAAAATGACTATATTACCTAAGGCAATCTACAGATTCAATGCAATCCCTATCGAATTACCAAGGACATTTTTCGCAGAACTTGAACAAAATGTTTTAAAGTTTGTTTGGAAGCACAAAAGACCCAGAATAGCCAAAGACATCCTGAGAAGGAAAAATGAGCTGGGGGAATCAGGCTCCCAGACTTCATACTATACTACAAAGCTATAATCATCAAAACCATATGGCACTGGCACAAAGACAGAAATATAGATCAGTGGAACAGGATAGAAAGCCCAGAATTAAACCCACGCACCTACAGTCAACTAATATATGACAGAGGAGGCAAGAATATACAATGGAGAAAAGACAGCTCCTTCAATAAGTAGTGCTGGGAAAACTGCACAGCCACATGTAAAGAATGAAATTAGAACATTCTCTAACACCATACACAAAAATAAACTCAAAATGGATTAAAGACCTAAATATAAGACCAGATAGTAGAAAACCCTTAGAGGAAAACATAGGCCAAACTCTCTCTGACATAAACCACAGAAATATCTTCTCAGATCTAACTCCTAGAATAATGACGATAAAAACAAAAATAAACAAATGGGACTTCTTTAAACTTAAAAGTTTCTGCACAGCAAAGGAAACCCTAAACAAAATAAAAAGACAACCCATAGAATGGGAGAAAATATTTGCAAATACTGACAAGGGATTAATCTCCAAAATTTATAAACACCTGCTACAGCTCAATACCAAAAAAACCAAACAACCCCATCAAGAAATGGGCAGAAGATCTAAACAGACAGTTCTCCAAAGAAGACATATAGATGGCTAAAAAACACATGCAAAGATGTTCAACATCACTCATTATTAGAGAGATGCTAATCAAAACCACTCTGAGGTACCACCTTACACCAGCCAGAATGGCCATCATCAAAAGGTCTGCAACCAGTAAGTGCTGGAGTGGGTGTGGAGAAAAAGGAACCCTACCACACTGTTGGTGGGATTGTAAATTGGTGCAACCACTGTGGAAAGCAGTATGGAGATTCCTCAGAAAACTAAATATAGAAGTACCATTTGATCCAGAAATCCCACTGCTAGGCATCTATCCAGAAAAAACCATGCCTTGCAAAGACTCATGTACTCCAATGTTCATTGCAGCACTATTTACCATAGCCAAGACACGGAAACAACCTAAATGTCCATCGACAGAGGAGTGGATGAAGAAGAGGTGGTACATATACACAATGGAATATTACTCAGCCATTAAAAAGAACGAAATACCGGCATTCTTAGCAACATGGATGGACCTAGACACTATCATGCTAAGTGAAGTCAGCCATACAATGAGACACCAACATCAAATGCTTTCACTGACATGTGGAATCTGAAAAAAGGTCAGACGGAACTCTTTGCAGAACAGATACTGACTCACAGACATTGAAAAACTTAATGGTCTCCGGAGGAGACAGTTTGGGGGGTGGGGGGATGTGCTTGGGCTGTGGGATGGAAATCCTGTGAAATCAGATTGTTATGATCATTATACAACTACAGATGTGATAAATTCATTTGAGTAATAAAGAAAAAGAAAAAGAAAAAGTTTTGCTCTGCTAAAGCCAACTCTCCAGTAATATACTGGCCTCAGCTAAAACACTCTGAACAGAAGACTGTTGTCTGCACCCACGGTTGGGTACTTTTCTGAGACATAAGCCTTGACTCTACCTTTCTTTTAATGTCATTGTTCTGTCACTCTTTTCCTTGCTTTTACAAAAGCAGCTTCTCAGGTCTCACTGCTTCCTGTTTTCCCCACTGCCATCACCTATATCCTACTTGTCCACAGTCAACTACCCAAACAAAGATGAATCACATAGCTCTCCTACTGTAAAGAACATGGAATATTTCTCAGGGTTCAGATTCTTCCCAGCTACGGCTCCTCCTCCCTTTTCAGTTAGTATCTGCACCCTCTCACTCAGTGCTCAAACCAGACCATTTGTTAATGGCATCTCTCAACATGTCCAGCATTTTCATGCTTCCAAGACTTTCCCAAACCGTAGTTAATCCAAAACATAAGTGCCAGTCCAGTATTCAAATTAACACATTACCTGCCCTCAAAGATCAAACTCAGGTCCCATCACAGATGAAGCTCCCATTAAGCAAATTATAACAATGGATTCTGATAAATAAAATAACAGATTTGCAAAGTGCAGAAGTAGAGCAAAGTGGGAAATTATTAACTCTCTCTAGGAGTAGTGTATAAAGGGCTTCTCAGAAGATCTAGCAAGGCTTTGAAGGATGAAAACGTGTTCACCAAGTAAACATGGAGGCAGAAGGAAACAACCACTGAAAAGGCAGAGTGGCAAAAACAGAAAGACATCTGAGGGAACTCATGGCAATTCTGGAGACAGGCAGAAGGAGAAAGGCTGGAGAATGGCAGGAGTTGGGCCTGGAAAGGTCCATGTGTGCCAGACAAATGGCTTGTGTGCTAACTAAGGAGGGTGCACTTTGCTTTAAGCAGAAGAGGAATAGTTTGTGGTTAGCTAGTTTATTCAGGGGTAACTTTAGGAAGTGGATTGAGGGGCCTCAAAGAGTAGACGCAAGATGACTCTTACTGCAGTCCAAGTGAGAGATGATGGAAGTCTGGCTTAAGGCTACCATCCTTTCTTCACATGACAAACCCCCAGAGGGAGTTGCCTCCTCTGTTATCTGGGCTTTGTAAAAACTTCTACCACAGCACTCCCCTCATGGAATGAGTTCCCTTTAACACACCATCTTCCACCTTCCTCCAGACTGGTGGAAGGCTGGGAAGGTTGTGGCCAGGATACCTTGTATCCCTGGCATTCAGAACCCTCTTACTTCCTATAGTGTTTCTCAAACTTTCATTAGGGTGCATATTGGGGTTAGTAGGTCTTGGGTGGAGGTGAGAATCTGCATTTCTAGTGGGCTTTCAGTTGAATGCCAGGGGCCTTAGCATACAGACTTGTTGACTGAAAAAGAACTGCCCCTGAAACCTCGGCTTACAGAACATACCCCTCCTCTGCTTCTTGGCTCTCAAAAAACGACTTCATGTCACATGCCATTGGGTTCTCGGTCAAGGCGAGAAACATTCTGGTGAAAATTCTTCTTAACTAAACCCCTTCTCATCAATGGAAATGCACCTTATTGTTGAGTCAGAATGGCAAGCAAGTCCAAAACCTTCAGATGGACACAAGTAACAGGTAAAGAACTAATTGGTCCTCAATATATTAATGAAATGTCCTTGGTAGGCAGAGGGCCCTTGAATAATTGATGAATGGGACCGTTCAGTGTTTGCTGCAGTTCTGGCTGACACTGTTCATTATGGGCGATGATTCACTCTCTTCTATGGAACAAACTGTTCCAAGTCTGACTCCACTTCCCTTGCCTTTTTTTTTTTTTTAATAAAAAGCATGCACCTGTGGAATTCAAATGCTCACAATTGTGTCCAGAATATAAATGAGAAATTAATTCATATCCTACGGCCCACAAAAGATAAACCTCAGAGGACCCTGCCTGGGGGCTCAGCTTTAGGAAAGACTTCTTTCCTCAGAGAGGAGGAAAGATATGGATGTGTCAAGTTTCTGCTGGATGCAAAGATATCAAGAGCAGGATGAATTGACATGAGACCATCTTCCCCAATACAGCTTGTTATTTGCTGGGTTTGGCAAAGGGACAATTGGTATTTAAATTGTATGCCTCCTATATTTTACATTGTGCATCTGGAAGCTAATTCAGTGTGTCTAGTTCCTATCAGCCAAGTGTGTCTAAATGCTTAGTGTTGCCTCCTGAATTGGAACAAAGAATAATTTTGCTCTAAAAGTCTGATGATTTAACAAGCACATGTCAAGATGCTACAGATCCCCTATATCCCTTTCCATCCCCAAATTTAGAAATTTCTGTTTAATCTTTCCAATTTATCATTTTGATGAAAAGATGCCTATTTGTTTTGTAGAATTAAATAAAGCCAAGAATTTCACCAGACACAATTCTGTGGTGGTTTACATGTGTATATTTGGCCCTGATGAAACTCTTAGCAAGAGCAGAAGGTAATGGCCTGGAACACAGGGGTCTCTTCTTCTTCTTTTTTTTTTTTTTTTTTTTTTTTTGTCTTTTTAGGGCTTTACCCACGGCATATGGAGGTTCACAGGCTAGGGGTCAAACTGGAGCTATAGCTGCTGGCCACAGCCACAGCAATGCTAGATCCCAGCTGCATCTGAGACCTACACCACAGTTCATGGCAATGGAGCCTTAACCCACTTAGCAAGACCAGGGATAGAACCTGTATCCTCATGGATGCTAGTCAAGATTCCTTTCTGCTGAGCCACGATGGGAACTCCATGGGGTCTCTTCTTTATACAACCAGAGAAGCTTCAAAATTGAGAGAGATGGGTGATTCAGCAAAGCCTGATTGTGCTGTGGTCCAAGTGTAAGCACTGGAAAATATAATCCACCTCTTTCCAGTCCCAAATCCTGCTCTAGTTCACAGATGCTAATATGGCTCGGCCCAGTCCCTAGAGTGTCATCTGAATTGGGTTGGGCTCAAAAGCTGGACCCAGCTGTGGCTCTTTCCTGACTGTCTCCAGCAAGGCCTTGGACTGACCTGGGCTCTGGGCCACTGTATGAGAGACAGATTTTCTTGCCAGACTGGAATTAACCAACCCCAAGAATCCTGGAGACCCAGAATGACCAGAACTGGACCACCAGAAAAGAAAGCAGGCTTCTTCACCCCACTTTGATTCTAACCACATTCTTAGGACCCAATGAGTCAGTGGCCCTTAAGGGTGGGAGAGCTTTCCTTTAGGATATTTATTCTACTATTTTCCTATGAGATTTTCAGTAGCTGGCTAATCATGCAAGCTAGAAATGTGGTGGAAAGGCAGAGAACCTCCATCTTTTGTTGCTCATTCTTTGACTCCTCCATCACCTACTACCTACTGTTGAAATTTGGACAGGCTGGCAAACTCATATTGCCTTCCATGATGTTCATTTAAAAGAAGTGGTGTTTGGACAGCATTCCTTTGTCTTCTGGATGATTCTAGAGATCCAGATTCTCACATGCCCAGTTTATCTGGGCAGCTTTGCTTGGACTTTCAGGCCTTCATCCTAGCCCCTGGCTTCTAATATTTTCTCTTTTTTTGATGAGACCAGGTTGGTCTACTCTTCCTTCATTCCCACCTCCGTTATTGCTTTCAAGCACAAGGTCCCTTTAATGCCTGGAGGCATGCTGCATACCACAGCGATGGCACGGACAAGAAAGAGATGAGAGCAGGTGCTGGAGAAGGATGCTATGCCAGGCAATGCTGAGGGCTGCTCCTCCACAGTGTACTCTTGGCTGGGCAGCAATCAGGGCTGCTGCTGCTGAGGGGTCATTCTTTGGCCAAAGACAGGGAGGGCACTTCAGAGGACTTAGAAAAGTGGATCCTAGATGCTAACGTTGGGGGAGATCCTACAGGTCAGCAAGTCACCATGCACCTGCTACTTTAATCCCATCCTCACCATCCTTCCCTACAGCCATACAGGAGGGACCTGAATAGCTTGTATTAGTTTGGATATTCTCAGAAGCAAAGGTCAATCAGGTTTAAACATGCAAAGATTTTGTAAGTGGAGATGAAAAAAACAGGAAAGGGGCCAGAGAAGGCTAGGGAGCACCAGCAAGATGCAATTCTGACTTAAGTGATGGACAGAAGAAGCAGTTTGGGTGAAAGCATCCTAGACAGTCATGTAGTTCAAGAAAGTTTCAGCAAACCTTTGGGAGGTTCTTGAGCCCAAAGTCAGCTGGCAAAGCAGTGCCATGTTTCCCTGGAATGAGTCTGCGAAAGTATCCCTGCCTCAGGTGGTCACTGGCAGGGAGCAGCCTATGGGAGACATGGCAGACCACCCCGTCTCCGTGCAGATGCAGTGGTGGTCTTTGCACTTCCTCCCAGGTCTCCAGGAGCTCAACAGTTTAAACAGCACTGTCTCAACCTGGCATCCTCCCAGAATAAGAAAGAAAGGGCAACCAGACATCTGAGTGGAGCTAGAGCAGAGCAGAGGAGAGAGGCCAAGCCTGGAAAGCAGAAGCTGCAGAAACTCAAACCTGCCTCTGTGGGCCCTTGGGACAGCCATTTGACTAGCACTCAAGGTCCAGGGATCACAGGGCTTCAGCTAGTCCTGGTTGAAAAAAGAGGGCTATATGCTGGGTCTACGGCATCTTATTTTAGCCTACAAGTTTAGCTCTGTTTATAATAAAAACCCAATCAATACGAGTGCTCAGAAATTCTTTCCTAAAATCCATTCCCAATTTTCACCCAACCCCAAATCATACATTTAAATAAATGCTGATCAGAATTTAGGGGGGCTGGGTTCCCACTTGGAACAGATGATTTGAAATGCCCACTTATTTTTTTTGTTTCTTCATCTTTTTATTGGTAAAAACAGTAACAGTTCTAGGACAGTTGGAAATGGCTCTTTTGGAAAACCTTGAAAAAAAAAAAAAGACTTTAAAACACCATGAAATGGTATAAAGCGTCACAGAAATTCTTAGTGACATTTTACAGCATTGTGACCATCAGATTCCTCAGTTTACCTGGGAAGTTCCTACATGCAGCCCCTGGGGTCTCTGTTTGGACATTACAGGCCTTAATCCCCATTCTCTGGCTTCTGTTGTCCTTATGATGAGACTGGGGTGTTGCTATGGAAAATATTTGCAGCTGCTGGACCAAAGTCAGGCTGTTTTTTAGGTTTGAGTCTGGCTGGTACATACTATCTTATGGCCAGGCTTCGCTGCAACATATTCAGAGATTTGCCATACACACACACACACACACACACACACACACACGCACGCACGCACAAACACACCGTGAAGAGAGAAATTAAATGGGGAATGGGGTTTGATGATATTCCTTGATTTTTTTTCCACACTCATCTCTCATTTTGATAAAATGTGATATATGAAATTTAGAGTATTTAAGAATTGCAGAATCTCTTGTTTTCTCTTACATCCTATGTGTGGTGTGCACAACATTGCAACTTGAGCAACTAGAGGAAGGAAATAAGAAAGAGGAGTTTTAAAAAGGAAAACTATGTTTCAAAGATCCATACAACTACACAGACAATAGATTTATAGGAAAACACAATGATTTTTTTTTTTTTTGTCTTTTTGTCTTTTTGTTGTTGTTGTTGTTGTTGTTGCTATTTCTTGGGCCGCATCCGCGGCATATGGAGGTTCCCAGGCCAGGGGTCTAATCGGAGCTGTAGCCACCGGCCTACGCCAGAGCCACAGCAAAGCGGGATCCGAGCCGCATCTGCAACCTACACCACAGCTCACGGCAACGCCGGATCATTAACCCACTGAGCAAGGGCAGGGACCGAACCCGCAACCTCATGGTTCCTAGTCGGATTCGTTAACCACTGCGCCATGACGGGAACTCCCCACAATGATTTTTTAAATAGTGTCTTTTGCAACAACATGGATGAAGTTAAGTAAGTTAAGCAAAAGAAGCCCCAAACAAAAGAATACTTTCTACAGTTTCATTTATAAGAAATTCAAAACACATTTTTGGCAATAAAAGTCAGAATTGTGGATATCTAGAGAAGGGTGAGAAGTGGATTAACTGGAAAGGATCATAGGAGAATCTTCTGGAGTGATGAAAATGTTCTGTATCGTTATTTGGGTGATGGTTACATGGTCGAATACACTCAGCAGTGGGCTGAGTCTGGCTCTAAAACATTCCTGAAAGGCAGTTCTTAAATAATCAGGATAATTTTGAGAGGTGGTTGTTAAGCCATTGCTAAACATGAAATCAGCCATGAAAATCAACAAATGTTACAAATCAGGCTTTGTTTTTTTCTAGAGACCCAACTTACCAGCACATCCTTAACTACATCTGTCAAATTTCATCAAAGCATACACTTAAGATTCATGAACTTTCCTGTCGCTCTAGTAGCAATGAAGAAGGAGGATAAAATAGTGTCTTCAGTTAGTGATCTACTCATCCTTGACTTTCATGCCCTCGTGTGCCTTTTCAAGTCCTCCACAGTTCTGTTTTCTAAAACTGAGGGTCACCATGATTATAGCAAATAGCTGATTTGGCACTAGGTACTCTATTTTTATTTTTAAAAAATTTTTATTAGGGTATAGTTGATTTACAATGTTGCACCAATTTCTGCTGTACAGCAAAGTGACCCATTCATACATATATAAACATAGTTATGCTATAGGCCACAGGGGAAGTCCGACACTGGGTATTCTTGAAGCTGATGAGCTTACTTGATTTACAAATCACCACTCTTTTTTTTTTTTTGGCCATGTCTATGGCTTGTGGAAGTACCCCAGGTCAGGGATGGAACCCGAGCCATAGCGATACCATTGGATCCTTAACTCACTGCACCAGCAGGGAACCCCACATATCACTACTTTTACTACATTTATCCTAGTTTTTTCCTGGCTCGTAAAATATACTGACATGCACAACATATAAGTGCGCTTCATTTTTTTTTTTTAATGTTTAATGTGTGAAAATCTTAACATGCCAGAGGAAACATTATATTACTGAATATTAATTTAGTTCACAAAGTGTTCTTTTTAATTAAGTAAATCCCCCATAGCTTTTATGTCCTATTTTCATTATCTTTTGTTTTGCGGTTTTTAAACCATAAAAGGGGCACATTGGCTGTACTGAATTCAAGCAATACAAAAAGCTAAAAGAAGATGGCTCTCCCCATACTCCATTCTGAGTGCCACTCTTTAAAGGTAGCCATGATTAAATGTTAGGCTCTAACTGTCCAATCTTTTCCTATACCTACATTACACACAAATCAAAATGTATAGACATATATATATATATATATACACACAAATATTTAAGAAAAATGGGATTATGCATAATGTCACTCAATATGGTCTGTTTACCTAATTTTCCATGGTTGCCTTTCCTTTTCAGTGTAGATTAGCTCTACCTCATGCTTTTTAAAAGCTTCATAAGATATGTACCACTATTTCTTTAGTCAGTTGCCTATTGCTAAACATTTAGGCTTTTCCCAAACTGTCATCATTACAAGATGCTACAGTGAACACCCTTGTATTAGGTTGACTCATTTGAAATTACTGTTTTTGTATATCAAAATGGTTGATCACAGTAATTTCATATGGTTCACCTTATACAATTGCATTTCTATAGGATTCACTTCTTAAAGTGAGATTGGTGAGTCAAAATACATGTGCATTTTAAAATTTTGCATCTACTACCACACTGCTCACCTAAAAGGTTATGCCAATTTATATGCTCATTTCCCCATGCCCTTGACATAATAAAAGCTTTTAATCTTTTTCATTTATGCTAGAAAATTACACCTCAGTATTTTGGTTTGCTTCTGTTTCATTACTATTGAGGAGGCTGAATGTCTTTTTATATGCATATTGCTCCCATAGCATTCAAATATCATGTGATTCTCCAACAACTCTCCATACACACTCCTATTTTTAAAAAGAAAATCAAACCTGTTTTTAGAAGAATTACAGAATATACGCCTATCATTAAAATAACCTCTTTTAGGAAGCCAAAATGGATTCTCTGTCTGCCTTCAACTTTCTATTTGTTTCTGTTACAGACACACAAACATGTATTGTTTTTATCCAGAGTGGACTGCTCTCATCTCAGGCTTCTGCCCTTGAATTTGAATCACTTGGAAAATCTACTCGGGCTTTGGCTCTGAGAAGCAGATAGCAGGCTCTCAGCAAGGCTGGTCGGCCATGCAGCCATGTGGCCTGCCTGCCAGCAGGGGGCCTCTACAGCTCTGAAAGACCTCCTGGCCAGAGCTCCATTTTCCCGCTCCTAAATATGCTTCCTCTCTCTCCCCAGCACAGAGGCAATGGCTGGCTTCTGCTTAGGCAGACTAATTTACTGAATTAAAGTCGTTTGGCTTCCACCATAGCAATTAGTATGCAAATTACCGGTATATTACCTGCCGAGTCATAAATTACATTGACAAACTTAATATTCACAGATTCAACATACCAGTATGGGTAATTTTTCTATTTTTCAGTAGTTGTAGACCAGGGCGATTCATCGCCTTATTGAACCGTTACACATTAAATCAACAGTTGAAAAATTAAGCATTTTCAAAGCATTTTGTTATGCATTTATTTCTTTCATCAGGCAGTAAAGTGGAACATTAAATATGCAATGTGTCTAAGTACTAAATGGTTGGTGAATACATTTAAGCCTAAAACAGTTCTGTTGTAACTTTAAAAAAGAGACACAACAAAGGAAAATCTATACCATAATACAACCTATTGACTCTTCTTCACCATTATTAGGACCAAATATTTCCTAGCCCAGGTTTCTGTAAGTGTGAAGAACCATTAATTTCCAATACGTGGTTCAGGTTAATGCTGCTCACAATTGGAAAAGGTTGGTCACTAGGATTCAAGCATAATAAACTATCACCAGAGTTCCCGTGGTGGCGCAGCCATTAACAAATCCGACTAGGAACCATGAGGTTGCGGGTTCGATCCCTGGCCTTGCTCAGTGGGTTAAGGATCTGGTGTTGCCGTGAGCTGTGGTGTAGGTCGAAGATGCAGCTCGGATCCTGTGTTGCTGTGGCTGTGGTGCAGGCCGGCAGCTGCAGCTCCGATTAGACCCCTTTTCTGGGAACCTCCATATGCTACGGGAAGCAGCCCTAGAAAAGGCAAAAAGACAAAAAACAAAAAACAAAAAATTATCACCAAGTTATTTAACTATGCAATAGCATCTGTGGTCATTAACTCATTAATTATACTCATTAATTATACTCACCTTATTTTTTTTTTCTTCTGAGTAAATGTTATTGAGCTTAAGACTGGGAAAGGGCTGGAGAGAGTTCAGGGGATGGACAGGTCAAGTCCAAGCATGCCAAAGCCGTCCTTCCTTCATTCACCCAAGAAGCAAACTGAGCCTGCATTGTGTGACAGGTCAGTGGGATGAATCCTATCACCAGGGGATTGAAGAATTGTTAGAGTCAAAGTCCCTTAGCGCTGTACCTGCTTATGGAAGAGCACTAATCACTGAAGAGTCATGGGAACCCTTCTGGCACCAAACTCCTTCCCTCTATTCCTCTCTGCGCCCTCTGACAAAACAAAACTACCTTTGCTTTAAGATTCTAACCTTGCTGCTAAGGCAATCAAGATCAATTAAGCAAGGAATCTGAAAAGGTACCAGCGCTAGTTAACAGGAATATGCTGAGAAAGATCCATTCGCAGATTTGTGGATTATGCCAAACTGTAAATAAATCATGCAGCTGATAACTTACATTTGGTGCTTAATTTTGAAAAGAATTTAGTTTGCACAAAGAATATCTTCTTTCAAATCAAACAAAAATGTTCCCTGTGGACATGATGTGATGATTACTCTTTTCTTTCTTTCTTTTATTGGCCTTTTTTTTTTTTTAGGGCCATACTGAGGCATATGGAAGTTCCCTGGCTTGAGGCCCAATAGGAGCTGTAACTTCTGGCCATAGCCACAGCCACAGCAAAGCCAGATTCTAGCTGCATCTGAAACCTACACAGCAGTTCATGGCAACACCCAACCCTTAACCTACTGAGTGAGGCCAGATATTGAACCCACGTGTGATACTAGTTGGGTTCTTTACTGCTGAGCCACAACAGGAACTCCCGATTACTCTTAAATGTCAACTTGACAGCATCAGAGGATACCCAGATAGCTGGTTAGGCATTATCTTGGTGTGTTGGTGAGGGTATTTCAGAAGAGATCAGGATTAGAATTGGTGGACTGAGTAAAGCAGATGGCCCTCCCAGTGTGCGTGGCACCATCCAATCCACTGAGAGACCAAAAGGGGGAGGAAGGAGGAATTTGCTGCCTGCCTCACTGCTAAGCTGGGACATGGATTTTCTTCTGCCCTCAGCATTCCTGGTTCTCAGGATTTCAGACCCAGGCTGGAACCCACCCCGTTGGCTCTCTAGTTCTCAGGCTTCAACAAACCACACCACTGGCTCTCCTGGGTCTCCAGCTTACGGATGGAAATAGGTGAGAAAGACCTTCCTGTGTGAGTTGGAGGAAGTGAGGATAATGACACAAGCAATACAAGTGAGGAGAAAAATATGAATACATGCATTTAACAATTTCCTCCTCCTTTCCACAATCAATCAAAAGCTAGAACATAGAGAGAGACATAAAAAGGACAAGCCTACATCAGCCACAAATCATGATGTCCCTGTGCACAGACTAGAAGCTGAGGGCTTTGGGCTGTTACCACACCAAATCCCACCATCAGCTGTGGTTTGTGGCCTGATTTCACATAAAGGTGAAAGGTAGGGAAATACCCGCTTCCTTCAAGTAAAGAAATATCTTTGCTCCCTCCACTGGCTCCAGAGATTTTTGTCTCAGCCTAGAGGAACAGGGGGTCATTATCAATATTTAAACTTTACTTCAAGGGAAGTCAGACTCCATTTCCTCAGGAGTTTAGGTCTATTGACAAGTGCCCTGGAGTGACTTTAGGCCTTACCAGTTCTAGGGTGAACTGAGAGGTTGCTGAGTTCCAGGATGGAATATAGTTCTCTTGGCTCACTCTCAGGGAGAGAGGTACAATCCCAGGCTGTCAAGGATGCGGTGCCAGGAGCTAGAAGTGACCCATACTGCTGGAAGGAGACTCAAAGAGTTGATACTGGGTTGCGAATAATAGAAAAAAAAAATCCCATTTCTCCATCTTTATGTGTAGACACACATACTTTTAAAAATTTAAAAGAAATAAACAGAGTATGTATCTCGTAAAATATGTGTATATATATATGAACAAATTTTCCCACTATTTTGTGGAGACAAGTTAATTTTATCACCTAGGTGTTTCTGCCCCTCAATCTTGGCCTTGCTCACTCGCCGCATCATTGATGTGAGTGCAAGAGAAAGACAGGAATATCTTCACTTTCTCAGCTGGGTCCAGGGGTTGGATTACAGTCACGTGGTTCTAGAACTGTGGAACCAGCAGATTTATATTTTTAGAGTCAACTGGCAAAGTATATATGGAAAAGAGGTCAAAAGTGATAGGGGCAAAGCATAGGCAACTTGCAGTCACTTCCTTTCCTGGTGTCATCTTACTTTGCAAGTATTAACTGTGTAAGCATTTCTTGCCTCCCTTTAGGCACAGGGAAACAAAGCAGCCAGTGATCAGGCAACTAGCGTGAGTCAACACAGAAAGTTACTACCAATGGTTGAGAATGGAGCCCTCATTTCAAACCTATCCTCTTGCCTTGACCCACCGCCATTTCCTCATAATCAAATGCACGTTGTTGAGGCTTATAAGAGTGAGCTTTCAAAATCCAAAATACATTCCCCAAGAGTAGCATAGTCATTCATTGCAAATTTTTATGAGTGTGAAAATACATTTTTTTAACATCCAAAGAAAAGATACTGGAACTTCCTGTTTCCTTGCCTAACAGTAATTATTGCTATTTACCCTTAAGTGAATGAAGGCAGTTCTCCAAAAATGGAGAGGGATACAACCCAAGTGCCCCATTCATTTGGTGCCAGGTACTTCATCAGAGAAGCCAGATAAAGCCACAGGACAGAAGCTTTGTTTAAACAAGGAAACAGATGTTTAAACAAGTTATAACACAGACATATATAGAGACATACATGCATATATACACATAGTTATAGATATCGTATATGTATATATAACATAACTGTGTAATATTATATCTATTATACGGTATATTTTTATCATAATAATAAGCAGCAAGAAGACAGCCTTGAAAGCTGCCCCCACTGTGGGCAGGATCATTTGTCCCTGCTCAGAACTTCTGCATGCTGTGAATGGGGCCAAAAAAAAGGCCATTCGTTGCCTTGAAAGAAAATTGCTCAAATCCTTTTGTCTTCCCCTCAGCTTATGAACTCTGTGGATGCAGCACAGAGAGAAAGAATTACTGCCACATGGAGGAGATACTAACACCCACCATTATAGCTTAGCCGGAGCTAGAAAGAACTAAAGTCATAATGTTGGGGAAACCAAAGAAATGCCAGCTCTTTTCTTGTCTTAGGGAAATCTGAAAGGGAGTGGAGAACTGAGAGAAGTCAGAGGGGTAAACAGGAAGACCTGTTCCTAACTTCTCTATGAGCCTTGGCCTGCAGAAGAGGGGTTTAGATACACTGAGGGAGCACCAAGGGCAAAGTTATCTTCGCTCAGTTCCCACGGTGGATTCTGGGAGTAGAGTTCAAAATGCACAACCACAAAAAGAGAAGTCTAACTGGCACTTATGAGATAACCCCAGCTCCTGCATGGGATGAATATTTAATTGAGCACCAGTTACGAGGCCCAGTGTTGGGGGACAAGCTGACCTAGAAACAGAGGCTGGGACAAACCACCAGCCCAGGGTATTGGATGGAGAAGTCACAGAAACCCTAGGGCTGCCTCCTGCGAGAGCTAAAAGATAGCTCAGTCATCAGCAGATATGGCTTATCTTTCTGGGGCGCACATACAAACCAAAAGAATGGCTCACATGTTCATATGCAGCAAATTTGGAGGCCACTAGAGCACCCAGAAAGCCACAAACCAAGTGTGGCCAAGCCACTACATTAGAGGCCAGTCAAGAAGGAAACAGTATAAACAGAGAACCAGCATGAGCCCAGTGATGCTATCTGTGCACAATGACACATAACCCCTCCTCCAACTTGACTGTCATCTTAGGGAAAGAAGCAAGAATAATGAAAGCAACCTTCAGAGACTAATTGTTTTTATTCCAATGACATTATTTCCTAGAGAAACAATTTAAGTTTTCATATCAGACTCAAGTTGGTATAAGGGTTTGACATTTAATTATTAAAAAATTAAAGTTCTATTCTCTCCATTCGGCTGAGTTACACTGTATGCTAAAGTTTGCAAGTATCTAGGGTAGTATGAGTTCTACTTCCTAATCTGTTGTTTTCCTAGGATCCTGGTAGTCCTGTATTATTATCTTCATTTTACATCAGAAGGGCATGTATACACATTGGAATACCAGTTTTGAAAGAAAGATCTAAAACTGAGAAGCAATGATGTACTGTGCTTTACTGATAGGACAAATGCATGTCTATAGCTTAAAAGGAATAAAATGCAGATCAAGGAGTGGAAAACCACTTTATTTTACACCCCTTTGTAAAATAAAATTATATTCAACCTGAAAAAAGCTTCAAAAAATATGGTAAGGTGTTCTAAATGTGTCCCAATCTCCTTGTCAAGAAAAAATGCCTTCTGAGATATAAAAATTTGTACATGAGGGCGCCCAACCACAGTCTCTGGTGTTTCTTTTGAAAATAGGAAAACTAAATATGGTGAAATGCAGAACAAATGTTCAAAGAGGAGAAGGCTGATGCTGTAGACTAGAAACATGATTACCTTGATAGCAGTCCTAGACCAGAGTCTAGAATAGGGAGTTAGGACTGGACCATGCTTCCTTACTTAGCACACGAAATGATGATCAGTTAAAATAACACAGATTGGAGCTCCCGTCGTGGCGCAGTGGTTAACGAATCCGACTAGGAACCATGAGGTTGTGGGTTCGATCCCTGGCCTTGCTCAGTGGGTTAAGGATCCGGCGTTGCCGTGAGCTGTGGTGTAGGCTGTAGACTCGGCTTGGATCCTGCGTTGCTGTGGCTCTGGCATAGGCTGGTGGCTACAGCTCCGATTAGACCCCCTAGCCTGGGAACCTCCATATGCTGCAGGAGCAGCCCTAGAAAAGGCAAAGAGACCAAAAAAAAAAAAAAAAAAAAAAAAAAAAAAACACAGATTGACAATGAACAAATCTTGCCATACCACTCCTTCTTGCTCTCTGTAGCAGTAATGCTAGACTCCTTAGAATCATGGTTTAGAAATTCTGCACTTGAATTTTAGCAAAGGATGTGACAGGTCTTCATGATGGATGAGAGGGGAAATGTGAATTCAATCACAGTACATGAATTTATAATTTGATCAGAGTGATGTTCAATGCCAATATTTTGGAAGCTCTGTCCTTGGCCTGGTTCTAATTTTTGAAGCAATGACTTGAATGAGAGTAGTGATGGCAGCTGATAAAATCCATGGGTGGCATAGAGCTTTAAGGGAATGGCTATTATATTTGGGGGCAAGACCAGGATCCAAAAAGATCTCAGCAGACTAAAAGGAAGGGCAGGTCCAACCTGACTAATATTTAATGGCTCTGCTCTTTGTTGTTGGGTCCTCTGCATTCTCCTTCTAAGGTTAGCAACAAAAACATCATGCCAGTACAGAAGGCTGAATATCAAGTTCAAGAGCACCTGCTTTGGAGTCAGACCTCTTTAGGCAAGTCTCTACTCGTATAAGCTTCAGCCAACCCACAGTATGGACTAAGGATACTTACTACATCACTGGATTGATGTGAGGATTAAATGAGATGCAAAAGATGCAAAGCATTTAGCACATTTCCTTGCCCATAATAAGCACTCAACAGATAATAACTATATATAGCTACACACACACACACACACACGCACACGTGCTCACACACACACAGTGGCTTAGCAGGAGCCTATGTAAAAAAGACTTGTAGTTTTAATTGACTCCAAGTTCAATGTGAGCCAATGATATGATGTGGCCTCCAAAAATAACTGATTCAACTTCAGCTGTCTTTAAAGAGCCATGGCAGGCCAAATATGTGAAACAACAACTCTTGCCAGATTCCGCATGGACAGACCACAATCGAGCCTCATATTCTGATCCCAATATCTTACCATTAGAAAAGGCTTTATAAACTTAAACCTATCCTGCTAGGAAATAAGAGCACTTAAAACCATGGCCTATGAAGAACCAGACTTGTTTAGCCTGGAGGGAAGGCTACTTAAGGGCATCAGGACAGCTGTTTCAAATATTTTTAGGACAGTCACATGGGAGAGGGATAAGTGTGGTTCAATGTGAAGTCAAACTGGCATAAAAAACCTTTCTATATAGGAAATGTCAGGGGCTTGGAAGAGGCACTAATTGACTGAAAGTACAAACAATAATAATTAAATAAGAGGTTTCACTTTACTTTGAAGAAAGCCTAGTTCAGTTCAGCCTTGAGCCATTTGCTCTTTTTTTTTTTTTTTTTTTTTGATCATTAAGCATGGAGGATCATCTCTCTGAAAAAGCCTTTTCCAGAAATGTTGATTGGCTTTGAAATTAGGTACACACATCATCATTGCACTTTCAGGGGGTGAAAATTAAGTAAAGGAAAGACACTTCAGTAATTTTCCCAGGTTTGAAGGGAGATTAGAATTCACCACTCCATTTTTCTCACTCTTCACACATCTGTCTGCTGAAATCAATGGGTTTTGATACCTCTTCTCTCAATTAGCCACCTTAGAATCATGAACATGGCAATGGTGGGATAACATCCCACCACTCCACCTCCGTTTAAATTGTGTTTATTTGTATACACTTGATTTTCAAAACTAAATGTCCTGGAAAAGGGTTATGAAAGCATTTTGGTAAAGAGATATGCTCTTAGCTACCGTGAAACCCAGAGCAATATATGAGGACTGCAGTTCAAATGTGCATGGTTTCTTGAACACCATCTCAAATTCTCATTTGTGCATTGCTGTGAATACTCTTTCTGTTTTAAAATAAGCTATATTTCTCAAGGAACCAGAATCAAGTGATTTGTATTCCAGTCAAATACAGGGCTTTGATGGAATGGGCTCAGATTTCTCTCACCTGATCACTGCATCTAAATGAGAAAAAATGGAATCCCATTCACAATGCAAATATTATAGAAAACCAGAAATCATTCTGCCTTATAATCAAAACCAGAAAGCTGTTATTGTAGCTCTGCACCATTTCCAGAGACCATTAATTCACTGCAGAAACTCTGTCCTAAAATGAAAGTCTGGGCAGAATGACATTGTTTTTGCTAAAGAATCACTTTGTCTTAGTGGCATCATTTCTAAGGCCAAGGATAAAATTGCTTAACAATAGCTAATTAATTTGAGTACTTCTGTTCTGGACACATATTTGTTTCAGAACAAAAACTTAACTTCGGTCAATACCAGGCAGAAATTAAGTAATTAGGACAATTACTACCCTGACGACATTTATTAGAGATGGGAAATTAGAGTGCTTTCTTGAGTTAATATGATATTTTATAATCACTATGAACTTCTTGAGGTAAATCTAATAGTATGACTATTGATTCTGAAATATTTAAAATATCATTTGAAGTTTCCCTCAGGACTTTTTTTAATTCTTCCACAAAACGTTATTTGGCAGCAACCTTCAAAGGATCCAACAGTGATTTTGAATTATATTTATTATTAGCTCCATAATCAGCCAACATATTAAAAAGAGCAAAGGCAGTAACTTGGACCACTTGGGCATTGGCATCAAGTTTCAAAATTACATTTGGCTCTTATATAGGCTAACAGATTTGGTGAAGATTTGATTCCAATTCTGTTTTGTGTTGTTTTGTTTTATTTCAATTTTCTACCAATGATTTCCCAAGTTTCAGACAGCACAAAAGTTAAAAATCAAAATAGTTTTTTGTGTTTTTCTTTAAAAAATGTTTCCACGGGCCTTTATGCCACCAATCTATTTCTCTTCGTTATTTCTCTTGGATTTTTTTCCCTTTGGCTTTAAGATTTATTTAAACACATTATTACATCATTTCTAAACTTACATGAAATTACATTGTCTTGAATTCCTATGATGCTTATTGCTATTGATACAGTAAAACAAAAAATGTTTGGGTAACTATAGGTAAATTATAATCACTCTGAATTGATATTCCTAAGGAAATAGGATCAGTGAGTCAGTAGGTTATGCTCTCTTTTTTTCAGGGTTTCAAATAATGATTTCTATGTATCATCCCCAATTTTAACTGGAGCCACCACTTTTCACCTACAGTCCTCACACTTCTGTGCCATAACCCTGCTATGAGTCCAATTTCCAAAGGGGGACAGGGAATTTATTCCACAGAGATATTGCGTATACCAACAGCCACGTCAATCAAATGTTTTGGAATTCTAATGCCTTAGTAGCTTTATTCACAGCGGCAGAATGTTATATTTTTTAAAAACCAAGGCAGTTTTGCCAAGGGGAAGGAACACAGACTGGCACAAAGAAAGGAAACAGTGGAAAGAAGGATGGAGCTTGAGACTGAAATTGGGAGGAATGTCTAAAGCTGGTGCCCTACTCAGAACAGGACAGGTTCAGCTACTGGTATCTGTGTCTCTGCAATCTCCAAAGAAGAAGTTCAAGTAGCCAGGCTCTGACAGAGGCTTTTCCACAACCTCCCCAAGATTTATAACTACAGCTAGAATGGTTATCACTGGACCAGGACCAGCCACCATTCTCAAAGTTGGCCAAAACCAGTTAAAACATTCATGTAGCATGGTGATCAATCATGGGCTTAGAGTAAGTTGAGCATATTGAAAAGTACAGACAGTGCTTTAGTTTTCATTTGCGCCAAGGCAAATGCTCAGAGATGCCCCAAGGTCAAAAGTACCTCTCACCTCCCAACAAGGTGGCCACCACTGATCTCGATTTTAGAGGCAACTTGTGCAGATTTGTTGGGAGCATGAGTGCAGATGGCTTGCAGGTCCCATTTTCCTCCTGGCCTCTTCATAATATTGGAACAAGGCCTTAGCTCTTCATCTGATTTAATTCTTGGAATGTGATACTCAATGTACACTAATGCTGAAATGAGAACATTTTGAACATTCTCAATTATAAGATGGTAGGGGCAAGACCTTCTCAGCAAAATACAACCTAACAGTTTTCTCTCCTACTAAAATTGCAATACATTATAAAGTATGCTGACAGACAATTCACAACACTTTGTAAAAGCTACAGGTTATATTTTCAAAGTATATATCTCCTACTCTATTATCATTTCAGATGGTGATTTTATTTACTATAGACATCTATAGGTTGAATCAAGAGAGCAATACTTAGTTAAAAATGAAGATGCAAAAACTCCAACTAGCCAGAAGTCAGTGATTTTTCCAGTCACGAATCAAAACCCAGTAGAACCATGTGGAGAAACCAACCACCTCCTGGTCCTTTGCTCCTTTATTTCATGCATATTGATGAGGGTCAAGAGCTTTGGTTACCATGAAAGTAAAAGTAAAAGAAAAAAGCAAGTGAAAGCTCAAGTAACTTACTACCATACAGAAAAATATACTTTTGAAAAGACAATCAAGAGCTTAGATCTAAAAAGTAGAGGTTGTTGCCAATACTCTAGTCTTTGCTCTACCAAAAGATTCAACATGACTTGCAGAAAGAAGGAGGCTTTGAATCTGAGTTCTGTCTCAACTAATACACAGATCCAATGGTGACACAATGCCCCCCTCACCACCACCTCCCTCCAGATCCAAAAGCTGATAGAAAACCACAGAAAGTCTATGAATTAAATGAATTTAGAGAGACGAGATTAAGATGGCGGAATAGAAGGACTGAAGCTCAACTCCTCCCCTAAAAACAACAAAATTCACAACTAAAGACTGAGCAATCTCCACCCAAATGGACCAGAAACCCATACCCTACTCCAGAAGAAAAAGAGGAGGCCACATCCACAGGTAGGAGGGGTGATTTCGTGATATAAACAACCCCATACCACCCGGGTGGGAAGCTCCACAGACTGAAAACTAACTGGCTCACAGAGACTCACCTACAGGAGTGAGAGTTCTGAGCCCCACATCTAAACCCTCACATGCTGGGATCTCTCACTGGGAGAAAGAGCCCCTGGAGCATCTGGCATTGAAGGCCAGTGGGGCTTGTGCACAGGAGCTCCACGGGACTGGGGGAAACAGAGAACCCATTCTTAAAAGGCACACACAGACTTTCACATGCACTGGGTCCAGGGCAGAGGGAGGACTCCACAGGAACCTAGGTCAAACCTGACTGCAGTTCTTGGAGGACATCATGGGAAAACAGGGGTGAATGTGGCTTATTGTGAGGGAAGGACATTGAAGGCAAAGCTCTCGGGAATATTCAGCAATTGCCTTTCTCTGGAGGTGGCCATTTTGGGAAAATATGGCCCCACCCATCAGCAGTGCTGAATAGCCCCAGGGCAAACAACAATCCAGGTGGGATCACAGCCCCACCCCTCAGTAAACAGGCTACCTAAAGAGCCTCAGGCACACAGCAGACCCTAATCCCATCCAGAGACTAAGCCCCACCCACCAGAGGGATTAGAACTGGCTCCACCTACCAGTGGGCAGGCATCAGCCTCTCCCATCAGGAAGCCTACAGCAAGCTCCCCATACCAACTTCAGCCACAAGGGGGGCAGACACCAGAAGTAAGAGAGACTACAACTCTATTATCTGTAAAAAGGTCACCACACCAAAAACCTATAAAAATGAAAAGACAGAGAACTATAACTCAGATGAGGGAGAAAGGAACAACCCCAGAAAATCAGCTAAGCAAGGAGGAGATTCTCAGCCTCCAGGAAAAAGACTTTATACTTATGATGCTGAAGATGATGCAAGACATTGGAAATAAACTGGAAGCAAAGATGGATAACTTACAGGAAACAATGAGCAAAGAGATACAAGATATAAAACTTAAGCAAGAAGAGATGCAGAATAAAATAACTGAGATAAAAAATTCACTAGAAGCAGCTAACAGCAGAATACAGGAGGCAGAAGAATGAATAAGCGAGGTGGAGGACAGATTAGAAGAAATTACGGATACAGAACAGAAAAGAGAAAAAAGATTGAAAACAAATGAAGAGAGTCTCAGGGAACTCTGGGACAATGTTAAACACACCAACATCCGTATTATAGGGGTGCCAGAAGGAGAAGAGAGAGAGAAGGGGACAGAAAAAATAGTCCAAGAGATAATAGCCGAAAATTTCCCTAACATGGGAAAGGAACCACTCACTCAAATCCAGGAGGCACAGCGAGTACCATATAAAATAAACCCAAGGAGGAACACCCTGAGACACATAATAATCAAACTGACCAAAATCAAAGACAAAGAGAAAATCTTGAAAGCAGCTAGGGAAAAGAAACAAATAACATACAAGAGAACCCCAATAAGGTTATTGGCAGATTTTTCAGCAGAAACTCTGCAGGCCAGAAGGGAGTGGCATGATATACTTAACACGATGAAAGGAAAAAAAACCTCCAACCAAGATTACTCTACCCAGCAAGTCTCTCATTCAGATTTGAAGGAGAAATCAAAACCTTCACAGATAAGCAAAAGCTGAGAGAATTCAGCAACACTAAATCAGCCTTACAACAAATACTAAAGGAACTTCTCTAGGCAGGAAAGAAAAGATCAGCAATAGGAAACAAAAATTCCACAAATGACAAGGCTCACCAGTAAATGTATATATACAGTAAAGATACAAAATCATCCATGCACAATTATACCACCAAAATCAGAAATCATGAGGAGAGGTGGGTACAAATGCGGGAAACCAGAGATGAACTTGCAATTAAGAGAACAACAACTTAAAACAATCTCATATACATATAGACTCTGACATCAAAACTTCAGAATAACTGCAAACCAAAAATCTACAATTGATACACAAACAAGGAATCTCTGGAGAAGAAATATATCTCATAGTAAATAAGTGCATAATCCACCATGAAGGGGGTCATTTGATATCATTCTTGGAATGCTGAAGTCTTCTTAGATCTGATTCTGATTTCCTCTCCATCAAAGAATTTATGATAATTATAATTAAATAATGCCACTGTACAATTAAATAATACACTTCTACAATTGTATTATTAATAACCATTTCTCCCCATGGTACAATGTAAAGTCTATAATGTCTTGTTTATCACATCACCTAGAATGGTGTAATGTCTTTATTGAAGAATCAGTGAGATGGAACAAATTGTGAGGACATATTTATATAGTTACACTGTTTTTTAACCAAATTATGCATTTTATATTTTACTTATTTTCAGAGGGTGTATTATTTTTGTTATGCTTACCAGTTGTTATTCTTTTTACTATGCTATATAAAATATTTAATGGTATATAAGTCTTTCTTCTTTATAAATTTTAGTTGCATAATATAACAATTTAATATAATACTAATTTTTAAAGAAAAATTGAAATGTAATAGATAAAACTAAGTAGTAAAGATGAAAGCCATAAAATTGGGATAAAGTATAGAATAAATTTCCTATTTTTCTCATCATATTTTCCATTCCACTTCTCCAGTGGGAGTCACTTAATCTGTTGCTTAAGATCCATGTTATAATAATCTGTGTGAATGTAATTATGTGTAAATGTATGTATTTTATTCTATAAAAAAATAAAATAAAAAATAAAAAATAAATGAATTTAAAGATATAAGGACAAAGAAATTGGTGAGTGTTTAGTATTTTGGTTCATTGAGTTCTCTGGATAAGTTGTACCATATAAAGTATACATTTAAACTGTCAATACTAATCGCCACAAAATTCAGCTACAAAGTTTCTCTCTTTCACTTAAAAATGTTGCTCTTGGGAAGCATTCTAAAGTCTTCATTGGTCTTGAACTTCACAGGAAAATCTGAGAGTCCTTTTTTCATGATAACACAACATGTCTTTATATCTTGTCTGTTGTTAAATTTCAACTGCTGTAGCTTCCCAGGTTAGCGATGCAATTTTAGGGGAATGCCAGTAGGAAGCTTATCAATGCTTTAACGGTCTGTTGTGCTTGAAAGTCACACTGAGTGAACTTGGCCTAATACTGTGGAGTTGGAATCCATTGGTATCTTTGCAGTGGAAGGGAAAACATTTTTTTTTTTTTTTTTACATACAAAGGCTATGACTAGTTCCATAATGACCATTGCAGAGCAAAGTGATCTTTCTCTACCTAGAGACTGTCCCTTTGTAAAGACTGTCTTCTTTAAAAAGAAAAGACTAAAGATTTTTTCTCCTTAAGACTCTCATCCAAAAACAAATCAAAACAAAACATTAAAATAAGTTCCTGAAAATATTTTTTAAGATCAGATAAGGTTTTGTCAGACCAGGGAGATGTGGAGGAAAATATTTTAAACCACCATGGGACTTTCTAGGAATAGAAAAGCAATGTTGAGTTCCCTGTGAGGCTTTGACCCTCCTCTCTCACAGCATGCCTTTGGCTCTTGGGGCCTTATTACACACCCATCCATCTCTCTCTGAAGACTAATGTGACACCCATCCCAGGACAAAGTCTGAGACATAATTTTTGCAGTTATAGATTACAGTCTACAGAGGAGTACAGATTGGCTGGTGCATCAGCCCTGTCACAGACAATGTTGCTTCCCTGACATGGTTACATCCAATTTATCCTATTAGCAAATGAAACAGAAAATTTAAATGAAAACCTCAAACCCACACATGAACAAAATGCTAGCCTCATATTCACTTACGTATATTCATGTACACACACACAAACAAGATGTGCCCCATCCTGAAAGAACTGTGCTTTATACTTTGCAAAAAACTTTCTGCCTATCCCAACAACTGTGACAGAGTTGGGGTGCTAGTAGAAAAGGCAGCTACAGTTGTCTCCTTTTTTTTTTTTCCAGATAAACCTAAGTCTCAGACAAATAATGGTGATTGTTCCCAGGGTCTCTGAGCTAATAAATGACAGAGTCAGGATTTTAACTTGGATCATTAAGCTCTTACTCCAATTACCTTAAGCCTATATTCACTTTGTCTCTGTCTCTCAGCTTTACTTTCTCTACAACTTCTAATCCGTCTGAAATTTTCTCTCTATAGAACTAATTAAGTAGACAGATTCAAAGAAATCCATGTTCCTAGAATCTGAGAGAACACGCATAACAGAATGATGTGAATCAGAAAAGATCTGCATTTCTACTCCTTGGGTTTAACTCTATGCCAAGGTCATGGAATTCCCCCTTCTCTCCAAGTTTAGGTTACCTGTGCCTCTTGTTGGGTCACAGGTTCCATTTTCTTCCTCCGGCATAAAAACTGAACCACTTCTGCTCGATGCTGAAGAGCTTAAGGAAAGAACCTCTTAACCACCAAATGTCAACACACCCAACTCAACTCTGGTATATTGATGTATTCAGTCCCCAGAAGGTCTTTACTCCATATGCAGTTTTTCATGCATAGGGCAACAAGACTCTTCCCCATGAGAAGAATTTTGAGGACAGAGAACATATTCAGGTACAAGAACAGAACCACTTCTGAAAGAGTGACATCTATTCTGAGTGCAGAGAGCACCATGGTGCTCACGTAATGGTGTCTCTGAGAAGAGGAACCTAATGCCTGAATTTCCGAGTGTTAAACTCAGCCAAGAGCTAGTATCTAATGCTTTCTTTAGTTTTAAGTGCCACACACAGAAAACTGTTAATAAGGATATGGGGGCTATTATCCTCTCCTTTTTGACCACCTGCTCCTTGAGGTAGTAGCTCATTTGTGTGAGTTGCCCCTACCAGCATGGACCCTTCTATGACAGAAGGCAGAAAATGGGCATCCCTTGGGCAGTTTAACACTGTGTTTTTCAAGCTGGCATTCCTAAGGGATGATGAAAATTGATTAGCTTTTCTAAGCATAACTGGAAATGAGTGATGCCAAAGGGCCACAGTGTGGCACCTTCTCCTGACACCTTGTTGTGAGGAATCTCCTGGCTTGCTTAGCATGACAGCCACAGATGCCCAACTCCAACGTTAGTACATCCCAAGGCAATAGCTTGAAAGCTTCCATGAGACTCATTTGTCAGATTTACCCCTTAGATGACTTCCTTCTTAATAAGGAAAAGCAGTCCATATTGCTATGCTGCTCTGTGCTTTCAAAGGCAAAGGGAGCCAGCCAGATCCTCTTGCTTATCATACAGGAGAAGCATATTGAAATCAGGTATATAATTCATAGCTAATATAAAATAAATTCACGTTTGTATAAAGCTGTTCACATCCCCAAGTACTTTTACATTCATTGTGCAATAATTAAAGCAAATTTCATTATCCTCACTTGAAAACTGAATATGCTGAGGTCCCAGGAAGGTTAAAAAAAAACCTGACCCAGATCACATGACCAGCTGATGGCAAGGCCAGTACTAAAATCCGTCTTCCGATTCCTGATCAGAGGTAATTGCAGATACATGGCATGTGAAATTATTTCTTAACAATATTCAGCTTACATTTTTATTATCCTGCTAAAGGAATTTTTCTCATCTCTATTCTCTCTCACCAAGTGTATTGCCCCCGACTCCCACACATGAAGCATACATAAAATAAAAGGGCATTCTCCTAGAGAGGGGAGGTAGATGGGAATGAGATGCTGCCACCTTTTCTGCTGGCTACCTTGGGGGAACCCTCCTGGGCCTCCTCTTCCAATTCAAGTTGGCAAATCCCCAACATACCAAATGAATAGGTTTGGCCTTTTCTGAGCTTTCTCCTTCTGCCCCCCAGAGTGTGCTGGACATTTTAAATGGATTGCATGGGAGTGAATGACTCACATGTGGGATGGTAATGAAATTTTGAAAATGAATACCTACAGAAAAGCAGAAAAGCTGCAGGCCCTGCAGCACTCGAGGATGCTGAGAGCTTATCCACTGATGCAAGAGAGTTACAACAACTCTCAATTTAGACTTATTAAATAAAGAGGATAGGAAATAATACAAAATATATGGTATGGTGATTTGCTTTTAAAGAGACTCTTTTCTGTCTCCTCTTCTCTCCCTACCTCCCTCTCTCTGACTAGTTACACAGACACTCACACCCACACCCACCCACCCACACACAAATTGACTTGTGCCGTGCTAGGTAATTCTATTATCAAGACAAGATGAGCTTCTCCCCTCTTTACTGTAGCCCGAGGGGATTTTAGCATAATGACTAAGCTAACAATTTTGAATAATGGTTCTTCAGATTTGAAAGGTATCTTGTTTCTAGCTTACAGACTCAAAGCTTTGGCAAACATTATGCCATTCTGAAATCCTCTCGACAGTTCTATGAGAGTGAGTACCACACGCAGTGTCTCAATGCTGCAGCAAGAGGTCGGAGGCAGACTTGTGTCACGGAAAAGCACTGGCCTGAGAGATGAGAGGGCTGGGGGCTGGCTCCAGGTCTGTCACAAACCAGATGTGCAGTCTTAGGCAAGTCCTCTGACCTCCCTGGGACTCTATGGATCATCTGGCCATTGAAGAACTTGCCAAGATGATTACCCCGCTCTCTTCCAGCTCTAAAAAGTATAATAAGACATCTGAACTGTATGTTACAAGTTACAAAGCCTTTTCATGTCTATTAATCCAATCTTTACCACAACTCATCTTGTAAGTTGAGGAAATAGGGACCTAGAGATGATAAGGGATTTGCTTTGGTGTCACAGAGCTAATAGACAGGAGAGCCAGATAAGAGAACCAGGTTTCTGACTCCACAGCCATGTTTCCGTAATATCCTCCAGGATGCCTCTGAAGGGAAGGACCCTCTGTGGCTTTACTTCCCATAGTAGAGAAGTGAGGAGTTCCCATTGTGGCTCAGTGGGTTAAAAACCTGACAGAGTCTCCATGAGGGTTCGGGTTCTATCCCTGGCCTCGATCAGTAGGTTAAGCGTCCAGCATTGCTGCAAGCTCTAGCAAAGATCATAGATGTGGCTTGGATCTTGTGTTGCTGTGTCTGTGGCGTAGGCTGGCAACTGCAGCTCTGGTTGATTTGATGCCTAGCCCAGGAACTTCCATATGCTGCTGGTGCAGCCCTAATAATAAGAAAGAAGGGAGGAAGGAAGGAAGGAAGGAAGGAAGGAAGGAAGGAAGGAAGGAAGGAAGAAAAGAAAGAAATGTGAGATGTTTCAAAAATACTTAAAGCCAAAAAAGTGAGTTTTCAAGTTTACCAATCCAAAAGCAGTAACTTGCCAAGGGCCAGACCTTGAGCTACCTCTGGAGAAAGGTAAGCTTTTACCTCACTTTAAGCTAACATCCCCTGGAGAAGATCTCTGTGAAATGTGCACAATCCTTGTCCCTATCCCCGTGCATTCCACCTTATGTCATGGGGGTATCCCTGGGTACATTCGCCCCAGGAAAATGTATTTGGTAAATCAAGTTATATTTTGAACGCACAAAGCTCATCTGCACTTTAAAGTGGTCATCTTAGAAAATTCTTGCATAATTTAAAAAGAAAAAGAATGTTTTCAAATCCAATAGCTCCCTGCTTGGTCACATTCTTTTTTTATTCTTTTTAAATGACTTTTATTTTTTCCATTATAGCTGGTTTACAGTGCTCTGTCAATTTTCTACTGAGAAAAGTGACCCAGTCACACATACACATATACATTCTTTTTCTCACATTATCCTCCATCATTTTCCATCATAAGTGACTAGATATAGTTCCCAGTGCTATACAGCAGGATCTCATGGTTTACCCATTTCAAAGGCAATAGTTTGCAGCTATCAACCCCAGATTCCGGAGTCCATCCCACTCCCTCCCCATCTCCCTTAGCAACTGCAAGTCTTTTCCCCAAGTTCATGAGTTTCTTTTCTGTGGAAAGGTTCATTTGTGCCGTATATTAGATTCCAGATATAAGTGCTAGCATATGGTATTTGTCTTTTTCTTTCTGACTTACTTCACTTAGTATGAGAGTCTCTAGTTCCATCCATGTTGCTGCAAATAGCATTATTTCATTCTTTTTATGGCTGAATAGTATTCCATTGTGTATATACACCACTGCTTAATCCACTCATCTGTCATTGGCCTACTTGGTCACATTCTTAGCTAAGTACCAGAGCAAGTAGGCAGAGAGGGGAGGACTTAACCAAGGGGAACAAATGGGATCAGCTCCCAGCAGTCATGCTGCTCACCCCCTTCAGGATGGAATCACTCATTCCCACAGCTGCCGGCAGTGTTGATTGTTAGGTGTTGCCAGCTCGCTCTGAGCTCTCATCATGCTAGTGACTGCCTAAACCGAAGACAGCTGCCTAACCCAAGGCCACGCCCAATTCTCTGGGGCAGCCTGGGGAATAGCATTTCTCATCAGTACAAACAGTACTTTGCCCCAACTGGAGACAACTCTGCAAGGCCAGCCCAGCTACAGAACCCCATCACACGGTTGGCTGCAGCATCTGTTGTGTTGTGGCTGTACCACAGCCCAGCTTATCCCTATGCCTGATCCTGCTTCCATCACTCCCCTATAAATATACAGCACCCCAATCTCTATCACAGAGTCTGCTTCATGGAAGCCTGACCTGCCACACATCTTCCTTTTTCTCAATCCTGAGCCAGTAGAATCTCTAAAATCTCCATTTCTTTTTCTTTCATTGTTGAGAATAACCATTATAGTAAGGACTTCAGAGGTAGAACCCAATACTGAGAAGGATGGAACGTGGCTATTTGTGAATATTGATCCACATGATGTATGATTTTGGACCTGGGAACAGCATTTTGAGACGAAGTCGTACAAAGAACAGGTGATTTGGCAGAAGAAATAGCAGACAGAGAAACTGATGTTGCATAATAAATTAAGGGGAAATTCTACTGCGTACTCAAGAACTTTAGCCAGGAAAAAATAAAGCTCTGTCTGACTCCCTTGAGGCCCCATGTTCTCAGGCCAGGCAGTATCTGCAGTATAATCCAGTGTACCTTCCATCCCCTGTGAGCAAAACAACAACAATTTCACTGATAGTGAAAATTCTCTACCCTAAATTTCGGAGCATTTGTGTTCATGGTTCAATCAGCTTATTATGCCATGAATCCCGCTCCCCACCCAAACAGAGAAAGTAAACTATTCAGTTACAAAATCTGACTGTCTGCATAAAGCTAGCTATATCCTAAATCATAGTAAAATCATCACAAGCAAGTCCCATAGACAATAGCATTTCTCAGGATCTAATGTTCACAGACAATCAAATCATCCCCACTGTGGGCAATGCAAGTGAATTCAAAGACAGTCATTATGCACAGGAAATGACTATTGGATGATGTTGTCTGACCTTCTGAGTCTCCACATTTTTTTTATTTCTACGACCACACCTGTGGCATATGGAAGCTCCCAGGCCAGCGGGTAGACTCAATTGGAGCTGCGGCTGCCAGCCTATGCTACAGCCATGGCAACAGTGGATCTGAGCCACATCTGCAACCTACACTGCACCTTGCAGCAACACCAGATCCTTAAGCCACTGAGCGAGGCCAGGAATCTAACCCCCATCCTCATGGATGCCATGTCGGGTTCTTAACCCACCGAGCCACAATGGGAACTCCACACATTTTTAAGTGTAGGTTGCCACGTATGAAAAAAAACTGAAAGAAAAAAAAAAGCCATGCTAGACTCTAACAATTAAGGTCATTTGATTATAAAAATGTTAGGTACAAATTGTGACACATGATTTAGAGAGAACTCTGGGATGGAAGTCTTATTTTGCCCTCAAATTTGAGGGTTGTTCATATTTTTCCAGGTAGCCTGGGAATTCAAATTAAATGGAATTTTCAGAGCAAACCCAGTAAGTGCTTATCCAAAAAGCATCCACATCCACAGTCCCTCTGGTTTTTCTTCTCCTTTGTTCCTCCTTCCCCACCCCTCCCTTCCTACCTTTCTTTCTTTCACACTCTCTTCCTTCCTCTCTCTCTCTTACTTTTATGGCTGCTCCCGTAGCATATGGAAATTCCTGGGCCAGAGATTGAATTGGAGCCACAGCTCAATGCCAGATCTTTTAACTCACTCAGCCAGGCTGGGGATCGAACCTGTGCCTCCGAAGGGAACCAAGCTGTTGCAATTGGATCCTTTTTTTTTTTTTTTTTTTTTTTGCTTTTTAGGGCTGCACCCATGGCATATGGAGGTTCCCAGGCTAGGGGTCAAATAATAGCTGTAGCTGCCAGCCTATACCACAGCCACAGCAGTGCAGGATCCAAGCCATGTCTGTGACCTATACCACAGCTCATGGCAACGCTGGATTCTTAACCCACTGAGCAAGGCCAGGGATTGAACCCATAACCTCATGGTTCCTAGTCAGATTCATTTCCACTGTGCCATGACAGGAACTTCTGCAGTTGGATTCTTAACCCACTGCACCAAAGTAGGAACTCTCCCTCTGCTTTTTCTATGCAGGGGCATGTGGTTATCCCCTGAAAATATACAGTGATACCATTAAAAGGGCAGGAGTGGGAAGGGAGTATAATGAATGATTTCTGCTAATCAGACTCACAATCAATCTTGTCTTCTCTCTAAATATGAACTTATGATTCCTGGTTGGCCTAAAACAATATATATCTACTGACTGTTGAATAACAGGTTTCATGGTTAATTTTGAATGACTGGACTGTATCAGAAAGTACTGACCATAGAACAACTGTCTTGTGGGTCAATGAAAATGCACGAAAAGAGGGCACAAGAAGGACTAGTTACGAGAAGCACTTAGGATCAGCATCACTCAGGAGCCCAGCAGGAAACAGAAGTATACTTCATGAAAATGATCTAAAGAGGGACTATTTATGGAAGCAGGCAGGACACAGGAAATCATAAGGGATAATGCAGAACTGCCATACAAGGGACGATGAAACTGCTACCACTCCTAGAGCTCAGGAGAGAGGGAAAGGAGCAGTAACTGGAACTGAAAATGAGAAGTGGTAGGAGGAGCAAAATGTAGGAGACAAGTGAACTTTAGTGCAGAGAAACAGCCAGCCTGAGGTGACCCCAGAGAGATAAGGTAGGGAATAATACCCCAATCTCCATCTCCTTCATCTCCTTAATCTACTGGTCTCCCTCTCTCATTGGCCAAGATAAAATGAAGCCCCCTTATGTGGTCCAAGCAGGCCAGCCTCCTGGCCAAAGAGCAGGTAGAGAAAGAAATCCTCCAGGGGTAAAGGAGGATATGCCCCGCTCCAAAAAAAGGAAAGATACCCAGGGTACAATGTATCAGGATTTGAGCATGAGCATCCTTTTTGCCCATTCAATTCCAACCTCTGCTAAAAATTTTAAAAGCATGGAGTTTCTGTTGTGGCTAAGGGTTATGAACCCAGCTAGTATCCATGAGGATATGGGTTTGATCCCTGGCCTCCCTCATTGGGTTAAGGCTTCGGCATTGCCACAAGCTGCGGTGTAGGTCACAGATGAGGCTTGGATCTGGTATTGCTGTGGCTGTGGTATAGGCTGGCAGCTGCAGCTCTGATTTCACCCCTGGCCTGGAAACGAATCTCCATATGCTGCATGTGTGGCTCTGAAGAAAAAGAAAAGAAAAAAAGTAAAGCATGGGATAAAATCAATTAAGAAAGCCTTCCTAAAAGTGAATCTTGAGCTACATTTTAAGAAAGAAAGGTACATGGCTAGGGGATAGTCAAGAAAATTATAGGAAGAGATTATTGGTGTTGCTATTATCTTTATCTGCTCTATCAAGTACAGCACAAATACATCACCCGCTATATCAAATACAACAAAATCTACGTACTGTCATATTTCACATGAGTTTTAATGTATTTGAAGCAAAAGTGCCAATGACAGTGAGGTCAAAAGAAAAGGTGAAGCAAGCCCACACTTCAAAGAGTTGTTTTTCCTGAGCTCCAATAATGCTGCATCCAGAACCATGGTTATCTGAAGGTAATCTATTGATCTTCTGGACTACAGATAATGAAAAATGCTGTTTTACCACCTGTAAGACCAAACATTTTCTTAAAGTCCTGTCTCAAGAAGCACATAGGCCTAGCTATGTCACCTAATAGCTGGGTGATTTGCGGTCAAATTCTATAATCTCACTAAGTCCTAATGTCCTTATTTAACCATGGAGGATACACTACCTCCTCCTAGCACTGCAGTGAGAATGAAAGAAAATAACACATCTATATTAGTAAAAGCAGTAAAAGTTCTTTCATTGCAAATCTGACTCTTTTTGTTTTTTTCTTTTCATTCTTTCTTTTTTGGCCACATACATGGCATATGGAAGTTCCTGGGCCAGGGATCAAATCTGAGCTGGAGCTGTGACCTATACCACAGCTGCAGCGACATCAGATCCTTTAACCACTATGCCAGGCTGAGGATAGAACCAGCACCTCCACAGAGACAAGCCAGATCATTAATCCACTGTGCCACAGTGGGAACTCCACAAATCTGATTCTAAAGGAAGGAGGGAAGAGGAAAAAGAGAGAAAGAAAAGTAGAGTGATTACTGAAATACTGGGGTACCTCAGTGTTCAAGGAAGAAGGGAAGAAAGAATGGGTTAAAATGCTCATAACCACATACAGACCTCCCCACAGTTCTCAATGGTTTCAAGCTTGGTAAACTGCTTAGGGAGCAGGAACTAGTATCACTTCAGGATCCCAGTAGCAGCAATGCTGCCCATTCTTTCTGGAACACGTGGATATGTGGCTCAGTTTCAGTGGTTACAGTCCCTGGCCTCTTCATTCCCAATGCAAATTCCAGAGAGAGAGAGAATTTCATTGGCTCAGGTTGGATCAGGTCAATCAATGGGTTAAACCAACCATGGAATGGGAGAGGCCCCAAAAGTCATGTAGGGCCCGTGGCACTGTGAATCTACCTTTGTTCATCTAGAGGGAGGTCCTGGGGAAGGAGGACTGTGGATGAACCATGCAGCCCCCACTATCTATACAAAAACCATAGTACATGGGGCCCATCACATAGAAGTCCTCATGAGGTATTCTCATTTCAATGACTATAACAGAGGTAGCATTTAGAAGTTTGTTAATCTTCCCTAAAGACCTGCGGCACACATTTAGCTGTTACTGTTAATATCTACATATTTAAATTTTATATTTATCCTATATCTCAGATTATAAATCCATGAAGAAAAGAGATAATTATAATCTCTCTCAACATCCTCGTTATTTAAAGCTTTGAAAACAGTGGGTACCCAAATAAATGTGGCCTATTCCCTAAAGTTCACTAGTTTATACTGGATATTGAGCTACTGTAGGCAAAATATGCATCCCCCCCACCTATTTCCCTTTCCCTAAAACTGAAGACAGAAAATCAGTGCTCACTCAGTGAACTGGAAGTTTATTTAGTTTATGATACTCAAGAAAGCTCCTCAATATTTCTATCTGAAGAAAAAAATTAACTTGCCATATTCAACCCTGCCCAACATTTCCAAAGTTACTGAAAGTGGTTTAAAATAAATGTATGTCTCCTGCCAATTCTGATCCAGGAGCTGTCTGGTACTATGTTAAAAAGGTTTATGAGAAAGAGCCTGAGAGAAAGAAAATAGCACCATCGATTATTAATGTCTGGCATGGATACAGGATTGGCCAGTGGTGGCATGTATGTTAAATATCTGGCATTCCTGGGCCGTATCAGAAATTGAAAAAAATATAAAAACACTGAATTTACACAGAGAAAACAAAGACCATGAAGCAAGAATGAAAAGCATTATTGTAAGTCTGTCCTCAATTTTTAGGTAACTTGAGGATATTATCATCATCACTGTGATTATTTAAATGATAATAGAAGAGATGGTTATCAAGATTATAAATGATTTGTTACTTATCCTTTAAGTAACAAATGATTTTGTTTCCTGATTTCCAAATCTAGCATTTAAGTAGTGACTATATATAGTTACATTGTGTATAATTTAGGCTTGGCTTCAATTACACAAATGGAAAACTCAAGGAAATTTGAGTGAGATAGAGACTTACGGTATTTTTCTCTCCCACAGATGTCCTAAGACAGGCAATCCAAGGCTGACATGGAGCCTCCATAGGCATCAGTAACCTGGTTGTCTACTTTCCTTAGCAAAAAAGCCTTCCATCCTCAAAGTTGCTTCACTGCCCAAGATAGCTGCTCAAACTCCAGTCATATCTGTATCGTAACCAGGAAGAAAGAAGAATGAGAAAATGGCAAATGAAAGTCTTTTCCCATCGAGTCAGACCCGTTTTAAATAGATTCCCCAGAAACCCCGCTCAGTGACTTTCAATTACATCCCACTGACCATCTCAGGCAGGAATGGAACGTGGGAACTTCAGTTCTTTCAGCAAAATACACTGCCGTCTAGGAGATGGGGAGAATGGATATTTGGTAGGCAACGAGTGGTCTCTGACACAATTTGCCTATTAGAAACATGCTACCACTAAATACTTAGTGATCCCACTAGATCGTACACTCCATGGGGGCAGGGACCTATTTTGTTCATTATTGATCCTCCGTCTCATCCCATCCTACCCCTCAGTGCTGACAAACTGCATGAAATATAGAGTTATTAACTGGCCCATGTTTAATCAATAAATAAGAGGCTGAGTCATAATTAGAACACTGATCTGCCTCCAAAGCCCAAATTCCTCCCCAAACCTTCATGCTTTGAGGCCTGTACAAAGAGGTAAATGGTAGAGCTCTGAGACAAGCTAGAGAGTAGTGACAGTCTTGAATGCCTTCTCACTAGAGCTCTTAAACACAGATCCCACAAGGGACCATGTGAAGAGAACAAGAAATAGAAGAGACTCAGTAGAAGACTGCACAAACCTAGCTTAAAACTGCTTGGCCTGAACCAAGACTTCATCAACAGGGACAGAGGACCTGGATGAATTTGAGAGACAGCTTTCAGGAGCCACAGCACAATGGCTGTAGGAAAGGGAGGTAGCAAGGTGCACAGGTTTCTAGTTTATGAGACAGTGTGGATTAAGATTACATCCACAGTAATTAACAGGGGATGGGCAGATTTTTAAATGGAGATGCTAAGAGGATTTTTCCAGAAAAAACACAAAAGGATAGCCAAGGAGCTCAGGTAAGTCAGCCAACAGACTGGAGGGATGAGCTTGTTTTCAATCTCTTCTGGTTAGCACATGTGTAACCTTCAATTGTGTGTAAATAGTTTCTTTTTTTCGTTTTTGTTGTGGTCGTTTTTGTTTTCTATTACAGGCTGAGCTACTAGAAAAGAAGAATTCGTGAAAACGAATCACAGAGGACAAGCTTACTGTTGGAGTTCACGCTGAAGGGGGCCTGGACCACATTAGCAGCAGCTCTGTAACTATTACGGGGCTGAGGAATTGCCCCAGACCGGGTCCTCTTTGAAAATGACACCCATTATAACACTTCTAAATGCAACTCTTTAAAACCTGAGAGCTTAAAAGTTTTTGCTTCTCCCTTCTGGTCATAATTATCAGGTCTTTTTTAATGAGCATCACAAAACTGCAGAGAATGGCTGTATTGTCAAGCCCTCCGTATCCATAGATTCCACATCCATGGATATGGAGGGCTGACCCTCCTACACTATGCAGTGGTTTGATGTAGGATCTCAATTCCCAGACCAGGCAGCTTGATGTGGGATCTCAGTTCCTAGACCAGGGAGTGAACCCGGGCCATGGTGGTGAAAGCACCAAATCCTAACCACTAGACCACCAGAGAAGTCCCCATATACCATTTTATATAAGGGAGTTGAGTGTCAGTGAATTTTAGTATCTGTAGGGGATCCTGGAACCAATACCCTACGGGTGCTGAGAGACAACAATCCTTAGGATAGAACATGCTGGTTGTCCACTTTATCCAGAAGTCATGCAAAGTCAAAGATGGACAAAGCATTTGGACATATTAGAGGCCTGAACTGTTCCATTTAATTCTGATGTCTTTGTGGATAAAGCACTGGCTCCCAGTTCTTTGGGATTATCTAAACAACTTGATTTTCACCAGATTTTATTTTGCTAACAAGAATTTGGCTAGCATTTTCTTTCCAATTATTGCTTTATAGACACTTTGCAAGGTTCCTGAAATAGGAACAAATTTGATTTATGTAGTGGAACATAACATTAGCAGTTGATTTAATTATGGGGCAGAAATGCATTTGGAAATGCTTAAGAGAAATTTCCATTGTCAATTAGCTTTTGAAAACAAAGAAAATTCAAAATTTTAAATATAAAGAGATGCACGGTAAACTCTGAAAGGATATTTTAGGACTAGCAACATATAATTTCTTTCCTTTGTTTATTGCTACTCCCTCTCCCACCCCTTAAAAAATATTGTTATTAAAAATGTCAAAAATATTTTATTGTCTATTTATTTCCCAAATTGAATTATAAGCTGATGGATTAGTTTCATTAAAAGTTACAAAGAATTGAGAAAAAAAATCCTCTAAGACTGGAAATAATAAATACACCAAACTAAATAAAATAATGAAGACAAGTAAAAAAGGAAGCAAAATATCCAGAATGCCATAATCTACTTGTCTCTTGATGTCACCAATTTGAAGGATTCATAACCAACTTCTAGAATAGTGTTTGTATCTTGAATGAATTCATTCATTACCAATTAGCTTTTGGTGTCTTTTTTAGTTTTCTTGGGATTTATAGGTTAAATGTTCTGGCTTCTATCTTTGCAATTTAAAATAGCCATTACTCAGCATTGTTTTCTCTAAAGACTTCTTAAAGACTTGATGATACAATTGTCCACACTTCATTAATTTCCAAATGAGCAAAGTATTATTCTAAATATATTGAGGTTTCTGGGCACTTTTTTGTTTAAGCACTTCCACTTATGTCTTGCATATTCTGCCCATGCCCAATCCAACTTTCAGGTCAGGAGAATTCAGGCAGAAATAGTTTTAGATGCCATTATTAATATTTGTCAAGGCATATGATCCTTGCATTTTAGAGCTTGAAGGAAACTGATAGGTTTGAAGATCTATTTGGTATTCTGAGATCTCTAGTCTGATTCTCTTTGATGTTTCTCTGGGTGTCATCGAATACTTAATTCTTTCATTGCCTAGACCATATCATCTCATAAACCTTCCAAATGAATCTCTGATCTACCCAATGTGACATTTTACCTCACCTTTCCAAAGGTGGATATATGAGAGAGAAATATACACTGTTTTAGAAAATTTGGTCCAAATTTCCCAGCATATTTTTAGGTATTAAAGGTTATAGTCCAAATATGACCAAATACCATTTTTTTCCCCAATGAAACCCTAGAGGTATCCAAGACTCTGTTGCTATACTAAGGAACCACCTCCAGCATTCATCCAGGAAATGAAATCTAAATCATCATAATTCCTAGGCTGACAGAAAATGACATTTAAGTCAATATCACTCTAAAGAACTTCTGCTGTCTTACTGCTTATGGAATTATTTTCAAAACATAATAGTAAGCTATAACCTACTGTAAGCTCCTACTGAAGGCACAGATATAATTTTCAGCAAATGTATCACTTAGACAGAAAGCCAACTCTATCACAGTAGTGCTATTCTAATTCAAACCACAAATCCCTCTCTAAAATAAAATCCTCTCTAATATCTGCAGGAAAAGAAAGTGCATTCTATGCTGGTTTAAAACCCATTGATTTCTGAGCATCTGCCAGCACTATTCTCTTTCAAGCACCTACGCAAACCCCAGCCCCTTCACAAAAGCTCCCATATCTTGGCAGCAGTAAGGCCCAAGGCCATGGCCACCAATCTAGAAAGGCCAGAACCACAGTGCACATAATAACCCATCTGAAGAAAAACATCATTTTTGCATACTTAGTTATTTATCTTATTTTTGTTCCTTGAGAATTTACCTTGATTCTATAGGACACAGCATATAAAAATGCTGTATTTATTTCACTTTCTTTTCACTGGGTTCCATGTTCCCTGCCAATGACAGCAGTTCTAACTCAAAAAACCCAAAGTGGAGTTCCCACTATGGCTCAGCAGTAATGAATCCAACTAGTATCCACGAAGATGCAGGTTCGTTCCCTGGCCTAACTCAGTGGGTTAAGGATCCTGTGTTGCTGTGGCTATGGTGTAGGCAGGCAGTTGCAGCTCTGATTCAACCCCTAACCTGTGAATTTCCATATGCCATGGGTGTGGCTATAAAAAGCCAAAATAAAAAAATCCAAAAAGCCTAAAGAATTATTTTATGAGGTTTCTCACATAGAAGGGTATTTTAAAAGACTGAATTTTAATCTCTTCATTCTTTAACTTGTGAAAATAAGGGCAAATTGATAAATACCCACAAATAACCACTGCTTACTAGCATGGCTCTCTATAATTCTCTAGATGAACCAAACATAACTGACAGGGTTTTTATTTAATGGGACTAGATTGTTTCAATTATCCGAGTAATCAAGAAATATAAGATTATGGCACATGTGTCCCACTAGAGGGATATATTTATTATTTAATTAGGTCAAGGAATCTTGATGACCATGTTTCTAGTACCCACCAAAGAGCTCAGGTTCTGGAGTCTAACTGCACGAACTCAGATCTTAGCTCCACTTCCATGAGGGATATTTATCTTCTCTGATCTGGGTTTTCTGATCGGTCAAATTGGCACCATCATTATAATATCATACCTTGTAGGGCTATGGTTAGGATTAAGTGAGAAAAGAGGACAATTTAGGCAAGGGAGGTAGGAAAAGGGGATGGGTAGAGACATCTTCCCCTTTGCTTCCTGTTTTCAGGCTCTGGCTCCTGAATAGCTCTCACTCTTGTTGTTGTTTTCCTGCTGTTCTCTTCATCCAGGGACTAACTGCAAACATCCCAGAGCAGAGAATTGCTCTGTTGTACGAGTTACTCCATGTACAGTCAGCAGGCCATTTGGCAAATTCCATTTACTTCCTCCCAACTTGAAGCTTCCTTGTAAAATACAGGATTCCACTTGGGCTCTGACTGGATGAGGACTTCCAAGGCTCTATGTTGGAGTTTCATCTAGTTTTATACTTTTAGCTCAAGGCTGCTGACAATCACATTCACTCCCATGACTTTACAGATGACCTATAATTCTGGCTACCATTACTAAGGGCCTACGATGCGCCAGACACTCCATTTGTCACTTACCTTACATTATACTACAAGACGGGCATTTATTTTGCTTCTTTTTAACTTAGAGGGGGCACTGAGATTCAGGAACTTAAGTGGTTTGCCCAAGACCACACAGCTAAGAATGGGCCAAGCTAGCACCAGAGTAAGGTCTAAGTTCAAAGAGCTGATGTTTCTCACAATGCGAGAGGAGGCAGACAGAGTCAACTCAAGTGCCCAGTGTGAGGCAATGGTGGGAGTGAGTGCTATGCTAAGAAGCATTTTGAGGCTGGGCTTGGGCTTAGGGGAGAGAGTGCTGCTAACAACACATAACTCTGCCGGGGGCTCGTGGGGTCGAGAGAGTGGGAGGTGCCACGCTGCCTCCTAAACATCACTTAACTGTCTAGTTTCTACACACGAGAGAAAAGGGGGTAATTTTCCTCCTTGGAATATCTTCTAGTGTTTTTCTGTTCCTTTTCATCAAAGAAAAACATCCCTTTTTTTAAAGATTTTACCCCCACAAGATAATTATTCCTCCAATTCCCTCTGTTCAGTGCAGATTTTTCATCTCCTGGGCTGCAGGGAGACCAGTAACAGCTCGATTTCACAATCTCTTCTCAATCAGGGTATCTTCCCTTCCCCTGACCATTTTGCAGTCTAATCTTCTGACACTGGAGCCTACCTCCAATTGCTTAATCTCTCTGCAATGTAGTTTCCTTACCTATATTTTTAAAAGGTGTGTGTGTAGAGGAGGAGGTAGAGGAAGTGGACAGTGACTCTCAGTCCTGCCAGGACATCAGAGCTACCTGCACAGCTTTATAAATGTGCCCCTGCCTGAACCCCAAACCAGATAAGTTGGGTCATCTCTGGAGCTGGGGTGCAGGGATCAATTCATTAAAAGCTCCCAAATGATCTAATATGCATCCACCTAGGGATTACTGAGAATCACTCAGGAGCTCCAGTGCTGCAATAGGTTAGCACCATACTTACACAGGGTAGAGAATCACTCAAATAGTACTAAGTATTACTATTCCAATTATCAATTAATATCATTTATGAAGTAAACTTGCTGGCTTTAGGTTCACTTTCATGCCTCTTGTAGGGGCTAATTGGCCTCTTTAAATACTTGGCTGCAAGTTTTTTAAAACACAGATTTCAGGAGTTCCCACCATGGTGCAGTGGGTTAAGAATCCAAATTGGGGAGTTCCCCTTGTGATGCAGTGGAAATGAATCTGACTAGGAACCATGAGGTTGCGGGTTTGATCCCTGGCCTCACTCAGTGGGTCAAGGATCCGGTGTTGCAGAGAGCTGTGGTGTAGGCCAGCAGCTGTAGCTCTGATTTGACCCCTAGCCTGGGAACCTTCATATGCCATGGGTGTGGCCCTAAAAAGCAAAAAAAAAAAAAAAAAAAAGAATCCAAATCAGGTCACTGCAGAGAAGCAGGTTCAGTCCCCCACCTGGCAAAGTGGGTTAAAGGATCCAGTGTTTCCACAGCTGCAGCATAGGTCACAGGCTTGGATTCAGTCCCTGGCCTGGGAACTTCCACATGCCACAGGTGCAGCCATAAAAAACAAATAAACAAACAAAAACAAAAAACCCCACAAATTTCAGACAGCTTTTAAATATCTTGTCTTTTTCATAGTATGGTTACATAACTACATTGTTGGATTTATTGTCTTCCTCCTTTTGCAGTGTGTAGTGTTCTGATTCAGTTTATAGCTTACTGTGTTTGTTAAACCAAGTGTTTCTCAAAGGGCATCCATATCAAAACTACCCCATGTAATTCTTTAAGAAAAATGAAGATTCCAAGACCTACTTGAGATCTATTGGATCAGAGCCTCTGGAGGCAATGCATGGGAGTCAGTGTCTTTAAGAAGCACCTGCAGCAATTTGTAAGCACACTGAAGTATAAGAGAAGGACTCCCTTCTGCTTAGACTGATTTGTCTGACAGACACATAGTACCATAGCACTAGACACACATGGGAATTTTGTGTGTGTGTGTGTCTTTTTAGGGCCGCATGTGGCATATGGAGGTTCCCAGGCCAGGGGTCGAATCAAAGCTGTAGCCACTGGCCTACACCACAGCCACAGCAATGGCTGATCTGAACCGCATCTGCAACCTGCACCACAGCTCATGGCAATGCCAGATCCTTAACCCACTCAGCAAGGCCGGGGATCGAAGCTGCATCCTCATGGATACTAGTCAGATTTGTTTCTGCTGTGCCACAATGGGAACTCCACATGGGAATTTAATAAACGCTCTCTGATCATTGTCATTGTGAGGCACATAAAATACTGACTGTAGAATATGTACATAGACCTTACATGGCCATTTTTTTAAAGTGTGCTCTTTCACTTTTATTTAAGTCTCTGCTAAGCAAACTACTCTTTAGTTGAGGATTGCTGCCAAGCTTGTGTTTTCACTTGGTTTTGAGTATTCCCCTCCTTTTTAATCATCTCTGTCAAGTTTATATAGATCTTGAAGTCAGGACAACAGCTATTCTCTGCTGAGCGTCTTTGTAAACAGGTTTAACCTCAAGGACTTCTTCCCTGCTGCAGAAACTAATTACCTAGGTCTCGGGTGGAGAAATCATGTGGTCCTGGAACCCAGGTTTGAAAACAGAAGTCTCAATCTGATGGGCAACTGATATCCCGCAGATGTCCTCAGAGCTTAGCCCTGGTCCCTGGATTCCTTGGTGCTTATTTCTTTTTAGAAAAAGCATCAGGTACCTGGTTCATAAAGCTTAGTCATCATTTATGAGCCAATGGATATAAAATCTTTTTAATATCTGAGGTTAAAACTCCATTTCATGTACAAAACAACCCTCTTATTGCATTAGGACTTAAGTGATTTGTTTTGGTAAATCTAGAATTCAATTATAATGTTTTCTAACAGGTAGATTTCACTAGAGAGGCTTTCAGGGAATTGAAATTCATGTGCAGCTGAGCTAAGTGATGACCAGACTTAGTTTTCATAAAGCTTTATGGTCATGCTAAACTGGGGGGAGTTGTAATGACGTCAAAGGCTGGCTTTCTCTAGAAGATGACTAGCCACCCCTAGCTGACTTGATGAGGTCATATTTTCCTGTTCCTAGTGATTCCTAGGATGATTTTGAGTCACTTTTGTAGTCTTGAACAAGATACAATTTTCTGAATTACCATTTTACTTTACATTTAGATAAAGCAAAGAGACTATATCTTTAATATTATATTATTAACATATATTATGCACATCCACATGTGCATCCAAACACATTGCCATTAGCCACCAGATTCGCCCATTCAGAGGCCCCTTGGTTTCAGCTCATGAGTACTTGAGACAAAGAGAGTCTGGTTTAGGACAAAATGAGCTCATTCTCCTGGACAGAGGGAAAATTCAGCTTGCCAATTTTGATTTTAATCTCGCTCATATACTGTTACGGTTTTTCAGCACAACCATGAAATCTTGATCGACTTTACAATTCAAATGTGAACTCTGGAATGTTATAAAGGTAAAAATAATTTCATAGTTATCCTTCTGAGAAAAAGCTGGTGAGACAGTCTGTCATCTGTAATGCAAACAATAGCAAACATTTTGTTGCGCTGTGTACCAGACATTTTGCAAGTGCCTTTTTCATCTGCATTATTGCACTCAGTCCCTAAAGTAAGTACTAGAGTCAGCACTCTTCGCACTTTATAGAAGAAACTGAAGCCCTCAGGTGTGCCACAGGTAGCCACGGCTGGAAGTGCAGATTAAACACATCTGCCTGACTCCAGAGTCTGTGCTCTTACCATCAGATAGGTTAGGTTGCTTCTGTAATAAAATGATAAAACTGTAACAACTAATATTACTTGAATGCTAGCTGTGTAGCAGATGAATTAGCTGCATTTTATACATAATTGCTCATTTTTTCAGGTAGCTATTATTATCACCATTTTGCAGATAAGAAAACTGAGGCTAAGCAAAGGTTAAATAAACTGACTGAAGTTTTGTAGTCAAGAGGTGACAGAACCAGGTTCAGAGGGTGGGCCTGCATTGACTGGTCAGGGTCCATCTTCCATGCTCTTATGGCTACAGAGTGACTGTCAAGAACACCAAAGTCACAGAGATTCTGTGACTGTGGCACAGACAGAGAAAAGTCAAATGGTCAGTGGTGTCCGGCCATCCCTTCTGAGCACACAGGAGCAGGACTCTGCCCTGGGTGGTGGAGAGCTCTAGCAGCTAAGACTGGACATGGGAGAGAACAAGGCTAACTGTACCAAAGCTGCAAGGTGGGGGCCTGAGGAATGGCAAAGGGTCAAATACAGGGCAGGATGCAACAAAGAAATGTGGGCACAGTGGACGAAGCAGTTGGGCAGAGAGGAACCACCAGCTCCAAGACAAAAGAACTTTAATCAGGTGGCATTAACAGAATTGGCAGGTTTGGGAAGACAGACCTCCTGAGACCTGAGAGAGCAGAATCCACACGTGATTTGAAGGAAGATGGTCAGAAAGCCAGTGGGATGAGGGGGCAAGGGGACACCTGTGACACTAACCCCATCAGACTCCTGATAAACTGAGTTAACCCATCCCCAGCTAAATAAAAATCGTGATCATCATGGACTTTATTTATAATCTCTTCCCTGTAGAGATAAAGAAGTCTATTGTCCTCCCTTGCAATCTTTTCCCTGTAGAGATAAAGAGGTCTATCGTCCACCCTTGCAGAGCTGGCTAACATTCCCGTTTCCCATTTACCCAATTTCCTTTGACTGGAACAGCCATCCACTGAATTCATTAAAGGTTTTTGTTGTGAAAGTGTCTTGACTCTGGTTAGTGTCTTCAATAAAACATGTCTCACTTTGTTCTCTCTCAGTCAATCTCCCTGGACACCCCACATAATCATCCTTTTGTAAACAAAGCAGGCTTTGAAGCCACTAGGAGTCCTGCAGGCTGAGAGAGATGAGAATGAGCTACAGGCTCCCCGTGGAAACTGGAAACTGGAAATCTTTCATAATCTTCATTGTTTTTCTTGATTATGAAAGCAGCAAGTATGCACTGTAGAAAGCACACACAAAAAACCAAAAACAAAAACCCTATTATCCAACAGCAGTAAGCAAACATAACATCTGGTTCAAAGCACTATATATATTTTTTTTAAATTTTTATATATAAACATTTTTAATTTTTAGCATTAAATTATGTGCAGTTTTATTTCCTTTTTTCCCTTCACTTAAGGGAAAAAGTATCTCCTTCACTTAGATCAACGGTATCCACCCACATCAAATCAATATTTACCATATGGATTTTTAGTGACTACAATCTATTGAATGTCTGATACTTAAATTTCGGTATTTCCTTTTTGCCCTTTTATATTAGGCTGTTATGTTTACTCTGTGGTTACATATTCAAACCCTGCCTTATTTGTCTCCTCTTTTTGCTTTCTGAAGCTTAAGACACTGGTTCTGAGACCCAGTAAGCCCTACTACTAAATAAGCATTGAAAAAATGGAAATTCTGGGTCTTTTTCTTGAGTTCTGCCACCAATTCCCTAAGCAGCTGTGGCCAAATCCCTCTTCGCTGTGTGTCATATTCCACATATGACTGTTGCACTGTCCAATTTAAACATACTGCAGTTTGGTAAATGTGAGGATTCCACCTGGCCAGCCATGGCACTGAACTACAGAAGACCTGGCATTTCCCACAGAGAAACAATCATACTGAAATGTGCCAGGCATCGTGCTAAACACAGTACGTGCATTAATCATTTGATCCTCCCAACACCCCAGTGAGGGAAGAACTACCATTATTCACACCGGTAGAAGAGGAAACTGAGGCTCAAGGAGGTTAAGAAGCTTGGCAGAGACCTAGCAAGTAACAAGCTGGGCTCCAAGACCAGCTTAAGCTCATAGTCCCTGGTGATGGCTATTGCTTCTGCTAGAGTAAAGCGCTCCTCCCCAGAGTCCAAGCTCTGTAACCATGATCTGTGAGCGAGCATATGATGAACTGCTTTTCAAAGACAGCACATCTGTACATTTTAAAATCCAGTGGAAGACTGTACATGAGGCAGATTTTCTTAATGTTCAAATGAAGTACGAGGTCCTGAAAACAGATGTGTGACACAGGAAAGAAAAAATGGCTCTTCAGACACAAATCTGGAAAATTGAGACAAGGATTTGAAAACCAGGATTCGATTTTAAAAAGACCCCAAGCTCCTGACATTTCCAAGTGCCCTGGTCTTCATTATCTTTCCTGAGTGTTTTCATCACAAACCCATGTAGCTCTTGAACATCTCCCTCGTTTGCTCCTCCCCACACAAGGAAATGCTATTTAGAGGCATTGTAATCAGCCCACAAATACGGGTCTATTTCTGTGAACCCAGACACATCCTTCCATATTCCCTCACCATCCCCATCCTCCACTGTGTCAGTCCCTCCCTCCCGCCCTCACACACACAAAGGCTCTCAAGGAGGCCTCAGAATAGGGAGGACCTCGCCCACCATGCCTGCCAGCCTCCCTGCCCCGCGATGACTCACACTGCACAGAGTCACCGGGACAGAACAGAACTGATCATAGAAGCAGCCAGTCGTCATCCTTCAGTCTGAGCTTTCTGCAGCTAAGGCTCTGCCTGCCAGGCCCGGTACTATCTCTGGTCAGCATCCAAGTGACACTCACATTATTCTGGAAGAGGAAGAAAATAGGGAAGAGACAGAAGACAGCTTTGGCCTGCCGGGACGAAAGCTGTACTGTCCACTTCAGCAGCCACTAGCTCCATGTGGCTCGAGAGTACTTGAAATGTGGCTAGTCCAAATTGAGATGTACTGCAACTGTAAAATACACACCAGACTTCAGATTTCATATGAAAAAAAAATAATGCAGATTATCTCAGTAACAATATACGTATGTGTTGAAATAATGTTGGGTATATTGGATTAAATTTAAATGTTATTAAAATCAAGTTTACCTATTTTCTTTTTACTTTTGTAATCTGGCTATTAGACATTTTAAAATTGCATATGTGACTCATACTCCATCTCGGCTGTATTTCTACTAGGCTGCACTGGCATTATTAGCATTTGTACTGGCTCAAGAGGGTAAGACAGGACTTGAGTTTGCTGCCTCAGCCTTGGCAGCCATTGAAACAATCAGATCTCACCTCTACTCAGCACCCAGCTCAGGGGGTCAGTTCTTAGGTACAGCTGGATGTGTTCAAAAGGAGCCAATCCCAGGATATGGCAATTCCAGGGCCTTGGTCCTTCTCAAATGTCCTAGGAATCCAAACCTCTGCTGAAGGTGAAGGGTTAGGAGACGAAGGACACTAGCTCCACTTTCAGAAACTTCCTTCTTTAGGAAGGACAAATCACTCCCATACAGCCCACCCTGGATCCTTCTGCATCCCCTTTCTCCTTCTTCTTCCCAAGACAGAAAGCTACCTTCCAGGAAAGGATCTGTAGGGAAAAGAGGCCTGCCCTGAAGAGGCCTGGAGGAAACCCTTTACATGATAGTTTTGGGTATCCCACACATGCATCTTTTGGCCAAGTCCCATCATCTTCTGAGCTTCAGGAAGAGCAGAGAGGATGATAATACCCAGGAAAATATGGCAGAGCAACGTTCTCTCTGGCCATATTCTGCAAGCTCCTCAAAGAAGGCTACCTTCAGAGGCATGCTGCTTTAGGAGCATCAGCAGTGGCTTGAGAAATGTAATGGTCACTGAGCACTCCAGTGTGACAGCCGGGCACTGGCAACATCAGTTTTCTTAGAAATGCAGATTCATGGGCCCTACTCCAAATTTTCTGAATTAGAATTCTCAAGTGTGAGCCCCAGGAATCAGTGTCTAAGAAGATACCCAGGTGGCTTGTATGCAATCAGAAGCTGAGTAATACTGATAGAATTGGCATCTACTATTTTTGCCTGATCAGTGTCCACTTACTCTTCTTCCAATAATGCCCCCCAATGTGCCTTAGGAAACCACCCCTTCTCCTAGTCTCAGGATGCAGAGGAGAGACTATCCTGTTCTTTTAATTCCACAAAGTACATGAGACTTAGGCTTGGTCAGTTAGAGCCTTTGGAGCATCTGGAGTCTGCTGCAGGTGACCCCAGGGGTGGGCTTCGGGGATGTATTCAGGGTGTCCCAATAGCACCTGCTACAGCTTCCATGTAAGGCTTTGTTTGGATGGTTCCTTCAGCTAAAGACATATTTGAACGCACTGGTCTGATCATCTCCAAAATATCTTCCAGCCTGTGACTCTATGGTCCAGGGCCTCACAAGCTCCCTTGCAGCCATAACTCTGAGGGAGCAGGCATAGGAGGCTCTGTTGCCTTGGAATGGAAGAGAGGGCATCATTCTCTGAGACAAGGCAGTGTTCTCTTTATGCTCCTGTCTGTCTAGAGGGGAAGATTTCTCTTGCAGGTAGCTCTACCTCAGTTCTAATCCCTTTAGATGTCACATGGTGAATAGGCAGTTGAGATAACCCTTTCCATGCTTGCTCCTGAAGTCCAGTCCTCAAAATACAGCTTCAAGTAATACCAAAGGAATAGCTGACATCCAGTGTCTGGGGCTCCCTTAATAAACAATGTGAGTCCTGCGATCCTGACTGTTACTGACTTGACCCTCCAAGCATCTCTCACTGGACAGTGTTGGGATGGTGAGTGGGAGAGGGTGGAAGATGGTGGCCAGGGGGAAGATACTTCGCAGAAGACACTCAGGGATTGGTGATAGGTGAGCAGTCCAGAGGGTCTGGGCTGCGTGTGAGAGGTTCTTTTTTTTTTTTTTTTTTGTCTTTTTGCCATTTCTTGGGCCCCTCCCACGGCATATGGAGGTGTCCAGGCTGGGGGTCAATCGGAGCTGTAGCCGCCGGCCTATGCCAGAGCCACAGCAACACGGGATCCGAGCCGCGTCTGCAATCCACACCACAGCTCACAGCAACGTTGGATCCTTAACCCGCTGAGCAAGACCAGGGATTGAACCCGCAATCTCATGGTTCCTAGTCGAATTCTTTAACCACTGAGCCATGACGGGAACTCCAAGAGGTTCTATATTTCTAGGAAAGGTGCTGATCTGGCTTCTCTCCAGGGTAGACCCAATACCTCCAGGTCCAGAAAGCCAATTAAGGAGAAAACAGAAGACAGATCCACAAAGAGAAAAGATCACTTAGGTTTATAGATTCGAAGTCTTAGAAGAGAAATATTACTTGGGTGACCAGCAGAGAGGTTATTTGCTCAGTTCAAGAGACTAACTAAATGGAACTTAAGAATACGGATTCTCTCTTGAAGAGGGAGTTAATTACAGAGATTTTAGGAAGAAGCATCTCTTAAACTGACCAAAGCCAAATTGTCCATTACCTGCCCCTACCTGTTATTACCTTCCCATATCGTGTAGGTCCTTATGAAGGCCTCGTTCCTGACTGAAGCTTGTGCTTATCATGCTGGGGTGAATCAGCCTGAGACGAGCCTGAAACTCTATTCCTAACATCAGAGGAGACCCCACAAGGTAGAGGAAAGAAACTTTCAGGTTACACTGCTGGATCTGCTCTTTTTTAATGCTGTGGTCTAGGGCAAGCCATTTCACATGTCAGCTCAATTAAAACCTCTTTAAAATGACTGGCTTAAACCAGGTGATCTCTAGGGCCCCTTAGAGGTCTATAAGGATCCTAAGTTATAGACCCTGAGGAGGGGCTAGTCTTGTGCTCCCAGTGCTGCAGCCATAGGGAATCCTTGCCATCCCAAGTAAGAGAACACAGCTTCTGGAACTGGACCTGCTTCACTTATCCCACAGAGGAATGACAGTTAGAAGCTCCCTTAGTGCAGAGTGGGGACAAAGAGCACCAAGGCCTCCCTTGTGGGACCTCTGTGCAAAAACATTCAGCCCTGAGTTAGTTTCAACTGCCTTTTACCGCACCCCCATTTCCCTACAGCTGGTAGCAGCCAGGCCCTGCAGCTCAGGGTCTTGGAAGGGATGCCCCTGACAGAGAGAGGGGGCATTCTCACCTTGTACTGAGGACTAGCTTTCTTCCCCCAGCACCAGGCTCCTTTAACGGACATGGAAAAGTCCTAGAGCCCTTCACCTTCTCCCAGAAGACGAAGGGGTACATATGATCTCTATAAAGGACATCTGCCATGCAGCTAACCCTAAACAGCAAGGCTGAAGCACACCACACTTCCATCTAGGTTGCTCTGAGAGCCCAGATGGAGTGCAACTGGGCTCTGGCGATAGGCTGAGCCTTTTTTTCCACAGATAAGAAGATGAGAAAATCTCTTTCCAGACTCTTGACTCTGTTTGGGGACTTTGGAATAGATCTGGAAGTAGTTGGTTGTTATGGCTTGGATCTAGGAATTCCTATCCAGATTCAAGCATTTATGAGAATAAATTCCAAATACTGTCCCCCTGAATGTAGGACCTAAAGCAAGAACCCAACAGTGGCACCACTGAAGAGATCATGAGGGAATTAGATATGGCAGATCCAGATAATTTTCTAGTTCCAAAAGGATTGCCTGCTGACCAACATTTTGGGCTTAAAAATTGCCTTTGGAACTGCTTAGTATGGCTACACATTCCCTTCCTTTGGCTGGACTGTTACATTGCCTTTACGGCTTTTTAAGAAGCTATTTGTGAACTTTAGGTAATGTGTGTGTGTGTGTGTGTGTGTGTGTGTGTGTCTGTGTGTGTGTGTGTGTATGTGTCTTTTTTTTTTCTTCTTTTCCCTTTAATGCGGCCATTAGATGTAAGAAACAATGACCTATATACCTGAAAGAATTGAAAACAGTATCTCAAAGAGAAACTTGCACACCCATATTCATTACTACATTATTCACAGTAGCCAAGAGTTAGAAGGAACCTACGTGTTCATGAACAGATGAACAGATAAACAAAATGTGGTGTGTAATACAATGGAATATTATTTGGCCTTAAAAAAGGAAGGAAATTCTGGCATATTCTATGACATGTATGAACCTTAAAGACATTATGCTAAGTGAAATTAGCTAGTCAGAGAAAAGATAAATATTGTATGATTTCACTGATATGAAGAATCTAAAACCGCCAAATTCATAGAGACAGAATGTAGAATGGTAGCTGCCAGGGGCTAGGGGACTAAGGAACAGAGTTGTTTAATGGGTATGTAGAATTTTATTTTTGCAAAATGAAGTGAGTTCTCGAGACTGGTTGCATAACTATGTGAATGTACTCAACACTACTTAACTCTTAAAATGGCTAAGATGGTCAATTTTATGTTATATGTACTTTATCACAAATAAAATGTAATTTTTAAAAGAAAGAAATAACACTAGCAGTAGATGAGGGTACATGGAAAAGTAAGGCCTGTGTGGATTCCATTTTCGTGTATCCCAACTGATCTGGTGGGAAGGCCATGGTGCAACAAGAGTACTTGACACTCAAGTGTGTCTCAGGCTGAGCCCTTGCAAAGAGGGGGCCCGGTTCTGCTCCACAGCCCAGGGCTGCACTTGGTATCGGTCAGAAGAATTTAGCCTACTTTCCTCTTAGGTTTCACCTGGGTCACTGAAGCCTGCTTTTTATAAGACTCCTGAGCACACACCTGAAGGACCCTCTGCCAACACTCAGATATGACTGCCTACTGGTGTGTTATGCACTGAATAAAAAGAACAGCAATTTCTTCTGCTTCTACTCTGTTTCCTAGTCTGAAACATACCAGCAAGGAAGCAATGGATAGAATCTCATCCTGCAACTCAAAGCCGTGATCATCGCAGACTTTTTTTTTCCTTTCTAACTTCCCTCCATACTGCACCCCCCTACCCAAGAAATAGCACAGCAGTAGAGCAGTTCAAAATGTCAGCTAAAGGGACAGGCTCTGGAAGCAGATTGCCTGAATCTGACCTTGGCTCTGCCTCTTACTCATTGTTTTGATACGAGCATATTATTTAACTTTTCTAACATTCATCTTAAAAATACAGATAATGATATAGCTGCTTGTTTGGGTTTGGGGAGGATTAAATGAGATCTGCTTGGGAACCCATACTCACACCATGTACCCAGTAAGTACTTCATAAATACTTGAGGATTTGTTACTATTCTTCCACCCAGCCAAATCCTACCCATGTTCCAAGAACCAACTCAAGCCTTTTCTCTTCCATAAAGTCCTCCAAGAGTCCACCATGAACCAAAAGCCCATCATGAACTCTCCCATAACATTGATTTTTTTTTTGCACCCTTCATCTTTTGGGCAACTCTTTAGGAATCAGGGCTCATCAGAGCCTTTCAAGTGGCAGGGTGGAGAGGGTTAAGAGCTGTCATTCTTAGAATCCCAAGTGTACAGGAATCACAAGCCATAGTTCATGAACGGCACATAATAACTCATAACACAGGAATTCAAAACATGGCCTTGTTGATTCTTGTAGCTGAATACTAACCTTATTTGCAGTTTATGATTTGTGTACCCTCAAATCTCTCCACAGCTGTGAAGAGGGCCTTTTGGCGGGGGTGGGCTTCATCTGTCTCTCTACTCCCTCTTAAGTATAAAATATTTGTTACTCATCTTTCCTAAGTTTTTTGATTTTTCTGAGACTTTATTTTTAACTGAATTTACAATGTCTGGAGGGCAAAGTTTCAGAAACAAGAAAGAATCCCAGAGAAAATCTGATCTACTTTGAAATTAATCTACCTGTTCATATTGCTCATTTGTACACTCATTCAGCAAATATTTCTTGAACATCTACCATATGGCAGGCACTGTTTGCCCCTGCAAGGATGGCTTTGCTGGGTAAGTCCTTCTCAAGATTCTGAAAAGGGAATTCTCCAGTATTTCCAATGCTGTTTTGGCACCCAGTGTACTGAGTATCTTTGCCTGGTGATATGGAAAACATAAAGCCATTCAGTGGAGCACATTTAGTTCAAGGGCAGTGACTTATTTATCTCTTTTCCTGAGTACCTCATATGTTTTCAGGTATAAGGCAGGTTGGTAAGGTTGGAAGGGTGGATAGATGGATGGATGGATGTTATAGATTACGTCTTAGTTTGAGTTCCCCAGCATATCCTAAGACAGAGATTTGAATGCACATCATTATCCTGGGAAGTGATCCCAGGAAGCTGACAGGGGAGGAGGGAAGTGAGACAAGTAAAAGAAGGAAGCCAATGAATGGTGTGTTATCAAGCAGGTTACCATTCTGATAAACATCTGCTTACATACAAGGCATTGAATACTAAATGTTTCTTCTGCCTTCTTAACCTATCTAACTGAATGATTATGGAATTCAGATGTTCTAAATGAGAATGTGAATGTACAAATACTGGATGTCTTGTTGTATGCCTTCAAATAAGGAAACATCCTTTTTGCCATCCCTTAAGACCAGGACCTTACTAGAAACTACCCAAGATACTGGGTGAATTCAATATGTCCTTTGAGTTTCTAGAAAAAATATTTCCTTTATGGAGTTCCTGCTATGGCTCAGCGGGTTACTAACCCAACTAGTACCCATGAGGGTGTGGGTTTGAATCCCTGGGCTCGCTCAGTGGGTTAAGGATCCAGTGTTGCCATGAGCTGCGGTGTAGGTTGCAGACATGGCTCAGATCCCGTGTTGCTGTGGCTATGGTGTAGGCCAGCAGCTGAAGCTCCAATTTGACCCCTAGCCTGGGAACTTCCATATGCCACAGATGCAGCCCTAAAAAGTGATAAATAAATAAATAAATAAATAAATTAACCCAAACATATTTCCTTTTTAGTATGTAAGGAAATAGCTTTGTTCAAAGTCACTCATCTATCTCAGGACAGCATAGTTTACTTTTAAGACTAGCTGTGTTCCTAACCTGTCCTCACTTTTTAGCTGTGTGACCTTGGGAAGGCTACTTAAACCCCCTTTGCCTCAGTTTCCCCATCTGCAAAATGGCAATAATAACTGCATCTATCTTGTAGGAATGTTGAGGTGGTTAAATGAGACTATGTTTGTTAAATATTTATCAGTGACTTGCAAAGAGTAAGTACTCAGTAAATAAAAGGTACTCTTATTACTGCTTGGAATTAGTAAAAATACGTGCTAAATGAAAAATTCTAATTCCATTAACATTATTATAAATACAACCATAATGAAGATGGATAGAAAAGTATGGATTTCTAGTAAAGGTTTTAACCATTTGTGAACACTCGATTAAGAAAAAAAATGAATCAAGCTTACCATCTATTGCCAACAAAGATGAAATAAAACACTTAATACTGTGAATTTAACTCTCTGGTGTCAAATCTTAGAAAGACTGGAACTGAAGGATACAGATATCCTTGCTTTTCCAAAGTTCACTTCATGCCAATTTGCTTTTACAAAAGAACTACATAAGTACCTATTTTCACTAAGTGAAAGAAATCAGAAGAGGATTTTAGCTTTTATCAAAAAAAAAAAAAAAAAGCAGAAAGCAAAAACAGTATTCAGCATTTGTTTTGCAGGAGTCATTATGAAGACAGTGTGACCCCAGACAGAACAGTGAGAGTGGCACTACCAAGCTCCCTCCCCAGGAGCTACACTCAGCAGCTCAGCACCCAGCCGCCATAGCTTTGAACTGTGCCTGTGAACATCTGTGCTCTACCTTGATCTATTTTGTGTGTCCGTTAGCAAGATGTGTCCTAAGGTAATTGTGTCTTCGATTTATGCCATTTCAGCTTAGGAATGGTTTCATAGGAACACTCTACTTTCAAGATAGCAGGGGAAATCTATATTTCAAACATCATTTTTATGGAGGACATAGGAGGAAAAGGCAGGTTAGTTAGCTTCTCGTTATATACTGGAAAAGATTAATGGGTGTCTTGTGTTTTGATATTAAGCTCTTATTTGTTAGATTTCTATGACCTTCACTTTTCAACATTTAGGGGGAAAAATCAGATCTGTTTCTGTACTGTGCTCTGCATCTAGTAGATAGATCAACTAGATATTGTTTGATTGCCAGTCACTGAGACTTAAACTACTGGCTTAAATCCAGTAGAGATTTCTTTTTCTCTAATAAAATAAGAATTATAGAATCTGGTGACTCCAAAATGACATGAGGGACCTATGCTCCTTCAGCTCTAGGTTCCACCACCCCTAGGGTGTGGCTCTTGTCCTTATGCTTGTGGGATGACTACTGGAGCTCCAGCCCTCACTTTAGAGTTCCAAGCAAAAGGAAGGAAGATGAAGGGAAAGACATGAGCGGCCCTCTGGCTTAGTCATTCTCTTTTAAAAAGCTTTCCCTGTAAGCCCCATTCAATGACCTCTAATTACATTCCATTACCCTTTCACACACACACACACACATACACACACACACACACACACACCCCTCTCTACAGAGAAGGCTGGGATTTTTTTTTTTTTTTTTTTTTTTTTTTTATCCTATTTTTTTTTTTTTTTTTTTTTTTTTTTTTTTTGTCTTTTTTTTGCTATTTCTTTGGGCCACTCCCGCGGCATATGGAGGTTCCCAGGCTAGGGGTCTAATCGGAGCTGTAGCTACCGGCCTACGCCACAGCCACAGCAACGTGGGATCCAAGCCGCGTCTGCAACCTACACCACAGCTCACGGCAACGCCGGATCGTTAACCCACTGAGCAAGGGCAGGGACCGAACCCGCAACCTCATGGTTCCTAGTCGGATTCGTTAACCACTGCGCCACAACGGGAACTCCCCTTTTTTTTTCTTTTTACAGTTGTACCTGGTGCATATGGGAATTGGAGCCGCAACTGCCAGCCTACACCACAGCCATGGCGATACTGGATTCAAGCCACATCTGTGACCTCTGCCACAGCTTGCAGCAACACCGGATCCTTAACCCACTGAGCAAGGCCGGGGATCAAATCTGCGCTCTCATGGATACTACGTTGTATTCTTAACCTGCTGAGCCACAACAGGAACTCCAAGGCTGAGATGTTTTACTGGATTCCTTACCACACCCATCAATACAGGGATTCTGCTAGTAAAAAAGGAAGAGAAGGATTATGCTAGTTAGAGACCTCAAGTCTTTGTCACAATGAGTTTTTAAGATATCCCTGTTTTTTTAAAAAAAAAAGAAAAGAAAAATGACAAAAGGCAGAGAAGAAGAAAAAAGAAGTAATATGCCAATTTATCCCTTTGATTTTCTATAAGCTCTTTGAGGCCAGGAAATGTGCCTTGTTCATCCATGTGTCCCCAGAGCCTAGCTCAATAAATAAGTGCTCAATAAATATGAGTTTAATGGTTGAACTAAAGGATGAGATTTGGACATAAAATAATAAGACTGATTTTATAGGCTTTCATGAAAACCCACCCTCTGAACCCAGGTATTTTACCCTTAAAGAATTCTTTTTGGGAGTTCCTGTTGTGGGAGTTCCTCTGAACCCAGGTATTTTACCCTTGAAGAATTATTTTTGGGAGTTCCTGTTGTGGGTCCTGACTAGTATCCATGAGGACGCCAGGTTCGATCCCTGGCCTCACTCAGTGGGTTAAGCATCCAGCATTGCTATAAGCTGTGGTGTAGGTTGCAGATGTGGCTTGGATCCTGCGTGGCTGTGGCTGTGGCCGTGGCTCTGATTCAACCCCTAGCCTGGGAACCTCCATATGCCACAGTGCAATCCCAAAAAGACAAAAAAATAAAATAAAATTACAAAGAATTCTTTTTGCAAGAAGTCAGTAAGAAAGTACTATCATTACCTTCATTTTATAGATGAGGAAACTGAGGCTAAAGAGCTTACATAACATGTCCAAGGTGAGACATTGTTCAGGGGGTGGCCTCATGTGACAGCAGGTGAAGACACCAAGCTACTGAGGGCATCCATCAAAGGGGAAATGACTCAGTTTTCACCAGGAAGGAGCAGAGCAGCCACGCACAAGCAGGGCAGCTGAACAGCATCCTGCCCTCCTCACCTCTCAGCCAGTACCACCTGGCCCCCACAGGCCTCATCCAGCAAGACCAATGCCACTGCCCTGCTAGGCACAAGGGAATGATCTAAATGGATCATCTAATTTCTTTCCTACTTTACAGATGAAGACACAGTATTCCCACAGAAGTCTTGTCAAGGTAACGTAGCTCCAAGAAAGGAAAGTAGAGATTAGAACCCACTTAGAGCTATCAACTTCTAATCTAAATAAGATCCCAAGTTCCCAGCAGCACCAACCTCTCAAGATATCAGCCTGGACGCTTGACTGAGATGAACTGTGAGCTGTTCAAGACACTACTCCTTTCCCAACTCTGCCCGAAACATTCCACTCCCTCGGTGCTCAGGCTAGCATTTACAGTCGGGCTGGGGTGCAGGATTGGGTTGCAAGCTGCAGCTTCAGTAGCTCTGAAGGGAGAGGAGGCATTAATAACAAGTGGGGTTGGGAGGAAAGGCATTCCCTAAACAGCCACCCTCCATGGCAGCAGCTCTGGGATCAAAGAGCTTCACTCTGCACCTCCACCCCTGAATGGGAGATGTAAGCAGAAGTAGGTGAGCAACCATCCTATACCCAGGATTGTTCACACTTCTGTTGTCTCTCATGGGTGATGGACGCTGGGTGAAGTGGAGAAAAGGACAGAACTAAAGGTGGCTGGCCCACTATGCTGGGTCCAACCTGGCAGAGTATTTGTTAAGTGCCAAACTGATGAGTGGGCAATCATGGCTAATGTGTCCTTGGCACTCATCAGTTCTGGGCTTCTAGAAGGGCTTCTAGAAGTCAGATCCTAGCACTCTTCTAGAAGGCAGATCCTAGCAGTCTTCCACTCAAGGAGAGAAATTTGAAGCACAGAAAGGTTAAGGGATGTGCCTGAAGCTAAACAATGGGGAGGGGGCAGAGGGACCAGGCGAGAGACTCCAGAGTCTGCCTACTCCCTTCTTCACTGTACTGCCTCGCAGAGGGGAGATGGAGGCTCCTCTCCCCACAAGAAGCTGACAGCTTAGGAGGCAGGACAAGGCAAATGCTCAAATCCCAGAGGAGTAACAACAATGACACCTCGGCTGACATTCATTGAGCAGCTGCCATGGTCTGGGTCTCTGCTCAGCCTCTGTGTGAAATATCTCATTTAAATCCTCATTAATGTGAGTGTGGCACTACTGTCTCCATTTTACAGAGGATCAGACTATGGCTGAAGGAGGTCAAGTATCCTACCCAGAGTTACCTGGGGGATAGGTTTGAGATGCAAATGCAGAAATCTCATCCTAGACAGGGCAGACCTGTGCAGTAGTCAGGAGCTCAAGCTGGCCCCCACAGGCAAGCCAGGTAAGGGCCAGACAATAATACAAACCAAGGACCCTGTTAGCCTTTCCTATCTTTTTTTTTTTTTTTTTTTTGGTCTTTTTAGGGCCACACCTACGGCATGTGGAGGTTCCCAGGCTAGGGGTCAAATTGGAGCCACAGCTGCTGGCCTATACCATAGCCACAGCAACACCAGATCTGAGCCACAACTGCAACCTACACTGCAGCTCATGGCAACAATGGATCATTAATCCACTGAGTGAGGCCAGGAATCAAACCCGAATCCTCATAGATCCTAGTTGGGTTCGTTACTGCTAAGCCACGATGGGGACTCCTGTTCCTGTCTTTTTATTTCTCTGTGCTAAGTAGAGGACTCCAGTCTTAAGGCTGGGTGGTGTTCAGCTCGCAGTGCCAGAGCTGTTGCTGGCTGCCATTGTCCTGCAACGGCCAACCTGAGAGCTTCACTATGCAACACAGAACTTCCAATCCTGCCATCACAGCCTTTTCTTTAAAGATAAACGCCACAGCATGGTGCTATTCTGGGTAGCAGATTTCCACCCCACCCCCACGCTGCCTCTCAATTGTAGCTGTTTGCCTCCTGCTCCAGAGAAGGCTGAAGACACATTATCTACCTACACACAACCATGGTAGGGAGGAGGCCTTGTCAGGCTCTGTCCTATCACAGAGATGCCAGGCTTGGGGTATTATCACCGCATAACTGAAAGGCATTATTAAGGCATTATAGATATATTCCAGAAGCGACTTGTTTGAAAATCGTTCAAAAGGGCAGATGCCCAAGAGCCCACACTGCTCTTATGCCTCCAGAACCCTCTGGACAGCAACAAGGCCTGGGCACTCTGACCTCCCACTGGAGAAATTCATGTGGCCTGCAGGGCACAGAAAAGCTTTCAGAGAGAGCTCCTCCTCCTTTCACAGCTTGTACTGAGGGAGAGTCTAGTGGAGGTTCTTAGATAGCAGAGCTGCTGCTCATAAGAGGGGCCACACTGTCAAGATGGGACTAGACTGGGGGTGATGAGTGGGCTCTTCAGAAAACACAACAGACCCTGCTGCTTCTCCCACAGCCAAAATGGAAGGTAAGTCCCAATGCAGAGAGGAGAGTTACCTCTCCACAAAGACATAAAGCCACCCTCCTAGGTGCTAGGCCATTGAAGGACCTTAACTTAGTGTGTACTGGGACTAGACGGTCTGGTGGAAAACCAGTAATAACTACCCTAATCAGGCCAAAACCCTGGGGCTCATCTGTAATGGCGATGATGATTAAAAACAATAATCATCCTTATTTAACCACATGCTGGCCCTAATCTAATCACTTTGCACATGCATATAATATCTGTGAAAACTCTATGAGATAAGATTATCATCTTCGTCTTACAGATATGGAAAGTGAGGCACAGAGAGGTTAAGCTGCTTATCCCAGTTCACACAGCTAAAAAGTGACAGAGCTAGGAGTTGAACACAGGAGGTCGAAGGAAAACAGGGAGTATAGTATGTCTATGGGGTTCTATTAGAGGTGACTATTTTGAAGCTGTGAAGTGTTGTGGGGTTCTAGATGACTACTTGCCTATTGCAGAATATGAATATTGATTTTCCTTTCTTATAACACAGCTGCCTTCTGAGCCCTGTACACCAGTGCCCAAGGCCCAGAGGACTGCTCAGTGGTGAGAATTCCCCAGGTTTCTAGCCAAGAGCTGGAGCAAGAAAAGTGTGTCATCTCTGACGTAAAAGTGTCTGACACCAAGTCACCTGTAAATACACTGTGTCACCCTCCTTCATGAACTGGATCAGACAGCTCTCTTTATATGTCTCCAAACCAAAGGTTTTCTTCAGCTGTGAGAAGGAGGTGAAAGAACATGAGTCACCTGCCCCAGCTGAATTTGGAGAGTCCTAACTGTAGCCCTCGAAGGGATCAGTTTTTTTCTGTTTGTTTCTCCTGTAACTCTGTGCCTTCTTCTCACTGGTCACTGCCCAAATCAGGCCCAAGAAGGATATTCCCAAGGGTGTCTGGGCACTTTGGTGGTCAAGCTGAGTTATACTCACTGCTGAATAAGAGACCCATTTGCCTAAAGAAAGAGCCCTCAAATCAGAAGCAATGTTCATAATATATCTCTAAATTTAAAAACTACATTTCAAAATAATATGTAAGTTATGAGAGCATTTTGGGGAGAAAAGAATCGTAATAATAATATTAGCTAATGTTTGTAGGGTGCTCACCATGTGCCAGGCACTGTGCTACCTCTTTCATAAATCCTCAGAGCAACGCAATGGGGTAGGTGTGGTATGAGGACCCTAAGGCTGAAAAGATTATTTAAATAAATCACCCAAGGGGTGACTGGTGGGGTCAGGTATTAAACCCAGGTTGGTCACACCACCATCCACTTTCCAGCCTCCATATACACCAAGACATTAGATGTGCAAATTCTACTTTTTACTTTTCTGTGCTTCCCAGATTTTAGACACCAAGCAATACCATTTTCACATTTAGGGGGTAAAGGTTAGGCATCTCCAAGCCCTGTCCCTTCCCATCTACTGAGACTGTCATGAGTCTCTCCTCTGCGCCTTCCTGGCCTGCCCTCCTCGCGCGTCACCACCAGCCTGGCCTTCTGCAGCTCCACAGCCCCTCAGAGAGCAGCCTCCCCCATCAGGTTGGAGAAGCAAGCCCATCCTTGCCCTCTATGAATAAGGTCCCAGCCGAGTCCGCCAGGGTGTGGGCACCTACTAACAGGACCAGCTGAACAGATTTTCCAGAAGGCCATCTTTTGGAAAGGACGTATCTGCACTTAGGGCCAGAATACCAGAAAATAACCTGAAACCATCCTGAAAATGCTAATACTTCAACCATCCTCAGCCCTGAGACCTAGCAGAGCTGCCTTTTGAACTCTAAATCAAAAGCAACCCTTCATTCCTACACTGCCCTTAGTTGACTGTCAATCAACTCTGCGCTCTTCTTTAAGCACCACCTACCTAGCACTCTTATCTCAAATCAGTTTACATTAATTCACGCTGGTGCTGAACTGTGCATCAGCGTGCAGTTCTCTCACAGCCATTCAGTCCGTGCAGTGAACAGCATGGTGTTGTATGTTAGCGCTGGGACACAACTCTCTGCAGGTCTCTCATGTTTCTGCATGTCTTACAAGTGAGGCACTAACTGTCATCTGTTCCTGGCCATCTTTTCAAGAATGTTTGTATAAGGAAAAGCTTTGGAAGATAGAGCTAGTGTCTCCCTTCAGAGCAAAGGGTGGCTTGCTTACTGCCCGTTGTTAAAGACCTCGGTTCTTTACATTCACAGCTGTCAGTAACGCTACAGTCTGCTTGTGCAGACATCACCCAGCACTAGCACTATCAAACTATGAAAACTGGAGCTCAGGGAACCCGCTAAATACTGCCACTACTCTAGCTGCTGCTATTGCTATAATAAACCATTCATTATCTCTAATCCAGGAGTCCTGTGCCTTCTAATAGTATCTATGAAACTGTGGCAGGCTAACTTATTACTTCGCAAGGAGGGTAAAATTTCAGATCCTTCACAGTTTGTGTGATACATGGCTGATAAAATGATATAATCTACTTTTCTCAATCTGAGGGGTGCTGTCCACTCCATTTACTCAGATGATGTCTCTTCTCCAGCCATTATTTTCTTTCCTGTGGATAGTTTTGATGACTAATGTCTGAAGAAAGGGTATACAAGTGACCACACTTGATCTGCTGAGATAAATTAAGGGATAACTTCATCAGCCATAAAAGATAAGAGTAATGGCAGCTCAAGTCTCCTTTTTGAAAAGGTCTGAAAATCAAAGATGAAGCAATAAGGGATTGGTCAAAATTCTTGGATGTCAAAAGAGCATTAAAACACTACTGTAGTTAGGGAGAGTTGAACAGTTGCAGAAAGAACTGAAGAGAATGGAAGAACAATGACTTACATATGCCATTGAGAATGCATCCTCTCTGGGATGTACCAGAAAGGCCAGACAGCACTGATTTCCTTTCTATTCCCCAGGAAAGCATTTTCTGAACAGGATAATCCTGCCTCAAATCCATCATATGGAATCATATGACAGGACAAGCACCATAGAAATCTTTAAACTAAGACCATTTCTGATTCTAGCCCTGCAATAGGATAAAAAAGCATGTATAAATGTGGCAATATTGAGATTTTTGTCCTAAAACACTGCTGGAGAAAAAAGTTAATTATTAGGTTTATGAAAAACATTTCACACAATTATTCCCTGTAATTTTGTTTTTAGCTATGGAAGTCGTGACCATGTTACAAATAATAAGCTCTGAAAATAGAGTATTTAAGGAAAGAATTCAGTAATCAAAATGCTAAATGATAAAATTAATCTGACTCAAATTTTCCATATAAGCAATCATTGGGCTACCTGGTAACCAAGCATAAATCATGTAAATGAATATAATTAGTATTACTTTGATTAAAAAAACCAAGGGTTTGCAATACTTTCCTTTTTTCTGATTGTCAGGATCATTTACTCTAACTTCATGCATCAAGAACACTGAAGGATTCACAGTGGGGCATCCATATTACAGGGCCAAGCTTTTAATGGCTGGGGAAAGGGGGCTCACATTAAGTCCCTTCTCTTAGCTGCTTCCCTTTGGGACTGGAGAATCAGGAGTGTATTCCTGAAGTACCCTTTTGCCCTCAAGAAGTAAGACTGTTGGAGTTCCCGTCGTGGCGCAGTGGTTAACGAATCCGACTAGGAACCATGAGGTTGCGGGTTCGGTCCCTGCCCTTACTCAGTGGGTTAATGATCCGGCGTTGCCGTGAGCTGTAGTGTAGGTTGCAGACGTGGCTCGGATCCCGCGTTGCTGTGGCTCTGGCGTAGGCCGGTGGCTACAGCTCCGATTCAACCCCTAGCCTGGGAACCTCCATATGCCGCGGGAGCGGCCCAAGAAATAGCAACAACAACAACAACAACAACAAAAAAGACAAAAAAAAAAAAAAGAAGTAAGGCTGTTATTTCTGAGTTCAGTCCTGGGACTGAGGGGCAGTGAGGCTCACACATGTTCAGCCTAGTTTGGCAAAGCAGAAGAGCAAAACCTAAAACTGGAAAGACTATGCATGACACTTGCTCTTGATGTTCTTAGAGGAACTCTCAACAGAGGCAGATACTTGAAAGACAAAAATCCAGTCTCTTAATCCTAATTTGATCAGGATTAAGAGACTGGATTTTCCCACTTACCATTTGTATGCAGTCAAATTATCTACCTGCCTCTCACCTCCCCCCCACCCTTCTCTTCCTCTTCTGCCTCTCCTTTCCCATCTACACACTCATACTTTTTTTTTGGCTACACTCACAACATATGGAAGTTCCCAGGCCAGGGATCAAACCCAACCCACATCAGTGACAATGCTGGGTCTTTAACATGCTGAGCCACCAGGGAACTCCTACACATTCATACTTTCATTCTTATTAAAACACATAGGCCCTGAATTTACCTCTGGTTCCAATCCTCATGCACATACATCTCCATGGCTGTCAATATCTGCTTCAGAAGGTCAGTAAACACTTCTCAAGGGGACCTTCTACTTTACACAGTCCCCTCAGCTCCCTGAGAACTCAGAAGCCTTGCCTCACTAGATTGAAATACACACATGGACTTTCTAAGAACTTCCTGTCAAATTCCCATTCCTTCCATTTAAGGAGTGCCCTCCTTGCTGTCTCATTTTTCATATCTTTATTGAGATATAATTCACATACCATATGATTCACCCATTAAAGGTACAATTCAGTGGTTTTTGGTATATTTAAAACATTGTGCAGCTATCACTACAATCAAATTTAGAATATTTTAATCACCATAAAAAAGAAAAGTCACTCCCAATTCTCCCCCAAACTCCACCCTTCCGTCCCACGGCAGGCCTTGACAACCATTAAGCTACTTGTTGTCTCTATGGATTTGACTAGTCTGTATATTTGCATAAACGGAACCAGGTAATATGTGACTTTTTACAACCAGCTACATTAAGTGAAAGGGTCTGTCCATATTGTTGCATATTTCAGTTCACTCCTTCTTGTTGATGAATATTATTTCATTATTTGGATATACCACATTTTATTTATCCACTCATCAGTTAATGGACTTTTGGGTTATTTCCACCTTTTGGCTTTTATGAATAATAGTGCTATGAATATTCACGTACAAGTTTTTGTGTGAACATATGTTCATTCATTTCTCCTGGATAGTATACTGAGGAGTGAAACTGCTAGGTCATATGTAAATCTATGTTTAACCTTTTGAGGAACTGCCAAACTGTTCTTTCAAGTAACTATACTATTTTATACTCTTACCAGCAATGTCTGAGAGGTTCCACTTTCTCCACATCCTTGCCAATACTTGTCACTGTTTGTTTTTTATTATAGCTATTCTCATGGATGTGGAGTGGCATCTCAGTATGATTTTGATTTGCATTTCCCTGATAGCCAATGATGCAGAACATCTTTTCATGTACTCATTTACCATTTTTGTACTCCTTTGGAGATATGTCTACTAAGATGTGTGCTCTTTTTTATCAGCTTTTTTTTACTAAGTTGTAATAGTTCTTTAAATAGTCTAGATACAAATTCTTTATCAGATATATGATTTGCAAATATTTTCTCTCTTTTTATGGGTTGTCTTTTCACTTTCTTGATGATGTATCATTGGAAGCAAAAAAAACCTATTAATTTTCATAAAGTCCAATTTATCTATTTTTCTTCTATTGTTACTTGTACTTTTAGCATCTTGTCAAAAGAAACTACTGTCTAATCCAAAGCCACAAAGATTTTTACCTGTCTTCCTCTAAAAGTTTTATAGTTTTAGCTCTTACCTCTAGTTTTTTGGTCCAATTTGAATTAATTTTTATATACTGTTGAAGCAGAGGTTTAGTTTCATTTTTGCATGTGGATATCCAGTTATCCCAGCATTATTTGTTGAATGATTTTTTGCTTTTTAACAAACTTCCGCTTAAGAGAGCCTATGAATTTATAGTATTTCAACTCTGTTTCTAAAGAAACTTGCTTTAAGGGGCTGCTTCTGGTGATGTAGATGGTGTTATATTTTAATATGTGGCAGGTGGAAAGAGTTTTGTCAATGTCCATCCACATCCCACATTACTCCCCATCCCACCCCATACCTTCTTTACTGGGTTTCTTCAGCTCAACCTAAGTAGCATCACTGAAATCAAGTCCTTTGAAAGCATGGCAGTAGATATGCTACCTGGATTTTCAGGTAACCAAAGATAGTTTATAAAATTGAAATCTTTTTGGCTTCTCTAGATAAAGAAAGAAAAAGTAAGAACAAATAGGATGGAGGAAACCACAACTGAAAAGCAATCACTTAAATAAGCCAGCATACAGATCTAAACATGAAGACATTAAAAAAAAAAAAAAAAAAGACTGTAAAATCATACAATGTGGGGAAGGGAAGTAAGTAAACATAGATTCTTTTCTTATTTTAATGATGTGTTTGAGCTTATGTGACTATCAGACTAAAGCAAGCAGATATAGGAAGGGGTTAACATACTTAAAAAACAGGGCAACCACAAATCAAAACTGAACATTACATTCACAAAAACTGAAAAGAAAAGTACTCAAGCATAAAATAAATGGAAATCATCCAACCAAAAAAAGAAAAGAAGAGAAACATAGAATCAACTGGAAAACAAGGTTTAAAATAGCAATAAATACAAATCTATTGATAATCACCTTAATGTCAATGGACTGAATGCTCCAATCAAAAGACACAGAGTGGCAGATCGGATACAAAAGCAAAAATCTTCAATCTGCTGTCTACAAGAAACTCACCTTAGGGCAAAGCCCACATATAAATTGAAAGTGAGGGATGGGAAAAGATATTTCATGCCAATGGACATGACAGGAAAGCAGAAGTTGCAATACTCATATCAGACAATATAGACTTTAAAGTGAAGGCCATAAAGAAAGACAAAGAAGGACACTATTTAATGGTAAATGGATCCATTCAAGAAGAGGATATTACAATCATCAATATATATTCCCCTAACATAGGAGCACTCAGATACCTACAACAAATACTAACAGACATAAAAGGAAAAATTGATGGGAATACAATCATAGTAGGAGGCTTATCATCCCCACTCACATCAATGGACAGATCCTCTAGACAATAGAGCAATAGCAAAGAGATCCTAAAATACACAATAGAAAAGTTCGACTTCATTGACATTTTCAGGACATTATATCCAAAAAAAATCAGAATATACATTCTTCTCAAGTGCACATGGAACATTCTCAAGAACTGATCACATACTGGGGCACAAAGCTAACCTCAACAAATTTAAGAGCATATAAATTATTTCAAGTATCTTCTCTGACCACAATGCCATGAAACTAGAAATCAATCACAGGAAAAGAAATGAGAAAAAACTTACTACATGGAGACTAAACAACATGCTACTAAAAAACCAATGGGTCAATGAGGAAATCAAGAAGGAAATTTAAAAATACCTCAAGACAAAAGATAATGAAGACACAACCTCTCAAAATCTATGGGATGCTGCAAAAGCAGTGCTCAGAGGAAAGTTCATAGCCAATACAGGCTTTCCTCAAATAAGAAGAAAAATCTCAAATCAATGACTTAACCCACCACCTAAATGAATTAGAAAAAGGAGAACAAACAAAACCTTAAGTCAGAAAAGGGAAGGAAATTATAAAGATCAAAGAGGAAATCAATAAAATAGAGATTCAAAAAACAATAGAAAAAAATCAATAAAACCAAGAGGTGGTTCTTTGAAGAGGTAAACAAAACTGACAAACCTCTGGCCAGATTCACCAAGAAGAGGAGAGAAAAAAATCAAATAAACTAAGTAAGAAATGAAAAAGGAGAAGTCACAACAGATACTGCAGAAATGCAAAAAAACAGGAGAGAACACTATGAACAGTTGTATGCCAACAAATTTGACAACCTGGAAGAAATAGACAACTTTCTAGAGACTTACAGCCTGCCAAAACTGAATCAAGAAAAAATAGATCAACTGAACAGACCAGTCGCTAGAAATGAAATTTAATATGTCATAAAAACACTCCCTACAAATAAAAGTCCAGGACCAGATGGCTCCATGGGTGAATTCTACCAAACATACAAAGAGGAACTTATACCCATTCTCCTTAAACTTTTGCAAAAGGTTGAAGAAGGAATGCTCCCAAAGACATTCTATGATGCCACCATCACCCTAATTCCAAAACCAGACAAAGATACCACCAAAAAAGAAAACTATAGACCAATATCTTTGATGAATATAGACGCAAAAATTCTCAACAAAATTTTATCCAACTGAATCCAAAAACATATAAAAAAGATCATACATCACAACCAGGTGGGATTCATCCCAGCTGCCCAAGGATGGTTCAACATACGTAAATCAATCAACATCATACACCATATTAGCAAAAAAAAGTCAAAGACCACGTGATCATCTCAATAGATGCAGAGAAAGCATTTGACAAAGTCCAACATCAATTCATGATAAAAACTCTTACCAAAGTGGGTATAGGGGGATCATTCCTTAGCATAATCAAAGCCATTTATGATGAACCCACAGCAACTATAATACTCAATGGAGAAAAGCTGAAAGCCTTCCCACTAAAATCTAGAACAAGACAAGGACGTGCACTCTCATCACTGTTATTCAACCTAGTATTGGAAGTCCTAGCCACAGCAATCAGACAAACAAAAGAAATAAAAGGCATCCAAAAAGGAAGAGAAGAGGTAAAACTGTCACTGTATGCAAATGGCATGATACTATACATAGAAAACCCGAAGGACTCAACCCAAAAACTACTTGAACTGATCAACACATTCAGCAAAGTAGCAGGATATAAGATTAACATTCAGAAATCAATCACGTTTCTGTAAACTAATAATGAAATATTAGAAAAGGAATACAAACATATGATACTTTAAAATTACACCCCCCAAAAATCAAATACCTGGGAATAAACCTGACCAAGGAGGTAAAGGACTTATATACTGAGAACTATAAAACATTAATCAAGGAAATTAAAGAAGATGCAAAGAAATGGAAAGATATTCCATGCTCCTAGATTGGAAGAATTAATATTATAAAAATGGCTATACTACCCAAAGCAACCTACTGATTCAATGCAATCCCTATCAAATTACCCATGACATTTTTCACAGAACTGGAACAAACAATTCAAAAATGTATATGGAACCATAAAAGACCCAGAATTACCAAAGCAATTCTGAAGAATAAAAACCAAGTAGGAGGCATAACTCTCCCAGAATTCAGGCAATATTACTAAGCCACTGGAATCAAGACAGTATGGTACTGGTATCAAATCAGACATACAGACCAATGTAACAGAATAAAGAACCCAGAAATAAACCCAGACACCTACAGGTAATTAATCTTTGACAAAGGAAGCAAGAAAATAAAATAGGAAAAAGACAGTCTTTTCAGCAAGTATTATTGGGAAACCTGGACAGCTGCATGCACATCAATGAAACTAGAACACACCCTCACACCATGCATGAAAATAAACTCAAAATGGCTTAAAGATCTAAATGTAAGACAAAACACTATAAAACTCCTGGAAAAGAACATAGGCAAAACATTCTCTGACATCAGCCTTACAAATGCTTTCCCAGGTCAGTCTCCCAAAGCAACAGAAATAAAAGCAAAAATAAACCAATGGGACCTAATCAAACCGATGAGCTTTTGCACAGCAAAGGAAACCAAAAAGAAACCAAAAACAACTTAAAGAATGGGAGAAATAGTTTCAAATGAAGCAACTGACAAGGGCTTAATCTTTAAAATATACAAACAATTTATACAACTCAACAGCAAAAAAGCCAACAACCCAATTGAAAAATGGGCAAAAGACCTGAACAGACATTTCTCCAAGGAAGATATACAGATGGCCAACAAGCACATTAAAAAATGCTCAAAATCCCTGATTATTAGAGAAATGCAAATCAAAACTACCATGAGATACCACCTCAAACCAGTCAGAATGGCCATTATTAATAAGTCCACAAATAACAAATGCCAGAGGGGGTGTGGAGAAAAGGGAACCCTCCTGCACTGTTGGTGGGAATGTAAGTTGGTACAACCACTATGGAAAACAGTATGGAGGTACCTTAGAAAACTATACATAGAACTACCATATGACCCAGCAATCGCACTCTTGAGCATATATCTGGACAAAACTTTCCTTGAAAGAGACACATGCACCTGCATGTTCATTGCAGTACTATTCACAAGAGCCAAGACACGGAAGCAACCTAAATGTCCATTGACAGATGATTGGATTAGGAAGATGTGGTATATATACACAATGGAATACTACTCGGCCATTAAAAAAGAACAAAATAATGCCATTTGTAGCAACATGGATGGAACTAGAGACTCTGATACTAAGTGAAGTAAGTCAGAAAGAGAAAGACAAAAACCATATGATATCACTTATATCTTGAATCTAATATATGGCACAATGTACCTTTCCACAGAAAAGAAAATCATGGACTTGGAAAATAGACTTGTGGTTGCCAAGGGGGGGTGGGGAGGGAATGGGATGGATTGGGAATTTGGGATTAATAGATGCAGACCATTGCCTTTGGAATGGATAAGCAATGAAATCCTGCTGTGTAGCACTGGGAACTACATCTATTCACTAATGATGGAGCATGATAATGTGAGAAAAAAGAATCTCTACATGCATGTGTAACCAGGGTCACCACGCTGTACAGTAGAAAATTGACAGAACACTGTAAACCAGCTATAGTGAAAAAAAATGTTATATAAAAAAAAGAAACCTTTTTAATTTGGGAAGAGAGGTTATGAGGATAGAATGTAAGAGCCTTATGACTATAGCACTTTCTACTTAAAAGGAAGATTATAGTAGATATCACCGGGCTGGTCCCAAAGAGAACTATTTTCCTGCTCAAGACTTGCCACCTCCTTGAGCTCTAGCCATCAGCAGCCTCTTCCCAAAGCTGATGTTCAAGGAGGCCAAAACAAGTTATAAACAGCAGCAGTACAGCAACCTGGAAAGGGACTCTTGAACTCAAAAGTCCAGAAAGGGTTTCTTTTTTTCCAGATATCATTTTCAAGTTAGATGATGAAAATATTCCATTGGATAGGTAAGTTGTTACCCAGATGAATTTCCTGGGTTTCTTTGCTGAACCTGGGAGGAGCAGTTAGGATTGCCTTCAATTATTTTCATTGCTAAAGCATCTCTTTTAAACTTTACTTAGGATCAAAATCACCTGGGGTGCTTATTAAAAGTTTTTCTTCCTTGGTCCCACCTGGGGAATAGAAATTGCATTTTTTAACGAGTAGCGAAGGTGATTCTGATATAGGCCATTCCTGGACCCACTTTGGTAATATTGTACTGAAGATTATCTAAGGACTCTGAGTTATATTTAACTCTTCCCCTTAGTGTGGCTTTCTCATGACCATGGTGTCACTCAAGACTGAGGAGATGGGGTGAGGGTACTAGAGGCTGAGGAAAGGAAGAGGAGAATGTCAGTACACGTGAGGTTGGAAGAAAGAGTTTGGCAAAGAACAGGCTAGAGGCCTTTTGAAAATGCTCAGATAGTTAAGACAGAAAGTGGAGAAAATGTGCCATATCTGAATATCACCCATATTATTATTATTTCACTAATGTATTTTTCTTTGTATCAGTGCATCTAATATTGCCACCTCCTTCAGACTTGTCCTGAGAAATAATATACAATGTTTTTTGTTTTTTTGCAAATACACATAACAAAAAATATATAATTGACACTTTTTAAAATGGCTATGCACAACTTAAAGTCTTTACAGAACTATTAGCAACCAAAACACCATCTTTGGGAAAACATCCCTTTATTATGTGAATTTCTAGAGGGCAATTTGTCCCCTCCCTTGGCAATTCTTTGTGAGGCTCTAGAACGAAGAAAGGTTTAAGAATATCTGTTTTCATAGTCAAGATTAACCTCTTGTTCCAAATAGGCCATAACTTACCAGAGGTCAAGAGTTACAAACAATATGATCTCCAGATTACGCACATACATGAGTGCCACTGTAAAATGCAAATGCCTGCAAATTAAAAGCTAATGCAATCCTCCCTGAAGGTGTTACAATTACTATTACTACTGTACTCTATTTCTTTCCTTTAAGAAAGAAAGGAAAGGCTGTGGAATGTATGTAACAGCCTGAAGGGCATAAACTCAAAAAAATTTTAAATTTAAAGGAAGTTTCCTTGAAATGAAAAAAAAATGTATATGTGATCTTTTTGCATGTTTAAGTTCCATTAAACACATACAAAAGAATGTGTTCGGATGAATTTCAAATATGTCTTCATCAGTGGCTATTTGTCCTCTTCCAACACTCCTTAATATAGGAAGTTTTAAGGAAGCTTCCTGTATGTGCAATAGTGAATTCATATGCCAATCTCCTAGGAACACAATGCAATCATAGTTTGCAAATGCAAATTTAGGGTAAACACCAGACTCAGTGAATAGAGATTTAGGAGACTGTCTCATTAGTATTTCTTGGAAACCAGGTATTGCCCACAAAGGGTGAAACGAAATTCTGTATAGCATTTTGAGCATCCTATTCACAATGAGATATGCAAATGTTGCAAATTGGGGAAAATATAATAATGTTTTACATACTAATAGGAAAGTTTAGTCCCATGTTATTACATATTTGGTTCAATTAGATGCATGAGTGCTGTATTTACGACAGTCACCATTTTGCAAGACATAAATTGGAAGCATAAATTTATGTTTCTTTTTCTGGTTTAATGTTTTCATCATGCTAAGTAAACATCTGCAGGGAAGACGCACATGCTCTAGGCAGAGTAGAAATCTCATATTTCCATCAAAGCACTAGACCCCTTTTGATTGTGAAGCCAAAAGAAAAAAAAGTATCTCTATGAACTAAGAACACATCGGAGTGAAAAACCCGAGAGAGCATGCTTTCTTCTTTTTTTAAAGGATTTCATTATGCTTTGCAATACACATGTGTGGATGAGGATGATTTCAGAAAGCAAAATACCCCCACTAGGACCCAAACTAGGCCAATTTTGTGAAGAATAACTCAAATGCATAAGATTCAACATTCTATACTGTCTTGGTAAAACAATCATTACTATCCCAAGGACATTGGTGATTTCTTTGAAATATGCTTATCCTGGCTCCTTCAGGGTATATGTGACTGAACAAATGAAATTTTTACATCCGGAGTTTTGTTTGCTATTTCTCTCACATCTTTCAAGAAAAGATCTAACTAGCATATAGATTTCATCAGATCCTAAAAAAGAGCTAATTCAACTTGAATGAAGTCACAATTGAAAGTAAAGTCCTTAACTGTATAATTGCGTGTATAGAAGAAAAACTTGACTAAGAAATTACACTGGGCTGTCTTTCCTTAATAAAAGGGTCTAGAAGAAAATCTGAGTGGTGCTTTTCCCTCCCCTTCTCAAGATGGTAAGGGTTGGAATTCCCCTTGTGGCTCGGCGGATTGAGAACTTGATTAATGTCCATGAGGATGTGGGTTAAGGATCTGGTGTTGCCATGAGCTGCTTCAAAGGTCACAGATGAGCTCAGATCTGGCATTTCTATGGCTGTGGAGCAGGCTGGCAGCTGCAGCTCCAATTCAGCCCCTAGCTTGGGAACTTCCAGATGGCGTGGGTGCAGCCCTAAAAAAAAAAAAAAAAAAGAAAAAGATGGTAATGGACCTTTCTTCAGGGCAGAGTGCAGAGCCTTCGGATTGAGTTTACCACATGTTAACCTACACATCTCAAAAGATGTAGATCACCTGAGAGGGGAGGTGTTGAGGGAGCAGGTAAGGAATAGTAGAGAGGTGGTCAGGATGGATTCCTCTTTTACATAGAATATCCAAGATGATGATATCTCCAGTGGAGAGCCTATATGGAGCCAAAAACTAAAGCTCATGAACCCTGGCCCTGTGGGCCTCAATCAAGACATTACCAGCCAAGCATGTGGAAAGAGATCTGTACCAACCTGGCCAGAGAGCGAATGTCGTGGACTTCTGGGTGACTATTAAAAGCCTTCCAATGCCAGAGGCTGTTAACAGGATCCTCTGCAAAGTACAGAAGTTAGGGCCTTTGGCTTGGATTATCAGGGTTGAGTTTTTATACCTTATTCATGCCAGCGCCGTGGCTCCTGGTCACATCATTCCTAACCAATACGATATCTTAGAAATAACTAATATCACACATCAAAAAATTATTTATAACAACTTTGGTTACTTAGCCAACTTCATGGTGTTGATTCAGATTAACTCCTCCAATTTAAATATTTCCAAATAAGTTACCACAAGCTCAAGATAACATTGTGGTTTCAAATGATAGCCACCAAAAGCAGCAATGTCTCCTGCCTTTAAGTGAATGCTATAAACTTGGACTGGGATTACTGCCGGTGGGTTGATGGACGAAAGACCCAGGCCTTTCCTCAAGTTTCCTGGATGTTTTAAATACTCAAATTTCATTATCACCTAGATTTTGCAAGTCCCAGGGAAGGAACCCAGACTATCCAAAAAACATACTTATATTTCTTGATCCAAATAACTATCTCTCCATGTTAAAATTAATTTGACTTAAAAAGTGATGTGACATTTCTTGTGCCCAAGTGTTATGACACAAATGAGAATTCTTATCTGTTACATTGGTGTAATATCTATCTCTTTCACTATGTTGTAAGCCACTTAAAGGTTAGGACCATATCTGTTTTGTTCACTACTGTATTCCACAGCTCATTGTATATGCTCAATAAATATTTGTGAAAAGAAGGGAACAAAGGAGAAAGTAGATGAGGGGAAAGGAGGAGAGGAGAGAATGGGAATGTGAGAAAATATAGGTTAGTCTCTCCTTCTAACTCCTGGCACAGAGCTCCAGAAACCCTTGTAATTTCCTAAGCAATAAGCATACTATAAGTATCTTTTGTTTGAATATTTGTCTTTGACTCCATTTCCAACAAGAGGTTCCTAAACCACTATAAATCCCTAAGTGATAAAGAGCACTTGGATCTTTTGCTCTAATGAGATGACTCTGGGCAGAATTCTGGATGGCTCCTGAATGGGGGCTGGTCACCAGAAAGACTAAGACAGGCTTAGACACTTGGAATTTTCTTTTCTTTTCTTTTCTTTTTTTGAGATTTGTATACAGCAGGTTTATTAGAAAGTTACTGAGGAGTTATCTCTGGAATACCCACGTGAGGGAGTGAGGAAAGCAGGATTTGGGAGAATAAAAATTTGAGTTACATGATTTGTAGCAGTGACTTCAGTTAATCCTATGGGGACCTTGGGAATAGGGACTGTCTTATAGAATTGCCCTCCCTCAAGCAAGGGCTTGGACTTTTGTATTATTCCACCAGTCAGTTCATGAATGAAGAGGGCTTTCACAGTAAGGGATTCAGAAGTGACGCATCGGCAGCCAGCACCCTCATCCACTGAAAAACCGAGTTCCTCAGTCCTGAGGCAGTATTCAGGTGTTCTCCTCAACATTAACCAGAAAATAAGTAATCAAAATGACATCAGTTTAAGAATCTTGTTTTTATAACACTGTCTTTCATATTCATCTATAAGAGGGGTTTAGGGACTTCGAATTGATGAGGTTTTAAAACACCATTTCCCTTTTAGAATTCAAAAGATCTTCATTTCATTAGTTTGAAAAGATAAAGAAGATGGAGGTCATAGAAATCCATCTCTCTTGGTTGTACCCCAGGGTATAAGTAATAGAGATTTTATAAATTTTCTGATCTTTTGAATAAAGTGAAAATGCCAGAAGATGCTTAATGTAAATCCAAATAAAACCACATAGTGTAGAATGTAGTATGTGGTATGAATTAACTATAAGGAGACATGCAATTCTTTGCTCACAATGGCCAATATATTTTCCCTACATAAATAGGCCAGATTAGCCATGGAAATAAGAACTGTGAATTAACTTTTCAAGTAATTACATGATCTTTCTGCTACGATTTTAACAGTTATGTATCTCTTAAATAGAATTAATTTCCTGTATCAACATTCTTGCAAATAATGAGTCATATTCTATGAAAAAAAGCCTGCCAATTTTTTTGACCTCCAAAATACCAAATCAGATTTACCAATTTTATTGAGATGAATAACTCTTTAGAAATTGTAAGCATTTCTCTTCCCAAATCCAATACTGTTTTCTATTTTGGCATTTCCTTACAGTTAAGATTAAATGAGCATTTGATCAAAAAAAGAAAAAAAAACTTGGCATTTTCAACGCTACCCTTTCTTGTCTTTCTACCCAGAGAGGCTAGAAATGAAGTTAAAAACCAATCATGCCTATATGAAGAAGCTGCCATAAAATCCCAATAGTAGGAGGTTCAGAGAGCTTCCAGGTTGGTGGATACATCCATATCAGGAAGCTGCCACACTTTAACTCCACGCTGACAGAAGCCCCTGCACTCAGGACCCTTCCAGACCTTGCCCCATGTACCTCTTCATCTGTATCCTTTATCATATCCTTCAACACACTAGTAAAAGTAAGTAAGTGTTCCTCTGAGTTCTGTGAGCTGCTCCAGCAAACTAATCAAATCTAAGGAGGGGGTTGTTGGAACCTCCAAACTATAGCTTGTTGGTCAGAAACACAAGTGATGGCCTGAGCTTGTGACTGGCTTTTGAAGCATGGGGCAGGGGAGGGGTGGCATCTGCACACACTTATGGGACTGAGATCTTACCTGTGAGATCTGACAATCTCCAGGTAGATAGTGTTAGAGTTGAGTTAAATTTAGGGCATCCAGCTAGTGTAGGAGACTTGCTTCTTATGAAGAAAACTCCTGTGCAATTGGCCAGAAGTGTCAGAAATGAAATTCATGTTTGAGTAAGCGATAAGGACACTCACAGGAGAGGAACAGTAGTGCAGAACTGGGTTTTTCCCTATATGGGAAAGAAGGAGCTGAGTTTTTCCTTTACAGGGAAGAAGGAAGAGAAGGTGTTAAAACAGCAATGCTAAAACCAAGCCCTACCCATCTAGTGTTCTTCCCTGTCCACTCTGGGAATTCAACCCCCAGGGCTCCACACAGTCTCTCTCCAATGTGTCACAGGCCGAGATAGGCTCAGTGACATCTCCAAGGCTAGGCAAGGCTCCAAGACAGGCCTACACAAGAGTCCTGTCTAATCAAGCTAAAATAAATTCTGTGCTTAAAAATACTCAGAAGGACAAATAGTGTGCTAAACTGTATATCAAGAGTCAGCAGCCACAGGTGCCAGCCTCACAAAGGAATTTGTGCTCTGTATCAAATGTCGAGGCTAGAAGGAGGCATTGAGCTCTCTAGAGCAACACTGTGTTTCCCTTATAGATCAGAAAAACTGAGTGCAGGGAGGTTAATAAGTCTAAACTGGCATAGCCAGGATGATAACATGATTTTCGACACATAATATCATCACTTTGAACTCATCTTTTTTCTTCTCACTAAATGAAGTCTTTGTGATGGGTTTCTACAGAAAAATGGAAGAAAGGATTTTAGGCATGGCAAATATAACAGAATATAAAAACTAGCTGAGGGACATATGGAGGAATGGAGATTCTGAAATCTCAGCTGAATATGAGTAAGCATAGCTAGATGGTAGACAGACACACAGGTATGTTTAATTGAATATGTGAGGCAACAAGAAGATGAGAGTGTTCTGTAAAAGCCCAGAACATGAGTCAGGAAAGTCAGCTGGGGAACTGTGTCTGTGGCATGAAGACACAAGGGTACCACAAACAAAGCCCTGGGCAAGCACACAAAGTCTTGGACATGTAGGAGGGGGTGACAATCTGATATCCAGAAATGGATACATTGTCAGGGAAAGAGAAAAATAGAAGAAGAAAAAGACTCACAGACTCTAGAAGATGTGAATTTAAAAAGTGTCCTCTGGTACCTTCCACATTCTGACTAGTGTTTAAGTGGATTTAAGGCTCAAATCTATGTTACCTAAAAAACTATAATGGTCCTTAAAAACCATGATGTAAGAATTATGATTTTAAGTGATTCAAGACAGCTGAATAAAGCAGACAGAGATTTTCTTTGGAGACACATTCTGACAACTCTGGACTCTAAGAATTCCAAGCAAAATTTCCATCAGAGACACACACACAATCACAAAGCACAGAAACTACCATGAATTCAAATTATAAGAAAAATATATCAGAGCCAGATCTGAAAACATTTGAGACATTTTAATATTTCAGATATTGATTAAATTAATTAAATATTAAATTATGAATTAAATATTAAATTCTGACCACATACAGAATTTGAAATACGTATTATAATTTGATTAAAGAGATTAAAAACAAAAAATCCTGAAAAATAAATAAGGAGCAACAAACTATCAAGATTTGAAGTAAAATCAAATAGAACCTTTACAAATAAAAAAATAAAACAATTGAAACTTAAAACTTATTGGAACAGGTTTAGGAAGAAGGAGAGATGAGTAGGTGGAACACAGGGAATTTTTAGAGCAGTGAAACTATTCTGCATGATATTTTAGAGGTGGATACACGTCATTACACATTTGTCAAAACTCACAGAATACACAACACAAAAAGTGAACCGTAAGGGAAACTATAGACTATGGTTGATAATGATGTGTCAATGTTGGTTCATTGCTTGTTTAACAAATGTACCACGCTGGTATGGGATGTTGATGGTCAAAGAGGGTGTGGGTGTGTGTGGTGCAAGAGTATATCTATACTTTTCACTGAATTTTGCTATGAACCTAAGACTGCTCTAAAAAATAAAGTCTATTTAAGTTTTTGTTAAAAAAGAGAAACCAAGAGGAGTTCCCATTGTGGCTCAGTGGAAACGAACCTGACCAGTATGCATGAGGATTCAGGTTTGATTCCTGGCCTCACTCAGTGGGTTAAGGGATCCAGCATTACCATGAGCTGTGGTGTAGGTCACAGACATGGCTCAGATCCTGCATTGCTGTGACTGTGGTGTAGGCCAGCAGCTGTAGCTCCAGTTCAACCCCTAGCTTAGGAATGTCCATATGCCACAGGTGCAGCGCTAAAAAGCAAAAACAAAAACAAGAACAAAAAAACCCTTCAATGGATGCATTAAACAACAGATTAGACACAGATGAAGAGAGAATTAATAAACCAGAAAGAAATTGTATACAATGTGACAAAGAACAAAACACAAACACACACACACACACACTTTGTATATAGAAATGAAGTTCAGAGATACAGAGGATGTAATGAGAAAGATCAATATGTGTCTACATGGAGTTTCAGAAGTATTAGAGGAGATTATAGAAGTAATAAAGGAAAGGAAATATCTAAAGAGATTAAGAGAATGCAGGAAGAATCTTCCTTACATTCTCAAGTCAAGAATCACAATGACTACTCAGCCATAAAAAAGAAGGAAATAATGCCATTTGTAGCAACATGGATGGATCTAGAAATTTTCATACTAAGTGAAGTAAGCCAGACAGAGAAAGATAAATATCATATGATGTGGATTATATGTGGAGTCTTAAAAAACAAAAATGAATAAAAATGAACTTATTTACACAACAGAAATATACTCACAGACATGAAAACAAACTTATGGTTACCAAAGAGGAAAAGGTGAAGGGATAAATTAGGAGTTTGAGATTAACGTATACACATTATTATATATAAAATAGATCGTCAGAGTTCCCCAGTGGCTCAGCAGATTAAGGATCTGGCATTAAAACTGCTGTGGGCTCAGGTCTGATTCCTGGCTGGGGAACTTACAACATGCCACAGGTGTGGCCAAAAATAAAAATAATAAATTAATTAATGAATGAAAATAAAAAATAATATAGATAACCAACAAGTACCTACCGTATAGCACAAGAAACTATACTCCATTATTTGGTCATAACCTATAAAGAAAAAGAATCTGAAAAAGTATATATATATGTGTGTGTGTGTGTGTATGTGTGTATATATATGTGTGTGTGTGTGTATATACATATATATATATCACTTTCCTATATACCTGAAACTAACACAGCTATGTAAATCAACTATACTTCAATAAAAATAAAATAAAATTTTTTAAAAAAAGAATCACAATACCCAAACAGGATACATAAATGTAAAGGCGCACCTAAAACACATCATAGCCAAACAGAAGAAAACCTAGGCCAAAGAGACCATTTTAAGAGCAGCAAGGAGCAAGGGGCAAGAGAAACTACCTATAAAAAAGAGGAAAATAGACTCACAGATGACTTTTCAACAACAGTGGAAGCCACTATGGAATAGTTTCTTCAATATGCTGAGAAAAAATAAGCAAAAGCGAACCTAGAATTTCATGTTCAAAAAAACCTGCCATTCAATAATTAATAAAAGTGAAATAAAAATATTTTCAGAAGAATAAAATCTGAGATTCTCAACAGAATTTCTAAAGGATATATTCAAGAAAAAGGAAAATTTTCCAGAAGGAAGTCTGAGATACAAAAAGAAATGTTGAAATAAATTTAAAATATTATAATGATATAGGTAATTCTAAATGAAAACTGACAACAAATAATAGCAGACAATAATACGTAAATTGTGGACCAAAAAAGATGAAACTAAAATACCAACAAAAAAATTGCTTCAATTCAGAAAGGAAGGATGATTGTAGCTTTCAAATTTTTAAGGTCTTTTTATTGTTTTGGATATGCAAAAACATATACACTAACTTGCAGGTTATTTTATTAAAACTTTAAGGGTAAACACTAAAATGTGTAGAGGCTCACCAAAGCAAAGTTGTTCTTTAAAAGCTTCAAGCAAGAAATTATTAAAAATGAAAATAAAAACAATATTAGGAATGAGGACAGACATAACTCTAGATTTGAAAAAGATTTAAAAGAGTAAGAATAATAGCACTTTTCTTACAATTATTTTGGGGTTTTGGGGAGGTTGGTTTGGGTTTTTGGGGGGTTTTTTTGTTGTTTTTTTTTTGCTATTTTAGGGCAGTGCCCACGCACATGGAGGTTCCCAGACTAGGGGTCAACTTGGAGCTATAGCCACCAGCCTATACCATAGCCATAGCAATGCCAGATCTGAGCCACTTCTGTGACCTACATCACAGCTCATGGCAATGCTGGAACTTAACCTACTGAGCGAGGCCAGGGATCAAACCCACATCCTCATGGATCCTAGTAGGATTCGTTAACTGCTGAGCTACAAAGGGAACTCAATATGACAATAAATTTGAAAACGTGGACAAAATGGAAAACTCCCTAAAGAAAACTTACCAAAATAGAAAACCTTAATAGCCTTCTAATACTAAAGATGTCAAATCACTAATTAAAATCTTCCTCCAAAAAAAATATTAGACCTATATGATAATTTCAGACAAATATTCAAGGATCATAATCTTTCAATTTTATGCAAAATTTCCTAGAGAATAAGGGGGACATGGAAATAGTCTTTAAGTCTTTCTAAAGGGTTACTACAACCTTAACATAAAACCTAGATAAGGGTGGTATAAGGAAGGAAAATTATCCATCAATAGCATTTCTAAATACAGATGCAAAAATCCTGAACAAAATATTAACAGACCAAATCCAGAGTGAATAATAAAAATAATCTACATTTACCAAATTAGTCTGTACAAGAAATGCAAGAATATTTAACACTAGAAAATATATTAATGTAATTCACCGCATTAACAGATTAAAGCAGAAAATCTACATAAACATCACAACAGATACAGAAAAGTACTTGATAAAAATGTTACATTTATTCTAAAAACTTTTAAGAAAACTTCACGTAAGAAATAATTTCCTTAATAAATGACTACTAGGAGTTCCCGTCATGGCACAGTGGTTAACGAATCCGACTAGGAACCATGAGATTGCGGGTTTGATCCCTGGCCTTGCTCAGTGGCTTACGGATCCAGCATTGCCGTGAGCTGTGGTGTAGGTTGCAGACGTGGCTTGGATCCCGCATTGCGTGGCTCTGGCGTAGGCCCGTGGCTACAGCTCTGATTAGACCCCTAGCCTAGGAATCTCCATACACCATGGGAGCAGCCCTAGAAAAGGCAAAAAGACCAAAAATAAATAAATAAATAAATAAATGACAACTACTAAAAATTATGAAGCAAACATTATATTCCACAGCAAACAATTCCTTTACAGAGGCATCCTCCTAATAATGAGGAAGAACACAAAACAGAAGTATTCTTTTTGTAATCAAAAACAAAAAATATATGTCTGCTGTTCCATCATTTCTATTCAATGTTGTCCTGACCTATGCAGTAAGATAAGAAAAAGAAATATAAAGTATAAGAATTAAAAAGAAACAAATTGTCATTATTTGCCAATGTTTGGATCTCCCCATAAGAAAAACCATACTAATTTTAGCATTAATAGAAGAGTTTTGCAAAGAAGTTATATAAAAAATCAACAAACAAAAATAATTGTTTCTATACATTAACAGTAAGCACTTAGAAAATATAAAGTTTTAATGTCACTATTATTCACTGTACTATTTCTTTTTTCTTTTTTTTTCCTTTCTTTTTTTTTCTTTTTTAGGGCCACACCCACAGCATTTGGAGGTTCCCAGGCTAGGGGTCGAATCACCAGCCTACACCACAGCCACAGCAATACCAGACCTGAGCCGCGTCTGTGACATACACTGCAGCTCATGGCAACACCGTATCTTTAACCCACTGCATGAGGCCAGTGATGGAACCTCCATCCTCATGGATATTAGTCAGATTCATTTATGCTCAGCCATGACAGGAATTCCTGTACTATTTCTATTTTTATATATTTTACATGTTTAAATATAAAGAAAAAATATTGGGCAAATTGTCAAAAGAAAACAGAGATATAACATTTACAGTGGCCATACACACACAAAAATAAGATACCTAAGAATAACTCCAACAAAAGTAGAAAATGACCTTAATGAAGGAAATAACAAAACCTTAAAAGTCATCAAAGAATACTAAAATAAAAAAGAAATTTATGTTCATGGTTATGAAGACTCAATATCATAAAGATGTCAGTTAGTTACCAATTGATCTAACTTAATACTGACCAGAATCACCTGTTCCAACAACCCAAGCCCAGATATAGCAAAGTAATTAAGACCAGTTGCCTGCACAAAAAATAAGGACCATATCTATAACCCTCCCTATCCTCCAGAGAAATTTCATCACATCTCTCTGTGTGCTACCATTATGCATGCTTCTACTGTGGTGGTGGTAACCATTCTTTCCAACTTGAACGCCTAGACATAACATTTAGTGCAGGGTTTCTCAACCCTTGCACTACTGACATTTTGGACCAGATAATTCTTTGTTGTGCAGGGCTATCCTGTGCACGGCAGGATATCTAGCAACATCTCTGACCTCTACTCACTAGCTTCTAGGAGCACCTGCACATATACACCAATTGTGACCACCATAAAAGTCTCCAAACATTGCCAAATATCCCTTACAGGGCAAAATCACCTTCTATGGGTTTAGTGTACTAAGACAATAGAGTACACTTCCTATGGACTTTTCTCCCTCATTCTGTTTTTTCTACTGGACTTTCATTAATCAGTCACTAAAATAAACAACCTAGATGCAAAGAATTGAGTCAGGATTGTATCAGACTACTGAATTGTAACATGGGAAGCCAGAACACAAAAAGGAGAAGTGATTTCCTAGCCTCCCTTCACTTAGGTGGTCCATGTAACTTGAGTTTTAGCCAATGGAATGTACCTCAAAGTGAAACCTACTTTCTGGCCTGGTCTACCTATAGGCCAGACCTCTGAAATCTTCCACATGTTCTTTCATGGTCTCCCGCCTTGTCATCTGAAGAGATGCAGAAGACCTAGAGGAGGACTCTAAGACCCTGATACAGTCTCCAATGAATGAAGCCTGGGTCCTTAAATCATAATAGAAAGCTACCAACCAAACAACTGCACTTAGAATGAATTGAGCAAAACTGTTTTTTCTGTTAAGACACTGAGATTTGAGGATTGTTTGGTACAACAGTTAGCTTATTCTGACTAATGCAGCATGATGGAATTCTGTAGTGATACAAACCATTGATTAAATGGCCAAATTGGGGGGGGGACCCAAACAAACTAGTGTTTGAAAATTTGCTTCCTCTGTATCTTTTCTTTAAAAAGAAAATAGAGGATGAATTCTATCAAAATTAGGGAGTAAAACAAAGAAAAAATGGTAGAATTCAGATAGCTAGGAATCTGATAAAGGAGTCGGATAAAGGGAATTCTCAGGATGGTGGTGTAAAAATTGTCAGGAGGATGGCTAGACAGCAAGTTTAGAAAGCAACCAAAAAAGATCAGATCAGAATTCAGGGGCTTTAGAAGGGCCTTCAAGAAAAAAATGGAATTAATAGATTAGCTGAAGTCTTTGATTATACTGAAAGATTTTGTACAGCTCTACAGAGAATGATAAAACACAAAAATTAAGGCAATCAACTGGGGGGAGAGTTGAACAAAAAATAAAATGAAAACATAATACACTTTGAGATTTAGCTGTTAACAGTTTTTATGCAGTGGTAATATGTTTCCCAAGTACTGACTTATCCCCAAATTATTATACATGTATATTGGGAGAATGAGAGGAGGAAAAGTATGGGGGGAGGTGTGAGGAGGTAGGAGGTGGTAATACATAAGATAGGAAATTCTCATATTTTATAATAGGAAGGTAAATTCTTATCTCCCACAGTAGGAAGTCCATGGATAATGTCTAAAATTGAAAAATCAAGAAATAAGAAGTTCCTGTCATGGCTCAGCAGTTAGCAAACCCAGCTGGTACCCATGCAGATGCAGTCCGATCCCTGGCCTTGCTCAGTGAACTGGGGAGATCCAGTGTTGCCATGTGCTGTGGTGTGGGTTGCAGAGGCGGCTTGGATCCCGCATTGCTATGGCTGTGGCATGCGCTGGTGGCTGTAGCTCCCATTGGACCCCTGGCCTGGGATACTCCATATGCCGCAGATGCAGCCCTAGAAAGACAAAAAAAAAAAAAAAAAAAAAGAAAAAAGAAAGAAAAAAGAAATAGAAGTGTAAGCATATTATTTAGAAACATTGAGACAAATTGCTTCCTCCTCCAAAAGAAATAATGGCTAAAAGGAATGAAAAAGGTTTCACTGGGAGAGGACTCAGGGGTTGAAGGTTGGAGAAGGGAGGGTGTTCTTCATTATTAGCCATTTTATTACCTGAGTTTGAAATGGCACAGATATAAATTACTTTTTTCAAAATTAAATTTAAAAGTTAGCAAAGAAGGGAGGGAGTGAAGGAAGGAAGGGGGGGGAGAGAAGGAAGAAAAGGAGAAAGGAAGGAGGAAGGAAGGGAAAGAGGGAAGGTCAGGAAAGGAAACTGGGCAATTCATAAAGGAAATGTGATAATATGAAAAATTTCTAATCAAAGAAATATAAATTAAAATAGTATATAATTTAAACCCATAAAACTAGAAATGATTTTTTTAAAAGAATGATAATATTCAATGTATAGTGTGGGAAAAACACCACTCCTGCCATATAAACTTGGATAACTTCTCAGGAGGTCAATTTGGCTCAGGCATTTTACTACTCTACCAAGTTCATTCTAAACATGAACTGCTGATATTGCTTATAAATCATAACTCTCTTTACAGCTGAGTTGAGAATAGAGCTTCAGAATCTTTCTCAATACAACCTTCAAGATAGCCACAACCAATACATTGATTCAAACTGGGTTCGCTACAAATATGATCTCATATTTGCACAGCTTTAAAAATCTATGTATAATATAAATTATCAGAATTAATGTGTAAGATTAAACAATCTATTTGCCATTCTGGGATAAAAATACAAAAAATTATATTGTCTTGGCTAAATTCTCTTGTAGAACATGAGGCTAAAGCTTTTGTGCTAATGCTTTGTTGGTGCTGCAGTCTTAGAGAAGCACTAGGGAAGGGAAAGGGAAGTGGTCAGGGAAAGAGAGAGAAAGCAAATACACTGTGGCATGTTATTAAGCAATACATCTGGTTACTCAAACACAATGTTCCCAGAGAGGTGACATTTGTAATACCGCTCCTCAGAACAATCCATTGAGTGGAGAAAGGATGAACAATTTCTCTGCTGGTCCATTCTCATCTTCCTCTCACTGGTCAGAGTTAAACTACCAGGGCATTAGCCCTTTCCCTCTTTCTAGACTGTTACCTGGCCTTTCCAAACAGCCATGGAGAGTGCCACAGCCTCTGCAGCTCCAATCCAGGCAGAGAACAAGCACAGTGTCCCTCCTTTCAGCACACTGCCACAGGTGGCAGGGACAATGATGGCAGGTGACACTAGCCAGGGCAGCTCCATCAGGGGAGCAAGGCAAAGGGGATCCAAATAGTTTCAGGTTGTGCATAATTCAAGTTTGATACAAGTATAATCCCATTTTTGCACAACTTTCAAAAGTCCATGTATAATAAAGTTATTCACAAATAAATCTCAACAAAATTAAAAAGAGGATATTCATTAAGAGAACTTAAAAGTAAAAATGACCTTAAAAAATTTTACAATACATGACAAAAGGAATACATGCCCACATATGTACTAAATAATGAATATCAATTTTTTTTTATTATTTTTTTTTTTTTTTGCTTTTTAGGGCCACACCCACAGCATATGGAAGTTCCCAGGTAAGGGGTCAAATCAGAGCTACAGCTGCCAGCCTATGCCACAGCCACAGCAACGGAGGATCTGAACTGCATCTGCGACCTACATCACAGCTCCTGGCAATGCTGGATCCTCAACCCACTGAACGAGGCCAGGAGTGGAACCTGTGTCCTCTTGGATACTAGTCAGGTTCATTTCTGCTGCACCACAATGAACTCCTGAATATCAAATTCTAAAATGAACAAATGAAATAAATAGGAAATCCATAAAGCAAAAATACATGCATGTGTAAAAAATTATTACAATTAGAACTACAAAAGACTATTTTTTAGCACATCAAGTTGACAAACATTTTCAAACAATAATACTCAGTGTTGGCATGGATACAGGGTATATAAGGATACAGGGAAAAACTCTTCATGCACTGATGATAGGCACATAAACTTTACATGTCTCTGGAGAATATTCTGAAATACACAGTATATGGAATGAATTGTGTCCCACCTCCACAGTCCTCTAAAATTGATATGTTAAAGCCCTAACAACCAATGTGACTACATCAGGAAATAAAGTCTTCAGGCAGGTTAAGGTCTCATTAAGGTTAAATGAAAAATATAAGGGTGGGGCCCTAATCCAATAGGATTAGTGTCCTTACAAGAAGAGGAAGAAAGAGAGCGGAACTCATTCTCCCTGTGCCCAGAGAAAGGACCATGTGAGGACACAGCAAGATGGTGGCCGCTCACAAGCTAGGAAGAGAGACCTCACCAGAAATCCAACTTCTGCCCACCCTTGATCTTAATTTTTATTTTTTGTCTTTTTAGGGCCACACCCACAGCATATGGAGGTTCCCAGACTAGGGATCAAATCAGAGCTGCAGCCACTGGTCTACAGCACGGCCACAGCCACAGCAACTCAGGATCCGAGCCACATCTACAACCTATACCACAGCTCATGGCAACGCCAGATCCTTAACCCACTGAGTGAGGTCAGGGATTGAACCTGAGTGCTCATGGATCCTAGTTGGGTTCGTTAACCACTGAGCCACAATGGGAACTCCTCCAACCTTGATCTTAGACTTTAAGCCTCCAGAACTGTGAGAAAATAAATTTTTATTGCTGAAGCTACTCAATCTGTAGTAATTTGTGTGTGACTTTGGGCAAGTTCCTAATCACTTAGTGCCTCAGTTTCTCCATCTATCAAGAGGAAATGATACTATCTACTTCATTATCTGCTATGAAGAGTCAGATAATGAGGCCATAATTAAGGGCTACTATAAATGGTAGCAGCACAGTAGGTACTTGGATTCAAAGAGTCAAAGGATTTCAGATGTGGGTTCAGCGTCCTCAACAGTGTCACTTGGGATGAGTCATTTCACCACTCCTAGCTTTAGGTTCTTCATCTTTAAAATGAGAACTCTAACTAGCTGATCTCTAAGGACGCTTGTGGCTCAAACCTCATAGGAAGAAAATGTGCATCCTATCAATAATGGGAGATGTTGTGGCTTTAAGCAGTACCAAAAAGAACATAATAAACTGCCTCCTGATGCCTAGCTCCTCTGGAGGTAAGCAGTTATTCCCAGCCTTTCTGTTTAAGAAGAGATTTTCATGTTAAACAATGCTGTTTTCCACACGATAGTGGCAGTAGTTTTTGTAACTACTGGTTACAAACCTATAGCAGAACACTACTAAGATTTTGGCATTGCTCTTGATTTTTATTTTAATTAAACCTCTTTTACTTGAAAAAATAGTAACATTTCCACGGGAGACAGTTCATTAATCTCATGCGCAGGCCATGCTTTGTGTCCTTAACTTCTTGCAAACCCCTCTAGACAACTCTAGGGCCCACTCTTGAGAAAGCACTTCAGAAGGCAATTTGGGAGCCAGTAACAAAGAAGACATCTTCCCAAGGCTTCCCCAAGGAAGTAAAGAAGAAAGATTTCTTTTTCCACACCTGTCTCCTGTTTGAGCCAAAAGGTGTGCTTCTAGCCTCTGGGAAGACTGCCCCTGGTCAGAGTGTCAAGCAGTGTTTAGACACCTGTGTAACTCCTGGGCTTTCATTGAGACTGTCTGTTAGGTGAGTAATCCGCCCTGGAATCAAAAGGCACTCTCCTGCCAGAAGCATGCAAAGGTGGCAGACTGGATGCTTTCCTCTTTGAATAACATTTATGATCAAAGACAGACATTATCCTTGACTCATGAAGAGCTCATCCCAGAGTTCCTGTTGTGGCACAGTGGGAACAAATCTGACTAGGATCCATGAGGATTCGGGTTTGATCCCTGGCCTCACTCAGGGGGTTGGGGATCCCGCGTTGTCTTGAGCTGGGGTATAGGTCACAGACGTGGCTCAGATCCTGTGTTGCTGTGGCTGTGGTTGTGGCTGGCGACTACAGCTGCCATTTGACCCCTGGGAACTTCCATGTGCCACAGGCTCTGCCCTAAAAAGAAAAAAAAAAAAAAAAAGAGAGGAGAGAGAGAAAGGCTGATCCCTTAAACTGCTATCATTGTTCATTGTGACTGCTGAGTGTGGAAGGCAACAAATTACGTTATAGAAAACCCTGGAACTTGTGCTTAAAAGAGGTAGCTTTCATTCACTCTCCCTTAGTCTCAGTTTCCTCATCTAAGAAATGAGAATGAAAATAATGCCAAATTCAATGAGTTTTTGTTAATAAGATAATTAAAAGCTCTTGATAAACTCCAAAGCACTATGGACATAAATAAATATTAGTTATTATTACTAGTAGTATCATGGAATTTTTCAAGCTAAAAAATACTTCTTTCTCTCTCTCTGGAAATCTGGCAACCCAGATAGAAAACATTTTAACCACACACAAAAATGACCAATTTAATCCCCCAGTAAAACCCATGTGATTGTCAGCCTGTCATAGGTGACTTCTGTGCATGAGAATGATCCAGAAGGTTGATTATAAAACCTCAAATGTCTGCTTGCCTCAAGCCATTTTAGATGAGCTATTCAAACACACCCAAGTAATCAGTTTGTTCTGATAGACAGGAGTAACAAGGAAAAAGGTTTGATTTCCCCTGCTGGAAAGGAGGCACATCCAGTGTTGCCTACCTTTCCAGAGATCACATATCTAGCTCTTTGTTCTTAACGACATGGCTTGAGGCTTAAAATTTGTGATTAAATTTATATGCTAGGAAAGACCATGTTAGTTACTTTACTAAAAACTCACAGGCAGAAATGAAACCAATTAAGTCAGCTGGTGTGTAGCTTCTTCTAAAATTTAAGGGCCTATTTATTTTTGGGAAGGAATAATTATTTTATATTGTACAAGTGGTATTAACTTCTTAAAAGTAGAATCTTATTAAATGTATAATCAAATATTTGCTTCCATCTTGCCTGCTCTGTCTTGATAAGAAGATACTTCCAATTCAAAATATTAATTAATATCCGATTAAAATCCCAAAGCATCTTGTTGGACGCTGATGGAGCTCAGGATTCATACCTAGATTGACATGTTATGTCAACTAGAGGAAATCTTGTCATTTCTCTGAGCTTTCTTTCTTTATCTATAAAATACAGACAAAAATTCTTCCTAGTAGAATGAAATAAAAGAATGAAGAAAAAATAAAACAAGAAAATGAAGGTGAAAAGTTGTAATCATTATATAAATGTTGTTATTATCGTAAAGGGATTAAAGTAAGAATTGTTTGCCCAGTTATTCTGCAGCCCAAGTGCAATGACTGATACCAATATTATTGTCACTTCCTTCATCATCTCAGTGCACTATGAACACTCCTAGAAAAAAGATGTAGGTATTCTAAAAAAAAAAAAAAAAAAAGAAATGATATGATGCTTAGGACTTGCTTCACAAAAAAAGCAAGTTATAAAACAATGCAAGCTATATGCTTCCTTGTAGACAGATATAAATATGGAAATATATATGGATATAGATACAGACAAATGGAGAGCAACAGAGACACAGATGTGAAGATGGATATCGATATAAGGAATAATAATACAAAAGTGAGGGCAGAAATTAAGATGGTAGAATAGAAGGATGTGGCGCTCACCTCCTCCCACAAATTACATCAAAAATACATCTTCATGTGGAACAATTCTCACAGAATACCTACAGAATGCTAACAGAAGATCTTATACAACCAAAACTGCAAGAGAGATCATCACATAACTGGGTAGGTCTAAACAAACAAACAAACAAAAAGGAATCAGAACAGGACCTGTGCCCCTGAGAGGGAGCTGTGAAAGAGGAAATGCTCCTTCACCCTGGGAAACCCCTTCAGTCAGAGCAGAAAGGGAGTTTTAGAGGCTCAGAGGAGAGTACAGTAGCTGGACTGAGAAAGGCAGAACAGAATGGACCAGCATAGAGAGTTCTGGCTGGCACTCCCTGTACTCTAACCCAAGACACATCTCTGCTGGTATGTGTGGGGACTGGGTGCTGAAACTCAGGCTTTAATGGGCAGACCCCAGAAGAGGACTGGGGATGACTGTACAGAGACAGCCTGAAGAGGCTGCAGTGTGATCCAAGCTGCAACCAGGGATGTGCACAGGACTGAGCCAAGGACCAAAGCCTGCCATAGGAGCCACATAGTTAATATGTATACAAAGGGAGGGATGGGCCCTGCATCCTCATTCTTGGCATGCTCACAGCAGGTATAGCTCCACATCTTTGAGCTCTGGGAGCATGTAAGCATCAGTGGCTTACCCACATGTGGAGGTGGGGCTGAAATCTGAGCCCATCCTCAGAGGCTAAGCAACTATGGAAGCAAGGCTAAAATCTGAGCCATCTCCTAGAGGCTGTGCTACCTCAGATTTACATATCCCCAATAGATTATAAGCTCAGAGCCTGAAGAACATCTGAGCAGATTACTGGTGCTCCCTTGGCTGGGATGGGTTAGCATTAGCAGCTGCAGGCTTTGCAACTGTGTGCATATGGCGGCAGGGCCAGAGTATGCGCTGACTCCAAAGCTCCCACAGTGGGTCCAGATGTGTAACTATAGTAGTCCCAGTGCCTGACTTCAGTAGATCTGTGCCAACAAATCTGTGCTGGTGGCTTTGTGAGCACAGTGCCTGAGGGACATCCAGACTTAATGACAGCATATCCAGAGTTGAGGCAGGGCCAGGAACAGTGCCAACAACAACACTGCACTTTGTGAGCCCACACAATGGGTGGCAGTGGGCACCCAAAGAGTGATGCTCCCAGTGGACAGCTCCTGTGGAGGAATACACAGTGGCTCCTTTCCTAGCAGAAGTGTTCCAGTCCCACCTACATCCCACTGCAGCTCAGAAATGGATCTTGAGGTTTCTACTCCAACAACTGTGGTGCAGACCCTACCCCAGATGGGGCTGTGACAACCACAAAGCAAAGAGGAGGCCCTGCTTAACACCCAATGCGGGCCTTTGTCACCACAACACTAATCACCCGCCTATGAAGAGGGTAACAGCCAGTACACACTGAGGAAATATGTGGCAGGCATCCATACTAAAAATAGCCCTTGCACCAAAAATATTATACTCACACAGGCCACATAGGGATATTCCTACATAAGAACAGCCTTTCAAGACCACAGTAGATAACAGTTTCTCCTATACTCATAGAGTCAGAGAAATATAAGTAAAATGAAGAAGCAGCAAAGGAATCACTCTCAACTGAAAGATCAATAGAATTCTCCTGAAAGAATGAACAATGAAACAGACCTCTCCAGTCTACCAGATCTCAAGTTCAAAAGGAGGTAATAAAATATTGAAGAAATTAAGAAAGGCTATTGATAGAAATGCAGACTACTGTAAAAAAAGGAACTAAAAACTAGAAAGAAGAGCCAATTAAAATGAGGAAACTCATTTGCCAAGATGAAAGCTGAGCTGAAGGCAATAAATAGCAAACTGAATATTGCAGAAGAATGAATATGTGATCTGGAAGATAGAATAATGGAAATCATCCAATCAGAAGAGCAGACAGAAAGACAAATGAAAAAGATAAATGAAAACAATATATGAGACCTATGGGGATAATATAAAGTGTAATATAATAGGGATCCCAGAAGGAGAAGATAGAAAAAAGGGAAGGGAAAACGTATTTGAAGAAATTATGGTTGAAAACTTCCTGAACCTAAAGAAGGAAACAGATATCCAAGTATAGGAATCATAAAGGGTCCCAAACAAGATGAACCCAAACAGACCCACACTAACACATATTATAATTAAAATGACAAAAGTTAAAGAGAATTATAAAGGCAGCAAAAGAAAAACACTTAGTTACAATGGAAGCCCCATAATGCTTTCAGAGGATTTTACTACAGAAACATTGTAGGCCAGAAGGGAGTGGCAAAATATATTCAAAATATATTCGATGTCCTGAAAGGGAAAAATTTGCAATCTATAATACTCTACACTACAAGAGTATCATTTAGAATAAAAAGAGAGAGAAGGAGAATTTCTCAGCCAAGCAAAAATTAAAAGAATAAAGCAATACATCCACTGACATCAACAGACAGATCTTCCAGACAGAAAATCAAAAAGGCAACAGAGATCCTAAATGACACAATAGAACAGTAAGACTTAATTGATATTTTCAGGAAATTATATCCCCCAAACCCAGAATACACATTCTCTTCAAGTGCAAATGGAATGTTCTCCAGAATAGACCACATGCTAAGCCACAAAACAAGCCTCAACAAATTTAAGAGAATAGAAATTATTTCAAGCACCTTTTCTGACCACAACTGCATAAAACTATAAATTAACCACAGAAGGAGAAATGAGAAAAAAATGATTACATGGAGACTAAACAATATGCTACTAAAAAACCAATGGGTCAATAATGAAATCAAAGAGGAAATTTAAAAATATCTTGAGACAAATGATAATGAAAACACAACCATACAAAATCTATGGGATGTAGCAAAAGCAGTCCTTACAGGGAAGTTCACAGTGATACAGTCCCTCCTCAAAAAAAAATGAGAAAAATACCAAATTAATAACCTAGCCAACCACCTAAAAGAATTAGAAAAAGAACAACAATACCTGAAGTTAGCAGAAGGAAGGAAATAATAAAGATCAAAGAGTCCTATTGTACAGCACAGGGAACTATGTCCAATCTCTTGGGATAGAACATGATGGAGGATGACATGAGAAAAAGAATGTATGTGTGTATATATATATATACATACATATATATATGTATGTATATATATATATGACTGGCACTCTGCTGTACAACAGAAACCGGCACAACACTGTAAATCAGCTATACTTAAATTTAAAAAAACAAAGATCAAAGAATAAATAAATAAAATGGAGATCAAAAATAGGAAAAAAATCAATAAAACCAAGAGTTGCTTCTTCAAAAGAGTAAACAAAATCAACAAACCTCTGGCCAGGCTAAGCAAGAAGAAAAAGGACCCAAATAAAGAAAATAAGAAATGAGAGGAGAAATAACAACTGATACCATGAAAATACAAAAAAAAAAAAAAACAAAAAAACAAAAAAACAAAAAAACAAAAAAACATTAGAGAATACTATGAACAGTTATATGCCAATTTTTATGGAAAATTTTTTCATAAACTAATTCAGCAAGGTGGCAGGATACAAGATTAACATACAGAAATTGGTGGCATTTATTTTCTTACCCTAACAATGAAATATCAGAAAGGAAAAGTAAAAACAATTCCTTTTTAGATTGCATTTTTAGAAAACTTGGAAATAAACCTGACCAAGGAGGTGAAAGACTGATATACTGAGAACTATAAAACATTGATAAAGGAACTTGAAGATGACTCATAGAAATGGAAAGATATCCTATTCTCTTGAATTGGAAGAATTAATATTGTAAAAATGGCCATATTACCCAAAACAATATACAGATTTAATACAATCCCTATTAAATTACAAATAATATTTTTCACAGAACTAGAACAAATAATCCTAAAATACATACTGAATCATTAAAGACCCAGAATTCCCAAAGGAACCCTGAGGAAAAAGAACAAAGCTAGAGGCATAACCCTCCCAGACTTCAGACAATAAAACAAAACTACAGTAATCGAAATAGCACATTATTGGCACAAATGGATCAATGGAATAGAATAGAAAGCCCAGAAATAAACCCACACACCTATGGACAATTAATCTCTTACAAAAGAGACAAGAATATGCAATGGGGAAAAGACAGTCTCTTCAGCAAGTGGTGCTAAGAAAGTTGGACAGCCACACATAAATCAATGAAGATAGACCACACCTTTATACCACACACAAAAGTAAAATCGAAATAGCTTAAAGACTTAAACATATGACACATTAAAACTCCTGGAAGAGACTATAGACAAAACATTCTCTGACTTAAACTGTACAAATATTTTCTTAGGTTAGTCTCCCAAGGCAATAGAAATAAAACCAACACAAGAGGGATAATCAAAGGTCCCACAGCAAAGGAAACCATTTTTTAAAAAAACCTATACAATGGGAGAAAATATTTGCAAACAATGCAACAGACAAGGGTTTAACCTCCAAAATATACAAACAACTCATACAACTCAACAACAATGAAACAAACAACCCAATCTCAAAATGGGCAGAAGACCTAAATAAACATTTTTGCAAAGAAGATACACAGATGGTCAGCAGGCACATGGAAAGATGCTCAACCTCATTAATTATTAAAAGAAATGGAAATCAAAACCACAAGGAGGTATCAGCTCACACTAGTCAGAATGGCCATTATCAAAAAGTCTACAAATAATAAATACTGTAGAAGATGTGGAGAAAAAGGAATCCTCCTACACTGTTTGTAGGAATATAAATTGGCATAACCACTATGGAGACCAGTATGGAGGTTCCTTAAAAAACTAAAAATAGAGTTACTGTATGATCCAGTGATTCTACGCCTGGACATATATCAGGAGGAAACTTTAATTTGAAAAGATATATGCACTCCAATATTCATAGCAGCATTATTTACAATGGCCAAGACATGGAAGCAACCTAAATGTTCATCAACAGATGAATGGAAAAGATGTGATAGATAGACAGAGAAATAGATAGATAGACAGAGAAATAGATAGATAGATAGATAGATAGATAGATAGATAGATAGATAGATAGATAGATAGATAGATAGATAGATGATAGAGAGACAGACAGACATATACTCACAATGGAATACTACTCAGCTATAAAAAGAATGAAATTATGTCATTTCCAGCAAAGTGGACGGACCTAGAGATCGTCACACAAAGTGATGCCAGACAGAGAAAAAGACAAATACCATATGATATCACATATATGGACTCTAAAATGTGACACAAATGAACTTATTTACAAAACAGAAACAGACTCATAGACATAGAAAGCAAATTTATGGTTACCAAAGAGGGAAGGAGAAGGGATAAATTAGGAATTTGAGATTAGCAGATACAAATTATGATACATAAATTAGATAAACAACAAAGTCCTACTGTATAGTATAGGAAATTATATGCAATTTCCTACAATAAACCATAATGGAAAATAATATGAAATATAATGGGAAATAATATATAACTGAATCACTTTGCCATACATCAGAAATTAATACAACATTGTGAATAAGCTATACTTCAATGAAAAAAATTTTTTAAATACCAAAGTGATTATTATACCTGGATATAATAAGAGGAGTTTTTTTCCCTTGTGACATCTGTATTTTCCAACACTCTCATAATGAATATGTTTACTCTATAGTTATTAATGTGATTTTTTTTTCATTTTTTGCTTTTTCGAAAAGAAATTAGAAAAAAAGTTTAAGTTGCCATATTCATGATAAGAACATGAAGTACCAACTCTAACAAGGCCTCTTAGTAATTTCTTCCTTTGCACAGGGTGTCCTCCAACCTGGATCATCTCTCAGTTCCACCATCAACGCTTTGAATGACTGGTTCTTTTTCACCTTTTCATGAGTGGCTAAATGCATCTCCTCAGAAATCTCCTAGCTAGCCTATCAAGTGAAGCTCAGTGGCTTTCTTCATAGTATGCCTGACATAATTTTATAATTATATGTTCTTTTATTTCTTACCTGGTTATTGGCTGTCACTTGCCCATGAGACTCAAAGTGCCAGGAGGCAGACTATGGCTTTTTTGTTCATCACTGTATACCCAGTGCTAGCAAAGAGCCTAGCACATGAGTATAATATAAATATATATTGAATGTACCAGAATCGAGGCAGGAAGTCAGATATCTTCTCCCAGATAGATCCAGGTGAATCAGACTGTTAGAGCGAGGTCAGGGGCTGATCAACAGACATCAGAGAGCTGGCATATCAATAAATATATGCTTGGTGTATTAGATACGAAAACTGAAGTAGTCATGAATGATTTCCATTTAAATTCAAAGAACTCTTCAAGGTAATGCTTTCTTGAAAATTCTGGACCTAAATCAAGCCTTTAAAGTCAAACCCTGTCTTGCAGATGAGGAAACTGAAACCAGAGAAATCACACAGCCAGGTGCCTTGGTCCCCACCTGCCAGGCCAGCACCCTCTCATCTGCCCCTCTCTGACCCCTGTGTGACAGCAATATAACTCTGGCGCTCACAGACTGATAGCCCTACAGGTTCCTGTGGCTTCTGCTAGCATGAATCTGTAAGTAAATGAAGTCTCCCTTTTTCATTGCTCTCTTTATAGGTTGTTTATTACATAAAATACAGGTTCGTATTTAGTTTGGCACTAGCATTCCTTCTATTGTAGAGCTATCTCAAATCCCAAACCAGTATGAGACTCACTTTCTTCCTTTGACTTCTCACATGAACTTGCCTAGTGTCCCTCAGAGCCAGGTCTGACGTTCAATCTTTGTATTTACATGCATGTTTTAAAAATATGTAGTAATAATTACATTTATTGAGTGCTTACTGTATGCCAGACACAATTTTAAACACTTCATATGTTGTGAACAATACAAGTCCACAACTAGCCTATAAGAAAGGTGATATTGTGCCTATTATAAATGTGTAAACTGAAACAGAGAGAGCTTTAAATAAACTACCTAATTTAGCAAGGACTGGAGAATGAACACAGACGATCTAGCTCCAGAAAACACATTAATAACTACAAATGGCTTTTTTTTTTTTTTTTGGTAGGGAAGGATTCGTTTTATTTCAATAAGATAGATGTTTGTTTCTGTGTCGTGCTTTATAGCACCGAGGCACAGGATCCAGGGAAGACTCTGCTTTCCTCAACAGGTGGCTTTTATCTCTGTGTTCAAGGTTGTCACTGTGCTTTCAATCCATAGTCAGAGGAAAGAGGAAGAGGGAAAGAAGCTTCCCTCTCTCCCAGCAACTTTTCACTTTGAACAATTTAAAACCTACAGGAAAAAAATAGATATTTATTTATTTATTTATTTAGTCTTTTGTCTTTTTTTAGGGCTGCACCTGGGGCATATGGAAGTTCCCAGGCTAGGGGTCTAATCAGAGCTGTAGCTGCCAGCCTACACCACAGCCACACCAATGCGGTATCCCAGCAGTGTCTGCGACCTATACCACAGCTCACGGCAATGCTGGATCCTTAACCCAATAAGTGAGGCCGGAGATTGAACCCACATCCTCATGGATGCTAGTCAGGTTTGTTAACTACTGAGCCATGACGAGAACTCCAAAATAGATTTTTAAAAAGTAGAAACCAAGAATATTTCACCTAGATTCATCTACTGTGGACATTTTGCCACATTTGCCTTATCTCTCTTTATATAACTAGGAAAATGATGAAAGTTACACAAAAGAATATTTCCTACAATATAGAGGGAATACCAATAGGCTGGCTGGAAATATTACAAATAATAACAATTGACTCAATGATATGAAATAAATGGTTTTCCAAAGTTTGTCCCACAAACAAAAAAAATGAAGAAAGGAGGTTCTTTAAAAAGATAAAAACATCAAAGCCACAACAACACAAACACTACCAGCCATATATTCTCTCCATACAACAGAGAACAAAAAGATGAGTACCTAATTAGGTGGAAACAGAATGAACTTCAGAACCTGCAAACAAATCCCAGCTGAGGTTTGTGCTGAACTTTGTGATGATGGGTCAAGTTTTAGCCTTCCTGAACTCACTTTTCTCAAACGTAAAATATGTGAGGACTTACTACAAATCTATATTTCCAATGATTCCAGGGTAGAACCTAGAAGTCTGCCTCCTAAACAAGTCCAATGTAGGTGGTTCACAGAAGGTATTCTGAGAAACACTGCGTAGGAAGAGAGCTAATTAGAGAATTTGTGGGATGGAGGAAGAGGTCCCAAACCCGTTACACTGCCTCTTCAGCTCCCCCTTTCCCCAGGTCTGCTGCCTGTATCCTTATCCTCTCACACAATAGAAGATGCCCCAAATTTTGCCTCTCTGACTGAGTTTGGCCTTCTCCAAGTGAAGCCCTCCTCTACTCTCTTCTCCACCCTGTACCGACCCCCAGTCCCCTCAAGCTTTCCCACCCCCAGAGATAAAGCTTTTGCTTCAGACAGAACAGTCTTCCTGGACGTCATTGTGACTTAATCCCTTCCAACCCGGCCTCACTCTCTGCCTCCTGTGCAGAACCCAACCAGGTCAAAGAAATCCTCTACTCCATCCCACCTGAGTTCTCCCTTACTTAATAATTAGCATTTAATTCTACCTTGCATTATTCTCTACCTAAGCCCCTTGTTTTATTCTGGGCATCTTTAAATGTGCTCTAAGCTTCTTGAGAACAGAAGCAGTGATTCTGTTGCCAAAAACCCAGCCTCTCTGCACTGATACCAAACTGAATCTTGGAGACAGTTTTGGGTAAAGGAGAAAATAATAGCTTTGTTGGTTTGCCAGGCAAAGGGGGACACAGTGGGATCGTGTAAGTTCAAAAGCTGTGTCCCATCTGGGAGGATTTGGTGAGTTTTATAGTAATGGTTCAAGGGTGGGATTGCTGATAAGGATCAGGGTGTGTGCAGGCCACCCCCCCACCCCACCCCCACCCCCGCATTCCTTTAATCTGGCCTAGGGGTCTCTGCTGAGCTCCTGTGGTTCAAGGTTATCAAACTGTGACCTTCTCTCTGGAATAAAGAATGCTTCATCAAGTAGTTAACATCTTCCATTTAGTTGGGGGATTTAGTTTTGCAGAAGAGCTCAAAGATATTATAATGTGTATCCGTGTCCAGGAGCCCCACAGGGTCCTGTGGGTCTCACTCTTTTGTCATTTTCTTTGTGACACTCAGCCCAGTGCTAAACATATAAGGTGCACAACTCAGCCTACCCAACTGACTGAGTACTTAGCTGACTGTCAAGGAAACTGACACAAGATTAAGGAAAAGTGACTTTGTAAGGGTGAACATAAACATGGAGCTTGTTGTAGGCTGATGAGCCCATTAGGGCCCTTGAGGAGAGCTGAACCAATCTTGAAGGGTGAGTTAAGTAATGAGCTATAAGTGACAAAATAAAAATAGAGTTTAAGTTAAAATCTCAAATAAATGAAAAGCAATGGGCAAAGAGCTGCTGTCACATGCTCTGATGTCTTTTTGATGAGCTTCAATTAAAAACAGCCCTAATACTTAAAAAAAAAAAAAAAAAAACCTGGTGAATTCCCTTTATTGTCCCTCTACTATGTTACTAAGGAGTTAATGGTATCATTTCATGGCTCTAGTACAAATGCCTTTAGGATTTATTGCTGAGTTCACATCTCTGCCCTTTCACAGATTTCTTCCAAGGGGGGCTTTAATACGGGACTCCCATTATATGTCCCTTGTGGTAGGTCGGCTAGAGCAAGCTGCATCAGCAATGGCAATAAAGCTCACCAAGGCAACAACTGTTACTCACCAGTGTAGTATGATTCAGAGCAGAATGTTTCCAGATGAGTTCTGATGTAACCCCTTACTTCCATCTCTCAACAACATTGAAATTGAAAAATCAATTACAGCACCCAGGTTTTATATGTTGCTGAGTTTTGCTGGGGGTGGGGCAGGGATGGTTAAACACACACACAAATATATATCTTTAGACAAAAGCACATTTCGTAAATAATTTAAAAACAATGGGAAAGCATCCAGGAATGTGGTAGGTGTGTTTAATCTAGACAACCTAGACAATAGTAAAATAAGCACTATTAGAAAAATCTTATTTATTTAAGAGCTTAGGAAAGCTTAAATCACAAACTCTTAGTTTGTTATGTCAACACGTTGTCAATAAAAATCTTTTTCTGGGGTCAGTAGAGTCACTAGTGCATTCGTTAGTCCTGCTTCCTTAACCGGAGGCAGTCATCAAATCTCATCAGCTCGTTCTGTCTCCGGGAGAAGGGAGATCATCTATCAGTTACCCTTACTCCGTGACAAACCATATGAAAGCGAACTTTAAATCCGCTGGTGCTCTAAGCCAAGGAAGGAGAGGATAAATGTCCTCGGATATCAGCTGTAACAGAAAAAGAGTCTGCAGAAGGTAACAGGAGGATTCTATGTGGGTTGGGCTGTGTGGTTGTTTTATTTTAAATTAGCCAATGACTACAGACTTCATACAGCAGACCTGACTTGCCCTTTCTGGATGTTTCCTAATCTCACTCCCCATAAAGAACTGAAAAATGAACGTTGTGAAATTAGCACAAGTTTAGTAATACTGTAATTAGATAACTTTCTTCCATGAAAATCCAACTCCTGAATGACTAAATAGATGTGATGGGCTGTTCAATTCCGGCAATAAAAGCGAACAGATATAATATGTTTATAATTATGTAAATGACAGGACAAGAAGGAGCATGATACACACTGATCAAACTGCCTTTCTTCATTTCAATATCCTCAGGGGGCCTTCTTTTCATAAAAATCAGCATGCCATTTCAGCAACACTTTTTTTTCCACCTTATCCAACTTGTACTTATCTAAGTGACCACTGGTCTAAATAGTATCATGGACTACCCCACCTACCAGATGCTTGGCAAAAATCTCTCTTCATTTGATTTTCCAACTACAGAGAGTGTCGAGTCTCAAATTTGAGTGCATTTACAAATTACCCAGGGATCTGAGTAAAATTCAGATTCTGTCTCAGGAGTTCTGGGTGTGACCTAAGGGTCTATAGTTCTAATAAGCTCCTAGGTGATGCCGATGCTGCTGGTCTGAGATTCACACATTGGGCATAGATCGCCTTAATCATATTCTCTAAAATTCCCAACATAAAATATAAATACAATTACATAATTTCATGCGATTTGTTTCCTTAAAGAAATTTAGATATGAATTTTAAACACAGTTGTAGATTTCCTAAACGTTATCTCCATGGATAGACATCTTTTTAGAGCTTAAACAGGTCCTTTAAGGTCAATGAGTATTGACTTTAGGAAGTGATCCAAAACAGAACACAAACAGATTCATTTAAAGCAAAGCTTAAATCCAATATTTTTCCCCAGATGTACTAGGGATGACTGCTTGACTTTTTTTGCAGTAAAGGTACACAAACAAATGGAAATACACTCCCTTTATATTCAAAATCCTCTTCCTAAGAATAGGGTTCAAGTTTATTTGCTCATCTGCTGTGGGAAGTTTATTTAAATATGACATTCTTAAATAAGATTTCTGTTATTACTTAAATTAATTCCCTTTGAAATTGATTAGCCTAATACAGATTCACCCATGGAGCTAAATGTCAAAGGTCAGAATATCCTAGGTCAACTTGAATGATATTAGGGCCCTGCCCTTAATAGCTGCTTTCTTCTAAGGAGCTCATAACACTCATATTCATCTTCCCATTAACCTTTTTTGAGTATGGCAAGGAAATGGTTCTCTTATAGATCTGGATTTGCAAGGCTAATACCAAAAACTATCTAATTTTTCTGTAATCTGAGTAAGTAGATACTAAGTAGAACACAGTAACACCTTGAATGTGATTCTCTTGTTGAGTATAAGGACACTTTCCAAAAGCATGGTTTCACAGATACTAGCATCATTTCCTATGCACAAAAGGAAATTGCAATAAAATAGCTAAATTCATTCCACAGATATTTATTTACTGCTATATTATTAGGAGTAATACAATACTATTAATAATTATTATTATATGTTATATAACATAATAACTAATGATTATAACAAACCAGGGACTACTCTAAGAACTTACGTATAAGTTATTATTCTTTATAACAATTTTATACAGCAAATACAATTATTGGCTCCATTTCACATCTGAAATACTGAGAGACAATAATTTACCTAAGATTATAGAGCTTGTGCATGACGGCTATGGTTTGAACATTGTGTCCCCCCAAATTTACGTATTGAAATCCTAACCCCCGAAGGTGGTATCATGAAGTGGGGTCTTTGGGAGATGCCTAGGTCATATGGACGGATCTCATGAATAGGACTAGTGCCTTATAAAAGAGACCCCAGAAACCTCTCTACCCCTTTCACCATATGTGAATACACAAGAAGGCACCTGCTATAAACCTGAAAGAGGGCTCTCGCCAGAACTCAACCATGCTGGCACTTTGATCTTAGACTCCCCAGCCTCTTGAAGTGTGAGAAATAAATTTCTGTTGTGTATAAGCCACCCCACGCGTGCTATTTTGTTGCAGAGCCAAGATTAAAGCCCAAATAGGGTAGCTTCTGTGTTCAAGCTCTGTCACATACCAGATACCATCCCAGGTAATAATCACCACAAAAGGTGCTTATAGGGACAGGCAAGTGTATAGCATTCACAACACCTCCACCCAACTTCTAACCATTAGGAGTCATTATATCTTTCTTTCCAACTAAGCTCAAATTTAGGTTCAGAACCCTTCCTAACCCAGTATTCCAGAGCTATTATCAATAATTGGGGCTGACACATGAATCATTATTTGCCATTCTTGACTGAGTGCATAAAGCACAATCAGAGTTCCTGTTGTGGCACCGTGGAAAAGAATCCAACTAGGAACTATGAGGTTGCAGGTTTGATCCCTGGCTTTGCTCAGTGGGTTAAGGAGCCAGTGTTGCTGTGAGCTGTGGTGTAGGTTGCAGATGTGGCTCGGATCTGATGTTGCTGTGGCTGTGGTACAGGCTGGTAGCTACAGCTCCAGTTCGACCCCTAGCCTGGGAACCTCCATATGCCGTGGGTGCGGATTTAAAAAGCAAAAAAAAAGAAAGCACAATCATTTACTAGTCTTTAAATACTTTAAACAATTATTATCGAGTTGGTATGGGTTGCAAATGCTTAAGTAAAAAGAGGTACATTTCATATTAATAATGATCTCAACCTCTGTTTAATAAACTTTGATTCAGTAATGGATCCCATGCTTTGGTTCCTGCCTTCAAGGCATTTTCACATAAAATCCTTCACACATTTCCCATATAGGCTTTAATATTTTCATCCTAAAAATTTGGGAAGGATCCACAAACCCCCTGAAATAACATTTTTCTTTTACTATATAATGAGTTACTTTAATAACTATAGGAAAAATTAAAGTTAGATTTCTATCTCCTACAACATAAGTACATTCAGACTTAAAATTTTTGATATTAAAAAAAATAATACTGTGAAAAATATAAAATTACATTTTACTATTGTGGGGAGAGGAAAATTTTCTCAAGCGTGACAAAAGTCCGTAAGCAATCAAGATAGGTCTCATTGCATAAAATGGCAAAATTTCTGTATGCAAGTACACTATAAGCAAAGTTAGAAGACAAATGATATCACTTCTGGGTAGCTGAGGTAATGGTGGCCACCTAAATCTGAGTCTCTACACACATCCTCCAAAAAACTATACAGGTCAACAAGAAGAAAAAAAGACATACATAAATCCCACAACTCATCATAACCAGAAAAACCAATAATACTAAAAACTTTAAATTATCTGTAATTAAGGGAAAAACACATCAATTTACAGCAGCACTATATCTACATCTCCATCACAAGCCTTTGCCGAGCTCTAAGGGAAGGTTTCCAGAAAATCTCCATGGAAAAGAAAAGGAATTAAGCTAAATTAGTTTTCAGAAAGAAAAAGTTCATCTTTTTCAAAAAGGATTGAAGTGTAGTTAATTTACAATGTTGTGTCAATTTGAAAAAGTCCATCTTAAATGTCAAAATTTTGAAAACATTCTAGTCATAAGAATACTGGCCACAGGGAAGATACTGAAAAGTGACGTGAGATTCAAAGAGACAGTTCTGGAAAGGCTGGGGAAGAAAAGGATAAAAAGAAAAGTAGATGCAATCTTTGGATACTACGTAGAGAAGCCAAAAAGAAAGGGAAGAGATAGATTCAGGATTCTGCAAGACAAAAGAAAACCAAAAATTCAAAGGACACCCAAACATTATTTGGGCCAAATAATTCTGTACTGTGGGGATCTAATCTGTGCACTACAGAATGTATGACAATACTCTCGGCCTCTACCTACCAGATGTCATTAGCACATCACCCCCCCAGTTATAACAACCAAAAATTCTCCAGACATTGCAAAATGTCCCCTGAGGTGAAAATTCACATCCAGGTGAGAACCACTGACCTAGAGCAATGATTTGTTGATTGTTGATTGGTTTGTTTGTTATTTGAGGACTCCTCTTTAAACATTTGCCTTTTTGTAGTAAACAGTTAAGAAGAAAAATAAAGAAAATTAAAGAAGGAAAAGAAGCTCTACTCCCTCATTCATTTACTCATTCATCACATTTCTCTAGTGTGCCTACTAAATAATAGACATTGTGTAAAAGAAGAATAGGTAAGATATAGTCACAAATCAAATTTTAAGCTTTCCATATTATTTACTTAATTTAATATTATCATGGTTTAACTTCTGTATTTCTAAGAAATTGATGCCATGATTGTTTCTAATCTAGGATCTTAACACACAAGCAAAACATGCATATGTCACTGTACTGCAAATGTTTAGAAAACTCACTATGGATAACTATTTTTGGTGTGACATATAACAATAGGCATTTATTTAACCTGCATGTCTATGAGTTGGCCAGGAATAGCTGATCTAGGTGGGCTCAGCTTGAATGTCTCTACCCCATGTGTCCCTCATCCTCTTCCTTCTATCTCCAGACTAGGTACATTCTTCTCATGGCAACAGGAAAGGCACAGAGAAGTGGAATCTCATAAGACCTGGGCTCAGAACCAGCATACTACTACCTCTGATCCGTTCTCTTCAAACACAATATCACAGGGCAGAGAAAATAAATGCCACTATGGAGGTGAGGAGAACTACAAGTTCACATAGCAAAAATCATGGACACAGAGAGAGTTGAAGTATGGCCAACGCTATAACTGACCACAATGGAGAAAAAAAAAACTTAGTCTTGTTTTAATATCTCAAAGTTAAGATTTCTGAACACAGATTCTTAAATTAATGATGAATACAATAGCAGAATAATATTTTCAAGAATGCAAAAGAAGATTAAATAAACCATCAACCTCACAGGGGTTATTATGTAGTATATTTTTATTAGAAGAGCAGCAATACCAAATCCATCTATATTAAAGTAATTCATTTCTAAAGACCAACGTTTCAATAATAAATGCCAATAGGTGACTTCTAGTATCATATATGTTACACCTTTTAGCTATTTTTAGCAAGCAACTTTTCAGATGTCTTCATTTATATTCTCTATTTGTTCTTAAAAGGAATTTTCCTGAAACATAACACTTCTTAAAAACAAGTACTGATCCAACAGATTTAAATTTCTACATTCTGTATACTCCAGGAGAAAAAATAATTGGATTATGCTTTCTCATTCATGACTATTTAAATATTCATTTTCTGAGGTTACATTTTAGTGTGTTTTATGTTTTATTCAGGACACAATGTTCCAGCACATATCTCAAACCCAAATCAATGGCTTATACCGACATTAAATATGCCATTAACATGCTTGTTCCCAGAAAAGCTCAATGAAAAACTGTCAACAAACCTGAGGCTTGTTGCACTCAAAATAAATGATTAAAAGAGGCACCAGAAATAACTTAAAACTTTTAGGATGATGAAGAGAAGAAAAAGTAATACGAAAATATCTAGCTCTTTTCTTGGCAAACAGAAATTATTCCCATCATTATATGCCTAAAGCTGACAACAAAACCAAGTCCATGCCACATTCCACAGCATTCACGAGGCTGCTCCTTTCATCTCTGTGACTTAGATGCTTATGATTAATGTGACTAACACCTTAGAGCCCTGGTCTTTAATGTCCCATCACCATGAGCAACAGTGAGATCCTGCAGAGCATCACTCTTTAAAAAAAAGCAGCACTGAAAGATCAACAACTCAAATACAGAGACAAAAAAGGAGATAGCATTTTCAGGCTATAAAATTATTTAATCATTTTTTAAATTCATTCATTCACTAAACAGAGAATGCTTACTGGCCAAGCCTTTGAGATGCAATAGATGTCCCACCATTTGGGATTGATCTTGAAAATGAAGAAAGAGAGAAGGCTGGGTGTAGCCCAAGGAAGTACAGTGAGAGAAAGCTTCTTATACTGGGAAGTAAAGAATAAGAGTATCTGCTGAAATGGCCTGTGAACTTTATTCTGTAGAAAGTTTGGCAACACACTTGAGGCCAACAGTAAGTGAAATAAAGTTTCAGATTAGTGGAGGATATGCTGTTGGGAGGAGGTCATAAAAGCTAATCTTTCCAGAAGAATATAATGAGCAGACCAAATCCAAGGTATAGGCTGAACCACTCATATTTGTCTAAGTTCATTTTTGAGAGTAATAATAATTCATAATAATAATGATAACCTCAGAGTACCTCGGAAGATATTGATCATGATCATTTGGCTCTTTTAAGAAACGCAAGATAGGAGTTCCGGTCGTGGCGCAGTGGTTAACGAATCCAACTAGGAACCATGAGGTTTCGGGTTCGATCCCCGGCCTTGCTCAGTGGGTTAAGGATCCGGCGTTGCCGTGAGCTGTGGTGTAGGTTGCAGATGCAGCTCGGATCCCGAGTTGCTGTGGCTCTGGCATAGGCCAGTGGCTACAGCTCCTTTAGACCCCTAGCCTTGGAACCTCCAAATGCCATGGGAGCGGCCCAAGAAATGGCAAAAAGACCAAAAAAAAAAAGGAAGAAAGAAAAAAAGCGCAAGATAAAGGAAATTATTTTTGAAAGATTTTCTTGAAAAAATGGTTTTGTATTTTTAACAATTTTATTGAGGTATAATTTACATACAGTAAGAAACGTAAGTGTACACTTTGGGGAGTTGTGATACTACACAAACATCTGTGAAACCATCACCACAATTAAGATAATGAATATACTCATTACCTCTGAAAGATAACTCATGCCTCTTTGGAGTGACTCTCTCTTGCATCTCTCTGCACCCAAATCAATTCCTAGGTAACCTACAGATCTCCTTTCTATCACTGTAGATTAGTTTGTATTTTCTACAATTTTATATAATGGGTTATACACTATGTACTCTTTTATTATGTACTCTTTTTTTGTTTGGCTTCTTTTACTCAGCATAATTGTTTTCAAGTTCATCTATAGTGTGTGTGCATCAATAATAGTTCATTCTTTTAAAGTTGCTGGATAGAATTCCATTATATGAATATATCAGAGCTTCTTTGTTCACTTGTTGACAGATATTTGAGTATTTCCAGTTCAGGGCTATTAAAAATAACGGTCTTAAGAACATGTGCGTGTAAGTCTTTGTAGGGACATATGGTTTCACTTCTTTTGGATTAATACCTAGAACGATTATAGAATAGGTATAGGTTTAACTTTTTAAGAAAACTGCCAAGCTGGTTTCCATTTTACAGTTCTACTAGCAGTGTAGGGGAGTTCCCGTTGTTCCACATCACACCAAGACACGGTTAGAGTCAGCTGTTTTCAAGTATGTAATAGTATCCCAATGTACTTTTATTTATTTATTTATTTTTGTCTTTTTTTGGCTATTTCTTGGGCCGCTCCCGCGGCATATGGAGGTTCCCAGGCTAGGGGTCTAATCGGAACTGTAGCCGCCGGCCTACGCCAGAGCCACAGCAACGCAGGATCCGAGCCTCGTCTGCGACCTACACCACAGCTCACGGCAACGCCGGATCATTAACCCACTGAGCAAGGGCAGGGACCAAACCCGCAACCTCATGGTTCCTAGCCGGATTCGTTAACCACTGCGACACAACGGGAACTCCTCAATGTACTTTTATTTATGTTTAATTACATTTTTATATTTATTTTATAATGATTTTTATTTTTTCCATTACGGCTGGTTTAATTTAGATTTTCCTAATAACTAATGATGTTGGACATATTACCATGTGCTTATTTGCCATCCACACATATTTTTTGGCAAACATCTGTCCAAATATTTTGTCCGTTTTTAATTGGGTTGTTTGTTTTCTTATTATAACTTTGGAGAGTTCCTTATATGTTCTTGATACAAATCCTTTATTAGACGTATGATTTGCAAATATTTTCACCCAATCTGTGGTATCTTTTCATTCTCTTAACAGTGTTTTTAAAGGGCAGAAGTTCTTAATTTTGATAGAGTCTGATTTACTTTGTTCTTTTATAAATCATGTTTTTGATGTTGTGGCTAAGAAATATTCGCTTAGGAGTTCCCGTCGTGGCGCAGTGGTTAACGAATCCGACTAGGAACCATGAGGTTGCGGGTTCGGTCCCTGCCCTTGCTCAGTGGGTTAATGATCCGGCGTTGCCCTGAGCTGTGGTGTAGGTTGCAGACGCGGCTCAGATCCCGCGTTGCTGTGGCTCTGGCGTAGGCCGGTGGCTACAGCTCTGATTGAACCCCTAGCCTGGGAACCTCCATATGCCGCGGGAGCGGCCCAAGAAATAGCAAAAAGACAAAAAAAAAAAAAAAAAAAAAAAAAAAAAGAAATATTTGCTTAAATTAAGACCTGAAAGAATTTTCTCCTTTTTTTGTTTTGTTTTGTTTTGTTTTGTTTTGTTTTGTTTTAGGTTTTACGTTTATGTCTGTGGTCCATTTGAGCTCAATTAATGGAGGTAATTTTTTCATATGTTGTGAGTTTTTCTTTTCCTTTCACATCCTATTTTAACAGCATTTGTTGAAATGAATATTCTTTCTTCAATGGAATTGCCTTTACTACCTTGTCAAAAATCAGTTGACTCTATGTATAGGTCTAGTTCTGGACTCCCATTCCACTGATCTATTTTGTCCATTTTTATGACAGTAGCACATTGACTTGATTACTATAGCTGTATAATAAGTCTTAAAATCGGTAGCATTAGCCTCCAATGCTGGGTTTTTGGGTTTTTTTGGTTTTTTTTTTTTGGAAAGCTGTTTAACTATTCCAGTTACTTTCCATTTTCTTATGAATTTTAGAACCAGCTCATCAATTTCTATCTAAAACTTATTGGAATTTAGATTAGGATTGCATTGAATCTACCAATCAATTTGGGGAAGAATTAGTCTTTAAAATATCGTTTCTTCCAACCTACAGGATTGGGGAAGATATTTGCAAATGAAGTGACTGACAAGGGATTAATCTCCAAAATTTATAAACACCTGCTACAGCTCAATATCAAAAAAAACAAACAACCCCATCAAAAAATGGGCAGAAGATCTAAACAGACAGTTCTCCAAAGAAGACATATAGATGGCAAAAAAACACATGCAGAGATGTTCAACATCACTCATTATTAGAGAGATGCAAATCAAAACCACTCTGAGGTATCACCTCACACCAGCCAGAATGGCCATCATCAAAAAGTCTGCAACCAGTAAGTGCTGGAGTGGGTGTGGAGAAAAAGGAACCCTACCACACTGTTGGTGGAAATGTAAATTGGCGCAACCACTGTGGAAAACAGTATGGAGATTCACAGAAAACTAAAAATAGAATTACCATTTGATCCAAACAATCCCACTCCTGGGCATCCATCCACAGAAAACCATGACTCGAAAAGACTCATGTACTCCAATGTTCATTGCAGCGCTATATACAACATCCAAGACACAGAAACAACCTAAATGTCAATCAACAGAGGAGTGGATGAAGAAGAGGTGGTACATATACACAATGGAATATTACTCAGCCATTAAAAGGAAAGAAAGAAAGGCATTTACAGCATCGAAGGACCTAGAAATCATCATGCTAAGTGAAGTCAGTCAGACAATGAGACACCCGACATCAAATGCTATCATTTATATGTGGAATATAAGAAAAGGACACAATGAACTTCTTTGCAGAACAGATACTGACTCACAGACTTTGAAAAACTTATGGTTTCCAAGTGAGATAGGTTGGGGGGTAGGAGGACGCACTGAGGGTTTGGGATGGAAATGCTATAAAATTTGGTTGTGATGATTTTTGTACAACTATAAATGTGATAAAACTCACTGAGTCATTTAAAAAAATAAAATAGAATAGAATAAAATATTGTGTCTTCCAAACCATGGAGACAGGACATCTATTTGTTTAAATATTCTTCACTCTCTCTCATCAATAGTTTGCAGTTATTAATATATAGACATTGCCTATCTGGAATATCTTTTCTCAGATTATCCCTAAATAGTCCATACTTTTAAAATTTGTTGCTACATAAAATACAATTCTATCTGTATGTTGATCTTGTATCCCGAAACCTTGCAAACTCACATATTATTAGTTCTGATAGTTTTTTTGTAGGGCTCATAAGACTTTCCATAAGACACAGAGGATCTGTGAATATTTTCTAATCAAAATACTTTTCTTTTTCTTGCCTTCGTCCACTGAATAGAATATCCAGTTGATTATAAGTATGATAACAAATACCCTGTTTTGTTCCTGATCTTAGGAAGAAAGTATTTGCCTTTAATTATATTAATTAACCATTTAATGTTAATTATATGTTGCACATAAATGCCCTTAATTAAGTTGGGGACATTCCCTTTCTACTCCTAGTTTGCTAAGTTTTTTGTTTTTGTTTTTGTTTTTGTTTTTGCTTTTTTAGAGCTACACCTGCAGCATGTGGAAGTTCCTAGGTTAGCGTTCGAATAGGAGCTCAGCTGTTGGCCTACTCCACACAGCATCTGAGCAGTGTCTGCAACCTACACCACAGCTCACAGCAATGCCGAACCTTAACCCACTGAGCAAGGCCAGGGATCAAACCCACAACCTCATGGTTACTAGTTAGATTCGTTTCCGTTTCGCCACAACAAGAACTCCCAAGTTGTTGAGTATTTTAATCTCAGCAAAGTACGGAATTTTTTAAAGTATAAGGGTATTTAAAAATAAACTTACATTACATGATAATCTACTTTATCCTTGCGCTGGCAGATAAACCAGGTTTTAATATAAGTTGTCATTCATCACGAAGCTGCCCGGCTATAAACACCAGGAAATAATGGACTCTGAACTGAGAGTTTTTTGGATCTAGATGCACATTTTCAAGGAGCAATGAGAAGAGATCAATAAACAATTAACTACTTTGAGGAGTCAACATTTTAGATGTTACCAGGCTGTTGAACTTATGTCTTCACTAGAGTAGTGCCTAACAAAGACTAAGAAAGCCTCTGCATGTGGGCACTCACCCCTTCAGGGGAGCCTTTCTCAGTTTAATTCACCCGTTTAGCAAATATTTACTGAAATCCTATCTGCCAGTGATCATTTGAAGCTATAGAAATATAGAAGGGAACAAAGCAGAGGTCTCAATCTTCACGGAATTGAGTGGGTAAAACAGACAATAAGCCAACATAAAATAATTCTATTGAGGAAAACTAAATCAGAATAAGGGGATAGAGAACATCAAGGGGTAATATTTTAGCTGGCGTTGTCAGAGAAGACCTCTCTGAGGAGGTCACGTTGGCTCTGAATGAAGCGAGGGAGGAAACCATATAAAACTCGAAAGAACATTCTAGGGAAAAGGAACAAGTACAAATATCCTGAGGCATAAATGAGGAGTTAATTTAAGGATGCTGGTAGGAAACTAGCCTAAAATCAGCAAAAACTAGAAGCCACTTAGTTTTGTTCACCTACATTCATTCATTTATTCGTATCATAAACAACATATCAAGCAGTCACTATATGTGTGAGTGCAAAGAAGAGTGGTCTAAAAAATATCACAAGCACAATTTAATGCAAGAGGATCCAATACATAAATAAAAAGCAATGGTCCTAATAATGAGGATAATGGGTCTTCAGGGTAAAGGGTCTAAGGGTATGTTAATTCTAAGAGATCTGACCCACTTGGCCATGTGTGACTTGCTCACTAGGCTCTGTTTGCATGAAAGGTAAAGGAATGCACTGCTAAGGGATGGAAGATTAGAGGGACAATATGGTTTGTGTAAAGATGAGAAGTATCTGTTGAAAAAAAAAAAAAAAAGAGTAATTCTGGCCAGAGCAACGGGCATGCTAGTTAGAGCCCTTTGGCTCTTCCTCTCTGGGTGCATGACCAAGTTCTTTAAAGAGAGATAAAGAGCTTTACTGTTGAAATCTTTATAAGAAACCAGAGCACCAGACCATGCTGCTTGGGAAATAGTTCATACTGGGCCCCTGAACTTTCAGTGGAGTGACTGTTGGAGCACACTGTAACAAGGAATAGTAATGAGGTCAAGGATAAAGCAGCCAGAGCCACCATGACAGAAGAAACCCACACCAGCCAAGACCAAGACCACACTAGAGCAGCCCCATTGGGCCACTGCCTCAGAGTAAGAAATGCTGTTATAGCCAGTAGGACTGTGCTTATTGAGCATAAGAGAACATCCCTGCAAATTTGACCCTGAATTTTTCCTGATGGAAATATTGACACTGGAATTATATATACTTGGGTTATAATATTACACTAGCAACTTGCTAGCTGTGTTATCTTGGGCAAAGTACTAAACCCCTCTGGACCTCATTTTTTCATCTGCTACAGGGATAATAATATCAGTGTTAGGTTTGCTATGAAGTTTATGTAACATGTGGTAAATGTATAAACAGTGGCGACTGTGTTTTTATTATAATTACTATCATCATCATCATCATTATTGAATTTTAGATCTGAAATTCCCACAAGTTGGTGAGTAAAGATTAATATTGATTACAAACTGTTATTAGGATATAACTCTACCCTCAATCTCTTATGCCCTGGAAGTCTGGGATAACATTCAAACTATGTATATGACTTTGGGCAATTTATTTAAGTTCCTTGAGCCTCAGTTTCATCATCTATGCAACAGTGTATTAGTGATATCTTCCCTTCACTCCTCACAGGGTTGTTACAAGGTTCCCTTCCAAAAACAGGCAAGGAAGATACCTTGCAAAGAGCTTTCAAATATCACCGATGTCCAGCTGTCGTCTCTCTCACCAGCTCTGCTTTATGCATCTCTTGGGACTAAGAAAACTCATTTTCAGGCTATTTTCAGGTCTGAAAGATGCAGCTGCTCAGGGTCAAGCACTATATAGCTAGAAGGCTCTACAAGCCACCTGTTAAGGATGCCCCATGCAGAAGCCCTGGGACAATCTTTCCTTAGCTCCTGACTTCTGTTGCTCAAGGGACAAAAGGTAAATATCTTTTTCCTACTGTTTTGCTGTATTTACTTCCTGTTGCCTGACTACCTGCCTCCAGCATCAGTAATAGCCTCTGAGCCCTTGCGTATATTTATTTTCCATCTGCTCCTTCCCTGCTAGCAATAGCACTAATGCTCCCCTAAAGATCTGGTTCCTAGAAATTACAGCCCAGAAAAGCACTCAGTGTAGTAGAGGGATAATTTTCTCCCTTGGATTTTCACACACTGGAGTGACTCTAGCCCTCAGGACCCAGCAAAGCATAATTTAAACCAGTGGGTTCTCTTACATTACCCTGGTGCATATGTAAGAAACAGACAATACTAATTCCCTGAGAAGGAAAGTTAGATCCAACTAAAAGGTACAAAGACTTAAACTTTAAAGAGAATTGAAATTTAGGACTTGTAGAAGGAAATTTTGAAGTAAAAAAAGGAAAGAAGGGTGAATGAAAGACCTTAGAACTTTGAACAAGAGAAGGGAAAATAAATCAAAAGAAACTCATGCTTATATACTCAGAAGGAAACACTGAAGGTGATACATAATTATTTGAGGGGTTAAAAAACATAAGAAGAGGAGTTCCCATAGTGGCTCAGCTGAAACAAATCTGATTAGTATCCATGAGGACACAGGTTTGATTCCTGGCCTCACTCCGTGGGTTAAGGATCTGGCGTTGCAGTGACCTGTGGTATAGGTCACAGATGCAGCTCAGATCTGGCGTTGCTGTGGCTGTGGTGTAGGCCAGTGGCTACAGCTCCAATTTGGCCCCTAGCCTGGGAATCTCCATATGCTGCGGGTGCAGCCCTAAAAAGACAAAAAAAAATTTGAGAAGAAAAAATGGAATGATAGAATTCACAATGAGAGGGGCTGAAAATAGTAGAATTTGGAATAGAATATATATTTGGAGATGGGACTCAGAAGTTCTTTAAAATCATTCATGATATTGAAAGAAACAGCAGACAGCTGTTCTCTAAAACAAGATGGGCTTAACTTTCAATCGGAGGGGTATAGGATAGACTTTAGAAAATATCCTGGGTATAAGTATTGTGAGAAAAATATGGAAACCCCATCCCTGAAGATACTAAGAAATAATGAGGGTAGCCATTGTCTTTTACAAATAGCTTAAGGGCAAACCTGGACATCTGAGCTTTCAAGGATACATCCACCTATATTCAACTATGATTCTGTGTCATAGAATAATATAGAGAGGTTTTCTTAGAGGTCTTTATTATTTTCTAGGTTTACCTGTCCTAAATTGGCTTCTTAGTTTAGTCCATCTCCTTGACCAGCATCTGGAGTTCTCCTTAAAAAGATTTTCCATAGATCTTCAAGGGCAAGAGCCTATTTCTCTCTGTATTCCTGGTCAACACCGCGCCTGGCATACAGGCAGTACTTGATAAACAGTCCCTGAACAACTTTCAACTATGAGAAGTAAAGAAAAACACTGTAATAAAATGAAAAAAGGGTCATGAAACCTCAGCAACATCAAAGAAAAAATGGATTGTTTACTGCCTCCTCCACAGATAGTTGGTTGATAAGAGCCCTTGACTTTCACCCATAAAAAGGCTACAAGGCAGAGAGCCCACTAATTCTGAGTATTTATGACTGCCAGTATTTAAGGGGGAGAACTGACATATCAGGGTCCTAGTTGTCTGACTCAGATTCAACTTTATTCCATCCTTGAACACTCCAATCTGGAGTAACTAAAGTCACAAGAAGATTCCTTAGGTCCTAGAAGGTGCATAAGTGCTGATGCAACAAAAACTGACATAAACCAGCATTCACTTCTGCCCTGAGCTCCAGACCTCAGGCCAGGCAGAGACTCTTTCCCAAATGCCAATTGCTCACATCTCATCTTCAAGATTTTGTTATATCCTCTTAATACCTATTCATATTCATTAGTCAATATTTATATTCATTACTTAATATTTGTCTTTACACTGTCTTTAAGTAAATCAACCCTGATTTTTTGGTTTTTTACACTGGTCCTAAGTAATAACCTGAGAAATTATGGCTTTATATACTGGCCAAAATTTTTTTTCATACGTTTCTTAAATTAAACACATAATTTTAAACATAAAAATATGTATGAATGTGCTACATGGTATTTCTTAGTGGTGAGAAATTCTATGTAGGATTACATTTCAAGCTATAGCTTAGCCCTTCTCATTTTTTTTCCTACCACAATATGTACTAGATGCTATTCACATGACCAGTATACTCCCACATGAATATCTGAACTTCTGGATAGCTTCCAACAGAAAATGGAGCCCCACTCCATTTTTTCTCATTCAGGAAGGTATATCAGAATGCAAATGAGTGAACATAAATAGAAGGATAACCATGAACTCACTAATTTGAGGATAAGAATACCTTCCTCACAGGCTGTTGAGAGGCTAAAATGAAACAAGAAAGCATTTAGCATGATTCTTAGCACATAGTAGGCAGTCAATAATCTGTTCCTATTTTGCTTACATGAACTATTAATCTTTGAAAGTTGATTTAAAAAAATCAACTTTGGAGTTCCTGTTGTGGCGCAGTGGTTAACGAATCCGACTAAGAACCATGAGGTTGTGGGTTCGGTCCCTGGCCTTGCTCAGTGGGTGAAGGATCCGGTGTTGCCGTGAGCTGTGGTGTTAGGCTGCAGACGCAGCTCAGATCCTGCATTGCTGTGGCTCTGGCGTAGGCGAGCGGCTACGGCTCTGATTAGACTCCTAGCCTGGGAACCTGCATGTGCCTAGAAAAGGCAAAAAGACAAAAAAAAAAAAAAAAAAGAAAAATCAACTTTGGTGATTTTTTCAATTAAAAAAAGTTTGGCATGACTTACTTAATTACTGATAGGTCCTGGCCACCATTCATACCAACAGGAGCTGCTCCAGGAAGATATTGGCACTCTTGCAAAAAGCACCTTGTCCTGGTCTCCAGGAAAATTTTTTCCCTATTAATTTATGGGCACTGAGTCCACAGCTATTTTCTTTTTTTTTCTTCCAGTTTTGCTGAGATATACTTGACATACAGCATTGCATATGTTTAAGATGCATAGAACAATGATTTCACTTATATACATCATGAAATGATTATCATAATAAGTTTAGTGAACATCTATCATCTCATATGGATTTACTCTCTTAACAACTTTCATATAAAACACACAGCAGAGTTAACTATATTTATCATGTACATTACATCCCTAGTACTTTATAAATGGAAGTTTGTAACTTTTGTCCAATACCCCCTCCACCAACACTTCCTCGGATAAGAATAAATCTGATCTTTTTCTATGAGTTTGTCTGTTTTTGAAATATAATTGACTTAAAACATTATGTTAGTTTCTGTTATACAACATAGGATTGAGTATTTCTATTAGCTTCAAAATGATCACTACAGTTAATCTAGTTATGATAGTCATATATAAAGATACTACATAGTTGTTGACTATATTTCCCACACTTTACCTTTCATATCCATGACCCATTTATTTTGCAACTGGAAGTTTGTTTTTTTTTTTTTTTTTTTTTTTTTTTTTGTTTTGTCTTTTTGTTGTTGTTGTTGTTGCTATTTCTTGGGCCGCTCAAGCGGCATATGGAGGTTCCCAGGCTAGGAGTTGAATCGGAGCTGTAGCCACCGGCCTACGCCAGAGCCACAGCAACACGGGATCCGAGCCGCGTCTGCAACCTACACCACAGCTCAGGCAACGCCGGATCGTTAACCCACTGAGCAAGGGCAGGGACCGAACCCGCAACCTCATGGTTCCTAGTCGGATTCATTAACCACTGCGCCACGACGGGAACTCCTGCAACTGGAAGTTTATACCTCTTAATCTCCCTCAACTATTTCTTTCTTCATCCCAACCCACACCCCTCTGGCAACCACCTGTTTGTTCTCTATATCTATAACTGTTTCTTATCTTTTTTCAGATCTCCTTTGTTATATTTGTTCATTTGTTTTAGGGTTTTTTGGGGGGGGCTTGTTTTTCATTTTTGGCTGCCCACAGCACATGGAGTTCCCAGGCCAGGAGCCAGGGATTGGATTTGAGCCATAGTCATGACCTAAGCCCCAAATGTGGCAACACCAGATCCTTAATCCACTGTGCCAGACCGGGAATTGAACCTAAGTCCCATTGCTCCCAAGACACCACTGATCCCACTGTGCTGCAGTGGGAACTCCTGTTCATTTGTTTTTTAGATTTCACATATATGCGAAATCTTCAGTATTTGTCTTTCTGCAACTTATTTCACTTACCATAATATCTCTAGGTCCACCCATGTTGCTGAAAATGGCATTATTTCATTCTTTTTTTATGGCTAGGTAATTTCCATTGTGTATATATACCACATATCACATCTTCTTTATCCATTTATCTATTGATGGGCACTTGGATTGCTTCTATGTCTTGGCTATTATAAATAATGCTCGAATGAACATGGGGGTGAATATATCCTTTCTAATAATGTTTTTACTTTCTTTGGATAAACACCTAGGAACAGAATTGCTGGATTAGATGATAGTTTTATTTTTAATTTTTGTGAGGAAACTCCATACTGTTCTCCACAGTGGCTGCACAAAATTACACCCCTACAAATGGTGCATGAGGGTTCCCTCTTCATATCCTCACCAACACTTATTTGTTGTCTTTTGTGTGTGTGTCCTTTTTTTTTCTTGTCTTTTTTTTAGGGCCACACCCACAGCATATGGAGGTTCCCAGGCTAGGAGTCTAATTGGCGCTTTTGCCACCAGCCTACACCAGAGCCACAGCAATGCCAGATCTGAGCTGCATCCACGACCTACACCACAGCTCACAGCAACACCGTATATTCAACCCACTAAGCAAGTCCAGGGATCAAACCCGCAATCTTATGGTTCCTAGTTGGATTTGGTTCCGCTATGCCATGACAGGAACTCCTGTTGTCTTTGATAACAGCTATTCTGACAGGTATGAGGTGATCACTCACTGTGGTTTTAATTTCCATGTCCCTGATGATTAGTGATGTTGAGCATCTTTTTCATGTGCCAGTTTGTCATCTGTATGTCTTCTTTGGAAAAATATCTATTCAGTCTTCTGCCCGTTTTTTAATTGGGTTGTTGGGGTTTTTTGATATTCAATTTATGAGTTCTTTGTATATTCTGGATTATTAAGCTCTTCTCAGATATATCATTTGCAAATATTTCTCCCATTCAGTAGGCTGCCTCTTCGTTTTGTTGAGAGTTTCCTTTGCTGTGCAAAACCTGCTTACATTAATGTAGTCCCATTTCTGATTTTGTTTCCATTGCCTAAGAATACATACCAAAAAATTATTACTAAGACTAATGTCAAAGAGTGTATTGCCTTAGTCTTCTTCTAGAAGGTTTCAGGTCTTACATTTAAGTCTTAAATCCATTTTGAATTGATTTTTGCACATGGTATGAGAGAGTAGTACACTTTGATTCTTTGGCATGTACCTATCCAGTTTTCTCAATATCTTTATTGAAGAAACTTTCTTTTCCCCATTGTATATTCTTGTATCCTTTGTCATAGATGAATTGCCCATATGAGTGTGAGATCATTTATGGGCAATATATTCTGTTCCACTGATCTATGTGTCCGTTTTTGTGCCAGTACTATACTGTTTTGGTTATTATAACTTCATAGTATAGTTTTAAATCAGAGAGCATAACACTTCCAGCTTTGTTCTTTCTCAAGATTATTTTTGCTATTCAGGGTCTTTTGTGATTCCATACAAATTTAAAAGTTACTTGTAGAGACAGGATTAATATGGCAGAATAGAAGTACTGGAGCTCAAATTCTCTCATAAAAACAACAAAATTACAACCAAATGCTGAACAACCTTCAATCAAATGGACTGGAAACTTTCAAAAAGATATCCTACTCCAGAAGACAAAGAGGAGGCCACATCAAGAGGTAGGAGGGGGGGATTATGTGATATAAACAACCCATACCTGCTGGGTGGGAAGCCCACAGACTGGAAAGTAACTGTATCATAGAGATACACCTACAGGAGTGAGAGTTCTGAGCCCCACGTCAAGTCCCCATGTCTGGGAATCTGGCACTGGGAGAAAGAGTCCCCAGAGCACCTGGCATTGAGGGCCAGTGGGGCTTGTGTGCAGAAGCTCCATGGAACCAGGGGAAATGGAGAGGCCATTCTTGAAAGGTACACACAGGCTTTCATGTGTACTGGGACCCATAAGAATCTGGGTTGGACCTGACTGAAGTTCCTGGAGCATCTCCTAGGAAAACAGGGGGTGACTGTGGCTTGTTGTGAGGGAAGGACGTTGGAGGCAAAACTCCTGGGAATATTCATCAGTGTGTGCCTTATATTCCATTAAATATTTTATATAGCATAATAAAAAGAATAACTTAACTAGTAAGAATAATAAAAATAATACACCCTCAAAATAAGTAAAATATAAAATCCATAAATTGGTTAAAAAACAGTGTAACTATATAAATATGTCCTCACAATTTGTTAAATCTCATTGATTCTTCAATAAAGGCATTACACCATTCTAGGTGATGTGATAAACAAGAACTTATAGACCTTATGTGATAAACAAGACATTTTAGACCATGGAGAGAAGTGGTTATTAATAATACAATTGTAGAAGTGTATTATTTAATTGTACAGTGGCATTATTTAATTATAATTATCATATATTCTTTGATGAAGAGGAAATCAGAATCAGATCTAAGAAGACTTCAGCATTCCAAGAATGATGTCAAATGACCCCCTTCATGGTGGATTATGCACTTATTTACTATGAGATATATTTCTTCTCCAGAGATTACTTGTTTGTGTATCAATTGTAGATTTCTGGTTTGCAATTATTCTGAAATTTTGATATAAGAGTCTATATATACATACAAGATTGTTTTAAGTTGTTGGTCTCTTAATTACAAGTTCATCTCCAGTGCCCTGCATCTGTATTCACCTCTTCTCATGATTTCTGATTTTGGTGGAATAATTGTGCATGGATGATTTTGTATCTTTACTGTATATATACCTTTACTGGTGAGCCTTGTCATTTGTGGAATTTTTGTTTCCTGTTGCTGTCTTTTCTTTTCTGCCTAGAGAAGTTCCTTTAGTATTTGTTGTAAGGCTGGTTTAGTGTTGCTGAATTCTCTCAGCTTTTTGCTTATCTGTGAAGGTTTTGATTTCTCCTTCAAATCTGAATGAGAGACTTGATGGGTAGAGTAATCTTGGTTGGAGGTTTTTTTTCCTTTCATCGTGTTAAGTATATCATGCCACTCCCTTCTGGCCTGCAGAGTTTCTGCTGAAAAATCTGCCAATAACCTTATTGGGGTTCTCTTGTATGTTATTTGTTTCTTTTCCCTAGCTGCTTTCAAGATTTTCTCTTTGTCTTTGATTTTGGTCAGTTTGATTATTATGTGTCTCAGGGTGTTCCTCCTTGGGTTTATTTTATATGGTACTTGTTGCACTTCCTGGATTTGAGTGAGTGGTTCCTTTCCCATGTTAGGGAAATTTTTGGCTATTATCTCTTTGAATATTTTTTCTGTCCCCTTCTCTCTCTCTTCTCCTTCTGGCACCCCTATGATACAGATGTTGTTGCTTTCACATTGTCCCAGAGTTCCCTGAGACTCTCTTCATTTGTTTTCAATCTTTTTTCTCTTTTCTGTTCTGCATCCGTAATTTCTTCTAATCTGTCCTCCACCTCGCTTATTCGTTCTTCTGCCTCCTGTATTCTGCTGTTAGCTGCTTCTAGTGAATTTTTTATTTCAGTTATTTTATTCTGCATCTCTTCTTGCTTAAGTTTTATATCTTGTATCTCTTTGCTCAGTGTTTCCTGTAAGTTATCCATCTTTGCTTCCAGTTTATTTCCAATGTCTTGCATCATCTTTAGCATTGACAGTCTAAAGTCTTTTTCATGGATGCTGAGAATCTCCTCCTTGCTTAGCTGATTTTCTGGGGTTGTTCCTTTTTTTCCTCATCTGAGTTATAGTTCTCTGTCTTTTCATTTTTATAGGTTTTTGGTGTGGTGACCTTTTTACAGATAATAGAGTTGTAGTCTCTCTTACTTCTGGTGTCTGCCCCCCTGTGGCTGAAGTCAGTATGGGGGCTTGCTGTAGGCTTCCTGATTGGAGAGGCTGATGCCTGCCCACTGGTAGGAGGAGCTGATTCTGATCCCTCTGGTGGGTGGGGCTTAGTCTCTGGATGGGATTAGGGTCTGCTGTGTGCCTGAGGCTCTTTAGGTAGCCTGTTTACTGAGGGGTGGGGCTGTGATCCCACCTGGATTGTTGTTTGCCCTGGGGCTATTCAGCACTGCTGATGGGTGGGGCCATATTTTCCCAAAATGGCCACCTCCAGAGAAAGGCAACTGCTGAATATTCCCAAGAGCTTTTGTTTCAATGTCCTTCCCTCACAACAAGCCACATTCACCCCTATATTCCCAGGATGTCAGGTTTGACCTAGATTCCTATGGAGACCTCACTCTGCCCTGGGGCCCAGTGTACATGAAAGTCCGTGTGCACCTTTTAAGAATGAGGTCTCCATTTCCCCCAGTCCTGTGGAGCTCCTGAGCACAAGCCCAACTGGCCTTCAATGCCAGATGCTCCGGGGGCTCTTTCTCCCAGTGCCAGATCCCCACACACGAGGGTTTGATGTGGGGCTCAGAACTCTCACTCCTGTAGGTGAGTCTCTGTGAACCAGGTAGTTTTCAGTCTGTGGAGCTTCCCAGCCTGGAGGTATGGTGTTGTTTATATTGTGAAATTGCCCCTCCTACCTCTTGATGTGGCCTCCTCTTTTTCTTCTGGAGTAGGGTATCTTTTTTAAGATTTCTGGTCCATTTGGGTGGAGATTGCTAAGCCTTTAGTTGTGAATTTTGTTGTTTTTAGTAGAGAAGTTGAGCTCCAGTCCTTCTATTCTGCCGTCTTAATCCTCTCTCTATAAGGCAACTTCTAACAACCTTAAAATGGAGAAACTGACAACAACACAATAATAGTGGGGGACTTTAACACCCCACTTACAGCAATGGATAGATCAACCAGACAGAAAATCAATAAGGAAACACAGGCCATGAATGACACATTAAACCAGATGGACTTAATAGATATTTATAAGACAGTCCATCCAATAGCAACAGAGTACACATTCTTCTCAAGTGCACATGGAACATTCTCTAAGATGGATCACATCCTGGGCTACAAATCCAACTTCAGCAACTTTAAGAAAATTGAAATCATATCAAGCACCTTTTCCAAACACAGTGCTATATGACTGGAAATCAACAACAAGAAAAAACTGCAAAAAACACAAACACGTGGAGACTAAACAACATGCTACTAAACAATCAATGGATCACTGAAGAAATCAAAGAGGAAATCAAAAAATACCTAGAAGCAAATGACAACGAAGATACGACACTCCAAAAACTATGGGATGCACCAAAAGCCGTTTTAAGAGGAATATTTATAGCAATCCAAGCCCACCTCAGGAAACAAGAAAAAGTTCAAATAAACAAGCTAATTTTACATCTAAAGCAGCTTGAGAGAGAACAGACAAGACCCAAAGTTAGTAGAAGGAAAGAAATCATAAAGATCAGAAATCATAAAGATTTGTTTTCAAAGAAACAAAGAACACCAGAGAAAAGATCAATGAGATGAAAAGCTGGGTCTTTGAAAAGATCAACAAAATTGAGAAACCCTTAGCCAGACTTATCAAGAAAAAAAGAGAGAGGACTCAAATCAATAAAATTAGATATGAAAAAGAAGTAACAATGGACATCACAGAAATAAAAAGGATCATAAGCGACTACTACATGCAACTACATGTCACTAAAATAGGAAGGAAACCTAGAAGAAATGGACAAATTCTTAGAAAAGTACAATCTTCCAAGACTAAACCAAGATGAAATAGAAAAGATGAATGGACCAATCACAAGTACCAAAATTGAAACTGTGATTAAAAAACTTCCAACAAACAAAAGTCCAGGACCAGATGGCTTCACAGGCGAATTCTATCAAACATTTAGAGAAGAGCTAACACCTATCCTTCTGAAACTATTCCCAAAAATTGCAGAGGAAGGGATACTCCCAAACTCATTCTATGAGGCCACCATCACCTTGATACCAAAACCAGACAAAGATACCACAAAAAAAGAAAACTATAGGCCAATTTCACTGATGAACATCGATGCAAAAATCCTCAACGAAATACCACCAAACCACATCCAACAATACATTAAAAGGATTGTACATCATGATCAAGTGGGATTTATCCCAGGGATGCAAGGGTTTTTCAATATCCACAAATCCATCAATGTGATACACCACATTAAAAAACTGAAGAATAAAACCATATGATCCTCTTAATAGATGCAGATAAAGCCTTTGACAAAATCCAACATGCATTTCTGATAAAAAAAAAATACCCTTCAGAAAGTGGACACAGAGGGAACCTACCTCAACATAATAAAGGCTACATATAACAAACCCACAGCTAACATCATTCTCAATGGTAAAAAGCTGAAAGAATTCCCAATGAGATGAGGAAAAAGACAAGGATGTCCGCTCTTGCCACTACTGTTCAACATAGTTTTGGAAGTCCTAGCATGGCAATCAGAGAAGTAAATGAAATAATAGGAATTCAAAAATTGGAAAGGAAGAAGTAAAGCTATCACTATTTGCAGCTGACATGTTACTATACCTAAGGAATCCTGAAGACTCAACCAGGAAACTGTTAAAGCACATCCATGAATTTGGCAAAGTCGCAGGATTCAAAATTAATACACAGAAATCAACAGCATTTCTATATACTAACAATTAAAGATCAGAACGAGAAATTAGGGAAACAATCCCATTTACCATCGCATCATAAAGAATAAAATACTAAGGAACAAACCTACCTAAAGAGACAAAAGACCTGTACTCTGAAAACTATAAGATGCTGATGAAAGAAATCAAAGACGACACAAATAGATGGAAAGACATATGATGTCTTTGGAATGGAAGAGTCAATATTATCAAAATCTACAGATCCAATGCAATCCCTATCAAATTACCAAGGACATTTTTCACAGAACTCGAACAAAATATTTTAAAGTTTGTTTGGAAGCACAAAAGACCAAGAATAGCCAAAGACATCCTGAGAAGGAAAAATGAGCTGGGGGAATCAGGCTCCCAGACTTCATACTATACTACAAAGCTACAGTCATCAAAGCCATATGGTACTGGCACAAAGACAGAAATATAGAACAGTGGAACAGGATAGAAAGCCCAGAATTAAACCCACGCACCTACAGTCAACTAATATATGACAGAGGAGGCAAGAATATACAATGGAGAAAAGACAGCTCCTTCAATAAGTAGTGCTGGGAAAACTGCACAGCCACATGTAAAGAATGAAATTAGAACATTCTCTAACACCATACACAAAAATAAACTCAAAATGGATTAAAGACCTAAATATAAGACCAGATAGTAGAAAACCCTTAGAGGAAAACATAGGCCAAACTCTCTCTGACATAAACCACAGAAATATCTTCTCAGATCTAACTCCTAGAATAATGACGATAAAAACAAAAATAAACAAATGGGACTTCTTTAAACTTAAAAGTTTCTGCACAGCAAAGGAAACCATAAACAAAATAAAAAGACAACCCATAGAATGGGAGAAAATATTTGCAAATACTGACAAGGGATTAATCTCCAAAATTTATAAGCACCTGCTACAGCTCAATACCAAAAAAACCAAACAACCCCATCAAGAAATGGGCAGAAGATCTAAACAGACAGTTCTCCAAAGAAGACATATAGATGGCAAAAAAACACATGCAGAGATGTTCAACATCACTCATTATTAGAGAGATGCAAATCAAAACCACTCTGAGGTATCACCTCACACCAGCCAGAATGGCCATCATCAAAAAGTCTGCAACCAGTAAGTGCTGGAGTGGGTGTGGAGAAAAAGGAACCCTACCACACTGTTGGTGGAAATGTAAATTGGCGCAACCACTGTGGAAAACAGTATGGAGATTCACAGAAAACTAAAAATAGAATTACCATTTGATCCAAACAATCCCACTCCTGGGCATCCATCCACAGAAAACCATGACTCGAAAAGACTCATGTACTCCAATGTTCATTGCAGCACTATTTACCATAGCCAAGACATGGAAGCAACCTAAATGTCCATCAACAGAAGAGTGGATGAAGAAGAGGTGGTACATATACACAATGGAATATTACTCAGCCATTAAAAGGAAAGAAAGAAAGGCATTTACAGCAACATCGAAGGACCTAGAAATTATCATGCTAAGTGAAGTCAGTCAAACAATGAGACACTGACATCAAATGCTTTCACTTACATGTGGAATCTAAGAAAAGGACACAATGAACTTCTCTGCAGAATAGATACTGACTCACAGACTTTGAAAAACTTATGGTTTCCAAATGAGACAGGTTGAGGGGTGGGGGGATGCACTGAGGGTTTGGGATGGAAATGCTATAAAATTTGGTTGTGATGATTTTTGTATGACTATAAATGTAATAAAATTCACTGAGTAATAGAAAATAAATAAATAAATAAAAGTTATTTGTTATAGTTCTGTGAAAAATATCATTGTATTTTGAAAAGGACTGCCTTGAATCTATAAGTTGCATTGGGTAGTATGGTAATTTTAATATTATATATTCTTCCGTTCCATGAATGAAGTATATCTTCCCATCTGCTTGTGTGATCTTCAATTTCTTTCATCAAAGTCTTACAGTTTTCCAACTACAGATCTTTTACATCCTTACTTAGATTTATCCCTAGGTATTTTATTCTTTTTGGTACCATTGTAAGTGGAATTCTTTCCATGATTTCTCTTTCTGATAGATCATTGTTAGTGCACAGAAATGCAACAGATTTCTGTATATTAATTTTGTATCATGCAACTGTACTGAACTCATTGGTGAGTTCTAGTAAGTTTTTGATGCCATATTTAGGATTTTCTATGTATAGTATCATGTCATTTGCAAACAGTGACAGGTTTAGTTACTCCTTTCCAATTTGGGCTTCTCATTTATTTTTCTTACCTGATTGCTGTGGTTAGGACTGCCGGCACTATATTGAAAAAAAGCGGCAAGAGTGGGCAACCTTGTCTTGTTCCTGATCTTAGAGGAAGTGCTTTCAGCTTTTCACTTAGTACAATATAGCTGTGGGCCTATCATATATGGCCTTTATTATGTTGAGGTATATCCCCTCTATTCCCACTTTGTGGAGAGTTTTTATCATAAATGGATGTTGAATTTTGTCGAAAGCTTTTTCTGCATCTACTGAGATAATCTTATGATTTTTATTACTCGATTTGTTAATGTGGTGTGACACATTGGTTGATGTGTGGATGTTGAACCACCCTTTCATTCCTGGAATAAATCCTACTTGATCATGGTGTAAGGTCCTTTTAATGTACTGTTAAATTCAGTGTGCTAATATTCCGTTGAGGATTTTTACATTTATGTTCATCAGTGATACAGCCTGTAATTTTCTTTGTATTGTGATTTTTTTTTTCTGGCTTCAGTACCAGGGTGATGCTGACCTCATAGAATAAGTTTGGTAGCATTCTCTCATCTGCAATATTTTTGTAATTTTTTTTTGGCCATGCCCACAGCATATGGAAGTTCAAGGGCCAGAGATTAAACTTATGCCAGAGCAGCAACCCAAGCCACTGCATTGAAAATGCTGGATCTTTAACCCACTGCACCACAAGAGAACTCCATCTGCCATTTTTTAAAAACAGTTTGAGAAGGGTAGTATTAATTCTTCTCTAAATATTTGGTAGAACTCACCTATAAAACCATCTGATTCTAGATTTTTGTTTATTGGAAGTTCTTCTACTGATTTAATTTCCTTACTGATAATTGGTCTGTTCATATTTTCTGTTTCTTCCCAGTTCAGTCTTGGGAGACTGTACACTTCTAGGAATTTTCACATTCCTTCTAGATTGTTCATTTTATTAGCAAATAATTGTTCATCATAATCTTGATCCTTTGTATCCTTGTGGTGTCAATTGGAACTTCTCCTTTTACATTTCTGATTTTATTGATTTGGGCCCACTTTTTTCTTGATGAGTCTGAGGTTCTCAAAGTTGGTGTCAGACCACTGGAGGGTGGGGCTGGGGCCCAGCAGGTCCAGAGCTAATGACAGCCTGCTGGTGGGTGAGTTGGGGCTGCAGTTGTTCTGGGGCTGGTTTCTGCCCACTGGTGGGCAGAGCCAGGTCCTGGGCGTCTCTGGCTGCAGGTCTCTGGGGTTCCTAGGTCTAGTGCCAGGAACCTTGTATATAAGGCTGGGTCCTGGGCCTCTGGAGGAAAGGGCCATGTCCAGGGTGGCTGTGGGCTCAGATGGTCCTAAGGCAGACTGCCTGTTCATGGGGGGAGGGGGACTGTGTCCCTGTCCAGCTAGTTGCTTATCCTGAAGCATCCCAGTACTTGTGCCTTCGGGTTGGTAGGCAAGGATGAAGCTGGGTCTCTGTACTAATAAGGTAGAGGAAGGATTCCGAATTGGCGTTTGCGAGTACCAGTGGGCGCACTATAACAAACTCCCAAAGATGGCTGCTACCAGCGTCTCTGTCTGCATGGTGAGTCCTAGTTGGCTCCTGCATCTATTGGAGACTCTCCAAGATCAGCAGGTCATACTGACCCAGGCTCTTTTCAAATTACTGCATCTGCCTTGGGTCCCAGAGTGTATGAGATTTTGTGTGTGCCTTGTGGATCTCCCAAAAGTAAGCCCTGCTGGCCTTCAAAACCAAATGTTCTGGGAGCTTGTCTTCCTGGCATAGAACCTCCAGGCTGGGGAGCCTGAAATGAGGCTCACACCCCTTGCTCCTTGGGGAGAACCTTTGCAAATATAATTGTTCTCTCATTCATGGGTCACCCACCCAGGGGCACTAGTCTTGACTAAACTGCAACTCTGTCCCTTCTACCAGTCTGAATGTGGTCCCTTCTTTATATCTTTAGTTGTTCAAGGTCTTTTCTGATAGGTTCTTGTCTTTATCATTAATAGTTTTTCTGTAAGTAGTTGTAATTTTGGTGTGCCTGTGAGGAGGTGAGCTTGGAGTTTCTACTGTATCTTGGGAACACTTCATACAGTATTACTCTTTTAATAAATTTCTTATACTTTGGGAAGTAGGAAGTACTGTGCAGCTGTTAATCATGTATTATGACTTCAGGGACGAAACAATAGAGATATCATGTCCTTAGGTAGCAGCTTTTAGCATACTCCAGAGCAAGCTAGCTTCATTAATTCCATCATTCCTCTAAGAGATCTGTAGTGACACACCCTTGCCTAAAGAGATTAGAGAGAGACTATATTACTTCAGAGGCTGATCCTAAAATAAAACTCAACAACAAGAACACTGGAAATTGGCCCCTGGTGTGAATGTCTTCAGTCTGAGTTGTCAAAAGACCTGTACTCTTTTATTGGGCCCTGGCTTTAGGTCTCTGGATTTTATTATATTTAAGAACACTGGATATTTTTTTCTTTGAGTGTAACCAGGGCAAGACTTTCTTATATCACTTAGAATGGGAAAAAAATGTATGTACTTGAATAAAGACACTTGACAGCTCCTAGTTTCTAGTTTACCTGTTTTGAAATCAACATAATTTTTAATTATGATTATCAGCCTCTAATTTTGCAATGCTAAAATATCTATCTTTTTAAATTTTTTTATGTGTAAACCAGTTTAAAAGGTTCATCACAGTATGACTGAAGAAAAGATGTGCTTTTAAAATCCTTGTTAAGATTCTCTGAGTATAGGCTCTCTTCCTCAAATCCTTTTTTCCAAATTTAGAATCAATCATCCTTTCCCTCTAGGTAAAGGTGTATTTTTTTTTCTCTGACCTGTCAAGAATGTAAAGTTATATGATGGATGTCAGAATCTTCTCCCTTGTTGAGGAAAGGAATGATCCCTCCTTTATATATACCACAGCCTTAGGGATTTTACGTAAAGTGAGAAAAGCAACATCCTCAGGATGCTTAAAATCAGATTTTTCACTCTAAATTCTAAAATCACATCCTTTCCATTGCTCCAACTGTACTATTTTGGTTAATGAATTCCCACCCCACCCCCACCCCTACCCCCAGTAATCTCTAGAGCATGAGGCTTTGGCCAGAGCACTGGAATTGGAGTTGGAAGATCTGGGTTTATTAAGTCTTGGTTCTTCCACTTACTTGTTGACAACAGCCAAATTTACAGCTGTAAGATGGGAATCACTACTGGGTGCACCTACTTACCTTCACTCTTGTCTTATGAAAACAAAATGAGATGCAATGGTCAAACACCTGCAGCACATAGAGTGCCATACACATAAGGGGTTACAAGAGAAGCAGGACTGTCTGAGGGTAAAGAGCATGGCACCTGCAGCCAGCTGCCTGAGTTTGAATCCCAGCTCTGCTACTAACCAGCTGTATGATCCAAGGCAGGTTATGTAACTGTTCTGTCTTAGGTTCCTTACCTGCGCAAAGAAGATGCTGATAATGGTAGTACCTATATCACAGGGTTTTTGTGACTGATAATCCTATATCATAGGGTTTTTGTGAACACTAATTAATACCTGAGAAGTACTTGGAACTGTGTCTAGATATGTGGTAGTACTCAGTAAAGGTTAGCATTATATTAGACTCTTCCCTCTACTTTGCCACAAACAGTAAATCAACCATGAAATCTTACCAATTCTCTCAAAGACAGTTCATTGTGCCCATTCTCACTACACCCATTCAGACCCCTACTGTCCCACTCCTGGGCCAACAAACAATGACACTGCTGGGTTCTCTGATCTTGTTTCTTCTTCTATTTGTTCCCAATCTAGCACCAAATCTATTATCTCAAAATACCACTTGGAGCCAATCACATACATGATTCAAATGCTGGGTGACTCGCAAATACTTACAGAATAATTTTAACCCTTAGACTAAAATTTAAAACAGTTTATAAAGTAAACCCACCATACTTTTTTGTCTCTCTCAGACATAATCCCTCTACTCTAATAAAAGTTTCCCCTTGTTCTTGAATGTAACTTGTGATTTTTGTGCCTCTGTGTTGTTAGTCATTCCTTTTCTCCTGCTTGGGACCGCCTCCATTTTTGGCCAGCTAAAGAGAGGCAGTGTGCCTAGTGGTTAAGAGTTCCAGCTTGGAGGTCTAACAGGCCTCCATCATCTCCTGCCTCCACAACCTCCCAGCCAGGTAACCTTGGGCAACAATTTTTATTTCTATTCTATGTGCTTAGCAAGAGCACTCTTGTTACAGTTATAGGAAAATCCATTTTACAATGATAATCTATTGATTTGGGGGATGAGTTAGTTACTTTTTAGTTAATTGATGTCTTACTGTTACATGTAAAACAGAACTGAAAACAAAATTAAATTTTCTCTTCTCTCTGTTGTCCCAATACATTTTCTCTTTTCTACTAAAAAACTTAAAAGACTCATCAGGAACTTCATCAGGAACTGACAACCTTCTAGTCACTTTCAGGCTAATTCCTTTATTACATTCTTATTCTGCACAAAGCTAATCTCATTACTATCTCTCAGGTCACCTAAGAATAATGACCCAGCTTTCAGATTAGCCAAAGCAGGACACAGGTGACTCTGCCATGGGAGGGAGAGAGCTTTGTACCAGTGAGGTTAGGTGTGTCAGCCTCAGGAATCCAGCAAAAGAAGGTAGAAGGAAGTCAAAGAGAAATGACCTAGGCCAGAGAATTGTCAACAAAAGGGAAAGTGGAAAGTTTGTTTGCCTGTTTTACTCCCCCTCAAATGTGGACATACAAAACAGGTACGACTCCACATCCTCCTCTGTTATCCCTCCTCAGTTCCGGATCTGTTCCTTGCCCAGCACAGAAAAAGCTCTTCAGCAAAGTTAGCCTGATTTAAATGCACAGAAACAAATCTAAACCAACGTCTGCATCTCTTTATGTCTCTGAACATGGAGTCCCATGACCAGAAAACACGTTTCACCCTCAGAAGCCACTTTTCCTCATGTCTTTACTTTATCCCTCCAACCTTCCTCCTCCTGACCCCACTTACTTCTCCCTGCCTCTTAACCCTTTCCCCTACAACTCCCATTCCAGTGTCTACAAAGAACTCTCCAACAGCTTCAAATATTTTGCTTTATCTTAGCTCAACCAGTGACTCTCAACCCTAACTGCCCATTAAAAGAAATTAAAAGAAAATATGCCTGAGCCTTGCCAGTAGGACTGATTTTGTTGGTCTGCAGTCTAGCCCTGGCGTGGCAGGCTGGCTTGTTTATTTAATCTCCCTAGGTGACTTCAGTGTACACCCAAGCTTGAGAACCACTGCCTAAAACAAAACCGGATTTCTCCCCTGGCAAAGAGGCTTCCTTTGCCTCTTTCTAAAGACTACACATTCTCCCACACTTAAATACCACCAAATAAGAAAGGGCAATCAAGCTCAGCCTCTTCCAGACCATAGGTCTCCCATTCTGATGCAAACAAACATTTATACAAACAAACAACAACAAAAAGTCTTTCTTGAAGGTACTTTATTTACACACCCAGGTCTCCCCTACCCCCACAACCACCCTGATCTGCCTGAATAACTTCCATATCCATTAAGATTCAACTAAAACATCTCTTCCTCCTAGAAGCATGTTCTGACTGGCAGAGTCATCTAAGGACCACCTTGTCTTCTTGCTATGCCCAGTGGATGCCCTCTCATAGCCTTTAGGTCCCTGTTCATAGTGATCTATTTCTTCCCCATCTGCCTGCCTCAATAAACTGTGAGCTCCTTGAGAGGAGGAAATATATTTTCTTCGTCTCTATGTCCCCACAATGTAACCTGTGCAGTACCTGGCACATGGTTGGCATTCAGTAAATACTTGTGAGAGAGGAGGCAGGAAAGAAGAGATAGAGTTGAGAATCTGAGGATGAAGAGGAATAAAGAAAAATATCTCTCTTCTTCTATTGTCATCCTCTGGCCTTCCAAGGATAAAACTGATCTTATTTAGCATATTTTTGAAACCATAAGGTAGAAACACAGCATAGAAAGTAATAATCCAGGACAACTCCTCATTGTTAGAAAAAGTAAGCAAATTACAAGAAAGGTAGCCTGTACATAGAAAGTATTTTTAGAACCTATTTCTAGTTATCTATTAAGGACAGGGTTATTTATCTCTAACTCCCTTACCATTGGTAACGCAGACTGTCCCTAATAATCTCACTCTGTTCATGGCAGGAACAGTGGAGAGAATAATGCTCCTCAAAGATATCCCTATTCCAAACACCCAAAGGTGTGAATGTTACCTTACATGGCAAAATGGAATTTGCAGATGTGATGAAGGATTTTGAGATGTGGAAATTATCCAGTTAGGCCCAATGTAACCATAAGGGTCCTCTTAAGTGAAAGAAGGAGGCAGGAGACTCAGAGCACAGTGATGCAGCGTGACAAAGACTTCACCATCCATTACTGGCTTTGAAGATGGAGGAAAAGCCAAGGAATGAAGGCAACCTCTAGAAGCTAGAAAAGGCAAGAAAACAGGTTCTCCCCAGACCCTCCAGAAAGAACACAGCCCTGTAGACACCTTGATTTTATCCCAGTGAAGCCCATTTGGACTTCTGAATACCAGAAGTTCATAAGAAAATAAATTTGTGTTAAGTCACTAAATTTTTGGTGGTTTCTAACAGCAGCAATAGGAAACTAATGCAGTGACTGTTAAAAAGTTCTCTGGGTACATTCACTCTTGTCAGAACATGTTTTCTTCTTTGAATTAATGTTACTTCTGCCACAGTTAATGTGGAATAATCACTGAGAGTCTTGATGATAAACCTTGAGTCATGACAAAACCCACAACCAAAAATGAAAGAATAAACAGTTGTAACCCAGTACTATACATTCTCAGTCACGGAAGGGAGGCTACCATACAACCCATGACCCAAATAGATACAGTGTGATCAAACACACACACACACACACACACACACACACACACACACACACAAAGGCACCTGGAAAAATGCATGAAACAGTTCTTAATTTTGGAGTCCAACCATACTTGAACAGCTTGGAGACCCCAGAACTCCAGTACACTGGTTATCAGCCCTTTCACTCTGTTGTGTCTCCTGCTGAAGGGCATCAGGCTTGGTTCTAAGGCTAGGACCTTGAGGTTGGGGGCCGAGGAGAAGGGGAAAGAAGATAGAAGCCTTCATAGCATCCATTCTCAGGTTATGGTAGAAGCAAAATAATCAGACTTACTATATTGCTCAGATTGATAATCTAATAGGCAACTCCTAAAGGACATTATGCTAAGAAGTGTCTGCCCCTTGTTCCAGACTGTCTGGAGGAGGAGGAAGAGAAAAGAAAAAGGAAAACCAGCATATGAGTGGTGAACTCATACATATTTTAGAATGAGTCATTAAATTTTAAAAGGGAATTCCGGCTAACTCTAAAGTAGCCAGAAATTTTACAGAGTCAGTATTCCTCATTTTCTAAACTTTCTGATCCGTATTGCAACATACATTTTAGTTTTAAAGTCTTTTTCTTTTAACTACGGGAATATATTGTACCCTTCCTTCTCCCCAGCCAAACACAGAACCAACTGAGAGAGTATTCAGGATCAGAAATACAGAAATCAAAATGTCAGCTTCATTACTGACAGTTTGGGGAAGAGCCACTAGGTGTGGGACAACAACAGGCTTCCTAATACAGCACTTCCAAACCAAGCCTGATGATCTACTCAATTACTGGCAGCTGGCAAAAGAGAGCCAGCCCCGGGAGCAGAGCTGCCCAAAGTAAAAGCCCAAGTTAAATGGGCTGAAGTAGGCATGCACGTTGTCTCTCCACCTCAGATCTCAGGAAAAACTGCCCCAGGGAGAAATAAGTGAGGAGGAGAGAGAGGCCAGGTGTGTTAAACTAGTGAAAGGTCTTCAACACGGATACTGCAGGAATAGGGAATGTTCTTCACCTGATAGGAGCTTCTAAACGACAGCAAATAAATCTCTGCTATAATTAAGCTAACTACGTAATTATATTTCAAGAAATCTGAAAGCATTATTAGCAAGAGCTGACTAAAGATCCATCACCGCAAAGCATACATGGAAGTAGCAACCTCCATTCTCAGTGTGATGAGGAATGGTGTGAGGTGCTGTTACTAGGATAAAGTCTGGACATTTACAAATGATGCCTGTTGTTTTCAGAAATTAGAGCTTTTCAAAGTTGTCCCCATAATAACATCATTCTTATTTGTCTTATTTCAGATTTACTGTCTTGAGTGGGGAAAAAGGAAAGGGCTTATAATAGCATTCCAGAAATTACACATAACCCAGTCTACCCTAGCTGTGAAGCAACTCAACGAACGACCTTCTGTGGTAGCATTAATAGTTATGGCAACTGTGAATTCCTGAAATGCCTGTGAGTTGTGATTTTTATAGTTACTTCTATTTATTTTTTATCTCATTCAGGGATGAATTTGATTGAGAAGGCAAATGGAGATTTTTTTTAATGTATGAATATCAACATGGCACATGATCAAGAACAACCCTGCAAACACTTTTGGTTATTAATGACAGAACTACAGTAGTGTGTAAAAAGCAGACCACGTAATAAAATTTGTGAAATTTTTAGAAATTATATTAATATCATTATAAAAAGTTAATGAACACAGTTCATATACCATAATTTAAAAAATAAAATGAGGGTAGGGGGATGAGCTGGGGGTTTAGGATGGAAATGCTGCAAAATTGGGTTGTGATGATTGTTGTACAGCTATAAATGCAATAAAATTCAATGAATTAAAAAAACAGCTTCAGGAGTTCCCATCGTGGTGCAGTGGTTAACAAATCCGACTAGGAACTATGAGGTTGTGGGTTCGATCCCTGGCCTTGCTCAGTGGGTTAAGGATCCGGCATTGCCGTGAGCTGTGGTGTAGGTCATATATGCGGCTCAGATCTGGCATTGTTGTGGCTCTGGTGTAGGCCGGCAGCTACAGCTCTGATTAGAGCCCTAGCCTGGGAACCTCCATATGCCGAGGAAGCAGCCCTAGAAAAGGCAAGAAGACAAAAAAAAAAAAAAAAAAAAAAAAGAAAAGAAAAGAAAAAAAAAACAAACAGCTTCAGGTATATGATAACTTAAAGTGAGCTCTGGAAACATTACTCCTATATAGCTCTATTCCCTTTTTCCCATTTTTGTAGCATTCCTGTAGCTATATTACATTTATAAATGTTTCAACCCCAAAATACATTGTTATATGTATTGCTTTATATAGTTTTATGTCTTTTAAAGAAACTAAGAAAAAAAGGAAAAGAATTAAATTTTTTCAGGTTTGGTTAAAAAGAAATAAATAAAACGAGGGAGTTTTTATTTTATTCTCTGGTTGTACGGAGTTACTTCTAGGGAGCCGTGGTCAAAAAAAAAAATTGGAATTCATTTTTTTAAATATCAGGAGTTCCCGTCGTGGCTCAGTGGTTAACGAATCTGAGGAACCATGAGGTTGCAGGTTCAATCCCTGGCCTCACTCAGTGGGTTAAGGATCCGGCGTTGCCATGAGCTGTGGTGTAGGTTGCAGAGGCGGCTCGGATCCTGCATTGCTGTGGCTGTGGCGTAGGCCGGCAGCTACAGCTCCAATTAGACCCCTAGCCTGGGAACCTCCATATGCCGCAGGTACAGCCCTAATAAGGACAAAAAGACAAAATAAATAAATAAATATCAGTCACAATTTTTAAAAGCAGATTAGATTACATATTTATTTTTATTATAAAATCATTTTGAGATTTTTAATGATTTATTTCATTGTTCATTCGCCTATGAATTTACAATGAAGTTATACTTTCATAGAGATTCCCCTTTTAAAAGGTTTATAGATTTTTTTTTCCTTTACTTTCCTGCAACCAGCCTTCCAAGTTGATGAGGTGTGCCAATTCTGAAAATATTATATGCTCACAAATCGCTAAAAAATAAAGTAGAAAACATGAGCACTCTTCCGCCCTGAGGTCTACCTCAATCCTTCTGCAGCACGATCTTCTTAGGAAAGCTTTAGGTTGGCCAAGAATAAGATTTTTACCTTCACAAAAAAACAGTGCTGTTGCTAGGTGATTATGACATAGGATGAGAAACCGCCAATCAAAGACAAGCCCCAAGAAATCTGATTGTGACATGCCTATATAATTACAAGTGCCCACACGCTCAGGCCCTTCTCCTCTCCACCTGTAACTGATAAGGAGAACAACATCTACAATGGCCAGATACATCACCAAAAAGAACAGGTGCTCCAGAGGACATCGACACCCAAACTCCAGAAAGAAGACATGTTCCAGCACTGAATGTGGCCGCAGAAATTACTCACTCTATGTAAACAGGGTCCTAAAGGAAGTGGTCCCCCAGAGTGGCATATCCTCTCGCACCCTGGACATGATGAACACCGTGATCAACGACATCTTTGAGCGCATTTCCATGGAAGCCAGCAACCTGATGTATTTCAGAAACCGTTGCACCCTCACCCCTGAAGATGTCCAGAAGGCAGTGTATTTGCTGTTGCCTCGGAAACTAGCTAAGCATGCAGTGGCTTTTGGAAGTGATGCTGTCCACAGATATGTCCACTCCTAAACTCCATGTACCAGCTTAATTAAACCTTGGGGAAAGTAAACCAACTTACTACCCAAATGATCAATATTGAAGTTATTCTTTTTATAAGATAGTCATATTTCCTGGTATTTTCCCTACTTGTCTTATCTCTAGAGAAGAATTATTATCTTACTATTTTACCTTTTAACAGTTTGACTACTATTTAGGTTTTCCTGATGCTTGCTCCGCACCCAACTCCCACCCAGAACTCTTGTTTTCCCTGTGAATGTGTAAATCTCATTACATTAATTCAACGCTTATTGTATTGTTAGGGTATTGTTAACTATGCACAGGATGATTTAATCCAGCTAGTCTGAAGCCCAGGTCACACTGACTTTGAATTTATGAAGACAAAAATTTTACTTAGATGACCAGCAGTGACAAGCATTCATCAAAAAATGTTTTCTAGAGCATAGTATATTAAGCCACTTAGTTCCTTAATGAAATCCTTTTAGAGCATGTTAACTATTTCCTTTTTATTTTAATTCTTATTTCCTGAATTTCAACTGAGCTCAGTTCATATCCATTTAATTTGTCTGTTTGTTTTTTCAGGGCTGCACCCGTGGCACATGTAAGTTCCCAGGCCAGGGGTCGAATGGGAGCTGGAGCTGTCGGCCTACACCACAGCCACAGCAACGCAGGTTCTGAGCTACATCTGTGACATTCGCCACAGCTCACTGCAATGCCAGATCTGTAACCCACCCACAAGGAATCAAACCCCTGTCCTCATGTACAGATTCATTACTGCTGAGCCAAAACAGGAACTCCCCATGTAATTTTATATTTACATTTGCTTTTTAATAATATGGTAGTGTACATCTGTTAATCTCTTACTCCCAATTTATTCCTCCCCTGGTTTTTCCTTCGGTAACCATAAGTTTGTTTTCTTTAAGTTTGTTTCTGTTTTGTAAATAAAGTTCATTTATATTATTTTTTAGTTTCACACATAAATGATATCATAAAATATTTTTCTTTGTCTAATCTACTTCACTTAGTATGATAATCTCTAGGTTCATCCATGTTGCTGTAATGGCATTATTTCATTCTTTTTTTATGGTTGAGTAATATTCCATTGTATACATATGTCACATCTTCTTTATCCATTCATCTGTTGGTGGATACTTAGGCTACTTCCGTGTCTCAGTTATTGTAAATAGTGCTACTATGAACACTGAGATGCATGTATCTTTTTGAATTAGAGTTTTCATCTTTTCTGGGTATATGCCCAGGAATGGGATTGCTGGCTCATAAGGTAACTCTAGTTTTAGTTTGTTTTTTGTTTTTTTTTTTTGTCTTTTGTCTTTTGTTGTTGTTGTTGTTGTTGCTATCTCTTGGGCCACTTCCGCGGCATATGGAGGTTCCCAGGCTAGGGGTTGAATCGGAGCTGTAGCCACTGGCCTACGCCAGAGCCACAGCAACGCGGGATCCGAGCCGCGTCTGCAACCTACACCACAGCTCAGGGCAACGCCGGATCGTTAACCCACTGAGCAAGGGCAGGAACCGAACCCGCGACCTCATGGTTCCTAGTCGGATTCGTTAACCACTGCGCCACGACGGGAACTCCTAGTTTTAGTTTTTTAAGAAACCTCCATACTGTTCTCCATAGTGGCTGTACCAATTTTTAATCTAACTTTAGATTTGGTTCACTGGAATTTACTGTTCTATATTTATTACATAATAAGACTACCACCCAGGAACCTATCACTCAATTTATAAACTTATAGAACTTTACAAATGGAGATATTTCCCAATCCCATCTCCCTGCCCACTATCCTGAGTTTTATTTCCCATTACCTTTCCTTTGTACTTTTGCTACCTATGCATATGTCTCTACATAATAGGTTTAACTTTCCTTATAACATAGGAGCTACGTGTGTCCTCCTGTGCCTGCCTTTTTCTTCTAATATTGTTTCTAAGTTCTATACTTGTTGAGATATATATATAGCTCTATTTCATTCTTTTCAATCCTATGCTATATAGTATTCGATAATATACCAGTTTATTTATCCGTCTTCTGTTGATGGAGATTTGGGTTGTTTTCACTTTTTTGCTATTACGACCAATGCTGCTATAGTGAATGGTAATAACAGCTAAGGTCTACAGCATTTGCTATGTGCCCTGCATTTTATATAACTTATGAAATAGGGATGACATCATTGTGAGGACTAAATAAATTTCCCCTCCAAACATATGAGAAAAAGTGGGGCACAGAGAAATAAGTTAACTTGTCTGAGGTCGCATACCTAAGTAAGTGGCAGAGCAGGCATTTGACTAGGTGAAGAGAGCCCACCGTGAACACGTGCTACATGCTGTCAACAGTCTTGTACATGTATCTTCAGGTTCAAATGCACAAGAATTTCTTTAGGTAAAATACCTAACAGTGGAATGGCTGGGTCATTGATAGGCCCATATTCAACTTTATTAGATATTACCAGACTCTCTTCCAAAGTGTGTGGGCCAATTTACACTTTCAGGGGGTGAGAGTAATTTAGGGTCTTCTGGTTACAAGGAACATATCACTTAAGTTTCCTCAAGAAAAGGGGGTTTCTTGCATGTCTATATGGGGATTGGTACTGAAACTACTCTAGGTGTCTCACTTAGGACCTATTCTGCTTTTCCTGGAGTTGCTCACTTCTAAATGCTTCCTTCTCAGGGTTCCAAGAAAAACACCTGACAGGCCTAGTGGAGACCACTTACATGAAATACAATAATAAAATTTTACCGCAATAAGAAATTTTTTATCTAAGTGGTTCTTTTTACACAAAGTATATATAATCAGACTGGAAACCATCCAATTTGTGTTAAGCCTGGGGAGAGGTTGCTGGCCACCCTAAAGATTGGCTAATCATTACTAGGTGCCCACATCTGCTTCTCTGCTGGGGGTTGGCATCAGAGGATGTCAAAATTCTAATGAAGGTCAACAAATTACAGACCTTGGGCCAAACCTGGAAGCAGCACTTTTTTGACTCCCACATGTTAAAAAAAAAGTTTTTACATTTTTATGGAAGTGTTTAAAAAGGGAAAATAAAGAATATTCAACGAGCATACTGTGACCCACAAAGCCAAAATATTTATTGTCTGGCTCTTTATAGAAAAAGTTTCCAACCTCCAGTCTATACAATGCTGCTCCTTTTTGGAGGGTCTGTGATGCAGTAGCTTTCCTGATGCTTTGCTTGGGACACCCATATCACTATAAAAAGTTCTCAAGTATGAAAAGTTTATAGTTGGCTTTTCAAAGAAAAAGGACAGTAAATAAAGACTGGAATAAGGAGAGTAAATAGAAATGGTACTCAATAATTGGGGCAATGTTTTATTATAAATTGAGATATTAAAGTTAGCCTTACTTTAAGGGAACTAGGGGTTTCTTCATATGATATTCTCCCTACTTTGTGTATGTTTTAAAATATTTTAATAGAATTTAAAATATTTTAATAGAAGATAAGATGAATATTCTTGGCAAAAACCCTCGAATTGGTTTCAAGTCTGATTATATAAATGTGTGTGTGTATAAAAATACACACTGTAAAATTTTTTAACCATTTTTAAAGTTTGGTAAAATGTACATAACATAAAACTTAACGTTTTAATCATTTTTAAGTGTACAGTTCTGTCACATTAAGCACATTCACATTGTTATTCAACCATCACTACCATTCCCTATTCCCAGCGCCTGGCAACCATGATTCTGCTTTCTGTCTCCATGAATTGGATTCCTCCAGGTACTTCATGTAAGTGGAACCAACAGCATTTGTCTTTTTGTAAGTGGCATATTCCACCTAGCATAATGTCCTGAAGATTCGTCCATGGTGTAACATATGTCAAAATTTCTGCTCTTTTTAAGGCTAAATGACATCCCATTGTATGTGTATGACACAGTTTATTTGTTCATTCATCCACTGATGGTCACTGAGGTTGCCTCCACCTTTTGGCTATTAAAGATAATGTCACTATGAACATGTGTATACAAATATCTCTTTGAGTCCATGCTTTTCAGTTCATTGCATACCCAGAAGTGGAATTTTTAGATCATGTGGTAATTCTATTTTTAATTTTTTGAGGAACCACCATACCATCTTCCACACAGCTGTTCCATCTTATCTTCCCACCAGCAATGAACAAGTGTTCCAATTTCCCCATATCCTCACCCTTATTATTATTATTTTTTATATATATAGCCATCCTAATGGATGTAAAGTGTTTTATTTGCATTTCCTTGGTGATCTGTGATGTTGAACACCTTTTCATGTGCTTATTAGCCATTTGTAGGTTTTCTTTAGAGAAAGGTCAACTTAGGTCCTTTGCTATTTTAAAAACAAATTTTTTTTGTTAGTTATAGATATTCTTTACACATTCTGAATATTAATCTCTTTTCAGATGTATAGTTTGCAAATATTTTTCTCCCATTCCATTGGTTGCCTCTTCATTTTGTTGATAGTGTTTTTTGATACACAGAAGTTATTAATTTTGGTGACATTCATTTTGCCTATTTTTCCTTTTGTTGTCCACGTTTTTGGTGTTGTATCCCACTTTATATTTTGTATTGCTGGCTTATGAGAAAGTTATTTGAAAAATTGATAATATATTTTTTAATTTGGCTTCAATTCATGAAGTCAATATAGCTTCTAAAATTTAAAAAAGTATCAGACTAGCTAACACATTAAGATAAGGTCAAAATTATCTCGATGTGTAATTTTGACATCCATAGAGCCATTTTATCAACTATTTTTTAGTCTTGGACCCTACCAACCGGAGACAGTTAAATGAAAGTAAGACAAAAAGCACACACCAGTAGTAGTCCTCTAATATACATTACCCCATCTTCTCAGAAATAGAACCCCCAATTTTTAGCTAAGCTCATGGTCACACAGGATAAAGACTACATTTCCATGTGACCAAGTTGTGCTGAATAGTAAGGAATATACAACTTCCAGGAGGTGTCCTTAAATATCAGCAGAGTGTTCTTTCCCTCTTCTTTCCTGCTGGCTGGCCTGAGGGTGTGAAGGCTGGAGCTGGAGCAGCCATCTTAAACTAGGACCAAACCTATATGATAAGGATGGTAGAACAGAAAAACAAAAAAGCTTTGGTCTCTGATGACTGAACTGCCATCCAGCCCAGGACTGCCTAGGTTTACACGAGAGAGAAGTAAATTTCTAACTTGTTTAATAGCACTGTTATTTGGGGTTTCTATCATTCATAGTCAAATTTAATTCTAATAAACATATCCAGAAGATTATTGACTGCGAAATAATGTAGTTAGTCTCAAAATGATTATACACTTATTAAATAAAAACATATTAATGTAGAAATGGAGGATGACAAATATACCATGTATTTACCAGAAGCTGTTGCTGTAAAATGAAATCTCATGCTATTTAGCAACTTTTTATAAGAGATGTGTCATGCAGATGGGCAAAAGTCTACTGCTATATGTCTACTGAACACATGATGTGATTTAGGAACATTACTTAAAATACAAAAATATGTGAGAGCCAAAGAAGATAGGAAAGAGAATTTCCAACTAAGCTAACAACATAACCAAAATGTGGATTCTGTGGTAATTTGAAGCTAGTGACATATAATATACTAAAAGATTCCTCACACCAACAAGGAAGAATAGTGCTGATTTTGTAATACAAATCTCCCAAACAATAAAATTTTAGCAAACTTTCTTTCTCTGAGCTTAGAAACCTTGTTTTAGAAATGAATAATCTCATTGCGAGGACGTATTTATATAGTTACACTGTTTTTTAACCAACTTATGCATTTTATATTTTACTTATTTTCAGAGGGTGTATTATTTTTGTTATTCTTACCAGTTAAGTTATTCTTTTTATTATGCTATATAAAATATTTAATGGTATATAAGGCTTTCTTCTTTATAAATTTTAGCTGCATAATACACACGATTTTAATAAAATGCTAATTTTTAAAGAAAAATTGAAATGTAATAGATAATACTAAATAGTAAAGATGAAAGCCATACAAAATGGGATAAAGTATAGAATAAATTTCCTATTTGTCTCAGCATATTTTCCATTCCACTTCTCCAAAGGGAGTCGCTTAATATGTTTCTTAAGATCCATGATATAATAATCTGTGTGAATGTAATTGTGTTTAAATATATGTATTTTATTTTGTAAAAAAAAAAAAAAAATTAAAGAACGGGCATTCTTCCTAAACCATACAAACCAATCACTAGATATTACTGCACATGAAAAGAAAATTGTATACAGTGATGAGTATATTTGCTTTGGAATTAGTTAACTAGCTAGTTACCTACAATTATAAAAGAGCTATGAAGATACAGCTGAAGGGTAAGATTTAAAATGTTCTTTAATTACTGTATGATAGATAGTTTCTTACCACTATGCACTCAGAATTGTCAATTCAAACTGTTTCCAATTTGAATTCTACCACGTTTTCTTAATTAGTTTCTAACAAGATTTGCTTCATTAATGGAGTTTTTATTATTGTTGTAATTAAAAATAATTATGGAATATGTGCACACTCCTCAAATAAAAAAAAATAAAAATAAAAATAAAAAGTCATAAGTCCAGGAAAGGCCTGAACAAATTATTTCAAAAAAAAAAAAAAAAGAAATGAATAATCTCACATAAACATATGCTGTCGCTTTAATTATTTAAAGACTTACTATGCACACTGCTAGCTTGTTTCTGTATGAACCAAATGTCTCAGAAAGTACTGGGAAATAGAAAGTACCTTAAAGTATAATACCTGACACATGGTACTTATAGTTGATGACACATTCACAGAAATGCATACTTTGTGATAGATCCTGAGAAAACAGAGTCTATCCCTTTAAAAGCTTGGATCTTATGACATAACAAACTGAAAAATTATTGGGAACAGCTGACAATAATTTATTTAAGTCTAAGCTCCGAACTAGGTATTATTCTAAGTGCTCCATATATATCAACTCAATATAAAGCCCAGGAGAATCACATGAGAAAGGTGCTAATACAATCTACAGTCAGAGAAACTGAGGCATAAAAAAGGCTAAGAAACTTGGCAGAGGTCACAGGGCTAGTAATAAAAGAGTTCCCGTTGTGGTGCAGCAGAAACAAATCCAACTAGGAACCATGAGGTTGCGGGTTCAATCCCTGGCCTCACTCAGTGGGTTAAGGATCCGGTGTTGCCGTGAGCTGCAGTGTAGGTCACAGACGCAGCTCAGATCTGACATTCCTGTGGCTGTGCTGTAGGCCGGCAGCTACAGCTCCGATTAGACCCCTAGCCTGGGAACCTCCACATGCCACTGGTGCGGCTCTAAAAGGACAAAAGACGAAAGAAAGAAACACGGAAAGACAGAAAGACAGACAGAGAGACAGGAAGGAAGGAAGGAAGGAAGGAAGGAAGGAAGAGAAAGAGAAACACAGTTGAATCCACATTCTCTGTCTCCAAAGCCCATCACTTAAAGCCCAATGCTGCTGCATCTCATATGGAGAGGCACATGTAGAAAATACTGTGGAACATGGAAGAGTGTATAACCCAGAACAGAAAGGTGTCTTACAGGATTTGACACCTGATCTAGGTGAAGAGAATTAGGAAATCCACAAAGGTAGGACGAATAATATTTGCAAAAATATAGGATATTAAATGGCATAAATTTAAGATACTTGCAAGTTGCATAGCTGCAGACAAACACAGGAGGAGGAGGGATAATGGAAATAAAGTCAGAGAGGTAGACAAAAAACTGGGCTGATTATAACTTGAATTTGATCCCAGTACCTTTGAGGAGATTCATGGAGAGAGTTTAAGCAGAAGAAAGATGTTGTTTCATTCATATTTAGAAAGATTGTTTCAGGAGCAGAAATGAGGAGGGTGTATTAAAACAGCAAGAGACCAGTTTGCATATTACCAGAGTGATCTGGGAAAGACTTAATGAGGCCCTGAACCAAGTCATTAGCAGTGGAAATAAAGGAGGAAGAGATAGATATGGAAGATGCTTCGGAGGCAGAATCCCCAAGAGATACGTGCAAAGTGTGCAGTAACATAAATAGCCAACGAGGGTTACTGCCCCAAAAGACTTGATGGATGGAGCCAAGCCACGAGGCTCAGCTTGCTTAGCAATTCAACATAAAATATCTAGACAGTATGCAAGGGACCGCTGTAAATGGTACCATATGTGGGGTATCACAAGAGTGATCAATGTGCAGAGGATCTGGCAAGTCAAACAACCTCAGGACAGATGATTAGTACTTGTTTAAAGCTTAACAGAAGAGGACAGCTTGAATTTCTAGTACTTGAGATCAGTTTTTATCACAACCCTGCACAATGCCACACATCATGTGTTGACAGATTTTTGTTAACTCCGACAGCTGACTGTTTTAGAAGACATTTGGCAGCAGGGGGAGGGTCCAGCACAGCAGACCATATAAATACATGAGAAGAACGTAGAAGCCTGTAAATATAAGTCAAGGTGAAAGGTTAGCTATGTTCAAGATGAAAAGTGTTCTGAAAAATAAAACTGCTGCTTGTCCTCGTGTGTTCTTGGTAGAGAATTGCTCAGAGGCAAAAATGACCTGTTTTCATGAAAAAGTAATAATCCAGGTACAGGCAATGCAGCTTCATCCAGGGCCCTGGCAAGGAAGCGGATGCAAAAGTTGAGGAAAGGGTTCCTCTGCCCTAGGGCCAGAGTCCCAAAGTGAAGGCTGCAGACAGGGATTCCATGAAGCTGGTAGGGAAAAGGGAGAATGAAGCAGTGTGTTGTTGATGTTCCCGATGGGCCGGTTTGTGGGCACACGTGAAGCCAGGCTCCTTTGGGATAATCACAAAAATTTGTGGAGGGAACTTTGCCAGGAGGGTGAGTTACAGGAACTTTGAGTTGCCACGGTTGCAACTGAAAAGAACACAAGGTTTTAGCCCACCTTTGTAAGTCCTTCCAAAGAGCATCTCTTTTTTGGTCCTCATTTTCTCTTGAGAGTTCTCCAGCAAAGGAGACAGAAAAATCACTTGACATCAAATTAACCTCTACAGAGTTGCAGGAAATCCCTAGTCAAGTCAGCCTTTTAGAATATTATTTTAGAAAACTATCCCTCATTTTAATCTGATATATTTGCATTTGGGTTACTCCACAGTATTAAAAAAATAATAAGGCTTTCAAGACAACAAACAGTACTAGTTAATGTGGTAGTCAGTCTCCAAGATGACTTCCAAATCATTCTTATCCTGGTATTCACGCCTTTGTGTGGTCGCTTCTCACAATATACCATGGTTGGTCCTTGTGACAAACAGAATACAATGGAAGTGACAGTGTGTGACTTTCAAGTCTATTTTAAATAAAAAACACTGCCACTTCTTCGTCATTTTCTCTTGGATTACTCATGCTGGGGAAACCAGCCATTCTGTCTTGGGGACTTCAAAGCAGCCCTATAGAAAGATTCAAGTGGTGAGGAATTCAAGTCTCCTGCCAACAGACAGAATTAACCTGCCAGCCATCTGAGTAAGCCACCCTAGACAAGGATCTTCCAGCCCTCATCAAGCCTTCTGAAGACAGAAGCTCTGGCCAACATTTTAACTGCAAACTCACAAGAGATTCCAAGCCAGAACCACTCAGCTCAGCTGCTCCTCAATTCCTGACCCTTAGAAATGTTGTGGAACAATAAATTAGTATTATTGCTGCAAGTTTGGAAATAATTTGTAAGCCACAATATTTAACTTATATACTTAATTTATATCCACATGAGCAAGACAACTCACCAAAGTCATCCTCCCCAAACAAAGAGATCAACACCACATGGGCTTTATTGTCCATCTTTGGTCAAAGCAAATTTCCGGCACTAAAGCAAATTGCTGGCAATTTTTAAAGTCAGTCACATTTTTGTCTCCTCTTAGAGACAATAATGTTCAGAAATATTAAGATATAAGTTCAAGATACCCATTTACCCTATAGTACAAAGTCTGCTAAATTAATTTTTTAAAGCAGGCAAAAGATTAGTCTAGACAGTATCAATGGATTAAACCACTGAATTGAATGATCTGACTGGAGAGAGAAGGCCAAAAAAAAATCTGACAGTAACTTGACTTTAGGAAAAGAAAACTATAATAAAATGCTACTATTAAAGAAAAACAGTGCATTTTCTAAAGTGAAATACCTAGAGCAACATAAACACATTCGGAAAGTCTTATTGAAAGCCCAAGGGAAATGCTGGCCTCTACATAAGGTGAGGAGCTTGAATACATTTCAGACTATCTACAATGTTATAAGTATATCGAGATGTTTCAGTTATCACACACATGAAAGATGATAATCAGTACTAAAGACAACTACCCATGTTTTGGAGAATCTGAAGATGAGAGTGTTAAGTTGTCATCATGTGTAACTTTGTATTGTAGTTCATGCTTCATGTATCTGTCTCTTAGTCTAAATTATAAACTCCTAGAAGGTAGGGACTCAGTACCTAGCTCAATCTACCTGCCCGCAGTTAGTGAGTTAATCTGAGTTCCCTAGAAAAAAAAATGAATCTGAAGCAAGACTTTATTGGCAGTTATAATCTGAGAGCAGCAAAAATGAAGGGAAAAACTGAGTGACAGGAGGATGGAAGAAAATGTAAGGTAATTCACTGACCACACTGGCTATTAGTCTATAACAAGCAATAGTTTGACTGATGTTCCCTCTTGGCCATGCAGACATGTCTGGACAGATTATGTGGAAAAAATCTGACTCAGAACAGTCTAGGGGAAAAATGGAGAGGGAATTTGCTAGTTCCATCCTGACTTCTACTTCCCACTGATCAAAGTTTGTTTTATGAGGATTTTATCCCCCTGAACACCTAGGCTGTGGCCCTTTCAGTAACCAACAAGGAAAAATATTTCATACCTCATACAAATCTGGACTTCATAAGAGGGGCCAAAGATTTTAGGCATTAGTCTTGAGTAGCAGAAATGCATGACCCCCACATAGTCCTTTACCACAGTGGCAATGGCAATGCCACAAAAACCCAAGGCTTTAAAGACCAGATGAGGCTGAATGTCAATATAAATAACAGTAACAACCACAAGAATACTAATATCTATCATTTGGGGGGGGTCCCAGGTACTATCTTAAAATCTTCACATACATGATTCCATTTAAAACTCAAAGCAGCCCTGTAAAGCAGTACCATTATTTTTCTCATTTTACAGATTAAAAAAAAAAAAAAAAAAAAAAAAAAAAGAGGCTCTAAGACTTTAACTAGTTTGGCCAAATGACCCTGCTAGCAAGTGTATACTAAGTTCTGGACCCAGATTTTTTTTTTCCACTCACCCAAACTGCCTTATATTTGCAACAAAAGCATGTTTATTCTAACATGTGCATTAACTCTTTTTAATCTTTATCACAACTTATTTTATAGCTAAGGAAATTGAGTTTCAAGAAGTTTAGATATTTCTTCCAAGTTCTTAGCAGCTAATGAGTGTTACAACGGGGAATCAAAGCTTGGTTGGAGTTCTTTCTATTCACAGCTTCTCACTGGATTCTATCAGTTGAAATTAAGACTGCCTGTGTTCAACTCAGTGTTTGTTAATCTGCTATCACAGGAACACTATCTAAAAACCAATTTCTACAAAAAGTCACTTAGAACAATTGTTTCCATAAGTTCCTACCTTCTGAATTAATGATAAATCTCTAAGTTCACTGATATAACTGTAATTTATGCTGGAAACTCACAGAGATTTTTGAGAAGAGAGAAATGAGAACTGAGGAAATCCTAAAACACTGACAGAGATACTGAAAATAGGGGTATAGCAATAAGGGCCCTCAAAATAGCTGACATCTTAATGGGAAGCTTAAAAGATAGTTGAGAAAAGGAAGATAGGACTAAGAAGCTAGAGAAAAGCAGAAACAATATACCACAAAATGGAAGTGCTATAATATGCTGATAGAAAGAAAAGTTCTCTTGAAAAGTTTCTGTTACTTTCTCAGAATAACCTGTTAGGATCAGATTTAGCTGAGTATAACAGAGAGATCCAAAGTGATAGCGGAAATAAGAAAGTTTGTACCTCTTTCATATAATGGCCAGAAATTGGCAGTTCTTGGCCAGTATGGAGTCTCCACAGTGTTAGACAGCCAGGGTCTTTCTTTGTTATCACTTTGCCATTCATGGCTGCTGTTTGAAAAGTCACCTCATGGCCCAAGCTAGCTGCTGGAACTCCAACCATTATATTCTCATTTCAGGGCATGGGAAGAAGGAAAGGGAAAAAAAAAAAAGAGTCTACCTTTTCCCTTTTAAAGAGATTTTACAGATAAACTCACAACACTTCCACTTATATAACACTGAACAAACTTTCATGCCATAAATCACATTCATACTTGGCTGCAAGGGAGATTAAGTCCTTTAGTTGGACATACTGTCCCCATATAAATTCAGGATTATATGACTGAGGAGGAAAGAGAATGTATATTGGGGCATGCAATGAGTTTATTCTGCCACAAATGGGTAAAGGGTAAATAATAACAATAACAACAACAATAATAATGGGATTCATTCAAAGACATCCACATCAGGATATTCCAATGCCATAAATAAACTGGCACCACAGTACAATACTGTATTTACAAAAAAATTTCAGGTGAAATTAATTTATATACTTTTGTAGGAAGAATTATAGGACTAGATTGACTAAGAAGCCAAAAAAGGAGAAAATCTGAGTTTTGTATTACACTAAAATCACAACATTCTTCTAATCTGACAGTTGGCTTTTGTCCTCAGGCTGCGGTGGCTGGAAGCATATGATAAGAAACTCTTTCAGATTTAATGTCATCAGTATTCTCACATTGTTACACTGTAGATTGCTTAAACTGAACTTGCAGGAGCTCTTTTTTCTACTTAACTATATTTGTATGTCAAGCAAACACAGCTCAAATTTCAAGGGAAGACTATCAAAAATGATATTTAGCTCCTATATATACAAAATACTGCATAGAAATTGTGTTCACTTCTTTCTAAAATTGCATCAAAATATACAATTAGGAGTTCCCATCGTGGCGCAGTGGTTAACGAATCCGACTAGGAACCATGAGGTTGTGGGTTCGGTCCCTGCCCTTGCTCAGTGGGTTAACGATCCGGCGTTGCCATGAGCTGTGGTGTAGGTTGCAGACGCGGCTCGGATCCCGCGTTGCTGTGGCTCTGGCGTAGGCCGGTGGCTACAGCTCCGATTCAACCCCTAGCCTGGGAACCTCCATATGCCGCGGCAGCGGCCCAAGAAATAGCAACAACAAAAGACAAAAAGACAAAAGACAAAAAAAAATAATAATAATAATTAATAAAAAATATATATATACAATTAAAATTTGGGGGAGAAATTAGGTATATGACACATTCCTATAGAAAACAACAGTTCTTTTAAACATATTTTCATTTCCAAAAATTATAATAGCTAACATTTATTAAGTGATTATTATGTGCCAAGAGAGAGCTGAGCATGTTTTTTATTCATTCATAAGCTATAAAAAGAGTTTCAGGTGTAATTTTGCTCCTTAGGCTCTGCCATTCATCATCCTTTCCATACATATCTGCCAAGCGTTTACTATGTACCTAGCATTATGCTGCAGATACAGTGGATACGGTGATTGAAAACAAAACAAAACAAAAAAACAAAAAACAGTCTTTTTTTTTCTCCCCTTTCAGGCTGCACCTGAGGCATATGGGGGTTCCCAGGCTAGGAGTCAAATCACAGCTGTAGCTGCTGGCCTACACCACAGCCACAGCAATGGAGGATCTGAGCCACATCTTCAACCTACACCACAGCTCACGGCAATGCCAGATCCTTAATCCATTGAGCGAGGCCAGGGATCGAACCCTCATCTTCATGGGTTCTTAACCTGCTGAGCCACAGTGGGAACTCCCAAACAGATTTTTTTTTTTAAGTGAACAAATGGAGAAATAAAATGAGTACATTCTAATGCCTGCATGAATGAGTTCTGGGACCGATCATTGGGGTTCAAATCCTGACTCTGTGAATGCTTAGTTGTGGGACATGAAGCAAATCACATAATTTCTCCAAATTTCAGTTTCCTCATCTGAAAAATGGGGATAATAAAGTACTGAATGAGATAAGCCATGTAAATCACTTAAGTCACTGTTGGGCACAATGTAAGCATTCAATAAATGTTAGTTATTATTATTTGTGTAAATAATAGCACCCAGGGTGCTAAAGGAATGCTAGGAAAGGTGCTGAACCCAGACACCAGGCTGAAAAGGCTTTAAGTTGATTGTTGAAGACTTCTGAGTTGATTGTTAAAGGCCATATAACTCCAACACTCCTCTAAGTTCTACAGCTTTCAGGAATCAACCTTTTTCATGCCCAAATAATCTGGATCCCTATCCTTGTCAAGTCAGAAAGCCTCATTTTTCATTGGGTTACCCCTGAAGAATAGCAGTGAAAACTTGAAAAATGATGACATGTTCCACAAATCCTTGGGCTCCCCCGAGCCAGACGCTTTCTCTGGATTATCACTCTTTGTGCTCATTCCTAACCACCTGTCCCAGGCTGTTTCTGCTTTTCCCTGTTACACTTCAGTCTCAAGATCTACTGATGCTCTGAAGCAGCCTAAGAAGTAGCTGTCCCTTTAAATAAGGTTTCACTGAGAGATTGGGGAGAACAGTAATACACCAAGAGGGTAGCCCACTACCTTCTATGACTAAAGGTGGTTACTCTGGGAGTCACAGCGCAAACACAAGCTGACTGTCTCCTTCTAGCTTCCACGGTCTTTTCCTGAAAGGGGTAGGAGGCAGCTGCACCCCATCCACATCCTCAAACACTTCCACGTTCCAGAGTCCAAGCTCAATTCCCTCTTTGCCCCCAAAGGAAAAAGGAAAACCTCTCCCCAGACGAGGACCCTTCTCTTTCCCACCTCAGGACAGCATGTGCATGAGCACACATATCCTTCATGGGTGATGCTGCCCTCATCTCAAAGACACCTGAGACAATCATATGATTCCTCAGACACTACCCCAAAGCATAGTTATGCCATCTTCATTCCTGTGTAGGATACCAATAATCCAGTCCATCTAGTGATGCTTCAAACTTGTCTACGTCCATATCACAGATCTCCCTTGGCCTTGAGGTGAAAAGAAATTCAGACCTTCCTGCTGCAGTTCCCAGATCTGTATGTATGAATACTTCTTGGGAAAAAATACACCTAACTCCATGAACACATCATTTTCAGGCAAAGGACAGTCTAAATCCAGATCTGGGGAATTTTTTTCATTAACTTGTTAATATACTACATTTACATTATTAAACAAACATTATTAAACATTACATTACATTATTTTAAATCTTTTGCATTTGGAGTTATTATCCTACTTTATGAGCTTCCCTGATAAAAATGGATAAGTGTTCGCCCTACAAATATATGACTAAAAGGATTCCTCCAAGTGGTCCATCCTCAAACAAAGAGAATTCTCACCCTAAAGACAAATGTCTCCCTGTAAAGTATCTCATTCCCTCAGAGTTCTCAACCAGATTATGTGTTAGGTATACTTTGCTTTTACCAAAGTGTATGCTTCAGCAGTTTAGAAGGGAAATAGCCAAGAGCATTTTAAAAGCAATAAAGAACTGTCCAATTAAAAGGCATTTTAGCTTTCTATTACTATTGAACATAATACCCCTTGGCCAGAAACGCTTTCAGGGGTGTTAGACATATAAGCTAAAGACCCTATCTCGAAACCAAGAGAACCACTTTTTGAATAGTCAAGAACCATTTGGTATTCAAATGCATACCCCAAAAGATTTTTATTTATATTACTCAAGCAATAATTTAAAAGTTCAGTGACTCTTACATTCCTAGTATCATAGTATCCAGGGTAAAATTCAAACTGTTTTCAATCATCTATTCCCTAACATCTCTCCTCTGCTTTAAGCAAGCAAGTTTAGACAAGTTTAGACTTTCCCACTGATGTTAAGATTTTTCTTTCTGCGATAGGGAATTTAAAAAAATTGTTACTGTTAAATGTTACTATTTAATTGAAATTTTAAAGATAATATTTCGCGGAGTTCCCATCGTGGCGCAGTGGTTAACGAATCCGACTAGGAATCATGAGGTTGCGGGTTCGATCCCTGCCCTTGCTTAGTGGGTTGGGGATCCGGCGTTGCCATGAGCTGTGCTGTAGGTCGCAGACGTGGTTCGGATCTGGCATTGCTGTGGCTCTGGCTAGGCCGGCAGGTACAGCTCTGATTGGACCCCTAGCCTGGGAACCTCCATATGCCACAAGAGCGGCCCTAGAAAAGGCAAAAAGACAAAAGAAAAAAAAAAAAGATAATATTTCGCAAGCTACTTCAATGGATTTTGGGAAAATCAGCTGAGATAATACAGTAATTAATAGAACAACTTTTAGGAAACTATACATAAATTATTACCATCTTATTAAGGTAGGAATGGAGATTATTGTATAACTGGTATTTAATACATGGCCTGAGAGTGGAAGGAAGAGGAACTAACTTGTATTGAAACCAACTTTGTAATCAATTAGTCTTTTTTAATCCTTACAACCAGTGTATGAATTAGATATATCTATTTCCCTATAAAGTAAACAGAAGATAACAGAGGTTAAGTGGCTTGTCCTATGGCCACACAACTAATAACAGCCTGAATGGAACTTAAACACAAAAAGGAAGGCTAAGAAAGCATAAGAAGAAAAGTAGCAAGAACAGGATTATCCAACCTGCATCCCAATGCTGTCTATCTAGCTTCAACTGGTTTCTAAGTGAAAAATATGAGGGCCTTCCTTCTCCAGCCTTCTAGTTCATTCTCAGCCCCTGGAACCACCCAAGCAGTCTGGACCCTGGCCAGTCAAGAGTGAAAATGAGAGCTGACTTATGGAGCTGATATGCTATTGTAGGTTAGTGTCTGGTAAACCTGCTCTCAAGTCCTAAGGATCCACAGTACCCATTGAGCTATAGTTCCCTATGCTTCTAACATTCTGTCCAGGTAATAAAACTGAAGTTCTAGCTAGGTTTTCCTAGACAACCATTTCTGCTGGTATTAGAGGCCTGCCCTAAGTTGAGCCCACTAACTGCAGGTGGTTGAATCTGTTCCTTGAAATCTAAGACAAGCAAATGAGCCATCTTGAACTCATACATGGCCTCTTACTGGATTTTGAATTTTGCCCCCAGCCAGAAACCCCTGCCATGCTGCTCTATCCATTAGAGGATTCATTTTCGCAAGGAATCCTATGTCAGTTCTAAATTATTTGCTTCGGCCTTTTGGATGTTGCCTGTTGGCCAGCAGCTAAATCCTTTGGGTCCATGCCAACTTTGCCCTTCCTTTACTTCCTCCCCTAGCACATGAAATTTCAATGTACCTCATGGCCAAGCCCATGAGTTAGGGTGGGATGAGACTTTGCCTTACCATGAAGATCCTGTAACAGTCTGCCATGAATGAAAAGTATCCAAGCTGAAAATAGGCCACCTGCTGCAAGTACCCAAGAATGTCACAATTTATCAAGGCATAGCTTGACTGGAGAGCCACAGATTAAGAACACAAGTTTGAGAAGGGTTTGAGAAGAGTTCCACTTGCTAACTCTCTGATCTTTAGCCAACATTTTTAGCTTCTCTGGGCTTCATTTCTCTCATCTATAAAATGGTGTCAGGGATACTCATGTCACTAGGTTTTTACAAGAATTAATTGAGATAATGTTTGTTCAAGGATTGGGAGCAGAACTTGGTATGTAAAAGGTGCTTAATAAATGCCTTACACCATAGATCCTAAAATGCACACTCATTTTTACATTTTAACATCTCTGAAATTGGAATGAATTTTATATCGTGTCACAGTTTGGTCAACAGGTTTTTTTCCCCTTTCTTAATGGTACATAATGGTACAGTCAACGGCATCTCAAGTCCAATCAAACACAGAAATATCTTTCTCTTACCACAGTATACAAGAACATATTTCATTCCCTCCCAAACCTGACAAGTCACATAGCAAAAATAAAAGCAGCTCTATAATGGATGGTGCCTTACAACCATTTAGAACAACTGAGAACAATTTTTCCCCATTTTATACGACAATTCCACTTTTAGGGCTGTGAAAAGAGCAACTGAGATTTTTGTGAAATAACAAGATTTTTAAAAGGGCTCTCTTTTGCCTTTTTCACAGACAGCCTTGGTTTAGAAGAAATAACTGCTAACTCTAAATAATGCAATTCTATGAGAGGAAATATGTTCTCCTTGTTTAAAAGTGTTCCACTTAGACCATACTGGTTGATTCTGCCAAATCATCAAGTATTTCTAAACAGGCTGAATTGTTTTGGTCCCAGTCCTGGTTTTCAAACTGATTTATATGAGAACAGCCATGACCAAATAAGTCCCATAAACACACATCACTCTTGCTAATCACTTATCCTTTCCTTTCTGGATTGCCCTTTCTTCCTTCCTCTCTATCTGTTGAATTCTTACCCCAAAGCCACGTATCATAGACAGAGAAATGTAAATAATAACTATAATTTTTATAATGCTAGTAATTATTAATGTTAAATTTTAGGTGAAATAATGGTGCCTAATCCTTTAAAGATACATATTGAAATATTTGCAGATAAAATGATATGATGTCTGGGATTTGTTTCAAAGAAATCCAGGACTGAGGTAAGTGGGTAGAGATACAGATAAAACTGAGTCATAAAATTATTGGAAATGGGTACATAAGGAGAGGTTCATTATACCATTCTCTCTACTTTTGTAAATATTTGAAATTTTCCATAACAAAAAGTTTTTTAATGTACCACTGTGAAAAGTACTACAATATTTTTCACTCCTAAGATGAATGAATATTGTAGAATCTTCACGTAGTACTAGAATGGGGAAGGGAAGGAGTGGGATGGACTGGGAGTTTTTGCTTAATAGATGCAAACTATTGCATTTGGGGTGGATAAGCAATGAGATCCTGCTGTATAGCACAGGGAACTATATCTAGTCACTTATGATGGAACATGATGGAGGATAACGTGAGAAAAAGAATATGTATATATACGTATGACTGGGTCACTCTGCTGTATAGTAGAAATTGACAGAACACTGTAAATAAACTATAATGGAAAAAATAAAAGTCATAAAAAGAAGTACTAGAATGGCATGCATGCATACAAATAAACTCCCATTTCTTCAATGGAATCAAATATCTCAAGATAAATAACACCACAGTCTGGAGGAAGTACACATTTAGGTCAACATAAACTTACTTATCTCTACTTCTCATCCAAAAACGCACCTTTGGATAGGTTTGCTTCCAAACAGACCAATCTTCATGCATCATTACTTCCTGAAGATTCTCAGTCACCTATAACAAATTTTTTCATTAGAACATCATGGAAACAATTGTGCTCATCTCTATGGGCCCCTTAGTTTGCTAAGGTTTTCCATTGGCACCAGTAGTCCTGGGTCTAGATCCTGTGAATTTAGACTTATTAGTACTAGCAAATATTTTATAAAGATCCACATCCTGGACTCTGCTTCTGCAATATTTTGCTCAATTTTTCAAGACTTAGGCACACAAAAGTATTATATTTTCCCATACAAGGCTGCCAGGTCAGGACCTAAGCAATTGTAGTACAAAATCAGCAGCCATGGCAGCAGCAGCCACAGCCATGTGAGAAAGCAAAGTTTCTGCACACAGGCACACTGGGAGGAATGGAAGGAGGCTCTTGCCCATCAGTCCCTAGAGCCTGACTGTGGCATCTTCACAAATATTCACTCTGTCCTGAGGCTGGGACAGGATCTGCCAAAAACACAGGCAGTAAACTTTTTCAGAAAATACTACAAAATAAAACAGTACACATGAACAATGCAAGAAAGCATGACATGGGTCATTACTGTCTTTTAAATAGTTTAGAATCTCAGGTTATTTAAAAAAATGTTTCAATATTGCAAAGCACATAGCCACAGACTTAGAAATAGAAACTAAATTTAAAGATCATGGCATTTGACAGAAAGGTATACTACTTAACTATGAGGCTTCAGATGAACCAGTCATTAATAAGAAGAATAATTAAAAATTTTTTTCTTCCTTGTAGTTGAATATGTGTTGATAGAATGATTAAACTAGTGCTTTAAATTTTATACAAATCATAAAGCCACATTTGGTTTCTTCCCTTTTTTTTTTTTTTTTTTTTTTCATAGTCACACCCATGGTACATGGAAGTTTCCAGGCCAGAAATTGAATCCAAGGCACAGTTGTGACCTACACTGCAGCTGCAGCAACTCCAAATCCAACTGTGCCAGGCTGGGGATTGAACCTGTACCTCCACAGTGACCCAAGCCGCTGCAGCTGGATTCTTAACACACTGTGCCACAGCAGGAACTCCCGCATTTGGTTTCCTGTACAACCTCCACAACTTACAGGAAATGTCAGAGGAAACATTAAAATGCCATCGTATAAATTTACATTTTAAATTTCAACTTATACAAAACTGACTTGTATAAAGAATGAAACATTTTTAGAAAAATTGTTCCATGAAATTCATTAACTCTACATGCACTAAAATTTTTATTTCAAAATAATTTATCAGAAATGTATCCCAAATGTTGCCACAGCCTATAAAATACTCTAAGCAGCTCCAACAACTGCATCAGCAGAAAGATCCTTGTCAAAATTTAAAATTATCAAAAATTATTTCTAATCTTTATTTCCCAAGAGCAACTAATGTCTCTTTCAATTGTATAATTGAAAATAAAATTGCTGGGAGCTTCTACCACGGTTGAGCGGGTTAAGAATCTGACTAGTATCCATGAGGATGGGGGTTCAATCCCTGGCCTCACTCCATGGGTTTAAGGATACAGCATTTCCATGAGCTGCCATGTAGGCTGCAGACACAGCTTAGATCAGGCATTGCTGTGGCTGCAGTGTAGGCCGGGAGCTGCAGCTCTGATTCAAGCCCTAGCCTGGAAGCCTGGGAACTTCTATGTGCTGCAGATATAGAAGCTCCCCCACACCAAAAAAAAAAAGATAAAGAAAGAAAAAATTGCTAAAGGTATACGTTTTAATGACCTATTAAATGAATTTGCATAAAAGAAAGCCACAAAATTATGATTAATCAAGACATCACATTGATAAAGCAGTAACAAATCAGCAGAAACAAATCCAACTAGGAACCATGAGGTTGTGGGTTTGACCCCTGGCCTTGCTCAGTGGGTGAAAGATCCGGCGTTGCTATGAGCTATGGTGTAGGTTGCAGATGGAGCTCGGATCTGGTATTGCTATGGTTCTGGCGTAGGCCGGCAGCTGTGGCTTCAATTAGACCCCTAGCCTGGGAATCTCCATATGCCGTGGGCGCAGCCCTAAAAATAAAATAAAATAAAATAATTATGGTACTAAAAATATTTTTTGCACTTTGTTCGTTGTATTGTTACTTGTACATCCCTATCACCTCTGATGTATTTTATAAGTCACAAAATATTTTTGAAGGAAAAGCTTTATTGTAATACTTTTAATGGCATTTGTCCCCTGCTTTTTTCATTTTGCACTGGCTCAGGCCCCTCAAATTATATAGCTTGCCCTGTTCACAAAAAAGGGTATTTTTTATGTTTCACCTGGTTAAGAGAACAGCTATATTTATAGATGTAATCAAGTCCCTTAAAGCTGTTACATGGGAGAAGGGGAAAGTTATGACTCTTAAAAATGTTCAGCGAATTCTGCAAGCCCAGCATTATAGAAGATCTTAGTTGGGTGAGGTAGCGGTATTCACCTTAAAGCTGAATAATTCCCTTGCATTGATAGCAAAACTGAGGCACCAAACTGTGATTGTTTCAAGCTCATAAGTAATTTAGAGGCAGACTTGGGACTAAATCTCAAGTCTCTCAAATCTACCTGGTACCAGTTCCACCACCAGTTCTTTCTGATTGATTTAGAAAGTCAGAAAGAGCCCTAGGTATTTCAAACAGAATAATGTGAGTGATGACCACCAAGGAAGGCCCATTCAAAGGGGAGGGTGCAATGGAAGGAAATACAGCTATTGCTGAAAGAGATACTCTGCCTTCTCCTTTCCTCCCTTCCTGCCTTTCTTTCATCTTTCACTACAGATTCCCATTAGCAGAACTGAGCTTTAAGCCAAATGACAGAAGAGCATGGAAAACTCAGTCTGCATAAGTCTGCTCTCTGTGATATTGAGCAGAACAGGGAAAGGGTGAGAAGGGGATGTGAAAGCAAAAAAGCAAATGACTGGCAAGCCGAGTAAGTCAGGGCTAATAACTTCTTCAGGTCTGAGTGCTACCTGAAAATCTAAAAAGTGCTGGCAGCCAAATATTGCTGGCAGTCCTCCATTACTGAGATAATAACGCAAAGCCCTTCGCACAGTGCATGGTGTACAGTAAGCAGAGGTTACACCACCATCACCATCGTCATTTCCACTGTTAGTACTATTAAATTGGCAAAGGTTTAATGAACGATAAAGGAATTGGAGAGTTTGCCGAAGGATGCTGGGACCACTCAACATGTGAAATAAAAAGACAAAGCTGAATATATTGCTGGTCAGGCACAGTCTCTCTAAGCAGAGCAAACTCTTTACCTTATAAAGGGTCTTTCTTTGGTGGGAACATGGAGTACCCGTTGTCAGATTTTCAGGTGTGTAAGTGGGTTGACATCATCTGTAGTCCATGGTTACTCAGGTGAGACTGCTGTTGATTAGTTGGCACTCAGAGGTGTGTTTATTGGAGTGAGTCTAAACCTGATAGGCTGATTTCACGAGGGGTTTACTGAAGCAAGTTATTCTTGATTGAATGGGTTTAAAACTGGTTTTTGTGACTACTTCTTACCTTTGCTATAGCAAAAATCAATCTTTTTCTAAGTTTATAGGAACTACTTTATTTTCAGTCCTTCCTTTCGGTTGTCATTCAACTAAAGCTTTAGGAGAGACCTTCAAGGATTATGCAGATAGATCTTTACCACTGTTGCTGATTTTCCTTGAAGGTGAGGTTTCATCAATGGAAATTTTATTTTCAGTTTACATGTCTATCAACATGATTTTATTCTGTTTTATTATCTATCATTTTCTCAATCATCAATAAGGACAGTGGCTGCACTAAGTATTTAAGACTCTGAAAAATACACATTTAACAATAGTGAGACAAGTAAAGTATAAATGGAAGGGACTGGAGAACATTTCAATGCCATGATCCCAAATTTCCTAGCTCTGATTGTGAAAAAAGTCTCAAAGAGGTTAGGTTGCCTTTCCTTTAGCTTAGATATGGATTATTCCAACTCATTGTAGAATTTAGGTATAACATATAGTGTTAGCAGTGGTTCAAAACCTTCCCTGGATCACCAAAAGAAAATTCAAGTCCATTCTATTATCTATAACTACTTAGTTTAAGGAATTTAAACCTGTTTGTTGTGCCCCAGAATTTGAGCTGTACTATTTACTATGTCAGCCAAAATAATGAAACATATTTTTCATAAATGCCTTCAGTAGTTTAACTCCTATGGATAGGATCATTACTCTCAGGATTCTCTCCACATTAAGGGTTTTATTTATTTATTTATTTTGTCTTCTGTCCTTTTAGGGCCGCACCCACGGCATATGGAGATTCCCAGGCTAGGGGTCTAATCAGAGCTGTTGCTGCTGGCCTACGCCAGAGCCACAGCAACGCCAGATCTGAGCTGCATCTGCGACCCACACCACAGCTCACAGCAACGCTGGATCCTTAACCCACTGAGTGAGTCCAGAGATCAAACCCGCAACCTCATGGTTCCTAGTCGGATTCGTTTCTGCTTCGCCGCAACTGGAACTCCCACGTTAAAGGTTTTATACTTTTGTACTCTTTGAAAAGAGTACAAGCCCATTTAGGATGCTGGGGAATTATACTAGTTATCTATTGTTCTAGAACAAATTATCTCAAATTTGGCAGGTAGCTTGAAAACTAGAACATTTAGTATCTAACATTGTTTCTGAGGGTCAAGAATCTGGAAACAGGTTCAGTGTGCCTCTTGAGGTTGCAGTCAGGATGTCAGCCATGGCTGCAGTTTGCTGAAGACTTGAATAGAGTGGAGGATCTGCTCCCCAAAGACTCATTCACATGACTGTTGACTGGAGCCCTTGCTTTCTTACTGGCATTGGCAGGGTGTCTCAATTCTTTGCTACAGGGACCCCTCTCTCCATAGCGTTGCTCACATCATGGCAGCTAACTTCTGAATGACATTAGAGAGAGCAAGGCAGAAATTACAATGCCATATTTATTGCCCTCACTATTGCCATATTCTTTTTTTTTTTTAAGGGCCCCACCCACAGCAATATGAAAGTTCCCAGGCTAGGGGTCAAATTGGAGCTGCAGCTGCCAGCCTACACCATAGCCACAGCAATGCCAGACTCAAGCTGCAACTGTGACCTATACCACAACTCACTGCAAAATCAGATCCTTAACCCACTGAGCAAGGCCAGGAATGGAACCCATATCCTTATGGATACTAGTTGGGTTTGTTACCGCTGAGTCACAAAGGGAATTCCATATTTTTGCCATATTCTGTGGGTCACACAGACCAACCCTGATACAATGTAGGAAGGGTACAATGTACAAGGTATTTTATAAGGGCATGAATACCAAGAAGTGAAAATTATTATTAGGGACCATCTTGGACAATGGCTACCACAAGAATCCTACCCTAACTAACAATTCAACAGAATAATTACCTTGGTTCTGGATTGGCACTGAAGAACCTAATTTCTTCATAGAAAAAAGAGCAAAAAGCTGTTCTTAAGATAATTTGACTTTGACAGAGCTGCAAATATGTTATCTCTAAGTATTGTGTGACAAAACATTACTGTTTTCATTTTGCAGCTTCTCTGATGTAAGGACTTTTTTTATTTATATATTGTATGCAAAGAGTATCATTACTGGTAAAGTTAGAGCAGTATACTCTTACATCATTCATTTAAATAGTTGAATTAAAAATAGTTTGGAAGAGCTGAATTATAAAGTTATGATGATAATTATTTAGGCCAAAAGTTAGCAAACTTTCTCTGTAAAAAGCTAGATATTAAATATTTTCGGCTTTTCAAGCCGTACACTCTTTGTCACAACTAATATAAAACCCATCAACAAATAACACTGTCAGCATTTAGTATTGGAGCAACAAAGAATATGAAGTCAGCAGTTGGTATTGAGAGTCCAAAAATTCTGTTCTAGACAACAAATTTCTGAAACACAATCAGATAATTATCCATTGGGTAAGTGTTATACAGCTGCTGGAATAAGAGTGTTTCACCAATAGATAATAATATGAGATGAAGAAAATATCAGTACTTCTAACTTATTGACTAGTGTAAATATGATGAGTGTTTTTAACTACCCATAAGGAGCTTATCATATATAACATCAGGTTTAAAGGTAATCATAGTACAAGATCTGAAGATGTTTTAACATATTTAGTTGAGGTCTGTAATTGTTCTGAGGCGACTAAGCTAAGCATTGGCTACTGAATTAAGGGGCTGGCTTTGTAACAAGCAATAGGTCTTGAGTGTGTACCAGGTCAGTGAGTCAAGACCTATAAACCCATGGTCTATCTTTCTCATGTATGTACAAAAAAAGGAAACATTTATATAATCCAGGAAGACTTTTATGGCCTCTGTTTTAATTAATCTGGCTGTGTCCATGGAATCTTTTGCCTGTTGGGATTCTGGGACCATAGCTATTTCTTCAGTGAGTTCCTAAACCATACATAATCTAGGTATATTATTAACCATATCAGCTATAAGTTTATTGTGCCAGAGAAATTTTCTGAGACTTTAAAAAGTAATCCTTGGAGTTCCCATCATGGCGCAGTGGTTAACGAATCCGACTAGGAACCATGAGGTTGCGGGTTCGATCCCTGCCCTTGCTCAGTGGGTTAACGATCCGGCGTTGCTGTGAGCTGTGGCGTAGGTCACAGACGCGGCTCGGATCCTGCATTGCTGTGGCTCTGGCTTAGGCTGGTGGTGGCTACAGCTCCGATTAGACCCCTAGCCTGGGAACCTCCATGTGCCGAGGGAGCGGCCCAAGAAAAGGCAAAAAGACAAAAAAAAAAAAAAAAAAAAAAAGTAATCCTTGTGCGATACATTTTATCTGGTGGTTCCATTTGCAAAGTAAATCCCTACCTATTAAAGTTGTAGAAATTGTGTCACAAAGAAGAAAGGAATAGCTTCCTGATCATGATTCCTGAGTATCAATTACAGGTTGGAACTTGGCAAAGGTCTTAGAATTCTTAGAAATTTTCACCATTTTAGTGCATCCAGTAAACCAAGGCAAATAAACTTTGTTTTTCTTCACGTCTCCCATAACTTACTACATACCCTCTAATTTGTCTTTTATTATCTTCTTTTACCGTCTGGCACAGCCAGTCATTTTTACTTCCAGTTAAAACTTCTCTCTTTCTTTTCTTATTGTAGTCCTTCTTAGATTTCAAACAACTTTAAAATTTTATTCTCAGGGATCTAATGTCTTATTGTAAGGAGATTAAAGGTAGATATAGTGACTCCAGAGCAACAAAAAGCTGTATTAGTCCCTTTGAGAATTAAGAAGAAAAGGGAAGTACTGGGACTTAACGTCACCCTTACAGCAGCATCACTGGGGACACATTTTGGATAACTGTCCTTCTTTTTCTTAGCCAGTACAGAACATTGATTCTTTCAGTTGCCTTTGTGTTTGCAGTATCTACAGGTATTCCAATCCACAGGCTCCCAATGTGTAGAAACAGAGGCTCTCTTTTTTTTGGTATTTTTTTTAACCAGTAAGCCAAACACCAATGAGTTTCAGCTTTTTTACTTCCTAAGGCTCTGGCAATATCTAGCTACATGTTGAATATTTTCTAGATGGGTAATTTTACATTTCACTTTCTTTTTTATTATTAAATTCCTTAGTTCAGATTTGATCCCATTTATAACATCTCTACTTTGTTGGGTGTTTACTTCAGCTTCTAGAATATTTCCTGAAGTATATTTTTCATTTTTGTTTTGTTTACAATTTGAACTATTCTACAATTTTTCCCTTAAAATAACTGTTTCTGAAATTGTCTCATTTTAGTCAATTTTTAAGTTTTTATTGCCCTCTTAAAACAAACTTGTTAAGTTTATATAACTGGGTGATTTAAATCTTTTCTTTACTATCTTTCAGCTTATTAAGCATTTTCCCTGGCTAAGCATTAGCTAAACTAGTTGGTATAGATATGCAATGGTAAACTGATTGGTATAGATATGTAATGGAGGAAATAAACTGTGTAACAAAATATTAAATTTAGTTTAAAAATTTCTGCCTGTATTGCAAATTTAGGAAAATCCTTAATTATGCCCCTTAACTTGGCTCTAGATAAGAATTTTAATTCAATCTTTTGGCCTCAAAATTTTACAATATAATTGTTCTTCCTCTGAAAAAACCCTGAGAAAAGAATAGCTCATTTAGAAAGTCTAGTAAAATTGAGTAGAAAACAAGAGAGAAATGCAAAGTGAATAGGTTTCAAAAAGTTACAAAGTCTTTGAGAGAGACTGTCTTGAGTTAGAACTTTTTTGAGCTCTTAGCATGACATAGAAGCTGACTAATGGAGTTCCCGTCGTGGCGCAGTGGCTAACGAATCCGACTAGGAACCGTGAGGTTGAGGGTTCGGTCCCTGCCCTTGCTCAGTGGGTTAAGGATCCGGTGTTGCTGTGATCTGTGGTGTAGGTTGCAGACTCGGCTCGGATCCCTCGTTGCTGTGGCTCTGGTGTCGGCCAGGGGCTACAGCTCCGATTCGACCCCTCGCCTGGGAACCTCCATATGCCGTGGGAGCGGCTACAGCTCCGATTCGACCCTTCGCCTGGGAACCTCCATATGCCGTGGGAGCGGCCCAAAGAAATAGCAAAAAAAGAGACCAAAAAAAAAAAAAAAAAAAAAAAAAGTCCATAGAAGCTGACTATTAATTATTTGGTATTTTGTCTCCTAATATTTTTAAAGTTCTCCTTAATTATACTAATTTAAAGATCTGGACATGTCAAATACGACATTAATATTTTAAGTCAAAAAGTTTTCTCTGTTTACCAAGAAAAGTGCAATGCTTTTTAAAAGAAATAGAAGCTCTTCCAGGAAGAGGATGAGATTTTGGCATAGACAAACCCATGACACACAAGAAAGACAGGCACTTCAGTCAGTCTATAGTGTGGGCTTTTGAAAGGTATTTGGGTTCTCCAACAAAGCAGAGACTAACTAGGAAGAGGCCACTCACTCAACAACCTGACGCTTGATGCTTGAGTATGGACAAAACAAAGTGAACAAATTAACAAGAAAGAGTGTACTCCTATAAAAAAGGTTTTATAGGAGATTCTAGATAAAGTTTGACAAACTCTTTTTTTTTTCCCCCTCACAAATTGACTGCTGGTCTAACAACAGATCTCCAACCATTAGCCCTCAAGTCTGGCTTGTGCTGAATTGAAAACCTACTGGGCTTATGCACCCATCGGTTCCCTATGGAATACCCACTTACACATTCAAAAGAAACAAAACAACCAAGAACAAAGCAAAAACACAGGAAAGAAGACTGTGTACATGTAGGCAAACAGCAGCAAAAGCAAGGCAATCAACAGGAGACCAAGCAGGTTAACGGTGAAAAAAATTTCTCAAATGGCATACCTCAAAACAAAAGGTATAATGATTTTATGCACCTATTTAGTGAACACATCTAAACCAAAAAGTCTAATTGCTCTATACAAAGACCTAGGCTTAAACATAGACATATTTGTTTACAAATCCTAGAATAACAAAATAAATTCAACTATCACGTAACATCTGAAATAAAAAGACAAAGCAAATTTATTGTTTATTATAGTAAGAGATGTCAGTTAGACACAGTCTTTTTTAGCAGAACCCATTGCCAATCTTATACTAACTATATAAGGATTTAGGGAAGTATGGCGTTCAGGAACTGAACTCAGAGTATAACTGGGTTGGCATCCTCTGCAGAAGTGTGGTTACTCAAGTGAGACTACTGTTGGTCTCAGGAGCATGCTACTGAAGTAAGTCTCTCTCCCTGAAAGGCTGACTTTCAGAAGCGAGAGACTGACAAAAGCGGTTGGTTTGTTAAAGTGTGCTTATCAGGTAAGTCATATGACAGGACAGGTTTAAAATCAGTTATGGTGGCTATTTGTTTCATGGCGTCAGAATAATCAATCTTCTACATTCATAAGAACTTTCTTAAATCTCAGGTTCCAAGAAAGAAAAAGTAAGAGAACTATTGGAAGTTATTCATAGTATCAAAAATGGTAAAACTGACCACTCTGAAACAGGTGTCAGCCTTTGGGTTAGATACAATGTCTTTGGTACAAGTGAGATTTTTTTAGTGTAAGGTTGTACCTTATATGGTTGAGCCTGCAAACAAAGGGGAAAAAGATACCTCTGGAAAAAGAGTTGCAATTGAAATCAATACATATTTAGATAATTTCATTCCCTACTGGCATTAACATTAATTGTAAACAATATTCCTTTTTAGTAAATACATCTGTAAAATATATATATGTAAATTTGCTGAGAGAGTATTCCATATTCCACTTTTACATTCCCTTAATTGATTTTTCATCTGTTTTCATCATACAGAAAGGTTCTGGTCAAAAAAAATCATAACTTCACCTTTTTTCATATTTAATATTCTAATCCATCTGGTTTTAATTTACGATACCCTCTTCATTTCCAAGGCAATTGATTATAATGTTATTTGTAACCACAGAGTTAGAACTTCATCTTAGAACTAAAGACTAGGGAAAGTAAATCTAAATTTATTTTTGGAAAAGAAGAGAAGAAAAGATAGTATCAATACGATTAACAGCTTGATTTCTGGATTCAGACAGATCTGGTTTTAGATCCTAGCTCTTTCTTTCATGGATTTTATGACCTGGGGCAAGTTACCTAACTTCTCCGAGTTTCTGTGTTCTTATCTGTGACATGGTGATAATAAATAATACCTACTCTTACGGCTATCGAGAGGATCAAAAGCAATAAATTAAATAGAGAGCTTAGCATAGTTTCTGGCACATGGTAGACATCTAATAAATGGGATGTATTATTTTTAAAATTACTAGGAAAAATATGAAGAGACATGCTAAAATACTTTGTTTCTTGTTTTGCTTTCTGTAAATAAAATTATTTTAAATAGTTTGAAAATCTTTTGCATCATTTCCAATACAATACCCTATTTAGATCTTCATTGCCCTTTAAGGTAAGAAATATCTTAATAATTATGTTAATATATTTATAGTAAGAAACAACTTTATTTCCCTTGGGTGAGGTAACAAGGGTGAGAATATGAGGTCAAAGAAATGTATGAGTTCTTTAAATGTGGCTAAAGTATCCAGGGAAAATGATAATTTATACTCCTAAAGAATTTTCACTTTAGCCACTCAGTCCATCTGATGCCATAATATATGGAGCCACAGGCTGCTGCAGCAGAAAATAATAAAAGAGCACTCAATTGGGGCAAGGCCTCCTGATCTTTATGAATGGCTCAAAGATATATGGACACAGAGACGCAAAAGGACAAGTAATACTTTTGTGAAGTTGGTGCTCTGCACCAAGAAAAGTTCTAAATAACCTGAATAATTATCTATTTAATGAATGTACTATAATATACTTAATCATTCAAATCTCAGCTCTGCCATTGGCCATGTGATCTTATGTAATTTATCTTTTTATTTTATTATTATTATTATTGTTATTATTATTTGCTTTTTAGGGCTGCACTGTGGAATATAGAGTTTCCCAGGCTAGGGGTCAAACTGAAGCTCTAGCTGCTGGTCTATGCCACAGTGACAGCAACGCAGAATCTGAGCCAAGTCTACACAGCTCACAGCAATTCCGGATCCTTAACCCAGAATCTGAGCCAAGTCTACACAGCTCACAGCAATTCCGGATCCTTAACCCAGTCAGCAAGGCCAGGGATGGAACCTGCGTCTTCGTGGATGCCAGTAAGATTCGTTACCCACTGAGCCACAATGGGAATGCCTATTTTTTTTTTAATTTTTTATGGCTACACCTGCAGCATATGGAAATTCCTGGGCCAGGGACTGAATCCAAGCCACATCTGTGACCTATGCTACAACTGCAGCAATGCTAGACCCTTTAGTCCACTGGGCCCAGCCAACGATCAAACCTTCAGCTCCACAGAGACCTGAGCCGCTGCAGTCAGATCCTTAACCCACTGCGCCATGGGGAGGCAGACTCTGATCTTAAGCAATTTACTTAACCTTGGCATCCCTCAGTTTCCTCATCTGTAAAATGAGGGTACTAAAATTACCTATTTCTGGAGTTACTGCTGTGGCACAGCAGGTTAAGGATCTGGCACTGTCTCTGCAGCAGCTCTGTCTCTGCAAAGACAGAGTCAATCCCTGGCCCTGCACAATGGGTTAAGGATCTGGCATTGCTGCAGCTGTGGTGTAGGTCACAGCTGTGGCTTGGGTTTGATCCCTGGCCCAAGAACATGCATATGCCACAGGTGTGGCAAATGAATAAATGAATAAATAAATAAAGTACCTATTCATAAAGCTGCAATTAAGATTAAATGAGTTAATATATGTCAAGCATTCAGAAAAGTGCCTGATATGAAGTAAGCATTCTAGGTGGGGATTAATATTAACAGCTAAATTTTCTTAGGATGAATCTTCACCTGCAAAAGGGTATTTATATTTTTTTCTCCCAATATTTAATGCTAAGTCACTTTTTAAGAATTAAATTGAGAATATGAGATTTAAGAATTTATACCAACAATAGCAATGTCTGTGTGCTTATTTTTCCATAGCCTCTTTCAAAGTTTTACGATTTTTCTTTTTTTTTTTTCCTTGTCTTTTTGTCTTGTTTAGGGCCACATCCATGGCATATGAAGATTCCCAGGCTAGGGGTCTAATTGGAGCTGTAGCCCTCCAGCCTACACCAGAGCCACAGCAATGCCAGATCTGAGCCATGCCTGCAACCTACACCACAGCTCATGGCAACACCAGATCCTTAACCCGCTGAGCGAGGCCAGGGATCAAACCCACAACCTCGTGGTTCCTAATTGGATTCATTTCCACTGCGCCACGATGGGAATTCCCCTATATCCCACTTTTAAGGTGTTTAAAACTGGATATCATTTTGGGCTTTTATTGATAAGACTATATGATTTTATTATTGAAATTACTGATATGTAGCTTTTATTTTTATTTTTAAATTTATTTATTGTTTTTGGCCACACCTATGGCATGCAGAAGCTCCCAGGCTGGGGATCAGACCTGTGCCTCAGCAGTAACCGGAGCCTCAAAAGTGACAATGCCAGATCACTAACCTGCTGAGCCAACAGAGAACTCTGTGGTTTTTACTTTGATAGTTTTTTTTTCCCCCTATTGCCACACCGACAGCACATGGAAGTTCCAGGGCCAGGAATTTAATCCAAGCCACAGCTGCAAGGCAATATCCTTTAACCCACTGCACAGGCTAAGGATCCAAACCCACCTCTGCAGCAACCCCAGCAGATGGCAGTCAAATTTTTACCTCACTGCACCTCAGCAGGAACTCCCAGCAGTTTTCTTGAATCACTCATTAACTCAGAAAATTTCACTGATTCCCTAACCTTGGTTTTTTTGGGTTTGTTTTGTTTTGTTTTGTATTTTTAGGGCCATGCTGGACAAAGCCACATCTGGGACCTACACCACAGCTCATGGTAATGCCAGATCCTTAACCTACTCAGCAAGGCCAGGAATTGAACCTGCATCCTCATGGATCCTATTTGGGTTCATTGCCACTGAGCCATGATACCACTGAGCCACGATGGGAACTCCGGATTCCCTAATCTCGAGTAGCCTCCCATTACTCATTATTGCATCCCCTATTTTATTCTCTTCATGGTAGTAATCAGGAATTGTCTTGTTATTTGCTTACATGTTTGCCTTTATGCATGGGGCCATAACTTGTATTTCAGCTTTGAAATCCTTACTGACCACATCAACACTGCCATATTAAATTGCAATATACCCTGATCTAGCATTACAGAACTATCTTAGAGCTAACAGAATCTAAATCTGCTTCCTAAATCCTGGCTTTCCCTGTAGATCTATTTGCAAGTCATCTCTGGGCAGAAGTGGCCTTTCATTCAGGAGAGAGCAATGTGTAGAATTGACAATTATCCATTTCTGAGCTAAAGTTCTGCCCTGCTGTTAAGTCTTGCTGCCACTGGGCACAGTGAGACCAGGGATTTATACATGGTTTTATTCAGAGATTGTGTAAATAAGAACCTATCATCCTTAAATATTTTTTAGCAAAATATAAACTATTTCTAAGTAAATAATAAGATCAAAATATTAGCACTAGGAGTTCCCGTGTGGCTGAGGGGACACTGGTTCAGTCCCTGGCCCCACTAAGTAAGTTAAGTCTCCAGTGTTGCCACAAGCTGCAGTGTAGGTTGTAGACGTGGTTCAGATCTGGCATCGTTATGGTGTGGGCCAGCAGCTGCAGCTTCAATTTGACCCCTAGCCTGGGAATTTCCATTAGCCATAAGAGCGGCCCTAAAAAACAAAGAAACAAACAAACAAACAAGAAAATCAGCACTAGATAAAAAGTAACAGTTGGATTTCAGTGCAGATGTCTTCACTTATTTACCACGTGACCTTGGTCAAGTTACTTATCCTTTTTGATCCTTCCTCTATAAAATGAGGCAACTGCATCAGATTTATCAATGCCTTCCAGCAGCAATTCCAAAACAATTTATTAAGGGAAAATGTATAAAATCAATATTAATAAACTATCCTTTTTATATCCAAGCAGTTAAAATAAACCTTGGTAAAGCTTCTGGTACTGCTATTTTACCAGAATATATTGGTAGCTTCATGGGATTTCTGTGCTCAATCATCAAATCATCTCTTCTAGCTAAATCCCATGAATCAAATGATTTGGAGACATACTTCTCCAGTGGAAAACTCTGAGGTAGTCTCCCTAGCCCCTTTTCTTATTCTAGAAACTGTTCTTCCCTCTTTTTTTCTTCCCACTACAACAAAGCCACAGCAGGGCAGCCCTGCTGCAATCTGACCCTTCCTTCCAGCCACAGCTAATCACTTGTGGTCCACACTGAGCACCTCACTCAGTCAAGGCCAATAAGGCCCACCCCCAGGAATTTGGGTGTTAGAAAGAAAAAAAGATGGAGAGTTGGCCCCTGATGCTTGAAGCCATAAGATGTAAATCTTGGGTATATTGGGCAGTCGTGTCCCCCATAGGACAAATGGCTCTATACACAAGAGGCAGAGACTCTAACATTGCTGGTCCATAGACAAGCTGTATTTTTACCCCTAAAGTAGGTTCTTCAACTTCTATTTGGGAAATATTCTTTTTTCTTTTTGCCTTAAGTGGTCAAAATCTGGTTTGGTTGCCTTCTTCCCCAACCCCCAAATCTAAAGTAACACAGCTTCTATCCAAATAAATTGAACTCTCTCATCTTCAGATAATCTCCCGGCCAGGGATGATTGTTTTCTTTCCTAGCCCTGTCCATCTCTATGACTTCTATAATACTGCCTTGAGTCAACTGCTCACATTTCTCCTTTCTTTTAAATTGAAAGATGGCCATTAGCTTAACTACTAAAGATGTACTTTCTCTAGCTAAAATTGACCTATATGACTTAGAGATATTTTCACCTTGTTTTTTTCACTTCTGAGCCTTTCTCCTTCAGATTGTTGTACAGAATACTATAGTTTCCTATAAAAGAAAGTTCCATAGACATAGCTCAGTAAAAAATAATAACTATATATATACATACATACACACACACACACAAATATATATATACATATCATAAGATGGGTCTTTATTTCATCCACTTAGATTTTATAACCACACCATGGCATATGGAAGTTCCTGGGCCAGGGTTGAATCTGTGCCTCTGCAGAGGCCCAACCCACTGTGCCACAATGGGAACTTCTCATCCACTTAGATCTTGAAGTAAGAGAAAAAAGATGTGTGATACTTTATAATAAATAACCTTTGAGGGAGTTCCCGTCGTGGCGCAGTGGTTAACGAATCCGACTAGGAACCATGAGGTTGCGGGTTCGGTCCCTGCCCTTGCTCAGTGGGTTAAGGATCTGGCGTTGCCGTGAGCTGTGGTGTAGGTTGCAGACGCGGCTCGGATCCCGCGTTGCTGTGGCTCTGGTGTAGGCCGGTGGCTACAGCTCCGATTGGACCCCTAGCCTGGGAACCTCCATATGCCGCGGGAGCGGCCCAAAGAAATAGCAAAAAGCCAAAAAAAAAAAATCACTTACATCCTTAGGGTAAATGTTAAAAAAAAATAATAATAATAATCCTTTGAAATAAATATCTTAAAACTAGAAACATGGTAAGTCATCAAAACAACAATGTGATGGCATCCTGCCTCCTTAGCAATCCAAATTCCAATATCATATCCACTTATAACAATGTAAGTATGTATTCCACATAGTACTGGGATATTCTTCTGAGGAAGAAACACAAATACAGAAATTATCTGAGCAAAGATATTACTGACCAGCATAGGAAGAAAAGGGTTAATGAGGAAAAGGGAAAGGTGCTAAGAGATAAGAATTAATAGCTTATTCACAACTATTATTAAAATATTCCTTTGTTTTGATTTTTTTAGAGGTCTTACCAGCTTATGCATTCTTAAAAAAAAAAATTCCCTAATGGTTTTTCTTTCTAATTTATGTAAATATGTATCCCCTCAGAAAAAAATCCAATTCCAAGATTAGAAAGCTTTCCTTCTGTTCAGTCCTTAGGGACCATGAAATATGTTTACCCCCATAGGCAATACAAGTCCTGTGAAATGCAGGCAGAGCTTGCATGCCTTAAAATGCATTTCTCTGACTGTACAATCATTAGAAAGCTTTCCTTCTGTTCAGTCCTTAGGGACCATGAAATATGTTTACCCCCATAGGCAATACAAGTCCTGTGAAATGCAGGCAGAGCTTGCATGCCTTAAAATGCATTTCTCTGACTGTACAATCATTACCAGTATAAGCAAAGCAAATCCAAATTACCACTTCCACTCCAGGCCAACTAGAGAAGAGACAGCCCTCATTTTAGAATTCTTTAAACCTTCCCTGACAGAAGTGCTAGGAAAAGCATAACATACGGAATCACAAATTGATCTTTTGACAAACTGCCAATCTAGTGACTCTTAAAGGAAGAACAACAGCGAACACTAAGGACAAAAGTAATAGCTGAGAGACGGAGTTGAAAATTGAACTAAAAATGCAGAGAAAGGGGGGTAAAAAGGAGCCAGCCCAGCCTACATGTAACTTCAGAGTCCCATGAGAAAACTTCATGAGAATATTTTATTGCTTTCAAATTTATGAATAAATATCTTTGTAGCAGAAAATCTCCATGGCTAGGTGGAATTCTCTGGGATTGGATATTATAAGCTCAAAATTTCTGGCAGAAATTAAAGGTTAGGAAAAGACATTCCCACTTTTTGTCTCAAGGGATGATTCATTTTCAAAGACATGCACATATATCTATATTTTTTTCTTTTTTGGCTGCCCCACAGCATACGGGGTTCCCAGGCCAGGGATCAGATCCGAGCAAACCACACTGCAGCTGTGGCAATGCCAGATCCTCAACCCACTGTGCTGGGCAGGGGATTGAACGTGTGTCCCAGCACTCCAGAGATGCGCCAATCCCGTTGCGCCACAGCGTTAACTCCAATATGCATATATATTTAATCTGTAAATTTTACTTTAACAATGTGTTTAGAATATTAATATTTCTGGACAGAATGTCTTTGTTCTATGAAAGCTGCTGATCCATTTATAAATTAATTTTGTGAAGAATTTTCATAATATAAAAAAATTTTCGGTGCCTAATTCTTAAATATGTCTGAATGGAGAGCCAAGTCTCACCAGACATTTAAGGAAAGTTCCGAAATGAAAGGCAGAGACAAAAATAAATACAAGAAAAAGAAAGGGATGGAATGCAGGCAATAGAAAAAGTTTTGTTTTTTTGACTTAAAATCATCCAAGAGGTCAGAAGACTTAGTGTTTTTCACACATTCCCCCCATAAAAAAGCTTGATTTGAGATGCCTTGAGGAAGCATTCTCACTACGTCTTGCCACTATTTGCCAGAATTTCTGCCTTGTTGGAATCAGACAATCTGCCCAACTCCTCTTTAGTAGAGTATAACACAAACACTCAAAACATAAACATCTTTAAAGTAAAAAAAGTTTGCATTCCTCTGTCATACTATTAATAGTGTCAGTATAATTAGCATATATTCAGTATATATTCAATTCACCTGGCAAAAATTACTACTCATTCCAAATAGCTGGCATTTATTTGACCTCTTCCTTTTGCTGGACACTATGAGAAAACCCTTATAAGCATAGCAAATACAACCAATATTTTCATCAAGAAAATGAGGAAAACAAGGATTTGAAAGGTCAACTGACATCGCCAAGATGACAAAGCCAGGATTTGAATCTAGATATTCCTGGAACTAAAGCTTTACCTTTAACTTCCTTCTTTAAAACATGTAAAAGGAAAACTAAAGTTGTATTGGGAGGGTACAGAAGGAGGGGGAGTATATGGTAAACTGGCAATATGTGTCCCCTGATAGATTTGTTCCTCAAAAGTTTTACAAGTTGAAGATAAAAATAAATATAGAACTATTTCAAAAAGGGAGCAGAGCTGTCTTCCTAGTCAGGGACTCACACAGGGCCTTGCCTTGATAGTGTTTTGATAGGGTTACCACCATCCAAGGGTGGGGGTGCTAAATGCTGTTTCAAAAGAAGATGCATGGCAAGATCAGAGGTCACCTGGAAAGACTTTAAACCCAAAAGCGAATCTGCCTTTCAGCAGCAAATTCCCATTAACAAAATGCAGGGAAACACATGCATAAGAATCAAAATAGCAGTCCACGTCCAAATATGATTAGAATGTTTGTTTTTCCAGTAAACAAACCTATGTGGGAAGTTAAGTCATAGTCAGAAAGTTGCTTAGTGAGCATAGAAACAAAGCCAGGGAGTTAGATTCTCTTAATATTTCACCAAGCTAGTCATCCCATTCACCCATTTATTCACTTACAAACTATTGAGTACCTCTTTTATGCCTGACATTGCTCTTCATGCTGCAGATATGCTTGTTAGTAACAGACAAAGTTCTCACTCTAAAGGAGTCCACATTTTAGTGAAAGAAATGGACAATCTCAAAAAAATAGAGAATAGGATTTTAGATACTTATATATGCAACAAATAACATTAAGCATGGTAAGAAGATAGAAGTTTAATAGGGTGGTCAAACAATATCTAGCAGACTACTTGAAATCTGAAGAGGTAAGAGAGATCATTGTGTTAAGTCCTGGAAGGACAACAGTCCAGCTGAGGAAACAGCAAGTGTAGAGAGCCAAAGTGGAGATGAGCTCATTATGTTTGAGGGGTAGTATGGCTGGAGCCCATGGGAGATGTTTTGAGAAGAGTGACAGAATCCAGTTTCTGGGAGTCAGGCCTTGGACTGGAGTGAGAGGAAAACATACTTTTTAGGGGGAGTGGAGTTAAGCCTAGATGCTAAGCTAAGTTTGTGTCAAACAACAAGTGACAAAGTTCTGGCTAATGACAAGTGCAAGTGCTGTTTGAAATTTTCTTAAAGGGAAATACACCCCTCCTTATTTTTCTCCTTCCCAATGGCTACGATGTGGTTGTAAATGGCCAAGCTGAAATCTGAGAATCCATACTGGACCATGAAAAAGGAGCTTCATACTAAGAATGGAAAAGTAGCAAGATGGAGGAGCCCATACCTCTGAGAATTATGACTCTTCCAGTGTGTTTTCTGTCACTTGTAGCTGAATCTAATCCTAACTAATATACTTCATTCTTAACTTATTTGAGACTGCATAATGGCCAGAAATTTTAAACCAGGACATTGACTCGCATCTCCTCAGCAACACTGATGGAATATCCTGAGCCCTATTTATAGTTTACAATAGGTTCTTCACAACTTGGCAAATTGTTTATTGTGGCACCCAAACTCCACTTAGTAAGCAGCACTAGTCTACTCACTGAGGTCTGCGTCTTTTATTCTGGTCAATGACTTGATTGGACATTGTGTCTCTTTGGCTTTTAGGATATGCAGATGTATTCTCCCTCCAACCCTAAAAAGACTTTTGAACTTGATGGCATCTTGCATTCTTTCTTAATTTAGAATCCCACAACTCTCATAAATAGTAAAATCACATCCAGTTTAATTCTGGAAGTTTTCCATCCAATGGAGGGGGAAAAATTAAAGATATAGGCTAGAGAAGGCTAGAGGGAAATCAAACAGAGGGAATGGACTTTGCTAAAAGAAACCATGGATTGACTTTTCTCATTCATCATTCTCTAAAGATTCATCCAAGTTGTTGTGCGTATCAATAGTTTGTGGGTTTTTTAATTGCTGAGTAGTATTCCATGATAATGACAGTTTAATTAACCATTCATCCATTGAAGAACATCTGGGTTGTTTCCAACTTGGGGCTATTACAAATAAATCTGCTACAAAAATACATGGACAGGTTTTGTGTGAAAATAAATTTTCACTTCTCTGGGATAAATGCTCAAGAGTGCAATGATTGGGTCATACATAGCCATACATTTAGTCTTTTAAGAAAGTGCCAAACTGTTTTTCAGAGGGGACTGTACCATTTTATATTCCCAACAGCTATGTATAAGTGATTCAGTTTCTTTTGAGTCCTCATTAGATTTTGGTGTTGTCACTTATTTATTTATTTAGTTAGTTAGTTAGTTTTAGTTTTAGTTTTAGCCATTCAGATAGGTGTCTAGTGATATCTCATTAACTGTGGTTTAATTCGTATTTCTTTGATTACCAATGATGTTAACTTGGTTAACCAATGATGTTAACACTGAATTAGCCTTGCATACCTGGAATTAACCCCACCTGGTCACTGTACATAATTCTTTTATACAATGCTGAATTTTATTTACTAACATTTCATTAAGAATTTTTGAGTCGGAGTTCCTGTCTTGGCACAGGGGAAACGAATCCGACTAGGAACTATGAGGTTGTGGGTTCCATCCCTGGCCTTGCTCAGTGGGTTAAGGATCCAGCGTGCAGTGAGCTGTGGTATAGGACGCAGACACAGCTCGGATCTGGTGTTGCTATGGCTCTGGCATAGGCTGGCAGCTTCAGCTCCCGTTCGATCCCTAGCCTGGGAACCTCCATGTGCCATGTCCTGCAAGTGCAGCTCTAAAAAGAGACAAAAGACAAAAAAAAAAAAAAAAAAAAAAAAAAAAAAGAAGAATTTTTGAGTCTATGTTGAGTTTGAATCTATAAGAGATACTTGTTTGTAGGGTTTTTTAATTATCTTTGGTTTTGGTATCAGGGTAACAGTAGTTACACAAAATGAGTTGGGGAGTATTTCTACCTCTTCTCTTTTTCTCAAAAAGATAATGTAAAACTGGTAGTAATTCTTTAAATGTTTGGTAAAGCTCTCCAGTGAAACCATCTGGGCCTGAAGATTTCCTTGGGGAGGAGTTTTTAAATTATGAATTTAACTTCCTTAATAGTTACAGGGTAGTCAAATTATCTATTTCATGTTGGTGAGTTATGGTATTTAAAACTTTTCAAGGAACTGGCACATTTCACCTAAGCTCTCAAATGTATGTGTGCAGAGTTGTTCATATTCCTTTATCATCCTTCTGATTTCTGCAGGGTCTGTAGTGATATCCCATGTTTCATCCTGAGTTTTTGGTAATTTGTGTCTTCTTTCTTTTTCAGTATTGCTAGACATTTGTCAATTGTACGGATTTTTTTTCCCCCAAGCAGCTTTTTCCATTGATTTGCCTTATTGTTTTTCTATTTTCAATTTTAGTGATTTCTGCTCTTATTTCCTTTTACTTTCAACTTTATATCATATTTGAAGTGAGCTTCTTGTAGACAGCATATATTTGGGTCATAATTTTGGGTCTTCCAAACAAAATACAATGATGTTTTCACACCATTTGTGTTTAATGTAATTAATAAGTTAGCACTATCATTTTATTTCTTGTTTTCTGTTAAGTGTTTTATGGTATATTCTATTTTTTAATTTGTACTTTTCCTGCCTTTCTGTGGGTTACTCACACATTTTTTTCTTGAATTCTATATTGATTTGTCTATAATGTTTTTTAGAGTATCTCTTTATAAAGCTTTTCTTGCCAGTTGCTTTAGGTATTATATTTTATATAAGTTACATACAATTATATATGATACAAACATATTTTACGTATGTGTAACTCATCTCAGTATACAGATATTGTCATTTTACCAGTTCAGGTGAAGTGTAGAAAACTTATCTCCCTTTTTTATGTCTCTTTACTTTCTCAATTTAATACTATGTCTTAAATATTTTCCTTACATACATTTAGAATCACATAAGACAACGTTATAATTTTTGCTTCAACCATCAAACATAATTTAGAAGACTGAAGAGGAAGAAGGGAAACCTATTATACTTACCCATATTTTTACTTATCCTGTTTTTTCTTCCCAATGTTCCTATATTCCTTCTTTTATAATTTCCTTTCTGTTTAGAGTACTTCCTTTTAGCTATTCTTTTAGAAAAAGTATGCTAGTGACAAGATCTCTGAGTTTTCCTTCATCTGAGAATGTCATGATTTTCCCTGCATTCCTAAAAAGGTATTTTTGCTCAATATAGGATTCTGGGTTGATAGTTCTTTTCTTTCAGCGCTTGAAACACAGTATTATTTCCTTTTGGCCTCCTTGGTTTCTAGTGTGAAATTCACTGTCATTCAAATTACCCTTTATGTAAGGCATTATTTCTTGCTCCCTGCTTTCAGGGGTTTTTCCTTTAAGTTTTTGGATGTTGAACTATGTGTTTTGGCATGGATTTTTTTGGGAATTAATCCTATTTGGGTTTCATTTGCCTCCGTAATTTTTAAAAAAAGTAACAGCTTTCCTGAGATATAATTTATATACCATAAAATTCACCTTTTAAAAGTTTACTGTAAAGTGCTTTATAGCATATTCAGAAGGTTGTGCAACCTCCACTATCTAATTTTAGACTGCATTCATCATCCCAAAAAGAAACCTGATGCATATTTGTAGTCACTCTACTTCCCCCTTACAATCCTCATAAGCCACTAATCTACTTTCTGTCTCTGTGAATTTGCCTATTCTCATTATTTCATATAAGTGAAATCATACAATATGTGGTCTTCTATAATTGGCTTCTTTCACTAGGCAAAATGTTTTCAAGGTTCATTCAAATTGTAGCATGTATTAGTACTTTATTCATTTTTTAATACCAATTAATAGTCCATGGTATTGATATACTAAATTTTATTCATTAAATTGATGGACATTTGAACTGCTTTTGAATAATGCTGCTATGAACATTTGCACACAAGGTTTGTGTAGATATATGTTTTCATCTCCATTAGAAGTGGAATTGCTGATGAATTCTATGTTTCTGTTTGTTTGTTTGTTTGTTTGTTTGTTTGTTTGTTTATGGCCACACCTGTGACATATGGAAGTTCCTGGGCTGGGGGTCGTAGTCCACACCATAGCCACAGCAACACCAGATCCAAACCACATCTGCAACCTGTGCCATAGCTTGCAGCAATGCCAGATCCTTAACTCACTGAGTGAGGCCAGGGATTGAACCTGCATCCTCATACACACTATGTTGGGTTCTTAACGTGCTGAGCCACAATGGGAACTCCAGATGTGGTAACTCTATGTTTAATTGAAGAGATCCAAACTGTTTTCCAGCTGCAGCATTTTACAAGCCCTCTGCCCTCAGCAATGGATGAGAGTTCCAATTTCTCCACATGCTCACCAAAATTATTATTATCTGTGCTTCTTACCATAGCTATCTTAAAGAGTATGAAGTGGTGTCTCATTGTTTTGCTGTGCATTTCATGTTGAGTATCTTTTCAAATGCTATTGACAATTTGTATATCTTATTTATAGAAACATACATACAGATCCTTTGCCCATTTCTAATTAGATTGTCTTTCAATTATTGAGATGTATGAGTTCTTTATTCCAGAAAAAGTCTCCTATCAGATATGTGATTTGCAAATATTTTTCCCATTCTGAGGGTAGTCTTTTCACTTTCTCTCTTGATGGAGTCCTTTGAAGGACCAAAGTTTTAAATTTTGATCAAGTCCAATTTATTGAGTATTTTCTTTTGTTGTTTGTGCTTTTGGTGTCCTATCTAAGAAGTCTTTTCCTAACTGAAGTCACAAAGATTTACTAACATGTTTTCTTTTAAGAATTTTACAGTTTTAGCTCTTACAATGAGTTCTACGATCCATTCTGAGTTAATTTTTGTATGTGGTATTAGGGAGGGCTCCAATTTTATTCTGTTGCATGTAGACACTCAGCTTTCCCAGCACTATATATTGAAAAACCATCTTTCCTTCATTTAGTTGTTTGGGCAACTTTGTTGAAAATTTGCCCAGCTTCTTAAATCTGTAGGTTTATGTCTTTTGTCAAATTTCAGAAGTTTTCAGCCATTATTTGAGTATTTTTAGCCTCACCTTCTTTCTTCTTCCAGGGCTCTGATGATATATGAATGTTAAATCTTTTGACACGAATGTTAGATAATCACTCAACTCCATGAGACTATGTTCATTTTTTTAAAATCTATTTTCTATCATTAGATTGGGTAATTTCTACTGTTCTATCTATGAGTTCACTGATTCTTTCCTTCTACCCCTCCATTGTGTTGTTAAGCCTATCCACTTAGGTTTTTATTCCGATTATTATAATTTTTAGTTCTAAAATTTCAATTTGGTTCTTATATCATCTATTACTTTGCTGAGATTTCTATTTTTTGTTTCAAGTTGCTCATTGAGCATTTTTACATCTGTTTTGTCAGATATTCTAAAATCTCTTATCATTCTGTTTTTATCATTAATTGCCTTTTTTATATAAGGTTTGAGAAATCTTCCTGGTTCTTGCTACGATAATTCATTTTTAATTGAAATCTAGATATTTGGGGTATCATGAGATTTTAGATCTTACTTAAATATTTTGTTTTAGCTGGTTTTTCTGACACAGCACTGCAAGAGGAGGTGGAGGTGGGGAGCAGGCACTACCTCTTGACTGCCAGGTTGAGGGAGAAGACCAAGTTCTCCACTTGGCCTCCAGTGACATTCAAGATGGGAAGCTTCTCATTACTGGCTAATGGGGATGAAAGCCCTGCCTCCTTAATTAACTTTCTCTGACACCAGAAGAGGGGAGCGGAAGTTGGGGCACTTCATCACCTAGTGAGGATGGAAGTCTAGGCTCTCCACCAGACCTTCAGGGCATGGGTGGGGTGGGGGGTGGGGTCACAAATTTTTTTCATAGCTTTTGTCTGGAGTATAGGAGTTATTGTCTAAATGTTTTCTGTCTGCTACACTGCCCCTTTACTGGTCACTCAGCTAAAGAGAATAATATTGGGGGGGGGGCTTTTTTTGTCTGCACTATTGGCATATCCAGGTTGCCAGCTTCCTCACTTTCAAGTCTGGGACAAATGAGACAAAACAAACCAACAAACAAACACTCCAAAGAAACAAAAAACAATCCAGGAAAATTACTGTGTTCCTTGGGTTTCCAGGGCCCTAGCTGGTCTGTCTTTTTTCCACCTTTTAGAGTATCATGTTGGTTTTATGTGTAAGGTTCAAGGTTTTTAGCTGTACTTAGTGAGACAAAGCGGGAAAAGTAGGTCTACTCCATCTTCCCAGAAGCAGGACTCTAAGTAGACTTTTTTATAAATAGAATCATATTTTAATCACTAGGAGATATTAATAGTTAAAGGAACTTTGAAGTTAACCCTTTCACAGGTAATAATAATTCCCCTGTGTGTCTTTTCTGTACGTTAAAACTATATATAGGGTTTGCTTTAAATGAGAAGTGCCTATAGATTATTCACACATTTCTGAATATTTACCATAGCTGTGCTCTTCCAATATTTGAATTAAATTTCTCTAAATGATTACTTTTTAAAATGTTTTTCCCTTAATGCCATTCTGAGGATATTTCAATGGAAGGCAAGTCCTTAAACTGCCTAGTGTTTAAGGATATAATGAGAATTTCCACATCTTTCTAGAAGTATAAAATGGAAACATTTCTCAGAAGTAGTCTGTGTTAGAAGCTTGCCTGTGTCTAATAGATTATTTCACTTCTCTTACTGAGTTTCTATATACTCATAATAATTGACTATTAAAGATATTTATGTAACCTTTTGGATTTCCAGACCTTTTTAAAAAAATAACCATTCCTCCTTCTCAAATATCTGCTCTTTTATATGTATAATACCTAGTAATACTATCTTTTATTGCCCTCTATCTGCCAGGCACTCTACTAATGAGCTCCTAATATACTTTATCTTATTTAATCCTATTTAAGACAAAGAAAGTGAAGCTCAGAAAGACTGAGACGGAACTGAAAAGTGTTCACTAGTGGTAAAGCCAGCGTCTGCAGATAGGCCCTCTGCCTCCCAGCTTCATGCTTGTTTTGACAATCTACATCGGACAGAATAAGCATCTCCTCCTTCCAAGGTGAAAGCTTATACTATATTTTCTCTCTTAATGCTATTTTGTAATTTCTAACATTTTTTGAGTTTTATCTTGGTCCATTTGTTTTTTTTACCTAAGAAATAAATTTTAATAAAAAATTTAAAATATAAGATATCTGTAGTAGGTTTTGAGGTTACACTCAAAGTTTATTTACTATTTTAAATTTCAGTATGTCATTAAAAACACTGTCAGTTCTTCAAAGTTTTACCACATGAACCCTGCTGTACTGTATTTGGATATAAAGAGAAAACAACAGGGTAGCTGCTATCACATGTGCTAACTGTGCCAAGAGGAAAGAAATAACAGGAAATGTAAAATAAAATAAGCTGTTAATAAGTCTTTGTTAATGTTAAGAAGACTTACTGTTTAAAACATGATGTTTTTAATTTAACCTAGAAGATAAAAAGGCTTCATGTCTAAGTATTTCTTTATTCAATGCAGATTTATATTAAAATTTTAATTCCCTTTCATTTAAATTTTATAAAAGAATGGTTATTTAATTTGCCTCTCGATTTCAAAACATTTGGTAATCAATATTTTTTCTTTCAAAAGATTTTAGCCAATAAATCCTCTTACATACACTAAATAATACTTGCTTTTCATCAATTCATTTCAACGATTTCCAAACAATTAATCAGGTGAATTTCTTACTAATGGCTTAATCAGTAGTTCTTTACATCTGTCATTATTTGCTAATCTTATACATTTACAAAGTTTTCTTGTCATTTTTCTTCAGTAAAGTTGAAGATACCACACACACCCCAATTTGTACAAAACAAGGCTCCCTATACCATGATGGAACTTTTCAAATGCTAAATTTAAACCCTGTTTGTTATTTGGATAAATACACATATTCTAGATAAATATCCCTTCAGTTATACTAAACTCCCATTTAGGAAGGTTTACATTAATTTTTTTTCTTGGTAATCCACTCCTATTTGGGAAGCCTCTTTTTGCTGTACATTTTTGTATTCAATTGCTATCGAATTAACATTAGAAAATGTTGAAATCATATTTATGAACATTTTAGTTATTTAAAATTTTTTTTTTTTTGCTATGTTCAATTCCCTAATGATAGAAATGGTCCTTCTAGACCCAAAATTTAAGTAGTTCTTTTGTAAAATGATTGTGGTAAATGAAAATAATTAACAGTTATTAACATGATGTCTTAGTATAAAAAACACTTTCTTGTATTGGTGCTATAATTTTATCTAGAATACTCCTGGAAGGCAACAACCACTACACATTTTCAAAACATAATAGATACAGCACTTGCAAGTTGGAAAGTCAGTCAAGACTACCGGTATTTTTACACACACTGACCATGGGAGGAAGACTATCAGCGGCATCATCACCTTAGGAAATAATGATGTAGCTATGCGAATTTAAAATTTTCATATAGTAAATGTATTTATAAGAATAATGTCGGGGAAGAGAACTGATATTTATCTATTCACTTCCATTATTATGAATTACTCTAAAAAACGTCTACCTCTCCATTTTGAATTATTTTCTGTTCAGAAAATAAGCCATTTTAATTTCTCATGATGGCTGGTTACGGAGAGGAGTACTTGTTATTTCCAAGAGCAAGAAACTTCTCCAATTTGAATACACACCCGGAGACGTAAAACCTAATTTTCAAAGTCATTTAATTTTCCCTACAGAGCAGTTGATATGTTAGACACAGCATACCTCAAAAGCCTATCCTGCAATATTAGCGGGCAGCCGTCCACTCTCTATCCATTGAAGCCATTTCTGCTTTTTACCAGCGACGATGGAACTGTATTTTTGTGGGACATGCGGCGTGTTCAGTGTGAAATAGGCTCCCAGAGCAAGGCTGTCACTTTGGAGGTGGTCCTGAGGTATGGAATTTAGGCTAGAGGAGGGTCGTCGTGCTAGGAGGGCCTTCGACAGCCCTAGGGAGCCACACTTACAGGGCCATTTTGGTCGAGGCCTCACAGCGCAGAGCAGCGTCCGCGGCGGCTCCTCCCGTGAGCCGGAGGCTGCGGCCGGCACGCCGGCTGCAGGGGGCGCGAGCGGGAGCCCGGCATCAGGCCCAGGCCCGAGGCCGCAGCGCAGACTTAGAAACCGCTGCCACGCGCCGCCGGGCGTAGGTCCGTAGGCCCCGCAGGCCGAGACCGCGGTTTTCCCAGCCCGACTGCCGTTGCCAAGGCGACCGCCGCCGAACGTTCCCGCGGCGAGCCCCGCCCCCTGTCCAATCGGACCGGCGCTCGCCGAAGCCCAGATTCTCTTTGTTCCGCAGCCATTTCAGGCCCGGGACAGGAGGCAGCGCCGCTTCGGCAGAGGGTCTGAACGCCGGAGGCCTCTGGGATGGTGTGGGACCGGGTAGGTGGCGTGAGGGTTCGCGGTCCCGGACTAGAGGGCGGGAGAGGAGGCAAGCTGTTGGGAAGCTCCTTGACGCGCCACGGGGAGAGACAGTGGACCCGCTGCCTTCCCGGTGTCAACCCGGCCGTTTGGAGCCCGGCGGCGGCGGCGCCGCGGTTCTGAGCCCAACAGCTGCGGCCCGGACGTCCTTCGGGATACGGATAAGGGGCGGGCGGCGGCTCCTCAGGTGTTTGAGGTCGGAGCCTGAAACCCGTTAGGGGCGCCAGGAAGAGGGTCGGTTCCCCGGGGAGCTTTTGCTCCCGACCATTAAACCGCGGCGTTTCAGGGCCCTGGGTGCCGCAGTCGCTGCCCCACAACAACTGCTTCCCGCCGGTTCTGGGCACAGTGGGGCGCCGCCCGGGATGCCTGGTCTTTGTCCCCGTCGGCCCCTCTGCCCGGGTGTCCCGGGTCAGCACACTCCATGGCCTCCACACTTAGCTGCCTGGTCGCTTTCTCCAGACGATTGTTCTCCCTTGGGGCCTCACGGCCTCACAGCATGTTTACGTAATTTTAATGTTTGTAACTGTGAGGGGTTTGCGTGGGTTTCTATTTTTTGTTTCTTGGGTTTTTTTTTTTTGTTTTTTGTTTTTTGCGCCTCTACCCTTTTGTACTTCACCCACGCGAACACGCAACAGGGAACTGCTACTGAAAAGCGGACCCGCTACCCCAATCAACCTGTTTTGGGAGTGGCCTTTTTCCTTTAAGAACAATTGCCAGTTATTTTTCCTGATTTTAAAAATCAGCTGGAGTTTGCAAGGATTGCTTATAGTTTAAGTCCGTTATCTTAACAATTACTAATCAATTCTGCCCTTCAGCAGTTAAAAATACAGAAATTTAAAGTTGGAAACTATCCGCAAATTGATTTTGACAATGAATGTATGAAGAGTGCTTTTTTTTTTTTTAACTTGAAAGATGTTTTTAAAGTACAAGTTGAATCTTGTAGTAGGTACTTGAATGTAAGGTTGTAAAATGGCTGTGCTGACATGCTTATTTTTAGGATAACAGAAGTTCTTTTTGCATCTTAAGTTTTCTTGTTTAATCACATCTTTCATAGTAGAATGATAAATGTTGTATGAGTGAATCAGGGGCGAATTCAGTTTTTTAGAAACATTCTGTTTTCCACTTTTACCCTGTCCTGCGCCCCGTTCTTCTTAGAGAATTGCTCTGCCAAGTTGAAAACTTGCAACTGCAAAAGAAAAATATGAGCTTGAAAGTGCAGATTTCTGTTTTACTTCCCAGCTTATGCAATACATAAATGCATAACAGTTTGGCAGTATGATGTTTACTTTACCTAATTTAATGCGAACCTAAAGAATTATTAGTGCTCCATTTTTTCCTAAAAAGGACCGCCACCAAATCAGCCTTGATGTGATTACATTGTCTTGTAAATATACAGGGAATTATTAAATTCCTTCCACTGAAATATCTATAAAACTATTTTTAAAGTAATCAAGCTTATTATCATTATATGTTGTGAGCAGAATAAGATCTTGGTAAAAATATATATGACGCTGGCTGTAAATATTTCCTTTATCAACACCTGTTATTGTATTCATTGTTTTTATGACTAGTTTTTCTTCTTTGTATTATGTTAAAGCCATCTCATAAACTCAATTTTTCTAAATACTGTAAAAGAACTGCATTGAAATATAAATGTGCTATGTTTAGAAGAATTGCTTGCATTTAACCATGTTGGATTCTGCAGATACTGTTTTTAAGAAAGGGAGTTTGGTTATAAAGGAAGCCAAGCCAAGTGACATATGTAATGCAATAAATTTATCAAATATAAACTGCAGAGAAGAACACGGCAGTAAGTGGGAGTTATTTTTATTGCCCAGGGTATAAATTATGAATATATTTTCCTGGAATTGATATTTGAGTACATATTGGTGCTGAAAAGATCTTATTCCTAAGAAATAGTTTGGTTTACCAACAAAAGGGTGACAAAGCTGAGAAAAGAAAATTGATTAACTGATGAAGTTTTTAAAAACAATGGAGAATAATACCACCTTGCAAAAGCATCAGAGACAGTTGAATCCCCCAAGTGTTGGAAATCTTTCTTAGTTCCATTCAGTTAGTGCTGTGGTAGATAATTGGTGTGTGTTGGCAGGTAAGAGGGGTCTCCTGGGTTGCAGGGGGTAAGAACTTTACAATGGAAGACAGATGTTTGCAAAGGTTATAACAGTAGATCTGTAATTACATGGATTGGTGTTAATGTGGTTTCTAGAAGCCAAGTGTGGTTGCTCCAAGATCCCCTTACTAGAGTTCTTTGAAGTACTGTCAGTAGGTGTAATAAGTGAGAATGTTAAAGAGTTCCAGAGTCTCAGTGGTTAAATGAGATCCCGGAACGGGAAATAGGAATGCAGCTGTGAATCTTTACAGGAATGGGGGCTACATATTATTAAAAAATGGCACCTGATGGCAGAGCCAGTGTTTGAACTCAGAACTGAAAAAAAGCTGAAAGAAATCTGATAGATGAAAGATCACAGGATTTGAATTGACATATGCCTTTTTAATGGTTAAAATTGTGAAACAAAGCAAGTCTTTTCAGTGTGGGATAGCAGTTAGGAACTCCAGAGCCAGACTTCCTTGGATTCAAACCTGGACACCTTCCATAATTAACTGTAACCTTGAGCAAAGTACTTAACCTCACTATGCCTCAATTTTCTCATCTTATGAAGATTAAATGAGTTAATAAGTTCTTTAGAACTGGGCCTGGCATATAGTAAATACTTAATAAGTAATAACACCTGTTATCATCATCGTCATGATCATTGACATTGGTATCTTAGAAAACAACCATGAAATAATAATCACTAATATCAGGACCAGGAGATAATTACTGTAAACCCTTTGATACATTTCCTTCCAATATTTTTTCTCAGCTTATTTGAGTTTTCCACAGTTGAGACTTGAATATGAGAATTTCTCATCCCTGCTTTTTTCACCTAGCACCATAAACATTCTCTCATGCTCTTAAATTATTTGGCATCATCTTTTTAAATGACTGCATGATATTTTTGTGAATTTCTCATAATTAAACATTTTGCTGTTGGACAGTAGGTTTCTTTTTGTTTGTTTGTTTGAAGTTATAAAAAACACTGCAGTGAACATCCTTGAATGTAAAACAATTTCTGTGATTTAGTTTATTTCTATAAGATTTACCAAGTTGAAAATGTTGGGTCAGAGTATACAAACATCCAGATCTCATGGTCCGTATTGTAAAAGTGCTTTTATTTAACAGAATTTAATAATGGACTTAAATTGAGAAGCACAGTATTTATTGCCCTTATTACTTGAGACGGGAGGGAAGAGAAAGTGAATTAACTTTTTTTTTTGTACACTAGACCTCATTTGTAGGCATTAAGCATACATTGTTACTTTTATGTATATTATGCTCATTATCATAGCCCTGTCTTACTTTATAGGGTTACCTTATAGGTTACTTTATAGGAAGTTACTTCTATTTTACTGATTGGAGAACTGAAGTATAGATAGGCTAAGTACTTTGCCCAAGAACTCAAGAGTGTTCAAGGATAGATTTGAACCTAGATTTGCCTGATTATAAAACTTAAAAAAAAAGAAAAAGAAAGAAAGAAAAAAGGGAGTTCCCACGTTAAGGATCTGGCATTATCCCTGTGGTGGATGGGTTTGCTCCCCAGCCGGGCACAGTGGGTTAAGGAACCAGCATCTTCAACAGCTATGGTGTAGGTTGCAACTGTGGCTGGGATTCAGTCTCTGACCCAGGAACTTCCATGTGCCATGGGTGTGGCCAAAAAACAAACAAAAACTCATACTCTTTTGTTCCTAAACTTTTTTTTCCTTAGTCTTTTTGTCTTTTCTAGGGCCGCACCCGCAGCATATGGAGGTTCCCAGGCTAGGGGGCTAATCGGAGCTGTAGCCGCTGGCCTACTCCACAGCCACAGCAACGCCAGATCCAAGCCAGGTCAGTGACCAATACCGCAGCTCACACAACGCTGGATCCTTAACCCACTGAGTGAGGCCAGGGACCTACACCACAACCTCATGGTTCCTAGTCTGATTCGTTCACCGCTGAGCTACGACGGGAACTCCCTGTTTGAAAAGTTTTATGTGGTAGACATATTCAGAATCTTATAATGTATACCTTAATCAATAACAAAATCTTATGAGTCTTATAATTCACTATAGCAGTGAATCTGTTAACGGTAGTTCATAGACCACATTATTAAGATAGTGAAACTGAGCTGGAAGTAATGAATGAGTAAATTACAAAGTTAAGCCAGAGTTTAACTGTCCACGTATATTTTTAAAAGGGGAAAAAAAGAAAAAAAAAAAGAACCCTCCTTACCTGGATGAAATGTAATTGGTAATGAATATATAAAGCTGGTTTCTAAAATGATTACAGCAAGTGTTTGTGGGAGAAACACTCTTAGTAATGACCTCAACACAAATAGAGGAGAAAAAAACAAATCCATCAAATTTGGGTGTAAGAGAAGTGACAAAGGCTCATTAAATAACTAAATTGAAAACTATGTTTAGTGAAATCCCTGGCAAAGAAAAATAAAGTCTTAATAGAAAAATAAGAAGGAAAAAAAATTGAGGTGTTCTAGTTAAGGAGACTACCAACAGGTGTGTGAGATAAATTTTATACCAAAAACTAAAGCCCCCCCAAAAAAAAATTAAGTTGCGTTTTATAATTGACTTTGAAGCATTCTGAAGCCATTAGTAAAAGTATTATCAGTGAAGTCCCTGAATCCTCAGATGCAAGAGTGTCTTACCATAGAAGAAAAGACCCAGAAAGATGAAGATTCCGTTACTTTTGTTTTTACTAGGGAACAAATTAGGAGAGAGAAATACTTTAGCAAATTGTGAACACTGCAAATAAATGATTAGGGAATGGTGGTATCCACCAAAATTGTGAATAAATGAATATAAAACATTGGTCATTATACTGGCATTAGAAATAATGTTTTTGAAAAATAACGAAGTGTAAAAAATGAAAATGTAGTTTATTTTAGCAAGAACATAGGAAAATGATGAGAATGATGGCAAATTATGAAGGACTTCGTGTGCTGTTTATTCATTCAGTAAGCATTTTAGTGCTGAGATTGTCCCTTCAAGAGATTTAGGTATCAGGGTAGAGAGAGATTTGTAAACAAAAGAGTGCAGTGAAGTGTAGGTACAGTTTTTATGATATAAATCTGAGAAGACACCCAGGAGGACTAGAATAGTAGTAGATTCTGTAAGAGTGGGAGAAATGGCTTGGGCATTTAGGAGGAGTAGGAACAATACTTCAGAGAGTGTCAGCTAAGATAAAGACCTACTGTGTTCTTGAAACTGAGAAGGTTAGGAGCCCTAAAAAGCATAGAGAAGGAGTTCACAAATTATTTCTGTGAAGGACCCTACAGTTAGTATTTCTGTTTTATAGACCAAACCAACTCAGCCATTGTAGTACAAAAGCAGTCATAAACAATGTGGAAACATAGGTATGACCAGATTTGATCTGTGGGCTTCTAAGTAGAGAATCTCTAGTATGTAGTGGAAGGATTTCAGTAAGAGATACCTACTAAGCTTTGTGTTGCCCGAGCATGAGCCACCTAATATTGTGTTTTTGTTTGTTTGTTCTTATGGCCACACTTGAGACATATGGAAGGAAGTTCCCAGGCCAAGGATTGAATCTAAGCTGCAACCTGCATCACAGCTGTGACACTACTGGATCCTTAACCCACTGCGCTGGGCCAAGGATTGAGTCTGTGCCTCTGCACCAACCTGAGCTACTGAAGTCACTGTGCCATAGCAGGAACTCCCACTGTGCCACAGCAGAAACTCCAAGCCATTGAAAGATTTGAAACAAGAAATTTGCAATGTTGATTTGTGTGAATCATTAAGAGCAGAATCAAATAGAAAAATAGGTATTTTTAGGTGTTATAAACTAATAAGAGAACTCTGTTTCTTAAATGAGCAAATTCACAGAAGAGGAAATAACAGCTAGCCAATAAACATGATAATGCTTAGCCCCACCAACAGGGAAATGCAAAAGTAAAAAAATGAATTGTTTTTTTTTTACCCATCACATTGGCAAAAATGATAAATATTTGCTAGTGTATATTGATAAGGTTGTAGAAAAACTCAAACATCAAATAAATCAGTACAGCCATTTTAAAGTAAAAACATTTTTGATGTAAGCAGTTGGTTTCTTAGAGAAACATGGGTATATCAGGAATCATATGTGCTTGAGGATATCTTTTTCAGTAGCCACAGAACCTCCAGACCACCTTTCATCTCCTAATCATAAAAGGGTCTATATTTATCTCCTCTTAATTTGAAATCTCTTCTCAACTCTTCATATTCTTCTACTGTGCCCTCTGGAATTTACAGTTCATCATCCATAAATCCAGTCTTAACCTAGCTGCTGTTCTTCTTCGCTTTTCCCTAAAAATCCTCAGTTTGGGGTTGTGTCATCAGATTATGTAACTACGAGCCTTCATGATTGCTAGCAGCCGCTAACTTTCAGGTCATTCCTCCTCATTTCTCAATTATTTTAGTTCCAGGCTTGTTGCCCCTCTCTGTACTAGCATCTCAGTTTTTATATTGAAATTAAAAAGAATAGGCGTGGTCTTTGCTCCAGTGTTCTTCCCATCTACTCTGTCTTATCTTACTCACTTCCAATGTTGTAACCTCTTGCACTGTTAGTAAATGCAATCCCTCTATGGCTGCCATCTCATGTGTTCTTCTCTGTGACCACGCTTCCTGTTTTAGTAGTTCTCTCCCTCTAGTTAGTATCTCAGCCCCAACCTTCTCTTGACCCCAGTGGAATCACCAATTCATTGATCCTATTACTCTTTCCGCTACTCACTCCCCAGATGTTTTTGCTTCCTTTCCTACAGTTTAAATTCCGTGTTAACCCACTCCTTTGGATAGCTCCACCGCTTTTTGTGTAGTAGAATGACACTCTGGTTAAAATCAGCTCTGCACTTTCTTTGTACGTGCTCCTATGTACCTTAGTGTGGCTGAAAGAAAACACGCAACCACACATGACCACATACCTCACGTGAGTTGTTAATGCTGACTGTTGATTGTACTGTATTTTCCTAGTCTGTTCACTTTCCTACTTTCCTCAATAACTGTTTCATATCTTCTTCAAACTTCCAATATGTCTTTTCCTATTCTCACTTTCAGTTCATGCCCTTGCTTCCTGTTTTGTTAAGAAAACTGAAGCAATCAGAAAACTTCCACACATTCCCATCGCCCCACACACCGACCAGCATCTGTGTCATTACATGCTATCTTTCTACTTGTTACCGTAGATGAGCTGTTTTATACTCTTGTGTCTGCTTTTGTACTGGATCCCATCCTTTCTTCTATCATCTGCTCAAGGACATAGCTTCAGCTTCTGTCCTTCCACATCTTTTTTTTTTATTGGATTATTTCTTTCAGCAAACAGATAAGCTGTTATTTCTCTCATCTTAAAAAAAATAAATAAAAGGGAGTTTCCATTTGTGGCTCAGCGGTTACGAACCCAACTAATATCCATGAGGATGCTGGTTTGATCCATGACCCCACTCAGTGGGTTAAGGATCCGGCATTGCTGTGAGCTGTGGTGCAGGCTAGCAGCTACAGCTCGGAATCGACCCCTAGCTTGGGAACTTCGATGTGCCATGACAGCAACACTTGGCAGAGCTGTTTCTCTTACTATTGAAACACGTTCTTCTTTGCTTTGCAGAATACCTAACCTCCTCCCTCAGTGCTGGCTCATTCAAATTCTCCTTTGCCTTTCTCTCACAGACCTCTTGTTGGAAAGCCCCAGGGCTCAGTCCTTGTTCTTGTTTTTTGTTTTTCGAGTCTGTGCTCACATTGTTGATAATCTCCTTCAGTCTCATGGCTTTAAAAAATGCCATCTAAATGCTAGCAATGCCCAAATTTAAACCTCTACTTTCTCTCCCTCATTCTTACTATGTTCAGCTGTCTATTCAGCATCTACCTAAATGTCTAATAATAGACCTCAAACTTAGCTCATCCAAAACTGAACTCCTAAGCTTCCTGGCCAGTACCTGCTCCACCCATAGATTTCTCCATTTCAGTCTGTCAGTGGCAACTCCATCCTCCAAGTACCTCGGCTAAAAAATACTGGAATTGCTTTGCTTTTTCTTTTTATTTATTTATTTATTTATTTTTTTTATTTTCCCACTGTACAGCAAGGGGGTCAGGTTATCCTTACATGTATACATTACAATTACAGTTTTTCCCCCACCCTTTCTTCTGTTGCAACATGAGTATCTAGACATAGTTCTCAATGCTATTCAGCAGGATCTCCTTGCTTTTTCTTTAAATCTTGATTTTGTTTTTTCTTTAAATCTTTAAATCCATTAAAGACTATCATTAAATTCATTCCTTCAGGACAACTTGTCTTTCTATATCATCAAAATACATCCAGAATCTTACCATGCTTCACCCTCTCCACTACCACCACCCTGGTCTAAGCCACTACCATCATATCTCTTTGGATTGCTTGAATAGGTTATTACCTGTTCTCCCTGTTGTATTCTGTCCCATCCCAGCAGTCTTCCTGCGCTGTGGTCGTCAGAGCAAACCTTTTACAGCTTAAGATAGTCCCTGTCACTTCTATATCCAAAGCTCCCCCTTTCATTCAGAGAAAATCTAGTTCTTAGAATAGTTTAAAGAGCTCTGCATAATCTGCCCAACCCATTCCTCTTTCTCCTTACCTCCCTGACCTCATTCCCTACTACCACTCTCCCTCCTTGCTCACTGGCCTTACCTCGAGGTTTTTGCTCAGATCTCACATTCTCTAAACACCCTGTTTAATACTGCATCTTGCCCCTTCCATCCCCCTTACCCTGGATTCCTTTTCACTTTGTACATAACACATACCACCATCTATCTGTCTAGCACACTGTATCAGGGGGCAGCAAGCTAGAGCTCCATTGTTCTGTGACCCATTTTTGTACAGTCTGTGAGCTAAGAACGTTTTTTAAGGGTTGTAAAACAAAAAACAAAGAATATACAACAGATGTCTTCTTAGTATTTGGCCTGAATGTGGTCTGCAAAGTCCAGAATTATTTGTCTGGGCCCTTGCCGAGAGAATAGCATTAAATATTCTGTTTGTTGTCTTTCTCCTCCCACAAGAATGTAAGCTCCACGAGGTCAAAAATCATTGTTTTATTGTTCTGTATGCAGCAACTAGAACAGTGTCAAGAATATAGTAGATACTCCATAAATATTTGTTCAATGAATGAATTGCTTATAATAGTGTAAATTTATAAGTTGTGTTTATCAGTAAACTGTACTGCAGTTAGTGATCTAATAGAGCCATATATAATGAGTAGGAAAGTTAAGGCTTATTTTGAATGACTTCTTACGGAATGGAAATAAAACCGTTTTGACAGAAACATGTTTTTAAATGCACAATAAACAGCTCTATAAGGATACACATCAAGTGAATATTTGGAGGAGGTCAGGATTAGGAGAGATACTTGAAGGAAGCATGAATTTTCATCTGTATTTACTTTTTAATATAATGAGAAGCAATAACGTTAATTTTTCATTTAAAGATTCTGTTAATGTAGAGAAGGGGGAAAATAGGTAGTAACTAAAGCAATGAGAAGAAGTAGAGACTAATGGAGTGGAGAGAGAGGAAAGAGAACATTGCCTTTTTTAAAGGTCATATTTGGCCAGCAGTCTGAATGAGGAAGAGTAGGCAGCATGAGTATTTGAGGAAAGAACAAGCAAAAGTAAGACTCTAGAGTAGGAAAAAGTGTAAATCATCAGGGAACTGCAAGAAAACCAATGTGGAACAGTGGAAAAAGAGGACAGAGTCTGCTAGGAGATTAGTTGGCAGAGATAGACAGGAGCCCACATGAGGTACGATTTTGTAGGCTATGGTAAGAGTAAGAGGTTGTACTTTTATGTGTGTCGAGAAATTATTGGAAGGTTTTAATGGGGAGAAGACATGATTTAATTGCAGTTTTAACTTGATCATTTTTGCTGCTTTGTCTTTGTTCTAGTGGCATTTAGTGGTAATAGATAGCAGGAGGAGGAACGGATTTGAGTGGGGTGGGCAAAAGAAGCAAAAGTTCTGTTTTAGCCAGCCAAGTGTGAGATACCCATTTAGCAAACAAGTGAATATGTCTTAGAAAACGTTGGGGGAGTTCGCTTCGTGGCTTAGTGGTTAATTAACCCAACTAAGATCCATGAGGATGTGGGTTCATTCCCTGGTCTCCCTCATTGGGTTAAGGATCTGGCATTCCCATGAACTGTAGTGTAGGCCACAGACAAGGCTTGGATCCTGCATTGCTGTGGCTGTAGTCTAGGCCTGCGGCTGCAGCTCCAATTCCACCCCTAGCCTGGGAACTTCCATATGCTGTGGGTGCGGCCCTAAAAAGCGCGCGCGCGCACACACACACACACACACACACACACACACACACACACACACACACACACACAAGTTGGATACTCGAGTCTGGAACTCAGAGAGCTATTCAGTGGCACAAACTGGATGAGATTATGTAGACTGAGAAAGGTGCCTAGGATATTTAGGGATGGGGGAGCCAGCAAGGGAGACTGAAAAAGAGCAGCCAGTGAAATAAAAGGAAAACCAGGGAGATATGATGGCACAGGCTGAGGTGAAAAAGCCATTGCCTGTTTTCAGCAGTGTGGAGAAGTTAAGATGAGGCCAAGAGGAAATCATTGGGTTTGGCAGCAAGAAAATCTCAGTCTCAGTGGAGTGGAGTGGAGAGGGGGAGATGTTGACTGTATACAACTTTCGAGATGTTTCTGTGAATGAAAGGGAGTGGAGAAATTGAGTAGTAGTGGAGGATAAACAGAGTCAAAGCTGGTTTTTTAAGGTATTTTAAAATAATTTTAAACAGAGAAAAGCTGTGAGAATAATTGAGAAAATTCCCATATACACTTTATATGGATCCACCGATTTTTAACATTTTACCACATTCTCCCCGCCGTATAATTACTATTTTTTGATCATTTGAGAGTAGATTGCATATATCTTGTCCCTTCATAGCTATGTATATCTTAAAAGCCAGGATTTTTTTTTTCCTGAAACTACATATAGTTACCAAATTCAGAGAATTTAGTTTTTTACAATCACTATTACAGTTTTCTCACTTGTCCCAGTAACATCCTTTATAAATTTTTTTCTTCCAGTACGGGATCCAGTCTAGGATTTTGTATTACTTTTCGTTGTTGTCATCTTTTTTAGACAAAGAGAAGTATATTTATTGAGACTGCCATTTAATCCTTTCAACGACCCCATGAGATAGATATACTATTAATTATCTCACTTTATAGATAGATCATAGGCTAATTATTCTCTCTATGACTAATAAGTGACAGAGCAAGGACTCAAAGTAAAGCCAAGGAACTCCAGGGTTTGTACTCTTAAGCGCTGTTCGACAGTGCCTCCCATGTATTTCATGGAAACATCTGAAATTCCTTATTTGAAATGGGTAAATATATACATCTGAGGCAGTGATTCTTATATTAAAAGGATAATTTTAAATTTCTATATATGGATTATAATTCTTTGTTTATGGTGGATCAGAGTGTAATAGTCACCTTGATGAGTGTTAGGATAGAATGAAGAACAAGAAAAGTGAAGATATTTAAACTTTATATGTAAAATTTACCAGACTTAGACATAAATGATATGTTTTCGGAGTTACTGGTGCTGAACTTTTAAAAAGGTAAAATAAAGTACTTGGGTTAATTATTTTTTAGTAAAGTTTAGTTGGCATTATATGGTCATGGACTAAAGAGTCCTGATCTGTTTCAAGAAGAGTTTGTTTCATCTCATAAAATACTACTTGTCAAACCTTTAGAAGAAAATACTAAGAGATTTAATTTAGGAAAAAAGGGCATTAAACAATGAATCGTTGAAACTACAAGTGCTCCAGAGCAAGAATTGGAATGTTGCATTGGAATTTTAGTTCAATAATATTTTACACAGTTTTCTGTTACATAATTTTGGGAAGATAATGGGTAAAGACTACGACAAACATTTTTTTGTGTGTAACATTTTCAACTAATTTTCAACTAAAGATTGTTCTTACTATTGAATGTGACTTTTATAAGAAATGACTAAGCCTGGCATAGTACTGTGCCCTTTCATAGGAGCCCAAGTATTTGCTGAAAGAATCAAATGGTATGAAACTCTCACTCAGGTAGTTTACGTAGTCCCAGAACTATACTTGAACAATTGAGTTGAGTACAAGTTTCTCTGAAGGCTTGGAGAATTTCAGTAGCATGTGTAAACAAAAGTAAGGCTGGCTTGTGTATGTAGAATATGGCCAGTCTCATCACTGACTAAAAGTTTTACTTCTAGAAGGTGAAAGGAACATGGCCTGTAGTTGCTTTATAAATTGGGAACCAAATGAGTGTAAATGATTTGGAAAGGATTCTCCATCCAGTTCTTCGTGCAGAGAAGAGCTGAGACAAGAGCCCCAGATGTCTGACACCCCTTTTTTCCTGGTGTTATTTGGCTTGTCACGGCACAGAAGACTGTGGTAGGAGGCTGTTTGTCGTAAAGCCCCATGAAGTTACACTGGCTGAGGGATTTAAGTGTCTGTGTCACCTTTTGAAATATCCTTCCCTCCCCTGCCACCACCCCCACCATAGGCCAAGGATGAAACAATGGAGAAACTGTACAGGTAGGAGATTTTTCTGGAGTCTTGTCTTAGTGTGAAAAATGTAAGTTCAGAATCAAGAGAGTGCAATAGTAGTTTAGGCTTTAATGTAGAAATTTGATGGGGAAGCTTAAGAACCAATAGAAAAATAAAAAGCTGAGGCATAAAAAGGAAAAGGCTTTAATAAAAACCCTAGCTTTTTTTTAACCTTACATCCTAGTGGGCTAGAGGCTTTTTTGTTGGTGTTGTACTTGCTGATCAGGTACATAGCAGGAATTTTTTATTTGTATAGCAGAATCTACACATTCACACTCCAATGAGATTCTAGTAGAGTTTAAATTGCTCAGCAACGGACAAAATTGTGATTTCAGATAAAATTATCATTTGGGAATCATCATTTGTTTAAAAAAGACAAACTCCTGTACATCTCAAATGCTTTTAAGTCAAATTCATTAAATACCTAGCCACATATTGAATCGTTGACTTTTTCTCCTTTTTTAAAATTAATTTTATTACGTTTATATGTGTACAGCAATCGTCACAACCAAATTTTACATCATTTCTATCCCAAACCCTCATTGCATCCTCCCACCGCCTAACCTGTCTCAATTGGAAACCATATTTTTCAAAGTCTGTGAGTCAGTATCTGTTCTGCAAAGAAGTTCATTGTGGAATCTTAGGAATTTCCTAGTTCATCCCTCTCTTTCCAGACTTTTATTGTATTTGGAGTTTCCAGCTATATAATCCAGTACATACAAATGCCAAGTAATTGTTGGCTTATTGATTTAATTTCTGGAGTTTCTTCCTTCTAGAATATGCATGTTACTCCTATAAGAATGTGTAATGAAGACTGACTGACTGGAGACTATATTTTATTAACTACTAGACATTAGTGGCTGTATGGCTTTTTTTTCTTAAAATTGAAATATTATGTGACTTAAGACAAAGATTTTGCTTTCTGTTTCCCCAGTCCTACTCCATGAAAATGACTTAGGAAAAATTTGTTTCATAATAAATGAATTTATTTTTCTAAGAATCAGTTTAGTATAATAGAAATAATGTGTAATTTTGAGGCAGTTTGTTAGACTCCTGTGGCTACCAGTTATACATATATGATCATGGATGACGTCTAACTCAAACTTAATAGACACAGAGCTATACCATTAGTGTCAAGTTATGGTAATTTATAAGCATATTTTTTCCCACCCCATCTTAGTTATTATTACATTAACTTCTTTAGGAAGAGAAATAGGTTAAGAAGAATCTATTGAAGATTCTGATATAATTTTTTTATCTTAAATGAACAGTTTTCATTTACTGTTTTCCAAAGATCTTAACTTTAAATTACTTAAATGGTTTATGATTTATTTTAAGAGAGTGGAATAGTATATGATACAAATAACTAGTAAAATGAAAAGTACTGTAACTCCAACCTTTTAAAGTTCAGCGTATGCTAAATGACAAATTTAACTTGTGATGTTCATTTATTTCTGCAGTCAAAAATGTCTTATTCATTAGTAAGTAATTTTTGCTGAAAATATTTATTGTTATTATTGAGGGAATCAATAGAACTTACTAGTACAGAAGTCTCCAGAACTTATAGGAGAATAGACCCTCTTTTCTAAGCTAAAATTCATTTTAATTTGCTTTTGGCTTTTACATTTTTGTTGGATTTCTATCTTAAAGTTAATTATAGTTTAATTATACTGTTGATTTTTTTTCTTAAATGCTACTTCCAAAATATGCTTTGATGTTTTGAAAAATTAGGAAATTGATAGGAGATGCTTGCAATATTTTTATATTAAAAATTTTGGTATTTTAAATTTTGTGATAGTCTTACTATTTCTGTGTATCTTCAAATGTCTTAATGTTAATATGTTATTATAGCATTATTAAAGATTATTTCCATACATATAAGGTATTAACACCATAATAAACTAATCGCAAGTGTAGAATCTATAAATAATTCCCATTATATAATGAACAGTAAAACCTCTGTTCTAATTTTCAGGATGGCCTTTCTCTGAGGCTAGGTCTCTGGGATCATAAAACAATTTTTAATTCTATATTCTTAATCCTGAACAGTTTTCATTTACTATTTTATCGTGTAATCTTTTTGTACAGTTCTTTTGCTTTCTAAAAGTTGAATCTTTTTTTTTCCCCTTACTATAGTTACTTTTATTTCAATACTATCTTCATACCATTGTCTACCCATTTTTTTATTACTCAATGAATTTTATTATATTTATTGTTGTACAACAATCATCATAACCAAATTTTATAGCATTTCCATCCCATATCCTCATTGCATCCTCCCACCCTGCAGCCTGTCTCATTTGGAAACCGTAAGTTTTTCAAGGTTTGTGAGTCAGTATCTGTTCTGCAAAGAAGTTCATTGTGTCCTTTTCTTAGATTCCACATGTAAGTGATAGCATTTGATGTCAGTCTCTCATTGTTTGACTGACTTCATTTAGCATGTTAATTTATAGGTCCATCCATGTTGCTGCAAATGCCTTTCTTTCTTTCCTTTTAATGGCTGAGTAATATTCCAGTGTGTATATGTACCACATCTTCTTCATCCACTCCTCTGTTGATGGACATTTAGGTTGTTTCTGTGTCTTGGCTGTTGTATATAGTGCTGCAATGAACATTGGAATACATGAGTCTTTTCGAGTCATGGTTTTCTGTGGATGGATGCCCAGGAGTGGGATTGTTGGATCAAATGGTAATTCTATTTTTAGTTTTCTGTGAATCTCCATACTGTTTTCCACAGTGGTTGCACCAATTTACATTCCCACCAACAGTGTAGTAGCATTCCCTTTTCTCCACACCCTTCCCAGCACTTCTTGTTTGTGTCTACCCATTTTAATGACATAATCTGGGAAAAGGTTGTTGCAAATGCATCACTTTTCCATAACTAAAACTTAACCACTTAAGTACCATAACTTTTAAGCATTTTTTACTAAAACCTTGCTAAACTATTTTTTTTTACACCTTCTTAAAAAGCAGAAGGGTAAATTTAAGCTTGTTGACAATTCTTCATCATTGTGAGTAGCAAGCATCAAACCATAGTGTGGGTATATTTTCTGCAATCTTTTGCCCTGCCTTATTTTGACTTCATACAGTTACTGTTGGAGGTTTTTATTATTTATTTTCAATATAAAGATAACCACAATACTGAAAAGTTTTTAAGTAGAAAAGAAGTACCCATAATCTTAGCATCCTAATACACTGCTGGCTTTCCATTGTTTCCTTCCAGTCTTAATCACTTAATAATTGTCTTTTTCTTATACATGCTTTTTATGTATTTGTACTTGTTCTCCACATACAACTTTTTATCATTTGTTTCACTTTCTAATCATACATTTTGCATGTCACTAGAAAAATTAACAGTCTTCTTCAGTTTAATGTTGTATTATCTACCCATATACTTATTATTGTATTAGAAATAATCCTGGGATAAAATCTTTGAGAATAACACTTTCTTTTCTGTAATTAGGATTCTTAGGATGCAGTCTCAGAAGTGTGGTTATGAGGACAGAGTTTAAAAATGGATATGGCTCTTGATATAGATTGCTGAGTTGATTTCCAGTAGGTTGTATTAGTTTACATTAACATCAGTAATTTGTTAGAGTTGATTCATCATATCTTCAGCAGCATGAGATACTATTGTTATAAAGTTATCTTTGCTAATTAGTCTAAAAACATTACTTCATTATTACATTTATTGATTACTAGTAAGTTTCAGCATTTTCCCATGTTTGTTTACTGTTGTATTCCTTATGATTTTTTCTTTCATGTGTTATCTATTGGTTTTAAACTAGTGTTTCACTTAAGTAAAGTTATTAATATGTACAGTTGTCCCCCAGTATCTGCGGGGTGGTTGGTTCCAGAACCATGGATACCAAAATGCAGAATGCTTAGGTCTCTTTTATCAAATGGTACAGTTGGCCTTCCACATTTGGCATAGGAAACCTGGCAATAGGGAGGGCCAACTGTATTACTCTCTTGTTGGATCCTCTAACTTTGTATTGCTGAAATATACTAGAAGCTCACTTGTATTTGTTCAAATTAAGCATGTGCTTATCCACTGTATTTGTAAATAGTGGTACTTCCTAGAAACAGTGAAAGATGAAGGGCTTTTGAGATGTGGACTGAGTCTTGGGAAACAAGTATTACCTAAGAGTTGGCTTCATAGGGAGGATAAATTGCTGCTCTTCCTACATATCCAACTGGTGTAAATGTTAATAAAATGAATGTTGTGAGGTATTTTTTCTCTTGGTGGCAGCAGGGGCATAGATGGCCAGTGCTCAGACCCAAAGTAGTATAACTTGGAAAGGCAAGAGAAGGGAGAGGCAGGATGGAAGGAGATAGGCAAGGAATTCTATTGTCTGTAAAGAGGGATGTACACCTGAACTGACATCTGGCTTTGTTCTTGGTTTTCTCTGTTCTTCCTACTCAGGTTGCCCTTTACCCATCTAGATATGTTTATTATACTCAATGCTTCTCAGAAACTTCCATGCCAGCTCTCAGATTTACTCCGGTGTTCAGTCTAAAGAAACTGATTTACGTGGTAGTCATCAGCTTTCACTGTACCAACCCTGTAGGTCCTGGAGAACTTGCCTAAAAAGTTCAGTTCCGGAGTTCCTGTCATGGCTTAGTAGAAATGAATCTGACTAGTATACATGAGGATGCAGGTTCGATCTCTGGCCTTGCTCGGTGGGTTGGGGATCTGGCACTGCCATGGGCTGTGGTGTAGATCACAGACGTGGCTCAGATCTGGCATTGCTATGGCTGTGGTGTAGATCACAGACGTGGCTCAGATCTGGCATTGCTATGGCTGTGGTGTAGTCTGTCAGCTGTAGCTATGATTCGACTTCTAGCCTGGGGATCTCCATGTGCCATGAGTGCTGCTCTAAAAAGACAAAAAAAAAAAAAAAAAAAAATTCAGTTCCTTTCACTTAAAGCAAATAAACTTTGGAGTTCCCATTGTGGCTCAGTGGGTTACAAACCTGACTAGTATCCATGAGGATGCAGGTTCAGTCCCTGGCCTCACTTGGTGAGTTAAGGATCCGACATGGCGATGAGCATTGGTGTAAGTTGCAGACATGGCTTGGATCCTGCATTGCTGTGGCTGTGGTGTAGGCTGGCAGCTGCAGCTCTGATTCGACCCCTAGCCCAGGAACTTCCATATACCGAAGGTGTGGCCCCCAAAAAAGCAAAAAAAAAAAAAAAAAGCAAGTAAACTTAGGTAATTGTTATATTATTTATATATTATAATTATATATGTAATTATATATAAGTATATATTATAAATATTTTTATGTAACAAATTATATATATAATTATGTGATTGTGTATTTAAACATTTGCTATTTCTATTTTGATTAATCTTTTTTGGTTCCACGGTAGAAAAACTAATTCATATTGTCTTAAGAGAAAGGACAAGCGGAGTTCCTGTCGTGGCTCAGTGGAAATAAATCTGACTAGAATCCATGAGAATGTAGGTTTGATCCCTGGCCTCAGTGGGTTCAGGATCCAGCATTGCTGTGAGCTGTGGTGTAGGTCTTAGATGCAGCTTGGATCTGGCATTGCTGTGGCATAGGGTGTTGGCTACAGCTCCGGTTCAACCCCTAGCCTGGGAACTTCCTTATGCTGCAGGTGCTGCTCTAAAAAGACAGAAAATAAAAATAAAAAATAAAAAACGAGACAGAGAGAGAGAAAGGAGAAGGTTTTTTTAAGCCATTTGTGAAAATAGAAAGCCAGCTGGAAGCAAGGCGGCTTTCAGAAGCAGATACTCTGACTCTGGTGGACCATGTAATCTTGCTTCTCTGTGCTGGTCTTTTCTCCTCTACATTTCTGCCCCTTTATGGTTTTGTCTTGCATGTGGACTCTAATGATGGCCACGTGCCTACCACATTATGACCTTTTAGTCTCTGCTTTGAGAATTGTCAAATGGTAAATGATCCTAGTACTTCTTGTTTATATTTCTGAGAAAGGAAATCCAATTGACTTAGCTCATCTTTGGGGACCAGGATTCATCACATGGACAGTTGGGTACCCAATCTTGGTCTAATCAGTTGTGTTTAGGAAATGAGATCATGAAATAGCAACCTTACCATTATATCTATTGCTTAGAAATGGGTACCCTTTAGAAAAGGCCCGTTACTGATAATTATCAGATATCAGTGCACTGTGAAAAAACAAAGGGGGAAAAGAATCTAATAATATAGAACTGGATGTTGTAACTATGTTTTTAAAAATAGAAAATTATTTTCTCTAATTTGTAATGTTGATTTCTGGGTCTTGATTTCTCTATTAAAAAATAAAAAGATGTTTAATGGTGTTTTCATTTTGGAGGTAAGCTGTTATGATCACTACTTTCTAATTACAGTTAAAGTATTTTTTGTTTATTTTTTAGTTTTTGTTTTTTAGAGCCATACCCGCACACATGGAAGTTTCCAGGCTAGGGGTCAAATCGGAGCTGTAGCTGCTAGCCTACATCACAGCCACAGCAATGCCAGGTCCAAGCCTTGTCTGTGGTCTACACCACAGCTCACTATAACGCCGGATCCCTGACCCACTGAGTGGGGCCAGGGATTGAACCCACATCCTCATGGATACTAGTCGGGTTTGTTATCACTGAGCCACAACGGGAATTCCTAGTTATAGTTAAAGTTTAAATTGATAAATTCCAGTTTCATGGGATGAAAGGGATGGATGGTGATAAGGACATGATATCCAATTGGCTAATAACTCGGTGTCTCTGTTTTTAAGACAGCAATAAGCCTTTTGACTCAAGGCTCAGTTTTGAGTGCATTCCTATAAACTGAACACTTTCTCAATATGTATAAGAGATAAGCAGTATCTTTGTGTTTAATATAATCTCAGATTTCCCTACCATCTCACATTTTATTCTTGGTTTTATATTCACGAATTTTTTATTTATCAATCTTGGTTGAACTTCATTGTTTCCTTGTCACGGTAATAAAACAACAGACTTGACCACTCACAGAGTGTGTTGTTTTTCATACTAAACTATTAATTGTATATACTGTCTTGTCATACAATATTGGTTCCTGCCTTTTTTTTCCAATGTGAAGTATCTGGACAGATTGTATTTTGTGATATTCTTATCTCCTTGCATACCATGAGGATTACCCTTAACTACTTAGTTTTTACCCTTATGAAATTTTTACAGACTGATTACATTTATATCTGATTTATTATTCACCACTTGAATTGTTTCTTTTCTTTGTTCCTCTATTTCTCCAATATTTCTCTTTTGATTTTTCTCTTTAGAATATCGGTTCATTTAAATAAGTCAAATAGCCCATTTTGTTTTATATTCTTTGATCATACAAAAATAATTTAACTCTAATCTTTATCTTAATTCTCTCTGATGAATTAATCTCAGTTCATCTTCTCATGAACCACATTTTACTGTTGACTAAACTCTGGCTCAGAAAGTTAAACTGTTTTCCTAAAAAAGGCGGTTGGGAGAACTGAGATTTGAACCCATATATGTATTCCTCTGTCTTCCTGCTTAGCAACAAAATAGTGTGGGACAATAATCACCTCAGGAACAAAAATTGTAAAAATTGATTTCCTTTCATAAGTTTTTCTGCTCTGTCTTCCTGTAACTGAAATCTGAATGAAATGCACCCCTCTTGTGTGAGTGAGATTTCATGATCAAAAGAAAGATTAGGTAAAAAGCTAATGATAATCACTGACTACCATTTATCACCTTTCTGTGTTACTGTCTAAACTGCTTTGACCCTTTTTCCAATTCTGTCCTTGCCAGTGAACATTGTGCTATGTTCCTTTTTCTGTTTATACTTGAAAATGTGAAATAATGAATCAGTATATTACACTTTAGCATTCAAAGATAGTTTTAGACCTGAATGAGAAATTCATGGGAACTTCTCACTTCAGAACATTAGGAACAATCTAACTAATAAAACAGTATGCTTGTAGTTGCCAAAATGATCTGTTAGAGTAGTCCTCAAGTGCTTATTTTTCAAAAAACTGTCAAATTAGCTCCCTATCAACTATACAGGCATGTCTCACTTTATAAACTAAAGTAGATTGTAAAATATTGAATTACATATAATTTTTTAACGTACTTAATAATTTCAGATGTATTACACAGGAAAACGTTTGGCTATTTGCATCATAGCCCCTTTTACCATCTCCTTAAATATAGTAAGTGCAGCTTTAATCAATAGCTTGCCTGTTACTGGTATATCTTTAATCTTTCAATACCAGCATTTTATCAAGAACTATCATAGTCCTGCCAGAGTACATACAGCTTTGTCTCCATCTTGCATATTATGTCCACAATTGAACCATCAGGTAAATAATCAGTGTAGAGTAATATTATTCAAAGACATGCTGCTCTTTTAGTTAATTATACTTCCATATTTTATGATCTGTGAATTAAAAAAACAGTTTAAAGTAAAAGAAACATTGGACCAGGGAGACATACAGTCCAATCCAATTTGTTTTATTTTTTTATTTATTTTTTGTCTTTTCGCCTTTTCCTGAGCCGCTCCTGCGGCATATGGAGGTTCCCAGGCTAGGGGTCCAATCAGAACTGTAGCGGCCGGCCTACAACTTGGGATCTGAGCCGCACCTGTGACCCACACCACAGCTCATGGCAACGCCGGATCATTAACCCGCTGAGCAAGGCCAGGGATCGAACTCGCAACCTCATGGTTCCTAGTCGGATTCGCTAACCACTGCGCTACGATGGGAACTCCCCAATTTGTTTTATTTTTTTGTAGAAGTAGTAGAAAACTTTTAAAATTTATTTTTATATTTTTCCAGCTTTATTGAGATATAATTGATATATAACATTGTGTAAGTTTAAGATGTGCAACGTAATGATATATGTATATATTGTGAAATCATTACCACAGTAAGGTTAATCAACACATCCATTGTCTCACATAGTTGGAATATTTTTATTTATTTTTTTGGTGAGAACTTTTAAGATCTATATAAGCAACTTTCAAATATATAATACAGTTGTTAACTGTAGTCATACTGCACATTTCATCCCCAGAACTTACTTGTCTTTTACCTGGAAGTTTGTACCCTTTGATCACCTTTACCCATTCCCCTCTCCTCCAGCCTTTGTCTGCTGCCAATCTGCTCTCTGTGAGTTTGAGGGGTTTTTTAGATTCTCCATGTAAATAAGTCATACAGTATTTATCTTTGTCTGACTTATTTCATTTGATATCATGCTCTCAAGGTTCATCCTTGTCACAGATGTTAAGATTTCCTTTTTTTTTTAATAGCTTAATGTTATCTTGTGTGTGTATGTATCACATTCTCTTTATTCATTCTTGTTGATGGACATAAACCTTATTTCCATATTTTGGCTATTGTAAATAATGCTGCAGTGAACATTAGGATACAGATGTCTCTGACATAATTTTCTTTCCTTTCTGTATGTATGAAGAAGTGGTAACTCAATTTATGTTCACACCAACAGTGCACAGGGTTCCTTTCCTCTACCTCCTTACCAGTGTTTGTTATCTCTGTTCTTTTTGATAATGACCATTCTAAAAGGTTTGAAGTGTTATCTCATTGTGGTTTTGATTCGCATTTCTGTGCTGATTATAGTGATGTTGAACATATTTTCATGCATCTGTTGGCCATCTGTATGTCTTCTTTGGAAAAATGTCTATTTACATTTTCTGACCACTTTTAATCTTTTTTTTAATGTTGAATCATATAAGTTCTTTATATATTTTTGATACTAACCCTTTCCAGATACATTATTTGCAAGAAATTTTTTTCCATTCAATAGGCTGCTTTTTCATGCAAAAATGGCTTAGTTTGACAAATCCCCATTTGTTTATTTCTGATTTTGTTTCCCTTGCCTTAAGAGACAGATCCAAAAAATATTGCTAAGACTGATGTCAAAGAGGGTAGTGCTTGTGTTTTCCTTTAGAATTATTATGTTCTCAAGTCTTACATTTAAGTCTTTAATCCATTTTGAGTTTATTTTTGCATCTGGTATGAGAAAATGGTCCAGTTTCTTTTTTTTCTGCAAGTTAATATCCAGTTTTCCCAGCACTGTCTTTTCCCTTCTAAGTATTCTTGGCTCCCTTGTCAAATACTAGTTGATTGTGTATGTGTGGGCTCTCAGTTCTGGCTCTCAATTCTGTTCCATTGGTCTGTGTTTCTGTTTTTATGCCTGTATTGTTTTGATTGTTTTAGTTCTGTGTATAGTTTGAAATCAAGAAGAGAAATGCCTCTAGCTTTGTTCTTCTTTCTCAGGGTTACTTTGGCTGTTCAGGGTCTTTTGTGGTTTCATATGAATTTTGGAATTGTTTTTTTCTATTTCTGTTTTTAAAAATATCATTGCAATCTTGATAGAGATTGCATTATCTCTGGATATTGGGTAGTATACACATTTTAATAGTATTCTTCCAGCCTATGAACATAGGATATCTTTTCCATTTGTGCCTTCTTCAGTTTTTTTTTAATTTATTTTTTTGATCATTGTCTTATGTTTTTAGTGTATGGCTCTTTCACTTCCTTTATTAAATTTATTGCTAGGAATTTTATTCCTTTTTTTTTTTTTTTGACCTTGCCTGAGATATGCAGAAGTTCCTGGGCCAGGGATTGAACCCAAACCACAGCTTTATTACTCTTTTTTTTTTTTTTTTTTTTTTTTTTTGTCTTTTGTTGTTGTTGTTATTGTTGTTGTTGTTGTTATTTCTTGGGCCGCTCCCGCGGCATATGGAGGTTCCCAGGCTAGGGGTTGAATCAGAGCTGTAGCCACCGGCCTACGCCAGAGCCACAGCAACGCGGGATCCGAGCCGCGTCTGCAACCTACACCACAGCTCAGGCAACGCCGGATCGTTAACCCACTGAGCAAGGGCAGGGACCGAACCCGCAACCTCATGGTTCCTAGTCGGATTCGTTAACCACTGCGCCACGACGGGAACTCCCTATTACTCTTTTTGATGCTGTTGTAAGTGGAACTGTTTTTTTTTTTTTCCTTTTGCCCGCCCCCCCCCAAAGCATATGGAGTGGCAAGAATGGTTACCTGTATATTTTCCTGATCTTATAGGAAACGTTTTCAACCTTTCATTATTGAGTATGATGCTACCTGTGAGTTTGTCATATACCACCTTTTTTAGGTTGAAGTGTTTCTTCTGTATCGTTTGTTGATGGTTTTTTTTTTTTTTTTTTTTTTGGTCTTTTAGGCATTTCTAGGGCCACTCACACGGCATATGGAGGTTCCCAGGCTAGGGGTCTAATCGAAGCCGTAGCCTCCAGCCTAAGCCAGAGCCGCAGCAACACGGGATCCGAGCTACATCTGCAACCTATACCACAGCTCACGGCAATGCCGGATCCTTAACCTACTAAGCAAGGCCAGGGATCGAACCCGCAACCTCATGGTTCCTAGTCAGATTCATTAATCACTGAGCCATGACAGGAACTCCGAGAGTTTTTTTGCTTTTTTTTTTTTGTTTGTTTTTTATCATGAATCAGTATTGAATTATGTCAGATTTTCCTTCTGCATCTATTTGACATGATTGTATGATTCATATCTTTCATTCTGTTAATGTGATATTTATTACTTTGTGTATGTTGAATCATCCTTTCCTTCCACGGATTAACCTCACTTGATTGCAGTGTATGATCTTTTTAATGTGCCGTTGAAGTTGGTTTGCCAGTCATTTGTGGAGGTTTTTTTTCATCTGTACTGTCTGTATTCATCTTGTATCAGGGATATTGGCTTGTAGTTTTCTTCTAATGCCTTTATCTGGCCTTACTCTCGGAAATGCTGGCCTCTTAAAATGCATTTGAAAGTGTTCGCTCTTCTTCATTTCATTAAGAGAGAGGAATTGATATGAATTGTTTTTTAAATGTTTGATAGAATTCACCTATGAAACCTTCTGGTCTTGAGCTTTTCTTTCTTGGGATTCAATCTGATTCAGTCTCCTTACTCATTATTGGTCTGTTCAAATTTTCTATTTCTTTGTATTTCAGTTTGATACATAATGTGTTTCTAGGAATTTATCAGTTTCTTCTAGGTTGTCCAATTTATTGGTGTATAATAGTAGTCTCTTGTGACCCTTTTGTACTTCTGTGGTATATCGATTGTAATGTCTCCTCTTTCGTTTATAATACCTGAGTTTTCTTTTGGTTAGGATAGCTAAAGATTTTTGTCAATTTTGTTTATCTTTTCAGAGATCCAGCTCTTCATTTTGTTAATCTTTTCTATTGTTTTCTTTCTATTTTTTATTTCTGCTCTAATTTTGGTTCTTTCTTTTTGCTAAACTTGGGTTTACTATGTTCTTTGTCTAGTACCTTGAGGTGTAAAGTAGTTTCTTTGATAGCTTTATTTTTCTCAATGTATGCTCTTGCAGCATCTCATAAGTTTTGGTATGTTGTGTGTTTCCATTTCAGTTTGTCTCAAGATATATTTTTTTTCATTTTTAAAACTTCTTTTTTGATCTATTGGTTCTTCAGGAATGTGTTAATTTTCATGTATTTTTGAATTTTGAGTTCTTCCTGTTACTGATTTCTGGTTTCATGCCATTGTAGTCAAAAAGATATTTGATATAATTTCTGTCTGGAATTTCTTGAGACTTACTTAATTGCCTAACTTATGATCTGACCTAGAAAGTGCTCCATGTGCACTTGAGAATAATATGTATTCTCTTGCTGTTGGATGGAATGTTCTGTATGTGTTTATTATGTCCATTTACTCTATAGTGGTGTTCAAGTCCACTGTCTCCTTATTGATTCTCTGAATGATCAATCCATTGTTGAGAGTGGGCTATTAAAGTCCCCAAGTATTATTCTGATTTCTTTCTATGGCTGAACCTGTGGCATATGGAAGTTCCCAGGTTAGGAGTCAAATGGGAGCTGCAGCTGCCAGCCTACGCCCCAGCCACAGCAACACCAGATCCAAGTCGCATCTGTGACCTACACTGCAGCTCACAGCAACACTGTACTGTCCCCTTTGGTAACCATAAGTTTTTCAAAGTCTGTAAGTCTCTGTTCTGTAAGTTCATTTATATCCTTTTGTAGATTCTACATATGTGATATCATAGGATGTTTGCCTTTCACTGTCTAACTTCACTTAGTATGATAATCTCTAGGTCCATCCATGTTGCTGCAAATGCCATTATTCATTTTTTTCTGGCTGAGTACTATTCCATTGTTTATATGTACCATATCTTCTTTATCCATTTCCTCTGTTGATGGACATTTAGGTTGCTTCCATGTCTTAGCTATTGTAAATATGCTGCAGTGAACCTTGCAGTGCATGTATCTTTTTAAATTAGTGTTTTCCATGGGTAGATGCCCAGGAGTGGGATTGCTGGATCATATGGTAGTTGTATTTTTAGTTTTTTGTTTTAGTTTTTTGTTTTTTGTTTTCCATAGTGGTTGCATCAGTTTACATTTCCACCAACAGTGTAAGAGTGTTCCCTTTTCTCCACACCCTCTCCAGCATTTATTATTTGTAGATTTTTTGATGATGGCCATTCTGGTGTGTGTAAGGTGGTACCTTATAGTAGTTTTGATTTGCATTTCTCTAATAATTAGTGATGTTAAGCATCTTTTCATTTGTTTTTTGGCCATCTGTATGTCTTCTTTGGAGAAACATCTGTTTATATCTTTTGCCCATTTTCGATTGGGTTGTTTGTTTGTTTTTTTATATTGAGTAGCAGGAGGTGTTTGTATATTTTGGAGATTAATGCCTTGTCAGTCACTTCATTTGCAAATATTTTCTCCCATTCTGTGGTTTTTCTTTTTGTTTTGTTTATGGTTTCCTTTGCTGTGCAAAAACTTTCAAGTTTAATCAGGTCCCATTGGTTTATTTCTGTTTTTATTTTCATTACTCTAGGAGGTGAATCTGAGAAGATATTTTGCTCTGGTTAATGTCAGAGAGTGTTCAGCCTGTGTTTCCCTATAAGAGTTTTATAGTGTCTGACCTTATATTTAGGTCTTTAATCCATTTGAGTTTATTTTTGTGTATGGGGTTAGAGAGTTTTCTAATTTCACTTCATGTAGCTATGCAGTTTCCAGCACCACTTATTGAAGAGACTGTTTTTTTCTCCATTGCATATTCTTGCCTCCTTTGTCATAGATTACTTGACTGTAAGTGCATGGATTTATTTCTGGGCTTTCTATTCTGTTCCATTGATCTATATTTGTGTTTTTGTACCAGTACTATATTGTTTTGATGACTATAGCTTTGTAATGTAGTCTGAAGTCAGGGAGCTTCCTCCAGCTCCATTTTTCTTTCTCAGGATTGCTTTGGCCATTTGGGGTCTTCTCTGTTTCCATATAAGTTTAAAAATCTTTTGTTTTAGTTCTGTGAAAATGCCATTGTTAATTTAATAGGGATTCATTGAGTCTGTAGATTGCCTTGGGTAGTATGGTCATTTTGACAGTATTGATTCTTCCCATCTGAGAACATGGTATAGCTTTCCATCTGTTGTGTATCTTTGATTTCTTTCATCAGTGTCTTATAGTTTTCAGAGTAGAGGCCTTTTGTCTCTTTAGGTTTATTCCTAGGTGTTTTATTCTTTTTGATACAATGGTATATGGGATGGTTTCCCCAGTTTCTCTTTCTGATCTTTCATTGTTAGTATATAGAAATACAATAGATTTCAGTGTATCAATTTTGTATCCTGAAACTTTACCAGATTCATTGATGAGTTCCAGTACTTTTCTGGTAGTGTTTTTAGGATTTTCTATGTATAATATTGTCATCTATAGACATTGATGGTTTTACTTCTTCCTTTCCAATTTGGATTCTTTCTTATTTATTTATCTTCTCTGATTGTCATGACTAGGACTTCAAAACTATGTTGAATAAAATTGGCTAGAGTGGACATCCTTGTCTTGTTCCTGATCTTAGCAGGAATTCTTTTAGCTGTTCTCTGTTGAGAATGATGTTAGCTGTGGGTTTGTCATATATGGCCTTTATCATGTTTAGGTAGGTTCCCTCCACTTTCTGGAGGGCTTTTATAAGAAATGGGTGTTGGATTTTGTCAAAAACTTTTTCTGCATCTATTAAGATGATCATATGACTTTTATTCTTCAGTTTGTTAATGTGGCATATCACACTGATTCATTTGCAGATATTGAAAAATCCTTACATCCCTAAGATAAGTTCTACTTGATCATGGTGTCTCATCCTTTTAATGTATTGCTGGATTTGGTTTGCTAGTTTTTTGTGTTTTTTTTTTTAGGATTTTTACATCTATGTTCAACAGTGTATTGCCCTGTAATTTTGTGTGTGTGTGTGTGTGTGTGTGTGTGTGTGTGTGTGTGTGTGGTATCTTTGTCTGGGTTTGGTATCAGGGTAATAGAGGCCCCATAGAATGAGTTTGGATGTGTTCCTTTCTCTACGATTTTTTTGTAAGAGTCTCAGAAGGATATGTGTTAATGCTTCTCTAAATGTTTGATAGAATTCACCTGCAAAGCCATCTGGTCCTGGACTTTTGTTTGTTGGAAGTTTTTTAAACACAGTTTCACTTTTGGTACTTGTGATCGGTCCATTAATCTTTTCTATTTCTTCCTTGTTTAGTCTTGGAAGATTGTACCTGTCTAAGAATTGTCCATTTCTTCTAGTTGTCCATTTTATTGGGATACAGTTGCTTGTAGTGTTCTCTTATGATCCTTTGTATTTCTGTGATGTCTTTTGTAACTTTTTTTGTTTCTAATTTTATAGGTTTGAGTCCTTTTTTTCTTGATAAACCTGGCAATTTCGTTGATCTTTTCGAAGACCCAGCTTTCAGTTTCATTGATGTTGTCTATTGTTTTGTTTCTATTGCATTTATTTCTGCACTGATCTTTGTTTTCTTCTGATAACTCTGGGTTTTTGTTTGTTCTTTCTCTAGTTGCTCTAGGTGAATTATTATCTATTTTTAATGTTTGATTCCTTTATCATAATATAATGAACTTTTTAATCTCTTTAGAGCATTTTAAATTAAAGTCTATTTTGTCTACTGTAAGTATTGCTACCCCTGCTTTCATTTTTGGTTACCATTTGCTTGAAATGTCTTTTCCCATCCCTTTACTTTCAATCTATATGTGTTCTTAAAGTAAGTCTCTTATAGGCAGCATATTATTGGCTCTTGTTTGTTTGTTTTAATTTCTTCAACTATTCTTTGTCTTGATTTGAGTATTTAATCCACTGACATTTAAAGTAATTTTTTTTTAATTTTTTTAGGGCTGCACCTGGAGCATATGGAAGTTCCCAGGCTAGGGGCGGCATCAGAACTGCAGCTGCTGGCCTATGCCATAGCCATAGCAATGTGAAATCCAAGCCTTGTCTGCAACCTGCACCACAACTAACGGCAACACTGGATCCTTAACCCACTGAGTGAGGCCAGGGATCAAACCTGAGTCCTCATAGATACTAGTCAGGTATGTTACCACTGAGCCACAGTGGGAACTCCTTAAGGTGATTATTGATAGATAAGGACTTACTGTTGCCATTTTGATAATTGTTTTCTGACTGCTTTGTAGATTCTTTGTTCCTATTTTCCCTTATGATTTCCTTTGTGGTTTTTGTAGTTTATACTTTGATTCTTTTATCATAATCTTTTGTGTATTTACTACAGATTTTTCCTTTGTGGCTACCATATGGCTTACATAAAATATCTTATCACATCCTATTTCAAGCTGACAACTTCAAGAACATACAATAACTTTTTCCCTTTACTTCTCCCTCTATCACATTTTAGGTTATTGACATTACAGTTTCTGTATTTTTATATGGTTTATCCACTAATGTAATATTATAGCTATGGTTTTTTTGGGGGTTGTTGTTTTTTTCCTTTTAGGGCCACACCCATGGCATATGGAGGTTCATGGGCTAGAGGTCCAGCTATGATTCTTTTTAACACATTTGTCTTTTAACTTTCAAACTAGAATTGTGAGTTAAATACTAACATTACAACATCAGAGAATCTGTGTTTCATAATACATTTACCATTACCAGTGAGTTTTATACCTTTTATGTTTTTAGGATGTTAATTAGAATAATTTTAATAAGCATTTTTTTTTTTTACAGCTTGAGGAATGTCCTTTTATCATTTCTTGTAAGGCAGGTCTAGTGCTGATGAAATCCCTCAGCTTTTGATTGCTTGGGAATGTCTGTTTCTTCTTTATTTCTGAAGGTTAGCTTTGCTGGGTATAAAATTCTTGGTTGATGAGGGTTTTGGGGGTTGTTTTTTTTTTTTACTTTAAATATTTTGAATATATCATTCCACTCTTTTCCTGGCCTGCAAAATTTCTGTTGAGAAATCTGTTATAGTATTATGGAGGGCTCCCTTGTATGTGAAGAGTTGCTTTTTTCTCTTTCTGCTTTCAGAATTGTCTATTTAGGACTCCTGATAATTTAACTATAGATTTTTGATGTAGTCTTTTTCAGGTTTAACTTATTAGGGATCCTTTGAGCCTCATGAATCTGAATGTTCCATTTCTCTCCTTGAATTTGGGAAGTTTTCATTTTATCCAAGTTTTAACATTTACTAACCAGTTGACTTCTGGCAAGTTACTTAACATAATTGAAACTCTTTCCTCAATTCACAGTTTAGTTTTGAAAATGAGAGATAAAATATGAAAGTCCTTTGAAAATTAATAAGCCTTATATTGACCTGAAACAATTTGGTATTGATCAGTCAACATTCTGAGATGGAATTTACAATTATGTTATAATACTTAGAGAAGACTTTATTTATTTACTTACTTACTAGGGCCACACCTGTGGGATATGGAAGTTCCCCAGCTTGGGGTCAAATCAGAGCTGCAACTACTGGCCTATGCTGCAGCCATAGCAATGTTAGATCCAAGTCTCATATGTAATCTACACCACAGCTTGTGGCAATGCTGGATCCTTATCCCACTGAGTGAGGCCAGGCATCACACCCACATCCTCACAGACACTATGTCACATTCTTAACCCACTGAGCCACAACTGGAACTCCAAGAGGAAGACTTTAAAAGAACATTTTTCCAGAGTTCCCACTTTGGCACAGTAGGTTAAGGATTTTCACAGCTGTGGCTTGGATTCAGTTTCTGGCCCAGGAGTTTCCACATGCTGTGGTGCAGCCAAAACAACATGTGGTGCTTTTTAGGGCTGCATCCACAGCATATGGAAGTTCCCAGGCTAGGGGTCGAATCAGAGTTGTAGCTCCCCATCTGTGCCACAGCACAGCAATGAAAGATCTGAGCCATGTCTGCAGCCTACACCTCAGCTCACGGCAATGCCAGATCCTTAACCTGTTGAGCAAGGCCAGGGATCAAACCCGCATTCTCATGGATACTAGTTGGATTCATTCATGCTGCTCTACAACTGGAACTCCCAGAAGAACATTTTCTTAAATCGGCATCACAGAAATGAAAATTGTGCTGGAATAAGATTGATGTATTTAAATATAATAGTCAATTGAATGTACCAATGGAAAAATACCTAGTAAAGCTCATTAAATGACTTTACAATGCTAAAAGAATCAGGAACCTAATTTACTTATTTTGTGTATTTGTATTTTAATGTGTGGGCTTATTATTTAGAACTATTTATTTTCAGTTTTATTAAAGTCTTAATATTGCCAGCTGATGAAAGATGTGGTTATTATTTATAAGTCGATTTGATTTATCAGCTTAAATCATATTTGGCCAATCAAGGATCAAAATTGCCTAGTATGTTTTAATTATTATTAACATATTTAATTAACATAACAGTAACTTTTATGTTCCCCCATATCTTGACTTTTCCTGAGTTTCCATTTCTGAGAACCTAAGTGCAACTCCTTACCTAGCCTCTGTCACTGATAAATTATGAAGTTAAATAAATAATATACTTAATAGCTTCCAACACATGCAGTCCTTATGAAATAGTGCAAATCTGATGTGACTTTAAACAATATGTTTTTAATGTTTTAGTTTTCATCAGAGACATTTTTCTAGTGGTTAGAATATGTCCATATGAATCAGTACAGTCTGTGTTCTCTTTCTTCTGTTGTCTGTTATTTCTAGTACAGCTAGGACACTGCTGGTCATTAGAATAAGAAACTAATGAACATTGCCAGGAGCAGATTTATTGAGTTAGTGTAATGATTCTCAATTGGCTGTATATTAGAACCACATAGGAGTTGTGTAAACATGCCCATGTGCTGAGGCCCCTCTCCTGCATGAATCAGTGAGGGACATCGAGAACAGACGGCATTCTTATTTTTTTAAAGCTCTTAGTAGTGTAGTATGCAATCAGGGCTGAGAACCACTGGTTTAAATAGCTTAACACACTTGGAAAGTGAGAGCAATTATTACACAGTTTAATCTGTTTTAGAATTGGTGTTCTGATAATGAAAGTGATGTGACCAGAAGTTAAATATATGTATTACTGCTTCAGCCTTTTATTTTGATGTATAATAAAAAGTTTGCACTCTAAAAGCAAAGTGCAGTTATTACACCTGAACTGAAAAAGGAGACCCTTAAGTCAGAGAACTTTTGAATTCTTGGTTATGCATGGAATAGAAATTAAAAGAGATGCCTACCCATGAAGTCTACTCAAGAGTTCAGTTAAAGGTTAGTCACATGTTCGTGGAAGTGGCAGAATGAGAATAATACTGTAGCATGGTTCAGTGCACAGGCTTCGGAGTTCAGCTGGATCTCAGCTCAGAATCCTGCCTTTGTTCTTTACTATCTCTATGACTTTGGACACATTACTCCATTTCTCTTAAAGCCTGTTCCTCTTCTATAAAATGGAGGTAATAATCCTTACTACTATTAAATGAGATCATCATGCATTTAAATCACTTAGTGTATAATAAGTGGCACATAGAAGTGCTCCATAAATGATAACAGGGTTCTTATTACTAGGCACAGTCTAGACTTTGGAATTACGCAGATTTGGTTTTGAATGTACAATCTGCTACATGCTGGCCAGGGAAACTACTTAACCTCTTTGAACCTCAGTTAATATAAAGTGGAGTTAAAATCTACCTCATAATGCTGTTGTGAATATTAAATGAGCTGAATTATATAGGGAGTACCTGATTGTAGGTTAGAGTGAATTTTGAGATCAAGTTTTCCTTCTTGTGACCTGCTCATTTTGATACTAGCCTCTTTTTTAAAAATGTTTGTTTGTAAATTTTAGCATTTGAGTTACATGTCTAGTTATCATCACAGGTCTTCCTGAAAAGGCAGTCTAAGAATACATTTAACTTTTCTTTAGTACCTATTTTCCATTTTCTTTTTTTTTTCTTTTAATCTTTCAGCTCTTGATGACAATAAGTTATAATGCTAAAGGATAATTTTAACCTCTTAGCATAATTCTTCCAAGTGGTGAGGTAGATCTATCACCTTAATCAATCAGTTAAGAACAATTTGAAACCTACTGTGTACCTAGCACCATGTAACATCAGAGTGTCCTTACTTGCTGTGGTCCCTGCTCTTTAATCTTGTTGAGCTCATTTCCTCAAGTAGCTTAGGCTCAATGGTTGCCTTTCCTTTTTTTTTTCCCCCCTCTTCTTTTTTGATCCTTAGTCTATGATTACTTTATGAAATCTTTTAAAGAACCTTCTGTTCTACTGATATCTATAATTTAGCAAGCCTGTTGACATTTTCATTTTTTGACATTAAAAACCCTCATTTTTAAAAAAATTATTGATAATCAGCTACCTTTAGACATTCCGTCTTTCCCTTCGTACCTGAAGTTTGATTTAATTTCTTTAAAAAGTTATATTAAATAACTTTTTTTAAAAATATGCTCTTTTTAGCCCTCTGGCTGTCTCTGATTTTTTTTCTTGTTCATCATAGCATCTTTTTGTAAAAAAGCAATATGAGGCATTTTACTTTAAGATCTGATTCACATTCAGCTAATGATTCAGCAAATTACTTAAGCTATATTTTGATTTATCTGTTTGTCAAATGAAGATAATACTTGCCACCTACTTTGAAGAAAGGAATGTTGTGAAGATTGTATTTAAAATGTTTTGAACTCATTTACTCAATGCTATTGAAATATCTCATTTTTATTATATTGTCACATGGTATATATACTGCTTTAAAAGTTGTACAGTAGTGAAAGGTGATTTTTAACTTCTCTTTTACCTCACTACAAAGGTATCAAATATGTGTTATTTCTTTAATATGCAGATGGTTTTCTTTATGATTACTTTCAAGGTTATAGAAATTTATATTTTTATTTAAAAGGCAGTATATCAGGGGCTTAAAGACTGGACTCTGGAACCAAATTAGTTGGTTTTCAGTCATGGCTTTGTCATTTACTGTCTGAGTTACCTTGGGCAAGTAACTTCTCTATGCCTCAACTTACTTATCTGTAAAATGTAGTTAATACTTTATAGAGTTCTGATGAATAAATTAGTTAACATTTGTAAATGCTTAAGACTCCACCTGGCAGTCAAAAAAATAATTAGCTATCACTATTATTGACAGAATAACAGACGTGTTTTAAGTCTTTAATATTTAAATACTAGAATTTTTTGTAGTATTTAGGCTCTCTGAAACACGACAGTCTTTCCCCTAACAAACTGGAGCTCCTTTTAAATGTGGGTTGGACAGTTAGGTCTTCCTGTGCCTTGTCCAGCCTCTTCAGTGATGGCCTGCATTGCCTGATGGGTTTTTAAAATAATTTTTATTATAAAAATATGCCTATTGTGAAAATCAGCGTAGTGCTAAACAACAGAAGATGAACCTGTCCTCCCTTTCTACTTCCAAGAAGAGTAATCCTTTTCCATGTTTTTATTTGATCTTATCTTTTCAGTTTACAACCCTCTTCACAAGCTTTCTTTTAGCTTTAGGATAAAGTCCAAAACCCCTAACATAGTCTGTGAGATCTTCCTAGCCTCTGCCTTCCTCTCACTTTCACTTTTTGGTAATCTCTATTAGACCTCAAGTAAAAAGTCACTTCCTCAAGGATGTACTTTCTGACCTCTTAACTGGGTTAGTATAATGTCCCCTCAGCAGCTTGTACTATCCCTACCATAGTCACACTCTCTTTTTTTTTTTTTTTTTTTTTTGGCTTTTTAGGGCCACACTGGCAGCATATGGAGGTTCCCAAGCTAGGGGTCGAATCGGAGCTATGGCTCCCGGCCTACGCCACAGCCACAGCAACGCAGGATCGAAGCCGCATCTTTGACCTACACCACAGCTTACGGCAACACCAGATCATTAACCTACTGAACAAGGCCAGGGATTGAACCCACATACATCCTCATGGATCCTAATCGGGTTCGTTAACCACTGAGCCATGAAGGAAACTCCACCACTGAGCCAGTGCAGCTCTCTGGGGCGTGTCCTAGGAGTGGGGTGGTTCTTTTGTCATTTAGTAGGTGAGACTGAAGGGTGCCAGATGTTCATCATTAAGAATTGTCTAGGAGTTCCCCTCGTGGCGCAGTGGTTAACGAATCCGACTAGGAACCATGAGGTTGCGGGTTCGGTCCCTGGCCTTGCTCGGTGGGTTAAGGATCCGGCGTTGCCGTGAGCTGTGGTGTAGGTTGCAGACGCGGCTCGGATCCTGCGTTGCTGTGGCTCTGGCGTAGGCCAGTGGCTACAACTCCGATTCGACCCCTAGCCTGGGAACCTCCATATGCCGCGGGAGCGGCCCAAGAAATAGCAAAAAGACAAAAAAAAAAATAAAAAAAAATAAAAATAAAAAAATAAAAAAAAAAGAATTGTCTAGGCATTCCCCTTGTGGCTCAGCGGAAACAAACCCGACTAGTATCCATGAGGATGCAGGTTCAGTCACTCAGTGAGTTAAGGCATTTCAGTGAGCTGTGGTGTAGGTTGCAGATGCGGGTCGGATCCCAGGTTGCTGTGTCTGTGGTGTAGGCTGGTGGCTGCAGCTCCAGTTTGACCCCTGGCCTGGGACTTTCCATGTGCCACAGGTGCAGCCCTGAAAAAAAAAAAGGGAAAAAAAAAAGAATTGTCTGGAGCCCTGAATGACTTTTGAATGTCCCATGAGGTCATCAGATAGATGAAAAAAATCTGTTTATAACTGTCAGAACCTAGAACCTAACTCAGTTTCATATGTGCCTGTGGAATTTTTTTGTAGGATTTTAGTCAAATTTTGAGTTCTCCAGGAATAAAACTGCTACATTTTTGAAGGAAGATTGTACCTTATTTTCAGATCTCTACCAAGAATTGTTCACCATTTTGGGAAATCATGTCACTGATGGTAACACTTATCACATTCATAAGTGATTTCACCATACAGTTGGAAACATCTGACTGTTCAGTATATGCTTGTTTGAATTTAATTGAAATTAGGAGAAGAAAAAGACTCTGAAGCAGATGGAGAAAAGCAGTTTTTTCTTCCTTGCAGAGTGTATTCTCTTTCCTCTCTCTTCCTATTGCACTTCATTTATATACTTCATTTGTAGCTAATGCATCTGTTTCTATCACTAAATGAGAACTTAAGGCAAGAGCAGTATTTTACCTACCTTTAAATCTTTTTTTTTTTTTTTTTTTTTTTTGTCTTTTTAGGGCCACACCTGCAGCATATGGAAGCTCCCAGGCTGGGGGTCGAATCAGAGCTACAGCTGCCGGCCTACACCACAGCCACAGCAACAACAGATCCAGGCTGCGTCTTCGACCTACACAAGCTCATGGCAACGCCAGATCCTTAACCCACTGATCGAGGCCAGGGATTGAACCCTTTTCCTCATGGATACTAGTTGGGTTCGTTACTGCTGAGCCACGACAGGAACTCCACTTACCTTTGAATCTTGAATGCTCACTGAGTACATGGTAGTTGCTCAACTTAAATTTATTTACTTGAATTAATGGACAATAATAGTATTTGAGTAATGAACAACAATAGTATTTTTTCAGTAAATATTGATTGAATCACGCTGCTAGGCTGAGGGCAAAAAGGCACTGTCACTGCTCTCAAGAAATACATGACATGTTGCTAAGACAGATCTAGAAATAATTATGATAGTTTCTAAAGAGGAAATAGCCATAAACTGTAGTGTTGTGATGAAAAACACAATTTAAATCTTGTGGGGAGGTCCTGCAATCCTGTCACAGAAGAGAAATGGCATCCAGGATCAATCATAGTGCCAAAGGAGACTCAGATATTTGGAAACTGAGTAGATAAGGATGTCTCTGAAGAGTGAGATAGAGTTTGCCACATGGTCATACTTAAAGAGGGCATTCCAGATGGAAATCTATATTCAAAGGCTTAGGAGTGCAAAAGGTGCAGTTGGAATTGCTGCGGCATGGAAGTTGGAGGTTGAGTTGTAAGAGGTTGAGCTGTCTCTGGAGGTAGTGGACCAGATCATGAAGAGCCTCTTACATGAACAGAAGTTAAATTTTATCTTGCAGGTAGTAGAAAATCATTGATGTAACAATTAAAACTACTATATTTTAAACCATACTGTATGCCAGGCAGTTACCTATAATGCTCTTACAGAGTTAGTATATTCGCATTGTATAGTTGGGAAACTGAGACTCAGATTAACTTGCCCAGGTTTTCATAGCTACACAGTTGAAAACCTAGGATTTAAATTTAGGTTGGTCGAGTCCAGACCATCTCTCCACTTTTTAAACTGTACTTTACAGCTTCTTGAGCAGGGAAAAAACTACATATTTTAATTTTTTTCAAACAGTCTGCCTTCTTGATCTCACATCAACTCTAGTAAATTCAAACTTTTAATGTAAATTCAAGTTCTTTACAGCTTAGGGCTCTTGAGTAAGTTTTAGTTTTTCTGAAGCCTAATAGTTTATCTTACAGTAACTTAGCTCTTGCAAGCTTTTTATTCCAGCCATTGTCTGTTTAGGTAGTTCACATGACTGTTTTGGCTTATTGAAATGCCTTTTTGTGAGGAGGAGGGACATACCACCGAATTTCTTGAGCAGTCGGCATGAACTTGGGTAGTCTAAAAGAAGAATTTGAAGTACTGCTTGCCTTTTTGGTTTTTTTGTTGTTGTTGTTATTGTTTTTTTTTTTTTTTTTTTTTTTTTTGTCATTTTGCCATTTCTTGGGCCACTCCCGTGGCATTTGGAGGTTCCCAGGCTAGGGGTCCAATCGGAGCTGTAGTGGCTGGCCTACGCCAGAGCCACAGCAACATGGGATCCGAGCCGTGTCTGCAACCCACACCACAGCTCACGGCAACGCCAGATCGTTAACCCACTGAGCAAGGGCAGGGATTGAACCCACAACCTCATGGTTCCTAGTCGGATTCGTTAACCACTGCGCCACGACGGGAACTCCCTGCTTGCCTTTTTGAACATTTGTACCTGAGTCTTCAACATGCCAAAAGAATGGTAATTATTTTAAGAAAATGTAGTATTAATCTTGATGTTCTATTTAATTGATGTATTTACTATTTAAATGATTTCTACACCATAATTATGATTTGCTTCGTTAACCTGAAGTACTTCAGACATTATCTAAATATCCCTGTGATATCTCTGGCAACCCTGTAAGAGTCTTCCTAATTCTGATGGCTGTTGAAATGTGGTAAGTTCTGGAGATAGCGGTGGCAGTGGTTGCATAATAATGAAAATGTGGTGTGGAAGTTCAGAGTAGCCTGAGATCTCTTATCAAGCTGTTAGCAATCAAATGTTTTTTTAATTTTTATTTTTTTCAATGTGTTAATTTTTTTTTTTTTTTTTTTTGTCTTTTGTCTTTTTAGGGCCGAATCTGCGGCATATGGAGGTTCCCAGGCCAGGGGTCTAATCAGAGCTATAGCTGCCAGCCTACACCACAGCTACAACAATGCCAGATCCAAGCTGCATCTGCGACCTACACCACAGCTCATGGCAACGCCAGATCCTTAATGCACTGAGCGCGGGCAGGGATCAAACCCTCAACCTCATGGTTCCTGGTCAGATTCATTTCCACTGTGCCACGATGGGAACTCCTTGATGTGTTAATTTTTTTAAAAAAATTTTATTACAGTTGATTTACAATGTTCTGTCAATTTCTGCTGCACAGCAAAGTGACCCAGTCATACATACATACATATATATATGTATTCTTTTTCTCTCATTATCCTCCATTATGTTCCATTACAAATGATTAAATTAGCTCCCCTGTAGTACACACTAGGATCTCATTGCTTATCCACTCCAAATGCAATAGTTTGCATCTACTAACCCCAACCTCCCAGTCTACCCCACTCCCTCCCCTTCTCTTTGCAACCACAAGTCTGTTCTCCATGTCCAAGGGTGTGTTTCTTTTTGTAGACAGGTTCGTTTGTGCCATACATTAGATTCCAGATATAAGATACATCATATGACATTTGTCTTTCTCTTTCTGACTTATGTCACTTAGTATGAGAGTCTCTAGTCCAATCCATGTTGTTGCAAGTGGCATTCGTTATTTTGTTCTTTTTATGGCTGAGTAGTATTCCATTGTGTATATGTACCACATCTTAATTCATTCATCTGTCAGTGGACATTTAGGTTGTTTCCATGTCTTGGCTATTATGAATAGTGCTGCCATGAGCATACAGGTGCGTGTATCCTTTTCAATGAAAGCTTTGTCTGGATACATGCCCAGGAGTGGGATTGCTGGATCATATGGTAGTTCTATATTTAGTTTTTTTTTTTTTTTTTTTTTGTCTTTTGTCGTTGTTGTTGTTGTTGCTGCTATTTCTTGGGCCGCTCCTGCAGCATATGGAGGTTCCCAGGCTAGGGGTCCAATCGGAGCCGTAGCCACCGGCCTACGCCAGAGCCACAGCAACTCGGGATCCGAGCCGCGTCTGCAACCTACACCACAGCTCACGGCAACGCCAGATCGTTAACTCACTGAGCAAGGGCAGGGATTGAACCCACAACCTCATGGTTCCTAGTCGGATTTGTTAACCACTGCGCCACGACGGGAACTCCTATATTTAGTTTTTTGAGGTACCTCCATACTGTTTTCCATTGTGATCATACCAATTTACATTCCCACCAACAGTGTAGGACAGTTCCCTTTTCTCCACATCCTTTTCAGCATTTGTTATTTGTAGACTTACTAATGATGGCCATTCTGACTGGTGTGAAGTGTACCTCATTATAGTTTTGATATGCATTTCTCTAATAATTAATGAGAACAATCAAATATTTTTGGTAGCCTTTTGTTCCCAGATGACTTGAGTAAGGTGTGAGGAAAGGTCTATCTCCGTTTTCCCTATCCCATTATCATAGGCTGATCAGATTAAATGTTAATACAAAGCTATTCAAAAAGAAAAAGAATTCTGTTATTTGAGTGCAAGAAAAAAGAAGGAAGATTGCTATTATGATATTATGGGGAGTCATCCTCAGGATGGATATGATGAAGGTATCTTTCGGACTTAGCTGCTATTAGCCTCTGGCATTAGTTTTTTGTTCAGAAAGGCAACTAAGGACTTAAGTAGGCTGTCCTACTTGTCACCTCACCAGGTGAGATACGCATGGTAGCAGCTCTGACTCATAACTAAGGCTCAGACTTTTAGGTTCCCCTTCCCCACTTCTCCCACTCCCTCCCCACTCCAGAATCAGGAGGAATTTAAAATATTCACCCATAAGATTTGCAAAAATTAAAAGAACATGCTCGTGGATATTTGGGAAACATTGGTGACTTTTGGTTGCATAACCATTTTGGGAAAGTAATCTAGTAATAACTATTAGAAAATTTTAGATATACTTATTTTGGCCTAATGATCCCACTGGTGGCCACTTCTGAAGGACATTAATGCAAGAATTTTTTTGCTTGATACTTAAGTTTTGTTTTTGTTTACATATTTAGTTTTAAGGAAACTGTGTCATTGATGTAATAGTTTCCATTGATTGTAGCAGGTGCAACGCATAGTAGTTTGAGAAACCTGTATTCTCCTCCCAGTCTTAATTAACTGGTAATTTGCTCAGATCTTTTTGCTCCACCATTGCCACATGGGGGCAAATAACACCTGTTGTCGGAGTGGTAATAAAGTGAGAAAATATATATGAAAACATTAATAGAATAAAACTATCTGGTTGTAAAATTACATTATTTTTCTTGTTTTTCCTTCAGACCCAAATCATTGGTTGTGAAATGTGGTCATTTCAGATAAAATTTATTTCATTTCAGTTCAAAAGTTGAAGTTTACAGGGGAACGCATTTTTTTTTTCAGTCAAGTTCTGAAACTGTAAATACAAAATTGAGTATATTGAAGTATGGGTTGTGATTGCAATGCATCTTTAATATTTTAGACTAAATATTAATATGTAGTGCTTTATATATCAAATTGAAACGTTAACATTTTTATTTCTTCTAAGTATTGTTGTGCTGCCGGGAGTTATCGCGCTTTTTTCCTTATTACAGTTTTTCGTAATTACTAACCATGTTAATTTAAGATGACTAAACCCCAAATCGGATCTATTCAGGTGTTTTGCAGGGGTTTTGATAAGGACTTGGTTTTTGATTAGCCCTTAAATCAGTAATAATCTGGACTGAACTAGAGTTCGGTTGGGTTGGATAAAACTGCGTGGCACTAGGACCCAGGGGGCTCCCGTGAGCGGATCTAGGGGCCAGATTGCAAATTCGCGGTGACTCAGTCCGGTCGGCTCCTTGCGCTCGGCGGCCGCGGCGGTAGCAGCAGCAGCAGACGTTGGCGGCCGAGCGGCTGGGATCAGTTCCCCTGGCTTTCACCGTCTGAGACTTCCCTCGGGGCACCCCAGGAAGGTCCGAGGCATCCGGCGAATGCAGGGGTCGTTCTGGCGGGGCAGAGGGGGGTTGCTCGGCGCGGAAAGCCCTCGGGCCTGTGTACGAGGAGTAACATTTGCTCCGTCTCTTCCTGTGTCTGGCTTTATTTGCAGCAAACCAAGATGGAGTATGAGTGGAAACCTGACGAGCAAGGGCTTCAGCAAATCCTGCAGCTGCTGAAGGAGTCTCAGTCCCCAGACACCACCATCCAGAGAACCGTGCAACAAGTATCCTTTGCGAGGCCTCGCCGCCGCCCGCGCAGCTCGCCCGGCGCGGGCCCAGCTCTTCGGCGGCCGGGTGGCTCCCGCCGCCCCTCCCCCTCCTCCCGCTCCCCGGATCCCTCCGCCCTCCGTCCGCCCGCCGGCCCGCGGGGAGAGGCCCTCACGCCGCCGCCGCCGCCGCCCCTGCTCGGCGCCTCGCGCACGCGGCCCTCGTGCCCCGGGTCCTGGGCGCCGCCGCCGCCGGCTTCCGGCCCGCGGGAGGCGGGGGCTCCCGGCCGCCGCCCGGGATCACGACATGTGCGCTGGTGGGGCCGCACCGTCCCCGCCCGCCGCAGACTCGCTACGGGGGATTAGAGCGGCGCAGGCTGGAACGGCCGGGTGCCGGCGCCGACCCCGACCCCCGACGCGCTGTCTCACACAATGCGCCCTTGCGGTGGGGGCGGCGGACCGTGCGGGAGGCCGGCTGGAGGGCGCTGTGTGTGCTGCGGGGCTCGCCGGCCTGAAGTGGGGTGGAGCTGGCGCGGGGTTTGAACTGCCTTCGTCTTGGGCCTGGGGTTTCTTCCAGGCATTTGCCCTGAAGCCCTGGAGAACTAGACCTGAGGGGTCTCAGGCCTCACCCCGGAACTGTTTCTGCCAACACCTGTTGCAAGCTTCCTGGCTCCCAAGTGAGATTTTCTTTTTCAGTCTTTGGCTTAGGACTGTCTGCTCAGTTACCCGTCTTTATCGAGTTTGCTGGCTTGGCGGTCCTGTTGCTACGATTTTAGAGGCGGAAAAGCTTAGGCAAAACCTCTGCAGTGTGTGCTTTTTGTAGTACCCTAAGCTGTGGTCAAATGAAGAGCTCTTACTGCGTCCTATAAAGGAAACAGATTCACCCGATCATAAATAACCTTTTTATCTCGCTATGTTAAGATGAAGTTAATTCTTTAGAAAGTTTAACTATTTTTGCAAAAACCTCTTAATTGTTATTGTTAACTAGCAGGAAAATTGCTTAATAAGTATGTTTGGTGTAGTTTGGACTTAAATTTGAAACACATAAACGTAAAATTATTTGAGGCTCTGTGGTAGATAAGTTTTTCAAAGAAATACTGCATTGCTAGTACAAAACTTTCAATAGATAAGTATCTAGGCTCTTGATTAATTAATACTGCTCATTTAAAAATGGATGTGTTAATGATTTAGGTCTACTTGGTTTTTTTTTTTTTTTTTAAGCTGTTTTGCTTGGATACTGCTAGTACTGAGAAGAATACTCATTTTGAAGTGTGTTGGAGCTTGTATCTGAAACGTAGTTGTGGCTAGGTCTTATTTTGTGTTGTCACAGCCGCAGGAATGATAGAATTTTAATATTTGATAAATTGTGGGTGTTATATGACAGTTATTTCTTAAGTTAGCCCAAAACCGCATTGTAATTTCTTATTCAGAACTGTATGTCATTTCTTGTGTTAGACATGTTTATTAAATAACTTTTAAATGCTAGGCACAGTATCAGACTAACAGTCACATTTACAGTTTATTCTGTGTGATTGGAGCATAGGATGCCCTCTGCTTAAGGAACAAATTAAATTTCAGTAGGTAGAGATTAAACGTATTTAAAAAGACACACTGCTTTGTATTTTCAAAGTGCCTAATGACGACATTGTTCTTTTGTGTCTCCTTAGGAAAGAATGTATTTAATTACTGTTTTTGTATAGGCTTGAGCACTGTTTGAAAGACCGTTATTAGTATGGATACATAGCTTGAGTTTTAAGAAAGTAAACCTTATTAAGAATATTTATGAAAAATTATTAGCATATCAGTGTGCTATTAATCTTGGCCATTCACTAAAGAAGTCAGTGGAATTTTTTGGCCAGAGAAAGTAGTTTACACTTTGAAGTTTTTCTAGAGAAATGTATCTTCATGGTCACGTTCCAATCACTGAACACTGAGATAGTATTCTGTGTAATGAATAGGTAATAATGGTGTACCTGGAGTATGTATCATGGATTTAACCTAAAGGTTTAGGTCTATTGAAAAAATTAGCTGATTTTCATCTAATAAAACACTATTAAGGGTGTTATTAAAAAGCATATCAGGATTAAGAGGGCTCGAAGAAAGACAGTGGCATTATGTCATTGTTTATCCACAGAATGAAATAGCTGCACACTTGGTCTGGAAATGTTAGATGTGGGGTGAGGTGTGGACAAGCACTATAGTAGAACTATTGCAAGGTAATAGTTTTGTAATACTGACTCTATGTAATAAGATTTGATATGTAGACTTGCACATGAATAGCATTTTATCTTAATTTTTGATTTCTAAAGAGCAAATGAGTCTAAAAATATTTTGTTAAAAGGCAATTTTATAATTTCCCCAAATGACCTTTAAAAGACTTGTTTTTGTTTCTCTGGAATGGTTTTTATTTTGTCATTTTGATACCTACTTTTCTGGTTAGGTTTTTAAGTTCAAGTAAGTCAAAGAAATTGTTTTGAAAAAAAATTTTACTGTGATGTGTGCCTATGTTGATGGTGCATCTTGGCTTATGTCGTTTTAAATATAATTGTTGTAAAATATTAGGTTTACTCTTTCAACCGTAAAGCACCCAAGAGGTTTTACACAACCACTGGTGTGTTCTTAGAATAACCTATTGATGGTTTTAATAAGGTAACTTTATTCCTACCAAAAAAAAGTAGAAGACTAAAAATTACAAGAGATTCTTGATTTTTAGATTTAAAGTACTTAAATTTCTTCTGTAGATTACACTGAGCAGTTTCCTTAACTACTGTTTGTTCTAGAAACTGGAACAACTCAATCAATATCCAGACTTTAACAACTACCTGATTTTTGTTCTTACAAAACTAAAATCTGAAGGTAAGTAAGGTTTGTATTGATTACTTAGAAGTTTTTTACACTTTAAAAATGTCTTTGAGATGTGTTAAAATGTAATGAGATTTTTTTCATTTCTAAGGGTTTCATTTTGTAGTAACCAGTTGCTTTGAAGATGTGGAATTGCGAGAGTTACTACTCTAAGCATTTGGATGCTTGATGAGCATTCAGTTGTTAATTGTGTGTTTTTGTAATAAATTCCCTCATTCTTTGCAAGTGAAAAGAATGTTGCAAATTCTGCTTTGGTGTTTTGTTTTAGTCCTTGTACTAAATTCCTTATGAATGTCATAAAGATTTATTTCTTTTAATACCCAGTTTGAATGCAGGATTTGCTAAATAACTGTGTGATCATATTTGACTGAAAGCTCCGATAACCAAAATGAAAAATCACATATAATCCTACCATTCAAATAATTGTTAATCTCTTAATTAATTCTGCACTCCTATATGGCTATGTACTATTTTAAATTTTAACCAAAAATAAGATCATTCTATTCATAGGCTCTTGTAACTTTTTTTAAAAAGTTCTAGCATGCATGAAGCTTTTAAAAATTAATTTAAAACAATTTTAAATTATTTCCAGAATTTCTCAGTGACATGGTCATATGACTGTTTCTCATACAGGTAATATGTTCCTCTAGACTTTATTTAGTTTATAGATATTTACTGAGTAGTACTTCTTTGCCAGGCGTTTGCTGGCTCAGGGGCAATAAAAGTGAACAAAGGTAATGAGAATCTCTGCCCTCGAGGAGCTTACCTTGTAGTGAGACGTGTTCTTTGTGTAATTGTTTTAGTATTCCCTTCCTGAAATATTGTCAGACACCCAGAAGGCACTCAGGTATTTTTTGAGCAACTGACTAGCATCCTCTAAATGAAAGCACTGTACCCATTTCACTGGTTGGTGTTTCAGAAGCCACAGTGCAGTTAGTAAAAATGCTGCACTTGGAGTTAGGTAGTAAATAAGCCTTAGACTCTTAACACTCATTTCATCTCTCAGGGTTTTTTCAATCACAGAATGCCTGTGTTAGACTACCTAGATGGTCTGTGAGGTCTCAACTCCAAGCACTAGCAGGTTAATGGCCTTAAAAATCTCACTAATCTGTCCTGTCATGACGAAGCAGAAATGAATCTTACTAGGAACCATGAGGTTGCGGTTCAATCCCTGGCCTTGCTCAGTGGGTTAAGGATCCAGCATTGCAGTGAGCTATGGTGTAGGTCGAAGACACAGCTTGGATTTGGTGTGGCCATGGTGTAGGCTGGCAGCAACAGCTCCAATTAGACTTCTAGCCTGAGAAGCTCCATGTGCAGTGGGTTTGGCCCTAAAGAGAAAAGACCAAAAAAAAAAAGTCCCTAATCTTATATTACTTCAGATTTTAATAATCTATACACAGTATAGTGATTTATTTTGAAGTATTTTGAAATAATGTTCTAGTTAATTTTAGGGATTTTTTTATTTGTAAGATTAAGACATCTAATTTTTTGATTGAGACAGGAAATTTTTAAAAATTTTCTCAATGTAAGTTTTAAGAAACTAGACAGTCCTTCAGTGTATGTTTAAATTCAGCAGTTAATATTCCTGGTTTGATAATAAACATATGATGTTTCTTCTCCCCCCCCCCCCCCCATGTCTGTGGCACTTGGAAGTTCCAAGGTCAGGGATCAAACCCAAGCCACTACAGTGAGGTCCCTAACCTGCTGTGCCCTGAGGGAACTATTGTTTTTGTTTTTTCCTTTTTCTGCCACATCTGGGGCATAAGTAGATGTTCCCTGGGCCAGGTATCTGTGACCTATGCTACAGCTGTGGCAATGCCTGATCCTTAACCCACTGCACTGAGTTGGGGATCGATCTAGAAATGCCATAGAGATAAACTGGATCACTAACCCACTGTGCCATAGCAGGAACTCTCTGTATTTTTTCTTAATTTGGAAGTTATTTCCCCACAGTTTGTAACCAGATAATGCTATGAGAACTTAAATATTTAGTAAATGGATTTATTCTTTTGCTTTTTAGGGCCACACCTGCAGCATAGGGAGGTTCCCAGGCTAAGGGTTGAATCAGAGCTGCAGCTGCTGCCCAGTGCCACGCCACAGCAATCTGGGATCCAAGCCACATCTGCAACCCACACCACAGTTCAGGACAACGCTGGATTCTTAACCCACTGAGCGATGCCAGGGATCTAACCCAAATCCTCATGGATGCTGGTCCAGTTTGTTACCACTGAGCCACAGTGGGAACTCATAAGTATTTTTGTTTCATTTTAAGTTACTGATTGGTGCTAATTGAAACCAATAAGACATTTTAAAGAGTGATGTAAAAAGCTTGTAGGCTGTAATTGCTGCAATGGATTGAATGGGGTTTATTTGCAAAGAAATGCTATCTTTTTGCCTCCCTCTTGGAAGCTTTTACCCTTGGAAGATTTCAGTGCCAATCAGACTTTGGGAGCATTCTAACTATAAACAGGCTTGGGGTATTTATTTTTTAAAAGCAATGCTCTGAGAGCATACTCTGTTCAGTACACCAGCTCTTCATGTCTTCTAGCCCTTAGAGGAGGATGATACTGTTTAGTACATCAAGTGTAAGCTCTGGAGCCAGACTCCTAAGGTTGATATTTTGGCTTCCCCACTTTGTATCCTTGTGTGAATTTGGTAATGGCCTCAGTTTCCTTGTTTGTGCAGTGGAGATGATAATTCCTGTCCCATGAGGTTATGAGGAATAAATAAATGCAAAATTACTTGGAAAGCACTTAGCAACGATTAGTACCTAATTAGCATTTAGAAAGTATTGTTGGTATTGTTCATGATTCCAGTTGTTAAAGCATCAGTTATATTCTGCTAGTATTAAATCAATTCTTAAAAATTTGTTAACATCGTCTATGGATTAAACTTACTTTAAGTAAATTCTATTTTTTAAAAAACTTGAAAATTTAAAATTTGTTTTACTCCCCTTTTTTTTTTGCTCAGGGGCAAGTGAAAACATGCTATAATTGAACGAAAATTATTTGTATGTGAAGGTGATCCCATATATTCCTTGTCCACTTAATTTTTTAATGGGATATCTTTAGAGACTAATACTTTCAGATCTGTAATTTGATGTTTATATCATGTTCCAATAAAGCTTGAGTACAGTGGCCATATGTAAACCAAAGTAATTCAGATTAAATCAGTGGTTCTCAACCAGGTGCAGTTTTAACCCCCTAACCTCCCACTGCCCCCAAGAGACTTTTGACATCTGAAAACATTTTTGGTTGTCACAACTTAGAGAGGTAGTGCTGGCACTTATGGCCAGTGATACTGCTAAACGTCTTAGAGGGCACAGTTTAGCACTCAGCAACAAAGAATTACCTGGCCCTAAATGTCAAATAATGCCGAGGTTGAGATACCCTGAACTATAAATCATGGTAATCATTTGATCATCACTTATGGTATATTTTTTTCCTAGTTACAGCAAAATTACCGAAATGTAATCAGTTTTTGAATTCTTTTAAAGTTACTGTTCTTTGTATATTTTGAAATGAAAACTACTTTAAAACTCAGTGCTGTTGTTACTTTATTACAGATGAACCCACAAGATCATTGAGTGGTCTTATTTTGAAGAATAATGTGAAAGCACATTTTCAGAATTTCCCAAATGGTGTAACAGACTTTATTAAGAGTGAATGTTTAAACAATATCGGTGACTCCTCTCCTCTGATTAGAGCCACTGTAGGTAAGTATTGTTACAGTTTTGCTTAGCCTGTTTGTAACTGGGTTTTGATAGGACAGACCATTTGCATAGGAATTTTTTCATCCATTTCTAGTTGAATTGTGATGGAGAAAAATTTACATTGCTGCTTTTTAAATAATGTTAACAGTTAAGCAGTAGAAGCACTCCTAATAGAGACCCGATTCACTGGTAGTTGCTTAATCAAAGCTGGTTAGACTAGGGCACTAACAAGTGATATTAATTTAGGACTACTTTTTTTCTTTGGGGTCCTTAATTATGTCTTCCTCGTATACTCTTGTATGGGGTATAATTTCCAGTTTCAATTTGTTTTTCATGTAAAAAACTTTGTAATACAGCTTCCATATAGAGCCTTAGATTTTTATTACTTTCCCCCTCGTTTTTAGTATTTGCCTTGTCTATTCCTAATTACAGCAGTATTTGAGTCTTTTGAGTGTTCAACTTGTTTTCAGGGAGGGAACAACTTTGTATTATAGAATATTGTGTTGTAATGCTTAGAGGAACTGGTATAAATAGGTTTAGGAGCTAACACAACTGACTTCGAGCACGTATCACCTGGTATAAGCAGAAATAGATGTGTACTGTGGAATAGCCCACCAATATGCCATGGGGTTTCAGTAGCTACATTTTACAAGGACCTGGAAAGCTTCTGTTAATCTGGCGGTTTGGTTAAATGGCAGTCAGTTAAGAACCTCCATAATCATTTTCGTTAAAAGTTTGCATTTGTGTATTTTGTCTCATGGTGGGTTTGAAAATTACTCAGTTTAAAAGTTCCCACTGTGGCATAACAGGATCAGCAGCACCAGGATGCAGGTTCACTCCCTGGCCTGGCACAGTGGGTTAAAGGATCCAGCATAGCTGCAGGAGCGGCGTAGGTTGCAACTACAGCTCAGATCTGATCCCTGGCTAGGGAACTCCATATGCTTCGGGGCAGCCAAAAAGAAGTACCCAGTTGATCTCTTAATTAAGCAGCAGCTTGGAGTTCCCATCATGGCTCAGTGGTAATGAACCTGCCTAGTATCCAGGGATGCGGGTTCCATCCTGGCCTTGCTCAGTGGGTTATGAATTTGGCATTGCTGTGAGCTGTGGTGTAGGTCACAGACACGGCTCAGATCTGGCGTGGCTGTGGCTGAGGCAGCTACAGCTCTGATTGGACCCCTAGCCTGGGAACTTCCATATGCTGTGATTGTGGCCCTAAAAAGACCAAAAAAATAAATAAATAGGAAAAGAGGCAGAAACTTGTAATTCTCCTCCAAATATTAAACACTGCCATTATAACTGATTTTACGGATAGATGGTATGTATGATTTGAGAAAAAGGTCTCCCTAGGTTATTCTCCTGTACCCTCCTAATTATCTACCAAACCCTTGACACTGGTAATAAAGGACAGTGAGTGTATGTGTCTTTTTAAAAATTATTTAATCTTAACAGTACATATTGGCAGTCTTGCCAGGAAAGTGTATTTGGAAGGACTGAATTTCATAGTCTGTGGTAATCCATTTGAGAGACGTAAAACATTGTTTTTCCTATTAAGGGATATATGGTTGGTTTGTAATTTTATTATTTCAGTGAACATCCTTTTATATGTATTCATACACAGTTGGGAAAGTTTATATAGAATTCATTTATAGAAGTGGTATTAGTGTGTCAAGGTAAGTTTTTTAAATATCTCAGATATTAATAGGTATTGCCGAACACACCAGTTTTCACTCCCATTTATGTTGTATACACTGGGAATTAATAATTTTTCACTTTTTGCATATATGCTGGCATTAGAAGATTTTTTTGAGAGTGGATGAGATTATATGGGACCAGATAAATTTGAATATGTCAGTCTGTCAACATTCTTTAATACCCTCTTAACCGAAGTCAGTGATTGTCAGCAGACTGTTAGTACCAAGTTGTAGCTTGTGTTTAATTTCTACTGTTGTTTATTTTAAGACTTGCTTGGTTTCCTTTAGGCAGATACAGAGCTTTCTTTCCCTCAATTATTTTATATTTTAACTTGAGAGAATAAAATTTTTGACCTTTCCAGGAGGCATTTGATTATAAGGGTCATAGCTTTAAAATGCTACCAATACTTTGACCTTACCATGTAATTTTTTAATGGACAATAGATACTGGCCAGTAACTACTCTTCCGATTTTTTAACTCTTTACTTTTGGGAGCAAGCTTCTCAAAACTAGCTGTGGACAATTCAAAGAGAATTTAACTTACGTGGAAACAGTGGAATTTGCTATTTGGTAATAAGTATTGAGTATTTGCTGTGTGCCAGGCGTTCTGTGTGCATATCTCACTTAATTCTCAAAATAACTATGAAGAGAGAGCTTATCCTTTTTTTCTTTTTTTTTTTTTTTTGTTGTTTTTTGTTTTTTTGTTTTTCAGCTTTTTAGGGCTGCACCCGAGGCATATGGAGACTCCCAATCTGGGGGTCAGATTGGAGCTGTAGCTACCAGCCTGCAACCCACACCACAGCTCACAGCAATGCTAGATCCTTAACACAGTGAGCAAGGCCAGGGATTGAACCTGCATCCTCATGGATGCTAGTCAGATTCATTAACCACTGAGCCACGATGGGAACTCCTCATTTTGTTTTTTTTTCTTTTTTTAGATTTTTTTTACAGATTAGTATTTTGAAGCCTAGAGTATACAGTTTGCCTACTGTCAATTTGTTCTCTTAGTTATGGTGCTAAGAGATGAAGCATAGTACATTATATTACAAATGCTAAATTTACTAAGGCGGGGGAAATATTAATGCAAAACTTTTTTGTTATGTTTTTATTTATTTTGTATAATCCTTAGCTATCACAACTAAGCTACACAGCATAGTTGAAGTAATCTGCTTGGAGTGACATGATCATAGATGTGCTACTCATCCTCCAAGATTCTAGTATCACCTTGCCAGCAATTTACCCTTGATCCAGTAAATAGAAACTGTTGTGGGAGTGTATGGCTTATCTGCAGAAGGGGAATTGTTGCCAGAAGAATGATCATGTAGGATTTTTTGGATTGATAGCTCATCTACTTTCGATTCCTCTCATGAGTCGAGGTCTTGAGCTTACCATTAAGCTGTTCTTAACTTCCCGATATGTTTTTTATTTGAATCTAGCAGATTCAGACACATCACTCAGAGATAAGTGCTGCTAACACTTAATCTCTGGGTGATGTTTTGTGTATCTTCTTATATATAATTTCTATAAAATAGGGGTAATTTTAACTCATAGAACTATTTTGGTTTTGTTGGAGAAGAGCCATTCGCAGTCTTTTGTACAGATACTTGTTAAAAATAAAAAGGGGTGGAGTTTCCATTGTAGCTCAGCAGGTTAAGAACCCAGCTGTTACCTATGAAGAGGCGGGTTTGATCCCTAGCCTCCCTCAGTGGATTGACCATCTGGCCGTGAATTGCAGTATAGTTCACAGGCACTGGGATCTGGCTTTCTTGTGGCTATGGTGTAGGCTGGTAGCTGCAGCTCTGACTTCAACCCCTAGCCTGGGAACTTTTGTATGCCACATGTTGTGGTCCCAAAAAAATAAAAAATAAAAAGAGTGAAATGTTGGAAAATAAGATTAGAAACAGATTGATTTATGCTGTGGGTTTTCTACAGATGTGCTGTGGTGATATGAGGGTCCTGGATGAATGTTATTATTGACATGATTTGCAAGTCTTAGGCTGATTTGGAACATTTAAACGTGTGTGTGCACATCCACATGCGTGCACAGGTGAGCACACACATTGGCTTGTGCTTGTTCACACGGCAGTATCTAACACTGTACATTCAGATTTTCTAAGATGTGTATTTTCTTTCAAGGTATTTTGATTACAACTATAGCCTCCAAGGGAGAATTGCAGAATTGGCCTGACCTCTTACCAAAACTCTGTAGCCTCTTGGATTCTGAAGATTACAACACTTGTGAGGTAAGGATTTTTGCATCATACGTGGTTTTTCATTTGTTTTTGTCATGTCATGTCTTAGTAACCTTGAAAAAAAATATTTTCGCTGAAATTTCAAAAACTCAGAAAAGCCTAAGTTTACCTTTATGTTTTATATTAGTAATCAGTTATCTCACTGTTTCCTATAAAGAATGCTAAGTTATAAAACCTCTTTACTGTATTTCCTACAGAAAAAATACCTTGTTTTGTGTTTCAAAACTATTCTTGAGTAGGTATATAAAACAGCTATTAGCGAGCTTAATTGGGTGATGTAGTATTTTTCCAACATGGACTTAATTAAATTTATCAAATTTCCAGACCATGCGTATGTTATCAGAGTTTCTAAACTGTTTTTGTGCCTCTTTGTATGTCTGAGGTACATCTCGTATAGTTTTGATCATATTAATTAAAATTGCTTGTTGTTTGCCACTGACCAAATCCATAGCAACTTTTGCATTTGGGGAGATGAGAGCTCCCCATGAGTCTGTATGGATTTGTTTTCCTTTAATTTCTCACTTAATGAGTACTTCAACTATCTCTTTCATTAGTTGGCTTCCAGTTTGGGTAGAAATCTCTTAAATGGAAGTCATTTCAGAGGTTTTGCCTCACTTAAGGCAGTGACTTATCTCCCTCTGAAAAAAGAGCAAGGCTTGGGAATTCCTGTTGTGGTACAGCAAAAACAAATCTGACTAGTAACCATGAGGTTGTGGATTCAATCCCTGTCCTTGCTTGGTGGGTTAAGGATCCAGTGTTGCCTTGAGCTGTGGTGTAGGTTGCAGAGACAGCTCGGATCCCGTGTTGCTGTGGGTGTGGTGTAGGCCAGCAGCTGTAGCTCTGATTCTACTCCTAGCCTGGGAACCTCCATATGCTGTGGGTGCAGCCCTAAAAAGCAAAAAAAAAAAGCAAGGCTTGGAGGCAGAGCAGGCACGAAAAGACCTAAAAAGAAATTGGTGTTTTTCTCTTAACATTTTGTTGCCAGACCTGACTTGGTAGAGAGTTAATGTCTTTAAGTTACTCTTCTCCCTCCCTCAAAGGAAGAGGAAAAAAAAAAACTTTAATTCTCTTATAAGCATTTTCTAATAATGCCTTGGAAAAAACTCTTAAGATTACAGAAAAAGAAAAGTATTTAGTCATCAGGTAACAGCTGACAAAAATTTAAATTGTGTTTTGGAGTAATGATAACAACATAGAAGGAGGTCAAAATTTTAAGTGCTTTCCAAGAATAAAAAATTTAAACTGTTAACATGAAATAACAGTATTCTTAAATCAACTGTAGTGTGGAGAATAAGCAGCAAGGTGCTGCTGATGGAATTATAAGCAAAGTAGATTGTTGAGCTAACTAGTAGGTTACATACTGTGTACAAGAGATTATTAGGTTAGCCACTTTGGTATTCAATGATTGTTAAGGAAGTCGTTGCCAATTTGAATTGCCTGCACTTTTAACAGTTTTTGTCAATGAATGGTTTACATGTAAATGGTTTTTTTCATTATAATTAAGACTTCTTTTTGTACTTCAAAAAAAAGAGGACTCAGTGGTTAAATACACTTATACTTAAGTATAGAATTTTACATTCCATTTTAGTAACTGGTCTTTAGTAAGAGAAAAATTAGTGTTAAGTCAAAATTGGCATGATTATTTAGAAGTTAGGTTTTTGAGTTAAATAACATTTATTACAATCTCTGCCAACCAAAATTGTCATTTAATGCTCAAATTAAAACATACTACCTTTTTTTTTTTTTGTCTTTTTTTTGCCGTTTCTAGGGCTGCTCCCACAGCATATGGAGTTTCCCAGGCTAGGGGTCCAATCAGAGCTGTAACTGCTAGCCACAGCAACACGGGAGCCAAGGCACGTCTGTGACCCACACCACAGCTCACGGCAACGCTGGATCCTTAACCCACTGAGCAAATGTCAGGGATCAAACCCGTAACCTCATGGTTCCTCGGATTCATTAACCACTGAGCCACAACAGAAACTCCCATGCTACCATTTTTAAACTGAGGTTTTAGATAACACAGTGGTATAAAAAATTTTTGTTACATTGATGATTCAATATTCAATGTACCAATTTTTTTTTTTTTTTTTTTTAGTGCCGCAGAAGTGGCATATGAAAGTTCCCAGGCTAGGAGTCGAATCAGAGCTGCAGCTACAGGCCTATGCCACAGCCATAGCTGTGTAGGGTCCAAGCCACATCTGTGACCTATACCACAGCTTACAGCAACACTGGCTCCTTCACCCACCCACTGAGTGAAGCCCAGGATAGAACCCACATCCTCATGGATGCTAGTTGGATTTGTTTCCACTGTGCTACAGCAGGAACTCCCAGAGTACTGATTTTTATGAGGCAGATTTTATGTGGGCTGAAAGCATTTATCCATACAGATTCGTTAATATTCCTTAATTTGTTTTTAGAATGGCTTCAGTTTGGAGTTCCATTGTGGTGCAGCAGGTTAAGGATTCGGTAATGTCACTGCTGTGGCACTGGTTGCTGCTATGGCACGTGTTCGGACCCTGGTCCAAGAACTTCCACATCAAGTACAGCCAAAAATAAATAAAATGGTCTTCACTTTTAATTCTCATAACCGAAATATCCTTTACAGGGAGCATTTGGAGCTCTTCAGAAGATTTGTGAAGATTCTGCTGAGATTTTAGATAGTGATGTTTTAGACCGTCCTCTCAACATCATGATTCCCAAATTTTTACAGTTCTTCAAGCACAGCAGTCCAAAAATAAGGTATCTATATAGCCAGTATTCAATTAATTTATAAACTGATGCAGACCTGACCCCTCCCTTACTTTGTATTACCTAATATTTTTATAAAGGTGGACTTTTGATAATTGAAATTTATTCCTTTAATAATAGCCTGTGAAATGTTGATTGACCCTGATGAAATTTGCTTTGAATATGGACAGTTTTCTACTTTCTGTATGGTTAATTACATTTATAGGGGTTAACAGTCACACTTTTAAAGCCCTTTGTGTAAAGCTAAAATGAATTGTGTTTGGGGGGGGTCATTGGGGTTTCTTTTGTGTTTTTATTTATGCACTTTTCCAAGTACAAGTACGTAGTAGAAATTCCTTCAATATGCTATCTATTATTAAGTAATTTTAGTTTTAAGGGTTTTGCTTCTAATTATAAAAACATTTTAAGCATGAAGGTGGAAGGATTTTTTGAGTGCACCTGAAAGCACATAGTAGGCCTGGTTGGCTGGTCCTGGAGTTAACATTGTCTGCTTTGTGTTCCTCTTTATTCTAGTTCCTTGAACAGTTCCTAGCATATAGTTATTGAAATATTTAGGCTATTAAATTAGCCTTTATTACAATCAGTTGTCCTATCAACCTATATAATAATCATGATGCTTTTATTACACTATTGAAGTGTGTTTAACTGTTATTTCACCAAAAGTTCCCCAGGCAGTTATGCTCCCCATTTCTTTTCTTGACTTTTGTTCATTGTTTCTGTGGAGAAGTTAGTACTTTTTCTTCTGATTGTCAGTTGCTTTGATTTTTATATCCACTTGTCATTATTTCATGCTTTCTGTAGAATAAACATAGTACTAAAGTAAAAATTATGCAGTTATTAAAGAGGCAATGATTTAGAAGCATTCAAGTCATGAACTTTGGTGTAAGAATGGTCTGTATATTAGTTCAGATGCCCATTGGGACTTCATGATTCCAGCCTGTATTCCAAAGGATTATAGTTTCAACAGTGTGATCAGAGAGTAATTGGGACTCCAGTCACCTTTTTCTTATATTCTCTGATTGACTCTTTTTACCTCGATTTAATTAAGTGTGTACTAATAGAATAGGAACTTAGTAGGTGTTTATTTGTGGTAGTGTCATGCAAATAAATTAATTTTTAAAATAAAATGTTTCTCTTCCTGGTATAGTTAATTAAATAGAGAAGTTCGTGTTCCCTAGGAAATCTGCCTCCTTTATTTTTGTCACCAGTTCTCAGCAATTAAAAGAAAAACTGAACAGTGAAAAACATATTCCTGGTAATTGGTACATCATTGCTGAATACAAGTTTCTCTTGTGGAGTTCCCATCATGGCTCAGTGGGTTAAGGACTGGACGTTGTCTCTCTGAGGATGCAGGTCTCGTCCCTGGCCTCGCTCCGTGGGTTAAGGTTATAGCATTGCTGCCGGCTGCAGGGCAGATCACAGATAGAGCTCGTATCCAGTACTGCCATACTGTGGGGTAGCCTTCAACTGCAGCTCCAATTCATCCCCTAGTCTGGGAATTTCCATGTGCAGTTGTAAAGAAAAAAATTTATTTTGTAATTTTAATACATATTTGTTTTCATTACTACTCATTTGAGATTCTGTTGTACTTACTGTCAGAACTTTTCATTTAAAGGTATATTTGAGTAAATGACTACCTGGTATGTATTTTAGCTGTGCACTAAATATCTACCATTCAGTATTATTATTTAAAACCTTTTTAATGCAGTGTAAGTGGTGTTTACTAGGTAGTCATAATGGTGTTTTTTTCCCTTTTGATAATGGTTGGACTTTGAGAATGTGGAATGAGGCAAAGGAATATATTTTTATCTCTCACATGAATAAAAATCAGCCATTTTAAAACATCATTCTAGAGGTACACAAAATTTGGTTATGATTCTTATTAGCTCACAACACATTCTCATGGCCTGCTTCCATTTAGTTTTTAGTTATTTATTGGTTTTTATAACCGCTCAAATCCATTGCTCAAAACAAAAGCTAAGACCTTGACAACAGCCTATGGCTAATCCCAAGTTTATCCTTCCCTTGCATTTTTTAAAGAAGTAAATTTATTGTATGTGTATTGTGTGAGTGTGAATATGTATGTTTCACTTTTTAACTTTATCAAAAGTATTAAACTGAATTTAAACTTTTTAAACTTAATATTCTGTTGCTAGGCTTCATCCATAGTGTTGTGTCACTATAGCTTACTTGTTTTGACTATTGTGTACTATTCCTTTGTGTGGCAATAACACAGTTTGTTCATACTCACCCCCTGCCTTGTGATGAATACTATTTCATGATAAATACTGTGGGAAAACAACCAGAATAAGGGGTTAGACAGTGATTCAAAGGTATTTTATCTCTGTAAAGGTTGTCCCGAGACGTGAACAAAGTAAAGTAGCAAGTCTTTGATCAAAGCAAAGAACATTTTAAGACTAAACTGCAGTACAAAGTCCCCGGAGTTAGGAACAAACTTCTTACCATGGCAAAAGAAAAAAACTGTAGCATTGTAGGAAATGAAGTTAGAGAGGTAGGGACTAGCCACATTATAAAGGAATGTCTAGGTCATTAGTCAGCAAACTCTGACCTATGGGGCCAAATCCATCTATGACCAGTGAGCCATAAATGATTTCATGTTTTAAAAGGCTGGGGAGTGGGCAGGTAGTAAAGCTGCCGCAGAGGTCTTATGTGGCCTGCAAAGCTTAAAAATACATACCTTTTGTAGAAAAGATAGATTATTTTATTGGAACAATCTGAATAAGGTGACCTTGTTCTTTGTCAGACAGGTAGTGAGGCATAGCGAAAGTCAGGAAATAGAACCTATTGGGGTAGTCCTCTTGGGAGATGTGGTTTGGACTAGAGAAGTGAAAGGTAGTAAGTGATTGGATTATGGGTGTATTTTTAACAATTGTTTTGGGATTCAGTTAGATGTCAGCACACACAGACTGTGGAACTCCATTCTCCATTTTTTAGTCTCAAAAGACATACATATCCATTGTTTTTTAAATCTTAAATAATAAATTCCCATCCAACCTCCCCACTCTTGAGTGTGAACCTGTCCTTTCAGATACTTTTCCACTTTCTCAGAAGCATTAACATATTATTTCACAACCTGCATTTTTCACTTAACACGGAAAGAATGTGAATGATGTATTAATACATGGAGAATTTTGATTCAGTTCTTTTTAGAGGGGTGTATGTGTGGCTCTACATGCGCTATAATATTTTTATGGAGAAATGTTTAACTTCTTGCCGGTCTTCTGTAAATGGAAAAAAGCTTCAGTGAGCATATGTTAAATTTTAAATTTTGTTTCTAGGTCTCATGCTGTTGCATGTGTCAATCAGTTTATCATAAGTAGAACTCAAGCTCTGATGTTGCACATTGATTCCTTTATTGAGGTAAGATTTGTCCTCCTCACCCACCTTGAGAAGGTTAGAAAATGTTAATTGCATAGTTTTATTTTATAAATGTAATAATTTGTAACTATGAACTGTCAATACTTAGTTAAATTTGTTTCTGATAGTATTAAAGGTAGGTACAGTAGACGTATGATTTTCCTTAACCAAAAATAAAGCTACTTGTCCTCTCTTACTTCTTTTCTCTATTCTACTTATATCATACAGACGTTGATTATGGTATATATGTGTTTAATATTTTTATCATAGAGGTAGTTCCCAGTGTGGCTCAGCAGCTTAAGGACCTGACGTTTTCTCTGTAAGGATGTGGGTTCCATCCCTGACCTCGATGGTTAAGGATCTGGCGTTGCAAGTTGACTTGGATCTGATTTTACCATGGCTGTGGTGTAGGTCCCAGCTGCAGACAGCTCTGATTTGACCCCTTGGCAGAGAAACTTCCAGTGCCGCAGGTGTGGCCATATTTTTTAAAAAATTATACTATAAAAATTTCTACTTCAATATACTGTTTAATTTGCGTATGGAAATTAAACCTCTCAGCTCATTTGCGTTATTTGAAAGGCAAAGAGGTTGTATAAGCTTTTTGGTAAGAAATCTAAACCTGGAGACTAAAAGGATAGTAATTCTATTTTTCCATTGGCTTTTGCTGTAAAATGAGAAGTTTCAAGAGGAAAATTGACTCAAATTTCAGCAAGCATTTCTGAAGGTTGATTCATGCAGAAAGACAAGAGTATAGTTTTCTGGCCATGAACCCTAAGCAGTAGAGTTCCTTTTTAGAACTATTGCTTTATAACAGCAATTGTGGAAGGATTATTAAAGTTGCTTAAACACTTCACTTTTATTTTCATCAAATGAAGTTTAATTATTCCTTTTAGGCTATTCTTTAAAAAAAGAAAATCCTTTAAATAGAGACCTACTGCTGGTATCTCTTTGGGGAAATTACAAGAAAGGGGAGGGGGAGACCCCATGTCATTTTTTTTCTCATCACTTAAATTGACAGGCTTCTTTCTAAATATCTTTTACCAATAGACTACAAATAGTAGCCATTGGACTCCTCTAGCCATTTAAAAGTTGAAGTCAAAACATTCATCTTTAATGTGTTTTACTGAGTAACTGGTGCTGGGGGTACATAAAGAATTTTCATGCTTTAAGATGTTTTCTTTTTTCTTTCTTTTCCCCTCTTTTTAGGGCCGCACCTGTGGCATATGGAAGTTCCCAGGCTAGGGCTTGAATCGGAGCTACAGCTGCCAGCCTACGCCACAGCCATGGCAACGAGGGATCCAAGCTGTGTCTGCAGCCTACACCACAGCTCACAGCAACACCAGATCCTTAACCCACTGAGCGAGGCCAGGGATCGAACCCACATCCTCATGGATCCTAGTCGGGGTCGTTGTCAGTCTGGTTTGTTATAGAGGGTAGGGGACAGTATTAGAAATCGGGAGGAAGATTCCGTTGGTTCAGATCCCAGCTTCACAGATTAGTAACTGTTAACCTTGGGAACCTTATTTAACTGATGTTTTCAATTTCTATAAAGTATAGGCCTACTTTGTTGGATTGTTATAAAGATATTGGCGAAAAATAAATTGTAACAGTGCCTGCCACAAAGTAAGCATTCCACATGGTTGACTACTGCTCTTACTAGTTTTAGAAGCAGTAGTGGTTTTTGTTGTAAAAATAATAGTATTTCCTCCTAGTGTTCTTCTTTCACAGTTTAATGAAGGGAGCAATGGTAGACATACCAGGAACTTATACAGAAATATGATTTAAAATAAATGCTCTCTGAAAATAAATATTGCACAGGACTATCTATACTCGTTTAATATAAACATTTCCTGACATTTTAAAATATTTTCCATTAGTGTTAAATATCACATTAACACTTTTTAGCTACTTGATAGTCCTATAAGGTTGAACCAGTTCTCCATCCTATAAGAGCAGCAAACCTCCAGAGGAGGTGTCTGACGCATAGTAGGCTCTTAGTAACTATTTACTAAATGAATAAGTGGTTCATTTTCTTCAATTACCAGTGTTTCTATTAGGGGCTGAAGTCATGCCTATTAATGATAAGTATATTGGTCACTAATACAGGGGTATAACATAACCTTGGCAAAGGTGGGTAAGCATACTTAAGACAACATCAGATTTAAAGAAGGATGTATAGCTAACATAAAAGCAGCATCTGATGGAAAAACGGTATTCTTTCTGACCATGTAAAATTTATCTGATTAAAAGAACAACTGCAGAGTTGCAAAAGCCTCAGAAGTAGAGGCAGGACTTGGAATGATCAAAGATTTTTAAATGCTGCAACAGTACTTCACATAGTGTCACATTTGATATTTAAATTTTTCCATTGCCTTACCTTTTTCTTATAATAAGATGTCAGGTTCACCGATTTGCAGACAGTTCTATGGTCCCGGAAAGAGACAGTGAATTTTACTCAATTATTTTAATGATCTTTTTACTCCCCCCCCCCCCCTTTAGGGCCACACCCACAACATATGCAGGTTCCCAGGGTAGGGGTTGAATCGGAGCTGTAGGTGCCAGCATTGCCAGATCCTTAACCCACTGAGTGAGGCCAGGGATCAAACCTGTGCCCTCAAGGATACTAGTCAGATTTGTTTCTGCTGAGTCACAACAGGAACTCCTCTTTTTACTGCTTTCAGTGGACTTGCGTGTGTGTGTGTGTGTGTGTGTGTGTGTGTGTGTGTGTATAAATAAAGTAAAAGATCTGGAGTGACATGAGGAAGGCTTACTGTTTTTTTCTTTTATCTCCACTTGAACCTCTGCAAGAGATAATTTGTTCTTCTAGTGAAGAATTAATTGTTGGTATAGTGAAATGAGTGTGGGCTTGAGATTTTGCGAAAACCAAATTCAGATCATGTAGCTAACAGGCTACATACATCTGAAACTTCCATTTCTATAAAATTGAATAGCAACATTTCAGAGTTGTGCAGTTAAGTGAAATAGTCTGTTCATTTTGACTTTTTTTTTTTTTAACCTCACAGAGAAACTTAAGAATGGCATAAGGTCAGATGCTACTTTTATTACTTTTTCAGTAGTTGCCTCAATGAAGAGCAGAAGTTTAGGGTTAAATTGTTAGAAACTTAGCATATAGTTCCCAATTGTTTGGGCTTTTATAGAACTTGTTTCTATTAAGAATCAAAGTTGGTAGGAATAATCTCTTGACAGACAGTAATTATGATTTTCTCTGCTCTGGGTAAGCTGGATGAATGTCCTGTGTCCTAATGAGATGGTTTTATTCTCATAAACTAAAAATGACTTCAAAACGTAACCACTCATACTCTATCAAAAAGCGTGGCTATGGACTATTTACCAAAATCATAATTTTTGGCAGTTACCATCCTACATTTGTCTTACTTTTCAACCTGATTTTGTGGCCAATTCATAAGCCTTTATTTGTATTATATCTTCTTATGGTTTCTTTAAATGTTGCCAACTTGCAGAATACTAGTTACTGTGTGTGAACCTTTCTAAAATATTTGGAATACTTAATGGGAAAAAAAATGTTTCTTGTGCAATAGAATCTTTTTGCATTGGCTGGTGATGAAGAACCAGAGGTACGGAAAAATGTGTGCCGGGCACTTGTGATGTTGCTTGAAGTTCGAATGGATCGCCTGCTTCCTCACATGCATAATATAGTTGAGGTAATACAGGCAATTTGAAGGTATTCTCCTCTCTTCCCCTGCAAGAAAAATCATGGGCGGAAAGTGTGTAATGTGAAGCCACTGTTTTCCAGTTGATTTAACACATTTGTTGGGGTACTGTAAAAAAAATAGATATGATTGTCTTAAAGTTAGAAGTTTATGGCGATTTCTCTTTCATGAAATTTAAGATGTTATTGGGGGGGGGGGGTTACCTAAAGAAGATGCTTTTAACCAGTGTAACTGGGAAATATTTAGATTATTTATATTTATTAGATACAGGTTAGGGCAATACAACTGTGGTAGTTAAGGGTTTGTTTTCTGCCCATTAATGGTAAATTGAGCTGACAAATTTTTGATTTATGGTAACAATGAGATTTCTGAGTAGAGAATACATAACCGTTATAGTGAGTTCTAGTAAACCTTTTAGAAGTCCTGGGTGATTAAAATTACTTTACTATGATATTCTAGGTACATTGATCACAGTTCAGCCATAATTAAAGGAACACATAATAGCAAGATATAATTATTAGGAGAAAGTAATTTATTGAGCAATACTCATTGCTAGAGTCATACTATACCACCTAATTTTCATAATACTAAATAGAGTTGTACTTAAAGGATGGCATCTAAGACCCGTTAGAGGAAGGCTAGGATCCATGATGTACAGCAACTCCCTTTTTTCTAAAACATCGAAAAAGATAGTTTTAGAGATAAGGATGTGTATAAGCATAAGATAGGGATAAATGATATTTTCTCTGATGAGCCTGTTCTGTTGAAGTGTTTAGAAGAATCAGGTGTAGAATTGGTTGAAAGTTTAGTGGGAGAGCTTGCCATGTAATAGATAGGGAGCCTAATTTATAAGGCTACAGCTCTTTATTCAGCAATACTCAGCATGATAGTAGGACATACTGTGGGGTGTAATAGGGGCTGCGTATCATACATGGTGTGTTGCCATATTTTGTCATGTGAGGCATTTATCCAGCAGAGGATGTGTATGAAGAATTCATCAATTGACTCCAGTTTCAGTCCCAGGTACATTGGGAATTTGTGCCTTTGAATATATTTACTTTGTTTTTACATGTAAGTTTTTAGAAGAGTGATAGATTTGAGGATTTGATGATGTCCCTCCAACAAGGGTGAATTTGGCTTGGTTATGTTCAAAGGATATGATAAATCTGTTTTATTGGTAACTGCAAATTATAGTTGACAAAGAGCTGTCACTGTTTTTACAAATTTTAAAAAACTTTGTAATTGTATTTTATATCTTTAAATACATGAAAGTATATATAGTTGACCTTTGAACTGCACAGGTCCACTTCTACAAGAATCTCTTTCACTAAATAGATACTGCAGTACTGCATGATCCAGGGTTGGTTGAATATGGATGAGGAAGTGGGGTTACAAAGGAACCATGTATGTAGAGGGTTGGCTATATGTTACATGTGAGTTTTGACTACTTGGGGGATTTTTCAAGGGTTAATTGTAATTGCAAGAGACAGCTTGAGTAGTTAAAAGATTTTCCATCTTATGAAAGATTTAATGGAGTCTTTTATATTAGGAAATATTCCAAATCAGTAGTTCTTAATAAGTTTGGCTTTGTTTTAGAATTGACTAGGAAGCTTTTTTAAAAATGCAAAGCCTAAGTTGAGAATGACTATAAAATACAAGTCCATAGCAAAAGACCATTAACTTCATGAAATCAGATTAGCTTTATTTTAATTACATGATTTAAACTGATTAATACTAAGGCTCCTTTGTTTACAGTACATGCTGCAGAGGACCCAAGATCAAGATGAAAATGTGGCTTTAGAAGCCTGCGAATTTTGGCTCACTTTGGCTGAGCAACCAATATGCAAAGATGTACTCATAAGGCATCTTCCCAAGTAAGTGTTCCTTCTTACGAATGCTGTCCTGTTATTAAATTTAACAGTGATTCCTCCTTTATATTTTCAGGTTGCATTCTTACTCTTAGTGAAAAGTTTTGAAGAATTTTTTTTTTTTTTTTTTGGCAAGGTTGGGGGCGGCTCTCTTTTTATAGCCTCACCTGTGGAATATGGAAGTTCTAGGCCAGGGTTCAAATCAGAGCTGCAGCTGGAGGCCTATGCCGCAGCTTGTGGCAATGCCAGATCCACAACCCACTGAGCGGGGCCAGGGATCGAAACCACATCCTCACAGAGACAACATCGGGTCCTGAGCCTGCTGAACCATGATGGGGGCTCCACATTTTGAAGAATTAAACTTAATAAGTAATTAGTTTTGTTTTCTAAAGTACTTAAGGATGGTTTATTCTAAATTATAATTTTGAGTAATCCATGGCACAATTTTCTTAATCTTATAATTTGACTAAGGACTCTAGTGGATATTTTTCCCCCAAAGGATTTCCCACTAGTTACGATACAATGAACTTTTTGGTTAACCTGTTAAATCTATTTTAATACTTTTCCCCCAGTTTTATTAAGATAAATTGAAATCTATTTTAAAAAATGTAGTTTTAGCTGTACAGCATAATGATTTGATGTTACTCAGTTACTTTTAAAAGTAATGCTCACTTTATTTGGAAAAGAAAGTAATAGAGGCTCATAGAATAAAACCAAAATGTGGAACACTTACAAAAATCTCCTGGATTTTTACCACCCTGAGTCATCACTGTTAGTATTTTTGATGTGTTGTCTTTTAATGTTTTTGTGTTATTTAATACCATATACCCAATATCTTATATTCTCAGTGTTTTGGGAGAAATTAAATTGACATGACATCTAGCTATGGTTTTTAAAATTTTGGTTTTACTGTTTTGTGGTTTGTTCTTTTCAGTTATTATACTTCCTCCATATCATTAGTCTGTAAACTTTGAGTACTATTCCATCATGGTGGGTGTACCATATTTGGATATAGGTATGATTTTGACTTTTCTTCTTTGAATATTTGGTTGTTTGTCTCTTTATTCTTTTTTCTTTCTTTCTTTCTCTCTTTCTTTCTTTCTTTTTTTTTTTCGGTTGCACCTGTGGCACGTGAAAGTTCCCCAGGCCAGGGATGAACCTGTCCACAGCAATGACCCAAGCTGCCTCAGTGGCAACACCAGATCTTGAACCCTCTGCACAAGAGAACTCCTGCCCCTTTTTTTTAGTTCATGACCCTGGAGTGAGCATCTTTCTTTGGCCATAAGTGGTGGTTTCTTTCAAGTACAATTCCTAAAGGTAATTTTAACCAAGATCAGAGAGTCTGAGCGTTTTTTAAAGTTTGTTGATAAATACTCCACATTGTTCTTTAGTGAAGTTCTGCCAGTTTATACCCCACCAGCAATGTTCCATCCTGTCACAAATTTTGACATCGGTTTAATTATAATTTCTCTAACTTTAGCCATCTGTATGAGCAAAAAACATGTTTGTTTTAATAGTATTGTAATAGTAGCAAGAGTCGCATTTTTTTTTTTCAGATGTTAGAATACTTGGATATTCTTGTTCTCATGTAGTCATTCAATTTCTTTTTCTTCCCCTATCAAGAAAGCAATTCCACCTATATTCTAGTCAATCTAGAATTTATTTGGGAATAAAGTACAAGATGATGTGCAAAATGGTTTTTTTCTTCTTAGGGAAGCTACTCCCTAATTCGTGATGCCGCTTTTATGATATGTTTGTTTCTTCCTATGGGACCATATAATTCTAAAAGTCATATAAATAGACATTATTATAAAAATGGAAGTGATTTTATTAATGAAAACCTAAGCTATAACATTAGAATTTGATAGGAACAGTTATAGATAAGTGATCTCTTTCATTACATTAATAGAATCTAAACACTTTTGAAACAAGCAAGAAGTTAGTAGCAGGCTAAAAGGTGAGCACTTGCCATATTGTTGTGCTGTGTGTGAACATTAAACAGTCCAATCCAGTCATAACTGGATTTGATTTTTATGTCCGAACAACCACTGATTTGGTAACCATTTTTAGATAAAACAAGATTGCTTTTATTTTTAGTTGAAGTAATATATTGTGAGGATGGGAAAATACCAACATCAGTCTAATCTAGAGATTACAAACATGATAAAAGTTGTTTTTACTACTTCTTTCAACTAGATTCTTGTTTAGTATGAGCAAAAAAAATGGTGAGGAATCAATTATTAATGTGATACGATCTCACTAAAATGAATTCACATAGAAGACATTAGTGCAACAAGGCATGGGATTAAATTCTTTTGTTTCTGGGCTATATAGTGTGGCTATATAGTGTTTGGTTTTTTGACCACAATGTACAGCAGCTTGATGTGGGATCTCAGTTCCCAGACCAGGGACTGAACCTGGGCCGCAGCAGTGAAAGTGCTAACTCCTAACGACTGGACCACCAGGGAACTAACTCCCGGTGTTCTGTTTTTTTAACCAATACTATACTTTTGGGGTTTTTTTGCTTTTTTAAGGCCTCACCCAAGGCTTATGGAGGTTCCCAAGCTAGGGGTCTAATCAGAGCTACAGCTGCCGGCCTGCACCACAGCTAAGCAACACCAGATCCAAGCTGCGTCTGCAACCTACACCACAGCTCGCGGCAACACCAGATCCTTAACCCACTGAGAGAGGCCAGGGATTGAACCCACAACCTCATGGTTCCTAGTTGGATTCCTTTCCTCTGGGCCATAATGGGAACTCCAATTCTATACTTTTTTGATTATTAAACATTTAATAATATATTTTGTTATAAAGCAGGTCTTTTTCCCACCTTTATTCTTGTATATTAATATCTCTTGGGGCTTATTTATGGATTAATCCATGTAAAACAACTAACCCAGTGCCCAGCATATACTTTAAGTCCTCAGTAAACTTATTCGTTGGTATTGACGTAATTTCCTTTCCCATGATGCTGCATTAAAATTCTCTTCCTTAAATACTGTTAGGAAAAGTTACACTGCCAGAAACATTGATGGCTATAGAAATCCATGGTCTTCACTGTCAAGTGAATCCTTCATACTATCTCCAGTTTTTCCTGTTCCAGATCATCTTTTATCTTCTTCTTACCAGAGCAATTGTTTCATGCTTTTATTACTCTCCATACATTTTGAGCCCTTCTGTTTTATAGGGAAAATAGGTAACCCTTTACTTAACAACTTAACAGATATGTTTTCATGTGAATTGTGTTTTTCCTAACCAATTTTTCTAGTAATGGTCTTGGGTAGCATAATTTTTTCTTATCCTCAGGGACCTCATTCCATCAGATTCTCTCTTTCAACTTTTCTCTCTGTTGCCTCTTATAGTCTGCCATCCATCCTCATCATTTTCCTGAAGTTGTTGACAAAGGTCATAAATGATGTAACTACTGGTGATCCAAATGGACTTGGTTCTCCTGCAAAATACCTGTAGCTTACACAGTATGGTTCTGTGTATTTTAAATGTTATCTAGTTATTGTATACTAGCTGTACTGTTTAATTACTGCTGTTGATCTACTTTATAATTTAGAAGGACTTTGAACATTAAAGTTTTTAACAGGTTTTAAATCCCACTGGTTCCTTTTTACTTTCAGTATACCTTTGGTTAATGAGGGCTCGCAAAATTACCTCTTTGATATTAGAGTTGTACTCAAAATTAATTTATATATGGGAGTTCCCAGGATGGCTCAGTGGAAACAACTCTGCCTACTATCCATGAGGATGCAGGTTTGATCTTTGACCTCACTCACTGGGTTAAGGATCCAGCACTGCCATGTGCTATGGTATAGTTTGCAGACACAGCTTGGATCTGGTGGTGGTGTGGCGGTGGCATAGGTGTGCAGCTACAGCTCTGATTCAACCCCTAGCCTGGGAACCTCCATATGCCGTGGGTGTGGCCCTAAAAAGACAAAAAAAAAAAAAAAAAATTGACGTGTATGTATACACACACACACACACCAGGTTTTTTTTTTTTTTTAGTGGATCTTAAAGCACATAACTGAAGTGAGGCCTTGGCAGAGACTGAAGACATGTGGAGAGAGAGCTTTACCTCTGGGGTAGAGAAAGGAGATCTACTTAACATTTATGGCCTTCTAGAAATAATACAAGTTCTCTGAGCCTTAGTTTACTCGTCTGTAAAATAGATGTCATAATACCTTTCTTACTAGGTTATAAAAAAGGTGCTTGTTAATAATAAGCCTCCAGCTAGTACTCATGAGTATGAGGTTCTTTTGCCTGTTAAAGCTTTTCCTGAGCCACCCAAACAATTAAAGGTAGAATTTGCAAGCAGTGGACTGTGGTTATATATTTGTAAAATATTCTCATACCTTTGTCTTCAGTAGACTCATTTAAGTGTGTGGGATAGGACTGTAAGAAAACAAAGTTTAAGAAACTTGTCAAAGATTAAACCACCATAACTATGCAAGGAACTGAAGTTAGTATTTTGACCCTTACTTAACATGTTTTGCTACATTTTTTTAACTAGTCATCATAAATATTTCAGTATACCTTAAATTCTCAATTTCTTAAGAAATTAAAATTTAAATCTCCAAACATTTTATTAGGTTACAATAACCTCATGTGTAGAACACTTTTTCCCTATTTGCATTATTTTGGATAAATTCCTTTAAATTTACTGTTTTTATGTTTTAAACACTGTCATCTCTATTTTTATTTATTTATCCATCTATCTTTTTAGGTCTGCACATGCACATACGGAAGTTCCCAGGCTAAGGATTGATACCAAGCTGCAGCTGCTGGCCTTCACTATAGTAAAGCCACATCTAAGCTGCGCCTGCAAACAGCACTGCAGTGCATGGCAACACTGGATCCTTAACCCACTGAGTGAGGCCGGGGATCAAACTCATGTCCTCATGTCATGGATACTAGTCAGGTTCATTACTGCTGAGCTACAGTGGGAACTCCCCATCTTTTTTATTAAAAGGAAAACCAGCACTGATTATAGGTTCATTATGAAAATGTCACCATTTAAAAATAAAGTAAAAGATGGATTTGTCCCATTTAAGCCTACTGACCTCTCCAAAGATACATAGCCTTCCTAAATAGTCTCTGTATATGAGTAATTACACAGGTAATGTCATTGTTTCTAACTCATGGAAATGTGCTTAATGTGTTTTATGGTTACAGGTTTGGATTTTTTTTTTTTTCCTCTTTACTGTAATTTATTTTTAACCAGGTCCTTAAAATTTGTTCATATATTTGGAATAAATTCTTAGGAGAGAAATTGCCAAAAAAGTTTTTGTTTTTTTTTTTAGTTTTTATTTCTCGGCACTCAGATAAGCTATATTCTCCCCGCTAAGATTCCCTCCAATGGATCCCCTGTATGAGTATGTACAAGGCCTGAGATTTGTATTGGGAGTACTCATCAGTTGAAAAGGGCAGAGAGAATATGCTGTAAGGCAGTATTAGCAGTAGTGGTGGTTTCATTGGTATTATTAGCAGTCATGGAGTTGTTAAAACTTAATAGTTCTATTGAGATCTTTAGATTTTTATTTCATGAATTCATTTCTTTATAGGTTGATTCCTGTGTTAGTTAATGGCATGAAGTACTCAGATATAGATATTATCCTACTTAAGGTAAGGAAACTATTTCCTGATGAATTGGGAAGATTATTTTTATTGACTTAGTAGATCTTTGAATTTGACTAATAGAATATTTATTTAGAGTAGGCCCTATGTAAATAAGTTTTTTGTTATGTAATATGCTATAGAGTAAAGATAAAAGCAAACAGTGAATTTGGGTCGTGAAAGAGTGTAGCTTAATTGGAACCAGATGGTGACACTAGTAGAGTTAGCTTGAGTTTTCAGGTGATTCAAATTATTTGGAGTTTATTTTAGAATATCCCAAATATGATCTGATTTTGATTCCAGTACCCTAGATTATTCCAGCTGATGAGGCACGATGTAATGTGGTTGAAAATGCCTGATATCTAACATGGGTTATATAATGGCCTCTTTTCCCCTTCACAACTATTTTCTGCACAGGAGAATAGTTCTTGCTGCTTTTTTTTTTTTTTGTCTTTTTGTCTTTTTGCCGTTTCTTGGGCCACTCCTGCAGCACATGGAGGTTCCCAGGCTAGGGGTCGAATTGGAGCTGGAGCCACCTGCCTCCGCCAGAGCCACAGCAGCGCCAGATCCGAGCCGTGTCTGCAGCCTACACTACAGCTCATGGCAATGCCGAATCCTTAACCCACTGAGCAAGGCCAGGGATCGAACCTGCAACCTCATGGTTCCTAGTTGGATTCGTTAACCACTGAGCCACGACAGGAACTCCGAGAATAGTTCTTAATGATGAGATATACAGTTAACCTTTGAACAGTGGGTGTTAGAGGCGCTGACCTTCAGTGCAGACAAAAATTCTGGCATAATTTAACAGTTGGCCCTCTGTGTCAATGGTTCCATATCTGCAAGTTAAACCAACCATGGATTGTGTAGTACTCTGGTACTGCATCTATTGGAAAAAAATCTGCATGTAAGTGGACTCATGCAGTTCAAACCAGTATTGTTCAAGTGTCAGTTGGACTTCAAAATCTTATGTATAACCCATCTCTGTATATTCTCATTCTTCTACTTATGTACATATTACTAGCTTATAATGACTATAACCAAATTTTGCCTTTAAAAAAATGTTCAGGGTGATGTTGAAGAAGATGAAACAATTCCTGATAGTGAACAGGATATAAGGCCACGTTTTCATCGATCCAGGACAGTCGCGCAGCAGCACGATGAAGATGGAATTGAAGAGGAAGATGATGATGACGATGAAATTGATGATGATGATACAATTTCTGACTGGAATCTAAGTAAGTCAGGGAGAGAGGAGTATAGTCACCTGCTTTGATAATAATTTTATTGAAAAATAACTCACCACATACAGGGCACCCCTATTATGCAATTCACATACTCTACAAAAGGATACAATTTAGTGGTTTTCAGTCTGTTCACAGAGTTGTGCAGCCATCACCAGAGTAAATTTTGAAATATTTTCATCACTCCAGAAAGAAATCCCATGCCCATTAGTTGTCACTCCCATTTTCTCCTAGTCCCCCAGCATTAAGTAACCATCAGTATATATATTCTGTCTCTGAACTGTTCTGGACATTTCCTATAAATGAAATTATACAAAATGTGGTCCTTTGTGACTGACTTCTTTCACTTAACATGTTTTAAGATTCATCCACATTGTAGCAAGTATCATTACTTCCTTTTTGTTACAGGAAAAATAACTCATTGTATGATTATACTATGTGTTATTTATCCATTCATCAGTTAATGGACATTTTGTTTCCCCCTTTTGGCTAGGAACATTTATGGTAAACGTTTATGTGTGGACATAAGTTTTCCATTCTCTTGGGTATATACCCATGATGAGGATTACTGGGTCATATGGTAATTGTCTGACTAACCTTTGGTCTTATTACCAGGCTGTTTTTCAAAGTGATTCTGCCATTTACTTTCTTACCAGCAGTGTCTTAGGGCTCTGGTTTCTTCATATGCTTGCCAATTCTTAGGTGTCTTTTTCTATTACAGCCATTCTGGATGTGAAGTGGTATCTTACTGTGGTTTTGTTTTGTATTTTCCTGATAGGTCTGTTACTACATTTAATTTTTATTATTCCTGAGAAAGACTTCTTACCTCACACTCATTTCTCAAAAGGCTATATGTTTTGCTTGATACTATGAAATAGAAACATTGGCCACAGCTTTTCCTATTTCCTAACATAATTTGCAAGAGACTTGGTTGATTATCATTAATATTTCTAAAATAATATAACTTGCTTTATCATAGTCAAACTTACAAAAAATGCTTTTTAAAAATCTCTTGTAGGTTTTCAACCTTAGCTGCAAATCTACATCTTAAGTTATTTAAACCCACGTTCCAGGGCACATACTAAAAACTCTGGGGGGGGACCTAGACACCTGTGTTTTTGCTTGCTTCCTGGTTTTTAAATCCTCACCGCTCTAGTTCACAGCACAGGTGATATTTTGAGCCACATAATTCTTTGTTATGGTGTTGTCCTTCATAATAGAAAGTTGAACAGCATCCCTGACTTTTGCCCAGTAAATGGCAGTAGTGTGTGGGGAGAGAGTGAAGCGTGTCTCTTCTCCCCATGAACACACACAACCTGCGATGTCTCCAGACATTGCCAAATAGTCCCTGGGAAATAAAATCACCCCCAGTTAAGAACCACACTGTAATTCAGAAGGTGGAGATTTCTAGTAACTGATGGAGCTAATGTTGATTACTCTGCTGCCCTTTAGTTTCCTATAACAAATGTTTCCTTAGATTGACTAATATGCCTAGCCCTAGGCCAAGGACTCTGTATGCATTATCACACTTAACCTTTCCAACAGCTTTAGGAAGGTAAAGCTACTGCAGAGAGAGAACTTGGCTTAAGGTTAGCAACGCTAGTACTGGTGGCACAGCAAGAGAACCCAAGGTCTTCTCTGTTACCACAGATTACCTTCCAGTATATCCCTACTTTGGGCGGAAGGTGAATTAAGATTTGTTGTATATAACCCTGCAAAAGTAATAATGTTATTGAGTTGCGGGGAAGACATTTCCTTTTCACATCCCACCCATCTTTATGTCCTTCCAGAAGTTTTCTTGTGCACACAGAAAATAGATGTACAGCTATTGCTTCCGTTTTGTTGCACTTCTCTTTCTTGCACTTACAGATAACTGCATTTTTTATGAAGTGAAGGTTTGTAGCAACCCTTCATTGATCAAGTCTGTTGGCACCTTTTTCCAGCAGCATTTTAGTCTCTTTTGTGTCTCTGTCACATTTTGGTAATTCTTGGGATGTTTCGAACTTTTTCATTACTCTTATGTTTGTTTTGATGATCTGTGATCAGTAATCATTGATGTTATTATTGTAGTTGTTTGGGGGCTCCACAAACCACACTCATAGAAGAGGGGGGATCTTAATGGGTGAATGCCATACGTGTTCTAACTGCTCTACCCACAAGCCATTCCCTATCTTCGTCTCTCTCCTGGGGCCATCCTATTCTCTGAGATACACCAATATTGAAATAAGACCAATTAATAACCCTTCATTGGCCTCTGAGTGCTTAAATGAAAGGAGGAGTCACGTCTTCCACTTTAAATCAGAAGTTAGAAATGATTAAGCTTAGTGAGGAATGCCTCTTGAAAACTGTGATAGACTGAAAGCTAGGCCTCTTGTGCCAGTTAGCCAAGTTGTGAGGGCAAAGGAGAAGTTCTTAAATTAAAAGTGCTACTCCAATGAACAGACAAATGATAAGTGAAATAGCTTTATTGCTGATAAGGAGAAAGTTTTTGTGGGTTGGATAAAAGATCAAACCAGCCACAACATTCCCTTAAGCCAAAGCCTAGTCGAGAGCAAGGTGTTGACTTTCTTCAGTTCTCTGAAAGCTGAGAGAGGTGAGGAAGCTGCAAAAGATAAGATTGGTTCATGAGATTTAAGCAAAGAAGCCTTTGTCTCCATAACATAAAAAGCAAGGTGAGGCAGCAAATGCTGATGTAGAAGCTGCAGCAAGTTATCTAGAAGATCTAGCTAAGATAATGAAGGTAGCTATGCAAAACAACAGATTTTCATTATAGACAAAACAGTTTTCTCTTGGGAAAAGATACCATCTAAGATTTTCATAACTAGTATGAAGTAGAGGAGGACTTCATAAGGGAGAAGTCCATGCCTGGCTTCAGGCTTCAAAGGACAGGCTGATTCTTGCTAGGGCCTATGCAGCTGGTGGCTTTAAGTTGAAGGCAGTGCTCATTTACCATTCCAAAAAATCCTAGGGCCCTTTGAAATTATGCTAAATTTGTTCTGCTTGTGCTCTCTAACTGAAAAAAGAAAGCCTGGATGACAGTACATCTGTTTACGACATGGTTTACTTAAAATTTTAAGCATACCGTTGAGACCTCTTGCTCAGAAGAAAAGATTTCTTTAAAGATACTACAACTCAACCACAGTGTACCTGGTCACCTAAGAGCTTTGGTGGAAATGTACAATGAAGTTCATGTTTTCATACCTGCTAACACAACTTCCATTCTGCCCTCTGTGGATCAAGAAGTAATTTCAACTTTCAAGTCTTACTATTTAAGAAATACATTTTGTCAGGCTATATAGTTGCCATAGATAGTGATTCCTCTGAGGGATCTGGTTAAAATGTATTGAAAACCACCTGGAAAGTATTCACCATTCTACATGACATTAAAAACATTGGAGTTCCTTCTGTGATGCAACAAAATCAGCAGCATCTCAGGAGCGCCAGGACACAGTTCTATCCCTAGCCCGGCACAGTGGGTTTGAGGATCTGGCGTTGCTGCAGCTGTGGTGTAGGTTGAAACTTTAGCTTGGATCTGATACCTGGCCCAGGAACTCTATATGCACAGGGTGGCCTGAAAAGGAAAAAAAAAAAAAAAAAAAATTGATTCATGAGAAAAGTTTAAAATAGCATGAAGAGGAGTTTGGAAGAAGTTGATTTTTCTTTGAGCAGTTCAAGACTTCAGTGGAGAAAGTAACTGCTGATGTTGTAGAAATAGCAAGAAAACTAGAATTAAAAGGGCAGCCTGAAGATGTAACTGCATTCCTGTTACTTCATGCTAAAAATTTAATGAATGAGGAGTTGCTTCTTATGAATGAGCAAAGAAAGTGGTTTTTTGAGATAGAATCTGTTCCTGGTGAAGATACTGTGAAGATTGTTGAAATGACAACAGAGGATTTAGAATATTAGTAAACTTAGTTGATAAAGCAGTTGTGGGGTTTGAGAAGATTAACTCCAGTTTTGAAAGAAGTGCTTTTGGGTTCAATACTATCAAACAGCATTGTATGTTACAGAGAAATCATTCATGAAGGGAAGAGTCAATCGATACAGCAAAAACTTCACTATTATCTTATTTTAAGAAATTGCTACAGCCACCACAACCTTCAGCAACCATATCTTGACCAATCAGCTGCCATCATCATTGAGGCAAGACCTCCACAAACAGAAAGATTACAACTTTTTGAAGGCTCAGATGGTGGTTAGCATTATTTAGCTATAAAGTATATTTTAATTAAGGTACGTACATGTTTTTTTAGACATAATGCTCTTGCATACTTAATAGACTTCAGTATAGAATGAACATAACTTTTACATGCACTAAGAAACTAAATGAACCAAGAGTTCATTTGACTCACTTGATTGCATTGTTGTGGAACTGAACCCAGGATCTAAAATATGCCTGTATCTTTTTTGGAGAGGCTGATTTTCCAAAAATGAAATCAGATTATATACATTCTGCTGATTCTTTCCCATATATCATACATCTCACTCTGTATCCTTGTATGAAGATTTCATTCTGTTCCATGGATATTTGTTTGAATGGGTCTACCATACAGTGTAACAAAGGCCCTCATTGATGAGTTCGGTGTTAACGTCTGGCCAATGTGACACTTTTTTTTGTTTTTAAAGAGGATTTTATCATCCAGGGTTGGTGATCATCCATTTTGGAGAAATTAGAATACTTAATTATATTTTCATTTTTTCCATTTCTTTTGTTCTTATTAACATGAAATCTGAATTGCTGTCAAGTCCCATTGTTAATAGTTTCTTCATTGAGAATGTTTCCCAGCACATTTTATGCTTTATGTCGTAGTGACTTTTGTTCTAATTTATTTGCCTAACCTCCAACTAAGTCATTACATATTCGATTCTGAATAACCTACCACTGGGAATGTTAAGTAGGAATAATGTACACATTTTGCTGTGAGATTGTAGCAGTGGGCATCTTTCTAGAAGCATTCAGCTGAATGGGACAGTATTTTAATTTTTCTGTATACACAGGATCATTCTAGTATGGCAGTTGTGTGCAGAATAAAATATCTTCATAGTAATTAGTTCGTTAATTCTTGGTCTTATCAACAGAAAATTTTTTCCTGTGACAGGCTACCTCCTAGTTAATTGAATTCTTTGAAACTCTAAAGGTAAAAATAAAGTGTTGTACATAGAGCAAATTTTACCTTATATGTATCTATAGATATAGATAGATATAGAACTAAGTAGAAATAGAGGTTAATGTAATATTTTGAATATTCTTTGAAACTCTAAAGGTAAAAATAAAGTGTTGTACATAGAGCAAATTTTACCTTATAATCTATAGATAGGTTTAGAACTAAGTGGAAATAGAGGTTAATGTAATATTTTTGAATTAAATATTTTCTTAGGAAAATGTTCTGCAGCCGCCCTAGATGTTCTCGCAAATGTGTACCGTGATGAGCTTTTGCCACATATTTTGCCCCTTTTGAAAGAATTACTTTTTCATCATGAGTGGGTTGTTAAAGAATCAGGCATCTTGGTTCTAGGAGCAATTGCTGAAGGTAAGTCTAAATCAGATTTTTGAATTGTCAGATTCTTAGTAGGTACTGATATGATGAGGCTACTTTAAGGGATTCTCTGTAAGCAGTACCTGTTCAGTCTAGAATTCATATGCTTTGCTGTCTTGTGTTGTTGAGGTGGGATAAATAAGAATATGGGGAGTTCCCATCGCAGCTCAGTGGTTACCGAACCCGACTAGGATCCACGAGGATGCAGGTTTGATTCCTGGCCTCGCTCAGTGGGTTATGGATCTGGCATTGCCATGAGCTGTGGTGTAGTAGCAGACACGGCTCAGATCCCGCATTGCTGTGGTTCTGGTGTAGGCCAGAGGCTACAGCTCTGATCCGACCCCTAGCCTGGGAACCTCCATATGCCACTGGTGCGGTCCTAAAAGACAAAAAGACCAAAAAAAAAAAAAAGAAGAGAGAGAATATGACCTTCATTGACTTTGAAGAGGGTATTTAAAAGTCATCTTAGGATAAGTTTTTTCTTTGAGCTACTTGATTATTATTAAACATCCATAGGCTTACTTAAAATTCCACCCAGATATTTTGCAAATGCTTCTAAGAGAACAGAATGAGAGGATTCTGATGTCAGAAGCATCCCTATTGCTAGAAGAATAACTTCCATAAGTAAGTGTAAGAAATATCTCATCATCTATAATGGATTATTATTTTATCCTCTGTAAATATACCTACAGTAAATCAACACTTTACATGCATTTCTGAAAACCATAATTTCTGTAGCAGAAGTAAAGTGAACTTTCCTAACCCTACTTAAGATACTTGAGAGTAGTTAGCTCTCATTTTGGTTATTTTTTTTAAACAGTTTTGTAACAGTTTGTTACAGTGTATTTAATGTAGATGATCTGGATATTTTTTCATGGATGTATGTATCGGTGTAGTATTCAACTGACATAATTTTCTTCTAACCAGACTTCAGCACTGCCTAAAAGATTTCTATTTTGTTTTTGTTTTAGGTTGCATGCAAGGCATGATTCCATACCTACCTGAGCTCATTCCTCACCTTATTCAGTGCCTCTCTGATAAAAAGGCTCTTGTGCGTTCCATAACGTGCTGGACTCTTAGCCGCTATGCACACTGGGTAGTCAGCCAGCCCCCAGACACGTACCTGAAGCCATTAATGACAGAACTGCTGAAGCGTATCCTGGATAGCAACAAGAGAGTACAAGAAGCTGCCTGCAGGTGGGACAGATTCCTAACAAAATGTTGATTGTGGCAGAAGTGCGTGTGTGATACTTGAGAAAGAAACTAACTTTCAACCTTGTGATGTAGTGTTGGTATTTAACCAGTAATGGAATTTTTGCTATCTGTAGCTTTCACCTGATGGTTTTATAAATCCAAAAGTGACTCTTAACTAGACATCCATCTTTGCTATTTCTTCCCCTTTTTTTTTTTGCCCCTCAGTGGCTGTAACAGTTACCTTTCACCCACATTCCTGCAGTCATCCTGAGTGGTAATGGCAAGGGTCCTACTCTTGAAGGAATAAAAAAGTTTGAGCAGATTGACACAATTAGCCAATAGGTTAACTCCCGTATCTCCACAGAAAGTCCTACACTGACCTGTCATCTGCCAAATAGTGGTTCCACTCCCTTGATTGCATCTGGGGCTGTGTCTTTTTCTATCAGACTAGCAGTTAGTTTCATTACTACCTATATTTCAGTTTTTTGGAAACAAACCTTTGTTCTGAAAGGGCTTGCCACTTATGTTTATAGTTCTTAATTTTTCAAATAGAATTGCTTTTAGTGTTCACTTTTTTAATAGCAAGAAATAGCTGTTGAAAAAGAGGAAAGGAGGAGTTCCAGTCATTGGTCAGCAGAAACCAATTTGACCGTATCCATGAAGACGCAGGTTCCATCCCTGGCCTTGCTCAATGGGTTAAGGATCCAGTGTTACCATGAGCTGTGGTGTAGGCCAGTGGCACAGCTCTGATTGAACCCCTAGCCTGGGAACCTCCATATGCTGTGGATGTGGCCCTTAAAAAAAAAAAAAAAAGGAGAGTAAAAGTGGGAGCAGATACAGATGATTGGTTTCCTATAGATTATTCAAAGTTTTTTTAGTTCTGTACTCATTGTTAAGCATACTAAATATTGTGTGCATATCCTTTGCCATCTTGAAATTTACAGGCTAGTGTAGGGTATGGTAAACCACTATATAATTATAATTTATGGAAAGTGGTAATGGAGGAAATTAGATACATAGTTGAGCATTACAACAACAAGTAAATTCTAATGTATGGTGTAGGGCTTAGACTTTTTAAACTTTACTGAAGAATAATTGACAAATATAATTACATATATTTAAAGTATACATGTTGACTTGATATACAAAGCATGGTAGAACAGTCTCCAAGATAATTAACACATCCATCACTTCATATAATTAACATAGGTTAACTTTTTTGTGTGAGAGTGGTTAAGACCTGCTCTCAGCAAGTGTCAAGTATACAATGCCATATTACTAACTAGCCACCATATTGTACATTAGATCCTTAGAATTTAATCTTCCGTTTTTTTTTGTTTTTTGTTTTTTTAAGGGCCGCACCTGCGGCCTGTGGAGGTTCCCAGGCTAAGGGTCAAATTGGAGCTGTATCCACCAGCCTATGCCAGAGGCACAGCAACACTGGATCCAAGTTTGCGTCTGGGACCTACACCATAGCTCTCAGCAGCACCGGATCCTTAACCCACTGAGCAAGGCCAGGGATCAAACCTGCAACCTCACTGTTCCTAGTTGAATTCGTTTCTGCTGCGCCGCAACGGGAACTCCATAGAATTTATTCTTCTAACTCAAGGTTTCTGCCCTTTGATCTCCAGCACTTCATTTCTCCCTCCCACTAAGAGAAACATTTGAGAGCTCATGATACTGCTGTGTCCTCATACATTTCATACACAGCAAGTGCTAAAAATGCTGATAGCATTTTGTGACCTTTGGTATGCATATGAAAGTTAAAGTGTAAATTAGAGTTTAACAATTTTGATTTTGATTTCATTAATCTGGAACACCACTAGAATGTAAACCCTCTGAGAATGGGGACATTGTTTTGTTCATTGGTATATTTCCAGCACTCAGAAACTAAATAAACAATAAACGCCAAATAAATTTGTTGAACGAGCCAACAATAGTTTTAGATTTTTCCCATTGTAGTTAAGCAGATGCCAGTAAGTGACAGCCTCTTTGAAAGAAGTTATAAGGAATGGGAAAGAAATAATAAAAACAAGCATCTACTGTGGTGAGGTGAGGAGATAGGCATGTAAAGTGTAAATAGATATCCTATGAACTGTAGAGGTAGTTTCATATCTCTACTGTAACGGTTCCTTTTCTACAACAGTAATCGCTCTGTTCTTTAATTCTAGTGCCTTTGCTACCCTAGAAGAGGAGGCTTGTACAGAACTTGTTCCTTACCTGGCTTATATACTTGATACCTTGGTCTTTGCATTTAGTAAATACCAGCATAAGAATCTACTCATTCTTTATGATGCCATAGGAACATTAGCAGATTCAGTAGGACATCATTTAAACAAACCTGTAAGTATCTATGGTGAACTGTTATGAAAAACCTTAAAGATACAGCATAGTTATAATTAATAGGTTAACATTTGGAAATTAAAATGTTTGGGGAGATGTGAACACTTAAGTTTTTGCTGCTTTAAGAATTTAGTTCTAAAGACAGTGTATTTATCTTTTAGATAGTACCTTAAAAAATAAATATGTGCTTGGTGTGAAAATTACAGCAGCATTTCAAATGAATGCACTAGTACCTTTCAGAGAGACTAAGGGAATATAAATGTTTTATACTCTGGAATTCAACTTTTCCTTAATTCCAAGTGTCTTTTTGTGTCTACCATACTGTAGCTGTAGAGTACCACATCTAAAAATATCTTTGTTTTCTCAGTGGAACTTAACAAGTATGGGGAATACACCAAGGTAAAATTATTAAAAATTGCAGTAGTAGGTTAAAATGCTGAATAGTGGTTCAGAGGTATGGCTAGAGAGCCAAATTGTCTCTAGTAGTGTTAAGAATAGATGAGAAAGACAGAAATGATTTGTTTAAGTGTGATTTAGATGATACTAGAATTTTAATATAGCTCAGTTCTTTCTTTGCTCAAGAATAGAGTTCATGTTTATGGTTACTGTATGAAAAGTCTTAAGAAATTGTATTTATAAGTTATCCTTGAAAGTTAAAACTTTTAAATTAAAACTTGGTGTGGAACACCTGCTTGTGGGTTTGCTTTGATGTTGATTGGTTTGGTTTTGTTTGGTGGGGGCATTCCTCATGTCTTAAACCATTTAGATAGAATCTATGCTTCTTATTTATTACATGATTACTGTTTACTTGCTTGCATGAATTCTTCAGTTTTAACATGGACACTTAAATGATTATAGATCTTTTTCTACAAAGATCTTTAATAACTTTACCTGTTGTTTGTAACCTACTGTATAACAAGAGCCGTAAGCTCTTAAGCCACAGGCCCCAGGACTGAAAAAGAGAAAACTTAGTCACTAGAGAATAAAGCTTGCACAAATCATTCCTGATGGTGATCAACCAATTTTTATATAATAGTATATTTGTTGTGTGCAAACACATCTTCAAAAAGGATGTGAGATGGCTTAAAATAGAACAAGGTCTTGTAAATTTAAAACAGGAAAAATAAAATTTCTCAAGGTGCTAAGTAGAACAAAGGTGAGTCTTAAAATTCATTCTGTAATTTTACAGAATTACTCTAAATGGATTTTAATTTTCATAAACTGAAAATGGACTTTTTTTTACATATGATAGTGGAGCTTTATGTGTTTTTCATTATTGTAATCAGGAATATATTCAGATGCTGATGCCTCCACTGATCCAAAAATGGAACATGTTAAAGGATGAAGATAAAGATCTTTTCCCTTTACTTGAGGTATGCTAAGCCAGTAATATTTAGTTAATCACACTATGTTCCATCAAAAAAACTCATACAAATATAAAATCAGTATATGTTATAATTGGGTGTATGTGTTATTTACATTCTGAGCCATTTCTGTTAAAATGCTGAATAAATATGTAATTTCCTGGTACATCTATACTAAGAAATATTGTGAGGTAGAAAAAGCATAACAGACATGTTTTGCTTTTTAAGTAAACAAAGGATTGAATTATGTTTTCTAACCTGCTCTAAGTAATTGATAATAAATTTTCTTGGAGCTCTTTTCCTATCAGCATATATATGTCTATCGCTATTTAACTGCATTTCTTTATATGGATATATAGCCATATCATAATGGATATAGTTTAAATTCGTGTATGTTATCTGTTGTTTATACACATGTATCTATGTGAAGTAGCATTGGAACTTTGATGGGAGGAGGGACTTCACTTTTTATCCTTTCTGCCTAGTTTGAAGTTCTGTTTTCTTGTATATTTAAATACTTTGTTTTTAACCAAAAAAATTTTACGTGTTACCCTATAATTGATTACATTCTCTACTGTGGTAACTTAAACCTAGATGAATTGATACTGGTAGAGCCACTTCAGTCATTCTTGATCCCCTTGTCATTTCGCGGTCACCACTTCTGCTATGGATTATCCCTAACAGGAGAAGTAAAAACTTCTGTGACCAAGTGCAGTGGCTAATTCTGTGCCTAACAAAACAATAATTTTTATGGCTAGATATATTTACTTCCAGGCAGGGACTCAGAATGTGCCCAGTGAAAGTCCACCCACTCCATCCAGTCCCTCTAGTCCATCATTGACCAAGATGGGAGGATAAATGTTTCTCTTAAGTTTGAAGGAAAAAATAGGAATATATAATACTTAAGTCTGAAGGATAATGTTCGTTATAGAAATTTTTATGGTTTTTTTCTCTGAGCAAACCTCTCCTGACCAGCTGATAAACGTAACAGCAAAGAGTGGCATCAAAGGAGAGGTGTGAACAATAAACCTGCACTGCTATAGACCAGTGAACAGGCTCACAAGTGACAGGATCTTCATTATGTACACTTTCAAGGATTTATCGTAATTTTAAGAATACCCAGAAATTTTACACATCTGCTTTTTCCTTTCTAGTGCCTATCATCAGTTGCCACAGCCCTGCAGTCTGGCTTCCTTCCATACTGTGAACCTGTGTATCAACGTTGTGTAAACCTAGTACAGAAGACTCTTGCACAAGCCATGGTATTATTAAAAAATTTCATATCTCTCCCTTCTTGGCATCATAAATGTTTTTCCTTAGATAGGCATATTGTATACAAAACTTGTTTAAGTAACTGATTCAGAGTAAGTTTTCAAAAAATTGTGTCTATTTTCAGCTGAACAATGCTCAACCAGATCAATATGAGGCTCCTGATAAAGATTTTATGATAGTGGCTCTTGATTTACTCAGTGGCCTGGCTGAAGGACTTGGAGGCAACATTGAACAGCTAGTAGCCCGAAGTAACATTCTAACACTAATGTATCAGTGCATGCAGGTGAGACTTATTACATTAAAATTAATTGAAACCCGGTTCTTGGTGTCACATCGATATTAACTTCTTCTTCTTTCTTGTAGGATAAAATGCCAGAAGTTCGACAGAGTTCCTTTGCCCTGTTAGGTGACCTGACAAAAGCTTGCTTTCAGCATGTTAAGCCCTGTATAGGTATGAATATTTTCTACTGCTATGATGTGATTTTTAACATTTTTCATCAATTATGGTTATTTTTATTAGACTGAAATTTCCAGCATTTACAAATGTTCATTTTACTGGGTACAGCTGCTGTGAATGGAGCAGGTGGTCCGGGAACTCCCCTGTTCCTTGTTTCCTTGAATTCACCATCGTTTGAGCAGCTCCTTGGGCATATCATGTGACTGGAAAAGTTGGAAAAGTATTACTTTGGGGTAAAGGACATGCCCACCTGTGAATCTTGGTCCTAGATGCTAGTTCAGGGACACTTTTTGAATAGCCTCTCTTTTTTGGTAGAGGTACCCAGAAATAAGAGTAGGTTTTCCCATGATAAAGCATACTTTCTCAGATCTCATAGGAAACTTTAAACAGTTTGCATAAGTAAGTAATGATTTGTGTCTATTTTAATGGCATAACATTTATCTTAGCCTTTTATGAAAATAAAAAAGGGATTCCTTAAATGATATAACCTGAGTTGCCACCAGAACCATGGGTTTTGATTATTTTTTCTTTATTTCTATATCCTGTCATTTAATCTTGGTTTAAAGCATTGACCTAAATGGGTTTTTTTATTTGATACAGGGTGCTTTGAGGCACATGCACACACACCCCCTCCCCAGTTTTTTTTGTTTTTTTGTTTTTTTTTGTCTTTTTGCTATTTCTTGGGCTGCTCCCGCGGCATATGGAGGTTCCCAGGCTAGGGGTTGAATCGGAGCTGTAGCCACCGGCCTACGCCAGAGCCACAGCAACGCGGGATCCGAGCGGCGTCTGCAACCTACACCACAGCTCACGGCAACACCGGATCCTTAACCCACTGAGCAAGGGCAGGGACCGAACCCGCAACCTCATGGTTCCTAGTCAGATTCGTTAACCACTGCGCCACGACGGGAACTCCCCCCTCCCCAGTTTTATTGAGATAAAATTGACATGTAACAATTGTATAAGTTTAAGATGCGCAGCATAATGATTTGATAATATGTATAAATTGGGAAATGATTACAGTGTTTTAACATCTGTCACCTCACATACTTAAAAAGATTTTTTGTGTGATGAGAACTTTCAAGATACGCTCTTAGCAACCTTCAAATATACAGTACATTACTGTTAACTGTAGTTGTACTGTGATACATCCCATAGAACTGGAAGTTTATAATTTGACCTTCACTCAGTTCCCAGTTGTGATATCAAATAATAACTGTCTTTCTGAACCTTAAATAATAATGTAAGTTATAGTGTATATTAAAATAAACCATCCAGTTCAAGCTTAGCCACTCTAAATGAAACCGTAATGAATTATTGTTTTATGGAAAGTTTATTATTCTACAGATATTTTCCTCTTGATTTACTTTCTATGAGTTTAAACTTGTATGAAAGGATCTCATTTCTTTTTTTTATTATTTTATGACTTTTCAGATCATGTACCTTCTTCAGGAACACGGTGTCTAGTTGTCTCTTTTTTATGTTATCAAGCATGATTATTTTCCAGGCTAGCCTTTCTCAGTTGAGGGTAACTTGGCAATGTCTGGAGACATTTTAACATGGAGGGGGTGGGTGTTACTGGTACCTAGTGGGTAGAGGTGAAGAATGATGATGAACATCCTACAGTGTATGAGATGCCCCTCCACAATAGAATAATCCTGACTCAAATTTTATCAATATTGCTGAGATTTTGAAACTCTCAGATCCACTAATTTATTAGGGATTTTGAAAATGATATTCTAATTCTTCATTTAAGAGAATACATATATAGAGATATTTCCCATATCAGTAAAGTATTGCTCTGAAATACAAATGATATAGGAGAGGCAGGATAATTACTTGATTGTTTCTTTTTTTTTTCTTTTTTTTTTTTTTTTTTGTCTTTTTGCTATTTCTTTGGGCCGCTCCCATGGCATATGGAGGTTCCCATGCTAGGGGTCGAATCGGAGCTGTAGCCCCCAGCCTACGCCAGAGCCACAGCAACGCGGGATCGAGCCACATTTGCAACCTACACCACAGCTCACGGCAACACTGAATCGTTAACCCACTGAGCGAGTCCAGGGACTGAACCCGCAACCTCATGGTTCCTAGTCGGATTCAATAACCACTGCACCATGACGAGAACTCCCTGTTTCTCTTTATTTAGCAGTTTTCAAAATAATGAATTGATTCTCAGCATCTTCTGCAGGTATCTATATTGTGTTTCAGAGTTTAATTTTTATTAAATTTTTTTCTTTCTTTTTAGGGCTGCACCTGCAGCATACAGAAGTTCCCAGGCCAGGGGTCAAATTGGAGCTACAGTTACCGGCCTAAACCACTGCCACAGCAATGCCAGATCCTTAACCCACCAAGTGAGGCCAGGGATTGCACTTGCATCCTCATGGATGCCAGTTAGGTTCATTATTGCCGAGCCACAATGGGAACCCCTACAGAGTTTACTTTTTCTTTGTGTTTGTTTTTTGAATGTCAGTGTGAACTCATGAATGATGCTCAAATTGTCCTACCGCTGGCGGTGGGATCTTTATCAAGTTGGCTCCTTCGTCTTTTCTAGTATGACAAAATAGTCCAGACTTGTTTTGTACATTTCCTGCCCTTTGCCTGCAGAGAGACATTTCTCTGAGACCCCTCATTCCTTTGAAGTGGAAAATGATGTTTATAAAATGATAGACCACAATCTAAGCACTAGGGTAGAAGTTATTAAAAGCCAAAATCATTGATTTCAGATTTTTTGTGTCATAAAAAACTAGCTTTGAAGAAGCAAGCACATTTTCCTCACTTTTATTTTGAATTTTCTCGGTCCAATGACAAAAGAGATTACTCTGATCATCTAGCTCTTTTAATGATACTTAAAATAAAACCGAAACTTAGGTTTCCTGGTCTACTTCATATGAAAGTGTAGTGGCCTAAGGACATTGCATCCTTCAGTTTAAGATACTTGTTACCAACACTTTTTTTTTTTAAATGCTGTTTCTTGTCTAGATTTGAATTTCTACTTAGTAGATTGCCTTATTTTAAAGCACAATACACTACTACTGAGAAGTTTACTACATAGTTTTTTAAAAAAATTTTTTTCTAGCTGATTTCATGCCAATATTGGGAACCAACCTAAATCCAGAGTTCATTTCAGTCTGCAATAACGCCACATGGGCAATTGGCGAAATCTCCATTCAAATGGGTAAGATTTTTTTTTTTCTCCTTAAATTTTTTAGATGACTTAATATTTTTGTAATTGCCTTTTATTAAATGAGCTTTATATACATAGATACATAACACAGTTATAAAGGGGGCAAAATATTTCACATTGATATTTTAACGTTGAAATTTTTCTTTTTTGTTTTCTCTTTTGGGAATGATCTAGGTATAGAGATGCAGCCTTATATTCCTATGGTGTTGCACCAGCTTGTAGAAATCATTAACAGACCCAACACACCAAAGACGTTGTTAGAGAATACAGGTACCATATGACTGAACTGTTACGGTGAAGAGAAAATTATTTGCCTTTAATTTTAAATTGAGACGTGTAGAGAAGCCAGAGCATAGCTAGCTTTACAAACCTAGCTTATTAATTAACAGCTATTTTGGATTCTCAGTAATGAAATGTACTGTTTTACCTTCATTCCATAACCAGTTTTCAGAAGCTTTCAAAAAAAAAAAAAAATACTCTCCCCTGTTACAGTGTTTTAAATACTCCCTAAAATGAACCCCAGCTAAAATGATACAAATTTACTTTCACCTTTATTCAGAGTATAACTGGCAGCTGGGAAGTAATTTATTTCTGTTTTTGTTTTTAGTTTGTAACAATGTGGCCAAAAATAGATTGCCATGTAGTGGGCTAGTTCGTTAATAATGGCATATATATTTTGTATTTCATTGTATAATTTCTTCAAATTGGGAACTTTAAGCAATGTCTTGTGAGATTTTTGTTCAGTAGGCTTGTTTCTCTTTTGCCTTTATAGAGAGCATGTTTATATTAAAGAGTACCTTCCATACTACAGAACACATTTCAGGGTGATTTCTTTCCGCCCTCCCTGATTTTTGCTAACAATGTTTTTTAAAATGTAAATTTCATTTTCAGACTCTTTCTTTGTATACTACTAAGACAATTCCATTAATATATTCATAGTCAGTGAATACCTTAGCAGAATGCTGGACAAAGATTGAAATAAGGTATTCTAGATAAAAATTTTATTTTCAAAGGCATTTTAATTTTACAGTTTTTAATTATAGAAAGTATACTATATGCTAAGGTGATTAAAATTGAAATGTTTATTGGTATGGAAGGAAATCTTTTAATTATGAAATAGTTATATGGCTGTTTGGCTGTATGGGTACTGTTTATATCATAAAGTGAATTAGATTTTCTTACTAAAAAGTACAAAAATCTTTGTGTAGGATGGTTATGAAGTCTTGTCGGGTTTTTCTCTCTTTAGAATGCAGTACCTATACATGACATTCAGATATGGAACACTTGTCATTATGAAATTACTGTTGAACCTTAAGAAACTTCCTATTTATTTTTAAATGTGAATGCGTAAATGCAAATAAATGTTGAGTGTAATGTATATTAAAGTTTCTTGTGGGATATCAGCCAGTGAATTTGTTACAGTTCCTTGAACAAATTGGCTTTATTTATAAGATTATATTCTAAGTATGATTCTATCCTAAGTAAACAAAAAGTAGTTAATAGTGCCATTCAAGTTGATGGATTGAATTAATGTGGTTGAAAAATAACATTTGGGATTCACTGGATTATCTTATCACAAGTGGCTGCAGAAAATGTTTCTCTTATTCCTTACCCAAAGAGGATGGGGTTAATTATTAAAATAAAATCATTGTCAGCTCCTAATTATCTATAGATTTTAGCAGCTTAATTACCATTATCTTAATGTTTCTTAAAGCCAATTCCTTAATGTATGCAGTTACTTGCCTTTTTTCTAATTAGTATATCCTACACTGAACTTTTTCAATGGACCATCATCTGCTTTTTCGCATGTTTCATTGGATTGTTCATACTTGCCTGTTTAATGAGAATGTTGCATAGTTTGTGTCTTTTGAACATAGGTTTTCTTTCTCTTGCTTCATATGAATCTGCTGGATTTTAGTATTATCTGTGTAGTTTGCTTCAAGTAATCCTTAAACATTTTTCTTTACCCCCACCCTTTTTTTATGAAAGGTTAACCTGTAAGTTTTTGAGAGAACACCATTAAAGCACCTCATGGTTTGTTTTCTGTTTGTATTTTTTTCCTGTTGTGTATAAATGTATTTATATGTATGTACCTTTGAATTGCAGAATGCAGTTCTGAGTTGCACTTGTTTTTAGCTTTTTGTAAGTTTAAGGACTTACTGAATTTTGATGGTGAATATATGTTTGACTAATTCCCACTTCAGATTTTTTAAAAATAAAATATTAGCCTGTAATCAGTATGTTTTATTTATTTTCATGTGCTATGCCTTTTATAGCAAGGACAGAATATTTGTTTGTTCCTTTGGTCAACATATCTCATGTAATTACAGTGGACTGTCTAAATTTCCTTCGTGTCAAACATGGTTTGAAATTTAAGTTGAACTATTTGAGTTATTATCGTCACCATCAGAGAGGTGTTTTTTTAGAAAGGGATTTGACAGAGCACAGCAATTTTCCAATTCATTTATTCAATAGGTACCATAACACCTAAAATTTGATAGTTGATTTTGATATCAGGCAACAAATGGTCCACTGGCTTGTTTTGCAAATGTTAGCAAACAAAAAATCTGCCAAAATTTTGATTAAATTCCTACTTAGTTACCAGAGGATGGAAATCACTTATAAAAAGAGATGTAAAGAAGTGAGAGAGATTTTAACTGTTTCAACTTCTGAGAAGTGTGTTTGCGTAGACAATTCAGAAATGTAATTTACATTTACTAATATTTCTTGGGGGAAAAAAGACAGATTTCATTATTAAACATCGAAATTGCAACTGGCTTTGAAGGAAGAGTCTAAATCCATCTGTTTAATCGCTCATATTTTTATTAACAATATCTTGACACTCGATTGAGCGAGAAAAGCAATTCATCATGGTTTTTGGTGTTCTCTCAATCTTTAAAGTTTTTTTAATTCCTTTTATTTTTCTTTTTCCAAGAGTATGCCATATATGTTGCTGCCCCTTATTATAGGGGGTGGTAATAAACAGCACTGGTGAAATCTTATGTTTATTATCATACACAAATTCTGTTGGTTTCTGTTTCTGAGTTATTTGTTGTTTTTTCTTTATTTTTTCTCCTTCCCCCTCATTTGCTCATGTCTTGGTTGGCGTTTGGTGGTGTATAACCGTGATTGCGTTACCTTAGCAATAACAATTGGTCGTCTTGGTTACGTTTGTCCTCAAGAGGTGGCCCCCATGCTACAGCAGTTTATAAGACCCTGGTGTGTATTATTCAATCTTTTTTTTTAATTCATTTTTCTTCACTCTTTCTTTCTCTATCTCACTTTTAGATATATTTTCAGTTGGTTACAAAAATCACAATCCTTAATCATTGCCAACCATGTGACTAATCTTGTCCTATCAGGTTTGTGAGGTTTTTCAGTAGCATCGTCATGTATATTTATTTTATGTTGTGGCTAACGACTAATTGATGCATGGGATAAGATTGTCACATGCTTGCTGTGTTAAAAAGCTTGATTATATATAAAAAGCATTTAAATATCCACCAGTAAAATAAAGATGCATGCAGATTCTATAAATTTAGGTTTTTGCATTATGTTTCTCTTTTAGAATTAATTTGAAAACTTAGATTGCATTAAGAAATACATGTTTAAATTTGTTATGTATAAAGATCTTTCGCTTGTTAATGTAAAAGTTAAACATCTACACCATACTGTATAATAATAGTTTCTATCGTGGCAGTATATCCTATGTTCTGCTTCTTTCAATTCAAGTCATTTTTAGTAGTGTTTAATGGAATACAAATCATAATACAGTTTTAAAAATTGGTAATTTACTCTTGGCTCAAGCTCATTAATAGTTTAAATGAGAGATTAAAATCAATTGTTATTACTTAGTTGTCATCTATTAGTAAGAGTTGTGAATTTCAAGGCTTTCACTGTATTGAAATTAGATGAGCCCTACGTAAATAATATAGGAAGTGTGAGAACTTAACCTTTATGAAAATTCTTTGAATATAAATATTATCTCTATTCTGGTGCTTATTCCATTAAATACTGTCCATTAGTATTGTAGTTGAACCTGCTTTTTACTTAAATGCTAAACTCAATTCTATAATTAATAGGTGCACCTCTCTGAGAAACATAAGGGACAATGAGGAAAAGGATTCAGCATTTCGTGGGATTTGTACCATGATCAGTGTGAATCCCAGTGGAGTAATCCAAGTAAGATGTTCATAAGGATTTAACTTTAAATGTTCTGAATTACGAAAATTTAAAGGAGGAAATATTTCAAAGCTGTAATTATAAAAATATTAACTATTCTTACTGAAGACACCGAAGTAAGTTACATGCTTTAAATGTTGTATGTTTCCTAATATCTTGAAATGATAATGCCTATTTTTATTTCCTAAATCTTTTTTAATCATGAAATATAATAGCAGATTGGGAGAAATAAAAGTCGTATTCTTGACTTGAATTAAACCAAAGCTTCTTTTATCCACCACATTCAGACCTCATTTATTTATTTTGTAAATGCCTCCTATCTGTGAATATCACTTTTCTGAGTTTGAGGCTATCTACACTTCAGAGAGCGATCAAATAGGATATCTGTTACTTAGAATCGAACTTAGATTAGAAACTCAGTGGTGAATAAAATAGAATACCAAATCAGCATTTTAACTGCTTTAATTTTGAGAGCTTATGATTTATTCATCATTACTGCATTTCCTATACTAGTTCATACTATATTTAGACATCTGTGGCATTTAAAACATTCTTTGGCAACAGTGCATGAATCTGATCAACCTCTGGATCCAGCTGACACAACAAAACATCAAGGAACATGTTGATTGACACTGTGTGTATGAAATCAACAAAATAGAGGCTGTGGGGCCCTAGGTTAAAGGCCCACATTCCTCAACAGAAAAATTGTAAGGGAAAGAATGTATGGAAAGGGCTTTCAAGAAAATAACCTTTCACTTCAGAGAAACAGGTGCTTTAAACATTTTTTAATTGAGACCTTTTGATATTTCCTATCTTACGCAAATTACTATTTCTTTCTTTTTTTTTTTTTTGTTTTTAGTCTTTTTTGCCATTTCTTGGGCCGCTCCCGCGGCATATGGAGATTCCCAGGCTAGGGGTCGAATCGGAGCTGTAGCCACCGGCCTACGCCAGAGCCACAGCAATGCAGGATCCGAGCCGCGTCTGCAACCTACACCACAGCTCACGGCAACACCGGATCCTTAACCCACTGAGCAAGGGCAGGGACTGAACCCGCAACCTCATGGTTCCTAGTCGGATTCGTTAACCACTGCGCCACGACGGGAACTCCAAATTACTATTTGTTAATTCAGGTTGTGAATTATCAGCTTATAAAATTCAAATTTGAAATTGGTTGTAGGCATTGAAAATTTACAAAGTGGAACTGGAAAAAAAAATGTTTTGGCTAATTTAAAACTTGCAAAACGTTAATAATTTACTTTTAAAACAAGCCAGTACTATCTGAAAAGATGGTCCCTAGTTGAAAAATAACCTTCTTGCATTGAGTTTCTGGTTTTTTTCCAGTGCTTAAGGACACTGTGTCACCTTAAATATGTTTTAAAGGTATCTGATACAATGTATACCATATTTGAAGAAGGAAGATTTTCCTACAGGGATTTTTTGTTTTGTTTTGTTTTTCCTTTTGAATTAACATTTAAGACAGAGAAAGTACCACACTATAGTCATGAAATCACTACCAACCTAGGAGTTGATAGACATTTCTGCATTTTACACTTTTATTTGAATATGATTAAAAGAAAATGTCCTGTTTTATTCTTCATGGTTAAATTTTTAATCACAGATTCTACATATATGTAGAGTTTAAAATTTTAACATCAGACTTTGGTATTTGGAAGACATAAGGAATCATTTTATTTGCTTAAATATGTCTTATGCACATATTTTTGTATTATTAGCTTTTGAAATTAATGAGGTTCTCTGAATTTAAGTCAGGTTTAAAGTAGTTGACATATGCAGCATCCATGATATCTTATATATGTTGACCTGTTGTTTCAGTATGGAGGTCAAGATTGAAAAATACTTAAATGAAGTACTTCAAGCATATACCTGTTATCAGAATAACCTCATTATCTTTTAAGTATAGTCTGAACATTGGGGTTTTTTTGTTTGAGTTAGTTGAGTTGGTGTTACTTCCAACTGCGTAATTTTTTTCTTCTAACTTAGAGTCATTCTGATTAAGCTTCTATCTGAAGATGGATCTTCAAGTTTAGATCTATTAATTCCTATACTTTAAATAAAGCTTATATTAAAAAATAAGTAGGAGCTCCTGTTGTGGCTCAGCTGTAACAAATCCAGCTAGTATTCATGAGGATGCAAGTTTGATCCCTGGTCCCACTCAGTGGGTTGAGGATCTGGCGTTGCTGTGAGTTGCATGTAGTTTTGCAGATGGGGCTTTTATCTGGCCTGTCTGCAGCTGTGGTACAGGCCGATTCGACCCCTAGCCTGGGAACTTCCATATGCCATGTGTACAGCCCTAAAAAGACAAAATCAGTGAATCAAGTTTGGTATATACTTAACTAGTTTTAAATTATTTTTAGACCAGTAAGATCGGCAAAATTACTGAACCCATAAATTAAAGTTTTTTAAATTGGTGCTTATTTTAAGATGCTTTCAGTCCTTGCTGATGCTACAAATTTACTAGGCTGTGATTTGGTTTGGTAATACAACATGAAATAAAAGCAGGTACTAAATTGTAAGTGTAAATCACTATTCCTTTTGATCATAGCTGATTTAAAAAAATTTTTACCTAGGAGTCTATTGATCTGTATTCTGAAATTTACAAATATATTTGTGTTTGACAAATATAATATCGATCTAAGGTATATTTCTTTTTAAACAAATTTTTATTAAAGTATAGTTATTTACAATGTTCTGTCAACTTTCGCTATACAGCAAAGTGACTCAGTCATACATCTACATATATATGTACACACACACACATTCTCTTCTTACATTATCTTCCATCATGTTCTGTCACAAAAAATAGGATATAGTTCCCTGTGCTATACAGTAGGATCTCATAAGATGTTTTTCTTGCTTGTTACAGGATTTTATATTTTTTTGTGATGCTGTTGCATCATGGATTAATCCAAAAGATGATCTGAGAGACATGTTCTGTAAGGTAACTAAAAAGTCTTTGTGATGTACATCTTGTGACTGTTACAATCCTAGTTGGAAATTTAAATTGTATTTTTATTTCATATGAGACTTAAATTCTTCATATCATTATTGGTAGACTGTATAAGCTTTTGTTCTTGGTAAAGTTGACTTGATCTTTTCTTAAGACACAGTAGTAACTTTGTATCAATAGAGCATGCACTTTAAAAATATTTTCTTAAGCAGTACCACTGATTTATGTAGTCCCATTATCTCATCTGTGCAAGATAACATATATTTTCGAAGATGGTGACTAAGATTTGGAATATTATACAAGCTATTGAACAAAGAAAATCTAAGTGATCACAACAAGGATTAAATTTGTGTTTTAGTGATACCCACTTTTAACTCCAGTCAGCCCTCAACCACAACAAAATAAGAAATAAAATGCTATTACACATTTGAATTACCCAGTATTAAAGTTTGCTTTCAATTTGAAACAACTTAATTAGGCATAAAAATTTCATCCCTTTGGTGAATTCTATATACCTTTTTGCTTGTTTTTCATTAGTTATGTCAGAGATGACATAAGAATAAGTCTGTTACTAGGACACTTGCTGGATTCTAAACTTCTCAAAGCAGAGTTCAGCAAATTCAGTGAGGTGCTTTTAGACAAGATACGGAATGGCGTAAAACCCAACAAAGTTTGAGAATACCTACTTTAAAATGAGTAAAATTTTAGAATAATAAAATTGATACTGTTTGATTTCAGAACCTGTGCAAATATGAGTTTCTCTTGTGTTATTGATAAATTAATGATTTTTTTACTTTTTGCAGATCCTTCACGGATTTAAAAATCAAGTTGGGGATGAAAATTGGAGGCGTTTCTCTGACCAGTTTCCACCTCCCTTAAAAGAACGTCTTGCAGCTTTTTATGGTGTTTAATCTCATACACTTAGGCTGCAGTCTCAAAATTAGGGGTAAGTTGTAAGAAATTTGGAATTTTTCAGTATGAAGAAACTTATGTTAGGACTTTAAAACTACTAAGAAGAATAAAAACTATTTGTATTTCAAGGAGGTTGAGTAAAACAGCCTCATGTTCTGTTGGACTTAATGTTACTTGAATGAAGGTTAGAATTTTTTTTTTTTTTTCAAGAGCAAACCAGCAAGCAAAATTAAATGCAATGCATAGTTCCACTTTGAATCCTAGGTAGAAGGAAATCCAAGTTGGTATGGCAGTTGGATTCCTCAACATTTTGTTAACTAATCCTTTCTTTAATTTTTACCTTGCAAGAGGTCACCAAACATCACTGTGGCAGGGTGAGATGATTTAGTTTAAAAGCATAAATTTATAGTCTTATATATCAAGGACTTCTATGTTGTAAGCTTTAGGGACAACCTAATTGGAATTGGAACCAGGTGTGGTCTCAATAGATATGATTTTTTTTTTTTTTTTTTTTTTTTTTTTGGCTTTTTGGCTTTTTGCCTTTTCTAGGGCCGCTTTCTGCGGCATATGAAGGTTCCCAGGCTAGGGGTCTAATCGGAGCTGTAGCCTCTGGCCTACACCACAACCATAGCAACGCAGGATCCAAGCCTCGTCTGCAACCTACACCACAGGTTACGGCAACACCGGATCCTTAACCCACTGAGCAAGGCCAGGGATTGAACCCGCAACCTCATGGTTCCTAGTCAGATTCGTTAACCACTGTGCCACAACAGGAACTCCATATTTATTATTTATTCAATATTCTTCATATTTTATTGAGCACCTACCTTATGCCCAGTATTGTGTTTTTAAAAGATCAGTGGAAGATTGTGTTTTTGATTTGGGGTGGAAGGAAGGGTAGTAAGTCCACTTGGACTCTTGTTTTTTGAGTTTTTCTGACTTAAGTAGAACTAATAGTTCTGGTCTTTTTAGCCTTAGTTTCCTCATTAGGTAATTATGGTATATGTGGTATTAGAACTTAGAATATTGCCAGACACACTAAGTTGGTTCAATACATGGCAGGAATATGGGTTAGTATGGTGAAGCAGGACACATTTATTCTTTGTTTGCTTTTTAAGGCCACTCCCAAGGCATATGGAAGTTCCAGGTTAGGGGTCAAATCAGAGCCATAGCTGCCAGCCTACACCACAGCCACAGCAATGCCACATCCAAGCCATGTCTGACCTGTACCACAGCTCATGGCAGTGCCAGTTCCTTAACCCACTGAGTAAAGCCAGGAATTGAACTCAAATCCTCATGGATGCTACTCAGGTTCATTACTGCTGAGCCACAATGAGAACTGCCAGGGACACAATTTAGGTTTTTCTCATGAACTGGACCATTTGACTAGAGGGCAAGACGTGTATTCAGTGTGTTCACAAAGCATACGCTTAACTTGAATTACTTTTTATGTCGAAATTATTGTTCGCATGCCTGCTTGCTTACTTGGAGCTAGATTTTAAACCTGGAAATATTTTAACATCTAAGTTGACTAACCTAAAAAGGACTTGCAGCTTCTGGAATGTCTCTGAGCACTTTGGGTGTGTTGTCTTACAGTGGTCTTGAGTCCTTATGGTTGTCTTGTGTATTTTATTTTATTTATGTATTTGTGTATTTAGTATTTTATTTTATTTATTATCTATTCATTTATTTATTTTTATTTTCTGTCTTTTTAGGGCTGTACCCATGGCATGTGGAGGTTCGCATGCTAGGGGTCAAATCAGAGCCGTAGCTGCCGGCCTACACCACAGCCACAGCAACACCAGATCTGAGCCGTGCCTGTGACCTACACTACAGCTCACAGCAACGCTGGATCCTTAACCCACTGAGCAAGGCCATGGGTCAAACCTGTGTCCTCATGGATGCTAGTCAGATTCTGCTGCACTGAGCCATGATGGGACCTCTGCGGCTTTAGTATTTCAGAAAAATGCTTGATTCACCTTATGTTAAATCAAGAGAACACAATAGATGAGAATGATTTTTCGGCATCAGCGGCCCAAAAGTTTAGAAGGGAACTGTCTTGAGCACTCTCAGATTAATAAACTCTTTATGGTCTCTGTCATTTAACCATTTATGAAATAACTGTGGTGATCATGTCCTAAGACAAGGTATGGAGTAGTTCTAAATAGAGATAAAAGTGAATTTGGTATTTTTTATTCCTGCCTTTATTGTTTTTTGGGGGGGGAGTGGTTAAGAAAAGTAGCTGCCTAATGCTTCTCCACAGATGGGCTAATCACCCTTTGTGAATTCACATGAACCTTCATAAATATCCAAAGGTTGGCAGGAGTAGTTGGTAAAGGTTTGTTATGAAAGGACCACTGTCAGGTACTAGTTAAAATCTCCCAGTTATCTATCTTTACTTCTTAATCTCATTCTCAGCATTAAAACTGAGTATTGAAAAGTCTTTATCAGGATTGCTGAGACTATAAGAAATGACTGAGTTAATAAATAAGGTCAAAAGAATTAATTGGAAACATCAAGAAGGCAGGTGTTAAATTTTTTTCTTTTGGGGGGGTATTTGCTGAATATTGTGTTTTGGTACAATGTGAGCACAGAGAATGTTTTCCTAAGGTAAAATATCTGACAACCAAAAATAAGTCATGCCTCTTTTTTTTGCTTAGTATTGGGGAAAAAAAAAAAAAAAGATGTTTTAGTTCTCAGTAAGGAAAATAATTGTCCTAAAGAAAGTACTATTTAATTTTGGAAAAAGGAAGGCAACTTGTTATGTTAAGAAATAACTGGCTCCCATTGGGCCCATTATGCCAGAGGGGATAAGGAATTAAACCGATGGGGATCCTACAAGGCATATTTCATCTGTGTAAAGTACTGCTCACCACTCTGTGTATGTCCCCAGTTTGGCCTCACTTTTCATACCGATGTGGGTATTAACAGTTGAGAGCCATAGAAGGAAACAACGTGGTTCTCATTGACTAGGCTAATCTTGGGCAGCTGTCCAATTTCTCATTTTCTTCAGGTAGAGATAGCATTGTTACTTGATTAAATTTCTGTTCCACTGGCTTTAGAAGAAAAGGAATTTTTAAGTATATAATCCTTCTGTTTTGTTTTCTTACAGGTCCTTCAGTCTTGGAGACTATGAGGGAGCCTCTGCACCCAGGGAAAATGTTACCCTTTACAGGGGGGAAGGGTAAACCAGTAGGGAATACAGTACAATCCCAACCCTACTGGGAGGGGCGGGAGGGAGGTGTTGCCGTCACTGTATTAAGTCGATGTGGGAAACGTTTTACCATCTGGAGCTTTTGTGGGTGGAAATCTGTCTCCAATTACAACTCTGCACTGGATGTGAAGAAGCAAAAACAAAACACAACCTATTCGATCTACTCATAAAACAGTACATTCTGGAATATTATGGGGAATTGTACCAAAACAAGAACCATATAAATGATGCATAGGGCTAAGAAAGAGGAAAAATTCCATAGTGCACAATAAAGGAAACCAAGAAGGGGGTTACAAAACAGTAAAGGTTTTTTTTGTTTGTTTGTTTTTTTAATTTAAAGGTTTTTATAAAATTTCCCACATGACGGGGCCTTGTTTTTGCATGCTGATGAGGAACTACACAGATGAAGCTAATAGAGTTAAGATCAGCTTGCCTACCCATAGTAGAAGGTTCTTGGAAGTTACAATTTAAGGTACCCCAAAAAGTTGGAAATGAAACAAATTTAAACAATGAAGCACCCCATGAAATGCCAAATGAGTCACTCCTTTTACCTTTGTAGGGTGGGCAGGGAGGGAGGAATAAATGGGGTTGGGCATATCAAACTAAAGATTGACATCTTGATTTTGCATTAAAACATTAATGTAGTGGATATAATTTGATGGTTGTATTTCATTAGATTTAATTTCTAGGCCAAGATGTTATTTTTAAAGTGCAGTTTAAGGTTCAGGCATGCATTCTGGCTCATAGTGATTGAAAGTACTTAAATTAGTGGGAAAGTAGCATGCTTGCATCACATAGAGTGAGATTGGTATTCAGTTACCTCTGTTGCGCCAGTTTGTGTTGCAGTTTACCAATTCAATATAGCCCTGCATTTAAAATTCCTTTTTAAGATTTGTGAATTTTATTTTTATTAAGAATATAGATATAAAGTACTGTAGTTTACAGCTAGGCCTTGAAATACTTTTTAGGATCTGTTAGGAATAAGATTGATATTGTATTGTGTGTAACCTGCACAATGTGGAAAGCTGATATACCTGTGCAAAATCTTTGCCTCTGTGCTGTCAGTGTGATGTGCTTTCTGCATGGTTATATACTACTAGTGATTTTATCAAAACTTCTAAAACTTAAATTACATGGTAAAAGATCTGTAAGAGGCTGCATAAATGTTAGTTGGCACATAAAGACAATTGTAGAAGTTGAAGACATGATTGCTATATTTCAATGTTTATTCCCACTCAACATATTGCCTTCTAAGCTTTCTTTTTTTTTGTTCAAAGCATGATCTTAAAGATATGTTTAAGTTAATGGATGTAATGCAGGGTTCCTACACTGTATTGGCGCATGTTGGTGGCCCTCTGTGCCCTAGATATATGCACACAGGGTGCAAGTAAAAAGCTACAGAGTGAAAGTTGGTTTGGATCCTCTTCATTTCATTTGTTTAGCTTTTCTGTTATTTTTCTCTACTTACATGTATTCCTGTGAATAAATCCTTGTTAAGTTAACCCTTTACTTTTCCTTCCATGTGTATTTTCTTATATACTGTGAATGTGAAAACCTAACTGGTACACTTGATCTTGTGTCCATATGAAAGTGCAAGTCTTTATTAATTTGGATTGCCTGAACAGTGTATCCCATGATGATGAAGGAAAATGGAGAGATTTTTCTTTTTAACTCTGCTGGTCAGAGATGAAGCCACACCTTTCCATTTTTCAATGCTGCATATTTAATCTGCAACAGAAATGTTAAGCCATAACAACCTTTTTATATTTTAGTTTGTCACCTTTGCATTGCAGAATAAATACTGAATAACCATTTTTATAAGCAGTTGCTCCTCTTTGCATGGTTCTATTCTTCTAAAGGTGTTGAATGATACAGCCATTGCACTGAAGTTTGAGCTGTATGTGTGTGAATTTATAAATACCGTTTTCAAAAAATTTCAAATGCATGGTAGCATGCAGAAAGGTTTTTGTTGTTGTGTGTGTATGTTTTTTTTTTTTTTTTTTTTTTTTTTTTTAACGTGTTCTTTCATCTTCTTTCCTCTACTTTGGCTTTGCAAATTTCAGTGTGTAGAGCCTGAAATTAAATCATATTTTATAGTGTCCATTTTTTTTTTTTATTGTAAGTTGGATCCAAAGGGTTTGTAGCATTTTGCTTTCTAGTACCATTGCCTCATAGGAGCTCAAAATTTTCTTCCTAGTCTTTAAAACCTGATTAGAGTAGCTAAATTCTATTGATAATCTGTAGTTTTCCAAAACTTTTTAGAATACGGGGGATATTTTAATATTCTGGAATAAGTAGTGGACATTTCAATTTGAAAGAAATGAAAAGATTCTTCTAAACACTTTAAAACAAACATAGAAAAACAACTTTCAATAAAGTTATCTGGACCGGATTGACTATTCTATATTGAACTGAAAAGCATTGTTACCTACTGGATTGAAATACTGATTTCCAATTACTCATATGTCTAACGTAAGAATGTGCCCATTTTGGTAGTCACTTAATGTGTTTTTTAATTTAAAAATACAAAATAAAAGTAAGTAAATATGGCTGACAACCTGAGATTAGGTTGGGTTTTTTGGTCTTACTCCCCCGTGAGGTTATTGTTTCTTCGTAATTATATTTCAGATACATAGTGTAGCATAGGAATTTGCAGAAGCCATTTAAGTTATCTTTTGAGGTAAGCTCTGATTTAGCATTTATTCTGATAACTCTTAATACATCATGGGATATATATATATAAAGCAACTTAATTCTTGTGGTGTAATCTTAATAGTTTTGAATGTTGACTGAATGTCTATGAAATCGTGAGTTTGTCTTTGTTACATTCCAGTGTTTCTGCCTCTTGGCATGCTTAAAGCACGGCTTACTTCATCTGCTCCTTACACACTAAAGTGCTGTTAGTGTGCTCAACTACAGAAATAGCCGCTGCTAAGTGATGTAGATTTTCTACTTGAATATTTTTATGTTGTAGGAACCTCAGGAGGTCAGTGTTTACTGTTTTATATATGCCTTCTTTTTCCTGTTTGAGCTTCTCTCTTTGAAGGATTCTAACAGAACAAAAGCTGCTGATCAACCTAAGTTGGAAACAGAAAGTGTATTTAATATAATTTAAGTGCATGTTTGGCAGTTCCATGTTATAGTCCATTAGTAAGTGAACTTAGTGCCACAGATATTCATTTATTCAGGAAAGAATTTTGCTTTTTTTATCGCCTAATCTCTTTAATAACTTCATACTGTATAAAAAAAAAACAAAAACACTTTTTTATATTTTTGGTTGGTTATTTTTCCAAATAATCAACATGTAAATAATCTTTAAGAGCCAGTTCTGATGCTTTACATTATTGCTACTTGATTTTGTGACGCAAGTTAGGTTTCAAAAGAATAGATTTTAAAACACTTAACCAAGCCATTACATCTTAAAAACAAAATAAGTAGCATACATTTTTGTAATTAACATATTGATAAACACTGTGATTTTTTTTTTTTTTTTTTTTGGTTAGGACTTTTTCATTGATCTGAATTGCTTAAATTGCATATATTGTAAAATAGGATCAGATGTATATTTTAAAATAATTTCAACTGACTTTCCTCTATTGAAATGCTTTGTCTACTCAGTTATAAAATATTCAGATACAAGTTTTATCTCAGGTGAATACTCTTGTATCCTTGCTTTGGTGACATGCTTATAAAGGGTCATCATACTATTCTTTTGGTTTTTTTAGTGTGAAAAATCCTCATTTAGTCTGACGTTCCAATCCTTGTTCTAGCAGACTATGGCAGTATAAATCCTTCCTGGTGAGCCCTTTGATATGTAGGCTTACCTTGAAAGTGAAGTCAGTTTGGTTCTCTTTTTCTCCAAACTCTTTAAGAAAGTGGAAAATTTTTTGTTAAATTACCTTTATTAAATTACCCTGCATAGCTGGAATGCCAGAATTAAACTAATTATGTCTTATACCCTTTAATCCAAATTTAACTTAAATCCTTTGCCATAAAGAAAAAAAGTGGGTTTTTTGCTTCATATAATTAATTTATATTATTCATATTGAATGTATTAACAGATAACGGTGCAAAAACATTCTTCCCTAGGGAAGGGTGTGTCGTGCATAACTGCAATTTAAATCCTTCCTTTAGTAATACTTTAAACTATACACAGCTTTGCTTATTGAATTGTTTTTGCAAATAATACAAGGGGAAAACACTGTTGCTATTTAGTACTGAAATGTAGACATTGAAATCTTGAAGAAACTAGTCTTCAGATTAAAGGCCTAAAATAATCTAGATGCAAAATCAAATCATAAAGAGTTGTGTAACAATACTGTGTAGTAATAATACCATGCAAAAGCATTGTATACCTACTTAGTACGTGGTCATACTCTATTAAATATGGAGATAATTCTAATGCTTCCTAAAAATTCAATTTTACATGAAAGTTTCATTCAGTTGTACACTTTCCAGGTGAATTGTGACTCATTTCTTCAGTGTTATATAGATCTTTCCCCGTTGGTATTATATGTAGAGGATTCTTTATCTTTATGCCTAATTATTATACTTATTAATTTTAAGGTATACATTTAAATTATAGCAACTTTATTGTGATTTGTATCCCAGAATGTATTGTTTTTTTTTAATGTATGCATGATTTTGAGGGAAGTTAAAAATGATTTTTTTTCACCTCTTGTACATTTTAAAACCAAACCAAATCTACTTGCCAAGCATTATATCACTGATAAAATAGTTTTCTCCCTTTTATTATTTTGTTCATCTATCATAGAATCCCCTTATGCTATGGCTTGGTATTATTCAGAATTAGCTATTTTGCAAGTCTAATTATCTTCCTAAAAGCTTACTGTAACATGGTTAGCCTATAAGGCAGTGTTGGTTCCCTCCCAGTACCAGTCTCATAAAGGGGTTCCCCTGTACTTTCCCCACATTTCTTCATTATTGTTTTTCCTCTGGAAATATAACCAAATTAAGATTGGATGGACTTTATGGAGATAATAATAAGACAATACTGTATAATTAATTTTACTTAATAGATTATCATCTGTGAGAAAAGATGTTTAAATGTGGTTAATGACTTCATATTATAAAACAGTTTTACACTTAATATTCATGTTAATATTGGGTGCAATAATTTAGTAGTTTTAGCTTTAGTTAGAAATAACTGGATCTTTCTGCTGACAACTTAGGTTGTATGAGTTATGCTTAAAAGCTTTAAATCTAATGTTTCCTGTACCTGCCACACCATGTTAGAATGTGTCCTTCAAACATATCCTCCTGCAACTTCTCAAACTGTACTAAATTGATATTTCTTGAAGTCAAACTCTGTGCTAACAGATCTTCATTTTAAATAGAATACGGTTTTAATTTTTGATAAGCTGCTGAATTTTAAAGAGAGTTTTTTGGGGCCACCAAATATTTTGGATCATGCAGAGAATATATATTGTACTGTAGTAATTTTGTATTTACATTTGTATGATGTGACATAATAGATGTGAATGTTAATCACTGCTTGACTATGTTAATAAAGTTGTTTAACTATAGATGTTTCACTCTGATTTTTAATGAAAGGAACTGAGCTTTCTTCCCCCTCCCCTCCCCAGTTTTGGGTCTAGATAAGATCTTGCATTGGTCTTTGTTATTTGGGTGGGGGTTTTTTTTGGTTGTTTTTTGAGGGGGGGTTGTTTTTTTTTTTTTTTGCTTATTGTGAAGATTGTTTGTTTTTAGCTTACACTTTAGTATGCTTTTGTTTGACATCATATACTTTTTTAAATTGAATGTTTTCTTAGTTGTATAATATAGTAAAAACCTGTTTTCCCCACATTTTTAGCTCCTGTTACTGATGTATTTCTGAATAGTTGATTCTAGGTTCAGCTTCCAGTGGGGGAGGAAGGCAAGATACCACTCTGCAAAAAAAGGAATTAAAGCTAAGTGAATTGGTGAATAAAAATTGGAAGGAAAGGTTGCACAAATGTGTATGAATGTGTGGCCTTATTAAGGCTTTCTGGTCATCCTCCAGAAAATAAGACTTGTAATTTTGTAAATTAATATTTATAGAAGGATTCAGGTTGTAATCCCTTATTATAGTTACATGTTACTAATTAAAAGTAAATATTGGAGTTCCTGCTGTGGCACAATGTGTTAAGAATCCAACTGCAGTGGCTTGGGCCTGTGGAGGCGTGGGACGTAGAGGTTTGATAACCCAGCCTGGTACAGTGGGTTAAAGGATCCCCTGTTGCCACAGCCATGGCTCAGATTCAGTTCCTTGCCTGGGAACTTCAAAATGCTGCAGGTGAAAAGTAAGTGTATTAATACATTTTTTCAGAGGAAGTGTGTACATAATTGTACTTTTTTTTTTTTTAACATCATGTTAGGGTTAAATACCGGAGATAAGATTAACTCTGCAAAAAAAAGGGGGGGTGGGGGGAATAAGATTCCATTTTTTTTTTCTGCCTTTTGTTACCTGCACATGAAAATATTTGAGATGCCTCTCTTGTGATGGAGAGGGGGAAAAATTGAAACATGTAGTCCAAAAACATCAAGAAACAAATTTTGTTTTTGTTTTTGTTTTAGGGCCACACCCACGGCATGTGGAGGTTCCCAGGCTAGGGGTTGAATCAAGAGCCGTAGCCATCACCCTACGCCACAGTATTCTGAGCCGGGTCTTCGACCTACCCCACAGGTCACATCAATATCGGATCCTTAACCCACTGAGTGAGGCCAGGTATCAAACCTGCATCCTAATGGATGCTAGATTCATTTCCACTGATCCATGATGGGAAAGAATTTAGGTTATAGAATTTTGGACTTGGATTGTGGGAGAAGATAATCAAAACCAGCGTAATTATTTAAGATTCTGATTTGCAGCTGCCATCCTAAAATGTGTCTGAAGCCAAAAGTCTTTGTAAGTCATTTTAACATTTTAGTGAAACTGAAGTACAAACTTTTAAGATGTTTTCACTTTATACTTGTGTTTGATCAGACAGGTGTTTTTACCTTGTAATGACTTCATGACCCAGCTGACTCCAGGTATTTGCATTACATGGGATTCCTTGGGAACGACTGGAAAGTTAAACTGCAGCTCTGAGCTTGGACTTCCCTCGTTACTATGGTGAATACAGAAACTGCTGAAGCTGTGACTGTCATTTTGTCCTTAATCTCAGAGTCTGGTGTTAATTTGATATAAAAGAGCCCCCTGAAATATCCTCATAGGTCTCCACTATTCAGTTCAACACAATTTGCAAATTAGAAATTCAACACAATTTCTAAATCATTGGCAAGAGTGATATGGGGGAAATTGTTAAACTGAGTTTGGTGCCAGTTATTACTGTATTCATTTCTATGAGTGTTATAGCCATCTTGTTCTGGCAATTTAAATTTTATACCAGGTATTCCTATTTAAGCTTTGTTACCTTTTGAAGAACTGCATTAATTTTAAGAAAGACAAGTGAACAATTTTAAATTAATTTCAGTACAATTACCCAGTGATACAGTGGCTGTTGGTGTTCCTCTGCACATATGAATAGTAAGTTTGTACATAGTTTTTAGTATCTAAATTTGCCTGTTAAATACACATGATAGTTATGCCATATTCTATTAACAGTTTACACAACCATCTTGCTATAGTTGGATGTTCAAAAGTCATTTCTCATTTTTCACTCTTAGCAATAAAGTTATGATGAATGCCCCTGTGCTTAAGTGTGTTCATACATCTGCAGCTGTTGTCTGGAATTGCTATGTTAAAAGGACATTTCCTTTCATAGAAAATTATACCAACTATCATATCCAGCATCAACTTCAATGAGTATTATCATGTGTGCTGTAAATTGTGATTTAAATAGCGTGATTTTCTAACTTTGTATTTAAGGAATTTTATATGCAAACTGTGTTTTCATATTACATATTTAACAAATATCTGAGTCTTAGGCTACAAGCATGGTTCTTTAGTTCATGGAGCTTACATTCTATTGTAGCAAGGCAGATGAGTAATATAATGTGTTACATGGCAGCAAGTGCCAGGAATGATGGTAGGTTGCTGTTGTAAATGGAGTGAGTGGACATGGAGGAAAGTCGGAGTCATTTGAGCAAAAGCTGGAAGACCTCTGTGGATGTCTGGAGCCAGCTATTTCAGGTAAAAGGAGCGATAAGGACAAATGAGAGGAAAATGTTGGGTATGTGTCAGTTTTGCCCTTGAGTAAAGGAAAGGACCATTGTAGGGTTATCTGGGTGTTTTAAAGGAGGAATCAAGATTTGCCAACATCCTAGAAATGGGTTTGAGGGAAGAAACCAAGGATACCTCTTGGGGTTTTTGACCTGACCTGAGCAGCTGAAAGCATGGAAATGTTAACTGAAATATGAAAAAACTGGACACTTGGATTGAGACAGCCATAAGAAGTATAGAGTAGGCAGTTTGAGTTCAGGGGAGATGATCTGGCTGTTAATAGAAAACCACAAGTCTGTAAATGTGCCTTACACCATGAAGCTGAATAATATCTGAGAACAGGAAAAATTAAAGATAAAAGACTAACCATGAAACTCCAACAATGATCTTAAGGCTTGAGGAAAGAAAACTAGAGGAGCACAGGGTATTCTGATGTATGGAACAATTTACTTTGCATTTTACATGGAGCTCAGGTTTTTTTTGGAATTTTTATGGCTGTAGAAGAATCAGAATGACGGCTATCTTCTCCCTCCAAGGGTTGAGAGACCATAGGCTTCCCTTTGCCTCAAGGCTAAGTTACATAGCTTTATTTTCTAAAAACAAATGTGTTCAAGAAATGTGGAAGCTTGTAAAGAGTGAGCAGGCAAAAGTGGCCTGCAGTAGATAACTTTGCTAAATGACTCTCAGCTTGTAGTCTGAAACTCAGAACATCCCCAAAGACTACCAACAGGTATTTGTTATTAGACAAGGCTAAAGTTCATATGAGAAAGTAAGAGAAGCCAGAAAATCTGTGAAAAAAGATAGTGTTGGTTTTTTAAACTGTAGCTACAGGAATTACAACTTCTGGTTCATATATAGGCAGATCAAAACAACTAAGCCAGGAAACATCTAAATACTTAACGTAAAACTAGTATACGGCACTTAAGGTAAAAAAAAAAAAAAAAAAAAAAAAAAAAAAGATGGATTATTTGACAAGTGTTGGCAAAACTGGGTAGGCGTTGGTTTAAAAAAAAAAAGTTGAATTTCTACCTGGACCTCATATACAAAAATTCTAGATGGCTCTAAATTAAAAGTACAGTATGAAACAATCTTAATGTGGGTAAGGGATTTCTAGGTATGACAAATCCCGAAATTAGAAAAGATTTATTTAAAAAGCTTAAGTTGTGCTTGACGAAGTAAATACTTCAGGGAAAGTTTGCAGCTCCTTTCACAGAAAATGATTAATTTCCTTGAATTATAAAGAGCTCCTACAAGTGAGTCGGACAACCTAGAAGAAAATTGTTGAATGTTTTAAGAGCTCACAGAAGACTGAATATGTTTTAAAGATTCTCAACTCAGTCAATTGAAACTTAGATTGCTTTCACATTGACAAAGTTCAGAAAGGCTTCTTGTCATTTTACCTAGGCAACAGGGAAATAGGAATTCATACATTGATAGCGGGAGTATAAATTAGCAGAGTATGAAGGGCGGTTTAGAAACATGCTTCTTTGACATCTAAATCATCCCCTCAATACCTAACCTATATAATAGGTAGCTCATAAACAAATGGAAAGTCTTTTCACATTCACTAAATTCACAAAAACTGAAAATGCCAGCTGTTAATAAAGATAGGTGACATAGAAACAAGAACCCTTACAATGATATTTTAGTGTAACTACTTTAGAAACCAGTGTGCCATTACCTAGTAAAGTTAAATGCTTGCATGTGCTGACTCAGCAGTAATCCTACCTTAAAACAAGTTCATATGTGTGCCAGAAAATATATGAGTCTGCATGTCAGCATTGTAAACAGCAGAAAAGAAAAAAAACCCAATATCCCATAGGATGGGTAAAATTTTTTAAATGGTCCTGATCAAAAGAAGCCAGTTTCAGTAAAATGCCTACAGAGAAATGATTTATATAAAATTCAAAAACAGACAACACTAAAAAATGCACACATAAGTGTGTTATACAAAATTAAGATGGTTACATTTTGGAAAGAGCTGAGGGTGTAATCATGAAGAGTTTGGTGGTGAGTACATTTTACTGTTCTTAAATGGTACATAAATATATACTCATGCATATTTCATATATAGCTTCCTAGCACCCGAGAAGATTTATCTGGTAACCACAAACTAGCATACTGATCTCCCTTTATGTCTTCAGCAAGCTCATCTTTTATAATAAAATCAGGCCTGCCTGGATAAAAAAGCAGGTAAATTTATGGTAATACAATAGATGTGTTAGCTCAAGTTTATTTCCTTCCAGCATACTTAGGGACTAAAGGTCCATGAGGGCTTTTGTTGTTAAACTGTTAAGGTATCTGGTACTTCCTACAAGATCAAGCAATGTGTCTATATTCACCTTCTGGCATCTTTATTGATAAACTTCTCTAGGTACTTTGTTTTTACATTTTCATTTTGAAGGCACGTTTTCCCAAATAGAAAATGTGTTTAAGATGTCTTCCTAACACTTGTTAACTTACCACAACTTAGATTTTAAAAAATTCAACTTATGTTCAGAGGCCCACTCTATTGAAAAGGAAAGAATTGGTGGTTACTGAGCGCTTCCTGCATGTCTGCTAAAATTTAACAAGCATTTCTGGTTTTAAGCCTCATCTCTTTTGTCAGCTGTAGGCATACACATTTTCTTTAAGCATCTTAAAATGAATTTTAATTTTCCTGAAATCCTTTTAGGACTAGCTTAAATAATGCCCAAATATTATAAATTCATAGTATTTCCACTAGATGGTGCCATTGACCTGTATTAATCATAGAATATTAGTACAGTATTTTGTAAGAACATAAAATACATTCATATAAGGAGCTCCTTAAACTCACCCTCAGTTAACATGACATTTTTACATGGAAAGAATCTTGAAAATTGTTTTCTTTACAGCAGTTTTTCTTTTTTTTCCTCCTTTTCTTTTTCAGCAGCCCCCAGAGCATATGGAAGTTTCCCAGCCAGGGATCAAATCCAAACTGAAGCTGTGACCCATGCCATAGCTGCAGCAACCCTGGATCCTTAATCCACTATGCCAGCCCAGGGGTCAAACTGGTGCCTCCACAGAGACAAGCCAGATCATTAACCCAGTGTGCCACAGTGGGAACTCCTACAGCAATTTTAAAATTTCAATGAACTTCTCCCTTAGAACACAAATCTTGCGGATGTTTCCTTAAATTCAAGTAAGGGATTGTGATCTAAGCAGGACATCTCAAACTTTAATGTGCAACCTTGTTAAAATGAAGATCCTGATTCAGTAAGTCTAGGTGGAGCCCAAGTTACTGCATTTCTAACAGATTTCCCAGTGATGCCTTGCAGCTTGTTTATGGACCTTACTTTGATTTAGCAAAGACCAAGAGAGTCCTTGGGAACCTGACGTTCCCTTATGACATCAGGAACTGAATAGATCACATTTCACAAGAAAGCAGGGGCTTCTGGCTATTTTGTTTGCTCAAGTGTCTTCAGTACCCTGAGCAATTCCTGAAACAAAAGTAGATGCTTAATAATTTTTGTTGAATGAAACAAATGGGGACAGTATCTAAGTATATGCTAATTCCTTTCATTTTCTTGATAGTCTATAACGTCAGCTCTATTATTATTCCTGTTCATAGAGAAGGAAACTAAAATTATATGTAGTGGAACCATGGATTTAAACTCAAATAATTGAATTTGTCACAGTGGCCCCAGAGCCCATGCTTTTAACAAAAATGCTATACTGCCACTTATTTTGAGGTACCCTGTCATTAACAAAATGTGAAGTCCCAAACTGATTCAGGCAATTACTGCCCAAAGGCCTGCCCTAATATATATGCTTTTGGTCACTTGTTCTTGAGAGACATGCAGCCCAACACTCAGGGTTCATGAAAGAAAATGCCACCAGTCCTTACCCCATCATCTAATTTGGTTAGATCTTGTAGCTTCCACCCCAAATTACAGGTGATCAATAAAGACAGGAGCCTCTTAAATTCCCCTACATATCCAGCAAATAGATTTATTTAACACCACCTACCTAGCAGGTCTTTTGCTGGGCCAGGGTTTTGTACTGAGACATCTCTGGCTTCTTCATGGGAATTGCCCTTCCAGTTATCATATTGTCAGAAGACAGTGTTACTTTACATTGTGTTTTTTTTGTTTGTTTTTTCTAATCTTCTGCAGCTACCACTTGATCTCATTTGCAAATATGGTTAAAAAAAAAAAAGAGAAAGATGAATATTTGAGATTTTTCTCCCTACCAGAAGTCATTCATAACTTAAACAGGAGCGGGTGAGTTTATTAATAAAGTTCATTTACTTGAACAAATTTCCTATAATTTTTAATGCTATCTGGCTGAAGCTTAAATTCCTATAGCTTTATATTTAACAATGAATATCCCAGTAAAAATATTTTTATTAAATAGTTCAAGACCCTTGGATATCTCAGCAAACTCTTAGCCTTTTAGGAAACATAAAAGACAGAGCCTGCATAAACTTAAATGTGCATAAGAACTTTCCCTACGTCTTAGATTTTTTTGTTCCCTGTGATTCCCAAGATCCCTGAAACATACATTCTCCACCACCATTCCCATACTGAATAAATAATTAGCCTAACTCACTACTTTGAAGAAGAGCTTACCGTATCAAAAACTGTTTCATTCCTAGAATTCTTTGGGGCCAAATCAAATTTTCACAAATTTCTATGCCCTCTGACCTTTCCCAGCTCACCCTCAACATTCTCTCAAAATTCCTGTTACACTGTTCCCCAAACACAGGAAGTGAAGAAAGCCTAGGGTCTTTGCAGGCTCTCCTCCCTACCTCTGAAATGCTCCTCCCTCTTTATTCACGCTGCTGGCTCCATTAGGTCGTTCATATTTTAGGGTGCATATCACCTCCTCACAAGGTCCTCTCCTCACCACCCAATCTAACGTTTCCTGTCCTATCTCCATTTTCACTTTTTGCATCACATTTGTTTAGTCATCGAGTCTCTTGAGTACTTCTCTGGTCTTTGACAGTTTCTCAGACTTTCCTCTTTTGTCTTGACCTTGACAATTTTGAGGAAGATTGGTCAGGTACTTTGGAGAATAGTTCCCAATTTTAAATTGCTGTTTTTTCATCATTAAGCGGGGATTGTGGATGTTTTGAATACTTCTACAGAGGTGAAGCATTCTTCTCACTGCATGATATCAGTAATGATACATGTGATGTGATATATATGTGCCTATCATCATGCTCTGAATGTGACTTAGAACTGGTGATGTTAACTTTGATCACTTTAAGATGATATCAGTCAAGTTTCTCTGTAATAAAGTTACTATTTTTCCCTTTCCATACTCCATACTTTGGAAGTGAGTCACTAAGTCCAGCCCACACTCAAGAAGAAAAGAATTAAACCTTACCTCCTGAAAGGGGGAGTATCTACATATATCATTTGGAATTCCTCTCTAAAGAAGATGTATCCCTTCTCCTTTACGTATGCATGTATTTAATCATTTATATCAGTATGAACTTGGATCTTTGCTTTATTCTTTGAGTTGTAATATAATACTATCACTATTCAGTTGCTCACATTCTTTTAGGGTTTTGACCACTGGTAGTACTATCAGGTTGGTTTCTGTGTCTTCTTGACATGCCCCCATCCTTTTTTATTTTCATTTTTAGCACTTACTTTCTGGCAATAAGTGATGCTCCAGGCTCACCTTGTATAGTTTCTGCCCCAGCCCCAGAATCAGTTATTTCTCTAAGGAGCCCTGGCTCCTTTACGGGAGAATCATGTTTAAAAACTAAGATCTGGGTGCTGGGTGTGCTATTGGTGTGTTACTGTTCCCACATCCTTTAAGTGGACAGAACAAGGAAATAAATGTGTGTATACTAACCCATGTATACGTCCATGCCTATATTTACTTCTATATCAGTATATAAATACAGTGGAGTTAGAGGTATCATGATAACTTGATATCAAGTTAATGTCAAGATGTCATGGCCATATCTCCAACTCTAATCCATTCTAGTCCTCCCTCCCTTACAACCTGCTCCCTGATAACTTCTTTCTCTGAAAGTAATAGGCCTGGCTTCAATTATCTTCAATGTAATTACTTTTTTTATTCAACCCTAGTAAACATGCACAGCAATTTCAGAATTATTAACCCATATCACTGTGAGAAACGAATTACTAGAGTCTAGTGTTTACATCTGGTATCCAGCCGTAAAACCATTTTCCAAAGTTACTTAAGTCAGCTCCTTTTTCTCCAATCCTCCACTGAGATAATGTCATGCGTGTGTGATACAGTCAGTCACTTGCCTCAGCCTGCCCTTCAGACTTTGAGTCCCATCTCCCTCAGTTCATTTTTTCAGTCTGTGTGCATTGAATGTTCTATAGGTTTTGATAGATATAACAAATCATTTCTCCACTACCCCCAAACCATACAGAACAGTTCCATCACCCTAAAAAATTTCCCCTTGCAGCCAACTACTCTGCCTTCCTCCAAACTTTAGCAACCACTGATCACTTCTCTATCCCTATGGTTTTACCTTTTCAATAATATGATATGAATGGAACCATAGAGTATGCAGCTTTTGAGCCTGGCTTCTTCCACTCAGCAAAATGCTTTCCCTTTTTTTTTTTTGGCTTAAACTGTGGCATGTGGAAGTTCCCAGGTTAGGGATCAAACCTGCACCACAGCAGCAACCCGAGCTGCAACAGTGACAACGACAGATCCTTAACCTGCTGTGCCACAAGGGAACTCCACAAAATGATTGGAAGATTCATCCGTATTGCACAGATCAATGGCTTATTCATTTCCATTGCTAAGTGTGTATGCCTCTGTATGGGGATACTGCAGGCTGTTTACTCTTTTACTTGTTGAAGTATATCCCAGTTGTTTCCAACTTTTGGAAATTATGACTAAAGCTGTTGTAAACCTACACATATGGGTTTTTATGTGCACGTAAGATAGCCACTTGGATAAATATTATTAGATAAATATTGCTGTTGTTTTAAATCTCTAAGTTTGGGAGTAATTTGTTACCGAGAAAAAGATAGTACTCTTTTTTTCCCCCCGAACCATTTGAGTCTATGTTGCAGGTGTCCCTTTATCCATAATACTTCAGTTTGTATGTCTTAAAATATTCTTATATGATCACAGAAAAATGATTGAAATTTAGATCTAATTTTCATCCTTATTCAAATTTTACTAGTTGTCCCAATAATGTCACTTATAACAAAAGAAACTTCCCACATTACTCATTACACTCAGGTGGCATTCCTTGTTTGTTTTTAATCTGGTAAGATTCCCCAGTCATTGTCTTTCATAACACTGATGTTTTTGAAGATGATAAATCAATCATTTTGTATAATGTCCCACCATTTGCACTCATTTTCTTCCTTCCTGTTGAATTCAAAATATATTTTTAGTAGAAATACTGTAATATTAGGAGACAGATTATGCCAGTTTTTACTGTTATAAGTTATGTCAACTTTGATCTCTTAATTAAAGTCCTATCTGCCACATTTCTCAAATGTAAAGTTACTGTCTTCTCCCTTGCAATTAATAAGTATCTTGTGGGCCAACACTTTGAAAGTATGCAAATCTTCTTTCTCATTAAACTTTCACCCCTAGTTTTAGCCCTTTTTTTTTTGGCCGTGCCGATGGCAGTGGGAGTTCCCCAGCCAGAGATCCAGTCTTCATCACCGCAGTGACCCAAGCCACAACAGTGACAGCACTAATCCTTAACCCACTGAGCCACTAGGGAACTCCTAGTTTTAGCATTTATTGATTATTCTTGCCTGAGTCAATTATTACTATGTAGACTGCCAAAATGTGTTTTTCTACAGTTTTTAGTTGTTGTATTTATAAGGAAGTTTTTCTTTCCTACTATGTATTATTTTATAGCAATATGAATCAAAGCATTTTAAAGAACTTTGATTTTATATATATATCAGATTTAAATTTGGTAATATTAAGCATAGATTTTTCTTTTCTCCTCTCTTCTGCCTCCTTCCTTCCCACTTCCTCTTCCCTACTCATAGGCTTCAGAGCCTCAGCAAGGATTTATATGCTTCAAAGATAGGTTTGAAAAATTAGAACAAACCAAAAATCTAATTGGATTTCCAAACACATTTTTTTTTAATTCCTACCATCAGGAGTTCCCCTGTGGCTCAGCAGTAAGGAACTCTACTAGTATCCATGGTAATGCAGGTTTAACCCCTGGTCTCGCTCAGTAGGTTAAGAATTTGGCATTGCCACGAGCTATGGTGTAGGTTGCAGATGTGGCTTGGATCCTGCATTGCTGTGGCTGTGGTTAGGCCAGCAGCTGCAACTCCCATTTGACCCCTACCTAGTCTGGGAACTTCCATATGCCACAAGTTTGGCCCTAAAAAGCAAAAAAAAAAAATTAATAAAATAAAATTCCTGCTATCAACCATATCATGATATCTTATATCCTAAGAATGAAATTTAAAAGTATCCATCCCTGATTTATCTTGTGCGATTATCAGCAGAAAGGGGGTCAGGGGAGAAAATTGGTTGCTATACACAATATATTAATAACAAGCAAAGAAGAGACCATGGGTGGATGCTATAACCCTCCCCCCCCCCCACAACTAGTTAGAGCACTGGTTGACATGTATAACATCCTTCCTCCCCTGCTCATTCCAGATTCTCTTACTCTCAGCCAACCAGTAGCCCAGCACATTGGAGTACTTTAGCTGGTAAGGTGAACTAAACCTTTCCTAAAGTTCCACGCAGCAGTCCTCAGGACAGCACTCTGTTGTTGCCCACGCAGATCCTCTTTACAAAGCCTGTCAGCCATCTCCCTGATGATGAAAGATAGGCGAAGAACAGCGCACAGCTGCATTCTTCTCTGGAGCATTGCCCTTGGCTGACGGGCTCCGCCCTACCCAGCGATTTCTAAGACAGATACCCCAACAGAGCAGAATCCATGGGAGCAGCAGGCCACACCACCATTCCCAGTGATTCATTCACTTGGGAATTTGTACTTCCTGCTCCCATAGTCTCAGGCACTGTGGATCCAGAGGTCTTATTTTCCAGAGGTGAGATGCATAGGGACCTTGGAAAGAGTCTCTTGCTACTGGGTCATGTTAGGCTTTTTATGCCGTTAGATTAGCAGGTGAAAAAGGGACTTATCTTACTGGTAGGCATGATTGGCTTTGATAATCATCAGGAGGTGGGACTGTTACTAAATAGAGCAGAAAGGAAGGCTCCTGGCATTCAGACAATCCACTGGGGCTTTTTCGCTACTCTCAGTTCTGTTTATTCCACTCCAGAGACTTGGAAAGTAACTTCAGGTGGGTTCATGGATCCACTGGGCCTGCTCCTTGATCTGTCAATTTCTGTTAAAATCTCTCACTGTGATTATGGATTTTCCTATTTCCTTATTGTAGTTCTGTCAATATTTGCTTTACATACTTTATTTTTTTTTTTCCCTTTTCTTTTTACAGCCACACCCTCGGCATCTGAAAGTTCCTGGGTTAGAGGTCAAATTGGAACTGTATGTGGGGCCTACACCACAGCCACAGCAACGCCAGATCCAAACTGCATCTACAACCTACACTGCAGGTTGTGGCAATGCCAGATCCTTAACCCACTGAGTCGGACCAGGGATCGAACTCGCATCCTCACAGACAATAAGTTGTGTTCTTAACCCGACACAACAGGAATTCCTGCTTTACATACTTTAAAGATAGGTTGTTAGCCATACATAAATTATGGGTCATGATCGTTTCTCAGGAAATTGAATTTTTATCATTGTAATAAATTAAGTAAATTAAAATAAATATTATACTAGCTTTCTTTTGGTTTGAATTGCCTAATGTATACATTCCATTCTTTTTTTTTCTATTTTTCCTTATCACTGTGTGTCACTTAAAAATAGCAATTAGAAAACATAATTGGATTTGCTTTTAAAATCCAGTCTGAACATTTTTGTCTTGTAACTGAAAAAGTTTATCATGCATAGGTTGATCTCTACTTCCTATTTGTCCCACGGTGCTTCCTTTCCTTTCTCTTTTTTTCCCCCCTCTCTTTCTCTCTTTTTCTGATTGAAATTTTATCTTTCTTTCATCCCTTTTTATCTATTAATTTGAAATTTATATCACTTAATTTTATTATTTTATGGTGACCTCAGCTATTTTACATGCATTTTTTTATTATTAAAGTATAGTTGATTTGCAATGTTTCATCAAATTTTGTTGTACAACAAAGTGACCCAATCACACTCATTTCCCTGTGCTGTACAGTAGGATCCCATTGCCCATCCACTCCAGATATAAATAGTTTACATCCAAAAAACCCCACAAAATGCCTATCCATTCCACTCCTTCCCTTTTCCCCCTTGGGAGCCCCAAGTCTGCTCTTCTTGGCCATGATCTGTTTCTGTTTTTTGTTTGTTATTTTTAGATAGGATCATCTCTTCCATATGTTATATTCTACCAATTAAGTGATATCATTACATGAGATACTTAACACATCAATGATGTTTTAATTAACCAATGTTCGTTTCCTTTTTTTAAAACAATCCCTAGACCCTAGAATGTTTTATGTTCCATTATTGAATGGAATTTTAGTTCTGTTTCTTTTTTTCTAAAATACAGATTATATTTATTTATTGTCCATGCCCACAGCATGCCAAAGTTCCTGGGCTTGGGATCAAACCCGTGCCATGGCAGTGACCTGAGCCACAGCAGTGACAACTGCTGGATCCTTAACCCATTGAGCCACCAGGGAACTCCTACATTTATTTTTTATATCTGACTTTTGTTTAAATTTTTCCGTATCTTTCCTTACCATTTCAATTTGTATCTTGAATTTTTTGTCTAAAGACATTCTTTATATGAGAACAGACTTGAAATTTCCCTTAGTAAAAATTAATTTTTGCTTGTCTGAAAAAAATCTCCTAATTTTGCTTTCTTTCTTGAAAGTTATTTTGGCTAGGTTGATAATTCTAGGTTGACATTTATTTTCACTCAATACATTGAGGATATTTTTCTCCTCTCTTGAGCCTTATGTTTTTGTTATTGAGAAGTTGGTCTTCACTTCAACAAATTGCTCTTGTTTGCTTGTTTATTTGTTTGTTTTAAAAAACTTTTTTTTGTCTTTGGCAGATTTTTTGCCATGATGAATCTGAGTGTGGAAATATTTTAAATTTATCTTTCTTGGGTTACAGTGGACTTGCTAGGTCTGAAGATTTATGTCCATTAATAATTTTTATCCATTCTTGGAGTTCTCTTGTGGCACAGTGGGTTAAATATCTGGCTTTGATACTGTAGCAGCTTGGGTCAGGGTTGTGGCACGGGTTCAATCCCTGGCCCAGAAACTTCCACATGCCACAAGCACAGCCAAACAACCACAAAATAATAATAACTTTTATCCAGCGAAGCTTCCTCTTTTTTTTTTTTTTTTTTTTTTTTTTTTTTTTTGGTTACTTTTAAGTCCTCCCTTGGGGCATATGGAGGTTCCCAGGCTAGGGGTCTAAACAGAGCTGTAGCTGCTGGCCTACACCACAGTCCATAGCAACACCAGATCCGAATAGAGTCTGTAACCTACACCACAGCTCATGGCAACACTGGATCCCCAACCCACTGATTGAGGCCAGGGACTGAAATCACATCCTCAAGTATACTAGTTGGATTCGTTTCTGATATACCATAACAGGAACTCCTGTTTTTTTAATCTCTTATCTGCTACTGGAACTACCACTAAATGTTTGTTAGAATAGTTCACTCTATTATCTTTATCCTTTATCTATTTTTACTCTTCCTCACTGTCCTCAGAGTCTCTTCTTTCTCACTTATCTTCCAATTCACTAATTCTGTCTTTAGTTGTTAGAATTAGTAGTAGAATTAGTTTAGTAGTAGAATTAATCTGTCATTTTATTCTCCATCGAGTTTTGTTTTAATTATTTTATTAAAATAAACTAAAAGTTCTAGTTAATTATTTTTCAGATCTGGTCGTTTTATATTGTCTCTAATTCATTCGTTTTATATTGTCTCTAATTCATTGTTTTTAATCTCTCTTTGTTTCTTTAAGCATATTCAACATAAGTATTCATACTCTGCATCTGAATTTCAACATCTGGATTCGTTGTTTTTCTGATTCTGGTATCTTTCACTTACGGTGCCTGGTTTTGTGGTGTTTCGTGAGTTTTAAATTTGCTCTCATATTCCTTGGAATTTTATTTGTTCAAATTCTTAAGGTGTAGATTGAGCTTTTGTCCGCCAGAGAGGTTTTCTGTTTTCCTCTGCTACTTACCTGGCATGTAAGTAGCACAAGGCCGCAGACATAAGTTCTTTGCCTGAGGGTTGGTTTTTTTTTGTTTTTTTTTTTTTTTTTTGCTATTTCTTGGGCCGCTCCTGCAGCATATGGAGGTTCCCAAGCTAGGGGTCGAATCGGAGCTGTAGCCACTGGCCTACGCCAGAGCCACAGCAACATGGGATCCAAGCCGCGTCTGCAACCTACACCACAGCTCAAGGCAACGCCGGATCGTTAACCCACTGAGCAAGGACCGAACCCGCAACCTCATGGTTCCTAGTCGGATTCGTTAACCACTGTGCCACGACGGGAACTCCGGTTTGTTTTTTTTTTTTAAGGAACATAAATTCAGGGTACAAATTCATGTGAGTGCTAGCTTGTATTTGTGGTTATGAATTTTTAGCAGAGATTTGGCCTCTTCATCCAGTGTATAGGTCAAGATTCACAAGTTTCCCGACTTTCAGCTATACCCTACTTTCCAGCAAATTTATTTCTTGCTCACCTTCACCTTGATAATATTGCCTTTGGGGTCCCAAATTATGATAAAAGTGATTATTTATTTACGTTATGAAAAAATAAATAAAAATTTTTCCTTTACCTGCAGCAGATGAAAGTTCCCAGGCCAGGGACTGATTGAGCCACAGCTGTGACATATGGTGCAGCTTGCAGCAATGCTAGATCCTTTAACCCACCACACCAGGCCAGGAATGGAACCTGGACCTGAGCTGCTGCAGTTGGGTTCTTAACCCATGGTGCCATGGCGGGAACTTCTAAAGGTGATTTGGGGTTTTTTGGGGGGATGTGGGGTGCCACACTTGTAGCCTATGGAAGTTCCCAGGCTAGGGGTCAAGTTGGAGCTGCAGCTTCTGGCTTATACCAGAGCCACAGCAACACAGGATCCAAGCCCTGTTTGTGACCTACACCACAGCTCACGGCAAGACTGGATATTTAACCCACTGAGTGAGGCCAGGCATCAAACCTATATCCTCATGGTTACTAGTAGGGTTCATCACCACTGAGTCACAATGGGAACTCTCTGCATTTGGTGAGGGTTTGTTTGTTTGCTGCACCTGCACTTGAACCCTCACAGCAGCTGAGACTTGAGCCACAGCTATGGCAACACCAGATCCTTATCCCACTGAGCCCACGGAGTCACCAAGGAACTCCTAAAGGTGATGCTTTAAGTCAGTAGCAAAATGATGGAAAATTTAATAAACGATTGTGTGATAACTTGAAAAAATTAAGTTAGATCTCCGTATCACACCTTAAACTCAAATATATTCTAAAGAGATGAAAGAACTAAGAGTAAAAAATGAAATCGGGAAGATTGTAAATATACTCTTTATGTTCTCCCTCTCCTAAACAACTCAACAATTTGGCAGATGTTGTGGGGAAAATTTGACCACCACCTGAGTGCTCAGGATTAAGTCCCACCTATGAAATTGGACTTTATGGAGACAAGTGGGTAATATCCAGGAGTGTATCTATTACTTCATAACAAACCACTCCACAACTTAGTGGCTTAAAACAACAACAGTCCTTTATTTTGCTCATGAATCTATAATTAGGGCAGGGTTCAGAGGGGAAGCACATCTCTGCTCCGCATTTCATTGGCTGGGGTAGCTTGCCTGGGGACTGGAGGATCCACTGGCAAGATGTGTCTTTCAAGTGACTGATGAGTTGGTTCTAGCTGTTGATGGGAGGCCAGCTGGGAATGTGTTCCTTGGGCCTCATTCCTGGCCATCTGGGCCTCTTGCATGGGCCATGGGCTTCTTCACAGCATGGTGGTTGTGTTTTAAGATCAAGCATTCCAAGAGAACCAGTGGATTTTGTATAGCTTTTTATGACCTCTCCTCAAGATCATGTAACCTAATTTTCACTGTAGTCACAATCCTGCCCAGATTCAAGGGGAGGAAAGAGACCCTACCTCTCATTGGGAAGAAATGTCAAAGTCATAAGAACATGTGGGTTGGGAGATACTATTTTATTCTCTTTTTTTTTTTTCAAAAATACATCCTATCACCAGAAAAAAAGTTTGCTACAAACCTGCCACTTCAATGTGACCCAGTATGCAGGCCACTGAACTCACAGATGACCCTGCTGACCCAGGAAGGACCTGGGAAGTGTTGCTACATGATTATTTCACTGTGCTTTGGAATTTTCCATCAGAGGAGAAGCCACCACACAGCAACCCAAAAGGCACCACAACTGCTGACTCATCACAACTGTCATAAGACTTTTTGGATTTAAATCCTGTCTCAACCACTTACTAACTATATGACTTTGGTTTCTTCATCTGTAAACTGAGAGTAGTAATAACACATACTTTAGAAGATTGTTGGAGTTGCCATCGTGGCTTAGCTGTAACAAACCCGACTAGGGTCCATGAGGATGCGGGTTTGATCCCTGGCCTCACTCAGTGGATTAAGGATCCAGCATTGCTCTGATCTGTGGTGTAGGTCTCAGATGCAGCTGGGATCTGGCATGGCTGTGGTGTAGCCTGGCAGCTGCAGCTCCAATTCGACCCCTAGTCTGGGAATTTCCATATGCCGAGGTTGTCGCCCTAAAAAAAAAAAAAAAAAAAAAAAAAAAAAAAAAAAAAAAAAAGACAAAAGATTGTCATGAAGATTAAAGGAGTTAACTGATGTAAAGGCTTAGAACAGTGCCTGCCACATGGTTAACCTACAGGGGATTTTACCCCAGGGACAGATTCACTCTGCTCTGCCCCTATCTGCCCATGCTTCCAGGGTGAAATAAATGTTGCTTCCTGCCAGAGAGGCCTTCCAAGTTTTAGGATCCAAAGTGTCAACCAAAGAGTCACATGGAAAGGAGTTCCCGTTGTGGCATAGCGGGTTAAGAATCTGACTAGTAGTATCCTTGAGGATTTGAGTTCAATCCCTGGCCCTGCTCAGTGAGTTAAGGATCTGGCATTGCTGTGAGCTGTGGTGTAAGTTGCAGATGCCGCTCAGATCTCACGTGGCTGTGGCTGTGGCTGTGCCGTAGGCCGGCCGTTGCAGCTCTGATTTGACCCCTAGCCTGGGAACTGCCATATGCCACAAAAAGAGTCATGTGGAAGAGATTTAGGTCTGAGCACTATCAACTATCTTCTGAATAAACTTGTCATTTGGCCTGGGTTCTTCTGCTTCTGGCCACCTTAGGAAGACATCTTTTACCCCAGGTTGCTAGTTGTTTTCCACCTCAGAAGCAGGGTGCCCGCTAGGCTGCTCCTCTCTGGCCAGTATGGATGGTCTCCAGAAACAGCAGTGTGCTCCCCATCTGGAGCCCAAGTGGAAAGGCCCTCAGCCTTGATCAGGTAGTCAATTTTCTCCAGAAGCCTCTGAGCAGCCAGTGGCCCTGGTTAGTCAAACCATCACTGGAGACAATGAACCTGCAGGAAAACCACTGGTCATAGGAGAATCAACCTCTGGGGTATAAGAGGAGGTGACTTCCAATGAAAGCAAACTAAGGCATGAAATAGGACTGCTTTGTCTCTCCTCCTCCAATCCTCACTGAAATGGCAAAGAAATAGAAAAATAAATTCAAAGCAGAACAGCAAAACCAGAAAGTGTGCCTCCTGCAGACCCATACAGTAAGACATATTCAAAAAGAAATAAGAACTAATTGACAGAACAATCTAGAAGGGCAGAAGAAACTAAAACCCTTACAGAAAACAGGGCACTCCAGCAGTTAACAGAAAAAGCAATTGAGCCATACCCTTAAAGCAGCACCAACTCTCCTGGAATTGCTCCCACAGCTACTGGCTCCATGGTGTGGGCTCAGATGAGAGCTACTGGTACGGTTTTCTGAAGTACTTATCGAGGCAGCCCCAGAGCAGTGGTGTGGTGAAGGCAGGCTCTTGTGAGTCTGTGCACATCTCTTCCCAACTCCCATTCAGTAATGTTATACTGCTAGCTTGAACATGGCCAGAGCTGGAGACTTTATATCATGGAAATCAGCAAATGCTGCAAATCAGGCTTCTTCCCTCCACCCTGGAGCTGGGTGTTAAACATTTACTAGCACACCACTGCTCCAGAGTAAGCTAAAGTTGGAGAAAAAGAACAATGTCTTGAGGGTCAGGGAACCCATACCAAGAAGAGAAATTTACCTACGTAGTCTCCCTAGCCCTCCACAATCCCATGAGGCATATTTCCTAGCATCAAAACATGCATTCACTGCCAGGGAAACAGGATTTCACATTTGAAGTGAGGAAATGCATTCATCCCAACTATAAATAAAGTTCAGTCAGTCTAGACTTGCACCTGCAAAGAGGAATAGAAAACTAAGAACCAACAAACATTTCAAGGGAAACAACAGCATGAAAGACAGCATCACATTCAATATAAAGAACTAGATCATGCTTAAAAATATAAAGTTAATGGAAACAGATTAAATAGTATCCTCGGAGTTACTTGAAAGCATATTACATTCCAAAAAAGAGACAGTTCCTATGAAACACAATCAGACTTGATCAAAGTATAAACATGTAATTGCTAAACCTAAAAGTTTGTCTGAAATGCAGTTAATGAGTTGGAAAACTGAGTTGAAAGAGTCTTTCAAAATAGTATTCCAAAAGAAAAGAAGGAAGGAAAAAAGAAAAGAAGGAAGGAAAAAAAAAAAGAAGGAAGAGTAACATTAAGATTCATAGAGACCAGATACAAGAAAAATTGTAGGTATAGGACTGAGAACAAGAAGAAGACAATTATAAAAGAAATAAGAAAAGAACACTTCCCATAACTAAACACGGACTTGGATTGAAAGGGCCTCTTAAATGTCAGGCAGAATTAATGCAAAATTATCTTCTGAAGTTATCTATGTATTAACATGACAAAAATCTGGTTTTTCCTTCCTCTTCTAGAAACTACCTATAGGTAACATGAGGGTGAGAAACAGTAATGCCAACTCCATATGTGATGAAACAAGAAAGACCTGAAACGTGAAGTAGGAAGAAGGATTCCCAAAAGTGACAAGGGTCAAACAGATACTCCGTGGGACGCAAGGATCCAAGATATTCCAAGACTCCAAAGTAAAGTACATAGGAGTTCCCATCACAGCTCAGCGATAACGAACCAACTAATATCCATGAGGACTCCGGTTCGATTCCTGGCCTCACTCAGTGGGCTAGGGATCCAGCTTTGCTGTGAGCTGCAGTGTAGGTCACAGACACGGCTCAGATCTGGCATGGCTGTGGCTGTGGCTGTGGCCGGCAGCTGCAGCTCTAATTCAACCCCTGGCCTGGGAATTTCCATAAGCCACAGGTGTGGCCCTAAAAAAAAAAAAAAAAAAAAAAAAAGTGCGTAGCTTCAGATAAAAATCAGTAATGCTTTTGCAACAATGAAGTGAGGTTCTGATGGTGGTAACTTCTCTGGCTTAGTTTAGTACTGAGAAAAATCTGAGGAAGTAGATTTGAGCAAGAAATATCACAGACTAATCACATTTTTCAGGAAGCAGTTTGCTGTTGAGGGAGAAGGTGAGGGAGAAAGATGCATTGTGATGTGCCGACCTCAAACAAGCTTCAGGGAAGCAAAACACAAGGGAACTGACTCACCCACTTAACCCTGTGTTGTGAGTGTTTCTCCTGGCCTTGAATATAGCCCTGGCCTCTCTTGCACAAAACTCCATCAATAGCTAGTCTGAGGGAAACTTAACCTCATTTAAAATTGAATAAGTAAATAATTTTTTTTTTTTTTGAAAAAAACTACCTGAGGAACTCTAAAAAGAGGTAAGAAAGACTGAGGCGGGGAAACTATGCAAACCAAATGGTAGATGAAGAATTTCCACCATGGACCAGGAAAAAATGGAGACCAAAAACTTGCCATGAATGAAGTTTAAAATTGTTTTCTTTGTAAAATTCATCTGCATAAAACAAGCACACAAAGAACTTTAAGAGTTCAGGGAAAATAAGAACGTGAAGACATGTTTTTCTCCATGTTGATGAAACATGGGATAGCAGGGCCCAGAGCCCAGGATTACCTCTACCCAGTTTTACAGCAGGCATTTGTTTAGGGTGGGTTTGAGCCAGATTTCAGCTCCAGGGTACTTGGCTTATCAGCATACAGCATCTCCTAAGCTGTAGCTCTAGGCTCAAGGATAGGCATGGGTCCCAATTTGAGTACAGCAGGATGCTGTGATGTGAGAATGAGACACAGAGTGGCTGGAGCTGCTGGGAGAAGGTGGGCCATGTAGAAACAGGTGACGAGGCTGATGTGGTAGAATACAGAGCAGGGAGAAGGAGAGAAATCCAGGATGTGGTATGGATACCAACCCTCCGGATCCAACTTTCCCTAAAGCAAGTGCAAACTCTGTGCTCTTCAACTATTTAGCCAATACACTTCCCTTTTCTTGATTAGGTTCGGTTGGATCATCTGCTACTTGTAACCCAAAGAATCCTAACTGACGGAATGGGGAAAGCAACACAATATATGGAACACACGCCATTTGCCCAGCTCTGAGCTGGGTACTTTCACTGTAAGCTGTATTGTATAACCCTCCCTACAGTACTGCTTCTACATTATACATGTGGAAAGTGACTCTCAGGGAAGTAAAGGATCATGCGTGATGTCACATAAAGTCAATGGCAGAGCCTACTTTTTTATTTCAGAAGAAGGTTTTTCTTTGCAGCAGGGATAGCTGTTACTCTGATCTAGCTGGCAGCGGAACTCTACCCTCAGAGAGGCGAAGGGGCGTGTATTTGAGAAGAACAAGCAGCACATAGATTCACACAGATTTCACATAGAGGATATAGCCCCAGGTATCCGGGTAGGAGTTTTTGGTTGACTTTATTGAGGTATAACTGATGCAAAATAAAATGCACAACTCACAGGAAATTACATAACTCACTGAGTTTTGACAAACGTGTATGCACTTGTGTACCTACCACCACAATCAAGCTGTAGAAAATTTTGGAGTTCCCCCAGAGGTGCAGTAGGTTAAGGATCTGGCCTTGTCTCTGCAGTGGTTTGGGTTGTTGGTGAGGCCTGGGTTCCATCCCTGGCCTGGCAAAGTAGGTTAAGTATCCAGTGTTGCAACAGCTGTGGTATAGGTTGCAGCTGAATCTTTTTTTTGTTTGCTTGTTTTTGTCTTTTGTCTTTTTGAGGGCCTCACCCACAGCATATGGAGGTTCCCAGGCTAGGGGTTGAATTGGAGCTGTAGCCACTGTGCCTACACCACAGCCACAGCCATGCCAGATCTGAGCCGCGTCTGCAACCTACACCGGGTCCTTAACCCACTGAGCAAGGCCAGGGGTCGAATGCATAACCTCGTGGTTCCTAGTTGGATTGGTTTATGCTGTGCCACGACGGGAACTTCATGCTGTTGGGTCTTGGATTTCATCTCCAGTACAGGAATTTCCAAATGCTGCATGTGTGGCAAAAAGAAAGGAAGGAAGGAAGGAAGGAAGGAAGGAAGGAAAGAAAGAAAAGAAAGAAAGAAAGAAAGAAAGAAAGAAAGAAAGAAAGAAAGAAAGAAAGAAAGAAAGAAAGAAAGAAAGAAAGAGAAAGGAAGAAAGGATGGAAAAGAAAGAGGGGGGCAAAAAGGAGAGAGAGATATAAAATATTTCCAGTGTTCTAAAAATTTTCCCTTGTGCTTCTCTGCAGTTAAGCCCCGGCCCCCGCAACCACTCATCTGCTTTCCGTAACTAGATATTAGTTCAGCCTCTTCTAGAATGTAAAATAAATAGAATTATAGACTTGCAGTCTTTTATGCCTGGCTTCTTTGGCTCAGCATGACTGGGGATCCATCCTTGCTGTTGCATGTATCAGTATTTCAGCCCTTTTTATTGCTAAGTGTCGTTCTATTGTATGAATATACTGCTGTTTTTAATCCAATGGTCAGGATTTTTGAGACCAGCTTCTTGAGGAAACATCACAGCAGCAGCCCGCCTGGACTGGGGCTTTTGATCAAGAGGCCTTGGGAGGGGCACTGTGGTGTCTGAGATGTCCTGGAGGTGGCATGGTCCTACTGGTATGCTGGTAGTTCTGCTCCCGTGGCTTCGCCAGGGAGAGATGGCCTCTGAGCCTCCTCTTTGCCTCAATTCAATGGGCCTTCGTCTTAGCTTCGTGCTTGTCAGTTTTTCAGTACAGTCTTGACATTGACTCCGTGAGGTAAGAGAGGAGGACACAAAGGCTCAGGGAAGGGTGGCAGGGCTGGTTTCTTCCTCTTGGTGCATGCTTTCCCCCGCTTTTCTTTACCCCTGTTCTGTACAACATCAGCACCAGCACAGGAAGAGTCCTTATGGGCTTTCAGGTCAGCCCTTGGTGTTCTTGGCTACTGCACAGTATGGAAAAATCACTTGAAGGAACTTGCCTAGGATTTGCTAGGAAGAGGTGAACATTCTCTAATTTATATCAAAGACTGAAAAGGAATGTCTTTCAACGGGTACTGAATTTTTGGAAAAAGCATATGAGCAGCTCCTCTGCATTGTAGCTAAGTCAGACTTCTCAGCACTGTTATTTTGCTTTGTTGGGAGATGCTGAAGTTCATTTGCATATAGCTGGAAAGAGACTCTGGCTCTTGGCAAGGCAATTTCTAGCAAATCTGAAAGTATCTAGACTGTCTTAACCAAAACACTGCCAGGTGTGTATTTGATTTTTAAAATGTTGTTTATATGCTGCAAAAGCCAAATTGTGTGTGATTCATTTGAGAGGAGTGCCACACTGAAGAGTGCCAGAACTTGGGAAATGACTTTGGATCGAAGTTCCATTTCCCTGCTAAATGTGCCCTTTGAATCTAGTGCACTCTATCCCGTACCATCTTGATTCTCAGTTGCAGAGAATCAAGGCCCCTCCTCCCTTTTTTTTTTTTTTTCTCTTTTTAGGGCCGCACCTGAGGCATATGGAGATTCCCAGGCTAGGGGTCTAATTGGAGCTGTAGCCACTGGCCTATGCCACAGCCACAGCAATGCCAGATCTGAGCTGTATCTGCGACCTACACTGCAGCTCGGGGCAACGCCAGATCCTTAGCCCACTAAGTGAGGCCAGGGATCGAACCTGCAACCTCATGGTTCCTAGTTGGATTTGTTTCCACTGTGCCACGACAGGAATTCCCTCCTCTTATTTTAAACAGAAGGGGATTTGTTAAGGAATATTAGAGAATTTGCAAATCTTCAGGGTGTTTGAAGAATCAGACGTGGGAATGCATGCTCAGGAAAACAAAAAAAAAAAAAAACAAAACACAGCTGAGAGAAACAATCAGATGGAGGATTGTTCTAGAAAAAAACCTGATGCTGGGGACCAGAAACCTCTGCCACAGGATTCACCTGATGATGCTCTCATCTGCTGTGGCCCACCTTCCCTCATTCACTGCTGCATCCACATCTAGGGATGTGTAAGGCAGGCTGAAACTAGGTCACACATCTGCACCCTAGCAGCAAAGGATCTGGGAAATGTAGTTTTTAGCTCTTTATCTGCTGCAGACCACAGAGGCAAGCTCGGAGGGGCCTGGGATGGGTACTGTCAGTGGCTGCCACAAGCATTAACCTGAACTTGACAGAGACCATGCCAGTTGAGGATGGCTGCCAGAGTCTGTGTACTCTCATTCAAAGCAAAGTTTCAGTGTACGATTCTTGAGCCTCTACTTCCTAATTTATTATAAGACGTGGCTAAAAATTGAACCCTACAGGGCGTGATGATTACCTCAACCAACATCTGGCTTCCTACATGGTGTTCTCCTTGTGTGTGTGTCCAAATTTCCCTGTTTTATCAGGAGAGCAGTCATACTAGACTAGGGCCCACGCTACTCTGGTATGACCACATCCAAACTAATTTCATTTTCAATGACCCTATTTCTACCCAAGGTCACATTCTGAGGTATTGGGTAAGCCCAATGGACTTCAACATATGGTTTTCTGGGAAGACATAATTTAGCTTCTAACAAGATGATGCAAAAGCCTTTTAATTGGTCTCCCTACTTCCTTTCCTGCTTTATAGAATTCAGGGCAGTCTCTTAAGGACTTGAATCTGATCACTTCACCTTCCTGCTTTGAATTCTTCCGAGGCATCCTATCACACATGACATGCAATCCAGCCTTCTCACTTGACTCCCCACATCCTTGCACTCATCCCAGACATCTCACTAGCTTCACCTTTCACCACTCTTGTTAGCTCCAGACACCCAGACAATGCCAACTTCTTTCCCGCCTCAGGGCATGTGCCCTGGCCATTTCACCCTTGCTGGCATTGCCTTTAATTATATTGATAAACTAAGAGCTTCTTCTCAATCAGAATAAGTGACAGGATTATACTGGTGTAGAAGACAGTTATAGTGATTTAGAAGATTAGAACTCATTCTGAAGATTTAGATTTATTTTTGTATGGTGCAAATGAGTAGGTTAAAATCTTAACATCTGTAGCATCCTCTCTTCCAAATTTTTGAGTAGAGATTTTGTGGCAAATGGCAGAGGTATATATAACATAAAAAACATTTTTTTTTTCACTTCAGGAACATTTCTTATTCTGCTAGTTTCTGTTCTCAGAAAATATTAACAAGAAAATAATAATAGTATGCAATGGTAAGAATACCTGTTATAGTAATGCACATAATAGTAAGAATGATATTTCAAAACATCTCCTACTTAGCAGGATCTTGCATTCATCCTCAGGATGTGAGGAGTTCCCTTTGTGGCTCAGCGGTTAATGAACCTGACTAGGATCCATGAGGATTAAGGTTCCATCCCTGGCCTCGATCGGTGGGTTAAGGATCCAGTGTTCCCATGAGCTGTGGTGTAGGTCACAGATGTGGCTCAGATTCTGCATTGCTGTGGCAAGGGCCTAGGCCAGCAGCTGTAGCTCTGATTTGACCCCTAGCCTGGGAACCTCCATGTGCCATCCCTGGTGTGGCCCTAAAAGGCAAATAAATAAATAAATAAATAAATAAATAAATAAATAAATAAATAAATAAAAGAAGGTATGTAAGTCAGGATAATTTTCATTATGCTGCACTAACAAATAAGCCCCAGATCTCAGTACTTACAACAAGGGCATGTATACCAAGGGTCACTTGCAGCTCTGACCCATAAAGTCTTCACTTTGGGACAGACTGACCACAGCCTCTACCTGGGATGCTGCTGGACTCAGGGGAGAGAAAAGAGAGATGGTGAACCTTGAACTGGTTTTTAGGTATCTATCTACCTGACAAACCCACACATGGCTTCCGGCCACATTCTGTTGGCCAAAACAAATCATAGGGACACTCATGAGTATGACACGGTGGGAATGTATAATGTTCCCACAGGAAGGGCACCATAAATCCCAGGGCAAGCCTAAAGTCAATGAGCTGGGAAAGTATGATACTCAACGAGGGAAGAGCAGCAAATATGGAACAATAATATAATCTATCAAAGAGTTCATCTCCAGTTTGCCTTCTCTTTTATTTCCTCTTATTGCTTTTTTTCCATAGCAGTTTTTACAGTTGTACGTTGTAAATAAGTCTATACTTATTTAAAAACTCTGTGTGTGTGTGCGCGTGCGCATGCACGCGCGAGTGCACAAAGGCCTGGCCCATGGCAGGTTTTTGATAAATCATTATTGAATGAATGAATACAAAAGCACAAAGAAACATGGAAAGAGCCCAGGCTTTTGGATCACAATGTAGAATTAGGTATATGTGAATCCCAGCCTGTCTTTTTTTTTTTTTTTTTTTTTTTTTTGGTCTCTTTCTAGGGCTGCATCCACGGCACATGGAGCTTCCTGGGCTAGGGGTCTAATCAGAGCTGTAGCCACTGGCCTATGCCAGAGCCACAGCAACACCAGATCCAAACTATGTCTGCAACCTACAGCACAGCTAAAGGCAACGCCAGATCCTTAACCCACTGAGTAAGGCCAAGGATCAAACCTGCAACCTCATGCATGGTTCCTCGTCGAATTCATTAACCACTGAGCCACGACTCGAACTCTCCAGTCTGCCTTTTTAAATATGTGATCTCAGACAAGTTACCAAATATTGCTATGGCTCACTTTCTTCATGTTTAAAATAAGGCTGATAAAACTTTCACCAGAGTCGGCCCATAGATGGAACTATTTTATATTAGTTCTTTCCCCCTTTGTTGCTTTCCTGGCTGTCATTTTTTTGGTGTGTGTTTTCATGTTAGCACATATGAGCATGAAGATGACATTTGTTGTATTGCTGCAAATACAAAACAATGTTTTTATCCTGGCATTGGTTCAGAAACCTCATTCATTTGGCCTTGGCTGTGTTTTGTTTGATAATTTAACCCCACAGGACCTTAGTGACCTCTGGCTCTGCCACTGCGTCTCATATTCTCTAATTAAACTGCTCAATCTGGCTTTTAAAAAATGACATCTGTTGATATATTGGCTGTTTTGTTCCAGTTGATAAATTTGTTCTTCATACCTTTAAGTAAAGAATTTTTTTTTTTTTTTAATGGCCACCCACACGGCATGTGCAAGAAGATGCAGCTGCAACCTATGCCACAGCTCTGGCAATGCTAGATCATTTAACACATTGCACCAGGCCAGGGATTGAAGCCATGGCAGCTGGATTCTTAACCTGCTGAGCCAAAGCAGGAACTCCAGAAATATATATATATATTTTTAATTATAATGAGTCCTAGTCCCAAATCAATGAATGCGATTTTGCAGAATTATCCCTGGTTCTTTTGTTTTTGATGCAATAATTACCCTTGATAAACAGAACATCATGCATCCTCCATCCAACATTCAAAGATTATGGTCTTTGGAGTCAGGCAGGCCTTGCAAGGTTCTTGCTCTACCATCCTGTTCATTAGGTGGCTTTGAACAAATCACTTGCCCTCTTGGGAGCCCTCATTTATCTTGCATGAAATAGAGATTATGTCTGAATGGTCCCCTATCCAGACAGGACAGGCGCTGCCTATAATGTCATATCCAAATTGGCAGCTTTTTCTGGCTCATGTGGTGAATGACACTTGGGGGGGAAGAACACTGGAGAGAAACGAATATAAAAACATGAATGTACTGACAAAAACATCTTAGCTTTGAAGCCCCTGGACATACCAGGTGACCCTGAGATGACATGTCAGGTACAGGTGAAAACAAGAGTGAATAAAGGATGCTCGTCAAATGGCAGCTACGCTTTGTTATGGATGCTACCTCATAGGCATATAGCTGCAACTGTTTTCTGTAGAATGTTGGCATTTCAGTTAATATCCTTTGGCCAAAAGAAACCTACCCTGGATGCCTTAGACCAAAAGAGGTCTTGAGAGTAAGAATCATGGGGGAGTTCACAGACTGGGAAAAAAGAGCTGGTCCACCTCTCTATGGAAGGTCCAGGGAAGCACTGGGGCTCCTACAGCAGGAACACAGACCTCCTCTGGAGGCTGCTGTCTAATAGCTCAGCTCTGACTTGTATTCTCTTTATTGTGGTGAAATATACATAATACAAAATATACCATTTGAATGATTTTTTCCCTTTTTTAATTTAATTTTAATGTTTTTGGCCACCTGGGGCATTTGGAATTCCTGGGCCAGGAATCAGATCTGAGCTGCAGTTGTAACCTACGCCGCTGTGGCAATGCTGAATCCTTAAACCACTGCGCCTGGCCAGGTATTGAACCTGCACCTCAGCACGCCAGAGATGCCACAGTAGGAACTCCCATTTTAACAATTTTAGGTGTAGAGTTCAGAGACATCAAGCACATTCACAGTGTTGTGCAAACCATCACCACCATCGGTCTCTAGAAGTTTTTTCTCTTCCTCACCTGAAACCCTGTACCTATTAAACACCAAGTCTCCATTCTCCCTGCCCCCAGCCCCTGACAACCACCATTCTACTTTCTGTCTCCATGAACTTGACTACTCCAATATCTCATGTAAGCGGAATCATACCATAGTTTGCCCTTTTGTTAACTGGCTTATTCCACTTAGCGTAATGTCCTCAAGGTTCATCCAAGTTGTATGTGTCAGAATCTTTCCTTTTGAAGGCTGAATAATATTCCAGTGTGTGTATATATGGCATTTTGTTTATCAATTCATCTGTCGATGGACACTTGGGTTACTTTCACCTTTTAGCTATTGTGAATAATCTTGCTAGGAGCAGGGGTGTGGAAATAGCTGTTTGGGTCAATTTTGGGGTGTATATGAAAATACTATTTTCAGTTTTTTGGAGGTACATACCCAGAGGTGGCTTGTTGGCTCATACGGTCATTCTATTTTTAATTTTTTTGAGGAGCTTCCATAATATTTTCCATGCTGGTCACACCATGTTTATTCCCACCAGCAATGCAAAGCACAAAAGATCCAATTTCTCCATATATTTGCCAGCGCTTGATACTTGCTGCTCCTCTGATGATAGCCATCCTACTGGGTATAAAGCAGTATCTTGTTGTAGTTTTGATTTGCATTTCCTTAAAGGTTAATGATGAACATCTCTCCATTTATTTATTGACCACATGCAAATGGTATCCAAACCTTCTTCAGAGTCATGTCTTCTTTAGACTTTTGTCTATTTTAAAATTTGAGTTGTAGGGGTTCCCTTATCAGCCATGATTTGCAAATCCTTCTACTCTGTGGGTTGCCTTTATAATCTGTTAATAGTGCCTTTTGATGCATGTAAGTTTTTACTTTTGATGTATTCAAAATGTAACTGTTTTTTCTTTTGTTGTCTGTGCTATTGGTGTCCATTTTCAATCCACTGTTGTGAAGTTTTCACCCTACATTTTCTTCTGAGAGTGTTACAGTTTTACCTCTTCCTTGTAGGTTTTTGATCCAGTTGGAGTTAACTTTTATATACTCGTGCTAGGTGAGGGTTCCACTTTATCCTTTTTCATGTAGAGATCAAGATTTCCCAACAACATTTGTTGAAAAGACAGCTCTGACCTCTGTGTCTCCAGCTCAAATTTCAGATGCCTACAGGGGGTGTAGGTCCTGTGCTCATCCTATGTGGTCAGGGGAGTTGAGGGCTGCAGCAGGCAGGAAAGAAAGTGCTAGGTGACCAAGTAGTGTCACTACACCCAGAGACAGAATGCTAATCATGAGCAATTGTCATTTGAAGACAAGGAATCGGCTAGATTCATCCAATTATTTACCTTGGTAACAAAGAGAGAAGAGACAAGGTTGAATTCTGAGTATCCTCTTTCTAGTAAAGAAAAATATCACTTTACAAACCTCCCAGGAATAATAATTGCCAATTTGAATAATGTGCTTTATGATGCTCAATCACTATGAAAGTCCTTGAAAAATTAAAAGCACTTTCAACAGGACAGACCCTGAGTCCAAGTATCTCCAAAAAGACTTATATTGACAGTCGAGGCACCTTGCGTTGTTTCTAAACAGGGAACTGAGTTTTGTTCTTGTAAATGTGTTCCGCCTCCAACTTTACCTAAACTTTTTTCCCCCTGAAAGACTGTATGGTTTAGGATTTTATCTCAAAGTGCGGCCACACCAGCTTTTTTCCTTTTGTTCCTTTACCTGTAATTAAGAGGGTTTTCTTTGCAAAGCTGCAAATAGATTTCCTTTTGCTACAAGTGAATCCAATAAGGTGATGACGAAAGAAATCGGAGAGAAATCTAAATTACCTGTTCTTACAAAGAGAGGGTGAAATGGATGCTAGGCTGGTAAAACTCAACACATGATGCCTGACAAACGGCCTTTGCTAAGACAGAATGTAAAGTGAAGTAATTTTTCCTGATATGTCTCTCTGCCTGATATTTCATAGACAGGATCTCATTTAACCTTCTTATCAGCCTTACCTGGAATATAGTAGTATTTGCGTTTTCAAGCAGTGGGGGAAAAAAAAGAGGTCAGAAAGGTGAAGGAAACTTGACTAAGTTTCCACGGTTGGCTAGTAGTGGTGTCAAAGTTCAAATCCGGGTCTGTCTGACTCGGTTTCTTTCCACTGTGGACCCATGTTACTTTCTCACAGAATTAGGACACTGGGGATTTAGATTGACCAGTGATTATGTTGTCAGGAGGGAAAATAAATGAAACCAGTGGCAGGAGTAACTGGGAGGAAAGCCTCAGCTTGTGAATTCTCTTGTGAATTAAAGGATAGCCCAACAGACGGATTGCTATTTTTTTTGTGTATGTCTTCACAGAGCATTGCTTTACAGTCTCAAGAGCCTGCTTCAGCATTTTCTCGGCAAAGCCTCTCCCCTGGTCTTTGTGATTTCTGTCCATGGCTTAGAGAAGATTCTCTGAGGTGACTTAAATAGATTCTATATTTACACAATATAAACAAGTTTTCTGGATAATCCTGCCTTTTATCTTAGCTCAGGTTATGATCTGGCCAGTAAAAGCATTAATTTTTTTCCCAACAAAATTGAAACTCATGGCAATTGTATACTGTGTGATGCAAAAGATATTTATCATTTAGCATAGGAATATAAATGCGATGAGGACAGGGATGTTTGTTTTATACAGCGATTTAGTCCCAGCACCTAGAAAAGCACTTGGCCAATAGTAGGCACTCCATAAATCTTTATGGAATGCATGATGGCATTGGTACCTGTTCCATTTCTTCTCAGAGAACTGGCTCTGGCCACAACCCCAGAAAGTCAGGTGGGACCACAATGACTCCACATTCTCTCTCAAGACTGAGGGATTTAGAAGGGGGTAGAGGGAGAATACCAGAGTCATAATACAGGGGGGCCAGGCTCGGTAGGGTGCTTATGGCAGCCCAGAGCCATGGGCCAGGAGCAAAAACAAAACAAAACAAAACAAACAAACAAAACCTAGAAGAACGTCAGTATTGCTGAACCAATCTTCATTTCCAACTCCAATTTCCCTAGCTGGCTTAGATTCCTTTGCCTTTTTAGACTTAAAATTTTCTTCAAAAATTTAAAAAAAAATTTTTTATTACAGTTGATTTACAATGTTCTGGCAATTTCTACTGTACAGCAAAGTGACCCAGCTATACATTTATATACATTCTTTTTTTCATATTGTGGTTGGATATAGTGTCCTGTGCTGTGTAGCAGGACTTCATTGTTTATTCTAAATGGAATAGTTTGCACCCACTAACCCCAAACACCCAGTCCATCCCATTCCCTCCCCCTCTTCCTTGGCAACCACAAGTCTCAATTTTCAAAGCTGAGACTTCTATTTCCAGCAGGATGGAGGAGCAGAGACTGGACTGATCCTTGTATCTGAAACAAGTGATAAACTGGGCAGAAAATGTGAAACGGTGGTTTTCAAGATGCTGGACATCAGACAATGAAGGACAATGACCTTTGAGAGATAGGAACCAAGGGAGGTGAGCCTTACAACCCGGCCCAGCTTCCTGGCTCAAGGGAATTTCCATGGTGCAGGAAAGAGGAGCACAGGCGGAGTCTGGTGGAACCCTTGAGTTGAGGAGACAGAATTGAGAGTCCAGGGACATCAAGGTAGCTAGAGGTCACAGAAAAGAGGACTGGAAAGGAGAGACCTGGAGGGAGAGAGAGAGAGAACTCCAGAGATCTTCAGAATCCCTCAGAGTATTCAGCAGGAAACTAATCAGTGTCTGATGGGAGTAAATGGGAGTGTGACAATTACGGGGAACAGTATCTGGAACTCACGTTTGGCCAGGAAGAGTATTTGTTGCTTCCAGACAACCATGACTGGAAACCCTCATAATTCACAGGGCGTTCGGTAGAGTACACAGAAGAATCTTCATTCAGTCATGGAAAATAATTAGTCCCAGACTAAACACTTGCCCTGGTTCCACCTAACAAGCCCTCAAAGCAATACCTGAAAGGATCAGTTTCGAAATAAATGCGTTCTAGAACAAAGCTCAAGAACATGTGTAGGATGGAGTTCCCACTGTGGCGCAGTGGAAACGAATCTGACTAGCATTCGTTTGATCCCTGGCTTCGCTCAGGGGGTTAAGGATCTGGCGTTGCCTTGAGCTGTGGTGTAGCTCGCAGACATGGCTCAGATCTGGCGCTGCTGTGGCTGTGGTGTAGGTTGGCTGGCAGCTGTAGCTCCGATTCAGTCCTTTGCCTGGGAACTTCCAATATGCCTCTTGTGCGGCCCTAAAAAGCAAAAAGCAAAATAAATAAATAAATAAATAAAAAGTAAGATGATAAAAAGATCCTGAAGATTTTGTACCCTACAAGATAAAATTCACCATGTATGGTCAAAACTTGCCAGGCAGGTAAAAAAAATTAGAAAAATGCAACTCATGATGAGAAGTAAAAGCAATCAATTGCACTGACACAGAAGTTGGAATGAGCACAGAGGGACAGGGAAACAATTATGAGCACTATATTTCATACATTCAGGATGGTAAGTAAAGGCATGGAAGATGTAACAAAGACCCAAAATGAACTTCTAGAGGTGAAAAGTACGAAATGTGAGAAAAATCACCAGGGGAGTTCCCGTTGTGGTTAAGGACCCAATGTTGTCTCTCTGAGGATGCATGTTCCATCCTTGGCCTCGCTCAGGGGGTTAAGGATCTGGAGTTGCTGTGGCCGAGGAGTAGGCCTGAAGCTGCAGCTCTGATTCAATCCCTAGCCCTAGTCAGGGAACTTTCATAAGCTGCAGGTGTGGTGGTAAAAAGTAAAAAGAAAAAAACCCCTACAGAAGTCAGAAAAGCAAACGATTACATTTAGAATGGGTAAGCAATGAGGTCCTACTGTACAGCAGAGGGAACTATATCCAGTCTCTTGGGATAGACCATGATGGAAGATAATAAGAGAAAAATTATGTATAAAATATATATATATGTATGTATGTATGTATGAATGACTGGGTCACTATGCTGTACAGCAGAAATCAACTCAACACTATAAACCAACTATACCCTAATAAAAAAGAAATTTTTAAAAAAGAGTGACCTAGGAAGAAGAAAAAAAGAACCAAGGGCAGAGGTAGCAACAACAAAAGCACGCACATAATGCCTGCTGAACTACCTCTCATCCACTACCCAAAGAGATATTTGTTGATTTAAACATTTTAAATACTATTGATTTTTGAATTGTATAAGCTATAGGAGAAGAAAATCTGATGTGGGATTAGGATTGTCAGAGAAGTTACATTTATGGTCTAAAACAAGCATTCTAGTTACTTAGGATCAGCCAAGGTTTACCTCTTTTCACTAACATTATAAACAATCACTTTTGGTGTAAAATTAGCTTTAATAATCCCCAAGCCTCCCAAATATATATCCTTTGTTATACTTGACAGTTCAGTTGTTTTATGTAGTCTTTTATGAGCTTTAGCTCCCCCTCTGATAGCGTGCCTTCTCTATTCATTTACTTTTACGAATTCTAAATAAAAATTTGTTGAAAAGCATCATTTGAACTTCTCCCTCCCTGCAGCGCCTAAATCACTGGGAAGCTTAAAAGACAAGCCAATTTGGGAAACAAAGGTGCTTTTGTGCTAAGCTTTACATTCCCAGCAGGATCTAATGCTAATACCTGCTTGCGGTTATATTTGGTTCCTGATGCTTGTGGGGGAGATTTTTTATAGAACAAAACGGAAGGTTTTGTTTCACCTTGGCTTCAAGAAAGAAAACATGGAGAACACCCTAAACCTTTAGCCAAACTGTAAGTGCCTCCGAAATTCACACCCCCAGCAGAGTGCAAAGCCCCCTGTGATTTAAGCTGCCTTTTACTCTTTCCTGTTCCCTCAGCAATGATGTTCAGAAGTAAGTTTGCCGGCAAGAGATCTCAGGGGTCTGTCCTGGAATCATGAGAGCTTGTTCAACTCTTTTTGTTTTCCTGAGACAAAATTATCCTAATAGATATTCAGAATCTTCTCTCCTGTAGCTCTGTTCCTGAGCCTTTTTTTTGGGGGGGGGTGTTCTGTTATGGATAAGGAGGAAATTGGATGCGCTGACAGTAAAAATGGCAGAAATTTGCTTGTCCGAGAAATACCACTCGACCGCTACAAAAGTGATGTATGTATATATTATGTTGATTTGATCACCTAGACCTATCAGGCAAAAGAGTTGAGAGAAAAAGATGCTGGTCGGTATGGAATAGTTTGGAAGGAATTATGGGGATTTTTCAAGCAAAGGAAAACAAAGGCTTTTTTTTTTGAGCAGCTGCTGAGCTTGAGAGGAACAAGGATATGAGGAAGTGTGCTAGGAGTGGCTAGGAGTGTCATTTCTTTCCAAAGAGGTTTTGGTTAATATTTAAATTTCATGTCAAATCGTTTTTGGCTGTTGAATGTGATGCCACCTGAGCCCAGACCAGTGGCCACTGGGCTTTAATTTAAACAGCAGTGAGCATTGGCAGGGTCATTGGCTATAGGAGGACTCTGGCACTGGGGGCATTTCTTGCCAAGACAGAAATTTTCCTCCTCAAATTGGCCTTACCCTGACCTCCAGCTCCTGTTACCTCCGTCCTGTAGTGTGTTCTTTTGGGGTTTCGTCCCATTGGAATAATCCCAGGGGGGCTTCTCTCCTCCAGCTCAGGCCCCTCTGTCCTTTATCCTGGAGAAAAGGACAGGCCCCTACCTCCACCCCTACTTCCCACCCCTACCCTCCCCCCTGCAGCTCCTGACTTCCAGGATTAATGCTCAATTTTCCCTCCCCGTGTGCTTCTCCGTAGTTGCAGTGGAAACACTTCAGGAAGGGTGAATAGAATGTGGGAGATTAGGAGTTCCTGTTGTGGCTCAGTGGTTAACATCTGACTAGGAACCATGAGGTTGCAGGTTCAATCCCTGGTCTTGCTTAGTGGGCTAAGGATCTGGCATTGCCATGAGCAGACGCAGCTCTCTGGCATAAGTCGGCGATTAGACCCCTAACGTGGGAACCTCCATGTGCCACTGGTGCAGCCCTAGAAAAGGCAAAAAGACAAAAGAAAAAAAAAAAAAAAGAAGTGGGAAGTTAAATGTTCAGGTTCTCATGACTGTCTTGAACTAGAATTTTTGTGTTTGTTAAAAAAAAAAGGAGAGAAGGAGGAAATAAAATCCAGAAGCTTGGGGAATGACGACTTTAAGATTAGGTTAAACATGGCTTAAGACTGTAAGAATGCAGTTCTTTGGGCATGTTTGTGGCAGAAACTGTGTCTGTGATCCTGACCCACGACCTCCGGTGTCACTGTGTGACAATGAGGCTGAAGATGAGAGAACAGAGCTGGGAGCAGAGGTATAGGAGGGTCTGCCATTGGTAATGCAGTCTTTTCCTTTAAAACCAAGGTGCAGTTTGTAGTGGCTAATTGAATGGAATTAATTATTCTTTAGGTTTAGGGTTTTTAGGGAGAAAATTGTATCTTCCAATGTGGTGTGAGGTTCTTAAGGAGATAAGGCTGTTGGCTTTCTAATGAGCCCCCCAGGGGCACACACCTGGAAAGGGCCAACTGGGTCCTATGCTCCGTGCCAAGACCTCTACAAACATCATGTCATTTAATACAGCAATCCTGGTATGTCATCACCATTTTACAGAGGAAGAAACCAAGCTGAGAGAGGAGAGAGGGTACAGCAGTTAACAGTGGCAGGATAGGGACAGGAAACCTGGCGGTGTGACAGAGAAACGGCTCGCTTATCTTCCCCAGGCTTAGGAAGGTGCAGCCTGGCAGGGGGATGTCGCCATTTACGTATTCTTAGCCCGAGGTCTGACCTGTGAGGCTTGGCCCAGGGCAGCAGGGAGGGGGTCAGGGGCAGTCTTCTCCATCAGACCCTCTTCCTTCCATCTAGTCTTTTCCTCTATTTTAGCTCTATGGGTAATTAGTTCGTCGGTTCCAGCACCAGACTCCGGGCTTCCAGTAGGCAGTGACGCGGAGGTGGGAAAAACACGCGTGTGGGAGTCGGGCAGCCGGCACCCTCATTAGCCTTGTAACTTTGAGCACTTTTCTGAACTTGATTTTTCCATCTCGGCAAAGTGGAAATGAGCAGGCTTATGAGGGGGGATTCTTTATGGGGTGGACGACAGAAGGCCCGTGCCTGGGACACACAGGCTGCTCAGTAAACGCCCTAGAGTTAGGATCGCATCTCTCACTCACCCTTTACCCTGTAGCTTTTTGTACGAGTGAGGGCTCAGGAAAATATACTAGGTCAATGAATGCAGTGCCAGCAAAAGGAATTTTTCACTCTTGTCACTTTGTAGGGGATTTCAAGCCGAGGAGTTCCCTCTCCCAGGTTCTGGCAGTCATGGACCGAGAAGAGCGGGTCCAGGCGCGGGTCCCGCGTGGATGCTGGAGCCCATACCTGTGAGGTTGGTGCCCGCGAGGGCGCAGCCAGGGCGCTGGAAGCCAAAACCGCCGGCAGAGGGCGCCCCGGGCCCGCTGAGCGCTTGGCGCTGGGGTTGAGGCGCTTGCTGGGCTCCGGGCACAGGCTGCAGTCCGGTATTGACCGCAACGCTGGACGCGCCCGCTACCCCGGCGGAGCGCTAAGCGAGCCCCCTTCCAGCGCAACGGAGCCCACCGACCAGGAGCGCTGCTGCGCGGAGCCCTCTCGGCGAGCGGTGAGTACAGGCGCCCGCGGGGCACGTCTCACTCTAGTTGGGGGGGCACCTGGAGGCCGCTCAGGTCGGATCCGGGCGGGCCGTTCTGGCTGGTATGCGTGGGAGGGTGAGCAGGGTCCCAGTTTCCGTTTGGTCTTTGGGAAAGGCTTGGGGGGGTTGACCCCAGGAGGCGCTGCATGTGGGGCGGAGCTCTGCTTTCTGGCAACTCAGGCTTAGTTGAGGGTCTAACATGGAATATTTTCTCAGGGACCCCTGTCGCGTGCCGTCCCAGGGTCCGGGGGTCTGAGGTTTAGGGGGAGGTAACCCAGGGCGGGCGAGAGCTCACCCGGACGTCCCCCGTCCCTTTCGCCCGCGGCACCATCCGGGAGAACCACGTGCGGCTGTCGGCCACCTCTCTGCCTGTCAAGAGAAGCCCGCCTCCAGGGCAGGGGAGGGGACGCGGGGGCGGGGTGGCTGTGCCCCGCGGGAACCAGGCCGGCCCGTGAGCCCGCCAGTGCCAGCTCGTCTCTCCGCCTCGTGTTCCCACGGGCTCTTGGGTGATAGCGGGCAGTTTCGCGGGCAGGCGCAGGGCTGTTCCTCGAGGGACCAGAGACCACTCGAGGGGCGCCCGGGTGCTCGGCTCCCGGAGAAAGGAAGCAAAGAAACTGCCCGAGTGACTACTACAGGAGGTGTCCTCAGTCAAGGAGGCGCCTAGCGCCCGAAAGCCCTTTTCCCGGGTCTCGTCCATTTTGAAGCATCTCTAACCTTCTGAGGCAGTGGCGCAGCGCCTGCTCTCCGTGGACTTGGCCCAGGATCCTTTTTCCGAACCCGCCCCAGCGAATTTTGCGCATCGGGTGGGGAGCAGAGCCCCGGCTGCGCGCGCAGGGCAGGACTTAGGCGCGCCTCCCTCCGTTGTGCAGCTGCGGCGGGCGCTTGGGGAATCCTGTTCTCGGAGCTCCAGGAGCATTGAGAGAGACCACCTCAAGGCAAGGTAGGTGGCTCTCCCGGAGTTGGATTGGGCTTGGCAAGTAAAGATGCGATCTGCTCAAATCTTGGCAAACGTCCTCAGCTCTCTCTTTGCTTTCTAGGGCTTTCGGGGAGCTGCTGCGGAGTCAGGGGCTTGGAGGTGCGAGGCATGTATTTTCAGCTGCGCCTCAGAAAGGGAGAATTCTCTGTCACCACCCGAGAGGCAACAGCCCGTAAATGTGACTACAATTGACTAGCTCGGCAGAGGCCTGGGAGTCTCTGAACTGACAGCTTAGAATATGCTAAAAAGCCAGTGCTTTCCATGGGGCATTGAAGGGCCATCTGGTCCCCGTAACAGTGACCTGAAGCAAAGGAGTCAGAAGACAGTTGTAGAGAGCAAGAGGGACCTTCCGAGGGGCTGTCTTGGACGGCCCAGGGCAGGCTCCTGCCGCCCAGTTGTTGTGGCCTTGTGATGGCACGCTGGTGAGGTCCTCCACCCAGGGGAGCAAGTGGCGCTGAGCCAGGGACCGCCTGGCCAGCCAGGACTCCTGCAGCTCTGATCGACCCCTAATCCCCGCCTAGGAACTTGAGGGGTGTCAGAACCCCCTCTGGGCTCTCCCTCAGGAAGATGAGGACGCTGAACACCTCCACCATGGACGGCACCGGGCTGGTGGTGGAGAGGGACTTCTCCTTCCGCATCCTCACCGCCTGTTTCCTGTCGCTGCTCATCCTGTCCACACTCCTGGGGAATACGCTGGTCTGTGCCGCCGTCATCAGGTTCCGACACCTGCGTTCCAAGGTGACCAACTTCTTCGTCATCTCCTTAGCCGTATCGGATCTCTTGGTGGCTGTCTTGGTCATGCCCTGGAAAGCGGTGGCTGAGATCGCTGGCTTCTGGCCCTTTGGGTCCTTCTGTAACATCTGGGTGGCCTTTGACATCATGTGCTCTACCGCGTCCATCCTCAACCTCTGTGTGATCAGCGTGGACAGGTACTGGGCCATCTCTAGCCCCTTCCGGTATGAGAGGAAGATGACCCCCAAGGCAGCCTTCATTCTGATCAGCGTGGCATGGACTCTGTCCGTTCTCATCTCCTTTATCCCAGTGCAGCTCAGCTGGCACAAGGCAAAACCCACGAGCCCCTCCGATGGGAATGTCACTTCCCTGGGCAAGACCACCCACAACTGTGACTCCAGCTTGAGCAGGACCTATGCCATTTCATCCTCCCTAATCAGCTTTTACATCCCCGTGGCCATCATGATTGTCACCTACACCAGGATCTACAGGATCGCCCAGAAACAAATACGGCGCATCTCGGCCTTGGAGAGGGCAGCGGTCCACGCCAAGAATTGCCAGACCACTGCAGGTAATGGCAACCCTGCGGAGTGTTCTCAACCAGAAAGCTCCTTTAAGATGTCCTTCAAAAGAGAGACTAAAGTCCTGAAGACGCTGTCCGTGATCATGGGGGTGTTTGTGTGCTGCTGGCTCCCCTTCTTCATCTTGAACTGCATGGTGCCCTTCTGTGGGTCTGGGGAGACCAAGCCCTTCTGCATTGATTCCATCACCTTTGACGTGTTTGTGTGGTTTGGGTGGGCTAATTCCTCCTTGAACCCCATCATCTATGCCTTTAATGCTGATTTTCGGAAGGCATTTTCCACCCTCTTAGGATGCTACCGACTCTGCCCGACGTCAACTAATGCCATAGAGACGGTGAGCATCAATAACAATGGGGCCGTGGTGTTTTCCAGCCATCACGAGCCGCGAGGCTCCATCTCCAAGGACTGCAATCTGGTGTATCTGATCCCCCATGCTGTGGGCTCCTCTGAGGACCTGAAGAAGGAAGAGGCAGGTGGCATAGCCAAGCCCTTGGAGAAGCTGTCCCCAGCCCTGTCTGTCATTTTGGATTATGACACTGATGTCTCTCTAGAGAAGATCCAGCCCATCACACAAAATGGACAGCACCCGACCTGAACTCCAAGGTGAATCTTAACAGACCCACTCATCCCAAAAGCTAGAGGAGATTTCTCTGGGGCTTGTTGTGAAGAAACTGAGGCGTGATGAGACCCTGAGCTGTCAGGCGAGCCCTCCTCTGCTGCTTTCCCTCCAACCCACCACTAACCACATTTTAAAATACGTTCCAATGTGTTTTCTGTGTTGTTCATAGTGAATCAGAGGGACACATGTGAGGCGATCATTCATAAGGGACGTGTCTTTGGCTCCAAAATTATTTTTAGAAACTGATTCTTATCTTAGGACTTTAAAAAATAGGGCACAGAAGCAAGAAATGAAGAGCTTCATTTAAAAATTAGATTTTTCCGGGAAGGAAATGAGAAGGGTTGAGTTTGCTGTGTACAAACAGGTGCTAACACTGGTCCAAGCAAAGTTTTCAGATTGTAAAGGTAGGTGCATGCCTTCATAAATTATTCCTAAAAAAGAATTGAGCCTTACAATAGGAATGGGATTTTTTTTTCCAGTGTTGATGCTTTGTTGGTATTGGTTTTATTTATTTATTGTATTATATGGATATTTAAAATTTATTATAATAAATCTATATTTATCATATTTAATAGGATAAATGAATGAGTTTTCTGAGATCTTACAATAGCATTTTTTGTCCATTGAACTAGCACTTTATCAGCCAGTGAAACAAATACACAGACTCTCTGAGTTTCTAAATGCTCATATAAAACTTCCAGAAATACAGCAAAGACTAATAGAAACTGAAGTTGTGAGGATTCCTTAAAATTCATTGGCAAGAATAAATTCGAGGTGAGAATTCACAAACGCTCAGATTGTTTTTTTTTTTCCTCCTGAAAAGATTTAGAAAGATTTTTTAAAAAGCATAGCTCCTCCTGTGTTCAGATTTTTTTAAGTGACGAAGACTTTTGCCTGAGAATGAGTTACAGTTCTGTAAATATCTGAAATAAAAAACAGCTTAAGCGTCCAGCTTGAAATTTACGACCTTTGGTGGTAATAAAAAGTATTTGCCACTTTGTATTTATGTAAAATAACTGGCCCTCTCTGTCTTTTTTCATTTCCTGTGTCAGATAGCTTTTCTGAACCAAATAAATGGCTGTCCTGGTTAGATTTGTGGGAAGACAGTGAGTTTCCTTAACTCATGTGTCACAACAGGTTCACCAGTGGACCAAGGTCAGATCTTACATCACCATCTTACCAGGTCAAACCAAGCTTTTCAGTGGGGCTACTTTTCGTAGTGCTTTAATCTGAACTGAGAATTTTTTTTTTTTTAAGTCTAAATGTATTCTAACAGATAGTGCCTCATTATCTTCCTCAAGTAAGACACTTCTGTTGGTGGAAAAAAACAGGCGACCCTTTCCTTTCTCTTTGGGTATATTAAGCATCCCAAAGCCATCAGCATCTCTTTTGACAAATGCTAGCCCTTTCTCTGTGCTTTGGAATCAAGTTCCTGTGTCATCATCTGGGCTGTAAAAAGTATCATAAATCTCCATTGCCAGCTAGTAATTCATGTGGGGCATTTCAAGAGAATTTTTTTGGAAATGTTTACAAAGTATTCTTGTGGGTGAGCAATTGACTTAACATTTACTTGAAATGGGTAAGGAGAAGGATACCTACTGCAAAGGATCTCCTGCATCAGGTCTGTGTTATTTATGCATTGTGAATGTTTTCTTCATTTTATTGCCTGTATGCTTTCTTACATATAATAAAATTATTTTGTGAACTCAGATCAACCCTAAATGGGCTGTGTTGCATTTGTTAAATGTGTTTTAAGAGCTAGGATATTCTACATGTAGGAAAATGGGCATTTTCGAGGATACATTACTTTTTTTCCTCTTTTTTAAGTGGCGATTTCTCTGTTATGTATGCCACATGTTGCCTTTGACCATTTCAACAGAGTTGATTTGGGCAGTATACTCCTGTTTTCTTTCGGTCTCAAAAAACTTTTTTTTTTTTTTTCAAAAAGAACTTTTTCTTTGCTCGGAGAATTACTCTACTTTTCATTTCACAGCTTTGAAAGATTTCTAAAATCTCTGCTTTTTCTTTCAAAGATCCCAGAGATTTTAAGTAACAGATATCACAGAAAAGACTGTGGCTTGTGTGCATGGTCGTGGACCCTTAGCTTATGGCAACCGCTGTATGTGTAGCGTGTGTTTTAAGAGTAAAGTATAACAAGAGATTTCTTCCTGGAGAAAAGATACAGGTTGTGATGCTGGGCTTATCAAAAAGTCTTGCAAGGCTCACCCGCTGGTCCTGCCAAAGCTATTGAGTTACTGTGATAACCACTCCCCTCCCTATTTTGATCCCAAGGAAGGAGAATGCCTGAAAAGTAGGTAATGTAGAAATTAAGGGTTATGTTTATAATTTGGAACATCACACAACAGATGGTGGCCTTTTAAATTCCATTTTTGCCTTCCCCAGGCTTTGGCATATAAAGAACATATCTAGGACACACATAAAGCATGATGCCTTTTCTTTCTGCTTCCTAACTTTCTGCACATCTTGATTTCTGGCGGTTCGATGTTGTCCTTTAGCTGTCCAGCAACATCGGCTCCGATGCTCAGGGTTGTCACTGTCTGACCAGTGGAACATGGCACAAAAGCCTTCACCATGTATTTCACTGGCAGAGTGAAAAATAAAGACATGTCCAGAAATTATATTACATAATTGTAAAATTCAGGACACTGTGGATGCAACCATACTTTGGGTTCCTGGCATGTTGGATAGATAAAGGGTATCTTATGAAATGTTGATTTTACTGACAGGCTCTTTCAGAGAATTTAATTTACAACCACAACAGCAAGATGAAAGTATGACATATCGTTCATTTAACTTTCGTGATGAGGCTAAATATATGTGAGACACTCTAGTAAGACAGGGTCAATTTAAAAGAGGTATTTATTTTTCCTTCCCATCTAATACGATGCATTTCCTGGTCAAATAGATATGGAGCTCTTACTGGTGATGGAATGTCAGAAAGTCTTAAAGGAGGTACACTGAGCCCTGGGCTACTGTTGGTAGAGCGGGAATTTATGCAGGAGAGGCATTGGATTTTCTTGGGATCTAAGCAAGTCATGGTCTCTGAGTCTCACCTGTCCTGATCCATTAAATGAGGAGGACAAAACCTCTGCATTCACTTCTTCCTGGGAAGAAGTTAGGGGGTCACACCAAATAGCAAACTAAGTAGTTCACTCTTGGGGACCTTCTGAACTCTGCACTCTCGAGGGGCTCCGTCCTGATTTCCCCCCAGGCCTGGACCAGCTCCAATTCAGGGCCGGTCCTTCTACCCACTAGGAGCCAACCTGCAAGCAGGGGCCTGGGGTGCAGAAAGTCCGGGCTTTGTTTCAAACAGACATGGGTTCACACTTCAGCTACTGCTTTCAAGCTGTGTGAGCGTCAATAAATGTCCAGACCTCTCTGAGCCTGTTTGCCCATTTGTGAAATGGACATAAACAAGCAGGTTCTCGTGAAGATTTAAAAGAAGCTAATGTCTTTAAGGCCCCTGATCCCTGAGATATTGGGTTCACTGAATCTCTGCAGGATCTGTCCTTGGAAGGGATTGATGACAATATTTATTGCATTACTAGTCATGGAGCTAGAATACATTTGAATTCTTGCATGGTTGCTTGAAGCAAATGGAAATGGCTTTTAGAGTGCAGGTGGTTTGGGATTCTCCCAGACATCACTCTCTTTTGCTGTGGTTCCCTGGTATTCCAGAAGCCAATAGCTTTTTATATCTGCGTGGTTAAGGGACTTGCCTGAATTTTCTATTAGATCCTGATGAAAGAAATCTGTCCACGATGGTGTAGTCTATGAAATCTTATTTACCTGGCAGCATTTGTTTCATGAGTGGATGGCAGGCCAGGTCTGGCCTGTTAAAACTGGGGTCTGTTGCTCTGCACAAGCTGGTTCCAGTGGTTATTCGAAGGAACTAGCTCGGTGGATCATGAGATTGTAGTATTAAAAAGATTGGCTGCACCTCTATGGATTTCTTTGAGATTTCCTGGAGAGAAACATGACCTAATCAACCTGTTTATGTGTAAGGAGGATTGAGATGATGACAAGCATTACAGCATAGAGAACTCCTCTAAGAACTTGTGACCAGGCCAATCTGGTCAGAGTGCCTTCTGTCGTGTTAAGTAACTTCCATGTGATGTCCAGAATTAAAAGATGCAGCATTTGGACCGGAGTCAGTCACATCCTTCAAGATTTGGGAGTTGTAATTTAAATAGTATTAGAAGCGCAGGAATAATCTCTGGTTTAAAAGGGTTTAACTTTCTAATCACTATGAGAAAATGTACAAAATCCATTAAAATTGTTCTCATGCACAGAGAATATCTATTCTACCTGCTCTCAAAATTGGTGAATGTTTTCAGCCATTGAGGAGGATCATGCTGAGTTATATCCAGAGAGATGAGCCCACCTAGCAGAAATGCCAGCAAACTGGCAGGTGGCAGTGGTTCCTGGAAGGACTGAATTATAGGGCAGAGTTTGTAATTTCATTGAAAAAAATGTTTAGGGTAAGGTGTTTGGATGAACTACCTTTGAACCCTTGAAAAGGCACATCTCTACAGTAAGAGGGTTAGAAGAGGATTTCTAAGATTTTTTTTCAGGCTCGACAATATTGCCTATGAGATCCATTACTGCTGAAGGTGGATCTTATAGGTGTTCCAGCGCTGTTCTCTTTGCTGCTCGAAAGCTGATGGAATGATATCTCCAGACCCCGAAGAGATATTATGCCCTTGCTTAACATTTGTCAATGATTCCCAGTTACTTTCAGGAAAAACAAACAAACTCGCATAAGGTCCTTCCTGAACAGACCCCTGGTGGTCTCTGTAGCTTCATCTATGGCTACTACCCCACTAGCACTGTCCCTACAGACCTTTTGAACTTCATACAGCTTGTGGTGTGTACTAGGTACTTTCTTGTCTTTATGCTTTGCACATGCTGTTCCCTCTGCCTGGAATATCCTCCCCTGTTGTCTTTATGTGTCTGTTCCTACCCATTTTATGATTCAATAGGGCATAATTGCAGAAGGCCTTCCTTGGTACCGTCTTCCTGTCTCTACTACTCCTTTTTTTTTAATGGTCATACCCACAGCATATGGAAGTTCCTGAGCAAGGGATTGAATCTGAGCCACAGCTGTGACCTCTGCCACAGCTTCAGCAACACCAGATCCTTTAACCCACTTCACTGGGCCAGGGATTGAACCCATGCCTCCACAGTGACTTGAGCTGCTGCAGTTGGATTCTTAACCCACTGTGCCACATTAGGGAACTCTTTTTTTTTCTTTTGAAAGATTCAGAAAGGGCACGTAATGTGTCCAAAGTCACACAGTAAATGATGGGGCAGGTTTAAATCTAGGGCTGTCTGACTCTAAAGTTTATTCTTTTTTTTTTTTTTTTTTTTTTTGGTCTTTTTTTTGGTACCTGCAGCATATGGAGTTCCCAGGCTAGGGGTCTAATCGGAGCTGTAGCCCCAGGCCTATGCCTCAGACACAGCAACGCCACATCTGAGCCATGTCTGCAACCTATACCATAGCTCACAGCAATGCCGGATCCTTAACTCACTGAGCAAGGTCAGGGATCGAACCTGTGTTCTCACGGATGCCAGTCAGATTCATTTCCTCTGAGCCATGACAGGAACTCCCAAAGCTTATTGTTTTGATGAGGAATCCTTTCTGTTTGCCAGGAACTAGCCCTGACCAAGTGAGTAACTTGTTCAGGGGGCTTCCACATCACCTCGAACATTGGTGGGTTAAAAGCCACTTTTTATTATTGACATTTTCAATCACGTTAAAAAAGATAAGATTGTGTGATAAACCCCTGTGCATCCATCCTATTACCCAGATCGAAACATTAGCAAAAGTAAGGTTGATGGTCTTTAAGCACTAACAGGGGGTTCATGTCTTTGGACAGGGCACAAATTTGAAGTCAAGAGGACATTTCAATTTCAAAACCATGTCCTTGTGGAGTTCAAAGATAACAGAGTTGGGAGATGGCTGAGCCAAAGGTCAAAACACTCCACGTTCAGGGGTCAGTTTGGATCAGGGCACACTTGGTGGAATTCGGCAAACATTTATCTACACCTGCCTGGTGCTCAGTGTGTCATTGTGGGAGGGAGAGGGGAGGGAAGGAGGAGAAGACACGGCAGGAAGGGAGAAGATGCTTAGCTAGAGAGCCAGTGCTGCTGAAGGGGCGTGGGAACGGGCAGGGCTGGGAAGGAAATGGCACTGGAGGTGGGCTTGAGGGGTGGACAGGCAAGGAATGTGAACAATTGAGGTTGGAATTCTGGTACCTGCAAACAAGGGGCTGAGCAAGGGGCACTGGGTGGATTTTTTGGATATAGGACAGGGGGTAGAGATTCATTTAAACTCACTGGATTGGTTCCATCCATCAATCCCTGGCCTCGCTCAGTGGGTTAATGATCCAGCCTTGCTGTGAGCTGTGGTATAGATCATAGACACAGCTCAGATCCTGTGTTGCTGTGGCTGTGGTGTAGGCTGGCAGCGACATCTCTGATTGGACCCCTAGCCTGGGAACCTCCATATGTCGCGGGTGTGGCCCTAAGAAAAAGAAAAGAAAAGAAAAAAGACGAAAAAAAAATTTAAACTCATTGGAATGTTTGGACCAAATGATGTCCCACAGGCTGGCAAAGTAATCGCTTGGGGACCTGTTCAGAGCATCTGGACAGCTAACCAGATGGTCGGGTGATAATGGCTGGGTGTGAACACAAGTCCCTTTCTTCCTCACACCCTCCTGCAGCCTTACTCACCTGTTACCTGGTGACATTCCTTTACTCTCTTCCCGGTTGGGACTCCCTTCTTCCCATCTTCATCTGTTTGAGCCTCAGGTCAGGCGTCAGCCTCACTGGAACCCTTTTCTGACCCTTCCTCCCCTAGGCTGGTGGCCCGCTGCAGGGTATGAATCCTGTCGCGTGCTGGCCATGTCCCCTGTGTCTCGGAGGAGCTCCTAGAGGCACAGAATGTATCCTTTTCAGCGCTGTCTTCCCAGTGTCCAGGATAGCCTGGCACACAGGAGTGTCCCGGTTAAATATGCATATGTTTTTTTAATGAATGGGTGAATTCATGACTTGATGAAAATGCATAACTGCTTATACACATACCTTCATTTTCACTGTGGAGTTAACTCTGCTGAGGTTACGGGGCTGATCTCTGCTAAGTTAGGTTTCTCTGATACTGATACAATCTCAGGAAAGTAATAGGGATGGGATCGTAATGGCCAACCAGGGCCCTCTCTCATATCGCTGTGCACGGATTGTGAGTGATCAACCTTTCACACGGGGGAGAGGCGAAATGTCAACCAAATGTCACCAGTGTGTTCCGAGATGATCTAGCCGCATGCAGGCTGTTTTGAGGCTGAGTTTTTAGGTCAGATGTATTTAGCATTATAAACATGTTGACTGTAATTAAGATAATGTCCAGCCCCATTTGTAAGATGCCACTTTAGCACACACTGCTGTTGGCTGTTAAACTGGGGAAAGCGGGGGCGGGGGTGGGGGGGATGTCCACGCTAATCCTGCCCAAACAGCTGTGAAGTTCTCCTCGACTGATGGTGGCGTCGCTGTAAAACAGCCTGTTCCTGACTGTTGTGGGAGAGGATTAAAGAGGATCCAGTCTGAGAGGGCACCTGGGACAAGAAGGTGACTGTATTTAAGTAGCCTGGTCGTTCACGGCAAAAGTAGATTTTAACGCCGTTTTTAGAACGAATCCATTGCACCCATATTGCAATGAAAGCTTATTTGCTTCTCACGGGACCATGCAATTTAGAATGTCACACTTGAATGTGGCTCTGTCAAAGTACAGCCGCAGAACCTCTGCCTTAGGGCTAGGAAACAGACACTCCCCTGCCCAACTGACAAGTATGTAACTGACAGGACATTGAACGGATCTTTGATATTAACAACCAGTGTTAAATCCTGCCAGCAGTTTGACCTAGCAGTTCCACTTCTAGGAATCTGGCTTACCTCCATACTCACCCGTGTGCTCAGAGATTCCTGTGTCAAGACGGCAACCTTGCTTCAAAAGCCCCACTGAAGAAAACCCAAGCGAAACAAATAACTAAAATGTAGGATGTTCATGGTATGAGATAGTTGGGAAGAAAGATGCATACCATAATGGTATGCACTATTATGGAAGGATCTCCAGGAAGTGAAAAAGCAAGTTACAAAACAATGCGGACCATATGATTGCTTCTATTTAAAACAGTGTAAGAAATACATATTTCTTATGTCAGCACATAGGGAAAGATGCAGGAAAATGCCTGCCTACCTGAAAATAGTGGTGTCTCTGGAGAGAGCGAAGAGGGGCAGCTTTTTTTTTTTAAAAATGTATCTTTTTATTTTTTATCATTTATTTATATATATATTTTTTTCTACTGTACAACATGGTGATCCAGTTACACTTACATGTATACATTCTTTTGTCTCACATTACATGTTCCATCCTAAGTGACTAGACACAATGGAATACTACTTAGCCATAAAAAAGAACAAAATAATGCCATTTGCAGCAACATGGATGGAACTAGAGACTCTCATCCTGAGTGAAGTAAGTCAGAAAGAGAAAGACAAATACCATATGATATCACTTAGATCTGGAAGAGGGGCAGCTTTCACTTTTTCCTTTCTATGTATTTTCTTAGTTTTTACCAGAAGCTTGTGTTTATGTATTATCACATGTGCAATTATAATATTTTTGGCCATGCCCCCAGCATGCAGACATTCCCACCTGTGCCACAGCAGTGACAATGCCAGACCCTTAACCGCTAGGCCATCAAGAGAACTTTCTTATACTGTTTTTTTCTTTTTTAATAAGCTTGCTGAAAAAAAAAAAAAAAGAAGCATGCTGAACCGGGAGAGGTCCAGGACTGGCTCATGGACCCTCAACAGATCTGTGTGGAGCAGGACACCTGGCCACCTGCTCCAAAGCCCCTCCGCTTTTCCCAGGAGGGATCGGGATCTTTCTTTCCCACACAAAAGGTCCTTCCACAGAGCCCATATTTGGGATAAGATTTCTTCTTCTTCTTTTTTGCTTTTTAGGGCTGCACCTGTGGCGTATGGAGATCCCCAGGCTTGGGGTTGAGTGGGAGCTGCAGCTGCTGGCCTTCACCACAGCCACAGCTACTCAGGATCTGAGCCTCACCTGCAACCTACACCACAGCTCATGGCAACGCTGGATCCTTAACCCACTGAGTGAGGCCAGGAATCGAATCGGAATCCTCATGGTTGGTAACCTGCTGAGCTGCAAGAGAAACTCCTGGGGATAATTTTCTTGACTGAGAACATCTCACTTTGGAAAACATAGTCTGTGTGGCCTTTTGGAGGTTCAGGCATTTTTTCTGTTCAGCTTTTGAGAAATGATGGAAAGCACTCATGGTGGCATCCTGGGGGACTTGAGGTTGGGGTCATCAGTAAGAGCCCTCAGAAGTCCCCTTTTCAAGAACCAAGTCCCCTCAGAGGTCTGGACGATTTTAACAACTTTGTGGACCCTCCATGCTCTTTGTTTGTGGGACTCCAATGCTCAGCGTATCAAACATATTAGAATGTTCTCACATCCTTCTTAAATATCATTGTATTGCTACCAGAAAAGATTTTTAAATGTCTTGAAATTGCTCATAATTTCAGTTTTGCAGGTATTTTTGTCATATTTTAGAACCAATGCATTTTCCCTCTCTGCTTTCCAACATTTCCAGGTGATTTTGGAAAGCTCAGAGCCTGAGGGACCTCTAGTCCCTGAGCCCCCAACAAGCTCCTGCCAGAATTTTTTCCAAGTTTTATGAGCAAAAATGCCGCGTGCTATTAGGCACAGCAAGAGAGGCCACTGCCATTTTCCCTGTTGAAATCACTCTTGTTCTCCAGCTAGGTTGTGACTACTCAAATGTTTAAACACTTTTTCTGAAACGCTGTCTGCCACAGCCGTCCCAACCACTTCAGATTATTTTAAAACTGAAAAACACTCTAGCATTCGTTCTCAGGTTTAACCTTTGGGAAGGTTTTCAAATTCTATTTTTCTCATCCTTGACATAGATATTAAATGTTTTAGTGAAAGTTTTATGTAAAATGCTCCCACAGGCTCATTTTAGACATTTCCAGAGAATAGGTATGAAAGGCTTCAGGTGGTAAATTCAGAGTGTGAGGATAAAAGCCTTGAGGGCTGGATTGAAGGGAAAGATAGGCTTCTTTATTTGGTCTTTTATTCTACAAGGAGAAAGAAATTGAAGGGTGAAGCCTCAGACTCTGTAACCTGTAAGAGATTAGAACAGCAAGTCACAGGCAGAGAGCATGCTGAGGCCAGATACTGGTCAGGGAGACTGGCTGACTGTCACATGCAGACTGAGTTTGTTAAATCGGGACGCTATGTTATTTCAGACACAACTGTATATGGGAAAGAGTCTTTGGGGATCTAGTTAGAGCATCAGTTCACGTTAAAGGCTGATTGCTTTTATTTATTTATTTATTTTTTGTCTTTTTGTCTTTTTAGGGCCGCACCCATGGCATATGGAGGTTCCCAGGCTAGGAGTCAAATCAGAGCTGTAGCTGCCAACCTACACCACAGCCACAGCAATGCTAGATCAGAGCCGCGACTGCGACCCACACCACAGCTCATGGCAACGCCGGATCCTTAACCCACTGAGCAAGGCCAGGGATCAAACCCCAAACCTCATGGGTCCTAGTCACATCCATTTCTGCTGAGCCACGACGGGAACTCCAAAGGCTGATTGCTTTGGGGAGATGAGGTTACATGTCACAAGACCTCTGTTCAGACTCCCTCTGGCTTCACAGTAAAGAATGAGTAGGTACTTAGCTTTCTTTCTCTTGTTTTCACCCTGATGGTTATTAAATCACAGATGTGCATTGAACAGAGACTCCAAATTCAATATAGGAGATGGGAGCAGAGGGAGAGGGGAGGGAGGAGGAGGGGAGAGCTTGTGGTTTGTCAAGAAATTAAGTACTGCCATCTCATTTTTTTTTAAATAAAAATTTTATTTTAGAAGCGTTTAAGATTTATAGAGAAATTGCAAAGGCAGTACAGAGAGTGCCTAAATACGGAATTCTTCTGTATGGAAAATGTGTCCAATTTCCCACACATGTTTGTTTATTTCTTTGTTCATTTATTCATATCAGTCTGGATCATAGGTATCTGTATTTTACTTTGAGTTATAATCCAATACTTTATTTATTTATTTATTTGTCTTTTGTGTTTTGTCTTTTGTTGTTGTTGTTGTTGCTATTTCTTGGGCCGCTCCCGCGGCATATGGAGGTTCCCAGGCTAGGGGTTGAATCGGAGCTGTAGCCACCGGCCTATGCCAGAGCCACAGCAACGCGGGATCCGAGCCGCGTCTGCAACCTACACCACAGCTCGCGGCAACGCGGGATCGTTAACCCACTGAGCAAGGGCAGGGACCGAACCCGCAACCTCATGGTTCCTAGTCGGATTCGTTAACCACTGCGCCACGACGGGAACTCCCCAATACTTTATTTTGTTGCTCAAATTGTTCCACCTTTGGCCACTGGGAGCTCTTTCGATGGGCTTCTGTCTCACTTTGACCTACCTCCACCATTGTAAGATTTTTATTTTTATTTTGGTACTTCCTTTGTTTCTGAAACTACAAGATGCTCCAGACTCATTCCATATATTTCCTGCCCCAGCTATAGAATCAGGTGTTTCTTGGTGCAGGAGGCCGGGGGTGGGGTGAGTAGGGTGAAAGAAGAAATTCTCTCTTTGTTCCCTGTCTTGGGGAAAAATATCCAGTCTCTCACTGTTAAATAAGATGTCAGCCGGAGGATTTTTGAAGATATTCATTACTAAGTTGAGGAAGTTTACCTCTGTTCCTCCTAGTTTGCTGAGCGTTTTTAAAACCATGAATGGCTACTAGATTTTATTAAATGCTTTTTTACTGAATTAACTGCTATTATGACTTTTCTTCTTTAGCCCATTAATATGGTGGATTGCATCGGTTGATTTTGGAGTGTTGAACCAGGGTTACATCCTAGCATAAATCCCATGTGGCTGTGGTATAAAATGATTTCCGTAGAAATGATTGGATTTGATTGGCTGATATTTTGTTGAGCATTTTAGTGCCTGTGTTCCTGAAAGATATTGTCTCAGGTTTTCCTTTCTTGGAATCTCTCTGGTTTTGGTTTTGCAGAAATGCTGGCCCCATAGAGTGAATTAGGAATTGTTTCCCCTGCTTCTGTTTGCGGGAAGAGATGGGAGAGAATCGGCATTATTTCTTCCTAAATGTTTGATAGCCTTCGCTAGTGAAGTTATCTGGGCCTGATTGGTGCTTTCTCTTTTGGAAGGCTGTTAATTATTGATTTGAGTTGTTTAGCAAATATAGGCATATTCAGATTATCTCTTTTTGGTATGTGTCAGTTTGATAGTTTGTATCTTTCAAGAAATGGGCCTGTTTCATCTAGGCTATCAAGTTTGGGACATGGAATTCTTCCTAGTACCCTTTTATTATCCTTTAAATGCCCATAGAATCAGTAGTCATAACCTTTCTTTCATTTCTGATATTATAATTTTTGTCTTCTCTCCTTTTCTTTTTTTCTTTCTTTCTTTCTTTTTTTTTTTTTTAATGGCCATACTGCCTATAGAAGTTCCTGGGCTAAGGGTTGAATCAGAGCTGCAGCTGCCGGCCTATGCCATAGCCATGGCAATATCAGATCCAAGCCACATCCATGACCTATGCTGCAGCTTGCAGCAATACCAGGTACTTAACCCACTGAGTAAGGCCAGGGGTTGAACCCCCATCCTCATGGACACTATGTCACGTTCTTAACCGAGCCACACGGGAACTCAATCTTTCCTTTTTTCTTGGTTTATCAATATTTTATTTTATTTATTTATTTTTGCTTTTTAGGGCCACATCCTTGGCCTATGGAGGTTCCCAGGCTAAGGGTCTAATTGGAGATACAGCTGCTGGCCTACACCACAGCTCATGGCACTGCCGGATCCTTAACCCACTGAGCGAGGCCAGAGATCAAACCCACAACTTCATGGTTCCTAGTCAGATTTGTTTCTACTGCACCATGATGGGAACTCCTTATCAAAATTTTAAATCAGTTTTATTGATTCTTTCCAAGAATCAATAATTTTTAAAAATGTTTTTCTGTTTTCAATTTCATTGACTTTGACTTCTTCTCTTTGAAGAAATAATGTATATACGTATATACACACACATATATATGTATATGCTTTCTTTAGTTCCCTTTTGGCTCAAGTTACTCTCAGTTCTCTAGTTTTCTAAGGTATAAGCTTAGGTGATTGATTTTAGATTTCTTTTTTAAAAGATAAATTTCCCTTGAAGAACTGGTTTTGCTGCATCCCATATACTTTGATAATTGTATTTTTATTTTCATTTAGTTCAAAATATTTTAAAACTTTGCTTGAGACTTTTCCTTTGACGCCTGTGTTATTTAGAAATGTGTCATTTATAATTTACAAACATTTGGGAGTTATCTTTCTGTGATGCATTTCTGGCTTACCTCCACTGTGGTCTGACAATATACTTTATATGTTTCTAGCCTTAAATATTTTTAAAGATTATGTTCTGTGCCCCAGAATATAGTCTATCTTGGGGAGTACTCCATGTAAACGTGCTTAAAGGGGACCTCTGTACAGTCTATACATAAAAATAAGCCAAGTGACATAAACAGACCAGAACTGGGTCTGTCTGCCTTGCTGCAACAAATTCATGTTCTGTTGCATCTACACATCAGGATCTGCCTTGGAAATTCCTCTTAGGCTATTGGCAAATTTCTCAACAACCTTATGAGTTGAGGTACTACAGATGATTAAATTGAGGCTTACAAGCGTAAAATTATCTGTCTAGCTCTTTCTGCACGCTGTCCCAGGCCTCACAGCAACATTGCCGTTCTTTCTACCTAATACCGGTACCAAGCGGCTTCGGTTCTAGGCTGATTGATTAATTGGAGTTTTATGGAGGAGGAGCTCGTCCTTTTTTTTCCATCCAGCTGAATTAATCAGTGTAGGAGGCAGCAAGACTTACAACAGGTGAAAAGAAAAGTCGTCTTTAACATGAACAAAAGAAATGTAGGAGGGACTAGCCAAGAATGGATTAGTAATAGGGTATGGGCTAGCGAATGTGACATTTGAAGTCAAGGGCAATTAGAAGCTAAGTCGTAGTTTCAAAGAAAATGAAGTAGCTCCAGAAAAGGGTGAAGAGAGCGCAAGTTTATTGGTGCTTCTATGGCCTCGGCATCACACGGGGCACCTTTACATCCATTTCCTTATTTAATGCCCAGAACCAGCCTGCGATATGGTCTCTGCACTCTGTAGCTTCTCCCTCCGACCCCTGGCCCACTCATAGAGACACTTCCTTGGGAGGAAGAGAAGGAACCCAGAAAATAAAGCGGCGGAAGATTCGGAAAGGAAAGTGGGACGGTGACTGGGTATCCTAGACAGAGGGAAGTGTGCCTTTATCAGTCTTTCGGAAGACCTGCGGGGAGGGGATGGACGTTGGACTACTGGTCGTCATGGGTGGGCAGCGAGCAGGTCGTGGGACTGGGGAGGGAGGGGCTTGCTCTAGACCAGGCGAGGCGGGGGTGTGGAGGCCAAGCCAGGGTTCTGGTGGTAGGATGAGCCCTTGGGCTTGGGGAGGCACCCTGCAGCTCCCTGCTCCGACCCAGCTACCTCTTTGTATCAACTTCCCAAGAATTTAGGGGAGGACGAATTCTGGGCAGAGCGCATAGCTCCATATGTGCATTCTTTCTAACAGAGACACCCTGGATCATGGCAGTGTGCATGTGTGTGGCGTGTTTGGAGAGAATTGAGTCCCTAAGGAGCTTCATTCTGGAAGGCAGAGGTCTGGTGCAGTCACCATAGCTGAATAAAACACTTGGGAACAGGGGACTTTTTTTTTTTTTTAAATCCCCAGAGCCCCTTGATCTCCTTATTTTGTATCTGGTGAGAATAGTACAGGACCAACAGTGGGGATGCCTGTCCTGGGTAGAAATGGCCTTGATGCTGTGAACCCCATCGGCCACAAAAGCCAGAGAGCCCAAGTCACCTAGGACAGCTATTGAGCCAAGCAGGGATTTTTGTGTTCTGACCTTTTGATGATGACTAAGAGACCTGCCTTCTGAGACTGAATCGACACCCTGTAGGTACCTAGGATCCCCCTAGGTGAGAAGAAAGACAGACATTCCCTGATGGGTAGGCTAGGAGGTTGGAGTTGTTTCACTTGAATCTTTAGAAAAATATACATCTCAAGCTAGTGAGGCTGGATGCGTCAGCTAGACATGTGACTAGTCAATTTGCCTTACGAGGGAAATGTCTCAGAAGTAATCTCTTTGCTGTTGGTGGGGGGTGGAGTGGGGGTGGGCACAGAGGGTAAGCGGGAAGTGTATTCTGGATACCAAGGGTAAAGAATGTACATTTGTGGTAAAACCTGTCAGATAATCCTTTTATGTCCCTCTAGCACCTGGTACAGAATCCAGTCTGCAATTCAGTGTGGTACTATTTTTAAAGATTTTGGCAGCTTCACCAGGAAGAGGCAAAGGGAATGATCTCTGTAAATATTTGCTGATGGGCGGATGAATGGGTGAGTAAGTGGATATATGGATGGGTGGGTGGAGGTGGGGGTGGGTGGGTGGGTGATGGATGGGTGAGTGGCTGGCTGCAAGGATGGAGGGAGCGGACGTCATTAGAATTTCCGAGACTCAGTGTCAGTCGTGAAAGGGAACACGTGACTAGGCCATTGTGAGTCTGGATGTCAGCAGCCTGTCAACACTGTCTTATGTGACGGGCATGTCTGAGTTTCAACTGGACTATGAATCTTTCTTTTAGGGGTGAGGGGAGCACGCCTGTGGCCTATGAAAGTCCCCAGGCTAGGGGTTGAATCAGAGCTGCAGCTGCCACAGCCACAGCCACCCCAGATCTGAGCTGCATCTGTGACCTGTGCCAAGCTTGCCACAATGCTGGATCCTTAACCCACTGAGCGAGGCCAGGGATCAAACCTGCATCCTCATGGATACTAGTTGGGTTCTTCACCCACTGGGCCACAATGGGAACTTCTGGACTATGATTCTTGAAGGCAAATGTGGGCACAGAGCCCATCAGTTGGACATGAACATAGCTGGGCTGACTCCACCTTTTCCAGCCCCCTCCCAGCCACTGTCACTTCATCACGTGGAGCCTCAGTTTCCTCGTCTCCCAGAAGAGGATGAGAACCTCGGTCTTACAGGATGGACGTCAGGATTAAAGACAGTGGTAACAACCCCGGCTGATGCTCACTGAGAGAGCGCTTATTGTGTGCCAGGAACTGTCTTTAGTGCTCGGCACATACAAACCTACAGTCTAATAGGTTGGGTACCTGACAGTCCTCATTTTATGCAGGAGAGGCTAAGGCAGAGAGGTTGAGAAATTTGACTAAGACCATTAGCTGGTAAAGGCAGATCTGGGCTTCAAATCCAGACAGGCTGGTTCCAGAGCCTGTACATTTAGCCTTTTGCTCTGCATCCTTTTGAATGTATACCGTGCTTACCCCAGCCCCCGGCATAAGGTGGTTCTTCTATAAAGGGGTAATTCCTTTCCTCTTGATTCATTAGTTGCTCTGAGATGGCGATGGTGGCGTGTCCCCTGTGGCCAGAGCTGACAGGAGACCAGAGAGACAGTTGGTGCATTCGGTCTTGGCCAGGCATGCAGAGCGCCTCAAAATCTGACTTTTATTTTTATGCTTTTTGCCTGGTTCTTTAAAGGTGAAAGACAGAGATGTCAAGATCCTTGAGTAAAACCTGCATGGTCCAGGCTTTGTAAAGGAAAAGAAACATCTCTTTCCAAGGCATTTGAAGACAGTTCTCTGAACTGCTTTGCAGTTTTGCTGCTCGGGCACTATAGAACAATGTAATAAAATTACTTAAAAAAAATAAACCCAGCACGCCAGTGTTCACTGTTAGGGTTGTTGTGATCCGTGTTATTATTATTTTCTGTGTCTGTGTGGGAAGATACCTGGGGTGGTGATGGACCTCAGGCTCTTTTCTACTCTAATTCAGGTCGAAATAGCATCATGAGAAGATGGCTCAGCCGCTGAGACTCAGAAGCTAGAAGATGCATTCACGCAGGCAGGACCAAGTTCCCATGAATGAAGCAGGCCTTATACTCAATGGTTAGCAGTGTCGTCTTGGGTTGCTGGAGGCAAACCTTACTTCCCTGCCTTGTTGTGTGACCCTGGGTTAGTCATTGTCCCTCTCCAAGCTACACCTGAAAAATGGGGATGGTTTCGCGGAGAGTTGCTGTGATGATCAAATAAGATCATGTGAATAATTATGTTACTGTAACTCAGAAGGACCTGATAAGTGTCTGGGAGAGGGCTTATTTTTGAAAGGCAGGGGGTCTGGAGTCTGGCAGAGCTGGTTTGAGTCTCTGCTCAGGCACTGTCTTGCTCAGACTTGGTTTTCTCCTCTTCGAAAGGGGGATAGTCACACTCCCATAAGAGAAGTTTTGTTTTTTTAGGATTCAGTGAGATTGATGTGCGTAAAATATTTGGCATAGTACACAATAAATAATGGCAATTATCTTTTTTTTTTTTTTTTTGCTTTCTAGGGCCTCACCCTCGTCATATGGAAGTTCCCAGGCTAGGGGTCGAGTTGGAGCTATAGCTGCTGGCCTACACCACAGCCACAGCTATGCTAGATCCTTAACCCACGGAGCAAGGCCAAGGATCGAACCCACATCCTCATGGATCCTAGTCGGGTTCATTACTGCTGAGCCATGACGGGAACTCTGCAATTATAATTTGATTATGACTGCTGGCTCAGTAGTGATGCCACAAAGGATAGGACGTGGAAAAAAAATGAAGTGACTCAAAGCATAAATTGCTCAATGGAACATTCTTTTACTCGTGCGTGTGTTTACGTTTGTGTGTGTACTTTAGCACATTTAATGATGAATTTCCACGGTGAGAATTGGATGAATCACAGAATCAATTTAGTCTTTAGAACAGTTGGAAACAGCATAACACGTTTTTTCCTTCTGGAGGCCATGCCCCCCTCAGCTGACTCTGGCTGGAGTCTCTGTTCTCCAGTTATTGGATGGGCTCGCTGGGCAGCACAGCAGGCATCCTAGAGAGTGGGGTTTGCCCCTGTCAGAGGGACATGACTACGGTGTACGGGGGCACATTGCTAACATAGGATGCGCTGCCAACACCTGCAGTTTCACGGGCTGCATGTCCTGTGTAGAACGTGGACTTGCAGGGGAAATTGGATGAAGCAATTCATGCTCCTTTCTTCTCCAGGGAGAACAGTCACTTGTCTGTTCCTCTGCATCTCATCGGGAGTTGTGCTCACCTTCCTCACGGTCCGCTGGACCCCAGTCTCGTGCTGGTCAGTCATCTGCATGTCACAGTCACATCCATGGTTTACATACCCCTGTCTGATGGCATCACGCCCCTCTCCCCTGCCAAAAAACTTACACTGGTGCGGTGTTGGGGGAGGGGTCCTGGCTGCTTTGTGCAATGAACAGACTTTTCCTGAGTTGGTCCCAACTTGCCTCTTGAGCCCCTCCTCACAAGCGCCCTGCCCTGCAGTACTTATCAGTGCCTATGTTTGCATATCCCACGAGACTGGGTGCAACTCAAATGCAAAAACTGTCTGATTCCCTCTTGCATTCCCTGGTACCTCTTGTAACCAGCATTTAGATGGTGCTCAATAAATGTTTCATAACAGGCAGTTGAACCTAGTGTTTAAAACCTTGACTCTGAGGGAGCAGGATGGATTGGGATCTTGGGGTTAATAGATGCAGACTATTGCCTTTGGAATGGATTAGCAATGAGATCTGCTGTGTAGCACTGGGAACTATGTCTACTCACTTATGATGGAACATGATAAGTGAGAAAAAAGAATGTATATGTGTGTGTGTAACTGGGTCACCATGCAGTACAGTAGAAAAAAAAAATGTACTGGGGAAATTAAAAAAAAAAAAGGTACCAAAAAAAAAAAAGACAAAAAAATAAATAAATAAAAATAAAACCTTAACCCTGGAGTCAGAGAGATCTGAGTTAGACTCTTGGCTTCTCCACCCTGTTGATCTGTAACATAGGTCAAGTAGTAAGTTGGCCAAGTCTTGGTTTCATCTTCTGTACAGTAGAGGCGACAGTGCTTTTACCTATAGAAATATTTTGGGGGGAGATGAAGCTTGCAAGAGGCTTGGAATCTTAAAAGATCTTAGCTTTTATTGTTATTAAATCTTTATGGAACACACACCATAGCAGAGTCTATAGAAGAAAAAAAAGAATCGCAAAAAGGATACTGAGTAATAGTCTTGATTCTGGAACCTACCAGGGACATATGACAGAAGGTGGTTTTCATCTGGGAATGTATGCCAACAATGGAGATAGAAACTGTTGGGAAACTTTGACATCTGCAAGTGTGGGTTAGACTGTGTTCAGTTGCAAGTAACTGAACATCTGACCCAAATGGGATCAACCACTTTTAAGAAGAAGGTGGATTTCTTAGGCTTACCTAGACAGTCGCAAGCTTGGGTGGGCTTCAGTGTTGGTTTGCTTCAGCTGCTCAGTGATCCATCAAGGATCGTTTTCTCTATGCCATACCAGCCTCATCCTAAGGCCATCTTCTTGGTTAGTGTAACTGTAAGAGGGCTGCCAAAATCTTCTGGGATTTGATGACCATGTCCAGGGAGAGGGACAGGATTGCTTCTAGAAACTCTCTTAGAAGACTGAAACTTTGCTTTCCCTGAGCCACTGGCAAATAACTACAATTTTTTTTTGGGGGGGAGTCCCTGAATGAATCACCTACCTATCAATGAACCACTGGCTAGTGTTCAGGGAATGAGGTTGTGCTGAATGGTTAGGCCTGAGCTACCTGCTCCATCCCCAGAACCAAGGCAGGTGTTCAGCTTTGGTGGGTAGGAAAACGCAAGTCCTGAGAAGGAGGACAGGGTGCTAGGAAAAAAATGGTTTTGGTTGCTATAAAAGTTTTAGAGAGTGAGAGACCTATCTCCATACTTCTGTTGCCTCATTATTTAGGTGCTTTTAAAAGTATTCTTGGGGTTCCCGTCGTGGTTCAGTGGAAACTAATCTGACTAGGAACCATGAGGTTGCGGGTTCGATCCCTGGCCCCACTCAGTGGGTTAAGGATCTGGCATTGCTGTGAGCTGTGGTGTAGGTCACAGATGCAGCTTGGATCCTATGCTGGTATGGCTGTCGTGTAGGCTGGCAGCTATAGCTCTGATTAGACCCCTAGCCTGGGAACCTCCATATGTCAAGGGTACAGCCCTAAAAAGGCAAAAAAAAAAAAAAGTGCATTCTGGAGTTCCTGCTGTGGTGCAATGGTTCAGTGGCCTCTCTGGGGCACTGCCATGCAGGTTCAATGCCCAGCACAGTAGGTTAAGGATTTGGTATTGCTGCAGCTGCAGTGTGGGTATAACGGCAGCTTGGTTCTAATCCCTGGCCGGGAAACTCTATGTGCCAAGAAGAAAACAAAATAAAAAACAAACAAATAAAAAAAGTGCTTTCCTACATTATTCATTTGACAACCACCAACGGTGCAATAAAGAAGTACAATAATGACATTTCTCTCTCTCTATCTTTTAATGGCTGCACTTGCAGCATATGGAAGTTCCCAGGCTAGGGGTTGAATTGGAGGTGCAGCTGAGGCCTACACCTCAGCCATGGCACTGCAAGATCCTTAACCCACTGAGCTAGGTCGGGGAAAGAACCTGCATCCTCATGAAGACAATGTCGGGTCCTTAACCCACTGAGCCACAATGGGAACTCCAACATTCCTCAGTTTTTGTTGTATCTACTATGTGCACTACTATCTTTTTAGCTTCGATTCTTGGTTCTCTAAAGATTTTTTTTTTTCTGATAAATTACTAGATTGTCTTTACAGATGAGAAAACAAACTGAAGCTCAGGGAGTTTGAAGTAAGTTTTTCAAATTCACACGAAAAATTAGCAGCAGAGCCAGGATTTGATCCAGGTCTGTCTGGTTCCAAAGCTTGGGTTCTTTCCAAGACTCCATGCTACCTTCTGTCTCTCTCTCTCTCTCTCTCTTTTTTTTTTTTTTTGGTCTTTTGGTCATTTTAGGGCTGCACCCGCAGCATATAGAGGTTCCCAGGCTAGAGATCTAATCGGAGCTACAGCTGCCGGCCTGCACCACAGCCATAGCAATGCGGGATCCAAGCTGCGTCTGCAACCTACTCCACAGCTCACAGCAATGCCAGATCCTTAACTCACCCGGTGAGGCCAGGGATCAAACCCACATCCTCATGGATGCCAGTTGGGTTCGCTAACCACTGAGCCATGACAGGAATTCCCATGCTACCTTCTTATTATAGAAGCAAGGCAGAGACTTCTATTTGAACAGGAATGTGCCAACTTGCTATATTCTTCCCATTGCTTTCTGGAAACTATCTGGAACAATAAGGAGGGTCATGGGTGCAGCCCTAAAAAGACAAAACAAACCAAAAAAAAGTGCCTTCTGGATATCCTGCTGTGATGCAATGGGTTCAACAACATTCCACACTCCCTTTTCAGTGCAGCTACGAGACAGACTGAAAACCATTCTGTAAGGGCCATTCAAGAGCACACAGTGGCTGTGTGACAGGAAGTAGCCAAAAGCAGAGGCAAGAGCTCCGTGAAGTATTTGACAAAAACAAAAACAAAACTTCTGGATGCTGGGGAACCATGCCGTGGGAGAAAATCTATATCCTTCGACTGAAAAAGAGGGTGAAGACACAGGGTAATCTGAGAGGTAGAAGTTCCCTAAAACTTGGTTAGGTTCAGAGAAGGGAGGAGGCTGAAAGTATCTGTCAGTTTTTGCTCCACTAACAAACATCTCCAAACTCAAATAAACATTTGTTTTTTTCCTGTTCATGTGTCTTCAGAGTAGCTGGGGTTGCTGTATCTAGCTGGCCTAAGCTGGGTTTGACTCTGGTCAGAAGTCTGCTTCATATGTATCTCAACCTTCTTAACCCAAGGGCAACCTGAGGCATAGTCTTCTCATGATGGACAGCAAGAGTCAAGAAGCTCAGTCGAACCACACAAGCACATTTCCTGCTTTGCTCATGGCAGACACACTCAGAGCCCTTTAGCCAGCGCAAGTTGCATGGTCAGATCTGAAGCTGGGATGTAAGGAAGTACAATCCATCACCATAGGACCATGGCAAGGGTGTGCATGTACAGTACCATGGGGGATGGAGAAGTGAGGGCGGAAATTTAATCCTGCACACCAGGTTCCATGTGTAAGCGTGGCTTCTGACTTCACAGCAAATAAGAAGAGAGCTTCTGAATTGTACAAATCAACTTTATTATAATTCTACCCTGGCCTCTCTCCTCCCACAGAAACCTTTGTGCAATGTTTAGTTCAGAAGGTCCTAATGCAGTCAATAATGAGCCATACAAACAAACCAGAGCTGTGTTTTAGCAAAACTACTATAAGCAAAAAAGAAGGAGCAGCAAAATTTATGAACAAAGAATACTCACTAGTAAAATGGCCTTGGAACAGGCTAAAATTGTGAGCCAAACCTCTACCTTACATGAACTATTATAAAGAGGTAATTGCCTCTGAGAACAACCACCAGGCAGTAACTCAGGGACGAGATTGCAAGGCAGTGGTAGATGAGATGTGATCCAGCAAAACTCAGAAAAGAAGTAGAAGCAAAAGTGAAACCATTGTTAAAATAAAGACAAAATTTGAAAGAGCACACAGTGAATGAATAAGCACGACAAAAACACAAGAAGGGACATTTCTCATCTGTTAACTACCCACTGGTCAAAGCAAGTCACGTGACCAAGCTTATCATCAGTGGGGGTGGGAGAATATATTGCCCCCGAGTGAAGAACTTAGGGCAATAAATCAATCTGTCATGGTATATTTAAGAGTAAACAAATGAACGCTAAAGAAAGAAAGACACTGGTAACTAAAATTTGGTGATAGGGAACTGACAAGCAAAAAAAATTAAAAGGCTAAGAATATCATACATGATTATAATTTTTTTTGTCTTCTTAGGGCTGAACCCTTGGTATATGGAAGTTCCCTAGGCTAGGGGTCCAATCAGAGCTGCTCTGAGCTGCATCTCACAGCAGCTTGGATCCTTAGCCCATTGAGCGAGGCCAGGGATCTAACCCATGTCTTCAGGGATACTAGTCAAGTTCATTATCACTGAGCTACAACAGGAACTCCCCATATATGATTATAATTTTAAAGCTCATCCTTAGGATAAAGTACAAAACCTTTCTTAATATCAAAAGACCTGCCCATAGGAAACAAAACAAAGAAAACTGATCACAAAGCAAAGAATGCAGGAGAGGTTATCAGAACTATCAAGTGTAAAAGGGCTAAACTCACTGTGGCAGGAGGAATGATGCTTCCCTCCAGGCCCCCAAAGAGGTTCACATCTTAATCCCCGGAACCTGTGATTAAGTTGTTATGGGGTTGCAGATGGAATTAAGGGCACAGATCAGTTGACCTAGGGAGATTATTTTAATTAATCTGGATTATCTGACTGGGCCTGATGTAATCACAAGGGTTCTTTAAAGAGGCAGAGGGTAACTTGACTATAGAGGAGAAGTGATCCACTGTTGTAGAGCACAGGGAAATCTACCCAATATTCTGTGATAGTCTATTTGGGAAAAGAATGGATGTGTGTACATGTCTAACTGAATCACTTTGTTGTACAGCAGAAATTATCACAACATTGTAGATATACGTCCATAAAACTTTAAAAAATGAAAAAAGAAAAAAAAAAAAGAGAGAAGTGGTCCATTTTGGCTTAGAAGATGGAGGAAGTAGCATAAGCCAAGGAAGTGCAGGCAGCCTCTGGAACCAAGGAAATGAACGATCTCCCCTAGAACCTCCAGGAGAAAGGCAGCCAAGTTAGAACCCAAATAGACCCATTTCAGAATTCTGTTCTCCAGAACTGTAGGACAGTAAATTTGTGTTGTTTTAGGCTACTAAATTTGTGATAATTTGTTCTCACAGAGAAAAAATATGCTCATCTATTAATAGAAAAATAGATTCAGATTGGGTCACAAATAAGGAACCAATATTATAATGTTTACAAGACATCTCTAAAATTGAGGGATTCAATGAGCCAAGAAAGAAACAAACAAACAAAAAAAACAGGCAAAGAGGGTGATTCACACTGATGTGTCATCACTGATTAAAGTGAAAACTACAAGAATTACTTAAAGGGGGGAAATACGTGATAGAAACACAATAGTATAAGTGGGACTTTCTCTTAGTAACAGATCAAGTATATTTAAATCAAATAATTAATAAGGGAGATATATATTGCACATAGGAACTGTATGCCTTATAAACAATGAAGAGAGTTTCTTTACCTGTGCCTTCTCTAGCAGCTTTATTTGTAACCAATCCAAACTGGACACAACCCAAATGTATTTCCATGGGTAAATGGATAAACAAAGGTTGGTACCTACATATAATGAAATATTATTCAGCCATAAAAAAATCAGACTATTGCTATAGGCAACAACATTGTACATCTCCAAGGCATTAGGCTTGGTGAAAGAAGCCAGTCTCAAAAGGTTACATCCTGTATAATTCCTTTTAGATGACATTCTAAACAAGACAAAGAAGAGATGGATCATTGTATGGGGTTAGAGGTTGGGGGATGGAGTGCAAAGGGGCAAAGTGAAGGATTGGGAGTGATGGAACTGTTCTGATTCCTAATATTGGTGGTGGTTCTATGAGAACTATACGGCAAAAGTCGATTTTATTGTATGTTAATCTTAAAATGTATAAAATAAAGTGGAGATGAATAAATTAGGCAACAAAAACCGTACAAATAATAAACTAATAAAACTGAAAGTAAGTGTCTGGAAAAATATTAAAAATAAACTACTAGCCAACTAACCAAGCAAAATAAAAAGAAACTTCAAATATGCACAATAAAAAAATGACCGCGGGGAAACACAATCAACACAGGAATTAAAAAAAAAATGAAATAACTTCCTACAACTCTCTGAAAATAGCATTTAAAACCTAGATACAAGGAACGATTTTCTAGGAAAGTGTAATGTATCCAGGTTGATCTTAGAAGAGATGAAAGTCTAAATAAACTAATTATAAAGTATTGAAAGAGCTACCATCCCCTCCATGAAGAAACAACTACTAAAAAGTTTCAAGGGGAATTTTAACCAAACTATTAAAGCACAACTATTTTTACAGCAGAGAATCTGGGCAGACACTGCATTAACCAAATCATCAACGAGAACATCATTTGTAGCAGGAGGAACATATGCATGTCTCCTGACATGATGCACTAAGAAGGACATGACCTCGCTTTTGTGGCATTTCTGACAAAACATCATAACTTGAATCTAGTCATGAAGAAACAGCAAAAAAACCCCAGCTGAAGGATATTACACAAGAAAAATAACCTGCATTGTTCAAAAATATCAAGATTTTTAACTGAGGGATTGATCCAGATTAAGAGATGGGAGAGACATGACAATTAAATGCATGTGAGATTTAATTAGGTCCTAACTAGAGGAAAAAAAATCATTGGGAAAATGATGCAATTTAATGAAGGCGTATAGATTAGGTGATAGGATTATATCGATGTTCATTTCCTGACTTTGACTATTGTATTGTGGTTATGTATGATTATGTCCTTGTGTTCAGAAAATATACACCAAAGTATCTAGGGTTAAGGGATGTATCTATAATGTAAATGAGGCGGAAAAAAATGACATATAGATTTAGGGAACCGGGGGTATGGCAAATGTGCACTTTCTAAAAAATAACTTTTCTGTAAAATGTAATTCTTCAAAACAAAATGTTAAATAACTGCTCATTTCAATTTTACTTAAGCCAAAACAAAGAAAAATAAACATATTTTTTCTTCTTTTTAGGAAAAATAGTGACATTAACCTGCTAAAGACTGAGATGAAAAGAAAATTGCAGACCAATTTCACTTATGAGGATCAAAAGTCTAAATAAAGTATTAGAGACCACAGTACAGCATCACATTAAAAGCAAAAGTCTTGAAAAGAACTCTCACAAACGAAGGAAAACATAACACAAATAATACTATAAGGCTTAGTATTATTTCAGGAATTCTAGGATGATTGCTTATTAGGAAATTGACTAAATTAATGATTTAAAGAGAAAAATCACCAGATTATCTCCATGCCTGCTGAGAAGGCATTTGTCACAATTCTACTGCTTATTGATAAAATGCAAATCAATGGATTCTTCCATAACATGATAAAATATCTCGGCCTCAAGGCCAGCATAATGCCGAGGGGGGAAACACTAGCAGCATTGCAGCTGAAGTGAAAGAAGCCTTCTTATTCCTTGTGGGTTGATTACATACTAGATGCTTCCCATGTGAAACCTCGTTTATGCCTCCATTTTATTTAACTAATTTCTGCTTTTTTGGGGGGCCATACCCTCGGTATATGGTAAATGGAACTTCCCAGGCCTAGAATCAAACGCCTCAGCAGCGACCCAAGCTGCTGCAGTAACAACTGCAGGATCCTTAACCTGCTGTGCCACAGGGAACTCCAATTTCTGCTCTTTATCATTTCCTTTCTTTTAACTTCATTTGGGCTTAATTTGCTCTTCTTTCTCTAACTTCTTGCAGTAGATTCTGAGATTATTAATTTTCAGGCTTTCTTTCTCCAAATTCATGCAGTTAACATTGTACTTTATATATATTTCCTTCTAAGCCTAGTTTAAGCTGTGGCCCCCAACCACGGTTGCTTAACTTTTTGCGGTGTCTTCTGTGGTTTCCATTCTTGCAGGAGCTGATACAGAAAGCAGTCCCTGACCATCTTTCTGGGTCTCCCTGGACCTTGAAATCTGAGTAGGATCATCTCAAGCTCCCAGTGATGTTGCCCTGGAAATGAGACACCTCCAGCGTTTTTCTCTTCCTGGGCTCACCTGCTTGCGGTCTGCCTGCTGCTCCCTCATGCATTTCACTTTCCTTTGCCTTCCTCTCTGGTGCAAACCTCAGCCTCTTTGCGTCTTCCCAAAAGAAATACACTCACATGGGACGTTTTGGGTGTGCTTGTTGCATTCCTTGAATATTTGCAGGTTGAGGGGAGGGGTCAGTGTGTCCCAGCGGGCCTTCCCACCTTGCTGTGTCCACCCCAGCCTCTCATTCCACTCCATCCATTTCTCCAGAAGAGTAAACACTTTCTGCATCCCTCTCCAGTAACACTTCCACCAAGGGTCTCATCTCCTACCCCAAACACATCTTTGAGGTGTTTTCTCCACAGCCAATAAGGATCCTTTTGGTACCAACTATGAATACTCCCAGCCCCCGCCTCCCCTTTATCACCTTGTGAGTGAGGATTGAAAACCATGTGAGTCCCGAAAGGTTCAGAAGGTACAAAAGTCCTGAAACGCGGCATTGCCTTGCTGTGTTCTAACATGGTATTCCGTCGAAAGTCTCAAGGTTTTGTCAATGCCCCTCAGAAGGCTATGTTTTTTTTTTTTTTTCCTGTCTTTTCTCTTTTTAGGGCCGTACCCAGGCATATGGAGGTTCCCAGGCTAGGGGTCTAATTGGAGCTGTAGCCTCCAGCCTATACCACAGCTCAAGGCAACGCCGGATCCTTAACCCACTGAGCAAGGCCAGGGATTGAACCTGCAACCTCATGGTTCCTAGTCAGATTCGTTTCTGCTGCGCCACGACAGGAAAGCCTGTTTTTTTTAAGTAAAAGTTTTTTTTCTTTTTATGGTGGCACCTGCAACACATAGATAGTCCCAGGCTAGGGATCGAATCTGAGCTGCAGCTGAGGCCTATGCCACAGCCACAGCAACACCAGATCCAAGCTGCATCTGCCACCTATGCCGCAGCTTGTGGATCCTTAACACACTGAGCGAGGCCAGGGATTGAACCCATATCCTCGCAGAGATAGTGTTGGGTTCTTAATGTGCTGAGCCACTATGAGAACTCCTCAGAAGGCTCTGGATAGACAGGAGATAGATTCACCTCTCCTAGATCCAGACCATACATTCTCACAGGGGCAATCTTGCTCCCAAGGAAGTGAAAATTGGTCCTTGGAGAAAGAGAAAAAGCCTCTTACTCTTTTAACGTACAAAGCAGAAATATATATCAGTGCACAAATATATATATACTAGATCAATGACATTAGAATTTTATGGAAGGTAGTTGAGAAAATAATGACTAAAAAGTCTTCAGTTCAGGAGTGATAATTTTTTAAAAAGTTGCCAGGCGCTGATTTGGATGGGGCAGCCTTGGGAAATGGCATCACCCAGTTGCTCAGGCCAGAAATCTAGGTGTCAACCCTGGTGACTCAGTTCTCCAGTCAATCTCAAGCATCCCCACATGTGTCCCAAATTGAGTCATCTCTTCCAGTTTGGAGCCCAAACTCCCGCCCCCTCCAAGGGACTCCATCACTAGTCCCCTCGCCTCCACTCCCAGTGCTGGCCTTCATTTCTATCCTTGGGACAATTAAAGGACTTGTGTTTATTTGCCCGTGGCTTCTTCTGCCTCTAGATCAGGGGTGAGCAAACTGGGGCTGCCTGTCAAGTGTTACTGGAACATAGGCTCATGCATTCATTTACCTGGTGTCTCTAGGTGCTTTTGAGCTATAATGACTGGGAGGCGTAGCTGTGGCAGAAACCACATGGCCTGCAATGTCTGAACTAGTTGCTATCTGGCCCTTTATTTAAACAGTTCATGGAGTCCTGCTGTGGATTTTGAGCTGCTGAAGGCAAAGGACGCCTCTTGCTTAACACTGTCCCTGGTGCCCAAGCCTGGTGCAGAGAAGTCCGTAAGTGTAGGGAGCTGCGGTAACAGGACCACTGACTAAAGGGATGCACTGCCAGCTCATCTGGTAGAAGGTGGGCCCACTTGGTGTGAAAACCAACAGGTCATTGACTTTTCTCCAAAAGTGCCGGCCATAGCTCAAGTGCAAATCCAGCGAACTCCCTTCTCTTTCTGCCCTCCTTTCTGTTGTTCCATTTTTGATAAGAGGGAAACTTTCCTTGTGCGGCTCAAAGGATTAAAAATGAATTATCTAAGTACTGCTTCTCCTTTGGGAATCCTGAGCAGAGTCTAATGGTGGTGTGGAAAAAAAATTAAAAGAAAACCTTGTGTCAATGTTAATCTTTAGAAAGTGGAAGTGTTTGCTCTGTAAGGAAAAATCCTACAGGCTTCAGATACCTCTGGGGCTGTCCTGCCGGCTTTAGTTATGATCTTTTTATGAAGAACTCATGGCAGGACTTTTTTTTTTTTTGTGTGTAAGACAGTTCAGACACATTTTTGCATGTGTTTATTTGTTTATTTATTTATTTAGTCTTTTTGCCTTTTCTTGAGCAGCTCCCGTGGCATATGGAGGTTCCCAGGCTAGGGCTCTAATCGAAGCTGTAGCCACCAGCCTACCCCAGAGCCACAGCAACACGGGATCCGAGCCGTGTCTGAGACCCACACCACAGCTCATGGCAACGCTGGATCCCCAACCCACTGAGCAAGGGCAGGGGTCAAACCCACAACCTCATGGTTCCCAGTTGGATTCGTTAACCACTGCGCCACGACGGGAACTCTATGGCTGGACTTTTTTAAACCTCTTAACTTTACAGTACCCTGAGTAACAGTGCTATGAGCTCACAGGTGTTGAGCGCTTTTGCTGTATTCTAGGACTTGGTTGGTGGCTGCCATGTGTTACAAAATCCCGTGAGGTAGTTCTGATTGTCCCCCATTTTACTGCTCTGGAAACTGAGGCTCCAAGGGAAGCAACTTGTTCAAGTTCATCAGCTGCCAAGTGGCAAAGTCAGGATTTGACAAAGTCCATTGGACTGCGAATCCCATGTTCTTTCTCTCCAGTCAGGAGATTCATAATGGTAATAATGATAATATTGCCTTGTTTGTTGGAAGCCAGATTCCAAAGACTAGGCTCTCTTTTGTTTTAATGAACAAAGAGAAAAAGGAAGTTTTCTTAAGCTGGGAAATGTGATTCTGGGATTTGAATAAAGTCAAATGGAGATGGATTGGCTCAAGTGGAAATGGATTGACTTGGAGGGTGGTACCCAGGCATGACAGATGCTCTCAAAACACTGGTCTTCATGCCACCTGTCCAGTGCACATGTCACTGGGCCGTCTTGTTCTCCTCCCTCTTTGTTCTCTGTCCTTACTCAGTACAGCCTGACCATTACCCTGCCTCTTGCAGGCTCCTTCCTTTTATCTTCCCACTCTTTCCCTTCCTTCTATTTTCACAGCTACTGCTCTAGCCCAGGCTGTAATGAACCCTGGTCTCTCTATTCCCCCTTGCCCCCCAGAACTTCGAAGGTTTTCTCACAGAAAGCCCCCAATGGCACTCTTGACTCTATCATCAATTTACTTTGATCACACGCTGTTCAACTATCCAGCAACCATCCCCTCCTCTGGAGACGGTACTTTTACGTACTTTTGGAGGGCAGCACCTCTGCACCCTTATCCATAGTGTACAGGGGACTCTGACGCTGCCCCAAATTCTAGGGGTGAGCCATGGCCCAGGCCTGGATAAACATCCACTTACTACCATGGTTGGTTCAGAGATGGGCACGTGACCCAGACAGACCAATGGGCTTCAGTTCTGAGATTTTTGTTGGAGCTGTTGGAAGCTGCACTTTTGTTCATTGGAGCTTTTAGAAGTATCAGTGAGACACATCTGAATCTGAAAAAGCCAACCCAGAGGAAAACAGAGCTGAGATGTGGAAAGAACCCCTAGATCCAGCTATTCCTGAAGCTAAAATTCTTCCTGGACTTTCAAATACCAGAGCCAGCAATTTCCCTGAACTCAGTTTGAATGGGGTTTCTGGCCATTTATAATCTTACAATTTACTAATAAGTAAAGTAAATAGAATGACTTTCCTTCTCTCTTTTTCAGTTTCTTTGGCAAAACCAAAAAAATTAAGATTCTTTGGCCAACAAAGTGAGATGCTAAAACTATAAAATTAAAACCAAAACAGGAGTTCCCAGTGTATTGTGATTCAGTGGGTTAAGGACATGCCATTGTCTCTATGAAGATGTGGGTTCGATCTCTGGCCTCACCCAGTGGGTTAGGGATCTGGCATTGCCACAAGCTGTGGCATAGGTGGTAGATGCGGCTCGAATCCAGTGTTGCCATGGCTGTGGTGTAGGCCTGCAAGTGCAACTGCTATTCAGCTCCTGGCCTGGGAACCTCTTTATGCTGCAGGTGTGGCTGCTAAAAAACAAAACAAAACAAAACAAAAAATGGTTAAAAAATTACTTTATTAAAATTCATATTCTTGGGAGTTCCCTTCATGGCTCAGTGGTTAACAAGCCCAACTAGGATCCAGGAGGATGCAGGCTGAATCCCTGGCATCACTCAGTGCGTTAGGGATCCAGGGTGGCCAAGAGTTGTGGTATAGATTGCAGACATGGCTCCAATCCTCTGTTGCTGTGGCTGTGGTGTAGGCGGGTGGCTACAGCTCCAACTGGACCCCTAGCTTGGGAACCTGCACATGCCATGGGTGCAGCCCTAAAAAGCAAAATAATAATAATGATAATTCATGTTCTCTCTACTCCTATATAACTGTATAGAATGCCTACTCCTTTATATATTGACCCAGTTTTATATGCATTAATATAATAACTTTATTTATGTATATGCATTGTGTGTTTATGTATGAATATAGTAGGTTTCCTCCCTCTTTTGTTCCTTCTAGTCCTTCATCAGGTGCCTGTGATGTACCAAGCCCTGTGTCAGGCCCTGGATTTAGCCAGATGAGTAAGCATGATTCTGTCCACAAGGAGCCCTCCGTCCAATGTGGTAACATAGCCCAGAGGGCACAGCAATCACCAAAGAGCTTGATGGGAGCCATGATGAAAGAGGGCAGAGGATGAGGGTTTGAACAATACTGGGGTGATGATAGAGGAAGGGAATGCACAGCTGCTTAGAGGAGATTTTTTTTTCTTCTTAAGGATGAAGAAAAGAAATCTAGTCAGTGGGAACAAAGCATTGCTAAAGTAAGGCACATGGGAACAAGAACAAGTTCCTCTTTGTGTTTGGAGCCACCATCTTTGTTTTATAGCAGTTAACATGAGCCCCCTACTCCTTCCCCCTGCCCTGCCAACAATATCCTGGACCCACTTCCTGAGCTGTGAAAAGACCAATGGATTTGCTTTAATAGTTTACTATTATCAGCGTGATGCTCTGCTTGCAACATCAGATTCCAAAATTGTCCACCTCCGATGGCACAAGTTCATCAAAACACAGCCTATGAATCTATGCCTGACACATGGATATTTCAAAAATATTTTTTGAGTGGTGAAAGCTAGGAATATGTCCAGAAAACTGTTCTAAAAATGAAACTTTATTAAAATTTACACCTCCCAGCTACTAACTCTTTTATAATATTCCCATATTTCTTTTTACCGGAAATGTACATATCTGTGAGATTTTAAAATGATCCTCCCCCAAATATCTGACTGTTAGGGCAGATGAAGAATGTCCGATAAAATAAACAGGAAAAGGAAGAAATCTTACTCTTATTGAACATTTCTGTGTACCAGTCCAGGGATATGATTTTATTTAACTTTCATCACAGGCCTGGATGTAGGGAGCATTCCCTCAGAATGACAGCTTGAGGAATGAAGGGGGCGCAGGGACACAGCTGCAAAGGGACCAGGCTTAGATTTAATCTCTGACTCATTTGATTCCAAAGTGCTTTTCCCCACCCCTGGGGAATTAAAAATCTCATCTCAACTTCTCCAAATAGGCAATTGCAAATAGGGTCAGCTTTGAACTCTCATCGCCTTTTCTCATGGTTTCTTCTGTTTTTATCCACTCCCTATAGGTGATGTCTTGGGACACAAACTTTAACTTTCTCAGATGCCCTCCTCTGCTTCTTTCTTTCTCTCTTGTTGACACCTCACCCATCAGGTCACTGTTCCACTTGTGAATTTAGATGTGACGCCATGCCACAGGGTGTGGGACCTTGGGACCATGCCCACCTCTGGCATCAGAGAAGACTTCGGTGGTTTGCCCCCGCCACCTGTTGACCACGCCAGAAGCACCCCATCCTGCTTAGCCCATGCAGGAGGTGCTGCAAAGCCTCCTCCTAGTTGCAGGATCCTGGGAAGTGACAGTGATCAAGCATGTGGGTGCTGCCTAGAGTGTTGGGCAGTGGCAGCAAAAGGGTGGATATATTCCCAGGGTTGTGAGAGCAATAAAAGGCGGTTTTTGGTCACAATGCCCTTCTCTGTGGTGCCCTCTGAGGTGATTGGGGCTGCAAGGGCTGCCTGTTCATGGACCCCTTGTGGTGGCAGGCCACGCCCACCTCTGGAGTCAGAGATAACTGTGGTAGTTTGCTCCTGCCACCTCTAGTCTATGCAAGAAGCACCTCGTCCTGCTTAGCCACCACAGGTGGTGCTGGAAAGGCTGCTCCTAGTTGTAGGTTCCTGGGAAGGGACAGCGATCGAGCATCTGGGCCCTGCCCAGAGTGTTTGGCAGTGGCAGTAGCAGGGCAGGTTTGCTCCCAGGGGAGCGAGAGCAACAAGAGGTGGTGTTTGGTCGCAATGCCCTCTCTGCGGTGCCCTCTGAGGTGATTGGGGCTGCAAGCAGTGCCTATTCAGGGACCCCGGTGGCGATGGGCCATGCCCATTTCTGAAGTCAGAGAAGACTGCGGTGGTTTGCCCCCGTCACTTGTCGACCACGACAGAAGCACACTGCCCTGCTTAGCCCATGCAGGAGCTGCTGCACAGGCTGCTCCTAGTTGCAGGCTCCTGGGGCCGTGACAGTGATCAAGCGTGTGGGAGTGTTTGGCAGTGGCAGCAGCAGGGCGGGTGTGTTCCCAGGGGAGTGAGAGCAACAACGGGTGGTGCTCAGTTGCAGTGCCCTCTTTTTTGCTGACCTCTGAGGTGACTGGGGCCACAGGCGGAGCCTGTTCACAAACCCCTAGTGGTTGCAAGCCATGCCTCCCTCTGGTTTCTGAGGTGACTGCTGTGGTTTGTCTCTAGTGCCTATAGATCATGCAAGCTTAGCCCCTGCTGCCCTTAGCCCACACAAGAGGTTCCTGGCCACCTGCAGCCAGTAGGAGAAGTGCCCGGTCTCCCAGAGCTGGGCAAGGGGGCTCTCCCACCCGCAATTGTAGAGACGCCCCGCCCTCTGAGAGCCACGCATGCGCAGGGAAAGTTTCTTATGGCATGGGGCTCCCTCCTCTGGCCCCTCCCCAACAATGGCACCTTGCTTCTCCTGCAGGCCCAGACCTCCTCCTGGGTTTCCCCTGCTGTGGCCTTCCGCTCCCCAGCCGGTGGCACACCGCTCCCTAGCCCCTCAGGCTGTCTCCACACAGCCAATCCTAGTCCTCGCCTTGGAACTTCCCTCTGGAGCCTGAGTCTCAGCGCCCAGGTCCCCCCAGAGCGTCTCAGGCTAGGGTATCCTGGTCGGTGGTGCGGATGCATCTGTGCAGCTCTCGCTCTGCTTTGCCCTCCTCAGTCCAGCTGCTGCACTTTTCTTGGCAACTCTGAGGTCTCTGCGTCTCAGCTGATCTCCCCGTCGGTTAGGTGAGTTCCCAGGGTGGGGTGGGGGGGTTCCTTTTCTCTTTCACAGGTTCCTCTCCTGAATGCTAGTCCTGTCCTGATTCTCCTGATTCCTTTTCTCTCTCTCTCTCTTTTTCTTTTGTTCTACACAGTTATGTCGAGGGTTTTTTGCCCTTTTTGGAGGTTTAAGTTCTTCTGCAAGTGTTCAGTAGATGTTCTGTGCGAATCATTCTGCATGTAGATGTATTTTTTTGACGTGTTTGGGGGAGAAGGTGACCATGACGTCTTGCTCCTCCTCCATCTTGATCTTCCTCCCTAGGATACCGATAAAATTCTTCTTCCTCTGTTTTTCTAGCCTTTTATATCAACCAAGTGGGTGAGGGGTCTGGGAAATCATTCTTAAGCATTTACTTTGAAATGTCTGCAGTGGTTCCTCACTTGGAAATGTCACACCTATTATGTATGCGTGTATATAAAATATAAAAAGCAATATATATATATTGTTTCTTAGGGCCACACCTGTGGCCTGTGGAAGTTCCCAGGGTAGGGGTGGAATCAGAGCCACGACTGCCGGCCTACACCACAGCCACAGCAACTCAGGATCCAAGCTGCATCTGGGACCTACACCACAGCTCAAGGCAGTGCCAGATTCCCCACTCACTGAGCAAGGCCAGGGATCGAACCCGCATCCTCATGGATATTAGTTGAATTTGTTTCTGCTGCACCAGGTGGGAACTCCCACACTTCTTGCATGGTGATGTCTGGATGAAAATTCAGTTTGTTTTTTTTTTAATGGCTGCACCTGTAGCATATTAAAGTTCCCAGGCCAGGGATTGAATCCAAGCCACAGGTGTGACCTACACCACAGCTGCATCAAATGCTGTGTTCCTTAACCCATGGTGCTGGCCTGGGATGGAACCCACCCCTCTGAAGCGACCCAAGCCACTGCAATAGGATTCTTAACCCACTGCGCCACAGCAGGAAATCCTGAAAATTCAATTTTAATACCTGTTTCATATATAAATAAAATTGTGCTATAGAACATATAGGATACATTATTCTAATCAAATTCTCTGTCATTTACCATGGGGACTTCAGCTGCTGTAAACTCTGGGCTTCAATTAGTTTTTCTGAAAATTGGGAGCAATGTTATGGACCTCATAGGATTACAGATGGGAGAAATTTCTAGCCTGGTGCCCAGCCCATTCTAGGCACTGAAGAATCTGGCTACAATATCCATTATACAGCAACAGACAGTTAAGCAGTGAGTCAGTGGGAGAACTCATGCCCCATCATAAAGACTGACAGTGACAACAATAAAGCACCAAAGTGTTTGCATGTTTCTTTTTCCTGTTTAAGAAACTCAGTAAACATAAAACAATTAGCTTTTCTATTTTGAAAAGAACACAGTTCAATGAGGAAAATTTTTAAAATATGAAAAATGAACAAAAACCATAATCCCACTCATATTATTATTTTGAAGTTTTTCTGTGTATATTTGACAAAGTTGTGATTATATTGCATGTAAGGTTTTGCATCCTGCCTTTGTTCACAGGTATTATAGACATCTCTATTGTATTACATATCCTAATAACTGATTTTTATTGACAGCATAATATTTCCTTGAGTGGATAAACTCTACATCACTGTTTTTCTATTCTTTGACATTTAGATGATACCTGTATTTTTCTCCTTTTATAAATCAAGTCAGGGTGCTTTGTTCACAAGTAATGGAAACTAATTCTGGATAGCTTAGGCAGAAAGGGGTACATATATAAGCTCACAAAGTTCGCAAGGGGGTTGCAGAATCAGGTGAATAAAAATCCCAAAAGTTTGGGAAATTCTGGGGGTCTTGATGATTTGTAACAGCTCTGCTGTTAGAGTGAATACATTGTCAGCTACAGTTTCCTTTCCATGGGTTATTTCACTACAGAGAGAGAGAGAGGGAGAGAGGGAGAGAGAGAAGGAATGTGACTGACCTTGCTTGGATCACATGCGCAGACAGACCAGACCTAGGAGAGGCAAAGGCTGAATGCCTAGATGCACGGTAGGACCAAGACTATGCACAGTGGAGCCTCAAGGAAAATAAGGGCTTTGGAATTAGATGACTCCTAAGCCAAGTTTTCACTACATAAATATTCCGTCTTTGCACATATAGCTTTTTTGAGATTTTTGAGTCATTTTTTTAGATGACATTTCCCAAAGTAGGATGAGTGGACGAGAAGGTTGAACTTTGGTAGTGGTTCTTGATGGACATTGTCAAGCATGTGTATAGCACCTATAGGAGGAACTTTATTAGAAATATTTGGAAGTGGTAGTTAAAAATGGAGGGTCAAGAATTATACAAACACACCTTAGGCATTTTATTTACCTATGTACCTATCTGAGTCTATTACATTGCTAATCTTATGCTATAGAGCCAAGACCATGGCGTGTACGCGTCTCTGGATTTTTATGTTGTCTTTTCTGCATAAGCATTACCCTCAACGCATCTCTGAAATTTCCCCTTTAGCATTCTGTAAAAGAGAGCAAGAACTAGAGATCTTTGGGAGACCACGTGAATGCAGCATTCTTTGAGATTTTTAAGATTCTTACCCCCCAAATCTTTTCCTGTTGGCTCACCCACGCCTAATTCAACATCCATAGTTTTGCATATGTGATTTGCTGTTTTTCTAAGCTTTTCCAAAGCCTTCAATTTAGTTTTCATTGAAACAGCCATTCTCTTACTTATCCCACTCATATTTAATCAGGTTTTATTATGTTTATTTTAATTAAGTAATTAGAAAAATAGTTCAAGTGGTCCCAATGGCTTGAGAACAAATACAGCTCATTCTTAGTAAACAGACAGCTCAACTGGTGGGAGCATGCGAACACCGAGTGCTAGAGTGTAGACGCAGTGGTGAGTGATAACATCTCAGTGGGCATTAGTTGGCTTGCTTTACAGGGAGAATGCTGAATGGCTAAGTGGAGCTGTTTAGGAGAAATGCTGTTGTGCCTGTTGAAATGAACCCTCTCCACATCTTACATAATAAAGCAACAGTATCAACATTATGACTGACGTTGGTACAATGTGTGTATTTGTGTAACCATGGCGGAAATCAATTTCAGAACTATTCCATCACCACAAGTGTTTCCCTAGTGCTATCCTTTTATAGCTAAACCCATATCCTTCCCCTCCACCACCACTGACCCATGGCAGCAACCAAGCCATTGCACATCTCCATCATTTTGTCATTTGGGGGATGTTATGTCAATAGAATCATATAGTATTTGTCCTTTTGAGAACTGAGTTTTTTTTCCACTCAGCGTAATATCCTTTAGGTCCATCCAAGTTGTTGCATGTATCAACAGTTCACTTCTTTCATTGCTGAGTAGTATTCCCTGGTATGGATAAACTTCAGTTTGTTTAACCATTCACCTATTGAAGGACATTTGAGTTTGCAGTTTGGGCTATTACAAATAAAACTGCTGTAAATAATCATGTGCAGGCTTTTAAGTGGATAGATACCTTTGTTTCCCTGGGATAAATATCCAAGAGCACAGTTTCTTGAGTTGTTTTGTACGTGTGTGCCAAACTACTTTCCCGAGCGGTTGTTGTACATTTTACACCCTTAGCGGCAATAAATGAGAGGTCCAGTTTCTCCACATCCTCACCATCATTTAGTGTTGCCAGTATTTTAAGTGTCAGCTGTTCTCATGGGTATATAGTGGTATCTCATCATGACCTTCATTTGCATTTCCCTAAAGGCTAGTGATGCAGAACATCTTTCCATGTGTTTGTATCTGGGATTTGAGAGATTTTGATCAGATCAGAGAAGATGTGACCAGGAGAGGCAGTAATACACCACAAGCTTTATTGGGTTGTGCTTGGACAGAGTTGCACATGAGTCTGTTCAGAGGCTATAACTTGAGGGGTTGCTGCTACTCAGAAGGGGTGGAGGTCAGGGGAAGAGGAGGGTCAGAGAGGAGGCTGACCTGCTTAGGGGATGTCATTCAGCAGTACAGCAGGCAGCCTCTGGGTCACAGGACCCCTAAGGGCCATCGTCTCTTGGGATTGTATAACCATAAGGCTTTAGCTTATCAATGGTCAGCAGATAGAAGATGAGGTTTTGCAGGGAACGTAAAGCAGGCAAGCTCTAAATGGCTACAAATCTGCTTAGTTGGGCTATCTTTAAAACAGCTGGATGTGTAAAAATGTGAGTTTGGTGCCAGCAGGCTTTTAGCCTAATGCGTCTGAGCCTGTAGTGAAGAAGTCAGCGGCCAGGGGGCCAGTACCCAAAGGCCCTTTTGGGTTCATTTATATAACAATTTGCCATCTGTTTATTCTCTTCTAGGTAATGTCTGTTCATGTTCTTTGCCTATTTTCTAATTGAGTTAATTTTTTAAAAAAATCTTGAGTTTAGGAGTTCTTTGTTTTAGATATGAGTCTTTTGTTAGATAAGTGGTCTGCAAATATTTTCTCCAAGCCTGTAGCTTATCATTGTCTTAACAGGGTCTTTCATAAAACAAAAGCCTTTAATTTTTGATAACGTCCAGTTTATTGATTTTTTTTTATGAATTGTGTTTCTAGTGTTATATCTAAATACTCTTCATCAATTCCCAGGTCCGCCAATTTTTTCTTCTTTCTTTCTTTCCCTTCCTTCCTTTTCTTTTTTCTTTTTCTTTTTCTTTCTGAAAGTGTTATAGTTCATAATTATCATTTCAATCTATAGCCAATTTTGAGTTAATTTGGCTAAGAGGTGACACTTGAATTGAGGTTTATTTATTTTTTATGGATATCTACTTTTTCTGTTACAATTTTTTTTGGAAAAGATTGTGCTTTCTCCATTGAGTTGCTCTTTGACTTTGTCAGAATGAGTTGTCTCTACTTGTTGGGCCTATTTCTGGCCTCTCCATTCTGTTCCATTGATCTGTGTGCACCTCATCAATACCACACAGTCTTGATTCTGTAAATACATAATGAGTCTTGAAATTAAGTGGAAGGATTCCTCCCACTTTGTTCTTTTTCAGAATTGTTTTAGTAATTTTATTTCTTTAAAAATTTTAGAACAATGATGTCTTTATTTACAAAATCTTCATAGGAATTGCATTAAACTAGTATATTAATTTAAGAAGAATTCATATATTTACTATGCTGAGTCTTTCAGTCCATGAACAGGGCATGCTGGTGCATTTACTTAGATTTTTAATTTTTTTTTCCCTATCAGTGTTTGTAATTTTCAAACTACAAGTTCTGTACTTGTTTTGGAAGATTCATATGTAATGATTGTTATTTTTAAACAATTATAAATCATTTGGATTTTAAAATTTTACTGTCTACATGTTCATTGATAGTATATAGAAATATAATTTTTATATTTTTATTTTAAATCATGTACATTATATATAGATCATTTGCAAAGAGGGATAGTTTTATTTTTTTATTCTGACTTGTGTGTCTTTTCTATTCTTTTCATGTGTTATCGTGCTGACTGAAACTTTCAGTACTATGTTGAATACCTGTGCTGAAAGTAAACATTCTTGTTTTGTTTTCAGTCTTGGGGGAAAATCCTGTCATCATTAAGCATGATATTAGCTATAGGTTTTGCTTTATTTTGTTTTTGTAGATGTTCTTATCAAGTTGAGGATAAACTATCCATAGAGACAGATAGAATAGATAGATGAAGATCTTTCTATTCCTAATTTTCTTTCTTTCTTGTCGTGTCTTTTTTTTTTTTTTTTTTTCTTTTTTGGCAGCACTTGTGGCACATGGAAGTTCCTGGGCTAGGAATCGAATCCAAGCAGCAGCTGCACAGCTGTGGCAACACTGGATCCTTAACCCACTGTGCCACAGTGGGAACTCCTGTTCCTAATTTTCTGAAAGTTTTTTTTTTATATGAAAAATGGTCAAATACTTTTTTTTTCTTCATTTATATAATTGTGTGATTTTTTTCCCTTTAGCTTGTTAATGTAGTGCATCACACTGATTGATCTTTCAGATATTGAACTAGGCTTGCATGCCTAGAGTAAACCCCACATGGTCTTGGTGTATAATTCTTCAATGTATTGATGAATTCAGTTTGTCAATATTAATTAAGAAGTTTTGCATCTGGAGTTCCCGTTGTGGTGCAGTGGAAACGAATCCGACTAGGAACCATGAGGTTGTGGGTTTGATCCCTGGCCTTGCTCAGTGGGTTAAGGATCCTGCATTGCTGTGGCTCTGGCGTAGGCCGGCGGCTACAGCTCTGATTAGTCCCCTAGCCTGGGAACCCCCGTATGCCATGGGAGCGGCCCTAGAAAAGGCAAAAAGGCAAAAAGACAAAAAAAAAAAAAAAAAAGAAAAAGAAAAAAAAAGTTTTACATCTATATTTATGAGGGATATTGCTCTGTAGTTTTCACCTTTCTTTATGTTGTCTTTGTCTGGTTTTGTTGTTGTTGTTTTGGCCACACCCTCGACACGTGGAAGTTCCCAGGCCAGGGATTGAAGGAGAGTCACAGCCGTGACAACTCCGAGTCATTAACGTCATTAACTGCTAGGCCACCAGGGAACTCTCTCTGGTTTTGGAATTCATTGTAAGACTGGCCTTATAGAATAATTTGGAAAGTATTTTCTTCTATTTTCTGGAAAAAATAAACAGAATATATATTAATTCTTCCTAAACACTTAATTCATCTAGGCCTGGATATTTTTTTTGGCTGGGAGATTTTTAATTTCTTTGGTGGCTGTGGATCTTGTTGAAACAATTTATTTCAGATTGGGTGAGTTGGAATAGTTTGTACTTTTTGAGTATTGGTTCATTTCATCTAAGTTGTCAAATTTATATGTGTAAAATTGTTCATAGTATTGCTTATTATCTTTTTTATGTCTGCAGGGTCTATAATGACATCCCTGCTTTTATTCTAGATATTAGTAATATGTCTTCTCTATCTTTTCTTTGTTAGTTTTAACTAGAGATGCGAAATTTTAATTGGTCTTTTCAAAGAACCATCTCTTTATGTCATTGATTTTTCTCTGTTGCTTTTTTATTCTCAATTTTATTGGTTTCTGCCCTTCTCTGTATTATTCTGTGGCTTTGGGTTTATTTATTCTCCTTTTTTAAAAATTCTTTGGGTAGATCTTAGATTGTTGATTTGATACTTTTATTCTTTGCTAATATATGAATTTAGTGCTACAAGTTTCCTTCTCAATACTGCTTCAGCTCTGTCCCACAAATTGTGATTGTATTTCATTTTTATTCAGTTCAGTGTATTTAAAAACATTTTCCTTGAGACTTTCTTTTTGACCCGTGGATTATTTAGAAGTGTGTTGTCTGGTTTCCAGTGTTTAGAGATTTCATGCTTGTCTTTTTAAAAAATTGATTGCTAGTTTGATTCCATTGTGATCAGAGAACATACTCTGTATGGTTTAATCCTTTTAAATCTGCTGAAGTTTGTTTCATGGCCTGGATAATTGTCTAGTGTGTTCCATAGGTGCTTGAAAATGTGTGTTCTGTTGGATGGAATGTTGTGTAAATGTTGATTAGATCCTGTTGGTTTGTGGTTTGAGTTTTTCTATATCCTTGCTGATTTTTTTTTGTCTAGTTGTTTTATCAATTATTGAGAGAGGGATGTTGTAGTCTGCAGCTGTAATTATGGATTTGTATCCCCAGTATTTGTATTTGTCGCTAACTTAATAGATAAAATTTAGAACAACATGATTGTTTGAATTTGCATTTTGGGCTTTATGAAAGAGTAAAACTGTTTACCAATTTTAGTTCTTTTTTTGTGAATTAGTTCTCACATCTTTTATCCATTTATGGGTTGGCATCTTATAGTTTTGTTTTTAATTTCTGATTCACCATTAGTTCTAGCTCTGTGTATAATAAATATATTAACTGATTAATCTCCAGGGGGTGAGATTATGAGTTGTTTTAATTTTCTTATTTATTCTGACGATAAGGCAATTAATTTTTTGAAAAATTAATAAAGTGGACTAATACACTTAAAAATTGACTAGGTCTTATTTTTTTTGGAAGTGGTCTCATCACTGGAGAAAACCAATCTTTCCTTACACTGTTCAGTAGGACTTTGTGTCTTTGAGGTCTGGCCTTCTTTTTTCTTCCTAGGGAGAATTAACAGGGCTTTGTTCATGAAATCTTGGCCCATGCAAAGTATTAGGCTTCACTGCCCAAGAAGATGGGGTTGGGGCTGTGTGATTTAGTGGACAAAGGTGAAGAGAGGTCCAGTTCTAAAGGAGCCTTTTTAAATACTTTCAAGAGTGGCAAGTTTGTTGCTTAATTTATAAATATTGAGGTTTTTTTCAGATATATCTTTGTTATTGATTTAATCATATGGTTTAATTATGATCAGAGCACATATCCATGTGATTCCAGTCCTTTTAAATAGACTTGTTATGGCTCAACAACATCTAACAGTGGTTTCCATGCGCACTTGACCAAAGTGTATATTCTGCAGTTATTGGGTATTGTCTGGGGTCTCTACTGAAGGTCATCTATGTTTAGTGAGTTCTTTCCACTCTGGCTGGTAGAAACTCAAATGTCTCCCAGCAGTGGGAATCGTTCAGCTAAGTTCTTTGCATAGTCTTGTAGAATTTAACCTCATGCATACACAAATTATTAGTCCTCCAAAGACAGGAAAGGGACTCTTATACAGATTTTTGGAGGATATTCTCTGCTTAGCTCTCTCCTTTCTAATATTCTTCTGCACACATTCCAGTTACCTCTGTCTTCTATTGTTTCTATTTTAGTTTCTTCAGTTTAGCAAGATTTCAGTCTTGGTTTGGGCTTCTTCCCTATTCTGAGGTCCATAAATTTACTCCAGATACAAAGTCAGTGCATTTATAAAGCTCATCTTACCTGTTTCCCTACTCTTAGTAACTTTTCTGCTGGAATCACATTACTCTTCTGCTTATTGTCCAATGTTTAAAAAAGTTTGTCTTGTTCTTTAGGTGGTTATGGTATAGACATGGGACATTTCTTATAGGTGCACTTTGCATACAAACTTTAATGCAATGAACAAGCAAGCCATGTAGATACCTATCTATGGGAAAAAAGCATTCTTGGCAGAAGGAAGAACAGGCCAAAATCTCTGAGGTTGAGCCATCTGTGGCTTAGTTATTGTTATCCCCACCTCAGAGTGAAGAGACCGAGGATCATAGAAGTTAGCCACTTACCTGAGCCCTTACAGGTAGAAAATGGCAGGTTCAACCCAGAACTGAAAACAGCCCCTGAACTCCTTCCTCTGGGTCTCATCGCCTTCCTTGAAGGCTGTTGTGTTTGAGAAGAGGAGATTTATAGGCTATGACTAACAAGTGGAGCTTGTTATCCCAGTAGGTTTTATGAGCTGAAAAATATAAATTGCTTAAAAACATGCTTAGACAAACTCAAGGTTGGTAGATTTGTGATGGCTTATGGGCACCAAGGGGCTTTCCTGTGAATGTTTGTTAGTTCTGGTAATGGCATTGTGTCAATGTATTTTTCCTTTGCAGTGCTTTCAGTTTGGTCTCCTGGGTCAAGAAAGTGTGCTGTCTTGTTTGACACCGCCAAGGCACTGCTCCAACTCAGGCTAGATGGGAGCCATGAATGAGGTATGTGTGTTAACAACAGCTCCACTCCTTGAAAGCCTAGTGTATTCCATGTGCTTTACATATTATCTTGAGTCCACACAGCAACCCTGTACAATAGGAATTATTAACACCATTTATGGAGCAAGAAAGAGAGCTCTGAGAAATGTCTTGTCAAGTCCACTCAGTTTGCAAGTGGTGGAGACGGGGTTTAATTTTTTGCCTACGCTGTCTCTGCCACACCTTGCCCTAATGTTGGCTTTATAAACACCGAGACAGAGGAACATAGTGTGATTATTATCATTATCATTATTATTATTATTATTTCACTTCATCAGATATGAGGCTCTTTACTTTCATTTTCTTATTTTTCTATGGTTTCTGTGAGAGGGTTAAAGAAAAATAGATAGCAAAGTCAAGGAAAGTTGCAGAGAAGTGTTTTCCCCCTCTTCCAAGACTGTGGTTTTTGCTTTTTGTTTTATTTTGCAGGGAGGTGTTGTGAGTTGGGGGTTTCAGAATTATGAATCACAAAGAGCACAGAGCTGAGGATATGTTGGATGGGAGAAGAGTTAGTAGGTTGGTTGGGAGATAAGGAGGTTCTCAGCTGTGTGAAGTGGTGCAGGTGCCAGGGCCCAGGAAAGAAGAGAGGGCAGTCTCAGCCAGCCATGTGAGCTCCCACTTGAGAGAGCTTAGGAGGACACAAAGAATCATCTACTGGACTTCTTTTGCTCCCAAGAGAGAGGAGAAGAACTATGGGGGTGGATCTCAGCGTGCATAGATGATTTGACTATTGTCAAGTTTTTCACTGCTTTTTTGAAACACAGTGTTAGGACTGCTTGCGAGGTTTGGGAACAGAGGGGATAAGAAAGAGGACAGTGCTTGTTCAGGCTTCTACACATTTCTAGGCATATCATGTGTGAGCAATGTGAGAACTCTCTACATGTCATAATACCTTTATAGACAAAAGGATGACATCAAGTTTCTTTTCTTTTTTATTTCATTTGTTCATTCATTTCTCCTAGTGTTTATGAGAGTAAGGATCTTTGTCCTTTTTTACGGCCCTCAGGTCCAAGTTTAATTCCTCAGGCTCCTAGGGATAAAAGAAACTGTGAAGAAGATGAAAAATTATCTAGATCCCAGAATCTTAAGCAAGTTTGTTGACGTGCTGGAATTTTTCTTCTTCCCTTCTTCCCTTCCTCCCTCCTTCCTCCCTTCCTTGCTCCTTCCTTCCTTCCCCCTTCTTCCTTCTCTCCCTCCCTTACACCTTCCTTCCTCCTTCCTTCCTTCCTCTCTCCCTCCCTTCCTTCCCCCCTTCCATAATATTTATTGGATTTCCTATTATAGACCAGGCTTAGTACATCCAAAACTTAGCTCAAAGAGTTACCTTTCAATATTCATATGTGTATGTTGCAATCTCAACTATGTTACAAAATACCCATTGAGTTCATTATCTTTGCATCACAGTGACAACCCACATGCCGTGGTAAGTATCTGAGAAGTAACTGGAAATGATGGGAAGAAAAGGAAACTCATAAGAACAGTTGAAGCATATTCTTCAGCTCTAGTCTTTGAGCACTGAGCAGTTTGCAGACAGATCTGGGAGCTTTTGACCATCATGGCACCTAAGGAGGGCTGCCATGGTCTTCCATCATTAATAGATGAGGTCTGTTGATGTCAAAACAACATAAACCTTACATGTCAACTAGGGGAAGGGGGGGGGGCAATTCTTTGACAATGGGATCTTGGTGTAGGCTTATTACGTCAAAGACTCTGAGAGAATGAGAGAAGACTCTGCCATCTCCTGGCCAGTTGACCAAAGATGATTTAACTCTAGGCTTTTGTCATTTAAACGATGGATTCTGATTGCACTTTCTTCTCAACATTACCTCTTTAAAAAAAAAAAAAAAAGATATAAAGTGGTTTATAATAAAATCAAAGAAAAATAAGATAAAACAAAATAACAGGATAAAGGACTCAATGGGAAGGACTAGAAAAATATAAGGAAAAAATATACCTCTGTTTAGAAGGGCTATAGCATGTGCATGAAAAACTTAGTTCCGAACTTCCTGACAACTTTGGTAAAGAGGAAATGTTAAGGCTTTTATGGTGAAACGTTAAGGCATTATTCAGAATCACAGCCCTGAGCTGTGAGAGAATTTGTCATGTGAACCTTTACATTGGGGCATTGAACGCTATATAATTTTGTGGAAAGATTTATATGCAAAGATACCCCGTGCAGCTAGTGACCTCAATACTGGCATTCAATGAAAATACTGATATTTTTGCATTTATTTCATTCAATACCAAGCTGTATTTTATTTTCATTTGATTTATGTAATTATTTTTGATGTAATGGTTGGAATTCAACAGAAATAAAAATGAATAAATGCAATAGAATGACATTTACTGTAACATACATAGCATTTATTCACATTTCAGAACATGAAGCCAAAACATCTATAAAAATACTTCATTCATCTTAATTCCAATATAAATCATTAACTGTTACTGGTTCTGCTGTTTTCTCGAATGTCAGTCTTATTCTAGGTGCTGGGCTTCTATGCTTTTCTGCAGGGTTTTGCTCCCCTCAGCTGAGAGCTCTGGAAAACTACTCTTGACTGGGGATTCTAAGTTGCCTACAATTTTGATTTCTCTCCCTGCCCACCTGGAGCTGTGGTCTTGCCCTGGGTTTTAAGCCTTTCCATATGCAGTTTCAGGGAGTTCCTTCAATATCTCCTCGGACTGGGTCCATGGCAGCACTTGGTTTTGGGGGATGGGAAGTGGGTAGAGGTGTTGTGGATACTGGATGATAAAGAGGGATTTTAGGGGGGTCTGGTGAGAGTATGAGACATAAAGGAAGGGTTGAAGGAGAGAAGAATCATAGAACAAATAGTGAACAGAATTCAAACATGTGGTCCAAAGATACTGCTATGTCCATAAAAATATCAGTGTTTAGTAGAGTTGAAAAATACCCCAATTTGGATTGCAATCACTAATTGTGCTTTGAAAGGAAACAATTTGTAGCAATCTGAATGTTCAACTCTAAGGACTTGCTTCGATTAGTATGTGTATTAGTATGATGAAATAGTAAATGACCATTAACATGCAATGTCAAACAATTTTTAATGACATGAAAAATACTCACAATACCATGTTACCTTATAAAAGTCAGAGTGCATAGAGAACTTGTGGTTGCTGGGGCGTGGGGGTGGCGGGGTGGGATGGACTGAAAATTTGGGCTTAATTGATGCAAACTATTATATTTAGAATGGGGTCCTGCTGTATTGCACAGGAATGAGGTCCTGCTGTATTGCACAGGAAACTATCCAATCTCTTGGGATAGAACATGATGGAAGATAATATAATGTGTTATATTACATTATTACATTATTATGTATATACATACATTATGTTATAATGTGTGTATGTATATATACAAGTATATATACTGGGTCACTTTACAGCAGAAATTAGCATAACATTGTAAATCAACTGTACTTTAATTTAAAAAAAGTCATAAAATTCTGTATTCATCATGATCTAACTAAAAGCATTCTGGAAAAGACTGGAAAAATTATACCAAGTGTTACCATGCAGAGAAAAACAGGAAAAATTGGGCTAAGCCTTAGTGTTGCCATCCCAGCTTGCCACAGACCCAGCTCCATACTTGGGAGTAAACATGTTGGTCAAGTTCCTGTAGCCTAGCGCAGGAAGCCAAAGCAGTGTCTCCACTCCAAAGAAGACAAAAAAAGGGCTACATCTCCATCCTTTATCATTTCTCTGGGTGTCAAGCACCATTTGTTCATGAACTCAGGGATAATGCAACTTTTTTACTTTTGACTTGCGTGGGTTGAGTCTGAAGGTGGAACTGATAATACATTTCTGTCCCTGACTCCCTTTGTTCTAAGAATACAGCTTCCTCGACAAATGAAATCATCTTAACAAAAACATGTTCAGTTAATTTCTGATCATTTAACACCCCTAAGGAGGCAGTGCACATCCTCGACTCCCACTCAGATGAGAGTTACATACCCCTGGCCTCAGAAATGTCCCACAGATTTATCACATCCTTGCAGCTCTGGTCAAGATTTTGTTTCTTTGACTTCGACCACTAGAAAAATGTAGTCCTATGGGACATACGTTGCTGAGGGTTTAAAAACAAATTCTTGGCTTTCTGGATCACAAGGTCTACCTCCCTGTTATTCTTCTTTTTTCATAAGAGCCTCCCATGGTGCTTGGTACCTATCAGATGCTTAGTGGGATCTGTTATCTCTGTAGTTCCCACGAAGGCTCAACAAAGTTCTTAGGCCATTTCCTGCTCAACTGCTTGACTTAGCTTGTCCAAAGCAGAACTCTGGACTTCTGCTGCCAATGAGTTCTGCCTCAAATCTTCCCTACCTCCATTCAGCCAGTAGCTCAAGCCCAATGCATTCACTCTTGACCTTCACTCTTCTCTTTCTCCTTCATGTCCCATCGATCAGCAAATTCTGCTGGCTCTGCTTTCAATAGATCCTAAATCTGACCACTTCTCTTAACAACACCATCATCTCTGAAGCAGACCATGGCAACAGTCTGAACTGGTTGTATTAGCTTGCTAGGGCTGATGTAACAAAATACTACAAACTGACTGTCTGTAACAACAGAAATTTATTTTCTCTGTCTGGAGACTGTAAGTTTGAGATCAAGTTGTCAATAGAGTTCATTTCTTCAGAGCCTTCTCTCCTTGTCTTGTAGATAGCTATTTTCTCCCTGTGTTTTCTTTTCTCTTTTTTGTCTCTAAGGGCCGCACCAGCAGCACATGGAAGTTCCCAGATTAGGTGTCGAATTAGAGCTGCAACTGCAGGCCTGTGCCACAGCCACAGCAACTCGGGATCTGAGCCAAGTCTGTGACCTACACCACAGCTCAAGGTAAAGCTGGATCCTTAACCCAATGAGTGAGGCTAGGGATTAACATCCTCATGGATACTAGTCGAGTTTGTAACCCACTGAGTCATAATGGGAACTCGTTCACATAATCTTCTCTGTGTGTCTGTGGCCTAATCTCCTCCTTTTATAAGGACATCAGTCATATTGAATTAGGGCCATCCTAATGACTTCATTTTAACTTAATTACATTTGTAAAGACCCTATTTCCAAATATAGTCACATTCTGTTGTGTGTGTATGTCTATGTGTTTTCGTTTTACTTTTAGCTATGTTGGGTTCTTAACCCACTGAGCCATAACAGGAACTCTTACATTTTTAACCTCATTTTACTTTGCTGTCTCTGAAATTTTCATGCATGTGGGCTTCTTGTACTTTTTCTTTTTTCTTTTTTTTTGGCTATAAAATATTTATTAAGGTATATTTTAAGGAATATAGTGAATATAAAATTTAGGATCACAATAGGAAGCAATTTCAATCCTCTTAAAAATCAGCCCTGTCCTCAATATACCCTGATCCATAAAAGGTCAGGAAGGGGTCATTGGCTGTCCATGTTGGTTCTATGTGGCCCTGTTGGCCTGTCATACTGACTGGGATGAGGGGCCAGAGTTCATGTCCTACAAAGATGCGATTCATATTGGTGGGGACTCAGTCTTACTGCAAGGCTTGGCTTATAACTGTGAACTCTGGGATTCTAGGAGGCATGTTCTTTTTTTTTTTTTTTTTGTCTTTTTTTCACCCTCTAAATTGTATGGTTTTGCAAGCAGGAGGCATAACTCTCCCAGACTTCAGGCAATACTACAAAGTCACAGTAATCAAGACAGTGTCGTACTGGTACCAAAACAGACATCCAGACCAATGGAACAGAATAGAGAACCCAGAAATCAACCCAGATACCTACGGTCAATTAATCTTCAACAAAGGGGACAAGAATATAGAACAGGAAAAAAAGTCTTTTCAGCAGATGATGCTGGGAAAACTGGACAGCCCCATGTAAATCAATAAAACTGGAACACACCCTCACACCGTGCACAAAAATAAACTCAAAATGGCTTAAAGACTTCAATGTAAGACAAGACACCATCAACTTCCTAGAAGAGAACATAGGAAAACATTCTCTGACATCACCCTTCAAATGTTTTCTCAGGTCAGTCTCCCAAGGCAAAAGAAATAAAAGCAAAAATAAACCAATGGGACCTAATCAAACTGAAAAGCTTTTGCACAGCAAAGGACATCATAAAAAAAAGGCAACTTACAGAATGGGAGAAAATAGTTTCAAGTGATGCAACTGACAAGGGCTTAATCTCTGAAGTATACAAACAACTTATACAACTCAACAGCAAAAAAGCCAACAACCCAATTGAAAAATGGGCAAAAGACCTGAGTAGATATATCTCCAAAGACGATATACAGATGGCCAAGAAGTGCATTAAAAAATGCTCAACATCACAAATTATTAGAGAAATGCAAATCAAAACTGCTATGAGGTGCCACCTCACACCAGTCAGAATGGCCATCCTTAATAAGTCCACAGATAAAAAATGCTGGAGGGGGTGTGGAGAAAAGGGAATCCTCCTGCACTGTTGGTGGGAATGTAAGCTGGTACAGCCACTATGGAGAACAGTATGGAGGTACGTTAGGAAACTATACATAGAACTATCATATGACCCAGCAATCCCACTCTTGGGCATATATCCAGACAAAACTCTCCTTAAATAAGACACATGCACCTGCATGTTCATTGCAGCATTATTCACAATAGCTAAGACATGGAAACAATCCAAATGTCCATCGACAGATGATTGGATTAAGATGTGGTGACTATATATATATATATATACACACACACACAATGGATTACTACTCAGCCATAATAAAGAACAAAATAATGCCATTTGCAGCAACATGGATAGAACTAGAGACTTTCATACCAAGTGAAGTAAAGTCAGAAAGAGAAAGACAAATACCATATGATATCACATATATCTGGAGTCTAATGTTTGCACAAATGAACCTTTCCACAGAAAAGAAACTCACGGACTTGGAGAACAGATTTTTGATTGCCAAGGGGGAGGAGAGAGAGTGGGATGGACTGGGAGTTTGGGGTTAATAGATGCAAATGATTGCCTTTGGAATGGATAAGCAATGAAATCCTGCTGTATAGCACTGGGAACTATATCTAGTCACTTATGCTGGAGCATGATAATGTGAAAAAAAAAAGAATGTACATGTGTATGTGCGACTGGGTCACCTTGCTGTACAGTAGAAAATTGACAGAATGCTTGTAAACCAGCTATAATGGAAAAAAAAATCCTTAAATATAAAATAAATAAATTATATGGTTTTACTTTTAGCATAAATCTTTGGTGTAAACAGAATTTGTTACTTAAGGAGTGAAGTATACACATAAATATATTTTCCTAAAGCTTAAATGTTATCCCAATTTCATTTATTAAATAATTTGTCTTGTCTCCAATGATTTGACATTATTAAACATATTTAACATCAGAATGTATACTTGAGATTATTTCTAGAGTCTGTTCCATTCATTGAGATTACAATTAATTTGTAGCTCTAGGAGCTATGTTCTAAATACTTCAAGGATCAAGTTGCAAAGAGAGTAAGTTTTTTGAGAAGAGAAAAATGAAGCAGATGCATATAAACAAGAAGGCTCTAGGATGCAGAGAGCATCCTGATGGCTTTTTCTACCCTTTTCTAAACTTTTCTGAGGCTCCTCCTACATCTCTGTCCTGAGGCTCCATGAGACATTTGTTTCCTATTAACACATCTCTCATTGCTTAAGCTGAGGACTTACATTCCTTGAAAATAAAATAATTATGTCTATAATTATTATGTCTATAAGATTATTCCAAGTCATACAGAGTTCCTTCCATAATACTATTTTATATATTCTTTAAAAACCATGTATTCTTTAAAACTGGGCCCCAAATACAATAGGACTGCATTTGTCGGTGATCCCAGTCCTAGCTCTTGTCTTAGGGAAATGAAAAACCCCACAGCGAGGGCTGTGGCCAGAGGAGAACTGAAGAAGGGCCTGGAAAGTACAGGATCCAGAGTAGGGGCCCCTCTTGCTAGGGGCTAAGAAAATACTACTTGGAATTACACTGACCAATATGGTAGCCACAGGCCACGTAGGGCTATGTTCATTTAAGCTAATTAAAGTTAAATAACATTCTGGAGTTCCCATTATGGCACAGCAGAAACAGATCCAACTAGGAACCATGAGATTGCGGGTTTGATCTTTGGCCTCTCTCAGTGGGTTAAGGATCCAGTGTTGCCATGAGCTGTGGTGTAGGTTGCAGACATGACTTGGATTTGGTGTTGCTGTGATGTAGGCTGACAGCTGTAGCTCTGATTCGACCCCAAGCCTGGGGGCTTCCATATGCCGCTGTTGTGGTCCTACAAAGCAAAACAAAACAAAACAAAAAATTAAATAACATTTAAATACAGTTCTTCTCTTGCCTTAGCTGCATTTCAAGAGCTCTGTGTGGTTCATGATTACTTCACTTGGCATCACAGATATAGGTCCTTTCCATTATCACAGAAAGTTCTACTGGACAGCACTGGTCTGGAGGCTCACAGGAGTTGATTGTTTGTTCAGAGTCACAGAGTAGATAGGTCTGCTGCTGAAATTTGGACAAAAGTCTGGTCTGATTCTAAAACCTCTATTCTCTTTCCTTTCCTGATCTTGAAAAAAACCAACTTTAGGGAGTTCCTTGTGGCTGAGGAGTTAAGGACCTGACATTGTCTCCGTGAGGATGCAGGTTCAATCCTTGGCCTCACTCAGTGGGTTAAGGATCTGGTGCTGCTGCAGGCTGTGGCGTTGGAGGTAGATGTGGCTCAGATCCATTGCTGCTGTGGCTATGTCATAGGCCAGCAGCTGCAGCTTTGATTCATGACCCCTGGCCTGGGAACGTCCACATGCTACAAGTGTAGCTGTAAAAAGAAACAAATAACAGAACAAAACAAAACAAAAAAAAGATGGGATTAAGATTGCAGAATAGAAGGATTTGAGCTCAACTTCTCCCCTAAAAATAACAAAATTTACAACTAAATGCTGAGCAATCTTCAACCAAATGGACCAGAAACCTTCAAAAAGATATCCTACTCCAGTAGACAGGAGGCCATATCAAGAGGTAGGAGGGATGATTTCACGATATAAGCAACCCCATACCTCCTGGGTGTGAAGCCCCACAGACTGGAGAGTATAGTTCGCAGAGACTCACCAACAGGAGTGAGAGTTCTGAGTCCCACATCAAACCCCCACATGTGGGGATCTTGCACCGGGAGAAAGATCCCCTGGAGCAACTGGCATTGAAGGCCAGTTGGGCTTGTGCACAGGAGCTCCACAGGACTAGGGGAAATGAAGACCCCATTCTTAAAAGGGGCACACAGACTTTCACATGCACTGGGTCCCAGGGCAAAGCAAAATCTCCATAGGAACCTGATTGCAGTTCCTGGAGGATCTCCTGGGAAAATATGGGTGAATGTGGCGTGTTGTGGGGGGAGGACATTGGAAGCAGAGCTCTCAGGACTATTCAGCAGCAGTGCCTTTCTCTGGAGGTGCCCATTTTTGGAAAATATGGTGCCATCTATCAGCCCTGAGAAGTCTCAGGGCAAACAACAATCCAGGTGGGATCACAGCCCTGCCCCTCAGTAAACAGGCTGCCTAAAGACCCCCAGGCACACAGCCGCCTCTAATCCCATCCAGAGACAAAGCACCACCCATCAGAGGGATAGGAATCTGCACCACCTACCAGTGGGCGGGCATCATTCCCTCCCATCAGGAAGCCTACAGCAAACCTCTGTACCAACTTCAGCCACAAGGGGGGCAGACACCAGAAGTAAGAGAGGCTATAACTCTATTATCTGTAAAAAGGTCACCACACCAAAAGCCTATAAAAATGAAAAGACAGAGAACTATAACTCAGATGAGGGAAAAAGGAAAAACCCCAGAAAATAAGCTAAGCGATGAGGAGATTCTCAGCCTCCAGGAAAAAGACTTTAGATTGTTGATGCTGAAGATGATGCAAGACATTGGAAATAAACTGGAGGCAAAGATGGATAACTTATAGGAAACAATGAGCAAAGAGATACAAGATATAAAACTTAAACAAGAGATGCAAAACATAATAACTGAAATAAAAAATTCACTAGAAGCAGCCAACAGCAGAATACAGGAGGCAGAAGAATGAATAAACGAGGTGGAGGAGAGATTAGTGGAAATTATGGTTGTGGAACACAAAAGAGAAAAAAGATTGAAAACAAATGAAGAGCGTCTCAGAGAACTCTGGGACAACATTAAACACACCAACATCTGTATTATAAAGGTGCCAGAAGGAGAAGAGAGAGAGAAGGGGACAGAAAAAATATTCAAAGAGATATTAGCTGAATACTTCCCTAACATGGGAAAGGAACCACTCACTCAAATCCAGGAAGCACAACAAGTACCATATGAAATAAACCTAAGGAGGAACACCTTGAGACACATATTAATCAAACTGACCAAAATTAAAGACAGAAGCAGTTAGGGAAAAGAAACAAATAACATACAAGAGAACTCCGCTAATGTTACTGGCAGATTTTTCAACAGAAACTCTGCAGGCCAGAAGGGAGTGGCATGATGTACTTAATGTGATGAAAGGAAAAAACCTCCAACCAAGATTATTTTACCCAGCAAGGCTCTCATTCAGATTTGAAGGAGAAATCAAAAGCTTTACAGATAAGCAAAAGTTGAGAGAATTCAGCAACACTAAACCAGCCTTACAACAAATACTAAAGGAACTTCTCTAGGCAGAAAAGAAAAGACAGCAACAGGAAACAAAAATTCCACAAATGACAAGGCTCACCAGTAAAGGTATATATACAGTAAAGATACGAAATCATCCATGCACAATTATACCACCAAAATCAGAAATAATGAGAAGAGGTGGGTACAAATGCAGGACACTGGAGATGCACTTGCGGTTAAGAGATCAACAACTTAAAAAAATCTCTTGCATATATATAGACTCTTACATCAAAACTTCAGAGTAATTGCAAACCAAAAAATCTACAGTTGACACACAAATAAGAAAAATCAATGTAAATACAACACTAAAGATAGTCATCAAGCTAGAAGAGGAGAGAGCAAGAGAAGAAGGGAAGAAAAAGGAGCAACAAAAACAAATCCAAAGCAATTAATAAAATGGCAGTAAGAACATACATATCAATAATTACCTTAAATGTTAATGGATAAACGCCCCAACCAAAGGACATAGACTGGCTGAACAATATATATACTGTCTTCACGAGACCCACTTCACTTCTAGGTACACATACAAATTGAAAGTGAGAGGATTGAAGAAAATATTCCATGCAAACAGGAATCAAAAGAAAGCTGAAGTAGCAATACTCACAACAGACAAAATAGACTTTAAAATGAATATTTTAAGGGACAAGGAAGGTCACTACCTAATGATCAAAGGATCAATCCAAGAAGAAGATATAACAGTTTTAAATATCTACGCACCCAACATAGGTTCACCACAATATATAAGGCAACTGCTGACAACCTTAAAAGGTGAAATCGACAAGAACACAATCATAGCGGGGGACTTTAACACCCCACGTACAGCAATGGACAGATCATCTAGAGAGAAAATCAATAAGGAAAGACAGGCCCTCAATGAAGCATTAGACCAGATGGACTTAATTTATTTATAGGACATTCCATCCAAAAACCACAGAATACACATTCTTCTCAAGGGCACACGGGACATTCTCTAAGATTGATCACATCCTACAAATCCAACCTCAGTAACTTTAAGAAAATTGAAGTCATATCAAGCATCTTTTCTGACCACAACGCTCTATGACTGGAAATCAACACAAGAAAAAAACTGTGAAAAAACAGAAACATGTGGAGACTAAACAAAATGCCACTAAACAATCAATGGATCACTGAAGAAATCAAAGAGGAAATTAAAAAATACCTAGAAGCAAATGACAACAAAGGTATGACACTCCAAAACCTATGGGATGTAGCAAAAGCCATTCTAAGAGGAAAGTTCATAGCAATACAAGCCCACCTTAGGAAACAAGAAAAAGCTCAAATAAACAAGCTAACTTTACATCTAAAGCACCTCAAGAGAGAAGAACAGACAAGACCTAAAGTTAGTAGAAGGAAAGAAATCATAAAGATCAGAGCAGAAATCAATGAAATAGAAACAAAGAAAACCATAGGAAGGATCAATGAGATGAAAACCTGGTTCTTTGAAAAGATCAACAAAATTGATAAACCCTTAGCCAGACTTATCAAGCAAAAAAGAGAGAGGACTCAAATCAATAAAATTAGAAATGAAAAAGGAGAAGTAACAATGGACATCACAGAAATACAAAGGATCATAAGAGACTACTATATGCAACTATATGCCAATAAAATGGAAAACCTAGAAGAAATAGACAAACTTTTAGAAAGGTATAATCTTCCAAGACTAAACCCAGATGAAATAGAAAAGATGAATGGACCAATCACAAGTACCAAAATTGAAACTGTGATTAAAAAACTTCCAACAAACAAAAGTTCAGGACCAGATGGCTTCACAGGCGAATTCTATCAAACATTTAGAGAAGAGCTAACACCTATTCTTCTGAAACTATTTCAAAAAATTGTAGAGGAAGGGATACTCCCTCATTCTGTGAGGCCACCAGCACCCTGATACCAAAACCAGACAAAGATACCACAAAAAAAGAAAACTACAGGCCAATTTCACTGATGAACATAGAAGCAAAAATCCTCAACATAGTACTAGCAAACCACATCCAACAATACATTAAAAGGATTGTACATCATGATCAAGTGGGATTTATCCCGGGGATGCAAGGGTTTTTCAATATCCACAAATCCATCAGTGTGATACATCACATTAACAAACTGAAGAATATAAACCATATGATCCTCTCAATAGATGCAAAAAAGCCTTTGAAAAAATCCAACATCCATTTCTGATAACCCTTCAGAAAGTGGGCACAGAGGGAACCTACCTCAACATGATAAAGGCCATATATGACAAACCCACAGTGAACATCATTCTCAATGGTGAAAAGCTGAAAGAATTCCTGCTGAGATCAGGAACAAAACAAGGATGTCTGCTCTTGCCACTACTGTTCAACATAGTTTTGGAAGTCCTAGCCACAGCAATCAGAGAAGTAAAAGAGATGAAAGGAATCCGAATTGGTAAGGAAGAAGTAAAGCTATCACTATTTGCAGATGACATGTAACTATACCTAGAGAATCCTAAAGACTCTATCATAAAACTGTTAGAGCTCATCCATGAATTTGGCAAAGTCTCAGGATACAAAATTAATACACAAGTTGACGACATTTCTATATACTAACAATGAAAGATCAGAAAGGGAAATTAGGGAAGCAATCCTGTTGACCATCACATCCAAAAGAATAAAATACCTAGGAGTAAAACTACCTAAAGAGACAAAAGACCTATACTCTGAAAACTATAAGACAGTGATGAAAGAAATCAAAGACGACACAAATAGATGGAAAGACATACCATGATCTTGGATTGGAAGAGTTAATATTATCAAAATGACTCTACTGCCCAAGGCAATCTACAGATTCAATGCAATCCCTATCAAATTACCAAGGACATTTTTCACAGAACTCAAACAAAATATTTTAAAGTTTGTTTGGAAGCGCAAAAGACCCAGAATAGCCAAAGATATCCTGAAAAAGAAAAATGGAGGTGGAACAATCAGGCTCCCGTATTTCAGACTATACTACGAAGCAGCAATCATCAAAACCATATGGTACTGGCACAAAGACAGAAATATAGATCAGTGGAACAGGATAGAAAGCCCAGAATTAAACCCATGTACCTACAGTCAAATAATATATGACAGAGGAGGCAAGAATATACAATGGAGAAAAGACAGCCTGTTCAGTAATTGGTGCTGGGAAAACTAGACAGCCACATGGAAAAGAATGAAATTAGAGGACTTCCTAACACCACACACAAAAATAAACTCGAAATGGATTAAAAACCTAGATATAAGACCAGACACTATAAAACTCTTAGAGGAAAACATAGGCCAAACACTCTTTGACATAAACGACAGCAACATCTTCTCAGATCCATCTCTTAGATAATGATAGCAAAAACAAAAATAAACAGATGGGACTTAATTAAACTTAAAAGTTTATGCACAGCAAAGGAAACCCTAAACAAAACTAAAAAACAACCCACAGAATGGGAGAAAATCTTTGCAAATGAATCGACTGACAAGGGATTAATCTCCAAAATTTATAAACACCTCCTACCACTCAATACCAAAAAAACAAACAACCCCATCAAAGAATGGGCAGAAGATCTACACAGATAGTTCTCCAAAGAAGACATACAGATGGCCAAAAAACACATGAAAAGATGTTCAACATCACTCATTATTAGAGAAATGCAAATCAAGACTGCTATGAGGTACCACCTTACACCAGCCAGAATGGCCATCATCAAAAAGTCTACAAACAGTAAGTGCTGGAGAGGGTGTGGAGAAAAAGGAACCCTAGTACACTGCTGGTGGAATTCTAAATTGGAGCAACCACTGTGGAAACAGTATGGAGATTCCTCAGAAAACTAAACATAGAACTACCATTTGATCCAGCAATCCCAGTCCTGGGCATCTATCCAGAGAAAACCATTACTCAAAAATACACATGTACTCTGATGTTCATTACAGCACTATTTACAATAGCCAAGACATGGAAACAACCTACATGTCCATTGACAGAGGAGTGGATCAAGAAGATGTGGTACATACACACAATGGAATATTACTCAGCCATTAAAATGAACGAAATACCAGCATTTTTAGCAACATGGATGGACTTAGAAATTAAGTGAAGTCCGTCAGACAATGAGAAACCAACATAAATGCTTTCACTGACATGTGGAATCTAAAAAAAGGACAGAATGAACTTCTTTGCAGAACAGATACTGACTCACAGACTTTGAAAAACTTATGGTCTCCAAAGGAGACAGTTTGGGAGGTGGGGAGATGCGCTGGGGTTGTGGGTTGGAAATCCTGTGAAATTGGGTTGTGATGATCATTGTACAACTATAAATGTAGTAAATTCATTGAGTAATAAAATTTAAAAAACACCCACAAAAACCAGCTTTACCTCTCCTAGCTTGCTCCTTCATCTGTAAAAACAAAAATAAATCCCTCGAATGGCAGGGATGAGGATTAAATGAGATCTTATCTACAAAATGACCACAACAGTGTAGATTATTGGTTCTCAATAAATTTGGATTGTTCTCCAGCCTCAGCAGGGGCTGGAAAAGGAAGCAGTAGAAGGATTAAGAAGCTCTTTCTACTTCAAATGCTCAAAATAAGAGAAAAGTTCTTTGAAAATAGATGAAAGACATTCCCTGGTAAACACTTCAATGACTATACACCTACATTGGAAAGACAACCAATTTTGATGTGAGATACCAAAGATTAGCTAATTAAACTCTAAAGCCAGAATTTTTGTTTGAATGATAAAAGTAATTTCACATGCAATTGGGACTTTTTTTTAAGGTGTGGGGAGTATGTTCATTCTCTGATTATTTATAACTGAGAGAGAAGAATCCATTAGCCATTAAAGGTCCACATTTAATAGCTGAATCTATTTTCTTATAAATGCTACTTTCAAGATTAAAAAAGACAGGCCTCTGAAAATTAGTTTTCTTAGGTTGCAAAGTTAAATACCCTTGACTCACTGTAAGGATGCTGGTATGAGCCTTCTGCTCTGTGACCTTGAGAATTCCCTTCCCCTCTTTGGATTCACAGTCCCCTCTGGGAAGAGAAGAAAGGATGAGGGACCTCTGATGACACAGAATTATAAAGAACAATCTTTAAAAGCAATTATTGAGGAGTTCCTGAGTGGCTCAGTGGTTTAAGAGCCTGACACAAGTATCCATGAGAATGGGGGGTTTGATCCCTGCCTTCCCTCAGTTGGTTAAGGATTCGGCATTGCCACAAGCTGCAGCATCGGTCACAGATGCAGTTTGGATCCGTTGTTGCCATGGCTGTGGTGTAGGCCGGCAGGTGCAACTCCACTTCAGCCCCCATCCTGGGAACTTCCATATGCCATAGGTGCAGCCTTAAAAAGAAAAAAGAAAAAAAATAAAAATCAGAAGTAGCTTGCTTTATCTTTCATACATCACCAGTGCTTGAACATGTTTAAGGGATATCCTGTCTTTAGGAGAAGACTTTTGTGCCATTCATTTGTAAAAGTGGGAGACGGAATTTTTTTTTTCTTTTTTCACTGTATTCCTGATGAAGGAAAATTAGACCAGCCATGCAAAAGAGTTTGCTCTTCTATATGTATGTGTCCTTCATTGAGGAAAGTTTTCTAATACCTGTAATGCTACATATTAATTAATTAATTAATTAATTCATTCATTCATCTACAGATTTGAAAAATATTTAGCTCAGATAATGTGGTCCAGGCAGTTTTCTAGGCACTGAGGAGGTAACAATGAGCAAAGTAGACAGAGCGCTTGCTCACAGACCTTACCTTCTAGGCTGCGAAGATAGGTCATCAAGAAAAAGAGATCTTTTTTTTTTTAAGCTTTTTAGGGCTGCACCTGCAGTATGTGGAAGTTCCCTGGCTAGGGGGTGAATCAGAGCTGCAGCTGTTGGCCTACACCACAGCCACAGCAATGCGGGATCTAAGCCACATCTGCGACCTATACCACAGCTCGCAGAAACACTGGATCCTTAACCCACTAAGTGAGGCCAGTGATCAAACCCATATCCTTATGGATACTATTTGAGTTCTGCTGCTGAGTGACAACAGGAACTTCCAGAAAACGAGAAAGATGTGTTGTGTGTGTCATGTGTCAGGTTTTGGTAAATACACTGACAAAGCATTAATCCAAGGTGGGTAGATAAAGCATGCTGTGGCTGGGGAAGGCTGGTATCTTAGATGGAGCATCAGGGGACATATCTTTAAGGAGATGACATGTGAGCATGTTGTTGCATGAACAATACCAAACCTAAATAAAAATGATAACCGAAAGGCCTTGTTTTCTACTAAAATATCTGAAATTGATATGTGTTAGTAATTATAACCTCCATATTTTCCCCCAAATTTTTTTGTGTGGTAAAAGGCACAGACATAAAATAACCATCTGAATGATATTTAAGTGGACAGTTTAGTAGCATGAAACACATTATAATGTGCCAGCAGCCGTGCCAGAACTCTAAATCTTGTAAAACTGCACCTCTATCTCCATTAAACAAACAACTCCCCCTTCCCTTCCCCCTGCTCCTGGCAACCACACTCTACATTCTGAGTATTATTTTTGAGATTTCTTTTCCCCTTTCAAATCAAATGTAAATAAGATCTATGTATTGTAATGGATTGACTTTGCAGGTTTTTTTTTTTTTTCTGGCTGAGTTGTGTAATACATTTCAGCCCAAAGAGTTTTCCCCTGGATTTATTGTTATTACATCAATTAGTATTTCTTTTCTTTTTTTCCTTTTTGTCTTTTTAGGGCCGCACCTGCAGTATATGGAAGTTCCCAGACTAGGGGCTGAATCCGAGCTGCAGCTGCAGCAACAGCCACTTGGGATCCGAGCCATGTCTGCGACCTACACCACAGCTCATGGCAATGATGAATCCTTGACCCACTGAGCGAGGCCAGGGATCAAACCAGCCTCCTCATGGATATTAGTCTGGTCTATTACTGCTGAGCTATGATGGGAACCCCAATTATTGTTTCTTTCTTTCTTTTTTTTAGGATACAGTGCTACACTTTTGTTTATTTATTTATTTTTAATTTTTAAAAAAAATTTTTCCTGCTGTGCACGTCGTGGCGCAGTGGTTAACGAATCTGACTAGGAACCAATTAGTGTGTCTATATCGTTCTCACACTTTAAGGCTGAACTAAATCTCCCCTCAAGGTGTTTACCTGGTTGTCTGTGGGTACCACCTTTTTGAATCTGAATTCATCTCTGGGAACTTCTCATCTCTTCCGCTCTGGACAAGTGCCCTCCATGCCTGGTACACAGCTTGCCTCCTGCCATCTCCTTTCTCCATCTCCTTGAGGATTTCCTCCTGGTCCTCCTGTTTCCTGCATCCTGTCTTCTTATGTCTTGGCTTGACATCTCCTTTAGAAACAGCACAGTCTCAAGCTGCTTCCTGAGAATGGGGACATGGGTGTGCTGAGAACTTGCATTTCTGAAAATACGTATATACCTTTTTTTTTGGTCTTTTTAGGGCTGCACCTGTGGCATATGGAAGTTTCTACGCTAGGGTCAAATCAGAGCCACAGCCACAGCAACTTGGGATCCGAGCCACATATGCAACCTTCACTACAGCTCAAGGCGAGCCCCATATGCAACCTTCACTACAGCTCAGGGCAATGCTGGATCCTTACCCACTGAGTGAGGCCAGGATCGAACCTACGTCCTCATAGATACTAGTCGGGTTTGCTACCACTGGGCCACAATGAGAACTCCCTGAAAATATTCTCTTCCTTCCTTCCTTCCTTCCTTCCTTCCTTTGTCTTTTTAGGGCCGCACCTGTGGCATATGGAGGTTCCCAGGGTGGTGGTCAAATCAGAGCTACTACAGCTGCTGGCCTATGCCACAGCCACAATAACGCAGGATCCAAGCTGCGATTGCGACCTATGCCACAGCTGACAGCAGCACCGGATTCTTAACCCACTGTGAGAGGCCAGGGATTGAAACCGCATGCTCATGGATGATAGTTGGGTTCGTTAACCGCTGAGCCACAACGGGAACTCCCTGAAAATATTCTCAATCTCTATTCATACCCATTTGCCTGGCTCTAGAATTCTCTGCCAGAACTTATTTTTCTTTGGAATTTTGAAGGCAAGGCATTCACTGTTGTGTTCTAGTTTGCAGTTGAACAATCCAGAGCAGTTCCTTTTTTTTTTTTTTTTTTTTTTTTTTTAATGGGCATAGCCAGGGCATATAGAGTTCCCAGGCTAGATCAGAACTGAGCCGAAGTTGTGACCTATGCTGCATCTGCAGCAATGCTGGATCCTTTAATGCACAGTAAAGGTGCTGGGGATTGAACCTGTGTCCTGGAGCTGCAGAGATGCCACACATCCCTTTGTGCCATAGCAGGAACCCCAGAGCAGTTCTTATACCTGATCTTTTGGATGTGACAGGTTCCTTGCCGGAAGCTTGAGAGATACTATTTCCTGTATGTTCTGGAATTTCATAATTATGTGCTTTGACCTTGGTCTGTTTTTCTCCTGGGTGGTGGGTTCCTTCCACCTGGGTATTCTTATCTGTCTGGGAAATTTTCTTGAATTATCTTGATGAAAATTTTCTCCCACCTATCCCCCCCACCTTATTTTTTTTTCTTTCTGAAGTTCTCATTGTTTGAACATTGGGCTTCCTGGACCCTTTTAAAAAAAATCTTCTGCTTCTTTATTCTTTTTTTTTCTCTCCCCTCTTTAAGTCTGCACCCCCGGCACATGGAGATTTTCAGGCTAGGGGTCTAATCGGAGCTTGTAGCTGCCAGCCTGCGCCACAGCCACAGCCATAGCAATGCCAGATCCGAGTCGCATCTTCGACCTATACCACAGCTCACGGCAACGCCAGATCCATAACCCACTGAGTGAGGCCAGGGATTGAACCTGCAACCTCATGGTTCCTAGTTGGATTCGTTTCTGCTGCGCCATGATAGGAACTCCTGCTTCTTTATTCTGTCTCTTGTTTTGGGGTGTGTGTGTGTGTGTGCAGATTTCTTCAACTCTTATCTTCCAACCCTGCTATTGAATTCATAATTTCTACTCTTTCGGAGATTATTTTTTGTTCTCTGTTTCTTTTTATAGTGTCCTATTTCCATATCTTTTCATATGTTTCTGAGGATATTAATGAGAGCAAACGGCATGGAGATCTTCATTGGCAATGGCATCCAGATACTTGGAAAACAAAATACTTACTGTGTGTGTTGGGGGGGTGAAGAGCAGGGCCAATGAAGAAAGAACCTTTTGTGAGGGAAGGCTGAGGAAGAAAGAAGGGAGAAAGAGGCAGTTGCTAGGGCGATGGATTTTTGGAGACAGTGATAGGGAGATTTTAAAGGAAACCTTGCTTGGTTTTGTGCCATGCAATTTCCCTTTTGCATGCTCCTTAAGAAATCTTGGAATACAGATCTGCCTTACTTTTCAAGGCTTTCATGGTTGTATTTGCATTTCTTTTAGAGGTGAGCCAAAGCCAGGGCTGCCTTTAGGGCAACTCACTCTTATTTGGATTGCACCAAATTCCATAGGGGAATCTGATTTCACCTGGGACCTCATTTGGGAAATTACTCTTCTCCATGAAGGGAATGGAGTACAACCATCCTTATCAGGCTCAGAGCAGCTTTCCAAATTGGGCAGTGAACTACACGTCCAGGCAAGCAGAGTCACCACTTCTAGACCATCGCTAAATAGCCAAGGCCATTTCTGAGAGCCTTGGAGTAAGCAGAGCTTCTTAGGAAGGGACTCAGGTGGTTGTATTGAGAGGGATTATAAGCAGTGACAACAGCAGGGGAAATTGAGGGACATGGTAGGAGAAGGCAGCCCCCCAGAGTAGATAGGTCACATATATACAGGCAGGGCTTCACCGCAAACCCAGAAATCCCAGAAGAAAACAAGACACACACATTGGACTTGAACAGATCAGAACAGAAACTGTCTCCTAGCCTCATCTGCCTATATGATTTCACCACCTGCTTAGTAAGAAGAAAATGGAAATTAATATCAGAACTCTGCTGCAAAGGATTAGTAGTTACTATTTATGATGGATGGGAATCCAAGCATGACCTCTTTCTTAGGAAGCTTGCACAGATGGCTGGCTGCTGGTCAAGAAAGAAATGAGGAATTCTGGATCCTGGGTCACTTGCTTATGCTGGGCACATGCTTATACTCTTTCTCCTCAGTGTGGAGTATGAGCGTGATTCTTAGTCTCCCACTGCAGACTCCCTGGCAGAAAGTATGTACAATACGGTCCTATTTTTGAAGTTTTTTTCCTATGTATATACCCAAGTATATTTGGGTAGAAAAAAAATAAGAAGGCGTCACCTAAAAATAAGCGCAGTATTATTTGGATCAGCGAGGCTATACATGGATTGAACATTTTCTTGTAGCCTGTCTATATTTTTTAAAATGTTTTGATGTAAAAGTGATAACTGTCATAGTAAGATAAAAAGCTAATATTTCAGTACTAAGTGTGGCTGGGTCCACACTAGCTATTTGGTGAATGCTCCCCCAACTTCCAGGCACTGGGCTGGGAATCTCAGAGCCGTTATCCTGTTTCTTCCTCATAGCATCCAGTGAGGCAGAGGCTCTCCTTATCCTCTCCCTGGAGAGGAGTAAACCTGGTACATGGAGTCAGATGTCTCAGCTCACGCAGCCAGTGAGAGGCAGAACTAGGCTTTCTGGCTCCAGAGCTCATGTTCTGTTAATTTTTGTTGTTTATTTTTGTCCTCCTTCCTCCCAAGGAAATACTATGCAATGAAAGATGGGCAACGCAACTTTCTTCCCCCAAAGATCTTGCATCTTCTAAAATGAGGACTTTTTTTTCTTTTAAAAAAAATTTTATTTTTAAAAATTTTATTGGAGTATACTTGACTTACAATATTATGTTAGTTTCAGGTGTATAGCAAAGTAAATCATTTATACATATACATATGTCTATTCTTTTTCAGATTCTTTTCCCATATAAGTTATTACACAGTAACTTTTTTTGATGCCATTTTCTTTTTTTAATTAGAGTGAATTTACAGTGTTGTGTCAATTTCTGCTGTACAGCCTAGTGACTCAGTCATACATACATATGCCTTCTTTTTCCCATACTATCTTTCATCATGTTCTATCCCAAGATGTTGGGTATAGTTCTCTGTGCTATTCAGTAGGACCTCATTTCTCACCTATTCTAAATGTAATAGTTGGCATTTACCACCCCCGAATTCCCAGTCCATCCCATGCCCTCTCCCCCTCCCCCCTGACAACCACAAGTCTGTTCTGTATGTAAATGGTAACTTTATAAGAAACACATCTGCACATGGCAGAGTGTGGAAGACATTTGCAGGCGTAAAAGGATCCTTTTATGTTGGATAGGTTATAAAGTCTATATTTTACTTCCTTTTGATTTCCCCTGTGTCCTCTGAAGTGATAGATGTTTTACTCCTAGAATAAGAAATGCAGTTTTGAAAAATGTCTCTGAAAAGCCAGTGTTTTCTTGGTGTATCAGCAAGATACAAAATCCCCAGCATTTTAAGACAAAAAATATGACAGACACAGTTGTGGTAGCCTTCGAAGCCCAGAGCCGTAATCTCAGGGTTTTTGAAAAGTAAGCCAGGAAAATGCTATTCAGACCTTTGGATCTCTGATGAGATTATCGTTTCTGTAGCCTCGGTACTTGTGTTGTTATCGGGGCTCTCCAGAGCCTGAAAGGTCATGCCTGCAGCAGGCTAAGCCTGGCTTTGCTATGGAATTGCCACCGTTTCTTCAGTTCTGCCTGGGCCACCACCACTTCATTTAGAAAAATTAAGCTGACCTGTTTTAGGAATCATTTTCTTAGACCATTTAAGTTATTTCTCTAGGGAGTTATTTGGGTCTTTTCCTTCTTATTTTCTTTCTTTCTTTCTTTCTTTCTTTCTTTCTTTCTTTCTTTCTAAATTAAGGTATAGTTGATTTATAATGTTGTGCCAATTTCTGCTGTACAGCACAGTGGCCCAGTCATACATATATATTCATTCTTTTTTTCATATTATCTTCTGTTCTATTGCAAGTGATTGGATATAGTTCCCTGTGCTGTAGAGTAGGATCTCCTTGCTTATCCATTCTAAAAAGTTTGCATCTACTAACCAGTCCTATGTCAGTCAAGCAAATGATGCATATGAGTTTCAGAAGAATACTTCTTTTCAACCATTAGGAGACCTGAGAAGTTGTGTCCCATCTCCCCCCCTCTTAATGTCCTCACAGCTTATCATCATTCTCTTTATCGATCCACCCTCTATGTGCCCCAGAGTGAAATTCTAGGACACAGACCCTCACATCTGATCAATCTCAAGTCCCAAATCATTCAGTGGCTTCCCAGTCCTTCAAGGGTGAAGTCCAGCCCTCAGCATGGCATTCAAGGCTCTTCTGCTTCAGACTTTTCCAGTCTCACCTGCAGCAATTTCCCCTCCCCATCATTCACCTGCCTTCCAGCCCTTGAAAACTGATTGCTTTCCCTTGCTCATGCCATGCACTCTGAAGCTCTGTCTTTGCTCATGTTGTTCCTGGTGCCTGGAGTGCTATGGCATTCCTGACCCCTTGTCCATCCAGAAAACTCACCAGGAGTCCAGTAAATGGAGCTTAGGCGTTCCCTGGTGGCTCAGTGGGTTAAGGATCAAGTGTTTTCACTACTGTGGCTCTGGTCACTGCTGTTGCATGGGTTTGATCCCTGGCCTGGAGACTTCTGCATGCTGTGGGAGTGGCCAATAAATAAATAAGTAAATAAATAAATCTCAAATGCAGCTACCTCTAGGATGCTTTTCCTCCAGTTCATCTTTCCCTCTACTTCTCCATTTCATGTCTTCCACTGAATTACTTCCTCCTTTCCTCTGCGCCCCACTGTCCCCTGTCTACCCCTCTGGTGTAGCATTCAGCATGCTGCTTTGTGATCTTGAGAGACCAGTGGGTAACAGCATGGATTTTGAAGTCATGGGTTAAGAGTCTAGGTTCCCCTCGTGATGGCTGTGCAACTTTTTGAAACTCTCTCAGAATGAGTTTCTTATCTATGAATTGGGGGCACAATAAAATCTCCTTGTAAGGTTATAAAGATTAAATGGGGTCATGCGTGCAAAGCATAGGCATGGCACCTGCAGTATAGAAGCTTTCTACTAGAGGCAGCTGCTGTCATTTCTGTCATTGATTGCCCCTGAGTTTGTGATCATGCCATCCTTATGAGTGGAATCATGGCTGGTTCATTTCTGCCACCTAAATGTTTAGCACAGGGCCTGGCCCGGAAAACACCCTGGATTGTGGCATGCAAAGAGCCCTTGTGGGGGGGTTGTCCTCCTTGTTTGAATAATGGAAATCAATATTCCAATCACAATGTGCATGGGGACTGGTGCTGAGCGCCATGCCAAATGCCAGAGGCTGGCCTTCAGATCCCAACAGGAGCCCACATTTGCAAAGCTAACTCCACTTCCCCACCCCTCCTGGAGGCTCTCTGCAAATTTTGTGCCTGGAAGATTAGAGACTAACACTTGTATTACAGCCCAAATTCACATTTTACTTTCAAATGTTCCTTGATTCATCTAGTTCTTAAAAGTGTTCCTTGTTCTTCCAGAATTCCCTCATATTCAGGAAATTGGGCAGAAGCCAAAACATAGGCAGGGAAAGCAAAATTAAGTTTCTGCATTAGCAGGAGCTTTCTGTAAAGAGCATGGTTTGGGGAACTTGTTAGATATTGTCTTCTTTGAATCACAGAGCCTGGTGGGAAGGCTGGTTCTGGGCGGCCCAGCTCTGTCTCCCCTGCCTGTGAGGTCCTGGTTCAGGTCCTGGTTAGTCTCTTGAGCCTGGTTCTGTGAAATGTGTGTGGAACTGAGTCTTCCAAGGCTCAGACACTTGTTTGGCCCAGAGCAGGTGCTCAATTAATGAAAAACGATAAAAGGTAATGTTTGATAGGATTATCCTGATGAGAACTCAGTGGGAGCCCAGTTCACCCTGTGGCTGCCCAGGTGAGGTGGTGGGTGTTGTGTGACTGCAATACATTGGTGAGGGGCTGGGGGAGTCTCTTTGCAGAGAACTGATCCCAAGAGAGGAAGGTACCAGGGGTGGCTGCAAGTGGTTGTTTAGTAACCAAGTCATAGTCATTATAGGGAAGTGAGTTTCTTCTTCTTCTTTTTTTTTTTTTAATTTTTTTAGGGCTGCACCTGCAACATGTAGAATTTCCTGGGCTAGGGACTGAATTGGAGCTGCAGCTGCAGGCCTACACCACAGCCACAGCAACATCAGATTGCAGGTCGCATCTGTGACTTGAAGATCCTTAACCCACTGAGCGAGGCCAGGGATCAAACCCACATCCTGGTGGAGAGTAGTCAGGTTTTTAAACTGCTGAGCCACAAGGGCAACTCCAGAAGTGACGTTCTTAAGTAGACTGGGCAGCAGGTTACCTGCTATTCCACATGCCCCTGGATCAGCTGCCTGGATGCATGTTTGGACTCTAGCAAAAGAATGCATGTACTGTAGTAAAAGAGGAATGAGCACTTTCACAGTGGTCGATGTAATATCTTGGGGTCCATGGTGGGGTCCTTTTCTCATTCAAAGGGGAATCATTCTTCTGTCCCTCTTTGCCATGCATTCCTGTGGCCCTTGACCCAGAGTGAGTTTGGGGTGTCTCTAGTGGGCAACAGACTGTTCTGGCTGGTGAGGAATGGCCCTGTCTCTAGAGCAGAGCTGCAGTGACAGAGCCAGCAGGTGGCCTGCGCCTAACATGATGTCTGGAAGAATGGTACTGCTATTCACTATTTCTACTGCAGTCACTCTGGGGAGCTGCTTTCCTGAAGAGGCAGCAGGAAGCAGGAAAATGTTACCTAGAGGAAAAGCAGAGAGGAGTAGCAGCCCAGTGGGAACCTCGGGGTCCAATAAAAAGTCTTTCTGGCTGGAACATGCTGGCAAACCGAGGAAAGACCACAGGGCAGGGAGTTCCCGTCGTGACACAGTGGAAACAAATCCGACTAGGAACCATGAAGTTGTGGGTTCGATCCCTGGACTCACTCAGTGGGTTAAAGATCCAGAGTTACCATGAGCTGTGGTGTAGGTCACAGATGTGGCTTGGATCCTGCATTGCTATGGCTGTGGCATAGGCCGGCAGATATAGCTCTGATTAGACCCTTAGCCTGGAAACCTCCATATGCCTTGGGTGCAGCCCTAAAAAGCAAAAACCAAGCAAACAAACAAAAAAACCAACACAGGGCAGGCAGTGGAGGGATTTACTCATCCAGGAGAGCGGTGTTGAGTCTGGTGGGGGTGTCAGTGGAGACATCAATTTAAGAATTAAGATATTTCTGTGGTATGAACTGGGGAGCCTGGGGGAAGAACGGAGAGACTGTAGAGTTGGCAGGAATAGAGCTGGAACATGAACATCCAGGAGAGTCTTCTGGGGCCTTCTGGAACTTCTTGGTGGCGACTTTAGTGGGGTCTGGTTGTCATGTGCCAGGGAAGTTGGAGTCATTGTTGTCCTCATTGACCTCAGTTACATTCACAGATGAAGAGGGCTAAAGGAAATTTGAGTTACAAATTTAAGTACTTGCAAGCATAAGATATTGTTGGCAATAAAAAAAACAAGAAGGGGATTTACCCTACATCGTGTCTCACGTGTCCTTTTGAATTTAAACGTGATGAATTGCAGAAGAGCTTCCATCAGAATATCAGTAGAGCTTCATATTCAAAAAATCTTCAATTTCCCTCATAATTAATTATGATTATAATTGGTCTCTCCCTGTTGCCATGCTCTACCAACTATGAGATGATGAGATTAGATTCCAATTTGCATACATTAGACTTGAAATAAAACTTTTTTCCATTGTGTTCATCTTCCATGTAGGTTTAGCAACAGGAGGTTCCCTCCTCCCCAGACCCCAACCTCCTGACCTAGCTGGGTGTGTAAGCAGGGGGTGGAGGGATGGCAAGGGTCATGCATGAGGTGTCTTAAGCTAGATTTTGGAAGTTTGAGGTTCAAGAGGGATGACATCAGGGGAGATGGGAAGGGACTCTGGACAGAAGATTCAACATGGGTGCGGCATGGAGGCTTGTGGAATGATCCAGGCTTGGAGAACAGTGAATAGCGGTTCCTCCAGCAGAGTGCTGCACTGACTGTTAATAAACAGAGGGAATGAACAGAACCAACAGATGTGAACAGCAGGAAATGAGAGCTGCAAGGTGGGCTGGGATCCAGTTGTGAAAGCACTGGACAACCTGTACCTATTTCAACCTGTTCCACTTTGCCCCTTGTCTACTACGATGAACTGTTTGACCTTTGATTGTTCTTGGAGCCCTTCTTGCTGCTGCTACAAATTCAGGGTAGCCTGATGCCCCTGATTCCAACATTAGCTCTGCTCCTTTTCTTGTCTCAGCTTGCAAGCTTTGTAGCTGGTGGTTAAGGGAGGGCTTTGATTATCTGGTGAAGTCAGTCCTGGGGGCGGGGGCAGTGGGAGAGACAGGACAAGTCCTTGGGGCCATCACAATGCTGGAGTCGGAGACTCGATTCTCATTCTGGTGTCAGGTAGGTCATTCACTCCAGGAGCATCATTGGCCCACTTGCAAAGTGGGGCTGCACAGGCTCCCCAGAACGGTGGCATTCTTTACACTCAGACAATGCCTCTTGACAGAAAAATGAGTAGATAGATGGGAGAGACAGTCACTTGGCATTTGCTGAAACTAGTTTATTTGATAGAAAAGCAGATGCACTGGGGACAAATCCAACAAAATGTTACACTTCTGCCACCTGCTACCTTTGTATCACTGGCCTGAGGGGTGGGGCATAATTTGTTTATAGCAGAGCTGACCTTTTGTTGGGAAGACATCTCCATGGGCTTTTGTGGTGTGCAGGTAAGACTAGGCAACCTGCGAGATGAAGAAGCAGGGGTGGATGATAGTTAACTTTGGGAGCAGCTGGGAGGATAGTGGCTATGAAGAGGGGAAACCAGGAGAAAGGGCTTGGTACTGAGTGAGAGAAAACACTGGAAAGTGGCAACAAGATGGACTACAGTATGACGTGACTATGCACTCTAACTTCTAGACTTCAGAGCCCTGGTTTATGGTATTGAAATGTCAATGTTTATTTTCTGGAAAAAAAAAAACACTTGTAAATCCACAGACTATCTGGATGGGTACCTAAGGAACTAAAGGCAGTGGTTCTTTTTGAGTAGGGAATTAGAGGATATGGAAGGCTTACTTTTTAACTATATACTGTTTTGTGTGTGTGTTAGTAAATAAAGTAATTTCAAATATCCTCTTGTTTTGCATTAGAATTTGCCTCTAATAGCCACAAGTTTTGAGTAAACACCAAATGACCCAGCATCCCTGTTTTGGTGCTGCCTCCAGCATGTGAAGAGAGGGTCTGTTTTCTCTATGCCTGGGAGAAGGGACCACCACAAAACTGGAGCAGAGGGGAGATATGGGGGGTATACTAGCAGGTGAGAATGTATGACAGTCATGGCCAGGGAACCCTCAGAAATGTTTAGAAGGAGGCTCGCTTTCTTATGGTCCAAGAAGATGGGAACTTGGGTTCTTTTGCCTGGCAGCTATATTATAGAAAGTGTGACCCCAGAAGCCTTGGGGGACTTGAGGCTCTCAGAGTAAAGCAGAGAAGGACAAAGAAGAAAAGACTGAGCGCTCCGCCCCAGAGCTATGTGTCTTCTCCTATTTAGTCCTGGATAATCCTCACTTCTACACTACAGAGTGAATATTCTTGTTCCTATTTGATTGATTAGGAACCTGAAGCTTAGAAGTAAATCAATGTGCTCAAGGTTGAGAGATCCGTCTGAAGCCAAGTTCAAAGCAGCCCCTTCATAGGAGAGCAGGGGAGGAAAAGGGAAGACAAGATGGAGGTCTGGATGGGGAACATAGAGGGGACTTGAACAGACCATTGAGAAACTGGCTCATTATCCTCATGGGCTTGAATAATTCATGGACACCTCCCAAATCGCTGATGAGACTTCCAAATCAGAGTAATGCACCTTTGAAAAAAAGACCCTGTGCTTTGAAAGTTGGCAGTGAGGAGTCTCTTTAGAAGTGCACTCTGGCAGAGAAAGTTGCCGTCATGGGGAGAGTAAGGGGAGGACGGTGAGAATGAGTCATTCAGGGACTGCTCATCCATCTCTCGAAGAGGAAGGTGGCAGCCACTGCTGTTTTCTGGAGCAGCACCAGTTGACTCACTCCCTACCATCCTGGTTTGAACTGTTCACGTGGCCAGGAACAGGAGAACTAAACGAAACTGGCTTAGAAAATTCATTGAGTCCTTTTACTGACCAGTCCAGGGACAAGCAGTTTCACAGGTGATGAGAATTGAGGGGCGGGGAGGTAGTTGAGTTGCTCTGTCTCTTAGCTCCTTGGAGAGCACCTAGTGTCAGGCAGCCTTCCTCCTGGTTGTGGTCCTACAGTGATGACCAGAAGCTCCCTTTTCATTAATGTCCAGCAGGAGAAAGAGAGGGCTTCTCCTTGGCTCCTTGGATAAAGAGAAAGCTTTTTCCCATTGGATCAAATTGGTAATCTGTCTAGCAGGATCCACTTGGGAAGCTTGGCTCAAGTCAATCTTTTCCATATCAAATGACTGAGGGGGAGGAGGAGTGAATTGCCTAGCGGCTTACAACATTCTTCCCGACTCTCATGGTCAGAAGACAGAGAGGAAATAGACAGGACAGATGCATTTTTCTTTTCTTTTCCCCCCTTTATTTTTTGGCTGTTCCTGCAGCATGCAGAAGTTCTCGGGCCAGGGATTGAACCCGTATCGTATCAGTGACAGTACAGGATCCTTAACCTGCTGAGCCACAGGGGAACTCCCAGATATATTTTTCTTATGGACAGGCTACCCACGAGTGGGCGTACAATTCTTGTCCATGGGGCATGGGAACAAAGTTCTGAATGGGAGCCTCAGCCTGATGCAGCAGACTAATCAGAGGTTTAGTTGCTTGAAAAGGGCTCTGGTGGATGTTTTGGGTTCTCCAGGATGTATATCTGAATACTTTGTGTTTCTCCACCCTAATTTTTTATTGTGAAAAATTTCAAACATGCGGAAAAGTTGCATATTGCGATGATCACCTGATTTTCTAATACAAATTCAAAAATTAACATTTTTGTCATATTTCCTTTATATAAATGAACTCCTTTAAAATCAGCTGTAGACATCAGGACACTTTTCCCATAACTGCTTCCTTTATGCATGTCCTAAAAATATGTACTTTAGTCTTCATAATTATGACATCGTCATACCTTGGAAAATTAACAGTCATTTTTTTTTTTCATTTTTGGCCTCCCTATGGCATGTGGAATTCCTGGGCCAGGGATTGAATCTGAGCTGGAGCTGTGACCTATGCCACAGCAACACTGGATCTTTAACCCACTGCCCCAGACCGGACTTTGAACCCAAGTCCCTGCTTCTGCAGAGATGCTGTTGATCCTGTTGTGTCACATCAGGAACTCCCTCACTTTCTAATATCATCTAATATTCAGCCTCGGTTGTCCCCCAAAGACTTTGTAGCTGTGTTTTCTTTGAACCAAATTCCAGTCAAGTTTCATGCATCTATTCTATAGTCTCTTTTGGTTTAAGAACATGATAGCCCCTTTTCAAAAATGACACAGATTTTAATTTATTGAACATTAAAAAAAATAATGCAATTTTAAAAGCTTACTCTCCACTAACAGTTACCACAAAATATTGGCTATATTCTGCATTGTACAATGTATCCTTGAGCTTATCTCACACCCTGTCTTACCTCCCACTCCCTCAAATCTTGTATTGCCCAGCTGGTAACCACACATTTATTCTCTATATCTGTGAATCTGCTTCTTTTTTGTTATTTTCACTAGTTTGTTGCATTTTTTAGATTCTATATATGTGATATCATACAATATTTGCCTTTCATTGTCTGACTTCTTTCACTTAGCACCATGCCCTCCAAGTCCATCCATGTTGCCTCAAATGGCAAAATTTTGTTCTTTTTAATGATGAGGAATAGTCCACTGGATATATATCTACCCCATCTTCTTTATTCATTTATCTGTTGAAGGACATTTAAGTTGCCTCCATATCTTGGCAGTTGTAAAGAAAGCTGCTATAAAAATCAGGGTGCATATATCTTTTCGAATTAGTGTTTTTCGAATTACCCAGGAGTGGAATTGCTGGTCACATGATAGTTCTACTTATAGTTTTTTGAGAAGTCTCTATACTTTTTTTTTCCACAGTGGTTGCACTAATTTACATTCCCACCAACAGGGTGCAAGAGTTCCCTTTTCTCAATATCCTTGCCAACATTTGTTATTTGTGTTCTTTTTGATGATAGCCATTCTGACAGGTGTGAAGTGATATCTCACTGTGGGTTTGATTTGCATTTCCCTGATGATTAGTGATGTTGAGCATCTTTTCATGTGCCTGTTGGTCATCTGCATTTCATCTTTGGGAAAATGTCTATTCAATTCTTCTGCCCACTTTTTAATTGAGTTGTTTTTTGTTTTTGATGTTGCATTGTATGAACTCTTTATATATTTTGAATATTAATCCCTTATCGGTCATATCATTTGCAGATATTTTCTCTTTATTAACCTTTGCACAGCAAAGGAAATAATTGACAAAACAAAATAAAACACTTTTAAAGGAGATTGTCCAACTATTTTCTCATCCCAGTCTATTCCTTGTTTTTCTGGCAAATTTGAGGTTAAGTACGATGGGATAATAATTATGATCAGGTTAAATGCTTTTGGCAAGACTATTTCATAGATGATGCTAAGATACTATTTGTCCCCTCTGATAGGTTATTAATTTGGTTAGGGTGATGCTTGTCAGAGCCTTTAAATGCATAGTTACTTTTTTTATCCAGAAGTATTTCCCTGCCCCAAAGCTTTCAGCTAATACTCTTAGGATTTAATGATGAAACTTGGCTGAGGCAATTATTTCATCAGAAATTTTAGGATGATTTTTCTTCTAATTCTGTCGCCCTGGATTATTTTAAATGAGGACAATTCTCCTTTCAGGAGTAGAACAGCTGGGAATAGGAAAGTTCACATACCCTCCACCAGGTGCTCTCTACCTGCTCAGCTCCTAGACCTCCTTCAGGTATTGGCTTGGATGCCACTCGCTAGAGAGGCCTTCTCTGGCTGCCTCAGTCTACAGCAGGTGCCTCTGCCAGTCCCTCTCATTGCATTTATCACAGTTAATAAGGAGAGCCTATTTGTAGGTTACATGCTTCCTCCCACTTATGTGCTTAAATGCCCTATGGAGGCATTAGCCTTGCCTATTTTATTACTGCTCTTGATCCAGCATAAAGCCCAGAGCCTGGCACATAGTAGGTAGTCAGCAAAAATATGTGTTGATTGGGTATAGCTGGTTGAATACACAGACTGTGGAGTCAGACAGAACTGAGTCCTGGCTTGTCCAGTCTGACTTCAATCACTTCCTGTCTCTGAGCCTCAAGAAGGTTATCAGCATGTTTGAGGCTACTCATCCTATTCAGCTTGTGCTAAATAAATGCTTGTCAGTTATTTCTCTCCTGAGCACTGAGATTCAGCTCTGTCTCTTTAGAATATATAGGAAAGTTCTTTGGGCCCTAAACTTATCATATCTGCACAGGGGCCACTGGGCTGGGAAGAAAGCTAGACATTACTATCTCCCTGGAGGAAATACACTCCAAGGACCCCCTTCTCGGTCTTGTCATTCCCTTGACTCCCCCTGGCCTAACAGCCCGCCAGCGTTGATTTATGTGAGGCAGTAGGGAGAACATAAAAATAAAATGGGAAGACCAAGCCTTTTCCAGTGCTTTGGAGTGAGAAACCCTGGGTGATTCTCTGCCTGTCCCCGTGTCCTAATCTGGGCATGTTTTATGGGAGCAGAGCTGGTAGAGATGACGGTGGTGGATCTGCCTGCTAAACACAAGGCACTTATGCCCATTGCCTTCTTTCCATTTGTTTACCGCCTTATACAGCCCTCCAGGTGCTGTGACAGAAACCATCTCTTGTAATTCTCTCAGCCAATGAAGCAGCTGTTAACATCCCTTTCCCAGATGAGGTAACAGATGTTCAGAAAGCCAGTCATGTTACTTGCTCCAGCTTCTAGGATGGTCATGTGTCCAGGTAAAGTTCCTCCTCTCGAGTGTTTCCCCAGACGAGAGGATTTTCCATTACATTTCCACTATTAAGGCTATTTCCATGAGCCATACGTATTACCTCACACTCAATAATTTTCTTTAGACAGACTTCTGCTCTTGAATCTGTACTTAGCCTTGCATTTATGTAACAATATCTGCAGAACGGCAGGTTTGAGGTGCTGTTTACCAACTTTTCTAATTTGCATTAAGTAGAATAGGAGCTCTTTTTTATCCAGTGCCACCGAGTCTTATAGTTGAATGGTTAGTAGAATAAATTCAGGTTAGAGTATAACTAGTATTCTAACTTCAAATATGTACCTTGTTTGATGTGAACAGTGGACTTCTCTTGTACAATTTTATTAGTCTCCTAGAGGTGATATAACTAAGTACCACCAACAGAGTAGCTTCAACAAGAGAAACATAGGCTCACAGTCTGGAGGCTAGAAATCCAAGGTGAAGGTGTCAGCAGAATTGGGGGAGAATGTGCCAAGCTTCTCCGAGCTTCTGGTGGTTTGCTGACAGTCTAGTAAACCTTGGCTTATAGAAGGCATCACTCCAATCTCTCCTTCCATCTTCCTCTGGTGGGCATGTCTACGTCCAAATCCCCCCTTTATAAGGACACCTGTCATCTTACTCCAGTATGACCTCATCTTGGTTTAACTGATTATATCTGGAATGGACCCTATTTCCAAATAAGGTCACATTCTGAGGTAGTGGAGGTTAGGACTTCAACATATCTCATAGGATTTAGTGACATCTAGCATAAACAGCACCCAAAGTGCATGACCCACAATTTCTAAATTCAGATTCTTTAAAATGGGGTGGGAATTCAGATCCTCGGCTGTAAATCTTAATGTGAAACCCTCCAGGATTTTATTACTTTTCTTTTGTCTTTTTATAGATGTCTTCCTGCCCATTAACCTCAACAGCAAGATTTACTATGCTGTTCTTCAGCAATTCATGTTTGCTTTATCTCTCTAAAGGATTCAATTTGCTTTTCATGGAGCAAGTGCTTCTCTTTCTTTTCCGACTCTTATTTCATTGGTTTATTTGGTATTTAATTGAATCATGTATGTGCCATAAGAAATGCAATTGGAAACTATTACATTTAGATGGCTAAACAGTGAGGTCCTACTGTGCAGCACAGGGAACTATATCCAGTCTCTTGGGATGGACCATGATGGAAGATAATATAAGAAAGGGAATGTATGTATATGACTGGGTCACTTTGTGTGCAGCAGAAATTGGCACAGCATTGAAAATCAACTATACCTTAATAAAACAAGAAAAAGAAAAAAATGCAATTGGTGTAGCTTGATTTGGTGAGCTCTTTTGGTGACCTCTTGATGTGGGCACAGTAACCCTGGTGGCAGCAGAAGTCTGTGGGTGGATGAGTGAGCATTTGTAGGGATGAAGATGTCAATCAACAGACTTGACTGAGAAAACAGAGTTCAGTGTAGTGGACATTGGATAAGGGAACTTCTATATATTAAGTGTCAAAAAAAAAAATGTGCAACCCCCCTAACATCTCGCCACCAATGGGATATGCACACTTTGAAAAACACTATCATTGAGTCACTGGTTTATACATTTTGAAAGTTTGTAAGTACTTGCCTTGAGCCAGTCCTGTGCTGAGTGCTAAAGGCAGAGACAAATGATTAAAGCTTAGTCTTGTACTCTCAGTGTAGTGGAGGAGATAGGGATTAGGAATTTCCTTTAGTGCCTTTCCCAGAACCACAGAAGGTTTTTGGAATAGATTTGGAGAGAATGTGATTGTATTAGTCAGGCTTCTCTAGAGAAAGAGAACCAATAAGATATAGGATGTATCCTATATACAAATATATATCGTAAACGCACAAATGCATACTTTCTTTTAATTAATTTACTAATTTATATATATATATACACTTTCTTTTAATTAATTTACTAATTCATGTAAACACAGAGGCTGGAAAGTCCAGAATCCCTGGGAAGCACTGATGTTGCAGTTCAAGTCCAGAGGGTGTCTGCTGCAGAATTCCCTTTTGCTCAGGAGAGGTCTGTCTTTAGTCTATCAAGGCTTTCAACTGATAGGACAAGGCCCACCCTCATCAGGGCAATCTGCTTTACTTAGTCCACTGATATGAATGTTAATCTCATCCAAAAAACACCTTCACAGAAACATGCAGAATAATTTTTGACCAAATATCTGGGCACCGTGGCCCAAGTTGACACATAAAATTAACCAACCCAATGACATAGGACAGTTATACCTGGTATTATTCCTTCAAATTCTTCTTCTTTTTACCTATCATCCTACAACCTTGTCTCAGAGAGCTCTTTCTACAACCTTTTGCTCCTCATTTGCTTATAGCTGAAATCCAAACACCCTCACAAGTCATGGGCCCCATCTCAGGGTAGCCCAATTCTGTCTCCAGGCTCATCTCTCTTACTCTTGGCCATGCAACCACAGGCAGCCTCCTAGGCTGACCTTGTCTTGAGCCACTACATTCTGTGACCTGGCCCATGTATGCTAGTCTCTGTGCCTAGAGTGCTTTCCTCCTCCACATTGAATGGACAGCCTTTAAGATTCAGCTCCACAGCATTTTCTGTGGGAAGTCTCCCTGATGCCATAAGCCTAATGAGTAACTCTTTCCTTCAGGACTCATTGTGTGCCCTCGTATCACTGCTCCTTGTCCTGCTGAATCAGGATTGGCAGTTATTCTATCTATTTCTCCTGCCAGAAGGGGAGATCTGGCAGGGTGGGAACTATACCCCCACATCCCCTCACTCCTCCCACTAGAGCCTAGCACATAGCAGTGGTTTGGGAGCTGGTGTTCTTTATTATATGCATAGAGAACTTAGGGGTGAAGATTAAAAGAAGGAGAAAAATCCTTCTACCATGTGCTATCCTGGCCAAGAAGACCAGCAGTATCAAATAAAGAAGGCTTCCTTGATGGGAATGTGTTTACTAGAATCTTCTGGATAGATAATAAAACGCCTTAATGAGAGGAGGACATCCCCTTGGAAAGTAAGAAGAATGTTGAAGAGTGCTTGGGATCTGGGGTAAAGTTTACTCAATGCCAGCACTTCCTGGGCCACCTTTTAGGGAATCGTGTAAACCTGACCTCTGCCTCCAACAGGAGAGTCCTTTATTTATCTGCTGAAGGCTTCTGTCTGCTGAAAAGGTGTCAGCAGGGCCCAGGCTGAGGGCGACTGTGGAAGAACTGGAAGCCAAAGTAGGTCCAGCCCCTGAAGGTCATTTTCTTCAAGCCTAATTTCAGTCAGAGTCACTCTGTATTTCCTGGAAGGGACTGCCATGTCTTGTTACATGGTTCTCAAAAGGGACATTAGAGTCAGATAAAATGATGCTCTCTCTCACCTCAAGGAGATGGTCATTGTCATGAAGATGAATAATCTGTGGGAAGCCATGGCCACGAAGGATCCCTATTCCAGGGAACTCACCTACACCATGAAATAGTTCCCCCTTCCAGGCTTTCATAGTTATTGATTGATCAAGAAGAAGTACCTGGCAGCATCGCAGAATGAAAAAGGCATGAACCAGGGCATCATAGGTTTGAATAATGGACATGGAATAGGCATAGCAAGGGGGGAAAACAAGCGAATAATTCTATATCAGTGCTCAGGGCGTTTAAAACCATTTATCTCATTGAATCCTTACAGTCTCTGAAGATAGACATTCTTTTTTTTTTAAATTGAAGTATAGTTGATTTACAATGTTAGTTTCTGGTGTATAGCAAAGTGATTCAGTTACATACATATATTTTATACACACATATACATATCTATGAATGTGGATATGTAAATATATATTCTTTTTCAGATTCTTTTCCCTGATAAGTTATTACAAGATATTGAATACAGTTACCTGTGCTATACAGTGGAGCCTTGCTGTTTATTTTATATATGGTACTATGTATCTGCTAATCTCAAACTCTTAATTTATCCCTCTCCCCCATTCCCCTTTTGTAACCATAAGTTTGTCTTCTATATCTTTGGGTCTATTGCTGTTTTTTAAATAAATTTATTCATATTTGTTATGATTCTACATATAAGCGATATCACATGATATTTGTCTTTCTCTGCCTGACTTACTTCACTTAGAATGATAATCTCTAGGCCCATCCATGTTGCTACAAATGGCATTATTTTGTTCTTTTTATGGCTGAGTAGTATTCCATTGTGTGTGTATGTGTGTGTGCATACCACATCATCTTTATCTGTTCATCTGCCATTGGATGTTTGGCTGAATTCTATTTCTTGGCTATTGTGAATAGTGCTGCAATGAACATTAAGGTGCATGTATCTTTTTGCATTAGAGTTTTCTCCAGATATATGCTCAAGAATTAGAGTGCTGGTTCATATGGCAACTCTATTTTTAGTTTTTAAAGGCACCTCCATACTGTTCTCTGCAGTAGTTACACTAATTTACATTCCCACCAACAGTATATGAGGATTCCCTTTTCTCCACATCCTCTCCAGGTTTTATAATTGGTAGACTTTAATCATGTCCATTCTGAAAGGTGTGAGGTGATACCTCATTGTAGTTTTGATTTGCATTTCTCTAATAATTAGCTCTATTGAGCAGACTTTCATGTGCCTATAGGTCATCTGTATGCCAGAAAGTAGATATTTTTATTCACACCTTAGAGGTGAGGAAACTGAGGCCCAGAAAGCTGAAGGACATATTACAAGGCCAGGTGTGCCTGGCTCTAATCCTTTCCTCTGCTCTTTTTCTTTCCTGTGGATATTATAAGTCTAGTAAACCCAGCTCACTTGACTTTCCTTTAATTAACCACTTACTGAATCCCAGGCCCTGTGATTTCTCTAGGTGACTGGCTTAGGAATGGGCAGAGGAGCCAGACTGGTTCAGTGGGACTCAATTCCAAAGCTTCTGTTGGACTTATTAGGAACGAAAGCTCTTTTTCCACCAGGGTTGCTAACTTCATCTTTAAGATGAAGCAAGGCAGGAACTGTTGGCAGCCATCTCGTGGGAAGAATTTACCTAAAAGAAAGGCAATGCAGAATAAGGCAGAGTCCCAAGATGAAAAAAGCAAGATGCCGAATCTTGATGACCTTGAGCTCCTAGATCCAGCCATGACTGAAATCAATATATCCCCAAACTTTTCATCCACATGAACCAGTAAAATCTTGTGGTTTTTTTTGTTCTGTTTTACCTAAGCTAATTGACATTGGGTTTCTGTACCTGCAAGGGAAAAAACTGCAATATGGAATATTTTTTTTTCCTGCGAATTTTGGGTTTTTCATCTAATAAATGTGGAAACTAAAAATATTACATATCCTAGACCACCACCTTGAGCTCTGGGCTTATGGTTCACACTGCCTACTAGATATCCCTCCCCTCATTTGGTGTCATGACTGAAGGGAAAGAAGGGTCCTGGCTTTCCTGTACTCCCTGTTTTCAGGCCCTTGTGAGGCAGTGGTGCTATAATCTGGAAAGCTCATGGACAAATGTATTCATAGACTCATGAATTTTTTTTTAACATGCATCACACTATGGATTTCCTCCTCTCTTTGGAAAAAATTATACAAAGGACAAATTACGACTCATAGCACTTGTTCTCAAGCGAGGCCCATTGGGATAAGGATACACTTTTCTTCAATGGAATGGTTTCGCTGGATGCAGCAGACAGAACATAAAATGCTTATAATTTCCCGTGAGAAATGTTTGCCCGTTTGTGGCTTGATACCCCTGATGAAGTTCAGAGACAGAGAGAGTGCCTTACTGCTCCAACTGCTGAAAGGGAGTGAGGGATGAATAGCAATCAGAGCTGCCCAGGAAAGGTTGTGAAAATGTCATAGTACCCTCCCCCATCCTACACAGCCTCCTGATGCAGGCAAACGCCTCTGGGTCAACCTGTTGAAAAAGGTGGGTGAGTGGTCCAGACCTGCACAGCAGAGGACCCAAGCCTAGGCAATCCCATCTGAGTATTGGGTACACTGGGTTAAGCGAAGAATGAAAAGGTGAAAATAGGACCCTCTGACAGGTCTTTCTGGAAATTTTGGCACTTCTCACATTTTAAGTTGTTTTAATGTGTGGGTTTTTATGCTCAGTCTTCCGTGAAACTTCAAACTTCATGAAGAGAGGGAACTTTTCTCTCCTACTCACCCCCGAATCCCCATATCTGACTGAGTGCCTGGCATATAGCAGGTACTAAATGAATATTTGTTCAAATGAAATGAAATGAGCGAGGGGACCATGCTGAAAACTTCCACAAGTGACTGATCATTTAATCTTCACAGCAATCTCATGAGAAATAGAACATTACTTCTGTGGTATTAATGTGGAAACTGAGGTCCAAGGTCATATGGTTTGTAGGGGTGGAGCTCAGTTTAAGTTCAGGACTCTTCCTTAGATTGACTAACAGGCTCTAAGACACCACCAAGCACCTCTAACAGGCTGTGTGTACATGCCCAAAAGGGGACACCCCCCCCCACACATGAACACGCACATACACACCCCTCTATTTTTTTTTTTTTTTCAAAGCAGCTCCTTTGTTCTAAGGACTCAATGCAGAATGCTTTCTCCCTTGTTTGAAACCCTAGTTTCTGCACCCAGGTAGTGTTCCTCCTCTGTGATGCTCATGAAACTTAACAGACATTGCTCCCATAATCCACCTCTGAAATCAAATGGTACTTCGTTCAAGGTAGGAGGATGCTTAGATAATTCAGAGCTACATGAGCATGAAATAATGACAACTACACTGGCCACATCTCAGAATATATTACATGTTACCACCAAAAATTCTGTGACCATGATTCACATGTAAAGTGATTTTTTTTTCTGGAGGTTTCAGGGAGGAGCTGGTATATCAGTCAATTTCCCCTAAAATATGAATCACTGGTAAGCAGCTAAAAACGCACAGTGCTTGGGAAGTGCCATGAAACTCCATAGCTATTTTGGATATCTTTAGAGACATGAGAGAAATTGTGCATTTCCCAATCTGGCTGCCAGTTCCCTGTGGTCCTCTGTTCTGGGCTGGCATGATAACATTCTCTGTGGCGTATTTTATAACTCCTTCTCTCTCTGGAACCATGCTTTTGCTGAAGATTTTGCTTTATTAAATGATCTCTGGGTAGTGTTGAAAAAGAATTTGTTTTCTGGGTTTCTGCTAATCGTAAGCGCGGAGACAAGCTTGGCAGAACTCCTGATTGAAGGAAATCATGGGATAATAACGATGGTCCTGGGCCACAGTCCTTTCCAGGAAATCTCCAGACCCTCAGAGCTCTGGAAACCCAGAGTGGTTGTATCTCACAATAAGCCATGGATCAGCAACCTTGACCATTGTGGCAGAGGCCCTATGGCCTCAAAGCTTTGAATATGTACTATCTGGTCCTTTACAGAGGAGTTTCCTGTACCTTAAGTGGCAAAACCTGAGGCAATTTGTTTGTTCCACTGTGTGTGATACTCGTATCTTTTAGTAGACATGTGTTTAATTATGGAGTGCAATCCAGAATGCACTGGTACTCTTCCTTAGTATATAGCATATGCAGCACATTCATTTTTCACTTGTGGTTGCCAAGGGGGAGGGGGATGGGTGGGATGGCTGGGGAGTTTGGGGTTAGTAGATGCAAACTATTACATTTAGAATGGGTGAGCATTGAGGTCCTGCTGTACAGCATAGGGAACTATATCTAATCATTTGTGATAGAATATGATGGGAGATACTATGAGAAAAAGAATGTATATTTATATATATATATATATAGATAGATATGACTGAGAACATTGTAAATCAACTATATTTTAATAAAAATATATTAAAAAGCACAATATAATACTTTTTTCTTTTGGCTGTGCCTGCAGCATGCCAAAATTCCTGGCCCTGGGATCCAGCTTGCACCACAGCAATGATAAAGCCAGATCCTTAACCAAATGTGCCACCAGGGAACTCCCAACATATTACTTTCTTAATACCCAAGTATCCTGGACTATGTCTGCTGTCAGGGTTTCAAACAGAGAAGTATGGATTGGCAATAGCTAACACTCAGTGATTTCTCTGTGCCAACGCTGCTTTAAGGCATATCGGTGTAGTAATTTTCATCCTCAGGCAGTTCTCCCGGGTTAGTCATATTGCAGTGCTTCTTTGACAGGGGAGAACACTACAGCAAGGGAAGCTGGTGTGCCTGAGGTTGCCCAGCAGGTACATGGCAGGGTGGGAGGCTAGCCTCACACTCAGCCTCCACCACCTGTGTTCCCATCCCTCTGACTGTGTTCTTGTTCCCCCACCAGCTGGCTTCTCCCAAACGATGGCTTCTGATCTAGCCAGGCAGATGCTGGGCATAAAGAGAGGAAATGTGGGCTGGGAGTCTGGCATACCTGGCCTCACCTCTGGCCTGGCATGTGACCTTAGGCAGATATGTCATCTCTCCAGCCTCCTTATCTGCAGAATAACCCCAAGAGAAGCCATCTGTTTGGGTTATTCTAGGGCTTGCTGATATTGGTAGTCATGGTAGTTCGCACTGCCATTGAATTACCAAATGCCCAGCACTATTCAAAGCCATTTATATACATTAACTCAGTCCTTGTAACAACCCAGGAGGTAAGTACTACTATTAGCCCCATTTTACAGATGAGGAAACTGAGGCACAGAGAGGTAAGGGACCTGTCCATGGTCACCCTCCTGGTAAGTAATGAAGCCGTGATGTGAACCCAGCCAACTGCTCTAGGCTCTATGCCCATAGCAACCATTCTCTGGTCATAAGCTGACCACTGTTATAAACTTGAGCCTCAATCTGCCCCTTCCTAGAAAGGGGACCATTTCTGTGCCTTGCAGGACTGCGAGAGATACTCTGTGTAAAAGGGCCTGATGTACAGATAGTCTGCACAGATACTAATATGTGGCAAATGTCATGAGGAGATGGTCTTAGCATTTCTGAAAACTTTGAGATAGCTGCAGTGAACCCACTCCCCCAACATGCAACATCAAAGTGGACTTTGGGCTTGTGCAGAGGTAAGGACTGCACAGTTTTCTCCTTTGCTCCACTCACAGCTTCATCCACCTTGTCACCTATGTAGATGATGCCCGGGACGCTTGGCTTTCTTTTTCTTCTTCCATGTGAGTCACATCCTCTACCACTGAGCCATCACAGACAATCCCCTCTGCCCCTTGCCTGGCTTAATGCCTGTTCCTGACAGGGATCGGCATGATATCACTTCCCCTTGGAGCCCTTCCCTGACTCTGGTCTGGGTCAGAAACCCTGGGAGTTAGTTCCCACAGCTGCCTAGTCATGACACAGCCCTGCCAGTATGGGCCTTGCTCCCTTGTCAGCTGCCAGGGTTGGATCCTAAGCTCTAGGAGAGCAGGGCTGTGTGTGGTTATCCAGGAGAGTACTTCTCAAGCTTTGGTGTTCACAGAATCTACCTAGGGAGCTTTCTTAGCCGTGTAGACACTGAGCTCATCTCCAGAGCTTCTAGTCCAGCAGTGCTAGGCTGTGCCCCAGAAATCAGCATTTTTAAAAATTAAAAATACTATTTGCAATTTTCAGAATTTTCGCACAGATGATTTCATATAATCCTCTAATAACCTCTTTTAAAAAAATTAACCTACCCCTAAATTGCCCCTCCCCCCTTCTTCCTCCCCACTGGTAACCACTAGCTGGTTCTCTATACTTGTGAATCCGTTTACTTTTTGTTTTATTCACTAATTTGTTGTATTAGATTCCACAGGTAAGTGATATTATAGAGTAGTTGTCTTTGACTAATTTCACTTAGCTTAATACCCTCCAGGTCCATCTATATTGTTGCAAAGGGCAAAATTTCATTCTTTCTAATGGCTGGGTAGTATACCATTGTGTGTATTATATATGTATGATATGAATATACATCTATATGTCTATAGCTATAGATCTCATATCTTCTTTATGCATTTGTCTATTGATGGTCACTTGGGTTGCTTCCATATCTTGGCAGTTGTAAATAATGTTGCTAAGAACATTGAGGTGCATGTATCTTTCCGAATTAGTGGTTTTGGTTTTTTTCAGATATATCCCAGGAGTGGAATTGCTGGGTCACAGGGTAGTTCTATTTTTAGTTTTTCGAGGAATTGCCACACTGTTTTCCACATCGGCTCTACTAATTTACATTCTCACCAATAGTGTACAAGGGTTCCCTTTTCTCCACATCCTTGCCAACATTTGTTATTTGTGTTCTTTTTGATGACAGCCATTCTGACAGGTGCGAGGTGTTATCTCATTGCTGTTTTGATTTTCATTGTCCTGATGCATTTTTAGCTGCTAACTCCCCTACTCCCATCACTAGAAGAGGCTGAAAGTCCTTTGAAGCAGGACTGGGTCTTCCTGGTTACCACCTGGTCCCTGTCCTTAGCTCAGTGGATATGGGAGGCAGATAATGCATACAGATTTGCTGGGTGATTGGGAAGAAAAGCTGCTACCTTTCGCCTTAAACAGTTTCTCAACGTGTCCAGGGGCCACCTACATGAAACATATCTTGGCAGGGGGGTGGTATTTGTTAAAAATTCAGAATCCTGGGCTCCAGCCCTATGGAGTCAGAATCTCTGGGGATCCAGACTTATTGTTCTTTTATGTGAGATTTTTGGCTACATTTTACTCACTCAAAATCCTAGTGGATCAAAGCCATCAACAGGGCGTGGACATATTAGGTATGTTGATTGGCAGTCTCTCGAGGGCAGGATCTGAGCTGATTTTTCTCCTAAATCTTGCCTCCTCCTGAGCAGAGGCAGTAAATGAGCTGCATGCATCCTCACAGAAAAATCAGGAGGGAAGGGCAGACCCTCAGGGTCTGTCTGTTGTGGCTGAGACTTCAAATGTCATCATCAAGTCACCCTCACAGAATTTATCTCATTTGAAAAGGCAGGAAAGGGAACTAGTATCTCTTGCTCACCTCTGAGCCAGACAGAGTGCAAAATGCTGCATACATGTTGCGCCATTTAATCTGCCTCATAGTCCAGTGGGGGTGAAGCTAACTCCCCATTTTATATTTATTTATTTATTTATTTTTGTCTTTTTTCTTTTTAGGGCTGCACCTAAGGCATATGGAGGTTCCCAGGCTAGGGGTCTAATTGGAGCTATTGCCTCGGCCCATACCACAGCAACACATGATCTGAGCCGCGTTCTTCAGCCTACACCACAGATCATGGCAATACTGGATCCTTGACCCACTGAGCGAGGCCAGGGATCCAACCCGTAATCTCATGGTTCCTAGTCGGATTTGTTTCCGCTGCACCGCAACGGGAACTCCGTAACTCCCCATTTTATAGATGTGAAAACTGAGCTTCAGACTTGTCCAAAGCCTCACAGTGAATGGATGATGAGTTGAGATCTGAACCCAAGGCCATCTACTTCCCTTGTTTTCTCTTTGTTTTGGCCATGCCTGTGCTCTAAGAGATTATTTGTGTTTACTTTAGAGATGAGAAAACAGACGAGGGGGGCTTCAAGGTCAATGTGGGTGTTGGAACCAGAATTCTTTTATTTATTTCTTTATTTTTATGGCCACACCAATGGCACATGGAAGTTCCTGGGCCAGGGATTGAATTAGAGCCACCCCGCGGCAACACCAGATTCTTTAATCCACTGTGCTGGCCAGGGATCAAACCCATGCCTCTGCAGTGACCCTAGCCACTCCAGTCAGATTCTTAACCCACTGTACCACAGCAGGAACTCCTGGAGCCAGAATTCTTAATCCCACATTTCACCTTTCTCACATGGGGGAGTTGGTGGAGGCATCAATCCTGGCTGGATTCCTAAGTCAACAGAGTATGCGGCAGAAATTCTCCTCTAGAGTTTGGTCTCCCAGACTGACTGTTGTAGGAAGTGCCACATGTCTCTAGATTCCTAGTGTCAGCTAGAAGGATTCAGAGTAAGATACCATGTGGCCAGGCTTGCTGCAGATACTACAGGGAGCAGAAAGAATCAGCAATGTGCTTTAGGCAAAGGAACTAGCTCTTCCAGACACAGACCACCATGCTTTTAGTCTAGCTTTTATAAGCCCAGCTCAACATGGCTGATCAGAGAGGGGATTTCTTCATCACCAACTCCAACCAAATTATAGTTACCCAGATTCAAGCAGTCCTTTAAATATACTGTACTCTTGAGACCCAGGTGTAATGGAGATAAGGAAATAATACACATGAGGGAAATTATTCATATGACATTCAAAGAAGTACAAAGTTAAAGGGTTACTGTTTTATACCTGTGAAATAAGCAAAATAAATGGAAAACTCATAACTCCCAGTGCTGGTCAGGATGTGGGAAAACTGGCATACTTGTGTCCTGAGGATACTGGTGTGAATGCATACAGCACATTTTGAAAAGTAAGATGTGTGAAAAGTCAAACAATGTTGTTTCCTTTGATTTAATAATTTTGCTCTCCAAGGAAGTAACTTAATGCAAAGGGAAAGCCATGTGCACTAAGAGGTTCACTGTAACAGTAGCTAAAAGAGCAAAAGAGAAAAAACAAAAAGAAGGCTTTAAAGGCTCTGCCAAGGGATTATGTCTGTGACAATAACAGGGGCCAGCAGGAAGACCCCAGTGTGCAGGGGCAGTTTGTGGTGCGAAGAGCTGGCATCTGGCAGCTAGAGTGGCAGTGGCCATAGGGATGGGAAGAGGTGAGAATGGATTGAATGCTGGAGCCTGTGCTGTATGTACTAAACAGCCATATGAGGTGGGGCACTTTAACTGTCCTTGTGAACACACCTCCACCTGGTTAGTAGGGCCACATCCTTTGGAGCACAGACTCATAATTGCTGGCAGTACTCCCTCTCAGGGGACCACACATCTGCCTCTTCCATGCCCGTGATGTGCCTGCCAGCTGTGTGGGTGCTTCATGTGTCCTCACGACCTCATTTACTCTCCATGGGACCCCACGTGGTAGGCTCTCACTTTCAGTGGGCCAGTGGGTAGCAGATGTGGAAGGAACATTAGATCTTCTATGGCTAGGAAGAGGAGGGGTAAGTGACTTAGTAATGAATGATTATCGATTATTAATCATACAATTCATTAGTGTCCATACAGTATAATAGTCATCACAGTGCAGTTAAGTAATGTCTACATGCTAGACATCATCTCACTTATTCTTGATTAGATGCAATTACTGTCTTCCTCATTTTGCAGATGAGGGAATTGATGTTTGGAAGGTTGAAACAGTTTCCGCAAGACCACACAGTTAGTTAAACTCAAGCTGGAATTCCCAGCAGATTTGTCTGTCCAGAGGCCACAATCTGATTACCTCCCCACTTCTGTGGAACAAGACATTGAGTCCCCAGCTGAGCACAAAAATGTCGAGGTTGGTCCAGGAGAAGGATTTGGGAGCCTCTGAGCCAAGACCTTGAGGCTGTAGGCAAGATGCTGGTTAACAGGGCATGACTAGGGGCTCAGCCAGTGAACGGGGCCAGACTGGCCCCACAGTTCTGCTTTTCTGTGGCTGCTCCCCTCCAAGGACCAGTGCAGGCAGCAGGGATTCATCACCAGCGTTGCTTCTGTTGAGTTTGCAACATGAAGATGAAAAGCAAAATGCCTGGGGTTGCAGTGCTGGATTTGGAGCAGAGCAGCTTAACTTTCTGGAGTTTGTAGCTAATTTGTCAACGCCCACACTCGTTTGGCAGGTTGGAGTTGATGAGCGTGAGTGAGCCAAGAGGCAGTAGTGATCTTTCTGCCAGTGGCTGGCACAAAAGCTCGGGCTAATGCTGAGGACTGGAGGCCGGCCAGAGTGGCTTTTGCAGAGTCTCACCAACCAGCCCGGGGTCCACATCCCTTGACATGGTCCCATGTGAGGGGGGAACAGATGACTGATGCTGGTTTGGAGGCTGTAATCTTATGTCACGCAGAGGCAGTGAAACATGGAATCAGAAGTGAGTCAGACCTCCATTTGAATCTCAGTTCTGCCGTGGTAACCTTGAACCATCACTTCGCCTCTCTGAGCTTTGCTTTCCTCACCTGTAAAATGGGGAGAGCAGTAATCCCCACCTTGCGAAGGTTACATTAAACAATGCACACAATGTGGTCATCCCGGAGCACCCAGCACTTCTTACTTATTATTAGTTCTTTTGATTGAAGGTAATTAGTTTACCGGGGTCCTTTTCTATGGCTCTTGATGTATTCAGTGACATAGTATCTCTGAAAGGAGGAAAGAGGGAGCTAGTAGTGACTGGCTGCCTCTACCTCTACCTCAGAGATTTCACTCAGCATTCCATTTATTGTTGCAAAAGTTCAGCTCCTGGGAGACTGGAGGAAAATACAACTTTTTTTTCAATAAAAGAAAACCCCAAACAGTACAAGGTTTCCTTGGGCTGGATGAGCACTCAGCAGGGAGAACAGTAGCACAAAGGCTCTGACTCCTGGTCTTTCTGGCTCTGATCCCACTGGCCCTCTTTAGTGCTGTGGTCACCCAGTGAAGACCTTGACCCAGTGTCCACTGAGCTTGCAGAGATAGTCCAGGCACACTGATAAATATACAGGAGTGTAAACCTTGGAGAATCCAGGCAGCATAATCATAGGGACAGCCCTCCCTGTTCTCATTCCAGAGATCCTTCTCTTTCCCTAGATAACTGCTGGCAGGAGTAAGAAATAGTCTCTCCTTTTGGATGACAAGTTGGTTCTCCATGGAGAACTGCTATATTTTCTGTCCAGCAGATGTTCACATGATCAAAGCTTCACACACTCAATGCATTCATCCCATGGATAAATATATGTAGTGACGATAGGGGCTTTCATTTATAAAGGATGGGCTGGAGTCTGGGTTTCCATCAAACCTCTCCTTCTCCACTCCCCTCTCACCATCTTATGATAGTGTAGGGATAGAGGGAAGCAAGCACCCCCACCATGAGAGCTCTGGGGTCCCCCTGGTATGGAGCTGAGAGAGGGGAATAGCTCACTACAAAGCTATGGACTCTCCACTGCTTTGTGGCCTCATTATTTAAGCACCATCATTTGTTGGGCCAGAACTTCTGGGAGTCTATAAGGGGAAAATACTTGTTTAGGTTGCCAAGGGGGAAGGGAAGGGAGTGGGAGGGACTGGGAGCTTGGAGTAAATAGAGGCAGAATGTTGCCTTCGGGATGGATTAGCAATGGGATCCTGCTGTGTAGCACTGGGAACTCTGTCTAGTCAATTATGATGGAACACATAACGTGAGAAAAAAGAATGTATACATATATGTGTAACTAGGTCACCATTACTGTACAGTAGGAAAAAAATGAATAAATGATAAAAAAATTCTAAAAAAAATAGATTTCAAGAAAAATAAATAAATATATTTCTTAAATTTCTAATGTTAAAGTAATAAGTTCCAGCATTTATTGTCTTTATTTTTTCAGGGTCACACCCATAGCGTATGTAAGTTCCTAGGCTAGAGTTCGAATTGGAGCTGCAGATGCCAGCCTACATGACAGCCACAGCAATGCCAGATCTGAGCCACATCTGTGACCTATGCCACAGGTTGTGGCAATGCTGGATCCTTAACCCACTGAGCAAGGCCAGGGATCAAACCTGCATCCTCATGGATACTAGTCATGTTTTTAACTGGCTGAGCCACAATGGGAGCCACAGGTCCCAGCATTTGTTATTTGTTGACTTGTTAATGTGGCCATTCTGACCAGTGTGAGGTGGTACTTCATTGTAGTTTTGATTTGCATTTCTCTGATAATTAGTGATGTTGAACATTTTTTTCATGTGCCTCCGGCCATCGATATGAGGAGATGTTCATTTGTGCTGGATATTAGATTCCAGTTATAAGTGATATCATATGGTATTTGTCTTTGTCTTTCTGGCTCATTTCACTCAGTATGAGATTCTCTAGTTCCATCCATGTTGCTGCAAATGGCATTATGTCATTCTCTTTTATGGATCAGCCAATCTTAAATCATTCCTCTAACCCTGTTATTCTCTTTCTCAGGATTTTTTCTTTGATTTCTTTTGAAAAGTATGTGTTTATACATCTAGATGCTTGCTTTTGAAATCTTTCTTCCCCAGGAGAACGTTGCCTAGCACACAATCTGGTTGAAAACTGTCTTAAATGAACTGTTCAATATGGTTGAAATTCAAGTTTTGCTGATTTTTTTTTCCAAAAACTGTCAAGAAATGGCCTCCAGCTCCTTGCAGTTTCACTAAGAAGAAGACCCTATTACTAAAGTTAGTGGAGAACTGCAGAGGTTAGTTCTGGCAGCCTCAATTGCTTTTATGACTCAAAAGCCTTGGGAGCTGGCAGAGATCAGTTTTGATAACGCAGGCTCAGCATACCAGGGAGCTGTCCTTGGTGCTGAACTTGACAGATTAGTGCGGGCAGGATGGAAGATGCTGTAGTGGGGATTGGATGTAATAAAGGTGAGTGCTGACTGCCTGCAGCTCTGTGAGTTTCCAAAGTTTGGATCAAGGGCAGAGGGAAAGTGATTGGCAGCAAGAGGAGACTCCAGGGAGGCAGTACCTCCTGTTTGAATTTCTCCTTCTTACACTGTGATCCTTCTGCTGAAGGGCTCATCTTCATGGTGGGTATTTAAACATTCAAGATGATCTCTGAAGGTGAAGACAACATTTTAGAGTCTTGACATTTGTTCCACTCTCCACACTCAGGTATTTACAAATGGGACAGCTAGGATGTTTTACTTTAAAGGAATCAAGGTGCCAATAAGTAAGTAATCTTCCCTGGAAGCATTTTAAAATATCTTACATGGTTATTACTCTTTGTTCATTTATTCAACACGCATTTTTGAGCACTTGATCTGTGCCAGACCCTGCACTGAACAGTTATAGAGCTAATATTTTCTACTGTCTACAGAACTCTTTAAACAATTCTTTATTCCCATTTTGTGCATGAGGAAACTGAGGCTTAAAAGGTAACTTGTGTATGATCTCCCAGACAGTAGCAGAGATATGAAATTTCCAACCCCCAATCCCGTGCTCTTTATTTTCCTTTTAGAATTCTTTTAAAGATATTTAACATGCATATAAAGTAGAACACACTGTGCAGCTTGAAGAAACAAAATATTGCAGTAAAGATGTAGCCTTTTGGATAGATAAGACACATCCTCCCTTCATTGCATATCCCATTTATCCTCTCCAGGAAACAGTTGTCATACATACTGCATTTATTTTTCTCATGCATATCTTTTTACTCCTACCACATATACACATATTTCTAAAATATATGCAATATTATTGCATGTTTAAAGACTTTAATGTTATTTGTTCTATATGTAGTATTCTGTAACATCTTTTCACTAATAGGATTTTGAGATTCTCCCAAGTAGCTCATTTATAAGTGAAAATATGTTCATCTGTTTTCCCCATGATCTTGCCATAAGACCTCACCTTCAAAGGTGCTCAGTCTAGTGGTATCACAGGAAGATAACTTATATAAGTGTGAGATAAATGGTAATAAGGCACAAAGAATCAGAGCGCCCCGAGGGTATTGAAAACAACCAACCCAGCTTAGGGAGATCATGGAGGTGATCCTATTTGAAAAGGTTGAGGAAAGAATTGAAAAGACAGCCAAGAAGACCATGTAAGAGAGAACATAATTCAGTGTTGCTAAAACATAAATTGTAAGAAAGAAATTAGTAGCGGGAGGTGAGGCTCGAGGGACAACTGAGGGTTTGATAACAAAGGGCTTTAATTCCCTTCCTTTGGTGTTGTGCTCAATTACAAAAGGTGGTCACAGCTCTTCTGAAAGATGGAGAAATTGAAGCTTAAAAAATTAAGTTACTGCCCCAAAGTCACACAGCTGGAAAGTGGCAGATGTGGGAATCAAACTTGAGCCTCCTTGATGCTTACTTTTGCGTCATAGATATGGACGTTACATTGGCAGATAGGAAAAGTAGGGAAATAGTTTTATAGGGAAACTAGAAGAGGGGTGTATAATGAAAGTTGATACCATTATATGCATAAGAAAAAATGCTAATCAGAATATGTGATTTCAACTTATAAAACAAATATAAAATTGAGCCTTTTATAATATTTTAATATTATTAATTAATTCAAACATTTAATTAGAAGCATAGTGGTCTAGTCCAAACATGTTTGTGACTTACCACCTATCCATGGTCACTTTTTGTGACTTTTGGCCCACAGGATGGGTCTGTCACAGATATATATATATAGCTAGCTAGCTAGATAGGGATAGAAATCATACAGATTGTGGTCACTTATTTTATGGATGAAAAGCTGAGGCCCAGAGATGAGATAGGATATGAGGAGCAGGAACTAAACCCAAGTATGTGTCCTTTTTACATAACTTCATCTCAGTGCTTCTCCATGCTGAAGGCTATGGTCATACAGTAGATGTTTGTTATTCTTCTTCACCTAACATCTAAACCTCCTTCCTCTGTTTGAAGACCTCCTCATCTTTGGGGCAGAATCCACATTTCACTATTAAAAAAATGAAAATTCCGATCTTCTTATTCTAGGCTTTATGTGGTACTGGATTTGTCCTTGAAGTGGATCACATCCCAGACTTTGAATGACAAGACAGAGACAAATAAAGGCAGGATCATGCCACATCTTTTGTGGTGATGGGTTGTAGCAATAGTGCCAGCTTCATCTACATTCCAGTTCTACTGCCATGACCCATAATATTAGCCATGTAAGCTGCAGTCTATCCCTAGTAGTGATTGCTATGAATTGGTATATTTACTGGGTCAGCAGTGTACGATGACTTGGAGAAATTACCTTGGCTACAGAGCATCTGAATCCAGTTCTCCAGCCATCTTTGAGATGCAAGGGATATCCAATACCCCTAGAACAATTTTTTTTTCCTTAAATTAGAGCTAGTGTCTCATACAGGTGGCCTGATCCTGGGACATAGAAAACATACAAGAGATTACTGGGAGCTTTTCATAATGTTTTTTCTTCGTTCAACACTTCACTTGCGAAGTTCCATTTAAAATTACTGGCAACAGTTTTCTGATTGCCCATGATAATATATTCTGACTATTTACAACTCCATCTGTGGGGAGAAAAAAAAATCCTCCTGAATTCCTTGAGTGATGGCCCTTGCATAATTTTGCTTTGCCCTCTTGTTCTTATAATTGCTGCTTCTCTAAATAGCCATGGAGTACTGATTGTCTTCCTTTTCAAGTCACAAGAGCAGAAGTCTCTTCTTTGAAGTCACCTAATTTTCAGAGAATATGAATGGTTGCACAGGTTCAGTGTGCTCTTTCATTAGGTATTTGTAACTTCTTTGTTGTCCCCAAATCCTTGTTTGGGAACACTGTATAAGTCAAGATAGGCTAGATTATATCATGATAACAAGCAATCCTGAAATCTCAGTGTCTTGTAAGAACAAAAGTTTATTACTATCTATCCTGAGTCAGCCAGGTTCTACTCTTTACTCTGAGACACAGCTGATGGAAAACCTCTGTCTGGAACATTGGCAGTTGTATAGCAGAAAGAAAGGAGATGAAGCAAATCACGTGCTGAATCTAAAAACTTTCCCCAGGAAATGACTCATTACTCCCACCATATGGGCCAAAAAAATCACATGGTTTACTTCTAAGTTCAATAGAATGGGGGTGCATTATCCTCCTACAGGAAAGGGGAACAGTGCAGGTTCGTTCTTCTAGTCACCAGATATTCAGTTCCTCTACCTCAAACAGAAACACTCAACTCTTCCACAAAGGAGGCAATTCAAGAGTGTCCCCACCACTGACACCATCACTGCTTCAAACTCAAAGTTAAAGCTTTCTGCAGGAGATGTGGTAATTTCTACATGGTCTCTACCAGATACGTAATTTCTGGATCCAGATCCAATTGTCATAGTTGCTTAAAACAACACTCATAATGATCTCATACTTCCGTAAGTCAGAGGTCCACGTGTAGTAGGGCTGGGTTTTCCGCCTAGGGTCAAGCAAGGTTGAAATCAAAGTTTCAGCAGGGTTGTGTATCTCTCTGGAGCTTGGGGTTGTCTTCCAAGCTCATACAGTTTTGGGAATACTCCATTCCATGTGGTTGAAGAATACATTTCTGGTGTTTTTGCTGGCTCCTATCCAGGGTTTACTTTCAACTTCTAGAGGCTGTCCTCAGATCCTTATATGGAAGCTGACTTCTTTAAAGTCTGAAACAGAATTTTTTTTCCTTCAAATCTCTCAAACTTCTTTTAAGGGCTCACCTGATTATCAGTGTCACCCAGGAAAAATCTCCCTTTTGATAGATTCAAAGTCTTCTGATCAGGAACCTTAATTACATTTGAAAAATCTCTTTTGCCATATGGTTTAAGAAAATCATGGGAGTGATAGCCCATCATATTCAGTTTCTTCTCACCCTCAAGGGAAGTACAATGTGTGTACATACATGCCATCTTAATGAAAATACGCAGATGCAAACTTAATTCAAAGCATTGGCCAATTCTTTATGATATTATCTTCCTTGTGTTATTTTGTTACATGCTATGATGAGAAATTATGACATACTGCAGAAATTCTGTTTTAGAATAAAATACAAGCTCATAAGGGGATACATGTTTTCTAAATTATGGCAAGTGAAAGTTTAACCAAATGTTTCACTAATGCATTACATGGACTGCCGTACTTCCAGTTTCAAATGCTGCCTATTTTAGAGTTTATTGAAGAAACCCCACTCTTGGAACCAATTTCTTTATTAGCAGAACAGCCTTATTATATTGCAGTATAGCAAATGACTTAAAACCTTACCATGGCTTTCTTACAACATATTCATCCTGGGTCAGTCACATCTTCACTCTGATAACCAGATGATGGAGCTGGCTCTATAGGGGAAAGTTCCAATTTTGTTTGAGAAGGGAAAAGAGACATGAGTAATCATGCTAGCCTCTTTAACTTTCTGCCTGAAGTGACAAACACCACTTCTGCCCACATTCATCATAAAAAGCAAGTTAAATTGACACCCCTGTGTTCAACAGGATAGAGAGATATGTATGGATGGAGATGTGGAATTCCCCCTGCAAGGGCAGAAGGGAAATCAGAATATTGGACAAAAGGTAATACAATCCCATTGCTCTATGAAAAGACAAATCTGTCTTTCAAACTAGAGTTCTAGACTTCCATATTTTCTCTATCCCTCCAGTGTCTCTGTTGAGATACATGCTTTAGAAACATGGGAGGCAGGACTGAGAATGCTCTTAGAGGTGGTGGTAGAATAGTTTCTTTGGCTAGCTTTTCTCAACCTCCCCCCCCCCACTAGGATTTGGTCACTGTTAAATCTCCTAATGTCTCTAACCACATAATAGGACACGTTCAGTGATAATCTTCACTCTATTACCTTACAATATTCATCTTTGTCTCTTTTTGGTTTACATATAGAACTTACGTAATTTTAAAAATTCATTTGACCAATTGTTTTTGGATAAGAGGGAGAACCTGGTTGACAAACATGAGAAATCTTGTTGGGTTTTGCAGCATCAGCAGCCTAACTGGCAGTTCTGCTTAGCAACTTTTTAAGGGCCAAGAGATAGATGGGGAAGGGGGCTCTAAGTGCTTTCTAGATTGCTATGATAATGGCATACATATTAGTCAAGTTTCAGTCAGGCAAGGGGAAGCCACACTAGTGCTTGTGCTCTTTGAATGAGAAGCATAGCTGATGGTTGGAGGATGAAATACAGGTGGCTGGTGGTGAACAGGAAAAGCTCTGTTGACATTGTGATGTTTGAGCCTCAAAGGATGAGAAGGAGTTTCCTAGATAGAAGCTTGGGAAGTGAGACTAGGAATTCCAAGCAGAGAACAATATGTATGAAAGCTTGAGAGCAGTTTAGTATGATGGTTAAGAGTTTAGGCTTTAGAATTAGACTGGTTTGGGTTTGAATGCCTGATCTGATACTTACAAGCTGGTCACAGTAATACTTCAATAACAAAGTGATATTGTGAAAATTAAAAGATAAGGCATATTAGTAATTAGGAACATCAAAATAAGTAACCAAAGTCTATTTTATTTTTCTTTCTTTTTAGGGCTGCACCTGTGGCATATAGGAATTCCCAGGATAGGGCTGGCCTTTGCCACAGCCACAGCAACGCCAGATCCAAGATGCATCTGTGACCTACGCCACAGCTTGCAGCAACACTGGATCCTTAACCCACTGAGTAAGTCCAAGGATCAAACCTGCATCCTCATGAATACCCTCTGAGCCACAATGGGAACCCCCCAAATCACTTTTAATAAAAGCATATAAATATAATAGAGTAGGTGTCTTTAGGAAAAAAGAGTACATTTGTGTGTGGATAGTATGAATGTAAGACATGATACCCCAGAGTTGGTGAGACACATAATAGAATATGAAGCTAGACCTGTGCCGTAAAGTCTTGAGTGTCTTTTGAGATAAGGGTTTTGGGTTTTATATATAAGCAAAAAGAATGATGGAAATAACTAACAAGAGACATAGCAGGGGAGTTCCCCTTGTGGCTCAGGAGGTTAACAACCCAACATTGTCTCTGTTAGGATGCAGGTTTGATCCCTGACCTCACTCAGTGGGTTAAGGATCTGGCATTGCCGTAAGATACAGCAGAGGCCACAGTTGTGGCTCAGGTCCAGCATTGCCATGGCTGTGACATAGGCTGCAGCCACAGCTCTGATTTGACCCCTGGCCTAGGACCTTCCATATGCTGCAGGTGTGGCTGTAAAAAAAAATAAATAAAAGAAAAATGAGATATAGTATGATTACATTAGGGCATAAAAGTCTCACTCTGTAGCAATAAGAATGGTAATGTGGAAGGAGGGGGAACCAGCCAGGACTGGTATCACGACCTCAGTGAGGAATGAAGTGGCTTCATCTGGGGCAGGGACGGAATCATGGGGATACTGAAACACTAGAGATTGAGAATAATTTGTTGTGAAATCAAAGACAGATTAGAGGAAAACCAACCCGTGTCCTGATAAGTGGTCCAGAGGTCTTTGAGGGGCTCTAATCTCTACTAATTAGGGGTACAGATAGTCCCAGGTATTAGATATTCATATTACTATTCTTCAGAAGCAAAAAACTGAGGCTTTGAAGAATGACAATTCATATATATTAGTCCAGGTGGACTCTTTTGTCTTTTGTCTTTTTTTGTCTTTTTGTCTGTTGTTGTTGTTGTTGTTGTTGTTGCTATTTCTTGGGCCGCTCCCGCGGCATATGGAGGTTCCCAGGCTAGGGGTTGAATCGGAGCTGTAGCCACCGGCCTACACCAGAGCCACAGCAACGCAGGATCCGAGCCGCATCTGCAACCTACACCACAGCTCACGGCAACGCCGGATCGTTAACCCACTGAGCAAGGGGCAGGGAACCGAACCCGCAACCTCATGGTTCCTGGTCGGATTCGTTAACCACTGCGCCACGACGGGAACCCCCAGGTGGACTCTTAACTCTTGTAATAGACATACCTCAAACATCAGTGGCTTAATCATGCTTGTGTTCACTAATTATTATCACTGTTGTGATGATCAGTTTTATGTGTCAGCTTGAAGAGGATACAATACCAAATCATTCAATCAAACATAAGTCCAAGTATTGCAGTGAACGTATTTGGTAGATGTAGTTAACATTAGTTGACTCTAAGTAAGGGAGATTGTCCTAGATATTCTGGGTGAGCAGTTGAAAGGCCTTAACAGCAGAGCTAAGACTTCATGTAGAGGAAGAAATTCCACCTGTGGATTGAAGCTTCAGTTTGTCCTGGGAAGTTCCATCCTGCCTTATTGATGCCCTGCTCTAAGGATTTGGATATGCATAGCCATGTACCACAATGATGTAAGCCAATTTCTTGCAAAACATGTCTTAATAACTTTATCTTTGCCTGCTATTTTCAACAGGCAATCAACATTTACCATGCTCTTAAGGGGGCTTATTAAAATTAAAGCAGATAGGTAAAAGTCATTTGATGTAAGATTTATTTTTCAGTAGACTATATTCACATATAGAAGACTGCACAACAGTGAGACATTTTGCGTATGACTTAATTAGTAGCTATTTGCTTGGTAAAGCCTAATGCGACCCATAAAGTAATCAAAATAATTATGGGCACATCTCTGATATGTAAAATTGAGACCTGGTAGGTGTTCTCAGCCACTCTGCTTATCCCCCAGGGAATTGCTGGTTCCTGACAATAGGGTTGTCTGCTGACACAAGTTCTCTTTCTCTGGTAAGCCCCAGATAATTGACCTTATCTAATAAGGGTCAAGGAGTGGGTTGAAGCTTAGCTCCATGCAGTCCTTCAGGGATCTGGGAGCCTTTCACCATGTTTCTGCCATCTCCCAGGGCCTCAGGATTTTCCACTGGAATGTTTTCAGTTGGTGGCTGAGAGAAGAGAGAGGAAGAATAGAGAAGGCACACACCCCTAACTCTTTTGTCCTAGAAGTGGCAGTAGCACTCTGGGAAGTTGATATTTCCATTGGTGAGAACCAGTGTCATGATTAGCTAGGGGGCTGGGAAATGAGATCTAACACCATGCTCGGGAGGAAGGAGAGAATCCAGATACTGGTGAACATTAGCTATCTGGTCCCCGGAGAAGGTGCAATCGACACTGGTCCCTTCCCCTTCTCTTAGTGCAGTTCAGCTGCGAGTCGGCTTGGCCACTCAAGGCCATGAGTGGTATTCCCTTTGCAGGTTTTCTGTCAGATACTCAAATCCTCCAGAACTGAAGCCTGAGTGATGCATCCAGTTCAGGATGCCAAGGAAGATGGCTGCGGTTAATATGGGAAAACTAGGTTTAAATCCAAAGGGTGTGAGAAAACAAAGATGTATCCCTAGCCCTGTATATGTTTTATGTGTTACATTAAAAATTACCAAAAACTTAGCAGCTTTAATTAAGACACATGTATTATCTTAGATTCATCAGAAATCCAAGTATGGCTTAGCTGGGTCCTTTGCTCTGGAGGTTGTAAGACTTTTATCAAGAGGTTGACTGGGATGCATTCTTGTCTGGAGGTTCAGCTGGGAAAAAAAATCCACTTCCAAACTTCCTCAGGTTGTTGGCAGAATCAAACTTCCTGAGGTCCTTGAAAACGGAGGTCCCTGTTTTCTTGTTGGCCAGGTGCTGTTCTCAGCTTCTAGAGGCCACCCCAGTTCCTTGAGGCTGTGCTTATGTTGCAGTCATGCAGAACATTTTCACAACATGGCAGCTTACTTCTTCAAGGTCATTAAGGGAGAGTCTCTTCCTCTCCAGTTTTCCAAGATGAGGTCTTGTATAATCACAGAGTGTCAGCTTTGCCTTCTCCTGTTGGTTATCAGCAAGTCATGGATTTTTCTGTACTTGAGGGGAGGGGATTACACAAGGACATGATTCAATGAGGGTGGTCACTTTATCCATCATATTCTGTCACAGAGATGGGACACAGTAGGCGCACAATAAATATTTGTTAAAGAAGTGAATGAAAAAAGTGAATTTGGTGAAAGGAGGTCTGGGAAAATCCTAGACAGGACTTTCATTTCTACACTTTTGCAGCTTTTATTCACATGGGCATGTGAGTTTGTTTAAAAGGGACCAATGACTTCTAGTGTAACAGAATACACAAAGTTCAGGGATATGATTTCCAATCTCACATTTTGGTATTGTGCCAAAGAAGAATAACCACAATTAACTGAAAAAGCTATTAAGATAACACCATTCTTTTCTAACAATGTATCTGCGTGAGGCCGCATTTTTTTTTTTTTTTTTTTTTTTTGCTGTATTTCCGAACAACATATCACAACAAACTGCATACAGAAGCAGATTTAAGGAGTGAACTGTCTTCTATTAAAGCCAGAAGCTAAAGAGAATTTAAAAAATTCAACAATGACTCTCTTCTTACTGATATATTTTGTTTTGGAAAATATGATTATTTTAAAATAAAAATATATTATTTATCACACGAAAAAGAGAGATAATGGGAGTTCCCACTGTGGCTCAGTGAGTTTTGAATCTGGCAGCTGCAGATCAGATTCAGTCCTTGGCCTGGGAACTTCCACATGTAGGTGTGGCCATTAAAAGAAAAAATGGGAGAGATAATAGAATGGATGCCATGTTGTTGGATTTTTTTTTTTTTTTATTAGGGCTACACCTGTGGCATATAGAAGTTCCCAGGCTAGGGGTTGAACCAGAGATGCAGCTGCTGGCCTACATCATAGCCACAGCAACACCAGATCCAAGCCATGTTTGCAACCCACACCATAGCTCATGGCAATACTGGATCCTTAACCCACTGAGTGAGGCCAGGGATCAAACCGTATATAATTGGGCAGCCAGGCTTTGGGGTGTGGTGGGGGGTGTAGTTTGCTTTGCAAGGTGAATAACATTGTCTCACCCAGGTGAATACCAGGTAAATGAGGGAAAGTCTAATACCATTGTTTCTGCTAAATGAAGTCAGTATTCTTATTATAATGAACACAATGATTGGACTGGATTTCCAGAATTAACCATATCAGCGCTGCCTATTGAGATATGAAAGCCCAAATGCCAAGGGCGACTCAATTCCTTCTGTTGCTGAATTTTCTTCTCTCTGCGCAAATTAATTTTTTTTCAAGCCTTTCTTGGAAAAATCAGTTATAGTCTGAGGTGCCATCTGTCTTTCGGGCTTCAAGCCAAACAACTTCATTAAAAATCAGGGGAGATTTTCCTGCACTGTTCTTAGCTTGAGCCATAGCAGAAAGAAAGGAGTTGTCAAGGAGGGCATCTTGGGAGTAGAACCGGAGGCAAGAATTGAGTAAACATAGTTTGAGGGAGGTGACCCCAAGAGGCCTCGGTGGAGGAGTGTGGAAGTGAGACAGGGAAGGGAAAGAAGCTCATTCAGGGTACATTTATGAGCTGGTTACCACTATCTGTTGTTGAGGTGCAATCCCAGCGGTGGCCCTGGGAAGCTGTAAAATGTGCCTTAAAGTCATCTCATGGGTAAGTAAGCAGGGATATTAATCACTAGTTCTTGTCCACGAATGTTTGAAGGAAGCCCCAGTGGTGTTATTTTCCATGATTCTGTAGCCTATATGCTAAAAAGAATAAAATACTTAGGAATAAACTTAGTCAATGAGGTAAAAGATTTGTACATTGAAAATTACAAAATAGAAATGGTATTATTTATGTATTTTCTGTTTGGATTGTTCATTATTAATGTATAGAAATACAATAAATTTGAGGTTGAGTTTGTATCCTGCAAATTTGCTGAATTAATTTATTAGCTTCAACTGGTATTACACAGACTATTTAGAGTACGCTACATGTAGGATTATGTTATCTATGAAACAAGATTATCTTATTCCTTCCTTTGCAATATATAAGCTTTTAATTTGTTTCTCTTGCCTAATTACTCTGGATAGGGCTTCCAGTACTATTTTAAACAGAAGTGGCAAAAGTGGGCATCCTTGTCTCGCTCTTAACCTTTAGAGGAAAAGCTTTCTTTCTTTCACCATTGAGTGTGAGGTTAGCTGTGGGTCATTCATACATGGCTTTTATTATGTTGAGGTAGTTGCCTTCTATGCCTGCTTTGTTAAGTGTTTTTTTTTTTTTTTGTCATAAAAGAGTATTAGATTTTGTCAAATATTTTTTCTGCATCAATTGAAATGATCATGTGTTTTTTCCATCATTCTCTTATGTGTTTTGCACTGATTAATTTTTGTCCTTGCATTCTGAGAATAAATCCCATTCGGTAGTGCTCTACAATGCTATTAAGGTGCTGTTGAATTCTGTTTGTTAATGTTTTGTTGAGGATTTTTGCTCAGTATTCATCAGAGCATATTAGTCTATAGTTTTATTTTCTTGTAGTGTCTTTATTTAATTTATGGATCAGAGTCATGTTGACTTCCTAGAATAAGTTTGGATGTGCCCCCTCCTTTTCAATTTTTTGGAAGTTAAAGGAGGATTTTTAATTCTTTAAATGTTTGGTAGAAATCACCAGTGAAGCCATCTGGTCCTGGGCTTCTTTGTTGCTATTGTTAGGAGATTTTCGATTACTGATTGCACTAGTTATATAGTGGTCTAGTTATAGGTCTATTTGGATTTTCTCTTTCTTCTTGATTCAATCTTGGTAGGTTGTGTATTCCCAGGAGTTTATCCATTTCAATAGGTTGCCAAGTTTGTTGATGTACAATTACTCATAATATTTTTTCTAATTCTTTTCTGAAAAATCTGTTATAATGTCACATTTTTCATTTCTTAGTTATTTGAGTCTTAGCTCTTCATCTTGATCAGTCTGGTCCAAGTCTTGTCAATTTTTTTATATCTTTAAATAACCAATTTTTGTTTTCTTTGATTTTTCTTTATTATTTTTCCATACTCTTATTTCATTTATTTCTGCTATAACCTTTATTATTTCTTTCCATCTGCTACTTTTGTATTTAGTTTGTTCTTTTTCTAGTTCCTTAAGGTGTAAATTTAGGTCATAGGCTCAGAGTCTTTTTTTCTCTTCTAATGTGTTCATTGCTATTAACTTCTCTCTTTGTACTTCTTTGCTGTATTTCATAAGTTTTGATATATTGTGTTTTTTCATTTGTCTCAAAATATGTTCTATTATCTCTTGTGATTTCTTCTTTGACCCACTGTTTGTTTAATGTCCACACATTTGTGATTTTTCCAGCTTTCCTTCTGTTGAAGTCTAGCTTCATTCCATTGTGACTGAACAAGGCATTTTGTGTGATTTCAGTCTTACTAAATTTTTGGATACTTAGTTGTGGCCCAAAACATGGTGTATTTTGGAGAGATACATTTGAGGAGAACATGTATTATGTTGTAGTTGGGTGGAGTGTTCTACATATACCTGCCAAGTTCAGTTGGTCTATAGTATTGTGTTAGTACTATATTTTCTTATTTCTGTTTGTTTTCTCCATCCATTATTGAAAGTGGGCATTGAAGTCTCCCTATTATTGTAAATCTGTCTACTTTTCCTTTCAATTCTCTCAGTGTTTGTTTTACATATTTAGAAGTTCTGATATTTAGTGGATTGACTCCTTTTATCATTATATAATGTTTTTCTTCTGATGCAGTTTTTTTTTGTTGCTGTTGTTGTTCTTCCATTTTTTTAAATTACTCAAATGAATTTATCACATCTGTAGTTGTATAATGATCATAACAATCTGATTTCACAGGATTTCCATCCCACAGCCCAAGCACATTCCCCCACCCCACAAACTGTCTCCTCTGGAGACCATAAGTTTTTCAATGTCTGTGAGTCAGCATCTGTTCTGCAAAGAAGTTCAGTCTGTCCTTTTTTCAGATTCCACATGTCAGTGAAAGCATTTGATGTTGGTGTCTGATGCAGTTTTTTACTTGAAATTTATTTTGTCTGATGTTGGTATAGCCATATTTGCCCTCTTTTTCTTACTAGTTGCATGGAGTATATTTTCCCATCCTTTCACTTTCAACCTGTCTTTGTATGTCCTTTGATCTAATGTGAGTCTGTTTTGTTTTTTGTTTTTGTCTTTTTGCCATTTCTTGGGCCGTTCTTGTGGCACATGGGAGGTTCCCAGGCTAGGGGTTGAATCGGAGCTGTAGCCCCCGGCCTACACCAGAGCCACAGCAACGGGGGATCCAAGCCGAGTCTGCTATCTACACCACAGCTCACGGCAACGCCGGATTGTTAACCCACTGAGCAAGGGCAGGGACCGAACCCGCAACCTCATGGTTCCTAGTCGTATTCGTTAACCACTGCGCCATGACGGGAACTCCCTAATGTGAGTCTGTTTTAAATGAAATGATGCCATTTGCAGCAACAAGGATGCACCTAGAAATTATCGTACTAAGTAAGTCAGACAGAGAAAAACAAGTATATGAGATCACTAATATGTGGAATATATTATAAAATATGAAATATAAATATAATATAATATAAATATTTATATTATAAAATATAAATATAAAATAGGTAACAAGAACCTACTTTATAGCACAGGGTAATCTATTGAATACTGTAATAACCTATATGGAAAAGAATCTGAAAAGGAATGAATGTATGTATATGTATAACTGATTTACTTTATTGTACACCTGAAAATAGCACAACTTTGCAAGTCAACCATACTCCAATAGATTTATATAAAAAATAAAGTAAGTCGCTTTTAGAGAGCATATATTTGGATTCTGTTATTTATTTGTTTGTTTGTTTGCCACTCTTGTGGCGTATGGAAATTCCCAGGCCAGGTATTGAATCTGAGCTGCAGCTGTGACCCATGCTGCAGATTTGGCAATATCAGATCCTTAACCCACTGCATCACAATAGGAACACCACAGAGTCTATTTTTTAAATGTTTTATTCAGGTGGAGTTCCCCCATGGCTGAGTAGTTAACATATCTGACTAGCTTCTATGAGGACTCAGGTTTGATTCCTGGCCTTGCTCAGTGGGTTAAGGATCCAGCGTTGCTGTGAGCTGTGGTGTAGGTTGCAGATGTGGCTCAGATCTGGGTTGCTGTGGCTGTGGTGTAGGCCAGCAGCTACAGCTCTAATTCAACCCCTCGCCTGGGAACCTCCATATGCCATGGGTGAGGCCCTAAAAAGCAAAAAAATAAAAATAAAACTAAAAATTTTATTCAGTCAACCTATTTCTTTTGATGGAGTAATTTATTCCATTTGTATTTAAAGTAAATACTGCTAAGGAAGTACTTACCTATTGCCATTTTGTTTTCCATATGTTTTTCAGCTTTTTTTGTTCCTCATTTCCTTTGCCGCCTTTGTGTTTATTTAAATATTTTGAAATACCATGCTCTGATTCCTTTCTCATTTATTTTTATGGATACTATGTAGTTGTTTTCCTTTGCAGTTACCAGGAGAATTACATAAAACATCTTGAGAGGAGTTCCCATTGTGCCTCAGTGGTTAATGAATCTGACTAGCATCTGTGAGGATGGAGGTTCGATCCCTGTCCTTGATCAGTGGGTTAAGGATTCGGTGTTTCCATGAGCTGTGGTGTAGGTTGTAGAGCAGCTCAGATCCTGCATTTCTGTGGCTGTGGCATAGGCCAGCAGCTACAGTTCCGATTTGACCCCTAGCCTGGGGACCTCCATATGCCACAGGTGTAACCCTAAAAAGACAAAAAAAAAAAAAACTTGAAATCATAACAACCTATTTTAAAATGATAGCAAATTAATCACATACAAATATCTAGTCTTTTATAGCTTCACTCTTCCTTCTTTATATTTCTTATGCCCAAATATTTGTTTATTGTATACTCAGTAACATAAATATATAGCTATTTTATGATTTTGTTTCTTAAATTCTACAAAATAATTTAAAATGCAATTATGAACCAAGATTACAGTAATTACAAGTTTGTACATTTGACCACCTGTTTACCTTTGTCAAAGAACTTTATACTCTCACAAAGCTTCAAGTCACTTTCTAGCATCATTTTGTTTCACTCGAAGAACTCCTTTTTACATTTATTGTAGGGAAAGTCTAGTGGTATTAAATTAATTCAGCTTTTGATTATCTGGGTGTCTTTATTTCTCCTTCATTTTTGATGGACAGTTTTGCTGAATATAATATTCTTGGTTTTCATTTTTTTTCTTTCAATACTTTGAATATATTTTCTTATTGCCTTCAGGCCTGGAAGTTATGCTAAGAAATATCTTGACATTTTAATAGAGGCTCCATTGTATGTCATGCCACTTTCAAGGTTCTTTGTCTTTTTACTTTCAACAGTTTGATGATAATATGTTTGATGTGGGTCTTTTCCAGTTTTCTTTGTTGGAGTTTATTGAGCTTACTGACAAATTAGAACGTTGCAAATAATTTCCAACCCTTTCCTTTCCATCCCAAGGGAGGAACCAGAAGTTGGATGGTTTTTTTCTATCATGCTGCTCTGTGCCAAGGTAGGAGGAGGGGCATGAATGAGAAAAATGCAATGAAATTTCCTTCTGTTTCGAAGGCAGTTTTTTCTTGGTGAGGGCATCCCTAAATTTCTTCAGCTTTTTAAATTGTTTCTAGAGTTCTCAGAAAGTTATTTTGGTCTGTATACCATTGCTAACTTGATGTTTCTGTGGGGGAATCTGAAATTTCCTTGTGTGCTGTTGTGTTGACACCATTTTATCAAGGATAGTTTTTACATAACAAATCTTTATGTTCTTTTACTTACATCCTAAGTTTTCAACTTTTGCAACTAAAAGATACGGACAACATATAGTAGGATCTTAATTTTTATTTAGTCATGTAATTTCTGTCTTTGGTTTGGAATTTTCAGTCCATTCACAATATAATGACTGATGTGGTTGTACTTATATCTGCAATTTTGCTAATTTCTCTTTTAGGCTTTTTTTTTTGGGGGGGTCTCTTGTTTCTCATTTTTCTGTTTTGTGTGTGTGTGTGTTTGTGTGTGTGTTAAACAGAACTTTTTATGTATGTACCATTTTAATCCCTCTCCTGTTTAGGTTGTCTTTAGGAGTTATTTAAGGGTTTGTTATAGGGATTACACTATGCATCTCTAATTTATCAAAATCTACATCTGTTTTATACTGACAATTTCAATAACAGGTTAGCTCCATTTTCTCCCCTTTTTGTATGATTTATTTTCCTATGTATTAAATCTCTGTAGGTTATCAACCCAGCAATATAGTATTATGATTTTTGCTTTAAGCAGGCTTATGTTTTAAAGAAATTATAGAAGAAAAGAGAATATATAACACAGAGCTCTTGTGTTTTTATTCTCATATGTACCTTTTCCAGTGTTGTTTGTTCCTGTGGATCTAATTTATTATCTGGGGGTTATTTTCTTTCAGCCTGTAGAACTTCTTTCGATATTTTTAAAGAACAGGTCTTCTAGAAAATATCTTTTTTGGGGGGAGGGTGTGTTTATTTCACCTTCATTTGGAAGATTCACAGGTTATAGAAATAACAGATTTTTTTGTTCACTTTTTAACAATTGTTTCTATGGTATTTAGGGTCTTTTTAGACTCCATTTTGTTTTGATTAAAAAGTCAGCCATTAATTATATTGTCATTTAGTTCATTTCCCACTTTCTACATTTTTTCTTTGTCTTTAGTTATCAGCAGTGTGGTTCTGTTTGTTTATTTTTGTTTTTGTTTGTTTGTTTTAGGGCTGCACATGGAGATTCTCAGGCTAGGGGTCTAATCGGAGCTACAGCTGCCGGCCTACACCACAGCCACGGCAGTGCCAGATCTTTAACCCACTGAATGAGGCCAGGGATCAAACCCGCAATCTCATGGTTTCTAGTCAGATTTGTTTCCACTGAGCCACGACGGGAACTCAGGTTTATCCTTCTTGAAAATCATTGAGATTCTTAGATCTACAAATTAATGTTTTTTCATCAAATTAGGAAAGTTTTGGGAATTATTTCTTCATTTTTTCTGTTCCATTCTTTTTTTTATCTCCTTCTGAGATGGTGACACTTGCCTTTTTTTTCCCCATAAATCTCTAAGACTTTGGTTATTATTCTTCAATTTTCTTTTTTTTCTTTTCTTCTTCAGATTAAATTATTCCTATTGCTCTATCTTCAAATTTACTGATTCCTATTTTTGCCATTCACATTTAATTTTTGAGCCATCTACTGAATTTTTTGATTATTGTAACTTTTTTGGTAATTTGTTGATAGTTTTTTTTTTTTTTTCTTCTGTATTTTTAGGGCCACACCCATGGCATATGGAAGTTCCCAGTCTAGGGGTTGAATCAGAGCTGTGGCTGCTGGCCTACACCACAGCCATCACAGTGTAGGATCTGAGCTGCTTCTTCGGCCTACACCACAGCTCATGGCAATGCCAGATCCTTAACCCATTAAGTGAGGCCAGGAATTGAACCCACATCCTCATGGATACTATTCAGGTTCATTACTGCTGAACCATGATGAAAACTCCATTTTGGTAGTTTTTATTTCTTTACTGGAATTCTTTACTTATTAACCCATTTTTCATCATATTTCCCTTCAAGTTTTTTATACATAGATTCATTAAATTTTTTTGAACATTTTTATAGTATCTTTTAAAATAACTCTACCTGGTAAATACATCTAAAGTAAGTTTCTACTTACTACTTTTTCCCTTGAATATGATCATATTTTGCTGCTCTTTGCATGCCACAGTATTTGGTTGAAACTAAATACTTTAGATAAAATATTATAAGACTCTGGATTTTTATTTTTAAAAGTAACTTCCTTGGACTTAAGCTGTGGAATCCATTTCTTCTACAGTGGCATCCACTGATGTCTCTGCTCAGGTTGTATTTATTAGTCACCTCTTGGGGAACCCCTGTGTCTGCATAACTGGGTGGTCAATGATTTGGCTATAGATTGTGCTCAAACACCCTGAACTCCTAAGCTCTCAGATGTGCTCAAAGTTGCAGGCAGTTCCCAAGGTTTCCTTGTCTTTTACTTTCTTCTGTGCTCTTTTGGTTTCTCTTGAACATATGTATAGTTTTTCTAGTCAGCCAAGCAATGTGTGTAGAGCCTGTCTCAACACTTCTATAGTGTCCTCATTTCCAAGATTTTGGGCTGGTCCACCCCATCTGAGATCGTAGCTCTGGGTAAGCAAAGCTAAAGTTGTTCTCTCTTCATTCCCAACCAATTTTGCAGTTTTTGTCTGGCAAGAACACAGGATTTTAGCCCTAATTCTACCTTAAACGAAATCTTCCTTTTGGCAGCAGAGCTATTAATTTTCAAGCCTAACGCCATGCTGGTAAAATGAGTCTTTTACTCTCTGAGCTGGTAGGTGGAGGGTAGGTGCTGTTCTAGGTAAGACCCCTGCTGTTCTTACCTGAAAATCTTGTAGTTTTTCCAATAACAGACAGTTCTCAATTTGTTTTCTGCTCTTGGTCAATTATCAGTGTCTCAAAATACCTGTTTTTGACTACTTTGTCCAATTTTATGCTTGTTCTCTTGTGGAGAGAAATTACACATTCCTTGAGACTACCATAGAAGGAAGTTCCTTTTCTTCCATTGTTATGGACTGAATTGTGCCTCCTGCCTCTTCCCCCACCCCAGTATCACAGTATCACAGTATTTGGAGATAGAGACTTTAAAAGGGCAATTAAGGTTAAATGAGTTTATATGACAGGGTCTTTTTTTTTTTTTTCTTTTTTGTCTTTTTGTCTTTTAGGGCCATGCCAGTGGCATATGGAGGTTCCCAGGCTAGGGGTTGAATTGGAGCTGTAGCTGCTGGCCTACGCCAGAGCCACAGCAATGCAGGATCTGAGCTGTATCTGTGACCTACACCACAACTCATGGCAACACCAGATCCTTAACCCAGTGAGCGAGGCCAGGGATTGAACCCACTTCCTCATGGATACTAGTTGGGTTTGTTAACCACTGAGCCACAATGGGAGCTCTGTCAGGGTCTTAATCTGATAAGATTAGTGTCCTTATGAGAAGAGGGAGAGACACCAGTAGTGTATACATGTGAAGGAAAGGGGAAGACACAGCAAAATGTGACCATCTACAAGCCAAAGAGAGAGGCCACTGGAGAAACCAAACCAGCTGGCACCTGGATCTGGGACTTCTAGCCTCTAAAATTGTGTGAAAATAAACTTCTGTTGTTTAAGCCACCTGGTTTGTGGTATTTCGTAATGGAAGCTAGAGCAGACTAACACACCTATTATATCTTGAAGCTACTTTAATCAGATTTTTGCTCCCATAATTATGATCAAACATCCCCTGGTCCTGTCACCAGTGATCTCTTCATTGTTAAATCCAGTGATTAATTATCAGTCTTCCATCCCTCAGTCTAGATCTACAGATCTTGATGTATCAGCAGCATTTGACACAGTCGATCACTTCCTCAGCTTTGACATACTTTGCTCACTTTCTTCCCATAGAGCATATTGTGTTGATTTTCTCCTTCCTCACTGGCCACTCTTCTTTGCTGACTCCTCTTCATATGTCCTGCTTCTTTATGAGAAGTGCTCCAGAATTCAGTCCTTGGACCTCCATCTTCTCTATCATTTCCCTGGTTATATTATTTAAGACCATGTCTTTAAACACCATCTGAAGAAGATGAAGCCTAAATTGATGTCTCTAGCCTAGGCTTCTTTCCTAAATTCCAAACTCCCATATCCACTTGCATACTAGACATCTCTACTTGTCCATCTAAATTAAACTTAACACATGCAAAATGGAAATTTTTGTCTATGAATTGAAGTGAGTTTCAACCTAAATTAATGACAACTTAATTTTTTCCACTGCTTGAGTTAAAAACATTGGAGACTTTTTATCGCCAATATGGATCCTGTTTTGTATGTGTCAGCAAATCTTACTGCTTAATCTTCAAAGAACTGGAATCTGACCACTTCTGTCCATTTCCACTTTGGTTGTCATGGTTCAGGCCATCATTGTCATTACCTGATTGACTGCAGTAGCCTCTTCAGTGGTCCCTTGGCTGCTGGTCTCTTTCTCTATTCAACATGGAAACCAGAGCAGTCCCATTAAAACATATTAGATATCATCATGAAAACCTCCCATTGCTTTCCATCTCAGTCAGAGCAAAAGTCAGATTTCTTCCAAGTTCTTCCAAAGGCTGGGCTCATGGCCTCTCTGACTCCATCTGGTTCTCCCTCTCTGTTGTCAAGCTTTTTCCAGCCATGCCACCCTCCTTGTCTTTCCCCCTGTGTGACACACATCTCTGGGCCTTGCACATGCCTTTCCTACCTCTAAGCTTTGCATATGCCTTTCTCCCCTCTCTGCATACTTCCTTCCTTCAAGTCTTTGCCTATAGAGAGGCCCTTTCAAACTTACCTATATCAAAGTACAACCCCCGTCCCACATTTCTTATTCCTTTCTCTGCTCTTTTTCTGTAGAGTATTAGCACCTTGTAACCTTCTGTAGTATTTTCTTTTCTGTTTACTGTTTTCTCCATGCACTAAAATATAAGTTCCATGAGCGCAGGGATTCTTTCTTCCTGATTTGTTCATTGTTGGACCCACGGTGCCTAGAAGAATGCCTGACTTATAAGAGATGCTTAGTAAATACCAGTTCAATAAATAGGTCACTGTTTCATTTATGTGTCCCCAACTTAAAGCACAGAACTTGACCCAAAGGGGCCACATACTCACACACTAACAAAAGTATTATAAAAATGACCTTTGCTCATTCATAAGCAAATGCTTTTGAAGGTTCTATAGGTAAGATATGCCAAATATTCAACTAACAGGCAATCCTTACTTTGTACAATAACTTCTAGAGTGCAGCAGTATAGGCAAAGCCAATCAGTGTATTTCATAAGCCTGAAATGACCTTGATGTCAAACTGAAAAGTATTGTTTGACACAAGAAAATTACAGGCTGCTTGGTCTCACTTTATAAACATAAATATAAATAATTCCAAATGAAACTGTTAAAATAAAGTTAATTCTAATTTTATAAAACAAAATTTAAAAATCAGTCAGTATCTTGAAGACAAGGCCACAGTGGAGTTTCCACTGTGGTGCAACAGGATCGTGATGTCTTTGCAGCACCAGGACGCAGATTCCATCCCTGGCCCAGCACAGTGTGTTAAAGGATCTGGCATTACCACGGTTGCAGCATAGGTCACAACTGTGGCTCGTATCTAATCCCTGGCCAAGGAACTCTGTATACCGTGGGGTAGCCAAAAAGAAAAAAACTAAGAAAAAAGGAAGGACTAGGCCACAATCAGCTGTTCTAGATCTGCTGCTTCTAACTGTGGGACCTTGGGAAACTTAAATTCTCATAGCTTCTGTTTCTTTATTTTAAAAATAGAATTGATAAATTCTGACTCGTTCATCCATGTTTGCATTCATTCTCTTTTTGTCACAGTGCCCATATAATGCTCTTGGTACCATTGACCAAAGTCAGCACAGTGACTGACATGGTAGCTTATGAAGATTAAATAAATGGAAATGTATTAACACAGCATAGTCCATTGAACACACTAGGTGCTTAAAAAGGAAGAATTCCTTCCCTATATTCAATCTTCTAGCTTGATGATATCACTAGCTTATGTTCATACTCATCCTCATTTCTCAAATGTCACCTCTCAAGGAAGTGCATTCCCGAAGACCATTCCATTGAAATATCTCCCCTCCCTTTATGTCTTCTTACCCAATTCAGTTTTTTTTGTAGCACTTTTCACTTACTAAATTGATCTTAAAAAAATTTTCCTGGGAGTTCCTACTGTGACTCAGTGGGTTAAGAACCCTACTGGTATCCATGAGAATGGTTTGATCTCTGGCCTTGCTCACTGGGTTAAGGATTGAGGGTTGTGGCAAGCTGCGGTGTAGGTTGCAGATGTGGCTTGGATATGGCATTGCTGTGGCTATGGCGTAGGCTGAAAGCTGAAGCTCTGATTTTGTTTTTTTTTTTTTTAGGGCTTCCATGGGTACAGCCCTAAAAATGAAGACCAAAAAAAAAAAAAAAAAAAAAAAGAATAAATATTTCCCTTTCATTGCATTTCCCCTCCCCTCTCTGAAAATATAAGTTTCATGAGAGCAAGATCCTGTTTCCTTTATTCTCTGTTGTATCCCCAGCATCTGAAAGGGCATTTGGCACAATTGAAATACACCACAAATATGTAGGGCATGAAATTATTGAGTGGCCTCTCTATTTCCTCTCTGTAGCTCCATGCCACGCATAAGGCTTGGCCCAGATCTAGGGCTCAGAAATTGTGTGGAATGAAATTGTCATTATGTAGCAGCTTCTGGGTCATTCTTCTAAATGTGTAAACTGCTTCACCACAAAGATTGGCTGCATGGAGAGGTGTTGGGTGTGACTTTAGCCTGGTTGATGCTTCTGGAGCAAAGCCAACACTCCATCCTTAGACATGTACCTATAAACACCCTTGGGACACAGGCCCTGAATTTCCTACATTAACTTCTGAGTAAAACTCCACTTTCCTCTGCCTACTACTCTGTCCTCCCAGGGAGATGGGTAAGCACAGAAAGTCATACCAACCCTGGAAGGCAGGGGATGTTTTGACTCATTTTACAGAGTGGAGGGCTAGGAGATTTGCTCCCATGACACAGCAAATAGGTGGAGAAGCCAATCTCTGGTTTTTACTCCTACACTTTTCTACTTTTATTTCCATCTCTTGGCATGAGATGGGACTAGAAATTTGCCAAAGTATGTGTTCAAGCTGGAAGGTAAGAACATGAAAAAGAAAGGAAAAACAAAATTTATATTTGAAGAACTTATTAAAAGGTGTAAGGGAGAGGATGGATGATAAAAGGTTCAAAACAACCTCAGATTTACTCTTTTAGGTGGAAAAAAATATCAAGTGTTCCACATATTGCCTCCAAAACAGCAGACATCAGGTACTGTTATCTGTCAAGAAAGAAATTAGAAAACTTTAAGTAAGTAATTATGGAATGTGTTTACTTGCCTTTTTAGACAGAAAGCAGAAAATTTGAAAAGGATGCAAAATATCCCAACTGATTTGACAATGCTTGAAAGAAAAAGAGCTGAGATTTTTTAAAGATTCAACACACTTTGGCAATATACCACATTTATCAGGCATTTCTGTAGTCTAGCACTTTGCCGCCATACCTCATTCAATGCTCACAACAACCTTGCAAAGTAAGGATTCTTCTCTCCCTTTAGGGGTTGAGCTCAGCTATGTGAAGTAATTTGTCTAAGGACACATGGTTAATAAGTGGCGGGACCGGAGTTTAAAATGCCTCTTCACTAGGCTGTCTGTTTAGGTCTAAAGTGTCCTGGGCCACATGACATAGACCCAGTCCTCAGCTCTGGGTTTGTATCCATGGCTTTGGTGATGGCATTATCAGGATGAGGTGGCATGGAAGAGTGCCACCCCCCGGGAAGGGGGCCCTTGTTCTTGTGGAGCTGTGTGCACTAACGTGCAGGGACAGCTATTGGGAAGAAACATGCTGTGTTTCAAGGCAGGTGGAAATCAATGAAGAACTCTGAGGAATTAAAAATCTCGCTGTACAATTAATATCTCAGCTTCACATGGATGCGCATGGAACATGGACCAGAATGGGATACAGGAGTGGCTCAGAGGATATTAGAATCAGGCAAAGGAAAGAGGTCAGAAATCAAGCTTTGGCAGTAGCCGGGGTTCTTCTGTGTCATGTGCTTCACTTCACCAACACCCCACTGTGAAGGGCTTGGTTATATCAAAGCAATACTTGTAATTCGATGAGTGCATGCAGTACACCTGTGCATGCAAGTGGCTATGTGTGAGCCTAATCTCTCTCTCGCACACACTCTTAATTAAACTGCTTAATAAATTATTTTTCTTTCCATAAATAATTGAATGTTCATTAATTAAATTTTCAGGGGTAGCATAACATAGGGTAGTAATTTTTAGATTTTCAACTCTCTTTAAAGAAAATGGAAGCTTACATGGAAAAAATTGTTTTACATAAAACACACAAGTAGTACTTTGTTCATATTTATTTTACAATTTCATATTATAGCTATGGCTTTTGCTAAAGTTAGTCAATAAAGACAGTAAGCTGGTTTCAGTGCATTCACAGTCTGAAACTTACCATATCTTAGTCTCAGCAACCTGTGTGGTCCTGTATTTTGTTTTATAATTGAGTCAGTCTGAACACCATACACAGTGTTGAGAAAGTTTTGAGTCACATATAGAAGTAGCTACAAATGCCAAACTTAAAAACTACTATAATGGCAGGCTTAAAAATAGACTATTTTTTCTTCTTTCTGGAGATGTTACATACACGTTTTCTGGTCAGTAATGTTCTACCAAACATTGTACTAAACCAAAGCTTGACAGGTGACTTGTAAAGCTGTCCTACCCCCTACTGATGCTGAGCTGGACCATTGGAACACCAAGTTAGTAAGAGAGGTTTTGAAAGAAGAAATTAGTCATCTTTAAAAAACAAACAACAAAACAAACTCACATCCACCACCCAACGGAAAATCTAACAAACTGGATTTTACAGAAAAAGGACGTTAAACAAACCTAAATAAACACACCTAACATGGGATAGAGAAAGGATATTTTTTAGTCTACTTCCAGTGCATAGCACACATCCATTGGTACCCAATAAAATAAGAATGCTAATGTGTTTTGCCTTCATAGCACTAACTAAAAAATACATAATACTTTAATATTTTAGGGGGTGATCAAGGAAATTCCAAAAATAGATCCATGAGATTAACCGGAATGTTCATCTCTAAAATATTTTTTCAAAGATAATGCTTAAGAGGGGCTTTCAGAAACAGACTCCATCAGAATCAGCAGAAGACAAGGCAACAATTGGACTGCAAATGCAACATGGAGTGATTTTCACATGAGGCTTTTAGGTAAAGGACATTCCTTTCAGTTAATTCCCCTAGCTAAGGCTAGCTGTGATAATAGGAGCTTCAAAAATCTCAAGACAGGGATAAACACTTCCAAACTGTTCTCACACAGCTGGGCCATTGGGGCCGAAGGACTGACTGACCCTCTTACCCAAGTGAAAGAGCTGAGCCTTCTGCAGTATTTGGGAAGAAGGGGGCTTCATGATGGTGAGATAGCCCACATTTTTGGCACACCAGTATGTGTGCTGGGGGAAGGGGAGCCCTAGGTGGAATTTTAACATCAGCTTGCCTCAGAAGCCTGACTCAGAAGCAGCTGGAAAGGAGTGTGCTCAGAGAGGTACACTCAACACAAGGCATTTCAGGGTCAGGTGATTGTCTTTTTGACTCATCAATAATTAGCCTTCAAAAAAGAGCTGCAGCTCAGAGTCTGTCTGTCCGTGATATATTCTCCTCTCACCATTAGCCAAAGCCTTCCCAGTCTATAAGGCCAGCGATGACTAGAACCATCCTGTTACCTGGATGTGGGAATTGGTGCTGAGAGATGACATGGAAGATGATTTGCACAACAAAGTCTCCACTGAACTATTGCTGACATTTAGTCCTTGACCTTCTTTTGCCCTGTAGTCCAGAAGCATGTCTCTACAAGCTTGAAAATCAGTACTGTTGACTCTTGAGCAACATGGGTGTCAGGGGTGCCACTGACTTTGGTACAGTCAAAAATCCATCTGTAACTTTACGGTTGACTCCCTGTGTCTACCATTTTGCATCTAAGGATACTACCAACTTCAGATCCCGTAGTACTGTAGTATGTATTTATAGGAAAAAAATTGCATATAAGTGGAACCAGCAGTTCAAACCTATGTTGTTCAGGGGTCAGCTGTAAATGGGAGCAGCATGTTGAGAATGCGCCCAGCCGCTTCATCTTTGGGATGCTCTATATTGCTGTGAAGGCCGCCGTGTTGACTGTGGGGATCTGTTCCAGCAGCTTTTCTTCAATATGCTTTTTTTTCTTTTTAAGGCCGCACCTGTGGCATTTGGGGCTTGCTGAAGTAGGGGTTGAATCGGACCTGTAATTGCTGACCTACACTGTAGCTCACAGCAACACTAGATCCCTAACCCACTGAGCAAGGCCAGGGATCAAACCCACATCCTCATGGATACTAGTCGGGTTCTTAACTCACTGAGCCACAGTGGGAACTCCTCAATATGCTTGTCTATCAAAACATTATATTTATTAAAAGTAGACATGTAGATGAGATAATTCTCTTCCTGTTTTCACACTCCTGGTAGTTACTTGTTCATGGAATTTCTCTACAACAACTGGAACTTATCATTCATGATAATGTCCTCTAAATAGCCAACCATGGCTTCAAGTTCAGCTTCATGGGTGAAAGAGAAGAACAGCATGAACTCATGGGCCTCCTTCTACACTCAAAGTCTGGGCCTAGTCTCCGCTCTAACCTCTTAGCCCCATCTGGCCTTGAGGGCATGTTGTAGGCCTGGAGGCCTCATAGGCCAGACGATGACCTTTCAAGGGCCAACTGGCTGTGAGCCCCTGTGTGAGACTCTAGCCTCAGCCTCCTCTGGCTGCTGCTTCTGCACAGCTGAGTCTACCACTGCTGCTACTCCCTGCAGATGATTGTTTTTAACAGCTCACTGAGTAATCGCAGATATTTGTCAAACTAAACTGATCAAGCAGCTTGAAAATGTAGAAAATTTCTGTTGCAACACTAAATCATTGACAATGTGTTGGCAGTTCTGCACTGCAGTGTACAACTTGAAGAAAGTCAATGCATAGATTCTTGGGTCAATGTAGAATCCCTTATTTAGGTTTTTATAATAAGGTTTCATTGTTAAAGTAATAACCACCCTTGTGAATTTCAAAGCTGCCCAACTACTTGTGTTTTGCATATTGGACTGCACCTTTGCATTTCAGTTTCATCGTGGACACTTTACGTGCAGTGGGAAGCATGGCAACCATCCGACAGAGCTTAATCACATTTGGAGGGGAGTCCTCAAACTTGCTGCAAACCCATCAAGTTGTCCTTGAAGGACATGGATGTGTTGTGCCATGTAAGCCTTCACCTGGTGTTACACCCCTGGCTCAACACTTTGATGAGCATTTGCACTGAGTAGGTATATTTTGCATTTGTCCAAGGATGCTGGGCACATATAATATACTCATTTGAATAATTTTACGTAAGTGTAAATACTCCCAAGCCTGATTCTTTTAAAGAGCACTTATAATCAGTGAATCCATTTTCCAGATATTTAGTTGTAAATACTGAGGTGGCAGAAAAATCCTTCGTTGGTGGTCTGCATCACCATGAGTTAGCACAGAAACACAGGAGGAGTTCCCTTCATGGTTCAGCGGTTAATGAACCTGACTAAGATCCATGAGGATGCGGGTTCGATCCCTAGCCTTGCTCAGCAGGTTAAGGATGTGGTGTTGCTCTGAGCTGTGGTGTGGGTTGCAGACTTGGCTTAGATCCTATGTTGCCATGGCTGTGGCTGTGGCTGGCAGCTGTAGCTCGGATTTGACCCCTAGCCTGGGAACTTCCATATGCCGAGGATGCAGCCCTAAAATGGAGAAAGAAAGAAAGAAAGAAAGAAAGAAAGAAAGAAAGAAGGAAAGAAAGAAAGAAAGAAAGACAACAAAGCACTAGAAGCCTTAAATGTGCTGCAGTTTGGTAGATGGGTCAATTGGGTGTGTGCTATTTTATTTTATTTTTGTCTTTTTAGAGCCACACCTTCGGCATATGGATTTCCCAGGCTAGTGGTCGAATCGGAGGTCTAGCTGCTGACCTACACCACAGCTCATGGCAATGCCGAATGCTTAACCCACTGAGCAAGGCCAAGGATCAAACCTGCATCCTCATGGATCCTAGTCGAGTTCATTAACTGCTGAGCCATGACAGAAATTCCAGGGTGTGTGCTCTTTTATGTTGTAGCTTCAAAAAGTGTAAATATACATTTAAAAATGATATTTGATTAGGTTTCCTCAACACCTCAAACACCTCCGTAGTCTGAAAACCACTGGCGTAGAGGAAAAGGCTTTTTGAACTGAATCCTGCCTGCTGCTTGTTATGTATAAACAAGATTTTCCTTCTTTAAACCTCAGTTTTCTCATTTCTCAAAGGAGGTGGTCATTCCATGGGGCTGGTGTGGTGATTAAATAAAATTCTGTGTAAGGTGTATACCACCAAGGTCTTTCATCTAGAGGGCACCCTGCCAATACTAACTCATCTCTCCCAGTTTCATAGAATATAGGTGTTGACTAAAAAAAAATGCATGACCTAAAAGTTGAGAGTTAGGTTGTATTTGGTTGACAACACTGAGGACTTTAAGCCCGGGAGGCAGGATCTCAAGTAACCCTGAGAAGAACACTCTGAGGAGGCAGCAACTGGGAGCTAGGATATATAGGAGTTTTGCAACAAAGGGCATGTAGTAGGAAAAAAAGATCGCTGCTAATGGCAGAAAATCAGATATCTCAAGTTAAGGGATTTAGCGCTTTTCTCTGTATGGAAAAATGCCAGATCTGGTGTCACTGAAATCATTCCTTTGATATGCACCTCAGTCTGGGGTCAGTATCTTGTGTTTTCACATCCTGAGTTTCCTCAGCGATCACCATTGGGTGTGGCTGCAGTCTGATGGCTGCTAGATGGCAGATATTCTGTTTCCTTCCTGAGTTCCCTCAGGGCTCACAGGCTCACCCTTGGAGGTGGCTGCACTCTCTGATGACTGTGACATCTTTTGTTTTCTGATATGGCAAGTGATATTTTATTTCTCATGGGTATTGGTAAGGACAAACCTATGCCACAGTTGCTATCAGCCTCCTGGGATCTGCTAGGAAGACAAAGCGAAGGCTGTGCTCAGGAGTGGTGGCTGTCAGCCCTGGTCGCACAGGAATCACATAGGGAGTTCTGGAAAATGCTGATATCTGTGCCCCACCCCCAAGAGATTCTGATCTAACTAGTCTGGGATGCTGTCTAGCCATTGGCATTTAAAAAAAGTCTCTGGGAAACGGTAATGTGCCATCAGAATTGAGAACCACTACTCCAGACAGAAGGGCCATCCATCTGCAGCATTCTACCCTGGTCTTGGCACCACACTCCAGTCTTATTTAGTCTCCCCCACCATCCCCTGCATGAGTGTAATTTATCCTCCAAGTTATTCCCATGGCCAATATAAGTGCTGCCATCTCTGGCAAGGTGCCATTGCGACCATATGCCACACCATGTGCTGCTTCTTCTCCATCCTGCTGGGCCACTCTAGGTCCTTCTTGAGATCCTGAAGCAAGATGCTTGGCACATTCACTGACTATCTAGAGAAAATTGCTAAGGGCATCCTTTAGGTTAAAGCTAAACCTGGCATCCTACAGTGCAGGGGTGACATTCTTAACATGCTTCTTCTTACTCTGCAGGGAGAAATGACAATTTAGAATGAAAGATAAGGGCTAAGGATTTTATAGTCTGAGTGTACTTACTATAGCAAAAGATGGCAGACAAGTTATATCTGGCCATAGAGCCTCCCTCCACCCACTTCTCCACTCAGTCATTCATGAAATGTTTTCTGAGCTGAGTTCAAAGGAGAATGCTTTTACTTCTTCTTCCAGAAGACTGAGAAGCCTTCATGGAGGAGGTGTTAGTTGATCCTGATTTGGAGGAGGTATTGGAGGTTTGTTGTATGTTGGAGAGCATGTGAATAAAGACCAAGAGTGACCAGCATGGAGCTAAATTGTCACATTGTGTGTATGGAAATCATATCATATGGAGTTCCCGTCGTGGCTCAGTGGTTAACAAATCCAACTAAAAACCATGAGGTTGCGGGTTTGATCCCTGGCCTTGCACAGTGGGTTAAGGATCCGGCATTGCTGTGAGCTGAGGTGTATGTTGCAGATGTGGTTTGGATCCTGTGTTGCTGTGGCTCTGGTGTAGGCCAGCGGCTACAGCTCTGATTCAACCCCTAGCCTAGGAACCTCCATATGCCACGGAAGCGGCCCAAGAAATGGCAAAAAGACAAAAAGACAAAAAAAAAAAAATCATATCATATGGAAAGGGATTGTGAGGCCAGTGATGCATGCGTCAGCAAGGGTCAGGTCCTACTCCAGGAATGGACAGCTTCTAAATCTCAGTGGCTTAACTATTTCTCAACCTAGGCTGATAATCCGTCATGTTTGAACTGGGATCTTCTCTGTACTATTCTGATAAACCAGAAACAACCTGGATCATCATCATTCACTCTGGCAAAGGCACAAGAAAATGATGAGTGAACTGGATTTTATAGACTCCCAAATAGAAGTGACACATTTATTGGTCAAAATCAGCTACACAGATGGTCCTGACTCACTTGAAGACAATTGGAAAGTACAAGCCTCCCATAGGCTCTAAAAGAGAGAGTTAGAAACATTGGGAATAGCTTTAATGACCACCACTGGGAGGAAGGGCCTTAAATATCCACTAGGGAACTAGGATTTTATCTGAAAGGTATAGGGAAATCAGCCAAGATTTGGAAGTGGGAGAGACACTCTTAGAACTGAGGTTACATGGAAGTGGACTGGAGAGGAATACTTCTTCCTCTGCCCTGTAGAGTCTTTTTCTCTCTTCCTGCTTTTCAGATCTACTGGTCTGAAGAAAATTCACCATATTTATCTACTCTCTGCTTTTTGATGAACGTACCAAGAAAGACTGCCCTCTCATTATTTACCCTGCAGTTTTGAGGGTCAATGAAAATCATGGGATTATTGTCAACCTACAAGCCCCCAGGTCTAAGCCCTGTCCTTCAGCCTAGCTTTTCTCAGGAATAAAGCTGATGTGGTCATCTCTATCTGACCTCTGAATCTATTTCCTCAATTAATTGATTCCTAACTTAATAGGGCAGAGAGAGGCTTTCTGTACAGACCACCTCAAATTCCAAAATGGATTAAAAGGAGAGAGAAGAGGAAGGTAGATCAGTAAAAAGGTGTATATAGAGGCCCCATGGGGAAAAGAAAAAAAAGGTAAAAACAGTGTGGAGAAAAGGAAGAATTCAAGAGAGATATTTCTGACTAAGCAGAATATGTGATGGAAGAGGAGCCCAGGAGCCAGGCTGCCCTGGGCTCCAATCCCCAAAAGGTGAGAAGTGAGACCTGCTTTACCTTCTTCTGCTTTATTGGCCAACTCTGCAAAATGGGGGTAATATTACTAGAATCCCGATTGTAGCATTGCATGAAAAATAAATGAGTGAATCTAGGACAAGTGTTTAATATGGTCTCTGACATATTAACCCCTAGTTGAGGCCATTGTAGTTTTATATGTTTATGTGGCCCTCCATGTCTGCATCCTTGCATCCTAGGATTCCTCCAACTTTTCAATCCACCGTTGGTTGAATATGTGGATACAAAACCTGTGGATACAGAGGGCTGAGGACACTACATCATTTTATGTAAGAGACTTAGGCCTCCTCAGATAATGACTGGAACCAATCCCCTGTGGTTACCGAGGGAGGACTATGGAAGTGACAACCTGTTTGGGTTGAGTGTGTATGAAAATACTTGAACCCCCTAAGAGTAAAAGGCCAAGGCCTGACTTCACTTTGTCTCATCTTTTGCGTCTTGACCCTAAAATCAAGTTCTTACTGATAAAGAGATTTGGTGACTCAGTCTAGATGAATAGAGCTAGTACATGTCTCCATTTCTTTCTGCCTCTTGTCCCTAGTGTGGTTCAAATTCTATTTGTCTTTGGAACTTTAACAAACTTTTTCTTATTTTCATTCTCACTAAGCTGGTTTTAATTATCATAATACATTCTCGCTCCTTCAACCAGCACAGATGGGCCCGGGTCATTCTCTCTCTGGGGGTCTGCAGTTGATCATTACAATGTTTATTGAAGGTTTGGGGGGATAAAGTAGGATATAGATTGCAGGATTACTCCCTACTCTGGACTGGAGTATCACATGCATTTTCAAGTATTCTCTTAAGGTAGGTGGAACCAGACTAATTTTTCCATGAGCATCTTCATTTTAAAAATTGCATGTATGAAATCACTCATATCTGGTATCTAAGATACAGCACAAATGAACAGTTCCACAGAAAGTAAAATCATAGACTTGGAGAATAGACTTGTGGTTGCCCTGGGGGGAGGAGGAGGAGGGAGTGGGAGGGATTGGGAGCTTGGGGTTAATGGATGCAAACTATTGCTTTTGGAATGGACTAACAATGAGATCCTGCTATGTAGCACTGAGAACTATGTCTAGGTACTTACAATGCAATACGACAATGGGAGAAAAAATTATATATACATGTATGTGTAACTGAGTCCCCATGCTGTACAGTGGGGAAAAAAAAAAAGAAAATGTAAGAAAAAAAATAAAGAAAAAAAGAAGTTTACCTTTGCAGAGGGAACTTTTTCTTTAATTAACATACCTTGATTATATTTTGTTCTTCAAAAGTGCCCTCCAGGTTTTTTATAGATGCAAATCTGAGACTGGCCAAAAGTCTACGTTCCTTTTGTGGAGCCAGACATCCCATTTGTGGGATATCTTAGGTTGAGGTCCCTGGAGGAAGACCCTGGAGAGAGGTTGGTGTGCAGGGGGTGTGCAGGGTGCACAGGAGCAAATTTGCAAAGAAGTGGGGGAACCTGAATTGCACTGTGAGGGAAGTTGGAACATGATGCAGTTACAGTATAGGCTTTAGTTGATCCTATAGGGAGCTTGGAAGTGAGATGACCTCATAGAGATGTCCTGAAATGAAGCAAGTGGTCTCTCCACCCTCACCTCAGATATGGTTTGAGTTGAGGAACAGGATGGGATATCAGGGCAGGTACCCCTTTCCCTTGAGGGCACTTCCTGGGGAGGACTTATCTATGAGCCCACAGCAGCCACCATTCCCAGGTGGGGACAATGAGTGCCTTAGTCCTGAAAGGGGGATTTAGGGAGTACATCCCAGTACCCACTATATGGGGGATTTCTTTTTCTTTTTTCTTTTTTAGCTGCATCCATGACATGTGGAAGTTCCTGGGTCAGGAATCAAACCCTCGCCATAACAGTGACCTGAGCCACAGCAGTGACAACATCAGATCCTTAACTTCTAGGCCACTAGGGAACTCCTGCAAGGGCATTTATTAATGATTATAACATCATTTGAAACGCTAGAAAATATTTGCTGAATTCTCTTTCTCTCTGTGCAATTGTATTAGTTTCCTAGGGCTGCTATAGCAAAGTGCCAGAAACTGGACAGCTTAAAACAACAGTTATCGCTTGTCCCACAGTTCTGGAGGCTGGAAGTCCAAGATCAAGGTGTTGGCAGGGCTGTGCTCCCTTTGATGGCTGTAGGGGAGGAGTCGTCCTTTCTTCTTGCCCAGCTGCTGATGGTTGCTGGAAGTCCTTGGTGCTCCTCGGCTTGCAGATGCACCACTCTGATCTCTGCCTGTCATAACATGGCATTTTCCCAATGTGTCTAAAATTTTCTCTTAGTATAAGGACACCAGATTTTGAATGAGGTTTCACCCTAATCCAGTAGACCCTACTTGATTACTTTGCAAAGACTCTACTTCCCAATAGGATCATGTTCTACAGATTCCCAGGGTTAGGACTTCAATATATCTTTTTTTTGGGGGGGGGAGCCAAAATTTAGCCCATAAGAACCACTATGTAAGCAGGTGTATTATTTCACCTACCAGACCATTGTTGAGACCACAGTCACCCCCTCTTGCTCAGAGACATAAAGACGATGTATCCACTTCCACTGTTCTTTTTCAGATCTCACCATCCCTTTCTTGGACTACTGCATAGCCTCTCTGCTTTCTCCCTCCAGTCCCTCTGCCTCCATTTAACCTCCTCATTACCCCAAGGGACCCTTCTAAGACCCTGTTTTCAATGTGTAGCTCTGTTGCTCACAAGTCACCAAAGTTTTCTTTGCCTCCATTATGAAATCCACACTCTTAGTTTGATATTCAAGGGCCCGTGTTACCTGATCCTGCCAGCCTAAGCAACCTCATCTCAGATTTGTGTTTGCTTTGTACTTCCCACTCAAGAAATATTAAGTTGCTGTGTGTGCCTGGCACATAATTGGCACTCAATACATGGCAGTTCTCTCTCCTCCCTCTACAGTTTACAGAGAGACTTTACTCCTCCAATGATCTACTGAAATTCTCACATTCATCTGGTGATGTAGGTATTTTCATAGGTAGTAGATGTAGTTGACAAGGATGATCGTGGTTATGGAGGTGAAATAACTAACTAGATAGTGGCAAGGCCAAGAGTCACATTCAGATTTCTGACTTCTAGTATGAGGTCCTTCCTGAGGTGTCATGTCTGTGCAGTTCATACTTAACCAACTTGGCCTTCCATATATTTAAACTTGCCACCTGCTTCTCATATCAGCTCTTTGCAGGAGGCAAAGATTGAACTTAGGGAATAAATCTCTCCTATTTTACACCAGAAACAGAAAAAAAATGTGGAGCAAGAAATAGATTTTCCAGAAGTTGGGAATACAGTGAACATTTAGGGTAGAATAAAAATGGATTGGGGCTATGAGAAACTGCATTGTTCTCCTAAACTGCTCCCTTAAAAAAGATGGATGTTTGATGCATGTCAGTAAATGTCCCTTCACTGTAGATCAGGAAAGCATAGTTGGCTCCAGGAATTGAATAAAAGCATCAGTTTATGGATATATTTCTTTAAGATACAGCTGTGTGAATCAGAGGTGCTATGCCAGGTGTCACAGAGGTTTCCATGGCAACTTCATCTTTATTTTCCTTCCCGAATAGCAATGCTAAATGGTGACTTTGAGGCAACACTCATTTGAGATTCTCAGTCTTAAAGGTTCTTTTCTATTGTAGGTTGTATTTACACATCTCCAAGTAGAGAGGAGACTTGAACAATTTCTTGAGGAATTGGGAAAACAGACCTCTAAGGTCTGATTTGGACTACTTACCCACCTTGTCCTATTACTACTACTACTACTATTATTATTATTGGAAAGATACTGTGCTTACTTTAACTCTCAATGTGGATTTTCTTTGGTAGAATTAGCTGAAGACTCCTTAGACCCTCATTGTGACCCTCATTGTCGTGGAAGGGATATTTCTAGAATAATATCCAGAAAAACCAGGTCAGGATCATCAGGCAAGTATGATGTACAAAGTATTGCAGTATTTAGGCAGTCAAAATGGTGCATCTAGAAAAGTGGAGCAAGAGTAGATTTACTTTGTGAGTCTGGTCATTTTTCACATTTCACAGCCTACAGGAAGGAGTTGAAATGAGTTAAACTTAATAACTGGTCTGAGAGTCTGTAGTGGTGTTGAATTTCTCATTTTTTGTGACAATATCATGGGACAAAAACTTGGCAATGGGTTTATTGACAAAGACCTTCCACAAAGATCTTTTTTCTCAAGCAGCTGCATTATTTTCTTTTTTGGACAATGTTTTCTTTTAAGACTGATCCTTAATCAATGTCTTAACTGAATTGTAGCTGTTGGCCACCAATTGGGACAAGGAGTATGAATACGGCCATAGACAAGGGGCCAGGTGACTTGATTCTTGGTAGAAATCAGCCATTCATCAGCTGCGTGACTCAGATAAGCGAGTCACATTTATAAAATTGAACTAACAATAGTTCTAGATGCTGACCTTTCAAAGTAGCAGCTGAACTTAGCGTTAAGAGATTTCCATCCAAGAATTTCATACTTGTGTTTATCTTATTGGTGGACAAACATTGATCTTATCAGAGACCATTCATTCATTCATCAAGCTCAGTGGAACAGTGGTTAGTACTTGCATAGTCAAGTCTGGCAAAACTGGGTTTGATTTAATCTCTCAAGCATCAGTTTCCTGAACTTTAAATTGGGGTCAAAATAACACCTACCACAAGGAGAATTGCAAAGATTAAATAGATAATGCATATAAAGCATGTAGCACAATTTATGCTTATCGTAGGTGCTCAATAAATTTTTGTTGAACATATGAATGGAAATGTTTATTGAGTCTGTTCAAGGCTCATTTTGAGACATTGAAGCCAAAGAGGACTCAGACATGATCTGGGCTTCAGTAGATGAAGAAAACACAACACACCAATAATTGGCCTCATCATCACCCCAGGCCTGCAGCATGGTATTTATAAATATTATTAAGTGAACAGAACTTCCTTGAACATCCTTGTTATAAGCTCTGAGTTCATTTCAGATTATAAGTCATTAAGATCAATTCCTTAAAGTGGAATTCATGGATTGAAGAGTGTAATTTGCACCACACCAGGGACAAGCTTGGGATCATGAGAGTACTGAAAGGGGAAAATAGCACTGGACTCAAGCAAATGGAATAGAACAATCTTCTGTTCTCTTCAACCAAAGAACCAAAGTCTTCTGGTTGAGTCTGAAAAGATGAAATAACAACAATACCAAGAATAGTGGGAGGTAGTCTCTGTTCTTAGCGTTAGTGCTGCACTTTATAGATGAGGAAACAAAGGTAGAAAAGGTCTGGACATTTTTGCAGGGTCCTATAGCTACTTAGCATGGGGTGGAACTAGAGTCCTAACTAAGATTGTTCAATTCTGCTCACTGTGTGGTGGGCGGAGGAGGGTAGTGGGGAGTAGCTGGGAAAAGGACAGGAGGAAAAAGGGAACTACATGTGGAAGGAACAGCATGTGCAAAGATAAGAAGGTCTTAAAAGCCAAGGTGTAGTTCGGGAAATGTAGGGGACTTCTTTTATTGTGAACAGTAGGGAATAGCCCTGATGGAATCCCTCTGGAGACCTACTGACAGTTTCCAAAATGTTTAAACATTTGTTCTAAAAATCCCAGGTAAACCTACTTTCATCACTTTGAGGGGATGTCGTTCAGATAAATTGAGACAGGTACTTTGAAAAAATGCAAGCTGGAGTTCTTCTTTGGTGCAGTGGGTTAAGGATCCAGAGTTGACACTGCAGTGGCTCAGGTTGCTGCTGTGGTGTAGCTTTGATTCCCTCGCCCAGGAACTTCCACAGGCTGCAGGCATAGCCAAAAAAGAAAAAGAGCAAGATTCTGCAAAAGTATGAATACTTATTATTATAGCCCGAACTAGGACAAATTGGAAGGGATTCAATTTATACTCAATTTAATTAATTGACTTTGACTTGTCCATATGGTTCTCAGGCTAGCTGCTAGCATGCTCCTAGCTGGTGAATAATCATTTTGTAGATGGAAGTATCTGCTGCTTGCCAGGCCCACATAAAGCTGTGCTTGACGAACAGTCTTTCTTATCTTTTAACTACATTCTGAAAGAGGTGTTTTCAATCTCATTGTACAGGTAACACATTGAGCTCAGGCATGTTGGATGGTTTTTCCCAAGGCTGCTCAGCAAGGCATAGTGGAGCCACTGTTTGAACCCACTGGAACCTGCCCTCAGAGTCTGTAGTGTGATAGTCCAGGGAACAGAAGCAAATAGTCTAGATTCTCAGAGCAGACCAGAGGAGAAATTGGGATACCTCTAATTTCTCCCATGAGCCTAAATCTGACTCTCTGCCCCTCACTTATACCAAAAGACTAAAAATGGCCCTTTAACATGTTTCCCAGCCTTCAAATTCCCTTGCACACCACTTCCCACAAGGAGACACACAACACTCCTCTCCTTCCATGTTCACTAACCCCTCTCATGGTCCCCAAGGCCAAGGCCAAGGCCAAAGTGAACTCCTTAACTGACCATCTATTCCATGCCTCCACCATATGCTGGGACTTCCACCTACCTGTCTTAGTGCCTAATGCTTGTGATAGTCCAGTGATGCATGTATTGTAACCCGTATTTTATAAGATGAATAGTGAAGAGCAAAGCTGGAATATAAGCCCTGGCTGGCTGACCTCAAAGTGTGTGTTTATAAAAAATCTTGAGAGTCCATGAGGAATCCTGAGATATATGTGAATCCACATGTACCACCTGTAATAGATAAGAGGACCATACAGAGAAAAGTGGTGCTTAACTTTCTTCCTCCCTAAGAGATAAACAGTGTTTCACCTTTCATTCAGAGGAGGAAGACAAAAGGTTTCTTCTTGTTCAAGGCGCTCATCTGTCCTTCGGAAGGAAGTGATGAGGCAAGTAAAGAGGGAAAAAGACCTAGACTGTCCCCAGATGTAGCCTCCAGCCATGAGCCTCATTTAGTGGCAAACCAAGGAGCTGGATGGGTAGATGTGCATGGAAAGCAGCTCCTGCCCACCAGGTGCTGTTATGCAAGAACAAAAGACATGATGGAGAATGACCCAAAAAAGGCAGAAAAGAGAAATGTAGTTTAATGTATCATTGCTGAGTGACCATGGCTCATGACTTGGTATTCTGTGATCAAGAAAAATACACTTTTCTCAAAGTTTCACTTAGTGTTTTTTGTTGTTGTTGTTTGGTTTTCGTTTTTGTTTGGTCGTGCCCCAGGCATAGGGAAGTACCTAGGCCAGGGATAGAACCTGCAGTTGCAACCTACGCCCCAGCTGCAGCAACACTGGACCCTTGACCCACTGTGCTATGGCAGGAACTCCAAAAAAAGTGTTTCACTTATTGTTATCTTCTTTATTTTGTCTAACTAACTGCAAGCCTAAAGTACTGAGATTTAATCCTTAAACGGCAATGAATGGGCATGTTTTCTTAGAAACAAGTATGACTTCGAATCTTGGGTCCACTACAGGCTTACCTCCTTGGGCAAGCAATTCAGTTTTTCGGACTTCAGTTTCAGTTCAGTTTCTGTAAAATGAGGGTAATATACCTTGGGAAGTTGTGGCAAAGGATAAGGTATGTGAAATGATGAGCATCATGCCCAGCAGGCCCACCATAGTCAATAGGGAGCAGTTTTGACTCCTGAGATCAAGGATAATCCTTGCGCCTATGCAACATTTTCACAACCTGTATGTCTGGTCATTTGAATAAAGGATTAAGTTGATTTTTTGAAGCTGATTTCACATATGTGGCATTCAGCCTCCAGGGCCTACTCTTGTCCCCAAGACACACAATGAGCAGAATCAAAAGCATTAGTTAGGACCCCAGCTCCACCCCATGTTAACTATAGGAACTTGGGTACATTTCCCAACCTCTTCTGCCTCTGTTCCTTTACGTGTGAAATATCAGTATAGCCCCTGCTTCCAACTCTTCTTTGTATTGTCATCTCATAGTTACCATTTTTATTGTGAGAGAATAATTTATTCACTCTTTACCTATTTCTTCATTCATCTATCAGTTAATATAATTCATGTGTTTATTTATTCCTTCACTCCTTCAACTATTCATTCAGTAAAGAGCTGTGGGTGATAGATTAGGACCTAGAAAGGCAGAAATGACTTGGATGTGGGTTTCTCTTGGGTACTTCTCTTACCAGCAATAGGAAGATGCTGAGGAAGGGTAAGCTCATAGGCCCTGTGCAAGTTGCTAGGTCAAGAACTCTCCCATATGCAATTTTATTTATGTTCCAGCATAACCCACTGATAGAGGTGTCACTTTCTCATACTAGGAAAGATGATTCAGCAGGTAAATTCATGTACCCTAGGTCACACACCTGGCCAGTGATAGAGCAGAAATTTGGATATAAACATGCCCAATCCAATGCATGGGTTCTTTTCAACACTTCATGGGGTCTCTCTGAGCAGAGCCAGGAAGGTAGACTCATAACCAGTACATTTTATTTCATGAAGAAGAGCTTGAGGTATGGATGGCAGTAGGTAAGGTCTAGTGAATGTAACATTACTTAGTGCCACACCCAATGCCATCCTTAGCTTGGTCTGTAAAGTAGAATCCTATCTGAACTACCTTGATAATATAAGCCATCTTCCTCTCTCTGTACACTTTACACATCATACATCTTATAAAGTGCCCTATTGACCTCTTTTGAAGCCCCCCGTTTTTTGGTTACTATGTTTTCCCCCATACATCCACTTTCCAACCTCTAGCCTTCTGCTCATGCTGTTCCTTCCACTTAAATGACCTCCCTTCTCCACTGTCCGTATTGAAACACTGCTGGGAAGAAGCAACCTTTCCTTTTCTGAAACTTTTTCCGATCCTTTCTTAAGTCATTTTCTTCTTGTTATTGTTGACTCTGCATACTTCTTAAATGGTCCGCCTGACTCTCTCTTCCTTGAAGATAACAAAAGTGTTCAATACCCCTGCTGAGCTCTGTGGTTAGACAAATATAAAATGCCGCATTCTATCTTTGTGGCTGAACCCAGTTACCTCCTTGGTGTGTAGTCCTAATTTGTCCTGTAGAATGGAAAATACCTAGGTTTGCCGTATGCTTATAAAATAGATCTAGCCAAGGCTGGTCTTTTTTTTTGATAACAAACAAGAACCGATGCTTGGTGTATCCCAAGGCCTGTGTTAGATACTGGAGATCCAGTAATTAATAATACATTGAATGTTCCCCCAAGGAGCTCAAGGTGGGAGGGTGGCAAGTGGAGGTAAAACTAATGATTACTATGCACTGTGACTTTGAGTGCATTATGACGAGCCACCCTCACCAATCTGGGAGGCGTGGTGTCAGGGAAAGATTCTCAGGGAGGTGACCTTTAGTTGAATTGTAAAGGAGAAAAATGTGTTCTAGAAGTATGGGGGGAGGGGTCGTGGACATTTGAAGCAGAAAGAACAGCCTAGGAGGAAACCCTGGAATAAATCGTCCTAATTCGTTTGAAATCCTTGTAGCTCAATATGACCTTAGTGTCAAAGGATGGATCAGGTAATGCCAGAGATTCTTTAAAACTCTGTGACGTGAGGGGTAGAACATTCCTTATACTTCTCTTCTCAATAATAATTTAAATATCAGGTACAAGGTGTACTTAATTGGGTATTTAATCTTGGTTCATTACAAATATTCTTGTAGAGTTTTCATGGGGCTAGATCTAGACAACTTTCTCAGATTTGGAGGTTGAAAATCTTGTATAAAGGACTAGTCAGTTTCGAATCTTTAGAAGACTAGTCTAATTAAGCCTTCTGGGAGAAATAAAATTCACCAAAATCAATGTTCTCCTATCCCATCTCACATATTTAGATGTTTTTGTTTAATGAGATTATTCATTTTATTCCAAGATCTCAGGATAAGCAGCAATGTTGAATGTTAATGCTTTCAAAATAACTGCAGAATCACACTTGCTTTAAGATACAAAAATGATTTCTTTTTATCTTTTTCTTTTCTGTCTTTTTTTTTTTTGCTTTTTAGGGGTGCACCTGCTGCATATGGGGGTTCCTAGGCTAGGGGTCTGATTAAGAAGAGGAGAGACAGAGAAAAAAAGAGCTCACTGAACAACAACAAAATACATTCAGTCAAAAATAATGCTTCTGGAGTTCCCGTCGTGGCACAGTGGTTAATGAATCCGACTAGGGACCATGAGGTTGCGGGTTCGATCCCTGCCCTTGCTCAGTGGGTTAAGGATCCGGCGTTGAAGTGAGCTGTGGTATAGGTCTCAGACGCAGCTCGGATCCCGTGTTGCTGTGGCTCTGGCTCCAATTAGACCCCTAGCCTGGGAACCTCCATATGCCGTGGGAGCAGCTCAAGAAAAAAGACAAAAAAAAAAAAAAAAGCTTCTCCCTAAATGATAATATCAAGAAAAACTGTCTAAACTAATTTTACTTTTGGGTAGTTAATTCTAGAAGGATCTTAGAAGATCATCACACAAGTTTATGAGCTGTTTTTAAAATTATCATACCTCAATTATAAGTCTGAACAGGTTGTCAGAAGTGGTGTGTGCCCTTGCTTTGGCACAGAGTTCTATCAGCCCTTTCCTTCTGATTGACAGGGTCATAAACCTTTGATTAACAACTTCTGCTCCATAGAGGCAGTTAATTGAGTAGATAAAATCTTTTAAAGAAGTCTGTGAGGATAAAAGGGGTCACAAAGAAAATCTTGGTGCTGAAAGAATTAAAGGGTTATGAATCACATATCTAGGGTGAAGTACCTTGTAGGACTTGGAGACAGATTTGGATTCAAAAATGACACAGAAACTGCATGTCCTTGGGTTAACAATTTGATTTTTCTGAGCTTAGTTACCTTATTGGTCAAATAAATAATATATAGTTAACGGAGATCTTATATGCAAAGCACTGCGCCTGGGCTTAGTAGGAGTTGAGCCTGATAGTTCCTTTCTCCTGCCAAGGTCGTCAGGTTACAAAGCAAAGAAGTTGATTTTACAATTGCTTCTAGCAGGTAGATACTTCCTGTCTCTCTCCAGGGATGGAGATCTGACTATCTTACAACATGACTCAGCCTGGACAGCTCAGATGGTTAGAAATTCTCTCCTTATTTTTTAGGCAACATCTGTCTCCTTGTAACCTTTCCTCACTGATACAAGTTAAGCCCTCTGTGGTGGTTCTAGTAAGTTTAATTCTTTATTCATTGTGAAAATCCTTCAATATTTGACCACAGCTTTCATTTCAACAATTCTAGATGGATCTGGTAAGGGTGATGAGAGATGACAATAATATAGAAAGCTCAACACAGAGTCTCAGAGTTCCCGTTGTGGTGCAGTGGTTAACGAATCCGACTAGGAACCATGAGGTGGCGAGTTCGATCCCTGGCCTTGCTCAGTGGGTTAAGGATCGGGTGTTGCCGTGAGCTGTGGTGTAGGTCGCAGACGTGGCTCGGATCCCACACTGCTGTGGCTCTGGGGTAGGTCCGCAGCTACAGCACCGATTAGACCCCTAGCCTGGGTACCTCCATATGCCATGGGAGCAGCCTTAGAAAAGGCAAAAAGCCAAAAAGCCAAAAAACAAACAAACAAAAACACCAACCCCCCTCCCCCAGTGTCTGATGTGTTGATAAGACCTCAGTAGAGGGTAATCCATCAGACTTTGGGGTTAGAAAGTCCTGGGGTCAAATCCTAGCTCTGCTATTTTCTAGATGAGAGACTTGGAGCAAGTTACTTAACTGCTTTAACCTTAGTATACTTCTCTATAAAACGGGGATAAACTATAGTTTATAAAGTTGTTTTGAATTAATTCTAAGTGAAAGGTATTATTAATATAAATCATGTCCCTCACACCTAAATTTGTCATAAGATTCAGGAGAGCGGTGGGGATCTCTGCACTTTCTATGGGGTTCAGAACCAAAGGGTATAAACCCCAAATGAGGAAGACATGGTATTTAGAAAACAAGGGGTCCAACTCAGAAAAGAAATTATGGGAAATCCCAGAGTATCGTCTGTGTAGAGGGCTAGAAAAGGAACAGTCTAGAGAAGAAAGAAGAAGACCCTAGAAATGCAGATTCCTTGAAAAATGGGGGCTCATTAGAATAGTTAATGTGGTAATACTAACAAAAACTTTATACTTTCTGCTTATAATAAATTTCAAGCATAAAATAATGATAATTAGAAACTATAAGAACTACATATAGCCATTCAAAAATATAATAGTATACTACTTGGCTCTGAAGCAAGCAAATTTAATACAGTCATAATAATGTTATTAATTCATCAAAAGATAGTGGCACAAGTGTGTTTGGATGATGATGGAAGAAAAAGTGAGAGTGAAAGTGTCAATGAGCTAATCTTTATCTAGATTAATAGGTGGTAAATAATGTCTGTAACAAATCATTGAGGACATAGAAGTACAAACCTATCACTGGAATATGGAGCAAATATGAAAAGAAACAGCTAAAATAATTTAATGTTGTTGTCTCAGGGGAGTATAACTGGAAATTAGGGCAGGACATTAAACATTCATTTATTTATTCAAAAAATATGTACTTACCTACCATGTTCACAGCAATGTTCTAGACAAAGACGAGACGATCCATCAGTGGCCAAGATAGAATCTCTGCCCTTACAGGTTTTATCTGCTAGTGGAGAAAACAGACAAGCAACTAGACAAGTAGGTAATTTCAGATAGTGATAGATATAATGAAACAAAGTAAGGAAATGGTTAAGGATAGGATATGTGATTTTAAATATGGTGGTAGAAAAGAGAAGGTAACACACAAAACTGAAGGAATAAGGCAATGAAGCCAAGGAAGACCTGGAAGAAAACCTTCCCAAGAGGGAAGCATAGACCTGAGATGATGATGAGAGCAACATATTTGAACAAGAGAAAGAAGGCCAGCTTGGCTGACTGTAAGAACAGGGAAGCATGCAATTGATTAGAGAGGTAGCAATGAACCATATCCTACAGGGCTTCTATGCTTTATGGTATTTGGATTTTATTTTCTGTAGTAGAACAAACTGGCACAGTAACTCATCTTTATATTTTTAAACTGTCTTTTTGGCTGCTGAGTGCAGAATGGGCTGTAGAAGAACTAGAGAGGATTCAGGGAGATCAGTTGGGCAGGGGTAGAATCTTTTTCAAGGAAGAGATGAGGGTGGCTTGGACCATTGAGGTAGCAGAGGGGCATTCCCTTTGGATGAAGAATTTCCCAGATATCTTCTCTGAAGCCATGGGGTTGGCTGATGATAGTCGCAGGAGGCTTTATCTCCTGGGAAGAGAAAATTCCCCAGTTACTTTCTGAGGGAGTGTATGAGCAGGTCTCACTGCAGTCTCTGGGAGCATCCAGAGGAGAGGCAGTCCCTATGGGGAAATTATACCTATTACAAGTCTCTGTGGGATTTTCCCAGAGAAATGCCAAAGGGCTGGAAATGTCCTACTCTCCTCTCTCTCTCTCACTTAAAAAAAAATACCTTATTTTATTTTTAAAGATTTTTTGTTATGGTTGGTTTTTGTTATAGTTAATTTACAATGTTCTGTCAATTTCTGCTGTACAGCAAAGTGACCCGGTCATATATATACATTCTTTTTCTCACATTATCCTCCATCATGTTCCGTCACAAGTAATTAGATATAGTTCCCTGTGCTGTACAGCAGGATCTCATTGCTTATCCACTCCAAATGCAATAGTTTGCATCTATTAACCCCAGACTCCCAGCTCACCCTGCTCCCTTCCCCTCCCTCTTGGCAACCGTAAGTCTGTTCTCTGTGTCCATGAGTTTGTTTCTCCTCTGTAGATAGGTTTATTTGTGCCATATATTAGATTCCAGATATAAGTGATATCATATAGGATTTGCCTTTCTCTTTCCAACTTACCTCACTTAGTATGAGAGTCTCTAGTTTCATCCATGTTGCTATAAATGGCATTTTTTATGGCTAAGTAGTATTCCGTTGTGTGTGTGTGTGTGTATATATATATATATACCACATCTTCTTAATCCATTCATCTGTTGATGGACATTTAGTTGTTTCCATGTCTTGGCTACTGTGAATAGTGCTGCAAAGAACTTAGAGGTGTATGTATCTTTTTGAATAAATGTTTATATAGTTGTGTAAACATCACCACCATCCATCTAGAACTATTTTCATCTTGCAAACTGAAACTCTGTAACCATTAAACACTAGTTGAACTCTCTATTATTGTAGAAATACCAATTGCTCACTTGAATTCTGTCAATTCTTGCTTCAAATACTTTGATATTCTGTTATTATATGTGTAAGAGTTTATAATTGTATCTTCTTGCTGTATTGAACATTTTATTAATATATAACATCCTTTTTGTCTTACCTCTTGACTTAAAGTCTGTTTTGTCTCGTATTAGTTTAGTCCCTCTCCTCTCTTTTTGTTACTATTTGCATGAAATATTTTTTCTGTTCTTTCACCTTTAACTTGTCTGGATGTGTCCTTAGATCTAGAGTGAGTCTCTTATAGAAAGCATATAGTTGGATCCTGTTTTTGTTTTTAAATATATTCAGCCAATCTTTGTCTTTTGATTGGAGAATTTAATCCATTTACATTTAAAGAAATTATTGATAGGGAGGGACTTGCTATTTTTATGTTGTTAATTGTTTTCTTTGTGGCTTGTAGCATTTTTGTCCTGTTTCCTCCCTCACTATCTTCCTTTGTGTTTAGTTGCTTTATTGTAGTTAAATGTTTTAATTCCCTTTTTCATATCCTTTTGTGTATTTCTATAACTATTTTATTTGTGGTTTTCTCAGGGATTACATTTAATATCATAAAGTTAGAGCACTCTAATTGAATTTATACTAGCTTAACTTCAATAACATACAGAAATTCTGCTCATTTACAGCTCTGTACTTATCCCTTTTCAATTTTGATGTACATCTTTGTATACAGTGTATCCCAAAATGTAGATTGATTTTTTTTTAAAAATGTGTTAGTCTCTTTAATAATGGAGAAAGCAAAATGTGGAGTTACAATCCAAAGTTATAATAATCCAAACTTTCATAATTGCTCCTGATTTATTCTTACTGGGTTATTTACTTTTTCATAAGCTACTGTCCTTACATTTCAATCTACAGGGCTCCTTTTAGGATTTCATTCAGGGCAGGTATAGTGGCAATGAGATTTTTCAGTTTTTAAACATCCATGAATGTCTTAATTTTCCCCCAAATTCCATTTTCCCAGATATAGGATTCTTGGGTAAGAGCTTTTTCTTTTAGCCCTTTGAATATATCAATGACTGCCTTCTTATATACTTCAAAATTTTGCTAAGAAATTTGTTGATAATCTTATTGTGATCCCTTGTACCTGACAAGCCACTTGTCTTGCTACATTTAAGATTCTCTCTTTGTCTTTCCACCATTTGATTGCATTGGGTCTCAGTATGGATCTCTTTGAATTCATCCTACTTGGAGTTTGTTGCACTTCCTAGATATATCTATTCATGTATTTCATCAAATTTGAAAAGTTTTTGGCTATGTTTCTTCAAATATTTTCTCTTCCCTTTTCTTTCTCTCTTCTCAGTGTGGGACTCCTGTAGTATATATGTTGGTCAGCTCAATGGTGTTTGGATCTGCTCACTTTTCTTCAGTCTTTTTTTTCTATTCCTTAGACCCAATAGTTTCAGTTATCCTATCCAAGTTCACTGATTTTTTTTTTCTGCCTACTCAAGCCTGCCTTTGAATCCCTCTGGTGAAATTTTTTTTTTTTTTTGCCTTTTTTTTTTTTTGCCTTTTCTAGGGCCGCTCCCGCAGCATATGGAGGTTCCCAGGCTAGGGGTCTAATCGGGAGCTGTAGCCACCAGCCTACGCCAGAGCCACAGCAACACGGGATCCGAGCTGCGTCTTCAACCTACATCATAGCTCATGGCAATGCCGGATCCTTAACCCACTGAACAAGGCCAGGGATCGAACCTGAAACCTCGTGGTCCCTAGTCGGATTCGCTAACCACTGCCCTACGACAGGAACTCCCTGAATTTTTCATTTTAGATAGTATACTTTTCAGCTCTAAGATTTCTTATTGGCTTATCATAAGGTTTTCAGTCTTTCCATTTTGTTTAAACATTGTTTCCTCGACTTTTACTATATCTTCTTTTAATTCTTGGGACATGTTTAATACAGTTGTGTTAAAGTCTTTATCTAGATTTATCATTTGGTCCTTCTTGGGGACAATATCTGTTGGTTTTTTTCCTTTGAATGCGTAATACTTCCCTGTTTCCTTGTATACTCTGATTTTTTTTGTTGCTTAAAACTGAACATTTGAATCTAATAATGTAGTAACTCTGGAAATAAAATTCTCCCTTTCCCAATGGTTTGATGTTTTTCCTTTTGTTTTGCTTTTTGATTTTTGTAGGCTGTTTCCATGCTGAGAATCAGCTGGGGGTATACAAGTAAGGTCTTCCCAGGTTTTTTTCTGAACTTTTGTTCTTCCCTGGAAATGTGCAGTGACTTTCTAATTTTCCTATATATACAGGAAAATAACTTATTTTTTAAGGTCTGCCTCCTAAATGGGGGGAAAAGAGGGGAAAATAAAGGAAGGGAGGGTGCTGGCCCTTTAAATCTTCTGAAAGTGTTTTAGAGAAGGGGAGGGGCTGACAAAAATGCAGAGGGCATAAAACATTGCTGCCCACCTCTGTGTGTGTACCACCATGATCAGAAACAGTGATCCGAACATAGATCTACAATACTTATAAGACAAGTTTATTATTAGCCCACTTATAATAAGCCGCAAGCTCTTGAAATTTGCATGCAAGCTGTTTCAAGAACACATGCATGGCTGCCTGCCACAGAGCTAGAGAGTGGTGGATGGGTAGCTGTTACTGAGCTAAAGGGCCTTAAATTTATTAAAATTGACCATAATTTATTACTCAAGCCTTCTCCTGGGAGTTGCAAGCTTTCGGTAGACTTGAGCTCCAAAATAGTTATATCAGACAGATTCTGCCAGTGTAATTGTTGTCTAGGTGTAGACTCCTGGTACTTCCTACTCTACGGTAATCCCAGAATATACCTATTTTAAATTTGTTTTTAATAGAAAACATCAAGTATATATGAAAGTAGAGTAAGTAAGAGCCAAGTCCCCTCTGCAGCCCAAAGTGGATGTCCAGTGGTTCCAGTAACATTTGTTAAAAAGGCCATTCTTTACTCATTGAATTATTTTTGTACTTGTGTCAAAAAAAAAAATCAATTGCTGTATAGGTGTTAGTCTATTTCTGGACTTTCTTTTCTGTTTCATTGATCTATGTAGCCATCTTTTATGCCATAACCACACCATCATGTTCCCTGTAGTGTCATATGAAGCTTTAAAATCAGATAGTATAAGCCCTCCAACATTTTTTTTTTTTTTGTCTTTTGTCCTTTTAGGGCAAACTCGTGGCATATGGAGGTTCCCAGGCTAGGGGTTTAATTGGAGCTATAGCCTTTGGCCTTTGCCACAGCCACAGTAATGCCAGATCTGAGCCACGTCTGTAACCTACACCACAGCTCATGGCAACGCCGGATCCTCAACCCACTGAGCGAGGCCAGGGATTGAACCCACAACCTAGTTGGATTCATTTCTGCTGCACCATGATGGAAACTCTCAACTTTGTTTTTGCAAATTGTTTTGGTCGGTCATGAGGAAGAAGCATTAAATATACGTAAGGGTCAAGGAGACTCCTAGGAGGAAACAATTCAAAATCCCCTTTGTTTTTGCAACTTAATGCCATTGGACATCAATAAGCAAGAAAGGGAGTTCCCGTCGTGGCACAGTGGTTAACGAATCCCACTAGGAACCATGAGGTTGCAGGTTCGGTCCCTGCCCTTGCTCAGTAAGTTAACGATCCGGCGTTGCCGTGAGCTGTGGTGTAGGTTGCAGACGCGGCTTGGATCCCGCGTTGCTGTGGCTCTGGCGTAGGCCGGTGGCTACAGCTCCGATTCCGACCCCAGCCCGGGAACCTCCATATGCTGCGGGAGCAGCCCAAAGAAATAGCAAAAACACAAAATAAATAAATAAATAAATGAATAAGCAAGAAAGGACATCAGGAGCCTAGGGTACAACTCACCAGGAAGAAAGGGAATTTCTAGGTGGGTGAGTAACTTCAGTTTAGCTCAAAGGGTCTGAGGGCTGGACTTCTAGCACAACTCATGGCTGTAGTTGGGTATCCCTATTCAGCCTTAACTGCCCAGGGGAAATAAGGGCTGAGCTTGTGAACAAAATCTAACGGAGCCGTAATCCTGGAGATCATCTATATGGAGGTCACTGCCATGATGCTGCGGATCTGGGCCAACCAAGATTTGATGCAGTAATGGATACATGGTCCCTAGATCAGTGCTTTTCATACTGCAATGTGCCTATGGATCACTTGCAAATTTTCTTCTTCTTTTTTTTTTTTCTAGGACTGCACCTGTGGCATACAGAGGTTCCCAGGCTAGGGGTCTAATCAGAGCCACAGCTGCTGGCCTACACCATAGCCACAGCAATGTGGGATCTGAGCCTTGTCTGTGACCTATAGTGCCTCTCACAGCAATGCTGGATCCTTAACTCACTGAGGGAGGCCAGGGATTGAACCTACAACCTCAGTGTTCCTAGTGGGATTCGTTTCTGCTGTGCCATGATGGGAACTCCTAAATCTTCTTAAAGTACACTTTCTTATTCAGTAGGTCTGAGAAGAGTCTGAGATTCTGCATTTCTAACAACCCATCCAAGAAGGCTGATGTTGCTTCTCTGTTGCTCATACTCTGAGTAGCCAACTGTACAGGACAAGTGGTCAACAGCAATGCTTAGCAGTAGTAACAAAAGTTACAGCACTGGCCATGACCGGACTGGGCAGACTTCCCAGTCTTTCTGTTTCTAAATTATTTATGAACTGTTCTCCTTGGCTTTTGAAAGGAGGATAAAGAGGAGGAGAAGAAGGAGACCTAATAAGTTCTTAGAGTTTTCAGGCAGTGGGGGCACAGTGGATAAATCTAAGACAGGACTATTTGGTGATTGAGGCATTAGGGGAACATAGAACGAAAACAGTCATAGAAATGTGTCTGTTAAAGGAGCAAGCTAGTGACATGGGTTGTAACCTGTTAAATTTTCAGTATTGCTGCATCAGACTTCATAGCTCTTGACTCTAAAACCTGAAATGGGGACTTGAGTATTTTAAGTGGCCCTGGGAGGAGAGAGATGGGCTGTAGGAATAGTGATAGGGACAATGTTATCAAAATAACCTTCCAACTGTCAACTGTTCTCTGCTAAGGCTGTTTGCAAAATTGCTCCCTGGAGACATTTCTAGACATTAAGATATGGGAGAAGATTTTGTTTTAAAAATGAACATGTATAAATGAATGTCACATGGTAGAATAATGAATTGATTAGGAAGAATAAATGTGTGAATGAAGAAATGAATGCCGGTGAAATTGGAAAATTTCTAAATCTAGTTAGATTTCTATTGCCTGTGTTTTGAATATCTGGCAAAATACAACAGAGGGGATAATGATTTGCAATTTCTCTCTAATCATTTCAGTTAAAACTGTTGGGCTTCTTGCAACACACTTTTGGAATGCAAAATATTCATCTCAGAATGAAATGGTAGTAAAATCCACTTAAGAAATCCAGAGAAAGACTTAAGCTCCAACCCTGCACCCTAATAAAGTACTGTGCTTATTAGACAAATACAGCTTCATACACATGAATTAATTTGTCTTACACGGTTTTGCTGGAGCTCAGGTGGAGAGGCAAATGTTATCTACATTTATTAAAAGTGCCTCTGAATCATGACCTCCAGGGTATAACTTGAGTCTGGGAGACAAATAGCCTCCTTCAGTGACCCTGGAAGTTTTATCTTAAGAACAAGAAGCCTCAGTGGGAGAATTTCTCTGCTCCTTTGCTTTTCCAATGTAACTTAACTATATATACTGTGTGGGAACTTCATCCCGGGACTTTACAGCTGGGGACAGAAAGAGGAACTGATTCATGGACCCTGCCTCAGGGGACTCCCTGTGGAGGAGATGGAGACATACAGAGAAACCCAAAATATGTAATAAGCATAAAAAGAGGATTCAGAATCTCTTTGGATCAGAGAGAAGAAAAAACACATTTTTGCAATCAAGGAAGACTTCACAGAGAAGATGAAATACAAAATGGGTCTTGAAGGTCAAATAGAGTTTTGACAGAGAAAAGGAGGGAGCAGCATTTAAAATCCACAGAAAAATAGATATAAAGGTGTAGAAATGCAGAAGACGTTTAGAATTATAGAAATCTTGGTGAGACTTGGAGTGTTCTCAGGTCTCAAGGACTGGAAAACTTCTGTTGACATCTGTCAGGATGACCTGACATTGGGACTAAAGTGCTAATAACCTTGAGGGAAAAATGATAACTTCAGCAAAAGTTCAACAGAACCAGTTTCTCTGGTTTCAGTTCCTTCCCGGAAATCTATCTCAAAGTGGGTGTGGGGCCCATTCCTCGACTGGTAATCAAAAGAAAGGTGCACGCCAGGCTTTGTAAGGTGATGTCTGTCCTTTGTCCTTTATCAGGAATAAGGGGTCTTGAACATTTGGGATTCTTGGCTACAAGGATGCTCATAATGTTTACATTCACCTTGAATAGTTTAGATGCAAGTGACAGAATGCCTGGTCCAAACATGCTTGTGTTCCCAGGATGTGGGAACCACTGAGGGTCATCTTAGAGGCTGCCTATAATACCCGTGCACTGTGTCCGAGGAGGAATGACTAGGTTCCATGCCAAGAAGACCAACTCACTTTGGGATCCAGAAGAAACCCACATATGGACACCAAGTAGTGGGAACAGTGGAAGTCACTATAAAGTATGTTACATACTACCCTTTTCAATTTAAAAGCAACAAAATTAAAATTCCTATCCCTCCTTTAAGTTTCTATTCCTCCATGTTCAAGTAAGCTGCTTCCTCAGAAAAATTTCCAGGTTTTCCCTTTCTTCTCTTGGCAGGTGGTGGAGCTTCCTTTCTGGGGACCCACAACCTTTGTGCATCTCTTCTCCCTGGTGGGCATGTGTCTCCCTGAGTTACAGCGGTCTGTTTAGACTGTCACTAGACTGTGAATTCCCAGAGGGTGAGTCATGCAACATAGTGGTGAACAAAAGATAGACAAGGTCTCATTCCATATGAAATCCCAGGCTGATGGGAGAGCTAGTCATCAGTGTAATAATTACATCATAAATTTCAAACTGTGATAAGTTCCATGAACTCAAAGTTCAGGTCCAATAAAACAGAGAGCTCCAATCTGGTCTGTCTTTTGGGTTCATCAGTGTATCACTAGCTTATAGCAATGAACATGGCCCAGTTCCGACACTGAGAAAATGTTTGTTATATGAATGAATGAAATAAGGAAAGAATTATTCAAAAGTATGTTTGTGTTTAGTCTTCCCCATTGGAATATAAATTCTTTGAACATAGGGACTGTTGCATAACTCAACATGGTCAACATGATTTGAGCTTAGTAAGTGGGTTAAAAGTTTGACTCTATTTATTCTCAACTATTGTAATTATTATCTTTAATATGTTATTCATGATTTTTTTGTTGTAAATGGCAGAAACCTAGTTCAGATAATTTTTAGCAGAAAAAAAAAAGAATTTTTTTTTCTTATAATGGATAACTGGTAAGTCCTCAGATAGCACAGGTCTTAGTCATGGGGTCTTCATTGTCATCAGTGCCTGACAGCTCTTGAATCTGCTTTCTTTTTTTGTTTCGTTTTGTTTTGTCTGGTTCCAAGAGCTTTTTTACTTTTTTTACTGATGATTTTTATTTTTTTCCATTATAGCTGATTTAAAGTGTTCTGCCAATATTGTACTGTACAGCAAGGTGACCCAGTCACACATGCACATATACATTCCTTTTTCTCACATTATCATGCTCCATCATAAGTGACTAGATATACTTCCCAGTGCTATAGAGCAGGATCTCATTGCTTATCCATTCCAAAGGCAACAGTTTTCACCTATTAATACCAAATTCCCAGTCTATTCCACTCCCTCTCCCTCCCCCTTGGCAACCACAAGTCTCTTTTCCATGTCAATGAGTTTCTCTTCTGTGGAAAAGTTCATTTCTGCTATCTATTAGATTCCAGATATGTGATATCATATGATATTTGTCTTTCTCTTTCTGACCTACTTCACTTGGTATGAAAGTCTCTAGTTCCATCCTTGTGAATCTGCTTTCTATGAAGCCTCAGACAGGCTTTTTTCCTAGGTGATGACAAAGGTAGCTGCCAGAGGTTGTAGGCTCAGTGACCACAGCAGATCAAGAGCAGCACTTTCCTGAAGGCTTCAGCAAAATCACAAGCTTGACTCCAATTCATCTGGCTTGGCCCTCTGCTCTCATCTAAATCAGTCCCTTTAGCCAGTGGGATACAGGATCACCTTGGGCAGATCTGGGTCAAGTGGCCATAATGAGTTCCAGGGCACTGAGTGTTTCCCACACCCCCTGCCCCAACCACACAGAGGTCAGAAGTGGTTTTGCATGGAGTTACTAGGCAGCCAAAAATCTCTATCCAGATTTGCTTACGCTAAAGGAGACGCAAGAGAGTATGACTCTTTAGATTGCAAAATCAAAGGCTCAAAATAAACTTTGACATAAACAGACAAAGAAAAGCCTTTCTACTATGATTGCAGAGTACAGTTTCATGTTCTATAAAAGACCTAAAAATGAAAACTGAGTTAGATTGCTACATTTTATAACCTGCCATTTCCAGACAATGGATAAGTACTAATTATTTCTCCCACAAGCCCTTTAAAGGCAAATAGTGCTATTCAAATAAATCTCTCACATATTAGAAAACAGAGAGGTTGTGACAACTTCTATACCAGAGAATAAGGCTGGTATTAATGATTTTGTTAAGAGGCCTGGAATCATAAAACCAGGGTTAAAACCCTTCCTCCATGTCTAAGAGGCTGTGTGGCATCCATAAACAAATTCATCTTTCTGGGCAATAATGATAGAGCTCCCAGAAGCCTCTAAAGAGGGCTGAAGTATGTTTTTAAGATGTGAAACTGATGGTCAATTCATTTCTTAAGTCATCCAATCCATATTTATTTGCCCTGACACTAGAGGTAAGAGTCCCGTGCTTGAGATGCATGAACCCAAATCAGCTGTGTAACTAAAAGACTGTGATGAGGAGTGTAGTTATTGTGATAAAGGCTTGTTCCCAGAAACCTAAGGAGGAAGGAACTGATTCCCCCAGTGGGTGTGGAGGCTGGTTCACAAAACCAGAGGCCGAGGCTTAAATGATGCATGGGTGCTCACAAGTGAAAAGTGGGAGAGGCAGGTGACCAACACCGAGACAGGTGCCTGCCCACCTCAGCTCAGCCTCTCCTCTGTAGACAGCCCTCTGCAGCCATGAGGCTGAGCATGCTGCCCTGTCTCTCCCTGGCCACAGCTGATTGGACCAAGGTGGTCCAATCCTACCCCGGAGACACACTCCATTGGCTTAAAGGAGCCAATCAGATTCTCTTTCCTGGGAACTGGAAGTTGCAATCTTGTGTCAGAGAGGAGAGAATGCTGAACCCTCAAGGTCATATTGACTTGGGGCCGAGGCTGCCATGCAGAAGCGGTGGTTTGGAATATTCTACATTGATGGGTGACTGCAGGTTTGCAGAGAAGTCTGAAGAAAAAGAGTAAAGAGAAGAGCAGAATGAGAGACCCTAGGGCTTGGAGGGAGAAACACATACAGGAAGGGAGTGGCTGCACCCAGCTGCGGGGCCTGTCTTATAATAAATTACCTTTAATTAATGCTCAGGTTTTGTTTGTTTATAACAAGAAATCCTTGACCCAAATAACATTCCAGTTAGCAGGATACTAGCATAAGCAAAGTCCTGGAGATGCAATCTTTTAATTAATATTCTTCTTCCCCTTTCCTTTAATTATATTTACTTTCACTTCTCTCCTCTTGTGTCTCATGGAGCTAATTTTCTGGTGCTCTTTAACGTTTTTTGAGGCTCTTTTTGGAAAAGGCCAAGAATAGCTTCCCATTCATTGTGTGCCTTACCATCACCACCACCACCATCATCATGTTAGTCTGAAAAGTGAGGAATAAAAAAGTCACGCTGTCAAATTTTCTTTAAGTCAAATCCAGTGTAATTTGGAGCTCCCATCCACGTAGTTAGTGGGAGATTTAACTTCAGCTACTGTCGTGTCACTATTAATCCAGGCAAAATCCTACCCCATCCTAGGATGCCGCCTGCATCCTTCACTGCTCATCTTGACTTGTTTAGTTTACAAGAGACCCTTCCCCATCTTCTTTTTTTAAAATTACTTAATGAATTTTATTACATTTATAGGTGTACAACAATCATCACAACCAAATTTTTACAGCATTTCCATCCCAACCTATCTTCTCAACTCAGAGGCATGCCTTCTCTCCCCTTCCTCTGCCTAATCCTCTTAATGGACACCTGTTCCAGAAAAAACAAAGACCCAGAAGACAGTTCCTGAAGGAAAAATACTAGAATAAAAACAAAAATCCCTTTAAGTTACCATGCCATCCACATAGCATTGCTTGAATGGTTAGTTGAGCACATAACCAGAGGTCAAGCATCATGCTAAGAGGTTTTTTCTTTTCCAACTTTTTTTTTTTTTTTTTGTCTTTTTGCCATTTCTTGGGCCGCTCCCATGGCAAATGGAGGTTCCCAGGCTAGGGGTCGAATTGGAGCTGTAGCCGCCAGCCTATGCCAGAGCCACAGCAATGTGGGATCAGAGCCGAGTCTGCAACCTACACCACAGCTCACAGCAACGCTGGATCCTTAACCCACTGAGCAAGGTCAGGGATCGAACCCGCAACCCCATGGTTCCTAGTTGAATTCGATAAGCACTGAGCCATGACGGGAACTCCTCTTTCCCAACTTTTAACAAAGTGTGGTAAAATATAGGTAACATGTGCTGAGAGTTTTACACATTTTATTTCATTTAGCTGGATGGTGCAGCAACCCTGTGATGATATATATGATATATACTGTAATATTATCTCCATTATATCTGAGGGCATTATGGTTTAGGAAGGTTAAATAATATTCCTAAAGTCATCCACAAGGTTGTGGCATTGCAGGAATCCATACTGGATCAGTCTTACCTGGGAGTCCCCTCATTGACTCAACTGAAGAATATTCTAGGAATTGGTCTGTCATCTCTGAAAACACAGGATGTGTGAGCCCTCTGAATAAGATGCTCTTAAAAGCTCTGTGTCCTGAACTTTGTTGGTGCCATTTCTGGAGCTTTTCAGAGGAATTTGAAATTAGACAAGATGAAAGTTAGAGCTCTTAAAAGGCCACTGTGTTTAACTTGAGGCAGTTCTTGCCAACCTGTTACTCTAACAGTAGAGGATGTTTTGTGGGTGTCCTGTTAAACAAGTTCACAGTCCCAGAAGGAGGTCTAGAGAGCACCCAACTTGAAACCTGCCATGGGCCTGGGGTCAGTGATCTGAGATGGCTGGTGAGGCTGGTAGACTTGTCATAAACCAATGCAAAAAGCCATGATGTTTGTCTTCTCTAATGGGATGCAGTAGATGAGATGAAGGAACTCCTCTAAAGTGGCTGTAGGAGGCATCTCTGATCAGAATTAACACCAGGATTTCAACTGTGGGTCATGGATGGGACAGCTTGCCGGCAAGGACCTCTAATGGGCTGAAAATTTGCATCTCCCCAAATTCATATGTTGAGGCCCTAGTCCCCAGTGTGATGTTTGGAGGTGGTGTATTTGGTATGTGATTAGGTCCTGGAGTGAAGCCCTCACAAATGGGCTTAGTGTCTTTACGAGACACAGGAAAGATGATCTCGTTCTTTCTCTCTCTCCATATAAGAACACAGCCAGAAGGTGGCTGTCTACAAGCCAGGGAATGAGCCCTCACTGGGAACTGAGCCTGCTGACACCTTGTTCTTGGACTTCCCAGCCTTCTGAGTGTGAGGATTACATTTCTGATGTTTAAACCTCTCAGTCTATGGTACTCAGCAGCCCCAGTCAACGAAGACAGACATGTGGAGGTTGACCCAAATACAGGGGGCACTGAACAGCAGCCTCTGCAGTGCCTGTAGTGAAGGGTCAGTTGGACAGAGTTTGGGCAGTTTGTAGCACTGGACTTATTCTTTCCCTTCCTGTTTTAATTCAGATTTTCCAGAGCTCTCACCAATAAGAGATGGATAGTTGCCTATGCATGCCCTGTGGAGCTCCCAGGGGCTTGGGGCAGGACAGAGCTTGGGGAAGCCTGCCTTGCCCATGTGGAATTCTTGCCACCCCACTTCGCCCACCCCAGTTCTGGTGAGGCAGAGGCATCCCGGTGGTCCTGAATCACCAACGCATGAGGGCTGCAGTCGGTCCTTGAGCTGAGGGTCTGGTTTCCAGGTTGAGTCTTTGATCTTAGCTTTTGGCTGAGCACAGAGTAAGAGCCCAGGAAACGTTTACTGAATTGAATTGAATGGAGAAGGAAGGGAGACAGATTCTCCTACTGATGGCTTCTTCATGGTACCATCTTTGTCAAAGTGAATTAGTGAGCCTCTAAGGGCCATCCCTAAATCCAAATTCCTTAAAATAAAAATGCTAAAAAAACCTTCACTTTTCTTATGTTTACAGGATGCTATATAAATTTGATTTAAAAAATTTTGAATTTTAAAATGTTAAAATTTGATGTTCTGCTTTGTTACTTACCACCTAAGTATGAAGAGGACAGGTCACACGAACTTGCCAGAAAATGGACATAAACCTCAACTTCCTAGGGCACAGTTCAGCATGAAAAGTCTAGAAAGAGTTGCTTGCAGCGTCTTCCAACTTGCGTGAATGCAAGTGAGGTCACATTCCGAGGTACTGAGGGTTAGGTCTTCAGTATATCCTTTTTTGGGGGTGCATAGTTCAACCCATTAGCATTTCCTTACCTTGGGGACAGTGGCATAGCTGCCAGTCTCATAGAATTAAAGGAGGGTTTATAGAATTTAATGTGTTATGGATTAGTGAAATGCCTGGCAATTTCTTAGTAAACTTCAGTGAAGAGTAACTCCTGGAGTTCCCTTTGTGACTCCGAGGGTCAAGAATCTGACTAGTATCAATGATGATGAGAGTTTGATCCTTGGCCTCAGTGGGTTAAGGATCTGGCGTTGCTGTGAGCTGTAGTGTAGGTCACAGATGTGGGTTGGATCTGATGCTGCTGTGACTGTGGCATAGGCTGGCAGCTCCAATTCGACCTCTAGCCTGGGAACTTCCATATGCTGCAGGGACAGCCCTAAAAGAGAGAGAGAGAGAAAAAAAGTTAAAAACAAAACTTTTTTAAAAAAAGTGGTTCCTCTCACTACTGCTGTTACTAGAAAGAACTGGAGGAAAGAAAGAAGATAGGAAAGAGGGAGCAGGAAAGAGAGAAGAGGGCAAGAGAAGCACATTGGAGACTTAGCTGCAGGAAGGAAGAAGCAAAGCAGCAAGCAGAGACATCAGGCTCCCTGGAAGGAAGCAGCACAAGATTCATAAAAATGGCACTGAGCCTACTGGCTCTTCTCCCTGGCTTCTAACTCAGTGCAGGCATGCATGTCAGGTGCCTCCACGAGGCTTCTCCTGGTTGTGGCCACAGTGCTGGACAAGCAAGTGACAGCCTGGACAATGGCACAGTGTTTGCCGTGCATGATGGGCTTGGCATCCCTGTAGGGGTGGGAAGCTGGACATCCCTGCAGGGGTGATGTTAAGTAGGGAGGAGAGAGGCTGCTCTTGGCTGAGGGACTAAGATGGGACCCGTGAGTACTGGAAGAATACTCAGAATCTCAAGACATAGGCAACTGGAATAAATAGAACACTTAATGTAGCAGCAACCACAGCCTGGAAGGACTATGTAGTGCTTGGACCCAGAGCATGGGTGCTAGGGGCCATGGAGGTAACCCACTCAGCCCAACGCTGGGCACTCTGGGAGCAGCCCCAGGAGGGTAGGAGGGCTGGCTTGTCCTGCTCACAGCTGTGTCCTTGGTGCCAAGGACATGGAGAAGGCCTCAGCAAATACCTGTTGAATAAATGTACCATAATTGCTCAGTGAGAGTCAGGATACACGGGTGGCCAGACCATATGTAGTGATGAAAAAGTTTGTACCCATAGCCTCTGCAGCAGCCCAGTGGAAAAGCCAAACAAAACTAACTCTGTAAGATTTTCCCAGAACAGTCAAGACTTGATCAATGACTTTCAGCCTCCCTTTATTTATTTATTTATTTTGCTTTTTAGGGCTGTACTGGTGGCATGTGGAAGTTCCCAGGCTAGGGGTCAAATCGGAGCTACGCTGCTGGCCTACACCACAGCCATAGCAACATGGGATCAGAGCCATGTCCTCGATCTACACCACAGTTCACGGCAGCGCCAGATCCTCAACCCACTGAGCGAGGTCAGGGGTCAAACCTGAGTCTTCATGGATCCTAGTCGGATTCATTAACTGCTGAGCCATAAAGGGAACTCCAGCTTCCCTGTTTTAGAACTGGCTTCTAACTCAGGACCAATCAGAGAAAGCCAAATGTGACCCCCCAAACCATCACACCAGGGCCCATCACATTGGCCTGCCTCTAGCATCCCCACCACAGCCAATCAGAGATGGTCTGAAGCTTTCCCTTCTTCCCACTCCGTTGCCTGCCTTTGAGTCTCTGCCCCCATGTCAAGTGATGGGGGCCGACCCCCTGGCTGTAGCACTTCTTCCTCTCCCTCTGCTGGCTGCAGGTTCCTAAACAATTGCAACCCCTGTCTCTTAATGAACCCACACAGCAATCCTTTCAGAAATGTTATTTCTATTTCACAGTTGAAGAAACTGAGCTCAGAGACATATGACTTGCCAGGACTAAAACCCAGGGATATTTAATCCTAAAGTCCTGTGTTCTTTTTCCAGCCTGGTCTCGGATCCTTATACCATATTGCTCTGTGTGCGTATGTGTGTGTTTAATTTTTTTTCAATGTTTAATTTATTTTTATAAGTATAGTTAATTTATAATGCTGCATTAGTTTCAAGTGTACAGCAGAATGATTCAGTTACACACACACACAGGTTCTTTTGTCAGGTTTTTTTCCATTATAGGTTATTAGAAGATGCAGGATATAGTTCCCTATGCTGTACTGTAGGTCCTTGTCATTTATGTATTTAACATCTTATACATAGCCATGCATATGTGTTAATCCCAAACTCCTGATTTATGTCCTCCTCCACCCCCACCCCCCCGGCTATCACCCCTGGTAACCCCCTTGTTTTTCATGTCTAGGAGTCGCCATATTGCTTTTTGCAAAGAATCGCAAGTGGGTTTCTTTCAGCTTTCCCCTGCTCTTTCTGATTGCCGCAATGACTACACAGAGATGCTTAAAATACTCATAGGATTTGTCCTTGGGGAGGCTTCCTGCCTCCACCACCGTCATCAGGTCTGACTAATCTTCCCAGGTTGGGCGGATGCATCTGAGCCCTTTACCTCTGTGCAGAACCCTCTGTCAGAACGCGGGGCCCCTCTGTGCTGTGAAATGTGTAGCTATTTTAGGCAGCCATGTGTTACTTCTGGGAGCATTCGTTTGGGGCAAGCTGCATTGAAATGGATTAACTGGATTCCTTCCTTCATCACTCAAAACCTTTACTGAGCACCGGCTGTATGTGAGGTCCTGAGCTGAGCGTGGAACAGGCCACATTAACCAGAATCCTGGTTCCTACCCCAGACCTCCCGAGTCAGAGTTACTGAGGATCTGCATTTCTAAAAAGCTCCTTAGGGGATTGTTACATTTTCTAAAGCTGGGCAGCCATTGGCTTCAGGAATGGGCTGCCCAGTTGAGGAGAGCATGTTGACTTACTTACTCAAGGTTGTCCAACGTTACTGCTCCCACTGCCTTCCTTCTTTTCTTTCCCCAGTTTCCTGCTTAAAAGCGTCCGTTGACTGAAGTTCTGTACAGCAAATGCCTCCTGCATCCCCTGAAAGGTCCTCTTCTCTTCTAGCATGTGTTCATGGTGGACTCCCCTTGCATGCTTTCCAGGAGAGTCTTTCCTTAGATTCACATAGTTTTTCCTCTGACTCTCAAACATGCCAGGGTCTTTCTCCTTACAACCTCACAAGAGCTCTCCCTTCTGCCTCACTCCTCCATCCCCATTCTTAAACCTCAAGAGTCCTCCTCAACCCACAGGTCTTTGGGATGCTCCCATGACCTCAGAAAGCTTGGGCTTCTTGCTACCCTGTTGCGCTCTCTTCTAGCTCCCTGCCCTTTTCTCCCCTAAGACTGATCCTAATACCAGTTGCTCATTGATCAGTTTGATTATTTGTGTCAAGTCTTTCATCCACTGCTACTCAGAGTGCTGGCCTCTGATCAGGTAGATAATTTGTACTGGAATGTCAAGGACAGCAATACTTCTTTTGTTGAGAAAGTCTTGTCATGGAGGACATGTCCACTGAAATAAAGAGTGTGCAAGATCAAGCTGGTGCACTTCCCAGCACAAGCTGCAGCGGGTGGAACAGATGGGATGGCCACGGACTTCAGACTGCACTTTGGGTACCGCTGCCGTAGACCATGAGGTGATGTAGTTGTTGATAAGAATATGGTCACTGGAGCTACACTCCCTGTGTTCAAATCCCAGCCTTGCTGTTTACCATGGAACTTTGACAAGACTACTTAACCTCCTCCCTGGGTTATGGGTATGATCCTAGCACCTTCTTCATAGATTTGTGGGGGTATCAAATGAGTCATTGGAAACAGACTGCTTAGAACGGAATCCAGTGCATAGCTAGTGCTTTGTACATGTTAGCTGTTACTGTTAGAAGCTCTGTAAAATCAGGAATGACATCCACTGGTGTGCAACTCTGATGCTTAGTAGTGCATGTTCAATGAACAAATGAGTAAATGATTGCTTCATTGGCCCTGATCCCTTTCATCCACTGCTACTCACAGTGTTGCCCTGTGGCTAGATAAGGAGTTTGTACCAGAATGTCAATACTGCCTTCAGTGAGAAAGTCTTGCTATGGAGAAAATGTCAGCTGAACAAACAGTGTGTAAAATGCAACTGGGGTACTTTCTAGCATGAGCTAGGAAAGCATAAACACCTCCAATCTTAAGTTAGTGGTGTGGAACTCCTTTGAATCACTCTGCTTTCCTTGTGAGGAATCAGTCTCTTGACTGGCAATAGAATCATTCATGTTATCTTGAGGATAACAGCAGCTACCCATAGAGCTGTTGTAATTAACCAGTGAATGCCTGTAGTACGTGTTAACAAATACAGACTGTGCTTGGTAAAGTCTCAGTTACTGCTTAGCTGCTCTGTTACTATTATTGATTATTTTCTGAATTTTTCAAAAGGAAAATGTTCACAATTTTCTTGTGTGGCTTCCCCACAATGCCTCTGAGTGCTCTTTCTAAAATACAAATGGAATGATGGTATCAGTTCATTCTCTTGTGCCCTGAAGTCTTCGGGACCAAGTCTAATAAAAATCATACATATTCTGGGAGTTTCTATCGTGGCTCAGTGGTTCATGAATCCAACTAGGAACCATGAGGTTGTGGGTTTGATCCCTGGCCTTGCTCAGTGGGTTAAATCCAGCGTTGCCGTGAGCTGTGGTGTAGGTGGCAGACGCGGCACGGATCCTGCGTTGCTATGGCTCTGGCATAGGCTGGGGGCTACAGCTCCAATTAGACCCCTAGCCTGGGAACCTCCATGTGCCGTGGGTTCGGCCCTAGAAAAGAAAAAAAGACACACACATAAAAGAAGTTATTAAATAAAAATACATATTCTGGAGTTCCCACCATGGTGCTGTGGGTTAAGAATCTGCCTGCAGAAGCTCGGGTCACTGTGAAAGTGTGCCTTTGATCCCAGGCCCTGGCACAATGGGTTAAAGACCCAGCATTACTGCAGCTGTGGCATAGGTTAAAGCTGTGATTTGGATTAATTCCCTGGCCCAGGAACTTCCATATGCTGCAGGTGTGGCCATGAAAATAAATCATACATATTCTTGCCTGGATATGTAAGGGTCATAAACACTTATGTTTGTATACCTCATTTTATGTAATTCTCATAGCCATTCCAAGAGGCAGGGAATACTATTAATTCTACTTTATCAATGAGAAAATCCAGCTGAATGAGGTTAAACCAAGCTCCCAGATATAGCATGGGGGACCCTTACAGACCCGGCTCCTCCTTGCTCATCCCTCTTACCCAAGAATGTTCATATCCACTGCACCCCATCTCTGAGTCTGGTGTACTTCTCCTGTCTCCTGTCCATGCTGTTCCCTCTGCCTAGAACACCCTCTCTCTTTCCTTCATCTGGGAAACTCATATATACTGTTGAAACCTCAGCCTGAACATTGTCTTGGAAATGCTTCCCTGGCCTTTCTCTCCTCAACAGAATTTACTGCTTCCTCCTCTTGGCTTCTGTAGCCCTTGGCTGACTCTTCTGGTGTTATGATTACTGCGCTTGATTCTAGCCCTTCGTATCCTGCTCTGAGAGTTCCTCTAGGAAATGAATCGTATAGCATTTTTCTTTGTGTCCCTGAGCTAAGCACAGTTCAGGCAACCACAAGGCAGTGAAGAAAGGTTTGATGAATAAATGGACATTTAAATGTGAGACTCAGGGAATTCATATGTTGATGAGACTTTCACTTCATACCTGAAGTGAAAAGACAAAGCTGAATTTATTGCTCACTCTAGTAAAGTCACCCATGCTGGTCAAGCAGTCTCTCTGAGCAGAACAGACAGCTGATTTTGTACAGGGCTTTGGGGAAGCATGCATTGCAAGTGTTGGCTGATCTTTTTTTAAATTTATTTTTTATTTTTATTTTTTTCTTTTTAGGGCTACATCTGTGGCATATGGAAGTTCCCAGGCTAGGGGTCAAATGGGAGCCACAGCTGCTGACCCACGCCACAGCCACAGCAACGTGGGATCTGAGCCACATCTGTGACCTACACCACAGCTCACGGAAATGCCAGATCCTCAACCCACTGAGTGAGGCCAGGGATTAAACCCTCTTCCTCATGGATACTAGTCAGATTGGTTTCCGCTGTTCCTCAGTGGGAACTCTCTGGCTGACTTTTTTTTTTAATCAAAGAATAGTTGATGCACAATGTTATATATATTACAAGTGTACAATATGGTGATTCATAATTTTTAAAGATTGTATTCCATTTATCATTACTGTAAAATATTGTCTATATTCCCTGTGTTGTACATTATATCCTTGTAGCTTATTTTACACATAATAGTTTGTACCTGTTAACCCCCTCCCTGTATTCAGCCCCTCCCTCCTCTCCCCACCAATAACCACTAATTTGTTCTCTGTGAGTCTGCTACTTTTTTGTTATATTCACTAGTGTATTATATTTTTAAGATTCCATATAGAAGTGATGTCATATAGTATTTGTCTTTGTCTGACTTATTTCACCTAGCGTAATACCTTCCAGGTCCATGCAGTTTATTCATAAGGAGACTTAAGGCTCAGGGAGATAAGGTCATTTATCCAAGGTTGTGTGATTCATAAATGATAGAATCAGGTCTTAAAGTTAGATCTCTTTTATTAAATTTGGCATTCTAGGAGTTCCCGTCATGGCACAGTGGTTAATGAATCTGACTAGGAACCATAAGGTTGTGGGTTTGATCCCTGGCCTTGCCCAGTGGGTTAAGGATCCGGCGTTCCCGTGAGCTGTGGTGTAGGTCGCAGACGCGGCTCGGATCCCGCGTTGCTGTGGCTGTGGTATAGGCTGGCAGCTCCAGCTCCAGTTAGACCCCTAGCCTGGGAACCTCCATGTGCTATGGGTGCAGCCCTAAAAAGCAAAAAAAAAAAAAAAAAAAAAAAAAAAATTGGCGTTCTAATTCTTCTTCTTTTTTTTTGGCATTCTAGTTCTTAATGGAGTGTGTGAAATAATTAGGCCAACCTCAATTTGCAGCCAGTTTACTGTATCCTTTCCCACCCACAGCCACTTTTAAGCTTTACAACTTCATGAGGACTTGGTGTTTATCTTTACTCCTTAATCTCCATAAATATCAGATGAGAAAATTGTTGTCCTGGTTTGTAAACATGGTTTGTCACCCAGAGGGACATGACAGAGCCAGGACTGGCTACAGTCCTAGTGATTTCTTGCTGCCTGAATGCCTCTGAGCGGACATACCTTTAGATTTTCGCAGCTGACTTCTGTGCTCTCAAAACGACGAGGCTAATTTAGCAACATTTCCTATTTTGTCACATTACTTCCAATAACCACACCTTCCTGACTCGCATCCAAACAATCATCAAAGGGGAAAGGGAAGAAGATCCCAGTTATTGAACATGTACCGTGTGCCAGGGGCTTTAGCTCCTCGTGGCATTCTCTTTAGCAGCAGACTTGATTAGACTGGCTTTGTAAAAGAGGTTTTGGTGAGTTCACGGGGATAGAAACAAGCTTGGACCAGATTCATGTGGAAAGAAGAAAGTTGGGAGAAGATGGAGAAATGGGGCTGATTGCTGTGACAGGAAGCTGTCCTGAGGAAAACTGTCAACAGCATGAGCAGGATTGGCTTGGGAGGATGGGAAGCTGGACTTCAGCGAAAAAGCGCATGGTTCATTATTGCTGTGGAGCCAGGTGCGAACGCACGGCCGAATCCAGCTCTGCATCGAAGCTAGTCCAGGATGAAAATAGCAGCTGCCTGGGGTGAGCTGACACAGGGTTACATCCATTGTCTCTGGTCTTCTTTTTTTTTTTTTTTTGTCTTTTGTCTTTTTTGTTGTTGTTTTGTTGTTGTTGTTGTTGCTATTTCTTGGGCCGCTCCCGGGGCATATGGAGGTTCCCAGGCTAGGAGTTGAATCGGAGCTGTAGCCACCGGCCTACGCCAGAGCCACAGCAACTCAGGATCCGAGCCGCGTCTGCAACCTACACCACAGCTCACGGCAACGCCGGATCGTTAACCCACTGAGCAAGGGCAGGGACCGAACCCGCAACCTCATGGTTCCTAGTCGGATTCGTTAACCACTGCGCCACGACGGGAACTCCTGTCTCTGGTCTTCTTAACACAGCTGTACAAAAGATACAATGATCCCCTTGATGGGGTGGAGGATAACTCCCAAAATAGAGAGGAGGAAATCTGAGAGGATTCAGAGCTTTCCAAAGATCCTGGGCTGGTGAGTGGTAGTAAGATTCCTCTTCCAGAGCTGAGCTTACCCTGGAGCATTTTAGTTCCAAATTGCTTGATAGAGATGGCTTAAATTTTGCCATGTCCAGTCAGCTGTGGATAAAAAAGAGGTCATAGAAACCTTAATGATAGGACTCCATGGGTGAGATGCCCCCATCTGCTGAGAGTTTCCTACAGATAAATTGTTCCTCACCCCAAGAGGTTTCCTATATCTCTCAGGATGCCTTGCAGAGACACCTGTTTCTGCTGCACCCCCCCCTCCCCCGCTCCCCATTCTTGCTTTGTCAGTTAGCACAGCCCCTGACAAGCATGTCAGGCTATGTTCTTTGGAGACACTCACCACCACCAGGTGTAGCATTTCCCAGAAGTGGCCACCAGTGACCCACAGAGACACAAAATGTGTTTTGTTGGCTTGGCCAAATTAGAAGGGACCACTCCTCTGGATTCTATCTTGTTTTGGAGTAATTTTCATTTCAGTGGCATGGAAATGCAGAACCCTGCTCACCCAGACCATTCCTAATCAGCTCACCCTACTTTCAGCTCTCCACTAAAGATATGTCAGCTTGATTGTGCTAAAGGATCTTCAGATGGCCGGTGAAACACTGTTTCTGGGTGTGTCTGTGAAGGTATTTCTGGAAGAGATTAGCCTTTGTTTGGTTCAGTAGACTGAGTGAAGACGTCCACCCTTACCAGTGTGGATGGGCATCAGACCATCTACTGGGGGCCTGAATGGAATAAAAAGGCAAAGGAAGAGGAAATTCTCTCCCTTTCTTTTTGAGGTGGGATGTCCATCTTCTGCCCCTGGACATCAGAGTCCCTGGTTCTTGGGCCTTTGGACTCTAAGGCTTACATAAGTAGCCCCTAGTTCTCAGGCCTTTGACCAGACTGGCAATTCCACATTGACTTCCTTGGTTCTCAGACTTTTGGACTCAGACTGAACTATGCCTCCAGCTTTCTCAGTTCTCCAGCTTACAAAGAGCAGATTGTCACACTTCTTGGCCTCCATATCTAGCAGAGCCAATCCCTTTAATAAATCTCTTTATGTGTGTATATCTCCTATTGGTTCTATTTCTTTGAGGAACCATAATGCACTTGGGAATACAGCAAAAGCCCTGAGGTAGCAGAACTCACTTGGACAAAGGAATGGACACAAGAGTCTTTGACTGCAATTCAGAGCCAATTTTGGTCGAACCGACAAATTGGCTTTTTGGAAAGATGGACCACTTCCATTGCCATTAATTAGCTCCCCTAGATTGAAAATTGTGATTTGTAGTTCTTGTCATGGTGCAGCGGAAACGAATCCAACTAGGAATCATGAGGTTGTGAGTTCGATCCCTGGCCTCACTCAGTGAGTTAAGGATCCAGCGTTGCTGTGAGCTGCGGTGTAGGTCGAAGATATGGCTCGGATCCTGAGTTGCTGTGGCTCTGACGTAGGCCGGCAGTTGTTGCTCTGATTGGACCCCTAGCTTGGGAACCTCCATATGCTGTGGGTGCAGCCCTAAAAAAAAAAAAAAGTCAAAAAAAAATTGAGTCAATGATAACACCAAAGCATGACCTTTGAGATAATGCTTTTCTATTTTCTATGAGCCATCAGCCTGCAAAATCAAGGGATTGTGAGTAAGGGAAACTGTTGCAATTGTTTATTTTTTTCCTTTCCTCAATATGGCTCATCTTCTGAGAGGGAAGGATGTGAGTTGTATTGTGACTTACTTAAGAACAATTGAGAGTTGTCAACTCTTATTTGTCAGTGCCATTTTTCCACAGTAAAGGACAAGTTAGAGCTGCAAGTGGTCCACCTTAGATGGACCTTTTAATAGAGGGTGTTACATAATGCAGGCTTCTTTGTGTGAACCAGAGATTAATTTATTCATTATTGTTTATTCCACACATATGCATGGAACATTTACTATGTGGTAGCTCCCTAATTGTCCTTGAGAATACTTCTCTTGACAGCAAAGCTTTGTCCTGGGTCAGCCTCAGATGAATTTTCTCATAGGATGCTTCATGGTTTTCCTGCAAATTGTGTGCCAGATCTGCTCAGGTGTGTACACATTCCATCCATGGACACGGCTTGAGTTATTTTCCAAGAGACTCCCCATCTTCCTCTGCAATTAAGGCTACAGCATCTGTCAGCCCCCCAGGGCTACAGCATCTGTTGGTCAGGTCATCTCATGCAAATCTGACTCTCTAACACACAGGCCAGGACTTCCACTTGTTGTATTCATTCCAGGCAGACTTGAAGAAACTTAGTGTTTCTGTAGCTTATCAAAGTGATTTGTGGTCCCTTGTTCCTCTACAGAGTTCTTCTGAGCTAATCACCTCTGGGGAGATCATTGTACTTTCGTCTCACATCAGGACCAACAAAGGCGCCGATAAGAAACTGGTTAATATGACAGCCCTAGGGCTCCTTCCATCAGGGCACTGTAACTGCCTGCCTCTCTTTATCCCCTGCTCACCCCAGCTGCTCAGTGGTTGTCCTCACTAGACAAATGAAGTCTCTTCAAAGTCCATCCAATTAGCAGGAAATTTCTTTCAAAAAAATTGAGTCAACCCACCCTTTGCCAAGTTTAAGGTATTGGTCACTAGGCAGAGATGCTCCAATCTTTGCTTCTTCTCTCTCTCTGATGGGCCACTGATATAACAAACAGGAAAGTAAACCACCCAGGTTGTTCTGGGGCCACTATAGACTGGGCTGCTTGTTGAATTTGAAACCCTGCACGTTCTCATTATGGATTAACTAATGACTTGCTGCCACACACTTGGGATCTGCTCTTTGACAGTGGCTCATGTTTACTATTTACAGATCACTGCCCTCTAATGTATTCCATCATTTACCAAAGTCCAGTCATTTGTATACTACCTCTTTCACACCTGCCACCCCTAAACCTACTTATAGCTCTGAAGGCCAGTTTATTGCTCTGTCCCACCAGCATTATTCAGTTCCTTGGGAAAATGCTATTACTCAAAAGGGAAACTTTTTATCATCACTTGAAATAAAAATGCAGCGTCATTGGCTATAAGTAGAAGATGCTTATAAAAAGAAACACAGTGGAAAGAAAATAATGTCAGTGAATGCTAGCCAAAGACTGGCCGCAAAGTCTCTACATATAAAAGCCTACCTAATAGGATTTGGAGTCTTAAAAAACAGCTCTCAGACTCTTCATTGAATTGCCTCCAATGATTGGCATGGTGTAAATGTCTCGGAGAAACTCGGATTAAATACCAAGTCTGCAGAGAGTGGAAGAAAGTATGCAGATGTCACCATGGCACACCTGGGATCTACATGGCCTCTCTGCATTTGATTGTTTTCTTGACCCTGGGAACAAAGACTGTTGTTCTTACTCTTGTGAAAAGAGAATGTTGGGGCGAGGTAGCAAAGATATTAGCACACATTAAGCCCTTCTTGAAGTAGTCAGAATGTCTGTAATACCACATTAGGTGCCATCCCAAACCATCTCTTCTCTGTGAATGTCCCATAGCCTGTGTATTAGAAGGTGCTGCGTTATCCTTAAGACCTTTCTGGCAGGTGCTATAATCCTATGTTACGGAGGAGGATGTTGAGGGTACTGCAGAGGAAGTGATCCACCCAATATCACAGACTGAAGAAGGGCTACATTTTGGATTTTATCTGACTTGACCTTTCTGGTCAGATTCCGTGGTTGACCAGAAGGTCTGCTCCTGGGGTCTTCTTTGCATTCCATCCCCAAGGCAGCTCTTGAGGTTTTTAAAGATGACCTTTTGTAACTGAGTTCCCCTAAGGCTGAGTTCCTTTGCTGAGTTTATGATTAACCTCTCTATCCAAAATTTTACTCCCTTTATTTTCCTGAGCCTCTTCCCCTAAAGATTGAGGGGTATTAAAGAAAAAGGGTGAAAACCATATACAAGCCCCTGTGTCCCTGTCTTTTAAAGTAAAAGGCTTTTGCTTTAATCTTCCAGGCCTCCCTTGAGTCTCAAAAAGCTGACTCAAGAGTTAATGATTAGGAAATAGGAAGATGTAGAAGCAAAGAATAGCTGTTGGCCTGAGAAACTTGTAACAATTTAGACTATAAATCTGCCACATAGCATAATCACTGAACCCCCAGTTCCCTGCAAGATGTAGATAAAGGCCTGACATATGTTCCTAAGTTGTTTTTACAGGAAGCAGACCCTTACCAGATGCAAACTGACCATAAGAACATAGACCCCAGACTGAAACTAGAAAGCTGATGATGCTTGTAACGTCACCTTGATGCCAACCAGTCCAAGAATTGTGCATGAGCAGGTCATATGCCCTGAAGCTCCCGCCTTCACATTGCCTTTGAAACTCTTTCCCTGAAAGCCATCAGGGAGTTCAGATCTTTTGAAGATGAGTTGTCCATTCTCCTTGCTTGGTGCCCTGCAGTTAACACTGTGGTTTCCTTTGCTACAACTCAGTGTCAGTAGATTGGCTTTACTGTGCACAGGTGAGCTGAGCCAAGTTTGGTTCGGTAACACTTTTTCCTGGGGAGGGTGACAGAGCCTTCTTGTAGGAGAGGGTGGGGTGGGCTCTTCACAGACAGGACTTCGGCTGGGGAAGCCCTCCTCTAGCCAGACAGTCAGCCTGCTAGGATAGGCTTGATCATCACACAAAGATGAGAATGCTGCATTCCTAAAACCTCCCGGCAGGCCACCATTGTCCCAGCCCCAGTATCTCCCATCTAGTGGGAAATGGTGCTGCAAAGAGGGGTTAGCCTTTTGCAGTAGATCTCTGCGTGGTCCAGGCCATCGAGGTCTCCCTCATCTCTTGGTTGGCTCTTCCTCTCCTCTCTCATAGCCTTTCTTCCTGGTGTCTCCACATATGTCCTCCCGCCCCCAGCTCTCTGCAGTGGAATGCCTGGGACTCCTCTTCTTTTTTCTGACTGAAATGTGTTTGTGTTCAAAGACCCTATTAAGCCTCTTTTTCTCCATAAGTTCCTTCCAGATTCCATGGTGATCAGTAATTTTCCCTCATTCCTCTGCTACCACAACATTTGGTATGTACCGCACTGATAATAGCCAGAATAGAACATACGATTTAATCAAGAGGAAGTGTCCCATGCATGTGCAGCTGTTTCTATGCTTTTAATTAAGTATCCAAACTGTTTTTCAGCAACCCTCACTCCCAACAGTAGTTTGTGAACTACTGCAATTAAAGACAGATATTGAATTTTATTTACTCTGACAGAGCTACTGTTCCAGGGTAGTCTCATTATTTGCTGAACTATGTTAAATAAATAGTTGTTGAATTGAATTAAGCTAGGTAGATATACTTCATAGCTTGCAGACATTTAAAAATTGTTTTCACAAATGTGATTTAATTAATTTCAAGTCAACCTACTTCTCAGACATTCACCAAGCACCTTTTATATGACAGATATTGTCCCAGGTGTAAAATACAAGGTCACTGTGGCTTTTCCATTCTCAAGAAACTCAGATGCAAGTGAGGAAGTCTGATATATACATAAATAAACACAATAGCAGGTGAGGGGGTGACTATTGAGGTAGATAGATGCAAGAGGGAAAATTGTACACAAAGCCAGTGGTAACCTGTAATGGGTGAGTGGCAGGAAAGACTTTATAAGTTGACTCCTGGGTTGGACTTGGAATATGACTAGGACTTGAGAAGAAGACATTCCAGGCAGAGAGAACAAAACAGAGGTATAAAACTTCATGGGTCTTTTCACTTTCCCCTCAAATCGATAGAAATTACTTTTTAATCCAAACATGTTTATTAAAAGCTTATAAAATGCAAAAGTCCGTTCTAGGCAGTGAAAAAGCAGGCGAGGTCCCAACATTCACAGAATTTCTACTGTGGAGTGGGAGACCATCTGTAAATCTCCAAACCATGGAGTTCCCATTGTGGCTCAGTGGAAATGAATCTGACTGGTATCCATAAGGATGCAGGTTCAATCCCTGGCCTCGCTCGGTGGGTTAAGGATCCAGCATTGCCATGAGCTGTGGTGTAGGTCACAGACACAGCTTGGATCCCACATTGCTGTGGCTGTGACGTAGGCCTGTGGCTATAGCTTTGATTCGACCCCTAGGCTGGGAACCACCATATGCTGCAGGTGTGGCCCCCCCAAAAAATCTCCAAACCAGAGACTGAAAGGATTATTTCAAATAAATAAATATGCCCTAAAGAAAACAAGGCGTGTGATAGAAAGTAAAGGGAGGAGTTCCCGTCGTGGCGCAGTGGTTAACGAATCCGACTAGGAACCATGAGGTTGCGGGTTCGGTCCCTGCCCTTGCTCAGTGGGTTAACGATCCGGCGTTGCCGTGAGCTGTGGTGTAGGTTGCAGACGCGGCTCGGATCCTGAGTTGCTGTGGCTCTGGCGTAGGCCAGTGGCTACAGCTCCGATTCAACTCCTAGCCTGGGAACCTCCATATGCCGCGGGAGCGGCCCAAGAAATAGCAACAACAACAACAACAAAACAACAACAAAAAAGACAAAAGACAAAAAAAAAAAAAAAAAAGAAAGTAAAGGGAGAAAGACAGCAATTTTCAATAGCATTTAGGGAAGGTCCTGGGAATGGGGTATTGGAGCTGATCCCCCAAGACAGGAGGGGACCTTGTCTTTGAGATCTAGCTGAAGAGCATTCCAGAGGGAACAGGTGTGAATCCCATGAGAGCAAGTGGACTCGTGTGTGTCCAAAGCAAAAGGATTTCATTGTGATGAGAGGAAAGTGGGCATGAGGTTGGCAGTACAAAGTTGGCATGATTAAAGACTGAAGGCATGAAGACACTCCCAGAAACTACTGAGCATTTTACTGACCTCCACGTCGATTGCCTTAATACCAGCCTTTGTGTATCATGCCCTGTTCATACTTGAGTATAATACATTCTGTGATCACATTCTCTATGGGACTTTTCACTCACGGTGGAGAATTTGACTCTTTGAGCTGAGGGTTCATAAGATTTTCATCCTGCTCATCTTTGGAATTCCAGGACAGAGTTGCTAGATGGGTTGGAGAGGGGCCATAGCTGAAGGGATGGGATGTTGGCTTCAGAGAATTGATTAAGGCAAAGTTTGGGGTTCTGACAGTCTTGAGTTTGGATCCTGAATGTGCCATTGACCAGCAGTGTGACCCAGGGCAAATCGCTAATGCCTCTGGGACTCAACATTAATACTTGTGAAGTCCAGAACAGCGCCTGGCACTTACTAGTTGCTCAGTAAAGGTCGATGTCCTCCTTCTCTTTTCCTTTGTTCCCTTCCCCACACTTGCTGGAATAAAATGCACACTTCTATTCTTGTATTCTTAAATATGACAAGCCATTTTTCAAACTGGGCTTATGGTCTCTGAATAATTATTAGCTCCCCAATAAGAATGACTTAAAAAACAGCCAGGTCTATACTTGCTACATTTGGCTAACTCAGTCAATGTTCAGTGGCAGAAGCATCATTTCTAAGGAGCGGCTTATTTATTTGGCCACTGGGTTACATACAGCCTCATGGTGACATAAAAACAGCATACATTTATTATGAATTTACTCTGTGCTATACATTTCATAAGCATCATCTTATTTAATCCCTATAGCCTTAAGAGGTAGGGACACAGCCCATTTTACAGATAGGGCAGCTGAGGATCAGAGGAAGGAAATGACTCTCTGGGTGCCGTAAAGCTAGAACTCAACCTGGATCCCTTATCCTCCAGGACTACCCTCTTCACCTGTAATGCTTTAAGACTTGTGAGAGAAGCTCCCTTGTGGCACAGTGGGTTGTCATACAGACAACAGGATCTGGGGTTGTCACTGCAGTGGCTTGGGTAGCTGCTGGGATGTGGGTTTAATCCCTGGCCTGGGAACTTTTACACGACATGGGTGTGGTCAAAAAATAAATAAATAAAATGACAAAATCCTTAAAAAGAAAAAAAAAGATTTGTTTGTATATAGCCATGTGGCTGTTGAGGTAGCCATTGTCTAAGAGATCTTTACTGGGTACTTGAGAGTCAACCAGCTGATCAAGAAATTGTATTGACTAATTAGGGAATAAATACGTTGAACCTGAAATCAAGTTTTGATGTTGGAGCTAAACTTCAGGATATAGTACTCTGGAACGATGCTGGATTTATTAAAAGTCTGTTTTTTAAACCATTGGCATAATTCTGTTCTATCATTTTGGTGGACAGTATATTTACAACTCCACCAAAAAATACTTTCTCCTTCATGGGTCCATATATCCTTCAGGTAATAAGGCTGCTCTTCAAAGACCAGACAGCGGAGGATCACACCCACTGTCACCTCCCACCTCTTCTTCTTCTTGTCCTTTTCCATCTCCTCCCCATGTAAGCATTAGAAGAATATTGTAAACTGTCTAGAGTTTCCATCACCACTGTCCTGATGAAGTGAATCAAGCAAAATACAAAGTATTCAAATGAGTGTGTATCTTGGCCCCAGGCTGGCCAAAGGCCGAGGGACATCTGACTCAGTAGGTTGGAGTTTCCATTCCTCATGTCGGTTCACCAAGTCCTTCTGCCTCCTGATTTCTTTATCTCCAGGGCTGCCGAGAGAAAAAAATGGGCGAACTGACAAGCTGTCCGTCTTCTCAAATGACCACAGGGGAGTTAGGAATTGATTCTAGCCCTTGGACTAATTTCACCCATGACTTTTCTGACTTTAACGAATATGAGTTCTCAGCACAATTTTATCTCATTTTAATCCACTGGGCATTAATTAGTTTCAAAACAAATATATCACATTCTTAACCTTTTCTCCTGAAAATTTTGACTTAGAAATGCAGAATTTAAGCTTTTTGACTATGAATCCATATGCCCCTCAAGGTCTGGTTCTTTGTGCACACTTTCCGTCCTTTGGGCTCATATTTATGGCAAAAGCAGAGATTCTATGGACCAAAAGAAATTTCCGTAAGTAAAATTTTACTTTATCTCCCATGATTATTTTGTGCCAGATACATAGTAATAGTCTCCAAAGTCTATAAGGCCGATGCTGATATTATGTTCCTCCCTATTTTATAAAAGAGGAGGAGGAAGGGTAGAAAGGTTTACTAACTTGCCTGAGTCCTCATAGGAAGTCATAGAAGTGGGATTTACTCCCAGGTCTGTTTGACACCACAGCTGTGTTCTGACTGCGGCTTTTATTACCATAACCACAAATTAAGTACCTAAGCACTGTGCTTCACAAGAGAGGGCTGAAGAGAATAAGCATTCAGGGTAAAGTGTCATATACTGGGCTAGCATCTGTCTAATGCCCATAGCATCACCTCTGTTTTACAGTCAAAGAAGCTTGGACTCGGAGAGTGAAAATGACTTGCCCAAGGTCAAGTGACTTGGTGGTGCGCTGGGGCTTGAATTCTGGTCTGACACCTAATTGCACTTTTTAAATTTGTCTACTGTAGCAGTTCCCAAAGTGTGGTACCCAGGGCAATAGCATCACCTAGGAATCTGTTAGAATTGCAGATCTTTGGGTACCACCCCAGACATGCTGAATCGGAGACTCTGCAGTGGGGCTCAGCAAGTCTGTATTTTAATGGGTTTTCTAGTGATTCTGAGGCTCAAGGTGAAGAAACTCTGATCAAGAACATATATCAACTTCCAGTCAAAGGTAGCCTTTTGCATACAATTATAATAACTCAAAAGAGGTTCCAACGGTAAGGGCTCTCTTTTCTTTTGTTGCCGTGTATAATTAATAAAACATTCACCAAGGGAGTAGAATAAACAGGTAGGTCAGATTCAGCTTCCATGCTACCATCTCCCCCTCCACCATCATATTCAGCTGGCTTTACCTAACTTAAGATGAGTCCCCCTAGGAAACCATCTATCAGGTCATGTTTGTTTTGAGCAAAGTGGAGGGAGCAGTAATTACACTTGTAGCTTTTTAGATCTGAGACCTTTTGACTCCAAACTTTTGCAGGCTGTGATCTGACCCTTGGCTGGTCCTTTAACAAAAGCACATTTCGCACCCACTACTTATCCAGCACCTGTTACTCCACTAACAGTCCAGTGACAGACAGGATTACAAGACAATTTTGAGAAATAGGAAAAGCATGGGACCTGGGATTGGAGAGGTGAGAACACGGACAGAAATTTAAGGAGGGCTTCCTGCAGGATGTGGCATAGCTGGGTTATGGAAAATAAGCAGGGGCTTCTGTGGTACAGTTGTCTTTTGTTTGCCCATATCCATCACCTCATCTTCCTGGCCATTCAACTAGACACAATTTCCCAGTCTCCTGCAGTCTAGTGGGAGCAGCAGACTGAGATCCGGCCAGTGGATCATGGATGGATATGGTGTAGTGGTCCTTGCTCTTCCCTTCCACTTAGAAGAAAGCGGGCCCCAAACTAGCAGGAGCCTAGATCCCAAATGACTGCCCGCGGCTGGACCCCTGGCAGCCCCCCACCAGCCTACCCTAGAAAGGGATATAAGAAAGAAACTTGAGGAGTTCTCATCATGGCTCAGCAGTAAGGAAACCAACTGGGATCCATGAGGATGTGGTTTGATCCCTGGCCTTGCTCAGTGGGTTAAGGATCCGGCATTGCTGTGAGCTGTGGAGTAGATCACAGATATGGCTTGGAAACCGTGTTGATGTGGCTGGGGTGTAGGCTGACACCCATAGCTGGGATTCAGCCCCCTAGGCTGGGAACTTCCATATGCCAGGGTTGTGGCCCTAAAAATCAAAAAACAAACAGAAAGAAAGAAACAGACTTGGACTAGCTTCTCATGTTTGGAGTGTTTCTTAGAACATTTCAACTGAGCTCATGTACTTTCTCAGACGAATAAGGCAGGAAGGACATTCTAGGCAAAGGGGACAATATGTGGCAATGCCCTGGGCATGAGCAAATTTTAGAAAGATGGATGAAGTTCAAGGTGATCATTCAACTACTTGGTCAGCAGACACTTATTGACAGGGTTTTTTAAAATTATTATTATTGGCAGGGTTTTTTCCCCCCAGAATTTGTGCTGATCTCTAGAGTGGTCCCTGCCTGGATCTGGGCAGGAGGTGAAGTTATGGGAAGGAATGATGTTACTCAGTAAGGAAGCACAGAGCAAGGGAGAGCAGAGGCCAATTTGCAACTCCAGAGAAACAGCTTAAAATATTACATATAAATGTATAATATTATATATATATGTGTGTATATATGCATATTTGTTTATGTATGTGTAAAATTGTGCCTATTATATGTGTGCATGTGTGTGTGTTTGTAAGTAAAAAGTAAGGTAAAGTTGAACATTAATTACTCTATTGAAAACAATGTGTAAAATAAAAGGTAGAAGTCCATCCCTATATCTGATTCTCTCTCTCCTGGGAGATAAGCACTGTGCACTGTTTGGTGCATGTCCTTCCTGAAATTTCCCAGTGCTGTTGCAAATATGTGTGTGTATACATATATACCTTTTTTTGTGTGTGTGTTCATAAAGAATGCAATAATGTTCTCTCTATTCATGTGCAATTTACCATTTTTAGTGTCACCATTTATCCTAGATATCTGTCTAGGTCAGCATACAAAGATCTGAAGCATTCCTTTTTAAAGCAGTTTTATTGAAACATAATTTACACACCATAAAATTCATCCACTTTAAGTGTACAACTCAATGATCTGTAGTGAAGTCATGGAGCTGCCCAGCCACCATCACAATCCAATTCTGGAACATTTCCATTGCCCCTGAATGGAAACTTGTGCTTATTTGCATTCACTCATTCTCTATTCCTATCCCCATCCCTAGGTAACTTCTTTCTGTCTGTAAGTTGGCTTTTTCTGGACATTTCATACACATGGAATCATATAGCATGTGGTCTTTTGCATCAGGCTTCTTTCACCAACCATATTCATGTCATAACATGTATTTTGGTCCATTTATGGCTGAGCATTGTTCCATTGCATGGATGGTACCATATTGATTTCATTTACCAGTTGATGGACATTTGGATTGTCTCCAGCTTTAGGCTATTATGAGTAAGGCTATGAATATTCCTGGGCAAGTCTTTGTGTGGATGTGTATTTTCTTTTGGGTAAATTCTTTTTATGGAAGAATCAGTTTACATTGTCTGAATGTATCATAAAGTATTTAAACTTTCATTTTAGGAGGCATTAACTGTTTCTTCTCTCTCTCTGTCTCTCTTTTTCTCTCTCTGGTTGTTAAAAAATGCTGCCACAGGTATTCTTGAATTTGTGTTATTATTTCTATAGCATCAGCACACACAAAAAAGGGGAAAAGATTTACAATAGCCAAGATACAAATAAGTATTCATTAATAGATGGATGGATAAAGAAGATATGATGTACACACACACACACACACACACACTAGAATATACTCAGTATAATATTAAAAATAAATATTATTTTTATATTTCATTATAAAAATAGTGAAATCTTGCCATTTGTTACAATGCAGGTGCACCTTAAGCAAAATAAGGTAGATAGAGAAAGAAAAATACTATGTGATTTCACTTATGTGTGAAATCTAAAAGACAAAACGAATGACAAATATAACCAAAACAGAAACAGAGTTATAGGTACAGAGAACAAACAGGTCATGGCCAGAGGGGAGGCTGGCAGGGGAGAGGAGAGAAATAGAGTAGGGACATTAAGAGATATAAACCTCCATCTGCAAAATAAATGAATCATAGGTATGAAATGTACCTATGATCATGGAAAACTACGTACTTGCTTTGTATGGTGAAATACTATAACTAGACTTTTCGTGGTGATTATTTTGAAACATATAGAAATATTAAATCACTCTGTTGTGTAACAGGAACTAACATAGCATTGTATGTCAATTATACTTCAAAAAAAAAAAAAAAACCGAAAAAACTCATAGAAAAAAAAGTTCAGATTGGTGGTTACCAGGAATTCCCACTGTGGCTCAGCGGGTTATGAACCCAACTAGTATCCATGAGGTTGCAAGTTTGATCACTGGCCCTGCTCAGTGGGTTAAGAATCTGGCTATTGCTGCAAGCTGTGATGTATGTCTCAGATGGGGTTCAGATCTGGTGTGGCTGGGGCTGTGGTATAGGCTGGCACCTGAGGCTCTGATTTGACCCCTAGCCTGGGAACTTTCGTATGCCACAGGTGCAGCCCTAAAAAGAAAAATTAGTGGTTACCAGAAGCAGAGGGTGCCAGGAGGGGAAACTGAATGAAGGTAGTCAAAAGGCACAAACTTCCAGTTATGAGAAATAAATACTAGGGATGTAATGTAAAACATGGCAAATGTAGTTCACACTGCTCTATATTATATGTGAAAGTTATTAAGGGAATAAATCCTAAGAGTTCTCATCACAAGTGAAAAATTTTGTTTCATTTATTTTGTGTCTGTATGAGATGATGGATGCTCACCAAATTTTTATGATAATCGTTTCATAAAGTATATAGGTCAAATCATTATGCTGCATGCCTTAATCTTACACAGTGTTGTGTCAATTATATCTCAATAAAATTGGAGGAAAAAGGAGTTCCCATTATGGCTCAGTGGGTTAAGAACCCAGCATAGTATCTATGAGGATTCAGGTTCGATTCCTGACCTTGCTCTGTGGGTTAAGGTTCTGGCATTACCACAAGCTATAGTGTAGGTCAAAAATGCACCTTGGATCCAGCATTGCTGGGGCTGTGGCATAGGCCGGCAGCTGCAGCTCCAATTTGATCCCTAGCCTGAGAACTTCCATATGCTGCAGGTATGGCCATAAAAAGAAAAAAAAAAAAAGGGAAAAAAGTCATGATAAATACATCTAAAATTTTCACTAGTTCTAACAAATTTCCAAATACCAATAGTTGAGGCAAAAAGAGAGGAAGGGGCTTATTCCAAGGAGGGTGGCTGATGTATGTCAAAGGTGGGAAAAAGAGGCTGGCTGAGGGTAAGGCAGCTTCCCAGATCTCCCATATGAGCTGAGCCCCAAGACCAAGGCACAGGCCAACAAACCTTGTTGATGTAATTGAGAACCTATGACCTGATCGTCCTCATGGAGACCAGGCTTTGGGAGGATAAAAGTCATATGATTTGGAAGAAGGCTCACAGAAGCAAAAACAAGGTCCTTGGTCACCTGCGCCAGGAGGAGGGGTCCTGAAAACCCCCACCAAGCATATGGAGAGCTTTCCTGGAGTCAGCAGAGCTTATATCACACCCTTGTCCCCAGTGGCATTATTGAGCTTTTCAAATACAGCGATGCCCACTCCCAAAGGCCTTACTTAGAGCCTCCCATGGATGAAATTTTCTCAGCAGGATTATACCTCCTAACCCTTTGACACAAAAACTCTTTCCTTCTGCTTCAACACTGGCCCCCAGAAAGAAAATAAAAATTCAAAAATAGTGCAAATGACTGAACATTCCCAACAGGCTCACAATTCAAATTTACACTCTTAGACAGTGAAATCATAGGGCATCTTGCTTTTGCAAGGATAAGTCCTGGCCAAAGGAACTATGGTTCCCCCCTCTAGGGAATTGATGGATATCTCATCTCTACTGTAGGACCCAAAGTGATCATCATAACAATGGATCCTTACTTAACACTTACTGGGTGCCTGGCACTGTGCTAAGTCTAGTGAATGCAGTATGTTTCTAAGTCTTTCAGTAATTCTCTGAGACAGATAAAATAAACCCTATTTTACAGAACAGAGAGCTGAAACTAGGAGGAAAGAGACTTGTCCAAAGTCACATGGATAACAAGTGGTGGACCTTCTTTGGGAGTTTCAAGAAAATATCCAAGAATCAGAATGCAGTATGCATTCGGCGTTAATACACTGTGTTAGTTCTCTTACTCCTTGTAAAGATTTTGATGCTCAAGAAGGGCACACACTCTTGCTTCCTTTTCTAACCTTTTCCATCAACTGCAAGATCCAGTCTGAACTTCTAACCTGATGTGAGAGTCAGCCTCCAAGCTGGATGTGCGCCCTAGTGCCATTTTCTCCACATGGAATCAGAGCTGGTCTGTGTGAACAATGGAATGCAGTGACAGCTGAGGCTGGGTCATACAAAACACTCTGCTTCCCACTTCGCTCTCTTCCATCATTCACTCGAAAGGAAGCAAGCCTCCAAGTGATGAGGACACCCAAGCAGCTCCATGGAGAGGCACACGGGGACAACTGAGACACCCAACCTGTTAGCCATGTGAATGAGCCACCTTGAAAGTGGATCCTCACACCCAGTCACGCCTGCAGAGGACTGCACTTCTGGTTGACATCTAGAGCAGTTGCAGGAGACACCCTGAGCCAGAGGCACCCAGCTAAGCCACTCCTGAATTTTGGACCCATATAAACTCTGAGACCTGCTAAAGGATATGTTTTTTTAAGCCATTCAGTTTTGGGATATTTTGTTACATAGCAATAGTTCGCTGACACAGCTTACTGTTCAGGCCTTGGTAACTTCACCTCTGGCCATCTCTCTCATCACCCTCCCTACTCCAACACTTATGTGGACTCCAGATAGATATTATAGCTTCTGTCCGGATAGCAGACACACCCTCTGCTTGAACGCCACCCAGCCTTTGTGTATATCCCATTTCCTCTGTCTGGGATGCCCTTTCCCCTTTATTCTTTTTTTTTTTTTTTGTCTTTTGGTCTGTTGTTGTTGTTGTTGTTGTTGCTATTTCTTGGGCCGCTCCCGCGGCATATGGAGGTTCCCAGGCTAGGGGTTGAATCGGAGCTGTAGCCACCGGCCTACGCCAGAGCCACAGCAACGCGGGATCCGAGACGCGTCTGCAACCTACACCGCAGCTCACGGCAACGCCGGATCGCCAACCCACCGAGCAAGGGCAGGGATCGAACCCGCAACCTCATGGTTCCTAGTCGGATTCGTTAACCACTGCACCACGACGGGAACTCCTCCCCTTTATTCTTTAGGAAACCATCCATCAGGTCTTGAATATCCAAATATCCCTACATAAGCAATGGTGTCTGTGATTTCTTGATTCACATGCATGTCCTCCATCCTCCTTGGCGTGACCATGTACTGTGTGCATAGAGACTCCAACACTTTCTACAGAATTTCCAAGTTGTTTGCCACCTTGTCTGTCTAGGAGATCCCTGAGGACAGGGACTGAGGTGAACTCACTTCCGAGTCTCCAGCATCTAGTTCAGAGCCTGGTAAGAGAAACCCCGGACTGGAAGCTTGATAATTGAATGAATAAACACTGGATGACTATGGCAGCTTCTCTGTGAAGCAGCAGTTGGATGTGTGCTATGTGCTGTAACAGCCAGTTTATACCTTCTCAGGCTGAAGAGCAGGAGGGCACCTGCCAAGTATGGACATACCTCTCATTAGTGCAAACAGAAATGCTCCCTCACAAGGACCCCAGTGGTCATCCATAGCCCAGGAACCAACTAAATCTTTTTTATTTTTAAAAAAATTGTATTGGAGAATAGTTGACTTTCAGTGTTCTATTAGTTTTAGGTGTGCAGCAAAGTGAGTCTGTAATACATATACCAATTCCATTTCAGATTCTTCCCCCATATAGGTTATTACATAATATTAAGTAGATTTCCCTGTGCTAGACAGTAGGTTCTTGTTAGTTATCTATTTTATATGTAGTGGTGTGTATAAGTTAATCCCACCTTCCTAATTCATTCCTCCCCCCACCCATGGTGTCCCCTTTGGTAATCATGAGTTCGATTTTGAAATCTGTGAGTTTTTTTCTGTCTTATAAATAAATTCTTTTGTATCATTTTCTTTTCCTTTTTTTTTTTTTTCCATCTTTTTAGGGCCGAATCCTTGGCATATGGAAATTCCCAGGCTAGGGTTGAATCGGAGCTATAGCCGCAAGCCTACACCACAGCCATAGCAGTGCAGGATCTGAGCTGTGTCTGCGACCTACACCACAGCTCACAGCAATGCCAGATCCTTAACCCACTGAGCAAGGCCAGGGATCCAAACCTGCATCCTCACGGATGCTAGCCGGGTTTGTTAACCACTGAGCCACAACAGGAACTCCGTGTATCATTTTCTATTGGATTCCACATATAAGGGATATCATATAATAGGGGACCAATTAAGTCTTTCCTGCCACTATCAGGTCACACACTTTCAGCCCTGATGAGAGAGGACAACTGTGTGGGGTGAGACAAACTCTCCTCACCATCTGTGTTTTCCCCCTAAGTTTTTCCAAACAGTAACAAGTAGGAATTGAGAAGAAACATCTTCCAAATATAAGTTGGGCAGCAGAGTTTAAAAAGATGGTGTCTGGTAAACTAGCTATCAGATTAATTAACAACAACAACAAAACTCTGATTTGTCGTGTACATTGATTTCTGTAGCGTAAATACTCCCACCATCTATGACCAATTTCAGGTTTCCATTGGTTTAACAACCCGGCAGTACAATTCCTTAGTCTTTATTTACTGCTGCCTATTGTCTGGGTCTCATGCACCACAGAAGGGAGAGGAAGACTCAGGTGGTGGGCAGTGTGAGCGCTGAACCCACTGCCTGTGTTTGTGCCCCAGTCCATATAGGGACTCTCTGGCCTTCTCCATGTTACTTTTATAGTTGAAGTAAAATCAGTGTATACTCTTATATAAAGTATAGGTATACAATCTAGTGATTCACAATCTTAAACGTTATATTCCATTTATAGTTATTAGGAAACATTGGCTCCCTTCCCTAAGTTGTACAATAGATCCTTATAACTCATTTTATACACAATAGTTTGTACCCTTAATCTCCTGCCTGTATGTTACCCTCTCCTTCCTTCCCACTGCGGACCACAAGTTGGAGTTCTCTCTGTGAGTCTGCTTCTTTTTTGTTCTAGTCACTAGTTTGCTGCATTTTTTTAGATTCCACATATGAGCGATATACCATATTTATCTTTCTCTGCCTGACTTGTTTCATAATGCCCTCCAAGTCCATCCATGTTGCTGCAAATGGCAACATTTTGTGTTGTTTTTTGTGACTGAGTAGTATTTCATTCTATGTATACACTACATCGTCTTTCTCCATTTATCTGTTAATGGACACTTAGGTAGCTTCCATGTCTTGGCTGTTATAAATAGTGCTGCAGGTAACCATTGGATTGTATGTATCTTTTCAAAATAGTGTTTTTGTTTTTGTTTTTCTGATATATACCCAGGAGTGGGATTTCTGGGTCATATGGTAGTTCTATATTTAGTTTTTTAAGGAATCTCCAGGCTGTTCTCCATTGTGGCTGTACCAATTTTCATTCCCAACCACAGTGTAGGAGGGATCTCTTTTTTCCACACCCTCTCCAGCCTTTGTTTTTTGTGTTCTTTTTTTTAAAAAAAAAACAATTTTATTATAGTTGATTTACGGTGTTCTATCAATTTCCGCTATATAGCAAAGTGACCCAGTTATACATGTGTGTGTGTATACACATACATTCTTTTTCTCATATTATCTTTCATCATGTAAGACATTCTAACAGGTGTGAGGTGATAGCTCATTGTGGCTTTAATTTGCATTTTCCTGGTGATTAGCAACGCTGAGCATCTTTTCATATCTGACCATGTAGCTGTCCTATATCTCAGTCTGTTTTCTTATCTGTGAAAAGGAGACAGTTATAGGACCCATCTCAGGATGGTATTGAGCAAGAAAAGAGATAACACATAAAGAGTGCTTAGCACAGTGTCTGTCACTTGGGAAACACTCAACAAAGACCAGGTGTTACAATAATAGAATAGAAGGAGCATCTTGGATTCTAGTCCTGGTTCTGACCCTGATTCACTGTGTGACCATTGGCCATTGGTCTCACCTCTCTGGGACTTAGGTTTCTCATTAGTGATGAGCACAGGTGACCTATATGGGACATTTATTGTGTACCGGGTACCACAGTGAGTCCTCTACATCTATACCTTTACAGTCTTTTTCCACAAACCCCAGGTAGTAGATTCTTATATAATCCCTGTGTTATAAGTGGGAAACAGGCTGAGAGAGGAACAGTAATTGGCCCAAAGTCAGATATCTTGTAAATTCTAGGATTTGAACCCAGATTGTCTGACTCTAGGGTTTGTACCCTAAACCACTACTTAAGACCCATTTCTTTCATTAGCAATACATCCTAAATAAGCATATATCAAAATATTTTGTGAACTATAAGATAGCAAACAACACGTATTGTGGTTGTCATTCCCTGTATATCAAAAACATGCTTATGGAGGCTTAATTTTCTGCCAGGTGTCCCATACCCAGTGGGGGATGGGCAGACTCAGTTCCAGGCCTTGTAGACGGCCCCTCCCCCTCATTGAGGGGAGGAGGCAGAATCAAGTATCCCATCACAATGCAAAGCTGGAAAGAAAGTTAGGATTCTCAATCCCCAAATGCCTTTGATGCAAAGCCAGCAGGATTCACACCTCTGGCTGGCACAGGGAACCCAGCTCTAAGACATCACCCTACGTGGCATGTTCCCAGGCTGTTGGATTCTTGGAGGTGAGAAGGGAAGAGACGTTCTGCAGGATCTGAGCCAGGCTTCCAGATGCTGGTCCCGTTATACCTTCACTGCAGCCCTGTTCAGTGGGGATGGCTTTCTATGTTTCTCTCTGGGCAAGAGCGCCCAGAGTGGCTGAGAGCCCAGGATAATAACCCAGGATTGTCTGGCGGAGGGGATGGGGAAACTGTGTTTTTCTGCCACTGCACCTGCTGCAGGTGAGCAGCACAGGCCTTCCCCTCTGATCCCACCAAGCCTTCTCCCTGTCCCCCGCCCCAGCTTCCCCCAGCCCCACAGATCAGCCAAAAGCACAAAGCTCCCTATCATCTTGGATGGGCTAATGCAAAGAGACACTGGCAGAGGAGGCAAGCAATGCCTCACACCCACCCACCCACCTCACACCCGTCACTCACTCTTTGCTGGTGGCTGCTGGGGCACAGAGTTACAGAGACACCTCATCCCAGGTCTTCTTGCAGGTCCTGAATTCTTGTTCATAGCAACATGCCTACCTGAGGCAAGGGAATGGCCCCATCTTGTCTCAAGACCTCTGTCCTTGTTACAGTGCATGACAGATGCCACTTAGTCATTTGGGTTATTATTATTTGGCCATGCCCATGTCATGTGGAGGTCTCTGGGGCCAGGGATCGAATCCATGCCACAGCTGCAACCTGAGCCACAGCAGTGACAATGCTGGATTCTTACTCTACTGTGCCACTGAGGCAACTTCCCTTGGGTTATTTTTTTAAAGACTATTCAATATACAACATTGTAAATCAACTATACTTAAAGGAAACTTTAAAAAAAAAGAGAGGAAAAAAAAGACAATTTGATATAAATTACCTTTATTCCTCTTCTGTCATGAATTTTTAAAAACCCAGTCAATGAGTCTCTCTGGGATATTTACTTTGAATGAATCTCTCAGTAGCTCAGCCACCCAGCCATTGGCCATCACCGCCCCCAGGTACCTGTCATCTCTCAGATGTTTCCCACTCAATGCCAGATCCCGAATTGGAGGTCAGAGAGGACAAGAGAAACATGGCATTTGTCCTGTGGGGCTCATAGTCGGTGGCCCTGAATCTCTGGGACCAGAAGCAGAATTGCAGAGAGCTGAAGAAGGGTTGGAAGGAGAGGCAGTGGCCAAAGCGGAAGGGTAGACCCCTTTCCAAACTTGGCTGAGAAGAAAGAGAGCACATTTAGAGGCTGAAAGCAGTGAGGTCAAGGGCAAGGCAGTGACTGGAGAAATGGGGAGGATGGAGTGAAGTGGAGTTCAAGAGGAGTGGTGAAGAAGTGGGGGCTCTTGCTGGGGAAAGAGGGGGCTACCTCTTCTTGCTTTCATTGCAGGGAGGGGGCTGATACAAAAAGATCAGTACTTTCTTGGTTCTTACTTGGGGCAAAAAAAATCTCAATTTTGATGTAAGACAGACTAAGTTCTGGATCCCAGAGGGATGGTCCTTGGCTTTTATCACCAGTTGGCCCATAGAGCTAAGATGACAGTCATTTTCAGGCTGGGGCAGATGCATTGCCACTCAGTCTTTCTCCTTCACATCCCCTTCACTCCTGCCTTTTGCTCCATCTCCTTGACTACGCTGCCATAGGTACCATATTATCTCTATTATCCCCGCAAATAACAATGTTTTTAAAAAGTGCTCAGCCATCTTAATCTCCCCTAATGCTTATCTTCAGCCGACTGATGCAATGTGTACAATTCTGGATGTACCACACACCTCCCAAATGATGTTTCTCTGCTAATGGTTCAGAGAAGGGATCCACAAGGGGGCAGGTAGCTATGATAAACAGTATATTCTACTTGGATAAAGGCAGATGCATTATTCCTTTGTCATATTATTCTGGAAAAGGAAAAGGAAAGAAAAGGATTACCTTGCCTGTTCCTTCCTTTGTACCTTAAAAGAAACTGTAAAAAGTTTTCAGGTTGAAGACAACTTGAAGAAGCGATGCAAAGTTCTGTGACTGAGATGGTCTAAGAAATTGATTACGCCCACTCTAAGCATTTGAACCAAATCTGGAGTTTCTGAGTTGAATGATCATTATTATACTTTTGTTTTTTCACGGGCTCGGGGACCACTGGAGAGGCAGTCGATTACAGTGGAACAATATTCTGAGACATTAGCCAAAGCTGCCTCCCAATTCATCCCCCTCCACTTCTTTGTACCCATTTCATGTCTGCTGCATTCAGGGAGCACATAGCCTGCATTCAAAGAAGAACGTTGATAGGCCCCTCCACCAAAAAAACTTATTGCTAAAAGATTTCCAAAGTAGGCTCTTGAAATACATAACAGAGTGAATGCCTTTAAAACTAAGGCTTATAATTGCAAGAGATTGGAATTTGGAGGCAGAAACTGCTTTATCTTATTTTTTAGTGTAAAAATTTGGCTTCCTAAATCAAATGCTACTGTGCTCAAGGGCTTAGTGTAAATGATTGGTTCCATGTGCATAGGTGGAGGAAGAGCACAGGTTACACCACAGGCTTGATAAACGTGGGTAGGTTAGGGCAGATGGAAAAGCAGGAAAGAAGAGGTGAGAGTGACACACTCTTCTAGAGTGTTTCCAAGAGATTCTCAAGGTTAGCTTCTCAGTCTGAGTCCTGGGGTGGGAACAATTCAAATCTCAGATGCATATGCAGGGGCCGAGATCAGAGGGCTCCCATGATTCACTTCACATCTGAAACCTTGGGAAGAAACAGCCTGGCAAGACTCAGTGCTAACTTGGAGACAAGAACAGAGGCTGTGGTGGGGCAGGTGTAGGCAGGTCAGAGGCCCCACCACCTTGCCTGAGGTCAGGAAAAGGGAGGTGCAGAGGGACTGGTGTGGCCCTGCCACTGGGAAAGCCGGTGGTAGGGGGGCGGACTCTTGAAGAGCAGACGCATCAGGAATAAAAAAAGCTAATAAGCCAAGTATAGGTGGGTATTCAGCATGTCAACAGAAGCCTGAATGGAACAATGCTGAAGACCAAGGCCTCTCCCAATGCCAGGGTGGCAGGTGTTTCCCAAATGTAGATCATCCTTGGAAGGAAAGGAGAAAAAAAAGAATGAGGACTCTAAAGGGACGTAAGTGAGAGTGTGAACATTCTTAAGTGACTGAGTTGACCTAAAATGTGCATGGTTAAGTTTCCTCCTTCCCAGAAGAAAATGAGTGCTCAGAGATCTGAGTTAAGCTAGATCATAGAGAAAAATGTCTCATTTTGGCCTGCCTGAGTTTGAGGCTGAAATTCACATCCCATTACACAAGTCGGAAGACACTGTCAATACAGCATAGTGAACACTAGAGCTTAGATGAAAGCTAAAAAGTTCCCAGGCTAGGGCTCGAATCGGAGCTTTAGCTTCAGGCCTACACCACAGCCACAGCAACACCAGACCTGAGCCGCATCTGTGACCTACACCATAGCTTGTGGTCACGCCACATTCTTAACCCAATGAGCAAGGCCAGGGATCCAACCTGCATCCTCAGGGACACCATGTCAAGTTCTTAACCTGATGAGACACAACAGTAACTCCTTTTTTGGGGGGGGGGGGCCCACACCTGCTGCATGTGGATGTTCCTGGGCCCGTGATTGAACCTATGCCACAGCAGTGACCCACACTGCTGCAGTGAGAACACCAGATCCTTAGCCTCCTGTGCCACACGGGAACACCCCAGACACATTTTCTTTGGGGGAAATCTGTATTTCCTCTAGGCATTGGTCAATTCATCACGATCACTGGTTATAAAAACTCAGAGCCAGGAGATCATTAGAAACGTTTTAATCCTGCTCCATTTACAGATGGGAAACCTGAAGTCCAGTGGGAAAGGACATGTCCAAGTTCATACAAACAGCCCACACAGAATCAGCCTGGATCTCAGGATTCCTGACGACTGGTCCAGGGCTATTCTACCTCACCATGGTAACAAAGCCCCCCTCTGGGGGCTTCTTCCTTGGATAGATTTGGAGAGAGAGAAGATGTTGAGAAACTTCCCTTGATCTGAAGGGAAAATGAACACTGGAGTGAAAATGACACTGAGTTAAAATGACCTTAGTAGGAACACGGAATCCCACTGGAAAGTCCATCTGTGATTATGGTAGAAAAAGAAACTGATCCTAAAGCGTTTTGAGATTCTCCTAAAGGATCTCAAGCTCTACTCCTCTGCCAAGGGCATCATCTGCCTTAAGAAATAGTATGTCTGGGAAGGTCACTTAAGTAGGGAACCCTGGATTTTTTTCTAACTTTGGTAGGAAAAATCACTTTTCTGGTTATGGTCAGTCAGTGGTGTTTACCTGAACTGTTCACACAGTGAGACTAGAAGTTACTTGTAGCTTTCAATTGAGAATATAACATGTTTTGTGACAGTCTTTTTTTCTTTGAGCCCAAAGTACTGACATTGGGATAAATGCTGGAGAGAATTGCTATAGCTCATGGTTATAACTTATATAACTGATATAGATTGAATGCTGGAGGGTAAGCAAAACAGAGACTCTAAGATGCGTCTTAGGGTTTTGACCTGAATGAGCCATAGGATCTATGGTAGTACCATTTATTGAGATGTGCAGCTATTATTTGGGTAGGGATTTACAATCTGTCATGCACCTCCCATGTACAAGTTGTCTTTCTATGCATGATAAGGGTCCATATTTCATAGATAAAAATCCTTAGGCTCAGGAGTTGAGGTTACTTTTCTAAGATCACAAAGCATATAAATGGCACAGCTGGGATTTGAACTCTGGAACTCTTGAACTCTAGAAGACTACCTGACTTCCTAGCCTATACTGTCTTCACTGTATTTAGCATGTCTGAAACACAACTGTCCACATTAGAGGTTGCTAACCGTAGAGAGAGTAATCTATCACCTAATCTGGATCTATTTTTAGTGTTCCTGTTGTGGCTTAGCAGGTTAAGAACCTGACTAGTGTCCATGAGGATGTGGGTTCAATCCCTGGCCTTGCTCAGTGGGTTAAGGACCTGGCGTTGCTGCAAGCTGCAGTGTAGGTCACAGATGTGGCTCTGATGTGGCATTGCTATGGCTGTGGGGGCAGACTGGATAGGCAGGTACAGCCCTAAAAAGAAAATAAAAATAAAAATAAATAACCAGCATCTATTTGGAGAGGGGAGTTTGGGGGTGGGGGGAGGCTGTTCATGATTAAGTCAGGTCAGCAGGTGACAACAAAGACTGTCCCTAGTGAAGCCAAATATATAGTCACCCTACATGTGGACAGTAGCACAATGTCCCCAAGCCTTCTTTGTAGGTTCCATCAAATACTGCTATCCCGAATGAATGAAGCAGTGGGCTGGCCCCATGTATGCAGCCACAGAACCCTGGACATTTCTTTTTCAAGCGGTGTATCACACAGAACTAGAGCAATTTCCCCCCATATCTTTCTCCCTTCTAGGCTTTGAGCTTCCTGGGGAAGAGATGATCAGTAGATTATCTCTGCCTCTCGGTGGAGCACAGAGCTTGCAACAATCTTGATGTTATCAGTATTGGTCGAATGAATGGTCCACAGTTTGGACTCCCTTGTTCAAAGGTGAACACCAGCTCTGTGTGTTCTGGGACACATCTCCATGTCTCATGATGGAGTAGACAGCAACTTCTTGAAATACCAACAAATGTTGGCTGCGTCCTCTACATGGTGATAGGCGTTTCTCTAGATTCTCTGAGAGAAAATGCGTCTGCCTCTAACATTGGTAATTTTCTATTATTTCATTAATATTTTAAATAATAAGACATTAACAACACATTAACATAATGGTGACATTTGCATGGCACTTTTCATATTCATTATCTAATTCAACTCTTACAATAGCCCTGTGATATAAAAGAACCTTTAATGGGTATTTATTCATTTTATCTATGCAGCACATTTCACTTCTTCTGGTGCCAATATGCCCACCTTCAGGGAATCATGTCTTATCTCCTCCTGTTGGCCTCTCATAGGTGATCCCAAGGTGAGTTGTCACCTTCCTATAAGACTTTGCTTCCCCAGAGCATGACTGGGAGTAGTGACCCAGAGATTGGCAGGTGAGCAAAAACAGGCTAATCAGGAGTTTCTGGCGTGGCTCAGCGTAAACAAATCTGACCAGCATCCATGAGAATGCAGGTTCAATCTCTGACCTCTCTCAGTGGGTTAAGGATCCGGCGTTGCCGTGAGCTGTAGTATAGGTCACAGATGTGGCTCTGATCTGGCATTGCTGTAGCTGTGGTGTAGGCCAGCGGCTACAGCTCTGATTTGACCCCTAGCCTGGGAACCTCCATATACTATGGGGCAGCCCTAAAAAGACAAAAAAACACAACAAAAACAAAGAAAAAAACAGGCTAATCAGAGTTCTCCCCTAGGAACTAAAGACAGAGAGTCCCTTCTTCTCCGTTAGTGAAGATGGGGACGAGTGAGCCCTAGAGCTCCAGGAGCCATCATTCCAGCTTCTTGGAGAAAGTCAAGTGAAAAAGCAAAAAATCTAAGAGAAGCACATGCAGAGAAGTACAGATTAGAGGAAGAAAGAGAGCTGTGAACATGCTGAGTCCTTGGATCCACAATTGCTGCTTTTCTGGGAATTTAAAAGGCCCAATAAATCTTCTCTTTTGCCTAAACCACCTCAGGCTGAGATTCTGTCCCTTGCAACTCTAAAAGTTGATTAACCTAGAGAGATATCCCCATTTTACAGATGAGAAAGCTGAGGTCAGGGGGCCTTGGTTACTTGCTCAAGATCACAGAGCCGCTCGGTGCCAGAGTTAGGAATCAGGAATAAAAATGACTGTGTTCTTCAGATGCTAAACTGGGCCTCTTTCTCTCTAAGCCATACATCCTTCCTTCTTCCAGGGGCCTTGTCTATTTGTGGGCTTTTCTATTATCAAAAAAGAATATTCCCCTTTCCACTGACTTTCTCAAGGCGAAATCTCAGCTTTTTGCCTCCTAGGACAACCTCATATCCTCAGACATCAGCTACCATGTTTTGTTCCTTCTCTGTTTTTTTCTATTTGATTAAGTTCCAACTCAGTTACCTTTTAGTCACTTGGATGAAATAAAAATGTTGTGATGTAACATGAAACCAATCTGTTCTCCTGCCTGGAGATGTCCTAAGAGTTCAGGAGAAACCCAGACTCCAAACCAGTTTTGCGCTTAGTCCCAGACTTAATAGATGCCGCAAGAGGCTGACTGTCTGTGACCAGCAGGAGTCCAGACAGTTCTGCCTTCTGAGGGGGTGGGGCTCGGCCATGCTGGCTGGCCATGATGAAATGGGCCAGCTCAATAAACCCTTGGCTGTCTGGACCCTCATCATCTTTGCTCTGGCTCCCTTTTCCATGGGGTTACCTGCCTCACACCATGGCTTTAATCATGTTCAAAAACAGGGCATTGCCTGCACCGGGAAGACAGAACCTTTATACTTGTTTTCCGTAAGTCGTTTGTTTGTTTTATCATTTGAGACATCAAGACAATTGGGAGATAGCCAAAAACCTCAGTATGAAGTGAAATATAATGTTCTCAAAATTCCTTCAAGGAAATTATTATTACTCTTGTTTTTTACAGAAGGGAAAATTGGGGCTCAAGGAAATGAAGTAAATTCTTAAAATGCTATACCTCCAGTCCAGAAAATGTGTTTCCTTTCTAGGCCCATATGTTCTCCTGCCTCTTGGCTATGACTACCATCCATTTATCCAGTGACACCACAGAATCAGTGTTTCTAAAGCTGAAGTCATCACTTTTATTACCTATTCTGTTCCCAGTCTCAGTGTATGGTATCCATCCATTCATTCGTCTAGCCTTCCATTTATACACCTACTTATTTTTTTTTTATTTTAATGATTTTTATTTTTTCCCTTATAGCTGGTTTACAGTGTTCTGTGAATTTTCTGCTGTACAGCAGGTGACCTAGTCACCACACACATATATACTCTTTTTTCTCACATTATCATGCTCCATCATAAGTGGCCAGATATAATTCCCAGTGCTATAGAGCAGGATCTCATTACTTATCCATTCCAAAGGCAATAGTTTGCATCTATTAACCCCAGATTCCCAGTCCATCCCACTCCCTCCCCCTCCCCCTTGGCAACCACATGCCTGTTCTCCAAGTCCATGATTTTCTTTTCTGTGGAAAGGTTCATTTGTGCTATGTATTAGATTCCAGGTATAAGTGATATCATATGGTGTTTGTCTTTCTCTTTCTGACTTACTTCACTCAGTATGAGAGTCTCTAGTTCTATCCATGTTGCTGCAAATGGCATTATTTTGTTCTTTTTTATGGCCAAGTAGTATTCCATTGTATACCCCGCTTATCTATCCTCCATTCATTCCGTTGCACAAGGCGGAACTTTAGGTGAATACCAGGAGTGTTAGCGATGGATTCAGGCTTGAGTTTGAATTTATTCTGCTGTTACTATAACTTCTCTCACTTCTCAATGTATTCATCTTGGTTTCAATGGCTTCATCTGTAAAATGAAGCTTCGAATACTGAGTCAGGCGTCTTACATTAAATGATAGCACTTATGTTACATTACTTTTTTGTTTTTCTTTTTAGGGATGCACCTGTGGCATATGGACGTTTCCAGACTAGGGGTCAAATTGGAGCTGCAGCTGCAGCCTGCGCCACAGCCACAGCAATACATGATCTAAGCTGTGTATGCAACCTACACCACAGCTCATGGCAAGCTAGATCTTCAACCCACTGAGGGAGGCCGGGGATCAAACCTGCATCCTCATGGATACTATTTGAGTTTGTAGCCTGCTGAGCCACAACAGGAACTCCCTCATTTGGACAGCATGGAAAAAAAGCATGTGTGTATATGACATAGCATGGTGTTTGGCACTTAGATACTTAGTGGATGATTATTATTCTTATCATTACTATTTGTACTAATAGTAATATACCTGTTATCTGTGTGAACCACCAAGCACTTTGTATATATAGATATTTACAGATAGACACATGCATTGTATGTTCACAATCTCACACATATAAATATGCGCAGGCACACATGTAGTGTACATGGATATGTACAAATAATAGATGGACAAGTTGACTAAATGAGATTTGCAAAAGAATATTCCATTCTCTCTCCAGGGGGAGGCCTTGCAGGGTTCACATCCATGTAGGAAGATGTTAAGCATTATTTAGAATGTTGGATATACAGTTCCAGGTGTTCAGAACAAATTTGGGGGTCATGGATATAATCAGCGTTAACAATGATTCCTGGTTATTTGGTGTTTAGTCGTATGTTGGCGCTGTGTTAAGGGCTTTAGATACATCCACCATTTAGTCGTGGCAGTGACATTGAAGAGTACGATTTGGAGACTTTGCGTCACAGGTGAGGAGAGTGACATTTAGAGTGGTCAAGCCTTGCTCCAGGTCACACAGCCTGTCTGTGGCCGAGCTGGGCTTCTAATTCCAGAGCCTGGCCCTCACTCCCACCCCATGTCCTCACATCACTGCAAACCAGTTGATGTTCACAGACATCTCTGCCTTCAGGGTCCTTTTCCATCAGTAGCTGTTGGTGGTTTTCCAGCTCTGTGTCCCCAAGGTCACAGGAGCCGTTTCATGTCTCTTTTGGATCAGGGTCAGCTGTTGCTAAGTGATGGATTTTCCAGGTCTCTGGCTTGGCCCTGGAGGTTAGACTTTACATCCAAAATGGCATTTGAGTGGCACCTCACCTTCCGAAGGATCCCAAAGTCACTTCTCAGGTTTGCCTCTACGGGGGCTGCCCTTAGGGCCTGACTACTGTCTGGCAGCTTGACTGAATACTCTGTGTCTGGGGTCCCAGAGAGAGCTAAGATGGGCAGTTCTGTTCCCTGCACCCTGATAGTGCAGTGGGGGTGGGGAGAGTTCAGAAATACGCCAAGCTAGACCTATTTCCAAGGGACCCAATATACACGCATTCACACCTCTGGCTCTCCATGTGAAATGAGATAGATAAACCTGTATACCCCTGCTCCACTCAGGGGAGAAACCTTTAAAGAGCATTCTCACAGAGTTCCTGCCATGCTGCAGTGGGTTAAGAATCTGACTGCAGCAGCTTGGGTTACTGTGGACGTATGGGTTCGATCCCCCACTTGGTGCAGTGGGTTAAAGGATCTGGTTGCTGCAACTGCGGTGTAGGTCACAGCTGTGGCTCTCAGATTCAATCTGTGGCCCGGGAATGCCCTAATACTGTGGGTGCAGCGATAAAAAAAGAAATTTATAAAGAGCATTCTCTAATGCCTGCAAAGCTGTCCTCTAAGTTGGGTGGGTCCACTAATTTACTCATTTACTGAATGCATCCTTCATGAAAAGCACTACTTTAAAGGGTTTACATAAACTGTCCCATCTAATTTTCACTGCAACTCTGTGGTTGTTTATCTCTGTTTTAAAGAAGTGGAAAGAGGTGCAGAAAGGTGAAGTCACTGATTTAGTGCCAGATAGTCAAAGAATTGTGAAGCTGGATTTTGCACCCACCCTCTTGACTCTCACTACACAATCAGAGGTTCAGCCCCTTTGCAGACTGCCTCTGAAGCCAGAGTGATGAGGAAAGACAGGGAAGTGGGTATCTTGATGGCTTGAGGTCAAAGGGCCATTTGGGAAGGTCATGTCTGATGCGGACTTGTGAACATGCTGATAATTACATGAAATGCCCTGTGGTCGTGCCCTAAGATGCCAGAAATATTGAGTTAAAAATCACAATAAATATCAATATGTTTGATGTGATGGTGTTTTGGGGGGAAGTTGGTGAGGCAACAGAATCTGTGCTGGAATGGGTTGGGGGGGTGAGCCAGGCTGTGCGGGTGTGGGAGTCAGCAGCCACCTGGGTTACAGGAACAGCGCCAAACAGGGGTGAAAAGGGTACCATTCGATCCCACTGTACCATCTAACCCACCATTAAATCTCTTCATTAACAAGGGGCTTGCACATGGTTTACTCCCTTAGAGAAGCTTTTCCTAACAGTTTAAGATCCGTAGAAAGCTCCTGACATTTGGGATTTGAATTCCATTTAAGTGTTGCCAAGAGGAAGGTAACACACACACACACACACACACACACACACACACACACACACACACACAGAGCACAGAGCGGCTCTTCAACTCCACAGCATCAAAGCACTTTAGAAAGATCTCTAAAGAGACTCTGGGGGGTTTGGCACATTTCTCTTACAAATAGCATTTTTGTCAAAAATAAGCGAATCAGCAATGCATGAATTTAAAATCCTCTTGAAATCCAGATGGATTTTAAGATCGCAGATGAGAAATCGCTTCCCCCCAATCCAGTGAAATCAGATGATGGTGAGGGGGTTGGTGGGATCAGTTGTTAGAAAGGTTTTCTTTAAAAAGATCAGGAAATCATGAAATAACAGGCTTTAGAAAGTTCTGCAAGTCAGTTGGACCTTTTTGTTTTAAACTACTCCGTTTTTATGAAATCCTAGTAGATGGATCATAGGTGACCCCAAAGTCTCAACAAAACAGGCCTTGTAACTAAGTCAGTCTCTGGTCACTTTATAACAAAATTGCAAAAACAAATGGCTGCTGGCATTGTGAACAGCCTCTTCTGGTCCATTTATTTACCAGGGCATGTCCTAACTCAAAGACCTGCCAGTCTTGGGATGGAGAGGCTACATAATTGGTGTCCTACGTAGGTCTGAATGACTCTGACACAGCTATTCCAAGATCACCCTTGTTTCCTCCAGCCTCATGGCTAAATAGACTGCCTTCAGGGTTCTGAAGGCTGGGGCAGCATCTGGGAGAGGGACTGCAAAGGAGTGGCCCCAAGGACTTTTGGATGAAGACGTTCCCTCCTCTTACTGCATCTCCAAACCACCCCAACCTGCTGGAGGGTCCAGGGCTGTATAGTGGGAATCCAGCTACCAAGCACGGATGCAGGAGGGGCTGCATTCAAGCCATAATTTGATCAGTCTCTTCCAACAATGTCAGCACAGGAGAGGTTTAGGAAAAAAGCATTCAATGAACATTTATTGAACCTAGTTTCTGTTGCCTTTCTTTATTATTATTATTATTATTATTATTATTATTATTAATAGTTATTTCCAGAGTTCCCGTCGTGGCGCAGTGGTTAACGAATCCCACTAGGAACCATGAGGTTGTGGGTTCGGTCCCTGCCCTTGCTCTGTGGGTTAACGATCCAGCGTTGCCGTGAGCTGTGGTGTAGGTTGCAGACGCGGCTCGGATCCAGCGTTGCTGTGGCTCTGGCATGGGCTGGTGGCTGCAGCTCCGATTCGACCCCTAGCCTAGGAACCTCCATATGCTGCGGGAGCGGCCCAAGAAATAGCAAAAAGGACAAAAAAAAAAAGTTATTTCCCCAATACAATTTTTGTTCTACTGTACAGCGTGGTGACTGAGTAGCACAGGTACACATACTGTTTTCGCACATTATCATGCTCCATCATAATTGACTAGACATAGTTCCCTGATTAGACAGCAGGATCTCCTTGCTAATCCTTTCCAAAGGCAATAGTTTGTATCTATTAACCCCAAGCTTCCCAACCACCCCACTCCCTCCCCCTCCCCCTTGGCATCTATTGCCTTTCTTTATGTTGTTTTATTTAATCCTTTTAAAAGCCCAGAGCCATTTTATTATGATTCCTGTTTTTGAGTTGAGAAAGTTGGGGTTCAAGAATAATCACTTGTAAGACTCCTGGGCCTTTAGACTCCAAAGTTCATATACATTTCTCTGCAACACGGCCTCTTGGGGTAAATGTTGGGGGGCGGGTATTACATACTGACACTTCCTTGAAGGCAGAGGCATACAATCAACATCTCAGTGTTCTGGCTAGCCAAAGAAAGCATTTATTGAGTGCTTAGTGTGTGCTAGGGACAGCTCCAAGTACATAACTCATTTAAACCTCAGAATAACCCAAAGATTTTATTCCCATTTTACAGACAAGGGAATTTGGGCACAACACAGGGAGACTAAGGGATTTGTGTAAGGTCAAGGGTAAGCGGGCCTAGAGCCAGGATTTAACCCAAACAGTAAAGTTCCAGATGCTTTCTCCCCCTAGCATTCTGTTAGCAAAAGTTTCAGACACAGAAAATTTGAAAGAACGCTGGGTGCCTACCCCATAGATTCTACAACTGTTAGCATTTGCTACATTTATTTTTACCACATATCTGTCCATCAGCACATGTTACTTTTGGTGCATTTCAAAGTGAGGTGCAGACATCTGTACACCTCACCCCTAAACACTTCAGCGTGGATATCATTACCTACAGTTCCACATTTATTGACTTCTTTTTGAGATAAAACATACATAGAAATAAATGCACAAATATTAATAGTACCATTCAGTGAAATTCAACAAATGTGTACACCTGTGTTTTCCAATGGTTATCGAGATATAGAATATTTCCAACACTTCAGAAGTTTCTTTCGCCTCCCTTCCCAATCAGTATCCACCCCACTCGACCCAGGAAACCATTGCTCTGACTTTTCCCCCATCATAGTTATGTTTTTCCTTTTCCAGAACTTTATATAAATTGAATGATACAACATGTACTCTTTTATGACTGGCTTCTTTCACTTGGCATCATATTTTCCAGATTTTTCCATATCGTCACAATATAAGCAGCTAGTTTTCATATTGCTAAGTGGTATCCCACTGTGTGAGGATAACACACTTGGTTTAATTCACTGCTTGTTTATGGACATGTGGGCTGTCCCCTACCCCTCTTTGGGGGCTACATTGAATAAGAATGCTATGAACATTCATGTACTTGTCTTTCTGTGGAAGTAGGCTTTCATCTGGGGGGTTAAAACTTAGAATTGAAGTTGATGGGGCAAAAGGTAGACTTAAGTTTATACAAAGCTGCCAGACCACATTCCAAAGTGGTGTGGTAGTTCCCTGGTGGCTCAGCAGGTTAAGGATCTGGCATTGTCACTGCTGTGGCTCAGGTCCCTGGGCCCTGGCCTGGGAACTTCTCCATGCTACAGGAGTGGCCAAAAACAAACCTCCAAACAACAACGACAACAACAACACAAGAAAAACAAAAGTGATTGCCTGCTTAAATCCCCATTTGCAGTGTATGAGTGTTCGTGTTTGGGTGCTAGGCAGCTGGCAATCTTCTCTGCTGCCCTTCCAAGTAGGAAGCCAATGAACATCCACATTTGAGTGAGTTCCTAAAGGTCAGAAAGAATGGATTTGGCTTTAGTAGAGATGACACCTGCTGGGTTGGGTTGGGGGGGTGGGGGAGTTCATTTTCAGCTCTCTTCAGTTTATTTTTCCTACCAAAATCTCAGGGGCTGCACCAACAAATGCACAGCCTGTGTGCTGCACACCAACACTTGGTAAGCCCTTCATACATTTAAATGTATGATCGCTCTACCACCCTTCAGCCTTGGAGTTAGCTATATTCATTCCTGTTTTATAAATTAGGGAACCGAGGCTTGAGGGGGTAAGTGATTCACTTGTGGAATTCTCCCAAGGCAAAGCTGAGATTTAATTCCACTTCTGTCTGACTTCACAGGTTGAACATTTTCTTTCCTTTCCTGCTCTTTTTTTTTTGCTTTCTTTCTATTCTCTTTTATTTACTATTTTTAAATTTTTATTATTATTATTATTTTTTAGGCCATGCAAATGTTCTGGGGCAGGGATCAAACCCATACCATAGCAGTGACTCCAGCCACAGCAGCGACAACACCGTATCCTCAACTGCTAGGCCACCAGGAAACCCCTGAACATTTTCTACTTCATTCCAAAATCTGCTGCTGCAAAAATGACACCCAGAGGTAGCTTAGAGATGGAGCCCTACAGAGAACCCGGGGCCCCCGAGTCCTGGGTGATCTGGAACAAACAGAAAATACCTTTGGATTAGAGTGATTGGTACAAATTTCCCTGGTAACTTTGCTGTTGAACACTCCACCTTAAAATTCCAAGGGAACTTGGAGCAATTGCAGATGTAGAGACCGAAAATATTCTATAATTAGTATTTAATTCCACAGTCAGTAACTGCAACTCTGTTAGAGAGAAGTGACTGGCTTAGCACAGACTGACATCAGAATAAATAAGAAACAAAGAAACAAACAAATAAACACCCAGCATGGGATACAAAGAAGTGGGAAGTCACATCCTTAAAGGTAATAGTTGGCAAGTATCTAAAGATCCATCCATAAGGGGCTGGTTAAAAACAAAATTATGGTGCATCCATCCATGCCATGGAAATGAAAGGTACCCATCTCTCTGAGCTCATTTGAAACAGTGCCCAGTATATATTTTAAATTAACATGGACACACACTAGGTCAAGTATTTTATGTAGACTATGAGCTGATCCGTGTTCAGAAGAATTCTTCTATGCTTTTAACTATAAAGCACTGTTCTGGGAGAATTTACTGTTAACAGTTGTTACCACTGGCAGGTAAAAACGAGAGGTGAGGGACAAAAGAGATTCTTCCTTCTTCACACTGTTCTGAACTCTGCATTTTGTTTTCCTTTTTTGCCTGTGCCTGCGGCACATGGAAGTTCCCAGGCCAGAGTTGGAATTCAAGCTAGAGCTGTGACCTGTGGAAGGGGCTGTGCTACCTTCTCTCTGGCGACAGAAAGGAAGGGACCCTTACCCCCTGCCTACCTGCCCTGCTCTCCTACACTTGCTTTCTCTTCGGCATTCATTTCTGGGTTGTCTGCGTGCAAGAACGAGGCACTGTGCAACTGCAGAGGCTGTCATGCCTGTCCCAGACTGCGGGAGACTCACCACTCCTGCAGGGCTGGAATGGGGCTCTGTGGCAGCCCTGGCCGTATGGTCTGAGTTTATGATCCACAAGGTTCGATTGCGCTGAAGCCACACAGGTGCTGGCAGCCCTGGTCTTCTGGGACATTCTTAGCAGTCTTTAGTCTAGGGAACTAGGTAGAGAAGCTCCCTCTGCTTGAGCAGTTGGCCTCTGCCCCTCTTTTGGTGCATGGGGACTCTGGTGAGAGCCTCGCATCTTGTCACCCTTGCCCCTCGGGGAGGGCTGTGTCTGAAACCCATAGCTAATCTCTTGGCTGCGCAGCTTAAAACCTCCCATGGCTCCTCAGTGCTTACAGGGATGTGTCGTGCTTATTTGAGCACTTTGCAAATGCTAATTCCTGGGCATCTTTCTGAAGACTTGGTTCTCTGAAAGTTTTAATTCCTTGGTCCTGGGAGCTGGAAGCAGAAGCTGCATTTTTATAAGTGTTGCGGGCCGATTTTGATGTCTTCATCAATACCACTAATAGGGAAATGCCAGAACTTTAATGAATGACATTTAAGGCCCTGGATAATCTCTAAACCACTTTCCTTTCCACTTATCCTCATTCTGGGGATCCATGTGGAGTGTCCGTTGGGGCTCAGCAGGTTAAGACCCCAACATAGTGTCCATGAGGATGCGGGTTTGATCCCTGGCCTCGCTCAGTAGGTAAAGGTTCTGGCATTGCTGCAAGCTGTGGCACAGTTTGAAGATGCAGCTCGGGTCTGGTGTTGCTGTGGCTGCAGTGTAGGCTGGCAGCTGCAGCTCTGATTCCACCCCAAGCCCAGGAACATCTATATGACATGGGAGTGGCCATAAAAAGAAAAAAAAGGGGGGGGGGAATCCTTGCCAGTTTCTTTCAAGGGTCTCCCATTCCTTTGTCTCCCCGCTCCCCTCCGCCAGCCCCAAATCTGGATACACCCCCTCCTCCACCCTGACATCCCACAGAGCCCGAGACCTGCCACATGTCACATCATGAGCTCTCCTGGCTCCCCCACTCTCTTCCTTCCACATCTAGCTTTTGTCTGAGTTCAGACTTTCCTTACCTGGAGCACGCAGGCACCCAAGTTTGTAAAGAAACATTTCTAAGCAGCAGCTGACAACACGCCCTGGAAAGACGACAGACCTCCCACTTGCAGAGTTTTTACCAAACCTTTAAAGGTTGCCGTCTTCTACCCTGCAATCATCCCACAAAAGCTGTCAGGAGCATCACAGAAAATGAAAACCTATAATGAGCACAGTTCACACGAAAGAAGGCTGCCAATTGTTGGCACGTTATGGGGGCGCTGGGTCTTGGAGATGAGCTTCTCACAGTCAGCCGGGTGTTGCCGCTCTCATACTTTGTCTGTGTTTCTTGCCCTTGACCCCTCAAGGGATGCCCTGCAGGACTGGAAAGATCTTAGGCTTTGATGGGAGACAGTTATGTTTCAAATTTCAGCTCTGCCACTGCGTAACTCTCCCGCGTCATCTCAATTTTCTGAGCCCAGTTTCCTTGTGCATCAGTTGGGGTTGTCACTAACCCCATAGACTTTTGTTATATATGATGCAATCAGCAAAGAGCCCGGCATGGGACCTGGGGAGGACCAGACACTCAATAGATGATGGCTCCCTTCTCATCTTTGCCTGACGTCTATCTGTCCATCATCTCTTCAGTTAGAGATTGAGAACATACCTTCCACAAACCAGAAGAGCTACCGAGGTTCAAATCCCAGCTCGGCCTCTTCTTAGCTGCATTGTCTTGGGCAAGTTATTTCACCTCTCTGTGCTTCTGTTTCTCCATCTGTAAAAGGGTGATAATAATAGTACCTAGCATTTAGGTGTTATTCTGGGTTTTCCATAGGTTGTGTCATAAAAAGAGCAATTAATAAACTCCCAATTGGTATTAGCAAACATTAATAGGTCTTCTTTTTTTCTAGAAGCATTTCTTCATCTAGAAACTTGTTGGACATTGATTAAACAGCTGTAGAGGGGTAGCAGTAACAAGGTGACATCATCGTTCAGGTGAAAGAGCAAATACAAGACCAGGTACCAAACCAACTGCCATTCTGTACACCTGACACTAATACAATGTTATGTGTCAATTATATTCCAATAATAAAAAACAGGCCATTTCTTTACCCACATCAGTGGTGATTCCCAAGTTAGATCCTTTGGGAAAATTGTAATAAATCTTTTTAAAAATTTTTGTTGGAGTAGGAGTTCCTGTTGTGGCTCAGTGGTAAGGAACCCAACTAGTATCCATGAGGAGGCAGGTTTGATTCCTGGCCTTGCTTAAGGATCCAGTGTTGCTGTGAGCTGCAGTTTAAGTCCCAGATTGGCTTGGATCCTGCATTGCGGTGGCTGTGGTATAGGCAGGTAGCTGCAGCTCTGATTCGACTCCTAGCCTGGGAACTCCCATATGCTGCTGGTGCGGCCCTAAAGAGATGAATAAATAAATAAATGTATGTATGTTCTTGGAGTATAGTTGATTTAAATATTGTATTAGTTTCAGGTGTACAACAAAGTGAGTTGGTCACACACACATACACACACACAGGTACACATCTATATATTCATTCTTTTTCCCCTCATAGGTTAAAACTATAGAGTAGATTCCCCTGAGCTATACAGTAGGTTCCCATTAATCCTCTGTTCTATACAGTGATAAGTATATGTTACTCCAATCCTCCCAATTCTCCCTTTCCCCACAGCTTCCCCTATGGTAGCCATACAACTACAGTAAGTGTTTATCTAGTCAAAATGGACTGAGTGTTTACTGCCTGCAGGGTATTGCAAAGGACATACGATCAAGCTGGTGAACTTGTGCTTACGCCCCAAATACCCTGGTCTTAAAGGACTGTTGTGCAACAACGTTTGTTTGCTCCCCTAGCAAAACCTGAGCTAACTTGTATGTGGCTAACCTGACCCAGCCTTGGTGGAATGCAGTAGAGTCAAGAGGAAATGCAGTGCTTCACGGACAAATAGACCCAAATTCACACCTCAAGCTGTATGACTTTGGGCAAGTGGCTTTGACCAGCTAAACCTTGGTTTTCTCATCTGCAAAGAGGGCTTGTTGAGGATGTTACGCAATAAAAAATGATCCTATCACATTAGTATCCTTCTCCTGTTCACCAAGCCATACAAGTTCTGGGGCTTTTCAAGAATTGCGAGACAGCATGCTGCCTAACCACACAGGGCTAGCCGGCTCAGTGGGGTGCTGCTTCAGAAAGTTGAGCAAGCTGTTCAGGATTCACAGCTGCAGAAACTTCCTGCTCCCCCGCAGCTGGCCTCTGTCCTTACACTGCTGTACTACACTCTCAGTTCTGACTCACCAGCAGCATCTGTGACTTTCTCTTTCCCCACCAGCCCCGGGGCAGTTGTTTTGGCTCTAATTTCAGCATCTTGTTATCTTGGGGCTCCATCACTCAGTTACACAGTGTCAGATCTAAATCTCTCCAGACATTTCCAGACTTACAAGCAGGACCCTTATCCTTGGTGATTCATACATCATGTGAGGGTGGAAGGAGCAGGGTGGGTATGGAAGATGATAGAGATTCTAGTCATATTACCATGTGCCAGAAACTATTCCAATAGCCTTGATTAACTTTGATAACAAGCCAGTGATGGAGGCAATGTCATATAATGTGGGAGCTGACACCCAGAGAGATGAAAGTGCTTACCCACCAGTGCATGGTAGAACAGGGATTTGAACCCAGGTCCTTTAAAAAAAAATCATACTCTTTTTTCTATTATTAAAGTCTAGTTGACTTACAATTTTGTACCAATTTCTGCTGTACAGCAAAATGACCCCGTCATATAAGTACCTTCTTTTTCTCGTATGACCTTCCATCATGTTCTATCCCAAGAGACTGGATATAGTTCCTAGTGATATACAGTAGGTTCATTTGTGCCATATTTTAGATTCCACATATAAGTGATATGGTAAAAAATCCATTCTCTTAACTGTTACACAGTATTGTCTTTTGCTGTGCTGGTCTGGCTCTGAAGCCATGGTTCTCCAGGCGGCTTTTGTCAGCAAACTATTGCCAACCTATCACAATGCATATCAGGTTGAACACACAGCACACATCTGCAGTGGTGAGATTTTAAATCTCAGAAAACTTGCCGTGTTATTAGCCTGATATTTCCAACTCCTTTTTTTTATTAAACTATATGCTCTTTACATATTTTTATTTTAAAATTTTGTATACAATTTTAGAAGGTTACTTTCCACTTACAGCTATTACAAAATACTGGCTATATTTCCGTTGTGGTACATCCGTGGAGCCTATCTTACACCCAATAGTTTATACCTCCCACTCCCCCACCCCGTCAGTCCCCCTCCCCACCACACTGGTAACCACTAGCTTGTTCTCTCCATCTGTGTCTGCTTTTTTCTTATATTCGATAATTCCTACATTTTTTCTTACATTCACTAGTTTGTTTGTACTTTTTAAATTCCACATACGAGTGATAGCATACAGTATTTGTCTTTGTCCGTCTGACTTAATTCATTCTTTCCTACTGCCTTGGACTGGAAACCAGCACACTGAACAAAGCCGCAGGAATGTAAAAAGAGAACACGCAGAGAAACAATTATAAGAGCAAAAAATGAACCAAAACACCTGGGATCCTCTGCCTTGGGAGTCAGCTGGACAAAGGCCCCCATCCTCTGGTCACCTGGCTCCACATAAGGAAAAAAGCTGAGACCCTGATTGTTGGAGGTTGAATGGAGGAAGAAGGGAAGGTGGAAAGGGGACAAGGGAAATGAGGGTGACACCAGCCCAAGCCCCAGGGGGATGGGTGTCCTTTGGGGTCTTGATTACATATACAGCCTCAGTTTTTTCATCCGTAAAGTGGGCACAAGTCTGCATCGCTGAAAAACCATGCTTTATCATGTAACAACCTCCTGATCACCTCCTGGCAGAATACAAGCACTAGGCATTTGGGAATAGGTTTATTTATCATCATTTTACATATGAAGAAATGATGCTCCATAAAATGAAATAATTAGACCCAATGCCCAAAGCTAGCAAATTCCAAAGCCAGATAGATTCAAGTCAAGTGTATTGCTTTCCATGCCTATGTTCTTTCTATCAGGCACCACCTTCTATCAGGAAGGATCACAGGGAACTATATCCAAACTCTTGGAATAGAACATAATGGAAAATAGTATGGGGAAAAAAAATAAGCATGACTGGGTCACTTTGCTGTACAGCAGAAATTGGCACAACATTGTAAATCAACTATAATAAATTTTTTTAAAATAATAAAATAAAACAGAATTACTTCAAAAACATAAAAAAAAGAAGGGTCGCAAAAGTCCTGCTGTCAAAGTCCAGGTAAGCTTTATACCTGAATGCCAAGAAACACGCTGGGTTTGGCATGAAATTTCTCTAGAATTTTCTACCCCAGGGTAGCCAGCCCAGGGAGCAAGAAAATAAAAGAATCAATCTGCTTACTTAAATGGAGTCTAATTTGTTCTTTGAAATCCTGAATAATTTGAAAAAGGCATGGAGATACAGATTTATTTTGAAAGCAGAGCTGCCAACAGGTTTTTTTTTTTTTTTTTTTCTCCTCTTCTCAGTCTCATTTCCTCACATTTTCCAGGCTTGGCTATTTCTCCTATATCTGGGATGAGAAGAGAGAAAAATAGGACTTTCAGGGCTGCAGTGGCAGATCGCCATCTCTCGTAGCTCTGTGATGAACACAGAAGGCAAAACACCCTGTGTTGCCCAGTCCTTGCCCACAGCTAACTGTGTGTGCAGGAAGGCTGTTTGTTTCAAGACCTTAGAAATACAAACATCCAATTCCCCACCAAATTTCTAGGGGAGAGAAATATAATTTTCTCTCTGTTTTTCTAAGAGCTAGGGGAAAATGCGATGACATTGACTCTAAGTAATGACAGCATCTTAGTTGGCTTTGTATTCCTCACTGGGTGTTGCCAATGCTTTTGTGAGGATGCACAGTAGTTTGACTTATGAGAAGTTTGTGCCAATTTTTCTCTAGTTGTCTTATCTGCTTAGGATCTGAAGACTGACTTTTCCCTCTGACAGCTAGAAAAGACACAGTTTGGCTTTAACCCTGAGGAATGGCTTTTTTTTTTTTTTTTTTGATTGCACCCATGGCATGCAGAAGTTCTGCCACGAGGGATGGAACTCATGCCACAGCTATAACCAGAGCTACAGCATGCCAACTCCTGATCCTTAACCCATTGAGCCATGAGGGAACTCCTGGCCTTTCTTTTCCTAAGTCATCCAAATAAGCCTGCCTGTCCCTCCACCTTCCCTAGAGTTGCTGCAAGGTATAGATGCAACCTCCCCCGCCCCAACCCCGTACCCCACCCGCTCCCCGTTTCCCTGGAAAATCTCCCATGCTTGTCACTGGGTTATAGAGTTGGCTCTGTGTTTGGGGAACCAGCACAGTGCTGAGTCTTCCTTCGAGATAAACTGTTTCCCACATTTGTTGACATCGCAGTCAGAGAATTCAGTTGTAATTAGAGCTCAATATTTTTGCATCCTGGGGGAGCTTGGTGACGCTTTGGGGAAGGAAATTAAGGCCAGCAGGGTGAAGTGGTCTGCATTTGGACACCCTGTTAGTTAGCAGGGGAGCCAGGGCAAACCTTGACCTTGACTGTCTACCTCCTTCTATACAGCTTGGAGCTAACCCCTTAATGTTAATTAAAAGCCCCGTGGTGCAGCCAAAGTAGTCTTTTAAAACCTAAAATCTGAACCAAAAAAGGAAGGAAGGAAGGAAAGAAGGAAAAGAGTCCCAGGCCCCCAGTGGCCTCAGGAGAGGGCTCCGACTCCTTTCTGAGTAGAGCAAACCTCTTTGCCATCTGGCCCTGCTGCATCAGCCTCCGTCCTTGCCACACCCGCCTCCCACTTTGTGTTCCTCAACTGAGTAGTCTTCTCTGTTCACAATACTGTTTCCAGCCTCCACCCTTTTGCGTGTGCCATTTCCCCTCCTTAGAAATTTGGAAGTCCCTTTCCTAGTTCACAGATCTGCTCCTCTGGCAAGACTTTCTGACCCCCACCCCACTCCCCAGCTTTGACCAGGGCAATCCTTCCCTCTTCAGAGCTGCCTTAAGTACACACCCCTATGACTGCCCTTAGGCACTTGCAAGTTATTTGCTTTGAAGTCTATTCTCCAGACCCTGAGCTCCTCCCATTCGAGGTTTGGCATCTCTGTCTCCCCAATGCCTGGCACTGGGCTGTCCCACAGGGCAGCTGCTAAGAAATGATGGTTAGATATATGAATAGTCATTTAGTGATGAACACTGTCCAAGAACGGCCCCTTGCTCTGATGATAAAATATTCAAAGCTTAGACCATGTTAGTGGCACAAAGAATTAAAGCTGACAGTACCAACTCCAGCTTTCTGTATCTTTTTCTCATCTAATTTTATTCATTAAATTAAAAAAAATAGATAACATGTACTAACCCATTACAAATGAACTCTTTCTTGAGCAACAGACTTACCAGGCACGAATGCATAAAGCAACATTTTTTTCTGGTGATGAATAATCATCTATTTACATATTAACCAACAGCCTGTTTTCTAAGGAGGCATCAGCTTACTCATCTGCTTAATTAAAGTATCCTTTTGTTCTAACAGGAGCCCAGCTAGGTGATAATTATTGCTGGCATTCCCGTGCATCTCCAAGATTGAAGAACTGCTGACACATTCTAGAAATCCTCACAAAATACTATTTCTAAAAGCAGGATAGCTGAAAATCCAACTGAATGTGCTAATTGACTGGTACTTGGGTCTGAAAAATGAGTCCTCAAACTCAGACTGAGCCTGTGACTACATAGGCTGGGGAAAAAATCGTTATTAGAATAGTGAATGTTTGTAGATGCTTTCTGTTTGACTACTATCAGACCCTTTTTATGGTTGACAAACTGAGACACAGAGAGGTCTTAATCAGTTAATACTAGACACTAGAGCCTGGGATATTACTATTCTTCCTTCCAAAGAAAGGAACTAACACTTACTAAATGCCTGCATGTCAATTATTTTCCTATGAATCATATAAATAAGTCTCATGATAATCTTCTCTTGCAGTGGTTAAGAAGAGAGTTGCCAAAGTCAAACAGTTTTGATTTGAAATAAGGTGTAGATAGAAATTCTCTTAGGAGAAAGCCTTTGCCAACTGCAACTTCAGTTGCTACTGTGAGGACATGATGCCTGGAGTAGTAGCAACCATCTTGTGACCATGAGGCAACATGTCAACATGGTGAAATAGAATAAAATGTGTCTCAAAAGGGAACCCTCCTACACTATTGATAGGAATGTAAATTGGTACAACCATTATGGAAAACAGTATGGAGATTCCTCAGAAACCTAAAAATAGAACTAGCAGTGATCTAGCAATACCACTCCTGGGTATATATCTGGACAAAACTGTAATTCAGAAAGATACATTCACCCCTGTAGCAACACTATTCACTATAGCCAAGACATGGAAACAACCTAAATGTCTTCCAACAAATAGAAAAGAAGATTAATGGGGGAGCTCCCATTGTCACTCAGCAGTAACAAACCAAACAAATTCATCCAAATCCGTGAGGATTCGTGTTTGATACTTGGGTTAAGGATCCTGTGTTACTGTGGCTGTGGCACAGATTAGTAGCTTCAGCTCCGATTCGACCCCTAGCCTGGAAACTTCCATATGCCACAGGTGCAGCCCTAATAATAATAATAATAATAATAATAATAATAAAAGTAAAAATTAAATTAAAAAAATTAAAGTAAAAATTTAAAAAAAGGACAGAAGGCCTAAATAGACATTTTTTAAAAAAATGTGTCCCAATCATTAAGTCTTTGCACCAAACTGGGAGCTATCTACTTTCAGACTTTTTGTTAGGTGAGATAATTAAGTGACTTTTTAAAAAAGCATTTGTTAGTCAATGACTCTATTAGCTGTAAATGAAAGCAATCTTGTTCAGTAGAAGAGCTTTGAAAGGCTTCTGAGGACTCCTTGATGGCTCCAAATGCTTCTTCTCTCTCTCTGAAGTGCTCTACACTGCATCGTGTGAGCAGACTGAGGAGTTGGTCACCATCTTGCACAGAGCGGGGGTGCCCTGTGTCTCACTCTAGGACTGTCACATCATCCCTAGGACACGCAAGGGTGTCTTCACCTGGCAGTTCTGGATGAAGCTATCCAGGAGATGTCAGATTGCGTGGATGGCTCCTCAGTTTTTACCCACGAGAACTGGGTTTTGTGCGAGTTGAGCTTAACGGCTTCCAGCCAACATCTTGGCTTGCACACAAAAAAGAATTCCTTAAGGAAGAACTTTATTTTCATGATCACACCTAAGTGTACATCCACATAAAAATAATGCCTACACACACACACACACACACACACACACGTTAGGTTTGCCAAGGGAGGAACGTGCAAGGCCAAGTTGGTGAAGCAAGAGAGATGAATTACAGCATCAAAGGGAGATGGGGGATGGGTTGAGCTCAAGATGGTGCCAGTCCTGACTGTGAGGAGATGCTAGGCTTATAAAGGATCTGTGGCAGGAAGCAGTGGCTGAGGTTCATGGCAGAAACTTGTGGCAGGAACAATGAAGGAGGAAGGGAAGGTCAAGGGAGGGATAGGGGGTTGAGTCCCAACCAGAGGGCAGTTAATCTTTGTAGGAGGTTAATCTATGCAGGCAGTTGTTTTCCGAAGCCCATTGTTATTTGCTGCCCAACTTGAGCATATTCCGAGATGGCTGTATTTCTTATGTCAGGCTGTAGCCATGTCCACAGCAGGTGTCCAGGCTGTACCCATGTCCTCAGCTTAGATGTTTGATATGAGCATCTTAGAAACTCATCAGTTTTCAGCCGTTCTCTGGGCTCTGCATTCAGTCAGCATGGAAAGGACGGCCAGGGCAAGTCCTTGGGGATTAGTGGAGGTACATGTGTAGCTTTGGGGGAGACAAGGTGACTTGATTCACTTTTTTAGAATTAAGTGAATTCTTTTGGTGTTCAGCTGGTGTAGGCTGCTTCTGGGAACATGCTGTAGGCTATATAGGTTATGCACCTACATAAACATGTTAATTCATGAGTCTTGCTGTTGCCTCGAAGAGGTGGGGGTAATTATGTTTATTTATGAGAGACAAAGAAACCAAGGCTCAGAGAGGTTAAGTGTCTGCCTGAGGACACACAGTTAAAAGGAAAGAGAGGGTTTCAGAATGTTGGGCTCCCAAACTATTTCCACACACCTCATGAACAGGTTTCGAGTCTTTTCAAGTCTGTGCTTAGAGCAGACAAAGCATTTGATAATTTTATTATTTTTTCCTTTTTTTTTTTCTTTTTCTTTTTTGGCCTCACCTGCATGTGGATGTTCTTGGGCCAGGGATCAAACCACACCACGACCAGAGCCACCTAAATCACAATACTGGATCCTTAACCCACTGAGCCACAAGAGAACTCCAATTTTATTTGCATTTTTAAATTTCAGTGCTTGACACCTTCATGGACTTGGTGGACTGGAGCATTCAGATTGTCTGACCAGCCTCCATTTTTGTTTGAAAGAATCCCCCTTACCTCTCAGTGCCATCCAAGCTGAGCACTGACCTGGGCTGTGGCACTTTCAGGAAGGGGTGACAAGTGTGGACACATCACAGCCACTCCTCCTGTGTCAGCTGGCAGCTGGCAAACAGTCCCTCCTCAACCCAGCCCTGTCCTCCCACTGCATCTGAGGGCTGTTTCTTTCAGTAACGGATGCCCCTTGGTCATATATATTTAACATTTTTTATGCTAATCCAAATGTTCCATCTTTTTGTGCTGTTCCCTGTGACTGACATTGTTTCAAAGCAGATTTTGAAATAGCCTTGGTCTTGACATTTATGCAGCAAGTGGGTGTTGTTTATTGCTGAGCAATTAGAACCTAGATTAACATAACATCACTCTTCAACTTGAAAATCTTGGAGAGGGCTTTGGGAACAAATTCCCAGGAGCACCCCCCTCCACCTGCTTCCTATTGTCTTTCTGCTTTTTCCCTCCTCCACACCCATCCACCCACCTGCCTTGAAATATGCTCTTTCCAATTTAGAGTTCAAGAAAGTTTGTGTAATCTATGTCATAAAAAAAGATGTCTTTTTCTTCCACTGCAGAAGCAGCCCACGGGACCTGTGTTCTTAATCAAAGAGGCAATTTTTTTTTCTGTCCTTGAAAACTTTTTTTTTTTTTTAATCTCCCTGCCTTCTTTGGACTCTTGAGGTCAGGAAATAGCGCTGGGCTGGTTACACAGCTTTGCTTGTGTGGTACCCCACAGTTTTGCAATCACTGCCCTCTTTGGCTTAGGGTATTTATTTAGATCTTAGAAATTACACTTGGCTTTTCAAGGGAAGTGGATCTCCCGGGCTGATCTCGGCAAACAGGTGCTAGGTAAGAGGAGGAGATCTTTGACAATCGTGTTTGCACTATGGGGCGGAGAGCCTCCTGGAAGTTGTAATGGGCATTGGTTGTACATTTTCTACACACTCAGGGATCGGTCCACTGGTGCAGAGCTCATGAAGGAGGACAGGCTCCTGGTCAGCACACCGAATCCTCACAGGCACTGCCTCCCCTGCTTGCCTCTGTGTCTTGACCCCTATAAACCCAGAACTTCGCCTCCTCTCCCCACCTCCACCAATATCTTCCCAGTTTAAGCTGAGGCCGTCTTTCACTTGGACTACTGTAAGAGCTTCCTCTTGGGCCTTCCTGCTTCTGCCCTTGCCCCCTTCCAAAAGGCTGCCTGAGTGATCCTTTAAAAAAGGCTGGAACTAGAGTTGTGGCTCAGCAGGTTAAGAACCCGACTAGTGTCCGTGAGGATGTGGGTTTCATCCCTGGATTAGCTCGGTGGGTTAAGGATCCAGCATTGCAGAGAGCTGTGGTGTTGGTCACAGATTCAGCACGGATCCCACGTTGCTGTGGCTGTGGCGTAGGCCGGCAGGTACAGCTCCGATTTGACCCCTAGCCTGGGAACTTCTATATGCTGTGGGTGTGGCCTTAAAAAGAAAAATAAATAAATAAATAAATAATCTATAAAAATCATTCCTGGGGTGGGGGTGGGGCTTTGAGATCGCCATCCATTATGGCAATTCAGTAGGACTCACGAGGATCCATGTATTGTCATACTCAGGGCTATGATTTAGTAGAGCAGAAGGATCCAAAAGACCATCAACAAAGGGAAAAGTTGTGTGGCATGGAGTCCAGGAGAACCAGGCACAAGCTTCCAAATGGAGTGGTCAGGGACATCCTTCCACCCTGAGTGACGGGCTGTGACAACACCTGCAAGACTTCCACCAGGGGCACTTGATAAAGACCTCATGCCCGAGGGGCTTATTTATTTATTTATTTATCTTTTTAGGGCAGCACCTATGGCATATGAAAGTTCCCAGGCTAGGGGTCGAATCCGATCTGCAGCTGCCAACCTACAACATAGCCACAGCAACAGCAACAGCAGCTCTGAGCCATGTCTCTGACCCTATGCTACAGCTCAGGGTAATGCTGGATGGGTAACCTACTGAGCAAAGCCAGGGATGGAACCCGTATCCTCATGGATATTAGTTGGGTTCTTAACCCCCTGAGCCATGATGGGAACTCACAGGGGGGTTTTTACTGGGGCCAATCTTGTCAGCCCCCTTCCCACCTGGCATAGGCCCAAGGCTCCAGCTTCACAGAAGGAAGACCGGCATCAGCACCACATGGTTCATGTAAAGGATTTGGACAGTGCACTGCTACCCTCAGAGGATGGCGGGGAACCTCCCCAAATCCAAGTTCCCAGAGGCCCACAAAGGGCCCACCTTGTAAACAGTCTCCTCAAAGGCAGCAGCAGGCCCATGTGCTCATTCTTTGCTGCGCAGCTCCCTACTGCCTTCAGAAGAGGGCCTGACCCCCTGCAGGTTCTTTCAGAATCTGTCCAGCGCCTCTTTCCTGAGACCCTCTGCCTCTGCCTCCCTTTCCACCCCAGCTCCATCCCTCTACTGTCCTTCCTCTGTGCCTTTGCCTCTGCTGTTCCTTCTGCCTGGAACACCCTTTGTTTTCTTCTCTCCTGGTTCTCTTTTCTTCCTCCCTTCTCCCAGGCCAAGTTAGTCACACATCCTTGGGGCCCACAGGCCCTGTGAATGGCATCTCTTGCGCCATTCATGCCTCTCAATGGCCACATGTGCTGAGTTCCTCAAAGACAGGAGCTAGTCTTATCCGTCCCCCTGGAGCCTGAGCATCAGGTCTGGAAAAGAGCAGGGGTGTCCAAGTATACTGAATGAATAAATAGATGGGTTAACAAATGGAAAATGAACACAAAACTTAGAAGATTATTTTAGAGTCTACAGCCTTGTGACTCTCTCTCTATCTGGGACCATGCTGCTTATTTATCTATTTGCTTTTTTTTTTTTTTAGGGCTGCACCTGTGGCATATGGATGTTCCCAGGCTTGGGGTCAAATCAGAGCTGTAGCTACTGGCCTACACCTCAGCCACAGCAACACGGAATCCGAGCTGCATCTGCAACCTACACTGCAACTTATTGTGACACTGGATCCCCAAGCCACTGAGCAAGGCCAGGGATTGAACCTGTATCCTCATGGATACTAGTCGGATCCATCTCCACTGCGCCAAAACAGCAACTCCCCATGCTGCTTATTTATTTTTTAAGTGATTTTTATTTTTTCCATTATAGTTGGTTTACAGGTTTTTTTCCTAATGATTTTTATTATGCTGCTCATTTTTATGTTCAACTTTCTATCTCACTGTTTTCCAACTTACGCAAGTGGCTTATCTTTCTGCTCCCTGGCAGGTCAGTGCAGGGTGTCAGGGGCCCATGTCAAGCCCTCGCTTCTTGTTACCTGCTCTCTGGCTTGAGTCAGACAGGCCCTGGTGATGAATTGCCTGAGACACTACTTGTCTCAGAAATGATCCCAGAGCAGAGGGTGGCTTGAGGAACTCCTAGGGGGTTGGGACCCTCCAGCCATGACCTGGCTGGGAAAAGGCTCCTGTGCTGCAAATGCCATGCTTCGGCTGGCTTGACCCACCTGTGGACCAAGAGGATCCCGGGTGGAGAGGCATGAGCAGTGGAAGCACCTCCTCTGCCTTTCATTTCTCTTGCTCTGAAAAGAACTGGAAATTGTTATAATGGGTCAAAAGCCTGCTGATGTCAAGGGCCACTTGCTCCGTGCTGGACATTATGCTGGGAGCTTTGCAGGTGCAACGTCATCTGTTCCTCCCAAAGATCTTGACAGAGGAGTTATCACCCCTCCACACACACACCATTTTACAGATGAGGCAGCTGAGACTCTAAAATATCATGAGGTCACAGAGAGAGTGAATCAAGAACTGAGATTCACCTCCATTTCTACCTAGAATCCTTTCCAGCAGAACCAGGTTTCCCACAGGGCAAGTTCAGTCTCTTCAAGGGAAATAAAATTAGTTTAGATGGTTTGAAACTAAAATGATTAAAATAAAAAATGGAACGGATTAGACTAGAATAAAGTAGAATGGAAAAATGGAGTGCATCCTGGGTAGTAGGCTCAATACTATTTCATGACACTTCCCATATATGTATGGTATTTTTCATTATGCACAGAAACATGAGTATGTGTACTGAAGTTTATAAAATGCATTTTTTTTTTTACTGTGGATAATAGTCCTCTTTTTTTTTTTTTTTTTTTTTGAAAAACACTTCTGGAACTCAGCTAGGGCATTTTCAGGAGATACTCCTATCTTTTCTCCTTTCTTCAAGAATTTACTCTGATCAGTCACCACTCACAGTACAACTGTCTGCAAACCCAATGCATTTTCTGTCTTTATTATCTATCTTTGTCATTTTACATTTGACCTGATTAGCCTCAATTCAGTTCCACTCAGTTCAATTCATATCCAATACCTTCAATTCCAGTGATAAAACTTGAGTGCCGGCTTTGGGTTCGTCTCATACAAAGAGATAAATGTAAGTTTATGAGCCATAGTGCAATATCTCAAATTCATTTTCTTTTGTCCAAAACACAAACTTAATTCCCTCTAGCTTTTAAAAGAAGACAACATGTCTCATTATTCTGGAGTTTGCCTTTCCTGGCCATTTTTGTGAGCTGGAATGCAATATGAAGTTAAAGCACCAGGTTTGGGGGCAAAAGGCTCAAGTTCAAATTCAGAGACAAAGCCTGAATAGTGCTTCAGGCAGTGGGTAGGCACACAGAAAATGCCCAGTGCATCATAGACGATCAACCACATTCCCCATATTGTCTAAAATTTCCCATTCCTCCCAATCAGCCAGGCCTGAACCAGATATAACACATTTAAAAATTTATTCTACCTACTGTACAGCACAGAGAACTATATCCAATCTCTTAGTATAGAACATAGTGGAAAATAATATGAGAAAAATAGTGTATGTATATGTATGCCTGGGTCACTGTACAGCAGAAATTGACTCCACATAGTAAATCAACTATACGTTAATAAAAAAAAATTGAAAAATAAATAAAAAAAAATTCACTCTGCTCTCAGGTTGAAGAAATTCATGGTGATAGGATGGAGGCCCTGACTGCCAATCAGATTCTTGCAAGTGTCCTACCCTGGAGTGAGGACCTCTGCCCACAGGGAAGGCCTGCCGATGGGGGGCAGGGCAGACTCCTACAGAAGCAGCGAGGACACTGGTTTTCAGCTCCTGTACATTTTCTTCAAAGATGGAAACTGCTGTGATGCCCTGGTTAGTTAGTCTCTGTGTCCTTGCCTTGGACAACCACAGACAGTTTTCCTTAATCAGTACTTTAGGCCTCCCTGTGGTCTCCCCGACGCACTCTGCCTGAGTGGTGATATCTCCTCTTAAGGCTTCTGTCACCATCTCTCTGCTATGTCCCCAACCACTTCTCCAGCCCAGCTCTCTTGCTGTCGTCTGGACACAGACACAGAGTGGGCCCCAGGCCCCTTGGATGCCATCATCTCCTTCCTTCAAGCCTCCCTGCTCAGTGAATGGCCTCACTCTCCTCTGGATGGCAGAACCAGGAATCTGGACATGGCTTTGGTTCTTCCCCTCCCTATTCATTCAGTCCCTCAGTAAGGACTGTCCACTCTACTCCATACATGTCTCCCCAGTACTTCTCTACCTCCCCATCTCCACCACCAAGGCCTAGTCATCAAACTTCACTCACATCCACCCTCCTTATGGTAACCTATGTGATCTTTCTAAGTGCTGTCAAGTCCTTCTCCAGATAGAAACTTCAGTGGCTCCCCTGTGCCTGACATATGTGGTTCTATGTAACTCGGGTCCAGCCTCTCTCTCTATCCAGCCTGGTCAGGGCATCCATGTAGCCTTGACCTATCTGTCCTCTCTCTTCCACAATCCATGCTGTAAACACACACACACACACTTCTGACCACTTCCCATGTACTATCATGCACGTACCATGCCCTTAGTCTGGAGCTCTCTATTCTTACTTCCTGTTGGGCTCCTTCATAGCTCCATCAGCCTTGTGTCCTTCTGTAGTCAACCTCTGTTTCCTAACCTGCTTCCTCTGCTAGATGTGATTCCCAATTAATTAATAAGGCTCTGCCTTAGTCATCCGGAGAATCAGAGACTGAATCAGCACTGGGGCCTGGCCCAGCAAGGCCTTGGGGGCGAAGCTTTGTAGGAAAAGCCAGTCCCAGGAGTACCGCCCAGGTGACCCTGCTCTTTCTAATGTCCCATCTTCCTACCAGATGTTTTCTTACTCTCTGCAGCTATAGAGGGGGAGGAGAGTAGTAGGAATATACATGTCATGAGGATTGTGTGGCAATTTTGTCTTTATCACAGAGCTAAATGTAGTATGTAAAAGAAGAAAAACAAACAAGCTGAAATGGTTAGACTAAATATATGAAGCTACAAGGGTTTTCTTAAATGCACTAGTCAAAATAAAGCATAAATTCTTCATGCTGAATGTTTAAGGCATACAAATTCCAACTAATTTGCAGCAAAACAATTATGTACATATGATAACTTAAGGGAAATAAATTAATCTGTTTTCCCCCTAGTTTCTAGAATCAGTTGTGAAAATACCTTCAAATTCCAGTGTCTTAAAAACAAGATATTTTTTTTAAAAAAATTCTATTGGAGTATAGTTGACTTACAATGTTGTATTTGTTTCAGAACAAAATACCTAGGAATAAACCTACCCAAATAGACAAAAGATTCTGAAAACTATAATATGCTGATGAAAGAAATCAGTGACACAAGTTGATGGCAAGATATACTATGCTTTTGTTTTGGAAGAATCCATATTATCAAAATGACTATACTACCCAAGGCAATCTAAAGATGCAGTGCAATCCCTGTCAAGTTGCCAACAACATTCTTCACAGATACAGAACAAAATATTAAAAAATTTTTGTCTTTTGTCTTTTTAGGGCCACATCAGTGGCATATGGAGGGTCTCAGGCTAGGGATTGAATCAGAGCTGTAGCTGCCAACCTATACCACAGCCACAGCAGTGGGAGATCCAAACCAAGTCTGTGACCTATACCACAGCTCATGGCAATGCCAGATCCTTAACCCATTGAGCAGGAGTGGGGATCGAGCCCACACTTTCATGGAGGCTTCTTTAACCACTGAGCCATGATGGGAACTCCCAAAATATTTTAAAATTTGTGTGGAAACACAAAAGACCCTGAAAAGTCAAAGCAATACTGAAACAGAAAAGTGGAAGTGGAGGAATCAGGCTCCCTGACTTAAGTCTCTACTACAAAACTACAGTTATTAAAACAGTATGGTACTGGCTCAAAAACAGCAATATAGATCACTGGAATAGGAGACAAAGCCCAGAAATAAACCCAAGCACCTATGATTAACTAATCTATGAAAAAGCAGGCAAGAACATACAGTGGAGGGAGGACAGTTTCTTCAATAAGTGATGCTGGGAAAACTGGACAGATACATGTAAAAAATGAAATTAGAACACTCTCTAACACCATACAGAAAAATAAACTCAAAATGGACCAAGGACCTAAGCATAAGGCCAGGTACTATAAAACTTCTAGAGGAAAACCTAGGCAGAACACCATTTAACATAAATCACAGCAATCTTTGATCCACCTTCTTTGATCCACCGCCTAGAATAATGAAAATAAAAACAGAAATAAACCAGTGTGACCTAATTAAACTTAAAAGATTTTGCACAGCAAAGGAAACCATTAAAAAAATGAAAGGACAACCCACGGAATGGGAAAAGATCTTTGCAAATCAAATGACTGACCAGGGATTAATTCCCAAATATTCGAACATCTCATGGAGATTTATATTTTAAAAAAAATCAAAAAATAGGCAGAAAATCTAAATATACATTTCTCCAAAGAAGACAGGTGGCCAAAAATCACATGAAAAGATGTTCAACATCACTAATTATTGGAGCAATGCAACTCAAAACTACAATGAGGTATCACCTTGCACCAGTCAGAATGGCCATTATCAGTAGTTCCCACTGTGGTGCAGTGGAAATGAATTCGACTAGGAACCATGAGGTTGCAGGTTCGATCCCTGGCCTCGATCAGTGGGTTAAGGATCCAGCATGGCTGTGAGCTGTGGTGTAGGTCACAGACAAAGCTTGGATCTGGCGTTGCTGTGGCTGTGGTGTAGGCTGGCGGCTATAGCTCAGATTTGACCCTAGCCTGGGACTCTCCATATGCCTTGGGTGCAGCCCTAAAAAGCAAAAAAAAAATAAAAATAAAGGCCATTATCAAAAAAAGCAAGATAGTTTAAAATAAGGTGCTAAAGGGGGACTTTTCATATACTGCTTAGGGTTATATAATTTGGAGTAAACTTTCTGGAAAGCAATTAAGTGATTTGTATCCAAGGTGTTACCTTGTAAATACCTTTGATCCAGAAATCCTATTTCTAAGGTCATAGCCTAAGGAAGTAATGAGACAGTGGATGAAAGGAGTGTATAAGGGTTTTCATAGTAAATTTTTTTATATAATAGAGAAGACAGAATCTATTAACAAATTGTGTGATTTCAATTCAGTGGGCAAATATGTTTCCATTAAAAATGCTCAGTAAGAAAAATAAAAATTTAAAAAAATTTTAAAAGAGAGTTCCCTTCATGACTCAGCCGTTAACAAACTCGACCAGGATCCATGAGGATGTGGTTTGATCCCTGGCCTGGCTCAGCGGCTGTGGCTGTGGCATAGGTGGGCACTTGTAGCTCCAATTCAACCCCTAGCCTGGGAACCTCCATATGCCACAAGTGCGGCCCTAAAATAGCCAAAAAAAAAAAAAAAAATGCTGGGTAAGGAGTTCCACTGTTAGATTGCTGGGAGATAATGGAGAAAGGGCTAATCTAGTGCTAAGCAGATGGTCCAAGCCAGCAACAGATATCTTTGTTATTTTTTCCCATCATCATCATCATTAACATTTTGGTGTAAATCTTTCCAGAATTGTGTATAGGAGCTACATAAACATATAGATTATATTCTCATTAAAAAATGGTAACTACAATATTACTTTATGATCCACTTTTATCACAGATTTCAGTGTGACTATTCATGTCACTTGTCTTACCCAGCAGTTTTGTTGTTGTTGTTGTTTTATGCCCATGTCCACAGCATGAGGAAGTCTCTGGGTCAGGGATCACAACCCCACAGCACACTAGCGACGTGAGCGACAGCAGTGACAATGCCAGATCCTTAACCTGCTGAGCCACCAGGGAACTCCTTACCCAGCATTTTTTTTTTTTTTTTTTTTTTGGCTATTTTAGGGCCGCACTTGTGGCATATGGAGGTTCCCAGGCTAGGGGTTGAATTGGAGCTACAAGTGCCCACCTATGCCACAGCCATAGCAACTGAGGAAATGGTAGCTTTTATCATTACGGTCAGGCCAGGTAAATTTACAAGGATCACTGAGGCCAGATTTATGAGGTTATTGACAAGAACTGAGGGGTCTGGGTAGATTCAAAGAGCAATGAGTGGTCACTGGCAAATTTAAGATGATAGGGGGGATGACAGAGGGACAGAGTGTGATTGATAAACTGGAAAGATCATTTAGGCTGCTATGGAGAGAATGGATTTGGGTTGGGGAGAGAGGAAGGACGCGTGAAAGCTGGACCAGTTAGGGAACTGGCACAGATGTTAAGCTGCCCTAGGCAGAGAGGGAATTATAGATGGAAAGCAGTGAAGAGATTCAGTAGCTATTGCGATCTTAGTGTGTTAGAAGTGGGAGAGGGATGGTGGGGAATTGAGGGTACGATCTATAGTTTGGGTTAAATGCTGTTCAGGGATAAGCCATGCTGGCTTTAGGCAAAGGTGGTTCCAGAGTTAAAATGGTGCCATTAGGGTTTTGTTCTCTCCGTCTTTGGGGTTTGGTGGTGCTGTTTGGAGAGCAAGACAGGTGGAGGTCTGGGTCTAGACTGCTCTGTGTTTTTACGATGCGTACTTCCCTCAACTTTCACAACAGCCCAATGGAATGTGTACTATTCTTTAAGCATTTTACCAAGGGGAAAACAAATTCAAATAAAGAATTTACTCAGGAGTTCCTGTCATGGCTCAGCAGTTAATGAATCTGGCTAGTAACCATGAGGATGTGGGTTTGATCCCTGGTCTTGCTCAGTGGGTTAAGGATCCGGTGTTGCCATGAGCTGTGGTGAATGTCACAGATGTGGCTTAGATCCTAGGTTGCTGCGGCTTTGTCTAGGCTGGCAGCTACATCTCCGATTTGACTCCTAGCCAGGGAACTTCCACATGGTGCAGGTGCAACCCTAGCAAAGACAACAACAACAAAAAGAATTTAGCCAAGTAGCACAGGTGACAAATGGGAGAGGTTTTGTTGTTTATTTTATTTTTTTTAAAGGGCGGCATATATGACATTTAGAAGTTGCCAGGCTAAGGACTGAATAGGAGCTATAGCTGCCGGTCTATGCCACAGCCACAGCACACAGCAATTCAGGATCCGAGCCTGTCTTCGACCTACACCACAGCTCACAGCAGTGCTGGATCCTTAACCCACTGAGCGAGGCCAGGGATCAAACTGATGTCATCATGGTTACTAGTTGGGTTCATCACTGCTGAGCCACAATGGGAACTCTCAGATTCTGTTAGATTCTAAAGTTTACCCACAGCCCTTCACTGCTGCCTGAGGCAACACCGAGCTCTTACTCTCTTCGACCATCACCTAGAAAGATTATGGAGCCTTGATTTGGTGGAGGTTGGAGTGGGTGAGGGGGCTCAGATTAGCTGCTGGCCCACTGGGGATGGGGTCCTGGCTTCAGGGACTCCTTTCTTTGCAAACGTGGGCAAGTGACTACCCCTCTCCATGTCTCTGTTTCCCTATCTGTCAGGGGAATGCAGAAGACCCTTCTTTGTGCACTAGATGCTTACATAGGACCATGGCTGCCAGTCAACTCTGCGGCCACAGAGGACTACTCTGATGGTGGAGGATGTTAGCATCCTGAGACCCAGCAGATGCTCTTTCTGCTATTGCTCCATTGCACATACTAGTGAAACCATGCTGAGCTGCTTATCATCAGAGGGAGAGTACAATGTGGCTCTTTACGCTGGAAATGCATGATTAGGACCAAGTTCAGGAGATAAATTCAGCCGCTTCTCAGAACTTGGAGAGAGAGATTTTAGTGCACAGTCTCTGATATCAGGCTGCCTGCATCAAATTTTGGTTCTGAGGTTTCCCAGTGTGTTAGTCCCTTAACCTCTTTGTGCCTCAGTGTGCTCATCTGTAAAATGTGTATAGTGATAGTCCCTACCCTGGAGAATAGATTTGAGGATTAAGTGCAAAGATGTATATGGAGTGCTTAGTAGAGTGCTGGGCACATGGCTCAATAAATGGGAACTATTAAAGTGACATAACTGTTGGAAGTTGGTGTGACTTAGCTCTAGAGATCGCAGTGGGATCAATCTGATAGAGTTGCCCTAGGAATCAGTAGCAGTCTATGGCTAGGGTTCTGGAGCATTTGTTACATGCTTGCACCACAAAGGAGGCTAGAAAATCTAGTTGGATAAATGAAAGCATATCTCCACACAAAGACACGTATGCAAATGTTAATAGAAGCATTTTCCATAATAGCCCCAAACTCGAAATAATCCAAATGTTCATCAACCAGTGATGGGTAAATAAAATGTGGGTTCTTCATAAACAGAATACTATTCAGCAATAAAAAGGCACATAGATAAATCTCCAAGACATTATGCCAAATGAAAGAATCAAGGAAAAAAAAAATCACAGACTGTATGATTTCATTCCTATGAAATGTCTAGAAAAGGGAAATCTAGAGACAGAAAGAAGGTCAGTAGTTTCCTGGGTCTAGAGTGAGGCTTGAGCACAAATTTGTATAAGTGATCTTTCTGGAATGACGGAAATGTTCTAAAAATGGATAGTGGTGAGGGCTGCACACCTCTGTAAATTTTCTAAAGTCCGCTGAGTTTTAACTTAAATTGTGTGAATTTTATGGTGTGTAAATTATATCTCAACGAAGCTATTTAAAAGTAAGTTGGGTTGTAGAGGGACTCAAGATTCAGATGACAAGGGCATTTTCTAACCATAAAAAAAAAAAAATTCCAAGGTGCTAGAAAAGCAGCAAGTATGGCAAATGCCCACTACATATTTCATTTTTATGGCAACCCCAGAGTATTAGTCACTTTTGTACCCTTCAGTGAAAGAGGAAACTGAGGCTCAGAGAAGCTGAGCTTTTAAAAAATAAATAAATAAAATAATCTTTTGGAAGAAGCCCTGACAAGAAGCTCATCACATTAACACTTCTTAATGCTTCTCTTTTTTAGTCCCCAGTCCCTTTCCCTCTCCAAGTCTCAGTGTCCTCATTTGATAAAGGGCATGATTATCACAAGAATTAGGAATAACTAAGTAAAAACAGAGAGATGACACAGAGCAAGTGCTCAAAATACATGGCATCTTAAACTCCCTACTGAAAAGTTCTCCCTAAACGTTTATCTTCAGAAGTTAACCTTGGTTCTAAAATTCGTTAAATTTTTTAAAAAGCATGGATATTTATCTTTAAAATGTGCACAGTAGAGACTCCAATGCCAACTTCTTAATGTGAAGGGTAGTTTTGTTGCACACAAAAGAACACAAATGGAATGGCTTTGCCTGGCCAGTACTTTGTTAGAAGTCAGAACCAATATCTACCGTACGGATAAAACATGACCCCAAATTATGTTCAGCAATTACAATCAAAGGTATTCTAATCAGAAAGGAGATAACAAAGGGAGAAAAGTCTGCTGTTGTCAGTGTTACTCATGAAGCCTCTGTTTAGCAGATACTGTAACAGATTAACCTGGTCTTGTTGATTTAATAATTTTTAACTGAGTTGAACAGCTGGACAGAAAGCTGCATGTACATCTGGGCTGCCATAGTCACATCCCTGATTACTGCTTCCCTGGAGCTCAGATCCTACCTTTTCCCTGAATGCCCTCTTCACAGTCTCACTCCTTAAAGCCCTAGAGCTAGCACACTAACACACACACCTAATTAGGTCATTCCTTTCAGGAGTTCCAACTGTTTTCAGGGTGAAGTCCAAATTAGTCACTGGCATTCAAGGCCTTTGCTTTGTGCTTTCTGCTGTCATTTTAGATGAATGTCTAAATTCCTGATTCTTAGCATAGTAGTTAGGTCTGTTAATCAGCATTTGCTGTGTAACAAGTATCCCTCAAATCTCATTGACTCACAACAACACATGTTCTCTTGTGGCCTCAGATCTATGAGTTGGCTGTGGTTTCTGATAACCTCAGCTAGACTTGGTTCCCAGCAGCGAGTTGGGTTCAGGTCTTTTTCATGGGTCTCCTTAACTTGAGACCCAGGTTGGAGAAGCCATGGTTCCATGGGGCATGCTTTTCTCCCAGCAGAGCACAGGAAGCCAAGTGAAACCTTCAAGCACATTTTGAGCCTTGCTTGAGATGTCTGACATCGCATCTGTTCTCACTCTATTGGTGGAGGATCAACAGGTCGCTCAGTCTATCCAGAGACCTGCAAAGTTGTGTGACAAAGGACGTGGGTCCTTAATCCTGTTACAGGGAAGAGTAGAAGAGTGGGGTCCAGTATTCCAATCTGCCACACCAAGGAAACTGAGACTCTCATGACTTAACCTCTTTGAAACTCAGTTTTCTCAATTTTAAACTGGGGCAGTTGACCCTAGAAAGAGTTAAGATGGAGATTAAATACGGCAATGAAGGGGAAAGTACCCTTTAAACTGTAAAGAATAGCAGAAGTACTTTTTGCTAGTCTGATAACAGATATTTATCTCATTTCTTTTCATCTCCAGCACAGTGTCTTCTATGCAGTGCATACATTGCAAAGGAATAAATGAATGAATGTTTCTCAAAGGGCTTCGATAACACTGGTTTGCCCAGCCATTGTTTTGCCTCCCAATAAATTTATTCTTCTGTATCCTGGTGAGATAGGCTGGGATCTGGGACCTGGGACCCTCTGCTGCAGTGCTTGCACGGGGACTCCAAATGTCTCCTGGAGCAACAAAATACAAAGAAACTAAAGGGGACTAAAAATAGCTGTGTGCATGTGCAGTTGGAGCAAATTGTGAACAAGATTCAAAAAGATCAAAATCCCAACTGCCATTTCTGAAGAGCAAAAACAGGGTGCTAGGAGAAGAATAAGGGTGCTGGAAGCAAAAGCAAGGTATTTCCCATGCACCCTGCACACCACACCATCAAGGAGATGGGCAAACTACCTAAGACACCCCTCTGTCCAACCCCTAGAACCACCCCTACCCTCACCCCATATAAGGAACAAGCTCGCTCCACCTTGGGGAGTGAGCAAGGGAAATTTTTGCTTGTTTTCATTACCTCCTGCTACTGCAGGAGCCCCAGTGAAGCTTTGCCTAAACTTCTCGTCTGGCCTCTTATCAATTTCTATTGCTTGGGAAGGCTAAGAACCCTGGTCGGTAACCCTGATAAGAATACCTTGACACTCTTTTGAGAAACCAGAAAATATCCCTTCCCTCACTGTCACTTCATGTGGTCAGTACAGAGTGCTTGTCTATAACTATAGCTCCAAAAATGGATTCATAACCCAGATCTGGTCTATGAGGGCCCTGGATGCCGTAGTAATTGAATCTGCAGTAAGTGCACATTGTGAGCCTGGCCAATGAAAGCCAGTCTAAGAGTGTTGCTAGAACTATTTAGAAAGAGGCACTTTTTTTTTTTTTTTTTTTTTTTTACTTGGCATTTTCAAGCTAGTAGATAAACTTAGGTGTTGCCTTGCTACCCTTTGGGGATTGAATAAAGTCAACAGAGAGGAATGCAGAATGAGGCAATAGAGAGAGCCCATTGTCCAAGGACATTGTCCAATGATATTTGGAAGCAGTCATCCCCTAAAATAGCATTATGTCTGGCCTTTCTGTTACATGAGTCAATACATTCCTTTTTTTTTTTTAAGGCACTTAGAGTTGGATTTCTGTCAAAAGACACCTGACTAATACAGAAATAGAATTGCTCCAGAACCAATACAAAATATGTCTAAAGGCCTCCCACTGATCTCTTGGGTGGGCCTAACCAGATGTAAGAGAATTTTGTATGTTTACTTGTTCTGCGATGTTGATATCTGGACCCACCCTTTGTGCCTGGAGAAAAGTCTCCTCTCTCTGTTTGTCCCTTGGCATCCTTGTTTGACATAGGAAGGGAGGTAAAAAATGGAAGTAAAGGATGTTTGAGGCCCCACACATTGGCTCATCTTCAGTGAACTGGCTCCCCAGTGGACTGCCCCGAGGACCCAAAGAAGACACCTCTCCTGATATGCTGATCCCATCTGCTTCAGCGGCTGTCTTCCTCTCTCCCGCTCTGTCCAATGCTTCCATAGCTTGACTTAGGGACCTTCTGCCCAGGCTGCAGTCTTCCTTAAAATCCCCAATCGGCCCAGCCTCATATCAGTTGCTCCTAGCTAAGCCTCTTAGCATTGGGATTACACGGAGCAGCTCAGAGATACCATGAGATCTGGAAACAGAGCTTCAGCTGAATCCCAGCCCCAGCACTTACTACCTGTATGATACTGAGCAAGTCACTTAAACTCTCTGAGTATTAAGTTTCAGATATAATCATGTCTTCCTCCAAGATAGTTGTGAGGTTTTAATAAGATGACCTATAAAAGTGCTTTACATAGCACGTGGTAGGCATCCAATACCTAGTAGGTATCGTCATTTTCATTTTTTTTTCTTTCTTGCACTTTTGGGCAACTTACTGGGTTTGATGTCTGTGCTGTTCAAATGGACTGCAGGTAGCCAAGGGCAGGCAGTGTGTGGTGCTTCCTTGATTTCCTTATTGTTCTAGTAAGATCTCAGCACTGAATGTTTCTTTCATAACAGGACTCGAGGGAGAACAGATGAAGAAAAGAATGTGCAGGTGTGCACATGACCCAAAGGGAAGAAGGTGGAGATAGGAGGCAGCCATTTGTTCAGCCATCCCAGATTGAGTTCTTTCTCTGGACCAAACACTTAGGACAAAGCTACAATGTTTGAGAATCTCAGTCAAGTGGGAGCAGACCAAGAAGAACACAGGTAAGTAAAAATAGAGCAATTTCTTTTGGTTATAGATAACAGATGTCTATCCAAGTCATGTTGAACAGAAGGGAGACACATTGGATGGATGTTGAGTATTTCATTGAACAACAAGACTTTGGGAAGGAGGGAGGGAGGAACGGCTAAGGTGGCCGATGGCACTTTATCTAGAGTGTTGCTGTTGCCACAGCCATGTTGCCAAGCACCCCCAGCCTCCCTCCTGCTTCCTAGGAGAAATGTTACTATTGCCAGTAGTGATGTTCTCATTGGCCCAATTTGGGTCATGCATTTGCTTCTTGACCAATCAGAAGGCCCACCCTTGTGGTGGGCCCACCACAACAAGGTTTGGGGGCCATTTCTAGAGAAGCTGCATCATAAATCAGGCAGTCCCCAGGGAAGTGCTGAACAGAGGTTAACACAGTGTCCTTGATCAGGCTTGAAAGAAGTGTAGGAAAGTCTCCAAGAAGAGGTGGTTGGTCATGGAGTGTGGTGGCCTTGAAAACAGTTCATGAGACAGTCCAGATTAACAAAGCTGACCCTGAAGAAAGAGGTGCTTGGTGGGGTTCAGAACCTGAAGCTCACCGAAGACCGTGTTTGGCCAAGTTTCCCCTCTGAGGACAGGTATAATTACATTTGGAAAAACACCCCAAACAAGCTGTGGCTCTGGGGCATCTGAGGTCATCAGGAAGGCTGGGTTAGGGTTTAGGGGTCCCCTTCCACCTGACTTGGAACCTTTCCCTGTCAAGGAGGGGCAGTGTTGGGGAAAAACCAGATAGAGTCCAAAATGTGGGTTCCAGTCCAGCTCAGCCACTTACCAGCTGCATGATTATAAGGAATTCTTTTCCCTAAGACTCAGTTATCACATCTGCAAAGTGGAAGAAACCATCTTCATTCCTCAGGCTGGATGTACAGTTTAGGGGAGAAGATGTGTTAGAAACCATCCAGCAAGAATTGGCAGGAGCGGAAGACCTGTCCATGCCCATGGGTTTCCTTTTTCATTGTACCTTTGCCTGCTCTGCTCACTCCAGGCCCCTAATAGTTGTTTTGATGGATGGATTTTGGGAAGAGTCCATAACAGCAACATTCAGATGCCAGGAACTCAGTGACCCTGCATGTTTCAGTGACCCTTCCCTGATCCTGGGAACTGGCTTGGAGCGAGGCTTCCATACATGTGTCAAGTGGAACTAGTTCTATTTATGGTCCTCAGTCTTTATAATTGCACTTTCAAGTGCGTTTATTATTTATTTTTTTATTTTTTGCATGCTTGGGTCCACGGAATTCTTATTCCTGACTGTACCCACTTTTTCAGGCCAAGTCTTTTTTGGATGTTTAATCTCTGAAATTCCAGCAGAGAAGCCACTGCAAGGCATTATCCCAGCCTCAGGAGGAAGCCCCAGCTCGAATGCTCCCATTCCCCTGTTTCTATCTGACTCATGAAATTGCAATTGCGTTCCCTAAACGCCTCATTACACAGCAGAGGCCAGTACAAACTGACGACTGTTATTTTATTTAGTCCCTAGTTGCCTGGTGGGCCCATTGGTGGGAGGAGAAGGGATTTCAGAGAGAAATCTGGAGAATTGCGAGCATGAGGCTTTGGAAGCACAGACCAAGGTTCTCATCCTGCTTTGCCACTGACCAGCCATGGGGCCTGGGGCCAGCTCTGTAACTTTTTCAGCTCTGTTTGTTGAGTATCACTGGGTCGTGATGAGGTACTTTGTGAAAATGCTTTCGGCATCTGGCTTGTGGGAGGGACTCAGAAAGAGTTTCCCTCACCCTCTTTCAGGTTAGAATAATAGGCATCCTGAGTCCCTCTTCTCGGCAATGGCTTGCCTCTCTGTACAACAAGGCTCTTTCTGTTCTTCACTAAGGGTAAACTTCTTTAGGGGGTAAAAAACATAACAGGAAGGAATTAGGGCTTGGAACCAGAGATGTGTGTGTACTGGCAGGCTTGCTTTTTGCCATAAACACGAACAGTGAGTAGGAGGCTCATGGCGGCCTTGGACCCCAACTGGGCAGCCCCAGAATGGAAGTACCTTCAGCAGTGGAGGGAGGGGGAGATGTTCAGGAAGGTCAAGGTCACAGCCAGAGAAAGGAGATCTGGGCCCTGGATCTGGGATGCTGCTACCCTCTTTGGGCCTTGATTTCTTCATCTATTGAATGGGGTGGGATGGAGCTCAGACGAGACCTTTTGTTCATTTCATCAAACAGGGTGAAATGCCTAGTGTGATTCTTTGGGGTCTAGTAACTCAAGTTTTAAGGCCTCTATCAAGTGATCTTGAGCCCCATTTTACTTAGCTGTAAAATGGGAGTAGTGGAGTTCCTGTCGTGGCTCAGCGGTAATGAACCTAACTAGTAACCATGAGGATTCGGGTTTGATCCCTGGCCTCATTCAGTGGGTTAAAGATCTGGCATTGCCATGAGCTGTGTAGCTCACCAACGAAGCTCAGATCCCTTGTTGCTGTGGCTGTGGCGTAGCCTGGCAGCTTCTGCTCCAATTTGACTCCTAGCCTGGGAACTTCCATATGCCTCAGGTGTGGCCCAAAAATTAATTAATTAATTAAATAAAATGGGAGCAGCAATCAGTTCTGCCTTGTGGACTTGTGAGAATTAGAAACACTGGGGAGTTCCCATTGTGGCTCAGTGGGTTAAGAACCTGACGCTGTCTCCCTGAGGATGTGGATTCAATCCCTGACCTTGCTCAGTGCCTTAAGGACCAGGTATTGCCAAAAGCGGCAGCGTAGGTCCCAGATGTAGCTTGGATCCAGTGTCGCTGTGGCTCTAGCATAGGCCTGTGGCTGCACCTCACTTTCAGCCCCTAGCCCAGGACCTTCCATACGCTGCAGGTATGGCCATAAAAAGAAAAAAATGTATATAAACACTGTAAAGCAACAAGTCCTATCTCTTATATATAGCATATGGTCCATAAAGCTAGTTAGTGGTTAATTAATACCAGTTAGCACTAGAAGTAGTTCTACAACTGTGGTTATCACCTTCATTTGGACCAGGAGCATGATGTATCACCTTATAGAGAAAGATAGGTCCAGAGGAATAGGCTAGGTTGGTTATAATTCTGTTTCCGTAAAGAAAGTGGCTTTTTTGTGACTCAAGGAAAATTTTTCTTTCTGATAATCTGTGGAGGAAAAATATGGTTTGCCTTAAATTCATGAATTTTCTCCTTCCTGAATTCAACGAAGAGCTACTAAGGTTTGGAAAGATCATAGTCAATGAGTTTTATCTCTGAAGATGATTAAAATGTACATTTATTTATTTATTTTTAATTCTTTTTTTTTTTTTTTTTTTTTTTTTTTTTTGTGGCCATACCCATAGTGTATGGACGCGCCCAGGCCAGGGATTGAATCTGAGCCCCAGCTGCGACCTGGGCTGGACCAGGGATTGAACCCATACCTCTGTAGTGACCTGAGCCACTGCAGTTGGATTCTTAACCCACTGTGTCATGGCAGGAACTCCCTAAAATGTATTTTTAAATGATGCAAACCACTCTTACATTCCACCTAGTATAGTACTGATTTATATGATAATTAAACCCTACCCACTGAGAACTAGTGAAAATCAACTCCTTAATAGATCTAAAATTCTGACTTCTTGTTTGAATATCATCCAGGTGGGATAAAAAGAATCTTCTTGTGACATGGACACAGCTGTTACTTAGAAGAACACCTATGGAGGTGTGAGATCCTCCCCTTAGATAATATTTTTCCCAAGCAAATCTTCTGTTCAGTAAGTGCAAACTGCCATCCCTCCTACGCACATACTCAGCAGTCATAATGAATGTCCTTCCTGTTTCAAAAATACTATGGTTTTCATGATTCTGTGCCTTTGCACATGCTGTGTATTCTTCCTTTATTACTTCTCTTCTTCCCTCCCTCCCTCCTTCTTTCCTTTTCTATTTTGGCTGCCCTATGGCATATGGAGTTCCTGGGCCAGGGACCAGATCCAAGCCACAGTTCCAGCCTATGTCATAGCTGCAGCAATGCTGGATCCTTTACCCACTGTGTTGGGCCAAGGATTGAACCTGTGTTCCAGGGCTCCAGAGACGCCACAGATCCCATTGCACCACAGCAGGAATTCCTTTAATTGTTATCTAATAAGACCTCACCAAGTAGCAGCTGTGAAATCTGGATGTGTTTAGAAAAAAAGCACTTATGATTATAACCCTAGATATGCCGTATGTCTGTCCATCTGCCTTCCTCAGTCTGGTGCTGCCTTATGTGCTGTCTTACTGAGCAAAGTCCCAGGAGAGACCATGCAGGCTGTGTAGATGGTTTAGCAGCCACCAGTTCCTCCCACCCCAATGCATACATCCCTTTGCAATGTGACTATGTTGCTCCACCCATCAGGGGGTGGAGTCCACTTCTCTGCTCCCTTGAATCTGGGCTGGACTCATGACTTCCTTGCTCTATAGAATGTGCTGGAAATGGTACTACACGAGTTCTAAAATCTAAACCTATTTAGGCTTTTAGCTCCCTCCTCTGCCCTATTGGAAGGCTGTTCTGAGGCTACCATGGGAGGGAAGTCTGATGATACCTAATGCTAAAGGATGAAAAGTTACACGGAGAACTGAGAGGAGCAGGAAATATCAGACTCATGAGTGATAGCTTCCCAGGATGATGGTGACAGAATGATACCCACCCACCCACCCCCTCTGCCTCGCCATGAAGCTATTCACCTTGGAGATCTGCTGTGGCCCGGCACAAGATTTACACTCTCTCCCAGAATGTAGATGCTCAAGCTGGGCAGTGAGAAGCAATGGCCTGGAAAACAACAGCCTGCATAGATTAACCACCTGTAAGGATTTACTTCCGTCTGTCACGGGACTCAACCCCCCTACCTCTCCCCTGAATTGTATAATCTTCCCTCTCCTTCTTCTTCTTTTTTGCTTTTTAGGGCTGCATGTATGGCATATGGAAGTTCCCAGGCTAGGGGTCAAATCAGAGCTATAGCTACCAGCCACAGCCACAGCAACACAGCATCCAGGCTGCATCTGCAGTCTATACCACAGCTCATGGAAACACCAGATCTCTGACCCAATGAGGGAGGTCAGGGATTGAACCCACATCCTCATGGATACTAGTCACGTTTCTGCTGCGCCACAACAGGAACTCCCCCCTACTTCTTAATTTTTCCTGCCACAAATCCCACCACAGATCCTTTATAAGCTTAACATCTCCTAGCAGTGGCTGCTGGAGCCATCCAGAGCTCGGCCCATCCATTTTGGATGCCCTCATAAATCTCTCTTGCTTTACTGACTTAGTCTTGCACATTCCTCCCTTGACAAACCTAACAGCGAGTAGGGCCATCCAGCCATCCCCCTGAATGCAGCCACATGAGTGAGCACAGGCTAAACCAGCAGAGGAACGGCCTAGCCAACCTGCAGAATTATGAGGAAGAGTAAATCATTGTTGATTTGAGCCACAAAGTTTTGGGGTGATTTGTTACATGGCAATAGATAACGTACATACATTGCTACTTTTTTCCTAACTTTCTCTAAATTCCCTCAAACTCTTCATCCTACACAACATTTGTTTTGAAAACAAATCAGTTTTCCCATGTCACCAGAGTGCCAAATGAATCAATAACCTCTCTGAACACCATTGTTCACTAGAGGAAGGTCTCTAAGGGGCGGGGGAAGTTCAAGATCATGAAACCACTGGAGACCTCCAGTGAACAGATGAGAATGGCTGTCAGAGAGGAGGTCGCCTAGCCTCCTCCAATTCATCACATTTCTGGGGCACAAGGTGGTCTTGGAAAAGGTCTCTGAGATGTGTCAGTAGAAAGGGAAGTAGTTTATGAAGAGATGGGAAAGGAGATGCCCCTGCAATGCAAATCGCCTGTGCAGCCCACCAGCACTGTTTTGCAACCAGAAGAGTTACAGGACAATAAGGGAAGTAAGAGGCCACCTGCACTGTGTCATTTGTGAGAAACAAGATGCTGTTGTTTCAGTGAGAGCAGATTAGGGGGAAGAGCAGGGGAGGTATTGAAATTGCAGCAAGTGTCAATGACCCAGATTTCATTTTACTACCATGAAATGGGATTATTAAGGAAATGAAAAGAAAGAAAACAAACAAACAAACAAAAAACAAATCTTAAAATGCTCTGGAAAAGAATGCAGACAGGGAAATGATGAGCTGATAATGAGGTGGGATAAGCTGCCCAGCCCAGTGGTTAAGAATTCAGACTTCAGAAACAGATGGTCTAAGATTAAGTCTCAGCTTCTTCACAAATTGTGTGTGACCTTGAGCCAATCACTCATTTCCTCAAACTCCAATTTCCCCATCTGTACAAAGGGGAAGATAATTATATGCAATGCATTGAAAATGCTTAGTGTAATGACTCTGGCAACATTTTTCTGCATGTCTCTGCATTGACCCTGCATCCCAACGCTGCAGAGACAACAGGGATCCTGTTGTGCCATAGCGGGAACTCCCTGACGTGTGTTCTTTAGAGTACTCGTTTCTTGGGGTATAATAAGGTATTACTAGAGGAAAAGGTACAATCAAATAAGTTTGTGAAACCCTAGGCTAAAAAGGAGAAAACATATTTTAGTGCTGCAAGACTTCTCAGAGCCTTTAGTGCACTAATATTCCTAGGTAGAGGTCCTGTCTGAGAGAGACGTGGAATAAATAGCACTGCCCAGACTTGGATGATCCTGAAACCTTTTCCCCGGAAAAATTCTCATTGGGCTAGTGCTCTCTGAAACAATCAAAACACAGCTCCAGGGATGACTGAGCGTCATCTTAATGGGTGTGAAGGATTTCAACAGTGGATGGAGTTTTAACTCTTAGGTCCTACATGTAAATATTCATTCAAATGTTTAATGAGCACCTACCTTGCACCAGGCCCTGTACTAGGCCCTGGGGCTGTAGAAATTAACAGGGCATTGGTTCTTGCTCTCAAGAGGCTCACAGGATAGAGGAGAAGACAGGAACACACATACACATACACATATGCACACAGAAAATGGTGATACCATGTGCTCAGGATTATAATAAGGGGAGTTATTAGGAGAGCATAGGGACTGAGTATATAGCACGAAACATACAGCATAGGGAGGCCCCTAACCCAGACTGGGAGATGAGGGCTGTATTCATTTAAATTGATTACAGGAAGGAAAGATGTTCATTAGTACTTGAATACAGAAGAGAGTACATAGGTAAGAGAAACACATGAATGAGGGGTCAGATATCTGAAAAAGCAGGGCAGCAATTTTGTGAGACTGGAGTATGGGACAAGTGGCTGGTTGATTGGTACGTACAACCTGGATTGTGAAGATCTATGCTGACAAGTTGGGACTTTATTTTGTACATAGTGGGGAACCCATCAAAAGTCATAGCCTTCGATCTGCCCAGATATATCTTTTCATATTTACCCTGGAGAAATGGGAATGATGGGCTGGGAGGGAGATGATATGAGGGTGAAAAGCACGGAAGTTTCTGTATGGTGAGAAGACACTGATGAGCTCCCAACATGCCACGAAATAACTCCTTGTATTTCTAGAACATTTGAAAGGGAATTTATAGATCTATCTATGACTGGGTCACTTTGCTGTACAGCAGAAATTACATAGCATTGTAAATCAACTATACTTTAATTAAAAAATAATAATAATAAAGAAAAATAATCCAAAAGTCTCTATTAATGCTTATTTGAGAAACCAGACAAAACTCTTCAGTAACTGATTGCCAAGTGTTTGAGTCCATTAAGCATCACAGGCAAGCCCTTAGCATTTCTGAGAGGGATGCAGATCCAGGGCAGTGAGGATGGTGTTTATTATTCTGCAGTTAGAGACTGTCATTCCTGGAAAGGATTCAAGTTTATATTGAATTGAGAAGAATCTGAAGCTGAAGAAAGGGATTTACTTCTCTTAGGAATACCCCAAGGAGGTTTTCTGTAAATAGGATCAGTGAGTTGTTCCATCTCCACGGAAATTTGTGGCTGCAAACTGCACCAACTTGACAGAGTGGCTGCTTGAATTAGACAAGTAGGGCAGAAACACTACTTCCACAAGATGGCAGTTTCCTTGTTTAAAAATACCTAGCCAAAATGTGAAGCCCACATTTGTTCCAGAGTCCTGTAGAGTAATGGGCAGGTATCTAGACTAGAATCTTTCTATATATCTTCTAAAAAGCCACACAAATAGAAGAGAAAGAAAAAGAGATGAGAGAGAGAAAATAGAACCACCCACGGTCAGTCTTTATAGCCTAAGTAAAATGCCAAGGATGTGTTTCTTCAATGTGTATGTTCTAGGGAAAATGAAAGTCTCATACCAGCAATGTCCATTTCAGAATCCACTTCAGGATGCAGAGTCTGGTGGAAAATAAGCAGAAAACTGAAAAGAACACAGGTTCGATCTCTGGCCTTGCTCAGTGGGTTAAGGATCTGCGTTGCCATGAGCTGTAGTGTAGGTCGCAGATGCGGCTCAGATCCCGTGTTGCTTGCTGTGGCTGTGGCTGTAGCATAGGCTGGCAGCTACAGCTCTGATTTGACCCCTAGCCTGGGAACCTCCATATGCCATGGTTGCGGCCCTAAAATGACCAAAAAATATATATATGTGTATACTCTTGGACCCAGCGATTTCTCACCTAGGAGTTTGTCCTGAAAACAAAAACAAAAAACCCAAAACTAAAACAAATTACGTTAGGACAACCACATAGCCACTTGCAGGAGAATGAAGTTGGGCCACTTACCTCACATCATACACAGATATTAACTTGAAATCTCGAAATGAATCATAGACCTAAATTTAAGAGCTGAAACTGTAGCACTCTTAGAAGAAAACATGGGAGTTAGTGTTCACAACCTTGGATGAAGGAAAGGTTTCTTAGATATGGCAACAAAAGTACAAACCACAAAAGAAAAAATTAGAAAATTGAATTATATCAAAATGAATGTTTCTGTGTTACAAGTGCTACTACCATCAATAAAGTGAAAAGACAACCCACACAATGGGATATATCAGAGATTGTATAACTGATAAGGGTCTAGTGTCCGGAATATATAAATAATTCATAATTAAATAATAAAAGACAACCAAATTTTTAAAATAGGCCACAATTTAAATAGACATTTCTGCAAAGAAGATATACCAATATACCAATGGCTAATAGGCCTATGAAAAGATGCTCAGTATCATTACTTATTAAGGAAATGTAAATCAAAACCACAAGGAGATGCCATTTCATACACACTAGAATGGCTGTATTCAGAAAGACTTGACAACAACAACTGTTAGCAAGATATGGAGAAATTGCAACCCTCATAGATTGCTGGTGAGAATGTAAAATGGTTCCACCACTTTGGAAAAGAGTTTGGTAGCTCCTCGATATGTTAAAAAAAGAGTTACCATATGACTAAGCAATTCTACTCTTTGATACATACTCCAGAGAAATGAAAATACGTGCACAAATGAAAGTTTGCATCCAAATGTTTACAGCAGCCAAACATAATAGCCAAAAAGTTGAAACAAAACACATGTCCATTAACTGATGATTGGGAAAATAAAATGTGAAATATCTGTACAATGAAATATTATTCAGCAGTAAAAGAACATGATATTTGAAGCAACTAGGATGAATCTTAAATAATATGTTAAGTGAAGGAAGCCAATCATAAAAACTACATATGGTATGTTTCCATTTAAATGGCACATGTCAGAGTTCCCCTTGTGGCTCATCAGTAACAAATGCAACTAGTATCCATGAGGATGCGGGTTCCATCCCTGGCCTCATTCAGGGGGTTAAGGATCCAGCCTGGCCATGAGCTGTGCTGTAGGTTGCAGATGCTGCTTGGATCCCACATTGTTGTGGCCATGGCATAGGCCCGTTGCAGCAGCTCAGGTTCAACCCCTAGTCTGGGAACCTCCATGTGCCGTGGGTGCAGCTCTAAAAGCAAAAAAATAAATTAAATAAAATAAATTTAAAAATATTAGTAAAATAAAATAAAATAACAAAAAATGGCAAATGTCCGGAATAGGAAAATCTGTAGAGATTCAAAGTAGATTGGTCGTTGCTTAGGACTGGGAGTGGGGTGTTTAGGGAAAATGTGATAGGTATGAAGTTTCTTTCTTTCTTTCTTTCTTTCTTTCCTTTCCTTTCCTTTCCTTTCCTTTCCTTTCCTTTCCTTTCCTTTCCTTTCCTTTCCTTTCCTTTCCTTTCCTTCCTTTCTTTCTTTCTTTCTTTCTTTCTTTCTTTCTTTCTTTCTTTCTTTCTTTCTTTCCTCCTTCCTTCCTCCCTCTCTTCCTTCCTTCCTCCCTTCTTTCTTTCTTTCTTTCTCTCTGTCTCTCTCTCGTTCTCTCGTTCTCTCTCTCTCTTTCCTGCCTTCTTTTGCCACACCCATGGCACATGCCCCAGGGATTGAATCTGAGCCTCAGCTGTGACTTATTCCACAGCTGCCGCAACACTGGATCCTTAATCCACTGTGCCAAGCTGGGGATCGAACCAGTGCCTCCACAGAGACAAGCCAGATCATTAACGCACTGTGCCAGAATGGGAACCGTGGTATGAAGTTTCTTTCAGAGGCAGTGAAAATATTCTAAAATTAGATTGTAGTGATTGCTACACAACCTAGTAAATATACTAGAAAAACACTGACTTATATGCCCTAAATGAGTAAATTGTATGTCATATGAATTATGACTCAATAAAGTGTTAATTTTTAACCTGATAAACTGAAAGAAATAATGAAAAATTACATTGAAAAGATGATTTAGTAAAATGGAAGTTTATAAAATTAACATGCAAAGAATCAATAGCCTCCACAGTAGCCTTCACATAACAATAACCAGTTAGAAGATACAGCAAAGCACACAACACGATTTTTACAATATCAAAACAAAACAAACAAACAAAAAACCCTAAAACTACACTTAGCATGAAATGAGCAATCCTATTTGAGGTAAATTTTAAGTTTCTTTAACAACATAAAAGTAGATTTGAAGAAATATTAGAACAAACCATGGTCTTGGAAGGAAAAATCAGCCTCACAAAGATATAAGTTTTCCCCAAGGTATATATCTTTGAATGTTATAATAATAAGTATTTACATAAGTTTTTAATGGAGTCTGTCAAGTTGATTTTAAAGTTAATATAAAGAAAAGCAGGAGTTCCTTTTGTGGCTCAGCAGAAACAAATCTGACTAGCATCCATGAGGACACAGTTTCAGTCACTGGCTTCACTCAGTGGGTTAAAGATCCGGCATTGCCTGACCTGTGGTGTAGGTCACAGATGCAGCTCAGATCTGACATTGCTGTGGCTGTAGTATATATAGGCCAGCAGCTGTAGCTCCAATTCGACCCCTAGCCTGGGAACCTCCATATGGAGCTGCAGGTGTGCCCCCTCCCCCCCACCCCCGCAAAAAAAAAGAAAAGCAAAAGCAGCTTGGAAAGCTTTTTAGGAGCAATGAGGGACAAAGTAAGTTCATCAGATTGATAGGTGATAGGTGATGGGTAGGTAGATAGATAGATAGATAGATGGATGGATAAGGTAGGTAGATAGAAGTGAATACAGCCTCTGTGTATTACTTAGGCTGGAACAAGAAACAGTTGACACACTCAAATTAGTAAAATTGGAAAATAATTTAATAAAGGGACTATTTACAAAGGTGTGGTTGGACAGGCTGTATGAAAATCACAAGGAATTATGCAGCTTTCCCAATAGCTGTTGGGTTGTTAACCAACTAAGGGCCCAAAGATGTGGGGGGGGTAGGTAGCAGAAACTGAAAAAGAAGTTTTGTGTAGAAGTGGCCAGCTTGAGGGGACTGATGACCATCTATCCAGGGACACAGGCAGATCAAGGAGACCTTGCAGGAAGGAACCAGGAGAATAAATACCTTGATCTTGCTCTCTTCCTTCCAGTCTCCTGCCAGACTCCCCAGAAGCCAAAGACAAGGAAGTGTGGTTGTAGTTCTTTCAAGCCAACCTCCTAGGGCTCATGAGAGAGTACAAAAGCAGGGGAGAGGGTCTAGGGGGGCAAGTGGAAGATATATGACATAGTCTATAATTTACACGGTGTTACTGGCACCTGAATAGACAGAATAAATGGAAACAGAATGGCAAGTCTGGAAATAGGATTGACTACAAGTAGAAATTTGGTGTGGGGTAGAGTGACATCTCAGATTCCGGGGGCGGGGAATGGCTTTGTAAATAGTGGTTTTGGGATAACTGGATAGACATCTGTGAAAGGATAAAATTATGTGCACACCTTTCATTCATCAGATTAAACTCCAAATGCATCAGAAATCTACATGTAAGAAATTAAACCATATCAATATTAAAAGAGAACATAGGCAAATTCCTTTAACCCTGGGAGTAGCAAGAGCCTTTTCATTGTGACTCAGAAATTTAAAAGCATTGAAAGATTGATAAATTCACCTACCTAAATGTTTTTTAAGATTTGCATAACAAAAGACATCATAAGCAGTCAAAGTGAAATGAAAAGCTAAGAGAGAAAATATTTGCAACTTACATCGTAAAGGGCTAATCTTATTAATACGTTAAAAAGCTCTTCAAAATTGAGATCAAATGGGCAAAAGACTACTTCATAGCACAAGAAAGGCAAAGGTTTTTAAGCATATGAAAAGATGCTCAGCCTCATTCATAACAAAGAAAATGCAAATTTAAACTACAGTGACTTGTCATTTCTTATCTCTCAGGCTGGCAAAAATCCAAGTTTGGTAACATTGTTTGCAAAGGAACTTTTACCCTCATTCTTAGCTTATAAAAGTGCAAAACATCCAGTGCCTATGAAGGGCAATTTTAAATGTAATGATATCACATATGTATTTACCCTTTGATCCAGCAATCCTATTTCTAGGAATCTACCCTAAAGATATACTTCCAAAAATATCTATTGCATTGTGGCGAAAATGCCACTGTGGCGTTATTTCCAAGAGTAAAAAGAATGGAAGCAACTCAAATATGTATCATTCAGAGAAGAACTGAATAAACTAGAGTATTTTCACATGGTAGACTGTATGCAATCCTAAAATTAAATTTTAAAATATCTCCACATACAGATTAGGAGTGATTTTCTGCATATTTTATTAAGTGAAAAAGCAAGTTGTTGAAAACTATTTAGGGTCTGTACATTTTGTACAAAAACCAAGGGGAAGCATATACTATTTTTATAAAAAGTAGTACTGGAAGGATAAAGTGGAAACTAATAAAAATAGTGTTTAGCTGTACTGATTGGGGAAATAAAGGAAGAGATATTTTTCTGAGTATATCTTTGAATATGGTTTTAATGTTTGAACTATATAAATGTTTACATATTCAAAAATTAAGTAGAAAAAGTTAAAAGGCGGAGTTCCTGTTGTGGCACAGCAAATGAATCTGAATAGGAACCAGGAGGTTTCAGGTTCGATCCCTGACCTCACTCAGTGAGTTAAGGATCTGGCGTTGCCCTGAGCTGTGGTGTAGATTGCAGAAGCGGCTTGGATCCCATGTTGCTGTGGCTGTGGTGTAGGCCAGAGGCTACAGCTCCAATTAGACCCCTAACCTCCATATGCTGTGAGTGCAGCCCTAAAAGGACAAAAGACTGAAAAAAAAGGGGGGAAAAAAAAGAAAGAAAAAGTTAAAAGGCAACCAAAATACCACACAGAGAAAATATTTCAAATGAGTTTTGACTTTTGGTATTCTGATTGTCCTTAAGAACGAGAACTGAAAGGAAATATTAAAATTCATTCAGCAATTTCATTGCTAATAGTCATTGTAATGTAATTGTAACTTTGTAACCATTTAGTGTTCATTATAGGATAAAGCAAATACATAATATGTATATGTTATCAGGAACTAGGGGTTTTTTAATTTGAGATAAAAGGAGATAAAAATGAGAATTAAGGGAGGCTCAGTGGGTTAAGGACCCAACATTGTCTCTGTGAGGATGCAGGTTGGATCCCTGGCCTTGCTCAGTGGTTTAAGGATCCTATGTTGCTGCAAGCTGTGGTATAGGTAGCAGATGCAGCTCAGATCCGGTGTTGCAGTGGCTATAGTGTAGGCCTGCAGCTGCTGTTCCAATTTGACCCCTAGCCTGGGAACTTCTATATGTGGCAGGTGCAGCCATAAATAAATAAATATGTGAATTAAGGTGTTTTGAATAAACTTTGTAATATTATTTTGAGTATCACTGTAGACTCATGATTTTGTTAAAAATATTTTTTCAAAATGTATTTTCTAGGTCTGTCCATTGAAAAAGCCTAGAAAAAAATTAATATTCTAATAGCTATGGCCTCACACAATAACCAGATTTTGGTTTCTAAGTATCATTCTCCCCTAAGGGGAAATTGAGCTCCTTGGAAAAATAGATGATTATAAGTCTGGAGCAGCAAAAGTATAAAATGAGTCTTACTGTGTGAGAAAGAAAGAATGTTGAAGGCATGTCAAAATAACACAGAAGCCAGCAGATAGGAGCTCTGGTTGGCCAAATTTGGGACATTTTGAGCATCAGACATTACAATAAATTTGATTGACTGCAGAATACAGAATGAATAAAAATTAACCAATCCATAGTGATTCTAGAAAAATAAAATAGTAAGATAGATAGATAGAAAGAATAGACAGTATAGATAGATATACAGATGGGCAGTTAAATAGATATAGGCAGAAACTCCTTATCCTGAAAATTGGTAGCTAAAGAAAATAACTATTTAGTTTGCCTTTTAAGAATAAGCTGTAGTTCATCTACTTAATACAAATTTTTTTTCCAATGTCATTTAATAACTGCAGAACAAATGATAGAATTAGAAAATTCAAAATTTGTAGCCTTTAGTGAGATATTTTCATTATTTGTGGGTAGAAAATTCTAGACCGGTGTTCTAGGTGTAATTAACAGAGATAGCTCTGTGGGGAGTGGATTTCCAACATGTGGGGGTGTGCTGAGAGTGTGATAAGGTTTACTTTATATTTTCGCCTGTCTTCTTTACAATGTTCATCACAAACACAGTTTTTTAACAATGAAAAATTTATCTTAAAAATCCAGTTGAAACCCTTATTTGGCAAGTTCTTATTTTTCCTTCAGGACTTTACTCAGTGTTCTCTCCTTTAGGCAAACTTTGCAGACCACCCTAAGCAAGAAAATCACTTCCTCCTTTTCCAGCATTTATTATTGCTTTTACCACAGTTTTAACTTATAACTGATTGTCTATTTATAGCTCTAATACTCACCTTCCACCAAACCATTGTGGTTTGTTTTATTCTTTGTGGCCTTGGTTTCTGTTACCTATCTGGCACATAGTAGAGTTTAATAAATGCACAGTAGGGATTCAATAAATGCTTGCTGAGTATTTAAGAAATAAACTTGGAGAAAGGCTTTTGACTATCAATTACCATAACCAGTTCACACCTGACACCCTCCCTCCTCTGGAACAAAATCCTCCAAGGAAGGAGGTTTAATTTTATACAGTTCAACAAGTTAATTATTGAGTAGATTATGTAATTTCTTTGGGCCTTCAGTTTTCTCATCTGCAAAGGTATGTGGGTAGGGAGGGGGAAACCAGGCTGTTGTTAGGGATAATTGAGAAAATGAGGTGCTTAATAACAACTTGTTAGATAAATAAATGAATAAATACATAATATAATTTATAAATCAATGAGTAAATGGAGGAATGAAAGAGCACAGAGATGGGAGGAAGGAGAGAGAAAAGTTCTGAGGATAGTGAATGGATGGATGGGTAGATAGGTGGATAGATAATGGATAGTTGAATGAATGAATGGACAGATGGATGATTTAATGATTAGATGGATGAAAAGATGGATAGATGGATGGAAGATTGGTTGAAAGGATGGATGGATGGATGTTTGGATGGGTAGATGATTGGTTTGTTGGATGGTTGGATGATCAGATGAATGGATAGATGGTGGATGAAAGAGTGGGTGATAAATGAATGATGGCTAGAAGGAGATAGATAGCTATGTGGATTAGCAGTCAGGTCTGGCTTAATTTATTTTTAAGCTTAGGTAAAGCACAGATGGACTACCAATCTCATAGAGAAAGATTGTTTTCTGCTCTAGTCATGAGCTTGTCCCCCGTGTTTCTTCTGTTCTTATGATTAAGAACAATTGGCTTGATGGGATGACCAAGTTGCAAACCCCAGTAATGTGATTCCTTCCCAAGTCTGGGCCTGAGTCCAATTGCACATGCAGTGACTTAACTTTATTCAACCTGGACCCACCCTACAAAGATAATGACTTTTAGCCCCTGGAGCTGATGTACAGCTATCATTTTCCCAAGTTGGGGAAGATGCTGTAACTCCACTCCCAAGTGATATAGCTGGGTGAGAAGGCAGGTGTTTTTAGGGCAGGCTTGGATGTTCACCTATTAGAAATATAAAAAGAAAAACAAAATTTTCCAGTCTCCATAAATGATGAGTTAGCCTTGCCTGGCAGGGTGAAGGAAATAGAGAAGCAGATCAAGCAACACCACAGGCTGTGCTTAGACAGCTTAGTCCAAGACAGGGGACTTGAGCTCAAGTCTTAACCCCGCAGTTAACTAGCTGAGTAAATTTTGACTTGCCTTTGCCCTTCTCTGAGCATCAGTTTTCATGTCTGGAAAGTAAGAGGGTGATGGTTACCATGTTTACTTCTAGCACCAACATTTTCAGGCCCAGAGGCCCAGAGATCATTCTGTCTAAGGCTGGCTTGCTTTGAGTTTGTCCTGTGTCTGCCTTTCCCCATCCTTCACACTGCTTGTTTAGCCTGGGTGCGCTGACAGTCAAATGAGATCACGGATGTGCTTTCAAACAACAGAGCATATGCTGGGAATGTGAGTGAGGAAAACTCCAGGACAGCCCCTGCAAATTTGAAATGAAGAAATCAGAGCAGAGGTATCAGAGAGCAAAGTTTATCTTGGGAAACTTTATTCTCCTAAACAGCTTCCCGGCTGTGCTGTCTTCCTCTAAGAAAAGTGTAGTCTGAGGCAGTAATTTCTATGGTGCTGTCTCTCTTAGCAAGAGACAGGGTAACCTCAGGCCACTTCCTCTTCAATCTCTGTCTTTGGTTCTGTGGGAACCAGGAGTTAGGCAGACTGACTGGCCTGGACCCTCTAGCCTATGACCTCAGGCCATTAACATCTCCCTTCTGAAGGCTCAGATTCTTCATATGACAAATGGGAGAAAAGAATCTCCCTGTCTGGGGTACTGCAAGAATCAATTGGATGGATGGTGCATTCTGGAGAATTGGGGTTGTGCTGAAGACAAGAGGACCTTTCCCAAGCTGAGATTGGATAAGATTCATTAAGACTTTAGAGATAGTTATGGTACTGTTTCCTAGACCCTCTCAGCTAGATGAAAGGGCTTCTAAGAATCTTGAGAGTTGCCCCACAGCATCTTCATGTGTCAAAGCAGAGAGAAGCCTGTCATGAAAAAACTAGGAATGTGGCTTGTTGGTGTGGGGTGACCACTCATTAGATTCCTAAGAGACATACAAAGATTTTAAATGAACTCCAGCAGTTGAGACAGAGAAAGGTGAGAAGGATTCAAGGCTCTCAAATTCTTGTGTGTGTGTGAAAATTTTTATTTTTATTAAAGTATAGTTGATTTACAATGTCGTGCCGAATTTCCATGGGTAGGAAGTAGGCTGAGAAATTCACTTGGCTGTAAACCTGGTCCATTTCTTATTGAAAAGAGTGAATGAATGAACAAATGAATACATAAATAAAAAAGAAAGAATGAACATCTCAGAGTCCAGAGTAGAATCAAGGGCAGAAGAAAATGTGGATGAAGGGACCCCAGTGAGCAGACGTAAATCTTTTTTTTTAAAATCTTTTTAGGGCTGCACCTGTGGCACATGGACGTTCCCAGGCCAGGGGTTGAATTGAAGCTGCAGCCTATGCCACAACCACAGCAACATGAGATCCTTAACCCACTGAGCCAGGCCAGGGATTGAAGCCCCATACTCACAGAGACAACATCAGGTCCTTAACTTGCTGGGTCACAGCGAGAAGTCCCGGACCTAAATCTCAAGTAGGAAACATTCCCTGCCCCCAGAGCAGTAGAAGAGGAAAACAGAAACCCCACCACATTTTAGAATTTGTGTGCTCCAGTACCTTTTCCACACTTCTCTGGTGGAAGAGCTGCAACCGGGAAACTGGGCTAATCAACTTCTTCCACATCTGGGCCTGATACGTAGCATGAGACTGTGGACTTTGAGAACCCCTAAGCTAAAATTTGCAGAAGCACCATGAGGCAAGCAATTATCCTGTCCATTTTCCCAAAGAATAAACTGAAGCTAAGAGAGGTAAAATCATTCACCTCAAGTCGGAGTTGGCAAATTATCTCTGTAAAGGGCCAGATAGTAAATATTTTAGGCTAAATATTTACTATCTGGCCCTTTACAGAGATAGTTGTGTGGCAACAACTCAGTTCTGCTTTTGTGATGTGGAGGCCACCCCAGACATTCTGTAAGTGACTGGATGTGACTATGTTCCAATCAGTGTACAAAGACAGGCAGCGGGCCAGATGTGGCCAGGAGGCCAGTTTGTTGTTGCCTGGCCTAGAGCTGCACATCTAACAAGAGGCTGAGTCAGGATTTCAACCCAGGCAGGGGAGAGTTCCAAATCAGAGCTTCTCTGGTAGACCATTGGAAACCCCTAAGCAGCTATAAAATTTTAAGAATGAAGTTATGGACTAAATGTTTGTGTCCTCACAAAATTTATAGATTAAAACCCTAACCCCCAATGTGATAGTATTTGGAGATAGGGCCTTTGGGAGGTAATTAAAGTTAGATGAGGTCATGAGGGTGGGGTCCTCATGAATGGGATTAGTGCCCTTATTAGAAGAGACATCAGGAGTTCTCTTGTGCAGCAGGTTATGGCATTGACACTTCAGTGGCTCTGGTTTCTGCTGTGGCACAAGTTTGATACCTAGCCTGGGAACTTCTACATGCTGTGGGTGTGGCCAAAACATTTTTAAAAAGAAGAGACAACAGAGAATGTGATCTCTCTCAGTCTGCCATGTGAGGATGCAGCAAAAAGGCCATCTGCCAGTCAGAAAGAGAGTGCTCTCACCAGGAACCAAATCTCCCTTAATTTTGGACTTCTCAGTCTCCTCCAGAACTGTGAGAAAATAAATTTATTGATTAAGCTACCCAGTCATGATATTTTTGTTATTGTTGTTCTTTTCCTTTTTAGGGCTATACCCTAGTCATATGGAAGTTCCCAGGCTAGGGGTCAAATTGGAGCTGCAGCTGCAGGCCTATGCCACAGCCATGGAAATGCCAGATCCGAACCACATCTGCTATCTACACCACAGCTCATGGCAATGCCAGATCCGTAACCCACTGAGAGGGCCAGGGATCGAACCTGTGTCCTCATGGATACTAGTCGGGTTCATTACTGCTGAGCCACGATGGGAACTCCATGTGGCCCATATTTTGGCCCCCTGCATTTTCAGGATATAGCTTGTGGGTTACTGTCATCAGAATTGGGAGTCATTTTGATTTCTCACTGAAAATGTGAGGGTTTTCAGTCAGAGGTGCTTCTGGAACAAGCCACCCCCTTCATTCTGTAACTTCTTATCTAAGAGCATGACTCCTGAAGCCCAACTGACAGGGTTTCCATCTGCCTCCCTCACTCATCAGCTGTGCAATCTTGGGAAAACCGTGCAGACTCTCTGTGCCAGTTTCCTCATCTAGAACGTGGAGGAATGAATAGTACCTTCCTCATTAGTAGTCACTTCCTCATAGTTGTTGATATAAATGAATTAAGCCTGCCATGCTTAGGATGGAGCCCAGTACACATTGGAATTAACAGTACTTTTTTCATGTGTTATCAGTGATGACCTGTGCTTCTTTTGTCTTGGGATATCTCAGTGTGTCAGAAGTCCGCTGAGGCCTCCAGACCTGTTCAGATCTAGATAAAATAGCGTGAAACACTTTAGGTGGGCCCTCACAAAGATTCTAGAAATTTGGGGGAGGGAGGTATTTCATTCACTTATTCACACTAACCTCCAGCTCCTGCTCTCTCTGAATTCAGTGTGGGGACCACCTCCCCATATTGTTCATTGTCTTCATTCCACAGCTGGTCCATCCAAAAGGAAAATCTAGCCCATTTTCCTCATTCCCATCAATGAAAAAGCACATGCAGACATTGGCTTGAGGAGAAGACTTCAGAGTGATGGGCGCATACATGCTGCTGAATCTAATGGGTCACCTTGATGATTTCTGCAGCTCTGGTTTCAGTTTCTGAAAATTTTGCCCCCCACCCCGACCCCCTTCTTGCTCCTCCTACCCCCTTTTCTTGCGCTCCCCGTTCATTTCTAATACTCCATCTTCTCTTTGCTGCTGTGGTACTGCTGACCCATGTCTTGCTGGCCTCATCTTCCCCATTTTCCCAGTGATGCTTCCCCTCCTAAGAGACACTCCTGATGCCAGCTGTTAGGACAGCACATTTCCTTTTTGTATTCCTACACCAGAATTTCCGGGGATTTGATTGTCACATGCAAGGGACAGGTTCAAGCTGCCAGAATGTGGACCTGCCTGACCAGGGGAGGTCTTCCAGAATGAAGGGTAAAGCTTGAAATGAGCTATATTCTTTGACCACAAGCTTAGCTATTCTGACCATGAGGTGGAATATACTGGGCTAGGTTTCATGGGGAAGAGTTTTCTCTTTCTTATATAGTCTTACTCAAAATATCCATTCTGGAAACAATAGCAAGATGCCTAGGGTTTGTGCTCAGCATCAAGAAGTCTATAGAATCCCTAATATTCTTTTTGTTTTTGTTTTTATGGCTGCACCTGCAGCACATGGAAGTTCTCGGACTAGGGATTGAATCTGAGCTGCAGCTGCAACCTACACCACAGCTGTGGCAATGCCAGATCCTTTAAACCACTGTGCCAGGCTAGGGAGGGAACCCACACCTCTGAAGCCACCCAAGCCACTGCAGTTGGATTCTTAGCCCACTGCACACAGCAGGAACTTTGTGAACCTCCTAATATTCTGTCTGGCTTATTGTTACTTTTATTTTGTTATCCTGTGACCCCCCAAGGGTCACTGGACGAGGGGTCTAGAGCTGGAATCACATCATATAGGGCTAACATTCCTGAGGCTGCCATGCAAACCAATCATTCTGAGGTTGACACTCAAACCAATCATTCATTGAGGAGGTACACATCTCTTGGGGTTCTTATGGGCCCAGTGGATTTGAAAAGTTTGATTTAGTTTCATGTTCAGCCAGTCTTTTCATTCTTTTAAATAATATCATCCAGGATAAACATTTTAGTAAAATGATTAAAAGCTCAGGATTGGGAGCAGATGGATCTGGGTTCAAATCCTGACTCTGTTACTCACTGACTGAATTTTGGGAAGAAGTACTTAACCTCTCTGGGTCATGGTCTCTCCATCCGTAAAATTGGAGCAATTGGGCTTTTAGGTGATTCTCATAGTTCAGTGAGATAAGGTAGATCCAGTGTTGGGAATAATGCAAAGGCCATTGCAAGCATGTAATAAATGTTAGCCATTATTATTATAACCAAGAAGGAGAACCAGAGAGATATATGAAAGCAGAAGCTAGTTGTTTTTTGTCCCCCAGGATTCATGAACAATAAATCTCAGCCCTAGGGGAGATAAATATTCTAGAATCTCTTCAGAAACTCATTGGCATCCAGCTCAGTTTAAAATTGAGTGACTGGGAGTTTGGGGTTAATAGATGCAAACTATTACACTTAGAATGGATAAGCAGGAGTTCCCGTCGTGGCGCAGTGGTTAACGAATCCGACTAGGAACCATGAGGTTGCGGGTCCGGTCCCTGCCCTTGCTCAGTGGGTTAACGATCCGGCGTTGCCGTTAGCTGTGGTGTAGGTTGCAGATGCGGCTCGGATCCAGCGTTGCTGTGGCTCTGGTGTAGGCCGGTGGCCACAGCTCCGATTCGACCCCTAGCCTGGGAATCTCCATATGCCGCGGGAGCAGCCCAAAGAAATAGCAAAAAAAAAAAAAAAAGAATGGATAAGCAATGAGGTCCTACTCTACAGCACAGGGAAGTATATCCAGTCTCTTGGGATAGAACATGGTAGAAGATAATATGAGAAAAATAATGTGTGTATAGATAGATGCCTGGGTCACTTTGCTGTACAGGAGAAATTGATACAACATTGTAAATCAATTATAATTAAAAAATTTTTTTAAATAAATATGATTGAATAACTGTCAAGGTAGGTAAATGGGTCTTTTTTCATTTGTTTCTTTTGGGTCTTATTAGTCTCCTGTCTGGAAGGCTGTCTGCCCGGCATGCCCATGCAGTCCCCAGCCACTGCCAGTGCCCTGAGTGTGTCTGAGGGCTTCCTCACTTACTCTGTGTGGAAAACCAATTTTCATTCCAGACTCAAGTCCTCCAAAGGCCCTTTGTACCTGGTCTCCAACTCTTAGAACTTTGTAAGTCACCAGATGTGGGTTTTTCCAACACTTAGCAGCTTAATGTATCTATTGTTCCAAGATTCTTTTTAAAAATTATTCTGATTGCTTGACTCTCTCTATAGTGTAGTCTGTGTTCTTTCTTAACCTGTTCCAGGATGACATACTCTTTTTGAATTTGTTCAAATTTTACATTCAATTAGCAAAGCACCATATTAAATTGATGACACCTCACTGAACACAGAGCTCTCTTGGAGTCTGTATCTTAGCAATTAATTGATGTCTAACCCATTGACAGAGTTTTCTAAATGAATAAACTTTCAAACACTTTTCCTGATCATTTTGGATACATTTCTTTTTAAAAATTTATCTCTTGCTTTGTTGCCGCTTTGAAATTTTTACAAGCAAGTTTTATAGAGCTTTGATGTTATAGATCAGATTAGCTCCTGAAAATATTTGCTGCATCCCTATAAAGTCAGGCTTCCATGAATATTTTACATTTCAGTGGGACCCTGGGTATCTGATGAGTTTCTAGTTGTTCTTGGAGACAAGTGTGTAAAGATGCATAACAGAATTTACTCCCAGTCAAATGCCATGGGTATGATCTACAGAGTTTTTCTGAATTTTATTCTATTCTCTGTGTGTTGTGGGTGGAGCGGGTTCTGTCTGTCAAGCATTGATTATGTGCTGTGCATGCCTCGTGCATCACATCCTTAAATTCCATTCCCCTGAGATGGGAGCTCTGAGCCTCCCAAATTGCTACAACCTGTGCGCACTGTCCACGCAAATACGTCCCTGCCTTCCACCGGCTGCCCTTGCCTACAACCAATGCCACACAGGAGAAGCTGACAGTGCAGAGTAGAGGTGCATCGGTGCCTGAATACCTAATCCTGGCTCTGCCACTTACTGGCCGTGAGACCCGAGGCAGGGTACTTTGCCCTCTTCTGCCTTGGTTTCCCCATGTCGAAAGCAGGGATATAGTAGAACAGACAGCCTTCATTATTTGTGAACTTCTTATTTGCAGATTCATCTACTGAGTACAATTTATTTGTAACCCCTAAATCAGTACTTGACTCTATATGAATATTGTCTTAAATATTCATGTCATGAATGTTCATGGACATGTGCAGAGCGGGGAGAAGGGGGAGGGAGTATAACTCACCCGTTCGGCACTTTCCCAGCTCAGCTCAAACACGGTAAAATCTGCTGCTTGGTTCAGCTCTTCTACTATATACTACACTTCTACTGTATTGTCCTTTTGGCAGTATATTTAGTGCCACATTTTTTTCTCATTCTTGTACTCTTTGTGGGTGATTCCATGGTGCCAAAGCTCTGACTAGTGATCCTAAGCATGGAAGGCTATGATATGCCTTATAGAGAAAAAACATATGTTAGTTAAGCTTTGTCTGGGCATGAGTGCTATTGGCTATGAGTTCAATGTTAATGAGTCAACTATATATTAAATATGTTGTCTTTAAACAGAAACAAATAAAACCAGATTATATGTATATTAACATATACACATACATATATACACATATATCTAAAATATCTAAAATATTTATCTATAAAATATGTTTATACATATATAAATATATACATTATATGTGTATATATTTATATATGTATATAAATATTTTTGTATTATGATTGCTTTACAATATTGTGTTAGTTTCAGGTGTATAGCACAGTGATTAAGTTATACATATATATATTATTTCAGATTCTTTTCCCTTATACATTATTACAAAATATTGAGGATAGTTCCCTGTGCTATACAGTAGGTCCTTGTTGTTTATCTATTTTATGTATAGTAGTATGTATATGTTAATTCCAGCCTCTTAATTTAGCTTTCCCCCACCTTTCTGTTTTGGTAACCATAAGTTTGTTTTCCATGTCTGCAGGTCTATTTGTTTTGTAAATAAGTTCATTTGTATCTTTTTTTTTTTTTGAGATTCTACATATATGAGTGATATATGATATTTGTCTTTGTCTAGCTTAGTTCACCTAGGATGATAATCTCTAGGTCCAGGTTATATATTGATTGGGTGACAAAAATAGTGTGACCTGAGGTTTACAGGACCCTAGTCTTGGGTTTCTCCTAGGAGCAGTGGTTCAGCATTCATGAATTCAGGAAGTTCAGGGAGACTTTATAGGGACAAAACTACCATGAAAAATGAGACTCAGGTGCCTCGGCCTTGCAGGGTGATGAGATTCACATAAGTGAATACATGTCAGATGCTCAGACCTCTGGCTGACACACAGACTCAAGAAATCTTAGCTGGGAGTTCCTGTTGTGGCTCAGTGGGAACAAACCTGACAAGTATCCGTGAGGATGCGAGTTTGATCTCTGGCCTTGCTTAGTGGGTTAAGGATCTGGTGTTGCTGTGAGCTGTGGTGTTGGCCACAGGTGTGGCCCTAAAAAACTAAAAGAAAGAGAGAGAAGGAAGGAAGGAAGAAAGAAAGCAAGCAAGCAAGAAAGAAAGAAAGAAGAAAAAGAAATCTTAGGAGTTCCCATGGTGGTGCAGCAGAAATGAATCCGACTAGGAACCATGAGGTTGCAGGTTCGATCCCTGGCTTTGCTCAGTGAGTTAACGATCCAGCGTTGCTGTGAGCTGTGGTATAGGTCGCAGACCCGGCTCAGATGTGGCGTTGCTGTGGCTCTGGCGTAGGCCGGCAGCAACAGCTCTGATTAGACCCCTAGCCTGGGAACCTCCATATGTGGCCCTAAAAAAAAAAGGACAAAAGCCAAAAAAAAAAAAAAAAAAAAAAAAAAGAAAGAAAAGAAAAAAGGAATCTTAGCTTCTCTTATTAACACCCTGGACACCCATCATCGCCTGGCCCATCCTTCTGGGTTCCTCCACTCTCTACTCCTTTCCTGAATCTCTGGGTGCCCAGCCTACCTTGTACAATAGTTCACCACAGCCATTCTACCTGGATTAGAGCTGGCTGAGTACATGCATTCTCCCTGACCCTTGGGCTGCTTGCCTGGCACCACAAGGAATGGTCCAGATGCCACCCCTAGTTTCAGTGGTCATCACGGCACTGCTTGAAGACGAGTGCCATTAGCTCACTGAATATAAGTCTTCTTCCTCCAGGATGAGGAAACCATAATACGGTGGGGGCAGTGCTGGGGGCAGGGATTTTAGTTGCATCTGAATATTTTAATTTCCTTGTAAGGAATCATCTTTAAGCAATTAGAAACTTAACATTATGTAATTAACTACTCAGCTCCCACTCTTGCAGGCTGTTCCCTGCAGAGTGTCCTGAGTAATTTTTAAAACGTCTTGATAAAAAAATGTGTCACTTTCTGGCTCACACTCCTCCAAGTGGCTTCCTGTGACACCTAACATGAAGCCCGGATTCATTACTGGGACCTGTTTCTAAAACGAGACTGGCCCATAGAGAACTTGCAGCCTTAGTTTCCTTGTTCATCTAACCCTTGGAGCTGTTTTGAGGCTCACTGGGAGATGGTATTGGCCCCCTGTGCCTCTCAGAATGCACTGGGCTACTGGAAGCAGTATGGCCTTTGCAATTGGGCAAACCTGGGTTTGAGTCTCTGGTGAACCATTTACTATCCTTGTGTCCTGGACAAGGCCTCTGACTGCCTGGCATCCTTGCCTTCAACCCTGCTGTGTAATGGCTAAGAGCATACACTTGAGCTTGTTTTTCCATATAGTTCTTGCATATCCCCAAGTCTATAAAACTGGGATAGAGATAGACCTAGCATCCAGGATTTCTATGAGGATGAATCAGAAAAAAAAATATAAAGCTCTCAGCACTCTTCTTGGCACATGATGAGGGTTCAATAAAGGTTAGCAATGATCCCAGTAACTCTATTCTTACTATCATTCAGGTTGCTATTAACTATAAAATGGGCTTACTTATATCCATTTCATAGGGTCTCTGAGAATTAAACAAAAACATTAGTAAAATATCTAGGGAGTTCTCATTATGATGCAGTGGAAATGAATCTGACTAGTATCCATGGGGATGTGGGTTCAGTCCCTGACCTCCATCAGTGGGTAGGGGATCCGGTGTTGCCATGAGCTATGGTGTAGGCTGCAGATGCAGCTCAGATCTGGTGTTGCTGTGGCTCTGGTGTAGGCTGGCAGCTGCAGCTCTGATTGAACCCCTAGCCTGCGAACTTCCATATGCAATGGGTGTGACCCTAAAAAGCAAAAAAAAAAAAAAAAAAAAAAAGTCTAGCACATAATAGATTCTCTGACCCTATCTTTCTACCATTTTTTTCTTCATCCTGCCTATTTAAATGTCTGAACCCCAAAGCATGGTTTATATGCATTATACTTAATCTACAGCCATAAAACCACCAGACTTTTAAAAGCCCCAAAGCAATTTTACCTAGTGCCATAGTCAGGCCTGAGAGGAGTTATTGTTACTTAAAATGTACATAAAGATTTGAATGTACATTGGGACAACCACTGTGGAAAACAGTTGGAGTTTCCTCAAAAAACTAAAAATAAAATTACCATATAATCCAGCAATCTCACTCTTGGGCATCTATCCAGAGAAAACCATAATTTGAAAAGATATCTGCAACCCAATGTTCATTGCAGCACTATTTACAATAGGCAAGACATGGAAACAACCTAAATGTCCATTAACAGAAGAAAGGATAAAGAAGATGTGGCATATATATGTAATGGAATATTACTCAGTCATAAAAAGGAATGAAATAATGCTATTTGCAGAGATTATCACACTAAGTGAGGTAAATCAGGCAGAGAAAGACAAACATCATATGATATGACTTATATGTGGAATCTAAAAAAATGATACGAGTTCCCACTGTGGAGCAGCAGGTTAAGGATCTGGAATGTGGTAGCTGTAGTGTAGATTGCAGCTGCAGCTTGGATTTGATCCCCGGCCCAGGAACTTCCATATGTTGTGAGTGTGGCCAAACAAACAAATAAATAAATAAATGAATAAAATTTAGAAAATTAAAAAATGATACAAATGAACTTATTTACAAAACAGAAACAGACTCACACAGACTTTGGAAACAAACCTATGGGTTACCAAAGGGGTAAAGTGGAGGGGAAGTGCTGTCTGATAATGTTCCAAGAAGGGGGACCCTCCTTCCAGGGCCCAAGAAGTGCTTGTCCAGCACTTGGAAATGAACTGTCCAAGGAGACACACATGCTGACAAAGCAAGAGACTTTACTGGGAAGGGGCACCAGGGCAGAGAGCAGCAGGGTGAGGGCACCCAGGAGAACTGCTCTTCCATGTGACTCGTAGTCTCAGGATTTATGGGAAAGAGTTAATTTCCAGGCTGTCTCTGGCCAGTAGTCCTGCTCTGCCCATATTTGGTCTGGCTCAGGGTCTTTCTTGGTGGCACACACACCTCTCAGCCAAGATGTAGTCCAGCGCCAAGGACTCTGGAAGGTTGGTGGTCTCCTCCCTCCTATGGGTTTCTCCCAAATCTTCCTGGTTAATCTTCAGAGAAGCACTGTGTTCCTTATGAGGCCTCCTGCTGTGAGACAAGTGGTGACGGGGCAAGGTGGGCAGTGTCAGTCAATGGTCCCCTAACAGTAATTCCACCCTCCTTTGATTCTCACTGTTCCACCTCCTCTCCCCATTATCCATCTGGACCGTTTAGGCCCACCACCCACCACTCACCACCCACCATCTGCTTAACTATATTGCAAAAGCACCCTCCCTTCTGCCCTTAATTTAGGTTCTTCTAATATTAAGCGCCATTTATTTTTGGGGGGAGAGTGAACAAGGCTGATGAGTTTTAGGAAGAACTCAACCGAAAGGGGGAAATTAGCATTCATTCTTCATGAGGGGCCCAGTTCACTTGTCTCTGGAACTCAGCAGGACCCTATGGGGTCTTCCAGGGACTGGTCCTTCCCCCTTATACTCTGCTGTAGCTCTCTCTGAAGTACCTAGATGATGTTATCTGAGGCACATTTCCTGAGCTGTTTTACAGATGTGAAAATCCCCTCCACCAAATGGGAGATGTCAGCTACTTGATAACCAGGAGCACTAGCCCCCCCAGGCCTCCATGAGCCTAAGGATTGATACTCTTAACCCCTATGATACCACCCTGTTACCTTACCATCAGCCAATCAGAAAATTGTGGACAAGCTGATCGCTTACTCCATCCTCAGCTTTTTTAAATTAATTAATTAATTGATTTATGTTTTTTTAGGGCCACACCCACAGCATATGGAAGTTCCCAGGCTAGGGGTCAAATCAGAGCTATAGCTGCCAGCTTACACCACAGCCACAGCAACTCAGGATCCTAGCTGCTTCTGTGACCTATTCTGCAGCTCAAGGCAATGCCGGATCCTTAACCCACTGAGCAAGACCAGGGATCGAACCCACAACCTCGTGGTTCCTAGTCAGATTCGTTTTTGCTGCACCACGATGGGAACTACCCCATCCTCAGCTTTTAAAAATGCTTTACAATTTTGTTCAAGGAGTTCAGGCTTTTGGTGGCGGGGGGATGGAGCGCGAGGCACCTGTCTCTTTGTGTGGCCCTGTAATAAATCTTTCTCTGCTCCAAACTCCAACATTTTGGTTGGTTTGTCCTCACTGTGCATCGGGCACACAAACTTGCACTGACATCCTGACTCTGATACCTACTGTGTGACCTGTTTTATGTTCCTTTAAGCATGTGCTTCCTGGTGGTAGAGGAGGTCGGTTGGCACACCTCTGTTACATGGAGTCATAAAGACTGAGAGAGTAATCCAGGTAAAGCCCTGAAAAGAGCATCTGGCACAGAGGTCAGTAGGCTTTTATTGTAAAAACCAGCTAAGTCTTTCAGGCTCTTGGACACTCAAGCAGCCACAGACAATGTGCAAAGAATGAGTATGGCTATGTTCCAATAAAACTTCATTAATGGACACTGAAATTTTAATTTCATATAATTTTAATGTATATAAAATATTATGCTTCTTTTGACTTTTTTAACCATTTAAAAATGTAGAGTTCCCTTGTGGCTCAGAGGGTTAAGGATTTGGCATTGTTACTGCTGTGGCTATGGCATGGGTTTGATCCCTGGTCCAGGAACTTCTGCATGCAAAAGGTGTAGCAAAAAACCAACAACAACAACAACAAAAACCCAAAAAACAAAGTGTAAACTCATTCTTAATTCACAGGCCCTACAAAGACAGTTTTGGCCACAGACCAGAATGTGCCAACCTCTGGTCTAGCAGATAGTAATTGCTCAATAAATGCCAGCCACAGTGATGAGCAGATGCTCTCTTTGGAAGTCCTTGGCTCCTGACTGAAGCAAATCTGGTAGTAGTTTTCTCTGAAGAACTGCCACCCTTTCGCTACTCTCCAGGAACAATTTGGAAATCACACCTTTGAAGATTCTAGGTAGAGAAATAAAGACATTTCATTCACAATCATATAAACCTGAAACTGACAACACTTGAGCCTAGCCAGAACCCAGATTGGAACTTGAACCTATGGTTTTTTAATTAGAGTCACTGAATTCAGCGAGAGAGAAAGTGGTAGGCAAGAAATAGATTTATTAAGATAGGATGCTTGTGAGAGATTCAAGTGGCCAGGCAAGGAGTCTCTGTCCCCAGGATCCGATGGGCTACAGTTTTATGATCCAAGTGGAGTGGGGGTCGGAAAAGACCACCTTTTCCTCTTTCTTTGAGTTGTAGCTCCTCCTTTGTATGTGGTAAGAGGGTAATTGACCCTGTAAGGTAAAACTAGGACTGTCAAGGTGTTCATTCAAATCAGCAGAAGAGTCATTCCATATCTCGTGCTTTTATTTGAGGCACGCCTGCTCTGTTCTGATGGCTTTCTTGAGTGATTGTTAACAGTGATCTCCCTAAGTTCCCGAGGTTTCCCTCTCTATTTATGGTTCCCTTTTGGGACGTCTACAACTACCTACGTAACTATCCTATTCCATCTCTATCAGACCCAGGATGCAGCTTAAGAAGGGGGCTAGTGGTTAGGATATGGGCTTGGAGCCAAAGGAACTGGGTTTTAGCTATGGGAGTTTAATGAGGTTATTCTCTGCCTCAGTTTTTCTCAGAGTGGATGATAGATGATAATTCTGCTAATAATAATAATAAAACCAGCTGAAATTATTGTACGATTTATTTATTTAAATGCATTTAATTCTTTTAATAACCCTGTGAATGCTACTATTATTCGCATTTTATAGACAAGGAAATTGAAGCATGGCCATGTGAAATCATTTGCTCAAGGTCACATAGTTAGACAGAAACAGAATCACAAGTCAAACTTGGGCACCTTTAAACTTCCTCCTATTGTTTAGCCCATCCTCTTAAACTCGAGGCTCTATTTCAGAAGTTAAGTCATCCATTCCCTCCACTTGTTCTTTTGTTGTTGTTGTTGTTGTTGTCTTTTTAGGGCCACGCCTGTGGCATATGGAGGTTCCCATGTGTAATGTTTCATCATTGTGTGTTTTCTCTTGTTGATGGATATTTAGATTGTTTCCAATTTCGAAATACTACAGGGCTACAGTGAACCCTTGCGTATACCTCCTTGTGTAAGATGCGCTCCCTCCTAATAGTTTTTCTAATGTGTTTGATGATGCCCAAGCAGGAAGAAAATGCAGAGCTGCAAGGGGGAAATGAGGCCAGCATCCCTACAAAGAGGCCAGGCGGGAGGAGATTGAATCACCCACTGGAAGACCATAGAGATGGCCTCTTCTTCAGGAGCCAATTCCAATTTATTTCCTTTAGACACCTCATCTCAAGGCCTAGCTGCCTGGGCAGAGCTGCTCAGCCCCAGGGGCTGGAGGTGGCATGATCTGTCCAGGACACTGCTGCCTGAGGAGATTTGCAATGACTCTTTCCCATGGCTGCTGCTAAATTTGCAGTCCTCTGTGAGTTTCATAAGTCAGTTTAGAAGTCAAATAATTGAGGCAGTTTAATTTTAGCTCTTTATTTCTCCTTACAAAAGTGAGCTGTTTATGAGAAATCTAAAAATTTCCCTTTCCCCAGAAGAATTCTCTTTCAGGCCTCTCTTATGCGGCAGCATACTCATGGGATAAGACACGTGAGGTCAATCAGAGGGCTTGTCCCAGGTTTGATGTCCATAAAATTAACTCTGTGACTTCAGTGCGAGCACGAGGCTGGCTTCTCTCAGCTTCCTCTGCTTCTGCCCCAAGTGACTGAAGGATCCAGATCCCACACTGGCCATGGCCATGCATGTCTGACTGCTTTTGTAGCAGGCAGCCATGAATGAAAGCGCTATAGGTTTACAGGACTGGGAACTGGGAACTGGAGGAGTCTTCTCAGAGACTCACTTCTGTTCCTCTGAGGCTTAAAAAATTCTGTTCAGCATCTCTGGGTCTTCTGATCTTAGCTTCGCCTTGGACCTGGGCTGGACTTTATAAAAGTGTAAGGACTTTTATAAGCCATTCTTTGATGTCTATCAGGGAGCAGGGTAGGAATTCTAAGAAATCTGTGTGTGTAGGTGAAAACAGTTTTTGTAAACACTGGCACTAACCATGTCACACTACTGTTTTAAAACTTATTCATGGGTCTCTATGGCCAAGTGTAAAAAGTTGGAGCTTTTTATCGTGACATGAAGTGGTCCTGGTGACTTTTCTAGAACCACTCTTTTATTTATTTATTTTTCTCTTTTTATGGCTGCACCTGCAGCATATGGAGGTTCCTGGGCTAGGGGTTGAATCAGAGCAGTAGCTGCCTAGCTATACCACAGCAGAAGCAACACAGGATCCAAGCTGCATCTACAACCTATGGCACAACATGTAACAACGCTGGATCCTTAACCCACTGAGTGAGGCCAAGGATCAAACTCACATCCTCAGGGACACTACGTTGGACAGTACAATGTGAATTCCTAGAACCACTCTTTTTACTTATTTCCTCTGTACGCTATTATCTCTTCACCTAGAATATATAATACTTTTCACACTCTTGTCTTTACATTGTCATTTCCTCTCCCCAAGTTATACTTCCTTCTCTTCTCCATCCCTCAAAGGTCTACTCATCTTTCCAATGCCCCCTCTCCCAGTAGCCCTTTGCACCCATCCCTAACCACATCACTCATCTGTACATTATAATCTTTCTTGTGTTTCCGTATCTGCCTCTCCAACTATATTGCAGCTTCTGTGATGATAGGAGCCGTGTGGTCCTAGGACCTCATAGAGCTCTAGAATCCAACAGGTTCATGTCTCAGCCCCAATGCATACAGCTTAGCTGGCTTTACCTTCAGATGTCGCATCCATCAAATAAATATGGTGGTATCAATGTTATAAAGAGACTATAGGGATGCTAGAAAGGCATTTAAGAAAGAGCCTGGAGCATAGTAAATGCTTGATGACTGTGAGCTATATTGATGGTGATAGCATTGTCATTTACTCACAGCATCTAATATGTTTCCTGGTACATAGTAGGTGGTCCATTAACTTTCTTTACATAAAAATTCATTGCATGATAAGATCTGAATTCAGAATATTGGAAATATCCAAGCATTTTGGATATTTTGACTAGTACCCAAGTGCTAAGTCACAGTCATCCACACCCCAAGTTTTCTGTCAATCAGAGACCGTAGGCTTCACCCTTCTGTGTGAACCCCTTGCAATTGTCCTTCTGGAACTTTGGCAGTCATGACTCATGGGGCTTTGAAATTGCTTGCTTCCTTTTTTGCATCTGACTTTAGATTTTCATGACTTTTTCACTGGATCCCAGGGAATTTTAAATACAAATTGTCATATCACTGAAATATCCTGATATGACAGCTGCTGCTTTGTACACCCTATCTCAGAGTTTTCAAAAAAATGATAAATGCGCTTAAAAATATTGGCAATATGCTAGGTGGGGATCGTGAACAAAAAGGTGCTCCTTGAGAATTTAAATACATTAAAAAAAATAACAATGCTAATTCTTCTTAGAATTTGATATGTGTCATGGGGATCTGGTACTTTATATTTCATGTGTTAAAATGAACATATGGAAAATTTTTGTTGGTAGTATGTTGATGATACAGCTTCATACTATGTCATTTCTGAGCAGTAGTGATTGATTTGGGAGTTAAGCCCGTATAAACTTAGAATCCCTGCAATTCAGGTAATTACCAGCAAATATAACCTTCATATGCATTGCTGGTGAGATGATGAATTAGTATAACCACCTGGGAAATCAATGTGGTAATATCTAATAGAGTCGAGGGTGGAAAGACTCAGAAATTCCACCTTTAGCCATATTCTTTAGAGATTTCCAGATTTTTTTTTATTAGAGTATAGGTGATTTACTGTTTTGCGGCAATTCCTGCTGTACAATATAATGACTTAGTCACACACACACACACACACACACACACACACACACGTTCTACCCCAAAACTGGACATAGTTCCCTGTGCTGTACAGTAGGAGCCAATTTCTTATCCATTCTAAGTGTCATAGTTTTCATCTACCAACCACAAACTCCCAGTCCATCCCACTCCCTCCCCCTTCCCTGCCACCACCCCCTCCCACCACCAGCGAGCACAAATCTGTTCTTCATGTCTGTTGAGTCTGTTTATGTTTTGTAGATAGGATCATTTGTGCCATATTTTATATTCCACATATAAGTGATATCATATAGTATTTGTCTTTCTCTTTCTGACTTAACTTCACTTAGTATGAGAATCTCTAGTTGCTCCATGTTGCTGCAAATGGGATTATTTTGTCCTTTTTTATCACTGAGTAGTATCCATTGTGTATATATACCACATCTTCTTAATCCATTCCTCTTTCGGTGGACATTTAGGTTGTTTCCATGTCTTGGCTATTGTGAATAGTGCTGCAATGAATATAGGAGTGCAGGTATCTTTTCAAATGAAAGTTTTGTCCAGATATATGCCCAGGAGTGGGATTGCTGGGTCATATGCTAGTTCTTTATTTAATTTTCTGAGGAATGTTCACCCTGTTTTCCATAGTGGTTGTACAAATTTATATTGCCACCAACAGTGAAGGAGATTTCCCTTTTCTCTACATTCGTTACTTGTTGATTTGTTAATGACCAGTGTGAGGTGGTACCTCACTGTGGTTTTGATTTGCATTTCTCTAATATCAATTAGTGATATTGAGCATTTTTTCATGTGCCTACCGGCCAAATGTATGTCTCCTTTGGAGAAGTGTTTATCATGTTCCTCATCAGTTAGTTTTTTTAAGCATGCACTCTTAGTATAAGTATTGTTTTTTATTTATAAATCATGTGCATAGATCAGTATTCTCACATGAATACTACTAAGTGCATATAAAAGTAGAAATTTTTTTTTTTTTATGGCTGCACCCAAGGCATATGGAATATCCTGGGCCAGAGATCAAATCCAACCTGTGCCACAGGCGCAGCAATACAAGATTCTTTAACCCCCTGTACCACAGAAGGAACTCCAAAGTAAAAAATTTTAAATGACATCTTTAAGAAATGCAAATGTAATTTCTAATATTTTCTTCCTGTTCCCACAAGTATTGTCTTGTCCTCTCATTGGAATGTATGTGCCCTGATTTGGAGAATGCTCTATCAGATCAATTCTATATCTGTGCACAAGGAGGCAGGTAGCATCAAATGTGAAATATTAGAAAAAAATTAATATTTTTTCAATAGTGGAATGGATTAGTATACCATTTATACAATAGGACAGTTTTTATATTGTGAAAAATTACATACAATTATAGTGAATAACATCAGGTAAAAAGGAAAATGGTAGAATATCTGCAAAAATGTATCATACTTAAACTCTATAAAAAGGTAAAACGCTACTCATTGTATATTGCTCATATCTTCATATTTGTTCTGCTTAGGGCTCAGAGTATTTCTTGAACTTGTAGCTTTCCTTATTTTTGGAAACTTTTTGGCTATTGTCTTTTCAATATTGCCTTTATACTATTCTCTCTCCTTTCCTTCTGATCTTCTGCTTACATGCGTCTAGTTCTTTTATCGTGACTGATACATCTTCTACACACTTTTCTGTTTTTCCCATGGTTTTCTCTCCCTGTGCCTCAATTTGGATATTTTCTATTGTCTTGTCTTTTTGTTTTATAATTTGTTTTTATTTTTCTAATCAACTCACCACTTTTGCTTTATTGCTAAGCATTTCAAACATGTACTCCCACCCTACCACCAGGCCCCTGGACCAATTGATGTAGATTTACCTCAAGGTTGCCAGCCGGGTCACTGACAGTCCTGTAGGGAGAAATATATCTGGAGGTTTGGACTTCCTGAGAGAACTCAGACTTGATCACAAAAGGTTGACTTGTCTTCTCCATCCCTAAATCTCTCTTCAACTGCATCTGATCTGCTGGCGATAAATCTATTGAATGGTTAATTTAATACAACATCTTTCACTTCTAAACTTCCATTTTGTGTAGATTTCAGGTCTCTGGTGAGAATCTGAAACTTGTTATATCTTTTCTTGAAAATCTTAATCACAGTAATTATGTCTAATAATCTCAATATATGGACTTGCTGTGGGTGTCTTTCTGTTATCTGTTTGTTTTTTCACTTGAGCACTTGTTCTTTTTTCTCCTGGAATGCTTGAAAAGTTTTGATAAAATGTCAGACATTGTGTCAGAAAAATGTCAAAGTTTCCTTGAGGCTTTGGATAATATTCTCTTCCTTCTGAGGGTACTTCCTTTTGTTTAGCTATGTGGCTAATTTGGGGAAGATCTCCTTCATCCAATCTGGGATTGAGCTGATTACAAGTTGGGTTTCAGTCCTTGTGAGGCCTGCACTCTTTTTGTTTTGCACTTACTCCTAGAGTATATATCTTCTGGGTTCCTCTTCAGCACTCAAGGCATTGACCAGGCTATAAGTGGCTGCAGGCTCAGAGACAAGAGGCTGGGAGTGCTTTTGGTTCTCTTACTGCTCTGGGTGCACACATCCTGGAGATCTGGGCCTGTCAAAGAGAATGAGTCCTAGCAAACACATCAGGCTTGTAGTTGGAACATCTGAAGAGCTATAAAGCTTACTCTGAATACAGAATAACCTTATCACCCAAAGCTTAGTATTTTGTGTTTTTCCTGAAGGCTTCATAGAGAATATCTTTGGCTTTAGAGTCAGGCATACCTGGCTTCAAGTCACAGCTCTGCCATTCACCATCAGTATGGCTAATGGGGAGTAAGAATTCAACAAGAGTTTGTCTGAAAAACTCCCAGCCCAGTACTTAACACAGGGTGGTCACTAAATAGACAATATGATGCCAAGAAACTGATTTGTAATCATTTGCAGAAGCCTATAAAGTGTATTAATTTAATAGCATCTTGGATGACTGATATTCTCCCTGAAGAGTGTATGGAAATGTTTCCCAAAGTGTGTTCCTTGGAACCCTTCGTAGAAAAGTGTTTAGACACATCTAGATACATGCAAAAACCCTCCTGTCTTTCTGCAAGGACTGTGAGAAATATAGTGCTAAATACAATTAAACAAGTTTTTTATTACAAGGTATCAGAGTATTTACTTTGTCATTTGCCAAAGGGCTTAGCATTGACATTATTTCCCACATTTATTTAACCAAAGAATATTTTCAGGGAATGTTTGAGAAACTTTATTCATTATAGCACTTTGCTGTTACAAAGCCCTTTCCTGTGTATGTTCTCTTTTGCATCTCACAATGACCTTGGGAAAAAGATGAAGAGGAGATAAGTTTCTCATTTCCATTTTAGAGACTAGAAAACATTTTCAAAGAGTTGCTTAGCTAGGAGTTCCCGGTGTGGCTCAGCAGGTTAAGAACCCAACTAGTATCCATGAGAATGCAGATTTGATCCCTGGCCTCACTCAGTGGGTTAAGGATCTGGCGTTGCCGTGAGCTGTGGTATAAGTCACAGACATGAATTGGATCCCACATTGCCGTGGCTTTGGCCTAGGCCCACGGCTACAGCTCCAATTGGACCTCTAGCCTGGGAACCTCCATATGCCATGGGTACCACCCTAAAAAGACAAAACAAACGAACAAACAAAAGAGTCACTTAGCTAGGAGTTCTCATTGTGGCTCATCAAGTTAAGGACCCAACCAGTATCTATGAGGATGCAGGTTTGGTCCCTGGTCTTACTCAGTTGTATTGCCTCAAGCTGCAGCATAGATTTTAGGTGCATCTTAGATCTGGCATGGCTGTGGCTGTGGCTGTGGCCTAGGCTGGCACCTGCAGCTCCGTTTCAGCCTCTAGCCCAGGAATTTCCATATGCAGCAGGTATGACCATGAAAAGAAAAAAAAAAAAAAATGTCATTCAGCCAGTCTGGTTTCCAACTCACAGTTAAGTGCCCTTCTCATGTTCCTCCTGCCTCATGATGGTAGCAGAATCTCAGGCTGGCAAATGACAAGGCCAGAATTCCAATCCAGTCCTTCCAAATCCAGCTCCTATACCCTGTCAGGTAATCAGGTTCTCTGCAAATATGTGCACATGCATGCCATCAATTCATTGACTTAATTCCCTTGTCAACTAGCCATTCTACTATTATTCTTGGCAGGAAATGAAAAAAATTCTCTTAGGCCATGGAGCCATGACTAGTCAGCAGGCAGTACTTGAGCAATCTAAGCAATCATGGGATGACTCAAGCAAGGCAGTGGCAGTAATAGAAGATATAATTGTGTGCTATTTGGGAAATTGTTATCGTATCGATAGATCTTAAAATGTATTATGTCATTGATTTCCCAGCTCTTTTTAACAGCTTGACTAATTCTCAGTGCTTGTTTTCATCTTTTAGGTTTAGATTTCGTTTTCCATTCACTCATCCAAAAAATAGCTTCAGGTTGCTCTCCATGTATTTGAAACTGTGTAACTGTGCCCCGAATACACTGAAGAATAAGAAATAGCTCTTTCCTCAAGGATTTCACAGCCTGTGGTGGAGATAGATAAAGAGACAGTTACCATGACCTATGCTGAATGCTGAGCTAGCAGGAGCACCAGAGATTAGGAGGCAACTTTCCAGCCTGGGAAAGTTGAGGAAGGCTTCTTAGAAAAGCTGAAGCCCAAATGGAGACCTGAAGGGAAAGTAGAAGTTGAGAATTCCTTGGTAGTCTAGTGTTTAGGACTTGGTGATTTCACCTCTGCAGGCCCAGGAGGTTTGATCTCTGGTCTGAGACCTGCGATCCCACATCAAGCTGCTGCATGCCATGGCCAATGGGGGGGGGGGGGGTAGGAGTGAGCTAAGTAAAGTTGGGATGAAGGAAAAGTTTCATAAGTAGATGGAATATGATTTGCAGTCTTTGCAGGTAAAATAGACAAAACAGGTATGGCTTCAACAGAAATTTATTCTTACTAGAATAGAAGTTAATGATCAAGGTCAGTAGGGTTGGTTCCTTCTTGGGCTTGGAGAGAGAATCTATTTCGTGCCTCTCTCCTGGTTTCTTGTGGCTTGCCAGAAATCGTTGGCATTTCTTAACATATGGATGCATGACACTGATCCCACCTTCATGTTCACTTGAATTTCTCCCTCTGTGTGTGTGTGTCTTCTTTCAGTGTCTCTGTTGTAACCCACATTTCCCCTTTCCTTGAGGACACCATTTATCTAAGATTAAAGTCTATCCTACTGACCTCATTCTCTCATGATCATCTCTGTAAAGACCCTACCCAAAGAAAGTCATGTTCTGAGACCCTAGGGGTTAAGATTTCAACACTTCTTTTCTTGGAAAGACACAATTCACCCCCTAATAGTCTTCCCTCAGGCCCCCCCCAAATCCCCTCATGCAAAATACATTCACCCATTCCCAACATCCCCAAAAGTGTTCATCATCCCAGCATCAACTCTAAGCTCCTAATCTCATCTAAACATCATGTCCTCTATGTTCCAAATCTTATTATCTAAATCATGCAAATCAGTACAGGTAAGAGTTGCAATAGGATTCATCCTGGGTCTGTGTACCTGTGAAAGCAGACAACAAGTTATCTGTTTCCAAAATCAAGGTGGGATGGGCACAGGGTAGAAATTTCCACCCCAAAAGAGAAAAATCTAGGAGTCACAGGTCTGAAGCAAGTTGGAAACCTATTAGGGCAAATTCCATTCAATTCTAAGGCTTCAGAATACTCCTCTTTGACTCCATGCTCTGTCCTTTTAGACAGGGGTGACAACCCCACTCCAGGGATGACAACCCCACCCTCTTAGTCCCAGTGACATGCAGTAGTCTTGAGAGTGTTCCTTCATTTTTTTCTCTTCTTTGTCACCTTCTGTCCAAGCTAGCAGCATTTCTCCTGAGATAATTGATTGGATCCCCAAGTCCCATGCATTATCTTATAACTGAGCTAGTGCCTTGTGGGGGGTCCTGAGAACACAAGGCTTTCTGTCTCCTCCATTTCTTGTTTTTAGGGAATAAGCCTCAGCTCCATGACCTTCCCTGAGTTCCAAAGGGCAGTTGCTAATCAGGGAAGGGTGGGGGTGCAGGGACCAGGGAGGTACAGTCAAGAGACCATAGTGCAGCCTTGGGGCAGAGTCCTGGTCCTGGTTTCTCCTTAGAGAAGATATATAACAATATCTTTGAGCCTTTCTGAAGAACTAAACCCCCAACAAATGGAAGAACTATTTGATCAACTACATTCTGGGAAGAAGGAGGACCACCACAACCAGTCCTGGGGCCCCTAGACACCAGCTTTGAAGGACAGTGCAAGCTTGCCTCTACCCTGATCCTTATCTGCAGCCCTATTTTTCCACTCCCCAAACTACAAAACCACCTCCTAATCTCTCCTAAGGGAGGCACAGTCTTTAAGGCATGAGACTGCTGTGGCCCACTTTGCCTGGCAAAGCAATAAAGCTATCTTTTTCTCCTTCACCCCAAATGTGTCTCTGTATTTCTATTAAGCAACAAGGGATGAGGCCAAGTTTCAGCAACAATCTCTCTAGCAAATGACTGTCTAGTCTCACCTATGGTACTCTCTTCAGAGCACACTTTCTCATTTGTTGCAATACCTATAGACGAAGAATTTTCCAATTTCCGGTTCCATTTTGCTTAACAATTCCTTCTTTCATTTTCTTCTTTCCTCTCACATTTGACTCTTAAGAAGTGAGGAGAAACTAGGCTGTGCCTTCAACATTTTGCTTAGAAACCTCCTCAGTGAAGTATCCATGTTGGTCCTGCTTTCCATCCAACCAAACACACTTGGCCAGGTTCTCTGCCACTTTGTAACAAGGATCGCCCTCCCTCCAGCTTCCAATAATGCAATCCCTATTTCCCTCTGAGACCTCACCCAAAGTACCTTCAAATGTTTACATTCCTGCTAACAGTCTCCTCAAGGCAATGTAGGCTTTTTCTATCAAATAACCTCAAAACTCTTTCAGCCTCTGCTCATTACTCAAAAAATTAAAAAAAGAGAGAGAGAGAGAGAGAATTACTTGTGAAGGACTTGCTGTAGAGCACAGCAAATTCTACCCAGTATTCTTGATAATCTATGTGGGAAAAGAATCTGATAGAGAAATGGATGTGTGTACATGTATAACTGGATCACTTCGTTGTGCAGCAGAAATTATTGCAACCTTGTAAATCAACTCTACGTCAATAAAACTTTAAAAAAAAAAAAAGAAAGAAAAAGCCTCTGCCTGTTTTAGGCTTCAAGTCCCCTTCGAGGAGATTAAACCCCAAGGCCTCTGGCCATGTCACATTGTAAGGCCCCTTCCCCCACCTGGACCAGCCTAGGCTGCTCACTCCCTGCTAGAGAAGGAATGTCACCCATTCCTCAGCAGGCCACTCTCTAACCTGTTCCTCATGCAAATAATTGCCCAAGACCAATCAGAAGATCAATTTGGGTCTCCACTCAGGTCGCACTGTGGGATAAAAAGACTGTTGCAGAGTGAGTCAGGCTCTCTTTTTCAATCAGTGCACACATGAGTCCTCTCTCCCTCTCGGAAAAGGTATTTTCACTTGAATATGAAATGCTTTGTTACAACGAGACAGGGACCGAGGAAACTGACAGTATCATGGCCATTACTCAATTCCAATGTCACTTGTACCTTTTAAGGTATTTTTTACAGCAGCAATCTACTTCCCTGGAAACTATATTCATTTCCTAGGGCTGACCTGACAAAGTACCACAAACGGGTTTATACAATAGAAATGAATTGTCTCATAGTTCTGAAGCCGCAAGTCTGAGAACAAGGTGTTGGCAGGATTGGTTTCTCATGAGGGCTGCAGGGAAGAATCTGTTCCAGGCCTCTCTCCTAGTGTCTGGTGGCCTCAGGCATTCCTTGGCCTGCAGATGGTGTTCTCCACATTTCTACATCATCTTCTTTGTAGGAGTATCTGCCTCTGTGTCCAAATTTTCCCTCTTTATAAGGACACCAGGCATATTGCAAGTGCGCCTGTCGGTTGCATATTGCATTAGGGCCCACACTAATCGCCCCATCGCCTCTGTCATCTGGATGGCTTCTCAGTTTTTGGTCAAAGTCAGCCATGTTGGTAGTTCTGCTGTGGCACAATGGGTTAAGAATCCAATTGCCATGGCTCAGGTCGCTGCCAAGGCACAGGTTCGATCCCTGGCCTGGGAACTTCCATATGCCGCAGGTGTGGCCATTGAACAAAACAAAACAAAACAAAACACTCAGCCTTGTTGCATTGGGTAACAAGTTCTGTAAATAAACCTTTAATGTGGAAATTTATGTTAATCTGGTAAGGGGTTGTATTGTGTTTAAGGTTTACTATAGGTGTAGATATCAGACACTTTGAATTCCTCTTTTGTCTTCCTCTCTCTCTCTTTCTTTGTACTTCTTTGTACTCTCCTAGATGTTCTTACACAGAGGGCACCTGCACTTTGCAGCTCTTTGAGATATCACCCACTCTTATTACACTGGAGCGTTGTTGGTGTGATGGCAAGGTGTGGGGGGAGGGAAGGCATTCTATCATCTTATTAAACCCCAGTCTTTTGGTTTTTTTCCTCTGTTTTCTTTTTACAGCCACACCATGGCAAACGGAAGCTCTCAAGCTAGTGGTCAAAACAGAGCCTGCAGCTGCCAGCCTACCCATAGGCACAGCAACGCCAGATTCAAGACACATCTGCAACATAAACCACAGCTCACAGCAACGCCGGATCCTTAACCCACTGAATGAAGACAGGGATCAAACCCCCATCCTTACAGAGACAACATTGGGTCCTTAGCCAGCTGAGCCATATTGGGAACCCCAAATCTCAATCTTTTAGGGGATCTTTTCACATGTGTTGATCCAGTGATATAACTTCTATGCTTCTCCCCCTTATGTGAGATAAGAAAGCTAGAGGAATGCTGGAGTGAGAAGAACACCTTCCTAAGGGTGGGGTAAGGCTCTGGTAAAGACTTTTTCCTTGGAAAGTAGAACTTTTTTTTACAGAGAATGCTCTGGGCTTATTTCAGAAGAAATTATCTTCTCTCTCAGCCAGAACCACCAGGAGATTTTTCTTGTCTCTTCATCATGAAAATCTGTTTGGATCCTCACAGGTAAAACCCAGAAAGGGGTAGGGTTCTGCTAAAACTGTGGCCCCCAAGAGTTTCTCACTCTCCTTCTAGTCCTATAGTCAATGTATCTTTTCCTAGAGCTGCCATAAGAAAGTACCACAGACTGGGTGGCTTACATCATAGAAATTTATTTTCTCCTGGTTCTGTGCACACAGGTCAGGAAAAAAAAATTTTCAAGAAAGGCAAGGAGAAAAGAAAGAAGATTTTATTGAGATAAGAGATGCTGATAGCAAAGTAGGATGACATTCTGATAATCAGGGAGAGCTGACCCAAGGCTCATGGTCATGTCTGTTTTTATAGCCCAGGGAGAGGGAAGAGTCTTAGGATACACCTGCTGACCTGCTGATTGGCTGGGGGAAAGAGGGGTCTTACAATACACTTGCTGGTTGGTTGGGATGTATAAGGCTTCCAGAGGGGCAGGGTGAGGCGTGGGCCACATACCTTTCCTAGTTGGGGACAGAGAAAAGTAGGCGAGGTTGCTCCAGGTAGGGAGGAGACATTACAATGAGAACGGTGGGGTGATAATGGTCTGGTAATTCTTGTCTTGGCCAGAGGCTTTGAGTTCTGTCTCCTTGATGGGGCCTTGAAGTCCAACATTCTGGAGGCTGGAAGTCCAAGATCAAGGTGTTAGCAAGGTTGGCTTCTCCTAAGGCCTCTCTGTTTTGTTAGTGGACAGATAGCTGTCTTCTCTGTATGTCTGTGTCCTCTGCCTCCTCTTCTTAGATGGACAGCCATCTTACAGAGTTAGGGCCACCCCAGTGATGTCGCTTAATCTTCATTACCTCTTTAATGACGCTGTCTCTAAAAACAGTCATATTCTTGGGGGCTGAGGGTTAGGACTTCAACATATGAGTTTGAAGGAAACATATTCAGACAGCAACACTCGACTTCCAGCCATTCACCACAGTTAGCACTTGTGTTCCTTCTAGTTCCTGGCTCCAGTGACATCTGCTCCAGGTAGGCAGGTACTGGCTGTGATGCTCTCTGGATTTGTGGCAGGAGATAGATGTGCTCCAGGCTAAACAGTTACAACTAGCCTCTTTATACTTTTTGAGGCAGGAGATAGATAGGTTCCAGGACAGACATTTACAACCAGCCACCTGTTTCTATTTCAAGGTAGAAATAACAACGAGAACAAGGTAAATAACTGGACTTGGCTTTCTGTGGACACTTTAAACAATGGTAATGGCAGAGAGGGCCTAAATCTTGCTTGGACAAAAAAAATCAAGAGGTTGCATGTTTCCCATCCTCAGGTTCAGGGAGACCCTTTATACGCAGGTGCAGAAAGACCCCTCAGGGTCATAAAGGGAGGGAGTGCCAGGCCATAATAAGTCCAAGTAACCTTCCCATAGTTCCTTGCTCTGGAATCTGTCTTAGCCAAAAGATGCACATGCGTATCGAGGAGGGTCCCGGGTCCGGTCAGGTGGGAGAAATCAAGGTAATTGGCCAAAGGAAAACAAAGACCTGGAAGAACTGCCCCTATATAAGTGATTTAGGTCACCCCTTTGGCATAGTCCTCACTAGCAGGGGCATCCATTCTCTTCTCTGAATGTGCTACTTTGCTTCTAAACAGCTTCCCTGTGTGCTTCCCACACATTGTACTGTGTCTCTAATAATAAACTTGCTACCTGTTTTTACAGTCTTTGCCTCCTTGAAATATTCTTGCTTTCAACACGGGCAAGAATCAGGACAGTTCTGATTTTAGCCTCTAGCCCCTAGTGGTCTAGTGGCTAGGATTCCTGGTTCTCACCCAGGCTGCCCAGGTTCAATTCCTGAGCAGGGATTAAGCTCTCGCTTCAAGCCATCACTCACTGCTATCTCTCTGAGTTCAGATTCACCTCTCTCTCTGGACGTCAGGGTTGTGCATTGCTCTGCCACATGAGTTCTTTGATGAGTCAAATAAAATCTTTGAACATTAATTTGTTCAGCCTTTTTGTGTAAGGGTGAGAAGGATGACTTCCAAGCTCTTTACATGTAGCAACGGAAACCAGAACTCTGGCGGAGTTTTGTTTTTTGGTTTGTTTGTTTGTTTGATATTTTTTTTTTTTTGAGTTCCATTGTAGAAATCATACTTTTCTCCAGTACTTATCACCATCTGACATTTTGTTGTGTAACAGTTTGCTTGGTTATTTGATCTCCCCTCACTATGCTAAAGGCTCCATAAGAGCAAAAGACCATGTCTCTTTGGTCCTCAGCTGCATCACCATTGCCTAGTGCAGAATGAATAATACATATTTGTTAGATGGATGAATGAAATAATCAGTTAAAACATACCTACATCTCACTTTAGTTTTTTTTCAGTGGAAACCAAGACATTTTTTTTCAACATTATTATTATAAATTTTCATTCTGCAATTTTCCCTTCGTGCTTTGGGCCATTAAAATGCTTTTCTTGGGTCTTTAAGGAAACCTACTGGCTCCTTCACTGCTTTGATAAGGTCTCAGCTTTGGAGCCCAGAACAGTGCAGAGCCATGAATTTAAGGCTCAGAAGAGGATGCAGTACAGAACCTACAGGATCAGGCCAAGCTCCTTAGCCTTTCAAGTTGGGGACCTTTCTCTCATCTCCATCTCTTGCTACTTTATTCCCCAATATCTTAGTCAGTTCAGCTGTGGTAATATAGATTGGGTGACTTAAACATTTTTCCCAATTCTGGAAGCTGAAAAGTCCAAGATCAAGGTACTGGTAGATCAGGTGACTGGTGTGGGCCTGCTTCCTGGTTTGTAGAAGCTGCCTTCTTACAGTATCCTCATGCGGTCAAGGAAGAGCGTGCTGATAGCCTCATCCCTTTGTAAGGGCACCAGTCCCATTGCTATAGAATTCATATGTTGAAACCTAATTCCCAGTGGGATGGTACTTGGAGGCGGAGCTTTTGGGAGGTGATAGGTCATGGGGGTGGAGTCTCATGAATGGGATTATCACCCTTATGGATGTGACCCCAGAGAATGCTCTCACCCCTTCTGCCAAGTGAAATCACAGAGAGAAATTGTAGCACTATCTTCAATAGCCAAGACATGGAAACAACCTAAATGTCCATCAAGAGAGGAGTGGATCAAGAAGATGTGGTACATATACACAATGGAATATTACTCAGCCATTAAAAGGAATGAAACACTGGCATTTTTAGCAACATGGAGGGACCTAGAAATTATCATGCTAAGTGAAGTCAGCCAGACAATGAGACACCAAACATCAAATGCTTTCACTGACATGTGGAGAGTGAAAAAAGGACAGAATGAACTTCTTTGCAGAGCAGATACTGACTCTCAGATTTTGAAAAACTAATGGTCTCCAAAGGAGACAGTTCGGGGGGTGGGGAGATGCGCTGGGGTTGTGGGACGGAAATCCTATAAAATTAGATTGTGGTGATCATTGTACAACTATAAATGTAATAAAACCATTTAGTAATAAAAAAATTAAAAAAAAAATCCCAACAACAAAATCGCAGTCTGTGAACAAAGAGACAGGCTCTTATCAGACATTGAATCTGCCAACACTTTGATCTTGGACTTCCCAGCTTCCAGTACCATGAGCAATACATTTCTGTTGTTTTGAAGCTACCCAGTCTATGATGTTCTCTTACAGCAGCCCAAAGGGATTAATACACCATCACGGAGGCTCCACCCCCATCACTTCATCCAAACCCAGTTACCTCCCCAAACCCCTCCCCCCAATACCATCCCATTGGGAATCTGGGCTTCATCATATGAATGTGGCTGGGGTGGGGACACATTCAGTCCATAGCATCCATAATCTATGTCCTCATCACACCAGAAGTCTAACCTTCCTTGAACTCACCATATATTTCTCATCTCCAAATATTGTCCTTTCCATGTAGAATTCCTTCTCAAACAGGAAAACCGCCGTTCAACCTTCCAAACCCAGCTCAAATACCACATTGACAGTGCAGCAGCCCTGATCCTCTGAGGGACAAGAGGCATCCCCTGCTCTGTGCACCTGCAGCCTTTGTAAGCGCACTTCTCACCACACAAAATTCCCTCCCACCTCTCCCTCATCAGGACTGCCCACCCTTTGAGAGTAGGAACTGGCTCACTCCCCTCTGCACCCCTAGGGCCTCCCAGATAAAAGTTGAATTCAGACCTCAAGGATCCCTTTACCATTTTCTTCACTTCTTTCTTCTGCTCACTTCTTAGAGGCAGAAATATGTTAGTTCAACAGGATCCCTTTCTTCTATCCTATTATCAGGTCATCCTATGGCTATTTTTTTCCCCTCCGTAATTCAGTGTGAAGGCCTCCCTGCTCCCCTGCAAAGCTTGCTCCTTCTGGAGCTTTTTCTTTGCTGCCTTGACATGTATTATTCAGACATTTCTGAAAACATGTTCTTATGTTCATTTTTTTTCCTTTTGCTCCCATCCACCAGACAACTGCATTTCTGCTGAAGAACTAAATTTAGTTTCCTCTGTAGAAGTTTAAGTGCCATTTAGAGCAACTGTGCAACTAATCTGAGGTGGCAGTTCCAGCCTCATGGAGAATTTGCCAGCACAGCAATGTGGACGCTGAATGTGTCAGCCGATTACTCCCTGACCCGCGTTCAAGTTGCAGTCGTCACTCATGAGCTTGGTCCTTGGGCTTCTGCAACATAGCTGGCATCATAGTCCCTGTAAGACTTGATGCCCAAAGAAAGAATGAGTAGGAGGTAGAAATCTCAGTCCTTTAAATCCTAGATGTGTAAGTGATGGTGCTTTCTTTTCTGTAATGTAATTTCTGACACTCCACCTCCAACCTGACTGACTGGGAGGAAACTTAACTTTGGCCTTTGCTGTGGTTCCCAGCATGTGTGTGAGATTTGACCACACTTTGCAGGAGTCTTCTGGGGAGAAGGTTGGGGGTAGTGTGAGAGACAAGGCATCTTGACCTTGGTCAGTGTTTATACAGCTTACGGCTAGGTGGATTCCTGGTTCTGTCCATAAGTTCCATGAGTTTCTGAGCTCCTTACTACTTTCTTGCTTATATGGAGGCTCTTTTGCAAGACCCTGTTTATGGCCATTTCTCCAGGATCTTGCTGACTCCCTGCAGGGGTGGTTCAAGGAGCGTTCAGATCCCTTGGCCATTATGCACAGATTTCTCTCCCCCCTCCTCCAAGCCCAGGGCCATCATTTTCTACTCTGAGATGAGGGAAGCCTTGATGTCACTTCTTTGAGCAAGAACCTCTGATCATGCTTCAGGTTTTCTCCTTTTCAGTTCTTCTATAAAACTCTCTTAGATCTTTTATTTTACTTTATTTTCCTTTTTTGGCCACCCCCATCCCACCACATGGCATATGGAAGTTCCCGTATCAGGGATCAAATCAAGCCACAGCTATGATCTATGATACAGCTGCAGCAATGCCAGATCCTTAACCCACCATTCCAGGCTGGGGTTCAAACCTGTGCCTCCACAGAGACAAGCCAGATCATTAATCCACTACACCATAGTAAGAACTGAAATCCCTCTTAGAATTTTTTTTCTTTCTTTCTCTCTTTTTTTTTTTTTTTTTTTTTTTTTTTTTTTTTTTGCTTTCTAGGGCCATACCCAAGGCAGTTCCCAAGCTAGGGGTCAAATTGGAGCTACAGCTGCCAGCCTGTACCACAGCCACAGCAGTAAGAGATCCAAGCTGCATCTGTGACCTACACAATAGCTCACAGCAATGCTGGACCCCTGACCCACTGAGTGAGGCCAGGGAATGAACCCATGTCCTCATGGATACTAGTCAGATTCGATTCCACTGTGCCACAGTGGGAACTCTGCCTCTTAGAATTTTAAAGGTTCTACCTTTTGAGCAGAATAGAAAAGGAGTCTTGTAGGGTACTTCTGCTTTCTGCCCAGAAGCATACCATCCCTGAGGCAGTGAGTCAGCCTGAAACTGACTATTTGCCTGAATAAGGGAAAGAAAAGGGGTAAATGCAGGAAGAAAATAATGGAGTCACACTTCAAAACAGTGCCTACCCAGAGCTGGGGGTATGGGTCGCCAAGGGGCACAGGGACATTTTCTCACCTCAACCTCAGGAATGCGCAGGCTTGAACACTTTGGCCAGTGGACATGCTTTCTTTTCTGTTCGTGTGGTCAGGTAGGTTTTAGGTGGTATCTATAATCTGGAGTAAGAACACCAAATGGAAGATGTGAAATAACCATGCCATCCAGATTCCACCCAGGCTCCAGACGCAATAGGAAACAGACACCAGCAGGGATGAAAGCCCCAGGACCAAGATAATTTAAGGAGCTGTTAAACCTCAAAATAACCAGAACCAAAAGGACCATTAAAATTCACACTTAATGACCTAAATCGTTCTTCCCTGTTTCCCAAGCCCCCTGCCCTTTTTTCCTATAGACTACGTGACCTATCCCACAAAACCCTAACTATAAAAAAGCCCTTGCCCCAAGAGCGGGGAGCCTGAGTTCTCATTGCTCGGTGTTCCCGGCCACTCTGTTGGTTGATAAACCTGCTTGCAATCTCACTGCTCCAGCCTCTGTTTCTTTTGACTCCAACATCCTAGCAGTAGGACACCAATAGATTTGGTTAATGCTCAATGATGGTGACATAAATTCCTGGAAAGAAAAAAGACTTGTGTGATGCACATGATGTGGTTACCATCTCAGAGTAGAAATGTGGAACAGAGACTGCCAAGTCCAAGGCTATACATTTAACCTTACAATAAACTTGCTGGTTTACTCCCCAAAGACTTACTCCAATGGAGGCTTTGTTCAGTTCTGCAGGAGGGGCCCATGTCTCTGGCTCTCACTACAATCAAGCATCATGTCTGTAAGCACTGGATCAGGAAGACTTTGATGAGATGATGGTTCTCAACATAAGACATAAAAATGACCCACAGACCTTGACTCTGAAGAAGACAGACAGGCTTCTGGTCGGGAGCTAGAAAGAACTGGGAGTTAAAGAAAGCTGTTGATTTGAAAGAAAAAGAGATAGGGAAGCATAGCACAATGCTAATTGGCTTTTCTAAAAATCTTAACTCAAAGAGTTTCAGGGAAACCTAGAGCTTAGAGAATTGCTTGGTAAGTACTCTGCCATCTAAAGGGAGGCACTAGGGAGTAACCACTGTGACTCAGCAGTAATGAACCTGACTAGTATCCATGAGGACGTGGGTTCGATCCCTGGCTTTGCTCAGTGGGTTAAGGATCCAGTGTTGCCGTGAGCTGTGGTGTAGGTCACAGACGCAGCTCGGATCCCACATTGCTGTGGCTGTAGTGTAGGCTGGCATCTGCAGCCCCAATTCGACCCTTAGCCTGGGAACTTCCATATGCTGTGGGTGTGGCCCTAAAAAGAAAAGAAAATAAAGGAAAGGAAAGGAAGAGAAGAGAAGAGAAAAGAAAAAGAGAGGCCCTAGATAGAATCCTAGTGTTTGGGACTCATTTTTTCAGTGACCCTAAATTCAAAGGGTTAGAGATTCAATGGAGAGGATTCTTTAATTTTAAATGAAGAGGACAGCCAAATAAGCTTGGGGAGATTGCCAGAAGGGAGCCTAGCACCTCAATTGCTAGCTGGACCCTTGCTCAATTTGTAGCATATCCCAAGACCAGATGATTGCATGAGACAGTGTAGAGGGAAATTGACCTATGTCCTCTGAACCTGGCAGCTCCAGAGACTAGCACCAGCCCAGCACCTGGATGAGTCTCCAGGAGGTTGCAGGATTTTCCTCTCTTGGGGAACGGGAATGTCCTCGAGGCATCTGGCAGCCCCTCCCCCTGTCCTCCATTCCTGCCTTGGAGTTTCAGCTGCCAAGTAGGCAAGCTGGGTATGATGGGGCAAGGCCCTTAGAGAGTCCCTGATGATCTGGCCTCTCAAGGAATCCCACAAACCCCCACTCTCCTGAAGGATGCTGGCCTGGAGGAAGACATTAGAGTGTCCCATCAAGCTTAAGGACCACTGCAGGGCCATTTGCCCACAAATAAAATCCTGGATGAACCCCCAAATTGTGCAGCCAAAACCCAGCCTCTGTACACTGGTATCCATTAAGTCTCAGAGACAGTTTGGGGTGAAGCAGAAAGAACAGCTTTATTGCTTTGCCAGGAAAAGGAGGCTACAGCAGGCTAACACCCTCAAAACTGTGTCCTTCCTTGAGAGGGCTTAGCCTGAAAAAACAAAACAAGGCTGTTGGAGTTCCTGTCATGGCACAGAGGAAATGAATCTGACTAGGAACCATGAGGTTGTGGGTTTGATCCCTGGCCTCGCTTAGGGGGTTAAGGATCCAGCGTTGCCATGAGCTGTGGTGTAGGTCACAGATGCAACTCAGATCCTGCATTTGCTGTAGCTCTGGTATAGGCCTGCAGCTGTGGCTCCTGCTGGACCCCTAGCCTGGGAACTTCCATGTGCCAAGGGTGCGGCCCTTAAAAAAACAAACAAACAAAAAAACCCAAGGCTGTTGATAAGGATTAGGCTGCCTACATTCTTCTCCCTCCATAGATTATTTCAAAGTCATCAAGGCTGGTGTCAGGGGGTCCAGTGATGATTTCCTGTGGTCTTGAGGATTTTCACACCTCGACCTTCTCTTTATAAAACTGCTTACAAAGGGAAGGGGGTGTCAGAGAGTGTTTCAAAGAAAAAGAAAACATCAGGTGCAATATACCTCTTTTTTAATTACTCAATGAATTTATTGCATTTATAGTTGTACAATGATCACCACAATCTAATTTTATAGGATTTCCATCCTACAACCCCAGCATATCCCCCCACCCCCAAAACTGTCTTCTTTGGAAATCATAAGTTTTTCAAAGTCTGAGAGTCAGTATCTGCTCTGCAAAGAAGTTCATTCTGTCCTTTTTTCACTCTCCACATGTCAGTGAAAGCATTTGATGTTTGGTGTCTCATTGTCTGGCTGACTTCACTTAGCATGATAATTTCTAGGTCCCTCCATGTTGCTAAAAATGCCAGTGTTTCATTCCTTTTAATGGCTGAGTAATATTCCATTGTGTATATGTACCACATCTTCTTGATCCACTCCTCTGTTGATGGACATTTAGGTTGTTTCCATGTCTTGGCTATTGAAAAGGGTGCTGCAGTGAACATTGGAGTACATGTGTCTTTACGCATTGTGGTTTTCTCTGGATAGATGCCCAGGACTGGGATTGCTGGATCAAATGGTAGTTCTATGTTTAGTTTTCTGAGGAATATCCATACTGTTTTCCACAGTGGTTGCTCCAATTTACAATCCCACCAAAAGTGTACTAGGGTTCCTTTTTCTCCACACCCTCTCCAGCACTTACTGTTTGTAGACTTTTTGATGATGGCCATTCTGGCTGGTGTAAGGTGGTACCTCATAGTGGTCTTGATTTGCATTTCTCTAATAATGAGTGATGTTGAATATCTTTTCATATGTTTTTTGGCCATCCATATGTCTTCTTTGGAGAACTATCTGTTTAGATCTCCTGCTCATTTTTTGATGGGGCTGTTTGTTTTTTTGGTATGGAGCTGTAGCAGGTGTTTATAAATTTTGGAGATTAATCCCCTTGTCAGTCGATTCATTTGCAAAGATTTTCTCCCATTCTGTGGGTTGTCTTTTCGTTTCATTTAGGGTTTCCTTTCCTGGGCAGAAACTTTTAAGTTTAAAGAAGTCCTATTTGTTTATTTTTGTTTTTACTGTCATTACTCTAAGAGGTGGAACTGAGAAGATGTTGCTGTCATTTATGTCAAAGAGTGTTTGGCCTATGTTTTCCTCTAAGAGTTTTATAGTGTCTGGTCTTATATCTAGGTTTTTAATCCATTTTGGGTTTATTTTTGTGTATGGTATTAGGGAGTGTTATAATTTCATTCTTTTCCATGTGGCTGTCCAGTTTTCCCAGCACCACTTATTGAACAGGCTGTCTCTTCTCCATTGTATATTCTTGCCTCCTTTGTCATAGATTAGTTGACTGTAGGTACATGAGTTTAATTCTGGGCTTTCTATCCTATTCCACTGATCTATAGTTCTGTCTTTGTGCCAGTACCATATGGTTTTGATGACTGTTGCTTTGTAGTGCAATATACCTCTAACTAGAAAGCAATCATTGGTAAAATAAGGTAATTAAGCAGGAAGAAATCATTCGTGAAAGCTGGTTAGAGGAAGTGGGCCGAGGCAGGGCATAACCTAATTAAATCTGTTTTCACTAGTTTTTAGCTGTAACAGTAGTAGTGACGGAAGCTACAAGTCCATGCTCTGTTGGAGTAAAGGGTTGTAAGTTCCCCTAAATCAGGGGGATACAGCCAGCTTAGAGCCATCTTGGAAAGACCCTGGACATTAGAACTGAATGCCAGTGGAGGGGCCCCTAGCACAAAAACTGCAGTGACTTTCCTGGGCAACAGAGTATGGATGTCTTCAAAGAGCCCAGAAGTCAGCCTGTTGGGGTGGGGGGAGAGGGGGAGGTGGGGGGGAGCTTGACCCTTGACCCATGATAGAGAGCATGACCCACCAGAACTCCAGGGAGCACATGTTAACCAAATAGAACTTCACCTCATTCCTGCTGTTCCTTTTCTCCCCAGTTGTCCCCTTGAGGCCCCCCAAAAACACAACTGAGAGAGGGAGTCCTCAGTTAGGCTTTGAACTGGATGGAAGATGGAAGCTTAATTTTGATGGTATGGAATGTTAAAATATATGAAAATTAGACAATAACTAAAATTAGTTTAAAAAAAAATGCTGAGAGAAGGCTGCCTGAGATTTGGGTGGAAGAAAAAGAGATTTCCTGATTGTAGTTTGCCAAGTTCAAAGCAGAGCTAGAGATATGGTTATGTAGAATGGACACCCACTCTGCCTAGGGGAGCCACGAGCTGGGCTGGGCGTCCCGTCACCCCCAACTAGTCACCCCTGCAGTCACCACAACATAATAAGAACTATATAGCTGGTCTCCACCCCTGGTTCCTGATAGAGTTTCTAAAAACCCTTGAAATTTCCCAAGTGAGGGGAGTGATACAAGCATCTTACACAGAGTTCTGAAATCCTTTGATATCACATTGGGCGATAGGAGCATCTTTTGTTCTAACGAGGTGACTCTTGGTGGCCTGGAAAGCTTCAGGGTTGGAACTGGTCACCAGAAAGACCAAGCCACTATTGGAAATCTAGAACTTTCAGCACAACCCCACCCCCACATCCTCCCAGGGGGCGGAGTGGAGACTGAGTTAATAATTGATCATGCCTATGTAATGAGCCTCCACAACAATCCCTAAATTATGGGGGTTCAGAAATCTTCCAGGTTGATGACCACATCCAGGTGCCGAGGGGGGGGGGTGGCATACCCCAACTCCACGGGGACATAGGCTCCCTGGCCTTGCTCAGTGGGTTAAGGATCCGGCGTTGCCATGAGCTGTGATGTAAGTTGCAGACACCGCTCCTATCTGACATTGCTGTGGCTGTGGTGTAGGCCGGCGGCTACAGCTCCAATTTGACCCCTACCCCGGGAACCTCCATATGCCACAGGTGCAGACCTGAAAAAATAAAAAAAAGGTGCTATGAGTAAATAAACAGCTTTCCTTTAGTTATCTTCCCGCTTTATTGTGTTCCCACTCCCCACTCTATTCCAACCAGCAAAATCCAGTCACCAAGTCCTAACAGGATACTTTGGATATTTTGGTTTCCATCTTCTCTCATTTTCCATTACTGCTACTAGGGGGACAAACTCTGATTCCTACTTCAACATCCACTCCTTAAGAGTCTTATTGCAGCCTTCATGGATTCCTCCAAGGTCATTTTCTGCATTTGCACAATATCTTGTATAAAGTTCTTTTCAACATAAAACACATTTTTGCAATAATTTACTTGAGTTTCTGATGCCCCCACTGCACTGTGGGTTCCTTGAGGGCAGGAGGGAGTCTGGTTCATCTCAGTTTCTCTAGTATTCAGTGCAGAGCCTGGCAGAGATAGGTGCTTAGTAAATTCACTTTAGAATGAATGAATCAGTGAAGGAGAAGGGATTTGTGGGACCAGTGAGCTGCATCTTATTATTCCATCTTTCTCAACATCATTTCTCTAGCTAATTTCTTTTCTCTCTCTCTCTCTTTTTTGGCCAGCTGTGCCTGAGGCATGAGGAAGTTCCCATGCCAGGGATCAAACCTGTACCACAGCTATAACCAGAGCCAGAGCAGTGACAACACCAGGTCCTTAACCCACTAAGCCATGAGGGACCTCCTCAGCTAATTTCTTGACAGCAAAGTTTTATTTCTGAAACAATGGCCTCACTCCTAAGTCATATGTGAAAGATGTTGCACTGGAGAAAGCCAAGACCAGGCATTTGACCCAATTTTAATTCAGGAAGTAGCTTATTTACATTTTCACAGCACAAAGATTGCAAGGGATAACTCCAAATACATTTGTTTCTTTGAGGGCTTTGTGAGATTTTCATATGCAGCAACAAGTTTCTTGAATTTTCTCTGGTTTTTCATGAATGATGAGACTAGATCAGACTTGTGGCTTGGGTGGCAGCCAGGACAAGGGACCGAGGGGGAATGCCACTCTCATCCTCCTGGGAAGAAAGGACTGCCACCAAATGTCGTATCTATAATCTTACTTGCATTTGGGAAATTTTGGATAATTTTATGGAGTAAACACCGAAGAAATGCGTCATAGAGTTCTTTATTCTCAGGCATAGATTATCTCCATTTCCTGAATCCCAGAAGGGTCCCCATCACCGGTGTGACATCTTTGTACCTATTTGCATCTTCAGCTTTTTTCAGTGACAGTCTGCTGTTAGGTGATTAAAAACAAAGCAACAGGAGTTCCCATTGTGGCTCAATGGTAACGAACCCGACTAGTATCCACGAGGTTGCAGGTTCGATCCCTGGCCTCGCTCAGTGGGTTTGGATCCTGCATTGCCCATAGCCTGGGAACTTCCATATGCTGTGGGTGCAGCCCTAAAAAGAATAGAAATAGCAAAAGTGTTACTGTAATTTAAAACTTAAAGTGGGCTGTTCACATCTTTCAGATGGTTTTACCTAGTGTGAGGTGAAAGCATTTTGTAGGCAAAGGCTTCCTTTGATTTTTATATTTATTCAATAGGCTGAAAACAGCACTCTGGTGAGGCCACAGAGCTGCTTTTACTTCATTTTAGGAACAAGTGTCCTGAGAAAGGCAGAGAGTCTGGGTTGAGCCCACGTTCAGCCAGTAGGAGGTCAGACCTATTTTGCTGCCAACCCACCTGCCTGACACTGTAAGGAAAATTACCAAAAAGATGCGGTTTTCAGTTAATCAGCTCCCAGAGAAACTGGACAAGAGAGGTCTATACTCAACTCTTCTCTTCCCTCCCCACCCACTGGAAGACCTGGTTGTCACATTGTCCCATCTAATCTGTGTCAGGGCCTTAAGGGAATGAAGAGAGGTAATTAAGCATATTCTGGAGAGGATTAAATATATCCAGAGAAATCAAGTGCTTGGCTCAGAGAGGGAGGGGTGGTTCCCCCTCCTGGGAATATTAACTTTTTTTTGGTATGAAAACTTATCCTTTTATTTTAAAATTATGAAATACATCACGTATTTATATGGGAATTCTATTTTATGTATTCTATGACTTGCTTTAGTGATTCATCCATGCTGCTGCAAGTAGCTGTAATTCATTCATTTTTCACAGCTGTATGCTATTCCAGCATGGGTCTAAACTGTAATTTATCTGTTTCATTTTTGTGGCTTGCTTTTTATGACTTATTTATTATTATATGAAATGCTATCATGAACTGGTACACATGTAAAAATTTACTGAAAGTATATTCCTAGGAATGATATAGAAAGTTATAAGGTATATGATTTTTCAAAGTGACTAGGTAACATTGTATCTTTGTTCAGAGTGGTTTTATTAATTTACATTGTCATTAGCCTTTTTAAGATAGTTCTGACGTACCCTTTTTATTTCCTTTTAAATATCAGTATTTCCAATAACTTTAATTAATGTTGAATTATGTTCTTCTTTAAGAATGTCTGGTTTATTCTAAGTTTATTTGATTTCTATGAAAAATAAAGTAGAAGAGTTCCCTAGTGGCCTAGCAGCCAGCATTGTCTCCGCTGTGCTCCAATCACTGATCTAATTACTGGGTTCAATCCCTGTCCCGGGAACTTCTGCATGCCATAGGAGCAGCCCCCCAACACCAAAAAAAAAATATATATATATATATATAATTAGCCTGTCACTTTCTAAAAGAAAGAAAGAAAAGAAAGGAAAATGCCTGTTGGCACTCAGGAGCATTTATCCTAGAGAAATAAAAATTTATGCTTATGCAAAAACCTATACATGAGTATTCTCAGCAACTCTATTCATGATGGCTGAAAGCTGAAAACAACTCAGATGGCCTTCAATGAGTAAATAGCTAAAAAAATGTCGTAATCCATACCATGGAATACTACTCAGTGATACAAAGAAATAAACCACTCAACAACTTCAATGGAACTCCAGGTAACTACGCTGAGTGAAAAAAAGACCATATCATGGAGTTCCCATGTGGCTTACCAGGTTAAGGACCTGCTGTGGTTCAGGCTGCTGCTGTGACTTGTGTTCTATTCCTGGCCCTGGAACGTTCACATGCCACAAATGTAGCTAAAAAAAGAAAAAAGACACTATTATAAAGACTACATGTTGTGTGACTTCATTTCTGTAACATCCTTGACATGACAAAATGATAGAGATCTAGAACAATTTAGTGGTAGCCAGGGTTTAAGGAGGGTAGAAGGGAGGGAACGGGCTTTGACTATGAAAGGATGGCATGGGCTCCCCATGATAGGGCTCTCCTGTAACGATGACTCTTACAGTGATCACATAAATCTGTGTGAGACAAAATTGTATAGAACTAAATAAATGCACATATACAAACGAGTGCATGTATAACTGGTGAGATATGAGTAGGGATGATGGCTTATTTCTTTCTTTCTTTTTTTTTTTTTTGTCTTTTCTAGGGCTGTACCGCAGCAGCATAAGGAGGTTCCCAGGCTAGGGGTCTAATCAGAGCTGTAGCCACCGGCCTATGCCACAGCCATAGCAACGTGGGATCTGAGCTGCGTCTGCGATCTACACCACAGCTCACGGCAATGCCGGATCCTTAATGCACTGAACAAGGCCAGGGATCGAACTCCCAACCTCATGGTTCCTAGTCAGATCCGTTAACCACTGAGCCACGACGGGAACTCCAAAAAGATTACTGTTAATAAAAGAAAACGGAGTAGCTTAAGTTAATGAATGCAGTGCTTTTCAATGTATGGGAAGAGATGCAAGGGTCTGGGCTTGCTGAACTCATTCCTTTGATATGCACCTCAGTTATATAGGGCTTGTACCCTGTGTTTTTACATCCAGAGGGCCCAGCGGCAGTGGCTGTAGTCTGATGGCTGCTAGCCAGCAGGCAGGTATTCTTTGTTTCCTGCCCAAGGTCCCTCAGGGCTCACCAGTTGCTGAGGACAGCGACAGCCTTTGTTTACTGAAACGGCAGGCAATTGTTTCTCTCTCAAAACTTTTCTGATTCCCAGGGGCATGGAATGGGCCATTTATTGAGTGTCTACTGTGTGTCAAGAGTTTACCTGTAATATCTAGTCAATCCTGACAAAACTCTCTGGGCTGGGTGTTATCATCCCATTTGATAGATGAGAAAACTGAAGGATAGAGATGACAGACAGCAACCCCCAAAGCTCCTCTGCTGGCAAGTCAGTCGTGGAATTTAAACTCTGTTTCCTAACCCTGTGCTTTTTCTACTCACCCTTAGACCAGATTAAAAAAAAAAATTAGAGGATTACAGTGATGCAAACAAGGAAAGAAACACATTCAGGTGGGGGGGTGGACAGAAGGAAAGAGAAAAATATTAGCCATTCTCATATTAGAGTGCTGGGAGTGGGAATTTTTCCCTTTTCTGCATTTTCCTAATTTTGTTTAATGTATACTGAGAGTAAAATGAGACCACAGCAGTGCTGAGGAATATTTGGGGAGTAGGGGGCTTCCTTACATGTCCACGTGGGTACCACTGCCTCTTCAGCTGCATCTGTGGCCTTTTACTGGCTCTCTGGGAAAAGATCTTTTCCATGAGTCACCTCACTCCAGACTCAGAGTGGCTTCTTCCTTCAAAAGGCACTGCGATTTAATCACAAATAATTGCTGCTCAGAAAGATTGACATTTTACAGCCCTCAGATTCGCTGTCTCTCAAATAAAACAGCTCCGTGAATCATTAAGCGAGCGTGTATAATAGAAATTCTGCTTAAAAACCCACCTTTCTCCTACGTGCCTTCTGAAAGTACTTTTCATGATATTGATTGATCCTGATGGAAATACTTCTCTCCCCCTATCATTATGCTATAGAATGTGTTGATAAAGATTCGGGGAGCTCAATTCCTCTTCCTGGTTCGAATGAAGGAACTAGCATTTATTGAGCACCTGCTTTAGTCCCGGAGTTAAATGTTTCCAGTACAGTCTTTCATTCATACCAAGATGGGAGAGAGTTGTGGGCATTGCCATTTTCCAGGTAGGAAGACCGAAACTGAGGGAGAGGGTCAAAGGAGTAAAGGGGCAAGACACTGACTTCACCTAGCCAAGACTTGGAAAGCTTACTCCACCCCTGACTGTGGCCTCAGGCAGGTGACTCAACTCCCTGAAGCCACATTTGTAAAGGAGGCAAGAGCAGTAACAGTACCCTCAGCCTCTCATCCCCTTGTTGCGAGGATTAATTTAGGATATTTATTTAATATCATCAGCAGAATGGCATTTCAAATGTTCTTTTCATAGGGCTTGGACATTTCTCACTAGATTTATTTCTGGAGATTTTAGTTTTCTTTTTTGTATTGTAAATTGTATTGTAAATCTTTACTATAAGGTTTTGGGTTTTTTTATTTATTTTTATTTTTTATTTTATTATTATTATTTTTTTTGTCTTTTTGCCATTTCTTGGGCCACTCCTACGGCATATGGAGGTTCCCAGGCTAGGGGTCAAATCAGAGCTGTAGCCGCCGGCCTACACCAGAGCCACAGCAACACGGGATTCAAGCCACGTCTGCAATCTACACCACAGCTCATGGCATCACCGGATCCTTAACCCATTGAGCAAGGCCAGGGATCTAACCCGCAAACCTCATGGTTCCTAGTCGGATTCGCTAACCACTGAGCCACGAAGGGAACTCCTATTTTTTTTTTTTTTAATGGCCACACCCATGGCATATGGAAGTTCCTGGGCCAGGGATTGAATCCAAGTGGCAGCTGAGACCTTTGCCTAAGCTATGGCAACACTGGATGCAACACCATATCCTTTAACCCACTGTACTGGCTGGGGATGCAACCTGTGCCTCCACAGCAACCCAAGCCACTCCTGTTGGGTTCTTAACCCACTGCACCACAGCAGGAACTCCCATTATGTTTTCCCATTATGTTTTTAATTGATTATTGTGTATCATTTTTTAATGCTAAATTTGTGCAAATGGGAATGTAAGCTCCATGAAGGGAGAAACTTTATTATATTCACTGCTATTGATATGGGGAGACCACGGTGAGAAGCAGCTTGAAGTGAGATCTCATTTCCCTGGTTGGGGATCAAACCCTGGTTGCAGAGGTCACAGCACAGAACCCTAACCACTGGACCACAAAAGCTAGTGGTTTGAGTATAGGTTCCAGTTCCCCTGTGTTTTGAAAAAAATTTTGACAAAGAGACAGAAGGTAGAGAAGAAAGTAAGAAGTTTCTTAGAAAAGCAGAGCACAAGCGGACAAGCTCAGAGAGAGCTGTGCCTTTGGCAAGTTTAAGTCACTTAGAAGGGGGCAATCTTCTGGGCCTTTTGTTTCCCTTTGGCCAATCATTTTGCTTCGTTTCTCATACCTGATTGAACTTAGGACCTTCTGCCATATGTGTGAGCATCTTTCAGCCAAGACAGATTCCAGTACAAGGGCTTCTGGGAAAGTTGGTGCCACTTATTACTGGGTGGCACCCCCTCCCTTTTTGACCCCAAAGAGTCTTTCTGCACATGTGTAATTGGGTGGGGTCTCCTTGACCCCAAGGATGGGAAGTATGTGATCTCTTGCTTCCTTGCCTAAACAGTGCTTAGTCCCTCTCTGCCCCTTCTGTTACCATTGTTTAAAGTGCTCACAGAAGACAGAGCCCAATTATTTACCTTATTTCTGTTGTTACCTCTATCTCAAAAATATAAACAGGTGGCTGGTTGCAAATGTTTATCCTGGGACCCATCTATCTCCTTACTCACTATGTCCTGAATGCTTAGAAAAGTGCCTGGCATACAGGAGGCATTCGTTCAATATTTCTTTAATTGGTGGATATGACAAACTTACTGACATTGAATCTTAGGGGTTTTTTTGCTGTTGAGTCTCTTACATTTTCGGGAGATACCAAATTATTTGCAACTTGTGATGGTGTTTTCCTTTCCAATATTTATACTTTTTATGCAAAGCAGTCTTGATCTGGGACGATATCTCTGTAGTGGTCCTGCATTAAGTAAGACTGCTTCTAATGTTTGTATGCTTCTAATGTAAGTATGATTTCAGTATCACTCTAGGAGAGGAAATCATCTCCCATCTGTCTGCATCTGTAGCCACACCTTCCCAGAGCCATCCTCCCCGCGTGGGAGAGGAAGCCAGTTGGCTTAGTTATCTTGCAAGATATTTCCCGGGTCAAGTTTTCTAGGGGACAGACTCATCTTGCCTGAGGGGTCCTTCCGGGCCCTACTTTCTCTCATTTGTCCTCAGTCAGTCCACTTAGTTTTATCCCAAAGCTCTGAAATCTAATGTTGGTTCAAGGAAACAGACATATATCATGTACTTTCAACATCTAAAACTAAAAAGAAATTGTTCTTTTTAAAATAGTCTCAAACCCGGAGTTCCCATCGTGGCACAGCAGAAACGAATCCAACTAGGAACCATGAGGTTGTGGGTTCATTCCCTGGCCTTCCTCAGTGGGTCAGGATCCAGTGTTGCCATAAGCGGTGGTGTAGGTCACAGATGTGGCTTGGATCCTCTGTTGCTGTGGCTGTGGTGTAGGCCAGTAGCTGTAGCTCCGATTAGACCCCTAGCCTGGGAACCTCCATATGCAGCAGGTTCGGCCCTAAAAGGACAAAAAGACAAATAATATGAACAGTAATAAAAATTAAAAAATAAAATGGTCTCAAACTTGGTCTTTTACACACACACACACACACACACACACACACACACACACATCAATGTTCACTCTTCTCTATCCTTCAACTGTTTCAAATCAAAAAGGTTTTACTGTACTTTTAATTCTATAATATCCCTCTAATGCAAGTTCTCTCCATAAAAGACATACAAATTGGGAATCTGAACTCTTTTTCCCCTTGTCTTTTAGTAAAAATTTAGTTTAAGGATTCTAGTTGTGCCTGAATTGGTCTCATTAAAAACTTAATAGGAGTACCTATTATGTGCAAGGAGTGAATATTGGGGATGAGTAAACCTCGAATTGAGGGAGTAGATGAATATGACATACACCCTAATCTTGGTGAATTTAGAATAGATTAAAATACGAGGCAGAGGTGAGGCCCTTAGGTGGGATTGAGCATGACATCATGAGGATGGGGAGAAATCGTTGGTTCCCGGCATTAACCCTAACAGGTGTCAGACAGCTTCATTCAGGAAAGTTACTTTACCTGACGAAAAAGCAAAGACAGAGGGAAGAGCATGAGCAGAGACACAAGAATCTCAGTGTTGGGTTGGAGCCTACAGGGGCTGGTAACATTTCCCCACCTCACTGTCCCAGCATCTGACATCACAGCTGGCATAGAGCAGGAGATGCCTGAGGACAGAGTCTGTGTCTTGTTCATCCAAGTATCTCCCCAGGCTCAGTCAGAGTCTGCTGCCAGATTGCCATGTCATCATGCTTTGCCACAGTTAGTGGGGTCTCAAAATTCACTGCCTCCCGGGCCAACAAGGTAATGAAAATGCGTGAAGCCAAACTCACTAGAGAACAGTGGGAACTGAAGCCAACTCAAGAGTGTCACCATGCTGAAATATGGGCTCAGTGTTCCTGGGTCTCCCAGCTTCTCCAGGGATGGAAAAGGATACATAAATCAAGATTCGTGTCTGAAATGTTCAAGTTTTTGACATGTACAAGGGTTAAATACCCAAGGCCCAGATTCAGCTCATAGACCACCAGTGTGCAACTTGGGAGCAGACTGCATAGATAGAAATGGAGGGAGATAAGACTGGACTGGTAATTTGGGGCTATGTAGAAAAGAGCCTGAAAATGTCTCTTTGGGAATGGAATTTTGGTTCTTTGGGAGCCACTTAGCATTTTTCATCAGAGAACTGGTGAAGCAGATCTGTCACAGAGATAGAGGAAATGGAGGAGGAGGGGAGAATTCAGATGACAGGTGATCTGGAGGCTGTTGATGTATCCAGGCAAGTGATGGAATAGACAACATGGGTAGGAGAGAAATTTAGGAGGCAGAATGGAGAGGACTGGGTTGGCAATGGAGAGAGAGCAAAGGAGGCAGTAAGGATGGACCTTGGCCTTCTATCGTGGTTAATAAGGTGATGGGAACACCACTTATGGGACAAGCCACTTCCCCTCCTATACACATTCCACACTGTTCCCCGCAATGAAAGGGCTGCCTGCCTCCCCCTGACCTCTCCCTGACTCACTTCCTCTTAGAGCATTGCTCTTTTTAATACCTCTTCCCCACCGTTCCCGAAACTCACCTTTTGTTTTTCTCTCCTTCTCTCCTCCTTTCACTGCTCCATTTCCTTTACAGAGTTGTCATCTCAACCAGCTCTTCTTCCCCATGCGCCTTCCGCTACGGACAGCCCTCCCACCTACCCTCCTCCTGCAAATGAGGCTTTTAAAGCTAATTATCCAGGTTTTTGGATCCAGCACAGAAGCCATGCACTTAAAAGAAGTGGGACCAGGTGACGTGGACCTATTTTTAGTGACTGCAATTTGGAGGCTGTGGCATCTATTGGCACCGCAGCACCCAGAGACCAGAGCTCAACTCCAGAGCCCAATGCTGAGGATTTGTAAACTCTGCAGTTAGTTAGTTAGTTAGTTAGCTAACAGAAGGGTTACACAAGTGATAAAGTCATATTCCATGCTATTTTGGACGCCTGCCCTTCCTGCCTTCCCTGGTGAGGATACGAGATTGTCAGGGACAGGAACACAAATAGGCAGAGAAGAAGAAAGGGAGAGAAGGAAGACACAACATGAGTTCATCTGCACACACAGTTTGTGTCCCACCTCTGTGCCCATCACTGTGCTCAAACTCCCTCTAGACACCCCGTGCCCCCCTCCTCTACTTTCCAGATGAATGCCCGAAGTCCCGGGGTGCCCTCTGCTCTCGGGGTCTGAAAGAAGGGAAGGAGAAAGTGATTTCTTGTTTCTAATGTAGATTCTCCTCTGGAATCAGGTTCATGCTCTGCTCTAAGGGACCCAAGCCCTGCAACCAGGGGATGTGTAGCTACCAGAAAATGGAGGTTTTCACCACTCCATAAGAGAGATGGAAGTTATCTGTACCATGGAACAGTACACAGCAATAATAAAGTCTTGGCACATGGAATAGTTTGGGGGACTCTCAAATGTCTTCGGTTGACTAGGAGAAGCCAGGCTCAAAGGGCTCCATAGAATGATTCCCCTTATATGATAGTCTGGAAAAAGCAAACTCAGAGGGGAAAAAAAATCAGGTCGGTGGTTACAAGGGGATGTGAGTAAAGAGAGGAGGTTGATGTCCACAAAGCACAAGGACAGTTTCTGGGGTGACGCAAATAGGCTCGATTGTGGGGATGGTGACATGACTGTATGTACACATTTTGTCAAGACTCATAGAACTGGGCACCGATGAAGGGTGGATTTTACTCTGTAACTCCAGAGCACAAACAAAAAGACAGAAGAGCTATAGACTGATGCTCTAAATTCAGCTCCATCCCCCTAATGCATCCATCCCCCACATGCAGTTTCCATGTGAACAGGACTTTGTCATTCAACTGATGCACAACTAAGTCTTTGGAATCCCTTCCAGCTCTGCTTCCTGCCGTATGTGTGATTTGGGATAAGTTCCCCCACCTGTGACTTATAGCACCAGATTTAATTTACTCATTTGTAAAATTAGGATAATAATAGCCCCTGCCTTATAGAAGTGTCAAGATGATTAAATGAGAAAATACATGTAAAGGAGTTAACCCAATGCTCGGCATATTGTACGTTTTAGTTAATGTTCTCAGTATTGTTATTGGCACACAGACTCATGTCCACTGACTAATTTTGTTCTTAAAGAATATGATTAGGTTGGAAACATGACTTTCCCAGCTGAGCTACTTGGGAAAATCTCAGCTGAGATTCAGGTAGATGAAGTGACTTACCAGAGGGTAGATGTCTCATAGTGGCAGATTAAGGTCTTGAACCTCTCAGATGTCAAACTCATGGTTTCCCCTTGTACAGAGCCTCTTGCTTCTGGGGAGCCTGCTTGAGTGTGCTTGGGGCCCAATATCCTACTGTCATTTACATCAAGATAGGAACAGAGACCTAGTGGGTAACTCCACATGCAAACATGGAGGAGACTGGAATCCTCACCTGGATCCCAGGAAATGTGAACCTGAGGAACCTGAGATCTGGCTTTGGTGAAATTCACTCTGAGATCCTGGGCGGGTGACTTTATATCTTGGAGACTTAGTCTTCTCTTTCCAGGGCGCCATCATTCCCACCTTCCCTTCTGAAGGATTTGTGCTGGGAATCACGTGCTCAGCTATGAGAAGTGCTGTAGAAATGCAGACTTTTCATGGGACCCTATTAGGAATCCGGCTAAGAGGGAACTAGATGTATAAAATTATTTCTTGTCTTGATGACCTCATGAATCATTCTGCTGTGTATTGATCGATCTGCTGCCATCCAGCCCAATATGAGGCTGTAGGTCCACTTACATTCTCCAGAGGGGAAGGGATTTGCTTTCTGCTTTTCTTGCTAGCTGACCTCCCATGGTCAGCTTGAAAATCTCCCCTGGCCCACTTCATGCTGTGTCCATCACCTCCACCCCATGCCTCTGCAGGGCAGAAATTGTATCATCTTTATCTTTGCATTTCCAGAGACTGGCACAGATGATGGAGTTGAACAGAGGAGGTATTTGCTCTGTTTGAAACACCTGCTTTTTCACTGATGTGCTGTCCTCATTTCCTGGCATTTGCTCCCCAGAGAAATCTGCTACTCATCCTATAGGACTCTGTTCAAATGCCACCATCGATGTCCTCCTGGACCATGCCCTCTGCACCTCTCCTCTGGATTATCCATCCCATCATAGTCCTCCCCACCCTGTGTCAGGGTGATCACTTTTGAGTCTATCCTCCCTGGAGGAATAGAAGCTCTTCCAGATTAAAGTGCATGTCTCAAATTCATCTCTCTTTCCCAAATATTCAAAACAAGCCTGGCACAAGGATGCTCAGGAAAGCCTTGCTGATTGACTGGCTGGCTGGCTAAACTGGTATATAAATAAAGGACCTATTTAATTTAGGTCCTAAATACAGGACCTATTTAATTTAGGTCCTAAATAAAGGACCTATTTAATTTAGGTCCTAAACTGGTATTTATCTAAAGGACCTATGTCTTTCTATGTCTTTTAGATAATTACCCTCATAGTCCTTTTGTTTTTTTTGTTTTGTTTTTTGCTATTTTTAGGGCTGCACCAGGGGCATATGGAGGTTCCCAGGCTAGGGGTCTAATCAGAGCTGTAGCTGCTAGTCTATACCACAGCCATAACAATGCTGCATCCTTAACCCATTGAGTGAGGCCTGGGATCGAGCCCGCATGCTCATGGATGCTAGTTGGGTTCGTTAACTGCTGAGCCATGAAGGGACTCCCCTCATAATCCTTTTGTAATGCTGCAGCCTCCTTGGTGAATTCTCCATGTTTCTTATGAATTTTTCCATTCCTGTCCTATTCTTACTAATTTTTCCATTCCTGTCCTATTCATTGGGACATGTCCCAATGTCCTATTCATTGGGAATGATCTCATTATTGCAGCTGAGGAAGAAGACAATGAGTTTGGAGAAGGTGATGGCTGCCGCCTATGTGAGGCATATTTTGGACAGCCTTTTAGAAGCTCTGGGGAAACACTAACCTCACAATGGAGGGGGTGGTGGAGGAAGGTTGGTAGAGTAGAAAGTTAAGCCTATCGATGCTTCTGGCTTCTGTTGACCTAAATAGGCTTTGAGATTTGACATTTTCACCCTCTCTTTCTTCCAATCCATTCTCCATGCTGCAGCCTGAGGGGATTTTTCAAAGTTTGATCATGTGGTTGACTTCCCAAGATATCACCAGACAACCTGAGAACAAAGAACGGACTTACTGGAGAAATAAAGATCTCCATCTTGAAAAATTCTTTGGAGTCTCAAAAGAAGGAAATAAGCATGCATTCATAGAATGAGGATCTAGGTTTTTTGTTTTTTTGTTTTTTGTCTTTTTTGGGCGGCACCTGAGGCATATGGGGGTTCCCAGGCTAGGGGTTGAATCTGAGCAACAGCTGTCGGCCTGCACCACAGCCACAGAAATGCCAGATCTGGGCGGCACCTGTGATCTGCACCACAGCTTATGGCAACGCTGGATCCTTAATCCACTGAGCGAGGCCAGGGATCAAACCCTCAACCTCATGGTTACTAGTTGGATTCGTTTCTGAGGCGCCACAACAGGAACTCCTTGAGGCTCTAGGTTTAAGTGGCCTGAGATATGCTTTTCAAGGTGGGGAACTCATTGGGTGGGCAAAATTAGTGGTATGGAAGAGTGGGTCTTGAAGCAGGTCTTAGTAAGTCAACTAGTATTGGATAAGCAAGCGGTTTGCCCAAATTAAAAGGCTGTTGTGTTAGATTAATTGATCTGCAGGAATTTTCTGAAGCAGACAGTGGACTTGTTTAGTGACTTATAGCCTGATCTTTCCCAGGCAACATTTTTTCTGGGACAAACAACTAAGTCATGTTGACACAAGTGGTCTTAATTCAAAGTCTAAATAGCCTAAGTTGTATTTGAAACAAGGGGACATAATTCTTAATGTCATCAAGCTGCTACCCCCCTTCCTTCCAAAAAACAAAACACTCCCATAGTCTCTCATTGCCTTTATAATAAAGACCTGAATTCTTAAGCATGTCACGATGCCCAGACTCTTGCATTGCTCCTCCTGCTCTGCAGTGACCTTCTTTTAATTCCTTGACTGTGCCATGTTTCCTTGACTTTTTTTGCAGACCTCTCTGCTCGAAATTACATAATATTGCATTTGACCCTTAAACACACACACACACACACACACACACACACACACACACACACACACAGCTTTACGAAGTAAAAATTCTAATGATTTTCACATTAGTGGTGAGAAACCTTAGGCATAGAGAGGTTAAATAACTTGCCCAACGTCCTATAGTTGATAAGTATATGTACTAGATTCAACCCAGGCCCTCTGGCTCCGGAACATACACACTTAACCATTTTACTATCCTAAACCCTGCATTCCCCCCCAGAGAGGAACTCCCATCTCTTTGGTTAATTTTGTTTCCTCTCTTTCTCCTGGATTCAAGGCAGCCATAGCAAGGGTTGAGACTGGAGGGTAGGAAATGCTGGGTGGTGGAAGTCATTTTACTGTGAAGTTAATGAAACTTCAGCAGTGACTTATTAAAGGTGCGGTGGTGAGAATTCTCTTCCTTGGGTGCAGGCAATAAAGGGATGTTTTATTTTGTTTTGTTGCTTTTTAGGACTGCACATGTGGCATATGGAAGTTTCCAGGCTAGGGGTCAAGTCAGAGTTGCAGCCACTGGCCATAGCATGCAGCAATGAAAGATCCAAGCCACATCTGCAACCTGCACCACCCCTCACAGCAATGCCAGATCTTTTAACCCACTGAGCGAGGGCAGGGATTGAACCTGCATCCTCATGGATGCTAGTTAGATTCATTTCTGATGCACTACAGTAGGAACTCCCAAGGGGTGCATTTTTTTTTACAGAGAGTTTAAAAACAATAAAACCAGATAAAAGTAGATCTGGTCTTTCTTATCACCCTGTTCTGGCAAACCTAAATGAAGTTGGTGATAAAGTAGTCCTCCTTAACTGGTGCAGACTGCTCCCAATTGCCCCCAACCCTCGGTAAAACACGAAGGGTAAACGTAAGCACCCCTCCCTTGCATAAGTGCCTTCTAAAGTCTGGACAGCTCTAGAAATCTATTAACCTGATTGTGGTTTAATGAGATCTTTTTTGTGCACTTTGAAAAAGTAACATATTTAACCCACAATCAGGTAAGACGACCATCTCTTTCCACTCTAATTTCTCTGCTGTCTCCTTTTTCCTTGTGTCGTATAGTTGCAGTAGTCCAGGGATCTAGTGAAGATAGAATTAAGGTGGGAACACATTTAGGTGGTCTTAGTGGGACACATATGTCTTCTGCCATTGCTTTCTCATTTGTTGGTAGTAGCTATCTTGATATTAGAATGGCTTCCAGCATACTGACTCACCTAAAGGGACTTATCTACATTATGGTAGTTTTTACGGTGATATAAATGTCCTGTGGCACCCAGCAAAGGAAGTCTATGATTAATTAGGATTGAAATGTCCAGAGCCAGATACTAGTCCATAGAAATTTTTTTCCAATTCTTTTTGCTCACTTATGGAAAAAAAAAAAAAAGGGCAAAACCCCACAGCTGAATGTGATTTTCCCAGATTTGTTAACAACCTTTAAAAATAACATGATATTACCAAGAGAATTATGACCCTTAAAAAACATTTCTTGACTGCCAATAATAAAAAGCAAATTTCTTCAACCATGATAGTGGAAATACCGGAGTATCTTCTGTTTTTTTCCATAAAAAAATTACAAGTGTTGTAATTTTAAAATGTAGTCATAAAGGGAGTATAGAGATGTGTCAGGCAATTAATTTATACAAATTTTATATTGTTTTCTGGATTTGTGCTGCTTATGGTGTCTGTCAGTGTCGTATAATAAAAACAAATCTATTCTTTGTCGAAGTTCCTGTCCCAGAGCTTCAAAAACCATGAGTGACATGACTGTCTTTGTTGTGCTAATGAAGTGACTCATGGTGCGCCCCCAGAAAGATTCAGGATGGGAGCTGGTCACCAGGAAGACCAATCATGTGGTTGCAGGTTGGGACTCTCAGCAACCCAACCTCCCGGGAGGTAAAGGAGGGGGAAGCTGGATACCGAGTCAATCATGTGGCCAATTATTGAATGCACCACACTTATAATAAGACCTTAATAAAAACTGTGGACACTAAAGCTCAGTGGTGCTTCCTGGCTGGCAAACACATCAATGCTCCAGGAGGATAATGTGCCCTGGCTCCATGAGGAGAGGGCACAGGACCTCTGTGTTCCCTCTGTGACCTCTCCCTAAGTGTATCCTCTATAATAAAACTGTAGCTATAAATACAGTGCTTTCCAGTGAACATGAGGGGGTGTGAGAATCCCTGAATTTGTAGCCAGTGGATCAGAAGTGTGGGTGGTTTAGAGACCATGCTTGCACCTGTCATCTGAAGTGGAGGGAGTCTTGTGGAGAACTTAGCTCTTAGTTTGTGGGATCTGGTGATTAACTCTGGGTGGTTGGTACCTGAGTTGTAGTGCAAGAAGTTCCGTTGGTATTGAATCAGTTGGGATTTTGTGGTAGTATAGCATCAGAAAAGAGGGTTTGCTGGAATGAGCCTGACTTAGTGAAATGCGTAGTTTGGGAAAAGAAAGGATGAAAAATGGCTGAAACATTTTTGTTTCCTGTGGGACCACAGGGTCACCCTTGGTTTGGAGCTGCAACAATGCTATGATCAGTACTAGAGGTAAAAGTTACCCATGGCATTTAGAGGTGATGGATACAATTCTTGGGATGGTGGCTTACTGGAGTCATAAGGAAATGCCAAATAATAAGGAAAAAGCAAAATGTATAATCCTTTGAATATTGTTCTCTGCATAGCTACCATGAAAATAGAATATGGGCCAAATTCAGCTTCTGGCAGTTTCAAACTGCTACCTCTGATCTCTTGGATCAACCTTCTGTTGGAGATTCAACACCCCTTTGCACAGAAACATATTTAGTGGACAAGAGTAGAGGATAGAAGTTTCTAGAACTCCTCAACCTGAGTACTCCATGCAATGTGGTATCAAAACCCATTGGTGAAGACCCAGGAGAGGCTGCAGTTAAACTGAGAGGACATACAGAAATGCAGAGCTGGTAGCATTGAGGTAAAAATTGGAGGAAAATTAAAATGTTCAAACAGACTTTATGAGAAGTGGTTGTGTCTCCTGGTTTTATGGGGATGTTTTATGGAAATGGATATTATGTCTGACTGGGGAATATTTCCTTTACCTAGTATTATAAAACCCAAATCTGTTGTTGAAATCCTATCCAATACTACAGTTAGCTGTAAACAGTTGATGGTATTAAGGTGAGAGTTTGGACAAAAACTGGTTGGTTGAAGAGGCTTTATGTGAAGTGGTTGTAACTCTTATCTGAATGTGTTATGGGGATGGAGGTGTCTACCTGGGGGACCTAGTTTCCCCTACCTGGTATGGGGAAATGGAAAGCATATAAATCTACCTTTCAAGCAATATTAATTGGACCCACTAAGTTAAAACCAGTAAGACTGCCTGAGTCCACACAGTAGAGAATGCAACCTGCAGGGAGTTCCCGTTGTGGCTCAGTGGAAATGAATCCAACTAGTATCCACGAGCTTGCTGGTTCAATCCCTGGCCTCGCTCAGTGGGTTAAGGATCCTGCATTGCTGTGGCTGTGGTGTAGGCCAGCAGCTGCAGCTCCCATTCGACCCCTAGCCTGGGAACCTCCATATGCCACAGGTGAGGCTCTAAAAAGCAAAAAATAATAAAATAAAATAAGGAATAGAACCTGGTGTGCTGGTATAGACAACTTCTCTGTGTGGTAGCTCTGTGTGGCATGTAGACTGAGGCTTATGGCAAAAGCCTATGGTTGCCTCCCAGTGACAACTACTAGGACTCTGGACCAGAGAAGTGCCATTTGAGGGCAATTACTAGCTTGCTATTGGCTATCAATTGAAATTTCCAAGGACCAAAGGGCAGAGGATAATCCTGAAACCTGAAACACCCACCATGCCTTAGGCGATGTAAGAGAACTGCTCCATCAGGGCGGACGGCACCCAGGAGGGTTCCATCCTAAGGTGAAAATGGTCTGCGGAGGATAACGCTACCAGAGGGTGTGAGGAGGATGTATTCCCAAGCAGAGGGCATCTTTTCCCCTGGGCTGATTCTGGAACCATCTGAAGAGCTGTCGGATCTTATGGCCACAGGGCTGCTTGGGCAGTGCCCTCTGAACAGCCTCCACTGACCAACAAAGAGCGGCTTGGTTTGTGGACGGCAATTCCACGGGGAGTGGACAGCTTCCCTTTTGGAAAGACGCCACTCTGCTAGGAGAAGGTCAAAACAAATCAGCTTAGCGGGCTGATTCGCATGCTGTTTGCCCCTATATGTGGGTTTGTACTGACCTCAGAGGCAGGGGTCAATGGCCTGGCCATGTGGTGGGGCAGAGGGCAATGGAAAACTGGCCTATGAACAGGATGCCTGTATGGGGTGCAACCCTATGGAAACCACTATGGAACTTGAGGGGCGCATTTAAGTAGGAAAAGTGACACTCATCAAAAGAAACCATTCTAGGAGTTCCCGTGGTGGCTCAGTGGTTAACAAATCCAACTAGGAACCATGAGGTTTTGGGTTTGATCCCTGGCCTTCCTCAGTGGGTTAAGGATCTGGTGTTGCTGTGGCTGTGGCATAGGCCGGTGGCTACAGCTTCGATTAGACCCCTAGCCTGGGAACCTCCATATGCCGAGGGAGCGGCCCAAAGAAATGGCAAAATAAATAAATAAATAAATAAATAAAATAGAAGAAACCGTTCTAGATTTAGAAGATTTAAATTATCGAGTAGGTTTCCTGTGTACTCACCTGAGGTGGCCACCTGGGTCTGGGAAACATGTAGACACTGGAACTGCGGCCATGCAGAGCCAGGCTGCATTGACACTCAGCCCTCTTTGCACAATCTAAGGCACAGAATGCCAACCAGAACTGTTTCATCCGCCAGCAAGAGAGTCAGAGACTAAGGACAGACTCCCAGGGGGCCTCACGTATAGCTGGCAAGTTGGGCTGATGTGGGTAAGGCCTGGGGGGGAAATGGGTCCTGACAGGAGCAGACAGATACTCTGGACTGGGCTCTGCAAACCACGTGATGGATGCAAATGCCGGGGGGTTATTAAAAAAAAAGAAATTCAGAACAGAAAATACTGCACCAACTTGAATTCTCCAATTATATTTCTTTTCTTTTCTATTTTTAGGGCTGCACCTGCGGCCTATGGAAGTTCCCAGGCTAGGGGTCAAATCAGAGCTGCAGCTGCCAGCCTACACCACAGCCACAGCAACACCAGATCCCTGACCCACTGAGTGAGGCCAGGGATCAAACCTATGTCCTCATGGATACTAATCGGGTTCATTACCACGATTGGAACTCCCCCCCACACATCCAGACCCGCTAATTTAGAAGGCCTCCCCAGCCAGGCTCTACCCCTGTTGTGTGGGTCTGATCTATATTTATGTTGCCTTCAATTTTTGATATTGATCTTGAGCCTTCCCAGTATTTTCTTTGGACAAAGACAGCTCTTCATTATTAACACCATAATCATCCATGTATTATATATTATATATATATATATATATTATATATGTAATCGTACTATATATATATATATGATATACCTATTATCAGTTCTCATGACAAACCCATAACTAAGGAAGTGTGATTATCATTCCATTTTACAGCTGGAAAGACTGAGGCTTGGAGCAGGAAAGTCAGTTGTCTATAGGCTGTCCTAACAGGTTGTAGTGGAGAGAGGTTTTGGGTTCAGACAGTCCAGCCCTCCAGTTGCCCCTCTTTAACTGTATTCTCCTGCCCTAGGGGAGCGAAGTTTTCCAGAACACCTACACTGCGCCTGGCACTTCACACACATTGTCTCATTTAATTCCAGCCACCTCAGAGGTGGGTGTTTGTCTTTTTTGTACAAAGGAAGCTGCTGAAGCCCAGAGAGGTGAAGGGACCTGCCCCAGGCCCCCAGCATAGAAGGGGAAGTGGCGTTCAGATGGCGCTTGATCCAAGCAGTGTCCCTCCTCCCTGCACCAGTGTCCTGTGGCGGCCAGGGGATGTCAGGAGCTCTGACGGCCTTTTCTGCCCTCTGCTGCTGATGCCCTGTCATTCTGCCCTTGGCCCCCTCGCAGGCCCACATCTCCTCCTTCAGAAAAGCAAAGCACCGGATCCAGGCCCCAGCAACTTCCCACACAGCCCATCTGCCGGTCATCAGGCGCCACAACAAATCTGTCTCCATTACTTCTAGCCTTTAGAGAAAGACCATTGGCTGTCTTAAGGCAGGAGTGTTTGTTTGTTTGTTTCCCGTAAAGGGGAAAACAAAAGCCTTCCTGATTCAGCTCAGTTCCCTGGAGGGAGGATGGAGATAGGAGGGGCTGTTTTGCTGGGCACGCTTCTTCCCAGTTTGGCCAGACTCCTCAGAGCTGGATTTCAGAATTTAGAGGTAGGAGAGCAAACAGTGTCTCATTAAAACTTGGGTGCCAGTTTGATTCATTAATCATCTTGCCCTAATACTCCCTGATGTCTGTGCTTTGCTATTAATCACCAGGCTCGTGGGAGAAAGCTGCAGGCTGTCGCTGCTTTCTTTTCTCTTAACCCCTTCTCTACTGCATCCAGAGCTTATAGAATGTGGGCCCGAGACTGAGGGTTTGGAGAGGGTAGTGGGTGCTTGGTCCTGTGGCCTTGCATGCTGAGTAGTTCTGCTTTATTAAGGTCATGGGTCTTCTCACCATCACAGCGATGTGATGGTGACCTGTCATTGGATACCTGCCAGCTGACAGATGCTGGGTCTCACTGAATAGAGATTCCCATTTTACAGATGCGGAAACTGAGGCTCAGGGTCTGGCTTAAAGTCACATCTCTGGTTGGGGTCAAGGGAGAGTCAGAAGTGATGGGTGCCTCACAGCTCTGAGCAGCAGAGGGAGCCCCTGTCCCCTCTGTGTCCCCTCTTTCTGTCCATGGGTGGGCTGCTGAGCAGACTGTGGAGAATGTGTGCCTTGGAGACAGATCTTACGGAAAATCTCAGCTCAGCCACTTTGACCTCCTGGCCTTGGTTAGTTCCTTTATAGGATGGGGATAAAAGTATGTTTCTTTCGGGGCTGTGAGAGTTAAAGGATGAGCTGTAGGAAGCTCCTTGTGCAGTGTAAGCTGCAGATGTTACACCAAAGTCAGTTTTCTTCGAATATTCCCTCCCCTTTAGGGGAACAGCAGACACTTCCCTCTTGAGGAAAGGATCTGACAGCTTTCTTCAGATTAAGTGAGTGGACTGTTATGCTCAGTCACACCCCTCAACTTCCTTCCCAGCACAAAGTTCCAACACAATGTTCACGGCAGACAGACATCAAGCCCCAGTGCCTTTGCACAGGCTGTGCCCTCTGCCTGGAATGCTCAAGCTCCCATCCACTGTCACCTGTCGAACTCCTACTCATTCTCCAGGTCCAATTCAACTTTCTCCTCTGCTGAGAAATCCTTTCTGATCCCACTTATCAGAATTAGTTGTTTTCTCAGCCCAGGAAGAAGGGAGCTGATTGACACAAAGCCTGCCAACAACTGGGCCAGTGCTTCTCCCATTCTCTCAGAGACTTCTGTAATTAATTGCCCTGCTGGAACATGTCTGAATTTTCCTGGATCAATGGGAACTAATGAGGTGTCAGGGAGCGGGGCTATGCAAAGGAAGCACTTGAAAATTGGGTGTTTTTTTTTTTTTTTTAAATATCAAACTTACCCCCCAGACTTTGAAAAACACTCAACTTTTGACTTTTAATTATTTTATAATATTCCTTCACTTTTCAGCACAAATTTGCTCAGGGATCTGAAGTTGCAAACACCCAGATTTCCAAAGATTAAAAACCTCATTTATAAATGAATTTGCTTCCTGATTCACTTGTGTATTTGGCAAATACCAGTCACCCTCTCTGTCCCAGCTCCAATCTGCAAGCAGGGTCATGACCAAGTGCACTGCACAGTTACCCAAACCTTGTGTGCGCTTTAGAAGGAAGCTCCAGGAGGGAGCCACTGGCTGCCTTGTTTTTCTCATATCTTCTCCAGATTCTATTCATGATCTCATGATACTATGGTGGTTGGGGTGGGATACTTGAGAAGTGATATTTGTCTTTTGAAGTCACTTGGAATGGTTTCTTTCGGTGTGGCTATGCCACCAACTGGACACAGTTCATTTAACCCTGAGTTTTAGGGATGTATTTTATATTTCACTTTGTCATATCATTATGTACAATATGCACATGTTTCCTAAGTCAAACCTGCAGAAAGTAGCACAGAGAAAGTCTAGGTTATACCCTTGACCCTTCACCTGGGTCACGTTTTTCCTCTGCAGGGAAGCATTTTAAAATTATTGTAGACCTTTCCATTATTCTTATAAATATAATTATGTATGTATATGTGTTTACACACAAAACATACACATATATGTAAATATATGCAAATACACGAATATGTATTGCTTTATCTTTATTTGCAACTGTGTATCTTTTTTCTTTACCTTTCAATATGCATACATCTGTGCTCTGAGGCACCTCTATTCACATCCTTCCTTTCTTAGACGACTGGTAACATCATACACACTTGGTTTGCCTTATACTTGTCACCTAACAGTGCATCTGGCAGGCCACATGGGTGGTAAATAGCAGTCTTCCAAATTCCTTTCAACAGCTGCCCTGGACCCCGTTGGTGACTGTGCCCTTAGTTTCTCTAGCCAGGCCCCAGGATGATGGACATTCGAGGTATTTCCAATCCTTTGCTCTATTTTGTAGCCCCTAATTTATTTTTATTTGCATTTGTATCTTTTCTTGGGGGGGGGGGCACACTAGCAGCATATGGAGGTTCCCAGGCTAGGGGTCCAATCGGATCTGTAGCTGCCGGCCTACACCATGGCTACAGCAACACAGGATTGGAGCTGCGTCTGCGACCACAGCTCATGGCAATGCTGGATGAGGCCAGGAGTCGAACCTGCGACCTCATGGATGCCAGTCAGATTTTTTTCTGCTGAGCCACAACCAGGAACTCCTTGCATTTGTATCTTTTTTCTTTACCTTTTAAACTTGTTTTTATTTTGTTTCAATTCATCTCATAAGTAGTATAGTTTTAGATTTGACTTTATTAATCAATCTCTGGAAAATCTTTATTTAACCAGTGAGTTAACACCATTTGTATCTATTTACTGATGTGACTGATATGTCTGGCTTCAGTTTTGCCATATTGTTGCACATGTCTATAAAGTCGTATACATACACAGGTTATTTATAGGTATTTCCTTTGGTCTATTCTATTTGCCTCTATTGTTTTATCTCCCTGTGTGTCTGTAGATTTTGGTATTTAGAAAACTTTGAATGTTTGTTCTAACTGTTACCTTTATCTATTTATATAATTCCCTTTTTTCTCTTGTTCTTTTTCTCTCTCCACTTTCTCTCCTTCCTTCCTTCCTCCCTCCCTTCCTTCCATCCTTCCTTTCCTTCCTTCCTCCTTCCTTCCTTCCCTACCTGCCTTCTTATTCTTTTTCTTGCTTCCTTCTCTCCCCCCCACCTCTTTCTGTTATTATCTGTTGGCTTCCTACTGTGAATACTATTGACACTTGCTAGTAACCTCTTCTCCCCCTCTATTCCCTCTCCCCAACATGTCCTTTTATTCTTGATAAGTACCTACATGGCACTAAGTGAGCTCACCCTGCTGTTCCTAGATTGTCTTCATTCTCCCATATGTCCTCCTAATCTTCTCTCTTCCAACCTTAATTTAGTCTTAGACCAAAGGAATATGTAGGACTATGGACCTAAGTTTTACCTCTAGTAATATACACAGAAATACATTTATATGTACAGATATCTTTATAAATTGGTAATATGTGTGTACATACACTTTTTAAAAATTACCGGTAATTACCATTGGATGGCGGATGGTCATCACCAGCCCTTCAGCTATGGTCCTTTAGTCCTTTCAGTTTCTGCAGCTGGTCACTTAGTGCTCCCGGGAGCAGAACCCTGAGTTCTGGTGTGAACATGACAGGTTGCCTATTGCCTTTATATTTGAAGGTCAGTACAGCTGCACGTGATGTTTGTGGCTCTCTCTCTTTTATCTTCAGTACCTTCAACATGTTTATCCATGTCTTCTGGAACAAAGCAGTACTTTGAAAGTCTGCAGTTTTTAATGACCCAACCTCAAATGGGATATCCTGTTGCTTCTGCTGTATTCTATTAATTAGAAATAAGGAGTTCCTTTGTGGTTCAGTGGTTTAATGATCCAGCCTGGTCACTGCTCTGGATCAGGTTGCTGCTGTGGGCTCAGGTTTGATCCCCAACCCTGGAACTTCCCAATGCCATGGGTACAGCCAAAAAAAAAGAAGAAGAAGAAGAAGGAAGAAAGAAAAGAAATGAGTCAACAGATCCAGCTAAGACTCAAGGAAACGGGATCACACAAACGCTGGAACATCAGGAGACCAGGATCCTTTGGGGTCGGCTAAGAGGCCACCTACCATACCATCATGTTAACTCTAAAAACCCCCAAATGAAACGACTCTAAATAAGTTGGAGAGTTTATTTCAGTATTGCTACTGCCTCCATGTGTCTACCTCAATTTCCTTCAAATACAGAGAGAATGCTTTCTTTGACCTGTTGATACAAATTCCCCATTCTTTTTGCTTTCTACTTACTTTAATTTTTTTTTTTTTACACAATCTTCCTTCACATTGCATGGATGAAACTTGCTTGCCATGTGGAGAGGAGCCATTTCATCCCGAAACAGAAGGCTTCCCCTGGGTCTGTGAACACGGTAGCCCACCACCTGACATGAGTGTGTTATTTTCTCTTATTTGTGGGCATTTTATCCAGGGAAATCAGGGCAAGGATGATGTTCCAGACACAAAGGTCGTGAATTGCTACTCATCCCTTGCTCTTTCACATCCACTGCATGCTCACAACCCTCTCTGAGGTCAATGGTATGTCCTGTTTTACAGATGGGAGGTGATGACTAAGGTCACACAGCTGATTTGGTGGCCTGGCTAGAACTCAAAAGCAGATTTGGGGGTGGGATGAAGAGGGAGACTAAAACCTATCCTGATTTCCATGTAATTATTTCTGGGTTTGGGTTTTGATTTTTTTTTTTTTTTTTTTTTTTTTTTTTTTTTGGCCGCTCCTGCAACACGAGGAAGTTCCCAGACCAGGGATTGAGCCTGCTCTACTGCAGCAACCTGGGACAAGGGAACTTCCTCTACTGCCTCATTTGTTCGCTTAAAGCCATTGCTTGAACTATTGCCTCCTGTAGAGTCTTTCCTAATTTGGACTTTAAAAAAAAAATGCCCCTTCCAAAAAAATGTAAACTTTAGTTTTTTATTCACAGTGGATCTGGCATTCATATCCTCCTTAATTATGTCTCTGTGTTTCTTCAAAATGTTGTTGAGCAGAGGAGAAATATTGAGTAAGCCTTAACCATAATCCCTGCCTGATGAAATGGATCTCTTCCCCTAGGGTGGACCAACAGAGGGCCTTAGGAGGCTAATTGAGAGTCTCAAAACATTTTAGTAGAGGGCAAAATACTGACAAATTGAAAGCACATTTATAATGACTGTCTCCTAAAAGTTCTGTTAAGTTTGTGAGCCTTTTGAAGGAAAATTTCTCCAATTACATATATATCAGATTATAATGGTGACAATGTTCTATTCTTAGGTACTTTGGATGCTGATAAATTTAAAATTGTAAATGTGATTCATTTTACTTGATTTTGCTTTTTAGAAATATTAATAGTTTTCACTTACAGAGCACTTACTCAGTACTGGCATCTCTGCTAAGGCTAAGAACTCCAGCAGATTAGGAGAGACTATTATCCTGGTTTAAAGATGAGGAAATTGAGACTTAGAGAGCTTAAGGACGTTGGCAAAGGTTACACACTGAGTAAGTGGTACCACCAGGATTCGAGCTGAGGTGGGCCTGACTCTGGGGCTGGCCCCTGACTGAGTGACTATGTTGAGACCAGTGAGCTGGGAGGGGAGGAAGTATGAACACTCAGTCTGCTTAGTGGTGACAAAGTCTTATCTAGAAAATCACTTCTTGGAGTTCCCATCCTGGCTCAGTGGTTAACGAGTCTGACTAGGAACCATGAGGTTGCAGGTTCCGTCCCTGCCCTTGCTCAGTGGGTTAAGGATCCAGCATTGTCATGAGCTGTGGTGTATGTTGCAGATGCGGCTTGGATCCCCTGTTGCTGTGGCTCTGACATAGGCTGGCGGCTACAGCTCTAAGGGTCAGACCTCTAGCCTGGGAACCTCCATATGCCACAGGAGTGGTCCTAGAAATGGCAAAAAGACCAAAAAAAAAAAAAAATAGAAAATCACTTCTCTACAGGTCCCTGTTCATTAGGACACAGGTTCTCCACCCCCGTCTTCCTTCCCTTCTGTTGCCTCTGCCCTCTTAGCTGGGTCTGCTCACCTCTGCCTCCATGGAGTCAGCTAACCACATGCAGGCAGCATCGCCTAGAGGATCCTAATCTTGACTTGTCATAGCAGCTGCGTGTCTTTGGTCCAACTATTTAATCTCCTTGAGCTCCAGTTTCTCTCTCTCTAAGACAATGATAGTAATAACTCTTACTCTGTATGGTTATTGGAAGATAAAATGGAATGATGTGTATAAAAAAGGAAAGCATAGAGCCTGGCGTGTGGTAAGTACTTAATGAATAAAAAATAACATTGGGAGTTCCTGATGTGGCTCATTTGTGACGAACCTGACTAGTATCCATGGGACAAGGGTTCAATCCCTGGCCTCGTTCAGTAGGTTAAAAATCTGCTGTTGCTGTGGGCTGTGGTGTAGGCCAGCAGCTGTGGCTCCACTTCAACCCCTAGCCTGGGAATTTCCATATGTCATGCGTGTGGCCCTAAAAAGACCACAAGAAAAAGAAAAGAAAAGGTAGCATTGGAGGTCCTGCCATGGCTCAGTGGGTTAATGATCTGGCTTGTCTCCGTGGAGGTGCTGGTTAGATCCCTTGACGGACCCAGTGGGTTAAGGATCCAGCGTTGCTGCAGCTGTGGCATAGGTGGCAGCTGTCTCAAATTTGATCCCTGCCCGGGGAGCTTCCATATGCCATGGTGTGGCTGTAGAAGGAAAAAGAAAAAAATAAAAGTAGCATTAAAATAATCTGTCTAGGAATTCCCATTGTGGCACAGTGGAAAAGAATCCAACTAGGAACCATGAGGTTGCGGGTTTGATTCCTGGCCTCGCTCAGTGGGTTAAGGATCTGGCATTGCCATGAGCTGTAGTGTAGGTCACAGATGCGGCTCGGATCCTGCATTGCTGTGGCTATGGTGTAGCTCTGATTGGACCCCTAGCCTGGGAACCTCCACATGCCGCTGGTGTGGCCCTTAAAAAAATAATAATAATCTATTTACCCGTCTATCCATCTACCTGTCTATGAATTTATGCTGGATTTATCAAGGAAATGTTGCAGGAAAGAAAATCATGGACTTGGAGAAGAGACTTGTGGTTGCCTGATGGGAGGGGGAGGGAGTAGGAGGGATCGGGAGCTTGGGCTTATCAGACACAACCTAGAATAGATTTACAAAGAGATCCCACTGAATAGCATTGAGAACTATGTCTAGATACTCATGTTGCAACAGAAGAAATAGTGGGGGAAAAACTGTAATTGTAATGTATACATGTAAGGATAACCTGACCCCCTTGCTGTACAGTGGGAAAATAAAATTAAAAAAAAAAAAAAGAAATAAACTTTGCATCTCTCTTTAAACTATCACTGTATTCACTGATTAATTTAAAATACAAATCAAGTTTTAAAATACAATTTTTTTAGGGCTGCACTTAGGACATTTGGAAGTTCTCAGGCTAGGGGTTTGAGCTATAGCCGCCGGCTTCCGCCACAGCCACAGCAACTCAGAGCTGCGCCTGTGAGCTACACCACAGCTCATGGCAACGCTGGATCCTTAACCCACTGTGCAAGGCCAGGGATCAAACCCACGTCTTCATGGGTACAAGTCAGGTTCATTACCACTGAGCAATAACAGGAACTCCTCAAAACACAAATTTATTTTATTTTCTGAGATGCAGATGCCCCATTTGAGCCCTTTACTATCATTTCTTGGAGAGTATTCCAGTTTTGTTCCAAGGCAGATATTTGGGTGGGATGGAGTGGGATCAAAGCAAGGACAGCCAGCTCTGGGGTGTGATTTTGCATCTGCCCACATCTCTTCTGAGATTACAAACATGTATGAAGGTTCTAGGCAAGGATGACATCCAGCTAGTTTGCACGGTAGAGTAGTCTTGACTACTTAGAGCTAATGTCTATTCTGACCGGATGCTCTGGGTGTTAAACATTTCTGATATTCTCCCTGGTTCTGAGTGGTCTCCATGGTCTGGAGCTGGAAGCTTCCACCCCAACTAATGCCCGGAGTTTTGGCAGCAAGTACAGAAATATAGAACATTTTTCAAGTGCTGCTGTTTGGAAGGTGAGATTGGGGTCTCCGAGGAGTATGTGAGTTCCATGGACTACCCTATATGAACTTGATCCACCCCCGAGGGCATGCATTTGGAGTAGAGCAGTGACACTGAGGAATGTATTCCCTGGCCAGCCAGTAACTCTTCCCCAATAACCATCAGAGCTGAAAGAAAGTCTCAAGAGGTTATTTCATCAGGCCCTAGTGCATATGAGACACTCCTGGGAAACTTGTGAAAATGCAGATCTTAGAGCCTCACTAGAGTGATTTAGTCAGTGTAAGGCAGAGCCTTAGAAAGACACATTCCTAGGAAGCACATTAGGTGTTTCTCATACTGATGGTCTTTGGACCACTCTAAGAACTACCTACCTATGCAACTGTCCTACTTTGCAGGTGAGGAAAATTGCTCAAGGCCACATAGTGAGCTTGCGATGGGAATTGGCTTCCCAGCTGGTGAGCTCCTTCAGTCTCAACCAGGGTTGTCATCAGGCTATACAGGGCTCAGGAAGACAGGAAGTTCCAGGTTCTGGGGCCTGGGAGAATTGTTAAAACGCAAAGACTGAGAAATACGGACAGGTAAAGCAGCAAAGAAATTATGGGTAGGAAGTGCCAGCTGAGATCTCACTGGGAGCAGGGAGGGGGTCCAGATCTTACAGAGGATTCATTCTGCCCCACTTCCGGCTCCCTTTGGGCCTGAGAGACAGCGGTTTTATCCAGTTTTATAAAAAGGAAAATGAGATCCCCAGAGAGAAAGTGACTTGCCCAAGAGCATAGAAAAACTAGTAAGAGAAAGAGTCAGGAAATTGATGATGATGATGATAACGATGTACAATGACGGTGGGTACATTGATGACCGTGAGGGTGGGGATGATGGTAGCTACATTGATAATGGTGGTGGTGATGAGGGTGATGGTGGTGATATGGATGATGGTGGTATGGTGGTGGTGGTGATGGTCATGGTGGTGGCGATGCTGGTGGTGGTGATGGGATTGACAGCCGTAAAGACGTGATCATGACAATGATATTCACAAGCAAGGGTAATAACTGTCGTTTCTAGAGCTTGACCCCGGTCAGCCCCTGTATTAAGAACACCACAGCCGTTATTTCATTGACTCCACATCCAGCTCTAAAAAGTAGATGTTTAGCACCAGGCCTTTCCACTCTACATTTAGGCTATTTAATAATATATTAACTACACTGTCCTCTTGCCACAGAGGAAGTAATCAGGGGGTCATCATGCTCTTGTTCTCCTTTAAAACTTTGGGGGGAAGAAACTAAGGGGGAGCTGAAAACTTAAAGTTCTGACAATGTTAAAGTCACCCAAGTGAACGGAGGAGCAGATAGTGATGGAATCTGCTTGCCAGGACTATATAAATAGCAACTTGTACCTACACTGCACCTCATCTGCACACATCAAAAAGCACATTAGAAGAACATTAAAATGTCAAGTGGGTTAAATCTGAAATGTGACCTACCTTATTATCTTGTGAGGGGGAAAAAGCTGTCAAGTGCTCAAATCCTCCCAGCTGTTTTGGGTATGTGGGGGGCTGCTGCGGCTCTTCTGGGAGACTTGCCAAGAGCCACTCCTAAGGGAGCCAGAGTTGTCTAAGGCACGATCCACTTTCACAGTCATAGCTCTGGCCTGAAAGTTTGGGGCGATTACTGTAGGGAGGCTTCTCTGGGTGTCTTTTCCATGAACGTCCATGTCGCTTCCAATGGTTTCTTTCACGGTGTGGCAGCTGTAGGTGGCACACAGCTCTCCAGCTGCCCCTTCCACCAGGGCCTTTGGACTTGTTCCCTTTTTTCCCCCTCATTTTTTAAAAGTTTTATTGAAGTATAGTTGATTTACAGTATTGTGATAGTTTCTGATGTACAACAAAGTGATTCAGTTTTACATGTACACGCAGCCATTCTTTTTCCAATTCTTTTCTCAAATAGACCATCACAGAACTTTGGGTGGAGTTCTCTGTGCTATACAGCAGGTCTCCATTGGCCAGTCATTCCATATGCCTCAGTGTGCATATGCCAATCCCAAACCCCCAGGGACTTGTTTCTGGTTAAGGTTACACAACCAGTTGCTTTGGGGAATTCTCCCCGGGGGCTTTGTTAAGTTACCAGATGGAGATGTTGGTGAGCCCAAACATCTCAAGCAACCCCATCGCCAGTCTCCCTGCTCTCTGGTGGCTACCAAAGTTCTGGCATACCGGGGAGAGTATATGGATTCAGCAGAGCCAGAAATTCTGATACAAAGACCTGAATTCAAGATAGTTTATACATTGGAGAAATCATCGAAAAGAGGATTAGGTAGCACGTCTGACAGAGAGAGGTTCATGGGGTGCTTTGTGGAGGGTCCATCTGTCAGCCACCACTCTGAGGGTCAAGGAGAGGAATATGGGATGTCTAAGCATAGCAGGGCTGTGTGTTTTCTGGCTTCCCCTTGTAGGGGTTGTAGGAAAGAGACCAGCTTCTGATGAGGACAGGTAGGGAGGCAGTGGCATGAAAGGTCAGGGTCCAGCAAAGACCTGGTGTTTGCAGTGGAGCGCCACCTGCCGGCTGTCCACCACAGACACAGTCTGTCTCTGTCTCTACAAACAGAAGCCGTAGCTGAGTGCTCCAGACCTAGTGCAAAAAGAACCCAGAACTCAGTATGGATTGCCCTTCCACTGCCAGCCAGCATGTTTCAGATACTTTTGGCTAAGTAAGTAGCAGCAAAAACTCAAAATGACTTAAATAAAGAAGGTAATATGTTGGCTCAAGTGACTGAAAAAAGTCCAGGATATGTACTAGCTTCAGGTGAGGCTTGACCCAGGACCTTAGGAGCAATGGGCAACAGGGATGATAGTAACGAACATTTACTGACGTTTTCCTCTTTGCCAGACATTCTCCTAAAACTTTGCATGTTAATTCTCAGGAGAACACATATCTACAGTGAAGTAGATATGATCACATCCTCTTTTTACTGACGGAGAAGTAGAGGCACCAAGAGGTTAACCAACAAAGCCAAGCTCACACAGCTGTTAAGCAGAAAAGCTGGACTTGGAATCTTGCTCATTTGGCACCACAGCACCAGCACTTAACCACAGTACCGTTGGACCAAAACAGAATTGTTGGTTACCCTTGAGGAACTCATATTTCAGCAGAAGAGGCAGAGAAAGAAGATAACCACAAAGCAATGGGAGGCCTGTGATGCCATATGAAGTCATACTGGGATGCACACAGCCCTGCAAATCTATCTGACAGCTCCATCCTCACAGCAGCCTGCATCCAAATCACTCTAGACAAGCAGCCTTTCAACTGTCTGGAGAAACCCTGGTGGTACTAGCTCCAGAAGTCTCCTCTCCAGCTCAGTGTTCAGGCTATTTTTTTTTTTTTAGGCTACAGTTCTCATAATTACTTGCATCTTCTTCAAGAGAAGAATACCCCTTGCCCTCTGGGAGGTTGTGCATTTACCCCAGAGAGATTTCAGCATGGTGGGGAACTCAGGCATCAGCCGAGCCCTGGATGCTGAAGGCATCAGGACAGATGCCAGATGAGCATTTCATGATGTGAGCAGGGGAGAGTGGCAAGGGCAGGGCCTGGAGTCAGATCAGTGTGGACTAGGACCCCAGCTTGACCACTTCCTAGCTCTGTGACCTTGTGCAAGGCATGTCTCCTGCCTGAGCCATCCTTTTCTCATCTGAAATGGAGTCAATAATACCTCCCTTTACCATGTCAGGATTAAATGTAGTAAGATGTACAGATTCTTCTTTATCTGTTTTTTTTTGTGTTTTGTTTTTTGGGGTTTTGGGCCCGGCCCATGTGAAAGTTCCTGGGCCAGGGACCAAAACTCGCAACCTGCGCCACAGCAGCAACCTGAGCAGATGTAATGACAATGCCGTATCCTCAACTCACTATACCACAAGGGTACTCCCAGATTCTTTTAAAAAAAAAAAAATATATATATATATACACATATATATATACATGTATATATATATATGTGTATACACACACACACATGTATATATATATATATCTCAGAAACTTTTGTGCATTACCTGGTACTTATTAAATATTCTATTTAATTGATATTGCTGAAACTTAAAAAAAAATTTATTGTAGTTGATGTACAATTCTGTCAATTTCTGCTGTACTGCAAAGTGACTCAGTCATACATATATTCCCTGAAGCAGTCCATGATTTAGAAACACAGCAGACCCTCTTTATTCTTGGACATGACATCTGAGGTTGCTTCACTCGCAACCTCAATCTAGGGTCCAGCTGTTGAAATCTTAAAACTAGTTGTGTTGTTCACTCCTCACGGTCGTGAATGAGGTAGTTCCTCGTTAGGGTCTGGGAGGTCAATTAAAATCATTCATTTTGTTGAAAAGATTGTGTGTTTCTGCTGTATTCATAAATCTGGGAACTGGAGTTCTCATTGTGGCTCAGTGGGTTAAGGACCCAATGCTGTCTCTCTGAGGATTTGGGTTCAATCCCTGGCCAAAGTGGATCAGAGATCCGGTGTTGCCACAAGCTGTGGCATAGGTCACAGATGCGGCTCAGATCTGGTGTTGCTGTGGCTGTGGTTTAGGCTGGCAGCTGCAGCTCCAATTTGACACCCTCCCCCCAACTCCAGGAACTTCCACATGCCAGGGGTACAGCCATAAAAGGGAAAAAAAACCTAGGGACAGTCTCATGATTCACTCTACATGGATGCCAGGCACTTATATAACCAACTAATTAAGCATAACGTGGAAACGACTTTAGTTGGTTGTTGTAATTTGCTAATTTACTCATACAGGGAATATTTACAGAGTATCTGCTATATGCCAGGCACAATTCTTACTGCTGGGGACACAGCAGTAAAACAAACAGGCAAAGAGACACGTCTCACCAAGTCTAGTTTCTCAGAGCTTTTCCTGATTTTCCAGAGCAGGGTGGGAGACAGGCTGGAGGAGAAGCCCAGCGGGGAGGCCAGGCAGGAGGCTGTTTGGCTGAACATGTTAACTCCCAGTGAGATACTAGGGGTGTTGGGTCAGAGGTCGTGTGGTAGGACTGGTGGGGGCTGCTGGGGGTGGGGAGGTGAGGGTCACCAAGGGAACCTGGAAGCTTTATCCAGAGAGTGACCTTGGGGTTGTATCAGGTGTGGTGGGGGTGGGTGGGGAGCTTCCCACTGACTGCATTTGTGCCCAGCCCTGGGGATGTCTGGGGCCATTTGGGTGATTAGCTGCGCAGTAACACGCACCCACCCCTAGGAAAGCTCTGAAGGTAAAATTTGACCACATGCAAAACAGGAAAAATGAAAAGCCCCACACTTGGTTCTTACACTTGGCCACAATGAAAACCCCCCCTGAAGTTCAGTACCATTGTTAAATCCACCTCCTAGCTCTCTGATTTGTCTGCCTTTTGGCAGTCAGGGACATCTTCTAAAGCCTAAATTTAATCAAGCTTGTCTGTCTTTTTTTTTTTTTTTTTTTTTTAATGCCTTCAGGAAAACATTCAACCCCATTACTTGAATGTAACAACAAAAGGCTTATTGCTTTCTGCTTCTACTCCAGCCTCCTGTCCTCTACCTGCCCTGTACTCAAACATCCCAGTTTGCTCATTACGCCCTCTACTGGCAAGGCCCTGTTCTACCATGGCTCCCTGGCACACTCCTACCTACCTCTCAAGACCCAGTTCTAAAAGCCCTTGCTGAAAAAGATTCTCAGATTCTTGCAAGCAGAGCAAAACACTCCCCACTTTGCCTGACTTGGAGGGTTTGTGCATCCTTTGGGAGACAGCTTCCCTGCTGTTCTGCTCTCACTGAAGAGCTGAAAATGAATTATAGGGTGTCTGAGCCCTGAGGGGTATGTGTGTATGTTGGGGGGTGGGGATGAAAGGTGCTATGAGGACCAGGATGAATAGCAGCATGAAGGTGGACCACTGTGAGAAGAAGGGGTGTGGGCCCTCTGAATCAGCACTAGCGGCAGAGTGAGACAATGAGTTCATCCATGTCTCCTTTGTCTCTCGTCTGCACAGTTTTGCACAGACCCATGGGCTTGGCACCTGTTTTCAGAGCCAGAGAATTCCCTGCTACCCTCATGAGGCCACCTCCTCAAACATCTTCTTGATCAACCTGTATCTCTTCCCATGTGACAGTCACCCCTCATCTGAAGGATGCATTAGGTGCTATGGGGACATTGAATTAAAACCCATAATTCTTTCCCTCGGGGAAGGTCCTGTCTCCTGCAAGAAGTGGAATAACAGTCATGGTTTGGATATTAAGAGTTTTAGGCATTTCTGTGTTCAGGTAATTGATGGCACCACAACATCATGGAGTCGGGAGAGCTGTGTGTCCCTGCAGGGTGGCATGGATTCCCAAACTTTGGGATTTGACTCCTTTTGATTTTATTTGGCCTCATGACATGGCTTCCCTCTTCCACCCCTGAAATGTGCTTCCTGACACACACGCACACATGCGTGCGTGCGCGTACACGCACACACTCATTTACTTAAAGTGAATTGAAATGACAAGGAAATTTGCCCCCACTCCCCCTCTAAGTCGAGGTACCGCAGAGGGTCACAGAGTCAGGGCAGGGAACCCAGCTGGCAGTGACGAGCGAGCAGGGGAAGCTTGTGTCAAAGCCTCCTTTCTATCCTCACCTCCCATCCTGCCCCAAATAGCAGGACCAGCAGGACCTGGCTTGGGGCCCATCAGGCTTCAGTTCAAAACCCAGCTCTGTCTGCTCTTTGTTGCGAGATTGTAGGCAAGCCGGTTCCCTTCTGAGCCTCAGTCTCCTCCTCAGTGCAATGGGACTGGTGCTGCAGTACCTCCCACCCCCACCCCTTGCAGGGTTCACAGGGAAGTCACAGGGCGGGGAGGGGTAGAGGCCTATGGTAAAAGCTCTGCAAAATGGTAACTGCTCATAATACAGTCCCAGATCCCAGCTCTGGCAAGACTCCCACACTCACTTTCCATATGCTTTTCATGCACAACCTCTTTAGTGTCACGGGAAAGGGATGTGGGCGCTTGGTCACCTCAGGTTTGAGACTGGATGACTGTGTTACCTGCTAGGGCTGCTTTAACAAAGTACCACAGACTGGGTGGCTTAATCTACAGAAACTGATTTTCTCGAAATTCTGGAGACTGGAAGTGCAAGACCAAGGTGTCAATAGGGTTGGTTCCTTCCAAGGACCCACTGGCTTGCAGATGGCCCTCTTCTCCCTGTGCTTTTTGTGTGTGTGTGTGTGTGTGTGTGTGTGTGTCTTTTTAGGGCTCCTCACCTGCATGTATGAAAGTTCTTGGGTTAGGGGTTGAATTGAAGCTACAGCTACCAGCCTACTCCATAGCCACAGCAACGTCAGATCCTTAACCCGCTGAGCTAGGCCTGGGATCGAACTCACGTCCTCATGGATAGTAGTAGGGTTCTTAACCCACTGAGCCACAACAGGAATTCCTTAATCTCCTCTTCTTATAAGGACATGGACGCAGATCAGATTGAACTAGGGCCCACCCTAATGACCTCATTTTAACCAAATTACTGCTTACAAGGCATAATCTCCAAATAGCATCATATTCTGAGGCTCTGGGGGTTAGGCCGTTAACAGACAAATTTGGGAAGACCCACCTCCCAACCCATAGTCATCAATGAGTTAGCAAGGGGCCCTATGGCATGCTCGGGTCTTCAGGGGAAATGGAGTCTGGAGGGGGTGCAGAGTAAGGGATTCTTGGGCAGTATTCAGTGCCTTTGTCCCCACCAGGGCAGTATTCAGCCCAGTAGTGGATGGGCAGCCAGCCCCCTGCTGTCACACTCGGCCACCCCGTAGACATCTGAGTGGCTGCAGAATATGCCGAATTCAAAGGAGGTGCCTTTCTGTCACGCCCTCCAAGAACTCTCAGAGCAGATGTCTGCTGCTGCAAAGAATGATAAATCAGCGCCCATAATGGGAAAGGCCGGGCATCCTTGGCTCTGTCTATCTGCAAAGGCTTTCAGTCCTTGGAAGGGCTGAAAGGAGCCAAATTAGAGTTCACTTTGAAGATTCAAAAGCTGGAGATGAAACTATTTAGGGCTTGTTTTATTTTTTGTCTTTAGCTTCCCCCCAACCTGCCTCCCCCCACCTCACACCATTACTGCCATAGGCAAGAATTTTGAAGAGCAATTTTCTTTTCAATAGAATTCCTTTTCTTCAAGAATATAAAGTGCAAATTCCAATTTGCTCAACATTCTTAAAGAACCTATTACCTACCAGGTACTGTGCTAGGGCTTTCATTCCTATTATGTCAGTTAACACTCAAAACATCCTTGAGAGAGAGACCTTATGAATCTGATTTTACAGCTGAAGGGAATGGAGACTCCATGGGGAGAAGAAACTTCTCAATGACTCTCTTTGGCAAGTCGACTGAGCCAGAACTTGAGCCAACACAGAGTTCTGAGTCCCTCACATGATGCACCTGACTTTACTGAGGCACTTATTTTGCTTATTTTCCTAGTGCTAGAAGTCCTTGGGCACCAACCTGGGTCTTGAGGTCAGCGTATTCATGGCACAGGTTAGGAGGCAGGTCTTCCCAAATTTGTCTGTGAGCTCTGACCTCACACTCTGGCTTCCACTCAGGATGTGCCCTTCCTTCCCTCTTCCATCCGTTCACCCTGAGCATCTTCCCACATCCTCTTTCTTCTTTTGACCTCCTTATGTTCTCTCCAAATTGTAACAGCTTGACAGTGGGGGCTCGAGGGCATCTGCTGCTCCATAGCGCTCCTCTAGGGAATAAATGCATTCCTCAAACGTCTCCTACGCCTTGAGCATCAGCACTTCTAATTATGTTTGCCATTGGTCTTTATCACAAAATCCGAAAGGCATGCTGGGGAGGGGAGAGAAATAAGCCAAGAAATGAAAGCCATATTCCATGATGTAGAAAGCTTGATGAAATCACTCCTTTGTGAGGGAGGGAAGTAAGATTGAATAAAGCATGGTCATTACTAGCAAAAATATGTTTTATTTATTTATTTTGGTTTCTCTTTTTACTTTTTTAAAATTAAGATATAGTTGATTTACAATGTTCTGCCTATTTCTGCTGTACAGCAAAGTGACCCAGCAGTGTGTGTGTGTGTGTATACATATATACACATTCTTTTTTCTCATATCATCCCCCATCATGTTCTGTCCCAAGAGATTGGGCAGAGTTCCCTGTGCTGTAGAGCAGGACCTTATTGTCAGTCCATTCTAAATATAATAGTTTGCATCTACTAACCCCAAACTCCCTGTCCATCCCACTCCCTCCCCCCTCTCCCTGGGCCACCACAAGTCTGTTCTCCTTGTCTGTGGGTCTGTTTCTGTTTTGTGGATAGGTTCATTTGTGCCGTATTTTTAAATTTCACATCTAAGTGATACCATGTGGTATTTGTCTTTCTCTTTTTGACTTACTTCACTTAGTATGAGAATCTCTAGTTGTATCTACATTGCTGCAAATGGCAAAAAAAAAAAATTAAAAATAGGATAGCAGCACAGTTAGATTTGTTCCATGGGTCACTTACTATGTGCCTGGCTCTAAAACTTCTACATGAATTAACTCATTTCCTCCTTATCACTGCTCCATAAAGAAGCACTGCCATCAGCCCCATTTTACAGAGAAAACGGAAGCCCATAGAAGTTGACTAAGTCCTCAAGTTCAAGCAGGTGCAAAGTGGCGGGGCAGAATTTGAATGCAGATATTCTGGCTCCAGAGCCCATGCTCTCAATCAAAAAGCAAAGTGATCACTATATTACTTTGCTGAGAACGTTTGGGCCATGCTGCTCCTTTAAGGGTGAGAATAAAGAGAGGAAAATGTTGCCTAAAAATGGAATCCCCCTGCCCGCCCCCCACCAACCTCCTGACTAATTCTCCAAGTATGCTCCTTTCTCTATGGGGTTATGAGGGAAATGCAAAAAGTCTAGGAAGAACATGGAAGCAAAGTTAATGCAACTGCTCCTCCTCCAAAAGTAATACCATTTAAATCACATAAAGAGCTGGGCTCATATTTGCCTGAAAAATATAGAGAGTGTCCCAAAGATCAGGAAAGCAGAATAAAAATATTGACAGACTGGCGCTCCCATTGTGGTGCAGCAGAAACAAATCCGACTAGGAACCATGAGGTTGCGGGCTCGAACCTTGGCCTCGCTCAGTGGGTTAAGGATCTGGTGTTGCCTTGAGCTGTGGTGTAAGTCACAGATGCGACCTGGATCCTGTGTTGCTGTGGCTGTGGTGTAGGCCAGCAGCCGTAGCTCTGATTCGACCCCTAGCCTGGGAACTTCCATATGCCATGAGTTTGGCCCTAAAAAGCCAAAAAAAAAAAAAAAATTGACAGACTCATGGTAAGAAGAAAGGCTGGTCAATTTTTAACTTGGAAGACAGAAACTGAAATGCCTTGAACAGTTTAAAGGGAGAGAGCCTTGAGCGGCTGACCCCCAATGTCAGATTATGATGATGATCAGCACACAACTTGAAACTAACCATTCAGTCACCCAACTAAGTCCCCTTCTGAATCCAGCCTTCCTAGTAGGGCAGATTTCATGGACTGATTCATTCAACCCCCTCTGGCATGCCTTCCTATCTCGTAGAGGCAGGAAAGCTTGAAACTACATTTCCCAGACTCCCTTGTAGCTCGTGTTCTGTTGGTAACCTGGGTCCACCAAGAAGACTCATCCATGGAAGACTTGGAAAGTGGAAGAAAGCACCTAGTGGAAGCCAGGCAGAGCAGATCTTGTGGCAAGCTTGGTGGCAGGGGAGTCTGGACCTTCCGGGCATCAGTGGTAGGAGTTTTTAGTCGTTCATAATGCCTGAAGAATACCAGCTAGTACAATGGGATTTCCTTTAGAATCATCTCATGGTTTAACTGTGGTCTGAAGGTCTTTGTCCTCTCAAATTTATATGTTAAAATCCAAACCCCCAAAGATATAGGCAGGGTGGGGCCTTTGGGAAGCGATTAGGTCATGAGGGTGGAGCCCTTGTGAGTAGGATTAGTGCCCTTTAAAAGAGGCTCCACAGAACTCCCCGCTCTTTGGGCCATGTGAGGATTCAATGAGAAGTCTGCAGCCCAGAAAGATGGCCTCACCCTCCCATGCTGGCCCCCTGATCTCAGACTTCCAGCCTCCAAGACTGTGAGAAATAAATCCCTGTTGTTTATATGGTACCTTGTCTGTGGTGTTTTGTCAAAGCAGTTTGAATGGACTAAGACACCTGAGTCTGTCTCTTAGCTACCTGTGCCTGGTTTATAGCATCTAAATATGCTTCCCTGGACTGTCTATAAATTCTAAGTGTCAATCAGAGTAAAACTTGCTGCTGTATCAGATAAACCCTCAAGTGTCTCAATGGCTTAATACAAGAGAAGTTTATTTACCTCTTATGTCCGAAGACTGGTGGAGTGTATCAGTGTCAGTCCTGGCTCTGATACTGTACTACAGTTCTGGGAGAAGCATCATCGGGGAAAACCAAGTAAAGGATACATGGGGTCTTCTTGTATGATTCCTTCCAACCGCATGAGAATCTATGATTATCATAAAATAAAATTTTAATTTAGAAATGGAAATAATCATCCTCGTATCACTGATCAGTGCTTCCCTTCCAAGCAGTTATTTAGGAGCCTAGGCTTTTTCCATCCTCAACGTGTGGTCTCTAAGATTATCACTGTTGCCTGCATCAGGCTGATTAAGGTGAAGAGCATGGAGGTTGCATGTGAATTGTCCTCATGAGCCAGGCCTGGGCGAGGAGCAGGTCATAACTGCTCACATCTCATTGTCTGGAACTTCGTTACCACATCTAACCACAGGGTTTTTTGTTTGTTTGTTTAATGTAACCTTGACATGTGTACAAAAAAAAAAAAAAAAAAAAAATGAAACAGGAGTTCCCATTGTGACTCAATGGGTTAAGGACCCAACGTTGTCTTTGTGAGGGTGCGGATTTGATCCCTGGCCTCCCTTAGTGGGTTAAGGATACAGCATTGCCACAAGCTGCGGTGTAGGTAATAGATGCAGCTCGGATTAGACCTCTGGCCTGGGAACTTCCCTATGCTGTAAGTGTGGCTGTAAAAATAAAAAGTAGAAAATAAAAAGATGAAACAGATTTGGTGATTAGCTGGACAAGTTCGACATTGTTCTCCGTAAACCGCCGCTGCTCTGTAATAAACTCTGTTCTGCTTCAACTGGCCAGAGTCTGTAGTCTGCAACCAAGAACCGTTTTATAACAGAACACCTTACGTGTTTACCTTGGGTCCTGGACAGTGTGACCAAGATAAGACCGTAACGTCCGATCCCCGTGTCTCTGTAAACCTAGTTCGCTTCCTGAATTCCCATTCTCTTGTGAAAGGCATACTGTACTGGAAAGCTCACTTTGCTTACTTCCTAAGAACTAGCCCAGGGCACTGACAGATTCTCTTGGAACAAAAACCAATATGCCTTGTATAAAATCCAGGAAATGAAAAGAATTCTGTCTTGCCTCCTCCTGGCAATCTGGGAGCCTCTTAATGAAGCCAAATGGCCGGAGGGGGAGAAGCGGGGATGCAGGGAGTTTGAGTCAGCCCCCCATGAAAAGGCACACCAAGCACAGTATGGACTCCGAAAACCCTGTCATCCTGCCTGTCCCCAGACATTAACTGCATACACACCTCTTTGTGGGAGTCTGGTTTCAGCTGGGATTTTTAAAAATGGGGTTGTTCAAAAGTATTCATCAAAATTCCTGGGGCTTGTGATGAATTTGAAATTTCTCCACAAGCTCAACCTTGATAAAGATCTGAAGCAGAACCTGGCATCTGCGAAGAACAGAAGTAGCCTCTTAGCGAACAACCAGTTGTCTAGGTTGTTCCTTTGGGTGGATATATTGTTTAATTTTATTTATATGAAATCATACAATTGCCTTGTAATTTTTTAATTTTTAATTTTAATTTTTTTATTTAATGATTTTTAATTTTTTTTCCATTACAGCTGGTTTAGACAATTGCCTTGTAAAAAGACAATTTTCCTTTCTCTGCTTTTCCTTACAGCTAACTTTCTACTTGCCTCCTACTCCAGCTGATCAGCTTTTCTTTTCACTCCAGTGCATGTTATTATATAATGCTGCACTAAGTAGAATCCTTGGTTATGAAAGAAATTAATACTTACCATTTCTTGAAGACCTACTGTGCACTAGACCTTCAGCCAGATGCTTCTATGTGCATCATTTCACTAATCTTTAACTCAGTTCTGTGGTATAAGGATGACTATTTTCACTTTTAAATTAAATTATTATTGTGGGAAAATTATAGATTCATGTGCAGTCGGAAGGAATAATTCAAAGAGATCCCATAAATTCTTTACTCACTTTTCCCCAATGATGCTTTCTTTTTTTTTTTTTTTTTGGTGGCTGCAGCCATGGCATATGGAAGTTCCCAGGCCAGGGATTGAACCCATGCCTCAGCAATGAGCTGAGCCACTGAAGAGACAACACTGAATCCTTAACCTGTGGTGCCACAGCAGGAACTCCCCCAGTGATGCACCTTGCAAAACTGTAGTGTAATATCACAAGTGGAATTGACATTGATAGAATATACCAATTTTTGTCAGATTTACTGGTTTTATTTGTACTTGTGTGTGTGTGTGTGTGTGTGTGTGTGTGTGTGTGTGTGTGTTTGTGTTTAGAGAGCAGACCCCTCACCACAAGGATCCCTTCTGTGGCCCTTTTATAACCATGCCTCCTTCCTTCCTGCCCCCATCTCCTTAATTTCTGACAACCGCTAATCTGTCCTCTGTTTCCATAACTTTGCCTTTTCGAGAATGTTATTGAATTAGGCAGTGTTCTCCAGAGAAGGAGAACTGTAAATGTTATTAAGTGTTTGCAAAATCACCTTACCTTGAGTCCTTGGGTAACTATTAACTAAAGTATTAGATTATTTGGAATACATTAGCCTTGACTGAACAAGGTTAAGTTTTTTGCACTTAGCATCCTTCCTGCTTTCTTCTGAGGTTTCTATCTCTTTTATATCATTCTCCTGTGTATTTATTGTTTTTCCATCTTCCTATGTCTGCGTTTTCTGAGTGCAGGAGCTTCTTGGGGCAGGGTGTTTTCTTTCCCGTCTTGGTAAGTTTGAAGAATAATACGATAACAAGTCCATAAATGCCATTGAAACAAACAAAAAAATGTTTTGTACCAAATATTCTAAAAAGATACAGTGACCTTCACCTCATCTGTCAATCACCTCTGTGCTACCTGCGGTGGGAGGCAATTCAGTAAAGAATGTCAGCTCTGCAGCCCTGCCTGTGTTTACATCTCACAAAGCATCTGAATTTGTCTAGCTACCTTTCCTCCCTGGGCTCAGTTTCCCCATAACAAAAATGACATAATAAAAGAACTTAATGGGAGTTCCCATTGTGGCTCAGCCAGTTAAGAACCCAGCTAGTGTCCATGAGGATGCGAGTTTGATCCCTGTCCTCTCTAGGGGTTAACAAACCAGTGTTGCGGCAAGCTGCAGTGCAGGTCACAGATTTGGCTCTGATTCAGCATTGCTGTGGTTGTAGTGTAGGCTGGCACCTACAGCTCCAATTCGACCCCTGGCCTGGCAACTTCCATATGCTGCAAGTACAGCTGTAAAAAAAGAAAAAAAGAAAGAAAGAAAATTCTTTTAAAAAAAGGGAACTGCCTATAAGGTTGCTATGAAGATGTAGTGCATTAAGCTCGATGCTTGGCACAGCATACACTTAGCTATTGCTACTTTTAGACCAGAGAAGAGGAGGAAAAAATAGTGATAGAGTGAAAAGGAGAGATAAAGAGAAGATTCAGAGATGTAGCTTAGGAGAGGCAATAAAGCAGGTTCCTGGAGAAGGACCCATAAGACGGCTGAGAAACCACAGAGGGGTTTTTGGGGGTGCCCAGGACAGATCTCAGCATTCCCTGTGGAGCGCACTTTGTCATCCCTTCTGTTCACAGCCAACATCTCCAGGAGGCATGGTGGGAAATTCACCAGTGGGATGCTAAAGAGAAAATAGTGTGGGCTGGCAGATAACCACTACAATTCCAGTTAGCCAGAACAAATGGGGGAAACAGGACTGGATGGAGCTGTTTGGTAAAGTGGTGAAAACTCACAGCATGAATAACTTGTTGACGAAAATGAATGAAGTTCCTGTTGCCAGCATAGCAGGAGCTGCCCTGAAATGTTCAAATCTGGTGGTGAGTTATGGCCATTAACGAGAATAGTGGAAATAACATTAGTTGCCATTCATTGAGTGCTTCATATGTGCCAGACACTTTAGAGAAAGTTTTTTGTGACACATCCCATTTTACAGATGAGATGTTGAGGCTGGTGGTGATGATGTGAGTGATGAATCTCGGGGCATCCTGTGAATTTCCAGATTGTGCGGATTCAGAGCCTGTTTCTGTTTTCTTAACTTCTGTGGCCCTGGGGAGGGAAGAGGAGAAAAGTGGGCTTTCTAGACGGCTCACCCCATCTCCCGGCATCTCGAGAAGGAGACTGAACACTTTACCTCCAAATGGGTCACTGCAACTGCTCAGCAGGAAGGTATCGGGAGTCTGATCAGTGAGGATGTGCTAATGGCAGGAGGCCTCAGGCTGTGTTCCTGGGCCTCGGGCTGTCCCTGAAACTGAGAAGTACTGGAGTTTGTGGGAACTACAGAAGGGGGAACAGCAGCAGAACCCAAGCATCAGGAATACAAATCATAAAGCGGATCTACCATTGCTTAAATGACCCAAAGATTTGAAAGACACTTGCTAGAAGCACACTGTCTCAGTTAAGAGTGCAGGGCAAATGTTCTTGGATGATGTGCATTTGGGAAGAGAATGCTATTTCCTAAGCAAATCCACAGAGGATATTTTAAATTTAAAAATAGGTGTGTTGGGAGTGGCAATGATTGACCTATCTTTTCCCTTTTCTTTTTTCATCAGATATTTCTTGTCCCTCTCACTGTATTAGAGCTAAGTCCTTTATTAATAAGTCATTTTTTTTTTTTTTTTGTATTTTTAGAGCTGAACCTGTGGAAGTTCCCAGGCTAGGAGTCGAATCAGAGCTGCATCTGCCGGCCTGTACCACAACCACAGCAACGCCAGATCCTTAACCCCCTGAGCGAGGCCAGGGAATGAATCCATGTTGGGTTCACTACTGGTGAACCACAGTGGGAACTCGCAGTAAGTCATACTTTTTTAAGTTGATAATAACTCAGTTATTTTATAAAAGTTGAGAACCTATTCTTCTTATGTTTTTACTTAGGTTAATCTTTCTTCCTTAGTATTTTAGGTAGAAAAGTTGAAGTGAGGAGTTCCCTTGTGGCCTGCTGGGTTAAGGATCTGGCTTTGTCACTGCCGTGGCTCAGGTTTGATCCCTGACCTGGGAACTTCTGAATGCCATGGGTGCAGCCAAAAAAAGGGGGGGGGAGAAAGAAAGAAAGAAAAGTTAAGGTGAAAAAAATACATGTGAATCTTCACTATTTTGTTTGAAGCAAGCTCTAAGATAAATTTACAGATAACACTGGTTTCAGGGCTTTTGTAATTCATCAGTATACATTTAAAAAGAGCACATACTGTTGCCTAGTTTACTTTTTCCCTTACTGACTTTTGCGTGGGTTATGACATGTGGTTTCTTTCTCTTTTTTTATTGAAGTGTAGTCGATATACAATGTTATGTTAATTTCTGCTGTACAGCAAAGCGATTCAGTTATACGTATATATATACTTTTTATTTTTGAATATTCTTTGCCATTATGGTTTGACCCTATCTTCTTCCTGATTCCTTTCTTATGGTACTAGGAGGGTCATCTCCATGCATTCTGGGTTGCGTGGATCAGTCTGGTTTCTGCCTGTCATCCTGGCTTATTTATGTCTTCATCCCTTTTCACTCCACAGGGAATCCCAGTTTGGAAGATAGATTATATGCTCTCCCCAGGTCATAGTCAGAAGAACAGACCCATATCCCAGGTAAGACTCAAGTTCACTCGGATACAAGCATGGGTCCAGGGCCCAGACTACTCCCAAGCAAGGTCAATCCAAATCCTCCCCAGGATGCATTTGTGAATTTTTTTTTTTTTTTACTTTTTTAAAGTGTTATCGATGTCTGGTGGAGTTACAAGGTTGTGATCATCTGCTGTTCAACAGAGTGATTCAGTTCTACATAGACACATATCCGTTCTTTTTCAGAGAAGGTGCTTTGTGCTTCTGTGGCTATTTTGTCAAATTTTTTGGTGGCTGCATAGATAGGGCTGCCCAGAAAGGGGGTGAGATGGGCCAGCATACAGATGGATAACAGAGCTGGGAGGTCAGAGACAGAGAGAAAGACAGAGAGAGAGAGAGAGAGGGAACCAATTAACCTTGGGGACATGAGGACACGCTCTATCCACACAGCCATGCTGAACCCTAAAACTCCCAGCACCCAAGTCAATAAATTTGCTTTCATTTTCAACTGGTGGAAATTGGATTTCTGCTGCTTACATGCAACAGAGGGAAAAGAAAAATCAGAATTCTGAAAGGGAATAGACCTCTCTCAAGTTCCTATCAAGGGAATTTGGGCTGAGGACTTGATATGATTCATGTCATTTAATCTTGGCAAAAGTCGTGCCGGGTAGGAATCAGTAACCTCCTTGCATAACTGAAAAATCCAAAATTCAGACTTCAGTGACGTGTTCAGGGTCAAGCCTCACCAGGAAGGGCCTGGCCGGGATAAGCTGTGCAGTTAATGGAAACCCCTGCCTCCTTATTACACCACGTGAATGGGTTTGGCAGGCGGGAGGCCACACCCCTGTTCCCCAGGGTCTTTCCACTGCCCCAAACCAGGCACCTGCACCTTCTTTTGCATTAACGATCTTCTCTTTTTCCCTGAAAAACACCATGCCTGGTGTTTACCCACAGTATGAACGTATCAGTGATCACCATTGATCACGGTAACCTTTGATCTCAGTGACCATGGGCTACTGCAAAAGCCCAACACACAGGGCACTGTGAACACTGAAATGATAGATTGGGAAATGCTTGGTGGGCTGCAACCACACCTGTTGGTTATGGTTTCATTGGTCTCCTTAATCTGAGTCTGTCTTTCCTGAACCAATGCTTATTTTGCTTTCTAGCAGACAAGAAAACCAAGCAGACTAACCTGGTTTGCCCAGTTCTGAAGGGTTTTCCAGGATGCGGGACTTTCAGTGCTAAACCTGGGCAAGTCCCAGGAAAACCATGATGACTGGTTACCCTGCCATGCACTGACTTCCTTACAAGGCCTTGCTGGGCCCTTGGGGAAAAAGGCTTATCTGCTGGACTTTTGCCCATTTCCACACTGAATGGCTGTATGACCTTGGGCAAGTCACTTCATCCACTCATCCATTTACTTAGTAGCTATTTATTGGACACTCATGTGGCTAAGCACTGCTGCCTCCATTTCCTCATTTATAAAATAGAATTATAGCACCTACCTTATGAGGTGAGCATAGGAATTAAATGAAGCCACATGCTTTGGGGGCCAGAAGTAGCTATGAAAATGATGATGGTGATACTATCTGGTACCTACATCCTTTGTTCTTGAAAAAGCATCCAGTCATCCCCATTAAGCCTATTCTTTTTTCTTTTTCTTTTTTCTTTCTTTTTTTTTTTTTTTTTTGTCTTTTCAGAGCTATACCTGCAGCATACAGAAATTCCCAGGCTAGGGTTCAAATTGGATCTGTAACTGCCAGCCTACACCACAGCCACAGCCACAGCCACAGCAATGTAGGATCTGAGCTGTGTCTGCGACCTACACCACAGCTTATGGCAACGCTGGATCCTTCACCCACTGAGGGAGCCAGGGTTCAAATCCGAGTTCAAATCCGAGTCCTCATGGATCCTAGTTGGGGTCGTTACTGCTGAGCCACGATGGGAACTCCCCCACCAAGCCTTTAACTGGAAAGCAGCCCTCTCTACCTCTCCTTTCAACATGGTCCATGGCTCCTCTGAGGCAGTAGTTTCCAGAATCTGTGATGAGATAAGGCAGGGGGTGTGGCCTCAAAATCTCTGGTTTTTATAATAGCCTGGCTCACGTTGTCACCCTGAGAGGGAATAAGCGAGCCTGCACTTCTCCCAACCACCCTAACTGACTGTGAAAGATCCAGTCCAGATTTCCATTCAGATCACATCTCTTTATCTGCCCACCGAAATGGGACAGGACAGACCTGGAGAGGCAGAGGCCCCCCACTCGCCAACCAGCCATCAGTTTATATGGACATCACTCATTTGGATTCTGAACCAGAAACACACTCAAAACAGAGACAAAGCCTATGGCCCTCTCAGGGAAAATAAGTATCCGAGGACAAGAGGCTGATGTCAAAGCTGCCCTCCACACTTGAACACCCAGTGCCTGAACGAAATGGATTGTGTACCTTTTAAGGAAGGGGTAAACGATCAGGAACATGAATCCGTACGTGTCCAGCTGATGCACTTATGAAGCTCACCTGGTAACCATCGGGAACTGAAAGAGGAGAGTCCCTTACCTTCTCAACCTTAGAGACTCAGGGATCGAATTTGCTACTCCTTCCAAATTCCTGGTAAAATTACCAAAGGGATACAATTATATGGGAAATTAAGTTTGTTTTGTTTTGTTTTGTTTTTTTGGCTGCACCCACGGCGTATGGATGTTCCCAGGGCCAGGAATCAAATCCAAGCTGCCGCAGAGATCATGCCGGATGCTTAACCCACTGTGCCACAGAGGGAACTCCTGAAATCATTTGCTAAAAGAATTCCTGTTCTTAGCGTACAAGCATCCCTTGACTCACCTAAATTGTACAGTTGGGGAGAATGGATGCCTTGATGAGCAGCTCAGCTGAGGTGCAGGAAATGAGGCCCGCTTAAGATAAGTGTTCAAGAAAGTGGGGGGATGGGTGATTCAGAACTACCACTCCGGGGAGGGAGAGAATTTGGAGCTAGTGCCAGCCTGCTTGAGACGCTGCAGGATTTTTAGTCAAAGGCTGTTGGGAGGAAATAATTCAAACTGCCTGGGCTACGGGAAGGATGGCAGTGGGCAACCTCCATCCTGCCACTCCTTCAGGCTGGCATTGAAGGCTCCTATAGGCTGCTCCATCCTTTTTTTTTTTTTTTTTTGTCTTTTTGCTATTTCTTTGGGCCACTCCTGTGGCATATGGAGGTTGCCAGGCTAGGAGTCGAATCGGAGCTGTAGCCACTGGCCTATGCCAGAGCCATAGCAACGCGGGATCCGAGCCGTGTCTGCAACCTACACCACAGCTCATGGCAACGCCGGATCGTTAACCCACTGAGCGAGGGCAGGGACCAAACCCTCAACCTCATGGTTCCTAGTCGGATTTGTTAACCACTGCGCCACGACGGAAACTCCATAGGCTGCTCCATCCTTATTCCCACCACCAGGCATCCACAGCATGCAGGGGCACCCCAGTCAGAGAAGGCAGTGCATGGGCATGTGGAGGCCCCCCACTAACATGGAGTTGCAACAGCAAAGTCAGAAAAGACATCCTTACACGTGAGCAGGCACCTTCCTTCCTCCTCCCCGAAGGCAGTCTCTGCTCTGATGCCCCCACCACCTCTGATAATTACTCAACTTGGGCAGCATTTGTGGGAGGGCAGGAGAGTAAATTCTTAGTCAAGCAAACATTCAGAAAGCATATCACCAACATCCTCTTCCATACAAATAAAAGCACTTGCTATAATCTAGTTAACCTGGAGATAAATCATAATAAAAACCTCGGTTATGAAAATAGGAAAGAAATGGCTATGAGCCATGACGCCAACAAAAAAATGGAATATCTGCTCATCGTTGCTATTTTCTACACGTGATGCCAACTGAAAGCATGAAAAAAGTGCCACGAGAGCCTGGAAGAGCACATGGCCACTCCACTTAGGATGCTGAGATGCTCTTTGACATAGGTCTTGATGGAGGCACACAGGTGACTTGCTGAGTAGCCAAGAGAGGAGAGCCTGTGCCAGGCAGGTGGGAGGCAGAGACACTTCCAAGTACAGCCTGTGTTCAGAACACACAGAAGACGTCAGCATGAGGACTTCTGCTTAGACTGGAATTTGAACACAGCTTTACTTCAGCTGTTTCCCGAAACCCCACACAAATGTGAGGGCAGAGATTTAAAACCAGACAGAAGCCCCTAAGGACAGAAATTAGGCAAGGAGACAAGAGCACCAAAAATTTGGAAGTTTGAAGACAGAAGGTCAAGAGACCCCTGACCTGGCAGAAGGAAAAGCCGAGTCCCCTGCCAAGAATGGAGACTATTTCAGTGTAATCTGAATCATGCCACAGCGCCTCAGAAGACATGGTTCTGTCTTGTTTTTTCTCTCTTGTTTTAGCAGAGCACAACTTCCCGTTAATTCCTGAAAAGGGATGAGTGGTTGGTCCAGAAGAGGCTGAAAGCCCAAGATGTAGCTCTCATTTTGCATAAAGAACATTTAATCTTGGATCCCTGGCCCACCCCATACTGCCAGAGATGTGACCCTCCCGCGTCTTTGCAGAAGACTCAGGTTTTATTCCCTGGTGGTGTTGAACTAGGTGATAGCTGGATTTGGGGATTCCACATACAGCTGAGGCCAGAGCTGTCACACCAATCATGAAGATTAGATAAAAATCCATATACTTGGAGTTCCTGTCATGGCTCAGTGGCTAACAAATCTGACTAGTATCCATGAGGACTCGGGTTCGAACCTTGGCCTCGCTCAGTGGGTTAAGGATCCGGCGTTGCCGTGAGTGGTGGTATAGGTCACAGACATGGCTCAGATCTGGCGTTGCTGTGGCTGTGGTGTAGGCTGGCATCTGTAGCTCCGATTCAACCCCTAGCCTGGAATTCTCCATATGCCCCAGCTTCAGCCCTAAAAAAAAAAAAAAAAAAAAAAAAAAAAAAAAAAAAGGATTATAGGATTGGTCTGGGAGGCCAATATTAAGAAAAAACAGGAGTTTTAGAGTAAAGAAAATTAAGGACAGAGAATAATTTATCACAGAAATGAAACAAGAATATTTCCTAAAACTGGATTCCAAATTGATGGGGCCCACTAAGTATGCAGCATAAAAATGAAAAAAGGACACATCACTTGGTTAGAAAATGTAGGACTGCTGGGGAAAATTGAAGCCTTGAAATCAGGGGACGGGGTGGGTGAAACGGATAGGTTATCTACAGAGAACTGGAAATCAGAATGGCCTTGGACCCTTAAGAACAACATGAAAAGCAGAGCAGTGTTCTCAGAACTCTGAGATATGGTCTCCACTCTGGAATCCCATACCTACCCAACAATTAAATGTGAATGAAGGTGGGGAAAAAACAAAACCATGCATCCCTTTCCAGGAATTGACTGGAACATGTGCTCTGCTAAAACAAGAGAGCAAATCGAGACGGAGGAAGCTGTGAGATTCAGAAAACATGGACTCCAGAACAAGCAAGAGGAATGGAATCCCCAGGAGCTTGGCACCGGGAGAGCCCAGGACTCAGCTGTGCAGGAAGACAAGCCCACAGGCAGTCCATGCGGGAGACAGAGGGGGCATCTCCTAGAGAAATGTCGCCATGAAAAGATGAAGCCAATAAAATCCCCAATGAATGTCTTGAGAGGGGATTAGCACCTCTGTCAGAGAGTTCTAGAAGGCATGAATGACAGGCATTATAAAAAAAGAAACTGAGCACATGAAAAAAAGAGACCATTCCAGATGCATCATCTAGTTGTAAAAGAAAGAAAATAGTCATGCAAGACTCAACTGTGAATAGCATATATATGGGCATAATGTGTACATGGAATATTTGCTCTAACTAAACCTTGTGGCACAGCATCATTGGGAAGATGAATGGAGGGAGAGCATATGTTGGGCCAAGTGTAGGTTGTAGAAGACATCTACATCCTCATCATCTTCCGGAGGAAGAGGTCCATGCACAGTATCTAAAACTGGAACATCAAGAAACAGTGCGAGAGATGCATTGCTTAGAACATGGAGGTAAGTGCCACGAGGAAGAGCTTACACCACTGAAGATCTTTCCCCTGGGAGGTAGCAGTCTGGAGCAGATTGTAAATCAACCATACTTTAATTTAAAAAAATACAGAAAAAGAAAAAAGAAAAGAATGTATATATATGTTTGACTGGGTCACTTTGCTGTACAGCAGACACGGGCATACTGTTGCAAATCAACTAAATTTTAATTAAAAAAAAAGAAATAAAAAGACATCTGTAGTAAAGAGGGGAGAGCAAGGTACCATTCTTCCTACTTATTTTGTGTTTGCTTGTTTGTTTGTTTATTGTCTTTTTAGGGCTGCACTCACATTATATACGTTCCCTGACTAGGGGTCGAACTGGAGCCGTAGCCACTGGCCTACGCCACAGCCACAGTAATGTGGGATCCAAGCCGAGTCTGCAACCTATACCACAGCTCACAGCAATGCTGGATCCTTAACCCATTGAGTGAAGCCAGGGATCGAACCTGCATCCTCATGAATACTAGTCAGATTTTCCGCTGAGCCATGACGGGAACTCCTATTTTATGTTTTTATACATTAAGTCTTATGGTGCTATTTGACTATTAAACTGTGCATGAATTACAACTTCTATGGAAGTAAAAATTAAATGTATTTGTATGTTTTAACTTTATGGAGGTCTCATTGATATATCAAACACTGCACACGTGTCACATATATCTTGATGAGTTTGGATATATGCAGTAAGTTTGGTATGGCTAAACTTAAGGTCAAAGTGAGTGCAGGAGAGAGGTTCCAGAAAAAAAATGAGTGGCCTTGTTGGCTTTGGAAATCTGCTCCGATTCTATTGCTGGGCTACCATGATGTCTTTGAGATTCCAGATAATCGAGCTGAAAAGAAGGTTGAGTGATTGAAATGGATGGAAGGGAGCAGAGGGAGACGACCAACTCAGGGCTCATTCATGAACAGTGAACCCTTTCGCTTGAAGAAATTATAAAAGAAACCCAGGACCACTGTCGGGAAAATTCAAATACTACAAAACATTAGGGAATGTCCGCCTGCCCTGCACAGACCTTGTCCGCCCGAGGTGTCACACCGTTAACAGTTTGATGGCTATTACTTTTTTCTTTCTTTCTTTCCTTTCTCCAATCAGAAGCCTTTATTTAGAATGCACAGATTCTGTGCTCCCAATTATCCTATTATACTGAGGGTGTGGAAATACAAGACAAAGTGTGAAAATGAGAAGAGTGAAATGAAGAGAACTTTATAAGACAGTTCTGCCCTGAACTACCCCCAGTCACACTGACTCACACTTCCCAGAGCAGGGCTATGGACCAGGGATCTGGCTGGGCTTGTTTCAGGTAGCAACGCTCAGATTCTGTGTTAGCAGCAGAGAGGAAGTGGCACAGACACGCCCCCTCATTCCTGGGGCTGGCAGTCAAAGCGGGAGAACCGTTTCCATGGAGACCGGGACACTAGAGATGTTCTCCAGAATTACTCCTTGGGGCTCAGCGACAAATAGAAACATTAGCAGGAAGAGACCTAAATATAGCTGCATTCACGGGGATTCATCAAGCCAGGCACTTGGCTGGAATGTGGCTTTGGAACAAATGCCCTGAGCGTGACCTGGTGATGTTTTCAATATTTTACAGTGTTTACATTTACCGTCAGAGGAAGCATCTCATGAAGATGTAGACATAGGGGCTGCTCGGCTTTGTCCTCCTGGCTGAGTCACCATCAGAATCCTGCCTGGGGATGGCAGGGCTCAACCAAGAGATGCTTTCTTGATGAGAAAGTCCCCTCACTGCAGAGCTGTCCTTTAAGAGGACCCAATGGGAAAATGTTCCCTCCTGGTGAAGAGACAACTATAAGAGCCTCTGATTAGAAGAAAAATATGGGCATGCCTCCTTCTCTCTCTGTCAGGATTACTGGGAACTGTAAATTCTTGTCTGCATTATTACACAGAAAATTCTGCTCTGTCCCAGCTCCTAGCTCCAAAGTTGCACCTGCAAACTTGTGTTCCATCATGACACTGTCACTTCACAGCGTGGCCACGTCACCACCAACTATCAGGATGCACCTTCCTAAATTCATTCATTCAGTAATTCACTGTGCCACTACTGAGTTCCAGGCTCAACACAGACAGATAGCAGAAGAAAATGACAGCAGAGGTCTCAAAGAGCATCCATGCCAACGAGGGAGACACAGGACAGACAGACAGCCCATCAATAGGCAGTTACAGATTGTCATAAATATTATGGACAAAATCAAGCCAGGCAAGCCCAGAGTAAGAGGATGATGTGGGGAAGACATCAGATGAAAGGTCAGAGGATGCCTCTTGGAAGATTTGACCTTGGAACCGAGACCTGAAGGACCAGCAGATCAAAGGGAAAAGTTTTTCAGGTAGAAGGAACTGCAAATACAAAGGCTCAGAGGCTCAGTCATGCTCAGTGGCTTAACTATGAATGAGGGAGCACAGAGTGAGAGATGAGGTGGGAGAGGCAGACAGTGATCCAGTCATCAGGGCCTCACAGGCTGTGATAAGAAGCTGGATGATATTCCTCAGAAGGAAGGTAAGCGAGAGCCTTCTGCCGCCACAGCCAATAGTCTGTCCAAGTAGCTACATGAGAAGTTTTCCCTAAGCATTGTGTTTTTACCATCCGCATAGTGCATCTCTTGTAAAAGAATAGAATTCCCTCTTCTTTTTGGCTACCAGGAAGCTCATCTTAGCTCTTTAGCTTTTTCTTTTCTGCTGTAATCCAAGTCTTTTTGAAACCCATCTCAGGCATTCTGGTTTTTTTCTATTTGTTTTTTTGGTTTTAAAAAAATTTTTTTTAAAGGAGGTATAGTTAATTTACAATGTTGTGTTAGTTTCAAGTGTACACAAGTGATTCAGTTAATTCCCGTTGTGGCACAGTGGAAACGAATCCCACTGGGAACCATGAAGTTGTGGGTTCAATCCCTGGCCTCACTGAGTGGGTTAAGGATCCAGTGTTGCTGTGAGCTATGGTGTAACTCGAAGACGTGGCTTGGATCTGGCGTTGCTGTGGCTCTGGCATAGGCCGGCAGCTGTAGCTCTGATTGGACCCCTAACCTGGGAACCTCTCTATGCTGTGAGTGTGGCCCTAAAAAGACAAAAGGCAAAAAAATACACACACACATACACACAGAGTTATATATCTATTCTCTTTCAGATTTGTTTCAGATTCTTTTCCATTATAGAGTATTATAGATTTGGCTATTGAGTATATAGTTCTCTGTGCTATATAGTAGGTGTCGTTCATCTATTTTATATATAGTAGTGTGTATATATAAATCCCAAACTCCTAATCTATTTCCCCCCTGCCCTGCTATCCCCTTTGGTGATCATAATTTTTTTTTTATGTCTGGGTCTATTTCTGTTTTGTAAGTTCATTTCTTATCACTTTTTTAAGATTCTACATATAAGTGATACCATATGATATTTGTCTTTGTCTGACTTCACTTAGTATGATCATCTCTAGGTCCATCCATGTCGCTGCAGATGGCATTACTTCCTCCTTTTTTTAAAGCAATTTGGAACAGGGAGCACAGATGGTTAAGCACTAGTCTGATTCCCCTCTGCACATAACTGACACCTTCCTCCAGGCCTGTGGCAACAGTCCTGAGAAGCATTCGTCTTCAGAGATCATAGAGGTTGCCTGCATTATGACATTCATGAGCCTGAGCATTTTTAGCTTTGTAGGGCCCATCCTTCATAAAAACGATGTTAAAAAAGGCATTTGATGTGGGAATTTCCTTGTGGCTTAGTGGGTTAAGGATCTGGCATGGCCATTGCTATGGTTCTGGTTATTGACGTGGCACACTTTTGATCCCTGAGCAAGGAACTTCCACAATCCATGGGCATGGCCAAAAAAAAAAAAAGTGTTTGATGATTGTATTTGTATAAAGACAAATAAACTAGGATCCTATATTAAAACATTTTCTTCAATCTACCAGTTTATTTTTCTTTCATCTGATTAAGAATTTCAGGAGTTCCCTTTGTGGCTCAGTGGTAATGAACCTGACAACCTGATGAGTATCCATGAGGACACAGGTTCGATCCCTGGCCTTGTTCAGTGGGTTGAGGATTCAGCGTTGCCGTGAGCTGTGGTGTAGGTCACAGACTCGGCTTGGGTCCTGCTTTGCTGTGGAGGTTGCAGCTCTGATTCAACCCCCTAGCCTGGGAACTTCCATATGCCATGAGTGGCCTAAAAAGAAAAAAAAAAAAAAGAATTTAAAGCATTTTCCTGAGTTCTACTGGGTCTAATGGGTAAGTAAGCTTTGCACAGAGGTGAGGATGGCTAACAAAATGGGGCAGAGACTGAAAATGACCCTCCAGTTTAGAAACACCCCACTACTGGGTGAGGAGAAGCTGTTTCTGAGTTCCTGGAGAGGGTACTTGCTATGCTGGGTTGGGGTGGGGGGTACTCGGACATGGGCGGAGCCCTGGGGTGGGAGTCAAGGGGGTTCCATCTGGTCTCACCTCTTCCACCAAGCCTGGGTTGGTCGGAAGTTACTGAGTCATGGGAGGACTTCAGACAAGTCCTGTTGCATGTGTGTCCTGGAGGGGCTGGGCAGATGCAGAAAGGGGCAGTCAGCACTGGCCAGGGTCTCTAGGGAGAAAATTTCACCTCCTTGCAGCAGGTGTTCTTCAGGCCTCCCCTTCCTACCCTCATGAAAGTTTTCTTGAAATATAACTGAATATTTGTTCATGATATTTTTTACCAACCCAAATAGCTATAATGTAAGAGCCTATAATGTTTACACAAATATTTATATACTATTTATAATAATTATATTATTATAGTATTTATATAATATTTACATATAAAAGGGTCCTCATGTTTGGAATGGTTGAAAAATCTGTTTTAAACTGTTCTGCGTGTTGTTATTTAATTATGACCCTTTAAAATGTAATAAGGGCATGGGAAAGTGCTTCAGGAAGAGACCACCTTCTCAGCAATAGAGCAGACTTCCTAACCATTAGGGGTGGGTAAAGTTGCCAGATTCAACAAGTAAAAATATAGGATGCCCAGTTAAATCTGAGTTTTCAATGAACAATGAGCAATTTTTGAGGATACGTTTGTCTCGTGCAATATTTGCAATACCTGGCAATTCTCTTTGGGCCCAAAGGGGATTTGTGAGTGAAGGTCAAAAGGATCTGGTCATGATCGTGGAAGGGCTGAGTCTCAGGGCCACTGCACAGGACAAGTTTGATGAAAGAAGATAAAAGTTAGATGAGATAATATTTATGAAGTCAACTTCTGAATAATGCTGACCTCCAGTTAAGTCAACGGGTCCTAAACTTATCATACCCAGGGAACCCTTATTAAAATTTTCTCGGAGTTCCCTTCGTGGCGCAGTGGTTAACGAATCCGACTAGGAACCATGAGGTTGCGGGTTCGGTCCCTGCCCTTGCTCAGTGGGTTAACGATCCGGCGTTGCCGTGAGCTGTGGTGTAGGTTGCAGACGCAGCTCAGATCCCGTGTTGCTGTGGCTCTGGCGTAGGCCGGTGGCTACAGCTCCGATTCAACCCCTAGCCTGGGAACCTCCATATGCCGCGGGAGCAGCCCAAGAAATAGCAACAACAACAACAACAACAACAACAACAACAACAACAACAAAAGACAAAAAAAAAAAAAATTTTCTCTATTGGTGGTCTGTGGCATGGTAGTTGATACCCAACTCTGTGACGTCATTAGCATCCAATCAGTTTCTGATTGGCACAGGTCAGCCTCTGATGATAAAGGTATCGTTGACAGACTCTTCTTAAACTGGTGTGGGTCCAGCTAGAAGCAGATTTTGGTGGCCTGTGTGAACTCACTGCGGGGTATACACACAGTCCCCACTGGAACATTCTCAAACACTGAAGAACCTTGAGTGACCGCACAGAGGACCCCAGTTTCATATTAGTGATTGGGGGTCATAATTGCATAGAGTACTTAATATACTATAAATTACATTACCCAACTCTATGCGCTGGAATTATTTCTTCCCTGCCTTCGAGTGACACATTAATAAAGCCAAGCTTGCTTTCTTGTGGCTCAACGGAACTGACCAATTCTCTGTCTCCACTTTGTTTTTTTTTATCTTTTGTCTTTTTTGTTGTTGTTGTTGTTGCTATTTCTTGGGCTGCTCCCGCGGCACATGGAGGTTCCCAGGCTAGGGGTTGAATCGGAGCTGTAGCCACCGGCCTACGCCAGAGCCACAGCAATGCGGGATCCTAGCCGTGTCTGCAACCTACACCACAGCTCACGGCAATGCCGGATCGTTAACCCACTGAGCAAGGGCAGGGACCGAACCCGCAACCTCATGGTTCCTAGTCGGATTCGTTAACCACTGCGCCACGACGGGAACTCCTGTCTCCACTTTGTGATGCTCTATTCAAGTAGAGGTAGTGGGCTCAGGTACGGGAGCCAGAGGACAGACTGGCACTTAAACAAACTCGCGGGCAGAGTCAGGAACCCTGTTAATTAAATAACAATTATAACCAAGAAATAAGAGTTAATTAGATAGAGAAAAATCTAGTGTCAGCGTAAATAGCTTTAAACTGCAAAATCATCTTACTCCTAATTTAATTGCTTGTGTAATTAGAGTTAATTGCAGAGTAGAGGTTTGACTAACATAATAAAATGCTATTTTTCTAAAAAAAGAAAAAAAACACCCAGTGATCAGTTAGCTAGAGAAGTTACAATAGTTTAGATTTTTGAGGATGGCGAAAGTCCATGGTGTGGTGGTTCGGGGTGTGGCATCTGGCCGCAGACAGACATCACTAGTTGGGTGATGCCAGGGCAAATCCTTACATCCCTGAGTTTTGCTCTTTTCAGGAGCTAAACTGTAGTGAAACCATTTTCTTCTGCAAAGAGTTTTTTTAATGGGAGTTAAAGAAGGCCTGATGGGCAAAGTGCCTACTTGGTGCCTGGCACACAGGAGGGAGTCTGGCTGTGACAAAGGTCCTTTCTACTGAAGTTCTCACCTTACACTTTGCGCTCCCCTGTCTAACTTCCACACTGTGGTGGAGACCAGAATCGGGGAAGGATGGATAAAACCACGTTGGTATTGTGACTTGTTCTCTACCACCTCCTTTTCTTAACCCTCCTCTACCTCTGGGTAAATATTCTTGTGGTGGCTGTATTTGTCATTGTTACATTTGCTCAGCCCCTCCATTCATTGGCAGTCTTTCTATTATAGAGTTTCATTGGACATTTCTGGGAGATTGGGTGCCAGCCACAGAACCAGTAGGGTTATCAAGCAGATCATTTCCTGCAGAGCTAAAGAGCTGAAAGAGGAAGCTGAGAATTCCCCATAAGCTGAGGTCCAAGCTAAGGGGCCCTGGGTGGCAGGTATGGAAGGCCTTCGGTACTGGCTGGGTCAGGCAGGTAACTGCTGATGGACACCACACTCAATCTCCAAAAGGGGTAGGGGAGAAGCAGGAGAGGCAGCTGCCCACATCTCCCCTCCCTCTTCCTCACTCCTTCCCTCATTGGTGATTTTTGGGCTGTCAATCAAAGTCTTGTAGACAAAGACCAGCAGGAATACACACCTGTAGTTAAGCACCTTGAGTCATTTACTCATGAAGCAAAGGAAAATGTATTCCCTGGAGAAACACGGGGCATCTCAGTAAGAGGATGTTAGAAAGGACTTACTAAAGGATTTGGGCTTGTGTTAAATGATTTGGGGGGAAGGTTTCAGGAGGTAGGGTTTTACGCTGAATTGGATGCTTCATGGAAGTGGGGGAAATTCTATCATTGGGCATATCAATAAATCTTATCTCTAGGGAGGGCAGACCTGAACAAGGCTGAAGCTGTCATTTTTCATATTAGCAGGGAGAAAGGGATGTTTGGGATGCTGTGGTTTGAACAATGTTTGTATATTGTCCTTATTCAGACATGACCACACGATGTTGTTGTTTTTGTTTTGGTAGTCATCATGTCATCACGGTTGGAGTGGCCTTGTCTGATGGTAGGTAATGTTCTAAGAAATTGTTTTCAGTTTGGACAGAACACCAAGGCCCAGCCGTGAGTGCATGGCCAGATCCCAGAAGCCAGAACATCCTCATGGATACTAGTCAGATTTGTTTCCACTGCACCACACAGGAGCTCCCTGAACTTTATTTATTTATTTATTTTTTTAGGGTTGCGCCCGTGGCATCTGGAAGTTCCCACACTGGGATCAAATTGGAGCGGCAGCCGCCGGCCTACACCACAGCCACAGCCACAGCAAAGCTGGATCTGAGCTGCATCTGCAACCTACACCACAGCTCAGGGCAATGCTGGATCCTCCACCCACTGAGCGAGGCCAGGGCTTGAAGCTACGTCCCTCATGGATACTAGTCAGAGTCGTTTCTGCTGAGCCAAGATGGGAACCCCTCCCTGAACTATTTTTATGTGTATGGTTCAGTAGCATTGCTGTCCACTCAGGCTCCAGAGAAATTAGAGCCTTTGTATGCTGCCGATGGGAATGTAATTAAAACTCTATACTCATTAAGTAACCACCCTCAGAGTTCCCTGGTGGCTCGCAGGTTAAAGATCCAGCATTGTTGTTGCTGTGCCTTGGGTCACTGCTGTAGCATGGTTTCGATCCTTGGCCAGGAAAGTCCACATGCCAATAAGTAAATAAATAACCACTCCCCTTCCCCCTGGCCCCCCCAGCCCCTGGAACTGCTATTCTACTTCCTGTCTCCAGAATTTTGAAGTGGAATCCATATAAGTGGAATTATGCAATATGTATCTTTTTCTGACTGGCTTATTCACCTCAGCACAATGTTCTCAAGGCTCATCCATGTTGTAGCATGTAAGAGGATTCCCTTTCCCTGTAAAAAGGATTCCCTTTTTAGGGCTGAATAATAGGCCATGGAATATGTATACCACATTTTGCTTATCCATTCATCCATCAATAGACCCTCTGGTTGTTTTCACCTCTTGACCGTTGTGAGTAATGCTGGATGAACATGAGTGTATAAATGTCTCCTCAAGCCCCTGCTTTCAGTTCTTTTGGGTATGTACCCAGAAGTAGAATTGCAGCATCATGTGGTAATTTTATTTTTAGTCATTTGAGGAGCCACCATAATGTTTTCCTAACTCTGACACCATTATACATTCCCATCCATGCTGCACAAGGATTTCAATTTCTCCGCATTCCATTGTGGAAGTTTTTGAGTGCCAAACGTCTACAGGACAGGGAGAAGAGACTGCACATTCACTCCAATGAGTAATTTCTGAACTAAGTCACGTGTCTAAACTTTTGCTCCTAAGAGATGAACAGATCAACTGGAATGGGAGCTCTTTGAGGGAAGGATCATATTTTATTTATCTTTGCATTCCCAGTACAGAGCCCTAGAACCTGGCTCTCAATACATGTTGAATGATTGAACTGAATAAGCAAAATTGTTTGTGCCCTAGGTGGTGGTGATATGTGTGGCCCTTCCTCTCCACTTAGGCTTACTTAGGAAGGGATATTATTCTACAGGACAGTCAGCATTCAAGGAGGGTTTCTACCATTAAGTTCTGTGGGACTCATCTCTGCAACTAGCAGGGCCCAAGCAAATTGCAGCTGCCCATAGGTGTTGGTAGCATCAGGGTGTCCACATGGTAACATCTTTTAAATGCAAGGCTTCTATGCATCTCACTGCAAAAATAGATGCTGGCCTCTCCTTGAGGTCCTATGGAGGAAGGCAGTATACAGCAGGGGCCCCTGATGGCCCTGAGGCTGTGGGTCAGCATGGTGGCTGCCATCCTCTTCTTGCAAAGGTCCTGGTGCAGCTCTGTCTGCAGTATAAGATGAATGATAGGTTAGAGTTTCCATAGCGGCTCAGCAGGTTAAGAACCCAACAAACTAGTCCATGAGGATGTGGGTTTAACCCCTGGCCTCATTCGGTGGGTTAAGGATCTGGCATTGCCACAAGCTGCAGCATAGGTTGCAGATGCAACACAGATCTGGTGTTGCCATGGCTGTGGCGTAGGCCTCATCTGTGGCTCTGATTGACCCCTGGCCCCGGAACTTCCACGTGCTGCAGGAGAGGGTTTGGGGAAAAGGGAGCTCTCTCACACTGTTGGTGGGAATGAAAATTGGTATGACCACTATGGAGAAAAGTATGGAGGTTCTTTCAAAAATTAAATATAGAGCTACCATAAGATCCAGCAATCCAACTTCTGGGCAACTACCTGGACAAAACCATAATCCGAAAAGATAGGTGAACCCCAATGTTCATTGCACTGTTTACAATAGCCAAGACTTGGAAGCAAATATTCATCAGTAGAGGAGTGGACAAAAAAGACATGGTACATATATGGAATCTTAGCCACAGAGAGAACAAAATAATGCCATTTTCAGCAACACGGATGGACCTAGAGAGCATACTGTGTGAAGTCAATCAGACAGAGAAAGACAAAAATTACACAGTATCGCTTACACATGGAATCTAATTTTAAAAATGATACAAAAGAAAATATTCACAAAACAGACACAGACTCACAGATTTCAAAATCAAACTTATGGTTACCCAAGGGGAAATGGAGGGGATAAATTAGGATTTGGATATATCCTATGTAGATATATACATACTACTATATGTAAAATAGATAACTAACTAGGACCTACTGTATAGCACAAGGAACTCTACTCAATATTCTGTAATAACCTATATGAGGAAAGAATATGAAAAAGAACGGATATGTGTATATGTATAACTGATGCATTTTGTTGTACATGTGAAACTAACACAACCTTGTACATCAACCATCCTCTAATGAATTTTTTTAAAGTTTAAAAAAAAAATAGTTTTAGGCTTGTCCATATATTTACCGCTTCTGATGTTCTTCATTCCTTTCTGAGATTTGAGTTTCCACTTCATGTCAGTTTCCTTTACTCTGGAAAACTTCCTTGAGTATCTTCCACAGTGAAGTTCTGCTGGAGAGCAGTTCTTTTAGAATTTGTTCATTTAAAAATGTCTTTATATTCTTAAATGCTCTTTTTGAAGAACATTTTAATCCAATATAGTATTCTGGACTAACGTTTTTTATTTCAGTGCTTTAAAGATGCTATCCAGTTGTTTTCTTGTTGTTTCTGATAGAAGTCAGGTGTTAATCATTTGCTGTTCTATTTGCAATATGTCCTTTTCCCTCTGGGTGCTTTTTAAAAGTTCTCTTTCTCTGTTGTTTTTAGTAGCTTGATATTAAGTGTGTAGGTGTGCTTTTATCTGTTTTTACATGTCTTCAGTTTTACGGAGGTTTTTGGACCTTTAGGTTCATGTTTTCACCAAATTTGGGAATTGGTGAATTGGGAATATTTTGGAATATTTTTTCTGCCCACTGTCTCTTCCTCTTGTCCTCTGGGACTCCAGTTACCTGTACGTCAGACCACTTGGTGTTGTCCTCTAGGTCACTGAGGCTTTGTGCAAGTCAGTTAACAACAACAAAAGGGTTTTCAATCCTTTTACTTTCATCCTTGTCTACTAATTGCAAGTGAAAGGACCCACGTAATTTATACTTACCTTTGTTTAGCCTCGACAAGTGACATGGCCAGTGACCAACTCCAGGGCATAGGAAGGTAAAGTCCTACCTTGTGCCCTAAAGGTGCAAAATCAGTGTCTCTTTCTATTGACTAGCTTTTCTTCCTGACTATGAGTCACGTTTTTTTTGAATGAGTGCACAAATGTTTTATCAAACATTTATCAATCCTTTGCAGACTCTTTCAGAAAACAGAGATGGGGAAAACACTTTCCAACACATCATATGTAGCCGTTATTACTCTGATAAAAAAAGCAAAATAGATGAGTTCCCGTGGTGGTGCAGCAGAAATGAATCTGACTAGTATCCATGAGGATGCAGGTTCGAACCCTGGCCTTGCTCAGTGGCTTGGGGATCTAGTGTTGCTGTGAACTGTGGTGTAAATCATAGATGAGGCTCAGATCCCATGTTGCTTTGGCTGTGGCCAGCAACTGTAGCTTTGATTCGACCCCTAGCCTGGGAACTTCCATGTATCATGAGTGCAGCTCTAAAAAGCAAAAAAAAAAAAAAAAAAAAAAAAAAAAAAAAAAAAAAAGCAAAAAAGCACAGGAAACTATAGAGCAATATCTTTCATGAACATAGATGCTAAAATCTTGAACAAAACATTGGCACATTGAACCCACCAACATATAAACTATATTATGCACCATGATTAAATGGAATTTATCAAAAAAAAATCAGTGAATAGAACATCCACATTCATAAATGAAAAAACCTACATAATTATTATGAATTTTTCCCACTCCTTTGCATATGCAACAAATTCTTACTGCTTTCTGGACATTGTAGTTGATACATTATAGGGAGACTGGATGATGTTATTCCTTTTTTAAGGGATATGGGTGTTGCTTTGGCATGCAGTTAAAGCATTAGCAGATCTCTGTGGTTCTATCAAGTTTGACTTTATTCTTTAGCTTCGTCCAAAGTCCTAGGATGAGTCTCTGACATTCCAGGCTTATCATCATCTGGCTTCAATACCACTTCAGCCTCTGGTCCAGCAAACCTACCTGTCTTCTGCCTCAATCACATGATGTCATTTTCTCTTTCCTAAACATGTGTAGCCAAAATGGGCCTCTGTACACCAGAACCAATGAAATCCTGGCGACAAAGTTTAGGGTGAAGCAGAAAGAACAACTTCATGGCTTTGCCAGGCAAAGGAGGCCTGGCAGGCTAATGCCTCAAAATTGTGTCCTCTCTTGAGAGGGGACAGCAAGGGGTTTTTTAGGTTTAGTTTGAAAAAGCAGGGATGTTGATAAGGATTAGGCTGCCTGCATTCTTCTCCCTCCATAGATCGTTTCAAAGCCATCAAGGCTGGTTTGGGGGATTATCACACCTTGACCTTCTCTCTGCAGTGAAGATTGCTCACAAAAGGAGGGTGCGTCAGGGAGTGTTTCAAAGAAAAACACCAGGTGCGATGTACCTCTAACTAGAAAGTAACCGAAAGTTGGTGAGCCGAGATACGATATTGTATAATGGGAAGCGTTTTAACTTGTTCTTAGCGGTAACAATATTTCTTAATCATTAACTCTAGAGTCAGCTTTTTGAGACGGAGGGGAGGCCTAGGAGGCTAAAGAAACAGCCTTTTGCTTCAAAACACAAGGACTCAGGGGCTTGTAAAGGGTTTCACATGGATGTCCTTTCACCCCACTCTGCTTTGGTGCATTTTGTTCCTATCGCCACAAATGCCGCTCCCTCTGCTTTTCTTCGTGGCAAATGAATCTCTCAAGATCCGGTTCTGATATCAGCTACACTGTGACATTCTCCCTAATCCCTCCCTCAGTTTATGGCATTAGCCTCGCTGTCTCCTCCTTTATTGCTCTTCATATTTTCTGATATCCGAGGTTATTCCTGGACGTACTGGCTGAAGCTAGCCCTCATCTATATTACATTTGGCCTGTACACTGGTTGTTAAAAAATGGAATTTGTTGACAGAATGTCAATTTTAGGCAATTTCACACATACACAAAGCCACATCTCTGTTGCCTTTTAAAAATCTGAAGCTCTGGCCATCCTGGGCTGCTTTATTACATAACCACAATCAGGTAGGACTGAGTTCCTGGTTTCCCTTTTTTTTTGCTTTTTAGGGCCACACCCATTGGAAGTTTGCAGGCTAGACATGGAATTGGAGCTACAGCCATATGCCTATACCACAGGCTCAGCCATGCTAGATCCGAGCTGTGTCTGTGACCTCACTCCAGCTCACGGCAATACCAGATCCTTAACTCAGAGTGAGGCCAGGGATCGAACCCACGTCCTCATGGATACTAACTGGGCTCCTTACTGCTGAGCCACAAGAACTTCCAATGTGCTCTGATTTGCAGGTCATGCTACTTGGTTCATTTCACCCACTTGAGCCAACCTACCTTATCCCTCTGGGAGCTGGGTTAGCAACCTCTGGAATATGGTGGCTAATTTACCTGCCCGTCTTTTCCTTGACTAGATTGTTAGCTCCTGGAAGGTGGAACTGTGTTTCATTCATGCCTGTAATCCTTCTGGATCTATTATAGTAAGTGGGTACTTAGTAGGTACACACACACACACAGACACATACACACCCCTCCCCAAGCAAGGGCAACCATTGCCCTCACAGACTACATTCTCCAAAAGTAGGTCCCTCTCAGTCATTTTGAGTATGTTGACATAACTCTTATTAAGTTAATAATGAGGCAATATTAGAAGAGCCATGTAATGCCAAACATAGGAAACATTTAGAGGCTGTTCCATGGGTGCTGTCTTTTTTTTGCATTATTTATCCAGAGGGCAGTGCTGCAGTGACCCAGGCTCTTAGGTGCATCCCAATGCAGAGTGCTGCCGTATAACTCTTTGAGTCTGTCTCTCTTTCTCTCTATCTTTCATATCCACATTCTGCTGCCTGCTTACCTGTGTATGTCCATGTACACACATGGACTGGTCCTCTCAAGCTCCCCAAATCAGCATTTGCCTGATTTCGCGTATCGTCTATGGCTATTCATGGAGTGGAGAAGGAAGGTGAAAGACAGTTTATGAGCCAAGCAAGTTTTCATCTTTGTTGGCACAAAAAGAGAGAAAAAAAAAAACCCTAAAAACAACCGTCACACGCCTAAACACAGAGTCCAGACTATGTGAGGAAGTCATTTGGGATATTAGGCACTTGGGTGACAGAATCCAACACGCCAGCTTGCCTGCAATGCTATTCATGTTGGTCCTCCTTGGTTGTTATTCAAGTTTACTTTAAATAACACCAGATTTTTTTTTTTTAATTACTCACTTTTGCCTGTCTGGATTTGAAGTCATGGAGAAAAAAGAGACAGCAGCAGTTGTTGATTTTTTTTTTAATCTCAGAATGTATTTTTATCTTTCTCCTGGAGCCATTTCCTCCGGGTGTTGTGTGAAGTGTTACATAATGAAACCATCATAGATGGCATTTTTCCCTTCTCAGGCTTCAGGGGATACAAGACTTCACAAACTAGATGGATTAAGTGTAACCTTTATCATCAAAACGATATTTTAAATAAGCGCAGCCTCCTAAAAGAGAACAAATAATAAAGGCTTGCAGGTCTCAGAGGCATATTTTGTTTTCATTTTTTTTTATTGTGGTTAAAAAAACAAATAAATGTAAAATTTACCATCATAAGCACTGTTAGCTATACAGTTCTGTGGTACTGAGTGAATTCACATTGCTGTGCTACCATTTTCATCATGCATCTCCAGAACCTTTTTATCTTGCAAAACCAAAACTCTATATCCATGACACAATAACTTCCGGTTCCTTCCTCTCCCAGCCCCCGGCCACCACCTTTCTACTTTTGGCTTCTGTGGTTTTGACTACTCTGTGTATTGCATCTAAGTGGAATCATGTGGTATTTGCCTTTTGGTAATCAGCTTATTTCACTTAGCATCATGTCCTCAAGGTACATCCATGCTGTAGTATGTGTCAGAATGTCCTTCCTCCTTTTTTTTTTTTTTTCCTTTTGGTCTTTTAAGGGCTGAGCCCATGGCATGTGGACGTTCCCAGGCTAGGGGTGGAATTGGAGCTGCAGTTGCCCGCCTATGCCACAGCCACAGCAATGCCGGATCTTTAACCCACTGAGCAAGGCCAGGGATTGAACTCAAATCCTCGTGGATCCTGGTCGGGTTTGTTAACTGCTGCGCTCTGAAGGGAACTTCCTCATTTTAATTTTTTGAGGAAGTGCCATACTGTTTTCTACAGCAGCTTACCATTTTAAATTCCTACCAGCAATGCCCAAGGGCTCCAATTTCTCCACATCCTCATCAACACTTGTTATTTCTTGCTCTCTCTCTCCATTTTTTTTTTTTTTTTGATATCAGCCATCCTGAAGGGTGTGAGGTGGCATCTCATTGACTTGCATTTCTCTAATGATGAGTGATGTTAAGCATCTTTTCACGTGCTTGTGGGTCATTTGTGTGTCTTCTTGGGAGAATGTCGATTCAAGTCTTTTCTCCAAGGCATACTTTTTTGTGATGAGGTCCCCGCTTCGGGGTAGGAGGGTCAGAGGAAAGGGGGACTAAGGGAGACAGGGCACTGCACTCATTATGTGCTAGGACCCACAACTGACTTCAGGAGTTCCATGATGAGCTCATCAGCAGTGAGAAAGAGAGGGGCACTCCAGACAGGGAGGAGGCAGATAACAATTCAGATAGTATCGAGACACGCAAGACTCTCCTGGAGGCCGGGGGCCTGCCAAGAAGGAGAGAGATGGGGTGGGGGACAGGAGTCCAACAAAGGGGCAAACTCCCTGCAGAGTGTGTTCACAAAGCTATTGGGCAATAACTTCCAAGAGCAAAGACTTTCTAGTTCTGCACTGGACTCCACCATCACCATTGAATAGCTGTGTGACCTTGAGCAAGTCACATAACCTTTGTAGGCCTCCATTTATTCACCTATAAAATGGGAATGCTAATGCATGCGGTGGTTCAGAGAACTTAGTGATATAGTGTCAGGCTAATAGGAGATGCCGGGGGAAGGCTGCTTTTCTTATTACTTCCCCAGAACTCTGGGTTTCTAAGAACTGCTGGTTCAGATCAGTCAGATTCCAAACACTTTGTGATTTCTACAAACCTCACAGAAATTTTATCAAAGCTGTGGAAGGGGAGTTCCTATTGTGGTGCAGCAGAAATGAATCCGACTAGTAACCATGAGGTTTCAGGTTTGATCCCTGGCCTCGCTCAGTGGGTTGAGGATCCAGTGTTGCTATGAGCTGTGGTGTAAGTCACAGATACTGCCCCTGCCAGGATCCCGTGTTCCTTTAGCTGTGGTGTAGGTCAGCAGCTGTAGCTCCAATTTGACCCCTAGCCTGGGAACTTCCATATGCCTCAGATGGGACCCAAAAAAAAAAAAAAAAGACGTAATACACACACAATGGAATACTACTTAGCTATAAGAAGAATGAAATTTTGCCATTTCGGCAATGCCATTTGCCATTGCAAGTCCAGTCCATGGACTTGGAGGACATTATATGCTATTGAAATAAATCACAGAGAAAGACAAATACTGCATGATATCACTTATATGTGGAATCTAACAAATACAACAAACTAGTGGATATAACAAAAAAAAAAAGCAGATTCACAGATATGGAGAACAAACTACTGGTTACCTGTGGGGTTGGGAGTAATACAGGAGTGGAAGAATGGGAGGCACAAACTACTGGGTGTGAGATAGGCTCAAGGATATACTGCGCAACATGGGGAAGAGAGCCAATATTTTCTAATAACTGTAAATGGAAAGTAACTTTTAAAATTTGTATAAATTTTTTTATAATTAAAAAAAATTCGTCCCTTTTTATAAACCTGTTCCCCTGGATCTTCATGTTCCCTTGGAGGGAGCACCCAGGAGGGCTTTGCTGTTTTGACTCTGAGCACATGGCCCCCCTGGAGGGCTGCACCTGCTGAGCCCGACGTATGCAATGAGGAGGAGGCGGCACTTCCTGTGGGCAGATTCCTTTGGGAGTTGGCAGGGGACATGGGTGAGAAGAAGAGTGGAAAGGGGCTAGTGAGAGTAGGTTGTGTGATGAAGACAGGCAGAGCACTGGGGGGCTGTGAGATTCTCACAGTCCTCAATTCTGTTGTATTGGTTGTATTCCATTTCCCTACAGCTGCCAGAGGTCTGCTGTGCTTGCTGATGGCCAATGGTTACAAACATAAACATCTAAAGAGCCAGGCAAGGAATTCCCTGGTGGCTTAATGGGTTAAGGATCCAGCATTGTCACTGCTTCGGCTCATGTCGCTTCTATGGCTTAGGTTCTATCCCTAGCTCAGGAACTTTCAGCAGGGCCAGAAAAATAAATAAAATAAAATAAAATAAAAGGACCAGGCAAGTAATCCAAATGAGTTATGTGGATGAAAGGATCAGATGTGTCTGTTTCCTTTCACTGCACCATTGCTGCTGGTATTGGCACTGAAACACAAACCTTGCAGTGATTTCAGTGCCTTTTCAGTCCGTTAAGCTTTTCATCACACATCTTTCCCATATACTGCATATGGTTCTGTTTGTTTTTTAATGGGGTCATCAGTCATATTCTTTCTCTATAGACTCACTTTATTTGCATATTAAACTCAGAAGATTTTTTTTTTTTTGAGGGCCGCACCCACAGCATGTGGAGAGTCCCAGGCTAGGGGTCAAATCGGAGCTACAGCTGCCAGCCTACACCACAGCCACAGCAACGCAGGAGCCGAGCCGTGTCTGCAGCCTACACCACAGCTCATGGCAACACTGGATCCTTAACCCACTGAGCGAGGCCAGGGATCGAACCCACAACATCATGATTCCTAGTCAGATTCGTTTCCGCTGCACCACGATGGGAACTCCCAGAAGAATGTTTTTAACTTCCACCAAAAAGACTTTTTTCTCCAGTTTTTCCAGAAACACATGGCCTTTGTTTCTCAACACTGTGCTTTTCTCTTTTGAAAGAGGTGTGGGTATAGAGAAATAGTCCCCTTTCAAAAGCAAAGCAGGGGTGCCAAGGAGAAATGGCCCCTGTGACTTGGGCTCAGGGTTGGGGAGACAACAAGAAGTTGCTGGAGGGTTCAGAGACATGCCTTTCTATAAGTGACATCTGCCACTCAGCTCCAGCTGAAAGCTGCCTCACTCAGCTCCCAGTGAGACTAGATCTTCTGATTTTTCAAGAGAAACCAGGAATTCTGATTTTTATGTAAAAGCTTCTGTTTTTAATTTATTCAAAAAAAAAAAAAAAAAGACACTGGGCATGCCTAACCAAACACGACTGAGAGTCACATCTACCTTATGAACTACTGATATGTGAACACTGCAGGGGGTGGGATCACGGCGCTTCCTCCGAGGATTAACACCGCTGGGACTGCCGAACACCCCCGATCTTACACCTTCGGCGTTTTCTCCTGCAGAAACTCCCCAATGATGTCACACTATGTACTACTCTTTCCTTCATGAGAAAACTGAGGTGCGGAACAGCCAGCCCTCCTCTTACCAAAGCAAAACACAAATAGAAGCCAGCAGTGGAACCCACCAAGCAACTAGGCTCTCACCTGAGGGGCCCAACCCCTGATGAGCTGCTCTCAGAACCAATACAGCAAAGGCTTGGTCCCCCGACACGCTCTATAGGACTAGATCACTCTAAGGCATATAAGAAATGCAGTTTTCATAGAAATATAAAGACAGAGGCCCAAGGCTTTTAATTTTTTTTCTTTCCCCAAAGGACTTTAGCTCCAAAATAAAAAATTCTTGTTGGAAATTAATTCCCATGTATCCCTCCCCTTTCTCTTCTCTTCTTTGCTGCTTCAAAGGATTGTAGGCTTCCTCTTTGAGGTGCCCTGCCAAAGATGCCTGAGGGAGCAGAGTCCATGGTGTTCAAGGTAGAGCAGGACAGCCTGTGCCAGGCCCACCCTGAAATTCGCTTTCTTCTCTGCTAAGCTGCTCTGGCCCTCGCGCTCTGTATTAACAGGGTGTCTTCAACCTTGTATCCGTTGGCTTCTGGGTCTTTCTTTGCTCCAAATCCAAACAGCCTGTTGAATCAGGTAAAGAGACAGCTGTTCTTTTCTTTGAAGCTCCCCACAAACGATCAGCCCAGGTCCTTCCTACTTAGAAACCTTCAGGGCCTCCCTCAGTCTTCAGATTAAAGTGCCGACTCCCGGCAAAGCCTTCAAGACCCTTGACAACCTGCCACCTCCCAGCTTCACCCCTCACGCACCATCCGCTCTTGGATGGTCACAATCTGAAGGAAAGCTGCTTAACAGAGTGACTGAGAGCACAGGCTGGAGTCAGGCTGATCCGAGTTCAAGGACTACCTGTGTTTTTCCTGGGCGTACGGCCTTGGACAATATTTAAAATCTCTTTGTGTGCTTAACAGGGACAATGTCAGTTTCCAGGATCCAAAGAGACAATGCCTGGCATAGAGAAAGTCTACAATAGATGCTGATAAAAAATAACCTTGATGGAGGGCTCATTATACACCAGGCATATGCTATGTGATTTAAACATGTTAACTGTTTTCATTTTCCCAATAGTTTTATCAAGTAGGTCCTACTGTTATCCCCATTTGACAGATGAGGAAACTAAGGCACAGAATGTTTAAGGTGCATGCCTGACGTCACAGCCAAGCTTAGAAACCAGGCAGTGTGGCTCCAGATTTCCCATGCTTGCCACAATGTTACGTAACCTCTAAATTCTTGCTGCCAGTGTGGCCAATGACATCATTGTCCCCATGCCTTGAGAAAAGGCAGCTTTCTTTGTAATTGCCCATAACCCTTAGTACCAGGCTTTGTATACAGTGAAAGAGTAGAAGTCACATATTTTGAGCTCCTATTATGCATCAGACACTTTTCAGGTGTCATCCAATCCAGCAAGGCAGGGATTATCCTCATTTTCAGATGAGAAAATTGAGATTTAGACAGGGCAAGTGGCCTCTTCAAGGTCACACAGCTTGACATTTTCAGCACCAGGCTTTGATTCCAAAACCACCCCAATATCACACTAAAGGCCATGCTGTTTGTATTATCTCCATGGGAAAATAAATATGGGCTTGCATACAGGGCAAGAATGGAACATTCGAATCTGAGTTCAGTTCCATCCTGGGATGCTCTAGTGGGGTAAAGAATAAAGAAAAGTAGGAGTTCCCGTCGTGGCGCAGTGGTTAATGAATCCGACTAGGAACCATGAGATTGCGGGTTCGGTCCCTGCCCTTGCTCAGTGGGTTAAGGATCTGGCGTTGCCGTGAGCTGTGGTGTAGGTTGCAGACGTGGCTCGGATCCGGCGTTGCTGTGGCTTTGGCGTAGGCCGGTGGCTACAGCTCCAATTCGACCCCTAGCCTGGGAACCTCCATATGCCTCGGGAGCGGCCCAAAGAAATAGCAAAAAGACAAAAAAAAAAAAAAAAAAAAAAAAAGAATAAAGAAAAGTAGGTTACAATTTAAAAAATGGTTAGAAGAGGGAGTTCCCATTGTGGTGCAGCGGAAATGAATCCAACTAGCATCCGAGAGGGTGTGGGTTCAATCCCTGGGCTTGCTCAGTGGGTTGGGGATCCAGCATTACTGTGAGCTCTGATGTAGGTTTCAGACAAGGCTTGGCTGTTGTGCAGGCCAGCCGCTAGAGCTCCAATTAGACCCCTAGCCTGGGAACTTCCATATGCCATGGGTATGGCCCTAAAAAGAAAGGGGGGGGGGGCAGAAGATCTAAATAGACATTTCTCCAAAGACAGACAGATGGCCAAAAAGCACATGAAAAGATGCTCAACATCAATTACTAGAGAAATGCAACTTGAAACAACAATGAGCTATCACCTCACATCAGTCAGAATGGCCATTAAGAAGTCTACAGACAATAAATGTTGGAAAGGGTGTGGAGAGAAGGGAACCCTCTTACACTGTTGGTGGAAATGTAAATTGGTACAGCCACTATGGAAAAAAGTATGGAGGTTCCTTCCAAAACTAAATATAGAGCTACCATTTGATCTAGGAATCGCACTCCTGGGTATCTCTCTGGACAAAACCATAGCTTGAAAAGATACATGCACCCCAATGTTCACTGCAGCACTATTTAAAAGAGCCATTACATGGAAGCAACCTAAATGTCCATCAACAGAGGATTGGATAAAGAAGATGTGGTACATATATACAATGGAATATTACTCAGCCATAATGAAATAATGCCATTTTCAGCAATTTGGACGGACCTAGAGATTACCATATTGAGTGAAGTAAGTCAGACAGAGAAAGACAAATATCACGTGATAGCACTTATATGTGGAATCTAATTTTAAAATGATATAAAAGAACTTATTTACAAAACAGACACAGACACACAGATTTCAAAAATGAACTTATGGTTACTAAACAGGAAACCCAGAGGTGGGGGAAATAAATTAGGAGGGTAGAATTAACATATACACACCACTATATATAAAAGTAGATAACTAACAAGGACCTACTTAGAGCACAGGGAAATCGACTCAATATTCTGTAATCTATAGGAGAAAAAAATCTAAAAAAGAATGGATATATGTGTATGTATAACTGATTTACTTTGCTGTACACCTGAGACTAATACAATATTGTAAGTCAACTATACACCAATAAAATTTAAATTTAAAAAAAGAAAGAATGAAAAGTGGGTTAGAAGTAAGGATCTTGATTCTACTCCTACCTCTTCTGGTTAATAGCTGTGTTGCCTGAGGCAACCCCTTTCCTTCTCTGGATCTTTCATCCTCACCTATAAAGTGAGAGCACTAAATTTATTCCTGGGATGGCTGCTTTAAATTGCTCGTTGCCTTCCCCAGATGGCTCTCATGCTTTAGTGTCATGATGCCAGAGTTGCTCCTTTTCAAGAAGGAAGCTCAGAGTCACCTTTACTGGAGAAGCATGTGTTCCTCGTGGGATAGAGGACTGTGGTTTTCTTCTGAAGATACTTGTCCAGGTGTATTATTTCTAGAACATTCTGAGAAAATCTCATTCTAGTCCTGGTGGTACAGAAACTGGGTAGAAGAGACCTCACTATCACCCCACTCAGAACCTAGACAGAGCAAACACTGCAAACACCCAGATGAAGCCAGGGGTAGAAAATGTGCTTGAGTTGAGGAGACCATGAGGCTTGAATTCTTTCCTTCTGTTGCAAAAAGTAGTTTCCTTAGGGAACCAGGTAGAGATTTTGGACAGTGAGATGGCATGTTAGTGAGCATGGGCTATGTTTTGCTGCTGTGACAAATGAAACAAAATCTATGTGGCTTAATATCACAAGAGAGTACTTCCCACTCCTATCCAGGTTGGATGCAGGTCAAGCCATTCTTTTCCAGGTGATGACACAAGAACCCAGACTGCATCTGTCTCTTGTCCCTGCCATCCTGTGGTGGCTCCAAAGCCTTGATGTCATCCAACCAGCAGATGGGATTGGGAAGCTGGAGTTAAGTACAGGAGGGACCCACAAAAGGTGAAGTGGGCCCACTGCCCTGCATCTCTCTTGGCTGTCATAAGAGAATGGGTCAGTAGCATTATTCCTTCTATATACAGTGATAGGAGCTTATATAAGTTTTCCATAAAATAAATTGTTAAAAGGTCAAATATCTGGAATTCCCATGGTGGCTCAGTGGGTTAAAACCACAACTAGAATCCATGAGGATGCAGGTTCAATCACCAGCCTTATTCAGGGGGTTAAAGATCCAGCATTATTGAAAGCTGCAGTGTAGGTTGGAAACATGGCTCAGATTCCACATTGCTGTGGCTGTGGCTCCAGAAACTGCAGCTCCTATTTGATCCCTGGCCTGGGAACTTCCATAGGCCATAAATGCAGTCCTAAAAAGAAGTTTGAAAAGAAAGAAAAGAAAAAATGTCAAATATCCTTTAACTCATCTTAAAACCCAAATTTTGCAACACTTCCCTTTCCTCACTCTTGGAAATGAATCTGCCACTTCGCCACATACCACTGTGAACCATTGAGTAGATCCCATAGCCTCCCTAAGCCTCTGTTTCTCCATCTGTAATCTAGGATCATGGCCCTTCCTAATTGGATTTTTGTGAGGCTTATGAAAGATGACAGCTATGCAAATGCTTAGAAGGCTGCAAAGCAGACCTGATATACAAAGCACTACCGGCACACCTAGAATTTATTCTTTCTCCCAGTTCAATGGATGCTCAATTTTGGTGCCTTGGAGGCAAGCCTTTTCAGATGAAAATCCCATTTTACCCCCCACCCCTCCCTCATTCCAGCCCATTTTCTTTAAAAAAATCTTTCTTTCCTTTTCAGGAGACAGAGGCAGGTGGCACGCTGTGTAAACCGTGAAAAGCATTATGAAAATATCTGCAAATCGTGTGCTGTCTCCAAATATTTCAACATAAATATTTGCTGGAGGCAGGTCCAACTTCCCAGCGCAAGAGGAGGACAGAAGGTGAGTTGGATGTGGGAGCAAATGGTTCAGTCTGTCCCTTTTAGAGCCGCACCCATGGCACATATAAGTTCCCAGGCTAGGGGTAGAATTGGAGGTACAGCGGCCAGTGTATACCATAGCCATGGCAACTCCAAATCTAAGCTGAGTCTGCAGCCTATACCACTGCTCACAGCAACGCCAGATCTTTGACCACTGAGAGAGGCCAGGGATTGAACCTGAGTCCTCATAGATACTAGTCAGATTCATTTCTACTGCGCCACCATGGGAACTCCCGACTTCTAAGCGCTTGGCTCCATGCTGGGTGCTTTCCACGAGTTGTTTCTCATCACCACTGCCCTCTGCAGCCGGGGGTTACTTCCCATTTTATAGCTGAGAAGCTTAAGGCTCAGAGAGGTGACGTGACTTGCCTAACGTCACACGTATGGTAAGAGGTTTGGTAAGAGGAGAAAGCAAGAATCCAGCCTAGGCCTTTCTAATTTGAAAATACAAGATCTTTCTAATATCTCAGAGTCCCTCTTTCCCAACCTCAGGCCGTAATCTGGGACTTTGGTTTCCAGCTAATTCTTGCCAACCTCCTAGAGCTGTCCAGTCCTCCAGGACCACCAGTCCCTGGCCAGACTCCCACTGGGTATAAACACATCTCCTGGTGGTGCACCTCCTGTCTAGCCAACCTTGATGGCAGCTCACAGTCAAGCCTGCTTACTCCCTACTGCTAGACAGTAAGCTGAACGGACACTGGTTCCTTGCATTTGGGTTCCCTGTGCTGTGCCCTGGATCTCAGGCTGTCCCCTCGAATCTATGCCTGCTGTCCCCAGAGCTGAGCCTGGCAGCTGCCCCAGCTCCCCTCTTCTGCCATCCCCAGCCCGCCAGAACAGTGCCAAACAGTGCAGCAGTGCAGCAAACACAACCCCCCCTGGAGCTTGCCCCCCTGCCCCCGCAGCAGCAGCAGAGGGGTTCCTGGCCTGGAGCATGCGCTCTTCCAGCAATTTGCAAGACGGTCTTTTGCAATTTGTATCTTCAGCTCTGCTGAAGAAAATGGGAATGGATGGGCTCACTGAGCAGAAAATGCCAGAAGGCATTCCAGAGCCCAGAATCCCAAACCTAGGCCTTCTGTGAGGGGACTGAACAGACAGGCAATGCTGGGAAAAAATGCTTACCCCATGTCAGGCTACACAGGCTCAGAGGGTTATTTAAAACATCCAAGAGTATGAATTTTCCAGGCAGCTCCCGAGTGCGAATCAGAATGGCTTCATGGATGGGAGCTGTCAGGTAGACAGCCCAGTCATCCCAGTATCAGCTCTGACACTTCCTGGCTCTGTGGTCCTCACTCAACACTCAGTAACTGCTGGTGAGCACCTACTCTGTGCCGGGCACAATGCAAGACACCAGGGATACAGAGTGAATGACACTGAATGAATGACATCCTTATTCTTGCAGTGCTTGGCTTCAAGTAATAGGGGAGGTTGCTAAGAACTCAGTCAGCAAATAAACAAGTATTGAACTATAGGTTGTAATAATGGAATTGTGCCAGCACAGAAGAGAATGAGGGTATGATATAAGCTAAAAGGACCAGGATTGTCTCTGGGGAGGGTGGTCAGGAAACGCTGCTCTAAAGAGGTTTGGGGAAAGATCTGAAGGCTACGGAGCCAGCCGGGAGAGCAGAAAGGAGAGCCCTGCAGGCAGAGGGTATGGCGCAGGCAAAGGCCTGGGGGCAGGAAAGAGCTGGGCAGGACTAGGGACTGAATCAAGGAGGTGGGAAGAGATGCCAGGATGGGAAATAGGCATTTGGCACAAGATGAAGGTGGGCAGAAAGGCAGGACCAGAACATGTGGGCTGTGGGTGGCGGGGGCGGGGCGGGAGGGTGTTGGCGTGGAAAGACTTGGAATTTTTGTCTTAAGAATGATTTGAAGGATTGCTGCACACCTGAAACTAACACAACATTGCAAACTAACTACTTCAACAACAAAAAGAATAAAAGGAAAGGGTTTTTTGTTTGTTTTGTCCTTTTAGGGCCACACCCTTGGCATATGGATGTTCCCAGGCTAGGGGTCAAATCTGAGCTACAGCTGCCAGCGACAGCCACAGCCACAGCCACGCCAGATGTGAACCATGTCTGCGACCTACACCACAGCTCACGGCAATGCCGGATCCTTAACCCACTGAGCGGGGCCAGGGATTGAACCTGCATCCTCATGGACACTAGTTGGGTTCTCAACCTGCTGAGCCACTGTGGGAATTCCTGGAGAGGGAATTTTAAGGAAGGGGGGGAATCCATATTAAAAATAGCATCTATGGGGAAAAAAAAAAAACAAAGAAGGGTTCTGCTGCCTTGAGAGACTTTTGGACACAAAAGGGGAGGAGGGGAACGTTTTGGGGTTGTCACAATGACTGGAAGGAGTGGCATTATTAACTTTTAGTGACCAGCTGCCAGAGCGACTGAACTGCCAATGGGTAAGAGAGTCCTTCAGAGCAAAAACTTGACCTTCCCCTGATGCCAGCAGGGCTCCAGTGGAAACATCGTCCTAGCTGCTGTCTGCACCAGGAAAGGCTCAGAAGATGATAGGTAGCAACAGTGGAAGCACACTGGTCACACAGCGAAGAGCGATCCCAGGACAGAATAAGCCTTGAGCGGCTTAGCTGTGCCCTCCAATCACAAAGGCCCTCTGGTGGCTCTTCAGTGACCTGCCGATCTGTCTCTTCTGGAGTCCTCAGTACCTGTGCAGGGTCACCCATGAATGCTTAGAGTCCTCAGGGCTTCCAAAGAATTTTCTCAGGATGATGGCAATTATGCCCTCTGACCCTCCAACCGACTCTGCCAAGTATAGCCCAGACCCTGCTGACTTTTGCTCCGTGATCCTCTGTTGCCCTTCAGCTAAGGGCACTTTTTTCCATGATGGTGCCAGAAGTTCATGTCAAAATCCATTAACTACGTAAGCTGCAAGGAAAAAACAAAACTCCTCTTAGTTCCAACTTATGCTCTGCTGGAGATTCTTTCTGACTGTAATGTGATTTCTCAATCCAGTTCTGCTTGCTTCCCACTTAAGGGACGTTGTCCAGGATCCCTGGGCACGAGGGAGCAGGACAAGACCCAGAGAGCTCACCAGGCCCACCTCTTGCCTTTGGGTGGGATGTTCACCTGCCAAGGCAGAGGCCCCCACTGTCAGTGTCATCACACATTCATGTCAACCTGGCCCGAGCCTTTCTTGCATGTGGTGGTCCCACAGGTAAGGCAGTGGTCATCTCTGGGTCAGGGTCTGTGCTGAGCCCAGGTACACAAGAGCGGTAACAGCCCTCATACAGTCACTCCTAGTGTGACACATGGAATGGAAGAGAGACAAAATTCTCGGGGGGGGGGGGGGCAGGAGAATTTGCCCAGCCTGGGGAGAGTCTGAAAGCTTTCTAAAAAAGCACCTTCTTATTGTTATCCAAATCAAAATGATATTGGCTCATGGTTAGCATACCAAACAGTGGGACAGGATTTACAGCCAAAGGCAACCATCGAAAGGAAGTAATGCTTGAGTTGAATTTGGAATATTAAATAAAAGTTAGCTGGAGAAGAGCGTGAAGGGAGGAGAGGGCATGCTGGGAAGACGTACGGAGCAGACAAAAGCAAGCCAGGCAAGGAGGAGGATGGTGTGCAGAGAACCAGGTTGATGGGCTGGTGGTGTTGGACCGGATGCTGTGAAGAAAGGAGTGGTGGTGAGGCTGGTGGGGCAGAGGGCAGATGGGCACAGGCCTTCCAAGTGGCCCAAAGGGTGTAGACTGCATCTTGTGGGCTCTGGGGAACCATGCAAAGGCTAAGGGGAGTGTTTCTCAATTGTGGATGATTCTGCAGGGACATATGACATTTTTGGCTGTCCATCTGCCGGGGGGGGGGCAGTGGGGGGATGGCGGTGCGTGGTGCTGACCTGCTGGTGACTAGTGGGCAGAGGTCTAGAAGGTTGGCTAAATTTCTTACAGTATAAATACAAGCATCCCAGAGTGAGGAATTTTCCATTCCAAAGATGTTAACGGTTAAATGGTAATAGTTGAGAAGGCTGCCTGAGGGCAGTGAGTCTCCCGGTCAGATCAATTGCTCTCAGTGATCCCTCCAGTTCCAGCCAAAAACACATCTGCTGCCATGGAGGAGGGCGGCTTTACCAAACCTGTTTATTAGAGTGGGTGTTCATCGCCATCACTGCCCAGTCCCTGGAACAGGGCCGAGAGAGGGTGTCTCACAGACTTGAGTTTTGGGCTTTGCTCTGTGTGGTCACAATGGTCACCTGGTGCAAGATAGGTGCCACTTCATGGAGCCCCGAACCCCGTGTTTAGGGGAGGGTGAAAACATCTGTCCTCACTGTAGAGCACCTCTGGACAGCACGGTTCGGAAGAGAGAAGCACCTGGCCACATTTATTTCCTCTTTTGCTTTAGAAACAAGTAGCCTCAACAGCCAATCGGGTATCTGAGTTTAATAATTGAAAGGCTGTGACTTGAACATCTGTGCATTCATTTTTCCCTACCCTGCAACACTCACTCTGGTTCAGAATTTGGTCAATATAATTTATATCTTGCCTGCTGGTGATGTGTTGGTTTGTTTTTTTTTTTTTTTAATTTTTATTTTTTCCTTTTTATGGCCCCCCCGAGGCATATGGAAGTTCCCAGGCTAGGGGTCGAATCAGCGCTGCAGCTGCCGGCCCACACCACAGCCACGGCCACAGCAATGCCAGATCCCAGCCAAATCTGAGACCGATGCCCCAGCTTGCAGCCATGCCAGATCCTTAACCCACTGAGCAGGACCAGGGATTGAACCCACATCCACACGGACACTATATCGGGTTTTTTAACCCGCGGAGCCACAATAGGAACTCCTTAATATGAACTTTACCCAGGGGTGGTTTACCCAAAATGAAACACACCCATTTGAAGTGTACAGGTGGATGAGTTTTGACAAATTGATATACCGTGTATCTATCACCGTGATCAAGATACATAGCAGTTCCATCACCCCAGGAAGTGCCCTGGTGCCCTTCACAGTCAGTCTTCCTCCCCAGCCCCAAGCAACCCTGATCTGCCTTGTGTCACTGGAGACGATTCTGCCTTATGGAACCGTCCAGTGTGTGATCTCTTGTGTCTGGCTTCTTTCAGCCCAGTGTTCCTGCCATTCATCCGTGCCATCATGAGTATCCATGGTTTGTTCCATTTTATTTCCCGTCGGGTGTACCACGGTTTTTGTATCCAATCACCTGTGGATGGACTTTTGGCCTGTTTGCATTTCTTGTTGTTATAAAGAAAGCTACTATGGACATTTACATATTGCTTAAAGTATTTCAATAGTTTCTCAGTGCATCTAGAATCAAATTTCAGAGCCCTTCTATGTCCTCCAAAGTCCCCTCTGGGGTCTGGATTCGGCCCACCACCCGTCTGACCTCATTTCCTCCATTCTCTTTAGTCTCTCCTCCTTACTCACTGCTTTCCATCTAAGCCATCTTCATCCAGCTCCTCCAATAAGCCAGAATTGCCAAAGAGACACCATCACCCTCACCATAATCCTGCTAGCTCCAAACCAGCTGATTGCAACTGGCTGCCTGCCTGGGATGCGCATTAACCTTCTGGAATCATTAAATCAAACTGATACTTGAGTCCTAATCTCTAGTGAAGCATTTTATTTATTTTAATCCCCTAAGCACTTTGGCTTGACTTTTCCTCTGGGCCTGCCATTCTGGGAGAGCTCAGAGAGCCCACCCTGATCCTTTCTGATTGAAATCCCCCAAAGGCCAAGAGGTGGGGGTGTTTCTAATGATTTGCTCAGCCATGTGACAAGTTATTTTTTTAACCCCATAGTGATGGCCTCTAGCATTAACAGTAGGTGGAAAAATGAAGTTCTCAGGTTTTGCTTCGACTCCAGACTTAATAAACTTGCCTTGAACATCAGTGGCACCTCCATTAGTGATTTCACATGTTATCAAATTTTGTCCTCAAAATAACCCTGTGAGATGGGGCTGTCTTCTTTTTCTGGAGGGAAAACAGAGTGTCTGCAAGCTGTAGTGTGCTGGGCCAGAAATTTCTATATGACAGTCTGCCTTTGTTTTTCATTTGGAAATGTTTATCTTAGCAAATCCCAAATGTGCCTTCTGGTTCCCAATAATGAAACTAGATTCTCTGGATCAACCATCCCACTGGAAACAACAGAAATTACTGCATGACGTCTAAAAAACACACCACCTTTGAAGCATTGATGGACTCAAGGCAATAGGGTTTTTTTTTTTTTTTTTTTTTGCATGCTCACTGTAATGAGACAGGTAGAATTTAAAGGCACCAAACTCAGAGTTCCCATTGTGGCTCAGCAGGTTAAGAACCCGACAGGTCTGTGAGGATGCAGGTTTGCTCTCTGGCCTCACTCAGTGAGTTAAGGATCCAGTGTTGCTGAAAGCTGCAGCGTAGGTCACAGATGTGGCCCCAGTCTGGCACTGCTGTGGCTGTGGAGTAGGTCGGCAGCTGCAGCTCTGATTTGACCCCTCGCCTGGGAACGTCCATATGCCACAGGTTTGGCCCATAAAATAAAATAAAATAAAATAAAATAAAATAAAATAAAATAAAAGCACCAACTGACAAATTGAGGGCATTTGTCACTTCCACTTGGGATCCTATAAAGAGGTGTTGAAGGAAGGAAAAGGGGATCAGAAACCAAGGACGAAACTGAGAATACTTAGAGGTTATCCTCCCCACATTGAATGAGTCTCAGAAGGGTTCTACTTTCAGTTAAGGGAAACCAGATCTAAATTCACACTCCTCTGCCAAGGTGAAGTTCACAGAGTATGGACTTGACACTGAGCAAAGCAGGAGGGAAGGAAATGAAAGGCAGAATCATCTTGAGAGGTTGTGTCTGTAGACCAGCTCTCTTACGGGTGAACCTCCTGGGAAGGCATAGGCTGGGTGTACTCAAGAACCTCAAGCTATGAACTTGGCATATGATAATCCTGACTGGTAGGACCACACGCCCCTGGAAAAAACAAAGGCAGAGGACCTCTTGAGAGAGACAAGTCTCCTGGGGCACTGGGAACCCCCTACAAATGACTTGTTCAAGCGCAATGAACAACGTGCCATCAAAGATAACCAGACATACAAAGAAACAAGATCTATGGATGAGAAGCAAGGGGCAGTCGATATGAACCTACACAGGCTTTAAGTTTTAAAGCAACTATGTTTACCAAGTTTAAAAAAATACACGATAAGAAAACTGGAAAATAACTGCAGGGCGCAGGAGGCGATAAAAAAATAAGGTAGCAGATGTGAACACAAATTCAAATATAACTTCTACAAGTTAAAAAATAATGTAGTAATGAGAAATTAATACTCACCGGGCATTTTGGCAACAGATTGGACACAGCAGATGAGAGAATTAGAGAATAAATTATGTGGGATGCAGCATGGAAAAGAAAATGAATAATACATAAGAGAGGGTAATAAATGAGGTGAATACATTGAGAAGTCCATGTTCAGAGGTCCAGGAGAAGAAGAGAAAGACAAAAGTGCCAACACAATACATAAAGAGAGAATGGGCAAGAAATTTCCAGAACTGATAAAAATCACCTATGTACAGATTTGAGGGGTCTAGAAAATTATAAGCAAAATGTATTAAAAGGAAATCTATATTTAGACATTGCCATGAACCTTCCCAAAAGCAGAGTCAAAGAGAAAGAAATTTTAAAGGCAGCAGAGAAAAAAGACAAATGTTTTTAGGTGAACAGTGGATACATTTACATCTGACGTCTCAGCAGCAAAATGGAAACCTCAAACCAAGTGGAATCTTATTTTCAATGTGCTGAGGGGAAAAAAAAAAAAAAAAAACCACTGCTGGTCTGAAATTTTAGGCCCAGAAGAAATAGAAATATTTTGAAAGACAGGAGGAGGAGGAGAGAGGGAGAGAGAGAGAATGAGAATTGTCATTGAGGAAAACCTCATTGAAGGGAATTCTAAAGGACTCACTACTTGAAGCACAAGTGACCCCAGATGAAAGGTCTGAGATACAAGAACTAAAGAACAGGGAAGGTGTTATACATGTGGGCAAATGGAAATTAACAACGATTACATGAAATAGTTGTAATAATGTCTAAGGGTATTAACATATAAAAGTTTTAATTAAAATATCAAACTACAATTGCATTTCCCTTAGGAGATGGGGAAATGTTGTTGACACTGAGATTTTTATATTTCCTGGGGAAAGAGCAAAGGTTTTGAATAATTTCTACTTTGATAAGTTAATGACATATGATGTAATTTTCAAGTAAACACTGAAGATTAAAAACCAAATGTATTACTTCTAGACTTGCAGAGTGATCCAAAAATAAAAGCAAAAAGGAAGATAAAAAGATAATGGGAGGGAGGTAGAAATCCCAAAGTAATATGAGATAGAACATCCGAGGCAGTGTATTTTGGACTCTAAGAGGAATTCATTGTAAAAAGCATCATTTTATGTACCTTTAATAATGAAAAAATCCATTGAAACTTCTGTAATGCTTTCCTTAATACATAGAATTTTTATTTTGTACTACTGAAAGAGCTTTTCCCAGTTCCTAACTTTGGTCACTATTGTGCATGCAGGAGAAGGAGATCAGAAGTCAAATAAATAGGTTGAGATACATCTCAGGCTTCCTCAATTCAGAATCTATCCTTTCTAAATCTTTTTCTTTTTTTTTTTTTTTTTTTTTTGACTCAGAGTTTTAGACATCTGTGTTCTTCCACACAACATCAAACTCTGTGCTTTGGTTAAGAGCTTGGGTGAAATAGCATTTCATATAAGAGAGCTCCACTGCTGCCTCCAGAGTTTTCTTCCAAGCTGCTGACACCCACTCTACAGATGTGAATGTACAGGCTCAGGCAACGATAACGACAGCACGACTGCTGCTTAGCCAACAGTGAATGTCTACCAACCTCAGAGATGTCAAGATGGAAAAATGTGCACCTAAAAACCAATGAAATATATATCACTAATTACATTAACTATAAATTGAAGAAATCCTTGAGTCAAAAGACTAAGGTTGTTCGTTTAAAAACATCTGTTTTTGGAGTTCCTGCCATGGCTCAGCAGTTAGTGAAACTGACCAGCATTTTGAGGAAGCAGGTTCGATCCCTGGCCTCGTTCAGTGGGTTAAGGATTCGGTATTGCCGTGAACTATGGTGTAGGTCGCAGACACAGCTCGGATCCCACATTGGTGTGGCTGTGGTGTAGGCCGGCAGCTGTAGCTCTGATTGGACACTTAGCCTAGGAACTTCCATATGATGTGGGTGTGGCCCTAAAAAGCAATTTTTAAAAAGCTACAAAATCTGTCAATACAATCTTTCTAAGTGATACAGATATACATAGTTCTCATTATTTGTGTTAGTCATGTTCTGTAAAGCCATTGTGAACAATGAATTAGTGTAGTTTCACTTAAGTTATAGTCTTAGATCCTAAAGACTCATCATGGAAGATTCTGTTTTCTTCTATAAAAGAGAAAATAAGATTCAGAAATGATTTCCCTTAGGCCACTCCGCTAACAAGGACCAGAGATGAGATTCAAATCCCCCAAACCAGCCCCAGAGCCAGAGCTTCTTGCTCTATAATGTACTGCCTCCTCACCATCTCCATCCTCTACTCAGCTCGCTGTGCGGTGGAAGCGGAAGGCACAGAGCACCGCCTTGTTCAGCCTTAGCTGGGAACATGCACATCTAGTGATTCAAATTTTTTATTGCTCCAATCAGGTCCATGAATGACCGTTTTTATGAAGTGTGATAATAATTTCTTGATTATTACATATTGAGCACCATCTTAAAACTGAAGAATATTGATAATTGTCTGAACTGTATCTATAAAAGCTGAGCCAGCCCTGCAGTTTGTCATCAGTCAAAGACCTGGGCAGGGAACGTAGCAAAAAAAGGAGGGGGGAAGGGAGAAAGACAGCAACAAGGAGCCTTCTCTTATGTCTGAATTAGTCCTTTAACAAGGGTACCAGACTCTTTCGTGACACCTACCCTGGATCTACTAACAAAGAGGTGATGCCTTTATCTGAGATTGCCTGCTATGGGGACATGAAACCTCTAGCTTCTTGTGACTTTGTCTTGTCTGAGTATGAACCTGGGTTATAGCAGTAGATGAATAAGCAGACAAAAGCCCTGTCTTTCAATTCTGGATCCAACTGTGTGTGAAGAGTCCACCCTTGGATCTTCTCACCATCAGCTCACCAGCTTACAAGGGTTGAATATCTTTCTGTTGATTGCAGCTGAGTCTTCATACTAGAATACACTCTATCAAATCTGGCCCCAACAATCATAACTGTGAAGTGAATATTTTTATCCCCAGTGTAAAAATGAGAAAATTGGTTACCCAGTTGGTAATTGCTGAGGCCAGAATTCAAATTGAGGTTTGACTCCAGATTATGTGTTGGGGTCCTAACTGCTTTCCAGGTTTTTTTAAACTTTTTTCAGGGTTTAGTGTGAGGCAGAATAGCTTAAGTTCCAGAAAAAGGAGTGGAACTGTCTTCTCTGGGTGTGAGTATGCAATACTGAGGCAAGAGCAAAGCTTGATTTAGTAGCAAGACAGGTGGACTTCCTGGATGTCCCTGGGAGGACTGCACCCCTCTTTTTTAGAGTCGATGGCACTTGAGGGCAAAGCATGTGTTCATGTTGATAATCACTGCACTTTCAGGATCAGCTGAAGTTCTCAGGACATTGCAGGTCTTCAGTAAACATTTGTGGATGGATGAATGAGTGGGTGGATGGGTGGATGGATGTATTTGAGGAAAACATTATAGAGGAGATAATGTTTTTGCTCTAAATTATTCATATGTATTCATATTTTTATATCCAAATATAGCAATATGAGAACTGGTAGTTTTTAGATCCTTCTTTTAGCCTAATTTATCTTTTATTTTTTTATTTTATTTTTATTTTTTCCTGCTGTACAGCATGGGGACCAGGTTACACATACATGTATACATACTTTTTCTTCCCATTGCTGTGTCGCGATGTAAGTATCTAGACATGGTTCTAAATGCTACACAGCAGGATCTCATTGTAAATCCATTCCAAGAGCAATAGTTTGCATCCGTTAACCCCAAGCTCCCGATTCTTCTCCCTCCCTGAGGAGAGAGTATTTGAAGTATAGATTGATATTTGGGAAAGAGGGAAAATGGGGCATGCCAGAGAGAAGAAATAGCTGTCTAAGGTCCTAGAAGTGTTTCTGAAAGAGCAGAGATACCTGTGCATAGGGTGCAGTGAGAGTAGGGGGCTAGATTATGGAAGAACCTTGAATATCACACTGAGTTTGCTGCTTATGCCATAGGAGCAGAAGTTGTCAGAGGCTGGTTAGCAAGGCAGGATGAGCACTACTGGGAAAGATGACTTCAAAGGGGAAGAGGACAGAGCAAAAGAAACCACTGAGAAAGTCACTGCAATATTCAGATGACAAATTCTCTACAGGAGGAGATGTAGAACTTGTGGACCAATTGCATGATGTGGGGCAGTGAGAGGCAGATGTGTAGCAGGGCTCTGGCATAGGCAGATGGTTGGCAAGGTCATTAACTGAGACAGGGAACTCAGGATTGAGCGCAGTTCTTTTTTTTTTTTTTTCCATTTCTAGGGCCGCTCCCTTGGCATATGGAGGTTCCCAGGCTAGGGGTCTAATTGGAGCTGTAGCCACCGTCCTATGCCAGGGCCACAGCAACGCAGGATCCGAGCTGCGTTTGCAACCAACATCACAGTTCACGCCGGATTGTTAACCCACTGAGCAAGGCCAGGGATCGAACCCGCAACCTCATCGTTCCTAGTCAGATTCATTAACCACTGCGCCACGACGGGAACTCCTGAGCGCAGTTCTTTTGAGGCAGATAACCAACAAAATGTTGAGTGCTGATTATGTTCTGGGCATATTCCATACATGATCTCATTCAATTATCATGAGAATAGACTGTCATTTATTATCATTTAAGATCAAAGCGGGTTAGTATCTTGGGCAAATGTGCAGCCCCCATTCTCTACTGATAAAAACTTTTTTAAAATAAAGGTATAGTTTTAATCATATTACTTTTTAATTATAAGGTAACACATGAATACAATGTCCTAAAACATAATTCCACATTATAGATACAACCATATTCATTGGATTTTCCTCATCGTCCCTGATCTTCAGAGAAAATGGACCTTAACAGTGTGGCACACATCCTTCCACACTTTTTTCTATGCAGTTGCCATCTCTGTGTACCCGTGTAAAAGAAAAATGTGTGTGTGTGTGTGTGTATATGAATTTTTATGTGGTATCAATATATTCACCTATTCAAACAATATTCAGTGAATACTTAAAATATACCAGGCATTAGCAAACTTTCTGTAAAGGGCCTGATAGTAAATATTTTAGACTTTGCTGACCATGTATGATCTCCAGCACATAGTCTTCCTTGTTTGTCGTACAATCCTTTAAATAGGTAACAACCACTTTTGGCCGGGGGCTTGGGGCCTCGTTTAGCCTGTGGGGGTCTTATTTTACTGACCCTTTTCTAGGAGACAGGAATGTACCAGAGATGCTCACCACTGTATCCTTGAAGTATTGTCCTCTACTTTTTGTGGTTCTATCTCATTCTTTTTCGTTGCTGCACCGCATTTCTCCCTATGGACTGTAATTGATTTCCAAGTGTAGCTTTCCGACTCACCCTAATACCAGCTGTTGAGGACAGGAACCCTGACAACACCATCTTGGTGTTTCAGGGCTTGGTCCAGTGATCATCCAAAGATAATGGCTCCATTTGCTCTAACCCATACAGGGGAGGTGCCCTGAAAATCTTCGGTGCTTACAAAAAGGCTCCAAGCACTTTACAAAGTGCTTTGAAAGTACCCTCGAGGTGATACTCTTCACAGGAAACCTGGTGAGACAGGGATTTATCTCCATTTTTAAAGTGAGAGAATGAAGACTCTGAGAGGCAAAGCCATTTTCCCCATATTCTCACAAGAAGTAGATGGAAAGCACAGAGATGGGGGACTCTGCGGTCTGTCCTGGTGAACACTGTCTTTCTGTGTGTCGCCCATGGGCATCTAGCATCTCATGCTCCCTAAGTGCCCTACCTCTCACGCCATGAAAATACATAAGGCCGGGTCAGAAATACCGGTGGAGCTTCCCTGACATTCTGAACAAGTGGACATAACGCCCTTGTTAATTAGCCAGGTGACCTTTGAACATCCCTTCTCACCCTTTCGGTGACAAACAAACTGACCTAGACATTCAGAAACTCAGAACTCAGTCAGCGCTGTGGCCCATCTAGGCCAGGAACATAGTCCCCATGCAATTTCTCCAAAAATCAGGGGGCCACTGACTAGGTGGTTTATCATTCTTCATTTTATGAAAACTTTCATTCATGCATTTATTAATTGAAGCAATACCTCATCCTTTTTCATTTCTACTTTGTATGTGTGGTTTTTAGAAATGTTATTGGCGTATAGTTGACTTACAATGTTGTATTAGTTTCAGGTGTACAGCAAAGTGAATCAGTCATACATATACACATATCCATTCTTTTTTCCCATGTGAGTGATCACAGAATATTGAGTAGATTTCCTTGTGCTATACAGTGGGTCCTTGTTAGTTATCTATTTTATATATAGTAGTGTGTATGTGTTTATCCCCACTCCCAGTTTCCCCTTTGGTGGCCATAAGTTTGATTTAGAAATCCATGAAGTTGTTTCTGTTTTATAAATAAGTTCTTTGGTATCATTTTTATTAGATTCCACATATAAGTAATATCATATGACTTTGTATGGTTTTTTTTTTTTTTTTTTTTTTTTTTTTTGGCTGCCAGTGCAGCATATGGAAGTTCCCAGGCCAGGGATCCAGTCTGAGCCAGAGCTTCAACTTAACACCATGGCTGCAGCAATGGCAGGATCCTTCACCTACTGCACTGGGCGAGGAATTGAACCAGCACCTCCAGAGGGATAAGCCAGTTCATTAACCCTGTGCCACAGCAGGAACTCCACCTTGTTTGTGTTTTAAAGTATAAAATACATTAGTACAGTGGTACAGGCATACAATGTATGAGGTAAAAAACACACTGAAGGAAGAGCTCACTCTTTGCTTTTGTTTTTTTAACTAATAGTGCTATACGATTGAAAATATTCAGACATGGAGTTCCTGTCGTGGAGCGGCGGAAATGAATCTGATTAGGAACTATGAGGTTGCAGGTTAGATCCCTGGCCTCGCTCAGCGTGTTAAGGATCTGGCGTTGCTGTGAGCTGTGGTGTAGGTTGCAGTTGTGGCTCAGATCTGGCATTGCTGTGGCTGTGGTGCAGGCCGGCAGCAACAGCTCCGATTAGACCCCCTAGCCTGGGAACCTCCGTATACCACTGGCGCGGCCCTAAAATGTCAAAAAGAAAAAGAAAAGAAAAGATTCAGACAGCACTGGGGGAATATTAGAGACTCAGGGAACTGGTTACCCTTCCTAGAACCTCCGCAGACCTGGGTATATTTCTCATTCAAGCATGTATAATGTCCTAAATGATTGTACAGTATCATGATGAAGAAATCAGGCTTGGACACCTGAGAGACTTGGGTTTGTATTCCAGCCCCACTCCTTACTATCTGAGGGACCATGGTCCCAAGCCTCTCAGGTCCCAGTTGTAGGAATTCCACTGGCTGATGCATGAAAAGCCCTAAGAAGAGTACCCAGAGGAGTCCAGAACATCCATTATCCCCATCAGCCTTGCCAGGCTGAGACCAGTCTCCCCAGGGCTAGCTCGGTGGTCTACATCTAGCAAGCTAGCACATGAAAGTATGCTGGTAAAATCTCACAGGGGGGTTCTCTCCACCCCCCACCAAATACCAAATGCCTCATCAGCAAATGGAGCCACATTCAGCTGTCCCCTGTTTAAGCCCAGAGATGCATATGGTGCAGGAAATCCATTCCATCCCATCTCAGGTGTTAATTCCAAGCTTCTAACAACCCAAAGCTCTGAAACCACACCAAAGAGAAGAAATTACACTATTTTTAGCAATATTTTGACAGCTCTATTACCAGACAATAATCTTCTTCCCAGCCACCAGCTGATCACCACTTGCCACCAAACAGACTGGCCTCTGGTTCTGCAAGGATAGTGACAGCAGAGATGGGAAAATGGTTTTCTTTTCTCGGTGAAAATCCCAAAGAATAGGGTCACTGGCTTTATGGTGGTCTCCGCTAAGCCTTCTGCTCATCATCCTGTGGGAGTCAGACGTTCTTTTCTGTTTTAACCTGCAAAATCATTCGAGGAGCACAAAATGGTGAGCGAGCCTAAGAACCAGCTGGGCCCCCTGGCCACTCAGGTTCTCACTGCAAGCAAAATAACTGGACTGGAAACGAAACCCTTGGAAACGTCAGGACCAGGTGGAACACGAGTAGCTTGGCCAGTTATTCTGTCTCTAATTATTACTTATGGGACTTGTGCTGTACTTGTGTGCAGCTAACCACAGGCTCCCTTGGACACAGGGAGCCTTTTGATATTCAGAAATGTAGAGCTCATAATTTAATCACCAGTCCCTGGGTTCAGGGAGCCCCAGCTCCAATGCTCATTGATGCAGGGCCAATAGGGCATGCCCAGCAGAAGGGCGTTTGTGGTGGGCTGGCCGGGCCTGGACTTGTACCCCTTCCCAAGTGACATCAACCCACCTCCACTCTATGGAATTAGCAGTTACTCTTTTTTTTTTTTTTTTTTTTAAGGGCTGCACCTGTAGCATATGGAAGTTCCTGGGCTAGGGGTCATATAGGAGCTGCAGCTGCTAGCCTATGCCACAACCATAGCAAAACCAAATCTGAACTGCATCTTCGATCCACGTCTTGGCTTGCCACAGCGCCAGATCCTTAACCCTCATGGACTCTATGTCAGGTTCTTAACCCACTGAGCCACCACAGGAACTCTTCCAGGACAAAGATTATGTTGGGCTCTTAACCCACTGAGCCACAATGGGAACTCTTCATCACCTTTCTTCAATATTACCCAAAAGCCGTTCCCACATTCTTGCGCATGATAGACTTGATATTTCAGAAGGGGGAGAGTGTTTGAGAAAGTGGATGTCACAGCCAATGCCAACCCCATTAAATGCAGTTTAGGTGGCATTTTCCCCCCAAACCCTCCAGCCACCCCGACCTGCTGCATTCTGGAGATTTTGCTGCTGCCTCACCTGGCCTGGTCCCAGCTACCTCCCAGCATGCTGGCTCCCCTTTTCTCTCTCCTTGTGTTACCAGTTACACTTTTCCCATCCAATCCCTTTCTCTGCAAAGCAACAAGTAAAATTCTCTCCTTGCTTCAGATCTTAGCAGTAGCTGCCACCCAGAGCTTTGACGTTTGCCGGGGCATTTTTCTAATGGCCAGGCTCTCCCTAACAGGTCTTTAGTGCCAACTGGTAAGACTTTATGCAGATATTTATTATTATTTTTAAATTATCACCATCATCATCAGTGCCACCATTGTTATCATCACCAAAACCATCATTGCCACCATCATCATCAGTATTATGATATTCTATGGTGGGAGGCAGCATTTCATGATGGATGGGACACAGGCTCTGGAGCCACACAGGAGTAGATTAGAATCCCAGCTCCCCCATATACCAGCTATGTAAGCTGAGGCAAGATTCTTAATCTCTATATGCCTCAGATCAGTCAGATGGTGGTAATAATCATTCCTACCTCACTGAGTTGAATTAAAAATTAAACCACGTGGAGTTCCCATTGTGGCTCAGTGGGTTAAGAACCTGACTAGTATCCATGAGGATGTGGGTTTGATCCCTGGCCTTGCTCAGTGGGTTAAGGATCCGATGTTGCTGTGAGCTGCAGTGTAGGTGGCAGACGTGGCTCAGATCTGGCGTTGCTGTGGCTGAGGCTTAGGCTGGCAGCTACAGCTCTGATTGGACCCACTGGCCCAGGAACTTCTATGTGCCATAGGTGCAGCCCTAAAAAGAAAAAAAAGAATGGGCAGAGCTCAGTGTGCCAGGCTGGCAGGGCTAGTCCACCTGTCATCACAGCTAAATACTTATTTTGTGAACACCATCATCAGAAAACTATGTTATCTGTTTATCCTCAGAATTTCTTCTTTTCCCTGACTCTAGTATGCAACACTTGAGACTTCAAAGAACCCATTGTCAACTAAAATTTATGACTGAATAAACAAAAGCACGACTTAAAAAGAAAACAGGACCCCAGCATGTTTTTCTTCCAAAACACTGATCTTCAAGTTCTGAGCTCCTGCCTGGTCCATGTGGGCTTCTTCCCTAAATGCATGGCCTTCCACAAGGCGGCCTCAGACCTGCAGGCCACATGAGGGGTTTCCCATGTGCAAGGATGTACCTTTTATTTTCAAAGCTGGGCCAACTTCACAGAAAAAGAACAAAATCATCTAACTAAAACTTAAAAACTAAACAACTCACCTAAGAACAAGAAGAGCTGACAACTTTAATATATATCTCACATGAGACTAAATGTGTCATTTATTACAGAAATCAGGAACCCACCAACATATCAGAAACTCCAGGAACACTGGCACCCTGGGGAGATGAGGCCCTGGTCCCGTTAACCACCTCTAGCTCCCGTCCAACCGATCTGGGTCCTGCTGCATCCTGTTTTCCAGGGAAGAAACTGAGGCATTTGGCTGGAGTGATGGTCAAGGTCACCGGCCAGGCGGCCTCTCCTCCCGGCCTGGTCTGGTTCGAAGGCACACACCTGGGAGGAGAGGAAGAATCTGAGTGTGTTCCCGGGTCCACGTTCCAACACCACAGCGCCCACAATGAACAGCCAGAAGTCTCTGACCTTAGGGCTCACCCCGATTGTCACTGGGGCTGGGTTCTCAGACATGTGCAGGTCCCTGTGCAGCAGCCCGCAGCGCCTCCACCACCACCTCCTCACCCTCACCTTTGTCTCTATCCCTCAGCTCCTTCCTCTTCCTTCTCTGGTCTTGGCCTTGTCTTGGCCCCCAGGGCACAGGTACTCCAGGATAAACCTGGTCTGGCAGCTGTGGACCATCTGCAGGCACTTGTCCTGCAGCCTGGTTCTTTGGAAGCAGGTCTCCTTGAGCTTGGGGCAGTCGGCCAGATCTGCTGGGATCTCGCTCCGATGGTTGTTGGACAGACCTGGCGTCTGCGAGAGAGACCCAGGCACGTCAGACCCGTGAGCGCCAGTCTGGTGCCAGGACAGGGAAGGGACCCCGCTGCCCTGGGACCCGCTTTCCTGAGGCTGCCTAACCCGGTCTCAGCACCAGCCTCTCTTCCCCTGCCTGGTGCCCAGCACTGATAGGGCCAACAGGGGCTCCTCAGAGGGTCAGGTGCGCGTGGACTCCCACTAACCTCTCTAAAATTCCAATCTTCCCTTGTCACAGCTACAGAAAAATCTCAGATCAATGGCTCCGTCGGACGGAAAAAAAAAAAAAAAAAGACAGCAAAGCATGACGGGAATGTTCGGTTATGAACAGATAAGAACTTTAGGTGAAACATAGATTCTCCACAAAATGGGGCTAAGATTTTTTTTTTTTAAATTAGGTGAGCAAAGAAAGAAAATACAGCACGAGTAAAACAGCATCCCTCTTCCTGTTGAGATGCGAAGGCGCCAGCACACTGCGCTCCATGTTCTCATACTCCGCGTGTGCAGACAGATGGCGAATCCGCGTCGATGCTGGGATGGGTTCTGGGCCCTGCATGATGATGCGAGAAAAGGGAATCGAAGTCGGGTCCACTGCCGTCTGCACTGTAAGGAGGTTCCTGAAAGCCTGCTGCCCACGAGACGGAACCTTCTATGATTGCTGCTGATGAAGGCTCTCCCCAGCGTTGCTTATGCAGTGACAGCAAGCAAAACGGCCACCTCACACAGCGGCTTCCTCGGAGTGGGGAGGAGGGACATCGATGGAGCATCTCTGAGGTAGGTTGGGGTCCTCACACCAGCATGGCTGTCCTGGGGCACAGGGCCCCTCCCAGGAGACACAGCCGTGCCCCCTCTGCTCTTTCCCAGCTTGACTGTCCCAGTGGTGCAGCAGCCGGGGCAGCATCCTGCGCTGCATGTAAATGGCTTTTTGTTTGCTTGTTATTTATTTATTTATTTTTTCAAATGAGATGTAGTTGATTTACAGTGTTGTGTTGGTTTCAGATAGGCAGAGGAGTGATTCGGTTTTATGTATATATTCTTTTTCAGATTTTTGTTCATAGTTTATTACAGTATGTCGAGTCACAGTTCCCTGTGCTATACAAAAATAAAATAAAATAAAACAATACAAATAAAAACAAAAAACAGCAGTTTCCACTGTGGCCCAGTGGAAACAAGTCCAACTAGTATCCATGAGGATGCAGGTTTGATCCCTGGCCTCACTCAGCGGGTCAGGGACCTGTGTTGTGGTGAGCTGTGGTGTAGGTTACAGACGTGCCTCCGATCCCGAGTTGCTGTGGCTGTCGTGTAGGCTGGCAGCCATAGCTCCGATTGGACCCCTAGCCTGGAAACTTCCATATGCTGCGGGTACAGCCCTAAAAAGCAAATAAATAAATAAATAAAAATAAAAACAACCCCCCCCCTCGGCACAGCTCCTGGTAGAGTCAGATGGTCGATAAATGGTGGCTGGTATTATCATTACCACATACAGGCTCCTGTCCAGCTCACTGGCCTGAGTCCAGGTATATAACATGTGTATATGTGCAGCTCTTCACACATGGCAGGCACTCCTGGGGTTCCCATTGCACTTTTTAGCATCTGCTTCATTGATACCGATGATAGGCATTCATTTCTCTTGTCCTTTCAATGACTCTGTAGTGTCTTTAAAGGGAGGGAGTCACCTTCGTCATCTCATGTTTGCGGATCGAATCAAATTGTTTATTCTGAAAGCAAGGGAGCATGACCCCATCAGAGGTCTGAGTAGTTAGTTCTTTCCGTAGCACAGGGAAAATAGGAGGTGTTGGGAAGGAAGATGGGTGCTCTGGTATGGTTGCCATCACCCCCAAAACATTGCCTCTGTAGAAAAATGCCAATGCAGCCACTGTCTGAGGATGCCTTCTGTGTTTTCTGGAAAAATTACCATGGTTAGACTGAATCCCAGTGGGTAGGTACATGACACTAAGGGTCTTTGAACGAATGGATAAGTGAATGAATGAATAAATGAGTGCATGAACATTTCACCCATTTTGTCACTTGGCACTCTTTATATAAAGGCCTTCTTGAAAAACTTTTCCCAGATTCTAGGACCCAGAAAAGTCTGTTTCTGCTGCAGTACTAGAAGTTTCTTTTTCACTGGCATCCTGCCCTTTTTTTTTTTTTTTTTTTTTTTTTTTGTCTTTTTGCCATTTCTTGGGCTGCTCCCGTGGCATATGGAGGTTCCCAGGCTAGGGGTCCAGTCGGAGCTGCAGCCACCAGCCTATGCCAGAGCCACAGCAACGCGGGATCCGAGCCACGTCTGCGACCTACACCACAGCTCACGGCAACGCGGGATCCTTAACCCACTGAGTGAGGGCAGGGACTGAACCCGCAACCTCATGGTTCCTAGTCAGATTCATTAACCACTGAGCCACGACGGGAACTCCTATTTTTCCTTTTCCATTTGTAAGCCATGAAGCTTTGCATTTTGTACTCATTCTCTTATTTAATTCATCAGTGAAGGAGAAACCATGTTATTTTCCACTTTACAGACAAGGAAACTAATGTGCATATATATAATATATATATAATATATATTTTAATCTGTTCCAAGACATAAACTGTAGGGAGGTAGGAACCTGGCTGATCCTTTGTGCCCTTCTCAGCCTCTGTCAGGACCTGGTACAGATGTTCAATATATAATTTATGACTTATGGATGTATTGATAGCCAGAATGAAACATGCCTTCCCCCAAAGCAAATCATTAGCATCTCCCCAGTGGGGTGAATGAGGTCATGGAGCTCTGAACCCCAGATAAGTTGGACTCTGCCAAGGGCCACCCCAGCCTGCAGGACTGATGTCCTTACATGGACTGGTCGGAGAGGTACATAGATGGAGGTCAGCTTGTCCAGGACCGTGTCTCTGAGCTGGGCTGCACAGTTCTGTGGGGTCTGGGGCACAGAGCCTTCTTGCTGGGGCCAAACCCCCCTCCAGTGTAGGTCTGAGTGCCCCTCCATTGTAATTTTCATTTTCTTTCTCTGCTCTTCCCTCCAGAAGATCGTGGGCGCTTTTGTGGACAGTTATAGAGTAGAAGCCAATGAGAGGAAGGAAGGAGGGAAGGCAGGAAAGAAGGAAGGAAGAAGAAGGGAGGGAGGGGAAAAGGAAGGAAAATGGGAAGGAGGGAAAGAAGAGAAGCGGGGAGGAGACGGGTAAGGGATGGTATGAGCTATGAGGAGGCTCACATATCCCACTAACACTTTGGCTTAAAAAGTATAATCAGGCGTTCCTGTTGTGGAAACAATCCAACTAGGAACCATGAGGTTGCGGGTTCAATCCCTGGCCTTGCTCTGTGGATTAAGGATCTGGCGTTGCTGTGAGCCATGGTGTAGGCCGGAGGCCATAGCTCCGATTGGACCCCTAGCCTGGGAACCTCCATGTGCTGGGGGGTTGGGGGCGGGGGAGGCTAAAAAGCAAAAAAAAAAAAAAAAAAAAAAAGTATAATCATTCCTTGATAGGAATGAAGAATAAGAATCCTGGGGCAAATGAGCCAAAGGAACTTTTAGGAAAAGAGAATGAAGAGCTAAAACCAGGCTGGGGGAGGGAAGGCAGGCTGGCAAAGACCAACCTGGGGACCCTGCCCCAAAGCCACAATTAGTCCTCCACTCCAGAATGCACTCTGTGTTAGGCCCGTTTTTCCATTGCTGCTTTATACTCTTTCTGTACTGGGGGCTGATTAACTTCAGCCAGAAGTGCCGCTGGCAGCTGAAAACTTAAAACAAAGGCTCTGTACAAAAGAATCGTGTTCCCCCTCCCCTTCATTTATTTGAAATAATTTTGCCCTCCTTAGTCCCGTATGGTTCCTGCATAAATTACTCTGCACGACCAGCCTGCCGTGAGCATGCTTGCCTGACTGCCTCCGCTCCCCTTCAAATCTGCCAGTTAAGCTTTAAGCATCTTGAAAACGTATTGTCTGGAATGAAACAACCAATTATGCTTTCAGGTTTTGTGGCATAATATCGCAGAAACCAGCAATTACAGAATCAGAGTGGCATCAAATGGGGGTAGAAGGGAGTTAGCACGGATTATTCTTTAAATAGCAGTTACATGAACTCATAATAAATAGGTATTAAGTGTTAAATGTATGATAAGTAATTCTTGACAATGCAATTATCCAAACAGAAGAGGGGAAAGTGGCAAAAATGGCATATTGTCAAATTCTTTGTGCACTGCATGCTCAGTTAGACTGAGACGTGAAGGGAATTTGTCTTTGTTCCAGCTAGCCGTGGGGGCAAGAGGACAGATGTGGGCACCAAGGGGCATTCGACTGGTTCCTAAGAGATGGCAGGGCTTCAAAAGAGCAAAGCCTTTTCCCCTGGGGCAGGATATGGCTGACCAAAAAATTCCATGGCAACAAGCTCTGCTTCATGCAAAGCTACCTAATCAGACATACATTTAGGAATTCTTTGATGTGAAATAATGTGCAGGTAAGTCTATAGCCTGGTGCTTGGCAGACAGCAGGTGGGTAGAAAATGTTTGTTGAATTTATGTGGCACTTAAAGGCAGGGCTGCTATGTGGCTGCATAGGTTGTGCACTGAACAATTCCAGGGAAGAACATTCATATGGATATGATGTGAACAGCTCCCCCTTGGACTTGGGAGATGCTGTGGCCTTGCTTAGAAGGCAAGGTAGAATTTATATCTGTGAACTTATACTTCAGCTTAATTCTCACCAGAGAAAATCAACTTTCGATTCAGTCAGTGGTTTTCAGCACTGAAAATTTAATGATTTAAATTTAATGATTAAAATGGAGGACATATGTCCAGACTACTTGAAGTCAAATTCAAGTTTCCCTTATCAGCTGTATATCTTTGGGAAAATTACTTAAATTTTTCTGAACCTCTGTTTTTCTAGTTACAACCTGTGGCTAAAGAACAGTATTCCCCTCATAGCATAGGTATAAGGATTAAATGACATGATACATTAATGAGTTTGTCAGCATCCATACAACTTCTTCCCTTTTCTTCATGGACATTCAGTTAGACTATATTTTTTCGGGCCCTGGCAGTTAGAGGTGGCCATGTGCCTGAGTTCGGGCCTGTTGGATGTGAATAATAAAAGTGAAGCAGCCTAGCAGGGCCTAGAGGAGCCAGCAGAGAACCCCCAAATCCTGGGGGCATGATAGAGCCACAGATGGAAGGAGCTTGGCTCCCTGGAACATCATGTGGAGGAGAGGTCTCTGCCCACCAGGCGCCCTGGCTGAGAAATCAACCACTGTTGTCACAAACTACGGAGATGAAGGGTTGATTGGTTAGAGCTCTCACCATTACTTTAATACATTTAAAGAACAGTGTGTATGTTTTAACCATATTGCCTTGGGCGAGGTATGAGAAGGCCAGACAGATCAAGAAGAAACCAGAAAGGGTGGGTCACTAGCACCCTACCCTCAGTCACTCAAGGGAGGCACAGGAGTCAGTCAGGAGGCAGGAGGACAGAGAGGAACTGTGGACAAGCACCCTTAGTGTGGTTTCTAGGAAGGGACATACAAGGGAGAGTCAGTAGGTGAAGGATTAGCTGGTTTGAGTGATTTCAGCAGGCTCTGGGGTCTAGGTGCTGTCCCTAGTAGTCTGGTACCCAGTCCTGGGACAGTTAGGACTGAGGGATATTGTCTAGAGTGGGAGCGCATGATCAGGAAGGTGGTCGGGCTTGTAGACAAAATCATCTGCTTAAGAAGGGAGACCAGTTGGCTTCTAGCCCCGGGGCCCCAGTAACTGGGTAAGACAGCACTTATAAGAACTGCCCTGGAGTTCCCGTCATGGCTCAGTGGTAACAAATCTGACTAGCATCCATGAGGGTGTGGGTTTGATCCCTGACCTGGCTCAGTGGGCTAAGGATCCAGCCTTGCCAGGAGCTATGGTGTAGGTCACAGTTGCAGCTCAGATCCCATGTTGCTGTGGCTGTAGTGTAGGCCAGCAGCGGCAGCCCTGATTAGACCCCTAGCCTGGGAACCTCCATATGCTGCAGGTGTGGCCCTAGGACAGAGCCCTGAAAAGTCAGCTACTCTTCCGAGCAGTAGTGGCATGGAGGCGACATGCTGAGCATCCAGAGGAAAAAACTGTATGTTGTTCTGCCCGTTCAGACAACTGACCTACCCTGTGGAAAGATGACTGGAGCTTCTGAGAGGCAAGCTCTGCAGAGGACAGGTACTCAAAATTGCAGGGCGATCTATAGCCCTGGGCTTCCATGTAGCTGTGATGCTGGACAGACCACATGGAGAAGGCTCATGGAGGGACCAGGTGAAGAGGGAGACACTCTGAGATGACTCGGAGAAAGTCAGAGGCCCAGCTGAACTCAGCCTCTCAGCCATTTCTACCCTGGGTCCAGATACAGCATTTGCTCTGGAGAAGCAAGTCACCATGTTGTAGGTGGCCCACATAGTGTGTAAATGCATTCTCCTGCCACCTGTCATGTCAGGGATCCTGGAAGCACATTCTCCAGCTTCAGTGGAGCTTTCAGATGACTGCAGCTCTGGTTGGCAGCTTTACTGAAGCCTCGTGAGCCAGAACCCCCAGCTAAGCTGCTCCTGGATTCTTGGTCCTCAATGTCTATTGTTTGAAAAATAGTGGTGTCCCTGCCTTTGAGAGAGAATGATAAGCAGAACATATGAAGAGCACAGAAAAGGAAGCCTGTGCTTTGGGGCTGAGGATGGGAAGAGACATATACACTAAGGTGACACATACAGGTGACACATACACTAAGTGCAGGTGACACATACACTAAGTTTGCAGAGTGAATGTGGAAGCATAACAAAGAAGAAGCCTTGGGAGTTCCTCGGTGGCTCAGCAAGTTAAGGATCTGGCATTGTCATTGCTGTGGCTCTGGTTATTGCTGTGGTGTGGGTTCGATCCTTGGCCCAGGAATTTTCCACGTGCCAAAAAAGAAGGAGAAGGAGCCATGGAAAGGCATTCAGAGGAAACAGCCTGAGCAGGGGCAGAGGCTGGAGCTCAAGGCACATGGCAGAGACTGCAAGCAGCCTGTGTGGTTGGAGCACAGGGCAGTTCAACAGGATGCTTGCAGGTTGAAAAGGACCTTGTGCGGTTTTTTGAAAGAGTTTGGTCTTTATCCCAGGGGCCATGGACGGACCCAGGCAAATCTTCCGGTACATTTATTAAGCTTCTTTCTTGTTTTATTATTATTATTATTATAGTTTTTTTAATTACTCAAATGAATTTATCACATCTGTAGTTGTGTAATGATCAGAACAATCTGATTTCACAGGATTTCCATCCCACAGCCCAAGCACATCCCCCCACCCCCCTTGTTTCTTGTTTTAATATGATTTTGTTTTTAAAGAATTTGTTGTTGTTGTTGTTGTTACTTATAGTTACTTCCTTGTAACAAGGGCCCAGGTATCACATAATCACAGAAATGTAAAGCTGGGTGGAGTCCATCTAGGTCAACTGTTTCCTGTTTCCCTATCATATAAAGGAGAAACTGAAGCCCAGAGAAGGAGAGTGATTTTCCTAAGGCTTTGCTTCAGGGTATTCATCTTCCCAGAAATAATCTTTACTTCCCATACACCTTTGCTTATAATAATGCGACCTAAGCATCGTGGTCTAGATCAAGGTCTTTTTTCTCCAGGAAACCACCCATGGTCTCCACTGATCTCTTACCAGTCAAATCCTACAGTGCAGAGAGTCTCTCTGCCTTGTGCCTTGACCCCCTCCTGTCCCTTCACACAAGAGGCAGAGTCACCCCATAACTCAGCATGTTCCCCCTGCTTACTCTCAAGTTGCTTATCAAGTTGCGGTAATGACTCCAAATTTGTTCACACTTTCTGGTGCCTCTTCTAGGCTCCTGATCCTCAACCTTACGTGAAACTCCTACACCTCTGCCCTCCCGCAGCTGTACCTCCTGGCCCTTTCACCCTCCTCGCTGCTGGTCTCTACCTACTCACCCATCATTCTCCTCTGTCCCTAAAGACTCAGGTTCCTGGTTCCCCTTTTCCTTCTCCCCTCCCCTCCCCAGTCCCTACTAGGGTCAAAGTGATGCCAGCATCCTCTTGGGCACCAACTGGCCCAACACTCTGGTCTCACCTCCGATATCCTCTTCCCAATGACATGGACCTTCTCTCCCCCTCACCCCCTCACTCCCAAGGTCTCTGCCTGGCCTAGAACTCCTTCCCTTAGGAAGTAATTAAGCTCAGGCATGTAACTTCCAAACACAACCTCATCTTTCCAAGATTCCCAGGTGGTTCCTTCCACCACCTCTGATCTTCAGGATTACAGAGACCTCAGACTCTGCCACCTTCTCGGCTTCCTTCTCCTCATCCCTCGCTCCTGGCTCCACTGCTGTCCCCACTGGCTTGGATCTTAAAACTCATGACTTTCATATCCCTCTTGCCAATATCCTCAACTCGCCAAACCCACTGTGCTTCTGTTGCACCTGCCAAACAAGTTCCAGTCTTTCTTCAGCCCTGCTGTGTGACTTCTCCCTGCCCACACCCAGGCTGCGGAGCCCCGTGGGAGGAAATCCCACCTCATTGCAGGTTGGTGCCACTAAAAAGGCAATGTCTTCAGCCTCACCTGGGGCCTCAGAGCTTCCAGCTTCCTGAGGAAGCTCTCTCCCACTCTCTAGGATAACTATTTCAAATTTTTCCTCACTTCTCAAATCTCCTGCCCCACCATCTCCCACTCACTCAAGGCAAATAACCTCACCTCCTACTGCACAGAGAAAAATAGAAGTCTTTAGACAGGAACTCCCGAAAAGTTCTGGTGCCAGAGCTGCAAAGGAAGCTGTATCTGTATTCAGCCTCTTTCCCACCTGTGATAGTGAAGAGGGGGCTACCTTCTTCCTTACCCACGCTCTGGATTTATCTCTTCTTCTTCCTCCTCCAGGACCTTTCCTGATTCTCCTTACTCTCTCCTGAAAAAACTTCTTCTTTTTTGTCTATTTAGGGCCACACCCATGCCATGTGGAATATCCCAAGCTAGGGGTCAAATCTGAGCTGTAGCTGCCAGCCTACACCACAGCCACAGCAATGCCAGATCTGAGCTGCGTCTGCGACCTACACATCTCACGGCAATGCCAGATCCTAACCCACTGAGCAAGGTCAGGGATTGAACCTGCCTCCTCACAGATGCCAGTCAGGTTCGTTTCTGCTGAGCCACGACGGAAACTCCCTGAAACTTCTAATTTACCCTTTCTTTTTGATTCTTTAGTATCTGGGTTGAACTTTCAAAGTCTCTATGATTAAAACCAGCACCCCCTCCAACTCTCTAAATCCAGCTGCAGCCTAGCTCCCCTACTCAGCAAAGATCTGGACCAAGGTGCTTACTCTTGCATCCTCCTTCCTTTGCCTCCCCCTCCTTCTTGAGCCCACTGCAGCCCACCACCCTGCACAGGCTAATCTCATCAGATCTGAGCCATAGTTTTGACCTGCACCCGACGCTGCAGCAATGTCTGATCCTTAACCCACGGTGCCAGGCCAGGGATCGGACCTATGTCCCTACGCTCCAGAGACACCTCAGATCCCACTGAGCCACAGCAGGAGCTACTCAACCAATTTTGTGAAATGGACAAAACCTTAGAGTCATTTTTGGTACCCTAAGTATTTGGGGATTTTTTTCCCCTAATTTCAAATGTAATGCATGCAGAAAGTGAACATTTGCCAAACAAAATGAAATCACCCACATGCCACCATAAAATGGGACTTACGTGCCACTGATGCGACCCTAAAAAGACCAAAACAAAACCAAAATGGGACTTATTACATTTTTACTGTGTATTCTTTGACTATTTTTTCTATTCACTTATATTTGCTTTTTTCCTTAAAAAAAAAAAAAAAAAAAGGACCTATAGCACATGCTGTTTGTAGCCTGCATTTTTTTTTTAAATTAGCACTGTCAGAGTGAACATTTTTTGATGTCAGATGTATGTTCTTCTCTTTGTCTCTGCATTTAGCAAATGCCCGGCTTTTTACCACATGGCTGTATCACAGTTTACAAACTCTCAACTGAAGAGAACTGGACCTTTGAGTCATTTCCTTTTTTTTTTTTTTTTTTTTTGTTTGCTGGAAAAACCTCCTTATAGCTTCATCTTTGCACACATGCACTTTAACTTCCTTAAGCCCCAAGTACAGACACTGCTAAGGTGTTTGATACATATCCAGAGACCCTGAATCAGTTCACTCTCGGTATCATTAAATTGTATCATTAAAAAGTATTCATAGATATTTGCCCACCAGCGGGCACTACAATTATCATTAAAATCTTTATCTTTTCTTCCTAGGCAGGTTAAATACTGATTAATTAATTTTAATCTGCAGATTAAAATATACTTATCAGGCACACAATGATTCTCCACTCTTGACTCTTACAATCACTTCAACTTGGTATTCACATTTAGAGAAAGATGAATGCCCACCACCCAGCCTGTCCTCCATGAGCTGGGATCATGAGTGTGGATTTTAGACACATCTCTTCACATAATATGAAATTCATTCTGCAGCCATTCCTTGAGCTCTGCCTTGTTTTAGGTCTGCCTTGTGCCAAGGCCACAGTAGTGAGCAGACAGCCAAGGTCCTTATTCGCCAGATGCTTATATTACAGTGTGGGAGACAAGACAATTAAAAGTCAACAACAACAACAACAAAAGACTATTTCAGCAGTGATAGATAGAGACAAGAAACAAAAGATGTAACAGAGAATAGTTGAGGGTGGGTGTTGGGCACTCATATGAATCATATCTGAGAAGGGGACATTTGTGCTGTGCCTTGAGTGTCAAAATATATCTGATCTGGGGTGTGTGTGTCCCAGACAGAGAACAGAAATCACATAAGCTTGGTGTATTTGAACATCAGAAAGGAGGCTAGCTGTCTTTAAAATAGAGAGGGTGGAAGGGAGAGAATGCTAGAAGATCAGATCTGAGAGGTTAGGAAGGGCCTGGAAAGCATAGGACCTTGGAGGTCATGAAAAGGAATTTTGAAAACTCAGCCAATAACCAGGAACTTTCAAGGTTTTTGCTGTTGGTGTTTTCTCTTGTTTTGTTTTCTCCATGCTCACGACATGTGCAGGATCCCAGGCCAGGGATTGAACCCACAGCACAGTGACCCAAGCCGCTGCAGTAAGAATGCCAGATCTTTAACTGCTGTACCACCAGAGAACTCACGTTTCTTTCTTTTTTTGGTCTTTTGTGTTTTTAGGGCCGCATCCATGGCATATTGGAGGTTCCCAGGCTAGGGGTCTAATCAGAGCTATAGCCCCCAACCTATGCCACAACCACAGCAACTCGGGATCCAAGCCACATCTACGACCTTCACCACAGCTCACGGCAACACCGGATCCTTAACCCGCTAAGCGAGGCCAGGGATTGAACCCGCAACCTCATGGTTCCTAGTCGGATTCGTTTCTGCTGTGCCATGATGGGAACTCACATTTCTAATGTCATATTCTTTCCACAAAATCCTGAGAGTTTAGTATTTCCCACTTTATGCAGTTCCTGGCACACATCAAGCACTTGGTCAATATTTTATGAAGAGAAAAAATAGATGAATGAAGGGAATAAACTGAGGTCAAGGCCAGCATACTCGCTTTGCAACCCCTTGCTTTTGGCGTGGAAGAAATTGATACAATAGTCACCCAACTATTGAAAGAACTCTTCAGGCTCACTGAAATTGCAAGTTCCTTAATTCAAAATGATATCCTGACAGCAATAATTCTGAGAGAAAGAGAAGTCATAGCAAAACATAGGATTTGATAGACTTTGAGTTAAATACAGTACAGCACCCCAGAGCACTCATTTGGTTAATTGTGGGTGGAATTATTTGAGCAAAACATTTTGTGCCTACAAGCAGCTGCAGGTGCAGGCAGAGAAGCTTGTAAGAATCTTTAGCCAAATTTGGTCCTTACAGTTCCCCCAGAAGTTGGCACTGGTTCCCTTCCCTTGTGGTTCCTTCAGTTCCCCTGATGGCAGAAACATTGTGACAGCTGCGAAGTTTCCTTGGCGAGTGTATCCACTCAGGGCAAATTTCGTCTTCCTTCCTCCTCAACAGAGGCAAGAAAAGAGCTGAACGTGCGTCCCTGAGTTTATGATTTCAGGGACTTCCTAGATCAGAGACCAGAACTTCAAGACTCCTCTATTTGTTGTACCATTCATTCACTCGATCATTCATTCATCTCATGTCTTTTTTTTTTTGGTCTTTTTGCCTTTTTCTAGGGCTGCGTGCACGGCATATGGAGGTTCCCAGGCTAGGGGTTGAATCGGAGCTGTAGCCGCCGGCCTATACCACAGCCACAGCAACACGGGATCTGAGCCACGTCTGTGACCCACACCACAGCTCACAGCATTGCTGGATCCTTAACCCACTGAGCAAGGAAAGGGATAGAACCCGCAACCTCATGGTTCCTAGTTGGGTTCGTTAACCACTGAGCCACGATGGGAACTCCATCTCATGTCTTTTTATTTCCAAGCACAGTGTTAGGCGACAAAGGTGGGCACCATCTTTACCATCACAGAGCTTGCAATTAATTATGTAGGTAATCGCTAAGTTATAATTATGATACAGGCTGTAAATAAAAATGACGGAGTGCCAAGAATGGGAGATGCTAACTTCAGCATAAAGATCAGAGACAGTTTCCCTGGGGAAACTAATTCTGAACTGAATTGAAAACAGTGAATAGAAATTAACTGTGTGCCTCCAGTTAGGATGGAAGGAGATGGAGGGCATTCCAAGCAAAGGGACTCAGTGGAATGAGGAGGGCGTGATGTGCTGGGGAATTGAAAGACCAGTGTGGCTGGAGCTTAAGAACCTAAGGAGAATATGTAAGAGATAAAGCTCATGCGGGGGCATATCCATTAAGGCTATTTTAGGTCACATTGAGAAGTTAAAAGCTTTATCTGTGGAGCCCTGGACTATCGGTAAGCTATTGCTGCCAAACACATCACCCCACATTTCACTGGCTTATAACAATGAACAATGATAAATCATGTGTTTATGGGTCACCTGGGAATGACTGATCTAAGTTGTGTTCAGTTGATTATGGCTGTGCTCCCTTGATCTTATCTGAGTTCAGTTGATCATGTCTGTGCTCCATTGATTTTTTTTTTTTTTTTTTGCCATTTCTTGGGCCGCTCCCTTGGCATATGGAGGTTCCCAGGCTAGGGGTCTAATCGGAGCTGTAGCCACTGGCCTACACCAGAGCCACAGCACCACGGGATCTGAACCGCGTCTGTGACCTATACCACAGCTCACGGCAACGCCAGATCCTTAACCTGCCGAGCAAGGCCAGGGATCGAACTGTCAGCCTCATGGTTCCTAGTCGGATTCATTAACCACTGCGCCACGATGGGAACTCCTGTGCTCCATTGATCTTATCTGTGCTTGGTTGATCCTGGCTAGGCTCAGCTGATCTTGGCTATGCTCTCTCATGTGGCTTCAGGTCGGCTAGGGGCTCTGCTCTAGGATGAACTTGGCTGGAGCACCTCCCCTGGGGAGGTCTCCTCTCTTTAGGACCGGTGTACTCTCCTTGGCACACACACTTCATGATGATGGCAGAAGCATGAGTGACAAGGAAGCAGCTTTGCAGGCTGTACTGTCACCTCTATTTCACTTTATTGGACAAAGTATAGCAGGTGGTCTAGCTCAGATTCAAGAGGTAAGAAAATAGCCTTTTTACCGGGAAAAAGTGAGCCATCACTTGGCAAAGAGAGTGAATATAGAGAGAGGTGAAGGACTGGGGCCATGAATGTAATTAGCCACAAATAGGAAGCTAACGAGAGTTTCTCGGCAGATGATTGACTTTGTTGTCCAACAGAGTGTTCCACAGCGTCAAAAATCTCCTCCTAGAAGGGTCTGAAAGTGACTCTGTGATATATCCAGATACGTACCATGCTAAGTTCTCTCCCCACCCCAAATTCATTGAATCTTCACTTTTCCATTTTAAGCTTTCAAACCCATCTCTTCTCCATCACTACGACCATTCTCTTTATTTTTTTCTGATCAATTTGTTTTATTACGTAATGAGTTTTATTACATTTATAGGCATACAACAATCATCACAACCAAATTTTATAGCGTGTCCATCCCAAACCTCTATAGTTTCGACCCCTGTCATCTCCTCCCTGAGCTATCTTAAGTGTCCTGATAATATTCCTTTAGCATCTCCTCCTCCAGCCCATGTTCCACATTGCCCCTAGAGCGGCAACCTTAGATCTTATCTCTCCCATAAGATAAAAGTCCTCCTCCTTGGCTTGGCATTCAAGGTCCTGCTTAAGATGGTGCTATGTCTCCTTTCCAGACCTCTGTTCCCCGCTCTCTGTCCTAGCAACACTGTCATCCAGACACAATGGTTCTGCTCTCTTCCCCAGCTGCTTTCCCTTTGCCATGCTTCCGCACCCCTGCACACTTGTGTTTCTGTTTCTGCCTAGAATTTCTCTCCTGCTTATTGTTCATTTGGAAAACTGTTCATTCTTCACGACCCAACTCAGTGGTCATCACCTGGGTTTATTTCTGCCCATCTTCCAGGCACCTACCACAGTGTATGCAATGCTTTGCTTCTGGTTCTGTCTCTTATAGAGTCGGGGGCATCCATCACCCTTGGCCATGTACGAAGCAAATTGCATATAAGAAGAAAGGATTAAAATCATTTTTTACCAAATACGTATTTTGACTGATATGCTTTTAGATGCTTTGATTTCTTATACATGTTTTTAATATGTTGGTATGGAAATTCAAAATATAATTTATAAATAACAAATAAAAATGATTATTGAAGATACATGCTTAAATTTTTTTTGCAAATTGGTGTACCTAAGGAAAAAAGCTTGAAGACCATACTTCTAGACCATACATGCCTTGATAGATGGGACCTTGGTGTCAAAACCAGACTTGAATGTGCTACGTTTTAGGTGACAGCCAAGGGTACTAACTCCCCCAGGAGATTTTCATTGCAAGGCTGTGCAAAACTGTCAGCTAAAAGGTAGCAAGCCTTCCAGCTCTCCCCCAGCCCCCAACACATACACCAGTATCTGATGAGGAAGATATCATGAAACATTGTCCTGGACTCTTGCAAATAAACCAAAAATTGGTTCTGGGCAGGTAGAAGATACATCTCTGCTTCTATTGTGGGGGGGTCAAAGGTTTGTATTCCTCAGAGTCAACATAGATCATGCCTGGGGAAACGTAGATCATCCCAGGAAAAAACTGAAATAGGAAGCCCTTCTCTTTCTGATCTCTTCTGGAATAGTTGCTTATATAGGGAAAGCCCACAATCTTTAGCTTTCTGGGATAATCCCAGCACAGTTGAGAGGAAGAGCCTGGATTTAAGCTGTTGGCCCAGCAAATAATTCTCATTCAAAGACTTTCACCACTTCTGGGTCAATAGCTTGACCTTTGTCTGGTTGCCAGAAATAGAAGTGATCACTTCAATGTCCTTGTCACTAGAACAGATGACTTTTATACCATTTACTAGTAAGAGCTGACTCTCCCAGAAACAGATTCTTTCTAACAATAACAATAATGGTTGAGCTTTTCCAAATACACACTGTATCCTGGGTACCCTGCTACATGCTCAATCCTTATAACAACCTTTACCTCCTCATAATGTTTTCATTATTCTCATCTCATTTTTTTTAGATTTTTTTTCTCTCTTTCCTTTTTAGGGCCACACCCACAGCATATGGAAGTTGCCAGTCTGAGCTTCAGCTGCTGGCCTATGCCACAGCCACAGCAATGCCAGGTCCGAGCTGCATCTGCAACCTACATGAGAGCTTGTGGCAACACCAGATCCTTAATCCACTGAGCGAGGCCATGGATTGAACCCGCATCTTCACGGATGCTAGTTGGATTCTTAACCCACTGAACCACAATGGGAACTGTTATTCTCATTTTATAAATAAGGAAACTCAGAGCTTGAATGGCTTGGCCAAGGCCACACAACTACTCAGTGGTGGAGCAAACATGAGTGCCCACGGCTGTCGTAATCTACAGTGAAAGCTTTTAACTAGCTCACTAAACTGGGTCTAAAAATAAATCAATTAAACCAAAAGAAGGGGCTGGAGAACATTAAGATTTTTTTCCCTGTTCTAAAATTCTAAAATTACATGAAAAAATATTCTGAAATATTATGTAATGTATTCTGAAGTCAAAGAACAACGTCTTTGTTTGGCAGCCACTGTTCTGGAAGCTCCGCGTCTCATTACCCCAACTAGTTGGCCAAACACCCAGGGTTGCCCATACAGACCACACGCCACTAAGACAAAAAGAAAATCCAAAATCTATGGCTATTCCAAAAGACTGCAGTGTCCCCACCATCAGGGCATGTGTGACTTCCTGCCGTTTTCTCCTTGCCAGATGTAGAAACGAATGTCTTAATCTGGGAAAATTTTTATAATTGCCTAAGATGACTATTATAGCTTTTTTCAGAAACGCAGGCTCATTTTTAGAAAAGAAAAAATAAAAAAGGTTGCATAATGGCTGAGTGGAAATTCACAAGCAGGCGGGCAGGCAGTGTACGCACGTTGGTTGCTCATTCCTGCTGTAGAAAAGAGGGATGAAGTCCAGCTTAAATACTAGTTTAATTATGTTTCCAGATAGGAGATCATTTTAAAGGAGTTTAATCTAATTTGTTAAACAAATTGTATATCAGATAAATATTTCGAGATCTCATCATGAAAAAGAACAATGCTAAAAAGTCTTGATAGAATATCTAATTTAAAAAGAATAACATGGGCAAAGGTCATTCAGTAGGAAAAAGGACATGTAGGAGTCCCGCTGTGGCACAGTGGCTTAAAAATCCAACTGCAGCAGCTGGGATCCGTGGGGCTGGGGGGTTCGGGTTTGATCCCCGGCCCCACACAGTGGGCTAAAGGATCCAGCATGGCAGCAGCTGTGGCGTGGGGTCACAGCTGCGACTCACATTCAGTCCCTGGCCCTGGAACTTTCATATGCTACAGGTGCAGCCGTGGGAAGAATGGAAAAGTAAAAAAACAAGCAAACAAAACAAAAACAAAAAACCGATGAAGATCTTGAGCACGTTTATTTCTCCTTATTTTACGGGTTCTGCACAGATCCTGGGCATCTCTTTCCCCCTAAGCATTCAGGTCTCGGCTGGCTCTCCCCACCCGCTGCTTCTCTCTCCTCCACAGTCTGTCCCACTATAGGAATTCCCGAGATCCATCCTCAGTACTGTCTTCTTTTCTCTATTCTCTCTCCTTTGCAGGACCCCTTATCCCTGCCCGCGTCCCAGTTTTCATCTCCATGTATATGGCACCATCCTCCTTAGCTGGCATCTCTCTTCCAGGCTCCAGCCCCCTTTTTCCAGTTGTTCCCTGAAAATGTTTACTTTGATTTATTCAACACAGTCAGTCATTTAACACATGAATATTTGAGAGTGTTTCATGTAGTGGAGCTACAGGATGTTGGAGCTGCAGTGGTGAGTGAAGAAGATAAAAATCCCTGCCGTGGTGGAACTAAGGCATTATTACACAACAACCCCCATCAAGCTTTAATGAGGGCTGAGGGCATTCATTTCCTGAGCTCCCCAAGCAAGAGAAAGCCCTTGGCCCAGCTGGAAGATGCACATTGAAAGGATTAGGGGACACAGGTACAGCAACTACAGTGGAATAGTGTTTGACACATAAGGCGACCTCTACAAAGCTGTGGGAGAGCAAATGCGGTGTCATGTGCAAAGTGTGTGACAAGGGCTCAGCTGACACAGGTCAGTGCCCACCATGTGACTTGGCTCAGCGTATGTATAAATAAACATTTGTTAAATAAATGTACAAAGTGCCACAAGAAGCAGAGAGGAGAGAGCAACTATTTTCCACCATGCTTTTGCTGCAGAGACTGGCTAGCATTTTACCGTTTCCTCTCTTTCTTAGGCAGACTACATTTCCCAGCCTCCTTTGCAGGTAGGCAAGGTCATGTGACTGAGTTCTGGCACATGGGATGTGGTCAGAAGGGATGTCACCACCTCCGGGCCTGGCCCATGGAAACCTTCCCAAGCACAGTCCTTCATGCCCTCTCATCTTGTGTCTGCATGGAGAGAACACTGCGGGCTAAGGATGGAAGCATTTGAGGTTCCTGAGTTGCCATTCAAGGAGAATTGCCTCGAGGAACGGCTTCACCAGGGCCACTCCTGTTGGACATTTGTTGAAAAAGAAATAAGCCTGTATTGGACGAGGCCACTGAGCTTTTGAAACTGTTTGGTAGGGCACTAGCCTCCCCTTACACAGCAGGTGCTCAGTAAATATTTGTGAAGGCATGGCTGAGTGAAGGCCAATTGGAAGAGATGGTCTGTTTCGTGCTGCTCCAAGTTAGCTATGCTAGTGGGCAGCTTGAGAAAAGTGGGTTTCTGACAACAGCTGCAGGGAGAGGTGACATGACATGAATAACCACTTTCATTTCTTTCCCAGGGTCGCCCAAGGCCAGCCCTGCTGTCAGCCCTATGAGCCAGGCCCTGTATTATTTAAATTTCTCCTGTAGAAATATGAGCCCATTTTCCTCTCTCTTATCCCCAGTGAAAATGGAAAAGATTTGGCCTCCTGCCTGCATCCAATCACTTCTCATACGCTTGATGGTTATTATTAAGTCACCTTCTTCTTGCTCTTAAGTTCTCATTTCATCTCATAAGTCAATATGGAAACGAGCTTTGCAATGTCAGCCCTTTGGAAAAATTAAACAGCTTTGCAAGAGAAACAGTAGGTGGGGCTGAGTCTGCATGAAGTGAATGGTTTCTTCCAGAGTGGTTTTCTTCCTTCTCTGCTTCCTTGCCTCGTCGCTGAAGGAGGGAGGCCAAGGCAGGTGACCGTGAAGAGATTTTCAAGTGGAGGAATAGCGCTTAGAGTAGAAAGCTTTAGACACAGACTTGGTGCCTGTCACTTTACGCTCTTGCTCTTACTTGATTCTGGCAACAATCCTCTGAATAGGCGTTATTACTCCCATTTAACAGATGGGAAGACTGAAGCAGAAAGATGAAGTCACATACAAAAGCTGATACGCTGTGGGAGCCGCAGTTTGAACCCGATTCTGTTCATCTCCACTATGACATATTGAGATGCTTATTTACTATGTCGTTTGAAATATGTGTTGCTCCACCCACCCTGGCCCCCCTGGTGGGATGGGGTGGAGTGTTGAAGTCCTCATGCCAGCACCCACCAATGGGAGCTTATGTGGAAATGGGGTCTTTTGCAGACAATCAAGTTCAGATCAGGTTAAGGTTTTAGAATGGGTCTTAATCCAATATGGCTGACATCAGGAAAAGGGGAAATTTGGACACAGACACTTACACAGCAAAGACCACGTGAAGACAAAGGAAGTGACATCTGTAGACAGAAGTCCTGAGGTGACCGGAAGCTGGGAGAGAAGCACAGAGCCGTTCCTCCCTCACAGCCCTCAGAAGGCAACGGTCCTGTCCATACCTTGACTTCAGACTTCTAACCCCCAGAACCACAAGACAATGCATTTCTGCTATTAAAGCCACCAGTTTGTGTACTTGAACCTGAGTCTGGGAATCTCCGTTTTCTCATCTCTGCAGAGGGAAGACGAGCAAGATCTCCTTTGCAAAATTTCAGGGTCTACTAAATAAGATAGTGCACATACTGCACCTAGTAGGGTTCCATAAATAGAAGCAGTTATTATTAACATTCTCCCTCTGACCTGGGAGAAAACCATTGGTTTTGTCCCCACCTCTTTGGGGGAGAACATTTTCTTGCTCTCAGGTACTGCCTACTTTTCTACAGAGGTTCTTCTTTTTGTTTTTGTTTCTGTTTTTCCACCAGACCCTCGGCATGTGGAAGTCCCTAGGCAAGGGTAGAACCCGTGCCGCTTTTGCAGCAGTGGCAACGCCGGATCCTTAACCCACTGTGCCACAAGGGACCTTCCATTTACGGAGTTTCTTTAATAACTCAGTATTAACTAACCAACAAAAGCAGAATGTTATTTATCTTCCAGGTTTGTATGAGGAATAAAAGAAAGCATCTATGTTAAAGTTCTTAGCAAAGTTCTGTTTAGCTGTGAAGGCACGTGATGACTTGCCCACCTGGTCCTGCCTTCTTGCTGACAAAATGTTTATGAAACCGTGACCCAAGTGCCCTGTCTCTCAGCAGGCTCTCAGTCTCCCAGCCAGCCTAGCAACCAAAATTATTTTCAGTATAACCCAAGTCCTTTGCTTGTGTTTCTCCAGTAGCTCCAGTAGCACCTTTTAAAGTCTGCTCTCCGGTCCCACATTCTGCAGCCTGCTCCCTGGCTTCTTACTCCCACCTTCTCGAAAAAGCACCTCCTTCTGCCCTCTTTCACTCTAGTCTGTCTCCCTTGCCCCCTTTGCTCCCCACCCATATTCTGTTTTCCTTTCCCTCCTCTGACCAGGGACTGAAGAAGTTAAACCATAAAGCAAAAGCAGGAGAAGGGAGGGAACCACTGCTCTCTTTAGAGGCAGAGGGGATCCAAAACACTGAAAGCGCCTGTGCCTTCATCATTTTTTGTTCCCTTGCAAGGAATATGACCTGCTCAAGCTGGCAGCGAGGCAGAGTTGATTCAATGAAAGGACTCTGTCAGAAGCACAGCCAATGTGGTCTGAATTTAAATCCCATTATCTGGTAAATGCTAGCTGGGCATGGTACTTAGCTTCTCTGAACCTCTGAATGCTTATCTGCAAAATGAGGCTACAAATGCACAGTTCACAGGGTTTGCTGAGGATTAAATGAGATCGCAAATGTGCATCACTCACCGTTGTGACACATGCTCGCTCTTAATAATAACCACCAATTTATGAAATAAGCTGATTTGAAGGATAATGGCAGAATGCAAATTTGGTTTTATCAGTGGCATCCCTTTAAATTCATCCTTTAAGGAGTTCTTGTGGCTTCGTGGGTTAAGAATCTAACTAGTACGCAGGTTCAATCCCTGGCCTTGCCCAGTAGGTTAGGGATCCAGCATTGCCGCAGGCTGTGGAATAGGCTGCAGATGTGGTTTGGGTCTAGTGTTGCTATGGCTGTGGTGTAGCCCTCAGCCACAGCTCCAATTCGACCCCTAGCCCGGGAACTTCCGTATGCCATGGGTGTGGCCATAAAAAGAAAAGAAATTATCCTTTAAGGCAAGTTCTCTACCAGCCCCTTGAGGATGGGTTCCAAACTTTTTCTGGTCATTCTTAGATGATAAAAATTCCTTCCATCACTCTGATTGCCCAGTCTTATTATTAATGGTGGTTAAACTGTCTAGTCCTGATCTACCAATCATAATTTCTCCCTCTCCTCCAGCAGACTAGCCCCCTGCAGTGGGAATAACAGCACAGGTAGTCTTCCTCCTGCCTGCTGGATGCTTCCATCCCTCCCCAGTCTTGACAGTCTAGGGCTTTGCTCCTCTAGAGTTGGAGCTAGTAGAGGAGGAACAAGCAAGAAAAGTTTGGCCTGATTGGAAAAGGGAGGCTTTGGTCGGTGTTGCAAAAGGGACTCTCTCAGGTGGCAGTTCTTCTGAAGTTCTCCCACCCCCCGACCCCCGAGGCCAGGAGCCGTTGTCTACCCAGTGTGCAGAGACCTTGTATGATCTTCCCTTTGCTAAAGCCAAGAAACCATAACATGGCTGGTAGGACCCTTACGAGGCCCTGTACCACACTGCCAGGCTTACCCCCGCCCATTCTCCCGGCTCCCATCGCACCATCTCCCGTTCAGCCTCACAGAACTTCCGTCTTTTCTCAGAACGGACCGTGCTCTTTTGCACACTCCAGGCTGCACACTTGCAAATGCAGATCTTTCCACCTAGAACCTGGCCAAGGGCAGCCCTTCTGTGAAAAGAGGTAAAGTAAAGCACCATATGACAAAGGTGCCAGTTCACCTAAGTGAAGCAATATAGGAGTTCCCGTCGTGGCTCAGTGGTTAACGAATCCAACTAGGAACCATGAGGTGGCAGGTTCAATCCCTGTCCTTGCTCAGTGGGTTAAGGATCCAGCGTTGCCGTGAGCTGTGGTGTAGGTTGCAGATGCAGCTCTGATCCCGCGTTGCTGTGGCTCTGGCGTAGGCCGGCGGCTACAGTTCCAATTTGAACCCTAGCCTGGGAACCTCCATATGCTGCGGGAGCAGTCTAGAAAGGGCAAAAAGACAAAAATAAATAAATAAATAAGTGAGACAATACATACATTATTCAGGAGGGTTGGGGCAGCTGGCTAGCCATTTGGGGGAAAAAAAGAAAGAAAACTTGATGCAGTTACTACCTCCCACATCGATGGTATGAAATAGGATTTAATTGTGAAGTGTTGTTTTTCTTTGATTACTAGCAAAGCTGAATGTATTTCTTATTCATTTAGAGCATGTTTCAAAGGTGATTATCATTTCATTTGTGTCCCTCTAATGGATAATCCTTTAAAAAGAAGAGACAGGGGTGTTCCTGTTGCGGCTCAGCAGAAACAAAACCAACTAGTATCCATGAGGAAGCAGGTTCAATCCCTGACCTCGCTCAATGGGTTAAGGATCTGGCATTGCTGTGAGCTGTGATATAGGCCACAGGCGTGGCTCAGATCTGGTGTTGCTGTGGCTGTGGTATAGGCAACCAGCTGCAGCTGCAATTTGACTTCTAGCCTGGGAACTTCCATATGCTGCACCTGTGGCTCTAAAAGGCAAAAAAAAAAAAAAAGTGCACGAGTTCCCCTTGTGGCTCAGTAGGTTAAGGACCCAGTCAAGTGTTGTCTCTATGAGGATACAGGTTTGATCCCTGACCTCGCTCAGGGGGTTAAGGGTCCAGTGTTGCCATAAACTGCAGTGTAGGTCGCACTTGTGGCTTGGATCTGGTGTTGCCATGGCTGTGGCACAGCTTTGATTCAAGTCCTAGCCTGGGAACTTCCATATGCCACAGATGTGGTTATAAAGAGAGAGAAAAGCTAGTTCCTGTTGTGGCTCGGTGGTTAATGAATCCGACTAGGAGCCATGAGGTTGCGGGGGATCAAACCAGCAGTGGGCCGCGCTCAGTGGGTTAAGGATCTGGCGTTGCCGTGAGCTGTGTGTGGTGTAGGTCACAGATGTGGCTTGGATCCTGCGTTGCTGTGGCTTGGGGATAGGCTGGCGGCTACAGCTCCGATTATACCCCTAGCGTGGGAACCTCCATATGCTGTGGGAGCGGCCCAAGAAATGGCAAAAGGCAAAAAGGCAAAAAAAAAGAATAAAAAGAGGATATAGTTGAAAATAGCTACAGTGTTCCAGACTTCACATGCACATCCCCAAACTGTCCACAAGGAAAGGGATTTTTTTTTAAACCCGTCCTTAATTATTAAACAAAAATACAAGGTTTCACTCTGATTGGACCAACTTGGATCACTTGAAAATTCCTGAAACCACCACCGTTGCCAGGACAAAGCTTCGTCCTCATTGGCTGGAGCTAGATTTTGCCAGCTCTGAACCAATCACTGTAGTGAGGAAGATGGCTTTAGTCCAATAAGGATTCACCCCTGGAGAAGAGGTGGGCTGATGGGGAAGGGGGACCAGTAAATAGAATTCTTCCCTACCTGTCCCTCTGATCAATGAGGCCCCTTAGCCCCTTCTGTTTCAGATTTCATTCAGTTTGAGGCATGGGGCACAGTGTAATTCTAGCTGAAAGCTGTTTAGGAAGTTGTTTATTTAATCAGCAGGGAGGCCAGCTATTTACAAGCTAACAACCCAAAGAAACAATTTCTTTCCCATATAAATCTAATAAGCTTGCCAAAGGAAGCTTCACTGGGTCCCTAGGCCTTTCTCCCCAGCTCAGCCCTCCTCTCTGCAGGCAGCAGAGTCCCACTCTAAGTGATAATAATAACTCACATTTGTAAACTACTTTGCAATTTGCAAAGGGCTGTCACATCCATTATGCCATTTAATCAACAAGGGGTGCTAAGGGAGGATGCTGGCTTGGATGCTGCTGTGTGGATTTCATAAGCATGTTGTATTAGGGACGGAAAGAGGGAATTATGCATGAGGGTCTGTGAGGCCAGGTTGGTTAAGGCTATGGAGAGTGTGTAGTTGGAGGGTTGCAAAGGGGCATCAGAGTTTCTTTTTTCCCCTTTTTGTTAACTGACCCCATTCCACTATTCCTTTGAAGTGTCTGATATCCTCTATTGAATATGGTCTTGGGTCTTAGTGAAATTGTGAACCAAGATGTGAACTCCTGCTGGCCAAAACTGGGTGCTCCCTCTCCTGAGAATCTGAATTTCGATCAGAATCACACAAGGAATGGCTTTTGACAATCCTTGACCTTGCTTCTAACATAAGCTGGTTTTCCCCATGAACTTCCTGTCCTGAAGTCAGATGACTATATCTAGGACATTGTGTGTCCACTGGGCATGGTGCTGGGGGATCCCAGATGTCCTCTTATGGTAAATCTTGGGGAAGCAGAAATACACATTTCCACTGGAGACAAGAATGGAAAACAGACAGAACTGAGTCTTGGAGACCGAGAGATACAAATAACTTGGTAACTGTCATCCAGCTGACAAGAGCAGTTCAGTTCCAAGGACAGAGGGCTCCTCCCACCAAAATTAACTTCTTGGACTGTTCTCTTTAAATGCTGTCTCTTAATTCCTGCATCTCTCATACAGATTTCCACATCCTCTCTAAATAGATCCTAAAGGCAGAGACCATGCTGTTTCACCCTCCAAAGAGGGACATGAGTGTCAGACACATGGGTGGCACTTGACAAATAGTTAAATGAAGAGTCACAGAAACACACAATCAGTTAACTAAAACATGTTAGGGAAATCATAAAAAATATATATATTTTTTTGGCTGCACCCTCGACCTATGGAAGTTCTCAGACTAGGGATAGAATCCGAGCCATAGCTGTGACCTATGCCATAGCTGTGGCAATGCAGAGTCCTTAACCCACTGCACCACGGCAGGAACTCCATAAAAATATTTTTAATTAATACAATTACCTATCATAAAAATCATGATTTGGAGGCATGCAGTTGATTGATTTTTAGTATATTCATGAGTTTGTGCAACTTTCACCCTTATCCAGAGCATGTACATCACCCCTGAAAGAAACCCTGTACCCATCAGCCGTCACTCCTCAGTTTCTGATTCTTCCAGCTCCTGACAACCTCTAATCGACTTTTATGTCTGGCTGTCATTTAGCACAATGTTACAAAGTTCATCCATGTTGCGCATGTATCAGTACATTATTCTTTTTTTTTTTTTTTTTGCTGACTACTCTTCCATGGTATGGATATACCACATTTGGTAAAATGTTATCCATTCACCTTTGATGGACATTTTGTTTTTGCCAGTTTGGGGTTATCATGATTAATGCTATGAATACTCATGTGCAAGGTATTGTGTGAACATATGCTTCAGTGTGGATAAATACCTGGGGGTGGAATTGCTAGGTCATATGGTAACACTGTGTTTACATTTTCAAGGAACTGACTGCTTTCCAGAGCATTTATACCACTTTACTTTCCCAGCAGCAATGTGTGAGAATTGCCATTTCTCCGCATCCTCACCCCTACTTGTGGTTTTCCATTTTCTTAAAAATTATTGTTATACCCATTCTAGTGAGTTTGAAGTGATATCTTGTAGTTTTGACTTGCATTTTCTAATGTAATGATCTTCAGCATCTTCTCATATACTTGCCATTTGTACATCTTTGGGGGAAAATGTCATTCAAATCCTTTATCTTTTTTTAAAGTTGTGTTGTCTTTTGATTGTTGAATTGTAAGAATTATTTAAGTATTCTTAATGGTAGACCCTGATATATACTTGAGAGCGCTGAATCCTAACCACTAGACCACCAGGGAACGTCCAGATTTATACTTGACAATAGTTTTTACCATTATGTAACTTGTCTTTTCACTTTGTTAATGATGTTCTTTGACATAACAAAGTTTCTAATTTCATTGAGGTCCGATTTATTTTTTTCCTTTGCTGCTTATGCTTTGTGTCATATCTAATAAACTTTTGCCTAATCCAAGCTCATAATGATTTATACCTGTTTTCCCTAAGAGATTTATAGTTGTAGCTCTGACATTTAGGTTTTTGGTCCATTTTGAGTTAATTTTTATGTAATATGATGTAGAGGTCCAATTTCGTGCTTTCTCACGTGGATATAGAGTTGTCCCAGCATCTTTTGTTGAAAAGATTGTTTTTTTTTTTTCCCCATCGAATGGTCTTGGCAATCTTGTTGAAAATCAAATGGCCTTAGGTATATGGGTTAATGCCTGGACTCTCAATTCTCTTTCATTGATCTGTGTGTCTCTATAAGTATTGTAATATCACACTTTTTGGATTACTATCGCTTTTAGTATGTTTTAAAATTGTGAAGAACTTCGCAGTTCTTTCTTTGAAAACTTTCACTTTTTCAGAAGGTTTTAGTTCTTGCATTTCTTAATGAATTTTAGGATGATCTAATCCATTTCTGAAAAAAAAAGGCTGTTGGAATTTTGAATCTGTAGGTCAATTTGGGGAGTATTTCTATCTTAACAATATTAAGTCTTTCAATTCATGAACATGGATCTCTTTGCATTTATATGTTTTTAATGCCTTTCACTGATGTTTTGTAATTTTCAGTGCCTAAGTCCTGAACTTCTTTTTTTAAGTTTATTCCTAAGCATTTTATTATTTTTGGTGTTATAGTAAATTGAATTGTTTTTCTTAATTTCATTTTTTGAGTTGTTCATTTTTAGTGTATAGAAATACAATTGACTTTTAACTTTTAAATTTTTTTTTAGCTTTTCAAATTTCTTATAACATGAATTACTTTTAGAGATTTATATTTATGTATTTATTTTTTAATTGAGGAATAACTGATATACAATATTATATTAGTTTCAAGTGTACAACATAGTGATTCAATATTTTTATAGATTAAACTCCACTTAAAGTTATTATAAAATATTGGCTATATTCCCTGTGCTCTGCAATGTATCTTAGTAGCTTACTTATTTTACGTATAGGAGTTTGTACCTTTCAATCTCCTACCCTTATCTTGACAAACCTCCTCTATTCCCTCTCCACATTGGTTTATTCTCTGTATCTGAGTGTGTTTCTATCTTGTTAAATTCATCTTTTTGTTTTACTTTTTAGATTGCACATGTAAGTGATAACATGCAGTATTTGTCTTTCTCTGCTTATTTCACTAAGCATAATATCCTCCAGGTCCATCTATGTTGTTGCAAAAGGCAAAATTTCATTCCTTTTTATGCTGAGTAGTATTCCATTGTACATAAATGTACATAGAAACATTGTGTGTGTGCGCATGTGTGTGTGTGTGTTTGTATGCCACATCTTCTTTGTCCATTCATCTGTTGATAGACACTTAGGTTGCTTCCATATCTTGACTATTGTAAATAATGCTGCTGTGAACATTGGGGTGCCTGTAGTTTTTCAAATTAATGTTTTTATGTTTTTTAGGTATGTACCTAAAGAGTGCCAGGAGTGCCAGAGTGGAATTACAGGATTATGTGTTTGTTATATTTTTAGTTTTTTGAGGAACCACCATAATGTTTTCCATTGTGGCTGCACCAATTTATACTCTTATTAATAGTACACAAGTATTCTCTTTTCTCCATATCCTCTCCAAATTTTGTCATTTGTTGTCATTTTGATGATAGCTATTCTAACAGTATTGAGGCGATGTCTCAGTATGGTTTTGATTTGCATTTCTCTGATAATTAACAATTTTGAGCATCTTTTCATGTGCCTTTTGGCCATCTGTATACCTTCTTTGGAAAAATTCTCTTCAGGTCTTCTGCACATTTTTTCATCAGTTTTTTTTTTTTTCCCTTTTTGTGGCCACATCTATGGCATATGGAGGTTCTCAGGTTAGGGGTCGAATTGGAGCTGCAGCTGAGGTCTGTGCCACAGCCACAGCAACACTGGATCCGAGCTGCATCTGTGACCTGTGCTGCAGCTTGCAGCAACACTGGGTTCTTAACCCACTGAGCAAGGCCAGGGATCAAACCTGTATCTCACAGAGGCAATGTTGGGTACTTAACCCACTGAGCTACAATGGGTACTCCAGGGTTTTTTTTTTTTGTTTTTTTATGTTAGCTGTATGAGTTGTTTACATATATTGAATATTAACCCGTTATCAATCCTATCATTTGAAAATATTCTGTTCAGTAGGTTGTCTTTTCATTTTGTCAGTGGTTTCCTCTGCTTGTAAAAGCTTTTAAGTCCCATTTCTTTTTTTTTTTAATTTTTTTTTAAATGACTTTTATTTTTTCCATCATAGCTGGTTTACAGTGTTCTGTCAATTTTCTACTGTACAGCAAGGTGACCCAGTCACTCACTCACACACACACACACACACACACACACACACACACACACACACACACACACACACATATATAGTGCTATATAGCAGGATTAAAGTCCCATTTCTTTTTTTTTTTTTTTGTCTTTGTTGTTGTTGTTGTTGTTATTGTTGCTATTTCTTGGGCCGCTCCCGCGGCATATGGAGGTTCCCAGGCTAGGGGTTGAATCGGAGCTGTAGCCACTGGCCTACGCCAGAGCCACAGCAACGCGGGATCCGAGCCGCGTCTGCAACCTACACCACAGCTCACGGCAACGCCGGATCGTTAACCCACTGAGCAAGGGCAGGGATCGAACCCGCAACCTCATGGTTCCTAGTCGAATTCGTTAACCACTGCGCCACGACGGGAACTCCAAGTCCCATTTCTTTATTTTTGTTTTTATTTACTTTGTCTTGGAATACAGATTCTATATATATGCCATGTATATATATCATATATTCCTACAATTTTCATCCAAGAATGTTCTGCCTGTGTTTTTTTCTAGGAATTTAATGGTTTCTGGTCCTACATTTAGGTCTTTAATGCATTTTGAGTTTATCTTTGTATATGGAGTAGGAAATGTTCTAATTTCATCTCTTACATGTAGCTGTGCAGTTTTCTCAGAACCACTTACTGGAGAGACTGTTTTTCCCCATTATATATTCTTGCCTCCTTTGTAATAAATTAATTGACTCTAAGTGTGTGGGTTTATTTCTGGACTCTCTATTCTGTTTCATTGACCAGTATGTCTGTTGTTATGCTAGTATTATACTGCTTTGATTACTGTAGTTTGTAGTGTAGTCTGAAGTCAGGGAGTGTGATACATCCAGCTCTGTTCTTTCTTAAGATTGCTTTGGCATACAAATTTTAGAATCATTTGTTCTAGTTCTATGAAAAATGCCACTGGTATTTTGATAGGAATTGCTTTGAGCCTGTAGATTGCCTTGAGTAGTATGGTCATTTTAACGATATTAATACTTCCAATCCATGGACACAATATATCTTTCCATCTTTTTGTGTCATCTTCAGTTTCTTTCATCAGTGTCTTATAGTTTTCTAAGTACAGGTCTTTTACCTCTTTAGTGATATTTATTCCTAGATATTTTATTCTTTTTGATGCAATGGTAAATGGGATTGTTTTCTTAGTTTCACTTTCTGATAGTTCATTGTTAGTGTATAGAAATACAAGGTTATGTATATTAGTTTGTATCCTGTAATTTGACTACATTTATTGATCAGCTCTAGAAGTTTTTGATGACATCTGTAGAATTTTCTATGTATAGTATCATGTCACCTGAAAAAACAGTAACAATTTTACTTCCTTTCCAATTCAGAATCCTTATATTTCTTTTTATTGTCTCATTGCTGTGGCTAGGACTTCAAATACTATATTGAATAAGAGTAGTGAAAATGGAACATCTTTGTCTTGTTCCTGGTCTTAGAGGAAATGTTTTCAATTTTTTTTGGTCTTTTTGCCATTTCTTGGGCCGCTCCCGCGGCATATGGAGGTTCCCAGGCTAGGGGTCGAATCGGAGCTGTAGCCGCCAGCCTACGCCAGAGCCACGGCAACGCGGGATCCGAGCCGCGTCTGCAACCTACACCACAGCTCACGGCAACGCCGGATCGTTAACCCACTGAGCAAGGCCAGGGATTGAACCTGCAACCTCATGGTTCCTGGTCAGATTCGTTAACCACTGCGCCACGACGGGAACTCCTGCTTTCAATTTTTAATTATTGAGTATGATGTTAGCTGTGGGCTTATCATGTATGGCCTTTATTATGTTGAGGTATGTTCCCTCTATACCCATTTTATGGGCAGTTTTTATCATAAATGGATGTTGAATTTTATCAAAAGCCTTTTCTGCATCTATTGAGATAATATGGTTTTTATTCTTCATTTTGTTAATGTGTTGTATTACGTTGACTGGTCTGCAGATATTGAATCATCTTTGCATCCTTGGAATATGCACCTGATTATTGTATATAATCCTTTTAATGTATTTTTTAAGTTGGTTTCCTAATATTTTGTTGAGGTTTTTTGCATCTGTGTTCATATTGGCCTATAATTTTCTTTCATGACATCTTTGTTTGGTTTTGGTATTAGGGTGAAGCTGCCTCATAAAATGGGTTCAAAATTATTCCTTCCTCTTTAATTTTTTGGAATAGTTTGAAAAGGATAGGCATTAACTATTCTGAATGTTTGGTAGCATTCACCTATGAAGCCATCTGTTCCTAGAATTCTGTTTGTTGGGAGTTTTTCAGTTATTGATTCAATTTCATTTCTGGTATGCAGTTGATTTTTCTTAAGGTGGAATGTTATTGAATTGAGGTCTTTTATTTAACAGAGACATTTACAGCTATACATTTCTCTCTGAGCATTGCTTTTGCTGCATCCTATAAGTTTTTGTATATTATGTTTTCATTTTTACTTATCTGTAAGGGGCAATATAAACCACTAAATTTACTTATAAGCTCAAATAAATGACTTCCTACTCTAAAGAGCTAACTTTTTCTAGACTGGTATTTCTATAACTAGCTATTGAATACTGGTTAAATTTTGGTGCATTTATCCTAGAAAAGAAAATGTTGTGATTAAAAAAAAGATTAAGGGAGATTTGTATGTATTGCTACAGAAGAGTCTCCATGATAAGATAAATGACAAAGGCAAAGTGCTCAACAGTTAGGTAGAGTAGAACCTCACTGTGGATTTCAAGTGCTATCATATATATGCTTGTTGATGCAGAGAATTTTTAGAAGGTTATATAAAAATCTGTTAGTATTGCCTCCATGGGAGAATAGGGAATGAGAGGGTATTTTTTGAGATGAAGTCACATCAGCTAATGTTACTTGTCTTTTTTTTTTTTACAAATATTTTTACTGCACAAGTAAGACGTAAAATTTTTCTTTGTGAAGGAAAAAAAAATATCAAAGAAAACAGAAAAGTGTATTGCCCCATCCTAATTGTATTAAAGCAATCATATCTATGGTCTGCCTCTCTCCAGAAGTTGGGTATGAGTCCTTTTAGATACTTTAATAGCTTCGGTAATAAGAAGAAGAAATAATAAAATAGTAAAATCATCTTCCTGTGTTCTTTCATTTATACTTTGCAAAGACTAGTATTACATTCATCCATCTATTTCACCATAATTTCAGTCATGTATTTCATTTTCTATCAAAAAGAAAAAGGACATAACATTTCAAGATAGAAACTTTCCTGCTACTTTTTACCTACATTTATAAGAGGATTTGAGACTATTATTCCTAGAGCATTTTAGTGTCCCTCTCTCACTAAAGAAGAGTTGAGAGTATTCATTAGTTGGCAGCCTCCAGTGGAAGGAGTATGAAGACATGGCACAGATCTTGGATCCTATGTGAAGAAGCCTCAGCATTTACATACACAGATCTACAATGTCTACATGCACCAAATAATTGCCATTGAGTGAACTAATATATGGTTTTTTTAAAAAAATATAGAACATGCACCAAGTAATTGCCATTGAGTGAACTAGTATTTTTTTTTTTTAATATTTTTGGCCGCTCCCTTGGCATGTGGAAATTCCCAGACCAGGGATCAAATGCATGCCACAGCAGTGACCCTAGCTACTGCAGTGGCAACACCAGATCCTTAACCTGCTGAGCCTCCAGGGAACTCCTGAATGAGTTTCCCTGTCTCCTTGTTCTTAGACATTACACTGACTGCTTCTGGAGAGAGGCAGACCATAGATTTAGTGAATAAAAATACAAGAAGCCGTTAAATTTGAAGTCCAGATAAATAACACATTTTAGTGTATGTCCCATGCAATATTTGGGACATACACTTATACTAAAAAAGAAAAAAATCGTCGTTAGTCTGGAATTTGAATTTAACTGGGTGTTTTGTATTTTAACTGGCAATCTTACATACATATAGAGCCAGGCTTGGAATTGGAAAACAAGATAGGGGGTTAGGGATGCCAAGTAGGTTTTATTGACTGATGACCCTACTTGTCTTTTCTCTGTAGGGTTTTATTTAGTTATTTTTTTTGCAAAGAGATTAATACAAAGAACAATAAAAATGTGTATATATTGCTGATTTAAATTGGAACACACAGCCAATCTTCCCTCAGTTCCCCCGTCTTCTCTCTCTCTCTCATACACATACACACATGCACGCACGTGCATGCACACACACACACACACACACACACACACACACACACACACACACACACACACACACACACTCTCTCTCTCTAATAGCTCCCTGGTAAAAACTGAACTAGAGAATGAAGTTTGAAACTGAGACATAAAGTCTCTTGCTTCCTTCTATTGCTGCAACTCAGCCTCTATTCACTGATGCTGAATAGAAACGTGGAGACAGAATTTGGTGCAAAGTAGAAAGCAGTAGCTTATACTGCTTTGCCAGGCAAGGAAGACCACAGCAGACTAATACTTTGAAGACTGTGCCCTCCCTTGAGAGAATAGGGAAGAGGTCTTATAGTTTAGGAATGGAAATAGGGCCACAGATAAGGATCAGAGGAGATGCAAGCTTGCATTCTTCTTCAAAGCTGGTGTCAGGTGGTCCAGGATGGGTTCTGGTGGTCCTTGAGGTTATCACATCACACCGTGACCTTCTTTCTGGAATATAGAAGGCTTCATCAAGTAGTTAACATTTTCCATTTGTTGGGGGTTTTAGTTCTCTGGAAGAACTAAAAGATATTGTTAGGAACCCAGATCATGCCCCAAGGCTGCACCGTTGTTTCTTGACTGCTCCTCCCTTGTCTCTTCATCCCCTCCCTTCCCTAATTAGCAACTTTTTGAACCTGCCCTTTGGAATTCAGGAAAGGTCAAGAAGGCTGACTGAAGCCTATTTCAAACAAGAAATGGGGGACAGGAGTTCTCATTGTGGCGGAGCCAAAACGAATCCGACTAAGAACCATGAGGTTGTGGGTTCGATCCCTAGCTTCGCTCAGTGGGTTAAGGATCTGGCATTGCCATGAGCTGTGGTGTAGGTTACAGATGCAGCTGGGATCTGGCGTTGCTGTGGCTCTAGCTTAGGCTGGCAGCTGTAGCTCCAATTTGACCCCTAGCCTGGAAACCTCCATATGCTGTGGCTGCGGCCCTATTGAAAAAAAAAAAAAAAAGAAAGAAAGAAATAGGGAACAGAGAAAGACTTTTATGCCAGGAGACCCAGGTTCCTGCTTGATTTCACTTCCTGTTTCTAAATCTTATAACCTTCGACCTTCTAGTAAACCATGCTTGCGTGGGTAGCTGGGGGCAGGGGTGGATGTTGGCTGGAGGCAGGGGCACAGGGAAAAGAGATGGCTGGGATCCAAAGGCTCAGTGGCCATCTACCCATGTGTCACTGGCAAGACATCAGCCAAACCAGCCCCAAGAAGCAAGCCCCACACAGGTGACTGTTGTGCTCCATGCACAGGTTGGAAAAAGAATTTCCAGACTCATAACAGGGTGAAAAGTAAGATAAGTTTATTGAGATGATAGATGCTGCTAGCACAACTGGGCGACTTGCTGATGATGAGGGAGAGCCAACCCTGAGCAACTTCAAGCTTGTGGTCCTGTCTTTTTATAGCCCAGGTAGAGAGGAGAGGTCTTATGATACACACGCTCACTTGCTGATTGGTTAGAGAAAGAAGGGTCTTAGGATGCACTTGCTGGTTGGCTGCGGGAGTATAAGGCCCCATCGGGCTGGGTGAGGATTGAGCTGCACACCTTTCCTAGTCAGGAAGGAGTGGGACAGGTTGCTCAGTGTTGGGGAGGAGGCACCATAGTGAGATGGGTGGAGCAATAAGGATCTAATCATTCTTATCTTGGCCAGAGGCTTTGAGTTTTATCTCCTCGGAGAGGCCTTAAAGTCCCACAGTGACCTTAACTGGGAAGCAGGAAGTAAAACAGCTCTCAGGGGCCCCTATCCCTCCACTGGCCAAGGGCAACCCTGTGGAGGTCTTAGTCTCTGACAAGTCATACTGGTCACTTTTCCTTCCTTGAAAGAGCTGGTTTAAGAAGAAAATAGAGAGGTGGACTATGGGGAGAAAAGGTGGAGTTTTCCGCCTCCAAACTTTCCACTTCTAATCTGATGATTGAGCTGATCTCTTACAAGAGCATCACTCATTACAGTTTACAAAGCACTTTTACTTTAACCAATTGTCTATTGATTTTTGCCTAAAAGAAATTAGCCTCGAATGTGGCAACTTTCCCATCAACAGTTTAAAATGCTTGCCTTATGGAATTAGCACCCTATTAACCTCAACCATCTCTGTAAGTGTTTTTCTTCTTAAAAAATTGTAATTAAATACCATTGCCAGCCAGAATTATTTAGACAGCACTTTGCACATTAATGTCCGCTCAATTATCAATTCCCGTGGCTAGAATCCTAATCCAAAATGAAACTCGGAAAGATGTATTTTCTCTTTAAAATTGGTTCTTTTTGTTTTTATCCTCGTTTCCTTATTTTCCACCTTTCTTTACTCCGAGTGGATCCTTTGAGCCCTAAGAGGGGGGGTTAGGCAAGATCTTGGACTGGCTTGTATAGAATAAAGTGACTCGTCTTAAGCATGAGCAAAATGGAGGCCCCTACCCATGTTAAAGACACCTGCACAGTGGAGGCTTGAGAATGAGAATTCACAGAAGAAAAAGACCAGAGTTCATCTTCCACCAGGTCCAGAGCGTTCCCTCTGACTCACCTGGAAGCAAGAGGCAGACGGTGAGGCACTCCATGTGAGCCAGCCTCCCTGGCACAGAACAGTGAGAAGAGAGGAGATGGGTCTGGAAAGGCAGATAGAAACTATCCAGCATGGAAGGCGTGACCGTTGTCACCTTTACTCCACAGTGTTGAAATGTTTTCCAAAGTGCCTGAACCATTCTTACTCCTGTAGCTGAAAATGCGGCCTCTATACGGCCTCTATACACCGGCACCAGTCGAGTCTCAGGGACAGAGTTTTGAGGAAGAGAAAGGACAGCTTTATTGCTTTGCCAGGCAAAGGAGGTCTCAGCAGGCCAATGCCTCAAAACTATGTCCTGTCCTGAGAGGGCATAGCAAGGTGTTTTATAGGCTCGGCTCAGAAGACAGGGTTATTGATAAAGGTGTCTATATTATTCTTCATCCATAAGTCATTTCAGAGTTGTCAGATCCAGTGTCCGTGGGTCCGGTGATGGTTTCTGGTTGTCTTGACCTTCTCTCTGGAATGAAGACTGCTTATAGCGAAGGGGTGTCGGGGTGTTTCAATTACGAAAGAAAACACTAGGTGCAACGTAACTCTAACTGGAAAGTAAACATTCATACTAAGTTAGTGGGCCAAGGCGCAGGGCATAACATCATGGAGACTGTTTTAACTAGTTTTTAGCTGTAACAATATTTCTGAATCATTAACTCTTGAGTCAGCCTTTTGAGCATGAGGGGAGGCCTGGGAGGCTAAAGAAAAGGACTTTTGCTTCAAAACACAAAGATTTCGGGTCTGGTACAGGGTTTCACTGCCATCAGCATGGATAAGATCACCTGTTGCTACATATTGTTACCAGCGCTCAACATTGTAGACTTTACTTTTTTTTTTCCAATCTGGTAGATGTAAAATAGCATGACATGGATGTTTTAATTTGCATTTCTCTGGAGTGACTTTTCCTCTGCCTCTTGGCTGTTTGTTGGATTGCACTCTGCATGCCACAAGGCCCTGTGCTTGCCCAGCTTCAAGATTGAAGAAAGGGCCCAGAGTCAACAACAGAGATATGAGTGGCTTAAAGGATGGGGGAGCTTACACATCTGAAGCAAGGTCCTGGAGCAACACCCCACTGTGTGCAGCACATAGAGGCAGGATAAGGTAGCAGACTTTGCTCCTGGTGGGGGGAGGTGGGGAGATTGCCAGATATAAGGGTAATTCTGAAGGTTGGCTCATTAGTTACCAGGGAAACTGTTGGGGGAACTTGGCCTCTGCTCACTGGTGTCTAATAGAAACAAGGAGACAAGAGTTTGGGGTGAAGGAGAAAAAATTGCTTTATTGCTCTGCCAGGCAAAGGAGGGTCACAGTAGGCTAATGCTTTAAAGACTGTGCCCCACATGCACCCTTCCCCAGCTCCCCCTCCCCCCACCACCTTAGAAGAGAGTGGGAGGTGGTTTTATAGTTTTGGGAGTGAAAGATAAGACTACAGATAAGGATCTGGGTTGAGGCAAGGTTGCATTGTTTCCAAAGCTGGTGTTCAGGGGTCTGGTGGTCTTTCATTCACATCTTCCATTTGTTGGGGGTTTTAGTTCTGCAGAGGAACTCAAAGATATTGTTATCTGTATTACTTGAGGAAGGCCCAGGATCCTGCCCCAAAGATGCACTATTGTTTCTTGACTGCTCCTCCCTCCATTCAATGATTAGCAAGTGTTTGAACCTGCCCTTTGGAACTCAGGGAGGGTCATGGAGGCTGAAGTTTATTCCCTAAAAACAAGAAATGGAGGACACAGAAAGGCTTGTGTACCCAGGAGCCCCACAGGGCCCTGCTTGGTTTCAAAACCAGCCTGGAGTATGGTCCTCACCACCCACTAGCTGGGGCCTGGGGCAAGTACATAGGAAAGTCAGTCATGTGCTTCGGGTGTGTGAATCAGGCTCTGGTCAGGCAGAGGATGTACAGAGAGCGAGAGAACAACCATCCTGACCATATACCATTTGATCTTTTTCTTTCTTTCTTCTTCTTCTTCTTCTTTTTGGCTGCACCAAAAAAGAAAAAAAAATTCTACAGCATATGGAAGTTCCCAGGCCAGGTATTGAACCTGTGCCACAGTTGTGGGAATGGTGGACCCTTAACCTGATGGGCCACAAGGGAACTTTCTGATCTTCCTCTTTAATGACAAATCTGTTTGTGCCTCTTGCCTATTTTCCAGTTGGATTTTTTTGCCTCTTTGTTGTTGATTTGAGAGCATTCTTTATATACTTTTTGACTATCAATACTTTGTTGTTTATGTGTTTCTCTCCATTCATGGCTTCTGTTTTCATTTTGTGGAGGTTTTTGATCATTAGAGTGGGGTTTTTAAATTTTATTTTACTTTTTTATTCTTTTAATCTTTTTATTTTAGTTGATGTACAGTGTTCTGTCAATTTCTGCTGCAGAGCAAAGTGACCCAGCCATACATCCATATACATTCTTTTTTTCACATTATCCTCCATCATCTTCTGTCACAAGTGACTAGGTATAGTTCCTTGTGCTATAGAGCAGAATCTCATTGCTTAGATTTTAGTTTTAATACATGGAATTTATCACTTTTTTCTAGGCTGTGCTTTTAGCATGTAATTTAATAAGGCCATACTAATTCCAAGTTCTTAATGTGTTTTTCTCTAATGATTACTAAAATATGGAGAAAAGCAAAGATAAGAAAAATCACCTATCATCCCACTACCAGAAATGAAGGCATTCATTTTATAACTTCTAATCTCACAAAAATATTTAGCATCACAGGAAAGCCTCATGAAAAAAGATCCATAATCAGCACTGGATTCTTTCTAATATGCCCAAATATCCAATTCTTCATTAGAGATACTCAATAGTGACTTTTTCTCCTTGAATTTTTGTCTCCTTTAGTTTTTGTCTGGCTGTAGTAGCAACTTAGCTTTACATTGCAAGTATGTCTCATGCTTTAGGCAGAAGAAATGTTTGAGTCAAAGGTGAGACAAAGAAAGTCAAATGTTGAAGTATGGCCTCAAGGCATCAGATAACAGAAAAGTCACCTTGAACGTACCTTACAGAACAGGCCAAGCCTTCGGCCCAACTCTCACACAGTTCTCCAAAACTAAGTTTGACAGTATCTTGCTTACAGCAAAAGGAAATATTTCTCTTTGCTGTTAAATAAAATCTGTAAATATCATGGCTTTCCTGACTTGATTCTACAGATGCAGTGCCACTCTCTTAACTAGTGAAATGAAAGACAATCTTCTCAGAGAGACTATCTCTTATAAAGCAGGCATCTCAGTTATCTATTGCTAAGGCAACAACACCCCTGAATTTATGACTTAAAATGATAACTGTATTCTTACTTCTCAGATCAGATAGACAGTTAAGGCTGAGGATCACTCACTGGTTACATTTAGATGCATAAACTGGAACCATGGGCATCTGGGGCAGCTGGGACTTTTCTCTCTTCATGCGTTCCCAGGACCTCTCCATGTGGTCTCTGTGTGGTGGTCTTTCTGTGTGGGCTAAAGTTTGGGCTTTCTTATAACATGTTGGTCTCAGGGCAATTAGGCTGTTTTTGCATGATGGCTTCAAAAGTGTTCCACAGACATAGAAAACAAACTTAGGGTTACCAAAGGGGAAAGAGAGGGGAGGGATAAATTGGAAGTTTGGGATTGTTGACTTAAAAAAAAATGCACAACCTGAAAGTTGAGAGTTCATTTTCTTGGGGGGACAAAATTGGGATTTAAGCCCTGAGAAACTGCTCCGAGGAGACAAGGGGAGAGCTAGGATATCTAGGTGTTTTTTTTGCAACAAAGGCAGCTAGCAGGAACAAAAGAGGTCTTGGCTCCCTGAAATCATTCCTTTGGTATGTACCTCAGCAACTGGGGAGCCAGTATCCTGAGTTTTCACAGCCCTCAGGGCTCACCTGCTCACCCTTGGAGGTGGCTGCCTTCACAGCTGACTGTGAAACACCACCCCAAAGAGACAGGGGGAAATAAGGTCGGTGTCTATGATAAAGGTGAGGGGGAGGTGCCTGCAGCCCTGCACACATTTACAAAAGTTTGTTGCTGGCCTAGTGAAGGTTACTGCTAGTCACGAGGAACAGACATCACCAATGAAGGACTTTAGTGTTTTTCTAGATACGAGGAGGTGCAAGAAGTGGACCCCTAAAATCTTCTCCTAAAAATAGCTCACCCTCGGAGGAACGGTTCTTCCTGTTTTCCCCAGGGCACAGAGGGCTTCACTCCAGATTTTCACCCTGAGCTCCCCTCAGGGGGTGCTGCAGGTCAGCCACTGCAGGGGGCTCCTGGTTTAATCCATGTAGAGGCTGATGGCAAGTGCCAATGCCCAGTTCGCAGGATTAACATATACACACTGCTGAAACTGAGCAGGAGCCTGTGGGGCACTGAAGTCCTTCTGTGTCCCTCCACTTCTTGTTTGTAGGGAATAGGCTTCAGCCTCCAGGACCTTCCCAGAGGGCAGGTTAAACAGTTGCTCATGGGGTGGGGGTGGGGGGAGGGCATGCAGACACAAAGGAGGAACAGTCAAGAAACAAAAGCGCAGCCTTGGGCAGGGTCCAGGGTCCTGCTCAAGGGATAATACTAACAATATCTGCTCTTCTGAAGAACTAAAACCCCAACACATGGACGATGTTAACTACTTTATCAAGCCTTCTTCATTCCAGAGAAAAGGTCCCAGTTTGATAATCTCAAGACCCGCAGGAGCTCAATCAGGAGATCCCCTGAGAACTGATGAAAGGAATATAGGCCCTGCACACACCCTGATCCTTATCAGCAATCCCCACCCTTGAACCACTGCTGTAAAACTCTTAACCAAACCCTCCTAGATAGGACACACAGTTTTTGGAGGCATGAACCTGCTATGTCCGCCTTTGCCTGGCAAAGCAATAAAGTTACTCTTTTCTCCTTTCACCCAAAACTCTGTCTCTAAGATTCAATTCAGCATTGGTGCACAGAAGCCAGATCTTCAGCAACATTACCACATATAAAACGGATAAATAACAAGGACCTATTGTATAGTGCAAGGAACTATATTCAACATCTTATAATAACCTATAAGGGAAAAAATCTGAAAACAACATATATTCAGTTATATATATCTTGCTATACACCTGAACTGTGGGACTTCAAGGCCTCTCCCACCAGATAAACTCAAACAGCCTCTGGGCACGATGAAAATTACCAGCCCCTTATCACCCCTTCCATCCCATTGCAGTTGTTACAGAGTTCTCAAACCCCTCCGGAGCAAACTTCCTTTCTGCTGCCGACTAGGAAAAGTATTTGGCCCACTCCTCACTTCGCCCCTATGGGGGCATTATATACCCCCAACCAACTAGCAAGTATATATAGTAAGACCTCTCTTCTCCCCTTTGTTATTATTATTATTATTATTATTATTGTCTTTTTGCCTTTTTCTAGGGCCGCTTTCTGCGGCATATGGAGGTTCCCAGGCTAGGGGTCGAATCGGAGCTGTAGCCACCAGCAACACGGGATCCGAGCCGCATCTGTGACCTACACCAAATCACAGCAATGCTGGATCCTTAACCCACTGAGCAAGGGCCGGGATCGAACCCTCAACCTCATGGTTCCTAGTCAGATTTGTTAACCACTTTGTCATGATGGGAACTCCTCCCCTGTGTTCCTGAGCTATAAAAAACAGACTCGACCATGGCCTTGGGATCGGCTCTCCCTGATCATCAGGAAGTCATCCCGCTGCACTAGTAGCATTTCTTATCTCAATAAGCTTATCTTTCTTTTCACCCTACTACAAGTCTGGAAATTCTTTTTCCAACCCATGCATGGACTGTAACAGGAACTAAAACAACTTTGTAAATCAAGTATACTTCAATAATATACATTATATATATTATACAGTATATATTATGTATGTCATATATACAATATACATTATACATATATATACATTATATATATAAAGTTAAAATTTTTTTTTTTTGTCTTTTTTTTTTTGGTCTGTTGTTGTTGTTGTTGTTGTTGTTGCTATTTCTTGGGCCGCTCCCGCGGCATATGGAGGTTCCCAGGCTAGGGGTCGAATCGGAGCTGTAGCCACCGGCCTATGCCAGAGCCACAGCAACGCGGGATCCGAGCCGTGTCTGCAACCTACACCACAGCTCACGGCAACGCCGGATCGTTAACCCACTGAGCAAGGCCAGGGACCGAACCCGCAACCTCATGGTTCCTAGTCGGATTCGTTAACCACTGCGCCACGACGGGAACTCCTAAAGTTAAAATTTTTAAATGACATAAAACAGAAAAATAAAGAATGTTCCAGCAGCTAAGGTGGAAGTTGCATTATATTTTATACCCTGTTTCAGAAGTCACAGTGTCATTTCCGCCATTAAAGAGTTGCAGATAAAAGGAAAGGGACATTGGAGTTCCCATCATGGTGCAGCAGAAATGAATCTGACTAGGAGCCATGAGGTTTCGGGTTCAATCCTTGGCCTTGCTCAGTGGGTTAAGGATCCAACATTGCCATGAGCTGTGATGTAGGCCATAGACATGGCTCGGGTCTGATGTTGCTGTGGCTGTAGCATAGGCCAGCAGCTGTAGCTCCAATTGGACTCCTAGCCTGGGAACCTCCACATGCCACAGGTGCAGCCCTAAAAAAAAGGGGGGGGACATAGTTCCTACTTCTCAATGGGAAAAGTATAAAAGAACTTGAAAATATGTTTTAAAATTACCACAGTCTTCCCTCTAAGCACAAGTTATTTACATTCCTCCTTCATGCAAAATACACTCACTTGCTCCCAATACCCACCTCCCCCCAGAAGTTTTCCCCTATTATGACATCAGGCTCAAGCTCATAGTCCATGATCAGCTCATATACCAGATCCAGGGGCAGATGAGGATCTTCACATGTGGTTCTTTTCAATCTAAAGATTTGTGATCTCTTAAGACAAATTAGATGCAAACCACCCCCCACTACCACATGCACACACTTACAATGGTGGGACAGGCATAAGATAATCACAATAAGTACTTCCAATCAAAAATGGGGCAAATAAGAGGTGCGTCATCTACTGCACTTCTAAACTCCAGTTCATTAATTAGGGTTTGGTCCTACTCCCTGGGAGTTGTTCTCCATGATTTTTTGGCTTTTGATTCTAATGGGTTATATTTCCTTTTCCATAAGAATAGGCTCATATTTGCATCCTGCTTCTTATGCAGAAAAGATTGGGGAACCAAAGATTTCATCTTGTGCCCTCTCTGGCTCTTTTCATTCCAGGACAATGCAATTCCTTTAAAAATTTTGTGGGTTTCCTGTCTGCCAATTTATAATCCACTCCATTAGAAAGAAGTCACAGATAAATTCTAGAAAAGTCTCTCCCTGTTTTGGATCTCTTGTGTATCTCAGTTGTGGAACAGTTCCATTAAAATTCTTAGGATTTCTGTCATCTACAATTTAACAGACATCCTTAGATATCTGCTTGAAAAGGTCTGTAAGGTATAACCTTAGATTTGGGGGGGATCCTAACAAAGGTTTTTACAGTTATACCCTTAGCTTCATCTTTACCCTGAGGCCACATTTTCCTCACAGCACCCTGGATTTGATTTTTTCCATGAGGTCTTTCATTTCTTTGAGAACCCTTTGCTGCCTGGGAGGCCTGTCACGATCACTCTAGGTTTTCTCAAAAAAATCTCAAAAATTAAATAGTTTGTTCTTTGACTCATCTCTCTCTTCTTACTTTTTGCTACAGGAAGCTAGAAGTCAGGCAGCATCTTTGACACTCTATGCAGAAGTCTCCCCAGCTACATCACCAGGTTTATTAGGTACATTTCTGTTTTCCACATTACTGCAGATAACAGGTACTGGTGTTGCTATACTTTCCACCACTACATAGCAAAGTTCTCCTTTCCTTTACCTTCTAATAACATTCTCTCAGCTTTCACTTAAGCCCTCACCGACAGCCTCAAGGATTCTTCTAAGAAGCTCCTAAAGGTCCTTTCAGCTTCTACCTACCAGCCAGTCTCAAAGCCAGTATCATACAGCACCCCACTTGCAGGTACAACATTCTGCTCCTGTTACCTCTTAAATGACCACCAAAACTAGTGGCTCAAAACAACAACAATCATTTTCCTATCTCTCACGGATTCTGTGGGTTATGAATTCAGAAGGGCTCAGCGGAGCAGTTCTGGATCAAGGTGTTTCATGCAGTTACAGTCAGATGGAGACTACCTTTGGGACAGCAGTGGGTTGAAGCACTGAATCTCTCTCTCTCTCTCCCTGTCTCTCTCTGTCTCTCCATCTCTCTCTCCACACCCATTGTTATCAGAATCTTTCAATGTGGTCTCTCTGCATGCGAGGTTTAGACTTCCTCACAGCACGGTGGTCTCATGGCAATTGGACTGTTTACATGGTAGCTGAAAGCTTCAAAAGCAAATATTCCAGAGAGCAAGGTGGAAGCTTCACCACTTTTTATGACCCTCATCAGAAATCACGTAACTTTACTTCTACCATATCTTATGGATTAATACAGTCACAAAAGCCCATCCAGTTTTAGGGGAAAGGGCATAGGCACCATCTCTTCATGGAAGGATTGTCAGAGAATTTGAGGACACATTTTAAAACTGTGTCAACAGATACATTTATTCAACACATGTTTGTTGTGTGCCTACCATGAGTTAGGTATCATGCATACACAGGTGAATCAGATATAAGGCCTCCTTGAGGAGCTTACTGTCTGGTCATGAAGACCAAGAGGTAAGAGACCATTTCACTAGAGTAGGATCAATATTTTAAGAGAGCTGATAAATATGCCCAGGAAGAGCAGAACAGGAGAATATAATGCCTCAAGTACATTTTGGGGAGACACCAGGGAGATGACAACATTTGAGCTACACCTCGGAGGGGGTAAGCAGGTGTTCTCCAACCATGCGGTGACCAAAATGCACAAATGGAGGCATGAAACACCTTAGTGCAGTCTTTTCATTCTGGTTGAATGCTGGTGACATTCTAAGTGTCATTTAGATGGTGACATTTGTTATAAATGTCATGTGCTTGTGACATTTCTAAGTTAACTCAGGAGAGATTGCAATGAGTTCATCCCAAGATATGTTGACATTTTCAGGTGCTGCTGAGACATCTGAAAGTGGAGGAGATCAAGGGGGTCCCTGGGTCTCCTAACAAACAACCTCTTTATCTTATTTTTCAAGAGGGTCTTAATCACTCCTGCAGGAGAGGCAGCGGCTGCAGGTGGTGGCCCTCCTTCTACCAGGGCTGCCTACTCCCAGCTGTTCTTGCCATTGCAGTACAGGATATGAATGGATTCTCTAGAAATAAGTCATTAGTTATGACTTAACGATCTCACCTGAGACACTCAACCCCACCCGAGAAACACAGATTCTACCTGGAGTGGTTGTAATTTTGGGTCCTAGGGAAACAATTCTTCCATCCTGTACCTTTGGGCATCTATTTCACAGCCTTATGGTGGGTTGGCCTCTATCTGGTCAGAGGAGAAAGATGCCTATGAGATCAGTTCCTCCAGAGTTTGCTAACTGGTGGCCTACAGGCTGCAAATGGCTTGCAAAGAGTGTTTATTGAAACATGGAATTAGTTGACAACATCTTTTAAATCAGGAGATGTTACTTACAGTGCCCAAATTTCAGCTTCTTTTGAAAAACCAGATTTTAATTTTGCCACCAGGTATGAATTCCCACATGGCAACAGCAAGCTGGAGCCAAGATGGGGCTGCACCTCCAATTTGCCAAGTATTAGGAAGAATGTGGGGAAACATTCTCATCCCCGACTGCTAAATTGGTACAATTTGGGGGACAATTTATAAATTTCTATTCAAATTTAAGACTCACATGACATTGTTCTGACAATTGTACTTCTGAAAATGAAAGCTATGGAAGCACTCAAGTGGGAGCACCAAGTTGGCTTCCATTGTGATACTATTTATAATTTTAAAAAAATGAAAGCAACCTGCAGTGCTGTCTCTAAGGAACTGGCTAAATAGATTAAATATTTTAATATCGTATATCAGTGAACTAAATATATAGCCACTGGGGGTAATGATTTGGTTCTATATTAGCTGACAATGAAAATGTTTGAAATATATTAATATATAAATATATTAATTTCTTTACAAAGCAAATCATTGGATGAAATAGCAGATATGTATAGTATTATCTCACTTAGGCTAAAAATCTAAACTGTACTAGCAAATGGCACAACTAATGGCAAAAAGTGGACGGCTTTGGCCTTAGACAACTTGGGTATTATTGGGCTCCCCCCAAATACCACTGGAAACTTGTTAACGTAAAACTAAATTTACTAGAATTCCTTGTCAGAATCTTAGTCATGTTTCAGAGAGAGGGAAATTAGCAATAGGCTAATAATAGGACCCCAGGGTCTGGGCTTTAATGGTCTAAGGCTTTTTTTCAAAGATAGGGATCTGATGTGAGTTAGACAGATACCGTATTAGTATATTGATACCATATGGTTATATTGATACCATAATCTAGTTGATACCATAATCTCATACAAGGTGAGAGTGGTAAAGTGAGGCTTGACAAGAGGACTGTTAGGTCATGAGCAATCCAGGGCTTTCCTCAATAACTTGATCTCCAGGAACTTCCTGAAGCCAGTGATGAAGTTACTCCTGAATTTACAGTCTCATCTTTGCCAGCCAGGCAGAAGTTCTCAGGAACAACCCACCATCATGCTGGCTTAGGGGGGCCACAGGATTTTCCCTACAACTAAATTGAATGATACTGATGGCTTGGCTTCTCGGCACAAACCCCAGCTCTTGTCATTTTCTAGCTATAGGAATTTAGGCAATTTATTCAAAATTTCAGTTTCTTTACTGTGAAGGAGGATTGATGAGAGCAGGGTGTTGGTTAGGACTAAATATGATTCCAGTGCCTAGGGTATAGAAATATGTTAGCAACTTTTATTATGTGTGAATACAAAGGCATAGGAAAAAGGATAGAATGGGACTTCTCAGCCTTGGCAATATGGACATTTGCGGCCAGATAATTCTTTGTTGTAGGGCCTTGTCCTGTGCATTGTGGGCATTTGGTGGCACCCCTGACCTCTCCCACCAGAAGCCAGAAGGACCAATCTCTCCAAGTTATGACAATCAAAAAATATTTCGGGACATTGCAAAATGTCCTTACTTAAGAACCATTGACCTCGAGGCCACCATCATGTGGGTTCCACAGGGAAAGACTGGGAATTAATAGCATGAGAGCAAATGGTGTATGGCTCATATTGTAGCCTGCTTTTTTATTCCTGGAGTGCTTGTCCTGTCTGCTCGGCTAAATTGTAGGCTACCTGTTAGAGGCCTCGTCTTTGCATCTTCTGCAAGGACTAGTGATTTGCAGACAGTAAGAGCTGGAGGAGTATTTCCCATGCTAGAATTTCAGAAGGTGCTTCTAGACAGGTTAAATGTTTAAACTGTTGTGGCTACTGATCCATGTATGAGTCTTGGAAAAAAGAAAGGTTAAACCTATTCATTTCAGAGCTAATTTCATTAGACATTAAAAATCAAAGATGCTTCTTAAGTAAAACTGTTCTGCCTTTAGGCCCTAGGATGTGTTCCAGAAAATTCAGAATGACCACAAATGATTGGGAAAGGCCGTGGGCTAAGGGAACCTGAGTCTCCAATAGAAATCACTTTAAAGAGCCTCTGTTTGGCACCTTCGGCCCTTCTTACTCACCCATTTGGAGCCGTTGGTTTCTCCCAGGGTCTGGGAGAGCCTTTGAGAGGCATGCTTCCAAATGTTCTAATGACCTGGTGCCTACACCCAGGACTTCTGGCCAAGTGAACCATGCTCAGGCTGCCACTGTTACATTTTGGTGGCCTTCAGGTAAATCGAGACTGCACAGTTTTTCTTGAACTACAGAGAGAAGGAAAAAGGCTGGAGTTACTCTTGCTTTTAAAAATGATTTGCAGAAGTTCCCATTGTGGCTCAGTGGAAACGAATCCGACTAGTACCCATGAGGATGCGGGTTCAATCCCTGGCCTTGCTCAGGGGGTTAAAGGATTCAGCATTGCCATGAGCTGTGGCATAGGTCACAGACAGGGCTCAGATCTGTAGTTGCTGTGGCTGTGGCTTAGGCCAGAAGCTGTAGCTCCGATTTGATCCCTAGCCTGGGAACTTCCATATACTGCGGGTGTGGCCCCAAAAAGGAAATAAAAAAATAAATAATAAATAAGGAAAAATGATTTGCAGTGGGAAAACTGTGTCAGAAACCAGTCACCCACACCGCAGCCAGGAGCATCTTCCCTAGGCGCAGCCTGACCTAAAGACTGGAAAAGTGTAATTCCTTGTCTCTAGGGTAAACACATGCTTCTGGGACTGAGCATATTTCCCTGATGCCACGTTAATCAATACTGAGAATTAGAAAGAAAATGTAAATAACTTAGCTCCTTGCTTCAAGAAATACCTTCTAGACTTGAACAGCTATTTGCACACCTGGGTTCTTAGTAGCAGTATTCACCAAAGCCAAGTGGTGAAAACAACCTAAATGTCCAGCAGTGGATGAATAGATAAACAAAATGTATATCCATACAGTGGAACATTACTCAGCCTTAAAGAAGAAGGAAATTCTGCCACATGAGACAACATGGATGGGCCTTGAGGACATTAGGAATAAATTAAGCCAGTCACAAAAGGGCAACTGGTATGGGATTCCAATTAGGTGAGATATATAGAATCATCAAATTCACAGAGACAGAAAGCAAAATGCCAGTTGCCAGGGGCTGGTGAGGGGAAGGGGAGTTATTGTTTCATGGGAACGGAGTTTTAGTTTGGGAAGATGAAATTTTCTGTGGCTGGATGATGGTGATAGTTTTGTGTAGCATTGTGTATATATGTAATGCCACTGAACTATACACTTAAATATAATTAGAATGACCAATGTCTTGTTATATATATTGCACTGCAATAAAAATGCTTCTAGAGGTTACAAGGAACTAACTAAAATATTTTAGTTATCAAGACTCACTTCGGCCCAGTCTAAAGCTCTTGGGTCATAAACTCTGCCCAACCCAGGTTCTTGATTTGCAAAATCCTCCTTTAAGTCACCCAGCCTGGATCCTGAATCCTCCCGTCTTTTCCCAATCTTGAGATACCACCAGGAATCTCTCACAACCTTATTGTAGTAGGTCCGATAAACTTATTTTTGCTTTTTTTTTAAAAAAAAAAAAAAAAAAAAAAAAAAACAACCAACAATCGGGCTTTTTGTGCTGGACTATTATTTTATTTTATTTTATTTTTTGAAAGTCGACTGCTGACAGATCATGGGTTTCCCTGCTTGCAATCCTTTTGAGGTCGCTCATCACCAATATCTGAGTTTGCACATGGGCAGCTGGCATGGCCTCGAGTTATATTTTATTTGGCTTGCAAAGTGGTTTGAAAAATATTTGAATTTGCTGCCAAATGTTAAATAGTGGGACTTTCCCCAGAGAATATGAATTTCTTTCCTCTCTGGAGAATTCAGAACCAAATCCATTTGCTAGCCTTGTTTCAGATGCTTGAGTCCATTCATTCAAGGTATTCCCTTAAGCAAAGATGAAAGGTTTGATCTGCCTTGACTCTTGCTGTGCACATCACAGTGTCAGGCACAGGGGTATTTTTTAGTCTAACACGCTATCACTCAGAGGCACTTGCTTGAACTGAATGACAGAGGCCTTGCAAGCCCTGAAATTGGTGACAGATGTCACTGCTTCGGAGCCAAGGGAGTAGCTCTAAGTCTGGCCTCTACCACTTACATCCAATGCAGCATCAGGCAAGAACCTTATCTTCTAAGAACCTCAATTCCACATCCGGAAAATGGGAGCAGCATGAAGCTCTGGGAAAGATTTAATGAGCTACTAAATGTCCTGACATGCAGCGAACAGGCATAGGTAGAAGCTTTTGTGACTATAGCTATATTTGTGACTTGCACTGAGGCTTTTATTTCTGTGAAATCGTCCTCACTTTCCATCCACTTTTGGCACAAGCCAGTTTCAGTCCCACGTTCACATCACAAAGTGTGACTCTGGGCTTTGAGGACAATGACTGTTACCATGGAAGTGTTTCTGATGGAAGGGAAAAATAAAGGGGGAGCAAATTTCAAAGCTATGCTCTATCTTGAGTTTACTTCCAAAGCTCAAGAAATTGATTGTTCCACAGTTCTTTATGGAGAACATTTTTGGACACAGCTCTCTTTTAAATGCATCCTCTGGAGAACAGGCACTAAAAAATGCGCCATCAATGGGAGGAGTGGTTGGAGAGCAAACATTGTGTTGATGATTCTGTCTTCAAAATCATTTTACTATGAAGATTTTTAACAAACAGAGTTGGAGAAGATAATATAATACACACCCTGGTTTTAAACATCTCACCATTTTGTCATTTTCTTCAGATCTTTTTACAGTTTATGTTAAAGAAGGAAAGTTTACAGATACAACTGAATGGTCTTGTATCTTCCTTCCCTGATCTCAAGTTTTCCCTCTTTCCCCAGGAGAATCATGATTCAGAAATTGGTGCATGTAGTTTCCAGGCAAGATGCTATATATAGCATGTAGCTATAAACAATACACTGTATTTTTGACATGCTTTTATTTATTTATTTATTTTTTTATGAAGATATGGTTTAATTGAATCACTTTGATCAATAATTTAACCGATGTTTTTTTGAAATATTTTTACTTTATATATTTTACTATATGGTAAAGTGATGGTTATTTATATATTTATACATTATCTGCTAACATAAAATCGTTTATCCAAGACACAACATGAGAAAATGAACGGCATTACTTGCAGACTTCCTCAGAAGACATAATCACTTCATGACGTATTATGGCATGCTTTTAAACTTCAAATAAATAATAATATGCTGTCTATCTTCTCACAGTAGTTGCTTTTTTTTTGACTGCACCCACAGCATATGGAAATTCCTGGACCAGGAATTGACTCTGAGCCAGATCCTTAACCCACTGTGCTATAACAGGAAATCATCACACTGTTTGCTTTTTACATTTTAGGTAGCCCTGGCTGAATCATTTTAAGTACTATATAGTAATTGATTCTTTTTTTTTTTTTTTTTTTTTTTTTTTGGCTTCACTGGTGGCATGTGCAAGTTCTCAGGCCAGAGAGCAAACCCAAGCCCACAGCACAGCAGTAACAGTGCCAGATCCTGAACCCACTGCACCGCAAAGGAACTCCTAATAATTCATTACTTTTGATTTGTGGCTGTACTGTATCATTTCTGGGGGGAAAATTATCATGTGTCTTCTTTTTCTGGGGCTTCTTGACCCCTACAATATAAAGTCCAATTAAGCCTAGCATTCTAGACTTCAAGATCCAGCTTGTTTCCCTGTCCACCAACCTGCTGCTAGCTGTTTCCCAAGCTTATCATCAGCCAAGAATCTCGTCTCCTCAGGCTACTCCTATTCATCCTTCAAAACCCAATGGAAAAATCACTTTCTCAGGGAATCTTTCCCTTTAGACTAAATTAGGCAACATTTCCTTGGCTTCTCATAGCACTTTTCACAAACCCTAAGTACAATTCATAACTTACAGCATTGTCATCTGCCTGTCCCATTTCCAGACACATGCACACAGCTCAGAATTTCTTAACTGTGGTTTACTCAGCTGTGCGTCACTGACATGGAATCATCACTGACACTGAACATATCCTGGATATATTATGGCAAGTGCTCAAGATGATTGTGCGTCCCTATTGGAGATAGAGAGTGGGTCCTCCCAGTGTCAAGGGTAATTCATCCTCTTTAACGAGCTTGCTGTGTGCATCTCCTCACACCCTCATTCCTTGGTGGCACGAGTTAACCCTTGGGTCTGAGTTTCCTCACTGCCAGATTTCCAAACAACTCCGAGGAGGTCCCCCTACCATGGTGAACCAGATACTATATATGACCAACAGCCTGATCTCAGCTCAACATTTGGAGACAAGTCCCACCCAGATTTAGGGGAGAAGAACTTATTTTTTTGCATTTTAGGGCCTCACCCACGGCATATAGAGATTCCCAGGCTAGGGGTCGAATCGGAGCTACAGCTGCTCGCATACACCACAGCCCCGGCCCTGCCAGATCCGAGCCTCATCTGCAACCTACGTCACAGCTCACCCCATCGCGGGACCCTTAATGCACAAATCGAGGCCAGGGATCGAATCCATGTCCTCACAGATGCTAGTCAGATTCGTTTCCGCTGAGCCATGACGGGAACTCCAGAGAAGAAGTTTTTTGTTTTTTTTTTTTTTTTGTCTTTTTGCCATTTCTTGGGCCGCTCCCGCGGCATATGGAGGTTCCCAGGCTTGGGGTCCAATCAGAGCTGTAGCCGCCGGCCTACGCCAGAGCCACAGCAACGCAGGATCCGAGCCGCATCTGTGGCCTACACCACAGCTCACAGCAACACCGGATCCTCAACCCACTGAGCAAGGGCAGGGATCGAACCCGCCACCTCATGGTTCCTAGTTGGATTCGTTAACCACTGCACCACAACAGGAACTCCAGAGAAGAACTTTTTGAAAGGATAGGCTCCTTGGATCACAGGTACTCAAACTTGCTTCTGCCTAGGGGGCAGAAGTTTGAAAGGCTGTGGTACCTGGTGTTCACTCTCAGATCCTGAGGTTTCTCCTCTGGGTGCTCCTTGGGCTCTGGGGTCTTCCCCAAGCTCCCCAGGGGAGTCTTACATGAAGTGCAGTTTACAGAGCTTTCCACTGCCCGTGCCTATTCAGTGAGTCTGAACAGGTTGCAGACCTGCCGGCGATCTTCATGCCTCCCCCACCCCCACCCCAGTGCATCTGGGTGAAGCGGGGGGGGGGTGGGGGGTGGTGCTGAAGGAGCCCTTTTCCTTCCCCTCCCCGCTTCACCGGCCAGGGGAAATCTGTTCTGATTAACTCACTGCCCTGAACGAATACAACCTCTTCAGTGCTGTGTTTGGAAAGCCTGGGGATGCTTCGCTTTGGAGAACAGGACAAGCCAAAAGCAGCTTAGAATTTCATGAACAGCCTGAGGCTGGGTTTCAAGGTGGCCTCTTCCTGGCCACGTGTTCCTGGTGGGTGGACCATGCACGTTCCCCCAGAGAATGGACTCTGGGTTTTCTTCATCATTGTCTCATTGAATCAGTTTCACAGCAAGCCTACAAGGTCAATCTGGGAATCTCCATCCTTATAAACGAGGATGCCAGTGCTATGAAGAAGCACCTCGCCCCAGCAAAGGTGGGACACATAGGAGGGACCAAGAGCCTCGCTAAATCTAGAATTGTCTTCTCTGAACTTCCAGGAAGAAAGTAAAGGTCAAAAGAGCTGAGGTGATGGAAGGCATGGGCTGCAGGAAGGCCTGGGTGACACTACTGAAAAGAGGGATTTCCGGGATGAGGATCCTTTGGAGCACACGGGTTCGGGTCACCCGTTCAAATCATGGTTCAGATCCCAGCACCTCTTCTTACTGTATTTGTGACTTTGGCCAGGCAATTGTAGCCTTTTGTGCCTCTGTTGCTTTATTTGTAAAGAGGGAAGATCACGTGAGATGATAAATTTAGAGAGCTCACAAAACAGTGTCAGGCTGAGGTTTTACTTCCAGTCTTGTCCTTTCCTATCTATGGGATCTTTTTTTTTTTTTTTTTTTTTTTTGCTTTTTAGGGCCACAACCATGGCATATGAAAGTTCCCAGGCTAGGGGTCCAATCAGAGCTACAGCTGCCAGCCTACACCACAGCTACAGCAATGCTGGATCCAAGCCGCATCTGCAACCTACACCACAGCTCAGGGCAACGCCGGATCCTTAACCCATTGAACAAGGCCAGGGATCGAACCCGTGTCCTCATGGATACTAGTTACCACTGAACCAAGATAGGAACTCCCACTATGGGATCTTTAGTGAGAAAATATCTCTCTGGACCTTAGTTTCCTCATTTGGAAAATGGGTACAATAACACCAACCTTGCATGGACAGAGGAGGCTGGATGAAGTCCCTCTGCAGAGTGTCGACCGAAGTGCTAAGATATGGCAGTCACTATTGTGACGATCAAGGAACCAAGCAGAGCAAACCAGCTCTGCCTGTATGTCGTGTGGTGTAGAACTGGTCCCACCTGAAGTAGCTCCGTTGGGGCCCCCATGAACAGGGCACGTCCCATGAGGTAGGGTGGTGGGGACATCTTGGGTCAAAGAAGGCCATAGCCTTGGGCAAGTCCCTCCCAAGGCTGAGCCTCAGTCTTCCCATCTGTAAGATGTCCCAGTTGGATTGATGGGTCGTGGCTGCTGTGGTACAGCAGTTCACTAGACGTAGGCTTTGCATTGGACACACTGGATGTCCCGACTCAAGATGGTGGTCTTTATAACACCCATGGCTTGAAACACTTGCAGACATGACATCAAGCCGTTTTGACTTGATCCTCCAAAACAGGTGTTTACTCTTCCCATGTGGCATTCCATAGAGAGGAGGTTTTTTTTTTTTTTTTTTTTTTTTTTTTTTTTTTTTTTTGCCAGACAGTGCATGGCTATTTGCCGCAACGTGGATGCAGCTAGAGATTCTCATACTGAGTGAAGTAAGTCAGAGAAAGACAAATACCATATGATATCACTTACATGTGGGATCTAAAATACGGCACAAATGAACCTATCTACAGAACAGAAACAGACTCACAGACATGGAGGGAAGACTTGTGGTTGCCAAGGAGGAGAGGGGAAGGAGTGGAATGTTCCTACTGTACAGCTCAGGAAGCTATATCCAATCTCTTGGGATAGAACATGATGGAAGATAATATGAGAAAAAGAATATATAAATGTATGTGTATGACTGGGTCACTTTGTTGTACAGCAGCAATCAGCACAACATTGTGATTCAACTAAAATTTAATTAAAAATTAAAAAACAGGAGTTCCTGTCGTGGCACAGCGGAAATGAATCCGACTAGGAACCATGAGGTTATGGGTTCAATCCCTGCCCTTGCTCAGTGCGTCAAGGATCTGGCATTGCCATGAGCTATGGTCTAGGTTATAGACGTGGCTCAGATCTGGTGTTGCTATGGCTGTGGTATAGGCCGGCAGCTGCAGCTCCAATTAGACCCCTAACCTGGGAGCCTCCATATGCTGCAGGTGCAGGCCTAAAAAGAAAAAAAACATTAAAAAACAAAAACAGAACAAAACAAAAAACAAGGAGTACATGGCTAAATAATGACAATTCTGGAAACTAGACTTGAGTCCATTGGAAGTTAACATGTGACAGCACCTCTGGGCATTGGCCTCATTTAGCCTTGTCCCCTCTCTGATGACAGATAGCACCATATAGATTTCTTTCCTTGCCCATGGATCCCTTTATGATCCCCCCTGTCTAGCTGCCCAGAAGACCTTCTGGAAGAAGACAGACAATGAATCCCTGTAGCCATCTTTCTTCCCAACCCCCTCTCCCTCCATCATTCCCAAATCTGCAGACCTGAAATTCCCTATCAGATCAGTGTATACACTAACCCTTACTGAAGCCCTAGCCTCATTTCTCACTTAAATCCATACCATCTAAATTATTGGAGAGTAAAGCAAAAAGAATGAGGACAGAACAAACTGGAATTATTTTGGAAACGTGGCCTCAATTTTTGAATTTGAAAAGTTCTGAAAAGCCTGGGTGTCCAGCCTCCTCTCCCACTGCTTTCTGCCCCCCACTGCAACCCCTGAAATCTGCTTTGAACTCACCAAGCTCAGTTCATCGTCAGGACCTCTCTAAGCTTAGAAGCCTCTTCGCCTATCCCACCTCGGTCAGTTACCGCATTCATTAGAAGAGTCAGGTCCCAGGTTGCAGTTGTCTGTTTGCCTGATTATTGGTTTAATATCCATCTCTCCCCAGTTAGGATGTAAACTCATCGAGAGTGATTTCTGATTCTGTCTGTTTACTGTTGTATCCCCAGCACTGAGCACAATGCCTGGAATGTACTACATGTTCATAAATATGTAGTGGATTATGGGAGGATGGATGGAGAGATGGATAAGTGGATAGTTGAATGGACGGAGACAAAAGAGTTTACTCAGGGGAGGAAAATGTCAGATTTGTTTGAACGATGAGCTCCTGATTGCAAAAGGAGGATTACTTAAGAAGGAGAAGAAGTCTCTTTTGCATCTAAACTTCAAAGCTGTCAAAAAGTTGAGCTTGGCTGTGATCTCTGACTGGAGATTTGGCTGTTTGTCTGTTCTTGGGTCTTCGGCTTTACAACTCCGCCACCTAGTGGCCATCGTGTGTATTCTGCAAGGGAAGAGATGTTTAAGGACAGAGCAATAACCCTGTCCAAGGAACAAGGGCCCTCTGCTTTGAGACAGCCCTTCCTGCATCTGGAATCTCCTCCAACTAGTTTGTACCAAGGATTCTTAATCTTCACAGTTACATCTTCCTGGAAGGTGCTGATTAAAATGTAAATATATTCCTTTGGAAAATAATCATCTTTTGGAGTTCCTGTTATGGCTCAGCCGGTTAAGAACCCGACTAGTATCCATGAGGACCTGGATTCCATCCCTGGCTTCGTTCAGTGTGTTAAGGATCTGGTGTTGCTCTGGGCTGTGGTGTAGTTCACAGACGCAGCTCGCATCCAGTGTTGCTGTGGCTATGATGTAGGCTGGTAGCTGCAGCTCTGATTCGACCCCTGGCTCAGGGACTTCCATATGCCATAGGTGCGGCTGTAAAAAGAAAAAAAGAAAGAGACAGAGAAAGAAAGAAAGAAAAAGAAAGAAAGAAAGAAAGAAAGAGAGAGGGAGAAAGAAAGAAAGAAAATAATCATCTTTTAAGTTTCCAGTAATCAACACCAGACAATAATTTGGGTGTTGACTTTAAGGACTTCTACTGAGCGTCTCATTTAGTACTAAGTGTAAGTGTGGAGCATGCCAGCTGAGAGCAAACTCTGATTAAATGGACATGTTCTGGAGTTCCCGCCGTGGTGCAGTGGTTAACGAACCCGACTAGGAGCCATGAGGTTGCGGGTTTGATCCCTGGCCTCGCTCAGTGGTTAAGGATCCAGCATTGCTGTGAGCTGTGGTGTAGGTCGCAGATGCGGCTTGGATCTGGCGTTGCTGTGGCTCTGGCGTAGACTGGTGGCTACAGCTCTGATTCAACCCCTAGCCTGGGAACCTCCATATGCTGTGGGTGTGACCCTAGAAATGACCCAAAAAAAAAGGACATGTTCTGCATTAAACATAGATACACGAATAGGCTGGTCTGGCTTTGCCGGCCAGGCCAACCAGCTGCATTGGTGACCTGGAGGGGCCTGACACAGCCGTCTCCTTCCATCTTTACAATATTCCACAGCACCGCCTCTGTGCCACCTCTGTGCTGGATTATGAGAATAGAGGGGAATGAGGCAGAGAAACAGGATGCAGGAGTATGGGAACCAGACAGGATTGAGTCGGAAGCCAGGGTTTGGATTTCAACACCACCACTTCCTGTCTACAGTCATGAGCAAGTCACTTAACTGATGTCAGACTCGTTTTTCTCATCTTTAAAATGAAGACTAATGGGAGTTCCCGTCGTGGCTTAGCGGAAACGAATCTGACTAGTATCCATGAGGAAGGAGGTTTGATCCCTGGCCTCGCTCAGCAGGTTAAGGATCCGAGGTTGCTGTGAGCTATGGTGTAGGTCACAGACGTGGCTCAGATCCTGCATTGCTGTGGCTGTGGTATAGGTGGGCGGCTATAGCTCCAATTTGACCCCTAGCCTGGGAACCTCCATATGCCACAGGTTCGGCCCTAAAAAGATAAAAGAAAAAAATGAAGACGAGTGGCATCAGATATCAGGGGTATTGTTATCTCCCTTTTACAGCTGAGGACATGAGTCAAAGAAGAGAAGTCCCTTCTATGCCTGGAGTTAGACAGGTGCAAAGTGCCAGAGCCAGTTATTCATGCCCTGACCTCCCTAGCGCTTGAGGCCGGCTATGCTGAGTGAATGAGTGAGTGAGTGCATCGCTCAAGCCAGGGGCTCCCTCGTCGTTTTAGAGACAACAAGTACTCTTATCAGCCTCAGCTCCCATCACTGATATCTGAAGCTCCTCATCCTGCTAACCAGATGATGCATCTCCTTTTGTTGGCATCAGTTCAGCAAAAGGTAAAAGAATTTTCTAAATACCTTGAGATCTCTGGATCAAAAGACCTTTGAAACACCCCATCTACTTTAAGGATCCAGGCATCATGTTTTTATTTTTGTGTGTTTTTGCCTTTGTCACTTGCTTGCCGAACAAAGCCAAAGCCAGAAACCTCAGTTTTTGATTTCTCATTTATGAGACCTAAATATTTCAGATCCAATTTATCTTACCTCCATTTCTACATTCCATTTTTGGCTATTTCTTGCATTTGCTAGGTTTGCTTATTTGAAGTCACTCATATTACATTGTAAATCATTTTAATCAGTAATGAAATGTGGAGGATACGCTGTTTTCCTGCCCAGATGCCTTTTCTTGTAAACCCATTAGGATGCAAAGTAGAAAAAATGTGCAATTAAGTTATCTCCTCTCCCCACACAAGTTATAAACATGTTCCTTCTTGTACCTATTCCGCCAAAGATGCCTTCTGCCTCCCATGGTTCCTGGGCTTGTACACTCGCTCGTGCATTCATTTATTCTTTCATCCATTCATCAAATATTTATTAGGGTCTACTATGTACTTGGCTGTGAACCAGACTCTGGGGACCCAGAGATGAATAAGACACAGAGGCAGCCCAGAACAGTATGAATTTGAAATCAGACAAAAGTAGTTTTTTTTTTTTTCATTTTAGCTCTACTATGTTCCAGCTGTGTGGCCTTAGCAAGTTACTAAACCTCCCAGAGCCTTGATTTCCTCATTTGTAGAAGAGAAATGGGTTGCTGACAAGGTTAGATGTAATCTGTGCCTGGTGCTGAATGAACAGTAGGTCTAATACATAAATTTATTTATTTATTTATTTATTTAATTTATTTTTTCTTTTTACAGCCGCGCCTGGGGCACATGGAGGTTCCCAGGCTAGGGGTCCAATGGGAGCTGCAGCTGCAGGCCTATGCCACAGCCACAACAATGCCAGAACTGAGCCACATCCGTGACCTATGTGGCAGCTTGCAGCAATGCTGGAATCTTTATCTGTGGAGCGAAGCCAGGGATTGAACCTGCATTCTCAAGGAGACTGTGGCAGGTTCTTAACCTGCTGAGCCACAACAGGAACTCCTAATGCACAACTTTGGCTGTGTAATTTCAGCAAGGTCTCTTCCTTCAAAGAGCTCAGATCTAGGGGGACTCTCAGACACTCACTGTCTATACTCATACAAACTTTTAGACGGGGGCTGTGCAGAGGACTGTGAGGCTGTACAGGGGGGGAGGGTAGCTACCTCCACTGGGGGGCTGGGGAAGGATTCAGAGAGGAGGAGGCATCGTCTTAAGGTTGGCTTACCAGGAGGACGAGGGGAAATGGTATTGAGTGTAGATGGCACAAGAGTTCCCGCTGTGGTGCAACGGGATCAGCGGTGTCTCTGCAGCCCCTGGACGCAGGTTCTGTCTCCAGCCTGCCCTGCACAGTGTGTTAAGGATCTGGCATTGCTGCAGCTGTGGCATAGGTCAAAACTGTGGCTTGGTTCTGATCCGGGGCCTGGGAACTCCATATGCTGCTGGGGCAGCCAAAAAAGACAAAGGAAAAAAAAAAAAAAAAAAAAAGACTAGATGGATGGCACAGGAGTTCCCGTTGTGGCTCAGCGGTTAATGAACCCAACTAGGATCCATGAAGACTCGGGTTTGATCCCTGGCTTCGCTCAGTGGGTTAAGGACCCTGTGTTGCCGAGAGCTGTGGGGTGGGTCTCAGATGCAGTTCGGATCCCTCATTGCTGTGGCTGTGGCGTAAGCTGGCGGCTACAGCTCCGATTCAACCCCTAGCCTGGGAACCTCCATATGCCTAAAAAGACAAAAAAAAAAAAAAAAAAAATAGATGCCACAGCATGGCACAGGCACAGAATCATGAAAAAGCATAGTGTTTCCGACATAGGAGGGACATTCATTATGATCACACAGTATGTGGGTGGGAGGGACGGCAGGAGATGAGATGAGACTGGGTGAAAGGCGAGAATCAGGTGAAAGAGGCGGCTTGACAGTCATACAGTGGGGGCTGCACCTTAGACCAAGGGGAGGGAAGTATTGGGGGCTTTCTTGAAGTAACAAGAGGTTGTCTACAAGGAGGTAAAGAGAAACTCTAAAAGACTGTCTGAGTCACAGAGAGCAGCCTCTCCGGGGCCGAGATGCAGCACCTAGGGAAGTCACAGCTGGAAGAGGTTCCATTCTGCAGGGATGCATCCAGACCCCTGGAGAGGGCACAGCTGGGTTCCGTGGAGGACAGAAACGTTCGCTGCCAGCCACACCTGCAGAACCTCCTGGGAATCTGCTGGGCGGGGGCGGGGTGCTCAGGGAACTCACCCTCTGCTCTGGAGTGACAGGGAAGCTGCCATGGGACGTGCCACCCTCTGGGAACACTTGCCAAAAGCAGAGCCTCTCGTTCTTCCAGTGTCCTTCCAGTTCTTTCTACTGACGGAATGTCATGTCACGACAGGCAGCAAGGGTGAAAAACGCCAGTATCACAAGCAGGGCAATGAAAGGTGGCTTTGAAGGAGAGGAGGTAACAGATAAACCACTGGCACAATACCTGGCAGGGGTTACATAGCACACGCATGTACACACCTGAGTGCACACATGTGCCTGGTGTGCGCACACACAGACACACTTTATTTTCATTTAGAGTTTTAGTTTTACCCTTTTTTAAAAAAAAAAAAACATTAGAAATTATTTTGACATCAGTGGCTAATTCACTTTGCCAGGGTATTTTATCCAGGTCTGTTCTCAACCCTGTTCCTTCCCACCTTCTCTTGAGCTTCTTGCTGAAATGCATCCTTTGTTAATTTTTTGACACAGGTCTCTTGGTGGTAAACTCACTTATTTTCTGTGCATCAGAGTGCATCTTTATTTTGTCTTACCCTTTAAAAAACTCATTAAAAATGATTTTGACATTAATGCTTATTTTTTAATTTTATTGACGTACAGTTGATTTACAATGTTGTATTCGCTGCAGGTGCATGGCAAAGTGTATCAGTTACACATACACATACATCCGTGCCTTTTCAGATTCTTCTCCCAAGTAGGTCATTACACAGTACTGAGTAGATTTCCCTGTGCTAGACAGTAGTTCCTTGTTATTTATTTTATACATGCTGGTGTGTATGTGTTCATTCCAGCCTCCTAGTTCATTCCCGCACTGCGTTTCCCTTTGGTAATCATAAGTTTTATTTCAAAATCTTTGAGTCTGTTTCTGTTTTGTGAATAAGGTTTTTTGTTTGTTTGTTTGTTTTGCCTTTTTTTTTTAAAGGTTGCACCTGCAGCATATGGAGGTTCCCAGGCTAGGGATCAGTTGGAGTTACAGCTGCTGGCCTACGCCACAGCCACAGCGATGCCAGATCCAAGCTGCGTCTGTGACCTACACCACAGCTCACGGCAATGCTGGATCCCTGACCCACTGAGCGAGGCCAGGGATAGAACCCACATCCTCGTGGATACTAGTCTAATTCGTTTCCACTGCACCACAGCAGGAACTCCCCATGTCATTTTTTTATTAGTTTACACATAGTAGTCATCTTATATGATGTCTTCCTCTGTCTGACTTACTTCACTTAGTATCATCATCTTGACGTGCATCCGTGTAGGTATTTTATCCATGTCTGTTCTCAACACTGTACCTTCCCTGATCCTCTCTGAGCTCACTTTCTTTTTGCTGAAATGCATCCTTTGATGATTCTTTTAATATGGGTCTCGGGGAGTTCCCATCATGGCTCAGTGGTTAATGAATCCGACTAGCATCCATGAGCACTCAGGTTCGATCCCTGGCCTCGATCAGTGGGTTAAGAATCTGGTGTTGCCGTGAGCTGTGGTGTAAGTCGCAGATGCAGCTCAGATCCCACGTTGCTCTGGCTCTGGCACAGGCTGGTGCCTATAGCTCTGATTCGACTCCTGGCCTGGGAACCTCCATATGCGGCTGGTACGATCCTAAAAAAGACAAAAAAAAATTTTAAATGCAGGTCTTTTGGTGGTAAACTCACTTATTTTTCTATGTGTTAAGAAGTATCTTTATTTTGTCCTCATTCGTGAATTTTAATTAAGTTTAATATAAAAATTAAGCTGGGTTATATTTAAAAACATCAGTTAGAAAGTACACCATTACCAATGAGAAGTCTGCCAACAGAAAAAAAAATTGCTATTATAAGTAATTGCTTTTAAAAGTCATCTGGTTTTTTCCCCTCTGATGACTCTATATGTTCTCTTTTAGCTTACAGTCTCATTACAGTGTGGGTGAACACATTTATTTTTGGTTCTCCTTTTCAGGATTCTAAGTGGTCTTTTCATAAAAGAACCCATATCTCACTTTTCTGGAATGTTCCCAATAAGCCGATCTTCAAACATTGCTTCTCTTCCATTCCCTCCACTCACAGGACAAATGTTAGGGTCCTTCCACCTACCCTCAGGTCTCCTTCCTACTGGCTTTGATTTCTTTTCTTTCTTTCCTTCCTTCCTTCCTTCCTTCCTTTCTTTCTTGGCCACACCCACGGCATATGGAGGTTTCCAGACCAGGGATCAAATCCGAGACATAGCTACACCACAGCTGCAGCAACACCAGATCTTTAACACACTGCACCACAGTGGGAGCTCCTGACTTATTTTTTAAACTCTCTGTTTTCTGTGCTATGACCTAGTTGTATCCCTCAGTACCCATTTCCAATTCAAAACACTCTGTTTCCTGCCTTATTATTATTATTATTATTATTTGCTCTATGTCCTTACATGAGCACACCAAGGAAATTGAAAAGCCCACATAGCTCCTCGTATGCAAAGGAAATAGGTTTTTTTCATTTTTTAAAGTTTTATTGAGGTATAGTTGATTTACAATGTTTTGCTAATTTCTGCTGTGCAACAAAAGGATTCAGTTATACATGTATACACACATCCATTCTTTTGATTCTTTTTCCATCTAGATTATCACAGAATATTGGGTAGAGTTCCTTGTGCTGTATAGCAGGTCCCCATTGTCCTGCGTTATTATTTTTATTCCAGAGATTATCATTGCTTCCTTTTCATATTCATTTGTTATTTCTTAATTTCTTGCACTTTTACTTTTCTGAATAGTCTGTACATTCTTATTTTAAAGTCCTTTTTAGACTTTCATGTAAATAGTAGTTTCCAAAGCAAATTTACATTCCCATGGTCAGGTTTGGTGTCTTTCTTAGCATGAGATTTCTTCATGAGCTTTAGATTGAAGGTTTGTAGGTTCATTTATTTTTTTGTCTTTTTTTGGGCCGCACCCTTGGCATATGGAGGTTCCCAGGCTAGGGGTCCAATCAGAGCTGTACCTGCTGGCCTACGCCAGAGCCACAGCAACTCGGGATCCGAGCTGCGTCTTTGACCCACACCACAGCTCATGGCAACGCTGGATCCCCAACCCACTGAGCAAGGCCAGGGATCGAACCTGCAACCTCATGTTTCCCAGTCAGATTCGTTAACCACTGAGCCACGACGGGAACTCCCTGTAAAAACATTTTTTAAAACAACTTTGTAATGACCTGGGCAAGTGTTTATTGACCTAATATTCAGCATAAAAATTAGGAGCGACAACTGTAGACATAATATGTCATCAAAGATGTATTAAAAAACAAACAAAACAAAACACAAGTACATTGAATAAAAAGCCTAAGCGGGAGTTCCCATTGGGGCTCTGCAGTAGTGAATGCTACTAGTATTTACAAGGACTCAGGTTTGATCCCTGGCCTCGCTCAGTGGGTTAAGGATCCAGCATTGCCATGAACTGTGGTATAGGTCGAAGATGCAGCTTGGATCTGGTGGTGTGGCTGTGGCTGTGGTGTAGGCTGGCAACTACAGCTCTGATTCGACCCCTAGCCTAGGAACCTCCATGTGCTGTGGATGCTGCCCTAAAAAGCCAAAAAAGAAAAAAGGTCTAAGTGGTATTCTTCTCTTTGTCTTTGGGATTGAAGGTAAATCCTGTTTCCTTCTTTGTTTTTGTTTTTTTTGTTTGTTTGTTTGTTTAGTATTAGTACACATAGCATATTTAACCTTGGTAAATAAAAAACAGAAACAAGGCATTTGAAAAATGCTAGCCTTACCATTTTGAGCCCTCACTCTGCCCCAGGGGCTGCTTTGATTGTTTCCAAGAACAAACATTAAAAAGTGTACTCTCCTGGGGGCTGGGTCCCACTCCCTCCCCACACCCACAGCCTGGTCATTTGGGTCACCCAGAAGGAACACCCACAGCTTCAGCTCTCCTTGATCCTAGCCCCTCTCAGATCCCGGCCTCAGTGCTGCCCCCCGACCAGAACCCCAGCTACTGCCTACTTGTGTGACTCATCACATGTCCAGCTTCACTTGACAAGAATATGCCCAAGTCCGTTTTCCTTCTGCTCTGCTTCATAGCCTTTAATGGGGAAGAATGGAAGCTCCTCTCCCCTGATGAGCTACACCCCCAGTTGCTCCCCCATCTCCCCATATCCTGCCCCAGCTTCCTCACCCTTCCCGTCACCCCCATTTACTGAGCTTTACTGATGCCTTGCACCCCATGACAGCAGCTGAAGCCCACGCGGGTGTCTGAGACATGATAACTCTGACAGTAAGAGAAGAGCAAAGGAGACAGGGAGGCTTGACAGAGTGACAATGAAAAGCCCAGCAAAAAGGACTGCCCTGAAGTTGACATGATTTGATCAGACGAGGCAAAATTCTAGGGATGACTTGAATCATCCCGCACTGCTATGACTTTAAAATTGTGTTAAGAGCTTCACCCTTTTCCTCAGCAACATGAAAACAAAAAGTACTTTCCCTTGTACTGGGGAAGGTAGGAGAGAGAATGTGAAATTGAGTCAGAGCCGCCTGGAAACTCCATAAGTTCAGCACGCAGGGCCGTGGGCAAGAGCTGTCCCTGGAAGGTGGTGCAAGGATTTCTGCAGATCCAGCAGGGCCTGCCTGGGGCCGCTGAGAAGGAGAAGGAGGACGAGGAGGAAATAAAAAAGGAGGAGGAGGAGGAATTGTGTATTTACGCAGGCAAAACAATCCCCATCTGTTTACTGATATGGCAGAGGAGACATGCACAATTCACTTGTTAGGTGTGGAGAAAAATAGACTACCAGCAGGTGACAGACTTTACCGCATTTGGAGGTGTGACCACTGCTGTGTGTCCAGCTGGCTCATTCCAGTTTACAAGAGTCATGGTAGGCATCACTGCCCAGCTCTGACTTCATTAGTAGCTTACAATCAGTTACGGGGTGGGAATATTTACACTCCAGCAAGTGGCACGTGATGTCAGACGGGGCTATTTTTCCTTCCAGACACTCACGCTCTCCAAGCTTCCCTCATCTGTAGACTTTCCGTTATAGACTCCTGCAGCTCCCCAAACCCTCTCTAATGACTCCTAAGTCCACCCTTCCCCGACCTGGACTTGTGTCTGAAGTCCAGACCCATGCCACCAGCCTTTGGATATCTCTTTCCAGATACAATAGTCTTTCCTACAGACCAGCTCCTTCTCTCTGGTGCCCATCCTGGTCAATAATACTACTTGTCCCCAAGCCACATCCCTGAAATCAACCTGGGCCCCTCTGGCTTAATGGATCAGCTCAGCCATGAGGTCCCACTAATTGTGTGTCCTCCATAACTTTATCTTCAACTCCAATACCCTGTACTGTCTTGGTCTAGCCCCACCTTGGATCACTTCTGCTTATTGCAAAACTCTTCTCTTCCTCTCCACATCATTGTGCGAGTAATTTAAACCAAACAGGTCATGTGGTAGAGGGTGCAGCTGGGTTGGCTGTGACTCCCTTGTCTCTGGGGAGGTGACCTCTGGGCTGAGATCTGCAGGATGCAAAGGAGCTGGCCATGGAAAACCCAGAGGGGTGAGGTACCCTGCCCATCTGGTTTCACTCCATGAGGTTTCCAATGCCCTTGACCTCTTCTGCAGACAAGGGGATGGAAAGCCAGCATCACTGCTGGGACCTAGCAGAGTGTTTGGCCCATGGCTGGGTTCCTTGCCAGGTGGTGACCAGAACCCAAATGAACCAAGCCACCCATCATCAGTAGCCAAGCTGGAAGTTGGGCTCCAGGATGGCAAAGAGCTGGACCATTCCTGCCCAGATGTCCTCAGGGCTCAGCCCCTCACTCCACACAGACCTCGGCTCACATGTCATCTTTTTTTCTCCTTTTTTGACTGGGGTGGCAGATGGAGTTCTGGGGTCAGGGAACAGCTGTGGGTTTGGTAACATGGGATCCTTAACCCACTGTGCCGGGCTGGGCGTCCAACCTGTGCTCCAGAGACACCACCGATCCTATTGTGCCACAGTGGAACCCATCACACACCCTCTTATCAGAGAGGCTGTCCCTCCCTCCCTCCCACCTGGCTCGGTCCCGCCTTGGCTGTTCCTCAGAGCATCCTCGGCACCTGACCTCTTAGGTGCTTATTTGTGCATCTGTGCGCAGCCTGTCTGGATAGCAAGCTCCGTGACCCCGGGATGTATTTTCTCACTGTTTCCCCTACTCCTAGAAGAGCGCCTGGCCCATTGCAGAGTCTCCCTAAATAGCAGTTACACTTTGCTAAAGGCCACATTGTCGGCTATGCCTCTCTGTGTTGACTGAAAGAAAAAGAAGCAAAAGAAACTTCCTTTTTCAGTAAAAACCAAAATGTGTGCCAAATGAGCTCTTTTGAAAGAAAAAGAAAGAGTGCCCATCCTGCGCCAGCCGCTTTCCTTGTGAGATCTCACTCGCCCTCCGAGCACCTGGTAAATGACAGGGCTGCAGGGACTGGGGTGGCATTTTTATCAGCCTGTGTGCCACGAGACTTCAAACACCAGCTGATGTGCTTTTACTTATCTCTGCTCTTGGGACATGTCTCACTTGTACCCTGAGGGCTGTGCTTCCTGAGAGTTACCCACTGCCTTGGGAGGTGGCGGTCCTTGTGGGATCAGAGGGAAAAAAAGTCACGCATTTCTGTCTTTTAAGTTCAAAAGCCAGTGATGATATAAAGCAGAACAATTGTGATGCACACTTGGCAATCAAAATTTCCAGCTCCCCAGACTACGGAAGACACTGCATGGGCTGGAGGGAGGAGGGGGAGCATAAGGATGGTAAATAACAGGGCTGCAGGGACTGGGGTGCCTCCTCCACCACCAAGACAAGGTCAGGGAGCCTCATGGAGGCCTGGTTGGGGCTACGAAGGGACCAGATTCTGTTTGAGGGAAGACTGGTCATTGCTTTCACCAAGGACTATTCTCTACCTAAAGGCTCCCGGGACGAAGACAGGTCTTAAACAGTGGAGGGAGGAAGAAGGGACAAAAACACAGGACCAAGGAGGGGAGAGTAGAGAATAAGTTCAAGACCTCCCAGGGCTGGGAGTTCCCTGGTAGCTCAGTGGGTTAAGGATCTGGCATTGTCACTGCTGTGGCTCAGGTTCGATCCCTGGCCCCGGGAACTTCTGCATGCCACGGGCACGGCCAAGAAAAAAAGACCTCCCAGAGGTCCTCCATTGTGTCCATTTGGTAGATCAAAAAAAAATAAGGCTCTGAAGTTAATGGTCTGTTCAAACAGATGAGACGAAGAAATGTTTGAACCCAAATCTCTTTGTCTCCAGGGTTTCCGAACTTTCCATCTCACCCAGCCACCTGCATCAAGAGGTGGCACTGATCAAAATCTGTTTCCACTTCCTACTAATCTCAGGTGACCTCCTGGCCATTAATGATTCTTCAAGTGAATCAAGCCAGAATCAGAGATTCCCAGAGGGATGTGCCGGTGGTTCAGCATGTTACCGCTAGGGGGCGCCAGCAGAGCACAGACCTGCCAGTGAGGCTTCCTCCAGCCAGACTTCTTTGTGAGCTGAGAAGGTGCCTTTTCCTCCCTTATTTCTTTATTCCACAGCCCACCACACAATAGATGTGAGTGAGAGTGAGTAAGACTTGTTGGGGGACAGAACACCTACAGTGGGTGCGTTTAGAGCCTCCGTGGACAAGCCATATATTAGACTGGAATTTCTCCCAATCTGGCCTGACACCCCCATTTCCCGATGCCAGGTGTTCTTTAACATGCAGATTCACCCTGCCATCATGGAATCAAAAGGGCATCGGGCCCAGGAATCTGCATTTATACCAAGAGTGGAAGATTTGGTAAGCCAAATAAACTTGGAGAACCCATTTCAGCCCTCAAGGCACATGACAGCCCAAGTCAGCTTTACCCAGTTGTTGTGAGATCCCAGGAGAAGAAGCCACTTGCCCAGAGCCACATACCCATGAGCAGTGGGGCCAGGACTTGCCCCATGTCTACCTGGTTCATGCAGTTAGGGGACCAGCTGGGCTTCAGTTGAGGTCTGGTCCCCACAGGGGCATACCTATAAGCAGCACCCCTTAAAAAATGAGGCCCTCTTGGAGTTCCCACTGTGGCACAGTGGGTTAATGATCTGGCTTGTCAGTACAAGGTGGAGGTGTCAGTTCAATCCCCAGCCCAGACCAGAAGGTTAGAAGTCCAGGGTTGCTCCAGCTGCAGCATAGGTCACAGCTCTGGCTCAGATTCGATCCCTGGCCCAGGAACTTCCATATGCTGCTGGGGCAGCCAAAAGGAAAAAAAAAAAAAAAAAAAAGAATGAGACCTTCTTATTTGGGCATCAATTGCTTCATAGAGTCATGACCACAGGACCCCAAGAATGAGATATTTTGTGTTGGGGGGTGACTTTCTTTACCCCTTCCCCAGCCAGTCTTCCAAGATCTCTGAAATAGTGTTTAGAAATCAAATTAGGTTCCTGCTGGAATCAGAAACAGAGGCAGATCTATAACTATTTGATAATGCCCTTCTACTTAGAAAATAACCCAACTCCTTAATGTCCAGCAGTCTCCTTTCTAGAAACTTCCAATCGAGCTGTTCCCCCCCTTGCAGTATTAAGAGAGGCATAGACCACTTCACCCACAAGAAAACCATAGTAAGTAAATATATTTTGAACACTCAGGAGGGGGGTCAGGGAAAGGTAGTGCCTCAGTGGTGAAAAGAAATGAGAGAGGCAGAGGGAGAAAGAAACGGAGATCTATAAGCAAACGTGTGACCATCTTGTCTGAGCAGCTCCACAGAGTGGGAACCACTGGAATCAGATCTCTGTAGGGATGTGAATTCTGGAGTGGTGTCTCCAAGCCCTGAGGACATGAGACAAGGAGAGGTAGCATCATCACTGTGGTGGTTGTTATGGAAACAGAGCCAGTTTTGAGAGGAACTCACTGGCTGCCATCACCTCTGAGAAAAGGCCTGGGTCTGCCCACCTGCTGCTTTGCTCCTAGGATCTCAACCAACCCACAGGGCAGATAAACAGAGTTTCAGTCTCGTCTTTGGTATTTTCAGTTGGTTCATGTATTTGGCTGGGTTAATTTTCCACTCAGTGGTAGTAGACTACTTCAAAGAAAATGGATATGTTGAAGGAGCTGGAATATTCGGAGCATCTCCTTGAGAATTCTTCAAATACCCAAGGGCAGATTAAGAAATCAGATTGGGTTTAGGTAGAATCTAATGGGTAAAAATTATAGGGAAGCAGGTTTCTTTTGTTGCATTTCATTTTTTGGCCATATCTGAGGCATGTGGACGTTCCCAGGCCAGGGACTGAACTTGCACCACAGCAGTGACTCAAGCAGCTTCAGTGACATCCCAGATCCTGAATCCGCTTCACCACAGGAGAACTCCCAGAAGGCAGGTTTCAATTCCATAAAGTTCATTTCAACCAAATTCCCTGGGCATCTCTGTAACCTCTTAACCTAGGGGATGGACCCAACCCTGATGATTTCAAGGTAACATGAGGGGATGTATTGATGATTTTTTTTTCTTTTTTGACCACCCTGTAGCTCCTAGGCCAAGGATGAGATCCGAAGCACAGTTTTGAACTACACAGCAGCAGCTGCAGCAATGCTAGATCCTTTAACCTACTGTGCTGGTCCTGGAATTGAAGCTGAGTCCTTGGTGCTGCAGGTACGCCACTGATCTTGTTGTGGGAATTCCTATATTGATGAATTTTAAAAATGGTTGTGTACTTATGCTATTGAGAACTGAAGAAAAGTGGAATTGCACTTTCAGCCCTGTAGTCACAGTAGTAATACAAAATTTTATTTTTCAATGAATTTATTTTTCAAGTTCGTTGTTTAAAGAAACAGTAAGTAAATAATATTAACGATGGTACCCAGAAAATGCAAAAATTGTAAAGGCAGTAAGAGACTGACACTTTGACAAACAGTGACCTGTTGGCATTGATTTGTGAGTGCAAGTAGTTGCTGTAACAAACAAGCCCTTTGTTTCAGTGGCTATAGTGGTCTGTCATACCTATGGCCCCCGGTAAACTATATCTTTTACTATGCACACTTGGTATAGCCATCTCTCCACAAATTGGGCTGACTCTGTGACTTGCCCTAATATAGAGAACACAGTGGAGGTGATGCTAGTTCCATTCCAAGCCTAAGCCTTAGGAAGGTCTGGCAGGTTTCACTTTCCCATTTTTGGCCACCCTGAGCTCCAGAGAAGAAGTCTGGCTATGCTGTTGGAGAGACAAATGGAGGACCACAGGAGAGGCCATGGGGAAGAGGGAGAGGTCCTGATAGTGAGAAAAGGAAGGGGTCCTGATGAGAAAGAGAGAGAGAGAGGCCAGGCATCCTAGTACCCTAGCTGAACCCAGCCTCCAGCCAACCCACCAGCTGAACATGTTGGTTGCATGAGTAACCAGCTACAAGACTGGTGGAGGAAATGCCCAGCTAAGCCCAACCCGTAGGCTGAATTGTGTGCAATTAAAAATAGCTGTTGTCTTAACCCACTAAGCTTTGAGATGGCTTGCTATGCAATAATAGGTAATGATATAGAGGGTTTTGATAGAATGCAAGTTTCTTTCTCATTCACCATATACTTCAGTGTAGGCTGAGAGCCAGGGGTGCTCTGCTCCATGCTGTCATTCAGGGATTCAGTATCTTTCCATAGAGTGGCTCCAACATCTTCCAGGGCCTTGGAGAGCTCATCCAGAGCATCTACACCTGATTACAGAGGATTTTGCAGGAGGCGTTTGGTGAGGGGTGAAGCTCTGAAAATGGCTGGCAGTTACATGGCCCCACTTAACTTAAAGGGGGGTGGAAAATGTGACTGAACCATGTGACCAGGATAAATAGGAAAAGTACAGATTTGGAGAGCCCTACCTTCTCCTCACGCATGTTATTAAAACACATACATCCCATACACAACAACACTAATGACAGTGAGTCTTGTGCTAGAACATGAATAAATGGCTTTGGGGACCCTGACAAAAGAGCAGTGAGTTTTGCTTGGAGCCAGATGGCCAGTCAGCAAATACATAGAGTGGTGAGTAACGTTTTGGACTGAGTTTTGAAGGATGACTAGGAATTTTCCAGCCAGAAGGGGAAGGTGAATCTAGGCAGAGGGTAAATGGCCATGAAAGAAATATTATAGGCAGAAAGAAGTTAAAGAAATAGCCACGAAATGAATGAAACTAGGTTCGGATGACCCGTTTTGAGGCCTCAGAGTAGGATGGCGTTAGAGGACCCCTGGGGTTTTCAGATACATGAACTTTTAGGTTGAACCCATTTTGAGCTGAGTTCAGTTACTTGTAAACCAAAGACCCCTGATAAGTAATCCTTCCTCATTTAAAATTCTAGGATTATTAATTTCTAAACAAGTAATATCCATTGCATCATCCAAGACCAATCACCCAAAAGTGCAGTAGGAGACAGCTAGATAATAAACATAAAGCATCCCCAACCAGATCTTTACCCCTGGTCTATCCGGTCAGAGTCCTTGATTAGTTACTCTATTACCTCTTCTTTGGAGTCAAAACATTTCCATCTTGGGAGCTCCCTGGTGGTACAACAGGTTAAGGATCTGGCGTTGTCACTGCTGTGGCTTGTGTTGCTGCTGTGGTGAGGGTTTGATCCCTGGCTGGGGAACTTCTGGGGAACACAGGTGCGGCCAAAAAAACCCCCTCAATTGTTCTAAAAACATTTCTGTCTCTGAACCTCTGGCTCCCCTCTGTCAGAGGGCATTGCAGCAGACATATCACAGGGGCGTCCCCTTAGCTCCTCCTGGAACTATGCCATCCCAAGGGACCTACTTCTGGCTACAGATGATTAGATGAGAGGTAGCCACCTGACTCTTGATAAGCCAATCACATTCTCTCCTATTAGAACTGGAACGAGAGACTCAAAATCTCCAGAGAGACATTGATAAGCCTGCAGTTGACAGTCTGGGACTTAGGATCTGTTTTTAGCAAGGAGCAAGTTGGAAGGTGGATAGCTGGAAATTCATCTTCAGAGAAAGGCTGGAGCAGAAACAGATAACAGAGAAGCAGTAGAGGCTGAGAATGGAGAGAAAGAAAGGAGGGGCATGGCCCAGTTCCTTTCCACTTCCCAGGACCCCCAACCCAATGTCCTGCTTTTGTTTTTCATGTTCTCCCTTGTAACCTCCTAAGAAGCCCCCTTCTCTTAGAGCATTTGGATAGGTTACTGTTCTTTGTGAAATAAATTATTCCTGGCTGAAGCAGAGAACACAACAATTTGTTGGCGCTATTGCAAGACTAATAACATCGTAATATAAAAGTATGATCATGAAGCAAATGGAGGGTAAAAATATGAGAATGTTGTTGTGGCGATTGCGTGCGATTATCCATGATAGGCATAGTTCCTGGCACATCATAGGTGCGCTGACTCCCAAACATGCCGCTATGACCATTACGACAACCCTTAGTGTTCCTCGAACAGCCTCCATACACACACACATTCCTGAGTGTGTGACTTTACTGAGGATTTAATAAGGAATGGAGAAGGGTTACCTCACCTGGCACACAACTGCCCACCTCAAATCCCAATACATATCCTCTTCTACAAAGACTGTATCCAGCCATGGCCTACAAAGTATTTTTTTCTTTCCTTCTCCCAAGAAGGCCCCAGACACATGACCTCTTTTCTACCTCCAGAGTTCCCAGCTCCACCCCAGACTTGCACAGCCAATCCCATCCAGGTCCTCAGCAGAACAAAGGCTCTCCATGTAATAGTCAGCCTGTTCCCTGCTTACACTAACCATGGCGACTGAGGTTGAGCAGACCACTGTTGGCTCCAGTGTTGGCCCTCGGAGTGAAGCTAGATCTGGCTCTGCCAAGAGACCAACAGGACAGAACATCAGCTCCCATCCAGGACCGGGGTCTGATTCAATCTCTCCCTGACAGATGCTGTGTGACGCTGGCGGGCACGCCCTTTGTCAGCCTTCTCCTCCCCATTGCCCTCTCTCTCACCTCCCTTGCCCGTCTTAAGGACTCTTGAAGATGACACATCAGGCAAATGCCAAGTTGTCAGTGATGGAGGTGGAGCCTGAATGGAACATTAGGACTCATCAACAAAAGCTGACAAAAGGGCAGGAAGCCCGAGGCTTGTTCTAGGGGGAAGGTGCTCTGTCTCCACAGAAGGGGAGAAGTCTGGCAGGAGAGGGAGGTTGGAGAAGCTGCGAGAAATCCTTCTAATGTACCCGATATGTCTTGACATGTCTTGCATCTCATTCTCCACAAAGCTCCAAGACCATTCAGGAAGTGGGCATGTGTGGGAGTTTTGAAACAATGAGGAGCTGCCAGCCCACATCACAATTTAACTAAAATGGGCCCTCAGTGGCCTTTGGTCAAACGTATTGGTTAACTTAATTTCATGCCCGTGCTTTCCAATTCTACAACACAGTCACCCAGACAATAATTTTATTGGCCCCAGGAACCATGATGCATATAAGCTTTTAATTTGCCCAGTATCCTTGCAACCTTTCTAAAATAGATAAATCACTGATATTCATTGTTGACCTCAAATTTCATCATCACTCAAGTTTCAAGTGTGAAATTCTGGAAAAAAAAAAAAAAAAACTACAACCCCACCCCCACCCCCGCCAAGCTGAGGACAGTGGAAGGCTGTGTGTTGGAACAAGAGATTTATAATAAAAAAGGAATGAGTGACTGGTAAGAGTAGAAACATGTGCCCATGTATAGTGATAGTTGTGTAAATGCAAACTGAAAAGACAACAAAGTATCATTTTCATTCAGAAAATTAGCATATACTAAGGCATTTATTTATTTTTGTTTATGATGGCACCCACAACATATGGAAGTTCCCCAGCCAGGGATCCAATCCAAGCCATAAATGAGACCTATGCCACAGCTGTGGCAACACCCAATCCTTAACCCACTTCGCCAGACTGGGAATCAAACCTGTGCCACCACAGAGACAATGCCAGATTCTTAGCCTGCTGAGCCCCAGTGGAAACTCCTAAACTATTTAATTTTTTTTTTGGCCATGCTGGGACCATGCAGAAGTTCCTAGGTCAGGGATCGAACCTGCACCATAGCAATGACTTGAGCCACAGTAGTGACAATGCTGGATCTTTAACCCACTGAGCCACCAGGGAACTCAGCAAATACTAAAACATTTGATAATTCCTCTTGTTGAAAAGGATGTAGGGGAGTTCCCCTCGTGGCTCAGCGGAAACTAATCTGACTAGCATCCATGAGGATGAGGTTCGATCCCTGGCCTCACTGAGGGGTTAAGGATCCTCTGTTGCCACGAGCTGTGGTGTAGGTCACAGACATGGCTCATATCTCGCACTGCTGTGGCTGTGGTGTAGGCCAGCAGCTAAAGCCCCGATTCGACCCCCAACCTGGGAATCTCCATATGCCACGGGTGCAGCCCTAAAAAGAAAAAAAAAAAAGAAAGAAATGAAGGATGTAAGCAGACAGAAATCCTCTTGAACTGTTAACAGTAAGACCATTTTGAAGATAACTTAGCATGATCTTTCCAAATTGTTAAAGCATATTCTCTTTGATCCAGCCTTCCTGCTGCCAAGAATTTTCCTATTGTTAACATAAGTTTGATTTCTATGCAGTGGTCAGAATAAATGAGCTGGATATACATAGAGCAATGTAGAACGACTCCAAAAATACAATGTGCAAAAAAAAAAAAAAAGAAAAGAAAAATAATGGATTTGAAGTATAATATATAGCTCCAACAATATTAAATGCTTGGAACTGTACATATAATGGAAATGAACAATGAAAGGTGGATAGAAAGAATACACATTATATTCAAGAGAGTGGATGCCTGTTGTGAGAATAATGGCAATGAAGAAGGTAATAAATGAACAATAATAATATTTTTTAAAATTAAAGAGATTTTATGTGGACAGTAGTTATGCCCTGCTGTGAATTAACTAACATGATGGGTTCAGTCAGGTACCACTTAGATCTAAAAAAAAGAAAAATTAAAACAGTGGCAACAAAAGCTCCTAATTCTTCTTGCTTATGCATACCAAATATACAGGTTCAAAAATGTTGAGCCATTTGATGTGCCAGCAATAAGTTAAAAACATTCTAAATGCCCATCAGTAAAGATTAGATAAATTAGTTTATATCTATTCAAGAGCACACAATGAAGCCTGGAAAAAATAATGAAGTAATTCCATAGTAACTATATGGAATGTTCTCTAAGACATATGTTCTCTATACATATGTTCTCTAAGTTGTAAAAATGACGTATAGTATAAAAGGAGACAAACATAGATGGCCTGGGATGTTTAATCTCTTCCTCCTGTCTGTAGCTTAGTAAGAATACTATGTTTTACTCAGTGAAAACACAGGCTATTTCCAGCCAGTGGGCCAAGGAGGATCCCCACTTCCTAAAAGATCATTTCTTTAATGAGAAAAGTGCCATTGTAACAAAGTCACTTCAGTGTTCCTTCTCCTCCTCCTTTATAAATTTGATAAAATATTTTTAGGCATAGGTTTCCTATCCTGGAAACTTTTCAAAGATATTCCTAGTCCAGCTATGCCCAGTTGAACCTGTGTATAACTGGAATCTCAAAAGAAGAAGAGAGAAAAAATAGAGTGGAATAAATATTTGAAAAGATCATGATAGAGAATTTTTTAAAAAATGATAAAAAATATCTAGCAGGTATCCAAAAATCTCAAAGAACTGCAAACAGAAAAAATACTCCTGTCAGGAGTTCCCACTGTGGCCCAGCAGGTTAAGAAACCAACATAGTGTCCGTGAGGATATAGCTTCCTTCCCTGGCTTTGCCCGGTTGGTTAAGGATCTGGTGTTGCCACAAGCTGAGTTGTAGGTCACAGATGTGCAGCTATGATCTGACGTTGTGTGACTGTGGTCTAGGCAGCAGTGGCAGCTCAGTTTCTACCCCTAACCTGGGAACTTTCATATGCCACAGGTGCGGCCATAAAAACAAAAAAAAAAATAATAAACTCCTCCCACCCAAATCATCCCAGAACACCTATACATATCATATTCAAACTGCTGAAAACTAAAGATAAAGAGGAAATCTATTTTATTATTTTTAATAGTTATTTCCCCCATACATTTTTTTTCTACTGTACAGCATGGTGACCCAGTTACACATCCATGTACACATTCTTTTTTCTCACATTATCATGCTCCATCATAAGTGACTAGACATAGTTCCCAGTGCTACACAGCAGGATCTCCTTGCTAATCCTTTCCAAAGGCAATGGTTTGTATCTATTAACCTCAAGCTCCCCATCCATCCCACTCCCTCCCCCTCCCCCTTGGCAACCGCAAGTCTATTTTCCAAGTCCGTGATTTTCTTTTCTGTGGAAAGATTCATTTGTGCCGTATATTAGATTCCAGATATAAGTGATCTCATATGGTATTTGTCTTTCTCTTTCTGACTTCCTTCACTCAGTATGAGAGTTTCTAGTTCCATCCGTGTTGCTGCAAATGGCATTATTTTGTTCTTTTTTATGGTTGAGTAGTATGCCATTGTGTGTATATACCACATCTTCCTCATCCAATCATCTATCAGTGGACATTTGGGTTGTTTCCATGTCTTGGCTATTGTGAACAGTGCTGCAATGAACATGCGGGTGCATGTGTCTTTTTTAAGGAGAGTTTTGTCTGGGTATATGCCCAAGAGTGGGATTTATGGGTCATATGGTAGTTCTATGTATAGATTTCTGAGGTACCTCCATACTGTTCTCCATAGTGGCTGTACCAGCTTATATTCCCACCAACAGTGCAGGAGGGTTCCCTTTTCTCCACGCCCTCTCCAGCATTTGTTATCTGTGGACTTATTAAGGATGGCCATTCTGACTGGTGAGAGGTGGTATCTCGTGGTAGTTTTGATTTGCATTTCTCTAATGATCAGGGGTGTTGAGCATTTTTTCATGTGTTTGTTGGCCATCTGTGCATCTTCTTTGGAGAAATGTCTATTCAGGTCTCTTGCCCACTTTTCCATTGGGTTGTTGGCTTTTTTGCTGTTGAGTTGTCTAAGTCGCTTGTATCATTCAGACATTAAGCCCTTGTCAGTTGCATCATTTGAAACTATTTTCTCCCATTCTGCAAGCTGTCTTTTTGTTTTATTTTTGGTTTCCTTTGCTGTGCAAAAGCTTGTGCCTTTGATGAGGTCCCATTGGTTTATTTTTGCTTTTATTTCTGTTGCTTTGGGAGACTGACTTGAGAAAACATTTGTAAGGTGGATATCAGAGAATGTTTTGCCTATGTTCTCTTCCAGGAGTTTGATGGTGTCTTGTCTTATATTCAAGTCTTTCAGCCATTTTGAGTTTATTTTTGTGCATGGTGTGAGGGTGTGTTCTAGTTTCACTGATGTGCATGCAGCTGTCCAGGTTTCCCAGCAATTCTTGCTGAAAAGACTGTCTTTTTTCCATTTTATGTTCTTGCCTCCTGGTGTTGACGATTAATTGACCATAGGTGTCTGGGTTTATTTCTGGGTTCTCTATTCTGTTCCATTGGTCTGTCTGTCTGTTTTGGTACCAGTACCACACGGTCGTGATGACTGTGACCTTGTAATATTGCCTGAAGTCTGGGAGAGTTATGCCTCCTGCTTGGTTTTTGTCCCTCAGAATTGCTTTGGCAATTCTGGGTCTTTTGTGTTTCCATATAAATTTTTGGATTGTTTGTTCTAGTTCTGTGAAAAATGTCATGGGTAATTTGATAGAGATTGCATTGAATCTGTAGATTTCTTTGGGTAGTATAGCCATTTTTACAATATTAATTTTTCCAACCCAGGAGCTTGGAATATCTTTGCATTTCTTTACATATTTTTTAATTTCCTTGGTTAATGTTTTATAGTTCTCGGCATATAAGTCCTTTACCTCCTTGGTCAGATGTATTCCCAGGTATTTGATTTTTGCGGGTGCAATTTTAAAAGGTATTGTATTTTTGTATTCCTTTTCTAATATTTCATTGTTAGTATGCAGAAATGCAACTGATTTCTAAATGTTAATCTTATATCCTGCTACTTTGCTGAATTTGTTGATCAGTTCAAGTAGTTTTGGGGTTGAGTCCTTAGGATTTTCTATATATAGTATCATGTCATCTGCATACAGTGATAGTTTTACCTCTTCTCTTGCTATCTGATTGCCTTTTATTTCTTTTGTTTGTCTGATTGCTGTGGCTAGGACTTCCAATACTATGTTGAATTAACAGTGGTAAGAGTGGACATCCTTGTATTGTTCCAGATTTTAGTGGGAAAGCTTTCAGCTTTTCTCCATTGAGTCTTATATTTGCTGTGGGTTTGTCATAAATGGCTTGTATTATGTTAAGGTATGTTCCCTCTATACCCACTTTGGTAAGAGTTTTGATCATGAATGGATGTTGGACTTGTCAAATGCTTTTTCTGCATCTATTGAGATGACCATGTGGTTTTTGACTTTTCTTTTGTTAGTGTGGTATATGACGTTGATTGATTTGCGTTATGTTGAACCATCCTTGTGCACCTGGGATGAATCCCACCTGGTCATGGTATGTGATCTTTTTTATATGTTGTTGGAATCAGATGGCTAAAATTTTGTTGAGAATTTTTGCGTCTATATTCATCAAATATATTAGCCTATAGTTTTCTTTTTCAGTGGTATCTTTGGTTTTGGAATTAGGGTGATGGTGGCATCATAGAATGTCTTTGGGAGTGTTCCTTCCTCTTGAACCTTTTGAAAAAGTTTAAGGAGGATGGGTATAAGTTCCTCTTTGTATGTTTGGTAGAATTCACCTGTGAAGCCATCTGGTCCTGGACTTTGTAGAGAGTGTTTTTATGACATATTCAATTTCATTTCTAATGATTGGTCTATTCAGTTGATCTATTTCTTCTTGCTTCAGTTTTGGTAGGCGTAAGTCTCTAGAAAGTTGTCCATTTCTTCCAGGTTGTCAAATTTGTTGGCATTCAATTGTTCTTAGTATTCTGTCATGGTTTTTTTTGTATTTCTGTAGTATCTGTTATGACTTCTCCTTTTTCATTTTTGATTTTATTTGGTTTTTTTCTCTCCTCTTCTTGGTGAGTCTAGCCAGAGGTTTTTCAATTTTATTTACCTTTTCAAAGAACCAGCTCTTGGTTTTATTGATTTCTTCAATTGTTTTTTGACTCTCTATTTTATTGATTTCCTCATAAAGAGGATATCTTGATGGCAGCTGAAGAAAAAAATACTACATCCAGAACATCAAAGATAAAAATGATAGGAGTTCCCATCGTGGTGCAGTGGTTAATGAATCCGACTAGGAACCATGAGGTTGTGGGTGCGGTCCCTGGCCTTGCTCAGTGGGTTAAGGATCCAGCGTTGCCGTGAGCTGTGGTGTAGGTTGAGGACGAGGCTCAGATCCTGTGTTGCTGTGGCTGTGGCGTAGGCTGGTGGCTACAGCTGATTAGACCCCTAGCCTGGGAACCTCCATATGCTGCGGAAGCAGCCCTAGAAAAGGTAAAAAGACCAAAAAAAAAAGAAAAAAAGAAAAAAGATAGCAAGATTTTCATCAGAAACTATGGAAAGCAGAAGACAATAGAGTGGCACCTTTAAAGGAACAAAGGAAAAAAAGAACTATCAACCTGGAATTCCATTTCTAGAGAAAAAAAAAATCTTCAAAAATGGAGATAAAGCAATATGCTTCTGGCTGTGATGGGGTAACAGGTATAGGAAATATGTATCCATCTTAAGGAACTAGAAGAACAAATAAAATAAATTAAAATTTATTTTCACATATTGGACAACATTTGGCAATATCAAGTGATCTAATATGCACATAAATGGAGTTCCAGAAGAACTCTGATGGCAGGGCAGTGGGTATAAGAAACAGGAAAAAAAAAATTGAAGACATAATGACTAAATGTTTCCCAACTTAAAAATGCACAAATCCAAGAACCTAAAAGAACCCCAAGCAGAATAAACAAAGCATCCTTATCATATTACTCAAAACTAACAATAAAGATAAAATCCTTGAAGCAACCCAAACATTACACACAGAACATTGCAGACATTACATACGAAGGAACAGAGATAAGAATGACAGCTTCCCTTACATCAGAAATTACGCAAGGCAGAGAACAGCGTTGTACACACTAGGGAAAAAAGAGAAAAGATGGTAACCTAGAATATTACATGCAGAGAAAAATGCCTTTCCAAATGAATAGAAAGGAAATAATTTCTCTTAGAACCACTACCAGCCTAACTACTCAAGGAGAAATGTTTTTCAGGAAAAGTTCTTCAGGAAAACGGAAAGTGATAATCAAATGGAAATTTGGAAGGAAGAACATCGGAGGCCGTAAATATGGAAATACACACGAGACATTTTTCTCATGCATTAACCATTTTAAAACTAACTGTTTAAAACAAAATTAATATCAATGTATTGTATGGTTTATAATACATTAGAAGTAATATAACACCACAAAAGATAAGATGGAGTGCCATTGAACTATCCTATTGTAAGGTTTTAGCATAACACAGATGGTCAGATGTGGTAAGTCAAAGGTATCCATTGTAAATCCTAGAGCAACCACTTTAACATGTAATACAGGAATTCCCAGGTGGTGCAGTGGGTTAAGGATCTGGCATTGCCAGTGTCACAGCTCAGGTTGTTGCTGTGGCATGGGTTCGATTCTCGGTCTGGGAACTTCCACAAGCCATGGGCATGGCCAAAAAAAGTAACACAAACAAGATGTCTAGTAAACCAATATGGAGATAAAATGGAATTATACACATTTTAAAAGATTAACCTAGTCCAAAAGAAGACAGGGAAAGAAAATAAACAAACAAAAAATGGATTTAACAAACATGAAAAAATAGCAGGACAACAGATTTAAACCAGAACATATCAGTACTTATATCAATAATGATGGCCTACAGAATTCAATTAAAAGATAAACTTTATCAGAATTGATTAAAAATTAAGATACAACTGTAGGCCGCAAGGAAGAAATCCATTCTAAATGTAAAAACACAAATGGGTTAAAGGCCAAGGATTTTTTTTTAATAAACAAATGAAACCTATTTAAACTTAGAAGCTTTTGCATAGCAAAGGAAACTATCAACAAAATGAAATGACAATCTACCTAACAGTAAAATATATTTGATATTTGCAAATGATGTGATCAATAAGAGGTTAATATCCAAAACATATGAACAGCTCAAACAACTAAATATAAAAAAAAACCCTCCTGATTAAAAAATGAGCAAAAGGCCTGAAAAATACTTTTCCAAAGAAGACATACAGATGGCACATGAAAAGATGTTCAACATCACTAAACATCAAAAAAATGGAAATCAGAGCTCCTGTTATGGCTCACGAATCCAACTAGGAACCATGAGGTTATGGGTTCGATCCCTGGACTCGCTCAGCAGGTTAAGGATCCGGCATTGCCATGAGCTGTGGAATATAGGCTGGCAGCTATAGCTCTGATTCGACCCCTAGCCTGGGAACCTTCATATGCCACGAATACGGCCCTTAAAAAAGCAAAAAAAAAAAAAAAAAGTGAAAAAGTGAAAAAGAAAAATGGAAATCAAAATTACAATGAGATATTATTTCTATCAGAATGGCTGTCATTAAAAAGCTTAAAAATAACGAATGTTGTGGAGAAAGGGAACCTACCACACTGTTGGTGGGATTGTAAATTGGTACAGCCACTGTGGAAAACAGCATGGAAGGTCCTCAAAAAACTAAATATGGAATTACCATATAATCCAGCAATTTCACTCCTGGGTATATATCTGAAGAAAATCAACATACTTATCAAAAAGATACACACACCCCAGTGTTCACAGCAGCATTATTTACAATAACCAAGATAATGTAAGCAACCTATATATGATGGAATATTACTCAGCCATAAAAAGAATGAAATTCTGCCATTTGCAACAATCTGAATGGACCTGGAGGATATTATGCTTAGTGAAATAAATCAGACAGAGAAAGGCAAATACTGCATATCATTTACATGAGGAATCTAGAAAATAAAACAAATGAATATAATAAAGCAGAAGCAGACTCACACAGATATGGATTACAAAGTAGTGGTTACCAGTGGAGAAAGGAAAGGGGGAAGGACAAGGTAGGCACAGGGATTAAGGAGTACAAACTACTATAAATTAATAAGCCACAAAGATACGTCATACATCACAGAGAATAGAGCCAATGTTTTATAATTATTTTTAAGTGGGGTTTAATTTATAAAAATCTTGTATCACTTTGTTGTACACCTGAAACCAATATATTATAAATCATCTCTATTTTAATTTTGAAAAGAATGTATTTTTCTGAATAAATATGGTGAATGCTTAAAAAAAAGGATGGTTACAGTTATAAGATAAATGAGTCATGGGAATGAAATGTACATTGTACCGGAATATAGTCAGTAATAATGTAATATCTTTGTGTGGTGACAGACAGTGACTAGACTTATCATGATGATGATTTTGTAATGTACAGAAATACTGAATCACTGTGTTGTGCACCAGGAACTAAGATAAGTACCAGGCATGTGATGAACAACATGACGAACATAATTCACACTGCTGTGTTTACGTATGAAAGTTGGTAAGAGAGTAAATGCTAAGAGTTCTCATCACAAGGGAATTTTTTTTCTTTTTCTTTTCATATATATACATATATATGGAGTGATGGATGTTCAGTGAAACCTGTAGTAATCATTTCATGATGTGTGTAAGCTAAGTCATTATGCTGTACATCTTAAACTTAATATATAAACCATCTATCAGTTACATTTCAATAAAACTGGAAGGAATAAAAGGAAAAGATGGAAAATCTATACCATACAAATACTAGTTAGAAAGCTGGAGAAAAATACTCAAGAACACATGAAAAGATGCCCAGCATCACCAGTCATTAGAGAAATGCAAAACTGATGAACATTTGTTCAAACAAGAACAAATAAATGGAGGTCAGGGAAGTAGGTACCTCCCTCTGAGCTCCCGGCCATGCAGCTTCAGTCCACTCCAAGGCGGGAAGTGCCTTTTCCACAGGACATCAATGCAAGCCTGAATTGAAAAAAAGAATTTCTCCCTCCTAAGCCATCGCATGTTAGTTGTACAGAAATACCACTTTGGGAAACCGTCTTCAGCAGAGCTTCCATGAGCTTATACGGGCTCAACAGGTTACCCCGCAACTTGCCCTTCGGGTTTTACCTCAGTTTGATAAGCATCATTGGCACAGAGGGTCAGGAACAGAGTCAACTTCAGGGGCTCTCTAAATATGTATGGATTCTGTGATAATGTGTGGACTTTTGTATTGAATGATGTTGAATTCAGAGGGGTGACAGAACTTATTAAAGTGGATAAAGTGAAAATTGTAGCCTGTGATGGTAAAAATACATTACAATACTACAGAATGAATAGAAGAAAATGGCTTTTTTTTTTTTTTTTTTTGTCTTTACTAGGGCCACACCTGTGGCATATGGAGGTTCCTGGGCTAAGGGTCCAATTGGAGCTGTAGCTGCCAGTCTATGCCAGAACCACAGCAACTCAGGATCCAAGTCATGTCTGAGACCTATCCTATAGCTCACGGCAACACTGGATCCCCAACCCACTGAGCGAGGCCAGGGATAGAACCCGCAACCTCATGGTTCCTAGTTGGATTCATTAACCACTGAGCCACGATGGGAACTCTAAGAAAATGGCTTTTTTTTTTAAATAATTTTTTTTCCACTGTACAGCAAGGGGGTCAGGTTATCCTTACATGTGTACATTACAATTACATTTTTTCCCCCACCCTTTCTTCTGTTGCAACATGAGTATCTAGACAAAGTTCTCAATGCTATTCAGCAGGATCTCCTTGTAAATCTATTCTAAGTTGTGTCTGATAAGCCCAAGCTCCCGATCCCTCCCACTCCCTCCCCCTCCCATCAGGCAGCCACAAGTCTCTTCTCCAAGTCCATGATTTTCTTTTCTGAGGAGATGTTCATTTGTGCTGGATGTTAGATTCCAGTTATAAGTGATATCATATGGTATTTGTCTTTGTCTTTCTGGCTCATTTCACTCAGGATGAGATTCTCTAGTTCCATCCATGTTGCTGCAAATGGCATTATGTCATTCTTTTTTATGGCTGAGTAGTATTCCATTGTGTATATGTACCACATCTTCTGAATCCAATCAACTGATGATGGACATTTGGGTTGTTTCCACGTCCTGGCTATTGTGAATAGTGCTGCAATGAACATGCGGGTGCATGTGTCTCTTTTAAGTAGAGCTTTGTCCGGATAGATGCCCAAGAGTGGGATTGCGGGGTCATATGGAAGTTCTATGTATAGATTTCTAAGGTATCTCCAAACTAGAAAATGGCTTTTTAAATGCCATTTTCTGTTTGGGGTCATTTCTTTTTGAAGAGAAGCATAGAAGAGACTTTAAGAAATTTATTCTAGCATTGCAGAAATGATTACACTGTGCTGTACTTACTATCAGAGAAACTCAGTAGAAAGAAGCTTATAACTCTATACCCTCTTACATAACCTTTATTCTACAGCATGAAGAAACAACTGTTTTTAAAATGACAAATCAAACGTAGTTGCCTTTCTAAGACCATTCTGTAATAAATTCATTTTAAAACTCAAGAAAAAGAAGAATCGAGTAAATGGAGAGACATACTGTGTTCATGTAGTGGAAGACTTAACATTGTCAGGTCACCAGTTCTTCTCAAATTGATCTATAGGTTCAATGCAATCCCAATAAAAAGCCCAGCAAGTTACATTATGGATAGCAACAAGCCGATTCTAAAGTTTATTTTAAAAAGAAACAATAGCACTTCTATACGAATTCTTTGAGAAAATAGAACCTGTTTAATAATAATTCCCTGATTCAAAAATCAAACAAATACATTACCAGAAAGTAAAAGTACAGATCAGTATCCTTCATTGATATGAACTGAACTATATCCTCTAAAAATTCATGTGTTGAAATCTTAACCCAGCAGTGTGACAGTATTTAAGGAGGTGACAAAGGTTAAATGGGGTCATAAAGAAGGAGTTCTAATCCAATAGAACTGGTGTCCTTGTGAAAGAGAGAGACACCACATCTCTCTTCCTGTCCCCTCCTCTCTCTCTGTTTCTCTCTCTCTCGGTCTCTCCTCCATATGAGGACATATTGAGAAGGCAATCATTTGCAAACCAGGAAGAGAGATCTTAGCAGAAACCCAACCCTGCCAGAACCTTGATCTTGGACTTCTCAGCCTTCAGACCTGTATGCAAATAAATTTGTTAAATCACCCAATCTATGGCATTTTGTTGTGGCAGTCTGAGTAGACTAACACTCATGAACATAGATGCAAAATCTTTAACCAAAAAATTATAATCCACCAACATTTAAAAATTGTAATGCTTTGTGATTGTGTTTAATCCACACTGTAAAAAATGGAAGTCTTTTTATATTTGAATATCAATCATTGCAATTGACCATATTAACAGACTCAATAGTACAAACCATATAATTACCTCAAAGTGCAATACAAGCATTTGACAAAATTTAACATCCATTCATGAAAAAACCTCTCCTAAACCCAGGAAGAAGAATGAGCATCTTAAATCTGATTTTAAAAAAATATCCACTGGAGTTCCTGTCACGGCTTAGTGGGTTACAAACCTGAGTAGTATCCATGAAGGTATGGGTTCGATCCCTGATCTCACTCAGTGGGTTAAGGATCCAGCATTGCTGTGAGCTGAGGTGTAGGTCGCAGATGCAGCTCAGATCCTGCTCTGCTGTGGCTGTGGTATAGACCAGCAGCTGCAGCTCGATTTGACCCCTAGCCTCAGAGCTTCCACATGCAGCAGGTACAGCCCTAAAAAGCAAAAACAAACAAACAAACAAAACAATTTAAAATACTATATCTACCCAAAAAACCCTACAACTAACATATTCCATGGTGATAGACTGAATGTTTTCCTTTTAAGATCAGAACAAGACAAGGATGTCCACTCTCATCACTTCTGTTTAACATTATCCTGGAAGTACTAGCTAATGTAATCAGATAAGAAAAAGAAATAAAAGACACCTAATGGAAAGGAAGATGTTTTTATCTGTAGTATCCATGATCATTTATGTAGAAAATCTTAAAAGAATCTATTTTTTAAAGCAATTAGAAATAACAAATGAGTTCAGCAAAGTCAAAGGCTACAGGTTGATATACAAAAATCTATTGTTGGAGTTCCCGTCATGGCACAGTGGTTAACGAATCTGACTAGGAACCATGAGGTTGGGAGTTCGATCCCTGGTCTTGATCAGTGGGTTAAGGATCCAACGTTGCCGTGAGCTGTGGTGTAGGTTGCAGACGCGGCTCGGATCCTGCATTGCTGTGGCTCTGGTGTAGGCCAGTGGCTACAGCTCTGATTCGACCCCAAGCCTGGGAACCTCCATATGCCGCGGGTGCGGCCCTAGAAAAGGTAAAAAGACAAAAGAAAAAAAAAAATCTGTTGTGTTTTCATATGCTGATAATGAAGAAATGAAGATTGGTATTTTTTAAATAAATGCCACTTAAGTAGCATTTAAAAACATGAAACAGGTATAAATTTAAGTGTGCGCAAGATCTGTATGATAAAAACTACAACATTTGGGGAGGGGTGCGCGGGCATGCTCGTGACATGCAAAAGTTCCCAAGCCAGGGATCAAACCTGGACCCTGAACCATCTGAGCCACCAAGGAAGTCCCAGAATATTTTTATTATGTCCTCATTTCTCTACCTGATAGGACTTAAGTTTCATAAGAACTGGGACTTGGTCTTTCTTAATCTGTCCTTAAACATTCTAGTACCTAAGATGTAGCCCATGCTCATCAAATGTTCATGAAAATGAATGAAGAAAAGCGAGAGGTGGGGAGAAGAAAGGAGATGGGAGCAAAGGATAGAAGGATGGAGGAAGAACGAATGAATTCATAGTGTTATTATTAAACAGGGTCACTGAGCTCCCTGCCTGAGGCTCCTGAGTAAAACGTATGCACGAGAGGGCATTCAAGGCAAATCATACTTTACTCACTACTGAGGCTATGGTCCCCGACCCCCCTCAGCATCTAGTAAGTCAGGCCAGATCCTGTAGAGGATGCCTTTTTTTCAGCCTGGCTGGCTTATTGATTCCACTTCCCAAGGGATCCACAGTCTGCGCTCTTCTCACCCTAACTAAGGCCACCAGGCCAGCCTGTGGCAGATAATAAAAGCCATCTGGTCACCTGATGCTTAAGACCCAGACTGTCCCTCAGTTTTCCCCACACTGCAGCAACCACTGTTTTTCTGAACTGGGTAACTTACCTCTGTCATCCAAGGACTTTCATCATTAAATGCTAATATCAGTTTGCTGGATAAATCAATGAATGAATGAACAAGTAAAGAATAAGTGAGTACACATGGTATGATTTGTTGACAACTGCCAAACAAAATAGAAGGTATCCCTAATCACCTGTGTTTACAGAGTCTTATGCTCCTTGGCACAGGATATTAGTACCATGTATAAGATAACCCTTCAGAATAATCAGTTGTAGCAATTCCCAGTCCATTAAAATTCTCTTTCTCATGACCTCCATTTTATAATTATCACAGAGGATGAGCTATAACATTTTTACTACCCTGTCCTCTCTGTCAAGTGACAAAAGGACTGACCTTCCTTTTATAGCTGGGTGCCCTCTGTGGACCACTTTTGCTGCATTCACCCCAAGCAAGTGGCTACATGTTTGGTCTGGATTGGATCAAACCGTGAAGATGCCATATAACCCAGTGAGGGTACAGTGCTGTTCCTACATGCCTGCTTCCTCCAGGCTTGAAAAACATCATTTTTTGAAATTAGTGCTACAAATATGAAACCTGGAGTCAAGGCCCAGGAGAGTCCTTGTTAAAATCTCAAGCTTAAGAGATGAGCAGAGAAGCAGAGGTGAGGGAAGCCAAACCAGAGGGACAGGGGACCCTCATGTGGACACAGCCACTTGCCCTTACCAGGGGGTATAGGGAAGCTGCCCTAGCCTAAGACAGGAGGCCTCAACCACTCTACCAACGGGATGGGTGCAGTTTAGATAGTGGGTTCATATATATGGACACTTAAGTCAAAAAGGTAAAAAGATACCCTAGGAAAGTCACTTGAGATTTCACAAGCCCTTTGATCTTACCATAAAACCAATTCTGGAATGAAGGAGTAGGTGACATTGATTTGGGGGGGGGGGATTGGGGGGGAGTAAATTACTTAGGACTTGGAGTTCAGTGAAAGAAACTCTTATTAAAAATAGGAGGCTCAAAGAGTTCCCATTGTGACTCAGCAGGTTAAGATCCCAACTAATATATGAGAATGCAGGTTTGCTCCTTGGCCTGGGTCAGTGGGTTAAGGATCTAGCAGTCCCTCGAGCTGGATCTGGAGTTGCTGTTGCTGTGGCGTAGGCCAGCAGCTGCTGCTCCAATTCAGCCCTTAGCCTGGGGACTTTCATATGGTGCAGCCCTAAAAAAAAAAAAAAAAAAGTAAGGAACTAAAGAAAGAACTGACCTTCCCCCCTACTCAGTAAGCAAGGAACTCAGAATCCATATTGGCAAATGCCACTTCCTTTAGTAAAAAGGAGAAGCTGTTCATCAGCTATGCCATCCCGCCCTGGGAACCAAATTATAACCTAAGAATATCTCTATCTCGGGGCCAGTTCACTTGCATAGTACGCTTACAAGGCCCCTAATAGTCAAGTTGAAAATGTCACTCCCACACCACTTAGCCACACCAAAATTCTTCTACTAAGCTCTATCATTTTTGCTTCAATGTATGCATCTGTTTGAAAGGCACATCTCCAGTAGCTCTGGGGTGGGGTCTGAAGTTCTCACAAGCTCCTGGTCCTGGTTCACAGATACCCTTTGGTCTCTTCTGCCTCCACCCTGTACTTTTAAGGCTCCTTCTGATTATTTTGAGCCCATCCAGATAATCCAGGATAATCTCCTTATTTTAAAGTCAGATGACTGGCATCCTTAATTCCATTGACAACTTTAATTCCCTTTTACCATGTAACCAAACATATTCACCGATTCTAGAGATTAGAACATGGGTGTCTCTAAGCAGCCATTATTCCCCCTGCCACTTTCAGTAAATATGTATTATTATTGATCATCATTATTCTTCAAGTCAGGTTAATTTCATTTTCTTTATTGCCCAAAGAGTTAATGAGAAAGTCAGTCCTTAAGCCCAGTTTCTGCAGCAAAAGGTAATGTCACCTCAGAACCTAATGTGTTTTTCTCAGCTCAGATGATAGCCTGCTGCTGTCTACAGCAGTTTCTACAGACAGACTGATGTGTACCTGCTTGGTCCTAAAAGGTTCCACAAAGCTAGTGAGCATCCAGGCAAAACCATTTACCAGCTCAGGGAGGCTGGGAGAGTTGAGAAGTTCCAGGGTGACCTCTGATTTTAAAATCAAAGTTAAAGAAGTTCTCGTTGTGGCTCAGCAAACCTGACTAGTGTCCATGAGGAGGCGGGTTCAATCCCTGGCCCTGCTCAGGGCATTAAGGATCTGGCGTTGCCATGAGCTTTGGTGTGGGTCGCAGACTTGGCTCAGATCTGGCGTTGCTGTGGCTGTGGTGTAGGCTGGCAGCTACAGCTCCGATTGGACCCCTCTGACCTTCCACATGCCGCAGACGTGGCCCTAAAAAGACAAAAATAAAATAAAATAAAACCAGAGCTAAAACACCATGTAGATAGAGCCACGAGCATTTTCTGGCAAAGACAATGCAATCACTACCTTTGAAAGCTTGAGCCAGCTTGGCCAGGCAAAAGAGGCACCCAGGCGGGTTGAATTAATGAAGGCACATCTTCAGTTATGGAGAAGCACAGTAATTAGAGCCATGAGATTTTCAGCAGGAGATACACAGAGTGACAGTAGTATTTCGCCTCTTCTGAGCACTCTTGTTTTTATGTAATTTGAGGCAATATCGACAAGCTCAGCAATATTGACAAGAGTTATAGTGACTCCACATACTAAGTGGTGTGCTGGAATAAAAGCAATGATGCAAGAAAAATGTTTCTGGCTTAGAATTCTTCCTTCTACTTTCTCTTAATTTCTACTGCTCAAACTCTGGTTAAGTTATGAGCCAGGAATCTAGGGAATTTTTTTTCCCTTTTAAATTCTCCTAATAATAGATTCAAATTCAGGATATTTGTTACCTCTTGGGAGGAGGGAGGATGAGGGAAAAAACATAAATAGAAGCAAGCCATTGGTCATGTTCCAGTTAATGGGTTAAATGAGAGGCTCTTGACTCTTACGCTTTGTAAGGCACATATAGGTGTACCAAATATTCTTTTGGATATATCATATATTAATAAGATAACAGGAGTTCCCATCATGGCTCAGTGGTTAACAAACCCGACTAGGAACCATGAGGTTGTGGGTTCGATCCCTGACCTCGCTCAATGGGTTAAGGATGTGGCATTGGCCGTGAGCTGTGGTGTAGGTCGCAGACTCGGCTCAGATCCCAAGTTGCTGTGGCTCTGGTGTAGGCCAGCGGCTACAGCTCTAATTAGACCCCTAGCCTGGGAATCTCCATATGCTGTGAGTGCAGCTCTAAAAAAGACAAAATAAGAAGAAGATGATGACAAAGACAAAAAACAAAGCAAGGAATGGGGATAGGTGCTGTTGGGACTGGGTCGTAACTGTGTTAAAAAATATTCTCCTAGGAGTTCCTGCTGTAGCGCAATGGGATCTGGGGTGTCTCTGGAGCCCTGTGACACAGATTTAATCCCTGGCTCGGCTCAGTGGGTTAAGGATCCTGAGTAGGTGGCAACTGTGGCTCATATCTGATCCCTGGTCCAGGAACTCCATATGCCACAGGGCAGCCAAAAACAAAGCAAAATTCCTAGATTCGTGTATTTAACAAGTATTTATTGAGAACTAGCATATGTCCTTGAGGTGACAGTGGAAAGCAAAACATACATAAGAAAGGCAAACAAGGCAATTTTTTTAATGGCCATACCCCCAGCATATGGCAATTCCTGGGCTAGGATCCAGTCGGAGCCACAGCTGGAAACTGCACCACAGCTGCAGCAACACAGGATCCTTAATCCACTGTGCCACAGTGGGAACTCAAGATCATTTTTAGGTAGTAACTTTGGGCAGGTAAGGCAGTAAAACAGGGTGATGTGATGGCAGTGATTAAGGAAGTAGGGCAGGTGTTAAGGGGAAGGCTATCGGGGAAGGAGAGCATAAAATGCTCCTGTCCTTTAGCTTAGAAAAAAATTGAGAGAGTCTGAACCAGGGGGAAAAAAATCTCTTAAATAAAATGCTAAATATCCGAGGATGCTTTTTATAGCATGAGCTCAAATGGATAAAACTGAAAAAAATACAAACATCCAACCGTAGAGACTTGGTCAAATAAAGTATGATGCGACGGGAGTTCCCGTCGTGGCTCAGTGGTAATGAACCTCATTAGCATCCATGAGGGAACGGGTTCGAATCCCTGGCCTTGCTCAGTGGGTTAAGGATCCAGCATTGCTGTGAGCTATGGTGTAGGTCGAAGATGCAGCTCAGATCCCGCATGGCTGTGGCGAAGGCTCTGTTTCAACCTCTAGCCTGGGAACTTCCACATGCCTCAGGTGAGGCCCTAAAAAAAAAAAGTCTGATGAGACAACATTATGTGGTCAATAAAAAATGTTAATTGTGCAGACCTCTAGCAACAAGGAAGGATATTTCTAACAAATGTTAACCAAAGTAGGTTAGCCTGGAATATTCACTACCATCACATCTCTGTGTGCATTTGATCAGAAAAGATCCCGGCAATGAAACTAATAGCGTCAACATTGCTTAAGACCTTTTTTGAAATCAGAAATTACCTTTAATATGTTTAGACTGGGTTTACAATGGAAATAAAAGAAATGGTTGAGCTTGTAGGTAATAATGCTGAAATGGTTTTCTTTGTTTGTCCTCGCAGTGAAGTATATGTTTTGTAGTGGCATAATCAGCCTTCTGCTTTCCTTGTGAGTAGTTAAGTCTTTCAGCTTGTGTTATTCCTTTATCTACCTAAGTGTCCCCGGATAAAAGCCCCAACCTTTCAACACAGCGCCATGGGAGACAGGGCTTGTACCAGTTAATTTAGCAAAACTCAGTGGCATCGTGACTCATTATTGCCTTAAATCAAAGTGGTTTTTCGAAGTGGGAGAGTCGTAAACCTAATCCCTGCGTTTTGATCCCAGCCAGGCTGGGGACAGAAGAGATGAGCTTTAAGAAATAAAACGAACTCAATAAGGGTTAGGTACTTATCGCATATTCCTAGTGATGCTAAAGCAGGGAGAAAACATCCAGTTTCTGGAATCCGTGAACCCGGGTTTGACTCCATATTGGCCTCTTACTTGCTGTGTGGCTTTTGAAAAGATACTTAACTACTCTGGGGCTCACCCTGCTATGCACTCATCGAGTTCCTATTACACATCCTGCATGATGGTGACCCTGGCAATAGGAAGGGGGCAAGATCAAAAAGCTCCCTTCCCTCCAGGGACTTGCAGTCACTGTGCTTTACAAATGCTAAACAAGGAAACAAGTACAAACCAAATAATGACTGGTGGTGACGAGCTCCACAGAGAAAAGAAATGGGACCAGAGAGAAGCCAGCTCAGGGTTTCTTCTTTCTTCCTTCTTTCTTTTTCTTTTTAGGGCCACACCTTCGGCCTATGGAAGTTCCAGGGCTAGAGGTCAAATAGGAGCTACCAGCTGATGCCACAGCCATGGCAACACCAGTTCTGAGCCACATCTGCGAACTATGCTGCAGCTTGCATCAACACCAGATCCTTGACCCACTGAGGTGGCCAGGGATGGAACCTGCATCCTCAGGGACACTGTGTCAGGTTCTTACCTGGCTGAGCCACAACAGGAGCTCCTAGCACAGGGCTTCTGCTTCAGAGAGCGGGTTCTGAAAAATTGTCTTTGTGCAAGTGTCTTTTAAGTTAACACCGAAAGAGGGAGAAGGATTCGTTCTTAGAATAGCCTCAGGAAGAGATTTCCACGCATTAGAAGAAAAACTGAAGATTACAAAACTCTCCCTCTTGCAGGCCTCTTATGGGGATTAAATGGGCTGATGTTTCTAAAGACATAAGCGTGAGAGCAAGATTTCTCATTCAGGGCCCTTCGGCAACCAGCAGCTATGCCTGTCACCACTGCTGCCACACTGCTTATGATGTCAAGGAAGGGGGTACCTGAGTTTCAAAGGTTACCTTTTTCAAATTGAAGACACACACAGAGGAATGATGGGAGGCTTCCCTGGACTGAGGGCTGTTTGCTTAGATGAGATCGCTTTCACATCTCAATAAGAAAACCATACTTCCAGGTGATAAATGGGTCAGTTTCACAGAATATGGAAAGTGTGGGAGGGAGACTGGGAAAGAAGGATCTGCATTTCCGGAAGGTGGTGTAATAGAGATACTTACAAGGGGCTGGTCTGAGGGAAGAAGTGAAGCCATCAAGTACTAGAAAAGTGCTAATATAAGAAACCTGTCATTATATTATAGTATACCCCCCCTGTGGCTTCTCTCTCTTTTTTTTTTACTACTACTACTAAGTATTTTTTGTACTTTTTTTTTAGGGCGGCACCCGCAGCATATGAATGTTCCCAGGCTAGGGGTCAATTTGGAGCTGCAGCTGCCGGCCTACACCACAGCCACAGCAACGTGGGATCCCAGCCACGTCTGTGACCTACACCACAGCTCATGGCATGGCAACACCAGATCCTTAACCTACTGAGCGAGGCCAGGAATCAAACCCGTGTCCTCATGGATCCTAGTCAGGTTTGTTACTGCTGAGCTGCTATGAGACTCCCTGTACTTTTTTCATTGCTTTGTAACCACTTCTCCCCTCCTGCCTAGTTGTTGTAATCTAATCTCCTCTTTAATGGAAAATACTTTTCATGGTTACTGTGGTTGTTCCATCTGGTGATATCTGTCCATAAATTCTTCACTTCCGGCAATTACCATTCCATTCAAGCATGAGGACCCCATGGCCAACTGACTTATCTGTGTGTCACTTCTTCAGACACGTAGAGACTCACCTGTACCACCCTGATTACTAAGACTAGACACATGTGACCCACGCCGTTCTCATTCTAGAACCAGAAATCCCCACTGAAAACAGTCCATCCCCTTTCTCTTCTGTCTGATAAAAGACACTTGAGTCCTGGATCTCAGGCCGAGCTGTAGAGGAGTAAAGATGGAAATCCTGTGAAATTGGATTGTGGTGATCATTATACAACTACAGAGGTGATAAAAAATAAATAAATAAAAAATAAAATAAAAAACAAACCAATTACTATTTCCAAACGAAGGTGCAACCTTAAATAGTTTAAATGCTTAAAAAAAACCCAAAAACCAAAAAACAGAACACAGTGAACATGCAAAGGGGGAATGTGTTTATCTGTTAGTTTTTGATAAGGGAGGCATTGCTGTCGGACCTAATCTCATCTGCCTATGGTAGTGAAGGGGCAATCTTTTTGCTTTCTCAGGAATCACCATCAATCTTATCTATCAGAACTGTTCTCCAGAATCCTAAATCAGTTTTCGTTTAGGGGTGTGGGGGGAGGAAGAGGCATGCTGCTTAGAGTGACAAGAGCTGCGTTTGAGACTTGGGTCTGCTTTTACCGGGAGCTCCCAGTAGAATGCCCTGGGCATTTTATTCCCGCTCTCTGAGCCTCAGTTTCCCCATCCATAAGAGGGGGTCGAGGGTGCAGTGCGAGATGCAGGAACTTACGCTGTAAGCAGCGATCATGAGGATGGTAACAACGGCCACGGTGATAAAGATGATGACGACTCCCGGCGGTGTGACCTGGACGGAGCGATTTCACCTCCCAAAGCCCCACTTTTATTATTTGAAAATGAGGGCAAAGGATGGACGAAGTGCCCACTGAGACCACATAACAGCTTGATAGGGACATTGATGCATAGGAAGGCAGAAGGACTCCTCGTATGGCTATGCATGTTAATATCCCCAACTTCTGGCATATCCATGGCTCTGATGTTGGGACTGGACTGAAAGGAACCGAATTCCTGCCCAGCCACTGTGCATGGTTTTTTGCACCTCGGGAGCCAAAGCCAACACAGCTAAGGTTGCTTGTGGATCCAAAAACAAGGACCAGAAGTGGCATTTAGGCTTTCAAAGAATACGTTTCCCCTCACCACCCCTCATTCCCAGATCTTTTCCCCTTTGTAACAGAAACCTCCGTGTGCAATCTCCATGTCCCTCTTGCTTGTCTGATTTGATACACGTCCCTATGGCCACAGCCTTTGGTTATAGAGGAGAGGTTGGGCATGTGCAGAGGGATGGTCCAGATACGCTGCTGTCCCCTGTGACGACATTAAAGAGAACCGGACCTACTTTGTATTCCCCAGAAGGAATCTGTTGGCTTCAAAGCATCACTGAAAACTTTGTAGGGAAGAGAGAAGAGATGGCATGCCCTATGGAAGACTTTGTAAAATCCCCATCTGCACGCATCCTGCCCAAACACCACGAGGGGCTGACCCTTGCCCACCTGCAACCAGTCCTGCAGACTCAGGGCTCCTCTGCCTGCTGTCTCCCTGCCCCTCAACCCACCAACCCACACTCTTCAACAAAGAAAGGCTGCAGTAGCTACTCCATCCTCCTCCTTAGAAAGAATGAGGGGGTGGCAATTATACATAACTTTTTTTCCTTGTCATGCACACTCTAAGAAAGCACTGCTTAACTGTCAAGATCACATGTTTGTCAAATGTCCTTAAGAATCTTTGCCAATCCTCCTTTCTTGAGAATCATTAGATTGGCAAAGTTGTGACAAAGTGCTTTTAGTTCTGAGAGAGGAAAAGTGTCCCCTCAGCAAAGGGTGAATACATTCAAATATGTGTGTAACACACAGATATATAGGCCAATATACATGATCTGTAACATTTGTATACTTTGGGGGTAGACATATTTGTAGATAAATACGCATGTGTGTAAATGCATATGTGCGTGTATATATATCAGGATAAGCCAGGGGAACCAGTGATGATGAAGGTGGGGGTTTTTTTTAACTGAAATGGAAAAATGCTTCTGGCTGGATGATACCGAGTTGTTATGACCTCATCTCATATAAGAAGAGATGAGTAGGCTCTTCCCAGAATTAAAACTAAGCTTTAAAAGAACACCGAGCGAGCCCCAGCACCTCATGTGCCTGTCATCCTTCCTTTGGAGAAGGGGAATTGCTCCTGATCTCTTGCAGGTCCCTTTTCTCTGAACTTAGCGAGGATAATCTCCAGGGCAAAGTCAGCTTTCTGAGTCATCAGCAGTACCGCAGGGCTCTGTGGCCCAATATGGAAAGGTTCCCCTCTCAGGGGACCTCTGAAATTATGCTTCTAATCCTGGGTGGAGAAAGCAAATAATCCAGTGTCAAACTAGGGCCGCCCTGAGGCTTGTTCAGTAGGATCCCTAGCACCTGTGACCTTTGCGAGGGCAAATTGTTGTGTATTCAACCACTGATGATTCAGCTTCTAGCAAGCACCTACTGTGTGCTCCCTGACTGCTCAACAGTTATTCTGGGCTTGGGAGAAGCCAAGTGGAAAAACAGACAAAAATATCAGATTCTTGGAGTTCCTGCTGTGGCTCAGGGGGGTTACAAACCCGACTAGTCTCCATGAGGATTTGGGTTCAATTCCTGGCCTCACTCAGTGGGTTAAGGATCCAACATTGCTGCAGGCTGCATCATAGGTGGCAGATGTGGCTCGGATCTAGTGTTGCTCTGGCTGTGGCATAGGCTGCAGCTGCTGCTCTGATGCAACCCCTAGTCTGGGAATTGCCATATGCTGCAAGTGTGGCTGTAAAAAGAAAAAAAAAAAAGTATAGGTTTGGAAGATAAATTATATGATTACTAATAAGTTAAGGAGGATAAAGATTAAATTTATCAACTGTGGTGACTGTGACAGGTGCAGTTTAAGTGGCATGCTGGGGGGAAAATCTGATTGGAGTGGGTTGAAAAAAAGAATAGGTAAAAAGCAGTGGAGCAGATCAGTCTGCTGGGAAAGTGAGGCACATAAAGAAAAATTACGGGGGTTCCCTGGTGGCTCAGTGGGTTAAATATCTGGCATTGTCAGAGGACCCGTCGTGGCTCAGTGGTTAATGAACCCTGCTAGCATCCATGAGGTCAAGGGTTCAATCCCTGGCCTCGTTCATTGGGTTAAGGATCTGGTGTTGCTGGGAGTTGCAGACATGGCTCAGATCCCCATTGCTGTGTCTGTGGCGTAGGCTGGTGTCTACACCTCCGATCGGACCCCCTAACATGGGAACCTCCACATGCCTTGGGTATGACCCTAAAAGACAAAAAAGACAAAAAAAGATCTGACATTGTCACCGTTCTGTGGCTCAGGTCACTGCTATGGTGCAGGTTCAGTTCCTGGCCCAGGAACGTCCATATGCTGTGGGTGCAGCCAAAAACAAAACAAAACAAAACAAATATATATATAGCAAATGTGACACATTTAGGATACATAGATCTCATGTATGTATCCAGTAGCATTTTATTCAGCCATAAAAAGCAAGGAAATCTTACCACTTGCAATAGCATGGATGGACCTTAAGGGCATCCTTAAATAAAATAAGACAGAGAAAGACAAACACTGTATGATCTCACTGATATTATGGAATCTAAAAACTCTGACCTCATAGTCATAGGGAGTAGAATGGTGGTTGCCAGAGGCAGGGCGTAAAAGATGCTTGAAATCAGTAGAGACAGTCAAAAGGTAAAGGAAATAATAATAATATGATGATATAGTAGGTGATATGTTCTGGGTCCTCTTGACAAAGTGGAAGATGCAGCAGTGTGATCCAGCACCGTGATTGGCAAGTCAGCTAAAGCCCAGTTCTCTAATTCCACTACTTGCCCAGGTCCTGTGTGTACTTGAGTATTAGACCTTGGCAATGGGGTGGGTTAGAAAGCACAATCAGGAAGGATCTTTTCCCATAGAATGCCCTCGGTAAATACTTGTCAAAGAAAGGCAGAGAAGGAAGGAGGAAGAGAAGATGCTTCCTGGGCAGAACCACCAGAATTGGATAACAAACAAAATTGGACAGTGTAGAGAAGAAGAAATAAAAAATGTTTCTGAGATGGCAAGTCTGGGCAGCTGAATGGAGAGTCTTATGTTGACGTAATTCAGATATTTATCAAGTTGACTATCAGAGTTCATTGTGTGAATTATTGGCTTTGTTGGTGGACCCAAGAGATGGAAGACCCACCTCAAAATGCACAGACTAGGAAGTCCCTAGTGGCTCAGTGGTTAGGAATCCAGTGTTGTCACTGCTGGGGCGTGGGTTCCATCCCTGGCCCTGGAACTTGCACATATCATGGGCACATTAAAAAAAAAAAAATACCTAGGCTATGACATGTAAGCAGAATCTACTTAACTCTGGTTTCCACAAACAAAAAGGTAGTTTGAAGGAAGGTTGTAGACTTAGAAAACCTTAAGTTTTCAGACTGGTTCACATTTAAACAGAAAGAAAATAATAAGAGATTGTGGAAAAATAATAAGAGGAGAATTTCTGACAGCCCTTCTAGCCATCCTTACCTGGAATCTCTGGAGAAGGGTATTTATGACTGAAAAACCAGGTTTCTCTGTTATTTCTCAGATAATAGATGGTCAGAGGGCAACAGAGCAGTTCATTAACTTCAGTTTTATCAAGTGAAGACTGCCCAGGTGTCTTAGACTGAGAAACTAGAGGAAAAGTAAATTGCTTCAAAAAATAAGCTCAGGTCAGAGGGAAAGCATCAGGGAATTTGAGTTTTGAAGTGAACGTAAGGAATTCAACAATGTTTCTTAGGACCTTTACTCTGCAGAGAGGAGTTGTAATTTAACCCAAGAGTGACATTGAGTGGAATTGACAGGAAGAGCCAGTGGTACCTTATGACGCCATCAGATGAAGTTAGCATGAATGATCTCAGGCTGAAATACAGCAGGAAGCCAAGTATAGACTCCGGTCCCTCCTAAAGACTCAACTATCCTTTTCTAAATTGGCACTCCAATTCAAGTATCTGTTCTTTGTACCAGCTATTCCTTCTGCTTCAAAAGTCCTTTCTGGTCTTCTCTGATTGATGAAGGAACTTTTTATATTGGCTCATTGGGGAGTTCCCTTTGTGGTGCAGTGGAAATGAACCCAATTAGTATCCAGGAGGATGTGGGCTCGATCCCTGGCCTCACTCATTGGGCTGGGGATCCAGCATTGCGGTGAGCTGTGGTGTATGTTGAAGGTGTGTGGCTCAGATCCCGAATTGCTGTGGCTGTGGTGTAGGCTGGCAGCTGTAGCTCTGATTCAACCCTAGTCTGGGAATTTCCATATGCTATGGTTTGGCCCTAAAAAGAAAAAAAAAAAAGGCAGATTTTAAAATTTGAAGCTTTTTCTTTTGTGTACATCTCTATTCTAGAACCCATTTCACTGTGTGGGAATTATTTGTGGATATTCTCCTTACTCTGACTCAAATGTTTGTTGAATAAATAATTGAATGTCTACATTTCACTAAATATTTGGGACAGAAGCGAAAAATCCTGGCCATTCACTAAATGATTTAGCGAACACAATGTGGAGACAAGAACCTGACAAGCATTAACTGGATGTTTTAGGGAAATTTTCCCTATTAAAGCATATGATTGACAAATGATAGACATAGTTCCGTTGAGCATTTTCCCTCCCTTCTCTTGTTTTAAATTACTTTTTAAAATTTTTTTGGTATTTTCATAGGCGTAAATAAAACCTAAAGAGCTCAGGTCCTTCTCAACCCTTAGGCTATGGTGGAGAGTCAAAAAAACAACAAAAATTCCAAAGGATGCTCTGCTTCTTTTTCCCTTTTGCAATTACGCATCACCGCTTTTGTAACGGGAAGAGGGATTTCTGCCCAGCTTCTCATATAGGACTATCTCTACATACCATTTTTTTTTCTTTTTCGGCTGCTCCTGAGACATATGGAAGTTCCCAGGTCAGGGATCACATTGGAGCCAGAGCTATGCCCTATGTCACATTGCCTGATCCTTAACCCACTATGCCACAGCAACAACTCCTACCTCTCCCTGTTTTGTTGCTGTCGTTGTTACTTCACAATATATCAGGGAGGAGAAACCGCTAACATGATTTGTCAGAGTATGAAATAACAGTGGGGCTACGATTGCTGGAAGTCAGATGTATTTTCCTTTTTTTTATTATTTTCTTTTTTTTTTTTCTTTTTTTCTTTCTTTCTTTTCAACGGCCACACCTGCAGCATATAGAAGTTCCTGGACTAGGGGTCAAATTGGAGCTGCAGCTGCTGGTCTACGCCACGGCCTGAGCAATGCCAGGTCTGAGCCATGTCTGCAACCTACACTGCAACTTGCTTAACCCACTGAGCCAGGCTAGGGAACAAACCTGCATCCTCACAGAGATTATGTTGGGTTCTTAACCCACTGAACCACAATGAGAACTCCTCTATTTTCCTTCTTAAATATGTTAGGCTAAAGCTCTTTCATTATGAAAACTCACACCCCTCTCTTTTGAGAAATGTTCTTGCTTTATTTCTTTGATAAGCCTCTAACATATTATTGAGACCCTAATTCTGTGTAACATAAATCTCTATTTGGGGGGGAGAAAAATGGTGATTTCTTTATCAATAAGGGGTAACTTACCTCTATCATTCTTCAAAATCATACTAAATGTACTTAGACAAGAGAAACCAATAAGAAGCAAAAGAATGGGAAAAGAAACAGCAAAACTATCTCTATTTGCAGATGATATAATAGTATACCTGGAAAATTCCAGATAAAAAATTGGCTCAAGCAATAAAATAATTCAGTGAAATATCAGAGTATAGTTGACATGCAAAAATCAGTAGCCTTTACCAAGAGAATTCTGAGAGGATAGCAGAGCAGGAAGCACCAGGAATCTGTCTGCCCACTTAGGCAAAAATTGCACTAGCAAAATCTGTCTGAGAACTATTTTGGACCTCAGGAGCCTATTGAAGTCTTGCAACTTCCAGGTAAAGTCGAGAAGTAAATTGCAGCTAATTTCAGTCAATTTCAGCTCTTAGCACATTAGCAGCTACCCACTCCCTACCCTGTAGCCCCATGGCATGTAGATGTGCCAACACTGTGGGAGCCAGGACTCTGCTGTCCTCCAAGTACGTAGACTGTGCTCTGATTGCTGGTTGCTACATTTGTCAAAGAGGTGCAGACAGGGAGGCAAGTGGCCATTGTTCTTGCCCCTTTCTAATTGTTTCCAGCTCCTCTCCCTCTGGCTGACTTCAGGGTATAAAAAGGCCAGTGTCTTTTTGGATTTTTTCCTGCATTTTTCTCTTCTTGGGAAACGAGACATTGAATCCAGGGCATTCAAAAGTAACCACATATATGGGGGGTATTAGAAAATCACTGTGTGCCCAGGGAAAGGTGCAGGCTCAGAAAAGATGTGAGAAGGCCTTAAATCTATTCCTTATACTTAACCTTGGCATAGTGGAAGCTTATATCAATCACAAAAAAACAAAAACAAACAAACCTCGAGGAAAAATCAGGGGTGGGGACTTGATTTCTAGAGTTACTGCATTATTAGATTCATATGTCCAGTTTTCAACAACAAAATCACAAATCATACCAAAACAAAACAAAAACCCTCAGGAAAGTGTGTCCCATCCAAAGGAAAAAAAATAAAAATAAACCAACAGAAACTGACCCTGAAAAACTGTCATCCCTAATGACAGATCTACTAGACAAATCCTTTCAACAACTGTTTTAAGGATTCTCAAAGAAAACACTCTGAGAAAATCAAGACAAATATATATGAGCAAAATGGAAACATCAATAACAAGATAGAAAACCTGCCCTATCCCCCAAAACACAACAACCGGAGATGAAAAGTACAGTAACGGAAATGAAATATATTCACTGGTAAGATTCGAAGGCAGATGTCAGCAGGCAGAAGGAAAAAAATCAGCAAAAATTGAAGAAAAGACAGGAGTTCCTTTGTGGCTCAGTGGTTAATGAACCCTACTAGGATCCATGAGGTTGCAGGTTTGATCCCTGGCTTTGCTCAGTGGGTTAAGGATCCAGTGTTGCTGTGAGCTCTGGTGTAGGTCACATATACAGCTCGGATCCTGTGTTGCTGTGGCTGTTGTGTAGGCCGGCAGCTGCAGCTCCAATCCCAGCTAGCCTGGGAACCTCCATATGCTGCACTAAAAACAACAAAAAAACAAACAAACAAACAAAAAATTGAAGAAAGGACAATGTGAACCATCAAATCTGAGGAACAGGAAGAAAAAAAAGATTGAAGAAAAATGAGCAAAACCTAAAGGAAATGTGAGGAATTATCAGAGTAACATGCATTGTGAAAGTCCTCAAAAGAAAATAGAGAGAGATAAAGAGAATATTTGAAGAAATAATGGCAAAAATGTCCCAAATATGATGGAAGATATAAATATGAACATCCAAGAAGCTCAAAAAACTCACAGTCAATTGAACTCAGAGAGATCCAAAACAAGACAAATGATAAACTACTAAAAGATAAAGACAGAGAACCTTAAAAGCAGCAAGAGAGAAACAACATATCATGTACAAGCAATTCTCAATAAAATTAACAGCAGATTTCTCATCAGAAACTTTGAAGACCAGAAGCCACCGGGTTGATATATTCAAAGTGCTGAAAGAAAAAACTGTCAAATAAGAATCCTGTCTCTGGCAAAATGGTCCTTGAAAAGTTGGGGAACAGAGGTTCCGCTGTGGTGCAACAAGATGGGCTGCATCTCTGCAGCGCTGGGATGCAGATTTGATCCCTGGTCCAGCACAGTGGGTTGGGGATCAATTGGGTGTTCCTGTGGTGTAGGTTGCAACTGCAGCTCGAATCTGATCCCTGTCCCAGGAACTCCATATGCTGTGGGTGGACCGAAAAAGAAAGAAAGAAAAAAAGTTGGGAAGAAATGAAGATACTTCCAGATAAATACAAGCTGAGAAAGTTCGTTACCACTAGACCTGACCTGCAGGAAATGCAGTTGAGTGGTAGACATAGTTCTTTGGGCTTCCACTTGGTCTTTCCTACTCTAGCAGCCCTCACTCCATGGGTCATGTAACCCATGTAAGGATTCTGCAAGTGACTCAGTGTTTCTATTGCAACAATTCACTTCAGATCAGGGAAGTAACCTCAGGCTGGGTTCCAGGACCCACTGGACACACAGTGGGATAGATGTGAACCCAAACACCATTGATCACCTGATGTCTATAATCCCCTACCCAGACTGGTAGGTGGGCTGCAGTGATGTTTTATGTCTCCAACAATTAAGGTCAGTTCTGGGTTAATTTCCAATGATCACTGAAAAGTTTGATTATCTCCCCTTCCCCAATTTAGAGTCACCCTGGTAAATAGCCATAGATTCCTCTGGGAAAGGCTGAGGAAGAAGACTACCAATATACGTTCTTGGTGGTGAAGCAGGAGTCCCTTCAAGGGGACCCAGCTTCCCTTCATCCAAAGAGTTCTGGGTCTATACATTGGCTCAAGTCTGGGAACTGATTGAAGGGTCACAATTCTCTGTTTTGCTCCTTTAAGCCAGAGTTCTGGTCATTCAATCTAGAGCTTTTCTGCTTATTCAGATCAAGTAAGACATTGGTAGACTACTCATCTATTTTATAGTTTTAGCAGCACCAGTTGATATCAAAATCTCTGTGATTCAGACTGCTCTGATTACTGCTTTGGTTCATCTGTCCAACCATACCCTCCTATCTTTTGTGATTATGATTTGGTAGGAACCAAGTACCACCTCTTGATCCATCCTCCTACCACTCTAGATCCTATTATCACTATTGCATCCAAGATCCCATTCAATGGTAGCACTCTGACGGTCATTTCTGCCCTTCAGAAAAGAGCCACCACAGAGAGCTTCGAGGGTTTTGGGGTTCCCCTACATGAATCTTTTTCTCACAACCACGGTGAGAGCCATGTTTGCTGGACCCTCCTGGAGGATATGAGCAAGTCTTCAATGATAAATGCACTCCAGAATTCCAATCTCCCTTAAGCTTTCGGGTAACTTCCTCTATAGTACAGCAAGGAAGTTCTATCATTTTCAACTGCCTTTAATCTGGGCTATTGTGGGGTCCATATAAAGGAATCAGAGCCATTCCTATCACAGAGTTCTTTGTGTCCTGCTTCTTAGACTCATCCAGCAAATTCCCTCAAGCCCAAACACTGCATTTGTGATTAATGTCAGATTGGCCCATATTCGTTGATTCAACCTGATCCAACTTCATATCCCTTCCACTTTGATCCTACCCCCTCGAGATTTCACATATGTTCCCCAGGTTTCCATCCACATAACTTGGCAAGATCATGACAGTCCTTTGGTATGTATCACACCTAATCACAGGTCCTACCTTGTCCCTCACCCTTTGGGGGTTTGCTGGAACTTAAGCCTGGTTATAGATCTAGATACAGGGAGAGGCAGAGGGTAAGGTCCTGAGGAAAGCCAGCAGTAGTGCCCTGCAAGATAACTATCTCGGACAGGGGTGGAAGAGTTGTTCCTATTGGTTAGAAGGCTCAGCAGAATTTAAGGGTCCACGTTCCCAGCGTCATTGCAATTTGTCCATAAGTCCTCTAACTTTAACAGAAGAGACACTGTGAGATGAGAATTCAGTTTAACTGAAAATGTTAGATTTGGTTTTCAGAAAGCTTAGCCATGAGTGTTCTGGACCAAAGACGGCTTTCAGGACAATCATAGAAACTTTGTCCTCAGATATTAAACACCTGCCTAGTCTCTTTTTTTCCTATGCCAAGGGCTCACGTGGGAATCCTTTGTGTGGTGAGGATGATTGGCAGGCAAGCTCTTGGCACTCTTATTTCCCAACAACTAACACTTACTTCCAACAAATGTGGTTTCACGATGAATTCTCAGTGTAGATAAATTCAACCCCATTTACAGAATTCAGCCTGGAGGTGATTCATCACAGCCTGGAGGTGATGAATCACAGGGCCCTATCAGGGAGGGATGATGGGAAGTGGCTCTGAATTACCCCCTTCACATGCTTGTGGCATTTTCCACTTTTGAAAATATTTTTGCATCAGTGATATCCCTTGAATTACCCGCAAAACCCCGCTGTAACCAAGTTTCCCCAGATCGAAAATGAGATAGTCATATTAAGCAACTTAAGATTATTCAAAAACTAAATCCAGATTCCTTGTATTCTAATGTCTGATATTTTTAAGGCAAAGAATTGTGCATAAGAATATAATTTTTTTTCCTATAGAGGAGTTTAGTTTCTTTTTTAAAATTTAATTTTATTGGAGGATAGTTGACTTACAATGTTGTATTCGTTTCATGTGTACAGCAAAGCAAATTAGTCATACATGTAAGTATACCCATTATTTTTTGCTGTAAAGATTATCAAAAACTATTGAGTAGATTTTCCTGTGATTTCTAGTAGGCTCTCATTAATCATCTCTTTTATACAGTAGTAGATATACGTTATTCCCACCCCGCCAATTCTTGCCCCCCCCTGCCCCAGTCGTTTCCCCTATGATAACCATAAGATTGATTTTGAAATCTGTGAGTTTGTTTCTGTTTTATCAATAAGGTCTTTTTATTATTTTTATTTGATTCTACGTAGAAGTGATCTCTTATGATATTTGTCTTTCTCCATCTGATTTCACTCAGTCCGTATCTCTAGGTCCATTGAGTTTAGCTTCTGTCTCAAGCCTCTATTTGTCAGGGCACCAGAAAATATAATCTGGTCAAATCCAGATACATTCTGTCACTTTGGGGTTTTCTCAATCTGATATAAACTCAGGACTCGACTCCCTGGCTCCTTCTTCTTGCCTCCCTGAACTGGTCATAGTCCATAGTCTAGAAATGGTCATAGTTCTAGATGGCATGTGGGCCAGTGGGGTTAGGAGGTATCTGATCTATAGCTGCTCTCTGTTCTGCTGACTCACGTGTCCAGACCTGCCTGTTTCCAAGCCTGCTCATCCCCACAGGGGATCCACTTGAGACTCTCCCTGGACTCGACCACATCTGCCACACTGCACGCCCTCTGCCTTCCTAAGGGATGGCAAAGACTTCTCCACACCCCCCCACCTCTCCCCGTCCCACCACACTTCTGTGTGTAGTAGGGACATTTAGGCCTCTCTCAGCTCCCTCTCTTCACCACAACCCAAATAATCTTTCCTTTTGAGGATTTTTATCATTGTTGTTTACAGTAGGACCTTGTTGTTTATCCATTCTATATATAATAGTTTGTATCTGCTCACCCCAAATTCCCAATCTATGCCCCCACCCCCACCCTTGGCAACAGACTCCCTTGGAGTCTGTTTCTGTCTTGTAGTTGGGTTGATTTGTGTCATGTATATATATATATTTTTTTTTTTCTTTTTTGGTCTTTTTGGGGCCTTGCCTGCAGCATATAGAAGTTCCCAGGCTTGGGGTCGAATTGGAGTTGTACCCGTCAGCCTATGCCACAGCCACAGCAACACCAGATCTGAGCCGTGTCTGCGACCTACACCACACTCACAGCAACACCAGACCCTTAACCCACTGAGCGAGGCCAGGGATCAAACCTGCGTCCTCATGGATACTAGTCAGATTCATTTCTGCAGAGCCACGATGGGAACTCCCATTTGTGTTGTACTTTAGATTCCACACATAAGAGATATCATATGGTATTTGTCTTTTTCTTCTGACTTACCTCTCTTAGTATGATCATCTGTAGGTCCATCCATGTTGCTGCAAATGGCATGATTGCATTCTTTTTTATGGCTGAGTAGTATTCCATTGTGTGTGTGTGTGTGTGTGTGTGTGTGTGTGTGTGTGTGTACATATATGTATACACACCACATCTTCTTTATCCAATCCTCTATCAATAGACATACAGGATGCTTCCAGGTAGACATTTTAAAAATGCATCTAAATTCTTTGATACTCTTGTCATCAAAGGTGGACTCTTAATTCTTTTCCTCCTGAGTATAAGCCATCCTTAGGGATGCTAATTCTAATAAACAGACAAGGCAGAAGTGATGTTGTGTAACATTTGTGGCTAGATCATGAAAGGGATGCAGCTTCCACTGCCCTGCCTCCACCCACCATGCACATTTGGAGCCCAGAGCCATCATAAAAGTCCAGCTACCCTGAAAACACCATGCTGGGAAGAGAGGCCCCAGCTCTCTCAGCCCCTAGCTGTGGAGCCTTCCTCACCAGGCACCAGGCTCCAAGATAGTCATGGGAGGGAAGAAGCATCCAAGGTACACTACCAACTCCAGCCACCATCTGACAGAACCTTGTGAGAGACTCTAAGGCAGACTCCTGAACGGAACCACTCCCAAATCCCCAATCTGTAGAAAGCACAATAGTTATAAATGAAAAGTTTGTTCTACGCCACTGCCTTTGTGATGCAGGTAGAGAAATCCATTCCAGAGTCTTTTGTATGGAATCCTTCAGGTTTGGGGAATGCAAAGGGCTTAAGAAACTAATTGCAAGGTCATAAAGCAAATGCGGTTGGAGCCCTGGCCCCAAGTCCTGAACCCATGTTCTTTGCATTATCAGCCTGCGTTCTTAGCCTTCCTTAATCAATAAAAGTTGATAAGAGGCCAGACAAGAAATTCAGGCAGGGCTTTACTGGGGCCCCTGTCACAGCAGGGGGCTATTAGAACAAACAGCAGTTTCCCCTGTTTGTTTGCTCCCTGGTGAGGGGCAGGGGGTGAGCTTGTTCCTTTTATGGGGGGAAGGCATGGGCAGACTCATGGGTCAGGCCAGAGGGGTGGCTTAGGCAGTCTGCCCACCCCTTTGGTGGTGTTGTGTGCAGGGGGCATGCATAGTACCCTGCTTTTGCTCTCAGCTCTTCAGAACTGGCAGTTGGGGGGGGGGGGTTAGTGCTTTTTTTTTTTTTTTTGGATCTTCTAGCCCATAATTTGCCCCAACTGAACAGGTACCTAGTTATTTTTAGTCTGTTACGGTTTCTTTGTATTTTGTTGCAGCCACTGCAGCAAAGGGTCCCAGGTCCCAGCATGCTTCACTTGAACCATGTTATATATTATACATTACACATTATACGTTCTCTGTTCCACTGACCATCCACCCTCACCAGATCCACCAGGCTCCTGGAAGATGTGGCTACACATAAATCTAGAAAGAAGCACGTATCAGAAGGAAATCCCAGGATAAGCTGCTGAGGATAAGGATAGACATTATAATACAGAGTCAGAGCAAGTGAAAAACTTTCTAAAAAAAAAATCCTTACACCCCCAGGAGAGATTTATTTGGAGAGGGCTCAAGAATTGAGAATGTTAAATCACTGTCTTAATAAATAAAATACCTGTGCGTTAAAGATCTCTATGAATTTAACATCTACATCTTAAGTCATTCCATCATTAGAGGTTTGGGGTAGGATTTATGAATGGCTGATGTTTTAGAGGACTCTAAATATTTCTGATTAGGTAAGCCTCATACCGTTCATCGGGCATTTTGGCATTGCATAAGCCTGGATGAGACTCGGGGATGGATCAGTTCTTTTAAAGACAATTTTGTTTGATTTCCGCGGAATTGATCAGGTGTTGAGTGAGAAGGCATTGCTTGGCTATCGTGAGAACATAAGTGTTCACCCAGAACTTTTTGGTTTGGGGTGGTGACTGTCTTAGCCGGGCACATCTATCTTATGCCAGAAAGGGCCGCAGGATGCTTTTATGCCGCAATGATCTGGGTCTCCATCGAAGACTCCATTTAAGATGAAGATGGGCAGATCATGAGAGAGTAAGGAGAAAACAAACATGAACGTAAGCCCCAAGGACCTACAATTATGCCGATAATGCCTTTCATTATTGTAATTCTCTGTTAATCTGCCTTCCATTCTTTAGGTAATAGTGTTTCTCTCTGGGGTCAGCAGGGCTGGGGTGTCCATAGGGACTCGCGCACTTTGTGCAGAAACCCAACTCTACCAGAGCAGAGTATGGTTCTTGTTTTGACAGGATGATCAGTGATACCTGCCGAGATGCAGGCTTTTCAGAGACAGCCCCCATTCCTGTTTCCTCCCTTGCCTGGCGGTGTCATTGGAAGTGCAGGTGGGCTGGTCCAGCGCCTCACTGACAGCCAATGGAGTGAATGTTTGTCTCCTCTGTGGAGATGGGCATCCTCTGTCTGGTATGTATTCTGCAGGGAACAGACACTTTGGGGGCTGGGCCGTGAGCATCATTTCTTTGACAGACAACTTGCCAAACTGTAACAAAATGAAAATGCACCAAACGTCATTGAATCCAGCTATTCCACTCTTAGGAACGGATCCTAGATGGATGTGCAGACATATAAACAAACACGCAGACACACAAATATTTATTACAGCACTGATTGACCTCCTACCCCAGGGGCCTCTGTGAGCCCGCGAAGGACTTAAGTCAAACGCGGCTGATTGCTCCTGTTTTCTGAAATCATTCCCCCAGCTGGACCTAAGGGCGCTGCTGGTGGCCCTATGGTTAGAGGCCCACATTTGTCTCACATTCCTTCCTTCACTTAGCATTTTGGTTTCTCTAGAATTTTTTTTTTTAATCTGCTATTTAAGATATTTTTTGGGAATTCCTATCGTGGCTCAGCAGCGGCAATGGACCTGACTAGTATCCACGAGGACTCGGGTTGCATCACTGGCCTCACTCAGTGGGTTTAGGATCTGGCATTACTGTGGTTGTGGCGTAGGCCAGTAGCTGCAACTCCAGTTCATGCCCTCGCCTGGGAACTTCCATATGCTCTGGGTGGGGCCCTAAAAAGCAAAAACAAACAAACAAACAAAACACCACAATAGCATTTGACTCCCATTTGATTGGCAAACGTCAAAAAAATCTAATAACTCCAAGAGTGGGAGCCCGTCTAGATCAAGGGGTCATTGTCTATCTTGCTAGTGGGAGTGTAAGTTCACCCAATCACTCCTGGAAATGTAGTGTTACTTTGTCAAGTGCAAAACAATTTATAAACAAGTGGGAGTTTGTTCCAATAGCATTTTATTCACAAAAACTGGCATCGGGCCAGGTTTAGCCCAGGGACTTCCTTTCAGATGGGCTATTCTTTAATTTATATCCAACAAGTCTTTAACTGAGCACCTACTGCATACCCTACCCTGAGTGCCTGGTGCTTTTCCATACAAGACTCTACTGCCCTCAGAATCACCCAGAATAAGTCACCTTATACTCATTTTACAGGTGAGACCGATTCACAGTCACAAAGCACGTCGGGCATGGTTGTCTGACTAGAATCCAGAATCTCTGACTCCAAGCCCGGTGCTCTTTTGCCCTTTTCAACAAATGGAGATTGTCCTTTTTTAATTTTTTTTACCTTATTCATCTTTTTTTTCTTTTATCTGCAATTTCTTTTTTTAATTGACTTCTTCAATTGAAGTATAGTTGATTTACAATGCTGTGTTAGTTTCAGGTGCACAGCAAGCTGATTCAGCTGTGTATATGTATAGATATATATTCTTTTATATATGTACACATATATATACACAACTGATATACTTTTATTATTGTTTTATATACTTATATATTATATATATTACATATAATTCTTTTTCAGATTCTTTTTTTTGTAGGTTGTCACAAAATATTGAGTATACTTCCCTTTGCTATAGAGTAGGTCCTTGTTGGTTGTCTGTTTTTTATATAGTAGTATATATATATGTTAATCCCAAACTCCTAATTTATCCCTCCCCCCCCTTCCACTTTGGTAACCATTAGTTTGTTTTCTGTATTTGTGAGTCTATTTCTGTTTTGTAAATAAGTTCATTTGTATCATTTTTTAGATTCCACATATAAGTGATATCATATGATGTTTGTCTTTCTCTGACTTACTTCACTTAGTATGAGAATCTCTAGGTCCATCTACATTGCTGCAAATGACGTTATTCTTTTTTATAGCTGGGTAGTAAGAAATAACAACTTCTGTATCCATTCATCTATTAACAAACATTTATATTACTTCCATATCTTGGTTGTTGTGAATAGGACTGCCATGAATAGTGGGTTATCCTTTAAATGCGCGCGCGCGCACGCACACACGCACACACACACGCACACACACACACACACACCTCTGATGGAAATAGGTCAAGGAAAAAAAACAGCTGATTTGCCACCAGTCTTCTGTGTTCAGGCAAGGTTATCCCTTCCAGCCATGTGGCCAAGCTAAGGTTTTGGCAATTGCAAGGAAACAGAAGGTCCGGAAGAGACAGAAACTGGCCAAGGCCAGAGCAGGTCGTTCCCAAGCAGAACAGTGACCCCAAGATGAGCTTCTGTCTTCACAACCCTGGTCTACTCCGAGCTCTGTCCTCGGACGCTAGAAGAGTCCTAGTGTGAGGGAGGCAGACAGGTCTGTCTCTGAGCTGGGGGAAGAGAGCAAGAACAGCTGAGAAGGGCGGGGGTCCAGGCACCCTGACTTCTCACCCTGCTCCAAATGCCTCCCCTTTGCCCCCAAGATGAGGGCTGGGGGGAGGGAGCGGGAGTGCAGAGGGCACGGGACAGGGGTCAGAGGAAGACTCAGAGCCACTCACCCTCTCAGAGGCTGCCACCTGGCGCCCCGCCCCTCTTGGAACTGACCCCCAGGTGGGTTTACTGGGCCTGCACAGGGTTTTCAATCATTTTAGTGAGCTGATGAATAAAATCTTGCTGTCTTGGGAGTTCCCTGGTGGCCTAGTGGTTAGGACCCAGCACTTTCACCACTGAGGCCCAGGTTCAATTCTGGGTCTGGGAATTGAGATCCTACATCAAGCCACTTCAGGGAAAAAAAGAAAAGGGGGGGAAAAAACTTCTTCTAGCCTGGGAACCTCCATGTGCCATGGGTGCGGCCCTAAAAAGACAAAAAGACAAAACAAAATAAAACACAACAAAAAAACTTCTTGTCTTGCTTTCTGTGAATAATGCAGAAGATCCAGCCACACCAGGTGACACATTCTTGGGGACAAGCACCACCCCAGCTGAGGAGGGTGGGCCCTGATGCACCAGTGCCCCAGGCACCGTGGTCCCTTCAACCCCTCACCCATTATAGCTCCTGCCTGGCCCCTAAGGGCATTTAAGTTTTTGAACCCTGCTCCCCAGGCCTGCTCCCCAGGCCTCTCTTCCTCCTCTGGAGGGTGTGCTGCGTGTCCGACACAGTTACACCATCAATTCAGTGAGCAAAGGGATGCACACGTGGGTTGAAGGAGCCAGGGTGCAGGGGTTCAGGGGCTAAGAGAGGCTTAAGCACCAGTAGAGGCATGAAGGCGGGAGAGTGTCTACAAGGAGCAGGGGGGCCAGGAAAGGCCAATTCCTGCTGAGGGATAGAGAGGCTCTTGGGTTAAAGTGCCGCGTGGGATGTAGATGGGGCCGGGCCTTCTGGGCAGAGCGAAGCACCTGATCAGAGAGACAGAGGCCAGGGCTGAACAGGCCAGGGGTAGGGCCGGCCCTGCGGCTCATGGCAGGGGGTGGACAGAACTTCAGGGTAAGGGCTGATGGCTCATCAGGGTCGTAGAATGCCAGGAGGCCTTGATTGTCCACCCCAATAGCTTAACCTTGTCCCAAGGGCCATGGAGACTTCTAGAGGGGGTTCCTGATGTGGTAGAGTTTGGGTTTTAGCAAGATCCCCCTGGGCCGGGAAGGAGGGTGGATGGGGAGGAAAAACAGGAGCAGGAAGGCCAGTTAGAGGGCTCCCGGAGAAATCCAGGCGAGAAGCAATATGACAATTCCAGGCCAGGACTAGAATTTTTTTTTTTTTTTTTTTGTCTTTTTAGGGCCATACCCACGGCATGTGGAGGTTCCCAGGCTAGGGGTCCAATCGGAACCACAGCTACAGGCCTACGCCACAGCCATAGCAATCACCAGATCCGAGCCGAGCCTGTGACCTACACCACAGCTCACAGCATTGCCGGATCCTTAACCCACTGAGCAAGGTCAGGGATCGAACCCGCAACCTCATGGTTCCTAGTCGGATTTATTAACCATTGCACCACGATGGGAACTCCCAGAACTAGAATTATTCAAAAAAGGATCGTCCCCTAAAACCAAGAACCTTCTTTTGTGTCGCACTGCAGCCATCCCCCTGCCTCCCCCTGGCCCTGGGGAACAGTGAGGACACACTCTGCCATGGGGGGAAGCTCTCTTTTCCAACGGCAATTGTCTCGGGCTCCTGGGCTCATCAGTACTGATTATCCGCACCCCGGCTCAAGGACTTACGGGTAAAAGCAAAGACTTGGGTTCAAACCTTGGCTCTGCTACTCCTGCTCTCACAGTCTTCCTCCTGGGTTGCCCACATCTGTAAAATGAACCAAAGTTTGTTTCTACTGCTCTCACAGTCTTCCTCCTGGGTTGCCCACATCTGTAAAATGAACCAAAGTTTGTTTCTGCGTGGAGGCTGCTCCAGACCTAGAGGAGGAGGAAGCCCAGTGCCAACACCCCTTCCGTGACACTTCGTCTTTGCCACTGATGTCTGTTTCTTTTGAAAGACCCCGAGGCCAGTGGGTTCTCTTTCTTGACCCACTAAGCCATGATTTCATAGCCCCGCAGCTCCCGCCATTCCTTTTCGTCAAGGGTTTGCCTCAGCTGTCTTATTAAATATGGAAAACATCTGTGTTGGGCTTTTAGCAAAAATCCCCACATCTGGAAAATATTGGTCAAGAGTCTAATTAAGTATGTCAATGACAAATTGTTCTCACAGGAAGTATTTAGGACGAGTAGATAATTGGGATTTAATGCCCTTGGCCTCTGTCCTTTTGCCTTTTTGTTTACTTATCCCAGCAGGGCCGGGGAGGCCGCTTCCCACCCTGACCCCGCCCCAGCCCCGCTAATCCCTGGCCACGGTGCTGCCTGTCGCCCGCCACAGGAACACAGGAAAGCCGGGCCCTGAGAGCCAGACACTGGCTTCAAGTTGAGAAGGGAGGGTGGCCACCTCATTTGGAGCCCTGACTCTTAAAGCCACACAACGCCCCCCTCCCCCACCCGTGCCTTTGGAGCCTCTGTCCTCGCCGCTCTGTCAGGCCCTCATGCTGTTTGAACAGGAGGCTCAGAGGAGAGTATTTTGGTTCCCTTTCTTGGATTTTTTTCCTCCATTCTTCACAGAGCCCAGCCCTCAGAAGAGATGGCGCCCCTGCCCCTGCTCCTCCCGCACCCCCACCAGGACTTGATAGGACGCTTAATGGTGCTTCCGCTCCTCTACCTTCTCCCCTCCTGGGAGGGACTTTCTCATTAATAGAGGACTTTGAGGACCTTTCATCCCCAGGAAGCTTCAGGAACACTCTGCATCTCCCCATCCCTGCCCTCCTCGGCCTCCACAGAGATCCTGGTCCAAGATGGTGCACAGGCTCTGATGAGAGAAACCACCTCAGCGCCACCAGCCAGAAGGCAGATGGCCAGCAAGGACAGAACAAGCACATACTCGAAATTCGTATTTTAAAGGCACCTTCTGGGCCAGAGGCATTAAAGATTCATTTTATCAGGCAGTGGGAGGCCTCTCCTGTTTCCACTCCACCAGCAGGTCCCATCGCGTCAGCTCTCACTCAGAAACAGTCCCCAAATGCACCAGCTTCCTCCTAGTTCCATGGCCGCCCCCCTTGCCCTCAGCCTCCCGGCTTCTACCCTGGCCCCCAGCAGCCCACTGTTCACGTATTAGCCGGGGTGCTCTACACGAATAGAGACCAAGTCATGTCACTGCCCTTGGGTGGCCCCCCATCCCAGGGAGAAGGTGCCCCAGCCCCCACCACAGCCTAGGGCCTGTCCCATCTGGTCACGGCTCCCCAGCTCCCCCCCATACCCTGCTCTCCCCTCCATAGTTTTTACCTCTATCAAAAGCCGCTTTCCTCAATCATTTGCTTGTTGTCTGTGAATGTCACCAATGTCACAATTGTAGCAACTTTGTCTTGTTTGGATGCAGCAAGTAGGGCACCTGCTTGGAGCATCGTGTTTAGGGAGGCACTCACTTTCGAGGCACTGGCACTGCCCCGAGATTGAGCATCTCCTTGTACGTAGTGCCTTCGATGCCTCCCTTGCCTCACCCAATTCCCAGCTGTGTTGCCAGTGCCAGATCCCTCATGCCTGGCCCATAGTTGCTGTCAAATAAATATGTTTCAAATGAATGACTCTGGTATTCTCCAAGGTCAAGACTGCAAAAGTCACCCAGCTTCCAATTCCTGCCCAGTACACTCAGCGCCTCGCTCATCCTCCAATCCCGTGGCCATTGCTCGCTTCCCTTAGTTTAGATTTGTGGTTGGGAGAAGGCTGCCCGGTCGGGGACTTCGTTTCTCATGTCCTCCAAGCCAGGAGGAGCCAGGTGAACAGAATAAACTGACATACATCACTTCCAAACCTGGCCCATGGAGACCCTCAGGTGATAGATAGTCCAGGCTCTCATCTCCTGGGTCAGGTGGCTGGATGGCCAACGCAGGGCAGCCCTGGAGGTAGAGCCTTGGGAGGTGCTGGGGCCTTTGCTTGCCTGGGTCCCCGAATGAGCCCAGGACCAGAGGTTCCCCATCCCATCCCAACCCCAACCAAACTTTATAAGCTTGGAAAATAAATTCATGCTATACAAAGACACTGAGATTTCAGAGTTCTACACAGCAGAACTCATTGAAAGACTGAAGTTTGGGAAATAGGATTTACGGATTGGAGAACAGCTAGATTTGCGAAGCACCTGTCTCCTGGTAGGGATGATATTTTCCAAACCAAGTCCTGCCTCTTCCTTCTTTCCTTCCGTTTTCTTTCTTATTTGTTTCTTTTTTTGGCCACCCCCCCCCCCCCATAGCATATGGAAGTTCCTGGGCCAGGGATCAAATCTGAGTCTCAGTTGTGACCTACGCTGAAGCTGGGGCAGTGCTGGTTCCTTTAACCTGCTGTGCTGGGCAGGGGGCATTGAATTTGCATCCTGGCGCTGCAGAGACGCCACCCGTCCTATTGCACCATAACAGAAATTCTCTTTCTTTTTCTTCCTTCCTTCCTTCTTCCTTTCTTCCTTTCCTTTTTTTCTCTGTCGGTCTGTCTTTCCGTCCCCACACCCTTCCTCTCCCTTCCTTTCTTTTTTCTCTGATTTCTTTGTTTCCTGTTTGCAGTAATACTCTGGAGTTTTAAAACTTCCAACTCATCAAAGATCCATCTAGAGAGGAGATTTTCTAGAGTCCCTTCCTTCTTCCATTCCTTCTTTCCTCCCTTTATTTATTCCTTTCTTCCTCTTTTCTTTCTCATTGTGTTATTTTAGCAATGGAATAATGTCTTCAGATAAAAGCATCCACGGGTCCCCAACACACAGGACCTGCCAGAGGGGAGGGCAGAGGTGCTGTTTAACTCAAGCTGAGGCCTCAAATTTTGACTTTCGACATTATCACCTCAGGAGTTTACACATAGAATCTTGGTAAATACGTGTGTGTTAAAAACACCGATGTGTTGCAAACAACAACATCCAATTGCTATATGTAAACAATAAAAATACAGCAAAACTTGTGTCTAATGTTCCATATTTAGAATGCACGGGAAAGGGTCTGGTATTTTATGCACAGCACGGAACAGCTCTGCAGATGCCACAGGTGAATTTGGTTCTCACAAGCTCCACGCATTTCACAGGCAGATCTGGATGCTGTGGCTGTGCTCTGTCAGATCTGACAGATGGTCTCATAGGCTGTTTAATTCCTGCTGGAGAATCCACAGGTAAAACAGTCGTTCTTTCTCAAAGGGGTCTGCGTTCCCCATATGTGGCTACTCACGCGGTACGTACTTTAGCGCTCGCGGCGCCCTCTAGTGGCCGGTAAGCCGCACCAGTCTGACCTGCTCTCCACACTTTTTTTTTTAATTTTTTTTTTATTGTTATTTCCCCCATACATTTTTTTTCTACTGTACAGCATGGTGACCCAGTTACACATACATGTACACATTCTTTTTTCTCACATTATCATGCTCCATCATAAGTGACTAGACATAGTTCCCAGTGCTACACAGCAGGATCTCCTTGCTAATCCTTTCCAAAGGCAATAGTTTGTATCTATTAACCCCAAGCTCCCCAACCACCCCACTCCCTCCCCCTCCCCCTTGGCAACCACAAGTCTATTCTCCAAGTCCGTGATTTTCTTTTCTGTGGAAAGGTTCATTTGTGCCGTATATTAGATTCCAGATATAAGTGATCTCATATGGTATTTGTCTTTCTCTTTCTGACTTCCTTCACTCAGTATGAGAGTTTCTAGTTCCATCCGTGTTGCTGCAAATGGCATTATTTTGTTCTTTTTTATGGTTGAGTAGTATGCCATTGTGTGTATATACCACATCTTCCTCATCCAATCATCTATCAGTGGACATTTGGGTTGTTTCCATGTCTTGGCTATTGTGAACAGTGCTGCAATGAACATGCGGGTGCATGTGTCTTTTTTAAGGAGAGTTTTGTCTGGGTATATGCCCAAGAGTGGGATTTATGGGTCATATGGTAGTTCTATGTATAGATTTCTGAGGTACCTCCATACTGTTCTCCATAGTGGCTGTACCAGCTTATATTCCCACCAACAGTGCAGGAGGGTTCCCTTTTCTCCACGCCCTCTCCAGCATTTGTTATCTGTGGACTTATTAAGGATGGCCATTCTGACTGGTGAGAGGTGGTATCTCGTGGTAGTTTTGATTTGCATTTCTCTAATGATCAGGGGTGTTGAGCATTTTTTCATGTGTTTGTTGGCCATCTGTGCATCTTCTTTGGAGAAATGTCTATTCAGGTCTCTTGCCCACTTTTCCATTGGGTTGTTGGCTTTTTTGCTGTTGAGTTGTCTAAGTCGCTTGTATCATTCAGACATTAAGCCCTTGTCAGTTGCATCATTTGAAACTATTTTCTCCCATTCTGCAAGCTGTCTTTTTGTTTTATTTTTGGTTTCCTTTGCTGTGCAAAAGCTTGTGCCTTTGATGAGGTCCCATTGGTTTATTTTTGCTTTTATTTCTGTTGCTTTGGGAGACTGACTTGAGAAAACATTTGTAAGGTGGATATCAGAGAATGTTTTGCCTATGTTCTCTTCCAGGAGTTTGATGGTGTCTTGTCTTATATTCAAGTCTTTCAGCCATTTTGAGTTTATTTTTGTGCATGGTGTGAGGGTGTGTTCTAGTTTCACTGATGTGCATGCAGCTGTCCAGGTTTCCCAGCAATTCTTGCTGAAAAGACTGTCTTTTTTCCATTTTATGTTCTTGCCTCCTGGTGTTGACGATTAATTGACCATAGGTGTCTGGGTTTATTTCTGGGTTCTCTATTCTGTTCCATTGGTCTGTTTTGGTACCAGTACCACACTGTCTTGATGACTGTGACCTTGTAATATTGCCTGAAGTCTGGGAGAGTTATGCCTCCTGCTTGGTTTTTGTCCCTCAGAATTGCTTTGGCAATTCTGGGTCTTTCGTGTTCCCATATAAATTTTTGGATTGTTCTAGTTCTGTGAAAGCTCTCCACACATTTGGTCAGACTTCAAAACATTATCCTTCCTTCCTATTGCCTCCCTGGCACCTGAGGAGTCTCATGAAGTGGGGATGCCTTGATGGTTGATTATTCCTCAACAAAAGCCCATGGTCCTCCGTGGATACTGCTAGCCCTTTCCCCCAAACTGGATGTCTCCTGGATGCGCCACTTTGCTCCAGGCTTCTATGAGATGGTCAACAGCCACACAGACCCTCCAACATTCTCCAGTGGCACAAGGCCCCCCATCAACCTTAGGAAAGGAGATAAAAACCAGCCAGGTTCCACATGGTTGGATCATCCCAAAATCAGGGTGCTGTCATCCCCAAGTTGACAGGAGCAGTAAGATCACACAACGAAGAGAAACAATGATAAAATAATTCAACCTCAGCTGCCTTTCATTCCAGTCATTTCAGGATGGGTTGTTAAGGAAAAGGGAAGGAAAACAATGTATACAGAGCCCACTTGGGCACCAGGCACTGGTACCAGCCACTTACACGTACTTGTTACATTAATCCCTTATGACCACCCACCTGGGCAGGTATCATGCAACCTTCATTTATCTCTATCATTCACTCATTATTTTATATCTACAGAGTTCCAAGGACTGGGTCAGGTCCTCTAAGAGAAACAAGCCCAGGTAGAGATCTAGTTTCTAGTCTCGAAGTCCAATCAGCCCATGGCAGGGGCTGACACTCCATACACTCGGATGTAGATTGTGGTGAGGCCCCATCACCACACAGAAGTGGGCCTGCTAAGTCCGAGAGGAGGGCCTGGGAGTGTCCGTTGTGACTCATTGGGTTACCAACCCGGCTACTATCCACAAGGATGGGGGTTCCATCCCTGGCCTCACTCAGTGGGTTAAGGATCCCAAGTCGCTGTGGCTGTGGTGCAGCTCCAATTCGTCCCCTAGTCTGGGAACTTTCATATGCTGCAGGTATGGCCCTAAAAAGCAAAATAAAAGAGGGAAGAGTCTGGAGGGGATACTGGGGAAGGCAACAGCCTGCAGCCATCAGGAAGCTGCAAACGGTGCGAAGAAGCAGGACTTCTTGAGACCGCTCGTTTGCCAGCAGGATGCCTCCTGCACTGGTTTCTTTAATCCTCACAACCCCCATTTAGCAGGTACTCTTATGATTCCCCCATCTCATAGGAGTTTGAAGAAGGGAGAGGTCAATTGACTTTCTCAGGGATATTTGGCTCATCTGTTGGGAAGCCACCCTTCACATCTGGCTGCTGAGCTCTGCCTTTTTTAACTTCTGCGCCTGGGCCTCAGCCAAGGAAGGTAGTAGAGGGAGGTGGTCACGGAAGCCTTGAGACTTATAGAATTTTGATCTCAATCTGAAGACATTTGCAGAGTTGTTGAAGGATCTGGAGCAAGTCAATGCTCTCAGACTTCATTTCATGGAGATAGATTGGAGAAGCTATCTGGAGAAAAGAAGGCAACAAGAAGCAGGTTGCAACCATCCAGTTCAGAAACCCAGGGTGGGGGGACGACCACCCTGGGACAGAGTTGGAGAAGCTGATGAGTCACAGAATTGGGCAGACTGGAAAGGCTGCTGGTGCACGAGTGCAGAATGTGGACGAGAGTTGGGATGGGTAATAAAGACTGGGAGTTGTCAGAATGTAAATTCAAGCTACCACTGTGGCTGGGAGGCCTCTAGGAGAATCGAGAGGAAGCCTGGGGAGAAGGACAGGGGAACAAGCCACTACAGGGGACACCGAGGAACAGGCCGCCAGAGGCAGAGGGTCCCGCAAAGCCCAGAGGATCCAGCTTCCAGAAGGACGGGCTGGGGAGCAGATGGCCCGGAGAGGTCAGGACCCATGGGGACCATGTGTCCCCATTCCTCCCTGACGCAGACTCGGAGGTTGAGAGGAGGTCAGAATTCAGGGAAGTTGTATTCTGTTCCCAGCAACTCACCCACCACGAATTTCAAAATCTCTCTCCATCTGGAACACAGAAAATGATTTGCAGCCCTCAGACAGTTGTAAGGGCACCGGGTTTTGCCAAGTCACATTATTTGACAGAAATGGGCCGTGAAAATGCCTGCTAATTGCTACAAGATTTAATATAGAGAGAAGAGCCTGAGAATGGGAGATGCCCCATCAGGCTTTCATGTGGGGAGCGGGGAGTCAGCCGATAAGGAGGCATCATGGGGTGGCTTCTCTGAGCTCCAAATTACCAGGATCATTTTTTTATCCCGCCGAAAGGATGGAGCTTTTTCAAAATGGGCAATGATGACATGTTTTTCATCGTTGCCGAGAACACTAAACCCCAATTATCCCAGCTATTTTGGAGGGGTTTTCAAAAGGCACTCGCTATTGTCGAACTCATCCTCTCCCCAGGCTCCACCGAGAGCTTTCTTTGCCTTCCTAATCCTGGTTGATCCTTCTCCCCATATACCCGGCAAGTCTTTGCAGCGTTCTTCCCGAATGTTCTGTTCCTGCCCTGAATTTGGACCACAGGGCCCTTGACTTGATCAAAGGAGCCAGTTTCCAAACAACCAGCAGGGCCTCGGCTGTGTCTGAGAAGGGGTCAGAAGGGCCAATAATCGGGCCTTGTATCCCCGCGCTGTTTCAGGAAGCCCCTCTCCTTGAATCACATCATCCTCCTGGATCGAAAACCTGAAGTAACTCCCCGCTGCCAAGCAAATCTGGTCCCCAAACTTCTTGTGTGGTCCCCTCTTTTTTCTCTCTCTCGTCCTCATGTGCTTATTCATTCACTGGACACACACAAATTGAGCACATTGCAGGTGCTGGCCCCTCGATCCTGCAGCCATAGGGTCCTTGGCCAGGAGTGGGGGCTGGCCTAGGAGGCAGGGTGTCCTCAGGCAACATGGGAGGCTGTGTTGAGTGAAGATGGAGGAATATGGGGCATAGAGAATGCACTTTTTTTTTTTTTTAATCTTTTCCAGGGCCACACCTGCAGCATATGGAGGTTCCAGGCTAGGGGTCGAATCAGAGCTGTAGCTTCTAGCCTACACCACAGCCACTGCAACGCCGGATCCTTAGCCCACTGAGCAAGGTCAGGGATCGAACCGGCAACCTCATGGTTCCTAGTTGGATTCTTTAACCACTGTGCCAAGATGGGAACTCTGAGAATGCACTTTTTTCCAACCCCCTGGGGCTTAGACGAGGAAGGCTGGAGGCGGGGGCCATGGCGTGCCCCTAGGCTGAGTGCTGGAGGAAGTTACACATACTGGAGACGAATTTAGGTGGCAGGATCTATGGGCTGTGAAGTCCCAGGGGATGACGAAGGGGGTGATGGGGGTGCTAGAGGTTTCAAGCTTGGAGCACAGTGAGGGGTCCAGGCTAGAAAGAGAGACATGGGAATGGTTGGCTCAGAGATGGGTGTTGGAGCCTGCGCATGAGCAAGAACATGTGGGGACAGCCCTGGAGGAAGAGCCCTGGGGAAGACCAGCCGTTCAGGGGCCACATGGAGGAAGCCAGGCTGTAGAGCCAAAGCCAGCTCCTTGGTGAGCCCTGGGTGGCGAGTGCTCACACCTGTGCTTTCTCCACAGGGACAGGCAAACAGCAGTGTGGAGAAGGGCCCGGCCAGCCCTTCTGTACAATCACAAAATCGGGTTTGAGGGGAAAGCCACACCAACTCCCACGATGACGCTTCTAACCTGTGATAAGAAGGAATGTGGCAGAGTTCCCTGACAATGTCACTGCTGTGGGGCGGGTTTGATCCCTGGTCCAGGACCTGCTGAGAACATGGACCAAAAAAAATGTGGCTCTTCTTTGTCACCTCCTTCTGAGAGGTTACCTCTGAATATGAGGAATTTCCCAAGTGATAGGAGTGTTTTTTGTATCCATGGGGGCTCCCCGCTCTGACCACATTTGAATTTGTGTTAATGGAGTGACTCCTGTGGACCCTAGACCGTGTATGCTAATGAGATGAGTGCCCAGGATGGGGCCGGCCACACCGGAAACACCAACCTTAGCCAGGGGTGTACTGGGGCCTTGAGCCACCTATCAGCCTGACTTCTGGGGTGGGTGTGTGGGGAGGGAAGCTGGAGAGTGAGGTGAGCCTCCCTGGTTGGCAATAGTCTGGGTACTGATGTGCTGGGGGCAGGGGTGTGGGGGCAGGGGGTGGGTAGGACATCCTGAATGCACTGGGAGGGGACACGAAAGCTTCTGTTTGGGACCTTGCACTATGTCTCTCACTTTGGCTGGTTCTGATTTATATTCTTTATAATATTACCTGTGATCAGAAATATAGTCTTTGGTGAGTTCTGTGAGTCTTCTTAGTGAATGAGCAGACCTGAGAAGTAGCGGGGAATATGTAGCCAACTGGTCAGAAGTGCATATGGACTGGGGACCCCCACACTGGCGGCTGGGGTGTGAAGAGAGGGCCGTCTTATGGAAACCATGCCTTTAACCTATGATGTTTGGCCCAGCTCCGGGGACCTGGTGTCAGAAGTCACAGCACCCTCATTCTCAAAAGCTATGGGAGAGTTCCCATTGTGGCTCGGTGGTAACACATCTGACTAGTATCCATGAGGATGCAGGTTCAGTCCCTGGTCTCGCTCAGTGGGTTAAGGACCCAGCATTGCCGTGAGCTGTGGTGTAGGTCACAGACTCAGCTCAGATCCTGTGTTGCTGTGGCTGTGGTGTAGGCCAGTGGCTACAGCTCTGATTCGACCCCTAGCCTGGGAACCTCCATATGCAAAAAAACAAAAACAAAAACCTATGGGGTTCCAAGCCTTGGCACCAGCATCAGCAAGTCCTTCCTTTAAACTAAGCCCTTCACATAAAGTTTCTCACTTCACCCTGGACACAGGGAGGTGCTAAGTATTACTACCCACGTGTTATAGATTGAAGAAATGGACTCTCAAAGTGATGGAACCTCCCCAGGATCATGCACCTAGGAAGTGGGGGAGCCAGAATTAAACCCAAACAAATGCATCTCATGCTCTTAACCACTCTACAAGCTTTCCCCCAACAAGATACTCATATTCACATTGAATCTGGGAGGTCTAGCCAAGTAGCGGAAATGAGTCCATTCATCAGCCAACTTTTGAAGCCCTATTTGTTGACTGTCCACTGCATGCCAAGCGCTGTGAGATCATCAGCCAATACAACCATGACCTCTGACTTGATGGAGCTCGTGTGCGTGTGTATGTGTGCGGAGGGGGGTATGAAAAGGACTTCAGCTTATACTCTGAATGAAATGGGGAGCTACTGCATAGTTTGGAGCAGAGAAGAGCAACACAATCTAATTTATATCCTAAGAGGAGTCTCTGGCTACTCTGTCAAGAATAGTCTTGTGGAAACAAGGGTAGCATCAAGGAGCTCTGTTGGGAAATTAATCAATCATCCAGGTAAGAGACAACAGTGTCTTGGAGAAGATTAGGCGCAGTGGAAGGGGTTGGATTCTGGGAAACGGTTCAAGGTAGAACCAGCACCATTAGCTGGCAGATTGGACTGGGATGCGATGGGAGGGACCAGAAGGTGAGGAGAGGGCGGGATGGCTGAGGGCTGGGGAGGCTCAGAGGAAGGTGTGGCTGACTCACCAGAAAAGCTCTCCTGGGGCAGCCAGGTCTTAAAGGATGTGCAGAGACACACGGGGCAGGGAGCCTCCAGACAGAAGGAGGAGTTCCTGTGACTCCACAGTGGGGTTCGCAACCAAGGCCACAGGGACTGGGTGCTGTTTTCTTCCTTCTTCCCACCACACTCTGCATTGGGTGCTTTCCAATCCTCCAGAATTAGACATTCAGTTTGCACATCACCTCTTCAGAGAGGATGTCCCTTGATCTCCTTCATTCCACCCTCTGCTTTTCTTCCCTCTCCCATCAGCCTGCTCTTTCTTTCATATCCCTTATCACAGTTTGCCAGTAGACAGGCATGTGTTTGCTGGAGCGTGCGAACTTTGGTATGGAGCTCTGTGGGCAAATTTCCAACTCCTGCCCCAACCAGATATATCATCTTGGAGATGTCAGTGCATCTCCCTAGTCGTAACATCCTCATCTGCAAATGAGGGGGGAAATTACACCAATGTCATCGGGTTGTGATGAAGATCCATTGGGACAAGCCAGGGATGTACTTGGGGCAACCCCTTAGAATCATGTGTGAGTGCTCGATAAATGTTAGCCATTATATTTCTCTTCAGAAAGTCATCACTAGTAGACTTTAAGCTCCGTGAAGGAAGGTCCCTTATCTGATTTGTAGGCACTCAGTATTTCTTGAATGAATACATTTATATACAAAACTGGGCTCACTCAAACCAGTTCCAAAATATCAAGTGGCAGTTGACATAAGCGGGCTGTCCTTTGCTTTTTTCCAAGTTATCTTTTTTTTTTTTTAATAATGCCTGCACCTGCAGCATATGGAAGCTCCCAGCTAGGGGTTGAATTGAGGCTTCAAACAGGACCTGTACCACAGCCACAGCAACACTAGATCCTTAACCCATTGAGCGGAGGCCAGGGATCAAATCCGCATCCTCACAGAGACAGTGCCAGGTTCTTAACCCGCTGATCCACATGGAAACTCCCAGTTATCTATTTAGACTTGTGATCTCCTGTGATTAGCGGGCATCCCAATTCTCTTGGGAAAGTTAGAACTTTGGCTTTTGGTCATGAATCAACGATGTGCCATTGGACCCAGGAGAACATGTCCCCGAAGCCTGGAGCCGCCGCCGTCTTTTCTTATTTTGAGTGTCATTATCCGTGACACACTTTACTGGTGAAACAGCTGTGGATGTTTTGCCAAGCTCATTGTGCAGACATGGTCACTGGAAGCAGTGATTCACGTCAGATTTGGAGCCTTGATCAGATTAGCTTTCCTCCAGAAACCACACTAGTCCTTTAGACACGTATGATACCCGCTCGTTGCAAAACAAAAGGATTGGCTGGTACACCTGACTTGGTTGACAGATGAAGCAAAGACAGAGAGAGGGAAAGCGACTTGTCCAAGGTCATATACCATGAGTTAGGGCAGAACCAGGCCCCTCCTGGGGCTCAGAGCCCCCGGGGGTTGGGGAACCAGAGCAGATGACCCAAAGGAAGAGGGATTTGCCTCTGCTCCTCCTTGCCAAGAAGGAGGAGGAGGTGCCCTATGCCCATATTTTTTCTTTACCTTTAAATTCCACATGTAGGGCATAAATATTGCTTTCCTCACAATAACTGTAAATTACAGACAAAGCTGATATCCTCTTGGATCAGCACATTTAAACTCTCTTCCCGTTCTCTGTCTCTTTTTACAGCCACATCCGAGGCATCTGGAAGATCCCAGGCCAGGGGTCAAATGGGAGCTGCACCTGAGGCCTATGCCACAGCCCTGGCAACACCGGGTCTGAGCCACATCCACTACCTATGCTGCAGCTTTTGGCCACACTGGATCCTCAACGCACTGAGCGAGGCCATGGATCCAACTGCATCCTCTCAGAGACAGCGTCAGGTTTTTAACCCATGGAGCCACGTTGGGAACCCTCCTCTCCCCTCTGAGCTCCCCCAAAGGTGTCCTTGGTCCTCAATCTGATTTGTCTCCTTCCAATAATTCGTCTAGATCCTTCCAAACAGATGTGTGCCGATCTACACACATATACTAGCCTTGTTTCGTGTGGTGTTTTTACATAAATATCACCGTGCTCCCTGGATTCGTCTGCAAGCTGGTTTTGCCACCCTGGCAGTCTGACTTTGACTGCTTTCTGGGTGGGGCCATGTAGATCCACTTTTCTTTTTAACTGGCATGCTGTGGTCAATAACGTGCGGATCTGGGCGGAATGATCCATTCCCTACTGGATTGCTTGTCGGAATCTTCTCGAGATTTAGGACTTTCCAAATCCTTCTATTACAAGCTTTGCCACCATAAACATCTCCATGCTTCCTCTTGGTCCTCAGGTGGGCGGGCTTCTCCAGGGAAGATAACCCTAGAGAATTGCTGATCATGGTGCGTGCGTGCTTTTTCAGCTTTACCGGATGCTATCAAATTGTTCTTGGGAGGAGCTGTCCAAATGTGCCCTTCCTGCCTGTAGCTTCAGAAGTTCCCATTTCTCGGGGTTCCCGTCGTGGCGTAGTGGTTCACGAATCCGACTAGGAACCATGAGGTTGCAGGTTCAATCCCTGGCCTCTCTCAGTGGGTTAAGGATCCAGCGTTGCCGTGAGCTGTGGTGTATGTAGGTCGCAGACGTGGCTCGGATCCTGAGTTGCTGTGGCTCTGGCGTAGGGCGGTGGCTACGGCTCTGATTCAACCCCTAGCCTGGGAACCTCCATATGCCGCGGGAAGACGCCCTAGAAAAGGCAAAAACACACACACAAAAAAAGGGAACTTCCCATTTATCCACAGTCTCACCAGCACCCATAGTGTCAAACTCCCGCTAGATGGGAACCATCGCTTCCTGGATTGACACTTTCCCACCTGCTGTTGAGGTGGGGGCGTGGGGGGGAGGTGTGGTGGTGACGGCTCCTGTTAGGATGTTCCTGCCTCTCTCCTTAAGTATGAATTGCTTGTTAATATCCTTTTCCCACTTTTCTATTGGGCTGTTTGACTTTCCTCTCAACCCTATTTAAAAAGAAATCAAAGCCCTTAAGCCTTGCTAAAATTTGAAATGAATCATGGCTCAGCATCTCAGGCTGCATGAGAGAACGATTTGAAATGTTATTTTTAATGGGTTGGGTGGTGAGGCTTGTTGGGGAAATGTGGATGCCAGGCAGACCCAAAAAGGAAGGAGGCCTCCTGGAAACTGGGTCTAGGAAGTGGAGGGTGTGGAGGTTTTGAGTCAAATTTGCAAATCCCTTCTCTGCTGACCAAACGCTGTGCCAAGACTACAGAACAAGAGCCCACTGGGCTGGTAGAGGCCTTTGTCCACAAAAATCAATGAAAATACTTCCTTAATAATTTTTATACTGATGGCATGTTGAAATGATAACATGTTGGATATAGTAGGTTGAATAAACCATATTACTAAAATTAATATAACCTCTATTTTTTATTTTTATTTTTGCTTTTTAGGGCCATACCCTCGGCATATGGGGTTCCCAGGCTAGGGGTCAAATTGGAGCTACAGCTGCCAGCCTACACCACAGCCACAGCCACGCAGTATCTGAGCCGTGTCTGCAACCTACACCACAGCTCACGGCAACGCCGGATTGTTAACCCGCTGAGCAAGGCCTGGGATTGAACCCGAAACCTTGTGGTTCCTAGTCAGATTTGTTAACCACTGAGCCACGACGGAAACTCCCAGGATAGCCCTTTCTTAAGGCTCTGTCCTTCAAAGGTATGACATTTTTACATTCATATAGAGATTAAAAAGTTGCACGCCTATAGCATACAGAAGTTCCTGGGCCAGGAATCTAAACTGCACCATGGCAACAACAACTCCAGGTCCTTAACCCACTGTGCCACAAGGGAACTGCTAAGATTTCTAATATGCTATCACATTGGTTGTGAATAAAGGTGGTTTTTCTTTAAAAAAAAAAAATCTGACTGGAAGCAAAGAAAAAAGAGGAAAGGACATATATTGGTTTCCTATTGCTGCTGGACCAAATTATCACCAAGTCGGTGACCTCAAACAGTACACATGTATTATCTTACAGTTTCGGACATAAGAAGTAAGATGTGAGAGTCATGCACTAAAAGCAAGGTGTTAGCTATTTCATTCCTTCTGGAAGCTCTAGGGGAGACTTCATTTCCTTGAGTTTTCCAGCTTCAAGAGGCCTCACCCCTTGGCTGGTGGTTCCTCCCTCCATCTTCAAAGCTAGCATCACATCCCTCTGACTCTTCTTACATCATCAGGAGTCTCTCTGATGGTCAACACCAGCTGGAGAAGTGCCTCTGCCTTTAAGGACTCCTGTGGTTAGATGAAGCCCACCTAGAGGACCCAGCATGATCCCTCCATTTCAGTGGTCACAACCTTGATCACATGTGCAAAGTCCCTTTGCCATGCAACCTAACATATTTGCGGGGTTCCGGAGATGACTGCATAGACATTTTGGGCAGGGGTGTATAATTCTGCCTGCCATAGGAAGGGATGAGAGAGATATTCCCAGAACCAAAAGACATCATGACCTTCAGTCATCCCTCAGTTGAAGAAAGACTTAACCGGGCACCTACTTTGTGCCAGGCCTATTCCGTAGAGCAATAAAGGTGTCAGCAAGAATCTGACCTCTTCAAACTTACACTCCAGAAGAGGGAGAAAGACAACATACAGGAGAAGGAATAGACTAGACAATGATAGGAAGGTCATTGACTGCTGATGATTAATTAACGAGGCTAGAGAGGAGATTTTGATGGGGTGTGGCAAAAGTGAGAGAGCACTTGGGCTAGAGAACCTGGAAAAGCCTTGCACAGGAGAAATACGAGGGATGGGAAAGGAAGAACTGTCTGAGGGCAGAGGGCTCAGGTCAGAAGAGAAAGTGCAAAGGTCCTGAGGTAGGTATAAAGTTGGGGTTTTCAAGGAATGGAAAGTACCAGTGTGATTGGTGGGTAATGGGCCATGGGGAAATTTGCGATAATTGAGATCAGAAAGGGAGACAGGGTCGAGTTTTTGCAAGCCTTGCTGGCCTAATAATTGTTATTAGTACACTGGGGGATTTTATGGAAGGGCGTGGCGTGGTGTGATATACATTTTTAAAAGTCACTTAATGGAGTTCCCTGGTGGCCTAGAAGTTAGGGACTTGGCATTGTCACTGCTGTGACTCGGGTTCCTGCTGTGGCTGATTTTGATCCTCGGCCTGGGAACTTCTGCATGCCGTGGGTGTGGCCAAGGAAAAATTTAATAAATAAATAAGCGTCACTTTGTCCACTCACTGATAAATGGATAGACAAAATGTGGTATATCCAAATATTATTTAGTAAGAAGAAAGGATGACAAATGATACAGGTTTTCACATGGATGAACCTTGAAAACCTTATAAGTAAATGAAGCCAGTCCGCATATTTATGATTTACATTTATATAAAATAACGATCATAATCAAATCTCAAGAGACAGAAAGTAGATTTGTGGTTACTTAGGTCTGGGGGAGGATGGGGAAGTTGAAAGGTGATGACTCAAGGGTGTGAGGTTTCTTTAGAGGATGAGGAAATATTCTAAAATTAGATGATAGCGATGGTTGCACAACTCTTTGAATGGACTAAAAGCCATTGAATTGTGCACTTGAAAAGAGTAAAATTGTATGGTATGTAGATGACATCTCAATAAAGCTGTTATTTATTTTTTTTAAAAAAAAAGGTCATCCAGGAGACATCTGGTTGAACTTACGTTCTGAACACGTACGTTCACCTCCGCGATAGATGCCGCAGGTGGCAAAATAATGAGAAATCGCAAAAGCATAAATCCACCCCAAAAAAGAGGAATTTGAGAGAAAATGACAAGCAGCAAACTTTGGAAGCTGAGAAGCAGATCACCTTCAGTTCCCTGATTTAGCAGACCAGAGAAAGCAGAAACACAGCAGGCAGTGGGGGACACCCAGCAGGACCCATTTACCAGTTAAAAGGCTAGAAAGAAGCATTCATCAAAGGTATTGAGGACCACTGGGCGGGCTGTGTGGACTGACCCCAGAAGAACTGACTCCAAGTCTGTAGGTAAAGAGAATCACCCTGATTCTCTTCCGCATCCTGCACAGGAGGTTCATAGGCTCTGGATGTTCAATCAGAAGGCTCTGGGCACAGCTGAGGGTAGAAGGACCACACTCCACAAGGGTGTGAAGTGAAAGTTGACGTGCTTTGTGGTGATGCTGTGACTCCTCAAGCCCCTTCCCCCAGTCAGATCTGAGACGGGCCAGCTGCTACCCTCATCCTTACTTCTACCTCCGTCCCTGAGGCAGAAGGCATGCATATCAGGGAGGTTTCTCCTGCCTTAGGACCGCGTAATAGCCCCTGTCTTAGTCTCCTCAGGCTGTTAGAACAGAACAGCACAGACCAAGTGGCTTATGAACAATAGAATTTTATTGCTCATAGTTCTGGAGGCTGAGAAGTCCACAATCAAGGTGCTGCCTGAAGAGTTCCCCCTGTGGCTCAGTGGGTTAAGAACCCAACATAGTCCCCATGACAATGTAGGTTGGATCCCTGGCCTGGCTCAGTGGGTTAAGGAGCCTGTGTTGCTGCAGGTGTAGGTTACAGATGTGACACGGATCTGGCGTTGCTCTGGATGTGGTGTAGGCTGACAGCTGCGGCTCTGACTCATTGCCTAGCCACCTGCCATATGCCGAAGGTGTGGCTTTAAAAAAATAAAATAATAAAATAAAAAAGTGCTGGCTGATATAGCATATGGTGAGGGCTCTCTTCCTTGTTTAGAGACAGCAGCCTTCTTACAGTGTCCTTACAGGATAGAAAGAAAGTGAGCTCCCATTTTGGTTTTTTATGTGTGCTCCACCCTAAGGACCTCATTACCTCCCAAAGGCCCCACCTCCTAATACCATCATACTGGGGACTAAGGTTCAACATATGGATTTCGAGAGGACAAAAACATTCAGTCTGGGAGTTTCTGTCATGGCTCAGTGGTTAACAAACCCAGCTAGTATCCATGAGGACTTGGGTTCAATCCCTGGCTTCACTCAGTGGGTTAAGGATCCGGCATTGCCATGAGCTGTGGTGTAAGCTGCAGACACGACTCCGATCTGGCGTTGCTGTAGCTGTGGCGTAGGCTGGCAGCTACAGCTCCAATTTGACCCCTAGCCTAGGAACCTCCATATGCCACGAGTTTGGCACTAAAAAACAGACAAACAAACAAAAAAATTCAGTCCCTGGAACCCAAGTCTCTCTGGCTTACAACCACAAACATTTATTTTTTGTGTTAGTTCTGCTGGTTGAATGGGGTTCAGCTCATTTCAGCTGGGCTCCCCAAGTCTCCAGATTTCAGACTGGATCCATGCTTTCTCCCTGGATTTGGGGCTAGTGGCTACTAGACACGTCCTTCTTATGGTGGATGGCAGAGTTCGAGAGGACAGATTTGAACACACACAAGCATGTTTAAAGTCTCTGCTCTAATCACAGCTGCTCATGTATCCTCTCACCCAAAGCAAGTCACCTGGCCAGTGGAGCTTCCAAAAAGCAGGGAAAGTACACTTCTCCCACACAGGGTAGCCAGGGCAGGGAAGGAATAAAAATGTATGGACAATAATATAATACACCCCACAGCCCAAGAGAAAAGACACATAAACGCTGAGTCCAGGGCTTCTCCAATAAAAGGAGCCCATTCAGATCACACTAGAGTGAACTTTTGTTCTCAAGACCCTTTAGCATTCTTAAAAATTAGTGAAGACTCCAAAGAGATTTTGTTTATATGTGTCATATCCATCAATATTTAAAGCTTGGAATTCCCTCATGGCATAAGCAGATTAAGGATCCGGGGTTGTCAACGCTGTGGCTGGGGTCGCTGCTGTGGCGTGGGTTTGATCCCTGGCCCTGGAACTTGTACATGCCGCAAGTGCAGCCAAAAAAAACGAAAAAATGAAAAAAAAAAAAACTTAGAATGTAAGAAATGGGAGTTCCAGTTGTAGCTCAGTGGAAATGAATCCTACTGGTATCCATGAGAACGCAGGTTCGATCCCTGGCTCTCTCAGTGGGGTGAATAAAGATCCAGCATTGCCATTAGCTGTGGTGTAGGTCATAGACATTCATGGCTTGGAACCTTCATTGCTGGTGGCTACAGCTCTGATTCTGCCCCTAACCTGGGGAACCTCCGTAGGCTGGGAGTGTGGCCCTAAGAAGATTAAAAAAAAAAAAAAAAAAAAAAGAAGTTGAGAAATCTTTTAAATGTTTGTTAATTCACTTAAAATAATAATTAAGGAGTTCCTGTCGTGGCGCAGTGGTTTGTGAATCCGACTAGGAACCATGAGGTTGTGGGTTCGATCCCTGCCCTTGCTCAGTGCATTGACGATCCCACTGACAATCAGTATATGTACAAATAACATATTTTTATTAAAAATGACAATTTTTTCCAAAACAGACAAAAGTTTAGTGAAAAGAGTGGCATTGCTTTACAATTTTGCAAACCTCTTTAAAGGTTTGGTTTAATAATAACACTAGATTCTGCCACCTGCTTCTGCATTTACTATGTTGTGTGCCTTGTTTGGATCTGGCCTCGAACAGATGTGTAGTTGGAAAAGAGAGGAGTTCTTCAGTAGTTTTTTCAAATAATTGCAAGACATTCTTCTTTGAGACTACATGAAAGTGTATAAATAACAGTTCCTTAAAAGTTCGTTACAAAATTCAGTCCTTGAGTGTTTCATCCTTTGTTGTATTAAACTTCATTTGTTCATCTGACACTTTAAATGGATATTTTACCAGTAGTGATTTTGATTTGATTTGCTGAGTCCTAAAGATCTTCCAAAATGTTGACACATTTCATTACACAATGTCAAAATTTCACATTCACTAATATCACTGCTGATCTCATCGGTAAAGTGTGTAAATATTGGGAAGATGTCAAGCTCACACTAACAGATTCAAGTTTCCAAAATTTTACTTTTTATTTTAAACTTGAATTTTATCATTGGCAAAAATACTATCAGTTGTTTTCCTGGAACTGACAAGTTCACTTCATTCACTTTTGAGAGGTCTGCCAAATAACTAAGTCTGAATAACTTAGAATAATAGTTTGTCCGTCAGTCAGTTTTTTATTTTTTTAATTTTTTTAATTAAAAACATTTTTCTGGCCGAGGCCATAGCATGTGGAATTTTCCAGGTTAGGGATTGAACCTGCATCACAGCAGTGACCCAGGCTGCTGCAGTGACAACTCTAAATCCTTAATCTGCTACACCCCAAGAGAACTCCGTATTTTTATTTTTTTTAATTGAAGTGTAGTTGATTTACAATGTTGTGTTAGCTTCAGGTGTGTAACAAGAAATTCAGTTATACACACACACACACACACACACACATAAGTATGTATGTATGTATATGCATATACATATAAGTATTTTCCCTTATAGGTTATTACAAAATATTGAGAACAGTCCCCTGTGCTATACAGTAGGTCCTTTCTGGTTATCTATTTTATATACAGTAGCATGTATGTGTTAATCCCAAACTCCTAATTATCCTTCTCCCTCTTTTCCCTCCAGTAACCATAAATTTGTTTGCACTAGTTTTTAAAATGCAAAGGGGGAGTTCCCATCTCAGCTCAGCGGAAACCAATCTGACTAGCATCCACGAGGTTGCGGGTTCAATCCCTGGCCTCGCTCAGTGGGTTAAGGATCGGATGTTGCCGTGGGCTATGGGGTAGGTCGAAGACTCGGCTCACATCCCAAGTTGATGTTGCTGTGGTGTAGACTGGCGGCTACAGCTCTGATTCAGTCCCTAGCCCGGGCACCTCCATATGCCACAGGTGCGGCCCTAAAAAGACACACACAAAAAATAATAAAAATGGTATTCCATTTAAAAAAAGTAGCTAGTTCAGCTTGCAACTCCACAGCAAAACTGCTTTCCTACAACCGTCCTGCCTTGTATGGAGCAGGAGTGCTTTCCGCATCCTTCCTGTCATCACACAGAATCTTAGAAAGATGTGTACTTGATGGTCAAGATTTAATAAAATCAATAGTTTTCTCGGCTTCATTTTTTTTTTCATCTTTTTAGGCCCACACCTGTGGCATATGGAAGTTCCCAGGCTAGGGGTCAAATAGGAGCTGCAGCTGCCGGCCTACACCACAGCCACAGCCACAGCCACAGCAACGCAGGATCCGAGCCACATCTGTGACCTACACCGAAGCTCATGGCAATGCTGGATCCTTAACCCACTGAGTGAGGCCAGAGATTGAACCCGTGTTTTCATGGATACTAGTCAGATTCTTTACCGCTGAGCCACAACGGGAACTCCACGGAGGACATTCTTGAGTAAAACTAGCGTTTTATTTTTATTTGAGTGTATGGCAGTAAACAGTTTAAAAAATGGTTAGAATGGTGTGATGCCACAGCCATGATTTGCCCCAGTAGCTTTAGCCATTGTACTTGTCAGGAGTCTCTAGAGAAACAAAACTAACATAATAATATATGTTTTCTTATATTAAAATTTCTTATATTGAGATTTTTTATAAGAAATTGGCTTGCATGATTATGGAGGGTGGCAAATCCAAAATTTGCTGGGTGGGGCAGCAGACTGGAGACCCAGGAGAGCGAATGTTCCAATTCAAGTTCAGAAGCCGTCTGCTATAGAACCAGAACAGCCAACGCTGCAGATGAAGTCCAAAGGCCACCTCTAGAGAATTCTCTCCCTTCCTCAGATGTGTCCCTTTTGCCGTATTTGGGCCTTCAGCTGATTTGATGAGGCCCACGCACATAATGCTCTGCATTCTGCTTAACTCAAGTCCACCAATTTAGGAGTTCCTGTTGTGGCTCTGTGGTTAACGACTCCGACTGGGAACCATGAGGTTGTGGGTTCGATCCCTGGCCTTGCTCAGGGGGTTAAGGATCCGGCGTTGCCATGAGCTGTGGTGTAGGTTACAGACACGGCTTGGAGCCCACGTTGCTGTGGCTCTGGCATAGGCCGGCAGCTACAGCTCGGATTCGACCCCTAGCCTGGGAACCTCCATATGCCGCGGGAGCAACCCAAGAAAATGACAAAAAGACAAAAAAAAAAAAAAAAAAAGTCCACCAATTAAATGCTAATCTCATCCAAAACACCCTCACACAAACACCTGGAACAATGTTTGACCAAAACCTGGGCACCCCATGGGCCAGCCAAAGTGACACATAAAATTGACCATCCCATCTGCCATTGCCTTTGCACCCTTAGTGTGAGATGTTTCCTGGTCACCTTACCCCCTCTGGGTTAGAGTTACCTCCTCTTGTCACATGAAACTGGAATGCAGCAGACGCAGGGGCATCAGAAAAAGGCTAGCACACAGGTCCCCATCCATGTCTTTCCTTCCTCTCAGCAGAAAGCGTTGCTGAGTTTCCCTGTGACTACAGTTCGAAACATTTTCCCCCAGGAGAGTCCATGAAACCCTCTGCTTTCAAGATTTATGCAGACCTGGGAGCTTTCTGAGGACTCTCTGAAAGGAGATGGTGTTTATCACCAGCCAGCTAGCTCTGCCTGCAATGCTTCAGCATAGCCGCCTCGCCTTGCTTTCATAGGGACGGCTGAGCTTTCCAACTATGTCAAGAAAAATTAGCTTCATCTAATGCATGATTATGGAGACATGAGTTCACCACTCCTCAGAAAGGGTGTTAGGGTAAAATTCTTTCCTTGATGAAAACTTGTCTTTGGAAGTTCCCGTCGTGGCTCAGTGGCTAACGTATCCGACTAGGTACCATAAGGTCAAGGGTTCCATCCCTGGCCTCGCTCAGTGGGTTAAGGATCTGGCGTTGCTGTGAGCTGTGGTGTAGGTTGCAAACTCAGCTCGGATCCCACATTGCTGTGGCTCTGGCGTAGGCTAGCGGCTTCAGCTCCGATTGGACCCCTAGCCTGAGAACCTCCATATGCTGTGGATGAGGCCCTAGAAAAAGACAAAAAAAAAAAAAAAAAAAAAACCGACTTGTCTTTGGTTAAGACGAGATAATAATAAAGGCAGTGATTCTAATAGCAACAGCAATGACAATACTAATGGTTACATTGGTTGAATAACCCACTATGTGGCCCCAATGCACCACTCCTTCCAGCTGCAAAATAACTTTGCACCAGGAATGACTACCCTGCAATGTACAAACAGGTTTAATCTCAGAGAGAGGACCCAGCTTGTCTAACCTTATACTGCTAACACGTGGCAATGCTAGGGTTTAGACCCCCATCTTGCAAACGAATGGATCCAACTATGCTTATGTCTCTCTAGTTATTTCTTCCCAGCTGGAATCACACCAGAAGTTGAAGGGATTCCTGACTCAGCTTCAGATTCACTAAGGGGGTCTCAGTGTGGCCCTTCCCTCTCTGGGCTTCAGCATTAGAGGAAGATCTGGAAGGATATTTGTTCCTGAACCTCTGTCCCTGCTGGACACATGCAGGGTTTGGAAACTTGAGCATTGCAAAGTATCCATCAGTTGAGGGTCTTTGAGGGTCTTTGTAATCATGTTAATTCTTACCTCAGATTTCTGTGGTTAAATCCAAAGTGCAAATAATAATAATAATAATAATAATAATAATAATAATAATAATAATAATATAGTTTGGTGCCATAGTTAAGAGTTCAAACTTTGAACTAGACAGCCCTGGTTCCAATCCTAGCCTTTTTACCTACATCTGTAACCTCAAGGATGCCTCTCAATTTCTCGGAGCCTCCATATTTCTGGATAAAAGTACTAGCCACTTTCAAGTTCAGTGAGATGACATATATCAAGTCTCTGGCACATAACCAGTGCTAATATATGTTTTTGGGTTTTTTTTTTTCTTCTTCAGCTACACCCTCAGCATATGGAGGTTCCCAAGCCACAGCTGCAACCCATGCTACAGCTGCAGTAGCACTAAATCCTTAACTCACAGCCTCCGCTTGGGGGTTGAACCTGTGCCTCCACAGCGACCTAAGCCACTACAGTCAGATCTTTAACCCACTGTGCCAAAGCAGGAACTCTGGTTTTATTTTTTTTCCTAGTGCAGTCCATTGACAGATATCATTATTCTTGGGACTGTCTTGGTAAAGCAGGGACAATTCTGTTCCCATCACTGCCATGCTTGAAATCTTCCAAGGTTTCCTCGAGGAGACATAGTCCTGGGTCCTGGATGTGAAACCAAAGCCATACCTGTCCCAGCCCCACCTACTTCCCACCTTCACTCCTGCCCAGTGTGCTCAGCACCCATCCCTCCTTCCCTCCACTCATCACTGCTTCCCCCCGCCGGCCTTCTGCACGTGCAGTTTTCAGCCAGAACGTCCCTCTCTGCACCCCTGTAAGCCAGGTTCACATCCTACTTGGATCAGAAAACCTTCTCTACACAAGAAAAGTCTCATGCACTAGGTAAGGGGACTTCAGAAATGTTTGCATTTTACCAGAAGAAAGTCTGTAAGGATACATACAGTTATGAGTTGAATTTTGTCCCCCCAGAATGTGTACATTATTGTAGATGTAATTAGCTAATTTAAGTTTATACTCAAGTAGAGAGGACCTGTGATCCAGTATCACTGGTGTCCTTGCAAGAAGATGATCACGTAAAGATGCAGACACAGGAAGGGACACCACCTTGTGACTGTGAAGGCAGAGATTGGAGTTTACATAGTTGCAAGCCAAGGAATGCCAGAGACCCGTGGCAAAGCATCAGAAGCTGGAAAAGACAAGGAAGGAGTCTTCTACAGGTTGTAGGAGTGAACAATGCCTTGCCTTGATTTCAGCCTCTGTTACTGCAAGGCAGTAAGTTTTTGTATTTTCCCTCTTTTTTTTTTTTTTTTTTTTTTTTTTTTTTTTTTTTTTTTTTTTTTGCTTTTTAGCGCCACATTTGTGGCATATGGGCACTCCCAGGCTAGGGGTTGAATAGGAGCTACAGCTACTGGTCTATGCCACAGCCACAGCAACTTGGAATCCAAGCTGCATCTGCAACCTACACCACAGCTCACAGCAATGCTGGATCCTTAACCCACTGATCGAGGCCCGGGATCAAACCTGAGTCCTATGGATCCTAGTCAGATGTTTCCACTGCGCCACAATGGGAACTCCTAGTTTTTGTATTTTTAAGCCACCCAGTTTGTGGCACAGTCAGGCCCCTGTATCCATGGGTTAGGCATTTGCAGATTCAACCAATGGTGGATAGAAAATATTTTTTTTTTAATTCCAGCAAGTTCTGAAAAGCAAAACTTGAATTTGCAGCCCACCAGCAACTATTTCCATAGCATTTACATTGTATTTACAGCTAACACATACTATTTACATTGTATTGGGTTATCATAAGCACTCTAGAGATAATTTAAAGTATCGGGAAATGTGTGCATAGGTTATGTGCAAATACTATGACATTTTGTAAAGGGATTTGAGCATCCATGGATTTAATATCCATCCAGGGCCCTGGAACCAATTCCCCTTCGATGTTGATGGACAGCTGGATTTTTTTTACAGCAGCCCTAGGAAACTAATACGTACACCACCTTTGTTTTCTACTGATTGATTTGTCTAATTCTTTACTCCCTACTTTCTCCATTTTTGCAACTTAGACATAGCAGTGATTTGTGGTCAAAACTATACATGGATATTTATTTTAAAATTCAAGTGGGAGAGGAGTTCTCGTCATGGTGCAGCAGAAACGGATCCAATTAGGAACCATGAGGTTGCAGGTTTGATCCCTGGCCTCGCTCAGTGGGTTAAGGATCCAGTGTTGCCGTGAGCTGTGGTGTAGGTCACAGACATGGCTTGGATCTGGCGCGGCTGTGGCTGTGGCTGGCAGCTACAGCTCCAGTTAGACCCCTAGCCTGCCAACTTCCATATGCCGCGGGTGCAGCACTAAAAAGACAAAAAATAATAAAAAATTTAAAAATTAAATAAAATTCAAGTGGGAGTTCCCATTGTGGCTCGGTGGTAACAAACCTGACTAGTATCCATGAGAACATGGGTTCAATCCCTGAGCTCGCTCAGTGGGTTAAGGATCCAGAATTGCTGTGAGCTATGGTGTAGGTTGCTGATGAGGCTACATGAATAGGATTAGTGCCCTTATAAGAAAAAGCCAAAATACTAGCTCATTTTCTTTCCACCCTATAAGGACGCCCTAAGAAGGCAGCTGTCTCTAGACCAGGAAGAGAGCCCTCACCAGATGCCAGATCAGCCGCCACCTGGTTTGTGAGTGTATCGGCCTCTAGAACTATGAGAAATAAATGTCTGTTTTTGATAAGCCATCCACATGGTTCTCCCTCCCTTTGAAAAAACAACCAAACCAGAAAGTGTCCTTCATCCTGGTCCTATATTTACCCGGAACAGAAAGAGGTCTTTGGCTGGGCACTGCAGATGCAAAGATGAGCCTCACAGTTCAGTGGAGAGAAGAGGTTCCGTGTAAACAAAACAAAGCAGCTACGGCACAGAGTGGCAAGGGCTCTGGTAGGTGTGTTGTGAGCTCCAGACAAGATGAGTGATGAACACTCCCTGGTGAGGGACGTGAAGCGTCTGAGAAAAGTCCGCCTAGAGCAGGGTTTGCAAGCCTGGTCTTGAGTGATGCCGAGGGCTGATGTTGACGTGGCACCTGCCATAGGCTGAGGCTGGGCTTCCACTGAGCCAGTGTTACCTCACCTCATCTCACAATAGTCCTCTGAGGCAGGCACCATTGTTATCTTCACTTTCTGGAAGAGTCTGTCTTCTGCCAATTGCCAGAGGTGTATTTTCTCAAGAATTTACAAGTTTGGGGCTGGACTACATCGCTTAGGAATATTAGTTATCTGTTGTGCATAACAAGTTATCACAAATTTAGGGGCTTAAAATAACACATGTTTGTTATCTCGGTTTCTGTGAGTCAGGAACCTGGGCACAGCTTACCTGGGGCGGCCAACTCCAGTGTCAAGGTGACCAGGGTTGTGGTCATCAAAGTTCATTGGGGAGTGGATTCTGTTTCTGGCTTTTGAGTGGCCACAAGGCTATAGGCATTCTTGATGCCTGGCCACGTGGCCTCTCCGCATGGCAGCTGGCTTCATCAGAGCGCATAGTCAAGAGGGCAAGAGAGAAGCCCAGTGTGACAGAAGACACAGTCTTGTGTAACCTATGCTCAAAAGCGACCTCATTTTGCTGCATTCTGTCGGTTAGAATAAGGCACTGAGACCAGCCTACCCTCACGGGGGAGGAATTCCACAGACTGGAAATATCAGGACTCTCTTATCACCAGGGATCATCTTAGAAGGTTTCTGGCCACACTTGGGAAAATTGAGAAGAGGCTGACCCCAGCCACCAGGAGATCAGCCTGCCTTCTTCCCCAGTTCATGGGAAAAAGCTACATGTGCAAGTACACATATACACGTATGTACGTATATTACACAACATGTGCATATGCACTCACTTGTACTGTGAATATGTACATATATTATACGTATGTGTTTATGCACTCACGTGCACTGTGTAGATATGTGTATAAATATACACATATACTTATGAATATGCACATGTATGTGCTTTTATATTCATGTGTGCGTGATATGAACATAATGCGTGTGTATACACATGTGTTTATGTACAGTGCATGTGAGTGTGTGAGTATAACTTTTTTATAGAACACATATTGAAGGAATACCATATCAGCCTGGATATCAAGGATAGGAACAGGAACGGGAAGAGTCAGAACCATATTTTAGGACATTAGACCCTGAATGTTGATCCGAGCAGATAGCTTTCCTAGGTCAGTCTCCAGGAGGGTAAGCACGCCAAGGAAGGAGGGTATGTGGGTGAAAGCTGAGATGGGAGTGGAATGGGGGCTCGAGGGGCAGGGGGCAGGGAGGAAAGACCAAGCAAACCGGAGCTGGAAATTCCTTCCAGACTTAATAATCCTGGGCATCATTAGTAACCAAAGCAAGACTTCAGGACATATGTTTTGTGTTGACAGCAGACCCTTAATTAAAACAGCCCTAGTGAAGAACAGCCTGATTAAAGGAAAAGTGGTGCTTAAAGACCAATTTGACTGTCGATTGACATGGGTTGGCAGAGGGCGGTGGGGGGGGTTGGTCGGGGGGGGTCCCCCTCTGGTCGCCAGTCCTCCAAGGGGACCAGGAACTGTCTTCCCTCCCCACGTGCCAGGCAACGTCCTGGGCCGTTTCACAGCCCTTGTCTCCCTGACTCCTCCAAATCGATTTCATTTCCATTTCAGAGATTTGAGAACTAATCCAGAGAAGGGAGGTGATTTGCTAGAGGCGACCAGCCAGCCAGCATGGTCGTGGCCATAAATTCAGGGAGGGGGCTCCCGGGCGTAGCTTTCACTCGAGCACAACTCTAGTTGTTCTAATGAATCAGAATGTCTTGTCAGTTATAAAAACCATATGCCTCCTCTATGCATTCCTTCCTGGAAAACCAGTGGTTTTAGGTACCCTCAGGTTGCTCGAGGGCACAGCCAGCCTGACGTCGACATTCCAAACATGGTGGAGGAAACCCCAGGGCAGTGCTGGGATGCTCTGTGTTGTTGTCTGCCTGCATTTCCAGGAAGCCACAGAGGTGTGGGTGTTGAGATGGGCATAAGGAAATCCTAGGCTATGGAAGTAGCTGAAATCATCTTCAGATTCGATGAAAAGAACCCACTTCCTGGGAAAATGAAGACCCTTTCCAAGGAAATGAAGTTGTCTCAAGAAACTAATTGATTCCAACTGTGGTTTGGGGGTGGAGGCTTCAGGGGAAGGGCAGCGAATCTGATCCTCCATAAACATTGCTATAGCTTCATTTGGGGGTCCCCCAGAGATGCGCAGACTGGGAAGATCCATACCCCAAATAGACACCCGATTCTTTGTTTATAGGAATTAGAGGTGGAGTTCCCACTGTGGCACAATGGAATCAGCGGTGCCTTGACTGCAATGGGACACAGGTTCAATTCCTGATTCCTGGCCCAGCAGAGTGGGTTATGGATCTAGTGTTGCTGTAGCTGCTTCTTAAGTTGCAATCGTGGCTCAGATCTGATCCCTAGCCCATCAACTCCATATGCCACAGAAGAAGAAGAAAAAAAAAGAAGACTAGAAGTTCTCATTGTGGCTCAGTGGGTTTCCCGACATAGTGTCCATGAGGATTTGGGTTTGACCCCTGATTTTGCTCAATGGATTAAGGATCCAGTGTTGTGGCAAGCCAAGGCATAGATGGAATATGGGGCTCGGATTCAGCATTGCTGTGGCTGTGGTGTAGGCCAGCAGCAGCAGCTGTCTCATCAGAGCCCTAGCTCAGGAATTCCCATATGCTCCAGGAGCAGTGTGAAAAGAAAAGAAAAAAGAAAAAAAGAAGGTAAAATAACAGTTAGCCCTGACTGACTGATTAGTAGGTGTCAGTCTTTTTTTGTGTGTTACATCATTTAATCTTCCTAGCAGTCCCATGGGATGAGGCCATTATTAGCCCCACCGCAACATTTACCCTTTATAGGTGTTTTTAGGACAAAGGCAATATTTAACTGTAGTCAAATGAGAATTTATTTTTCTCAAGAACTTCCTTTCATAGTTGAAGTAAAAACCAGAGTTAAATTTGAGAGACCCATCTGGCCATCATTCGCATCCATGGGTGGTTGGGATGGTTCACTCATTGGCCTCCCTTAGAAATGTCTTCCTTTCCATGCTGATATGACAGCCTCCCTGTTAGTACCCTGTGACTTCCCACTCTCAGCCCTGGTTGGAGGTGATAGTTTCCAAGGTAGTCATCCGATCCAGTTGGGCCAATGAACGCCTCACCTGGGATTTGGACTTGGGATCAGAAAACAGGCCAGTCACTCTCTAGGGGCTGACAGTGTGGCATTAAGAACCTCAGACCACGTCTCCATGCATCCTGCTGTTGCCGAAACTTGGTCTCTATCCACTGTTGCCCACTGGAAATGCGGAGACAGAGTTTTGTGTGAAGGAGAAAAAGATAGCTTTATTGCTTTTTGCCAGGCAAAGGGGACCACAGCAGGCTAATGCCTTAAAGACTGTGCCCCCCTTGGGAGATATTAAGAGGTAGTTTGGGGAGCGGAATAACAGGGTCACAGATAAGGATCAGGGTAGACACAAGCTTGCATTGTTTCTCAAAGCTGGTGTTTAGTGGCCCCGGGACTGGTTGTGGTGGTCCCCCTTCTCCCAGAATGAAGAACACTTCAGCAAGTAGTTCTTCCATTTGTTAGGGGTTTTAGTTCTTCAGAAAGGCTCAAAGATATAGTCATGTATAATCCCTGAGGAGGAACCAGGACCCTGCCCCAAGGCTGCACTATGGTCTCTTGACTGCTCCTTCCTGGTCCCTGCACCCCCACCCTTCCCTGATTAGCAACTGCCCTTTGGAACTCAGGGAAGGTCATGGAGGCTGAGGCCTATTCCCTAAAAACAGGAAATGGAGGAGACAGAAAGCCTTGTGTTCCTAGGAGCTCCACAATGCACTAGCTCGGTTACACAACCTCAGGAGAGTCAATCTATAGAAAAAGAGACTAAAGTTGCCTATAGAGAAAAGCCAAGAAATGAGGAAGAAACAGTGCTCTGGGAACTTCCATGCCCTAGTTCTGAGTGTTCTTGACTCAGCTGAATAGCTCCCTGTCCTGAAGTTTGGTTTTTTGGCACTTCCTTGGATTCCTGTATCAGCGAAGTCCTCTTTTTACTTAATTGTTGGGTTTCTGACACTTGCAATCAAGAGTCCTCACCAACACACATATAAGTGGGATTTCCCTTGAAGGCAGATCCAAACCCACTGAAATATGGGGTGCCCCAAGGGGGAGAGAAAATTTCTGAGGCTTCAGCAGTCCCTCAGCTCCTGTGTGAGCATGCAGGGACCAACCCAAGATTTAGGACAGACAGCAAGAACCATCATGATGAGCTGACTTCATTGTGGCCACTCTGGTGGCCAGAAAGATCCTCTCTATGCTCTAGGCACCTCAAGCTAAGTTAGAACCCCAAAACCCATAGAGTAGGCCTATCTTTCAGACGCAAGTCTGAGGAATTCAATGAGAAAGGTAAACCATTTTATCCCGATTCGCTCATGAATCTGAAAAGACTAATCAATTTAATAAGGGGGACTCCAGCCTGGCAGTGGAGTGACACCATAGCTGGGAATATGCAGGATTGGGGCAGATGGCATGTAGTGGGATCTTAGAACTACCACCTATTTGTTCTGGAGCCTGAGGCTGTCTGTTCATCTGAGAATAATTCCTGTTAGGTAGACACACCTTGCGGATAGATAAGCTCTTTGCGTGGGACATTGAAGGGACCCTCAAAGCTTTCCATGGAGGGACCCTCTCAGAGGTACTGAGCATAAGTACAACACCATGGAGAGAGGCTACAAAGTGCTGTGCACTTTAACCTCCTTGGAAAGTTCAAGCTCATTAGCATATGATAGTCTCCGGGAAGTCCTACGGTAAAAATCTGTTGTATCTATGTTTAAACTGATGTTTCCCAAATTTATTTGACCACAGGACCATTCTCTCTCTCTCTCTCTTTCTCTCTCTCTCTCTCTCTCTCTCTCTCTTTTTCCATAAGGCTCTTTAAGGACAGCCCAAGAATCTAATATCTCATCTAAGCTAATTCTACCTCTGTCCCAACCTCTTAAGCTGTTACACTAACCCATGATTTTTCCCTTATGGGTTCATGTGACTTACTCAGCACTCATACCATAAAACAACGGTCAAATCATATATCTTCCTTTATGCACTAGGAGCGAAAAATTAAGTCACCTTGGTTTGGGGAAATTTGTACCCTAAATTACCATGCCAACAGTCAAACCTGTTTTTATCTGCACTGGTTACTAAGGAGCTTGGATGTTTAGAAAAATTAACTAATAGTAAAATTACCCATAAGTGAATCTGCCTAACGCAGTTTACCTATAACAAATTCACAGTCTGGGGCAGGTAGATGCATGAGAAACGACGGTAGAACGAAGGACACGATTATCAGTTTTAGCTCTGGCTGGGCTGGCTGTGACCTTGGGCCAATCGCATCGCCTTTTGCTGCCTTATGGGTCTCTTCTTTGTTTAAACTTTTTTTTGTATTTTTTTATTAAAGTACAGTTGATATACAGTGTTGTGATCATTGGCCTCTTTTGATCCTTGGGAAAAAATGACGACAATACCTCCCTCCCGGCGGCCAATATGATAATCAGATGAGGTTGCGTGTGCGAAGATGTTTGGTCAGGAGGAAAATCCTGCACTCCACAGCTGAAATTTGATTAAACATTTCTGTGCCATATCAACAGAGTGTAACACAATAAAAGCTTTGTGGGCAGTATGTGTATATAACAGAGGTGGACAAACATTTTCCATAAAAATTCACATAGTGGAGTTCCCGTTGTGGCACAGTGGTTAACAAATCCGACTAAGAACCATGAGGTTGCGGGTTCGACCCCTAGCCTCGCTTAGTGGGTTAAGGATCTGGCGTTGCCGTGAGCTGTGGTGTAGGTTGCAGACTCAGCTCGGATCCCTTGTTGCTACGGCTGTGGTGTAGGCCGGTGGCTGTGACTCCAATTAGACCCCTAGCCTGGGAACCTCCATATGCCTCGGGAGCAGCCCTAGAAAAGGCAAAAAGACAAAAAAAAAAAAAAAAAAAAAAAAATCTACATAGTAAATTTTTTTTTTTTTTTTTTTTTTTTTTTTTTTGTCTTTTTTGCTATTTCTTGGGCCGCTCCCGCGGCATATGGAGGTTCCCAGGCTAGGGGTCGAATCGGAGCTGTAGCCACTGGCCTACGCCAGAGCCACAGCAACGCGGGATCCGAGCCACGTCTGCGACCTACACCACAGCTCACGGCAACGCCGGGTCGTTAACCAACTGAGCAAGGGCAGGGACCGAACCCGCAACCTCATGGTTCCTAGTCGGATTCGTTAACCACTTCGCCACGACAGGAACTCCTACATAGTAAATATTGTAGCCTCTGCAGGAAAAACCATCTCTGTCATAGCTGCTCAACTCTGCCACCATAGAGTGAAATCAGCAACAGAGATTAATGTAAATGAATGGATGTAGCCCTGTGCTAATAAAACTTTATTTATAAAAACAGGCAGCCAGTCAGATTTGGCCCATGAGCCGCAGTTTCCCAAACCCTGGAATGTAACCTTTTAGAACCCACAAGTAACTTGCAAAAAAAAAAACACCGACAAAGTATGCAGGGAATATGAGATTATTGTGGTACTTGAAGAATGAATTTTCCTTTAATATTACAATGTTCATTTTATGATGAGTAGACTAGGCATCTTCTGCTAAATTAACCATGTTCTAACAAGATTCCAAGGATTGTCATGGGATTTCTCCAGGCAGAAGAATTGTGGATCCTGGGAACAGTTTTCAATTCCCACTTCCTTTGCTTCAAATTCCAGCTCTGTAGGGGTCCTGGGACCTTTCCCACATCATAGCCAGGGCCATTTTGTGGGAGGAGGAGCCTTCATGCCATTCCAGAACCGCTGTCCTAGAATTATGCAGCCCAGACTCCCCCTTTTGTCTGCTGTAACTTGATGATCTCACAAAAAAGCACACGCTCTCTCTCAGTGGTTCTCAATCAGGGCTGGTTTTGTCCTCCCGGGGGACATTTGTTGATGTCACAACTGGGGACTTGCCACTCACAACAAGTAGGTGGAGGCCTGGGATGCTAGTAAACACCCTGCAGTGCCCAGGATGGTCCCCACCACGACAAAGAACTATTTCATCCAAAATGTTAATACTACCAAGGTCGAGAAATTCTGCCCTGTATTAATAGACTTTATTGATTAATATTATCATTTACCATACAATTAAATATGGTGTAACTTATAATTAATAGTATTGATTTCATATCATTTACTAATGTTCAAATCAAAGGAGTGAATAATTTGTTCACTCATTTATCAACGTTTGTGTGTCTCCCTTTGTCATAAAAAGAAGTTGCATTTTTTCCAGAGGATCTTCTTAAGTGGCGGGTGGGGGCGGGGGTTGTCAGTGTGAGCTCAGCCCACTTTGCAATTCAACTGCCACCAGGCAAAAAACCGGACAAGGAGGGAGAGAAGTAGCATGGTTAATATTGATTCATTTTGTATATTATGAACTTTAATGTGAATTATGTGACATAATGTAACCCCCCAATTCCTTCTGGGTCTGGGTTAGGTTAAGAGGAAAACAAATCGCAAGGAGCTGAAAGTGATTTATTTGTAAGCATGTGCGATAACATCTTTTTCCTCTCTCTCCCTCACTTAATTTTACAAAAATATTACATTTAATATTAGCAATAAGGAGATGGGGGGTGTATTCTGGAGTCTTTGAAAATTAATATAAAGACCCCTGGTGATTATAACAGTACTAGTAATAATAGTAATAAAATGAACAGCTAACACTTTTTGAGCATCTTCTATGTTCTGAGCACTGTGAGGCAGAGGCAGCTTTGGAATGTCATCTCTTTGAGCCTCGCAGCATCCCGGGGAGGTCATTACCATCATTATCCTAAAAGGTTAATGACTCGCCCAAAGTCATACAGTTTTCTAACAGTGACAGGAGAGGTAACTCAGACAGTCTGGCTCCAATCGTTAATTCTTAACCCCATCTTTGCAGTGATCTGGCTCCACGTGTCCCCACGTGTCCCCATCCCCACCCCACGAGTCTAAAAGTTCTTGTTTATAGTCCCTCAAGGGCGCGGGAGCAAGCCTCACTTACCGCCAGACGCGGTAAGCCCCTGACTTAATGCAGCTGAATCAAAACCAGATTTTGCCTCGGCTGAAGAGGAGCTTCTTGGCGGCGGCCGCGCGGGGGCGCGCTGGAGCCAGCGGTTCAGTGCACCAGGGAGGAGGTGCTGAGACCCGAGGACCAGAAGGAGCCGGGAGCCAGGGAGCTGGAGGGAAACTTTGGGACGCGAGGCGGGTCGGGGGCCAGGGAGGCCTGCCTCGGGGAGGAGGAGCCGCCGTCTTACTCAACACATTATCGCATGTTTTCTGCATTGCAAAGACAATATTATTCCATCAGGGAGATGGCTGTAACCACTTAATTAAATCTCTCTTGTTGAAACAGAGTGGTGACTTCAGTAATTGCCCGTTTAAATGCCATGGAAATATGTGCTCCGCAGGCCCAGACATAGGGCTGATCCCCGACGTCTTTCCCCGCTGTCCCTGTGTGCTGGGATTGACACCAAAGGCTGGTCTTAATTTTGAACTGGAAGGGCGGTGGGGGTGGGGGAAGTTCTTCAGGCCTGCTCATTTTCTTCCAGAGAGTTCTTTCCTTTTCCTAAGACCCTGCTCACAGGCCCTTATGCTCCCTGTAGATCCATCCTCCCTGTCTGTAGCCCAGGGCCGTCTCCAGAATGACGGCCCATTTGTTCACAGCTGTATCTCCAGCACCTGTATCTTCCCAAATTGCCTTGCATCAGTCCCTTCTCCATCTCCAGGGGGCTCAGCATTAGAGCTCCTCAAATACTCAATAGACCTTTTGAAATCTCCCACTTTTATCTAATGGCAAAAATCAGCCTGGGACACTCACTCAAACACAAATTCTCAGTCCTGGGAAATTCTGAGGCTAGAAGTCTGGAAAGAGGCAGTGGCTCCACTTTATAACAAGCATCCCTGGACCCCCGATCTGGCAAGTGTGGAAACCCTGCCCTTGCCAACAGCCTCCTGCCCGAACGTCCACCCCACCAACCCCCTTACCCTGCAAACTGCCTCCAGCTCCTCACCTGCCAGACCCCACGCTCCAGTCCTTCCTTTCTCCAGACTGCATTGTGATTTTTTTTTTTTTTTAAGGCAGAAATCCATCCTGTCACTTCCCTACTGAAACCACTCAGCAGCCCCTCCTTAGCTGGCCAGAGGAAGCTGTGACAATAATGGCTACAGGTACAGCTGCTGAGCATGGGTTAAAGGATTAAGCTCTGGAGTGCTGGAGGCAGCAAGTTAGACTCTCACTCTCGGGAAAGTGTAGCTAAGAAAAGTCTCTTATAAGATTATCTCAGGGCTTGACAACCTCAGCACTATTGTCATTTTGGACAAGATACTTCACTGTGGGGGTTGTCCTGTGCATTATGGGATATTCACAGCATCTCTGGCCTCTACCCACTAGATGCCAGTAACACCTCCCCACAAGTTGTGACAATCAAAACTGTCTCCAGACATCACCAAATGTTTCTTGGGGTCATAAACTGGCCTCTTCGAGAACCACTGGGATTATTGTAATTTTTTTTTTTTTGCATTTTTTTTTTAGGGCCGCACCTGTAGCATATGGAGGTTCTCAGGCTAGGGGTCCAACTGGAGCTACAGCTGCTGGTCTACTCCACAGCCACAGCAACACCAGATCTGAGCCTCATCTGCAACCTACACCACAGCTCACAGCAATGCTGGATCTTTAACCCACTGAGCGAGGCCAGGGATCAAACCCACATCCTCATGGATACTAGTCAGGTTTGTTAAACGCCCAGCCATCACAGGAACTCGTGGAAACTGAAATTTTAATTTCTTGTTATTTTCATGTGTCACAAAATATTAGTGTTTTGATTTTTTCTAACCATTTCAAAATGTAAACACCATTCTTAGCTCACAAAATAGTCGGTGGGTCAGATTAAGCCTGTGACTGTAGTTTGCCAGTAGCAACTCTAAATCGGTGCACTCAGAAGGAAATGAGTGGGACCACAGACCCTGGAAAAGCTATTGACCAGGAGGACCACAGACACCAGAAATCCAGGCACCTGCTTTACTAGAGCCAGAGGTGCGACTGGGTGCTCTTTTTGGCCCTTTTCTAGGGCAGCAGTGATTACAAAATGTAGAGAGTGTTGGTACATCCCACATGGATGTGGGTGTGTAAGACTTAAGTGGTGCAAATTCAGAGAGATCCAGCAAACGCTTTTTACCTCTAGATGCTGGAAAGGCTCCCTCGCATCAATCAGCATCATCTCTCATCTCAGCTACAGAAGACCCTCTTCATTAGGAGATATTTATCTGCACAAATTTTTGCCTGGTCATCTCTCCAGTGCCCATTTGGGCAAGTCATGAAGGGAAGCAGAAATGGCCAGGCCCAGAGTTCCTGCTGTGGCACAACAGGATCAGTGGCATCTCTGGAGCACTGGGATGCAAGTTTGATCCCTGGCCTGGCACAATGGGTTAAAGGAGCCCACATTGCCACAACGTGGTGTGGGTTACAACTGCTGCTCGGATCTGATCCCTGGCCTAGGAATTCCATGTGCCATGGGGTAGCCAAGAAAGAAGGAAAGAGAGAGAAAGGAAGGAAGGAAGGAAGGAAGGAAGGAAGGAAGAAAGAAAGAAAGAAAGAAAGAAAGAAAGAAAGAAAGAAAGAAAGAAAGAAAGAAAGAAAGAAAGAAAGAAAAGAAAGAAAGAGAAAAAAGAAAAGAAAGAAAGAGAAAAAAGAAAAGAAAGAGAGAAAAATGACCAGGCCAGGAGAGGGACTTTGGATATTCATGGCAGAAAATTTCTGTAAACACTGAACCTTGGAAAACTTGCCAGCAAAGCCTTCACAATTATGAACAGGGGCCTTGATAAAGTAAAGAGACCAAAATGGTAGATGGTGGGGCAACAGCAAACTAAAAATAAAATAATAAAAATAATCATTGAGGTAACATTTTTGAAGTGCTCCCTATGCCCCGGCCCTTCATACATCTTATCTCGTTTAATTCTGGGGTGCCTATTCAGCCATCATCCCATTTTGCACATACGGTAACTGACAAACTGAGGCTTAGGGTTGAGGAACTGAGGTTTAGTGTTGCCCAAGATCATAGGTTAATATGGGGTGAAGCAGATTTTAAACTCCCTGAGTGGACTCCAGCGCTAGCCCTCCAAGAGTTACTTCTCACTGTCATGGCATGCATGGTCATTTTTCTGGTAATCCTTGCCCTTCTAAGGTAATCTGGTAGCCATGGTTTTGTCTACCTCCTCTGCTCCAGTAAAACACAATATACTTTCTCTGGGTTTGCAAAGAATGTTGTCCAGCCAAGAACTAAGGCATCTATCGCACTGCCTTGTAGCTGGGTCTCTACAAACTCTCTCCCCAAAAGCCACCTGAGGGCAGTCACTGTCCCTTTACCATTTGCTGCTTTAACCTTCAGCCAGTGGCCAAGCTGCTAACATTTTTTAACTGGATGGCTTTAAGAAAATCAGGTTTTTCTGCGTGTTTTCATTGTAAACTCATTAGTAAAAGAAACAAACTGTTGATAAACATAACTTTTTTTTTTGTCTTTTGTCCTTTTAGGGCTGCACCTGCAGCATAAGGAGGTTCCCAGGCGAGGGGTCTAATTGGAGCTACAGCTGCCAGCTTACGCCAGAGCCACAGCAACGAAGGGATCCAAGCCGCGTCTGCAACCTACACCACAGCTCACGGCAACACTGGATCCTTAACTCACTGAGCAAGGCCGGGGATAGAACCCTCAACCTCATGGTTCCTAATCAGATTTGTTTCTGCTGCGCCACAACGGGAACTTCAATAAACATGAATGAATCTCCAGGGAGTTACGTAGTGTGAAAACAGCTAACCTCAAAGGGTCACATACTATATGATTTCATTTTTATAACCTTCTTGAAACAGCACAATTAGGGAAATGGAGAACAAATTAGTGGTTCCCCGGGATTTCGGGTCGGGGGAGAAGGGATAGTTGGCGATGGGTGTGACTATAAAAGGGCAACATGAGGGATGTTTATACTGATGGAGCCATTCTATGTCTTGACTGTAGCAATGTCAATAATAGTTGTGATATTGTACTGTGGTTTCGCAAGGTAATATCATTGGGGAAAATTGCATAATTTTTTTTACAACTGTAAGTGAATCTACCATTAATACAAAGAAAATGTTTTCTAAAATGTCATGTGTTTGGTGACACAGTGAAAACTGTGGAATAGGGAACTCCAAATGTATATCCTTTCAAAAAGTAGCAATAAATTGGCAGGTCAGAATCAGCTTTACTAGCTAGAATTTTCAGAATTTTACTCTGGAATATAATCAGAAGTTTACAGCAACCACGTAAATGAGTAATGAAAACAAACAGCTAATCGTGGCAAGACAGCTTTGTGTCATTTTAGCTTGGTATGGATCCATCCCCCTCCCAGCTCAGGTTCCTGGTACCAGAGAGAGCAGAAAGGACGTAGACGAACTGTGATCGTTGGTTTTGACCTGTCTGGGGGCTCCCTTAAGGATTTTTCAAAGAGCTTTCCTTTATTTCGCCTAATTCAGAACTATCCTAACTGAGGTGGCCACCATGATGGAGGAAAATGTTTGTCAACAGCAACCTGGAATAAGGAATAACAATTGGGGCAAACAAAAAACTAACCAAAAAGTTTGGGAAGAAAGGCTGAGGGAAGAAATGCCTTGGAGAATGAGGACTTTGCAAAGCTATGCCATGTTCCCGGGAATCTAGATGGTCACATGCAGGCCTAGAGCTGGGCACATGATCAGAAAAGACCTGAGATGTCCCAAAGCGCTCACCGGTGGCTGACCTCTGGCTCTGTAAGCAAGAACTGAAAACTAAGGTATAATTATAAACTGCCTGGCTGACTGTTAAAGATGTCCACCAACATAGAGGTGTGCAAAGCCTATCGGCAAAGACTGAGAATTTTGGTGGGATTTTCTTTGGTTCAAGACATCTAAAAAAAAAACTCTGTTAAATAAATAGCTGACCAAATGAAGCAGAGACCTCAGTGGTCACACATAACAAAGACTTTAGACTTGGCAAAATTAGTTCAGAAAATTCATGTTTTGCAGAGTTGCCACACTAAAGGTTCAATTAAACAAAAACTTTTTGTGTTGAACAAAAAATTACAACCGTACAAAGAAATAAGAATATATGGCCCAAACAAAGAAAAAAAAAAAAACCCACCAAAATTAATAGTAACTATTCCTAGGAAGCCCTCATATTCAACTTACTAAAGACTCTAAATCAACTATTTAATACATCCTCAAAGAGGAAAAAAGTACAAAGAACTGAAGGAAACCATGAGAATGATGTCTCACCAAATAGAGCTAAGAATTATAAAAAGGAACCAAATAGAGCTAAGAATTATAAAAAGGAACCAAATAGAAATTCTTGAGTTGAAAAGAACAGTAACTCAAATGAAAAATTAACGGAACGGGTATGGCCGCGTTTTTGAGCAGGCAAAGGAAATAACAAACTTGAAGATAGGCCAGTTGAGATTATTCAGTTGGAAGAACAGAAAGAAAAAAGAATGAGAAAAAATAAACAGGACTTTAAAAGTTTAAGACCTCACCATCATATCAACATATGTATAATGGGAGTCCCAGAATGAGAGGAGAAAAAGGGAGAAAATAATATTTGAAAAATATAATAGCCAAAACCCTTCCCAAATTTGTTGAAAGACATGAACCTACTTTTCCAAGATGCCCTAAGAACCTCAAAAAGGGTAAACCCAGAGAGATCCACTGTGAAAAACATTATAACCAAACTACTGAAAGCCAGAAATGAAGAGAAAGCTTCAAGTAAGAAGTGACTTGTCATGTTATGCTGTACAAGGGGCACTAATTAAGATTAATAGCTGATTGGCATCATAAATCATGGAGGCCAGAAGACAGTGGAATGTCATATTTAAAGGTCTTTTAAAAAACTGTCAACAAAGAATTATTTACCTGGCAAAATTATCCTTCAAAAAATTAAGGAGAGGAGTTCCCATCATGGCACAGTGGAAGCGAATTTGACTAGGAAGCATGAGGTTGCAGGTTCAATCCTTGGTCTCCCTCAGTGGGCTAAGGATCTGTCGTTGTCCTGAGCTGTGGTGTAGATCACAGATGCAGATGCAGCCCGGATCCCGCGTTGCTGGGGCTGTGGTGTAGGCCAGCAGCCGTAGCTCCGATTGGACCCCTAGCCTGGGAACCTCCACATGCCTCGGGTGCTGCCCTAAAATAAATAAATAAATAAGTAAATAAAATAAAAATGAAAAAAGTAGTCGTCAAAGGGCAGTTGCTAATCAGGGAAAGGAGGGGATGCGGAGACCAGAGAGGAGCAGTCAAGAGGCAATAGTGCAGGAGTTCCCGTTGTGGTGAGGCAGAAATTAATCTGACTAGGAAGCATGAGGTTGCAGTTTCAATCCCTGGCCTCAATCAGTGGGTTAAGGATCCAGCATTGCTGTGAGCTGTGGTGTAGGTCACAGACTCGGCTCAGTTTGACCTCTAGCCTGGGAACCCATATGCCACAGGTGCAGCCTTAAAAAAAAAAAAAAAAATGGAGAAATTAAAACATTTCCAGGTATATAGAAACTGAGTTTGTCCCTAGTAAATCTGCTGTAGAAATGCTAAAGCAAATCCAGGCTGAAATGAAAGGACACTATAGACAGTAATAAATCCACACAAAGAAATAAAGAATAGGAGTTCCCGTCGTGGCGCAGTGGTTAACGAATCCGACTAGGAACCATGAGGTTGCGGGTTCGGTCCCTGCCCTTGCTCAGTGGGTTAACGATCCGGCGTTGCCGTGAGCTGTGGTGTAGGTTGCAGACGTGGCTCGGATCCCGCGTTGCTGTGGCTCTGGCGTAGGCCAGTGGCTACAGCTCCGATTAGACCCCTAGCCTGGGAACCTCCATATGCCGTGGGAGCGGCCCAAGAAATAGCAACAACAACAACAACAAAAAAAGAAGACAAAAAAAAAAAAAAAAAAAAAAGAAATAAAGAATAGCTGTAAAGGTAACGATGGAGGTTAAGTATAAAAATCAGTGTTAATGTTTCTTTGGTCTTTAACTCCTTTTTTTTCTTATATAATTTAAATGACAACTACATAAAATAATAATTATAAATCTATATTGATGGGTGTACAACATATAAAGATGCAGTTGTAACAAAACAAAAACAGCGTGAAGAGGGGTGCAGAGCTAAATGGCAAAATTTTGTATACTATTGAAAAAAAGATGATGCTAATTCAAACTAGATTGTTATAAATTAATATGTAAATTATAATCTCCAGGGCATCTATAAGATAATAAAATATATGAACAGTAAAATAAATGAGAAGGAAATCAAAATGTTGCACTAGAAAATATCTATTTCACACAGATGAAAGCAGTAATTGAGGAACAACAATATACACTATAATAGAAAACAAATAGCAAATAATAGAAGTAAATTTCTCCTTATCAGTAGGAGATATTCTAATGTAAATGGACAGAAATTCCCTGGTAGCCTACTGGTTAAGTATCTGCATTATCACTACTGTAGCTTGGGGCACCGTTGTGGTCTAGGTTCAATCCCTGGCCTGGGAAATATGCATGCTGTGGGCACAGCCCATTAAAAAAAAAAAAAAGTTAAATAAATAAATAAATGTAAATGGATTAAACTCTCCAATCAAAATCCATATATTGACAGAATGGGTTTTTTTTAAATGATCCAACTGTATAGCATCTATAAGACACTCACTTTACATGCAGACAATATGTTGAGAGTGAAAGGATGAAAACAAAGATAGTTCATGCAAATATAACCAAGAGACCTAAAGTGGCTATACCAATATTAGACAAAATAGACATTAAGACAAAAATTATTATGAGAGACAAAAAAGACCTTATATAATGATAATAAAGTTCAATCCATCAAGTAGATATAACAATTATAAACTTATATGCACCTAACAATAGAACTCTTTATATGAAATAAAGTCTACTGCAAAGGAGAAATAGACAATTTAAGAGCAATAATTAGATATGTCATATACCCACTTTCAACAATCAATTGAATTAGGCAATAGATAAAACAAGAAAATAGACTTGAACAACATTATAAACGAACCAGACCCAGCAGGCACATACTAGGTGTATGTGTCTCAACAACAGCAGGATATGTGTTTCTTTCAAGGAGACATGAAATTTTCTCCAGATTTAAAAAAAAAAAAAAAAATCTCATGTTAGACAATAAAACAAATCTCATAAATTTTTTAAAAATGTTGACTCATATTTTTTCCATTTTGTTTTATTGCTCAGATGAATTTATCACATCTGTAGTTGTATAATGATCATAACAATCTAATTTCACAGGATTTCTATCCCACAGCACAGGCACATCCCCCCACCCCCCAAACTGTCTCCTCCGGAGACCATAAGTTTTTCAATGTCTGTGAGTCAGCATCTGTTCTGCAAAGAAGTTCATTCTGTCCTTTTTTCAGATTCTACATGTCAGTGAAAGCATTTGATGTTGGTGTCTCATTGTATGGCTGACTTCACTTAGCATGATAGTTTCTAGGTCCATCCATGTTGCAAAAAATGCTGGTATTTCGTTCTTTTTAATGGCTGAGTAATAGTCCATTGTGTATATGTACCACATCTTCTGGATCCACTCCTCTGTCGATGGACATCTAGGTTGTTTCCATGTCTTGGCTACTGTAAATAGTGCTGCAATGAACATTGGAGTACATGTGTCTTTGCGATTGACTCATATTTTGACTCATATTTTTTCTAACCACAATGGAATGAAATTAGAAGTCAATAACAGAAGAAAATATAGAACATTCACAAATATCTGAAAATTATACAACATACTTTAAAACTATTAATGGATAAAATAGAAATCACAAAAGAAATTTAAAAAGTATTTAGAGAAGAATGAAAATGAAAACAAAACATGCCAAAAGTTATGGGATTCATTGAAAGTAGTGCTAAAGGGAAATATAGTAGGCCATATTTAAAAAGAGGAAATATCTCAAATTAATAGCCAAATTTCTACCTTAAGTATCTAGAAAAAGAAGAGTGAAAAAACCCAAATCAGATGGAAAAAATAGGTAATAAAGATCACATGAAAAGTAATAAAGATCACATGAAATGGCAAATAGAAAAACAGCAAAACCAAAAGATGGTACTCTGAAAAGATCAGCAAAATTGAGAACTTTTTTCTAGACAGATAAAGTAAAAAAAAAAAAATTCAAATTACTAAATAAGGAATGAAAATGCTCACATAACATCTGATCTTATATAAATAAAAGAATTATAGGAAAATACTGTAAACAACTGTTTGCAAACAAATGAGTTCATTCTATGATGCCACCATTATTCTGATACTGAAACTAAACAAGGACTTGATAAGAAAACTACAGATCATTATCTGCTAAGAAGATAAAATTCTAAACAAAATCCTAGCAAACCAAATCCAGCAGCAATTTATGATTATACACCATGGTCAAGTAGGAATTTATCTTAGCAGTAGCTCAATATACAACTAAAATACACGATATTAACAGAATGAATCATCTCAATTGTTGAAAATTAACCATTTGACAAACTCAACACCCTTTCATGATGAAAACACTCAACAAATTAGAAACGGGAGGGCGTTCCCCTCATGGCTCAGTGGAAACAAATCTGACTAGGAACCATGAGGTTGCAGGTTCGATCTCTGGCCTCCATCAGTGGTTTAAGAATCCACCGTTGCTGTGAGCTGTGGTGTAGGCCAGTTGCTACAGCTCTGATTCAACCCCCTAGCCTGGGAACCTCCATATGCCACAGGTTCGGCCCTAAAAAGACAAAAAAAAAAAAAAAAAAAAAAAAAAAAAAAGTGGAAGCCTAAAACTTGGGAGGAAATCCTAAGATCAGGTATATAACACAAGGATGTTCACATTTGCAATTTCCATTCAATACCGTACTGGAGTTTCTAGCTATGCCAAGTAAGCAAGAAAAAATGAATAAAAAACATCCAGATTGGAAAGAAAGAAATAAAACTACCTCTATTCACAGAAGAAATACTATCTTATACATAGAAAATCTTAAAGAACCCACAAAGACTTGAGTTGCAGGATGAATATACAATAATCAGTTATATTTATATACACTCTATTTATATAAATAGAGAAATAGAGAAAACAATTCCATTTATAATAACATCAAAAAGTAAAATATTTAGAAATAAATTTAATCAAAAGAGGTGCAAGACTTTTATACTTAACACTACAAAGCTGTAATGAAAGGAATTAAAGAATAATTAAATAAGTAGAAAGATAGCCCATGTCCATGTATTGGAAGATCTAATACTGTTAGATGGCAGTACTCTCTAGATTGACCTACAGATTCAGTGCAATCCAAGTCAAAATCCCAATGGACTTTCTGCAAAAAAGAGAAGTCAGTCCTTGAATTCATATGGAATTATAAGGTATCTTGAGTACCCAAAACAATCTTGCAAAAAACTAATGCAGGAAAACTAACATTTCCCTATTTTAAAACTTACTACAAAGCATCGCTAATCAAGACAGTACTTGCATAAAGATAGATATATTAGGGAGTTCCTGTTGTGGCTCAGTGGGTTACGAACCCGACTAGTATCCATGAGGAGGCGGGTTTGATCCCTGGTCTCAGTCAGTGGGTTAAGGATCCAGTGTTGCCACAGCTGCCACATAGGCCACAGATGTGACTTGAATCCAGTACAGCTGTGGCGTAGGTCAGCAGCAGTGGCTCCGATTTGAACCCTAGTCTGGGAATGTCCATATATATGCCACAGGTATGGCACTAAAACGCAAAAAAAAAGCCAAAAAAAAAAAAAGATAGACATATTAATCAGCGGACTAGAACTGAGAGTCCAGAAATAATTGCTCACATTTATGGCCATTCGATTTTCAACAAGTGTGCCAAGACCATTCACAGGGAAAGAAGTTGCATAACTTGTAGTCTTTTGAACAATAGAAATGTGTGATCCAGTTGGGTTCTCCAGGATGCTGACTCAGATGGGGGTACACAAAGGAGGCTAGTTAGGGGGTGCTCTTAGAACCACCATCCATGAAAAGGAAGAGAAAGAGGGAGAATTGGACAGAATCGGGAGTTGAGCTCACATACTGGGCAGCATACAGGTGCTCACCCCATGATGTAAATAGATTTCTATCAGTAATACTAGGATTGTATTGCTCTGTAGGACATAAACTAGTTTTGACCTTACCTTGGCGAGCATTTCTTAGCATATCTTTGCCAAGGGACTGTATACCTTCCCCATTCCTCAAATGCTCTTGAACCAGCTCTAGCATCCTGCAGATTTCTTTTTTTTTTTTTTAAGAAATTGTTCATTTCTTTCTGACTGTACACTCATCTTATACTCATCTCAAACCAGTTCATTTAGTCTTGTTTTGCTTTTAATTTATTTATTTTTTTCCTTTTTGATCGCCTCTCGGCCAACGGCATATGGAGTTTCTGCGCCAGGGATCAAATCCGGGCCCTGGTTGCAACCTATGCTGCAGCTATGGCATTGCTGGATCCTCAACCCACAGTGCCAGGTAGGGGATCAAACCTGCATCCCAGTGCTCCAGAGACACCACCTGCTGATCCCATTGCACTGCAGTGGGAACTCCCCATCCTGGAGGTTGCTTTGTTAATGAGTTCAATTGCTCTTTGGCGTGGGCTCATTATAAAATGTGAATGGGAGTCATGTTTTTAACCACTTTGAGATTACTTTTTTGACAGCTCCTCCCTGCTTTAACCCCCCAGTGGCTTTGCACAGCTCTTGCAATGGCATCCAGTCTCCTTACTGTCACCTGTGAGGTCTTGCCCCTCGACTTTGCCCACCTCCCTGTCCTCTTGCTCCTCGCCACTCACTCCACTCACACTGGTTTTGAGTGTGCCCGCTCTAGCCCATCTCAGGGTCTCTGAACAAGCTGTTCCCTCTGCCAGGAGCACTCATTTTCCAAATTATCCCCAACTGCCACCTTCTCATCACTCAGGTCTCAGCACACAGGGCACAGCCTTGGAGAGATGGAATCTGGGCACTAGAGCTCCATCTCCACCCTATTCCCCACTCCAGCTCCGTCGCTCTACCACCTCACCCTTCTTCCGCAGAGACCTGAGTCATTTCTGATATGATCTTGTCCATGTGTTTGCCTATTTAAATATTGTCTACTTCCCTGTCAACGGGTAGGAGCCGAAGAAGACTACCAGAAAAACCTGTTGAGCCAGCGAAGCTAAGTTCATTAGAAGCACTGCGATCAGGGAAAGTACAACCATGCCAGAACCTCAGCAGTGTCTGAAAACAGGCATTTATTTATTTATTTATTTATTTATTTATTTACTTTTTAGGGCGCACCTGTGGCATGTGGAGGTGTCCAGGCTAGGGGTCGAATCGGAGCTACAGCTGCCGGCCAACACCATGGCCACAGCAACACTGGTCTGAGCCGCATCTGTGACCTAGACACAGCTCACGGCACCGCCAGATCCTTAACCCACTGAGTGAGGCCAGGGATCGAACCTGCAACCTCATGGTTTCTAGTTGGATTTGTTTCTGCTGCACCATGATGGGAACTCCTGAAAACAGGCATTTAGAGAAAGTATTTGTAGGGCTTTATGTGCTGGATAATTTTAAGGGAGGTCTTACAAGGCGGAGGACTAGTTGAGCAGAGTCTATGACATCATAACTTCTACTGGCTGACACAGCAAAGCCAAGGTCCTAAAGCATCTATTGATGAGCAAACTCTTAGTTTTCTTCCTTTGGTTTTTGTTTGGTTGGTTGGGTTTTTTTGGTCACTTGCCCATGACATGCAGAAGTTCTAAGACCAGGGCTCAAACCCATGCTGCAGCAGCAGTCTGAGCCACTGGTTGGATCCTTAACCCACTGCTCCAGAAGGGAACTCCTTCTCTTGTATTTAATTGGGATATAATTGACATTTAACGTTGTATTGGTTTTGGGTGTACAACATCTCGCTTTGATAAAAGTATATTTTGCAAATTGATCATCATGATAAGTTTAGTTAACACCCATCACTACATATGATATAACTTTTTTTCTTGTGAGAACTTTTAAGATCTGCTCTCTGAGCAACTTTCAAATATACAAGATAGGATTGTGAACTACAGTCATTGTGCTGTGCATTACATACCCAGGAATTATTTATCTTACAGCTGGAAGTTTGAACCTTTAGACCCCCTTCTCCCATTTAGCTCACCCCCACCTCTCACCTCTGGCAACCACCAATCTGTTCTCTGCCTCTATTTTTGTTTGGTTTGGTTTTTTGCTTTCATTTATAGGTGAGATCATACAGTATTTGTCTTTCTTTGGCTTATCTCACTTAGCAGAATGCCCTCAACGTCCATCCATGTTGTGACAAATGATTTCCTTCTTCCTTATGGCGGAATAATATTCCATATATATTCTTAATTTCTTAAATCGTTTCCATGTCTTGGCTAATGCAAATAATGCTGCACTAAACATAAGGGGGCGTACATCTTTTTGAGACGGCGATTTCACTTTCTTCAGATAAGAACCCAGAAGTGAAATTGCTAGATCTGTTCATTTTCATAAGTAAGCTGATTGGTTTACTGTCTTACCTTCCAGGAGCAAGCATGTTCTGGTGTGCGCGGCTAAGTTAGTTTTGCTGATTCTCAGCACTGCTTAACCCATGAACAGGGGCTAATGTTGGTTTCTAGTCTCTTTCCAATAATGAATTAGAAAGTGCTCCTGGAGAGTTGAACTTTACCCATCTTGTTATTCCTACTTGCTTTTAAAATGCCAAGAGCCTAGTAAGGGTAAGGACCTGTTGTGTAATAGGTGTTTGATAAATACTTACGACGTTAACAAATTACTACTGTGTTATTAAAAGCTGTTTGTAATCCTTGGCAAAACACTTCACCTCTGCAAGATAAAGACAGATGGAGCTAAATAAATTCATTGCACTCCTACCATTTGCAGACACCCTCCTAAGGGCCATAGACCCAGGAGTGAACCAAACCGACTTTCTATCCTCATGGAGCTGATACCCTGGTGCAGAAAAGACAAGCAATAAGAAAGCTAGCTGATGAATAAACAAACTCAATACAGATTGCATAAATCCATATTTATGTGCAATTCTTGTTAGGAAACCAGATACTTTTTTTTTTTTTTTTGAGAATGAGTCTAAAGAAAATCTACGCTCCAGTGAAAATCACAAAAGAAATGGTTTTCTCAAATTATGTTCCTTTATTGTTTTGATTACAAAAGCAACATATGATTGTTCCAATAAGTGAAGTAATTTTTTAAGCATACAAAGAAAAATGAATGAATCCACCAGCAGCACCTCCAGGCATCTGCTTGGTGGGTGTCCTTCCACATTATTCCAGGACTATGCAATATAGATAGAATATGTATGCAATATACACACACACATATATATATTCCAAGACTATATATATATATATATATATATATATATAGAGAGAGAGAGAGAGAGAGAGAGAGTCTTACCGTGTTCTGTTTTCAATAAACGGACACTTACTTTATACACAACTCTGTAATTTGGTTTTTGCACCTAATGTTGAATCATGAGCCTTCCCTCCCAGGTAGAGAGCTTACTTTATCTTTTCAATAGCTACATGACGGTCCAAAGGTAAGGGCTGACCCTCCAGGTTTAACCAGGCTCTACATGCTCACTGCGGAATATGACACAGGATTAATGCCTTGGCTCAAAAAAAGTCTGACTTAATCAATCATTTTGCTTTGAGACAAAGCAAGACAAACATTCCTGCTCGGGTGATCACACTCAAAGAGCTACTGTTGGCAACGAGCTCTCTGACAGGAAAAGTAAGCCCAGAAGCTATTATTGGATTGGAATCCTTTATTGTTTAAATCTGATTTTCTTTTGACTTGCATTCCAGCTTTAAGAAAAGAAAACAATCTCAGAGTTCCCATCGTGGCTCAGTGGTTAACGAATCTGACTAGGTACCATGAGGTTGGGGGTTCGATCCCTGGCCTTGCTCAGTGGGTTAAGGTTCCGGTGTTGCTGTGGCTGTGGAGTAGGCCGGTGGCTACAGTTCCGATTAGACCCCTAGCCTGGGAACCTCCATATGCCATGGGTGCGGCCCTAGAAAAGGCAAAAAGACAAAAAAAAAAAAAAAGAAAAAAGAAAAGAAAACAATCTAGCATAAGCATAAGATAGCTATGATTCTATATTGACACCAGTAGTTATGATATGTGTCTGACACTTCCCTCGAAAATCTTGATGTTTTAATTTTTTGTTTGTTTGTTTTTTGGTCTTTTTAGGGCCACACCAGTGGTGTATGGCAGTTCCCAGGCTAAAGGTCAAATCGGCCTGCACCACAACTACTAGCCTACACCACAGCCAAAACAACACCACCAAATCCAAGCCTCATCCTTGACCTATGCCACAGCTTGTGGAAATGCCAGATCCTTAACCCACTGAGCCAGGCCAGGGATCAAACCCGAATCCTCATGATACTAGTTGGGTTCTTAACCTCCTGAGCCATACAGGAACTCCTAAATATTTTTTAAAAAGATTTGCAGAGGTCCCTTGTGGCACAGGTTCAATCCTTGTCCTGGGAACTTCCACATGCCGCAGGTGTGCCAAAAAAGACTGTGTGTGTGTGAGAGAGAGACAGAGAGAGATAGACAGAGACAGAGAGAGTGCGTGATTTGCCTTTGAATTGAATGGTTAATCATGGCAGTATTTGCCAATAGACATAAATAAAGGAGATTTTTGTTCTGGGCTCTGAAGTTAGGTGGTCATGTGGACTTAATCATTGAAAAGGATTTTTATTTGCTCTTTTTAAGGAAATTCTGACAGTGTTCTTCTTTCTCAATAATTCATAATATTTATTTTTTTGGCCTGACCCTTTTCTGAATCCTTTCAGGGGACTCTTCACCCAGTCTTAGTCTGAGAGTTTTCCAAAAGATTTCTTGATTTCCTCGCATTTCCGGGTGCTCTTAGGCTCCAGGAGTGTCAGGGGTAGGTGATACTAGCATCTTTCCGAATTCCTGGTTGATGCCCTTTCTTGGAAAACAATAAAGTGTAAGGATGAAATACCTCCCTTCTGGGCATTGAGTCCAGCCTCACCTCCGGACTCTGCCTCCTCTGAATGGAAACCTTGGACAAGTCACTTAGGAGTTTTGAACCCCGTTTCCCCAACAGTAAAACGGAGCAAACAAGGAAGCCCAGGTGAGAGGGACACTTCCAGTGTCAGGGGCCTTCTCTAGAGTCCTCCACGTTGCCTGTAGTTTGCAGCTGTACTGAAACAAATCCGAAAAGGAATGGATATAGGTATACATGTACTGATTCACTTTGCTGTGTGCCTGAAATTAACACAACTTTGTAAGCCGACTATATTCCAGTAAAATTAAAACAAAACAAAACCCCATACTCTCATCTCCAGTGTTTACACTCTCTAGAGGAGAGAGATGCAGAAACAATAAATACCGTAAAAGGATGAGAGCAAAACCACAGAAGGAACCCATGGGAACTTGCAGAGGTGCGTGGAGGGGAGGGCATAGTGAGAACTTCCAGGGTGAAGAAGGTGGAAGAGGGGGAGGGGGTCCAGCATCCTCCTGTGGGAACTACTGATGAGAAAACATGGAGGCGTGAAAAAATCCGTCTGGGAATTCCCACCGTGGCTTAGTGGTTCACAAATCCGGCTAGAACCACCAGGTTTCGGGTTCGATCCCTGGCCTTGTTCAGTGGGTTAAGGATCTGGCGTTGCCCTGAGCTGTAGTGTAGGTTTCAAACACAGCTCGGATTCCACGTTGCTGTGGCTGTGGTGTAGGCCAGAGGCTGCAGCTCCGATTGGACCCCTAGCCTGGGAACCTCCATGTGCCGCGCGTGCGGCCCTCAAAAGACAAAAAAAAAACAAAAACAAAAAACAACAAAAAAAAATACGTCTGGTAGGGAAGGGCGTTCCTGAGATGGAGGGCATGAGGGAAGGTACCAGAAGGCAAGAAGATGCTGCTTCGGGGGAAGACTTGGGTTGGATCTGTGCTGTCCAGTCTCCCAGCTTCGACGACCCCTGTGGCTGGTGCTAGTCTTGGATCCCCAGAGAAGGCGTGAAGCCAACAGCCTGTGAGGGCTTTTAAGCCCTTCCCTGAGAGAGATGCTTCTGGGCCTGCCTCGCCCCTCAAACATTTGCTGCCATTCCTCAAACACTCCTGACCCTGAAGAGAAGCTGTTTCCACTTACGAATCTTAAGAGGGAATCAGGCCTTTCTGCGCTGGGGCCCAGAGTGGGACGTAACTGTGATTTACACACCGTAAACTTTTGTGAGTTTTATTCACCTCAGTGGTCTGATATTAAACAGGCTCACAGGGGAGCCATGGTGACTGGCGGCTTTTCTGGGCAGCCCAGCACTGGGCTCTGAGAGTGAGAAAGAGAGAGCGGAGGCAAAAGTAGAGCACCCTCTGGTCTTTGGACTCCTGGTGATCCCTTTTGACAGCAGAGGCAGGAAATTGCTGGCATAGGAGTTTCCATCATGACTCAGCAATAACAAACCCGACTAGTATCCATGAGGACGTGGGTTCGATCCGTGGCCTTGCTCAGGGAGTTAAGGATTGGGTGTATGCAACGTGGCTGTGATGTAGGCTCCCAGCTGCAGCTCCAATTTGACCCCCTACCCTGGGAACTTCCATATGCTGAAAGTCTGGCCCTAAAAAAAAAAAAAAAAAAAAAAAAAAAAAGTGCTGACGTAGAGGACCAAATCCAGCTCATCTCCAGTTATGTACAATCCTGTACCTGTTAGCGAGTTGGGGATATACACCCAACTCAGACATCCCAGGAAGGGGGGGGGGGTGCCAGGAGAGAAGGGATTGGACGTCCTGGTTGCTGTCTTCGCACTGGTGACTGGCACAGAGCAGGCTCAGAGCTGCGCTCTCTGCTCCACGGAGACCCAGGGTACTAGCCGTCACCACCGCTCCTGTAGTTCCACCACTTAATAAAGTCCACATTCCTCCCCCAGTTTCCAGAAATTCTCTGCTTCCAGCTCCTGGTCTTCTTGGATGCTCTTGGCCAACCCTCCCTCAGCACAGAAAGGACTGCTCGTCTAGGACCCAGGAACACTCCACTGAACAGAGGTTCTGCTACGTCAGGCCACCTCCCTGAATATCTGAAAGGGGAGCAGCCTTTCTGCAGCTACCTGCCCCATGCTTCCTTCTCCCTCACTCACCTGTGTTTCTCTCGCTTCCTCCTCATCACACGTGAAGTTCGGAGTATTCCTTCCCTGATACATAGAGGACCTGGCCCCAAATGCGTGTACCCAAGCCCAAAAGAGTGTCCCTTTCTTATCATCAAGTCTCATATTTAAATGCATGACCAAGCTTCCGAGGCGGTTGGGATTATACATAGTAAGAAATGTTCTCTTTGTGAGAGAGCCACACTCAGTTCAAAAAGAAGGATGAAGTCCCAGTCAAAAGAAGCAAAAGAGCCAAACACTGGTTTCCTGAGATTCATCTGGACCTAACATATTAGTTATAGGTTTGCCTAGAAATGACTTCAATAATTGGCGACTTTCAAGTGATCAGAATTATTTGTTATCTCATAATTTCTGTAGGTCAGACATTTGTGAGTAGCTCAGCTGGGCAGCTGTTGCTTGGGGTGGGGGTAGGGTCTCTCATGAGGCTGCAGTCCAAGGTCAGCCAGGGCGACAGTCATTTGAAGGCTTGAGGAACCGAGGCTAGAAGATCGGTTTCTTTCTTTCTTTTTTTTTTTTTTTGTCTTTGTAGGGCCACTCCCGTGGCCTATGGAAGTTCCCAGACTAGGGGTCTGCAGCCACCAGCCTATATCACAGCCACAGCCATGTGGAATCCGAGCTGCATCTGCATCCTACAGCACAGCTCGTGGCAATGCTGGATCCTTAACCCACCGAGCAAGGCCAGGGATCGAACCTGTGTCCTCATGGATACTGGTCGGGTTTGTTACCTCTAAGCCACAAAGGAACTCCCCAGAGGGCCCATGTCTAATGAAGAGTCATGCACGTAGCCTTGCTACAAGACCTAGTTCCTGTCTTTACCTCTTCCCAGAGCTGCTTAGTAAACTCACTTCACAGCGACTGGTGTTCACCAAAGCAAGTGATCCACGGGGCCAAAGCGGAACCTACAAGGCTTTTTACAGCGAAGCCTTACAAAGCACACACTGTCACATCTATCATGTGCTCTTGGTCACACAGACAGCTCTGATGAAAGGTCCAGAGGAGATTACAGCGCAATGGGAATGGCAGAGGCAAGAATCACTGCAGCTTGGCCGCCACCGTGGAAGCTGGCGACCAACAATCAGCTTAGAACCTCTCCGCGTTCTTTACCTGCCTGTTGAGTCCCTTGACCTCTGGCTTCTCCCCCACCCCTTCTGGGGATTTCACACCCACCTCCATATCACTGTTGTGTAATAAATGCATGTAAAGCGCCTAGTGCAGCACCTGGCTTGTATTAGCCATGCAATAAATGCTAATGGCTCTTTTTATTATTGTTATTATTATTATTTCTATTACCAGTATTAACTCCATCATTATCGATACAATTATGCCATTATGAACTGCCTTTTGGCAATCTAGCCCAGAACTTCCCTCCTATAATAGGTAAGAAGAGGGTCGTTTCAGGGAAAATCCGGATCTCCTCTTGCCCCATCTTAGTGCCTTTCAACACCCAGAGCTGCAGTCAAAAGAAACCATTTTCAGACCCCAAAAGCTTGAAAAATAACCCCCGTTTTTCCTGAAGCCTTTTGAAGAGGAAGCAAGGAAGGATGGAATTACACGCCAGAGCCCAAAGCCACATCTTCTAAAAACTCTCTCCCAGACACCCCTCCTCCCCCAGCCTCAGCATCACAGCAGCAGCTTCTCGAAGCCTTGGCTTACTGCTCTCTGCCAAAACTCTTGCCTGCCTCCCGTACCTTCTCCAGCCTAAGCCTCCAACTTGTCCAATCTCCATTTTTTCTGCTCAAAGAAGATTTCAAAGCAGACATTGCGAGGCATGTTTAAAGCACTTAGAGCAATTTCACATCGACTTGACATCCAAGCCGTTCCCAGAAATCACTTGATAATTGCCTTCCTAGAAATTCAGATGTTATTATATTTTACAGAAGTATTGGCACACAATAGATCAGACATGAAAATCCAAAACCAGAACAACTGATCCTTCACCAAAAATAATTTAAGACGCTCTGGAGTTCCTAAGGAATACTCGAGTTTTATGTCAAAACCCCATTTCTCTGCTGACTCTAGCATCTGACGGCAGCTCTTCCCCAGTGCACCCCTGCATAGAGGCAGGCAGCCCATGAATCAGGGTTTGCATCCCAGTCCACCTGAACCGGCTGTGTGGCCTTTTTTTAAGGCTGCTCTTTTGAGTCTCACTTTCCTTATCAATTAGCGTGGGGTCATACCGACTCCCTCTCAGTTATCTGAAGATACAGGAGACAGTTGTCTTCAAGCACAAACACAGTGCCTGACGCTGACAACGTGCTCAATAAATAGGAGCTCTTATTATCCCTGGCAATGTTTTTCATGGGTTAGCAGAGTAAAAGTACCTCAATAAGTGGCTTCTGTTCCAGAGACATGACCAATGAAAGTTGTCTTATGTACGAACAGAGCTCAGGCCTCACCCGAAGGGGTGTGTGTGTGTGTTTGTGTGTGTGTGTATTCTGAATATATATATGTATATATGTATGTGTGTATATATGTATACTCAGAGAGGAAAAAAAGAGGGAGTGCTTGGGTGATTTGGGAAGCTAGAGGGGTTGATTTCAAGGTTAATGAACCAATAAACAGTCACTTCAATTTTTAGCCTTTCAATTTTTAGTCTGTAAGAAGGTAATAATAACACCAACAGTTTCACCAAGTAGGGGTGGAGAATTCAGTAACTAGATAGTGCAAGGACACTGACAAGTAATAGAGGGGAGTTAACTCACTATGCTTTTATGATCAGACTGTTATTTTTAGGAACAAGGAAATAGGTGCTCTTCCTCTGAACCCCCATAGCACCCCATTGCCATGCGAGGTCCTCCTTGCACCTGAGCTCATTATCAGAGACCCTTTGGAATGAGCCTGTGGAAAGAAACACAGCTACTGGAACATGGAAATATTCAGTCATGAACCTGTCACTTAAAAATCCAAATCTTGGAGTTCCCGCTGTGGTAGAGTGGGTTAGGGATCTGGAGTTGCTGCCCCTGTGGCATAGGTTGAAGCTGCGGCTCAGATTCAGATTAGGCTTCGATTCAGTCCCTGGCCCAGGAACTTCCATATGCCTTAGAAAAAAAATCTGAGTCTCACTCAGATGTGGCTTCCGGTGTGACACAAACTCCCTGCTTGCCCAGAGGGTCATCGCTGCCTCTTGTCCTGTGTTGTCACCAGCAATACAATGCAGAATAGACACAAGGCTGCAGGAAGTCAAAACTGACATTGGCAACAGCTCCAATCACTCAGCAAGGCTTTGACAAAAGGGCATGTGATGGTGTTAGAACAACTTACACTGGAGGAAAAGATCTTTCTAATGATAATGCTTGGAAAGAGAATAAACTTGAATAAAAACCAGATTTGAAATGATGCTTAGAAAAACAGGAAAAACCCTCAGATATCTTTATAAAACTGATCATCTCCATGATGCCCTGTGAAAGTCAGATGTGACCTGAAGGATGCTTAAATCCAACATCAGGCAGTTCTCCTGTAGCGACGCAGGTTAAGGATCCAGCATGGTGGAGTTCCCATCATGGCGCAGTGGTTAACAAATCCGACTAGGAACCATGAGGTTGCGGATTCAATCCCTGACCTTGCTCAGTGGGTTAAGGATCCGGGCGTTGCTGTGGCTCTGGCTCCGATTAGACCCCTATCCTGGGAACCTCCATATGCTGTGGGAGCAGCCCTAGAAAAGGCAAAAAGACAAAAAACAAAAACAAACAAATAACAACAACAACGACAAAGGATCCAGGATGGTCACCATTGTTGCCTGGGTAGCTGTTGTGGCCTGAGTTCCATCTCTAGTCCAGGGAACTTCCACATGCTGCAGGTGCAGCAAAAAAATAAATAAATAAAATAAAATGTAATATCATCCTTCCAGTTACAGAGTGTGTGCTTCCCTGCCATTATCATCAATATTTTGTTGAATGTAAGATTTTTAAAAGTCTGTTCTGAATTTTCCATTTCATTTTTCAAGATAAAGTCCTGGTCACACCTTTTGTGTCACTGTATCTGTTATGAAATTCAAGTTCCTATTGTAATGCATCTAGCTAAGTGGCCTTCTCCTGGTTTGACCTGCCGTGCCCTCTCCCTGGGATGCTCCATCTCTCTCACATCCTCATAGCTCACTGCTCACTTCTTTTGGTCTCTGTCAAATGCCTCCTTCCCAGAGTGGTTGGTCCGCCTTATCCAAAAAAGCCTCCTACAAAAAAAAGACAAAAAATAAAAATAAAATAAATAAATAAATATTTTCAAGGATACGAAAATATTGGAACTCTCACATGACCGGTGGGAGAGAAAAAGGCAGCAACCACATCAGAAAATGGTCTTTTTGGTTCTTTGTAAATCATGAATGCCCCAATTCCATGGCCCAATAATTCCACTCTTAAGAATTTACCAGATTGAAGGAACAATGTAAATCAAATATACTTTAATAAAAAATTTTTGAAAAAAAAATAAAAAACAAAAAGGCCTCTTATACACCACACCCACACACATGTGTGCACTCACATCCCTCACACCTCTACACTCACGTACTTCTCTCACACATATGCACTCCCCCCACACACATCCACACCACACATGCCTGCTCTTGCATGCGCGCGCGCACACACACACTTCATTCACGACATCTATTCCTTTCTATCCCTTTATCCTGCTTTAGTTTTTCTTCATAACTTTTATCACCTCGTGGCTTGTTACATACATTTTTCTCAATTATTTTTCTATTATCTGACACAAATCAGGGACTTTATTTGGCTCACTAGCTTGTCTCCAAGAGTGGGCAGCAAGGAGGTCCTCAGTATGCAGGATGGATGGATGGATGGATCCCAGCATTCATGGCATTTTGTTGAAAAATGCTACTTAATCCTCTGTCTTCCTTCCAGACTGATGATGCCCAGAGGGCAGGGTCTGTGGCTTCTTTGTCCTCTTAAACCAGCTTTTCAGGGAGCCAGGCACTGAGGTTTCCCACAAACACCTGCTGGGCTGCAATAAAGTCCCAGCCAAGTCCTCCAGGATCCTGACTTCTGAGTGTCTTCAAAGCCTGGATCCCAACCCCTGACATCAGCAGAGGGTGCAGCCCCAGGACCCAAGCCAGGTCTTTTGCCAGAAGCATCTCCTTGTTGTAAAAGCACATCAAAAGAACACACGGCACTGTGGAAACTCCAAAGTAAAGGCTCTGCCTCTTGGGCCGGAGGGTGTGGGCAGGAGTGAAGACGCAGAGGCCGTAGGAGAGGCTGGAGGTGACGTCGGTAGCCTGCAGCACAAGCCTCACAAAGTCAGACCTGAGCGCTACATTTATTAAAAATGCCAATCTAACAAGCCTGCATGGCCAGCCCACGGAAAGTGGCATGCTGTGTGTGACCGGCGTGGCTCCAGGGCTCCAAATCAGTTCAAGATGTGTGATCGGCAAGGGGCGGTTAGCTCCGTGCATCCCCTACTCAGGCTCTGTTGGGGTGATGCTTAAAACAGGACAGTGGGAAGCATGGCCAGGCAGACTGGTAGCCCATCTGCTCACTTCAAGCACAGGTACTAGTTTTTCTGGTCCCATCCTCCCCACGTGGGCCATGAAGGGCCCCAGGAAGCCGGGCTTGGCCCTCGCTCTGAACACCACCCCCTACTCAGCTCAGAGAAGCCATGATCCTGACCCATGTGAGGCTGGTCCCCAGGCATCCAGGACTCCTGCAGCAAGCCTATGGTCATCAGGTCACCATCCCTGTCTCGCAGCAGGGAAAACCGAGCTCATAAAGCTAAAGTGTCTCCCCAAGGGTCATGCATCTTGGGTTCGCCAAGAGGCAACCCAGGTTTGCAGGGCGCTCTTTGAGGGCCACAGTGGAGGTGGAAAGGGGCCATGTGCGGTTTTAAGATTGCTTTGGGGAAAGAAAGTCATCCCCCTTCTGGAGAAATGGAAACATCAGGGGCTTTGGAGACTGGGCCTGTCCACGGGGGTTTAATGTCTCTGCTGCTCTGGTTTTCTCATCTGTACCCCAAGGGTGACATAGACCCACCTCGCTTATGCTTATGAAGATCGACCTAAGGATTGGCCTTGAAGCAGCTCTCAAATAAATATTGTGACTATCGTTACAAAAAAAAAAAAAGTGAGGTAATCTATCCACCGAGAGTTCAGGAGTGATTCAGAGGAAGACAACTGGTGTAAAAGATGTGAAATGTGAAAAGTCAGCCTGCGCAGCATCATGGGTGAGTCACACCCTCTGCCTGTCCCTCAGCTTCTGAACTGGACAATGCTTCCCTGTCCTGTCACTTCTGCCTTGGTGTCCCCACGGCCCTTCGCACAAATGTCTAGGACTGTGCTTAATTTTCTTTCCATATACCAACCCCTGAGCCCAGCGAACTGCGCCTTCACCCAGACGGAGCAGCTGTCACTGGCTCTGCCTCCTGGCCAGGGTCTGTTCCAAGCCCACTTTCTGAACCATCCCATCGAAGTGTCCCAGTGACCCTGGGGGCCAGTGCGTTTTTCAGCCCATTTAAGAGGAGGGCTTGAAGACCTGAGATGCTAAGTGACTTGTTCAAGAACAAATAGCCTTGGAGTTCCCATCATGCCTCAGTGGTTGGCAAACCCGACTAGCATCCATGAGGATGCGTGTTCGGTCCTTGGCCTTGCTCGGTGGGTTAAGGATCTGGCATTGCCGTGAGCTGTGGTGTAGGTCGCAGATGCAGCTCGGATCCCGAGTTGCTGTGGCTCTGGTGTAGGCTGGCTGCTACAGCTCCGATTGGACCCCTAGCCTGGAAACCTCCATATGCTGTGGGAGCGGCCCTAAAAAAAAAAAAAACCAAACCAAACCAAAAGCCCAAATAGCCTATAGGCGGCACAGGTGGGATTGGAGCCTAAATCAAGATAGCAGCCAGTACACAAGTGGGTGCTTAATGAGTTTGGGAAAACAGAGAGAGAGAGGAAAAGTTTGAGAAAGGAAGGTGGATTTGGACAGGATTACCAACCACTTTGGACAAGACCATACATGGAGACTCACATCTTACTCAGAAACATATAGAGATGTGTGTGTGTGTGTGTGTGTGTGTGTGTGTGTGTGTGTGTGTGTGTGTGTGCAGCTTTTACGTTCTTGAATCATATTTAGCAAGTGCACCCTCTACACTTAATTATCTCAGAGCAACCTCTCAAAGGGGTAATATAAATAGGAGAGAAGATGCCACAGCTTCTGCTCTGTTCCCCATCTCCCATCACTTAAGGCTGTGGGCTTCTCAGCACTGTTTGTCCATTAAAAAACAGCTGTGTCCCAGGGACCTGATTCTTCCCCTTAGAAATATGGGGCTTGGGAGCATAAGTATGTATACTCACACACATATATATACATACACATACACACTTAACTTTTTGAAAGAGATTTCTTTTAGGGATGAACAGGCCTCTGTGGTCTTGCAAGTAAAGAAGGTATAAGAATCCAAATTTCCCAACCCTGGAGTTCCCTGGTGGCCTAGCAGCTTAAGGATCCGGTGTTGTCACTGCTATGGCTGGGGTTACCGCAGTGGTATGGGTTCGATCCTGGCTCTGGAACTTCTGCATGCCCTGGGTACAGCCAAAAAATAATAATAAAATAAAATTGCCATCCCTGCAGCTCCCCCATAGTGTCAAGTGAGTGTAGCCAGGGTCACACAGGAGAGTGTGGGGACACCTGGGGACCATGTTAGCCCCTCCCCCACTCTCCCATGTCCCTCCATGAGGGAACCCTGATTTAATAAACGGTGTCTTTGCCCTCCTTCTGAAGACAGGAATAAAAATTATCACTAACGTGGAGATAGAACTTTCTAGTTCCCAGAGAACTTTCCGGTTCTTCTCTTGAGCCAGCCCCTGGCCAGTCCAGGTGGTAAGAGTCACATGCCCATTTCTCCGATGGGGAATCCAAGGCTCTGAGACACAATGTGTGGCCAGGGCTGCACCTGGAGGAGCTTAGCTGGACCCCATACCTGTCTGACTCGCAAGCCACACCTCCCCAGGGTTGGTACCAAGGGCGCTCCAAGGACAGCGCGTTGGCCCAGCTGCGGGCTTGAGGCACTGGGCAAACCTGTGTCACTAAAACTCTTACATCAGAGGCGTTTGGTTTCTTTGCCTAAGGTCACATCCAGCAACTTCCTGGCAACTGGGAATTCACAGCCAGGCTCTGTGAGTCAGTCAGCTGGAGACAGCTTCCAGCATTGCCTCCCGAGGGGCTCCCCAGCCCTGCCCCTGCCTGGGGCTAAGGCCCACCCCACCCCCCCCATCAATCGAAACAATTGAGGTGAATCCACTCTGCCCAGCCATACCCCTCTTCTGGGGTGCCATGAACCCCAGAGCATAAACCTATGCTTTTGAATGCATAAAATAAAATATATCAAATTACAAAGGAAGCCAATAAAATACAGTTATAAGTCGTTCCTGTTGTGCCTCAGTGGGTTAAGAACCTGACTAGTATCCATGAGGATGCAGGTTCGATTCCTGGCCTTGCTCAGTGGGTTAAGGATCCGGCATTGCCACAAGCTGCAGTGTAGGTCACAGGCGTGGCTCGGATCTGGGGTTGCTGTGGCTGTGGTGTAGGCCGGCAGCTGCAGCTCAGATTCTGCCCCTAGCCTGGGAATTTCCATGTGTTGCAAGTGAGGCCCTAAAAAGGAAACAAAAGAATACTGTTGTGAACATATTTTTAAATTTGCAATAAACTAATATATGTGCTTTTTAAACTTTTATCTTGTTATTAAGTAATAAGCTCTAATGTCCGACATAATTTAAAGTAGTAATGAACATAAATATTAGAAAATATCTGCAAAGGTAACATGATAGAAAAATATCTGTGATTCTAGAGTTCCCGTCGTGGCGCAGTGGTTAACGAATCCGACTAGGAACCATGAGGTTGCGGGTTCAGTCCCTGCCCTTGCTCAGTGGGTTAACGATCCGGCGTTGCTGTAAGCTGTGGTGTAGGTCGCAGACGCGGCTCGGATCCCGCGTTGCTGTGGCTCTGGCCTAGGCCGGTGGCTACAGCTCCAATTCAACCCCTAGCCTGGGAACCTTCATATGCCACGGGAGCAGCCCAAGAAATAGCAACAACAACAACAACAATAAAAAAAAAAAAAAAAAAAAAAAAAAAGAAAAATATCTGTGATTCTATGGTATCAGATTTATCAAAGCCTATTGGTTTGTGGCTTAATTTCATCATAGAAGGAAATGCTAAATATCAGTTAGAGGTTTAGTGAAAATAAAGATTTTACTTTTTCTCCATCCAAGTTTATTCATGAACCCCTGGGTCAGGAGGGGGATGCCTGTAGATCCCAGTTTAAAAAGCCCTGCATAGGAGTTCCCGTCATGGTTCAGTGGTTCAGTGGTTAATGAACCCAACTAGTATCCATGAGGTTGCTCAGCAGGTGAATGATCTGGTGTTGCCATGAGCTGGGGTGTAGGTCACAGACATGGCTCGGATCCTGCGTTGCTCTGGATGTGGTGTAGGCCGGCAGCTACGGCTCTGATTCAACCCCTAGCCTGGAGACCTCCATGTGCTATTGGTGTGGCCCCCAAAAAGACTAAATAAATAAGTACAGCACTTTAATCCCTTGTTGGCAAGCAGGATAGATTAGTGGCTAGAAACTCCAGCCCTACAGATAGACAATGTGAGTCTAAATCTCTGCTGTCTCCTGAGTAACTGTGTGACCCAGGTCAGTTACTTAACCTCTCTGTCCCTCCATGCCTCATCCATACAATGGGTGGTGATAATAATTCCTACTTAACGACACTAATGCTCTGCCCAGTGCCTGGCAAACAATAGCGCTCTACTAAATGTTTTTCATTTATATTGTGTTTTTTTTTTTTTTTTTCATTTGACCTTTCAGAAAGCCCTGCAGAGCCATTATTATCTCCATTTTTCCATCTGCAAAAAACTGAGACTCAGAAAGGAGGAGTTATGTGCCCGGCATAACATAGGTTTTTCTAATCATGATACAGCCAGAGGAAAATTCCAGAAAGGTAGTCTGAAAGAAATGCAAGTCTGGACAGTGAAGAGCTACTAAGGAGAAAGACAAAACTATCCAGCCACTTCCCAGCTAGGTGCTCTGGTGTCCAAATTTAAAAACACAGTGTTTTCTCCTCAGGAGCTAAAATTGCGCTGTTGCTGAATATATGCCTTTACTAGTCACTATGAGCAAAAATGGCTCTCTGTAGCCTCCAGAGAGGCTGTCAGCAAACTGCAGGGGGCATATCCTGCCGCTTCAATGTTGTTTTCCCTTTGGGAAACCACCCATCTCTCTCTCTCTCTCTCTCTTAGGCTGTAAGATACAGTAGGGCACACAAGACCCACACCAGAAGAACCAGAGTTAAAGTTGTGAGTTTAGTTGCAACATGAGGCAAAGGGTTCTTTCTTTCCCTGGGGGTTTCTGAGATAGAAGCACAGAAGCCTGGAGCCAACGTTAGCCATATATATAAACATATGGGGAGAGCCTGCTTGACGAAAAGGGTAAAACAAAGGGAATCAGAGCTGAGAATTGAAGAAATATCATCCTGGATCAAGCCGTATCTGGAGGCCATGTAAATGTTTCATTTTTGTTTAATGCATCTCCCTTTGTGTTTCATATAGTTGGATTTCTGCCACTTGCCAACAAAACAATCTTAACAAAATCCCCTCCTCATTTTCTTGCCTCTAACCTTCCTTACTCAGTTCGGTAGGATCGACGGTGCCCCTAATCTTAAGCTTAAGTCCACTGCAGTTACTTAGCCCATCATTGTAACGGGAAGAGAATATCTTAAATCCTCACGACCCACTCGCTACCACCACCACCCAGTGGAGCCATTTGCAGACTTGAGGTCCCAGAGAAGCTCCTGAGGCTGTGTTGTTGTCCAGGAACTGAGTTCTGGCTCTGCCTTGGCAGCAGGATGTCAGGTCTGGAGCCCAGGTCTACATCGAGTTTGCAGGTCCTGGTACAGGGACTTCCATTCCATTAGTCCAGTATCTGAGCACATCACGCGGGCTGCCCACCCCCCCCCAGCCAATTGCTTTTCTCTCTGCTATTTATTTCAAGGCAGATCATCAACATACCAGCATCTTTCAGCTTAGTCATAGCCTGACTCATATCACATTTTTGACATCGTTTCTATATCTGGCAAAAAAAAAAAAAAAAAAAAAAAAAAAGGGCTTGGAAAGTCAGACTCGGGGTAGGCCATTAAAATGAAAATAAATTCCTTATGGAGATCATTTAAACCTAAGCCATTACAAATCCCAGCTATAAGAAGAAGGAGGACTAAGACTTTCTAATGCCCTGACAGTTAAAACAGTCATTAAAATCCAGCCTGATTCTCCAAGTCATGATTTTAAAGTACTATTGGGAAAAGCCATGAGGACGGAGTGGGTTTATGGAGTGGTGGGACAGTTACAGGAGTGATACGAGGACAGGGAGTGGGCTTTTTCCTCCAAGCCATGCATCCTGCAGGGACCCAAGGCCTAGAGTAGAGCTGTCCCTGAACACTTCCTTCAAGTGGACAGTGAAGGAAGGACACTGGCTGTCCCTGAACACTTCCTTCAAGACGAGTTTCCAGGTGCAACCACACTTGGCTCAGAATAGCTTGAGGAGAGATTTCCCGTCGTGGCACAGTGGGTAATGAATCCGACTAGGAACCATGAGGTTGCAGGTTCGATCCCTGGCCTTGCTCAGTGGGTTAAGGATCCCGCATTGCTGTGAGCTGTGGTGTAGGTCACAGACTTGGCTCGGATGCCACGTTGCTGTGGCTCTGGTATAGGCCGGTTGCTACAGATCCAATTGGACCCCTAGCCTGGGAACCTCCATATGCCGCAGGAGCGGCCCTAGAAAAGGCAAAAAGACAAAAAAAAAAAGAGAGAATAGCTTGAAGAGGAAGACCAGCTTCCCTTCTGGTACACAAAGAGACAGCTCAGAGGCCAGTGGTCACAGGTCTGTGACAAGCGTGGGGCTCTCTGGGCCAGGAATTTAGCCTTTTGCACCACCTTGGATGAAGACCATCTGACAAGGAGGAAGTAGCTCCCTGGGTGAAATCCACTGATTAGAAATACTGGGATGGAGTAGTTCCCGTTGTGGCTCAGTGATTAACGAATCCAACTAGGAACCATGAGGTTGCGGGTCAAATCCTTGGCCTTGCTCAGTGGGTTAAGGATCTGGCATTGTCATGAGCTGTGGTGTAGGTCACAGACTTGGCTCGGATCCCATGTTGCTGTGGCTGTGGCTGTGTGCTGTAGGTTGGTGGCTACAGCTGTGATTAGATTCCTAGCCTGGGAACCTCCATATGCCACGAGTGCCACCCTAGAAAAGGCAAAAGGACAAAAAAAAAAAAAAAAAAAAAATCTGGGAATTCCCATTGCGGTGCAGAGGAAAAGAATCTGACTAGTAACCATGAGGTTGCAGATTTGATCTCTGATCTTGTTCAGTGGGTTAAGGATCTGGCATTGCTGTGAGCTGTGGAGTAGGTCGCAGATACGGCTTGGATCCTGTATTGCTGTGGCTGTGGTATAGGCTGGCAGCCGTAGCTCTGATTCGACCCCTAGCCTGGGAACCTCCATATGCCACAGGTGCGGCCCTAAAAAGGAAAAAAAAAAAAGAAATTCTGATGGGTGGAGTTCCCACTGTGGCACAGTGGGTTAAAGAGCTAGCATTGCTGCAGCTGTGGTGTAGGTTGAAGCTTCAGCTGAAGTTCAATCCCTAGCCTGGTGGGGTAGGGGGCAGGGGGAATTCCAATGGGAAAAAATGACAATAACTATCATCTGCCAAGCCCTTACCCCATGCCAGGCACTCTTCTATGGCATTAGGTGCACAGCCTCAGCTAAACCTCATAATAACCGTCTGGATTCAAGAAAATACCTGCCCCATTTTATACACGAGGAAGCTCAGGCTTAAGGAGGTCAAATTCCTGTAGTATCTTGAAAGTCACCCCCAAATTTCGTGGCATTAACCTCTTTTACATTATCTTAAGGTCTCTGTGAGTTAGAAATTTGGAAGCATCTTAGCAAGATGGTTCTGGCTTTGGGTGGGGGTGTCTCTCAAAGACTTGTTGTCAAGATGATGGCAACATTTACAAGCTGAAGGATCCACTTCCCGGGTGGCTTATTCACATGGCTGTTGGCTGGAGGCCTCAGTCAAGTAGGCCTCTCCTCAGGGCTGCTTGAATGTCCTCACAACATGGCTGCCACTGTCTCCAGAGTGAGGGATCCAAGAGAGAAAGACTGAGGGGGAAGCCACTGTGCCTTTTACATCTTCGTCTCAGAAGTCACGCCAGGATAATCCTGCCACATTCAATTCATTAGGAGGAAGCCACTAAGCGTAACCCACACTTATGAGTAGAGGAATCAGCTACAGCTTTTGAAGGGAGACGTATCAAAGAGTGTGAACGGGAGTTCCTGTCATGGTGCAGCGAAAACAAATCCGACTAGGAACCATGAGATTGTGGGTTCGATCCCTGGCTTTGCTCAGCGGGTTAAGGATCCGGCATTGCCATGAGCTGTGGTGTAGGTCGCAGATGTGGTTCAGATCTGGTGTTGCTGTGGCTCTGACGTAGGCTGGCAGCTACAGCTCTGATTCGACCCCTAGCCTGGGAACCTCCATATGCCACAGGTGCGGCCCTAAAAAGACAAAATAACAACAACAACAACAAACAAAACAAAGAGTGTGCACCTATTAGTCACCACTATCTGTGTACCTCGTACAAGATCATGGTGTGGCTGAGCCAGAGGACAAGCCCTTGCTCCTAAGCACAAAACCGTTTTGCTTCTCAGGGAACAGCGAAAACCTTCCTCCTGCATGTCAGGGAACATGAACCCTGGGTCCCTCATTCGAACAGATAAGATGTGCACGTGCTGAAACATGGAAAATGGTACAGAAAAGGGCATATGGTAGAAAGGAGGTCCTTTCACACACCCTCCCAGAGTGCCGAAGCCAGCGGTTCTCAGTGTGATTCTGATCTGCCCCATCCGCCTCTCTCGGGAACTTGCTAGAAATCTAAGTTCTCAGGCCCCACCTGTACTGAATCAGAAACCCCAGGGCTTGGGCCCAGCCGTCTGGATTACAACAAACCCGACAGGTGGGTTCGATGAGCACCAGTGTCTAAAAACGAAGGTCTAGGAGGTCTAGGAGTTCCCTTCGTGGCGCAGTGTAAACAAATCCGACTAGGAACCATGAAGTTGCAGGTTCGATCCCTGGCCTTGCTCAGTGGGTTAAGGATCCGGCGTTGCTGTGAGCTGTGGTGTAGGTCACAGACACGGCTCGGATCTGGTGTTGCTGTGGCTGTGGTGTAAGCCAGCAGCTGCAGCTCTGATTCGACCCCTAGCCTGGGAACCTCCATATGCCTCGAGTGCGGCCCTGGAAAAGACAAAAAAATGAAAATGAAAATGAAGGTCTATGTATATGCCAGCGAAGCACCAAAAAACTTTAAGCTCCTTATGTGCTCCTACCATCTAGAGTGCGTTATGAATAAACTTTTGTGCATCTTGAAATTAGCTCGTAAACAGCATTGCATTATGCTCTAGTGAAAATCATGATGCCACGATGTCTGGGCCTGGCTTTGATATAGTTTTTTTTTTTTTTAATGTCAGAGGAACTCTTCCCAAATGGACGTATCTCACCTGTGCCTTGGTCTCTTGGAGGCCTTACACCTTGCCTTCAGAGAAGTCCTCCCAAGATGGTTCCATTTCAAGTCTTCTCATATGACCAGGCCCACAATATCTTCAAATTTAAGATTATTCACCTGTTGCTATCTTGTGGTTTTCTGCTTCATGGGGAAAATGTGTGACGTCAGGATGTCATGGGAAAAATCCTACGCCCTGTGACTATTATTGAAACTCCTCATTTATGGAAATCTGATTGTGGTGTATGAATTTTATTTGCTGAAGTTATACTAATGATCATAATAACATCAATAGGAAGGAATAAAGCAGTTGGGCCCTATATAAAGAAGACAGAATGTATTAAATTCTGATCCTGGGAAATTACAAAATGACTCTTTATTTTACCAAATAGATCCCAGGTACAAAAGAGCTCCCTTTTAAGCTCCCTTTAAAGACTTGCTTTAACTAACAACTCTCATGACCTTTAAGCATGATTCAACTTACAAAAAGCCATTATTCACTCATGCAATGTTCTGGGAAAACATCCACGGAATAAAATGATGTTTGCCGGACAACTAGGGCATGTTGACAGCATTGATGGCCTCAAGTTGTGTTAACACAAACAACACATCTTACCTTTTTATATTCCACATATTAGAAAAGCAGTTCAAGAAAATGAAACATCAGACTTCATTCTTCTCTAGGCATTGGATCAAACAGCAAAAATCTGGGACTTCTGAGCATGTGTCAAAATGTAGACACTGCGTTATGTATCCATGTGATTCTAGGGCACATGTCTATGCCTGCAGCAAGTCTCTTCATGGGCTTTGTGTGTAGTAGTTGCCTATTGCTGGATAACTAGTCACCCCCAAGTTAAACGACAAATGTTTATTTACTTTTTATTTTTATTTTTTGCTTTTTCTAAGGGCTGTACCTGCAGCATGTGGAAGTTCCCAGGCTAGGGACTGAATCTGAGCTGCAGCTGAGGCCTGTGCCACAGCCCTAGCAACACCAGATCTGAGCCACATCTACAGCCTCCACTGCGGCTTGTGGCAATGCTGGATCTTCAACCCACTGAGTGAGGCCAGGAATCAAGCCCACATCTTCATGGATACGAGTCAGGTTCTTAACCCACTGAGCTACAGTGGGAACTCTGACAAATATTTATTACATCAGACATTTTTTGAAAGTCAAGAATCTGCTGTGGCTTGACTCAGGGTCATTGGGTTGTAGTCACCATGTTGGCCGGGCTGTAGAGTCTCAAATCTTGGACTGGAGGTGGATGTAGGATGTGCTTTCAAGCTCACTCACATGGCTGTTAGCAGGAGGCCTCAGTTCCTCGCAAAGTGAACTTCTCCACAAGGCTGCCGTTGGCATGACGTTCCTCAGAGCAAGTGATGTATGAGGGACAGAGGAAGACAAGGATATCACACTGTTTTTTACGCCTTGGTCCCCAAAACACACACCAGCATTTCCATCGTATTCTGTTCATTTGAAATAACACTGGGGTTCCCATTGTGGCTCAGTAGTAACAAACCTGACTAGTATCCATGAAGACTCTAGTGTGATCCCTGGCCTTGCTCAGTGGGTTAAGGATCCGGGTTGCTGTGAACTGTGGTGTAGATAGAAGACACGGATTGAATCTGGCGTTGCTGTGGCTCTGGCGTAAGCGGGCAGCTGCAGCTCCAATTCGACTCCTTCTGGGAACTTCCATGTGCTGCTGATTCGGCCCTAAAAGCGGAAAAAAAAAAAAAAAAAAAAAAAGAAGAAGAAGAAAGAAAGAGAGGGAGGAAGGAAGGACAAAAGAAGGAGGGAGGAAGGAAAAAAGGAGGGAAGGAGAGGGGTAGGGAAAGAGATAGAGAGGGAGGGAGGAAGAACAAAAAGAAATAACACTGAGTCCAGTCTGCCTGCAAAGCAAGCCCATGAATGTATGCACAGCACATGGAAATCTGTGGACGACACACACGTTCAAGTATTTGACGATACAGGCCCAAGTATTTGAAAAAGTTTTCTCTTATCAAAGACATTCACCGTTTTATGGTTAAAATCATTAGTCAGCTAATTTTGTTGTGCTACTTACCCAAGCCTGGCATCCACCTAGAGGGAAAAATGAAGCACTGATAACTTGACAAAAATCAAAGGATGTATTTATTTATTTATTTATTTTTTACTTTTTCAGGCCACACCCTAGGCATATGGAGGTTCCCAGGCTAGGAGTCAATTTGGAGCTGTAGCCACTGGCCTACACCACAGCCACAGCAACTTGGGATCCAAGCCACATCTGCAACCTACACCACAGCTCACGGCAACGCCGGATCCTTAATCACTGGGCAAAGCCAGGGATCGAAACTGAGTCCTCATGGACGCTAGTCAGATTGGTTTCTGCTGAGCCAGGAACTCCAAAGGATTTATTTAAATAGGTGGGGAAGCATGGCCAGCCTAAATACCCACCAATCAAGGATTGCCTAAATAAGTTATGCCTCACTCCAATGAGAGATTACTGAACTGCCATTTAAAAAGCTCATATTGGAGTTCCCGCTGTGGTGCAATGGGATTGGCAGCATCTCTGAAGTGCCAGGATGCAGGTTCAATTCCTGGCCCTGGTGCAGTGGGTTAAAGGATCCGGTGTTGCTGCAGTTATGGTGTAGGGACCTATGGCTTGGATCTGATTCTTGGCCTGGGAACTCTATATGCTGTGGGCTGGCCAAAAAAAAAAAAAAAAAAAAAAAAAAAATCTCATATTGTCAAAGAACATATGGTGCCATGGAACCATGGAAGACATTCATAATATAATGTTAATTCAAAGACTATGACCTCAGTTTAATAAAAATTATGCCTATGTATTCATAATGAGTAACATCTCTTAAGCATTTACTCTGCACCAGGCATTATGCTAGTGCTGTAAATCAATCCTTTCATTTAATCCTCCAAGCTTCCTTATTTGTAAATATTGCTCTTTTTTTAGAGGAGGAAATTGAAGCATAGCAAGGTCAAAAATCTGCCCATGAATGGGAGACCAGATTTGCAAGTCACACATCTGATGTAGGTTTAGTGTCAAGAATGAAGAATTCTAACAAATCAACAACAATTTAAAAACATCCAAATTTTGAAAAGGGTAAAGAACTTGAATAGACACTACTCCAAAGATGGTAGTTAAGTGGCCCATAAGCATATGGAAAGATGCTCAACATCATTAGTTGTTAGGGAAATGCAAATCAAAATAACAAGGAGACATATTTTACATCAACTAAGATGATTATAATAATGATAAATTAATTTTTAAATTAAAAAATAATAAAAAGGAAAGAGAGGAATTCTTGTCATGGCTCAGCAGTTAACCAACCTGACTAGGATACATGAGGATGTGGGTTCCATCCCTGGCTTCACTCGGTGGGTTAAGGATCCAGCGTTGCCATGAGCTGTGGTATAGGTTGAGATGCCGCTCGGATCTGGTGTGGCTGTGGCTGTGCTGTAGCCTGGCGGCTGCAGCTCTAATTAGACCCCTAGCCTGGGAACCTCCATATGCTGCGGGTGCAGCCCTAGAAAAGACAAAAAGACAAAAGACAGAAAGAAAGAAAGGAAGAAAGGAAAGAAAGACAGGAAGGAAGAAAGGAGAGAAAGAAAGAGAGAGAAAGAAAGAAAGGAAAGAAAGAAAGAAGGAAAGAAAGAAAGAAAGAAAAAAGAAAGGAAAGAAAAAGAAAAGAAAGAAAGAAAGAAAAAGTAAATTCTTGACACAGGAATAGATTAGGTCATGAGGAATGGAGGGTGACAGCTTAATGTGTACAGGGTTTCCTGTCTGTGGTGATGAAAATATTTTGGCTTTAGATAGAGATGATGGTTGCACAGCATTGTGAATATAATAAATGCCTCTGAATTGCGTGCTTTAAAATGGCAATTGTATCAATGTATCTTTTGTGCGTTTCACCTCAATTAAGCAAAGTAAAGAAAAAAAAAGAGAAAAGAACTTTCCCAAGGTCATAGAGCTAATATATAGCAGGATGCAGACCTGGATGGTCTGGGCTCCAGAGCTGACATCTTTACTGGATCCGAGGGAAGAGATAATTAGCATGTTTCCTTGATGATGGGACTGAAGGAAATGTATATGTTCTTTTAAAAGAATGCTCTGAAATTCCTGATTTTTCCTAATAATGATGATAAATATGTGTGATTTAATGATGGAGATCTGTGTCCCGCGTGTCAACATATGACCAAAGCTTATTACTAGATGTCATTAAGCTGCGTAATTAACACCTGAGACCCTCAATTTCTTTGTCTGTTAAATGGGGACAGGAGGAATAAGAACATTTATCTCGGAGGATTTTGTGGGGATCAGGTGACAGAAAGAGTGCAACAGGTCCAGCCTGGCCAGTAGGGTATAAAGAGGAGGTCATGGGCGTGGCTGGAAAGAACTTGAGAATCATTCCCGTTGGGGTTCAAGCCCACTCCCGTTTATTGACTGAGTTTTAGCAAGAGCCTTTGCCTCTTTTGGGCTCAATCATACCTATCTCCTGGATGTTTTGCGAGAATTAAAAGACAACCCATGCCAGAGTTCCCATCGTGGCTCAGTGATTAACAAAACCCAACTAGGATCCGTAAGGATGCGGGTTCGATCCTTGGCCTCGCTCTGTGGGTTAAGGATCTGGCATTACTGTGAGCTGTGGTGTAGGTCTCAGATGCAGCTCAGATCCTGCTTTGCTGTGGCCCTAGTGTAGGCTGGCGGCGACAGCTCTGATTTGACCCCTAGCCTGGGAACCTCCATATGTCGCCAGTGCAGCCCTAAAAAGACAAAAAGACAAAAACAAACAAACAAACAAAAAGGACAACCCATGCTAAGTGCCTGGCACAGTGCCTGGCACATAGCAGATACTCAACAAAAAGTATCAAGTGTTATATATACACCTTTACTCCCTTCTTCCAAGGAGAGGGATGGAAAGTGAGTAGGGGGTACCTGAAGATGGGTGCACTTTGCCCCTAATTTTCTAAACCCAAGTTATAAATGCCATGTTCCACTCCCCCAGGGATAAAGGAAACAATCAGACCCCAAGGTGCCTCCTGGGTCTTTCTCTTCTGTGTCCTGCTTTGCCAACTGAAAGGGACACAAGGAGAGAAAGGGGGAAAGTGCAGCATTAGGTGGGCAACCAGGCACCTTCTGAGTTTCTGCCAGGCTCTACAATGCTGGAACTCAAGAGTTGGGGCAGTTGCTGAGAATGACCAAGATGCTTGAACTCGAACTCGGGGCTGCAGAGGAGGGAGTGGGAGATGTTTGTCCCAAGATCCACTTTGCTCTTAAGATATTCTCCCTAAATTGGGTCACACATCATTTGCAAAGATACAAAGGATGAGGTTCATCACCCAACCTCAAACATAGGTCTCATTTGCAAATACATATATTCTCAAGATATATCTATGTCTATAAAATCTTATCTTATATAAGGTGTATATAGATGTAGTAGTCATCCTGTGAGTCATATGGATTGTGCGTGTATTTTTCAAAAGCACAAATTATTTTAAAAACATCAAAATTTCAACGCCAATATTTTAAACATGGTTCAACATATTTTACTGGGTTTTGGCATTTCTCCTACTCGTCTTGTTTCAATTATTGCGGAAGCCTCGCAAACTGGGTGTGGCCAGGCCTCTGGAGATGCCCGGAGCACTGGACAGCTCCACCCTCGGCCTAGTGTCCCGGGAATGGACCCAGCCCGCCGGGTGGTGGAATGGATCTCCTCGGGGCGAGCAGAAGGGACAGCGAGCCTCCGCACCTGACAGGCCCCCGACGACACCCTGGCCAGGGTGAGCCCAACAAAAGGCCCCGTGAAATGCAGCGGCAGAAAGAGCCGCAGTCCCCGTCGGATGGGAAACACTGCTGCCAACCAGCCCCCGGGGCCGTGCCGCCCTTGTCCCCGGAGTGAACTCTCCTTCTCTGCGCCCAGCTAACGGTGGGGCGCGCGCCCGCGGCCCCTCTTCTCCCTCCCTTTAAAGAGAAGGGCGCGATTGTGTGGATTTCACAGTCTGAGCACAGCTGAAAGGGAGAGAATTAAGTCTCCCTCACGGCTCTTTTCAAGGAGGCCGAGGCTGCGATTCGCCTTCATTCAGAATATATGAAGCTTTTGTGCGTCGGGGCCGGGCAGCCTCGGCGGCCCCGCTCCCCGGCTGACTCTCTTTACAGTGGAAACGTACAGTAATTAACACGGGTTCCGCTCCCGCCCGCGCCGGGAGTTGAAGGGGGCCGCCGCCTCCGCGCGCCTGGGAACCCGAGCCCGCGGCAAAGGGCCGCGTTTGTCCACCTGAGAAAGCATTTGTAACCGTGGCCTTGCAGCCTGAGAGCCATCCATTTTGGCTCCGAGCTGCCAGGCTGTCTGGACGCGCGGTGGCCCCCGCATATGTTGCTAATAAAAGCCAAGCGCAGTCTCTACCCGGCGAGCTCGCGGCAGGGGGCACTGCCTGGGCTGGGGGAGGAAGCCCAGGGGCCAGGCCAGGTGACCCGGGGGAGGGGGTGGGGACTCTTCTCCACCTCTGATGGCGGAGAGTCTTGTTAGCCTGAAGGGGCAAGAGGGATGTAGACAAAATACCTCAGCCTTCCTCCATGGGAATTGTCACCAGGAGATTAAAATTTAATTGAGGTTTTGGGCTTTTTTTTTTTTTTTTTTTTCTAAAAGAGATGAAATCTGAAATCTGGCCCGAGTGGCTGAGGCCTGCCAATATTTTGGCTGTGCTTAGTTTTCAAGCTTCTTTTTTGTCACTCTGCTCGGATGATTCATGCTGGAAAGCATGTTGTATCATTTATCCAGTAATGCAGCCTAATAAAACCCCCCTTCAAATACGTTCCTTAAAGAGCCAGAAGAATTTGTTCCTGTAGACTCAAACCTATGTTCCTAATAAAGGCTGATTGAAGAAATGGAGCTCAGGAAAAAAAAAAAAAAAAAAAAAAAAGTGGTACAGAAAGGAGCTAATCTGACAGCTCGCTGATGAAACTCCAACATGGCGGGGCCCTTGTTGTCCCCTTCCTTTCCTTTCTGTCCTGGTGCAGTTAAAATAGATGGCTTGGAGTTCCCTGGTGGCCGAGTGGTTAAGGATCCAGCACTGTCACTGCTGTGGCTTGGATCACTGCTGTGGTGCAGGTTCAATCCCTGGCCTGGGAATTTCCACGTGCCACAGGTGCCACAAAAAAGAAAAAAAAAAAAGTGCCTAACACAAAGTTTTGTGCTTTTGTTTTGTCTTGTTTCCTTTTATGGCCATACTTGCAGCATATGGAATTTCCCGGGGCCAGGGGTTGAATTCGGGCTGCATCTGCAACCTGTGCCACAGCTTGTGGAAATGCTGGATCCTTAACCCATTGACCGGCCAGGGATTCAATCTGTATCCTCATTAAAACAATGTCGGATCCTTAACTTGCTGAACCATAGCAAGAACTCCTAACACAAAGTTTTGAATGCAAGGTTAATTTTTTAAAAAAATCCTTCTCCCTGCATCAACACCAGTGGGATGCCAATGTCCAAATTTTAGCTCTGGAAGAAGGAAAGCAGTGTATCAGACCGGTAATTACTAAAGTAGCTCAGTGCCTGCCCATGATTCAGGGTCATGGTGAGCAAGGCCTCCAGAACAGGCTTCAGTAGGCTCCCTGGGAGGTGGGTCATCTGCTTTGACCTACGATGGGTCTCTTAAGGCAGCTACCTCCATCTCTGGGCAAACCTCCCTTCCTTTCAACTATAGGTGGGACCAAGTGTCGAGGCCCCCAGACTGAAATAACAGGCCCCTCCCTGCTGGACAAGATTATTAAAGCAGCCAAGTGGTGCTCAGTCAAGCCCCAGGGATCTGTCTGGATTCAGATGCTGGTGCCCCTGTTTACTCTGGCTTTAGACATGGGAAGTCCCCTTACTGTGTCTCAGTGTTCTTCTCTGTAAAATGAGGATAATGATTCACCTACCTTTCTGAGTATAGTGGCCATGAAATGACAGAACACATGTTAGCCGCTGCTTCATTATTTTTGATAATAACTACTGTTGATTGAGCGCTCACCCTATGGTTAATATATCACCTCTGTCACATCATTCCATCATCAGTGGAGTTAATGATCCCCCTTTCACAGGTAAGGAGACAGGAAAAGAGAAACAGAGAGTAGAGGAATTGCCACCGTGTCACACGGTGGCTCAAAGGACCGTGGTGTAATTTCTTGTCATCCTGGGAGTAGGAAACAAGGGGGGAGTCTGGCCAAGAACAAGATGAGAAGGTATGATTAAGGCTCTCTGCTGGTTGAGAAGTAAGTGATTTTTAACCCTTTCAAATGGGGTCTCAAAAGTGCTGTGTGACCACCCTTTGGGTGGCAGGGCACAGCAAAGTGGCTAAGAGGCTGATCTCTGGCATCAGAAAGTCCTGGGTTCAAATCCCATTTCCACTAATTGTTACTGGGTCACTTTAGCTAATTCCTTAATCTCACATAAAACTCAGACTTTTCATCTCTCTCTTTTTCTTTCTTTTCTTTTCTTTTTTTATTACTCAAATGAATTTATCACATCTGTAGTTGTATAATGATCATCGCAATCCAATTTCACAGGATTTCCATCCCACAGCCCAAGCACATCCCCCCACCCCCCAAAATGTCTCCCCCAGAGACCATATGTTTTTCAGTGTCTGTGAGTCAGCATGTGTTCTGCAAAGAAGTTCAGTCTGTCCTTTTTTCAGATTCCACGTCAGTGAAAGCATTTGATGTTAGTGTCTCATTGTCTGACTGACTTCACTTAGCATGATAATTTCTAGGTCCCTCCATGTTGCTAAAAATGCCGGTATTTCATTCCCTTTAATGGCTGAGTAATATTCCATTGTGTATACGCACCACATCTTCTTGATCCACTCCTCTGTTGATGGACATGTAGGCTGTTTCCATGTCTTGGCTATTGAAAAGGGTGCTGCAGTGAACATCAGAGTACATGTGTCTTTGCGAGTCGTGGTTTTCTCTGGATAGATGCCCAGGACTGGGATTGCTGGATCAAATGGCAGTTCTATGTTTAGTTTTCTGAGGAATCTCCATACTGTTTTCCACAGTGGTTGCACCAATTTACGATCCCACCAGCAGTGTACTAGGGTTCCTTTTTCTCCACACTCTCTCCAGCACTTACTGTTTATAGACTTTTTGATGACGACTGTTCTGGCTGGTGTAAGGTGGTACCTCATCATGGTTTTGATTTGCATCTCTCTAATAGTGAGTGATGTTGAACATCTTTTCATGTGTTTTTTGGCCATCTGTTTGTCTTCTTTGGAGAACTGTCTGTTTAGATCTTCTGCCCATTTTTCGATGGGGCTGTTTGTTTTTCGGTATTGAGCTGTAGCAGGTGTTTATAAATTTTGGAGATTAATCCCTTGTCAGTTGATTCACTTGCAAAGATTTTCTCCCATTCTGTGAGCTGTCTTTTCGTTTTGTTTAGGGTTTCCTTTGCTATGCAGGAACTTTTAAGTTTGATTAGGTCCCATTTGTTTATTTTTGTTTTTATTGTCAATACTCTGAGAGTTGGATCTGAGAAGATGTTGCTGTGGTTTATGTCAGAGAGTATTTGGCCTATGTTTTCCTCTAAGAATTTTATAGTGTCTGGTCTTATATCTACGTCTTTAATCCATTTTGAGTTCCTTTTCTTTTCTTTTTTCGGCTATGCCTGTAACATGCAGAAGTTCCCGGGCCAGGAATTGAACTCTCACCACAGCAGCAACTGACAACCCTGGGTTCTTAACCCACTGAGCCACCAGGGAACTCCCAAGACTCTTCATCTCTCTCTCTCTCTCTCTTTTTTTTTTTTTTTTTTTTTTTTGTCTTTTTTTAGGGCTGAACCTGCGGTCTATGGAAGTTCCCAAGCTAGAGGTTGAATTGGAGCTGCAGCTGCTGGCCACAGCCACAGCCACAGCAATGCCAGATCTGAGCAGTGTCTGTGACCTACATGACAGCTCATGGCAATGCCTTAACCCACTGGGCGAGGCCAGGGATTGAACCAGCATCCTCATCGATACCAGTCAGGTTCACTGAGCCACAATGGGAACTCCTCTTCATCTCTTAAATGAGCTTGACAGTAGTCCTGACCTCAGGGTGTTCTGTGCATGAAATCAGACAATGCACATCTGATTAACTACTGCTCCTAGGCGACAGTCATGGCACCTTGATTTGAAAGGTGCTGATATTTGGCCCACCTGTAACAAACCTTTCCCACAGGTTGGAGGTTTTGAATTCCAGCACTAGAGATTTATTGCTGAGCATGCTACATTTTCCGTATCAGTTTCACGGGCCTACTCATTCGATCCTCCCTCTGAGGCTCAACATCTAGTTACAGGCTGAGCATGAACTATTTCTCCTCTAGTCCCAATCCTCTCCCTTTCTTCCTTCTCCAGAAGTCTCTGCTGAGCCCTCATCCTGGACGAGGTCCTGCCACAGCCCTGACATGACACCCCAAACTTGCCCTTCTGAACACTTAACACCACTCTGACCACGTGCTCCACCCCAGTCTTCCCCGTCTGATTAGGGAACATAAAGATAGGTGCTAGGAGTTCCTGCTGTGACTCAGTGGGTTAAGAACCTGACTAGTGTCCCTGAGGATGCAGGTCCAATCCCTGGCCTCGCTCAGTGGGTTAAGGATCTGGCATTGAAGCCGTGGTGTAGGTCACAGATGCAGCTTGGATCTGGTGTCACTATTTGCTAAGGCTGTGGTGTGGACCAGCAGCTACAGCTCCGATTTGACCCCTAGACTGGGAACCTCCATATGTCACAGGTGTGGCTATTAAAAAAAGGAAGGAAGAGGAGTTCCCGTCTTGGTGCAGTGGTTAACAAATCCGACTAGGAACCGTAAGGTTGTGGGTTCGATCCCTGGCCTTGCTCAGTGGGTTAAGGATCTGGTGTTGCCGTGAGCTGTAGTGTAGGTGGCAGACATGGCTTGGATCCCGCGTTGCTGTGGCTCTGGCTTAGGCCGGTGGCTACGGCTCTGATTAGACCCCTAGCCTGTGAATCTCCATTTGCTGCGGGAGCAGCCCTAGAAAAGGCAAAAAGACAAAAAATAAAAAGAAAGAAAGAAAGAAAAGCCAGGCATCAGATCAATCTTGTTCATGTCTGCATAAGCTCAGTGCCTAGCAGTGGGCACCTCTAGTGCCCAGACTACGGCCTTGAATTTTATTCCCCACTAAGTGGAACCTTTGGAGCTCCTTTGGAGAAATGGCTGATTCCAGGTCTGAGGCAGGAAATGTACAAGATAAGGCTGGATCATCCTTTACCAGAAAGCAAGGAGGCTTTCAAAGATGATTGAAGTTATATTAAAAAGACAGGAGCCAATTTTAAAAGGCTCAAGTTGTCCAAACAGGGATCATTTGTGTGTTCAGATAATAACTGGGATAGATTGAAATACATACACTCTTTTTAAAAAACATGAGCCCACTGACCTTTGGAGAAGGCTATTGGACCAACTCATTCTTCTGAAAAATGGCAATTAAAGAGAAAGGATGAAACGTTCCTCCTGTCTTTGCATACTGAATGTGCCTCAGGGCAGCCAAATAGTTGATGGGGAGAAATGGTCAAGTTATGGAGTTTTATGGCTAATAAACAAACAAATAGAATAATGATGGAATTAGGATGTCTCTCTTTCACAACCCCTAGTGAAGTAATTTGGAATTGATCGTTAACAGCTTTAAATATCACCAAATGCAAGACAACCAGCTGTTAAATGCCCTGTGATGGAAGAACATAGTGCCATCCAGAAAATAGTCTTCCCAGAAGTAGAACTTTTATCTGATCAAGCCTCTAGACCTAACTAAGCATTTATAACAATTAAAAGGGAATTCCCATCATGGCTCAGCGGTTAAAAAACCCGACTAGTATCCATGAGAACACAGGTTCGATCCCTGGCCTTGCTCAGTGGGTTAAGGGTCTGGCATTACCATGACCTGTGATGTAGGTCGCAGATGAGGCTCCGACCTGGTATTGCTGTGGTTCTGGCGTAGGCCGGTGGCTACAGCTCTGATTGGACCCCTAGCCTGGGAACCTCCATATGCCACAGGCGTGGCCCTAAAAAGACCAAAAAATTAAAAAATTAAAAAAAAAAAATGTTAAGGGGAACAGAGGAAGCTGTTAAAGGATGCCATGCGGATGCGAGAAAATATCTCTGTGTCATGGGGAAAACATACAGACAAAAGACCTCCCCCCCAACAATATAATTGGAAGAAAAAAAGGAGAGAGGGAAACCTATACGTTAAAAAAAATATTCAGAGATATACCAACAGACTGCCATGTATGGACCTTATTTCCACATTAATTCCAGTACATTGTAATTTTTTAAAAATTACAAGACAGGAGTTCCCGTCATGGTGTAGTGGAAATGAATCTGACTAGGATCCATGAGGCTGCAGGTTCAATCCCTGGCCTTGCTTAGTGTGTTAAGGATCTGGCATTGCCGTGAGCTATGGTCGCAGACATGGCTTGGATCCTGTGTTGCTGTGGCTGTGGTGTAGGCCGGCAGTTGTAGCTCCAATTTCCTTGCCTGGGAACCTCCACAGGCCTCAGGTACAGCCTTAAAAAGCAAAAAGTAATAATAAAATAAAATATTATAAAATAAGATAATGAGACAAAGAGATTTAAACACTGTCTGGCTATTTAATGATAGTAAGGAATTATTGTTAAGTTCTAGTTGGGATAATATTGTGCTTATGATTTTTTTAAATAATCTTTGTTTGGTAGGTTTTTTTTGGGGGGGGGGGGCGCTGCACTCACAGCATATGGAGGTTCCCAGGCTAGGAGTCCAATCAGAGCTACAGCTGCCGGCCTACGACGGAGCCACAGCAATGTGGGATCCGAGCCATGTCTATGACCTACACAGCAATGCTGGATCCTTAACCCACTGAGAGAGGCCAGGGTTGGAACCCACAACCTCATAGTTCCTAGCTGGATTTTTTTCCCCTGCGCCACGATGGGAACTCCTAAAGTAATTTTTTATCAATTAATTATTTATTTATTCTGGCTGTGCCTGCGGCTTCTGGAAGTTCCCAGGCCAGGGATGAAACTTGCACCACAGCAGTGATCCAAGCCAGAACAGTGACATGCTGGATCTTTAAATGGCTAGGCCACCAGGGAACTCCTAAAATAATTTTTGTCTTTTAAAGATACATATTTGAATGTTTACAGGCTAAATAATATAATATTTAAGATTTGTTTCAAAATAGTCCTGGAAAAGAGGAGAAATGAGTAAGAGTATTAAGGTATAACAAGATTGGGGAGTTTCCTGTTGGTGCAGCAGGTTAAGGATCCTGTGTTGTCACTGCAGCAGCTTGGGCTGCAGATGTGGCATGGGTTCAATGCCTGGGCTAGGGAACTTCCACATGCCAAGGGCATGACCAAAAAAAGGAAAAGACTGGATCTGTGTTGATAATTGGTAAGTGGAGTTCTTTATCCTGTCCTCTCTCTTTTGTATATATTTGAAATTTTCCAAAATAAAAGGGGAAAAGGAGAAAAAAAAAGCCAAAAAGCAAAACATTGCAGGTATCAGCTTCAGTTAAAAGAGTCAGTTAGGGAATTCCCATTATGGCTCAGTGGTAACGAACCCAGCTGGGATCCATGAGGACCAGGGTTCGATCCCTGGCCTCGCTCAGTGGATTAAGGATCTGGTGTTGCTGTGAGCTGTGGTGTAGGTTGCAGTTGAGGCTCGGCGGATCCCAAGCTGGCTGTGGCTGTGGCGTAGGCCGGCGGCTGTGGCTCTGGCGTAGGTCGGCAGCTGTAGCTCTGATTCAGCCCCTAGCCTGGGAACTTACATGTGCCTCAAGTGCGGCCCTAAAAAACAAAAGAGAAAAAAAAAGACCAAAAAAAAGTCAGGAAACTCTTAGGAAAAAGGAAGCCCATAAACTCCAGATAACCTTTGACTGATTTCACATAATGAAAGAATGTGTTCGTTTAGTTGTGTTCATTTATTGTCTGTTTTCCCCATGATTTGTAAATACTTGTAAGGTGAATGGTCCTCACGTGGGAGGCTGGGCCGTGTATTTCCATCTCACCGGTAAGAACACTGAGGCAGGGGAGCTGCTGTTCTTGCCAGCATCACAGTCAGTTAGTGTGGGGCTGGAACACACGCTCCAGTGTCTATGAGGCTCCCCACTGAGTACCTTGTGGACAGGGCATCTCATCCTCATGCAGGAAGTTGCAGAGAGGTCCAAGGGTTCTGGCCTTTAATACATAGTTATTAATCTTCCTAAGTTGCTCTCCGTGAAAAAGACAGAAAGCGGGAGAAGTGGGGATAAGAGTAGCTCACATTTCCAAGGGCTGGACACCATGGTGAGCACATGGCCACAATGAACTCATTTCATGCTGACGACAACTGGGGAAGTAGGTCCTACTATTATCCCAGAGGACCAAGACCCAGAGAGCTTATGCATTCTGACCCCAGAACCCCAAACCTTCGTCCTGACATCAGACCCTTAACTCCTCCATTAAAGGCCACTGAAAAACAAAACTGGGAGTTCCCGCTGTGGCAGAGCAGAATGGGTGGTGTCTTTGGAGCCCTGGGACGAAGGTTTGATCCCCAGCCCAGCTCAGTGGGTGAAGGATCCGTTGTTGCTGCACCTGCCGCATAGATCGCAACTGCGACTTGGATCGGATCCCTGGCCTGGAAACTCCATGTGTGGCCAAAAGAGAAAAAAGCAAAAACACAAAACTGTATTGTCTAGTTTGAGCCCCATGGTGCTTCTGTAATAGGCAGCACACGTGTGGCCCTGAAGATGAGACTGGGACAGGCAGATAGAAGGTTCATCTGACAGTGGCCCCTGGATCGTGGGGGACAGGTTAACATCAGGTAACACCACACTGCTCTCTACTGTCCAGCCCTCTTCATCCAGGGGAGTCAGAAATCCCGCAGCAAAGCCCCACTCAAGCAGGTCCCTTTCCCTCTCTGAGCCTCCGTTTCTCCATAGTTCAAACCAAGAGGGCTGGACATGACTGATGCTCCAAAAGACACCTCGGGCTCAGACATCCCCTCGCCAAGCCTGAAATGCTAGTAGCATCCCACCATGGGAGCCGTGGGGCATCTGGGGACAGCTCCACGACAGGCAGATGGAGGCTCATTTTTAACTGCTCATCGATGTCTCTTACAAATGATCCAGGGTCATGGATTAGTTTTAAATACAAAAGCTTAATTTCCTCGGCTTGGCTACTGTTATAAGGAACGATCAAAAGGAGGCAGGGAACAGACACAGTTGGTGGGAGAGAGAATGGTGGCGATGAACTGAGGGTCCTTCTCTGTCTGGACCCCTCTGGGTCTGGAAATCTTTGGGGCCTGTAATTCATTGCTGCCGTAGGCAGTGCGGAGATGAATCATAACATTTTGAGCCCTCAAAGAAAGGGAGAAGAAAGGCGCCAGAGGCCAGGGAGAGTGAAGGCTCAGTGTTTTCTCGGTTAAATACATGTTTTCATTGCAGTGTGATGGGTTGAGAGGAATGAATGGCCATGATTTAGTTATCTTTTGGATGGATGATTTTAAATGCATGTTGGAAACGCTTTTTTCATGAGACTGACTTTTAAAGCCGAGGCACAGAGTGGAAGTCTTTAGTCGGGGAGCCGCCGCTTGTCTTTCAGAGGCTGTAAAATCCCAGGGCCTTGAGATTCCTGATGTAGGCATTTTGTTTCTAGGTTTTCCACTGGCACCCGTTCACGTCAACCCCGAGAATCCTTCAGACTGTCATCAGACACCTTGTCGGAAGAGCAGGGGAAAGAGCAAGCGGATGTTGTGAGGGGTTGGGGGGAGTAGAAAGCTGTGACTGCAGGATTCTTTTAATCCAGGCGCTGTTTATTTGGGGCTGCAAACTGCCCCTTACTGTGGTGGGCATTGTGATGGCAGAGGAGGGTCCGTGAAGGATGACCTGTGCTAGATTAATTATTAAAACGACTACCCTGGGAGTTCCTGTTGTGGCTCAGAGGGTTAAGCACCTGACTAGTATCCATGAGGATATGGGTTGGATCCTTGGCCTCACTCAGTCGGTTAAGGGTCCGGCGTTGCTGCAAGCAGTGGTGTAGGCCACGGATTCAGCTCAGATCTGGCATTACTGTGGCTGGGGCAAAGGCCGACAGCTGCAGCTCCGATTCGACTCTTCCTAGCCTGGGAACTTCTCTATGCTGAAGGCGAGGCCCTAAAAAGGACGAAAAAAAAAAGCCATGTCTACTCTGGCCGACTCTTCACTGGCTAAAGGGTTCCGCTTTGGAAGTCTTGCTCAGTCACACCCACCTGCCTCAACCCTGAGGGGTCTAGGGTTTCACTTTATTCAAAATAGCACCAGGGAAAAACAGCTAGGTTTTAGCCCTTGGTCTGCACCCCACTCCTTCTGCACTGACTCCACCAGGCCCCTTCACTACCTGCTTGAAAAACCTTGAGTGGTTGCTCGATGCCCAAGATAAGGACCAGAATTCTCACCGTTTGCCACCCCACCCCCAGCCCCCGGAGGGCTTTGTCCAGATCGGGTATCAAGAGGGTTTTGTTGTTGTTGTTGTTGTCTTAGTGGCCACACCCAGAGCATATGGAAGTTCCCAGGCCAGGGATTGAATCCAAGCTGCAGCTGCACCAAGGTCAAATCCTTTAATCCACTGCACCGGGCCAGGGATCGAACCTTCGCCTCTGCAGTGACCTGAGCCGCTGCAGTCAGATTCTTAACCCACTGAGACACAGCAGGAACTCCAAGAGTAGTGTTCTGGATCCAGCATCATCCAAGATAAGTGCTATTGTCACCCACAAGTTGCATATGAAGAACTCAAGTTCCAGAGAGGTTAAGCCCAAGGCGGGTAGAGTGAAGACTGGAACCCAGAAGCACTGATTGAGTTCACACACTTCCTAACTCCTCATAAAGCCATCGGCTCCTCCTGGGCGTCCAAACACCAGCACAATTCTGTGCCACCCTTTCCGTTTGTCTCTTCCTTCCCACCTCCCTCTACCTGGAAAGAAAGACTAATGACAAATAGCATGTTTTTTTCTAGACCATTCCCCTCCATGTGAAATAGAGTGAAGCTGAAAGGAAACCAAATAATAATAATACCACCACCACCACCGACAAAAGCAATTGGCAGACCCCGAGTGTGATGGAGTGTATTCCTGCTTTATCCTGTCGGCTTGCTTCATCTGGGGAGTTTATGACTCAGTTGGACGTGTGTGAAGCCGATCTTCCTGGAAAGGTCACACCAGCACCATCACCACCAGCACCCACCTGCCAGGATTAACTTCTGAAGGCTCTGCAAATATAACCACATATCTCCCCCTGCCCTAAACGCCCAGCCACACTGACTGACTTGGCCCTTAACTCCTTTGAAAAATGAGTCATATGGGGAGTTCCCTGGTGGCTCAGTGGGTAAAGGATCCAGAGTTGTTACTGACGTGGCTCCAGTCGCTGCTGGGGTGTTAGTTCGATCCCTGGCCCAGGACCGTCTGCATGTCGTGAATGCATAAAAAAAGGAAAGAAAACAAACAAACCAAAAAAACAACAAAAAAAGAAATCATGTGTACTTTAGGTTGAATTTTCTATTTCCAGCAAAAGTCTCAACTCTTCTGAGAAACTCGTGACCCTCCCCCCTCCAACCCCGTGTAAAAGCCACTCCTTGGTGCTCCGCATAATGCCACCTGCCTTGAAGAAAGAATGCAGGTGACAGAACTTTGTAAAGTGTAGAGTGATGCCTCGCTGTCACTTCTTCCTCATTGGTTCTGAAATGGGCTCCGGGGCAAGCTCAGCAGTAATAGGACCACGTGCCTGCCACCTCTTTAGAGTGGATGGAGCTGCCCTGCTTCTCGAAATCCTCTGCGTATCCAAATAAATGAACCAACAAAATCAATGCGGCGTCCTCGCCATCACAAAGTGCTCCTTGTCCATTTATTTTACGTGAGCCATTTAGTTTTCATTTACGATCATATTTCATAAACTACTGGCAAATGGCCTGCAGTTCGTGAGGCGTGATGAAGACCCAGTCATGTGAGCCCTCATTTTGGCCCCGAGTTTAGAAATCTGGGCTCTGATAAGTGCAGGGCAACTGTCAGACTTTGGGGGAGATTTTTACAATCTAGGAATTAGTAACACCCATCCGGTCAGGTTTCTTTACCATAACCTCAAAAAATCAAGATACGTTTCACAAAGGTTTATGGAACCCCCAGATCTGGACCCTGTAACCTGCATTATTATGTCCTCCAGAAGGTCATGCCCCCCCAACCCCTAAAGAGACTTCTAGTTGAATATAGTTCAGTGTAATAGGGATGACATTTTAATCTTCTACAATGACTACTTTTTAATTTCTCAGCTGATTTCTAGAAGTGCTTTTTTTTTTTTTTTTTTTCCCTTGGTCTTTTTGCCATTTCTTGGGCCTCTCCCTTGGCATATGGAGGTTCCCAGGCTAGGGGTCAAATCGGAGCTGTAGCCACTGGCCTATGCCAGAGCCACAACAACTCGGGATCCAAGCCGAGTCTGCAGCCTACACCACAGCTCATGGCAACACCGGATCCTCAACCCACTGAGCAAGGCCAGGGATAGAACCTGCAACCTCATGGTTCCTAGTTGGATTCGTTAACCACTTAGCCACGACGGGAACTCCCTAGAAGTGCTATTTTTGCCTCCACTCCCTATCACTAGTCTCCAGGGAGCTGGAAAGTGTTAATCATGCCCCTGCGAAATCTAACACAGCGCTGCAGAAGCGGGGTCCATAAGTCCCATATTACAGAAGAGAACACTGAGGCTCTGAAAAGCAGCTGCAGGTCAGAGCCAGAATTCCGTCCCCTTGCACTTCTAAGAGTAAGTGCATTAATTAACATCTGGACCACTTTGTAAAACAAACTCTCAAGAATTGTCCTACATCCACCTAGACAATTTTATAACTCAGGAGAGTTTCATGTAATGGAACACTTTAAATATTTTTTTTGCCCATGAAATGTAAGGTCAAGCAGAACTGACTCTACAGAGTCTGGCTAACGTATCAGTTTCTTTAATATTCATCTGTGACCAGTCATCTCAGACTTGAACCAATTCAAGAATTTTTTTAATAACTGCTTTAATAGCCCTACCTGGCCCATCTTGCCAAATGCAAATCATTTTTATTGTCTTTGCGCACCGAACCAACTTTTTAAAAGCTTGAACTCATGGCAAACCTACATCTTTTCTAAAACTTTAAAAATCAGAGAGACCCTGAATTCTCACATCTTCCTGGAACTATTCTGTCATTTGGTAAAACATTCGCTTTCATTCATTCAATAAACCCTGTGCTTACTGAGTGCCTTCTAGGGCCAAGCCCTGGGATACAGTTCAGAACCAGACAGAATAAAACTTTGCCCTCTGGGCTTCCTATCTCTTACCTTCCTGCTAATCCCTGCCTTGGTGGACGTATAAAGTGAGACTCAGAGAGTCATCAGTGGCTGGTTTGGACTTCAATTTCGTAACTCAACCATCTCATTGGATGGTCTTTGATAGACGCTCCCAAATATCAATAAAAAGAGGGGCATAGCCAGAGCAATTTTTTGGAAGAGAGCATGATGGGGTTGTTGCCTAGCAAGCATGCTATTTTTACCAAGATGGCATGTTACAAGATGAATAAAAATAGCAAACTTTTTTGGAAAAAAAATGCTTTTACTCACACTTACTCTAAGCTTGGGAAAATATTATTTGTTCAGATCGAATAATATAGGCATATGTTTTTAATTTGGAGTGACTGTAGGACATGGATGGATGTAATTGGGGACCAAAATCCACCCCCCTCCATTCTGGTGTTCTTAATCTGGCTGCCTTTTTTCAGAGAGCATTATAGTTGTATTTAAGGTATAGGAGACCTGGATTTCAGGTTGCTCAGAAATCAAATTTCCGAGGTCTAGTCGAGCTCAGATCAGGTGAACTGAATTAGCAATGTAACTGTCGATCCCCCCCGCCTTTTTTTCCCCCACTAATTGTTTCTCCACAAAGATCCTATATGGCTGAGCAATTCGGTTCCACTCTGAACCTCTTGTACAATATGATCACAAAATGCCCTTCTACCCTATGATTTTATGGTGTAGCTCTACAGTGTTCTACCGCTGCTTCAAGACATTAGCCTGAAATGGCATTTTGCTTCGGATGACAATCTCTCTTCTTCTTCTCCTTTGCCTTCTTCTCTTTTTAGGGCTGCACCCAAGGCATATGGAAGTTCCTAGGCTATGGGTTGAATTGGAGCTGCGGCTGCCAGCCTACACCACAGCCACAGCAATGCCAGATCTGAGTCACATCTGTGACCTCACTGCAGCTCCCGGCAATGCCAGATCCTTAATCTGCTGAGTGAAGCCAGGAATTGAACCCAGATCCTCATGGATACTTGTTGGATTCTTAACCCTATGAGCCACAAAGGGAACTCTGACAGCTTCTTCTTTTAAATCAATTGGAGAATCCCAGTGGGCCCAAGGACCTTCTCTTTCCTCCGTTTCTGTTCCTGGAAGTGACATAAACCCAAAATGCTTGATAAGACAGTGAACGCTCTACAGTAGCTGTTTTGAGACCGTGATCTTTGGAAACCAACAATTCAAATCCCAGCTCTGCCATTCGCCAGCTGTGGGACCAGAGGCAAATTACATAAGCTTTCAGGGTCTCAGTTCCCTTATCTATAGAATGGAGATGACATGACTGTGCTATTTGGCTTAAAATGAAATTAGGGATCCATTGCCTGGCACATAGGAAGTGCTCATTGAATGCAGTTTTTCTTCAAGGAGATGAAAAACATCATCTTTTTCTTCTCTTTGAATAAATTTAGTCTCTTTGAATAATTCTGTTTGGAGAATTTTAGGAAAGTCTTGGAGGATGATGGGATCAATGTTTAGGATCACTAGTGTACTCTGAGACCCACCACAAAAAAAAAAAAAAAAAAAAAAAAGATCTTGCTGCTGATTTAAAGAAAAGGGAGGAGTTCCCTTCATGGCTCAACAGTTGAACCTGACTAGAATCTATGAGGTTGTGGGTTCTATCACTGGCCTTGCTCAATGGGTTAAGGATGTGGCGTTGCCATGAGCTATGATGTAGGTCACAGATGCAGCTCAGATCTGGCAGTGGCTGGGTGTAGGCCGGCAGCTGTAGCTTTGATTCGGTCCCTAGCCCTGGGAACTTCCATATGCCTTGGATCCCGCCCTATAAAGCAAGAAAAAGTGGAGGGGTGGGGGAGCTTAGTTTTCTTGTTGGCAGTATTGTAGTTTTGAACCGTAAAGAGTCATCACACATTTATTTTCTCTGGTTCTAAAAATCACTTTCTAGACCCACACTTAGCCAGAGACTGCATTGCAGAGGAAAATTTGGGCATTTTTGCCCCTAAAAGAGACATTCGAGTAGCTCTCAGCTTTCCTCAGCTCCAGTTGGGAAAGCTTCTGCATTCCCTCTAATTGCTTCCTTCCTTCTAAGACCTAATTTCCTTGGCACTGGGCTGCTACTTGCAAGGAAAAAATCAGTTTTACCTTCTCATCAAAGTGGACTGCGCCTTAGTGGTGTCTGCACAGGGCAGAGAGGTCCCTAACCCCAGGAATAACTTAGATCTGCAAGTCCAGCCTCAAAGGCGAAGCCACCTCACACTGTCCTCGGCCAGCACCCCCTGGAGGGCACTGACGTGGCAGGCGCGTTGCCCCGCCCCCACTCCCCACCCCTTGGGGATGACTTCATTGCCCTGTTGCTTTCCTGGAATTTTCAAGTCCGAGATCATATTCCCTGCACCCACCCCTGGGATTTTTTACGTTGTCTTTTTGGCTTCTCTCTGTTCCCATTGCTAAACAAAGAGAAATCCAACCGGAAAGACTAGAAGGGGTAAGCTGGCTGATGCGGTGGGAAGGCGGGGGAGAAGGACATTTTGCAGCCCTCTGATTTTCCCTAAATTGGCCAATTTCACATCAATAAGTGCCTCATCCATCACCGCCACCTTTCAGGTGATTTTCTGTGAGGGAATTTCGGGAGGGGAGGCACTTAGCCTCGTATACACAATTTCTCTACAAAGTCAGTTTTTCCATCATCAGGCATTCTCAGCATTCAAATAAAAGTAGGCAGGGCTTCGCTACTAAAATGGCTCTTTTTATATCAGGCCCTGCAACCCAGAAACCTCTTTCAGGGACCTGTACGCGTACTCGAGTCAAAAAAAAAGAAAAAAAAAAAGTAGACAGACTTCTAGTCCAGTGAGGACTTCACTTCCCCCCATGCAGGAGGAAACTACACAATTAGCTCTTAAGCCTGGCTCTGCTTCCTTGCTGTTTGACCTTAGGGAAGTGACCTCACCTCTCTGAGCTCCCTTTTTATTTTCTACAATATGGGGATAATAATAATAATACCTCACCTATTGCCTCAAGGGTCAAATGAGGATGAGATTATTTTGGACACTGTAATACAGTTTATAACAAGATATAAGGGATTAAGACAAGGTATGGCATAAAGGAAGTCAATAACTGACTTTAGATGACTCTTGCCCCTTTCATCTTTTTTACAAATTATACTTGACTTACAATTTTATATTAGTTTCAGGTGCACAACATATCTTTTTAATTTAGAAGAGCTGTTAATAAGATGAATACGTCTAAAAGAAAATTCTAGGTAATTAAACATTACATTGTCATTGGCAATTTTTTCCTTTAAAATGGAATATAAAATGCATATTATAGTTGATGGCATCTTTGTTTAGATGAAACGCATTATATATACTTAACATAATCGAGTGTGTGTGTGTGTGTGTGTGTGTGTGTGTGTGTGTGTGTGTTTTATCCTGCTCTTTTCACTTAACATTGTATGTCAATACTGTTTCAAACTGACCTAAGTCAATCTGGCCATTTGGCTTCACACAAGAAGTCAGTGTCACCTGCTTCATTCTTGCTTAGATGCATAATTGTTACCTCTGCACGAATGGGAAACAACATGAAATATAGACAAGAAGTGCTCTTTTTGAAGCAAAGGCTCTTGATAGAAGGGGGATAGTGTGATGGAAGTAGGCTGGGACTGACTTGGGTTTCCAGGACTCTGAGCTCCTAGCTTTGTGTTTCAGTCTTGCCGCATCCCCTCTCTTGGAATTTTGCTCTCTGAGGTTTGTTTCTCTTTCCTGGGAAAATGGGAGAAGCCACAGTTCCTGAATTTCAGGGTGGCTCTCAAGGTAAAGGGTGCAAAAGGAAGTGAAGGATGACATTCAGGCAGGGGACAGATCACAACCTCAATTTGAGGGCGACTTCCTCGCAGCTCACACGGGGGCTCCAGGCCCCCGTGTTCTCATCTGGAAAATGGGATCTTTCACAGAGTAGGTGGGAGGAATGCATCGGCTCCTGTAAGAAGTACCTGGCTAAAAGTGCTGGCCCACACACCTTCGTGCAGGGTGGGGGGCGGGGGGTGGGCAGGTGAACCTCCCGCCTCTGGGAGGCACTATTGCCCCGTGCTTTCGCCCACGGCCTATGGAATTGCCTGGTCGCAAGGTCCCATCCCTGGAGAGCCAAGGCCTACCTTTGCCACCTAGGGCACGTTAACGAATAAACCGACGTTCCCTTAATTCACACAGAGAAGGTAACATCAGACGGATGGTGGTGAGACTCCAAGGAGCGTGTAAATCGCTGAGCACCCGTGTCTGGCACTTGGGAAGCGCTCAGTAAAAAGGGACTGCTATTATCTGCTTGGCTTGCTCCTCTGGGCGTCGAGGTGTAAGTTTAATGATGGGGGGTGGGGTGGAGGTGGGATGCGGGGCGCCTGGTCGGCGGAGATCTCCTGGGCCAGGGGAGCGGGCCGCGCCGGTGTCAGCGCGCATTTATTGATGGCAGGTATTTGGGGAGTAATTGAGCGCGGCGGCCGGCCCGGGGCGAGAGTGGGCCTCCACGAGCAATTAAATGTGATTAGGCCGAGACCTTCGGGATCCAGCTGGGTGATTGATAACTCGGCCGCATTCCTGCCGGGCCCGCGACATCAAACGGGCGGCCGGCGGCGGGCGGGGCGGAGGGGCCGTGCGCGGGGACCTGGCCCTTCTCTGCCGGGCGCTGCCCTTCTAGCCCGCGACGCCCACGGTTCCAGGGAGAAGGCCGGCGACATGCCCTCCTCCTGCTCGGGGGTCTCTCCCTTGCTCGCCTGCCAGGTGCAGCAGGGAAGGGAAAGGCAGCGGGGGCCGGGGGATGTGGGGACCAGAAGCCCCCTGCGAAAGGGCGCAGCGCCCAGAGGGGCAAGGCTGGCTCGCCTCTGCTGGGCACAGAATCGCTGGAACCGGGGAAGAAAGAAGACAAAACAGAGAACCAGAGGATGGGAATGGGGGCGGGAGGGAATAGGTGGGAATAAGCATAAACAGAAAATGGACAAATCGGGAGAGCCGCGGTGGGGGCACAAAATGACAGGAAAAGAAGGCCAGAGGAGGAAAAGAGAAGGAGAGCATGAAAAGGAATTGCAGAGACTGAAGATAAAGGCGGAAAAGAAAAAAAAAAAAAAAAAAGATTTAAAAGGATGGGACAGACATGAAAAAAAAGGATGATAGGAAGAAAACTGTAACTCAAAGAGAAATGGGCGGTGGGGGGGGGAGACGGTGTTGATAAGAAATAAGAGGTGGGCTAAGGATGAGATGGGACAGGAAAGACAAAAGAATGGGGGAAATAGCAGAGATAAAGGTAAGAGAAAAGCCAGAAGGAGGCACGCTGGCTTGGGCGCCTCCCTCGATTAACCTCGACTCCCAGCCCAGCCCCTGCCTCAATCTCAGGAAACTATGCCCAGAGCCCAGCGCTGCCCAGTGCCTGGGAGACCTGGCATCTGCCCCCAGCAGCCTGACTCTGGCCCAACCCAAGCCCCAGGCCAGCTCCTTCCCCCTCCAGGCTGGATGAGGGGCGGCTCCCCCTTCCCCAAGTCTCAGCAAGCAGCAGCCAGCTCCCTGCACCCCAAGTTGGGCCCCACAAGCCATAAATCACAAGAGGGGGTGCTGGGGGAGGTAGGGGTTCCTGGGGCCGTTGCCTCGGGATCCCCTGGCGTCTCCGGAGCCAGGGAACAGTTTCTGTCTGTGCTGACTCCACAGACAGGATCAAAACAGCATGAAAGAAATCAGAGCGAGAACGTGGTCGGCAGGAGCTGGACTTCTAAAACCCCCTTCCGCCCCCATAGGCTTCAATATTAAAAAACCCCCTAGGAGCCTCAGACACTGTATTAATTAGTGCAACCACCCATGAAAAGTTGGGTTTGGAGCGGCATTCTTTGCCCTGTGTGAAAAACCAAGTCTAATAAACAATTGTTAAGTTGGCCTGTTGCCGCTGGTAAATTACATAGCATTAAAAAAATAATGCTTTTCATATTAGGCACTAATTAAAGGTTGGGACAGCTTTAAAACAAGAGCGGGAGGGGGGAAATCAAAGAAAATATAAAAATGTTCTTTCAAGAGTTATGGGAGGTTAATAAAGTCTGTCTGTTAGAGTGAGCCTACTTTGCCCCTAGCTACAGCCAAACTGGAGCCACCACAATTGGGTCTCAATAAGATAATGATATTCCTTTCTCTGCTATTAAAAGCCTCCCAGTGCAAACTTAAAATGATTTATTTAATTTAGGAAATTATGAGGTGTAACTTCAAAGCCCGCGCCGTTAGTAATGGAAAATACCAGGTTGTTTAAAATTATAATAATAATTGTTTGGAGGACTCAGGACATCAAAGTGTTTTCATCAACAAATGCAGAGGGGTCCGGAGGAGGTTGGAAAGAGTCAGAGGAGGTGGATGGAGTTTGGATTTGATTATTATGAACCTTATCAGGGCAGGATTCAGGATTCCTGCAGCCTGGTACTCTGTTCTGCTTTGAAGCTATTTTGGAAAGTAATTTTACTGCTTTTTATTTAGCTCCTAGAGGGGAGGAGGTGAGAGGGGTTGCTGGGGGCGGCCGAGGGGTGGAGGGATCCAGGAGTTGACAGGAGACTTTTCCTCCTGGCGCTCAGACCAATTTCATTAAAGAGGCCTGCAGCATCACCAATCTAGACTTTTTTTTTTTTTTAATTTACGTTGAAAGGGAAAACAGGCACAACTCCACCAACTGGGCCCTGTGATTTCAGGGAGGGGTGTGTGTGTGTGTGTGTGTGTGTGTGTGTGTGTGTGTGTGTATGTGACGTGGGTTCTTTTATAAACGAGGTTTATGTTTATTCCAAACCGACAGCGGAGAGGGAGTGGGGGTGGGGAAGTGGCCTCTCCAACCCGTGGCAAATGAGCGGCTTTTATAGCAAAGAATGGCCGTGGGAGTTTTCATTCGGTCAGACAAGGTTCTGCTCAAAGGCAGGGATCCTCTTTTCAGTCGGGTCAGGCAGACGTTTTGCCAGTGCCTGCTCTCAGCCAGCCAGGCCTTCCATAACTACCTCCTGCGGGCCCTGCCTCAGCCTCACCTCCCTGGGCTTGTCCCTGGGGGGAGGGTGGTGAGGCTGAGCCCCAGCTCCCCTGGGATCTAGAAGCTGGGACCCTGGGCAGGAAGCCCCTCAGAGCCTTGAGAGATGGGGGAGGGAATGCAGAGAGGGGCTCCAGAGCTGGGCTGGGCTGACATCTGGGCTAGGGGATTTGGAGAGCTCCCTAAGGCCCTGCCGCCCAGCAACCTGTCTGAGACAACTCCTGCAGGGCCCATGTTTGGCAGACCTCATGCCTGCCCCCCCGGCTCACACTTAGGCCTGAATTCTGCAAGTCTTGGGGACTCTAGGACCTTAGTGAACCATCTCTCTGAACCTCAGTTTCCTCAACTATCAAATGGCACCAATAATACCTCCCCCCGGGGGTGGGCAATGGCTAATGGAGGGGTGCCTGAAGATGCCTAGTTCTGCATTTAGCCAGGAGCTCAATAAATGGGATTTCCTCTCCTTTTGGACCCTCTTTCCTGAAGGCAAAGCCATCTTTCTGGAAAATTTTCCATGAAAGTGTTGAGAAGTGTGGGAGGGCGCGTGGAGTTGGGTGCCAGGCACCATCGCAGCCCGGGTGATGGTGGCCAAAGCCAGCACCCTGGCATCTTCGTTTTTAATTTCCAAAGCGCGACTTCCTGTATCCTTGGTGAGTCAGGGTCCTTCGGTCGCTGCAGGTTGTTCGTCTGGTCTCTGAAACGCCTGGCGTACCCAGCCCGACCTAAGCGGGGACCCTGGCGACCTCCAAACCCAGCGCAGAGCAGGCGGTTCCGAGAGCGCCCCAGGGCAAGACGCACCGGAGGCCCGGCGGACCTCTGGCGGTGATCTGGGCCGCAGCAACCCGGCCGGCCACGTCCTCGGTTAAGGTAACCCATCCACGCAGTAGCGCTAGGGTGCGGAGGTTTGAGCCTGAGAGACCCTTTTTCCTTTCTCCAGGCCTCAGTTTTTCTCTGGGATTTAGAGCGATTGAGGTGACGCGCAACCGCCGAAACGGTTTCCAATCCACCCCGCTAGCCATACAGGACGCAGCCCGGATTCTCCGAAAAAAAAACAAAAAACAAAAAACCTCGGGTTCGCGACCCCCTCTTCCCTCCCCGGGGCAAGCCGAGTCTTAACCCGGGTCCGGCGTCTCCGGATCCCCCCAACCTGGGCTGAGATCGCCTGAGGCTGCGGGGTCCAAGAGGCTCCGGGAAGGAAGCTGGGTGGACGGGCTCAATAGGGATCAACTTGGCCGGCTGATGACGAAACGGGGAAGGACTTTGGCCTTTGGAAAACGCATCCCATAAATGGGGATGGCTGGTGTGGCCCAGCGGGATGGCAAAAAGGCGCACACTCGGAGGGCTTTGAGAGGCTCCTGAAGCTCTCTCCAGCTCGGCGCCGGAGCCGGGAGAAATTGGTCGGATCCCAGCTTCGCAGTAGAGCCCTGGGTTGGGATCACACTTCGCGCTGGAGACCTGCCAACCGACCCCGGTAGCTTCCGCCCCGCTGGCACATGGGAGTGCCCGGCGCCCACCTCCAAACTGGGAGTGACACAAAAGAAACTGGGAAGAAAGCGCTAGTCCTAACAGGTAACCTTGGTGCCAACCTCTCCAGCGCGCAGCCTCCACGAAGTTCTCGACTCTCTTCTGACGGGTTCCCAGGGTCACGGGAACGTCTCCGAAAACAGCCCTCGGAAAGGTATCATCCTTGGCCACTACGTTTATTTGCACAACTTAAGGCGGAGTTGAAGATCCTTTCCCACCTCCCCCACCCGTTACCAATTTCTTTTCATGGTGATGCCTCAGAACCCAAGCCTGACCCCCGTTCGTTGTCCAGCGGAACGGCAGGCTGCAAAGCAAAGGGTACTTGAATGAACTACCTTCCCCCTACAAACCGAAAAGAGCGTTTGTTAAAGGCCGATCTCCTTGGAAGGAGATAGGAATGGTAAACGGAATGTGATTTGACACAGTCCTGAAAGGGCAGCAGGCATCCATCTCCCCCCACCACCCCCGGCCGCCGGCCCCCGCCCCCCAATGAATGCATGTAGTTACCGCGTCCATTTGCAGAGCTAGATACCTCCCTTTCCCTCAGCCTGAAGTTTGTTGTTGTTTTGGTAGCAGAGAGATTTCAAGTTCAAGGTTTTTCCCTCCATCATCTCCAAACCCCTCAGATTCTGGCTGATCCCTTGGCCCTGCCACTGCTAAGCTCATCTTTCACTGGAGTTTGAAAAACTCCTAAGAGCAATTTTCCAAGAGTAACACAAGCTGCCAGAGGAAGCATTTCAAAGTATTTTGCTATTTTCAATGGCTTTCTCTACCCCAGGCTGAAAAGTGGCCACAACTCTTGACTGACTGATTCCCATTAAAATCATAATAAAAATCACCACCCCCTGCCCCCATCTGGGTGGCATTTCTGGGCTAAGTCCAGTTAAGAAGAGAGAGCGCCTCTTAAAAATAATTGTGACTTTGGACAGACTTTACTGCAATAAAACAAACGTTTAATTTAATTCAGAATAAGAGATAAGAAATAACTCTTCAAATAAAATATATAAAATTATACAAGGCACCCTTTCAAAGGGATCAAAGTATACTGGGGGAGGGGGGAGCTGGATAGAAAGATGAAAATACCAGGGAGCTACATGGGCTGTCTGACAACACCATTTTTAGCAAGTCAAAACATGGCTTTCCCCTCTGCCCCCAACATGTTAAAAAGCATATAAATTTTCTAATAAGTTTAGCACATACAATAGGTACACACACAGAGAAAGCATGATTTTTTTTTTTTTCCTTTTTGGATCTATTCATTGTTGGGGAATATTTAGCATATAGGTAATGGTTACAAGACTTTTTTTTTTTTTTTTTTTTGTAAGCAGAGAATTAACTACAACCCACCCCCCCGAAAAAAATCACCTTTGCAGTGTGTGAGGATTGACATACCTAGTAGTTCACAGAAACCATCAATTCCTCCCGACATGCTTTAACTTTTCACTCTCCAATTATCTGAAATGGAGTTAAGCAACAGCCTTGAGAGGAATTAAGAAAGACTTCCATTTTCCACCTTACCCCCAGGCACTCCCAGGATTCTTCTCATCCCCCTTTTATGGATGTTACAAAAACTTTTAACAGTGTGTAACAAACAAGGTTGGGGAGGGGGGAATAGGGCCAAATATGGTCACATCTAATGATTTTTTTCAATGCAATGCATGGGAAAAAAACCACAAAAAACCCGATGTGCCCCCTCCCTAGTGTCTAATTCTAATGTTTGTTTTCCACGAGCAAAAGTCAGTCATCCCATCCAAATCACTGAATTGTGGCAATCTGAGCAAATAATTTGTCCCCCCCCAGAAGGAAGAAAAAAAAAAAAAAGACTTAAGCAGTCTCTTTTAGAAAGGTGATATATAGAACAAAAAAAGAATATATATGTGTGTGTATAAGTTTTGCCTTTCAAAATAATTTGATTTTTACGTCTGCTGTATAAAAATGTATTATATTTTATTATATATATATATTTATATATAAAAACCATCGGAGCCAATCTTTGTGAAAGGAGAAGGGGGCATCTAGAAGATTACACCTAGAAAACAGGCTTCTGTGTCTCCAGACTAAAGAACCAATTTGAGCTAAGCCTGTGGCCCTGACAACCTGGCCTCTGAGGGTGGTGCATGCAAGGTTTGCAGAGCCCGACACTGGCAGCGGTGGCGGTGGTGGCGGCAGGACTGTCTTCTTGGGAGAGGGAGGGGGAAGGAAGGCTTTTAAACAAACATCCATCCCGGAGTCTATGGCGCGCTAGTCTTCCTTAGGAGAGATGGTACATGCCATATCCCACTGGAGTCGCGTAGAGTCCGACGGGCGGGATGGGAAGCACAGGTCTATGGAAAGGGTAGGACGCGCCATATAAGGAAGCTGCTTGCAGGGGCGAGTTGATGGGGAAAGGGAGGCTGAAGCCAGAGGGCAGCATAGGTTTTGCGGCCATCTTCAGCTTTTCCAGTTCTGCCTCCTGCAGTCTTTTCGCCTTGGCCCTTCGGTTCTGGAACCAGATTTTGACCTGGGTCTCTGTGAGGTTCAGAGAGCTGGAGAACTCTGCCCGCTCTGCGATGGAGAGGTACTGTTTCTGGCGGAACTTGCGCTCTAGAGCCAGGAGCTGGGAAGTGGTGAAGGGTGTGCGTGGCTTCCGATTGGTCTTGTGTTTCCTCAGGGTGCAGGTGGTGGGGCTCATGTGTCCTGGGGAAGAGAATGGGAGGTGAGTTAGCAGAAGAAAGTGGCTGTCTCATCAGGTGTGTCTGGGAGGGGCTCCACTCTTCATCTTTCAAAAAGGCACCTTCTGTCAGAACCAATGCATGTGTGTGTTTGGGCTGGGTGGTGGTGGGGAATGGGAGAAGGACCATATTCACATGAATATGGTGCTTTATTTTAAAAAATTAAGTCTTCTTACACAAAGTTTGGGAGTTTAATAGTGTAATAGAACTTTCGCCATGGAAAACAAATGGCATTAGAGACAATGAAATAGGAACAGACCTCTCTCTCCTAAGTCAAGAGAGCGGAGGATTCGCTGAGAAACAAACCCCCATGGCTTAATGTCTCGGGTCTTAAAAATAGGGGGCTAGGTTCCTGATAATCCCTGGATGCCGAGATGATCACATATGAGAAGGAAAAGGAAAAGGGTCCAATGAACTGCATCGGTCCCCTTTCGGCAGCAGGAAAAGTTGGATTGCATCGGAGTATTTGTGAAGGATAATCAAGCCGATAAAGTCTGTGGTAAATTAATAGCATCTTTGGATGGGGGAGCGCCTCATGCAATAAACAACCACACAGCTGTCATTCCCTCCAGTCTACAGATGATAAAACCTGCACAGCATTTTGCAGATCTGGATGTGGGATGACTTTCTTGGCCGGGTGCTTCTGTAATGTAAACTTTACTAAGAAGGAGGGGAAAATTAGCTCGCCCATAAATGTAAATGTCAGGGGAAATCAGGCTGCCTCCTGAATTGAGAGCATGTGATAACATCTTAGTCATCTCCGTTACCCATTCTATGGTTTGGAGCAAATGTGTCAATGATTAGCTTAGTGCTGGAATTTGGGAAGAGGGCATAACAAGCAAAATAAAGGTATGCCGGCAGCATCCAGACTCCACATTTAAATGGATCCAATTATAGGAAGTCACAGGATCCGGCATCCTTGTGATTCCATAGCATCAACTAATTTGGGGCTTTTCCTTAAAGGGAGTGGGGGGTGGGGGTGTGGAGCTGTAGGACAGAATGCTAAACAATTCATTTTCTGCATTTGGCTTTTACGAGCTACGCTAATTTTCCAAACATAGCCACAGTCATAACTCCAAAGCACTCTGAAGGGAGAATGTCGCATTTCTTGTTTAGTTACTTTGGTGGCCCAAGAAAAGAGTTTACACTTCATACTTGAGGGTGACATGGCACAAGTCCCAACCCAGCCTTCATTTGCAAGAAGGGGATCTGTCCTAATGTGACATTATTAACTATCATTTTAAATGGCTAAAAAGAAAAAGGTAGTGGGTTCTGCAATCAAAAACCAGATATCTGGGGAGGGATGGATAAGAAAGCACCACCACCGGAGGGTCGACTTTTGCATATGCTAATCCCTAAGTAAGCCCGAGAGCTGGGGGCGCCTACTTCTTAATTTACAAATAAAATAACAACCATCAGAGACTCGGAGACCTGTGAAATTCCCACCCTTCGCAAAGGTGACCCGACTCAGGGGTCTTGGCTCAGACACCAACCTCCCCGAGTCTACGCTGGCTCCTGCTCTACTTTTAGAAGCAACTCCTCTGAGTTTGGGCACGGTCCTTCCGGCTGCTCCTAGGGGCTGCGCTTGAATTATGAAATCCAGGCTATGGGAATCTCACTGACATATCAAAGCCAATGAGGCTTCCCTTCCAGCACACCTTTCCCCATCCTCCCACCCCCGCCCCATTTTAAACCAGCCAGAGGAAGGATGCGATTATACAAAGCAAAACAGCGTTTATCCTCCCGCCTCCGAATAACAAAACCAGGCCTGGGCGGGAGGCTCCCTCCTGCCCCAGGCTCCTACCTTAGGATCTCTGGGAGCAGCACCACCCCCCCCCACTCTTACCATGGAGCTCCGGAGGCCATCTCCAGGCCCAAGGCCCCAGTGACCCACTTCTGGTTTTAAAAAAAATCCTGTCTCAGAATCTCCGACTTTTCTCCTGTCCAGGGTTGCCTTACCAAGCAGAGAAGCTCCACCACACAACCTGGCAGGCATGCTTCCAGAACCCCCAGGACCTAAGACAGGAGGAATTTCTGAACCCTGGACACCACCACTCCCTGTAAGGCCTGAATCTTCGACGCACACCTGGGAACTGACCCAGGCCTAGGAATACTTGTCTCTATATTTGTCAAACAAATTAAGTCCCTTAAAGTCTCTGAGCCTCTATTTCACCGTCAATAATATGGTAACTAATACTGCTCCTGCAGAGTGGCTCACAGTACCAGATTTTAGACTGCCCAGAGTCCTGTCTGCCACCAGGTAGGTGATCATTCAATGTTCCCAAGTCTTGCTGGCCAAGCCCAAACTCGATGTGTGTTGATTCCTCTGAACTCTGCTGAAATGTCCTCATCCGTTCCTAGGAGGCCGGCTTCAGCCACACAGAGATCAGATAAGATAATATGGTGAAAAGAGCTATAAAGCACTGTGCAAACTAGAGTTTAAATTCTTTGAGTCCTTAATCTCCACGCCCTTTGAATCTTTTGGAGTTTCTAACAGGGTGGAGAAAGATGCCAGAGGGGACAGCCACTGATGCCTGGGTATATGGCCTTGTTTTGTTCACAGAATACTTTGCATCTCAAGTTTTCAGGACTGATGGAAATGGGAGAAAAAAAAAAATGCGTTGCTCCCGGCTTTGGAAAAAGTCCCTCTGCAGGCCACCCCTCTTTCACATCTCCTAGAGATACAGTGCAGGTAGAGAAATGCGAAAGGCCAGGAGATAATTGTAAAAGGAGCCACAGGGGATGATGCCTCCAAATTGCGAAAGGACCCAGGCAGGGCCCCCAAATGGATATTAACGCTGGAAGAGAAATCAGCTCTCCTGGGCCTCTCAGTCCTCCTTCCTCATTGGCAGGAAGCGGGGTGCAGGTGTTCAGACCTCTACTTGGTCTTTCCAGGGAGAGGGATCAGAAATGACCAGGGCACTATACTGAGGAGGAGGATTTGGACACCACAGCCCCTTGTCCAATTCAGTGACCTGGCTCAAGCAAGTTCAAATCTCAAAGTCTGGGTGTCTGGAAACGGGGATAACCACAGCTCCCGGTGCCACTGTCCACACTTCGGGGTTCAAGCGATGATCTGACAGGGATCTGGTGAACTAATAAGCATCACTTTGTCAACTCAGACGCTGCTGGAATGCTGTTAATTATTACTCTGAGCCAAGCAGAGCCCCACGGCTCCTGGCCCCAGCCCGCTCCCAGCGAAGCGAGGTCCTCGACGCCGAGATGACCGGGAGACATTTCCTCGCCGCATCAGTTTCTGCCACCATCACTCTGCGGGGTCCTGCTTCGACACCCGCGGGACCGACGGAAGATGATCATTTCTACCCAACGTGGGGTTAGATTTCGATTAGCTCATTTTTAAAATGAGGGCACATCTCGCAGGGTTGTGAACCTTTGAAAGGCGATAAGTCACCCCGCCTCTGCCGGGCACATATTCGAGGGCTCTTTAAACGCGCATCCTCCTTTACAGCCCCAGACAGAGACCCCGAAGGACAGTGAAACAGGGCTGAGGACTAGAGAAACTGATAACCAAGCGTCCCTGCAAACCCAGCTGGGGTTCTTCGCCCTTCAAAGACCAGGGAGTTGGCAATTGTCTCAAGGAACACTCTGTACAGCGAGGGGATCCCAAACACGCGCTGCGCGGATATTACCCAGAGGGTGTCTTGGATGCTGCCGGCGCCCTGGACTCTGGGGATATTAAGGGGCCAAGAACTGCTACGCTTGCTTCCCAGGGCGCGGAGTACGGGAGGGTCTCTGTAACCCCAGCGTGGAATACCGGCCCCCAGTTCCCTCCGGCACCCTAAGCACCCTCCTATCCCTCGTCCCTGCCCCGGTAGGCACTCACTTGGCGGCGGCGAATATCTGCCGGGTTCCTGCATCCACGCCGCTCCGTCTTCTGAATTTTCTGACTTGACCGAGGCGGTCTCGAAAGGCTTGACCAGAGGCCCGGGGCTGTGCGCTTCCCGAGCGCCGTGTCCGGGAAGCAGCAGTGGCCGCAGGGTGGCCCCGGCGGAGGCGCTTTCGGCTGGCAGTGGGGACGCCTCCTTGGGCGGCTTCTTGTCCGACATGAGCGCCTCTACGCTGAAGGGCAGGCTGGAGACCTTGACGCGGCGCTCCTCCACGGCCGCCTCGGCGCCCCCAGGCCCCGGGCCCGGCCCGGCCACCATCGCCGGGCCCTCTTCATCAGACGAAAACAGGTCATTGCCTTTGGACGGAGAAGCCATGACTTCTCTGCCCTACGTAGCTCCCGGCGCGCGACTCCGCTGGCAACCCGGCAGCTGCGACTCAAACTTTTTTGGGGGGGAGACGGGAGGGGCGCGTCGGGAGCTGTGCCTTTCCTCCAAGGGGAAGTGAGAGACTTGGCTCAGCCAATCCGCGCGAGCTTTGGCGCTGACGCCACAGACGCTCGTCTCCGATTGGCTCTTCCGGAAGAGGCTGGGGCCTTTTTTTTTTTTTTTTTTTTCCTGTTTGAAATAAATTAGGAGTTAATTACAGGAGCAGTCAGCAGAGTTGTTATTAGGCGATCCCTCAAGGGTTATAATCACGCCAAAACTGAAAAGTCTAAGGCGTAATTAAGGCCGATTATTTAAAGAGGAAGTTCTCTGAGTCCCATTTCTTCTCTCTTTTGACCCCTCTTTTTGAAAGGTACCCCGCGCCTATACCTCCTCCCCACCCCAAACCGCCAGAACACGTTTAAAATCTGCAACTGACATTGCAAAAAACAATTATGAAGCTCCTACAATGGGTCGAAACGGGGCTAACTTAATGCTAAAGATCAGCCCTGAAAGCACAGGCCAGCATCCCTGCTAAAGGAAATGCTACAGGCAGGGGGCTTAGAAGAGTAGTATTTCCCTATTAGCGAATGCCCAACAGCGTCCGATAGTGCTATAACTCCCCTAGGAGAGGGGCCGAGGCGAGCCAGAGGAGTGTGCGGGCACAGCGACCCTCTCCCAAATCGTTGCAATTGGAAAATTTAAACCAGTTCTTTCTATCTCTTTCACTCGAAAACAAAATCAGCGCACTCTTAGAAACTTGGAATCCTGTGAGTTTTCTTTTCCCTGAATCTCCTCTTTGGACAACATCCGGATCCGACCTTTTCCTCAAGACTGCGTGAATTGTGTGTTCAGGAGTTTGTTTGCACCTGTGTTTGTCATGTGTACTTGGGTGCCAGTGTTTGCCTCCAAGGGGGAAGAGGAGGGAGGAAAAGACATTGATGATATCTAGTGCTTCCCAACTCCCTCCCCCCCAAATGTGGGGTGCCAAGTTTGCAAACCCCTGCTCTGTGTATCTTTGGGGAAAGCACATTTTTATTCATTGCACCTGGTTTAAAAAAAAAAAAAGTATAGATATCCCCACCCCACTTCAAATTATACCCTGGGTAATTACATCTCAAAGCGTTAGTGATGTCTGTCTCAGTCCCAGAAAGAAGAGAGGGAGCTGCCCTTGTGCAGAGGCCTCCAATCTCTCTGCAGGCCAATGGGCCAACACCTATTGCTTCAAATGACTCTTTTCAGGCTGTGGTTGCCTTTTCCTATATCTGAGCGATTATCCCTATCCTGCAAGTGATAAGTGAATAGAAGTGTCCCAGCTCAGGGACTTGCACCCAGCAGATGCTTGCTAAACAGTTCCCAGAGCCCTGAAAGGTAGGGATATTGTTTTTTATTACTGAAATGACCAAGGAGCCCCCTCCCAGTTCAAGAGCTTTAGAAACTTGACCCCCAGATCCACTTCCCAAAGCACCTCTCTGATGCCCTGTTTCCTTCACCCCAAATCTCTGCCTGGAGAGAAACTGTGCTGGCCTAGGATACCAGAATAGATGATATCTGAATCTTTGAGGATAAAAACAGCCTGCACTGGCCACTTAACTCAGTTTGACTAGAAATGGTCCTGAAAAAAGTTAAAGAGTAAAGAAGTGCTAACCCCAGCCTTCTATAACCTCCTGCTCCCACCCTTATCAACACACTGGGCACTCAGAGAAAGTTACTTCAAAAAAAAAAAAGTATGAAAGCTATCTGGAGATATACGCATTATGCATTTTCCCCTTGAGTCATACTTGATGAGAGTTGGCTTGATATGCATCTCAAATACAGTACGGGTAGATCCAGATTAAGCTCTTTGCCTTTTAGAGGTACCTAGCAAGATGCAGGCTACATATTTTGTAAGCAAACCTGAAATTCGTTTGGCTCTCAGCTGCCAAAATGTACAAGAAGGTTCAGTTTTCAGTTGGGCTGTACCCAGCCACTGTTTTATAATTGTTCCTAAAAACTCCTTGTTAATATTTAACAATTTAGGGGCATGCAGGTTCATTCTCGAGCATTTTTTTTTTAATTAATACTGCTAGAGGTCTTTTATTTTGATGAAATATTCTGGGAGAGGATAAGGTAGGTTCCCTCCCTACTCTCATAGCTGTGACATCCAGGCAAAGGACAAAAATTAGGAATCTGGAATTGAGAAAACAGTAGAAATTTAAAAAATAACTGGTGTTCAAAGCCAGGGTGCCAAGCTCTGGCCAGGAGCAGAAGAGATGACCAACCCGGGGCAAACTGCCTGCCCATGTTTTCTGCCAGCTCCCTCCCCAGCTCCCTGCTGGAGTGGGATGATTCAGGAAAGGGTCTCTCTTCTGCTGTGAAAGACAGCATCCCAACACACTTCTAGCCCTTTGGGGAAAGCCTGTCTGTGTATTTATTTGCCCCTGCCATGGCTGAGTTTTCACACCATTGCATTCACCTCTTTCTGGCTGCCTGACCTTGGTCCCCTTACTTCTGCTTCAGTCTGATTTTTATCTCTAAAATGAGAGATAATTACCCCTAACCGGGATGGCTCTTGGGGTAATTCAATTCAAGGGGCTACATAAAATAACTGGCAGGTGTAGGGAACAACAACAACAAAGCTCACTCTACTATTGTACAGCAAAGGCAGCGACAATTTATCTAATGCTTTCTCTCTCCCAGATACCCAAAGTGAGGCGCGTCGCCCCCTTTCAAAGAGTTCACGGTGGGTGGGTTCTTTGTAAAATCTCTGGGACTGAGAATTCGGCTCGCCCTGAAACGTATATAGTCCCTTAGCGGAGGCCGGGCTTTGGCATTTAAGAAAGGACATTCGCTAAAGGTTAGTTCTCCGTGACACAGTGACGTTCCAATTAGAACTCAGTCACCACTAAGCACCAACTCTGCTTGAGTACCTGGATCTGTCCTCCAGGATCCCATTGGTTTTCTTCCAACACAGCGCTCAGGGGAGAAATTATTTTCCCCATTTTACAGATGAAAAGCCTAAGGCTAGGAAGCTCTAATTCTGTGGCCGGGCCTCGGAGGGAGCAAGTGGAGGACCCCGGGCAATCCACCCTCGCGGCACCCGCCCTCGCGCGCAGATGCGCAGCGCTCTACCTTCGCGCGAGCCCGGGGCATTTCGCACGTGCCCCTATCCTGCGTGGAGCAGCAGCGCACGCGGAGCACCGAGGCGGCAATCGTGAAGGACTGAGATCGCACCACCGCGTTTGCAACCCCCAGGACCGATCGCGGGATCCCGGCGGCTCGGAGGGGGCGGGGGAGGGGCGGAGGAGGGGGCTGTAGACAGGCCAGGGCTGCGGGCAGGCGCCAGGCGCGGGGAGATGAAAGGCGGGCTCCGGGGGAAGGGGCTGCGCCGGGTGACCGGCTCCAGCCGCGCCGGGCGCCCCGCCCCCGCCCCGCCCCACCCCCGCTGCCCCGGGCAGAGGCGGCTGCCCGCGCCGGAGCCGCGTTAATTGCTCTGGGCCCCGGCACTCAGCCTGCGCGGAGCCGGGACAACCTCGCTCCAGGAGGAATGACAATTCGCCCTAATGGGACAACCTCGCTCCCAGAGGAGTGACAATTCCTCCTAATGGGCCGCTCGTTAGCGGCCTATTCTCCCGTACCCGGGTATCAGAAGCGGGCAGACAAGCGGGCGCCAACGTCCGCCTGGAATTCCACCACACTGCTCCCTCACCATCCCCCACTCCCCGGCCCTTCGCTGTGTGACCTCGGGCAAAGGGCTACTCCTCTCTGAACTCATTTTTCTTACCTGTGCAGTGTGGAGTAGGAATGGGGAAGATCAGACCTCGGAGTCAGTAACCGGGTTAAGGAGTTAAGGAGAGGGAAGTCCAGTAGGCGGGCATTCGGGGTTGCTGCTTGAAGTTCTTTGGGGGGGGGGCATGGACATGACAAATCCCTTGCTTGTGAAGTCCCAGGTGGAGGGCCCCTCCACCCCACTGCGGTCAGGACCCAGGACCCAGCTCTGGAGGGAAGGGGCCTTTGCTAGGGCGCTACACAAATTTCACAAAGCTACCTGAATGCTGAGCATTCATGGCTCCCCATTTTAAGGATGGAGAAGTCGAGGCACGGGCAGGAGAGAGACTGGGGTGTGAGATCTTCTGTGGGCTGACTGGGATTCTACAAGTGCCCCCCTAGAAGAAGCCCCCAAGGAGGACATCTTCACGGGAGGAAGGACGGAACAGCTGCAGCTCCTGTGGCTCTCTGCTGGTCCTCCAGCCTGGGAGAGGAGTGCGCCTGTTCATGGAGACTTCCAGTTGTTTCTGGTCACAGCAGGTGCAAGGATTGTGTAAGGGGAGAGAGCCAGTGTGTTCCCCTCCTTCTGTAGTTCTGTTTTCAAATCCAGGCCCTACTTCTTGCCACAGGCCGCCATCAGGACACTGAGGGCCTCAAGAACCTCTTTGAGAAAAGATGCCCAGCTGGTGAGGACTAGATGAAGCATTATACAAAAACAGGTAACATAGGGACTTCCCGTCCTGGCTCAGTGGTTCACGAAGCCGACTAGGAACGATGAGGTTGCAGGTTTGATCCCTGGCCTCGCTCAGAGGGTTAAGGATCCAGGCGTTGTCTTGAGCTGTGGTGTAGGTCACAGACATGGCTCGGATCCCACGTTGCTGTGGTTGTGGTGTAGGCCAGCGGTTACAGCTCCGAATGGACCCCTAGCCTGGGAACCTCCATATGCTGTGGGTGTGGCCCCAGAAAAGACAAAAAACAAAAAACAGAAAAGCAAAACAGGTAACATAGACTGTGGCTCCCTCTTGGAGGGTTTAAGTCCTGAATCAATCACCTACGTCCCTGCACTGCAGTTTTCTCATCTGTCATATGGGGGTGTCTGGCACTCAGTAAATGTTGACTGAGTGTGTGTGTGTGTGTGTGTGTGTGTGTGTGTGTGTGTTTAACCCTTCTTCAGTAGCTCTACCTGACATCACGCATATCTGGATCCAAAGTTGGATAATCTGAAGTTCCCATCATGGCTCAGTGGTTAACGAATCCATGAAGTTGCAGGTTCGATCCCTGGCCTTGCTCAGTGGGTTAGGGATCCGGCGTTGCCGTGAGCTGTGGTGTAGGTTGCAGATGTGGCTTGGATCCCAAGGTGCTGTGACTGGCGTAGACCGGTGGCTACAGCTCTGATTCGACGCCTTGCCTGGGAACCTCCATATGCTGCAGGAGCAGCCCTAGAAAAGGCAAAAAGATGAAGACCAAAAAAAAAAAAAAAAAAAAAAAACAAAGTTGGATAATCTGAGGCCTGAAAAGGTAACTTTTTTAAGCATGTTTTCCCCCTCTGCAAAATGGGAGTAACCAGCCAAGAAAGCAGATTGACAAGTCTGTCAAGGGAGGGATGGGGGTCAAGGGAAGAAGAAATGGTCTAGACAAACAGCATGAAGTATCTCCTGTTCCCAGCCCCTGGGCACAGCTTGCTGGCACCTTCCCAGCCCTTGCCTGCATTGGAGGAAAGTTCCCATGAACAGGGCCCAAGTCCTGATTGATCTGCACAGAAGAGTGGCTCCAGGAAAAGGGGTGGCTGCTGTTCTGTGGATGGCACCCCTTCTCAGGAAAACTGCCCGTACTGAATCGGGCTGATGTGAGCTTTATTTTTATTTATTTGTGTATGTATTTATCTATTTATTTATTTTTATTTATTAGGCAAGGGGTCTAGGCATCAAATCTGAGTTGCAGTTTCTGGCAATCCGAGCTTACTTAGTGTGCCACCTACACCACAGCTCACAGCAATGCAGGATCCTTAATCCACTGAACGAGGCCAGGGATCAAACCGGCATCTTCATGTATACTAGGATGCTAGTCGGGGTTTGTTGCCTCTGAGCCAAGAGGGGAGCTCCCTGAAATGAGCTTTTTGTTTAGTTTTGTTTTTTGTTTTTAGTCTTTTTAGGGCTGCACCTGCAGCGTATGGAGGTTCCCAGGCTAGGGGTTGAATTGGAGCTGTACCCGCCAGCCCACACCACAGCCATAGCAACGCTGGATCTGGGACCTACACCACAGCTCATGCCAGATCCTTAACCCGCTGAGCAAGGCCAGGGATCGAACCCACAACCTCATGGTTCCTAATTGGGTTCATTAACCACTGAGCCATGACAGGAACTCCAGAGATGGGCTTTAAACCAGGGTTCAGTATCTGTCAGCTCCCTTAATACCTTGAGCAACCCGGTGATGGAAAGGCCCTCATTCCTCCTTAAGGAGGAGAAAATTGAAGCTTAAGTCTTGATAAGAGTTTCTCACAACTAGTAAATACCTGGCGGAGATGCAAATCAGGGTTTGGCCGATTCTAAAAAATGTCTGTATTTTGCCTGAGGCAGCAGTTGCTGTAAGCAAAGGTGGGAGGGAAGGCAGCTGGAATTGCTCACAGGGGTGAAGGATCTACTGTTTTCATTTTCTTCCCATGAGACAGGTGCAACTGTTGAGTCTGCGATGGGCACACAGAGAAAGTGCCTCCTGCATTATGGATTCCCAAAAAGTTCGGCAGGAGTCTGACATTGCTCTGATATGGTGGCCTCAAATTGTTTTAGCTTCAAAATGCCGCTGACTGGGCATGGGCAAGGAGGGGAAAAGGAAATTTGGGGGCGTTACTTAATAGACATAAATATGTATGTATGTGCAATATTTTTAGCTGCACCCACGGCATGTGGAAGTTCCTGAGCCAGGGATTGAACCCACACCATAGCAGTGGCCCAAGCCACTGCAGTGACAATACCAGATCCTTAACCCTGGGTGCCCCAAGAGAACTCCATAATAGACCTAATTATATTTTAATTAAGAAAAATAGAGCCTTTTCCAATTGCTCCACCCACCAGTTGCCTGGTAGGGAATAGTTTTTACCTTCAGAATGAAGACAGTTAGAGGCAATTATTCAGAATTCTGTCAGTACTTTCTAGAGGAGGGGTTGGGGCTTTGGAACTGGACCCAAAGCATGTGCCAGCCCTGGGAGGGGACTGCAGGCCACCACTGTTGGGAAGACCCCTCCCCGCTGTGATACAAAAAGGAGTATCCTGAGCTATAGGTGTCTCGAAGTGCATTCTCATCCAAGGCTTCACTTGCTCCTCAGAATGGAACTTGGGCACGAGGTACCCTACTCTCTCCTATTCCCCCAGGCTTGGTTCTTTCTAGTTCCTCACCCCATTTCACCAAGGCAGGTACCTGCGGCTCAGAGAGGTGTGGCCACTCACCTGAGGTCACAAAAGCAGTCTGGAGGGAGAGGACATAGGTTTGGCCCCAGAGCCGTCTCATGCCTTTCAGGTTCTAGGACCCTCTGATGCTGAGACTCAGCCTGGAGCCAGGGAGGTCTGACTTCAGGGTCCCTGAAATTTGTCATGCACCCACAGATCTGTGTCAGGTGTCCTGAAGACCCCCTGACACAGAGAGGGCCTCAAAAAATATTGGTGAAGTAAACGAATAAATCGAGGCACAAAAGCGGTGGCAGAGACTATAGGTCTTGCTCACCTGGCTCCAAAGGTCGCCTTTCCCAGGTTCTTGGAATAAACCTCAAATGGTGAGGGTGGTCTTATGTCTTAACAATTAGAAGCCACACTGGATTCTTATAGGGAGGGGTCAGATATTTTCAATTGTCCACCAAGGAAAACTGAAAGCTCATTTTGCCCCAAACCCTTGACTCATTAGATGTTTAATTCATCTTCACTTTCCGCCTCTCTCCCCATAAATAGTGATTCCTTTCACAGATGGAGAAAGAGGCTGGAAGGTTGTCACCCTGCCCAAGGTCATGCAGCAACTAGGTGACCCAGTCAGCATTTGACCCCAGGTGAATCAGACTCCAACCCCCAAACTGGTTCCTCTTTATCATCCTCCAGATTGCATCTCTCGTCCCTGGTTTGACGCAGCCAGAGAAACTCAGCATCAAGCTGTTATCTCCCTGGCTTTCTTGAGCAATATCTTGACTTTGCGGCCTTTCCCAGATTTCCTAAAACAAGAGTGTGTTTATATGATAGAAAAAGAAGAACAAGAACAAGAGAAAAAAAAAAAAAAAAAGACCTCAATACATTGAGAAAAAGATAAACCGATAATTTGAGTTTCTCCTCCTCTTAATAATAGCAGGCAGGGCTTAGTATGTACCAAACCCCGTTCTCAGTAGTGGCATCTGCTAACTTGTTCAGTCCTCGGAGCAACCCTGTTTGGCAGATGCTGTTTTATCTTCATTTTACTGAAGGGCAATCTGATTCTCAGACCTGGGAACTCTAGATAAATATAATTTCTCTTTTTAATTGTGCAAGAGCCCATTCTCTCCCCATCCTCAGCCTACCTATCAATCCTATCGATCCAACCCTAGAAAACACACGTCGCCATCCTTCAAATAGAAACACGACTTGGATTAAACCCACGCACTTTCCTCATAGTGCGAATGCTGTGCATAACTCAAAGAGCCTGTGTGTCTGGTGGCTTTGATAAAATTGGCACCTTTCCCCCCTTTTCCATCTCTCCGCAGCTCGGGACGTGTTGCCAATGGATTCGCTGTTTTGTGGGGAGGGCGGGAGAGCGAAGGAAAAGGACCTCAGCCAAGAACAAGGGTCCTGAGCCCCATGTGTCATTCGCTTGCCAGGTGACTTTAAGCAGGCCCTTCTCCTCCAGGGTCCCTTTGTTGCCTCCCTGGCAGAGGGGCGTGTCTGTGCCTTTGCTGTCTCTTCTGGTTCTGTGGTTCTCTGATAAAGGAGTGAGTGAGAGAGAAAAATCCATCCTACTTCTTGTTCTGTCTCCCACCCACCAGGTTGACTGAGGGCTCCAGGAAGGTGGGGGCAGAGAGTGGAAAGACCTCATGCAGTAAGGAATGGGGGTGGGGGGGCACTCCATTTTATCCTGGGCCAGTTATGTGTCCCCGGGCAAGTTCTCTCACTTCTCTGAGCTGAGCATCGGAGTTTCCATTGTGATGCCGTCGGTTGAGAATCCAACTGCAACAGCTCGGGTCCACTTGCAGAAGTGCGGGTTTGATCCCTGGCCCAGCAGAGTGGGTTAAAGGATCCAGTGTTGCTGCACCTGCGGCTCAGATTCAGTCCCTGGCCCAGGAACTTCCTTAGGCCGTATGCCTCATGCATAGCCATTGGAAAAAAAAAAAAAAAAAAAAAAAAAAAAAGATCTGAGCCCCCATCAGGGGGCAAAGCATCCCTATTTCAGGGTGAAGCTAGGAGCAGTTAGTCCCTTCCTTTCCGCTGGTACTAGTCCCCTGGTGTGAGAAGGGAAGAAAAATCACTGACTCAGCAGATGAGCAGGCTGGGAGGAAACCTTGTGGATAATTGTTAATGACACAATTAGAGCTGACACTGTTGGTGTGGACAATTGCAAAGAGGCTTATGAAAATGATGCTTGCTAAGACTCCTTGGGGCCTTTGGGCAGCCGAAGGAAGCTTTGCCCCATGGTGGCACAGCCCTTCCTGGAGAAAGAATTTGAGACAGTCCGTGAACCAGGCTTGAAGTCACATCTAGGCCCGTGACCACAGAGGTACTCCCTTTTCAGTGATCTGATAATCCTCCCATTATACTCCGGAGCCTGTCTTGGTACAACTTTAATACCTTGGCAATGATTGCTCACCTCCTGTGGACAAAAACACCAGGCTTCAACCTTCAGGAAGAGACAGCAGCATCTAGTAAGAGAATAAGGACAGAGTCTTGCATCCCTTCTATTTCTTTTCAGAGCAAACCCATCTCTGGTTGATCAATAATAATACCGCTGCGACATAAATTTGCCTTTACAAATCCTTTTTTGTTGTTTTAAAACGAGCGTTTATTCAATACGTTAAACATTAATTAAATACTAGTGCTGTTGGTATTGGGATAAGGCCAACAATCATAATGATTGGTCTTCAGCAAGGGAACAGTCCTGGAGGTGGATGCCTGAAATTCAGGCTAGCACTGATGGACAAGAGAGACCTCTGCGGTTCTAACAGCGCCAAATCTGGTTGGAATCCGGCTCCACCTCCTCCTAGCTGGGTGGCTCTGGGCAAGGGACGTCCCCTCTCGGGGATCTTGAAAGCCTTATCGGCAAAGTTGGGGGATGGTGATCATTCCGATCTTCTAGGTTTGCAGGAAGAATCTCCTCCAAGATAATGGATAGATGACCATACCGCCTGGGAGATATGGGGTTGTTTGTATTATTGGTAAACAATGCATGGGAGAATTTGGTCAAAACACTGGTTATCTGCCAGCTTAGGAGTGATTGTAAAAGAGGGGAAGCGTTCTTTGAAAGCTGAGTCCTATTTAAAAATCGCCTACCCGTGTTTAACTAGTTCCATCTTCAGGGCCTTAGAGGTGCCGCATGTCCAGCAAACACTTCCCCAAAATTCACAGAACCTCCCTGTACTTTGTAGGCAAAATGAAGACCCCTCCAAGTTGCAAATAAGGCAGAAAATGTTTTCCTTTGTCCTTTTCATAAATGATTAAATGCATTGCCTGATCTGTCCTTTTTTTCCTTTCTTTCATCCTTCCTCTATATTCCCCCCCCCCCTCCATTTCTCCCTCTTCTCCTCCTGCAGCTGAGGCTGGAAATCAGCCACACAGCCCTTAGTTACCCAGGCAGGTTCCTGCCCTCAAGTGTTTTCCACTCTAGGAGTGCCCGCTATGGCAGAGCAGGTTAAAGATCAATCAGGCATTGTCAACTGCAGCAGTGGGTTCGCTCTCTGGGCTGGGAACTTCCACATGCCCTGGATGCGGCCAAAAAATTTTAAAAAAAGATTAAAAAAAAAAAAAGTACTCAGACTTCCGTGGTGGCTCAGTGGTTAATGAATCCAACTAGGAACCATGAGGTTGCAGGTTCGAGCCCTGGCCTCGCTCAGTGGGTTAAGGATCCGGCGTTGCCTTGAGCTGTGGTGTAGGTCACAGACACGGCTCGGATCTGGCATTGCTGTGGCTCTGGCGTAGGCGGGCGGCTATAGCTCCGATTAGACCCCTAGCCTGGGAACCTCCATATGCCATGGGTGCAGCCCTAGAAAAGACAAAAAAAGAAAAAAAAAAAACCCAAAAAACTAAAACTGGGGTTGCTGGAGCCAAGTGTGTTTATTTCTCATCTGAACAGATACTGCTGAATTGTTTTGCAAAAACCCTTTTCCAGTGCCCATTTGCACTAACAGCATTCGTTTCATCCCCAGCTCAGCCAGAGCCAGATAGAATTGTTCTGGTTTAATTTCTACCATAAAGCCTTTTTTTTTTTTTGAGCAGGAGAGGAATAGAATTCCCTATCTATTTGAGACATTCCCTGGGGAGCATTATGGAAAATTGGGCCCCGGGGCGGGGGTGGGGAGGGGGGCTGCTGAGTGTGTGTGGGGGGGTGGGTGAGGGGGTTGCTGGAAGCAATAGGACCTGTGAGGAGGTGATGCAGGTTTCTGTGAAGCGGGAAGCAGCAGTGGGGTTGGGAAGATGAGGAGGGAATGGAGATGCAAGTCATGAAGAAGTAGAGATGCTGGTTAGGGCATCCCAGGGCTGAAGGGGACCCTGCTTGCCCCTGAGGTCTGACTGCACACTGTGGATATGGATTAAGCCCTATCTTCCTGCTGGGTCTCATATTCCTTAGTGACCAGCCACCCCAAGTGTCCTGTCTTCCAGGTTTTGTTTCAACAGCTCACCTATCTGGAGCCCTGAGCCAAGGCAGCGGGCCACTTAGAACAGACATGCTGTCTCACTGCATCCGTTCGGGCCCTGGGTGGGTGGGTGGACAGACACGCTTCCATGCAGGGGGAGCCTTGGAGCCTGGCTTGCCCATGAAATCACTGGTGACTTTACACTGCAGCTTGCTAATTAGCAGCGTCCATCGTTTCAGTTAATCCTCACCGAGTTGCTTTTTAACCTATGTAGCATCTGGCGACAGGTGTGTTAGAAGCTAGAACCATAAAATTCAAAGGCTGGGATTCCTCGAAAAGGGCTAGACAGGCCCAGGCTGCTGGGGTGTGGGGTGGGGTTGTGACTCCTGCTAATGTTCCTGGGATGCCCTTGGGAGTTCTGCTCCAGCTCCCTGTGCCCTCCTCCCACTGTGGCTCTGTTACTCTCTGTCTCTTCGTTGCCCTGGCTCTGTCTTTCTTCCCACCCTCGGAACCCAAGAGCAGGTTCACTTTCTCCCAGGCCCCTGTAGTGCCCGTAAGGCCTTGGGAAGCTCTGGAGCCCAGGGATTCAGGGCCCCAGGAGAAGCAGAGATGGTCCTCAGTACAGGATGGCCCATCCAGACAGTGGATTTGCTCAGCACTTAAGTGGTCCACGAGAGCGTGGTAAAGTTTCCCTGAAAACGGGTCCATCTGACTTTGTAATTAGCTCCAGTCTCCAGAATGAGGGGTACTCAGGCCTCATCGCTGAGATTTCTCCCCTTGGCAGGACGTCATAACTGATTCTTCCACAGACACATGGATCTTCAAGCTTGTGTGCATCAAATAGAGGTATTTAGCAACCCTGGGCGTGGACTAAAGTGTGAGGGTTGGAATGGAAAGTAATTATCCATCTGGTGCCCTCTTGGAAGAAGCAGATCCCTCTTCAGTTCATCATCTCTGACCTGGCTGTGGCTGCATAGCCCAGAGGAAGAGTCTATGCCTCAGGGTCACTCAGACAGAAATGGGGGGCTGTGTGACCTCTGGCAACTCACTTAACCTCTCTGAACCTCAGTTTCCTCATCTGTAGAATGGGGTGGTAACAATGCCGACCTCCCAGAGTTGCTGGGGGGATTGGTGGTGAAGGAGAACAAGCATCTGTCATGGTTAGCCCTTCCCTCGAGGTGACAGTTTTGAAAGCCATTGGCTAAAATGACAGAGACCGGCTGACTCTTTGAGGAGGAGGAAGAAAGGCGGTGACGACTGTTTTCCTTACTTCGACCTCATTCCATTTTGGAGGCTGGCTTGGTCACCTAGGCAACAGGAAGCCAAGCTTCCCTTGGAATGGTTACCCCTGTCGAGGCTCCGGGTCGGGTACCCTGTCCCCACCCTCTGGGAGTTTTGGGGTGTTCACCTGTGGCCCTTGAGTCCAGCAGAGAAACTTAGGCAGAGCTGATGGCTGAGAACCCTTGCTATGGTCAGGGACTGTTGGGCCACAGGGCTTAACTCCCAAGGGAAAAGGGAGCTCCAGACCAACTGATATCTCCTTAAAACAGAAATTAGTATATCAATAATTATCCATTAAAAATTAAATTAAAAAAAAAAAAAACAACAACCAGTAAAGCCCCCAGAACCAGTTGCTGTCAAGGGAAAGGGAGGCCTTCAGGTTTGTTTATAAACAATTAAATAAATAAATAAAGGGGGGGGAGAAGAGGAGGAGCCGCCAAGTGTTTGGGGGGCTGATCTGCTCTGTTTTTCATGGAGTATGTTTCCCATTACGAGGGGGAAAGGCAGGCCACACATGGGCAGAAGGAAAATATGCGGCTGGGAGAGTAATTGGGGGTGTCGGGGTCGTGGGATAATCGGTGAGTTTGTTTTCAAAATCTTCTTGAATGTTTCATTACTTCTACAATCGAAAAAGAGTTTTAAAAATCGACAAAGTGGACTTTGGCGGGAACAAACTCACCCTGTTGGTGTCATTTCCCATAAGATGTGGCCTTCCTTCCACTCCAGGAAAGGACTGGGGTGGTTTTTATTTTCATTTCTTTCTTTCTCTAAAATCTATTTCGTATCTATCCTGCATGATCCAGTGCAGTCAGTATCAGGGTACCCCATTTCAGGAGGGGTCCCCTTGTCTCACCAGGTGCAACACGCATAGTGGGCGGGTGTGGAGGCCACATGCTGTCACTTCTAACCTTGACCTCATCACTCCAATGTACAGGTGGGAACACTGAGGCTGCCAGGGAGCCAGCCATTTGCCCAAGCTTAGTCAGCTGTTATCAGGATAAAGTAGGTTTCAAACTTCTATCTTCTCAGGTAAGTTCTCTTGTAGCCCAAAATATTTCCTTTTTTTTTTTTTTTTTTTTTTTGGCCGCACCCACAGCATTTGGAAGTTCGCAGGCCAGAAATCAAATCTGAGCCACAGCAGTGACAACGCAAGATCCTTAACCTGCTGAGCCACCAGGGAACTCCAATATTTTCCTTTCTTGGAAAGCATCTTCTTCCAGACTCTCCCAGGGAATATAGGAATCAAGACAGCGCCACTTACTGCTCCCGCCTTTCTCTAACGTAAATCTGTGGGACCCTCTAAGAGCTTTCAAGGGGGAAAAACATACAAATTTCTCTGTTTTTCTCAATCTCTCTCACACTCACAGTCAATCAAGCATTTTCATTGTTGAGAAAACCCAAGTGTCATAAAAGTGATTTGAATGGAAAACACATTTATTTTATTTTTTTTGTCTTTCTCTTTTTTTAAAGGCCATGAGCAAATGTCTTTTTGATTCAAATAACAATAAAAAGTTGCTTTTTTAGAAAGCCTTTTTTTTTTTTTTTTTTGTCTTTTGAGGGCCGTTCCCAAGGCATATGGAGGTTCCCAGGCTAGGGGTCCATTTGGAACTGCAGCCACCGGCCTACACCACAGCGACAGCAATGCGGGATCCCTGCCATGTCTGCAACCTATACCACAGCTCATGGCAACACAGGATCCTTAATCCACTGAGCAAAGTCAGGGATCGAACCTGCATCCTCATGGAAGCCAGTCAGGTTCATTAACCACTGAGCCACTATGGGAACTCCTGAATAGAAAACAAATTTAAAAATCTGGTTTGGGGAGTTCCCGTTGTGGCTCAGTGGTTAACGAATCCAATCAGGAACCATGAGGTTGCAGGTTCGAGCCCTGGCCTTGCTCAGTGGGTTAAGGATCCGGTGTGAGCTGTTGGTGTAGGTTGCAGACGCGCTTGGATCCTAAGTTGCTGTGGCTCTGGCGTAGGCTGGTGCCTACAGCTCTGATTAGACCCCCAGCCTAGGAACCTCCATATGCCTCAGGAGTGGCCCTAGAAAAGACAAAAATACAAAATAAATAAATAAATAAATAAAATAAAAAGTCTGGTTTGGGAAGAAAGCCCAAATCCCTCATTGTCAACAATAGGGCCTTTTTGGATAAACATTTACCTAAATCCAATTCTTCTTCTTCCCCCCGCCCCCTTCCTTGGACAAGAAGCTCCTCCTTCTCGGGAGCCGGAGTGGCCCTGTTGGAAGGGACCATGTTCAACGTTTCCATCATAAGGCATGTTTTTCCGGGGTTTATTACTCAGCTGTAAAAATGTGCTCTGGGCAAGAATTTGGCATTAAGTCTCATCTCTGAGGTAATTGGTGGGGATTTTTTTTTTTAAACCTCTCTTCTTTTTACAGACAATCTTGTGAAAGGAAAACAAAAAAGTCAAGAATTCACCTTAACTATGTGCTTTGGCCCCTATGAGTTTTCCTCTTTGGTTTGGTTTGTTTGGTATTAATTTTGTTCTCCACTAACCAGATATTTGAAGGCGAATTTATAGAGGCTATAACCCCAGACCTTCGTTCATTTATTCATTCCTCCTTCAGCAAATATTTACCGTGTGCCCACGACACGCCAGACACTGTTCTAATTTCTTTTTATGGCCACATTTGTGGCATATGGAGGTTCCCAGGCCAGGCGTCAAATGGGAGCTGCAGCTGCTGGCCTGTGCCACAGCCATAGCAACACAGGATCCGAGCTGCATCTGCTACTACATGGCAGCTTACTGCAATGCTGGAACCTTAACCCACTGAGCAAGGCCAGGAATCGAACCTACATCCTCACGGATACTAGTTGGAACCTGCTGAGCCACAACTGGGAACTCCAGTTGTAGATTCTGAAGACGCCACTTATCCATGTGATCTGGGCTCTCGTGGGGCTGGTTGTGCACAAACACACTCGCACACAAGCCTCACATGTTTCCCAGCCAAAAAAAGAAAAAAGGAAAAATTCAACTTGCACTCAGTGGAGGCAGATCGGGAAGGGATCCAGGCACCGCTGCTCTCAGGGTAGAGAAGCCGGCCTAGGAGGACCTTCCAAGGGGCTGACATGTCCTTTAAGACTTTGAGGTTAACAGGAGCCTCATGCCAAGTCTGGGGAGAAGCCGGGGAGAGAGGTGAGCACGCATGGAGGATGGAAAGAGCACGGGTGTGTTTGGAGAAAACGGAGAAGGCTTCCTTTCCGGACAGCCTTGAATGGAGGGTGTGGGAGAAGATGAAACAGGATACCTGCGGGGGCAGGGAGGCACAGGTGGATCAAGCAGAGGGATTTTAGCTTTTCTTCAAGTGCAAGGGGAAGCTGTGGAAAGATGCTCTCTAGGGCATGAAATGGTTGAACACTATTTCTGGAAGGCCTTCCTGTCCTGGGGTTGGAGGACGGATTGAAGAGGGGCACGGTGGCCGCGGAACCCATGCAGGAGGCTGCAGCACCTGCCTGGATGTGAGTCCTCTGCCTGCCGGTTTAAGAAAGAAAGGGGCCTCAGGAATGGAGCAAGGGAGAATGGGACACGCCCTGCTGGGGGAGGGGAGAGGAAATATCTGGGGGTGGTGGGGTCTTGGGAGCAGAAGGGGGCTCAGGGAGGAGCCCCGGTGGACACGTCCAGCTAGAGTCTGGGATGTACCTGAAGCCATGATGCCAGGTAGTCAAGGAGCAGGAGAGGTGAAGGGAGGGAGGGGCCGATGAGAGGGTCTCCCTGGCTTGTGGTCCAGCCTGGGGTGGTTCTGATGTTGAACCCCCTGAGGAAGAGCAGTGGGAGGAGCTGTACAGACTCATGTTCAGACTCTGCCTCTGCCTTCACCCAGCCTGGGTCCAGCCTTGGCTCCACAACTTTCCAGCTGCTTCAGTCTTCTCCTTCAAAAAAATGGGAATAGGAGTTCCCATCATGGCGCAGTAGAAACGAATCTAAGAACCATGAGGTTGCAGGTTTGATCCCTGGCCTTGCTCAGTGGGTTAAGAATCTGGTGTTGCCGTGAGCTGTGGTGTAGGTTGCAGGCGTGGCTCAGATCAGGCATTGCTGTGGCTGTGGTGTAAGCTGGCAGCTATAGCTCCGATTGGACCCCTAGCCTGGGAACCGCCATATGCTGTGGGTGCGGCCCTAAAAAGCAAAATAAGTAGGTAAGTAAGTAAGTAAGTAAATAAATAAATAAAGGGAATAATAATACCGTCGGGCTCATGGCATTGCTCTGAATTGAGATGGGTTCATCCATGTAATCAGAACAGCACCTGCTCGTGTACGGGCAGGTAGAATTCTATTTCCCACAGGAGTTGAAGGGATTAATGATCCCACAGGGTCATTTATTCCACAAGCCCCTCTAGCCCACCTGCCCTTGTGTGGGGCTTCCTCTCTGCCGGAGGACCCATCCATTAACTAAATAGATATAACACGCACTGACACATGTTTCTGGGAAGGAATAGGGATCTACAAGAGAGAATAACAGAGGAAAGAGAAGTTAGATCGTGGTGGGTGGCCAGGAGGGCATCTCTGAGGATGTCACATGTCATCTGCGTAGGCTTTAGCTAGGAGGAGAGTGGGGGGATCATTCCAGATCTGGGGAGTAACAGAAGGCCCTGAGGTTGGATGGAACATGATGTGTTCGAGCAACTGACTGTGAGAAAGTATGTTTGGAGCAGACCAAGCAAGCGGGAGCGTGGCCGAGAGGCAGCAGACGGAGGTGGCTCCGGTTTGGCTGGTTCATGGTCAAGAGCTGAGGTTTTATTCTAAGTGGGGTACAGGCATGATTGAAATATTTTAGTCAGGAAGAGAGAAAGTCTGACTGTTTTTTTTTTTTGTTGTTTTTGTTTTTTTTTAATCTTAGGGCCTGGCTGGTGGCATATGGAAATTCCCAGGCTAGGGGTCAAATCTGAGCTGCAGCTGTCAGCCTATGACAGAGCCACAACAACGCCAGATCCAAACTGCGTCTGTGACCTCTACCACAGCTCACCACAACGTCAGATCCTTAACCCAATGAGCGAGGCCAGGGAATGAACCCAAATCCTCATGGATACTAGTCGGGTTCTTAACCCGCTAAGCCACAATGGGAACTCCCTGACTGATATTTTTAAAACATCACTTTGGCCGCCCTGTGAATTGGGTATAAATTGGGAGGCAGAGGGGGGAGTGCCGGTTAAGAGATTTAGAGGAAACTGCAGGAAAGTGGCTGAGGCTGTGATTGTCCAAGAACGATGGTGGCTTGGACGAGGGTGATGATTGTGTGGATGGAGAGACATGAACATGCCCAAGAAGAGTTTTCAAGGGAAAACCAATTCCTCGTCTACAGCGCTGCCTTGGAGCTTCATGAAACATGCATCATCTATTCACTCCCCTGCTCCGATCCCATCCATGGCTCCCCAGTGCTTTTAAGATGATGCCCACAATTTTTTGTTGGTGTCACCAAGCCCCCATCTCCATGGACTACCTGGAACTCCTCTGGCCTTTGCATTTGTGCTGTGGGCATCTTGGCCTTTCTTAGCTCTCAGAATGCACCTGGCTCCTTCATCCCTAGGGGGACCTTACCCCTGCTGTTTCTTCCTCCTAGAATCTCGTCATCCCTCTCCAAACCCACCCTCCCCACCTACGTCCTTCTGATGTCAGTTAGCCCCCTCCCAGTATACTGGCTGGACAGCTGAAGGTGCCCACTGCTGTTATGAAAGCAAAAGATGGAGAAGGCCTTCAAGGACCAAACGAAAGAGGTCAAGAAACTACAGTTTAGGAGTTCCCCTTGTGGCTCAGTGGTTAATGAATCTGACTAGGAACCATGAGGTTGTGGGTTTGATCCCTGGCCTTGCTCAGTGGGTTAAGGATCTGGTGTGGTCGTGACCTGTAGTGTAGGTTGCAGACGTGGCTCGGATCCCGCGTTGCTGTGGCTCTGGCGTAGGCCGGTGGCTACAGCTCCAACTCGACCCCTAGCCTGGAAATCTCCATATGCCGCAGGAGCAGCCCTAGAGAAGGTAAAAAGACAAAAAAAAAAAAAAAAAAAAAAAAAAAAAAAAAAAGAAACTACAGTTTATCCACCAGATCAATCTGAAAACCATCTGAGATCAGCTCCCATTATCCCAGCTCATGCTTGGTGCCATTAACTGGTTGGACTGGCAGAGAGGGTATCTAGGGTGATTGAGGATGCATGCAGGGGCTGAGCTCTACCTGCCTTACCTGGTCTCACGGTTACAAGAAGCCTGTGAAGGACATGTGGCAGATGGGGACATGGAGGGTTCAAGAGAAGTGGCTTGCTCATGGCCACTCAGGTAGTAAGTGGTGGGCAGGGTTCAGGACTGGTCCGAAGGCCAAGCACACACTCTGTCCAGCAGGCATGAATAACCCCCTTGGTGTCCAGCCAGGCCTAATCCCTTAGCTCCCTAGGCTGGCCTCCTTGAAGGAGGGATGATCTGAGTCAAGAGGAAGAGGGTGTCTGCGTGTCTGCCTGCTCTCGACTGAATTGCCCCCCCCCCACCTTCTCCCAGATGCATAGGTTGAAGCCCCAACACCCAAATGTGACAGTATTTGGAGGTGGGGCCTTAGGGAGGTGATTCTGGTTAGATGAGGTCATGGGAGTGGGACCCTCATGCTGTGGTTAGTGGCTTTATAAGAAGAGGAAAAGCGGTCCCGCTGTGGTGCAACAGAATTGGTGACCTCCCTGGAGTGCAGGGACGCAGGTTCCATCCCTGGCCTGGCACAGCGGGTTAAGGATCCAGCATTGCTGCGTTGCCACAGCTGCAGGCATAGGTTGCAACTGCGGCTCGGATCTGATCCCAGGCCAAAAAAGCAAAAAGAAGAAGAGGAGGAAGCGAAAGCTCTTTCTCTTTTCCATCAGAGGGTGAGGCCAGAAGGAGAGCTGAATCCAGGAAGAGGGCTCTCATCCGAAACTGAATTGGCAGCACTTTGATTTTGGGTCTCCCAGACTTTAGAACTATGGGAACTAAATTTCTGTTCCTTAAACCGCCCCGTCTAAGGTATTTTGTTATAACAGTCCAAGCATACTAAGACACTGTCCTCCCTACTCACTGTCCATTGTTGCTTGGGGGGGCCCTGTGTCCTTCCATTTTCACCCCTTCTTTCTTGCCTTCCTTTGACCTGGTGGGGAAGCCACGCTTCTCCAGATGGATGCTTGGCCACCCTTCAGAACCCAACCTATAATCCCGCAAATGCAAAGGTAAGGCAAGAAGAATCAGAATTGTATTCATCCCCATGCTTCCTATTTCTCAGATGCAATATTAAGGCAGAGTAAGGTCAACGGCCATTCCAGCCTAACTCAACCTCTTCTCACCCGTGGCCCTGGAAGCCTTTAAATGCAGCCCAGTCAGACCCCATGCAGGTTGTCCCTGCTGGCAACTGTCAGAATAGTCTGGGTTGGAATTCCTGTCGTGGCTCAGTGGTTAACGAATCCGACTAAGCACTATGAGGTTGCGGGTTCGATCCCTGGCCTTGCTCAGTGGGCTAAGGATCCGGCGTTGTCATGAGCTGTGGTGTAGATTGCAGATGTGGCTAGAATCCCGCGTTGCTGTGCCTGTGGTGTAGGCTTGGCAGCTACAGCTCCAATTAGACCCCTAGCCTGGGAACCTCCATATGCCATGGGAGCGGCCCTAGAAAAGGCAAAAAGACAAAAAAAAAAAAAAAAAAAAAAGAAAGAAAGAAAGAAAGAAAGATGAGTCCATCTGGCAACTCTGGTAGTTTAGCACTGTTTTCAGAAACAAATTATTCCCTTGAGACCGCATGTGCCCAGGTAGGCAGGGCTTCAGAGCAGCCCTGAATTGGATTGCAAGGCCCTGGCTTGCCCACCCCTCCAGCAGGCCCTGCTCTCAGTGAGCGGCAGTTGGGCTCTATCTTGAAGGGCAGCAGCCATCCGGCATGGTCTTCTCCCAGCCCTGGTCTATGTCCTGCACCACCCGTTCTTCTCAGAGGCCTCAGCCTGCCTTGCAAGGGCAGCCCCAGATGGAGACAGCGGAGGACAAATCTGGAGGGACGTTTCTTGCTTTAGGTCTGGCACTCCCAGCTTCCTCCATGACAGGGCCAGGGGGTCCTTGGTCCAGGCTTCTTGTGTGCCTCAGATCAACTCAGAGCATCTTCCGGGAGAGCAGAGATCATCTTTTCTAGAAAAACGAAATCTTCCCGGGGCTCCTGTTGTGGCTCAGTGGTTAACGAATCTGACTAGGAACCATGAGATTGCAGGTTCGATCCCTGGCCTTGCTCAGGGGGTTAAGGATCCAGCATTGCCATGAGCTGTGGTGTAGGTCACAGACATGGCTCAGTTCTGGCATGGCTATGGCTGTGGTGTAGGCCGGCAGCTGTGACTCCAATTAGATCCCCTAGCCTGGGAACCTCCATATGCCTCGAGTGTGGCTCTAGAAAAGGCAAAAAGACAAAAAAAAAGACATCTTCCTGACCACCAGAAAAGAGGCCCAGCTTTAGACTCTGCAGCCATTTGGAACGCCCCACACAGAGGAGCTCGCAGGAGGCTTGGCCACCAGCAAGGACCAGAGAGAACCTGACACTCTGGAATCAGTGCACGTCACCCATCCCTTTTGAGTGAGGATTTCCAAGGGCCTTATAAATAGTAATTAAAAGATACAGCATCCCGGATGGGCTGGTGTCAGGATCACCATTCGACTGAAGGGGGAAAGAATATCATTCCCCGGCTGGCTGATGAGAAGGCCTTGCAAGAGCTGCCCGTGGGCCAGTGGAGAAGTGTAACCCTCCCTGAGTCCAGGCTGGACAGGAACTAAGCCTGTAACATGCGCTGTGAGGTGTGTGTAATTATCACCCACCTTTTACAGATGGCAGAGCTGAGATCCAGAGCTTCTTTCTGCCTGGGAGCTGACACAGGAGGGACTCAGTCTCGGGGATTCCAAGCCTGTGGTGTTTTCACTGCTCCTATGAAGCCTCCAAATAATTATTCTTTACATCTGCAAAGCATGTTATAGTTTACAAAGCTATTAAACGTGCATTTTATTCTTTCCTTATCATAACTCAGCTAGGCAGGAAGTTCAGAGGTGACGAGGCCCATTTTATTGATGAAGGAATGGAGGCTGGGAGAGGGGGAATTAATTGCCTATATTCTTATAGCAGCCACAGTAATTCATGTCTATACAATGATTTATAGCTTACAGAATGCAAGGCCACAACCATGGCATATGAAAGTTCCCAGGCGAGGGGTTGAATCCGAGCTGGAGCTGTGCCCGTGTGTATACCACAGCTGTGGCAACATCAGATCCTTTAATCCACTGCACCAGCACTGTACCAGGCCAGGGATGAATCCGCAACTCTGCAGTGAGCCAAGCCACTGCAGTCAGATTCTTTCTTTTTTTTTTTTTTTTTTTTTGGTCTTTTTAGGGCCACACCTGTGGTGTATGGAGGTTCCCAGGCTAGGGGTCGAAGCAGAGCTGTAGCTGCCAGCCTACACCAGAGCCACAGCAACATGGGATCTGAGCCGCGTCTGTGACCTACACCACAGCTCACGGCAACACCGGATCCTTAACCTACTGAGCAAGGTCAGGGCTCAAACCTGCATCCTCATGGATATTAGTCAGGTTTGTTAACCACTGAGCCACGAAGGGAACTCCACGCCTAAGTCAGCTTCTTAACCCTCTTCTCCACAGCAGGAACTCTTGCTTTCTGATTTTGGATATCGCAATAGCTCCATGAGGTAAGTAGGCCTGCTGTTGTTATTATTATTATCATTGTTGTTGTTATCTTCATTATTATTATTGGTAATAGTATTATTACTGTTATATCACAGATGAGTCAACTAAGATTCAGAGAAGTTAAGGAATAAGATGAGAAATGAACATTTATGTATCATACCCAGAGCTAGATACCGTAGCTATGGCATCTCACTGAATCCTACTAGCCCTCAGGAAAATATTTGCAAAGCCTCTTCATTCATCCAATCATGTCTTCATTCATGAGTATTTGAAGACCAGTGTTTACAGGACACCTGCTGTGGATCTGTTACTGGTCTAGGCACAGAGAATACAGCAGTGAACAAAAGAAAATCCTGGTCTTCACTGAGCATATATTCTTTTGGGTGTGGCTGAAACACACCATAAACGAACACGTAAATATATACTATACCAGAGGGCACTCATGGCAAGGAAGGAAAATAAAGCAGGATAAAGGCGAGGTGCTCAGGAATGACAGGATGGTCTGACTTGGCAACACAAGTAGAGATCTGAACACACTGAGAGGAGAGGGGTTTCAGTGGGGTCTTGAAGAATGATTAAGAATAGATTCGGGGAGTTCCCCTCGTGGCGCAGTGGTTAACGAATCCGACTAGGAACCATGAGGTTGCGGGTTCAGTCCCTGCGCTTGCTTGGTGGGTTAACGATCCGGCGTTGCCATGAGCTGTGGTGTAGGTTGCAGACGCGGCTCGGATCCCATGTTGCTGTGGCTCTGGCATAGGCCGGAGACTACAGCTCCGATTAGACCCCTAGCCTGGGAACCTCCATATGCCGTGGGAGCGGCCCAAGAAATAGCAAAAAGACAAAAAAAGAAAAAGAATAGATTGGCTCAGTGGTTAATGAATCCGACTAGCATCCTTGAGGACGCAGGTTCAATCCCTGGCCTCGCTCAGTGGGTTAAGGATCTGGCGTTGCCAGGAGCTGTGGTGTAGGTCACAGACGTGACTCGGATCTGGCGTTGCTGTGGCTGTGGTGAAGGCCAGTGGCTACAGCTCTGCTTCGACCCCTAGCCTGGGAACATCCATATGCCGTGGGTGCAGCCCTTAAAAAAAAAAAAAAAAAAAGAAAGAGTGGATGTGCTTCAGTGGAAAACAGAGGAGAATCCCTGGTGTGATGATCACTCCAGTGAGGGCAGCTTTTCTATCAGAAAGGTTTAAAGTGACCATTACAGTGTTACTTCATTGAATCCTTACAACCATAGGATGTGGGTATTGAGGGAAATTGAGGCTGAATGATGTTTACTGCCTCATAGCTGATAAGTTGCAGATTCAAGACTGGAACCTGCCCCTGCCAGGCACCAAGCTGGTGTTTCTGCCCATCCCAGGCCCTCTGTGGGAAGGCTCTGGAGGGAGTGTGTGGAGGGAAGCAAGGGGAGGGTGATGGGAGTGCAGCCAGCCCGTGGGGGAAACCACACCCTATAGGACTTGAAGGCCAGGCTACAAATTAGGGCTCCTGGGAAACCACGGAGTGGGGAGGTCTTAAGCGGGGGCAAGACAGAAGCAGCACTCTGCTTCTGGAGAGGGCAGGGGAGAATCTAGGAACCCCCCGGGGCAGCTGGAGGGATGAGGGTGTCATGCACTAAGGTGGGGAGGTGAGGGGGGTGGGGAGCCTCCCCTCTGCCAATCCCGTTAAGGAAATCGTGCCTAACGCCAAAGTTCTTAGACTGGAATCCAGGACCGCTTTGGGGATGAGGAGGGGAGATTGTCTCGGCAGCCGGATGGGGAAACATTACATCTTTCTTTCTTTTTTTTTTTTTTAATCTTTTTTTCCTTTTCTAGGGCCGCTCCTGCGGCATATGGAGGTTCCCAGGCTAGGGGTCTAATCGGAGCTGTACGCCAGAGCCACAGCAACAGGGGATCCGAGCCGAGTCTGTCACCCACACCACCGCTCAAGGCAACGTCGGATCCCCAACCCACTGAGCAAGGCAAGGGATAGAACCTGCAACCTCATGGCTCCTAGTCGGATTCGTTAACCACTGAGCCACGACAGGAACTCCCATTACATCTTGATTTGTGTTGTCCTCTGGAGCGCATCATTTCCTCTCATCATCAGTGTAGGCACCAGCCCAGAGCAGCACCGTCAGTGACTGTGACTTTGTCATCGGTACAGACACCACGTGTTTTCAGGTCACATTAGAGTTGTTACAGGTATCTTGGGACTTTGTTTCTACTCATCCCTCCTTTAAAACTATGAAAGGTAATGGGCTCAAGACCAGATTGTGTTGATTGATACATTAACAAGAAGCACCAGTAATAGCACATTGCAATATTTTGATAACTATATTTAAATGTAATTACTGTGGCTTGGTTATTTAATTTCATTCATTTAAAAATATTTTTTGTTGTTGTTGTTATTGTTGCTATTTCTTGGGCCGCTCCCACGGCATATGGAGGTTCCCAGGCTAGGGGTCGAATTGGAGCTGTAGCCACTGGCCTACGCCAGAGCCACAGCAACGTGGGATCCGAGCTGCGTCTGCAACCTACACTAACGAACCTGCAACGCCGGATCGTTAACCCACTGAGCAAGGGCAGGGATCGAACCCGCAACCTCATGGTTCCTAGTCGGATTCGTTAACCACTGCGCCACGACGGGAACTCCCATTTAAAAATATTATTCTAAGAGGGTATCCTTAGGCTTTGGCAGCTGTCAGATGGGTCCACCATCTCACACACACACACACACACACACACACACACACAAGGTTTAGAACTCTGGGATGGGACTTGCCTGATTCTTAGGCATCTTATGCTTTTCATTCTCTCCACTGGTTCCATAAGAGACAGTTGTGAATCTGGTCTGGAGGCTGAGGTCTGGTCTTGCACAACTCCTTAGCCTCAGGGTTCATGAAGAGAGCTCAGAAAATGTTATTTTAATTTGGAATTGATGGAGCCAAGGGTTTTCACCCACATTTGGATTTCTGGCTTCTCTTACAAAATCAGAAGGTCTGGCAACCCTGGGACACTCCACCTTCCAAGGTGAAATGACTGGGGTTCAGTAGCAGCCATCCTTGGGGACCGAGTGCCCTTTCCAGCCCCAGCCCCCAGGTACCCTGATGAGCTCCAAGGTCTTTGAGGTTTTGGTCCCCAGATGGGAGACAGATGTGATTTAGGGATGACCCTGAGTCACACTCCAACTCCAGGGACAAGCTTAAGGGCAAGTGGTGATTCGCTGAACTGCTCCCGTCAGCACCACAGACACCATCTGAAGCTTCGGCCAGACAGGCAGTCACCTTGGGAGCCGTGGACAGCTCCCGGCCTCCTGGACCCCAGCCTTGCTTCTGGCTTCACTGAACTCACTCACTGCCTGCTCCTCCAAGCTCTCCCCCTTCTCAGACTTCAGGACAACTGTCACCTCCTGGGCGGGGAGGGTTACCTGACCACTCTCTAAATTTGCACTCCCAGCCCCCCTCACACTCAAGACACTTTCTTGCTTCTCTGCTTTCTTTTCCTCAAAGCTCCTACCTTCATCCAAAAATGACATTCCTTTCACAGAACACTGTAAATCAATTATAATGGAAAAAATAAAAATCATAAAATAAAAAAAATTGGAGTTCCCGTCATGGCTCAATGGAAATGACTCAGACTAGCATCCATGAGGATGCAGATTCGATCCCTGGCCTTGCTCAGTGGGTTCAGGATCTGGCATTGCCATAAGCTGTGGTGCAGGCTGCAGATGTGGCTTGGATCCCTCGTTGCTGTGGCTGTGGCGTAGGCCAGCAGCTATAGCTCTGATTTGACCCCTAGCCTGGGAACCAACATATGCCATGGGTGCGGCCCTAAAAAAAAAAGACAAGAAAAAAAAAAAATGACATTGCTAATTTACTCCTTTACCAGCAGACTTCACGTTGGCTGAGTCCTGCATGACTAGACCCTGGTGGTCCTTTGCAAACTTTTGATAAATAGTGAGGAGTAAACAGACAGTAAGTAGGTGGAGGCCTTATACCATCCTGGTCCCGCACCTCGTCTCTCTCCTCCCTCCATCCCTCACCCAGGGGTCAGAGTCAGGCTCAGAGACTGGGCAGAGATGACCATTTAGTACCTTACCTGGTGATTTTAAAAAGCTGACTTTTAAACTTTTGTCACATACTTCTTTTTGCCTTTTCTAGGGCTGCACCTTCGGCATATGGAGATTCCCAGGCTAGGGGTCGAATTGGAGCTGTAGCCACCAGCCTATGCCAGAGCCACAGCCACTTGGGATACCAGCCGAGTCTGCAACCTACACCACAGCTCACAGCAACACCGGATCCTTAACCCGCTGAGCGAGGCCAGGGATCGAACGCGCAACCTCATGGTTCCTAGTCGGATTCGTTAACCACTGTGCCACGACGGGAACTCCTGTCAACATACTCTTGCTTCTGCCTTCCTGAGGGTCCCTGGGAACATCACTGGATGTTCCTGCCCTGGTTTCCTCATGCATGTCCCAGGGAGAAATAACATTTTCCTCCTGGGCCTGGCTGTTTGTGACAATGAAATGCCATGGGGACATGAAGTGCCCACCAGCACCAGAGCACATAGTAGGTGCTTGGCGAAATAGCTTGACCCCTTCTCCATCCCCACTCCCCTCCCCCCCTTTTTCAGTTGGAGCCGGAAGAAAGCTCGTCAATCACAGGATAATTTATGCAGCATGATATGCCTTTATTATTCCATGCTGAGTCGGGGCTTCTACTGTCCAATGAAGGTCAAAAGGAGGTATGGCTTTTATCTCTCCAGCAACTCTGGAAGCACTGGGGGGAAGGGGCAGACTCACAGAGGTTTCCTCTTGAAAACAAACAGATCCTCTCCCCTGGCCTGAATAGCTTTCCTCAATCAAAGCTGTAAAAGTCTGCAAGCAGCGGGACTTTGCCCTGAGCCTGGAGGGGGCTAATAAAGCATTGAATGGAGAGAGTGACCCCTATCTGGCAGAGGGGTCCCCGCTGGGCCCAGGCCCGCGCCTGCTGCCTCGTGGAGAATTCAAAGGTCACGTGTCATTAGTCAGTGTCTTAGCGCGACCCTTTCAAAATTATCGATAAAGGGGGAAGGAGACCCCTTCTGTTGCGAATCCCCAAAAGATTTTCTTCTCTCTTTTCTTTTCTTTCTTTCTTTCTTTTTTTCCCCCCACTGTTGGAAAAGCAAGGCTGTGACATCTTTTTCTTGTTTTCTTTCAGAGGCGAAAAGAACCAGTTTGAAATCAGGAGTTTCATGCTTTGGAAGACATAAAAGTCAGGACCGGAAATTTTTCTTTGGGATGCAGTTTCTCGGTGAAACCCTGGCTCTGAGAAGCCACTAGATTTGGGTTCCCATGAAAAACCAGTCTCATTCCGTCCTTGTCCTGAAATTCTTCACACCGGTTCTAAAAACTCTGGAAGCCTCTCTTTCCTCCTTTCTAACCTCAGATTGGCCCAAGGCCTGGGCCCTCTGTAAAGACATGACGGGGCGCACAGGGCGCTCACATGGCCGTGAACCTCTGGCCCTCTCCTTCTCTCTCCGTGACTCAGTTTCCTCATCAGAACAGGGTCCCAGACCCAGGGAGACCCCGGGATGACCTCAGTAGGGTCTGAGGAGCCCGTGAAAGAGATGATCGGCCCTTCCTCCCCGGTGAGAATGACAATGATCATCTTTCCTTTATTATTTACTTAGCCAGGCAGTTTATAGCTGAGGCCAACGTGTGGTTGTGGTGGCGTTAATATTTAATCCATTAGCCACGGATTGATTCCACGACATTCCTGGGTTTATAGGTAGTCGTTATATTGCTTTTTATTTGTTGCCCATTTTGCGAAGTCATTAAGGCCCACACGGTACCTCATCTGCAAATGGCCGCTGCAAAGACAATGCTCGCATGCGTGTGCGTGTGTGTGTATGCCCGGGGATGCGTGGGGAGTAGACCTGCGTTGCATCCAGCGCTTAGCAGGGAAGGTAGGAATCACCCATAGTCAGAAATCCTCCAGGGAATTGCTTAAACCATTCACAAACCACCGTCTTTGGGAGTTCCTGTCATGGCTCAGTGGTTAACACATCTGACTTAGCATCCATGAGGACACAGGTTCGATCCCTGGCCATGCTCAGTAGGTTAAGGATCTGGCGTGGCCATGACCTGTGGTGTAGGTCGTAGACATGGCTTGGATCGGAGTTGCTGTGGCTGTGGTGGAGACTGGCAGCTATAGCTCCGATTTGACTCCTAGTCTGGGAACCTCCACATGCCTCGGTAGGGCCCTAACAAAAACAAAGCACTCTCTCTGTGTATAACACTAACCACATGTACACAACTGCAGCAGAAAGGAGCAGTGTTGGAACAAATTCCTTTTGCTTTGCCCTTCAGATGAAGCCCTTGGCTAGTTTTTAAGGGGACAGTTTAATGTAAATATTTTGTTTCTTTCTTTCTTTCTTTTTTTTTTTTTTTTTGGTCTTTTTGCCATTTCTTGGGCCGCTCCACAGCAACTCGGGATCCGAGCCACGTCTGCAAGCCTCCACCACAGGTCACGGCAAAGCCAGATCCTTAACCCACTGAGCAAGGCCAAGGATCGAACCTGCAACCTCATGGTTCCTAGTTAGATTCGTTAACCACTGTGCCACGACGGGAACTCCGTTGTTTTGTATCTTTAAACGCAGAAATCTTGCTCCTCAGGGTAAGATGCTCAGAGGGACCCCTCCCTATTTACATCTTTGGCGTTAAAATCGAATTTAAATTAAATGGCCTTGTCATGTGACCTCCACAATAGCTGTTTTTTTTTTTTTTTTCTCTCCACATGCCATCTTTGAGTATTGGGTTACTTTATCTCCAAATAAATTAATATCCTCACATCTCACTCGCCTCATTGGAGGGGAACAGCCCTTGGGCAGGCCAGCACATGCCACAGGTAAGCCACATGGTCTTATAAAAACGATGAAGATGACATTGAACCAAAAAGCAGTGCCTGTGGCTGGGGGATGGGACTCCCCCCCCCCCCGCCACCAGCTGGCGGATGCCTGGTAGAGAACTCAAGGCAGGAGCTCTGGGGTGGTTCTCCCTCCAGCAGAAGAATTCCTGGAGGAGGAATAAGGGCTGCATCATTGTTCGGCCCCGGTCATTGTCAGGCCAGGATCGAATGGGGTGGGCAAGGGACTAGAGGTAGGCGAGAAGGAGATTAAGGGGAGATGGGGCTGTGAGGGGTCGGGCTGTTATGGTGAAGAAACCCCTAACGAAACTGAGCAGGGGTCAGAACCCGTGTGCTCCCGGGGGCTCCCTGAGCAGGGTGCTGGCTTCTGCTTCGTTTCCTGACCCATTGCCATCTCCTCTCCGCTTCCCTCTGGCCCCTCAGCTCGCTGCTTATCGCCTCTGCCTGTTCTATCAGGGGAGGCTTCGGGCACCTCTGGGACAGAAAGGAAGATCCATTTGCTTCTAATTCCTCTGGGCTGGACCAGGGCCTGGCCAGAGCAGCTCAGCGTTTGGTGGACAGCTTCTGAATCCCTCTGGACTCTGCTCAGAAGCATTTCAGAGCCCGCCAAAGGCACTGGCTGGCTTGCGAGCAGGGCCTGGTGTGTTTTCCAGTGGTCCCCAGAGGACCTCCAAATCAGGTCCCCTCTAGGGTTTCTGGATGCCTCAGCTTTCCCATCTATGAAACAGGCTTGGCATTACTTCCTAGCTCAGAGATCCATGCTAAGGATGGAATGAACAAATGCATGAAGAATGCCCGGCATAGAATTAGCTGCTGTTATTATTGCTGTTGCTGATTTTTCAGGGTTTTTTTTCCCATTAATGTTTTATTTTCATCATCACTCATTCTTATTTATTACTGTTTCTTATGTTACTTCTTGTGATGTATATATTTGTTGTTATTGATTCCGCTTCTATGCGCTCTCTTTTTATTATTGAGGATTAGCCATTATGACTGTGTTTCTCAATGATTATATTTTTATGGGCAGAGTTTTTTTTTTTTTTTTGCTGTCAGGCAGGAGTGTGATATGCAGCAGTATGATTATTTATTGTCCCTAACAGTGTATGTACACATCCGTCTCAAATGATCATGATCAGGTATGACGCTTAAGTATTTTTCCCTGTTCATCTGTGATGGAGACTTTATACATTTATTTATTCCTTTATCTGATTTTTGAAATTGAAGAGTAGTTCATTTACAATATTGTAAATTCAAGTGCATAGCAAAGCGAGTCAGTATACTCAATATATACGTATATTCTCTTTCAGATTCTTTTCCATTATAGTTTACTACAAGATATTGAGTGGAGTTCCCTGTGCCACACAGTAGACGCTTGTTGTTTACCTTTTTTTTTCTTTTTTTGTCTTTTTAGGGCTGCACCCAAGGCATGTGTAGGTTCCCAGGCTAGGGGTCAGATCAGAGCTGTCGCTGCTGGCCTACACCACAGCTACAGCAATGCAGGATCCCAGCCGCATCTGCGACCTATACCACAGCTCACGCCAAATCCTTAACCTGCTGAGTGAGGCCAGGGATTGAACCTGTGTCCTCACGGATGCCAGTTAGATTCATTTCTGCTGAGCCACAACGGGAATTCCTAATTGTTTTATATATAGCAGTGTGTTTGTGTTCCCAACTTCTAATTTATCTCACCCCTCCTCCGCCCCACCCCCTTTCTCCTTTGGTAACTATAGGTTTGTTTTCTATGTCTGTGAGTCTGTTTCTGTTCTGTAAATAAATTCATGATTTTTTTCCTTTTTTTTTTTTAGGGCCGCACCTGTGGCATGTAATTTGCCAGGCTAGGGGTCGGATCAGAGCTGCAGCTGCTGGCCTCCCCCACAGCCACAGCAGTGCAGAATCCAAGCCTCCCTATGATCTACACCAGAGCTCCAGCAATGCTGGATCCCTCACCCACTGAGTGATGCCAGGGATCAAACCTGAATCCTCATGGATACTAGTCAGGTTCGTTATGGCTGAACCACAATGGGAACTACTTTTTTTTTTTTTTTTTTCTTTTAAATCACAAAACAAGAGGCATCAAAATGTGACATGTCTCATTTGGTTCTTTTCGACTTTTTAAGAGGACACAGTTACCAAGAGGCAGGGGATGGTGTCACCTGTGCTATGCCCTAGCTTTTCCCCACATAGAATGTGGGCAGCAGCAGTATCTACTTCATGGGCACCTGTTATGTGGCCTCCATGGGACACGGTAAAGCTGTTAGCACAGGATGGTTCACAGTATCAGCCAGTGTTAGAATAAGAGACAATTCTTGGGGCCTGAATTTCTTCCCAGTAAATGAATGGGCTGCCTCCTAGCACCTCGGTCCTCTGAGGACTTCTGGTCTACCCAGTAGTGGGTAATCCAGTGTTTGGTAAGTGCTGCCTGAGACCAATTCCCTTCCCCTGCCCACTGGCTCACCCTAGAGCCCCTGAGAGCCCCGGTGAAAGAGGAAAAGACAAACACCCAGCAGGGCCTTTCCCCTTGCAGATACTCCCACAGGGAGCTCTGCAGTATCAGCCCAGCCAACAGAGCAGTGAAGTGAGACAGTAAATGGGGTACCCGTCCCCCCAGGAGGAGGGGAGACAGCAGGGTTCTTTTTAAGTTTTCCCTTGGGGGTTGCCATTTTATTAGCATAGGGATAAATAAGACCAGATAAGAGCCCTCTGGTTTTACATCTGGGGCTGTAGGAACTGTGTCTGGGGGAATCCCAGCCTGGGAGGCAGGAGGCAGGGGCCCACCGGGCTATGCCGCCAGCGGGCTTCCCAGCTCAGTGGGAAGCAAGTTTTGACAACAGCAATGCTAATTGATGAAATGTTCTCATCAGAGATAACAGGGCAGAGAGTGATCACGTTTTTATTTCTTTTGGGCCGGGAGGGCCTTCCCTTCCTTCAATATTTCTATTTACCCCTGTATATTATATCCGAGTACCAGCGCTCCACCCCTCACCCCCTTGTGTGAGTTCTTCCTGAACACTGAGACTCCATCACTCTTCATCTTAAATAATGTTTATTGGAGGTCCCCTTGTGGCTCAGGGGAAACGAACCCGACTAGTATCCATGAGGACGCAGGTTCGATCCCTGGCCTCGCTCAGTGGGTTAAGGATCCAGAATTACCATGGGCTGTGGTGTGGGTCTTAGATGTGGCTTGGATCCTGGGTTGCTATGGCTATGGTGCAGGCCCACAGCTGCAGTTCCCCTTCGACCCCTAGCCTGGGAACTTCTGTGTTCCCTGGGTATGGCCCTAAAAAGCAAAAAAAAAAAAAAAAAAAAAAACTTACTACAAACTTCCTTGTGCAATTGCCTTTGGTTTTCTAGGTTTGATTGGAATTTGAGACTGAGGCTGGCTAGGGCTCTGGACTTTGGAGTTTTGGGATTGAATCCTGGTTCTGCTCTCTACTGGTATGTGGGGAAGGGATTTGCACTCTCTGGGAGGGCTTGACTTTTCTTATCTGGCAAATGGAGATTTAATATATCCATTTCTTTAAAAAGTTACTATGCAGGAACAGGTGGGGGATAATGCTTTCTTTTAAAAAACAAACAAACAAACATGAAAATCCAACAAAAACCCTTGACAAAAGACCCTGATAAGAATATAAAAAGGCAGCCAAAGATTGGGAGAAAATATCCCAACACATAAAATGTGTAATCAGAATATACATAGAATTCTCTGAACTCAATAAAAAGAAGACAAATAGCCCAATTAAAAGAATGAGCCAAAGATTTGGACTCTTCTCCAAAGGAGTTATGCAAACAGTCAATAAGCCCATGAAAAGATACTCAACATGATTAATCATCAGAGAATTGCAAATTAAAACCACACTGAAATACCACTATACACTCATCAGCATGGGGAGAATCAAAAAGACTAACAGGGGAGTTCCCGTCGTGGCGCAGTGGTTAACGAATCCGACTAGGAACCATGAGGTTGAGGGTTCTGTCCCCGCCCTTGCTCAGTGGGTTAACGATCCGGCGTTGCTGTGAGCTGTGGTGTAGGTTGCAGACGCGGCTCGGATCCTGTGTTGCTGTGGCTCTGGCGTAGGCCGGTGGCTACAGCTCCGATTCAACCCCTAGCCTGGGAACCTCCATATGCCGCGGGAGCGGCCCAAGAAATAGCAACAACAAAAGACAAAAAAACAAACAAACAAACAAAAAAAAGACTAACAGCACTCCTGTTGGCCAGGGCCTGAAGCAATAGAAATTTACACACTGCAACAGGAAATGTTAGAATGGTACAACCACTAAAAAAACATTTTGGCAATTTTTCGTTTTGTTGTGTTTGTTTTTTATTTTTTTGTGCAGCGGCTTGATGTGGGATCTCAGTTCCCAGACCAGGGATTGAACCCAGGCTGCAACCATGAAAGCACCAAATCCTAACCACTAGACCACTAGGGAACTCCCACATGAGCAGTTTTTTAAAAATAAAATTAAATATACTCCTATTATATGCCCCAACAATCCCACTCCTAAGTATTTAACCAAAAAGGAATTAAAATCTTGTACATGAATATCGACAGTAGCTTTATTTATAACAGCCCATATGTCCATGGGTAGGGACTGGATAAATTGTGGTATAGCCATACAATGCAAAACTACTCAGCAACAAAAAGAAATAAATTAGTGTTACACACAACAACATGAATGCATCTCAAAAACGTTATGATGAGCTGAAGAATCCACACACAAAACAGTACTTACTGTATGGTTATATTTCCTTTCTTTTCTTTCTTTCTTTCTTTCTTTCTTTCCTTCTTTCCTTCTTTCTTTCTTTCTTACTTACTGTATGGTTATATTTCCTTTTCTTTCTTTCTTTCTTTCTTTCCTTCTTTCCTTCCTTCCTTCCTTCCTTCCTTCCTTCCTTCCTTCCTTCCGTCTTTTTGCCTTTTCTGGGGCCGCTCCTGCAGCATGTGGAGGTTCCCAGGCTAGGGGTCGAATCGGAGCTATAGCCACTGGCCTATGCCAGAGCCACAGCAACTTGGGATCCAAGCTGCGTCTTCGACCTACATCACAGTGCAGGGCAACACCGATCCTTAACCCACTGAGCAAGGCCAGGGATCGAACCCACAACCTCATGGTTCCTAGTCGGATTCGCTAACCACTGAGCCACGACCAGAACTCCTGTATTGTTATATTTCTATGAAGTTCTCGAACAGGCCAAATGAAGATACAGTGAAAGAAATAAGACCAGTACTTATTTCTTGGAGGATGGTAAGAAAGGAGCATAAAGGAACTTTCTGGGATGGTGTTTTTTATGTCTGTTTGGGTGGTGGTCTCATGATTGCGTACAAGTGAAACGAGTATTTCATTGAGCTTGTACATGTAAGATTTATATAATTTATGTACATAAATTATACCTCAATATAGTCATGTTAAAAACATAATCAGACATATTGTCTTCATTATTAAAAAGAGAAAAGCAGGAGTTTCCATCATGGCTCAGTGGTTAACGAATCCGACTAGGAACCATGAGGTTGCGGGTTTGATCCCTGGTCTTGCTCAGTGAGTTAAGGATCCAGCGTTGCCGTGAGCTGTGGTGTAAGTCACAGACGTGGCTCAGATCCCGTGTTGCTGTGGCTGTGGCGTAGGGCTTCAGCTACAGCTCCGATTCGACCCCTAGCCTGGGAACTTCCATATGCCACGGGAGCAGCCCAAGAAATGGCAAAAAGACAAAAAAAATAAATAAATTAAAAAAAAAAAAAAAAGAGAGAGAGAGAGAAAAGCAGACCAATTACAATCCAACTCAATCTGGATGGATGCCCAGGAAATTCTCTCTCCTAAACTAACCCATGGGCAAAGTCAATTCTATTTTATTAAAAAAAAAAAAAAAAACACCTCTTTTCTTTTATTTTGGGTCTACAGGTGTGGCATACGGAGGTTCCCACATTAGGGGTTGAATTGGAACTGCAGCTGCTGGCCTATGCCACGGCCATAGCAACGGGGGCTCCATGCCGCGTCTGTGACCTACACCACAGCTCATGGCAATGCCGGATTGTTAACCCACTGGGTGAGGCTAGGACTCAAACCCACATCCTCCTGGATACTAGTTGGGTTCATTACTGCTGAGCCAAAGTGGAAACTCCAAAACATGGCTATTTTCCACCAGAATGGCTACAATGAATTTAAAAAGGAGAAGAGATCAAATATTGGTGAGAATAAGGAGCAACAGGAGCCCTTCACACATGGCTAGTGGGAAAGTACATTGGTAAAACCACTGCGGAAAACTGTTTGATAATATCGGATAGAATCTTGCATACCTTCGGGCCCAGTTATTCCATTCTGAATATGCGACAGAGAACTGAGTCCATATGTCCACCAAAAGACAGGATGGCTCCAAACTCGAAACTATACTGATGGAAGTTGCAGTGGAATGCGTCCACGGATTGTGGGATGCTCACATACTGGGATACTACGCAGCATGAAGAATGAAACAAATGCAGCCACACACAACCAAGTACTATTCAGCAGAAGCAGCCAGACTCAAAAGCATATACGCTGCCTAATTCCATTTATATGAAATTCAAAAACAGGCAAACTGAATATAACAGCAGGAGAAGCCTGAGCAGGGTTACTTTTGGTGTGGAAGGTGGTGGGAATTGATGGGGAAGGGGCACACAGGATCCTTGTGGGGTAACGGGTATGTTCTGTGTCTTGGCTGTGTTGGTAGTTCCACTGGTGTACACATTTGTCTAACTCATGGAATCACAGTTAAGCGGATTGCGTTTTATTGTATGTAATTTGTTCTCCTCTAAAGTTGATTTTTAAAAATACCCATTTCAGGGAGTTCCCTTCGTGACTCAGGGGTTAACAAACCCAACTAGGATCCATGAGAACACGGGTTCGATCCCTGGCCTAGCTCAGTGGGTTAAGGATCTGGCGTTGCCCTGAGCTGTGGTGTAGGTTGCAGACATGGCTTGAATCCCATATTGCTGTGGCTGTAGCCAACCGCTGTAGCTCTGATTCATCCCCTAGCCTGGGAACTTCCATGTGCCTCGGGTGTGGCCACAAAAAGCAAAATGATAATCATAATAAAAATACCCAGTTCACAGGTTGATTTGAAACTAACTAGCACAAAATAGCCTCTTTTTGTTGTTGTTATTGCACCCAAGGCATGTGAAATTCCTGGGCCGTGGATCCATGCCACAGCAACAACCCTAGCCATTGCAGTGACAGCACCAGATCCTTCGCCTGCCACGCTACAAGGGAACTCCAAAAAATATTAGTTCGATCATCAGTGAGAAACATATTGAAGGAACTGAAAGGATGTGAGTTGATGAACTGACAGATCTCTCTCTTCTCCAAATTAGTAGCATAGGGATGAATTTGGTCCCGAGTCTGAGAACTTGGCAAAAGGAGCCAGCCTTGAAGGTTTTAGACAAGGGCCACAGGAAGGGGTCAGTCACCCAACCTCCCACATCAGGCCTGCTTTTTCTTCTGGGGACCCACAAGCCCTGCATTTTGAAACTGGGGTTCAAACACCTTGTTGCTATCTGGGCTGATTTGGCTTCCCATCCTTTTAAAAATATATTTGGTTATATGTTTTTATTTGCTTGATTGGTGTTTTTTTTTTTTTTAATCGCAAAGATGTATATATGCTCTTTCACAGAAAACAGAGAAGTAGAAAGAAGAAAATCACCCCATCCCTCCTCTCTAAAATAACCACAAAATTGAGTGTATGTCTTTCTAATTTTGTCTAGATGTGGATTCTTTCTTGCTATGGTTGGGATCATACTCTAACATAGGCAATTTCCACACATCTATAAACTCTCTGCCAATGCCATTTTAAGGTACAGAGCATGCCCCCATGGTCTTACTAACTAACTGTGCCTTCCTATTGCCCGTTTTTTCATCATTATAGGTCACTTTGCAGTGGTTTATCATCATTCAGAGATGTTTTCCCCCTGTGATTAATTTCCTCAAGATAGACTGTAAAAAGGGAACTACTATGCTATAGTAATATTTTTAAGGCCTTTATTACATAGTGCCAACTTGTTCTACACTGTCGGTCACCAGCAGCAACACACGGGTTCCACTTTTATCACACTGCCAGCACTAGGTTTTATTTTTGCAAAAATCATTGGTCTTTGGACAGGCATATAATCTTTCCTTTCTAATTATGTTCTATGATTCCTTCCGACATTGATTATTTCCCCATATATTTGTCAATTACTTGCACTTCCCCCTTTTGTTAAGCCTCAATCCCTGACCTTCCCTACTAATCAATTAGGATCTCAGATTCTTCTTTTGCAGGAAGATTACCGAGCACCAACATGGGTAAATGATGGTGCTGAATTCTTGACTTCTCTGCGCTTACTGAGATGGATCAGGTGTTCTGCACCAGCCCCCAAAGTGCTGGTTCTCAAACTTGCCCAAGATTCATTTGGGAGGGAGCTGGTCTAATTGAGAGATGCCTGGACCCACCCCCTGAGATTCTGAGTTAGCAGGACGGTAATGGGCTTGAGGAATCTGCATTTTTAGTAAGTATATTCCAAGATGATTCTGATGCCGGTGGTCCATTAAACCCACAACAAAGTGAAAAACACTGCGCCCAAAGAGAGGACTGGTTGTCATTATCATGATTTTCACCTAGGCAAGGTGAGTTTCGGGAACAAGGAATGAAAGAATTCATTGTCACTAGAAATGGCCTAGTGTCCTATAAGCGCTCAATACAGGCTTATTTCATTGGTTGATGCTTCTTAATTCCAGGCATCCAGTAGGTGCTTATTAACTATTATTTCTGTTTAGTTATGAGGGGCCAGGCATGCAGTAGACACACAATAAAGACAAGCCACACCAGGTAAATTCAAGGGCAAGGCAGCAAAATAGGTGCTCAGTAAATATGTGTGACGAGCAGCCCTATGGCCAGTAGGTAGAAGAGACGGGTCTTAATGCAGCCCAAACATTATCTCAGGGAGAATAGGGTTGCTGGGAGGTTTCTTGGGTGCCTGGTCTGCAAGGCTGAAGGAAGAGGTTAAAAGATCAACAGACTTACATTCCAGACTCAACCAGAAGAACTGGCCAATCCTGTGAGCAGGGCTGTCTCCCCAGACCCTCAGGCTTGTGTCTCTCATCATATGATTTGCCTTTTCTCTGTGCGTTTTTTGTTAAGACCTGAGCCCCTTTAGAAGCCCATTTGCTCATGGCAGCAGGTTTTCAAGGGTCCATCACCTGGCTAATCACAGCCAAAATCCCACCCCTGCGTCCCCCCCTTTTCTTTCTCTTGGACTCTACCCTTTCGTACTTCTGGAGATGAAGTCTTCCCTAAGACCCATAGGAAAAAACCTAACTCTTCTCCCCAGTGGAGCCCTCCAAAGACTTTTAAAAGGGTGCAGAGTTCTTCCTTTGAAAGATGGGACCTCCCGGGGTGCTAGTTTTTAATTTTTCTTCATTTTTTTTTCTTTTTAGGGCTGCACCTGTAGCATATGGAACTTCCCAGCTGATGGGTCAAATTGGAGCTGCAGCTGAGCCTATATCACAGCCATAACAACACAGGATCCGAGCCACATCTGCAACCTCTGCTCCAGCTTGTGGCATGTGGGATCCTTAACCTGCTGAGCAAGGCCAGGGATCAAACCCTCATCCTCACGGAGACTGTGTTGGGTTCTTAGCCAGCTGAGCCACAATGGGAACTCCCTGGGTGCTGGTTTTTGAACAGAAAAGCAAGAGTAATTCTTGCCTTTTTTGTGGATTAAATGCCATTTTGTATTTTGGGGATACTCTTTGTGTTTGCTTGGCGAACATTGTCCATAAGCCTTATGGTCCAGCCAGGTGCAAAATTTCATCATCAGCCCATGAAAACTCCTGGGACACAATACCTCATAAGTGTTCACCAGAGCATTTCCTTATGAAACAGGGGAAATATGGTCTCTTCATGGAGGTGTTGCAAATTTGCGTCTATGTGAGCACAAAGGTTTACTCTTCAGCGTAGAAAGAAATAGCATCCATGTGAGTCAGCTGGCTGTATCCTCTGCAGCTAAATTCAGAGATTGTCACAGATATTGGAAGGAATAAAGAATGGAAACATGGGGATGGGGGGAGAAGAGAGGGTGCAATCCTTAGCAGCCGGCAAAAGTGCTGTCAAGACTATATGGTAACAAGAAGATGTCCACGAGCCATTTGTAATTGAAATACAGAGGTTACAGCAGTGCAAATTCTTCATCTCAGTAAAATTCATAGACCCAGAAAAAAGTCTAGAAAGATATTTATCAAACTATTCACAGTGGCAATCATAATGGAATTCCAGGAGATTTTAATTAGTTTTTATTTTTATTTATTTATTTGCATTTTTAGGGTCACACCTGCAGCATATGGAGGTTCCCAGGCTAGGGACTGAATCAGAGCTGCAGCTGCTAGCCTATGCCACAGCCACAGCAATGCAGAATCTGAGCCGGGTCTGCGACCTACACCACAGCTCATGGCAACGCCGGATATTTAACCCACTGGGCAAGGCCATGGATCGAACCAACATCCCTATGGATACCAGTCAGGTTCATCACCACTGAGCTACAATGGGAACTCCTAGGAGATTTTTATTATTCCTTAAAAATTTTTCCATCTTTTCAGAATAGAATAAATATATTGTGCTTTCTCCATATATTCAAAGTTTATATCCAAAGAATGTTAAATGAAAAATAATTTTTTTCCTTTCTTCACAGTCACCATTCCCATTTTCTAGAGCTAAATATGCTTGGCAGTGTGTAATCTTCAAAAAATTCAAAGCATAATGGAGTTCCCGTCGTGGCGCAGTGGTTAACGAATCCGACTAGGAACCATGAGGTTGCAGGTTCAATCCCTGGCCTTGCTCAGTGGGTTAAGGATCCGGCGTTGCCGTGAGCTGTGGTGTAGGTTGCAGACTCGGCTTGGATCCTGCATTGCTGTGGCTCTGGCGTAGGCCGGCGGCTACAGCTCTGATTAGACCCCTAGCCTGGGAACTTCCATATGCCGTAGGAGCGGCCCTAGAAAAGACCAAAAAAAAAAAAAAAAAAAAAAATCCAAAGCATAATAAAAATGTGTACGTTAGATACATTGTGTGTTTAACACAATAGTTTTATACTATGTGCACTTATTGGGGACTTCAGCTGTCTCATTCTTTTTAATAGCTACATCGTGTTCCGTGGTATGGATATGTCATAATTTACTTACATGGTCTCCTCTCAGTGATCATTTAGGCCATTGATAGTATTTTTTCTTATCCCTAAATGTCATAGTACAATGTAAAAATGAAGGAAAGTAGGAAAGCAGGATGCCAGGGAGTCAGGGACTTGAGCATGAGGGAGAAATTGATTCAGAGCAAAGGATTACAAAAAGCACAAACAGGAGTTCCCGTTGTGGCTCATCAGAAACAAATCTGACTAACATCCATGAGGACGCAGGTTCAATCCCTGGCCTCACTCAGTGGGTTAAGGATCCAGCGTTGCCAGGAGCTGTGGTGTAGGTCATAGATGCAGCTCAGATCTGGCGTTGCTGTGGCCATGGGATAAGCCAGTGGCTACAGCTCCGATTTGACCCCTAGCCTGGGAACCTCCATATGCTGCGGGTGTGGCCCTAAAAATGTACATATAAAAAAAGTAAACAGCAAACTGAGTAAAACAAAACTCAACAAACCAAAAATCTCAAAAATTCTCTAGTAAACTTCTTCCTGGTCCTGTTTCCTGTCCTGCTAAGCACCTAGCCTGAGGGAACAGGGTTGTTCTCAACAACCTGACGACACCATGAGCCCCTAGGAGGAACAATTCAATGACGTTTAAGCAATTTCTTCTTTGAATTCAGGACACATAATTCTTTTTCTGTTGGCTTGCAGATATACACTACCATCTGGTAGAAGTGTTGGATATATGCGTTTTATTGCTCAGGAGAGAGATAAATATTTTACTGGATATTGCATCTTGCAAACCTGAAACCTAACATAGAGTCCTCTCTTGAATGTGGAGTTATGTGCAGAGCAAAGCAGTGTGCCTGACTCTGCCTAGATGGCTCAGAGAAACTTTCACAAAAAAGGGCACCATGGAGTTGGGTCTTGAAGGATGAATAGGAGTTTTTTAGTTACAGAGCAGAGGAAGGGCACATTGAGTAGATGAAATGGCTTGTGCAAAGACATAAACATTTTAAATAAGATTTGTTTATTTGAATCATGGTGAGTCATCTGGTGTGGCTGAAATATGGGGAAGTGGCTGGAATAGCCTAGAAAGACAGGTTGGGCCAGGTTGTGAAAGTCTTTGACTGCCAGGTTAAGGGGATTTAATTTTTTATTCTGAAGGCAGTGGAGAGCTATGGGAGATTATAAGCAGGAGAGTGAAACAGTAGAGTTGATCACATTGCCAGACAGATTGGCTGGATAGGAAGACAGTTTGGAAGCAGGAAGATAAATGAAGAGAAGACAAAGAGCCCTGGGAGTTTTCTTTCGTTGTTCCTTGGTGATCCCAGTTCTTATTAGGAGAGTTAGTACATAACCTACGAAGGATATTCCACTTTTATGTATTTCTTTTGTAACCAAACTCTCGTACCGGTTAATGTACATGAGTATTCCTTGCAACAGTACCTATATTAGATGACCCATATAAAATTGTTATTTTTGTAGGTCTGAAAATGGTCAACTCTTGATAATTTCATGTGATTCAACTTAATAGTAGCAAAACATTTGCCGAGACCTCAATGCTGCTCAACTGGAAACAGGTCACTTGTGGCATCCGTGTGGATGGACCAGCTTAACGTGCGTGTGCTCTAGCATTACCTCTAAAATTAAGGACTTACTGTTTTTTTTTTTTAAGGCATGATAATAGTATTATGGGTATACTTCAAAAAGCCGCTTTATCTTTCCGATAGCCAACCTGGACTATTTACAGTTAAAATAATACGATGTTTGATATTTGCTTCAAAATAGTCTGGGGCAGGGTGGGGTGGGTGGGGGAGGGTGGATGGAGAGAGAGAATAAACAAGATTGGCCAAGGATAGATGCTTGTTGAAGCCTGCTGATGGGCACATGAGAATTCGTATTACTCTTTGGTCTGCTTTTGAATAGGCCTGGGAAACTTCCATAATAACATGCTTTTGAAAATGCACAAGGTAGAACAGTTTTTAGAGGATGCAGTCATTTGTGCAAAAGGAGAGGATGGATGGAAGTACATATACACACGTAGTATACACTGGTACAGGCATAACAATTTTTTTTTTTTAGGGCTGCACCCTCGGCATATGGAGATTCCCAGGCTAGGGGTCTAATGGGAGCTATACCTGCCGGCCTACGCCACAGCCACAGCAACACAGGATCTGATCTGCATCTGCGACCCACACCACAGTTCACGGCAACGCCGGATCCTTAACCCACTGAGCAAGGTCAGAAATCGAACCTGCGTCCTCATGGATGCTAGTCGGATTTGTTAACTACTGAGCCACGATGGGATCTCCAGGCATAAAATATTTTTGGAAGGAAGATCAGGACTGAGAGAGAGTAGTACTCTTTTGTACTTAAAAAATAAATAAATAAAACCTTATGCATGTATTCTTTTTAATGGAATAATTGGCCAAGAGGGAACTGCTGTCTAGCACGGGGAACTCTACCCGATGTTCTGTGATCATCAATGGGAGACGAATCTGAAAAGGAATGGATGTGTGTATGTGTATGACTGAATCACTGTGTCAGACAGCAGAAATTATCACAACATTGTGAATCAACTATACTTCAATAAAACTTTTTTTTTTTTTTTTTTTTTTTAAGGGCTACAGTCATGGCACATGGAAGTTCCCAGGCTAGGAGTAAATCAGAGTTTGCAGCTGCCAGCCTACACCACAGCCACAGCAGCTTGGGATCTGAGCCCCGTCTGCAACCTATACTGTAGCCCATGGCAGTGCCAGATCCTTAACTCACTTTCGTCCTCATGGATACTAGTCAGGTTTGTTACCACTGAGCCACAATGGGAACTCCCAATAAAACTTTAAAAAAGCAAACAAAAAAAGTTTTCTGATGGCCTAGTGGTTAAGGGTCTGGTGTTGTCACTGAGGTGGCTCTGGTTCCATCTCTGGCCCAGGAACTTCTGCATTCGGCGAATGTGGGAAAAAAGAAAAAGAGGGCCTGGGAACCTCCTTATGCCGCAGGAGTGGCCCAAGAAATGGCAAAAAAAAAAAAAAAGACACACACACACACACACACACACACACACACACAAGCAGTAAAATAAAAGCACAATGTGAAAACAAGACAAAGGGGTATCCTCTAGGGCCCAACAGGTTAGGCAGCATCTCTGCAGCACCAGGACGAAGGTTCAATCCCCGCCCAGCACAGTGGGTTGAAAGATCCTGCGTTGCCACAGTTGCAGCGTAGGTTGCAACTGTGGTTAAAATCTGATCTCTGGCCAGGGAAACTCCATATGCCATGGGACAGCCAAAGAACAAAACAAAAAAGAAAAAGAAAGAAAGAGACCTGCGTTGTATTTCCAGCTCTGCACTAACTTGCAATGTGTGCTGCCCTTGGTCTGCTCATTCAGGGACAAGCAGACAGCAGAAAGCACTGCCTCCCGGCCCGGTGTGGATGGAGATGGAACTAATTCACGCAGATGTAACACGATAACAATAGCGAAGTGCACACCATGAAATTGCATATGGGAAAGAAAGTCCCTCGGCGCCTTTGGAAGGACCAGGCCATGAAGTGTCCAGGTATGACGCCCGTTTCCCACTCCCTGTGTCCCCGCTCCTCCTTAGGCCAAGAGGCCGGATTCCTGCCCCCAGCTGTCCCTGCTCATCAGAGTCACGAGACCACTGTTCCATAGCACCTGTCACTTCCTGCCTGTGGACTCCCTTCAAAGCCCAGGCCCCTCCCTCCAGGGGGATGAACCCGAAAGCTGACTCAGCCCTTTTTTCCATGCGTTCATTTCTAGGGTGAGCTGGAGGCAGACCTCGGCAGGGGCCGGAGAGAATTTGCTGGTTCACATTTCATAAAACTCTTCCATGGTGGCACTGGGGAGAAGCACAGACAGCCTGTGCATGAATTCCAGTCTAGGGGAGGGTAGATTTCCCTGGGAGCCTACTGTCGAAGGGGCCTCTGGGGTTGTTTATCTAACACCCTGACACATCCAAAGCCTGAAGCTTCTTCCCCTTTCTCACCAATAACTCCATCCCCATGCAGGTACCCATCTTCCGTCTCACACCACGGGTCTCTCCAGGGCTCAGAAAGTTAAGGAGGATCAAACTAGGAATGCGGTTCTGAATCCAACATTCAACATTGCTGCCCCTGGGAGTTTTGTTGGTGGCTCAGCGGAAACAAATCTGACTAGTATCCATGAGGATGCAGGTTTGATCCCTGGCCTCACTCAGTGGGTTAAAGATCCAGCATTGCCATGAGCTGTGGTGAAGGTCGCAGACGCGGCTCAGATCTGGTGTTTCTCTGGCTGGGGTGTAGACCTGAGGCTACAGCTCAGATTCGACCCCTAGCCTGGGGACCTCCATATGCCACAGGTGCAGCCCTGAAAAAGCAAAAAGCAAAAACATAAATAACAAAATTGCTGCCCCTGGAACCTCAACCCTTAACTCTGAGTGTTAGTTGCTTTAGGCAGCTGCTAGTGAGAGATTATTTCCTACACTTTATTTCTTCTGACAAAGGGGATCGTAAACATTCTATTCTTTCTCTCCTTAACTAAGCACATGGATCTGAGTTGGGGGTGGTGCTGGCTGAAAGGGAGAATTTGAAATGCGCATCTGCGGAGAAGTATCATTGGAAAGAGGAAAGTGATCTTAGGGCCTCCGGTTCTCTGGAGCAGAACTTTCCAAGGCAGCAAAGGTAATGGATACTTCAGTCACTCACCAGTTGATTGTCACAATCAATAGCTGTGGGGGCTGGGATATCAACTGAGTGAGCTGTTTGGCTTGGGGGACACAGAGAAAGTGGGAGACTGGCTCACTCCACCCAGATTGGCCCCACGCAAGCCAATGTGACAGGTTCCAAGGAGCCCAGGCTTTTGGGCAAAAGGGCTTAATTTCTTAGTCCTGATAATATATAAATAATAGATATTATATATAATTATATGTGTCACTGAGAATTTATCATGTGCAAGAACCTGCGATAAAGCATTTTATGTGTGTTTAAGCAGTGTTTAAGTGCTAACCCTCACAATAACCTTTTTTTTTTTTTTTTTTTCTTCTTCGGCCACAGCATATGGAAGTTCTTGGGCCAGGGATCAAATCCAAGCCGGAGCTGTGACCTCTGACACAGCTGCAGCAACACCAGTTCCTTAACCCACTGTGCTAGGCTGGGGATCGAACCAGTGCCTCCACAGAGACAAGCTGGATCATTAACTCACTGCGCCACAGCAGGAACTCCGTAACCCTCACAATAACCTTTGAAGGTTATTTTATTCCCATTTCAGTGACTTTTTTTTTTTCTTTTTAGGGCTGCACCTACGGCATATGGAGGCTCCTAGGCTAGGGGTCCAGTCAGAGCTGTAGCCACCGGCCTACGCCACTGCCACAGCAATGCAGGATCCGAGCCACATCTGCGACCTACACCACAGCTCACACCAACGTTGGGTCCTTAACCCACTGAGCAAGGCCAGGGATCGAACCTGTGTCCTCATGGATGCTATTCAGATTCGTTAACTGCTGAGCCACGACAGGAACTCCTCACTGACATTTTATTCCCATTTCACTGACAAAGCAGCAGAGGTACTGAGAGATTAAGTCCCCTAAGTTTTCAAGTGGCTGGCTGTTGAATAGCAGATTTGAAGTCTGCTCAGCAGGCAGACTCACAAAACTGCTTAATCTGCAAAAGGAACAGAAAATAAGTGAAAAATTTCCAAATGAGCCTCAGGACCTTCTGTTCAGGCTTTACCTGCTCAAAGCTTTTTCCACACCTGGGAGTTAGGTAAGCTCACTCTTAGGTCTCTTGTGGTTACAACCACAGAAACCCAATTCAAACCGGCTTAGGGGAAATAAAGGGGAATTTACTAGTGCCCATCACCGAAACTACAGGCCAGGTTCTGGCTTCAGGCATGGCTCTCTCCAGGACATGGTTCCCCTCAGCTGCCCTGTGGCCATTGCTGAACCCACTTCCTGGACATGGGACGGAGATTTTCTGACTGGATGGGCCTGAGTCACTCTTGAAACCCAAACTGTATGGGCTGCAGGGGGGCAAGAGAGCATCCAAAAGGAAAAATCAAGGTGCCATGACTGGAAGGGCGAACAAGACTGGGCCAGCCAGAATGAATACTGTCCATGACTGTATCTCCCTGGAGGAGGAAGTGGGGAGTCACAGACAGGAGGTGATGCGCCCAGACTTTTGACTACACCAGTTGGTGGAGAGCAATAGTAATGATGATTATGACGACAGTCAATACTGTCCTCGAGCTGTTATGAAGACTGAGTCGCAGTGCCTGGCACATAGTAGGTGCTCATTAAAAGTTGCTGCCTTGAACTGCGTAACAGTTTTCACGAATCAAAAGAGTCACGTGGCAACTTCTGCTCCGGCAAATCTAACATAATAGGACTGAGATCCTGTTTGGCATTAAGGCAGAAAACCATTCTCTCTGTTTCTCTCAAGAGTCAGAGTAACATAGGAGGCGCAGGAATTCGGAGGAGGGAATCGATCCGCAAAAATTCTTCCAGGTATTTTTACACCCAAAGTCATGCCTCCAGCAAAGACTACAATGTGCTCCCAGAGGAAAGCTGCCTGCTCATTTCTGGGGGGCGGTGGCGGTGGCGACAACGCCCACAGACACACACGAACTTCTCCAACGTGACTTCTCTACTTGCTCCACGTTGAGCTCCAACCCTTGGCCCGGATGAAACCAGTCTGGTCCAGATTTAATGAAGGCACACATACAGCCAGATGTCATTTAGGTTTGCGAGACACTCAGGGAAAAGTGTCAGCAGGGCAATATGCTAAGACTAATGAATGGCTTTTGGCGAATGGGTTGAGAGCCAGGGTCAGACGGAGCTCTGTGAGAGGCAGGGCAGAGGCCTGGCTGTGAAGGATCAGGCTTTGCATGCTGCATTCAGATACCGGCCCCTTTGCCCTGCCAGACAGGGGTGTTGTGGGTGATAGGGGCTGGATGGAAGACTGCGCAGGGCGAAGGCGCTGTGTGGACACACAGAATGGGCTGAGAGTCAGCTGGGGAGTGAGGGAAACATCCCAGGAGCCAGATGAATGAGGTGGCTCTAAAGGAGGCTTTCGGAGTCAGGGCCAAAGAAAGTGCCAGATAGATGGTCTCAGACAGTAGCTGGGGGATGGGAAGAAGACTTTCTCACCTCCCTATGTACCCTTTGCATCTTAACTTTGGACGCTATGCAGGCGTGTAACTTCATAAATGGAAATTACAATACATGAAATATGCAATTTGTGTGTATATTTATGCATGTGATAATTGATTCTGTTTGTACATGTCTGTCTGTGAACATTGAAGAAGTGAGCTGGGAGGCTGGTTTTTGCTTCTGGGAAGGAAGGGATTGACACGGGTGGTAGACAGTTAAAGATAGCTAAAAGCATTTGTTTTGTTTGTTTTGGCTGCTCTGGAGGCATGCAGAAGTTCCCTGGCCAGGGATCCAGCTGGCACCACGGCAGCAGCGACTAGAGCCACAGCAGTGACATCACTGGACCCTTAACCTGCTGGGCCACCAGGGAACTCCAAAGGGAATTTAGTTTTATCTGTAATGACTGATTGATTGATGTATTTATTTATTTATTTTAGGGCTGCACCTGCATCATATGGAAGTTCCCAGGCTAGGGGTTGAATGCCAGCTACAGCTGCCGGCCTACGCCACAGCCGTAACAATGCCAGATTCAAGTCTTGTCTTCGACCTATGCCACAGCTCATGGCAATGCCAGATCCTTAACCCCCTGAGTGAGGCCAGGGATCGAACCCTCATCTTCACGGATACTAGTCAGGGTTCATTCCCGCTGAGCCACAATGGGAACTCCTAATGATTTATTTCTTTTACGAAAAAGTATAGAAGCAAACACAAAAGCTTATAGGGTATGGGATGTTTTCTGATTATCTTTGATGGTTTTAAGGATTTTTGAAAACAAAGTAGGAACTATCTGAGCACAGGCCTGGCGCATGTGGGGAAATGCGAGGCAGTATTAAGTGGGAAGTTCAGGTTCTGATGGTGGGAGATGAGGGCTTGGAGAACCATGAGACTGGGCACGTGGAAGGCGGTCTTTCCGTACCAGGGACTCCCCCCACCCTCCAGGCCTTATCTGTCTTCTGGGCTTGAGTAGATAGAGCCAATCAGAAGGAGCCTGGCCTTTAGCAGGGGAGGTGGTCCTTTTGGGGAGGGGAGGGTTGGAAACCTCATCCTGTGGTCTGGCAGGAGCCAAACTGAAGGGTCTGTGTTCCTTGGACTGAGTCAGCCTGCCTGCCTGCCTTCCCTTATAAGAGGCTGCAGATGCAACATATAGAAGTTCGGGAGCCAGGGATCCACTGGCTGCACTTCTTTTAACCCGCGGCACCAGGCTGGGGATCGAATCCACACCTCTGTAGCCACCCAAGCTGCTGCAGTCAGATTCTTGACCCACTGTGCCACAGCGAGAAGTCCTGGCTTGCACTTTCTGAAGGCCCGCATGCACTCAGTGGCCACGGACAGCAGAGGGAGGGAGGTTAGCGTCACTCTGAGAGGTCGGTGGGGATGCAATCATTGTGAACCAAAAAGCCAGAGAATACCTAGCACTCGAGTGGGTAGCAAACCCGTCACCTAGACGTCGGAGGCAGCTCTGTCAGACTCCGGGCCTCTGCACCCTACAGATCCAAAGCAAGGGACAGGAGAACACGGTGACCAGGAGTTGCCTTCTCTGCTCACTGGGTTTTTCTCTTGCAGTTTCTTCCCAGCAAGGAGTCTTTGTCTGCAGTCCTGGGATGGCATTCCAGGCTTGAGTAAAGGGAACACTTCACACCCACCCGGCCAAGTCCATTTATTTTGATTATTCTCATACCCTTGTCAAAAATGGTGCCAAGGTGTATAAACAGACCAATTTCTGGGATTGTTTCAATCTAATCATATTAAATTATTTACTCTCTTGGCCTTGAGGGGGTTCCAAGGGAAAGCGATTGAAGTCCGGTCCAAAAATAGCTACCTTTGATTTCCAATCCTGGTGTGAATGCGGGTGAACTTCTTAGAGCTTCTGGCATTGACGTCAGTGAGCCAGGGATGGTCTGAGTCAGGGACTAGGGGTGGGGAGCAGGGGGCAGGGGGGATAAGGTGGGCACTGCCTCTACCTTCCTTTTCTCCCCAGGCCCCATGACAAGAAAAGACCCTTTTTTTTTTCTTTTTTTTTTTTTTGTCTTTTCTAGGGCCGCCCCTGCAGCATATGGAGATTCCCAGGCTAGGGGTCTAATTGGAGTTGTGGCCACTGGCCTATGCCACAGCCACAGCAATGAGGGATCCGAGCCGCGTCTGCAACCTACACCACAGCTCACGGCAATGCCAGGTCCTTAACCCACTGAGAGAGGCCAGGGATCGAACCCTCAACCTCATGGTTCCTAGTTGGATTCGCTAACCACTTAGCCACGACGGGAACTCCAAGAAGAGACATTTTAAGGAAGGCTTTTGGCAGAGATGGCTTCAAGCGCCCGGTGCCCTCCCCTACAAAGAGCATTAAGTCAAGGTCAGGATTATGTGTTGATTGGGAAGAAAGGGATTATGACCAAGGCTAATAGGAAAGAAACAGGCCAGAAAGGAGAAATAATGCCTGAAATTTGACTTGCTCTGACCACGGACCCCCAAAAGCAAATAAACCTCAGTGAGAATATGCAATGAATGCAAAGAATAGTGTGGCCAAAAGCCGGGGCTTTGGAATAAAGCAGATGTAGGTTTGAATCATGACCGCTCCTAGCTATGTGACCTCTGGTAAGTTTCTGAATCTCCCTAAGGCTCAGTTCTCTTCCCTGGGCAGCGTGTGAATCGTAGGAATCTTGTGGGGTTGATGTCCTTTAAGGATGATGTCTGTGGAGCATCTAGCCCTGGGCACAGCTTCCAGAAGGCAGGCATTGGAGTGGGCGTGCTTTCTTCTGGGCTGTTACAACACAGCTGCCTGCTATCGCTTTGGGCCCTAGGGCCTTTCATAGTGTTTTGCACACTGTAGGTGTTTATTAAAAGTTTTCAGATTGATGAGAGGGCAATTTTCAATTCGTCCTGCATTTATGTAGTTCTGGTCTCTGGGGAATATCAATCAAGCAAGACAGAGTCCCTCTAACATTCGTTCTAAGTTGGAGTTGTAAGAACTGCATTGAAGAGTTCCCATTGTGGATTAGCCAGTTAAGAACCCAGCATTGTCTCTGTGAGGACGAGGGCTCAATCCCTGGCCTCGCTCAGTGGGTTAAGTACCTGGAGTTGCCGAAAGCTGTGGTGTAGGTTGCAGAGGTGGCTCGGATCAGTGTTGATGTGGCTGTGGTGTAGGCCCATTTGACCCCCATCCTGGGAATTTCCATATATGCTGCAGATGCCATGGTAAAAAACAAAACAAAACAAACAAACACCCCCCCCCAAAAAAAACCCCACTACAGTGAGTTAAGTGCATTGGAGTAGAGAATATATTAATCAGTGGGGTCTGACGGAGATGTGACTACCCGGTGCCCTTGGCCTGAGAGCTCCATCCTGATGCCATTGATGGTGCTTGGCCTGTCACTGTGTCTTCACCAGCTCTGGGGGAAGAATAAGCCTCAGTCATCTTTCTGCCTGGAGGCCCGGAAGTTCCAGAGCCTGGAAAGGAAGATGATGCCACCCACAACCATGGGATTCAAAGGCAAGTGTCCCATCAGATCTATCTCTTTTGATTTCTCCAGCTGTCTCCTAGGCACCACCACCACCTGTGAGCCCATCATCACATCTCACCAGCTGTCCCCATCTTATGAACTGGTACTACCATCCAGCTGCCCCCAGGAGCAGGAGCCTTCATGAACCTGACAAATGCTTCATGGTGTGCCCTCTTCTAGGTATTGGGGAGTCAGCAGAGAACAAAGGCAGAGCAAGAACTTATCGTCCTGGGGCTCATATTCTAGGAGGAGAAATATGACTTCTTTATTCTGCTTCTTAAATGCGTTTCATAGTAGTCCTCTTCTTCCTTCGCTAATGCTGTTATCAGAGTTGTGCTTCCACCCTCTGGACTATCATCATACTCTCTAGCTGGTCTCTGGGCTTTTCTTCAATTCCCCTTTCTAGGAGTTCCCATTGTGGCACAGTGATTAATGAATCCGACTAGGAACCATGACGTTGCGGGTTCGATCCCTTGCCTTGCTTAGTGGGTTAAGGATCCAGCATTGCCATGAGCTGTGGTGTAGGTCGCAGACGCAGCTCTGATCCCGCCTTACTGCGGCTGTGGCATAGGCTGGTGGCTACAGCTCCGATTGGATCCCTAGCATGGGAACCTCCATGTGCCGTGGGAAGCGGCCCTAGGAAAGGCAGGAAGACAAAAAAAAAAAAAAAAAAAAGACTAATTCCTCTTTCCAGCCTCTCGTCCACACTCCTCTAAAATGATCTTCCTAAAATTCAAATCCAATGGTGTCGCTTTGCAGTTTAAAGTGGCCAGTGGTTGCCTATTTACTGATGGAATCAGATCTCAACTATTAATTGTTTATAATGAATAGAGAGGTTGCAAGTGGCCTAAGGCCTTCCAGCAGACAGAATTTGTTTGATGCATACAATATTGGCCTGGAAAATATTTACAATATAAATTAATACTATTTACATTTTGGGAGCTATCCCCCCAGAGTTCCAATTTCCAGCTTCTTTTCAACAATTCTAAGATTTGGCAACATGGGGCCAGCATCCCTGCCTGATAGCAACTCTCAGGACTGATTGGCCTGGTCCACGTGGTTTGAGTTGTCTGTAGATGCCATTTATCACTTGATACCTGGTCCCCTTGATTCACTTACGCTGGATCCTCCTAGGTCCTGGAGTTTGTGACCCTAACCTAACTTAATTGCACTCAGTTCTTTGTCTATGTTCTGGTCTCCCTGAACCACTGCCATTTTTCATGCCACAGTGCTCTCCCTCATGCCATCCCCTCTGCCCCTTCTCCTGCAGCTCATGAGTAATTCATCTCGAGGCACCCCTCTCTCCTGGAAGGCCATCTTCTTCCCTCCTCTGTAATCTCCCTCCCAGAACACTCTGTTCCTTCCACCTACTATGGCACAAGAATTTACTTGAATCCTCTCCTAGACCCTGATCCTTTGGCGCGTAGGAACAATGCTTGTCATTCATTCCATGAGTAGCTGTCAAGTTTCCGCAACGTGTAGGACCCGGATGTTGGCGCTGGTGGTGAGTAGGACAGGATGCTTGTTGTCTTGGAGCTCACATCCTGATGGGAGAACATCAACAAGTAAATGGTTGGATTGATGTCGGGGAGAGCTAAGGTCTATACACAACTTTAAACAGGGAGATGTGATGAATGATGACACAGGAGTGGGGGAGAGCATGACATGGAGCAAGGATGCTGAGTGAAGACCTCCTGGAAGAAGGGACATGTAACACAAAGGCACCAGCCTGTGGAAGGTCTGGATTGTTTTAGTCCTGGCACAAAGCAGGTGTCAGGAAACATTTGTGGAATAAATAAATGAGTATGTGAACCATTTCCTCCCTCCCACACATAGACACCAGGCTTATGTACACACATACACTGAAAGATGATGCTTACATCAAGTAATCACAAGATATAACGGGCTGGGCAGTAAATAAAATGAGATTGCCCAGGTTCATGAACTGGGCTGAATCTGAGTGCATGCCCAGAAAGCCAAATAAAAGTTTATATTGACCTATCAATCAAGAAACCTGTAGCTGTATACACTTAGGATTTCCTTCAGCTGCAAGTAACAGAAAAGGTGATTACCAGTGGCTTAAATCATAGAGATATTTTGTTGTATACTTCACACTGGCACTATTTTTCAGGCCATGACAATCTGATGAAGCCTATGGACTTCCTCTTGGAAAAAAATTTAAATGCTAAAATATTATATACAGTTGCAAAGGAAATCAATGATATTTAAATAGAGTCACTAATATATTAATATGTTTATGAGATTGTAGATACATGCTTCCTTGCTAACTCGTTAAATAATCAAATCTAGTGGCAGGTCTAATAGCGACTAAACCTTTGAAGTACAGTTGACCCTTGAACAACACAAATTTTAACTGCATGAGTTCACTTATACACGGAATTTTTTCAGTAAGTACATACTACAGTACTACATAATCTGTGGTTTGTTGACTCCACTGATGTGGAATCATAGCCCTGGAGTGCCAACTCTAATGTGGATTTCTGACTGCATGGGGGGATCAGTGCCTCTAACCCTTGCTTTGTTCAAGAGTCAAATGTAATGATGAATATAAAAGGTATTTCAAGATATCTGCCCCAACTGTAATATTATGTGAAAATATCTTTGGTTTCTATTGGTGACTGTGGTAGGCAGAGTAATAGCCCCTCCAGTAGTGGCATCCTGACTCCAGGAACCTGTGGATAGATTACCTCCCATGACAAAAGAGACTCTGCTGATGTGATTAAAACCTCTTGAGATGGGGAGGACATTATCCTGGATTATAGGGATGAGGTCAGAGTTATCACCAGGTCTTTAGAAAGGAAGGAGGGAGGCAAGAGTGAGTATCAGAGTCGGAGTGACATGAGCTCGCAAACCAAGGAGTGCAGGCAACCTCTGGAAACTAGAAAGGCACAGAGATATATTCTTTTCTAGAACCTCCAGTAGTGCAGTCCTGCTTATCCATTTTGGATTTCTGACCTCCAGAACTCTATGATTAGTGTTGCCCCTGACCTTAGGGCTTTTTTTTTTTTTTTTTTTTTTTGCTATTTCTTGGGCCGCTCCCGAGGCATATGGATGTTCCCAGGCTAGGGGTCTAACCTGAGCTGTAGCTGCCAGCCTACGCCAGAACCACAGCAACGCGGGATCCAAGCCGGGATCCAAGCCGCGTCTGCAACCTACACCACAGCTCACAGCAACACCGGATCGTTAACCCACTGAGCAAGGGCAGGACCGAACCCGCAACCTCATGGTTCCTAGTCGGATTCATTAACCACTGCGCCACGACGGGAACTCCAGGGCTTTTTTAAATAAAAAATTTTATTAAAGTATAGTTGATTTACAATGTTCCTTCAATTTCTACATATATGCACATTTTTTTTTTCCGTACTATCTTCCATCTTGTTCCATCACAAGAGATTGGACACAGTTCCCTGTGCCGTAAAGCAGGACCCTATTGTAATAGGGTCTAAATGTAATAGTTTGCATTTACTAACACCAATCTCCCCATCCATCCCCCTTCCTCCTCCCTCTCCTCTGGCAAACACAAGTCTGTTCTCCATGTCCTTGATCTGTTTCTGTTGTAAAGATAGAACCATTTGTGCCATACTTTGGATTCCATATGTAAGTGATATCGTATGGTATTTGTCTTTCTCTTTCTGACTTACTTCACTTAGTATGAGAATCTCTAGTTGCATCCACGTCACTGCACATGGCATTATTTTATCCGTTTTTATGGTTGAGTAATATTCCATTGTATATACGTACCACATCTTAATCCATTCCTCTGTCGCTGCAGTATTGTTTTAAGCCACCAAGTTTGTGATAAGTTAGTCCAGCATTAATAAAAAACTGAGGCAGATTTTGGTACCAGAAGTGGGGTGCTGCTGCAACACATACCTAAAAATATAGAGAAGTGGCTTTGGGATTGGGCAGTGGCAGAGTCTGGAAGAATTTTTAGAGCATCATAGAAAAAGCCTAGACTGCCTTGAAGAGACTGGGTAGAAAGGTGGACATTAATAAGGGCTCAGAAGTAAGCGAGGAGCATGGTAGAGAAGCTGCCTTAGAGAATTTTTAGATCATCACAGACAGTTGGTAGAAATGTCACTCTCTCTCTGTTGAGGAGAGAGAAAGAAATGAGAAAAGCATCATTGGAAACCAGAGGAAAGGGGGTCTCTGTGACATTTTCTCCCATTTTGAACAAGAATGTCCGTAACTGGTATATTATGCCTGTCCCACTATTGCATTTTGGGAGCAGATACCTTGTTTTCCAGTTTCACAGGTCCAAGATGGAAAAAGAATTTTGCCCCAGGACAGATCATACCCATGTCTTACTCATACCTGATTTAGATGATGAAATTTGAGACTTTTGAGTTGATAAGATTTAGGTGAGATCTTTGAACTTTGAGTTGATTCTATAATGGGTTGAGACATTTGAAGATGTTGGGATGGGTTGAATAAATGCCTGTGGGATGGAGGTGAATCTTTGGAGGCCAGAGAATGGACAATACAGTGACAAAGTGATGCTGCCGTAGATTGTTGCAGAAGTTCATCATTGAAGAAAATACTAAATTTAAGTTAGAGGTTTATGAAAATAATGATGTAATTTTTTTTTTTCTCTAATTAACTTCATGTTAAGAATCTGACTAGGAGGAGGTGATCCTCGGGAGACACCAGGTTCCGTATGCTCGCTGTCCTTGGTGAATGGACAAAGTTTTCCCTCATGCCACAAGATGGTTGCTGCAACTCCAAGCATCACATTGTTATACATCAGCCTCTCCAGCTGGAAGAAAGAAGCCAGGAAGGAGGGAGAAAGGGACGAAAATAACTTTTTCTTTGAGTTGATTTTTCCTATCATCAGGGGTGAAATTTTTCCTGAAAGCACCCAGCAGACCACTCTTTCTTTCATTGGTCACATGGTTACCTTGGGATGTGACTACTTGCAAAAAAGAATGAAGTTACCATGAGTGGCTTAAACCAGGAGGCCACAAATCTTTTCCTTAAAGGGCCAGATAGTAAATATTTCAGGCCTTGTGGGCCGTATTGCCTGTGCTGCAACTATTCATTCTGCTGTAGTAGCAAGAAAGCAGCTGTGGACAGGATGTGTGGCATATTAGCACATATTAGCAAATAAAAATGCAAGATGCCAGAGTTCCTGTCGTTGCTCAGTGGTTAACAAATCCGACTAGGAACCATGAGGTTGTGGGTTTGATCCCTGGCCTTGCTCAGTGGGTTAAGGATTTGTAGTTGCCGTGAGCTGTGGCGTAGGTGGCAGACACGGCTTGCACCACTTGTTGCTGTGGCTGTGGCGTTGGCCGGCGGCTAGGGCTCTGATTAGACCCCTAGCCTGGGAACCTCCATGTGCCGCGGGTGCGGCCCTAGAAAAGGCAAAAAAAAAAAGGCCAAAAAAAAAAAAACCAAAAAAACCCCACAAAAATGCTCAATACAATTTGAGCTTCATTAAACAACAAATGCTTTTTTAGTGTAAGTCTGTCCCATGCAATATCTGGAACATACTTATACTACAAAAAAGTATTTATTGTTTATCTAGAATTAGAATTATTTTGCTTTTTTAGGGCCACAGGTACGCATATGGAAGTTCTCAGCAACAGATCTGGTCACCCCAGCAACAGATCTTTGGGGACTTTGCAGTTTGAATTTTGTATAATTTTCCCATTTACTTCGCAGTTTTTTTCTTTGATTTTTTCCAAGCATTTCAAAATATAAACAGTTTTAGCTCACGGGGTATATACAAAAACAGGCAATGGGCTGAATTTGACCTGTGGTCAGTTGTTTGCTGACCATTCATGATTCATCCCCTGGGGATGGACACATCGCTGCTCAAACAAAATGAGGGTTCTGGGAATTTCCTGGTGGCGCAGTGGGTTAAGGATAAGGATCTGCGTTGTCACTGCAGCGGCTTGGGTCACTGCTATGACGCGGGTTTGATCCCTGGCCTGGGAACTTCCACACGCCGTGGGTGCAGCCAAATCTGCCCCCCCCCCAAAAAAAATGAGGGTTCTGTTAACAAGAAAGGCAGGAAAAGGCTATTGGGAAGTAACTAGGGGTGTCGGCCGAGTTCGGATGTCTCCTTTTCTGAAGACCTGTTTATCAAATTCTCTCAGGCTGCCCCTGGCGATGGATTACTCACCCTTCAAGCTTGTGTGTTTCCCTTAGAGGCTTTTCAGTCAAACTAAGGGTATTCTAGACCGGGAGGGAAAAAAAAAAAAAAAAGTCTGCACCTCTTCTTCTTTTGTGTAAACTGTGAGCTGGAGCAAGTCTGTTCCTCTCTCTCTCCCTGGGCCCACAGCGCTCGGAGCTGCCATAGGTCGGCTTGACGGAGGGAGGCAGGACCACGTCTCTGGTCTTTAAAAGGGTTGAGTGGTCATGACTCAAAGGGTACACGTTTATGGAGATGATCTCATAGAATCACGGGAGGATCCGGCAGCAGCGTCTCGGTCTCCATTCTCTAAAGGAGGATATTGAAACCCAAGTGTCTTCTTTATTCCCTGCATCCTGGGTGCCCCGCTGCATGTCTCATCTGCCACTTTGGAAAACCCAGAAGCAAGAAAGTCATCCACTCCAGAAGAGTGTCGCTCTGCTCCTCCCGTCCCTTCTCGTAAACTCCAAAACGAACAGAACTCCAGATGGTGCCTGTTTATCTGTGGTTCTAACCCAATTAGGACAAATTATCATTTCTTCGGTTTGATGTGTCTCCTGGGCATCCTTAAACCGTCAACAAAAACCACACGGAGATTGTATTGTTTCAGCTTTTCCATCAGCAACTTTTATGATCAGATTTAGAAATTGGTTGTAAAACAAAAACAAAAACAAAAAACAAACAAACAAAAACTCCCTCTGGCTTCAGCCCTCAACTTGGCAATAGCAGACAGTTTCGTCCTCTCCTGTTCAAAATGTAGAAGAATTCCCCCCTGGGCAGTCTAAAGAGAGAAAGAGAATGAGTGAGGTGCAAGTTTCTTGGCCTTTGAAAGGCCTTTCTCTTCTAAATGAGGATGTGTTCATTCCGCTGGTACCGAGCAGAGGCAAATAAATGAACAGATGGTAAAAATAAAGCCGTCCTCCTAACTTATCTTTTTGAGTTTTAAGATGAATGATCCCAAGTCTATGGAGTCGAAATCCAGAGAAGAAAGGTCTCGTGAATCTAGTGAATAAAGAGAATGTGAGTTAATGAGCCCAGGGGTCAGCCTGGAGCATCTATTATCCCATTTGGAGCAGCGGATCCCTACCAACCGCAGGTGGGCTTTGAGCAAATGCCGTCACACTGAGACATGGTGGTCTGTCTCCTGCCTGCCCACAGACGGCTGCCCAAATCTCTCTTGCACTTTTATTTCCAAAGATGTTATTGGTACTTTTTTTCTTCCAATGGGTCAGGATGGGGGGAGCCGTCTGGGTGACCGTGAGGGACATGGTCACCATCCATGCTTCCTAGGCTTTCCAAGCATTCAGAAGTTACTGGGTTCTTTCCCGCTGATCCATCACTCCTTCCCAGGATGCACTTCAAGAGACACAAAAGAAGGGTCCTTCTTGAGGTGTCAAGTTGAGACTTGTTCGTTGCCCAAAGAGAACCTTTTCAGCAACAATTACCACCTCATCATAAACACTCAGGAGAGACATGATGTAAAAATGAAATTACTGAAAACATTTTTGGACTAACACTTGGCTTTATATAAACTCACAGACAATCCTATAAGGCACTCAAGCAGATTATGGGTTTGAGCAAAGCTGGAAAATTGCTGCCATTATATTGTTATTATTAACACCTTGTAATTAGCCCTAAGGAATCCCAAAGTTCTCTTTCTTGATTTGGCTTTAATGAAGGAAAATTGCTACCTTCGCAAGTTGGATGGCGCCCTTTCTGATTAACCTTAAGTATAGAGGACTATTATTTTGAAGATGTTTGCCATCATGTGACTATTAGCATTACATACTCCTGGGAAAGGGCTGGGGGTGGGGAAGGTGGAGAGGAAATGGTCTTCTCGGCTCCTTTTTTTGTCCCCCTCCCCCCGCCACCCACCAAAGAAGGTGGGTGAATCATGGGTTTACTTCAGCTGTGGTCCTTGCTTGGAAGATCAAGAATGAAAGCCTGTGAAGGCCATGACCGCAAACTCCCTGGTCTTTGCCAAGCTCCACTGGCAAGACTGTCGGCTGCCAGCTTCTCAACCTGTTGATTGCCGAGGCTGGTGGGTAATTGCACGGGGTGGTTTTACCATTACCTTTAGAGTGACCCTACGGGGATGAGATCACCCGGGAGTTAGCACCTAGTGCAATAAAGCAGGTTTTATTTGCATGTCCCAGAACTTTCCAGAGGCCCCTTCTGCAGCCTTCACAGGCACCGGGTCTCCAATGAAACGCCGCCAACGTTAATAAAAGATCCCGCTGTATATCCCTCCCCTCCCCTCCCACAGGCACGACTTTATTTTCATTACCTTCTCTGGGAAAACCATACATTAAAGAGAACTCGTTTGATCTTATCTATAATTAATTTGTATTTTGATAATATAGAGGAGGAATTTTTACATGTGATGACTTACCTGTTCATTATTTTTCTCTTTTGAACTCCTGTGACCGCTTAATAACTCAAGCTGAAGCCTGGCCCGATTATGACATGTTCCCCACCCACCTTTCAGAGAGGCGAAGGTGTTGCCTCTCACACGGAGACAAATTGCTTCAAATAATGACTTTGTGCGAAATTAGTCATACATAATTGAAAAATTCTATAGATGAATACCAAAGTAACTTGAGATGATCGGTTTACATAGGTCTTCCTGCTGGAAACGGCTCTATCTAACCAGGAGCTTGGCGGCTGCAAAAGTGGTTTTCTTGTTTGTGTGTTTGTTTTTCTCCCCTCTCCCCTCCTCACAAGAAGGCGGAACCGCTTCTTTCCAGGCAAGGATGGTGCGATGCTGTTTATGCAGAAGCACGGCAACCACGGGGTACCAGTCCTGGGAATGGCCATGCTAGTTCCGCTTAACTGGCTGACATCCCCCCAGTGGGAGAAGAGAGGTTGATATCTTGGAGCTAGAAATTTCCTTCTGCCAATCCTTCTCAAAGCTCACTAAAAAAGCAATGGCAACCATTCCACTTGTTTCTGGGAGCCAAAGTCTACTCGCCTCTCTGCCAACTGGGACATCTCATCTACCTCCCTAGCCGGCTTCTCAATGGGAGACACATTCACCACTATCTCCTCTTCGTGAAACAGAGTTGGCGCCTCTGTGTTCAAAATACCAGCCTGAGATAGTGGGCCAGCACCACGTGCACAGACCTGGAGGTGAATCCCACCTTGGTCTCTAACTAGGTGGGCCCCTCTGGACAAATCTCTTAAACAGCCCAGCTCGTAGGGTTTTTTGTAAACCTGAAAAAGGATATAAGAAAGATTAAACCTTGGTGTTCCTGTCATGGCTCAGTGGTTAATGAATCCGACTAGGAACCATGAGGTTGTGTGTTCGATCCCTGGCCCTGCTCAGTGGGTTAAGGATCCGGCGTTGCCGTGAACTGTCGTGTAGGTCGCATATGCGTCTCGAATCCCAAATTGCTGTGACTGTGGTGTAGCTTCGATTAGACCCCTAGCCTGGGAACCTCCATATGCCTCAGGTACGGCCCTAGAAAAGGCAAAAGGATAAAAAAAAAAAAAAAAAAAAAAAAGATTAAAGCCTGACTAATGTAAGCCAGTGCCTGGCACATAGTAGGTGCCTCACAAACTTGCTTTCCTTCCCCTTCCCCAGCAGGGCTGGTGAGCTGGGCAAAGTCCGGGCAAAGCTTTGTTCCTGCCACTCCCTCCTGCAGGTCTGTAGAGAAGCGTCTACTCTCCCAGTCGGTCTCAGTTTCTCTCCTGGGAAATGGGATAACAAGACATGACAGCCTCCCATCCCTCAGAGAAAGAGGAGGATGAATGAGTTAATGTTTATGAAGGGCTTTGAGATCTTCCTCTGAACGTCTCTTCAGATGTATTTTATTGGCATGTGAAGAGTTCTATCACCTGTGGGAAAAACATCCACGTTGGAAAACATGGTCATAACTCAAAGGCGCTAATGAGGATATTATGAGTGTAAATGCACCACCTGAATTGCTCGTTTATGGAGTAGTGGCGGATGAGAAGAAGCACGCCCGGCCCGTCCTGAGTGTGCGGCCGTGCCTTGGACCTCGTTCAAACACTGCTCCAGGGGAAGCGCTCCTTCTGCAGCAGGGGAGGGAATAAAACCGAGGTGGCCCACAAAGTGTGGACGTGTCGAGGGAAGGGATTACACCTTTTATGCATGCTGAGTGTTGTCTCATGTAGACTAGCTTAAACCTTCATCATTAAATGATGAGAAAATGTATGCATTGCGTACCTCAGTCAAGAATTCGCCTCTTTGAACCGGCATTCGGAGGCTTGGAATCATTGAGTGGTAGGAAATAATACAGCTACTTGGAAGTAGAATAGGTTTGGCCTAAGTGAATTTTAATACCCTCGCTGCCCACTATTTCTCAATCTTTTATATTCCTTATGATCCTCCTAAGGAGATTTTTAGATTTTCTTTTCCTAATCTCCAATCTTCCCCCTCCTCATGTAAATTTAATACCACTATATATGCTGTATATCTATTTTATGGACTGTATGTATGTTTGTAGTTTGTAGGTGAAAAGAGTAATATTTTTTTTACTCTCTTCACTCCAAGAACCACTATTCACAGCCTGGGGGGCAAGATCCATGCCTGGAGAAGGTGGACTTTTGCCTGAAATGGGACAAAAACATTTCATTTGTTAACAAGAGCCAGAGACCTAATTTACCTCAACTTTGTTCTCATGCTCACTTCTCCAGATAGGTGTTATTTATTATAGGAAAACTGGGCACGGCGTATTCTTTTTTTTTTTTTTTTTTTTTGATTGTAGGGCAGCACATGGAAGGTATGGAAGGTCCCAGGCTGGGTGTCGAAATGGAGCTACAGCTGCTGGCCACAGCCACAGCAATGCTGGATCCTTAACCCACTGAGTGGGGCCAAGGATCGAACCCGCATCCTCATGAATCCTAGTCGGCTTCATTAACCGCTGAGCCACGAAGAGACCTCCATGATGTATCCTTAACATAGACCACATCATGACCGACAAAGGCACACAATATTTGCATATGTATTGGTTTACATAGAGGGCCCAACAGAGGCCAACTGCTGAGGGAAACAGCAGGTTCCCCCCCCCCCCCCCCCCCCCCCGCCCCGTGGTCAATATGCAAATACATTCAGAAAAAGCCTGGAGCTGAATCTGCCGGGGTATGGCTGGGCTGGGGAATTTGAGGGGTTTCTCCCTCTCTCCCTCCTTTCCTTCATTTTTCTTTCTTTCTTTCTTCCTCCCTTCCCTTCTTCCTTCCTTCCTCTCTCTTTTTCTCTCTTTATTTCTCTTTTAGTTTAACCTGTACTTTCTGGATTTTTTTTTTTTTTTTTTTTTGGCCACATCTGCAGCATGTGGAAATTCCCAGGGCAGTGATCGAAGTGGAGCCACAGCAGTGACAACACCAGATCCTTGACCTGCTGTGCCATAAGAAAACTCCCTAAGGGAATCTTTAAGGGGCATATATAGTTTCACAGATTTCTAAGAGACAGTCACTTTTGCAGTGGTTTGAGGCTCCATGTGGTGGTCCAGCCCCTTCACCTGATGAGGGCCTAAGTGGCCTCCTAAGTCCTCTGCGAGGAGAGTTCTCTGCCCATCTTCCCAGTGATGAAATCATGTGGAAGCCCTTGGGCAGCAGTTCAGGATTCCCCAACTCCAGCCCTGGGTCCCAGAAGGCAACCACAGACCACCTACTGCAGAATTTGTCTGAAAACTCAGCCTGAAGCAAGAATAATAAGTGGAGGCAAATGTCTCAGGGAGTCGGTCCTCCCTCTGCATCTGCCTCCCACCCCCGCCCAGCCACCTCTCCCCCTGCTGGGACCCAATGAGGCCACTGGAAGGCTAAGAACTGGGTCCAGCTCAGCTCAGCCCCTGAAGAACTCCATCTGTTGAGGAGTTCTTTTTTTGTTTGTTTGGTTTTGGTTTTGTTTTACCTTTTGCAATTATCTAATGACATTAATAACCGGCAGCTAATGAGTACTTCTTATGCATCCAGCACTGTGCTAAATGCTCTAATCCTGAGTTAATCATCATTTAATCCCCATAACAATATGATGAAGTATCATTATTACTGTCGCCTTACAGAAGAGGCAACTGAGGCTCAGAGGGGCTACCCCATTAGCCCAAAGCTGCACGGTCAGTTGAAGGCAGAGTCAGGATTAATGTCCAAACCACTTGCCCTTCCCTCAATGCCTGCAACAGGGAGCTCCTGCAGCAGGACCTTCCAAGGCATATTCCTTGGGGGCAAATTCAGACGTTAAGAAATTAGGAGCATCTGCACGAAAAATTCTAATGTCTGTTTCTCTTGAAAAAATGAAAGAGGCAGCCACGCTGGGTCCAGCCCCTCACCACAGCTATCAGCTGGATCTGAGTGGCTGAGTGGCTGCTTCCCAGTTTCAATGGACATGCTCTCTCCAGCTTGCCAGTGGCTGATCAGCCACTTTCTGCTGAGGGCACTGTGTTGCTTCCACCATTTATTTAAAATGCATTCTCCCTGAGCTAGACTCCTGGTCATGTTCAAGGGGGAGACAGGTTTGTAAAGTGGCTTACAGGGTGGGAGAGAAATTCAATACTGTGACTGATATGGCTGGTGCAATGGGAACCTGGACCTCAGCCCACGTCCGTGGTGGGTCTGGGGAGTAGTGTCAGGCTTCCCAGATTAGGATCTTGAGTGGAGCCTTGAGAGGTGAAAAGAATTCTCCTGGAGAATTAGGGACAATACCTCCAGCAGAGAAACTAGCATATGAGAAAGACATGAAAATAACATACATGGGAAGTTTTGAAAACTTCAAGTATTTGGGATGGCTGACTCTGGGGATGGAACCTGTGTCCCAGCGTTCCAGAGAGGCTGCCAATCCTGTTGCACCACAGCAGGAACTCCTTAAAAGCCACTCTTTTTTTTTTTTTTTTTTTTAATTTTCTAGGGCCGCTCCCTCGGCATATGGAGGTTCCCAGGCTAGGGGTCTAATCGGAGCTGTAGCCACCGGCCTACGCCAGAGCCACAGCAATGTGGGATCTGAGCCGCGTCTGCAACCTACACCACAGCTCATGGCAACATGGGAGCCCTAACCCACTGAGCGAGGTCAGGGAATGAACCTGCAACCTCATGGTTCCTAGTTGGATTCATTAACCATTGAGCCACGACGGGAGCTCCTTAAATGCCATTCTTGTATATAAAATATCCTTAAACTTGCACACACCACCATGGAGATATTTTGCTACGATGGCTGCCACTCTTGCCAGGAGAGCTGACACGCTGAAATTCCCCGTGGGGCTGAGAAGGTAGAGGCGGGCAGGTGAAGCCTGCTGCAGTTGAGGGGCATGGGCCCCAGTTTCACCAGCCAACACATGGCTAGGTCCTAGCTCTTCAGGTGGGAATACAGGCCCTAATGTATCCCATCTTCATATTTTTCAAGAGAATCAGGGAATTGGCAATCATTTGGGAAAATCTCCAGATTTGCAACTGTTGGGAACTATTTTACATTTCAAAGAGCTGTGAAAGCCAGAACTTTGCTTTTTCCCCACCTGGCCCTTAGGCAGCTAGTGTGTATAACTGAGTTGTGGGACGGGGGAGTTACAAATGAATTTGTAAGAAGAGAGGCTGGTCCAGACCTGAGCGTTGACAAGATCCCTCAGAGATCTCTCTGGGGAGAGAGGGAGGCAAGGAGGTAAGTGAGGAATGAAAGGAGATGGAGGAGTTCCTGTCACGGTGCAGCGGAAACAAATCCGACTAGTATCCATAAGGTTGCAAGTTCGATCCCTGGCCTCCCTCAGTGGGTTAAGGATCCGGCATTGCTGTGAGCTGTGGTGTAGGCCAGCAGCTATAGCTCTGATTCAACCCCTAGCCTGGGAACTTAGGCCTCAGGTGCGGCCCAAAATAAAATAAAATAAGTAAAATAAAATAAAGGGAAGAGTCCTTCTCTCTTCATGCCATTAGCTGTAGCTTAGTTACATGATCACATTCAGCTGCCGGGGAGGCTGAGAATTATCTTTATTCCATGTGTCCAGCTACAATTAGGGCTTCTGGCACCAAAGGAGAAGGAAAAGCAAACACCGCTGGGCTACTAGCAGCTTTGGCCTCAGAAGGGGGAGAATATAGTCCTGCTGGCTGTGGTTATCTGGGGAACTGAGTGTCCTTCGTAGCCTCAGGCCCCTTACTCTGAATCATAGAACGAGAGGACCAAGTTCAGGTCTGAATTCCAGCAAACTGAACAAACAAAGTATTTATCACAGCGACCCCGGAGCGGTGCAGGGAGCATGAGGTGATGTTTGGGCAACTCTGGCTCCAGAAGTCACATCAGCAGTGGGCCAGCAGGAAATAGCACATTTGTGCAGCCTGTGTAAACATACACGTACACACAAACACACTTATGTTGCATGTGTACACATCCTCACAGCTTTTTTCCCTGCCGCCCCAGCAAGTCAGAGGGCGGAAGGAGGGAGTCACATTGGACTGCCTCGTAGCTTTATTATTTACTTTTTGGCTGTGCCTACAGCATGTGGAAGTTCCCAGGGATTGAACCAGTGCCACAGCAGGGACCTGAGCCATTGCAGTGACAATGCCAGATCCTTAACCCACTGCCCCACAAGGGAACAGCTTTACTGCCATCACTTGTCCCACGACTTAGTGAAGTCACTTCATCATTCCAGAGCCTCAGTTTCCTTGTCTATACAGTGAAGCAAGGAAGACTCCCCACTGCCAGCTTGTGGTATTGATTACATGAGAAACGTATAAAAAGCGCTTCTTCTTCACGTTATTTTTACATTTTAGTTATTTAGCAACCTTCCAATGAAGATCATTAAACCCTGTGCCTGTGAATTTGGTCAGGGGGGTTTCTGTGAATGGGATTTCTGGGCCAGAGGCTGCACTGACAGCACCACGGGGACACAGTCAGCCTTGTGCACTCATAGCCCCGCACAGTTCTCGAGATGAAGGCAGAGCTCCGTACCCAGGTGGCCCGGCCTCATGCTCCTACGTGTGTCCTTCTGTGCCTGGACCACTCCAGACTGGCTCCCATCATCGCACATCTCTGGGCTCTTCCAGGCCACGCCAAAATGTCGTCCTCTCCTCCTCTGCCTGCCTGGCTCCCACGTATCGATTCAGACCGAAGTTACATTTCATCATCTCCAAACTGTCTTTATTTATTTATTTTTTCTGGCAGGATCCACAGTATGCGGAATTTCCCAGGCCAGGGATTGACGCTGCGCCATAGCAGCAACCCAAGTTGTAGCAGTGACAATGCTGGATCCTTAACTGCTAGGCCACCAGGGAACTCCCTTACCTGATTTTTTTTTTTTTATATGGAGGTCTAATTGACATATAACATGGTATTTTCAGGTGTATTACATAAATGTTCAGTATACATCTATATTGCCAAATGACGACCACAATAAGTCTAGTTAATAGTTAACATACATCACCATACAGTTACATATTTTTTTTCTTGTGAACTTTTTTTTTCTTTTTTCTTTTTGTCTTTTCTAGGGCCGCAGCCACGTGCATATGGAGGTTCCCAGGCTAGGGGTCTAATGGGAGCTGTAGCTGCCGGCCTACAGCACAGCCACAGCAACGCGGTATCCGAGCCGTGTCTGCAACCTACACCACAGCTCACGGCAACACCAGATCCTTAACCCACTGAACAAGGCCAGGGATCGAACCTGCCACCTCATGGTTCCTAGTGGGATTTGTTAACTACTGTACCATGACGGGAACTCCTTGTGATGTCAGCTTTTAAGATTTGCTCTCCTAGCAACTTTCAAATATATGATACAGTGTTATTAACCTTATATGATTTATAAAACCTTATTTATTAACAGAGAATGTTGCTTGCTGATAAAACTCACCCAAATGCTATCTCTGAATGTGCAAGTCACTGATGATGCTGGTACAACAAAGGTAACCATATGTTTGAGAATAGCAACGTGCCAGATTCTCACTGAAAAAAAATATGCAAACAGAATCCACACAGCCCACATCTGAAAGACTGGAGACTTCATATCACCGTTTTACAGTGCTTCATTCATATCTTAAGACAAGTGTATGCAAACGTTGGCATGATTTAATTTCAAGTTGTCACTTTTATTTTTATGAACATCAGAAACGTTATGCTCCCCAGAAAATGTCAGGGCTGCTTGCTGTGACAGAAGGGACTTCGCAGGTGTGATTATATTCCAGATCTTAGGAAGGAGAGGTTTTATCATGGATTATCCGGGTGGGTCCTAAATGCAATTGCACATGTCCTTATAAGAGGGGGATTTGACACAGAAGAGGAGGAGGTGCTGTGACCGTGCAGGCAGAGACAGGAGTGATGTGGCCGTGAGCCAAGTCTTGCCGGCAGCCACCAGAAGCTGGGAGAGCCTCAGGAGGAAGCATGGCCTGGCCCACTCCTGAATTTCAGCCTAGTGAACCTGAGTTCTGACTTCTGGCCTCCAGAACAAGAGAGGGTACTTCTGCTGTTTCAAGCCACTGACTTTGTGGGCGTTCATTCCAGAGATCACAGAAAACTACTGCACGTAAGAAGTGTCCCCATTGGCTGAGATGACGGCAGACTCAGCACGGATGAGGGACACAGCTCTTCCCTCAAAGCTTGCAGGGTCCCCCCGAGCCCCTACCCCAAGCCGACAAGTTCAGCTAGAGTGAGGCAATGCAAGGCAGCGAAAGGACATCTAAGCTAGGATTTTTTGCTTAGCTTAGAAACTTAATCTATAAGAGTGAGAAGCTGGGGGAGGGGAGCTCAGGCAGAGAGCAAATGCAGCTGTGGGAAATATGGTGAGAATTAGGAATGCGCGAAGGTTGACCTGTAAGTGGTGGCCTCCAGTTGTCCATACTCGGCTGGAGACGTCGCGAGATTCCTGGACTTTTCTATATTTGGGCTTGTTGGAGAAGATTTTCTTAATGCTTAAGTTATGTCTTGGCAGTTAACTTAGTAAATTTGGATGGAGCCTTGACTTACTGGGCTCTTTTATACTGTTATTATTATTATTTTAACATTCAATGGTCCCCCAGTGGACATTTAAAGAGTTAATGTAGCTTTCCAGAAGTTCTTAATGTATTTTTAGCCCTGCAGGAATTTGGCCCCATACAATCACAGAGCTGTCATTTTTACGAGTGTGATTTTTCTCTCTTGCACAAATATTGTGTCCACAGTAACATCGAAAATGAGTCGCAATCCCACCACCCAAACAACTCCTGCCCGTATTCCTTTTCTGTCTCTGTCTATTCACAGATACAGTTTTTATCATCTCAAGTCTAGCTTAGATGCGATTTTGTAAACTTCTCTTTTCTTTTGATGTTCCAGTGAAAGCATTTTCCATGATGCTAATTAGTGTTCATAACAAAAGTTTTCAGAGACAGTGTCAAAATCTTTTGAGGGGATGCTCAAAAACTAAGGCAGTGTTTGCTTTATTGTCGGGCACAGTGACAGTTTCCAAGTTTTTCATTAGTGTACATACAGCTTCAGTATAGCCTGGTCGACATTTTGGATTATTTATTTAAATTGTAGATTATTTGGAGTTCCCGTCGTGGCTCAGTGGTTAACGAATCTGACTAGGAACCATGAGGTTGCAGGTTCGATCCCTGGCCTTGCTCAGCGGGTTAAGGATCTGGCATTGCCGTGAGCTGCGGTGTAGGTCGCAGACGCGGCTTGAATCCTGCATTGCTGTGGCTGTGGTGTAGGCCGGCGGCTAGGGCTCCGATTCGACCCCTAGCCTGGGAACCTCCATATGCCGCGGGAGTGGCCCAAGAGATGGCAAAAAGACAAAAAACAAACAAACAAACAAAAATTAATTAAAAACATAAATAAATAAATAGTAGATTATTTATTTAGATACATTTCCGATTCTGGCATTTCTCAGTCAAATCATATGAAAATTAGGAGTTTGGGATTAACATATACACACTACTGTATATAAAATAAACAAGAACCTACTGAATAGCATAGACAACTATATTTAACATCTTGTAATAACCTATAATGGAAAAGAATCTGAGAAAGAATATATATATAACTGAATCGCTTTGCTATACACCTGAAACTAACACAACATTGTAAATCAACTACACTTTAATAAAAAAAAGTCCTATGAAACTGTGCATGTTTGAAATACGTTGCCAAATTATTCTTCAACAAGGCTGAACCAATTACAACTGCCCAGCAGCTATGCTGGTGTTTCAGTTTCTCCTTCCTCTTTACCAGCATGATACGTTATTATTCTTCACTGAATTTATTTGATGTTACATAGCAAATTTATGCTGTTTTCATTTGCATTTCTTTGAGTGTTTTCTCAAAGGTTGAGTAGCTTTTCATGTTTGTCCCTTAATTGCACACATGATGGTTTTTCTTAACTCACTTGCTAGGGTCTGGATTTTTTATTTTTAGGGCCACACCCGCGGCATGTGGAGGTTCCCAGGCTAGGGGTCCAATCGGAGCTACAGCTGCTGGCCTAGGCCACAGCCCCAGCAACATCAGATTCCAGCCGTGTCTGGGACCTACACCACAGCTCATGGCAATGCCAGATCCTTAACCCACTGAGTGAGGCTGGTTCCTACTTGGATTCATTTCCGCTGCGCCTTGATGGGAACTCCTGGATTTTTGTTTTGTTTTGTTTTGTTTTGTTTTGTTTTGATGAAGTTAAGTGCACTTGTAATATCCATATAGGTATTGATTTTGTTTCATATATTTACTACAATTTTTGTAAACATTTCAGTTCTCTTCTTGTCTTTGCTATTCTAATTGCTGAGTAGTTTAGGGAGGAATAGGTCATGCTCTGAAGTCAAACAGATATGAATTCAAATCCCATCTCAATGACCACATGATCCTGGGCAAGTGCTTAAGCTTCCTGAGCCTCAGTTTTCTTATCTGCCAAATGGACACACCAATGTCTTCTCTCCCTGGCTCGTCTTTTTGCTTTTTCTGTCAGTTACGTCTCCCCTCACCCCCACCCCTCGTAGAGAAGTTTTACATGTTTACATAGTTAACTCTGTCTCTTTTGGTTTTTCTTTAAAGTTCCCAGTGAACTGTCTCTGGTGCATGTTCTCAGGATCACAAATGATTATAGCTCTTTGGCGCTCAAATGGGTTCCAGATGGGCCACGCTCACAGGGTAGCATCGGTTCCAGGCCGGCCTTTCAGCACGTAGGCTCCTACTGTCATCCAAATGCTGGTGTCTGGACACGGAAGGTAGAGATTTGCCAGTGCAAAAGGGAAAATGGGCAGGGGTTACTTGAGCCCTGATGGAATTGCCCATCAGCGCCCCCAAATGAAAGTTAATATTGTTCCAGCCATGGGCAAGAATGCCAAGAATGCTTTGTAAAGTTTTATCTCTTTGCAACTCTCCATTTTAATTATTGTCAGGAGGTGACCTACACGCTCGCCAGGGAACTTTCTCTGCCACCCCCTCCGCCCCACCCCGTGGGGGTGAGTGCTGTGATCCACTGGGGACAGGGCCCTGCTTCCCACGTCTCTGCCGTTCCCTCCATGGTCTGATGATGGGAGAGCTGGCCTTCAGCGCCAGATGCACAGGAAATTGAATTCTGTCACCACCACCCTCTAGTGATGTCAAAGTTGCCTGTGTTCTCGGAGCCTTAGTCTTTCCAGCTATAAAATGGGAATAAGGGAACTGATCTCAGTGGGCTTTCATGGGGTTTAAATGAAATCCTAGACGTGGTTAAGGTCTGAGACGAGGGTGAATATCGTCTCTCTCTTCCTGGTAACTTTCACCATGATTCTTACTCAAAACCCTTGAAGGACTTTGCAGTTTTAGAGTTTCAAGTCCCATCTGTTTGTTTCCTGAGACTTTTCGAGACCTGACCCATGCTCGCCCCTCTCCAGTTGCATTTTTTTTAGCTTGGCTGCTTCTCAGCCGAGGGGTCAGGGTCCAGTTGTTTAAGCTTTTGGTGTCTCACATTCCCCGTCTGTAAAATGAGATAATAACACTGTCTCATAGGGGGTTTTGCAAGGACTCAATTAGCCACTACTTGTAGAGTTCAGGAGAGTACTTAGCTTCTGGTAGGTGCTCAATTCAAGCTAGCCATTGGCGTTCCCTTGTGGCTCAGTGGGTCAAGGAGCTGGCATCACTGCAGTGGCTCAGGTTGCTGCTGTGGCTCGAGTTAGATCCTTGGCCTGGGAAATTCCGTATACGGTGGGTACAGCCTAAATAAATAAATAAATAAAAAGGTATCATAATCATGATTATTTTCATCCACCTTCTCAACTCCCCCAACCTGCCCCTGTGCATCCGGATCCATATGGACTTTTGCAGGTACTGTTCCCTTTGTCTGGATGCTTTTTCTCTCCCTCTGTGGGTGCTGCCTGCTCATCCCTGGGCATCCTTCAAGACTCAGGCCATCTGGGCCTCATCCAGGAAGCCTGCCCAGGCTGAATGAGCTTCCCTCTTGGAAGCTCGCACAGCTCGATGTGCTCATCCTTACGGCAGCCCAGTCCAAGGGACCCAGCCCTGGCTCTGGAGTCAGCCTTAAATCGCAGCTCTGCCTCTTGGTGACTTCATCAGCTTGGGCAATTCCCTTAACATCTCCTGTGCCTTGTGTTCTTAGACCCCACATGGAGGCAACAGTGACTAAACCTTTTGAGATTAAAAAGATAAGAGGTAGGCAAAGAGCTTAGAACAGTGCCTGTTGCGTGATGAGCACACAACACGAGAAACATCATTCTGACATAACTTAGTACACTGTACAGTAATTATTTGTATACATTTTTTCTCTCCTCCCCCAAGAGTCTGGGTGCCTTCAAAGCAGGAATTTTGTCTTATTCATCTCCATCCCCAATACCTGCCACATAGCCGGTGCTTAATAAATGTTTGCTAAATGTCATTAATCCCAAGATGTCTTTATTTTATTTTATTTTATTTTATTTTATTTTATTTTATTTTTACTTTTTGGGGCTGCACCCACGGCATAAAGAAGTTCCCAGGCTAGGGGTAAAATCTGAGCTGTAGCTGCTGGCTTACACCACAGCAATGCAGGATCTGAGTCGCCAGTGATCGAACCGGAATGCTAGTCAGATTTGTTTCCACTGTGCCACATGGGAACTCCCATTTAAAATTTTTCTTTTTTTTTTTTTTTTTTTTTTAAGGCCGGTATGGAGTATGGAAGTTCCCTGTCTAGAGGTCGAATAGGAGATGCTGCTGCAGGCCTACACCACAGCCACGGCAACAGCAGATCCAAGTTGCATCTATGACCTACGTGTGCTGCTGCAGCTTGTGACAATGCCGGATCCTTAACCCACTGAGTGAGGCCAGGGATAGAACCTGCATCATCACGCACACTGTGTCGTGTTCTTAACCTACTGAGCCACAACAGGAACTCCATATTTTAATTAATTAATTAATTAATTAAATTTTTTTTCTTTTTAGGGCTGCACTCATGGCATATGGAGAGTCCCAGGCTAGGGGTGGAATTGGAGCTGTAGTGGCCGGCCTGCGCCACAGCCACAGCCATGCTAGATCTGAGCTGCGTCTGCAACCTACGCCACAGTTCACGGCAACGCCGGATCCTTAACTCATGGAGAGAGGCCAGGGATGGAACGCGTCCTCATGGATGCTAGTCAGATTCATTTCTGCTGAGCCACGTTGGGAACTCCAGTAACTCCATATTTGAGAAAAATTTTCAATTGAAATATAGTAAATTTACAATGTTATGTTAGTTACTGGTATACAGAAAAGCGATTCATATATATATATATATATATATATATATATATATATATATGTATATACTTTTTCAGACTCTTTTTCATTATGGGTTATTACAAGACATTGAATGCAGTTACCTGTGCTGTATAGCAGGAGGTTGTTGTTTATACGTAGTAGTGTATCTGCTATTCCCAAACTTCTAATTTATTATTTAATATTAATTTAATTTTTCTAAATCTATTCACTCTCTGCTTGAGCAAAGCCTTCAACCTGCCAGGAGGGGCTTGCATCTCGGACCTACTGCAGATGTTTCTTTAGTCTGATGACTGCTTGAGCCTTAGTTTCCTCATTTGTAAAATGAGAATAATTACATCAGCTTCCTTTTTTCTTTTTTTTTTTGAGTATTAGAAATAAGGTTGGTGAGAAACGTATCATGTTCCTGGATGAAAAGCCCAAACACTGTGAAGATGCCCATTCTTTCAAATTAAGGCAGTCCAGAAAATCTCAGTCGGATTTTTCTTCAAAGTCGACAAAGTGCTTCTAAGTTTATTTGGAAGAATGAAGATGTTGTGACAGAAGAAGAATTGAGCGCGAATTCTCATCAGATGTTCAAACGCATGTGTAAATTCCAATCACTAAAATGGTGTAGCGTTGGAACAAGGATGGACACGGTTTGTTGGACTAGAATAGACTGTCTGAAACCAATTCCTGGGCAAAGAAGACTTGCCCTCTGATGAGGAAGTGCCACACAAGACTTGGATTTAATCAATAAAAGGCATTGGGAACACTGGGTATTTGAGGGGAAAAAAAAAAAAGAGAGCAATCATCACCTTACACTGTGCTTCAAAACAAATTCCAGATGGTTTAAGGGTAACACACAACACACACACAAGGAATAAAAAAAAACACCAAAAAACAAAAACAAAACTTGAGGGGGAATATATACATATGTTTGTTTTTCATGTTTAACATTATAATCCATCTGGATTATCCTCCCCTCAGAATAGGAAATAACTCTCTTATGATCATGATAGTGGGCGAATCTACACATAAAAATATGTCGGTGTGATTATATAAAGTTCAAAACTAATTTTTTTTTCTACTTTAAAAAATCATAAAAAAGGCAAATGAGGAACAGAAAACATAACGAAGGACTAAAACGCTTCCATGTCTAAGTTCATTACAAATCAATACGAAAAACAAAACAAAAACAATTCAAATAGCGAACATGGAAAAACACACTGACCTCCCTAATAATCAAATAAAAGCAAAATGAAATCATTAGTCAGGTGACTCCCTTGGTCAAAATCATTCAAGGATTCCTCCTGGTCTTCGATGTAAAGTCCAGAATCCGTAGCTCACGTACTAGGTCTCTTCCATTTTCTTTCTTTCTTTCTTTTTTTTTTTTTTAAATTTATTACTCAAATGAATTGATCACATCTGTAGTTGTATAATGATCATAACAATCTGATTTCACAGGATTTCCATCCCACAGCCCAAGCACATCCCCCCACCCCCCAAACTGTCTTAGGTCTCTTCCATTTTCAAGCCTGCTTGCCTCTCTCTCCGCAGCCACTTCTCTGAACATCGGGATAGAGGCTCGAATCTCATGCTAATCCCTCTGTTTTCCTGCACACAGTGCTGTCGGAGATTTTGCACATGCTGTTCCCTGTGTCTGCACTGGCCTTCCCAGCATGCTCCTTGGAAAATCTCCATCCACCTTTTAATTCTCGGCTGAGCCTAGATTCCAGTTCAGTTCACCCTGTACCGGTGTTCTTGGGAACATGGTGCTTGTAAGTGCCTGGCAAGGTATGATTCCTCTGAGAGCGAAGGGAAGCCCAGAAAAATCTACTTCAAACAAACTGGGTGATCTACCTCCATTTTTTTCAGGGAGGCAGGTGTGAACCTCACATTGGCCCTCAAAGCTGGGGTAAACCGGTTAGCAGTGAGGGCGAAGTTTCTGGCCGGCTTGGATAAAGATTCACAAGCCCGTCTGCTTGCACCATGCCCTCCCCCCTCTGCCTTAAGCCAGCTCCACTCAGGGGGCAGCTCAGAGGAAGGTTGTCAGGTAAAATCGCATGCAAGTTGTCCCTAGACATGGAACACACTTATATTAAAATTCTTCCTTTTCTTTTAATCTCAAATTCTAGCGGAACTGGGTCTCCTCTTTTATTTGCTAACTCTGACTCCCCTAGCTTAGAAGGAACCTGAAGGGGCACTGCCCTATTTTCAAGGCTTTGAGAGGGGCCCTTGTTGGGGATGGGCCTGAGAGGGACAAGGGACTCACTGCCTGAACCTTTTCTTTTTCTTTTTTTGGCCTTGCCGTGGCAAGTGGAGGTTTCTGGGCCAGGGATCAAACCTGTGCCACAGCAGTGACACTTGATCCTTAACCTACTGTGCCACCAGGAAACTCCTTACTGTCTGAAACTTGAGTGGTGACTGAAATCCCCATTGGGAGACTGTTCCACCCACAGTAGCTGCTGCAGGCCCTCTGTGTGAACTGTATCCCAGAGAAGGTGGATTTGGGGCTTCTTTTTAAGCTCATGCACAACAGCTGTGGGAGGGTGGAGGCAATACAGTGATAAGTGCAAGGTCTTTTGAACCAGATGGATCTGGGTCTAATCCTGACTTAGCTGTGTCACCTTGGGCAAGCTCTGTAACCTCTCTGAGCCACTGTTGCACCATCTGTAAAACAGGGATCATGACCACTGCCAAGGGCTACAGTAAAGATTAAATAAGAATACGTGTGAATTCACTGAGCATAGCGCTTGGCTGATTATAGCCACAGGTATTTTTCTTGGACTATCTAGAGGAAGGAGATTACCAAAGGAGTTCTACCCTGCTGTAGTCAAAGAAATACAGCCTTGGAGTTCCCACTGTGGCTCAGTGGGTTAAGGACCAGGGGTAGTTTCTGTGAGGATACAGGTGTGATCCCATGGCCTTGTTCAGTGGATTAAGGATCTGGCATTGCTGCAAGCTGCAGCACAGATCAGAGATGCAGCTCTGATCTGGCGTTCCTGTGGCTATGGCATAGGCCTCAGCTGCAGTGCCAATTCGACTCCTAGCTGGGAGCTTCCATATGCCACGGGAGTAGCCGTAAAAAGAAAAAAAAAAAAAAAAGAAGAACACGGCCTCTGATCATTTTGTTTTCCTATGATGAGATGTATATATTGTATTATATTATGTAGTAATCATTTATCCATACTTCAAATATTATCTTTACTCAAAAATCCCTCTCCCAAATACCTTCTTTAATCCCTCTATTAAAAGTTGTTAGATTTTACTTCATCACTTTAGAATTCAGGAAATGGAGATGCAAAGCGGTCTAGGTTGTGCCGTTGCTGAAATGGAACAGCAGCAGCAGCTGGCTCCTTACCGTGGGCCTTCCCAGCACCTCCCTCAGTGAATCTATGCATGGTCAGGCCATTCAAGATGGCTCTCTGTACATTCTTTTTTATGGCCAAGTAATATTCCATTATATATATCTCTCTCTCCCACATCTTCTTTAGCCATTCATCTGTTAACGGGCATTTAGGTTGCTTCCATGTCTTGGTTATAGTAAATAGCACTTCTATGAATATTGAGGTGAATGTACCTTTTGGAATTATGGTTTTTTCCAGATATACGTTCAGGAGTGGGATTGCAGGATCATAGGGGAGCTCCATTTTTAGTTTTAGCTCCATTTTGAGGAACCTCCACTGTTTTCCATAGTGGCTGCACCAATCTACATTCCCCCAAAAGTGATGCTTTAAATGCTTGATGCCGAAACTGAAATCTCCAAGTACTGAGTTTTAGAGAACTAGTGGGGGCACATGGGTGGCTCAAAATGCAACTTTCCTGGAGAGCAGATGTCAGGCTAGTAACTACTTCTGTGCCCACACACTGTCCCCCAGCCCACGGGAGGCTTGAGTCAATTCAGGATGCCCTGACATTCCCTGGGCAGTGTTCGGGATCCTGAGCAAGGTGCAGGATTTAGGGCCACAGTGGCTGGTTGAGGTGGTGAGGGTTGTGAAACCTGAGAACAGCCTGTTCCAGCGACACATTGTGATTAGCCAGTCTGTCAGGATTCCTCCCCTTCCTGCAGAGAATAAACACAACTAGGAAAGCCTGGGCATGCACACAGGAGGGTGGCAGGGCCACCCAGCTGCACCTCTCCTCCCTAGAGGAGCCTCAGGTCTGGCTTCTTGTCCTGGCCTCACCTGGGCTGCCCTGGATGTGGCCCTGCCTGCCATGGGCCGGCGAAGTGAAGCCATGTTGGGGGAACATCTTGCAGCTATTGTTTCCCAGGATACAATGTCAATCTCAGACCTGGTCACCGGAATGAAAAGCCCTCAGAGGCAGGGAAGAAGGAGGGACCTGGCCTTTAATGAGCACCAAATCAGGGCCAGGTGATTGATTGATTGATTGACTGATTTTTATATTTTGGTGCAGCGTATGGAAGCTCTTGGGTCAGGAATTCAATCTGAGCCATAGCTGGGCCTGCAGCTGTAGTAACGCCAGATCCTTTAACCCACTGCACCGGGTAGGGATCGAACCCACGACTCCACAGCCACCGGAGCAGCTGCAGTCAGATTCTTAACCCACGGCACCATGGTGGGAACTCCTGCACCAGGTGATTTAATTTGCAATCTCTGGGTGTCCTCATCATCCTTCAAGTGTCATTGTCCTCAGCAAGGAGGGAGGAAGTCAGAACTAGGAGGAGATTCCACTCCCCAAAGGAAACAGTGTAGGAGTCAGAGGCACTGGGCCTCCCTGGGACGCCCCTGGCTTCCTGCCTCCTCATCTAGTTTCAGATGGTGGAGCTGAGGTGTCAGAGAAGGCTGAGCCACTCATAGTTGGGTACCACACACCCCCAGGCTAGAGTCGGCCCTTCTCCTGGCACAAAGGCCCCCAGTGACCTGCCTTCTGCTGGTCCCTTTACTACCCCTCCACATACCTACTCATGTCCTCTTGGTTGTTGAGGGGATTCTTGAACTGTCCCCATCATCTGGGCACCCTGGATGCCACCAGCGCCAGCTCAAAGGTGATGCTCACCATGGTGGGGAAATTCTCCCCCAGCGCCACCTCAGTTCCCCCAGCATTGCCAAGGCTGTCATCTCTCATCAATGACCTCACTGTCCTCCCCACAAAAAGTTTTTTTTTTTTCTTGATGAGAGTTAAACTATTGAGGATATTATCATCCAAAGAAAAGATAAACTTGTTAACATTCTCATCAAACTCCCATCTCCAGAGCACAAGCCCCAGCCCCCAGCAAGCAGGGCAGGCAGACCGTAGCTGTGTTTGCAGACTCTGCCCTGCTCTTGACCTTGGCTCCTTGGGGGCCAGGCCGTGGCAGGTGTATTCTGCATCTCAGACTCTCCTACAGCTGGCGTAAGATTGGCTCTGGGATGGTGCCTGATGCATACTTGTGCCATACACCTAGAAAGAGGGAGGGAATGAGTGACCAGATATTGTCCCCGTGAGGTGACATGAGGAAGGGCCCATGCCTATGTGTCCCGACTCCAGGCCCAGCTTGCGTCACATTTCATATCACTGCCTGGCCTCTGAGGGGGGCTCTCCTTTCTACAAGAGCATTGTGTTAGGCCATTGAGCTCCCCCAGTTTCCAATGTACCACAGAACTGACTCTTCAGTGGGGTGATGGATGGTTCTACCCATTCAAACCAGCCCCCACCCCCAGGAGGTCTTTCTTCTTTCTCTCTTGCTCCTTATATGTAGTTTTATTATTTTCCATGACAGCTCACATTCTAAACCAAGATTAAATGCCTATGTAAATGAAAACATACTCTACATAGCATCATAACATTAACACAAAGTTGTTTTTTTTTTTTTTTTTTTTCCTTTTTTGGCCACCCCATGGCATACGGAGTTCCCAGGCCAGGGATCAAATCTGAGCCTCAGTTGCAACCTATGCCACAGGTGTGGCAAGGCCAGATCCGTGACCCACTGTGCCAGGCTGGGGATCAAACCTGCTTCCCAGCAGTGCAGAGATGCCTCTGATCCCCTTGCACCACAGCAGGAACTCGAAGATCTTTTAAGATAGATCTTTAAATCTAGAAATTAGTTTCTAGATTCAGAAACTAAAGTTAGCCTTCCGGACATCTCTGCTGTGTTTGAAGAAGGAAATAATTTTAGACCCAATAGAGATTTTATTGTAAACTGAGTATTAGCTCTTCCTTCCTAGTAATTAATGTTCTAAGGGAGGGAGGGATTGGGGGGAAACCAGTGGTTTCCGAGGACTTACTCTGTGTTGTTTGCTACAAGTTTCATTGTCTGGCACTGACACAGACCCAAATGCAGGCCACCAGGCTGGTCTGGGCTCAAATTCTGCATCTGCCACTACTCAGCCAGGTCATCTTGGGCTATGACCTTTCCCCTCTGAACCTCTGAATCCATTTTCATCAGACGGGGAAGACCATCCGACCTTGCTCCGCAGCTCTCAGGAGGATTAATTAAAGTCTGTCATAGGGCTAGTACACACATATTCATGGCAAAATAAGTAGTCTCTTATAATAATACTATTATTAATCCTCAGATGATTCAGCCATAAAACCTTTTCACCAAAGTGAATTTGGACAAAAGAGAAATTTGGTCAAAACCATTTGTAAGTGGAGTTCCTGCCGTGGTGCAGCAGAAACCAATCGGACTAGGAACCATGAGGCTGAGGGTTTGATCCCTGGCCTCGCTCAGTGGGTTAAGGATCTGGCATTGCCTTGAGCTGTGGTGTGGGTCTCAGATGCGTCTTGGATCCAGCGTTGCTGTGGCTCTGGCGTAGGCTGGTAGCTGTAGCTCTGATTGGACCCCTAGTCTGGGAACTTCCATATGCCGCAGGTGTGGCCCTAAAAAGACAAAAGACAAAAAAAAAAAAAAAAATTTAAGAAAGCTGAGTGGCTAACAGCAACTTGGCCCAAAGGAAAATTTGGTGGAAAATGAAGATCCCCACTGGTTAACATTTGACACATCAGTTGCAAATCCCTGCACTGCTTTGCAAAACATTTCTGCATTTTTTCGCTAGAATGTTCTCATTTCTTTCTGTTTTGTTTCTACTTTGTTTTTTTTTTAAAGTTTTATTTTATTTTATTTATTTATTTTTTGTTGTTGTTGTTGTTGCTATTTCTTGGGCCGCTCCCACGGCATATGGAGGTTCCCAGGCTAGGGGTTGAATCGGAGCTATAGCCACCAGCCTACGCCAGAGCCACAGCAACGCGGGATCCGAGCCGCGTCTGCAACCTACACCACAGCTCACGGCAACGCCGGATCGTTAACCCACTGAGCAAGGGCAGGGACCGAACCCGCAACCTCATGGTTCCTAGTCGGATTCGTTAACCACTGCGCCACGACGGGAACTCCTCTACTTTGTTTTAAATCATTTATCTTTGCTCTTCTTTCTCATAGGGAAAAGGTGGGACACAATAAATATCCAGTAATAAGTGAACAACCTACATGGCCAAGGAGAGGGGACACAGTTGGGGTGACCTCGTCTACCAAGGTCATGTTAAGGAATTAAGAAACGGTACAAAATAATGTGTGTATGGCATGATCTCATTTTTGTAGAAAAATATTGTGTCTGCCTAAAAGGCCACAGTTACATCTGTATCAAGGGTTGAGAGTGGGTGAGGAAGGAGGGAAACTATGGGGTTTTTCTAATATGCTTTTATTTTATTTAAAAAATTTTTTTCTACCACCGTACCCATGGCCTGTGGAAGTTCCTGGGCCAGAGGTTGAATGGAGCCACATCCGGGACCCACACCACAGTCACGGCACCACTGGATCTGAACCTTATCTGTGATCTACTCCACAGCTTGCAACAACCCTGAATCATTAACCGACTGAGTGAGGCCAGGATCAAACCTGCATCCTCAGGTCCTTAACCCACACAGCCACAATGGGAACTCCTATATGCTTGTATTTTGCTTCTCTCTAAAAATATTTTACTATTTCTTTCTTTTTCTTCTTTCTTTTTTTTTTCTTTTTTTCCGCTCTTTTAGGTAGTTCCTAGGCTAGGGGTCGAATCAGAGCTGCAGCTTCCAGCCTATGCCATAGCCACAGCAACACAGGATTCGAGCTCATGGCAATGCCAGATCCCCGACCAGAGAGGCCAGGGATGGAACCCACATCCTCTTGGATACTCATTGGATTTTTTTCTGCTGCACCTTGAAGAGAACTCCCTATTTTACTATTTCTGAGATGAGCACGTATGACATTAATACTAAGAAAGAAACTTATAGAAAAATCTCCACACTTTTCAGTCTTTTGAACACTTCTTTTAAAACTTTAAACAATCTCATTTGTTTCAAGCCAATTCCACCCTTTCTGATGTTTCAATGTTTAGCAATTTTTCACATATTGAAATTGAAGTTATTTCTCAATCTGTGAATTGGGGATAATAAAATTTACTTCAAATAATTAAAAGGATCGAGTGCGCTATTATATAAAATTCCTTGCATAGTCCCGGGAACACAGTAGGTCCTAAACGAGTGATGATCATTCATTTTTATCTTATGGAAATGTGTTCCAACAAGAACTTGCTTTTCCTTTATTTTTTTTGCCCCATCCAAGGCCTGTAGAATTTCCCACATCAGGAACCACACCTTCGCCATAGTAGACACTGCTAGATCTTTAACCTCCTGAGCCACCAGGGAACTCCTCAGCAAGCCTTTATTTTTGCATATTTAGTTTGTCTCTTTTGCCTGTGGGTTGTTCTGGTGAATTCCTCTGGGTGGACGTGAAGAGGGTTCCCCTGTCATCTTTACCTGCATGACTGTGACATCCTCCTTCCAGTCGGCCCGCTCTGCATTCCAGACTGTTCTGCTCCTTTTTTTTTTTTTTTGTCTTTTTCAGGCTGCACTTGCAGCACATGGAAGTTCCCAGGCTAGGGGTCAAATGGGGAGCTACATCTGCTGGCCTAGACCACAGCCACAGCAACGCGGGATCTGAGCCAAATCTGCAACCTATGCTGTAGCTTGTGGCAATTCTGGATCTTTAACCCACTGAGTGAGGACAGGGATTGAACCTCAGTTCTCACAGAGACTATATCAGGTTCTTAACCCTCTGAGCCACAAGGGGATCCAGAGCAGCTCCTTTTAAAATTTAAACTGGAACTCCCATGGCTTCCACTCATTTTTAGGTTGAAAGCGAGGCCTGACTGTGGCCTATAAGCCCCTGTGCTAGTAGGCCTTGGCCTCTTCTTCGGGCTTAATCCCTGCCTGGTTCACTGTGGGCCACCCACTCTGGCCTCTTGCTGTTCTCAACATACCAAGGCCTCAGGGCCTTTGCATGTCACATCCATCCCATTTGCTGAGATGTTCTTGGCCTGGCTGTGTGTCTGGCTCCTGTTCTCAGTGCCTTGAGGTCTCTGTTCAGTTGCCACCTCCTCAGCTAGCCTTTCTGAGCCTTCTTCTCTCCCTTTCTTTCTTTCTTTCTTTCTCTCTCTCTCTCTCTCTCTCTCTCTCTTTCAGCCTCTCCCATGGCATGTGAACATTCCTGGGCCAAGGAGAGAACCTGAATCACAGCAGTGTCAATGCCGGGTCCTTAACCACCAGGCCACCAGGGAACTCCTTGCCTCTCTCTCTTCACGCCACTTACACACCATATTTAATATTCCTATTTCTGCTCACTGGATGCCTCTCTTTCCCACCAGAACATGAGCTTCCCATGTCAACTTTATTCACAGTTGTCTGCAGCCAGACGTGAAGAACACTGTCATATTGGACCCCCAGTAAGCATTTGCGGGATGGATGAGTGGAATTAACTGAGGTAAGTCTGACCTTAATATGCATCACATACAAATGACCTCCTGAAAATGGATTCAAAATAGACACCCTCCACCCGCTCACTCCCAAAAGAGAACCAGTTTCTGCAGCATGGCTGAAATTCTTAAAGAAATAAAACCAGTTGCCAAAATACCCAATATGTGCCAAAGCGAAGATTCCTCGACCAATAAGGGGTGCAGATGTACCTTCTCAGCCAGTCAGCAGTTTGCCCACGTTACTATGTTCACCAAATTGCCGGTGGCCAAGTTGCTTTTCAACCAAATCCCTGGGCTCAGCGCGGCAGGGGTGGTGGGAGAAAGAGGATAAACTCGGGTCCCTGGGAGAGTCCAGCTCTGCTCCCCCTCCCCCACTAGGGGGGCAAACCTCACTTTTTCCAGGTCTGGGAGCCAGGCTGGGTTTCTATAGGAAAACCAGCCGTTCCTGCCCGCCTTGGCCCTGCCAGGTGTGAGCTCCTCTTCTCCTGGAAGCACGGGGGCCTCCTGAGGCAGCCAGCTGGGAATATGCGCTTTCACGCCCAGAAAGCGGGGGCCTCAGCTTTGAGGGTGGCGAGGAAAATACTGATGGAAGAAGGAAGAAGAGGGTGAGGTGGGCGAGCCCCGGGGGGAAGCTGGGGGGAGCAGGGAGGGGCCTCTGGTCCAGTTTCCATTGTGTATTTTGAAAGTGTGTGTGTGTGTGTGTGTGTGTGTGTGTGTGTGACAGACAGATCGACAGAGATACAGGAAGAGAACAACAGGGACAGACAGAAAGAAAAGACAGAGACAGACAGAGACACAGAGAGGGGGCTGGCCTGCGTGTTTAAGTACGAGTATGGTGTGCGTTTGCGTCTCTGGCTCTGTGGTGTGTACCTCTGTGCATCCGATGGCCGTCTGTTTACTATCAAAGTGCCTCTGCAGGAGGCGGTCTGTGAGTCTGTGTCCGTCTGTCTGCTTGCACATGCGTCCCCTTGCTTGGCTCTGCTCCGCCCCCTGTATGTTCTGGGTGTGATCCTCAGGGGTCACCCTGCAGACACGACAACGACGTGAGCCCAGCCTTGGCCCGCCCTTGCCAGGCGCCTCCGGGTAGCTCGGCCGGGTTGGGAGCCGCTGTGTAGATGGACAAGATGTCCCAGGACATCCAGCCTGACATCCAGCCTGAGGAAGGCGGGGTGGGGTGGGGTGGGTGGAGCTCGAGTGGCAGCCGGCAAAAGGGGACGATGCCAGATATGGGGAGCCCTTGGCCGGGGCTTGCGTGTGGGAGTCCAGGCTTCTGAGCACGACCCCGAGGGGCTGCTCCCTGGGCCCCTGAGATCTCTTACTTCCCTGGCCCATGCTTCCTGCCAGCTCCCAAACACCCCCTGCTCTTTCTGCCCCAGACCTTCGCTCTAGCCATTCCTTCTGCCTTTGGAACACCCCGGGAACACCTCCTCCGAGAAGCCTCCCCAGACCACCACAGACCAGCTAACTTCCCTCTCCGGGGTCCCCTGGAGCACTTCCATCCTTGGGTTCTATCCTTGCCTGTTGCCTCTATGCTCACCCCCAACAGGCCTAGGAGCTCCTGGAGCCCAGGGACTTGGCTTTTCTGAGTTTGTACAACCAACCAGAGCCCAGCGCGGGGCCCAAGGTGCAGAATAAAGAAACGCCATGGCTGAGAGGGATCTAGTACTTGCTATCAGGGGCTGACCTGGTCCATCTCTCCCCACCCCTTGCTTCCTGTCACCCAGGGAGGAGGTGGGGGGGCAGGGAGCATGCCTGTCTCACCCTGGACCTCAGCTAATGCTTGTCTCTTCAGCGACATACATGTTTTCGCCCCTCTTCCAAAATCCCTCCTTAGACAGAGGGAGTCGCCTTTCCCATTGAGCTTTTTACAAAGTGTCTTCCTGCACGGGGAACTCTCTCAATTGCTTTATTTTCGACAACAAAGAAATGTTTGGGGAACGTACATTAGCCTAAAACCACCTCAAACAACATGGGTTTAGAATTCTTACAGAGATAATCTGACAGAATCTGTAAGAGAAGGAGTCAGAGACATTTTACACAGATTTAGCAATTCTTCCTCGGGGTATGACCTCCAATTACAAGTGCTGGATGTCATGGCAAATAAGCCTTTTAAAGCTCGGCTTGAAAAAGCAATGCTGAGCGGTTTCTTTTGTGCAGAGCACGCACTGACACACACCCAGAGAATCAAAATCCCCACTGGGCTCCCGTCAGGCAAATGGGAGGCTGACTGCTGTTCCCGGCCTGCCGGCCTCAGACCTGGAGCCAGAAGCCACTGGATCGCAGGGCAGTTGGACCCCAGTGGGGAGAAAGGGCTGGAAAAATAGGGCTAGATGATGAGACATGAGGCCTCTGGGAGGCAGACACTTGGGGCAGAGCATGGCTGGCATCGGAGTCAAGGCATTTCCGGCGACGTGAATACGGACAAAAGCAAAGTTCCTCCGATGATACGATTCATTAAGAATATAGCCATGGGGGTTCCCGTCGTGGCGCAGGGGAAATGAATCCGACTAGGAACCATGAGGTTGTGGGTTCGATCCCTGGCCCCGCTTGCTGGGTTAAGGATCTGGCGTTGCTGTGACCTGTGGTGTAGGTTGCAGACATGGCTCGGATCTGGTGTGGCGGTGGCTGTGTGTGTGGTGGTGATCTGTGTGTGTGGTGGTGGCTACAGCTCTGATTAGACCCCTAGCCTGGGAACCTCCATATGCTGCGGGTGAGGCCCTAAAAAGACAAAAAAAAAAAAAAAAGAAAGAAAGAAAAAGTGTAGAGCCATAAAGCAGTCCATCTGATACTTTGTAAAGTGAAGGGCACCATCTTGCCATCTATTGGATCCCTAGCACGAAACAAAAGTTGTTCCAAGTGGGTTCCTAAATTATGCTTTTTTTCCCTCCATGACTTGTAAACTGGCTAGTTTCATTTTTCTCGTTGTTCTCCCTTGACTGATGAGGAGACTGAGGTTTGAAAACTTGATCTAAACCTAAACCACAAGGACTGGGAGCTGGGATTGAAATCCAGGCCTGCCCTCTTCACCACGGCCTTGTCTCAGCTCTTAGAAACACTTCCTACTGTTTGTACAAAAAGATTTTATCAGAATGCAGGAGAGTGGTCTAGCAAGGGACTGTAACTTAATTCCTCCGGTCACTCCTTGCTGGCTGGGCTCTGTGAGTCCGGCTTATCTAGTTAATGGAGAGATGAGGTCACAAAGCCAAATGCATAGAGAGGCCAAGAATGTAATGGAAAGGATGGAAGGTCCTGGGGGGTAAACAATAGGGAGAGGTGGGGACTGTGGCAAACCAGAAAACCTATGTTTATCTCAAGGGGGCAGAACTACTGTGACAGCCCATTGTTGCCATTTTAACCACAGCCCCACCGTGGGCTGAATTTCCAATATTTTCAGAAGCCCAAGAGCCAGGTTTTGGGGTGAAGTCTAATCTTTAAAGGTTGATCACTAGCTCAAATTAATTTTCAAAGTCCATATGGAGCAAACAAAACACACTTGGGTGCCAGAGCTGTAACCTCTCTATGTGAACTCTGCTCCAGCTTGGGGCAGCTGGGGTAGCGCTGGCTTCGGCATCCTAAAACACAAATTCACATCCCAGGTTTGCCCCTTACTGGTTGGGTAGCCTTCCCAAACCTCAGTTTTCCTGTCTGTAAAATGGGAAATTCTAATACTCTTCCCTTATGGGTTTGTTGAGAACAAATGAATGCATTTATTTGAGTGTCTGGCTGACATGGCAAGTCTAATTTTTTCCAACATCACACTCTCATTTTTCAGCCCCTGCCCCCTCTGCAGCTCCCACTGTTGCTCATAGCCAGGCGCAATTATCTTCTCGTTGCTCCCTCTGACAGAAATATCTTCTTTTAGCCTTGTAACAACAAGGGCTCTGCTTTTAGAACTTGCCTTGTGATGATCATTGTACAACTATAAATGTAATAAAAAAAAGAACTTGCCATTGTCTGACTCCCTCTTGTCAGCCAGGCCTCCGAGATCATGTCACCTCCTCAGAGACACCTCCCTGTCCGCCCTGTCTGGTTTTGCCACCTGCCTCCTGTATCAAGTCAGCAGGAAGCTGCCGCCATGTTGCTTTCTCAAGAAACTCATTATGACCTCAGGGTGTTTAACTCGTTTCAGAGTTTACCACCTGTCTTCTCAAGCAGAGCAAGGACTCCACGGGTCTATGTTCACTTTTGCATTGTCAGCACCTAGAATTTTGTCAGTGGATATCCACTGAATAAATAAATGGAACAAGAGTGCTGGATGAGACTATGAGCTATAATATGATTTGGTGATCGGAGCTGGTCCTTCAGCGGGCAGAAGGCGAGGAGGCTGATGCCTGGACTACCTCAAGAGGGCTTGGGGTTTGTTTGGAATCTTGCGATGAATCAGCACGAGGTCCTGCCCATTCTTTGCTCTCTTACCCAGTGAAATGTTATTGCTTGAGAAGCTATTAGGGAGATAGAGATAAAGCCTCCTGGAGCATAGATAGAATCAGAAATACAGAATTAGCCTTTAAGCTGGCTGAGCAGCTCACAGGATGAGGCAGGCCAGGCTGAGAGAGGGGGGAGAGGCTAATCTAGCTTTTTACCAAACACACATGGGCTCAGAGTCCACTGAGGCAAGAGGGGCTGGCAGGACTCACACACTCTTTACTTTGGCAATTATCTCTACTGTGGCAGGTAGGTTTCCACTTTCCTTAGTGATAAAAATTTCCTTTTAGAATAGATTCCCTTTAGTTTTTTTTTTTTTTTAAAGAGGGATTTATCAGAAAGAAAAATATTAAGTAATTAATGGCATAAGTGGTGTGTGGAAGTGCCCATCGGACATGGGTTTTGGAGGACAAGTGGCCGAAGTTCAGCAGGTCCTGATCTCGGCACGTTAGGTGCAGCCCCCTTAGAACAGATCTTGAAGATCTCAGAGGTGTGGCCTTGGCCCAGTTTGCCAACTGTTTCCCTTAACTCCCTTTCACTTCGATTTTTTGGGGTTTGTTTTTTGTTTTTCTTTTTTTTTGGCCTCACCCTAGGCGTATGGATGTTCCCAGGCCAGCTGAATCTGAGCTGCAGCTGCGGCCTATCACACAGCTGTGGCAATGCTGGATCCTTTAACCCAAGGTGCTGAGCTGGGGGTTGAACCCATACCTCCTCAGCGACCCAAGCTCCTGCAGTCAGAGTCTTAACCCACTGTACCATAGCGGGAACTCCAACTCCCTTTCACTTAGGAGGTTGCCCTAAACTTAACTGCTTTCCTCAGACCCCTGCCCTAGGCTTGGCTTACTCTTCTCCCTTCTCGGAATGCCCTCTGGTCACAGCATATCCATCCTCTAAGATGCAACCTGTTTCCACCACCAACCTCCTCTAATCCATTGTTTGTCCTCCAGTAAGAATAACTGCTGGCCCATTTTTCCATGGGCCAGACCATACAGGTGCCGCCAAATTTATGGGTCCATCAGTTCTGGAAGTTTTGTCCTCACTATCTTCATGTCACTGAGGATGAAGGGCTCTGGCCGAGATGCCTCAGCTTCGAGGGGCCCAGGGCAGATTCTCAACCAGGAATCGTGACCCCAGACTCCAGGTGTTTAAACGGCTCCACTCTCAACCACCCTGAGCCCTTTCTATGCAGCCATAGAGTTACGTGGGTCTGCGTCTTTTCCCTCTAGAGCTTGTGAGCTGCTTGAGGGTGCGTATGACTCATTCTCCAACTTTGGAGCATGTGGCACTTGTTGACGACTCTGCAAACGTTGCATGTGAACTTTGAGCCAAATTAAGTTGACATTCTCCTGATGGGGTTTCAGGCCGGGTGGGGCTGCCAACCTTTACTAGGAATCTAGACAAAGCAGCAAGAAGAAGGAAGGACCTTTGGGAGAGGTCCTTCCTAATTACTTGGGGGAGAAGGCTAGACCTTTTGGATTCTTGTAAAAATGAGGGCCCCATTGGAGACGGTGTCTCAGAGTTGTGGAAGAGGCACAGTGTGGTTTGGGTCCATCCACGTCCTTGCTGTAGGACCCTGGGCAAGCCTCTCCATCTCCCCCAGCCTCAGGTGCCTGATCTATAAAACAGTGTTGCTGGGAGGCTTACAGGAAACGAAGGAAATATGACATCTGACACTGGGTCTGGCACATTGTAGGCCCTCCTTCTATCACCGTTAGCCTTCTGCCTGCTTTCTCCCTTCTCTCTGCCCCTTTTGCATTAAACAGGCCTGTGTGCAAGAACTGTTGGAGTTTATAGCTCTACCATTGACAAAACATCCTTGGGCAATTTACTCTTGAATCCTCAGTTGCCTAATCTGTGAAATGGGGGTGATAATCTATTTGCCCCAAGGCTTACAGCAAGGGCTAATGAGATAATTTGGAGCTCTTAGAAACCACCATTGCGGGCATGTAGAAAATGCAACCTTCTGAGAGGTGCCTTTTTATGGCCTCATTCCTCAAGCAAATCTGAACCATCTAATCCCCTCTTACTTGATTTTGCCTCTTTTCCCTTTCTTCTTTGCAGCCACAGAAACATTTCAAATTCCACAGTAAGTACCAGGTAGGAAGATGCAGAGATAGAAAAGGAAATACATGTACAAAGTTGAGAGCTCCTCACAGAATGTAGCCTGAAATACCAAACTCCGGGCAAAGACATGGAAAATATGAGTAAAATTTAGAAGTCATCTGAAGATCTCTTCAAAGTCTTTTTTTTTTTTTTTTTTCCACTTTTCTCTAAATGTCATCAAGATAAATAGATGGTCCTGAACTGGGGCAATTTGAGAATACAATGAAAGGAAAGAAATATTCAGGTCATATGTACCTGTTCAGCATCCACCGAGGGCCCAGTGGACCCGAAGATGAAGAAAGACCAGGCAGGTTTCCCAGGGTTAATAATGGGGAAGACAGACAGCAGAGTAAGGCATGAGGCTGCCTAGTGGTGAGACGGGGCAGTGCTGCAGAAATGGAATGATATCACTTATATGTGGAACCAAAAATATGGCACAGATCAACCTATCGACAAACAGAAACAGACTTGCAAACATGGAGAACACACTTGCGATTCCCAAGGGGGGCAGGGAGAGGGAGCGGTATAGACGGAGAGTTTGGGGTTAGTAGATGCAAACTATTACACTAATTTAATTTTTTTTTTTTTTTTGCTTTTTAGTGCCACACTTGTGGCACATGGAAGTTCCCAGGCTAGGGGTCGAATTGGAGCTATAGCTGCCGGCCTACAGCACAGCCATAGCAATGCAGGATCTGAGCCGCATTTGTGACCTACAACCTACACCACAGCTCAAGGCAACGCCAGATCCTTAAGCCACTGAGCTAGGCCAGGGATGAAACCCGCATCCTCATGGATCCTAGTCAGGTTTGTTAACCACTGAGCCACAAGGGAACTCCACTAATGCAAACTATCACATTTAGAATGGATATGCAGTGAGGTCCTGCTGTATAGCACAGGGAACTGCATCCAATCACTTGCGATAGAACATGATGGAAGATAACATGGGGAAAAGAATGTATACGTAGGTCATTTTGTACAGCAGAAATTGACACAACATTGTAAATTAACCTAAAAAAAAAAAAAAAAAAAAAAGGCACAGTTCAGAGCAGCTCCAGAAAAGGCAAGAGCCAAGGCAACTGATGAGGTGAAATGGGCATTTCCATCAGATCCCCAAGGGTTGGGGTTGGAAACCAGACCGTGGGGCATCACTTAGGATTCATTCTCGGCAAGCCCAGAAACAGACATACACTGACTAATTGAGGCAGGGAAAGAATATGCTGGAAGGATGCTGAGCAGCTCACAAAATGGACAGGGGGCTAATCTTGGAAAAGAAGAGAACTGGGCTTGCTCTGGGGGGTCCCGGGAAGCCAGGGTCAGGGGAGAAGCCTCCTCAGCAGTGGGAAGGAACGTGCTCCAACTGTTTCATTGTCTTTCCTTTGTTGGTGTCACTTAAGATTCCAAGTCCAGGAAGAGAACTTGATTGTACTGATCGAGATCACGTGTGGGCCTGAGATTACGAGAAGGGGGAAGGGCCTTTGGGTGACAGCACCCCCATGACCACACCGAGAGGGGGAGCAGTGGCTCCCCGAGTAGAAATGACAGTGACAGGATGAAGAACTGTGACATCCATGACCTTGTCCACTACAGGGAGTGGGTGAGACAGTCACAGAGAATGGTCCTTCAGCCCCACTCAGTCGTGGGTGGATTAGCCTTTCATCTACGGCAGGCTCTGTGCAGGCGCTAGAAGGGGCAAGGACAATGGATTTGGGAGTAATTGAGCCCAGGTTGTGAACACAGAGTCTTTGATGCCAGGCCCCTGCCTCCCAGAGTGAACGCTCTGGAGGGGTGGGAGGCTTGAAAGCAGAGAGAACCGGAGGAAGAGAGGGGCCACTGAGCACCTTGGTGGGAGGAGGGGATGGCGGAGAGATAGGAGGTCCTCACTGATGTCCGCTGAATGTTGGAAGGACAAGGACAAGGAGAGCCTCATTCAGCACCCGCAACCTCAAAAGTGGCCTCCTCCTCCCTAAGCCATTCTGACGCCCACCCCGACTCCGTCTCAAGGCTCTTTTTGGGCAAAACCTCTCTAGAACCAGATTATCCAACTATGGAATGCTGGGCCGACATCGGGATTGATCAGACATGAGAGGCACCCCCAGCAGCTCCATCTGGGGTTGAACACAGGTGAGGCGGTTTCCCATCTTCTTTCCCAGGAGCCACATGTCAGGAGCCCCGAGGTCCGATGGCCCGGTGGCCTGGTGGCCAGGCACATCGAAGGTGATCAACAAATAGTTATGGGAGGGAGGGAAGGACAGAAGGGAAGAAGGGATAGAAGGAATGCATAAAAAGGGAGAAGGGACTTGAAAGTGAACAAGGAATGGGGACACGGAAAACTGAATAAGGAAATGAAGGCTGTCTGTAGGGATAGGAAAAAAACGAAGAGTGAAAGCATGGCGTTGTTGTTTTGTTTTGTTTTTCTTTTTTTTTTTTGAGAATCCAAACTCTGCCGTTTACTAGCTGTGAGATCTTAGGCTGATTCCTTAGCCTCTCAGCGCCTCAGTTTCCTCCTCTGTAAAATGGGGCGAATCTGGCCACCTCTCTGCCCCCCAGAGTCACCACAGGGGTAAAACGAGAGGATGAAGGCAAAGACTTTGGCTCCAAGTGGAAGCTCCATGCTTGTCACCCGTGGGCTAAAGGTCAGAAGCGAGTGAGTGAATGGCAAAGGAAATGAAGAGAGAGCGGATGAGCAGACAGGGGCAGGCCTTCATCCGGGGCCCTCTCCATCCTTGGTGGCCAGCGAGGGCTGGGGACCGTCTGCCTGGCCGACAGGGCTGCTCGCTCCCTCCCTGCGCGAGCTGGGCCTGTTTGATTTCAGGAGGAAGATAAGATGCCTGGGCTGCTTTTTCATCTTTTCCAGGCCCTCCCCCGGCTCACCACCCCCTTGGCAATTGGGGCCTTCAAAGTCCCTGCTGGCTCCAGATCTACAGATAATCGTTTACTGTAATCCTACCCAGGAAAGACGCTGATAAAGTCCAGATGGAGTGTGAGGTCTTCAAGCTCACTTTCTCTGCCCAGATAACACGGGGGCCTCTCAGGAGACCCCTTTCTCTTGGGAAGAGAGGCACAGCGGCCAGCGTTGGTGTAGCACACGCAGTGTGGGAATGGACTCGCTCCTGAGGGAAGCTCCTTGCTTTCCGGGGTGGGTGGGTGGATGAGTGGAGAAGGGGCACTAGGTTTGGAGTCAGGTCAACCTGGATGACAGCTGGAATCCCCATTTTCAGGGGTACACTGGGTGTGGAAAGACCCGGGCTGGGGGAAGCCTCAGGCCCTGCCTTGTCAGAATTCGCCATGGGGTCCAGGAAGGCTCCCCCAGCATCTGAACCCTGGATGGAGACCAGCCCTCAGAGGGTAGCCATGGGCCCTGCCCAGGAGCCAAACAGGCTGGAGCCTTTTGGTTTTGTGTGTTGTTTTTAAGTTTTAAAGCTTTATTGAAATAAAGTTGATTTACAGCGTGTGATAATTTCTGCTGTACAACAAAGTGATTCAGTTAGACCTACATACATCCACTCTTTTTCAGATTCTTTTCCCATATAAGTTATTACAGAATAATTTGGAGGAGTCCCCTGGGCTATACAGCAGGTCCCCAACCCATATAGAATAGTGTGCCTCGGCCAATCCCAAATTCCCCATCCATCCTTCCTCTCTACCTGTTCCCTTTGATAACCTTAAGTTTGTTTTCTATGTGTGTGGGTCTTTCTGTTTTGTAAATAAGCTCATTTGTATCTTTTTTTTTTTTTTTAAGATTCCACATGTAAATAATATCATACGATATTTGTCTTTCTCTGTCAGACTTACTTCACTTGGTATGATCATCTCTGGGTCCATCTGTGTTGCAGTGGCCTGAGTTTGAGTTCAAATCCAGCTCTCTCACTGGCTGTGTGACCTTGGGCAGGTCACCAAACCTCTCTGGGCTTTAGTTTCCTCATCTGCAAAGAATGTGCTAATAATCCCCACCTCGCTGCCAACTGGTTGCAGAGGGTCAAATGAATTAGCAAATGAGAAAGTGTGGTAGGATTAGAAAAGTAGCCAAAGTGAGGTGTTAGCCTCTTCTTGACAAATTGGGCCCCTGATCCTTCAGGGGGTGGTGTGGGGGGGATGGGGGGCATGTGGTCAGACCTGATCGGGAAATGAGGGGAGATGCTGGGAAGGTCCACCCCAGTACCCACTTCTCAGGACCTGGTGCTCCAGGGCTCACTCACCACCATTTCTCCCTCCCATTTCTGAGTTTCGGGGCCTGAGAAGGTCATGGGGCTTGACTGCACAGACCGGGGTCTGATCCAGGGGCGCAGGGTGGAGGCCTGGGCAGCGGCAGCTCTGGACACATCCGTGCAAAGAGCGAGGGGTCAGGGATGGGCTGGGGGCCCCCGGGGAGGGGCCTCTGACACAGTGCAAGCCCCCGTTTTGACTTGCTTTCCTATCCCTTTCATCGACCCATTACGTAAATCCACCCAGATTTAAGATTCGACCCTACCTACTTCTAAGAGGATTTAGGGTATTTTAAGATGAAAACCTAAGGCAAAAGAAGACCTTTAAAGCGATTGTCTGCTGCTCCATCTCATAATGAGAAAAACGCAATCGAAACTACAGGCGATGCCCTTTGTACCTACCAGATAGGCAGAGATTTGAAGCCTGATAATACGCTGTGCGGGTGAATTTGTGAGGAAACAGGCATGCTCACTGCTGTTTGAGGAACAAAAACACGTGTATCGACTCTTAGGAAAGCCTTTGGGTTCTACTTGTTAAAATTAAAACGGGCTTGTCCTTTGACCCAGCAATTCTAGGAATTTATCCCTTACTTAAACGCACCACCATGAGCAAAGGCATTAATACGAGCGTACTGATTGCAGGATTACATGTTGAGAAAAATATGGAAACTATCTAAATGTCCATTAATAGCAAACAGGTTAAATAAATTATATTATAGCCTTTCACAGATGGCCCGATATCTACGGCCGAACAGCCTATGTATCGTGCTCCTCTGAGTCCGTATATGCAGATCTGTATATGCACAAACTAGCTTGGAACTGATTGCAGTGGTTGCCCCTGGGAAGTGGAATTGGATGCTTGGGGCTCAGAAGTGAGAGAAAGCCTTACTCCTAACTACATTTTAAAACGGAATTTTTTATTATATGCATGCATGATCTTTTTATTATATGCATCCATGCATTTTTTTATTATATGCATGCATGAATAAAAAAAGAAAAGAAAAAGTCTAAGGATCTAAAGACTTCCCTCCCTGAATAGAAAATAAACAAGAAAACCTCAACCACCACACACACACACACACACAACCCACAGAGGAGCCATCTGAGATTCACCATAGAACTAGCAGAGCAATTTGTCCAGCCAGACCTTCAATAAACATTAAAATAAATAAATAGATTGGGATTATCGCAGGAAGGAAGCAGGGTAAATGCTTTCTGATACTTGAGCCAAATCGTTTTATAATACTTGTGCAATATATTTTGCTGTCAGCGGGCTGATGAAAAGACAAAATGGCAAGCAGGTTGCACGACATAGTTTGCATTTTCCAACATCAGAAAGGCCTTCCATTAGTCTACAGAGATAACATGTCTCCTGAACAAACAAGCAATTAGCAGTTTCCCCCTCGCTCTCTGGGACACCCCCCCACCCCCCGAGAACCTGAAATGCCTCTGTCCCGCACACCACGTTCATTCTGCTCCAAGTAGGAAGGTGACCCTGTTCCCACTACTGGGTGAATTTGGCAGAAGGGCTCTTTTGCCACCTTCAGAAAGGAGTAAAGGGAGTTCTTGTTGTGGCTCAGAGAGTTAAGAACCCGACATAGGATTCAGGTTCGATTCCTGGTCCCGCTCAGTGGGTTAATGATTTGGTATTGCCGCAAGCAGTGGCGTAGGTCACAGATGCGGCTTGGATCCAGTGTTGCTGAGGCTGTGATGTAGGCCTCAGGGGCAGCTCTGACTCCAGCCCTAGCTGGGGAACATCCATGTGCCACAGGCGTGGCCATGAAAAGGAAAAAAAAAAAAAAAAAAGGAGAAAGGGACTCCTTGTTGGTGGAGGGAGCACTGGAATCTGAGACCGGGATTTGAATCCAGCTTGGATGAACCCGCCTCTCGTGGTTGAGTGGTTTTGAGCAGGGGACCTAACACTGTCAAGCCTCAGTCACCCAGTCTGGGACAGGGGGCTAATGACAGCAGATGGGAGAAGGCACCTGATGTGATGTCTGAACTTCCATGACCTTTGAATGCTCTGGAAGAACACTCAGGTTTCCAGCCATTAGTTGGGTAGAACAGTCCCATTCGACCTCAGATCTTGGGACTGCTAGTCTGGGCTAGGCGTGTCCTGAAACACTGCGACAACTTCTCCTGAAAGGAACCAAGAATGGGACTTCCCAGTGTGGCGCAGTGGAAACGAATCCCACTAGGAATCTTGAGGTTGTGGGTTTGATCCCCGGCCTCGCTCGGTGGGTTAAGGATTCGTACTTGCCATGAGCTGTGGTGTAGGTTGCAGATGCGGCTCGGATCTGATGTTGCTGTAGGTTAGCAGCTGTAGCTCCAACTGGACCCCTAGCCTGGGAATCTCCATATGCCACTGATGTGACCCTAAAAAGAAAGAAAAAGAAAAAAAGAAAGAAGAATGTATATAAATGACAGCATCCACTGATGTGTGTGATGTCACTCTCAGAGCCTGAGACAAAATAACCTTTACGTAGTGTTGTCAGGATTAATTGAACGCATACCTAAGGATCCCAGCACAATGTAGGTGCTTTTCAGGCATTCGATAAACAATTTCTCTCCTTTTTCTCTTAAGAATTGAGAAAATCTGACTTATTCTGGGCAAATGACGTTACCTTCATGTCTCACTCAATAGGGTATAACTTTCCAGCGTAATTACTATCCTGCCTCGGGACTTATGGGGCATGATGAGCTCCATTCAGACAAGAGAGTGCATTCTCCCTGAGAACAGTTGGTAAACCTGACCATCTGCATCAGCTGTGAATTATAATTCTACACTCTAGAATACTGACTTTATTTTCCAGTTTCTGTCCATTAAAATATGCAATAAAAACTCAGCCAGGTTAACCTCTACCTCACTGACGGAATCGATAGTTTTCCATTTCTTTTTTTCTTCTTCTTCTTCTTTTTTTTTTTTCCTTTTTCTTTGGAGGGCCACACCTGAGGCATATGGAAGTTCCCAGGCTAGGGTTCGAATTGGAGCTACAGCTGCCGGCCTACACCACAGCCACAGCAACACCAGGGCAAAGCTGGATCCTTAACCCCCTGAGCGAGGCCAAGGATCGAACCCACATCTCAGGGACACTATGCTGAGTACTTAACCCAATGAGCCACAACAGAAATCTGAGAATTTTCCATTTAAATGATAGCACAGGTCCCATGTTTTGCCCTGGGCAGAGTCATGTTGCGTTAAGATGCATGTGTCTTGGAATTAACATACATACACTACTGTATGTAAAACAGATACCCAACAAGGACCTACTGTCTAGCACAGGGAACTTTGCTCAATATTTTGTAATCACCTATAAGGGAAAAGAATCTGAAAATGTATATATTCCAGCTCCTGGTGATTTGCTGGCAATCGTTGGCATTCCTTGGTTCTGGGAGCTTCACTCTAGTCTCTGGATGCATCATCCCTGCATTGGCCTTCATCTTCTTGCCCCCGTCCTAGGTGTGTGGATCTGTCTCCAAATCTCCCTATAACAACACTAGTCATACTGGATTATCATATCGGCTTAAGGATCCCTCCTACCCCAGTGTGGCCTAATTACCTTTGCACATCCCTATTCACAAAGAAGGTCACTTTCCAAGATATGGACCAGGATTTCAACCAATGAATGTGAGGGGTTCGGGGTTCATACCTCATGGAAGTAGATAGAAATCTGATCCTTCAGAAGTAGATTTTCATCAACGGTGGGGTTAGGGCATGCAAGATAATTTTAGCTTCATTCGCAGGGGTTAGTAGGCCCTCCACTGACATACCATGTGAAGAAACTCCCCAGGGTTAGTCATGATTACTCAAGCACCACATGCCGTGTTCCTAGGAGAGGTTGCTTCTTCCAAAATATTCTGCAACATGCCCAATACCCATTTCCTTGAGAATGTGTCTCTTGTTATTTCTTGTGGCCCTGCAATGCCACAATTTCACTATGACTTGTGTTTCCACTATCCAGTGGCAAGGAGAAAGGCAATTGAACTTTGGCCCTTTGGGTGGGGAAAGAATCTTTCAGGTTAGGGCAGGGCTGAACACCCCAGCTTCCCTGGAGAGAAAGGTGAGTGCTGTGCCACCTCTTGGGTGTCACAGTCAAAGCCTTTCTTCTCAGAGCTGAGGAGCCTGCAGGAATTTCCAGCCATGAAGGTATCAGATCTAATTAACTGCAATTAATGGCCTACATGTTCTTTGAAAAGCGCTCAGGGAGTTCCCTGGTGGCCTAGTGGTTAAGGATCCAGCATTGTCACGGCTGTGGCTCAGGTCACAGCTGTGGTGTGGGTTTGGCCAAAAAGAAAGTGCTCTTGTTAAGGTCCTCTGATTGACTTTCTTCTGTGATAGCATAGGCTGCGAAGTGGCATTTCAATGAGAGAGTGAGGCAGGGCTTATTAAATGAACAACAATTTAATTCAAAACGTAGCCTGATCAGAGCAAGGCAGTGACCTTGGAGAAAGGGGGATGGTGGAAAATACACTCATTCTTTTTTTTTTTACCAAGTGTATTATTCCCTTTATAAAAGTTTAACTAGAAACAAAATGCATCCTGAATTATTTTGGGAAGGAGAAGAGTTTTAAATAAGTGAACATTATTCCAGAAAACAAGGCAATGGAGATACCCTATTAGAATGTCATAAATAATGTAAAGGAAATGAAAGTCATATCTGTTTTAGCTGTGTAAGTCCCACCACTTGATAATAGGCAGGTTGCTTAAACTTCTCTCAACCTAGCAATGCCATTTATGAGCAGTAAAGCACGGTCTTGATAACCTCTAGATTATTTTCCAATCCTGCTATTCTGCATTTTAGGTTTTAGGTATTATAATGCGGTGGTGCTCTGTTTATCTATTACTGAATAACAACCATCCAAAACTTAGTACTTTAATTAACAATAATTTGAAGTTTCCATGTGGCTCAGTGGGTTAAGGATCCAGTGTCATCAGTGCGGTCTCCACGTGTTTGTGTTTTTTGCAGATTTTTTCTTGTTATTGATTTCCAGTCATATAGCGTTGTGGTTGGAAAAGATGCTTGATATGATTTCAATTTTCTTAAAGTTACCGAAGCTGGATTTGTAGCCCAGGATGTGATCAATCTTAGAGAATGTTCCATGTGCACTTGAGAAGAATGTGTTTTCTGTTGCTTTTGGATGGAAAAAATACACTCGTTCTTATCTCTATGAAAGATAACTTTTTTTTTTTTTTTTTTTTTTTTTTTTTTTAGGACTCTAGCTTTATTTGTCTCTCTGTGGCTTAGCTCATTGGAATCAAGATGCTTTCCTAAGGGGCAGCCACTTTGGTACAGAACCAGAATAAAGAGAGTTTCCTTATGGCTCAGCTAGTTAAGAACCATCTATGAGGATACAGGTTCAATCCCTGGCCTTGCTCAGTAGGTGAAGGATCCAGTGTTGCCTCAAGCTGTAGGTCGAGGATGCGGCTTGGATCTAGCATTGCTGTGGCTATGGCGTAGGCTGGCAGCTGCAGTTCCAATTCAACCCCTAGCCCAGGAACTTCCATGTGCTGCAGGCGCAGCCGGAAAAAAAAAAAAAAAAAAGATATGCTGAAATCCTAATCCCTGGTGCTCGTAAATGTGATTTTTTTTTTAAAAAGAAGAACCAGAATTTTTTAACTCAGTGAATTTTATTACATCTATAGTCGTACAACATATGTATAAATGTATTACATTTATGGTTGTAGAACCAGAATACACGCAGAGAAAGTGCCAGTGGCAAGGAGATTCATTATCTAAAAACAACAACAACCAACCAACCAAAGAAACAGAAGCAGCACCAACAACAAAGCCTTTGAGTTGGGTTGACAGAAGCTGTTGGTCTCAGTTTCTGATTTCAGATTCTCTCGACAGGCGGTTCAAGCTCTGTGACTCTGGAGAGGAGCCTTGGAAGTCCACCCACGAGTCAGCGAGGACGGCTCAGCCACTGCAATCATATTACAAATCACTTTGCCAAAACTTAACGTCACACAGTGCTGAGCAGTAATTCCCCAGAGCCATGCGTCCCCTGGCTCGCTGCAAAAGACAGACTTAGTGGAGACTACGATTCCAGATGCCGATGTGTTTCAGGCTCACCACTCTGGTGAACAAATCAACCTATTATGCGCTCTGTGCAAGAATGGCTCTTCTCCCCTGGTTTGCTCTTCATAACAGTTTTCTTCTTGGGCTCAGCTGGGAAAGGAAGATGTCAGCAGCTGTGTTCTTATGCAATAACTTTGGAGTCAAGCCCAGGTGTGAATTCCAGCTCTGCCACCACTAGCTATGACCTAACACACAGGTCTTCCGTTTCCCCACCTGTTAAATGGTGGTAATGATAAGACCCAACTCATGGAGCCGTTGTCTGAATGAAATGAACCGATGGCTGGAAAGGGCTTAGCTCAGGGTCTGGAAGATGGGGGCGGCTGGGGGCGGCTCATAAAGTATTCCGTATTCCCACCCTCGAGGCCCCAACCAGCGCCCTGGAGTCTCGGTCTCACAGCTGCAAATCACCACAGAGTCTCTTTTCCACCAGCGCCTCAGAAGCTTTAATGTGGCCAAGAGGTCCCCTCAGGGAGTTTGCTAAAAATGTAGATTTCCGGATTCCACCCCCAGACAGTCTGATTTAGCAGATTTGGGTCGGGACCCTGGCATTTCTGCATTTTAACCAGTGTGCCCACGTGATCCTGTTACCGGGTGTCCGTGAAACAAACACACTTTGAGAAAGCTCTACGTGCAGTGCATCTGTGACTGTTGGGGGGAAGGGACAATGCCACGACTGTCTGCTTCACCTTTGTCTTCCTAGGGGGGTTTGTGGCACATGGTGAGGGCTTCTGGGGCTCATCTCCTGAAATGAAATGAAAGACTCTGGTCCCAGAGCCCCAGATTCAAATGATCACTTGACATGAAAACAGCGGGCTGGGGCCAGACTGTCAGCACCAGAATTTAGGTTTCTTGCAAAGGCAGCAGCTACCCAATATAACGTACGTAGGAAAAGAATCTGAAAAAAAGAAAAATATGGATATGGGTGTATGCATAACTGAATCGCTCTGTTGTACAACAGAAATTATCACAATATTGTAAATCAACTATAATTCAATAAAACATAAAAAGGCAGCAATGATTACCCATCTGCCAGGGGCCACCATCTGGGGCATCAGAGACCCATGGCCACATTTTCCATTTTTTGCAAAGCATTCCAAAAATGTAGGAATTAACCTTAAATCTCTTCTCTCTCATTTGCTCTCTTTTTTTTGGCCAAACTCATGGCATGCAGAAGTTCCCGGGCCAGGGATGGAAACGGCACCACAGCAGCAGCCTGAGGCACAGCAGTGACAATACTGGATTTGTACCACCAGGAAACTCCCAATCTCTTCATTTTTAAAAACATTTTTATTTATTTGATTATTTCTAATGTATGTGTGATATAAATATATAAATATAGTTATTCTTTTTTTAACCTTTTATTCTTTTTTTTTCCTACCATGCAGCATGGTGACCCAGTTACACATACAGGTATACATTCTTTTTTCTCACATTACATGTTCCATCGTAGGTGACTAGACAAGAGTTCCCAGTGCTACACAGCAGGATCCCGTTGCAAATCTCTTCATTTTTAAACATTGGAAATAATTTGAAATTATTTTATTTTATTTCATTTACATTCATGTGCGCCAAACAAACCAGACCACTTTATAGGACTGAAGTGGTCCCTGGGCTGCCAGTTAATCACCTTGGGGCTTCTCCCATCTTTTCATTTGACAGATGAAGAAAATGCAGAACAGGGAAGGGGAGGGGAGCTGCCAACGTCTTCGCAGCCTGGAGGTCTGGGAGCCAGGACCACCGGACTCCTCTTGGGCAGAGTGATCAGGGTGATCAGCGCCCTTTTCCAGGAGCAGAGACGCAGGGCAACACCCCAGAGCATCCGCAGGCTTCCTCCCTGATGTGGCTCCAGCTCGGACTGGGAGGCCAGGAGCAGGAGAAGCCGGAGCCTGGCTTACTCATCCCTCCACTGCCACCTTCTGCTTTGATGTCTTGATGTTCCAGTCTGGCAGCCCGGAAGGCCATGGCAGCAGGCTGCCTGCCCCAGCAGCCGCCTCACACCAGAACAGCTCTTGGCAGGGCCTTCTGGGGACTTCAAAGGTGGAAAATTGCTCTGGGAGAGCTTCTCGAAGGCGCCTTCCCCGTGTGAAGAGCGTGAGCAGTGAAGGAGATCAAAGTGGGGCCAACCTTTGGCTACAGGGAAAAGGACCGGCCGGGCCTGTTTTGTGCAGAGTGGAGGGTGTGAGTCTGGCCTTGGGGGCTGTCCGGGGTCCAGAACCAGAGGGCTGTCTTACTCTTGACATCCGTCCCCCGTTTCAGTGCATCCAGGAACCCCTGAGTCTTACTAGCAGAAAGGATGCTGAGTAAGTGTTTCTCACGGTGTCTCCTGAGCCCTTGGCCTCTTCTTTGGTTTTCTTGGCCTCCGCAGGCACGGCCCTGCCTCTGAGGGGGAGGAACTACCGGGTTTGTCCTGCCGGGAGCCTGCGATTGCGCGAGGGCAGGGCAGCCAGCCAGTTGCTGATAAATCTCTTCCTCTTGGGAAGCGCCAGGCAGCGCCCCAAACGGGGAAGTGATCTGTGGGACGATCTGCTAATGATTTATTGCCCGGTCCTCAGACCTGGCACCCGTGGCACCAGCTGCAGCCGGGCGGTCTGGAGAAATCTTCCCAGCGGGCATCCGGGAGGACGAGGTAGGAAATCAAGCTCCCAGCCGCCAGCTCCCTGCCCAGAAAGGGCTGCTTTTGTTTGCCTGTTATGTTTTCCAAAGCAGACACAGTCGGTGAAGCAGTGATCTAAGGAGGGAGGCATGGGGGACTGGACCAGGGCTGGAAGGGTGTCGAGTTAATAGGCATCTGGGCTTGCGCAGTGCTATCAACGTGATGGGAGGCTCAGCCCTGAGCATTTAAAAGAGGCCTGCACTGCTCCTGCTCACCGACTACTCACCACTGGGTTTCCAGTATTAATGAAGTAATTATGTGTAAAATGCTTCCGTGGGAAGCATTTCAAGTAAGCTTAGGATGAAAAGTAAATCTCTCCCCACTTCCAATCTCCTCCCCAAGAAATAAACAACATCAAAAGTCGCCTGTTCTAGAAATCCTATAATTTTTATATTTATTCATTTTATTTAATTTTTGCTTTTTTAGAGCCACAACCACGGCATATAGAGGTTCCCAGGCTAGGGGTCGGATTAGAGCTAGAGCTGCCAGCCGATGCCACAACCACAGCAACACCAGATCCAAGCCACATCCGTGACCTATACTACAGCTCATGGCAACACTGGATCCTTAACCCACTGAGCGAGGCCAGGGGTTGAACCCATGTCCTCATGGACACTAGTCAGATTCATTTCCACTGTGCCATGACGGGAACTCCAAGAAAGCCCGTAATTTTTAAATGAGCACTTGCTAGATACACTTTTCTTCAATTTTACTTCCCTTCTTCATCTTTCCATCATGAGGAGCTATGTCATTTGAAGCAACTGCACAATACTCTCGTGTATGGATGTGCTCTGATTTCTTAATCAGCTCTCTGGGATGATCCTTTTGACTGCTTCTAGTTTTTCCCTTTTATAATAGAATGACAATGGGGGTTTGTGTCCTCTACAGAGGTTGTCCTTGTTTGAGTATGTCTCTGGATGTCTTTTAAAACTTGGACTGAGTATACGCATTACATTCTTCTAAATAATACTCTGGGGGGGGGTGATGGTGCCCATTTTACAGATGAGGAAAATAAAAGCTCAAACAAATAAAGTGATTTGTCCTGGGTCACATTCATAGAAAAGTCATTCATTCAACAGGTGTTTATTGAATATGACCACTGCCTTTTCCAAACAGACTGGTAACCACTGGATAAGCCAATGGCTGAAGTCCTGCCCTCTTGGTGCTTACAATCTAGTGATACACATACATGTGTGTATGTGTATACATATATATACACAAATTGTACTAAATGCTTTGGGAGACAAACCATGATTTTATAAAAATGAATGACAAGTGGACTGAATATGGATTGTACAATCAGAGAAGACCACATTCAAGCCAAGAGGTTGTGATGGAGTGAATATTGTGTCCTCCTCCAAATTCATGTGTTGAAAGCTACGAGTTCCTGACGTGGCCCAGTGGAAAAGAATCCAACTAGGAACCATGAGGTTGTGGGTTCAATCCCTGGCCTTGCTCAGTGGGTTAAGGATCTGGCGTTACCGTGAGCTGTGGTGTAAATCACAGATGCAGCGTGGATCCTGTGTTGCTGTGGCTGTGGCCTGGGCCAACAGCTGTAGCTCCAATTTGACCCCTAGCCTGGGAACCTCTATATGCTGTGAGTGTGGTCTTAAAAAAAAAAAAGCATATGTTAACGCTAGTGCCCAAGTGATGGTATTTGGAAGTGGGGCCTTTGGGAGGTGATTATGTCATGAGGGTGTAGCCCTTATCAGTGGGATTAGCGTCCTTATAAAAGAGACCCCAGAGAGCTCCTGTGCCCTTCCTGCCATGTGCAGATGCCATCTGAAGATCTATGGGGTCAGAAGTGGACCCTCTCCAGACATCAAATCTGCCAGTGCTTTCATCTTGACCTTTCAGCCTCCAGAACTGTAAAAAATAAACTGCTATTGTTTCTAAGTCCCCCAGGCTATAGCAGCCCAAATGGACAAGACAGATGCCAAGAGGAGCAGGAGTTAGCAAGGTAAGAATGTGAGAGTGAGAAGCTTCCAGGCAGAGGGGGTGGCATGTGCCAAGGCCCATTGTTGGAACGTTCCTGCTTATGGAGTTCAGGGACTTGATAGAAGATCAATATGGCTGGTGAGTGGTGGGCATGAGGGCAGTGGAGGAGAGGCTGACAGTGAGACAGGGAGGGGCAGGGCCACCCAGGGACTCAAGGAGAGGAATTCTGGATTGGTTCAGATGCAGTGGGAAGACACTGGGGCCAGAGAAGCTTTTTTACTGGGGAACCCTAAGGACACCCTGGCAGAGCCCAGAATAGAACCAAACAGGCCTTTGGTAGGGTTTTGACCTTTTGAATAGGAAAAGTGATGATGATAATGAGTTAACATTTGCTGAATGTGCACTACGTGCCAGCCACTGTGCTTAATATTTTTCATATGTTACCTATTTGAACCATCATAACAATCCTTTGAGGTAAGGACTATTGCTTTCATCACATTTTTATAGAGGAGGAAACAAGAGACCAGAGAGATTAGGTAATCATTCAGCTAGTTAAGTACCCATGGTACATTTCTCAAGACAGACCGTATCTTGGGCCATAAACCAAGTCTCAATAAATTTAAAAGAATCAAGAATCAAAAGTGTGTTTTCTGACTACAATGAAATTAAATGAGAAATGAAAAATCAATAATAAGAAGAAGAAGTCTGGGAAAACCCCAAATATCTGGACATTACATTGCTAAGTAATTCATGGCTGAAGACAAAAATCAGAAAATTTTAAACTGAAAGACAACAAAAATATGACGTCAAAATTTATGGGATGCAGCTAAAGCAGTATTTAGAGGGAAAGCTACAGATTTATTTATTATTTAAAAATTTTTATCACAGGTGATTTATAATGTTCTGTCAACTTGTACAACAAAGTGACTCAGTCATACATATATATACGTTATTTTTCTCATATTATTTTCTATCACTTTCTATCACCAGTGACTGGATATAGTTCTCTGTTCTATACAGCAAGACCTCATTGCTTAGACATTCTAAATGTAATAGTTTGCATCTACTGACCCCAAACTTTCAGTCCACACCATTCTATCCCCCTCCCTCTTGGCAACCACAAATCTGTTCTCCACGTCTGTGAGTCTGTGTTGGTTTTGTAGATAGGTTCATCTGTGCCATATTTTAGATTCCACATATTATGTATGTGATATCATATGGTATTTGTCTTTCTCTTTCTGACCTACTTCACATGGTATGAGAATCTTTAGTTGCAGCCGTGTTGCTGCAAATGACATCATTTTGTTCTTTTTAATGACTGAGTAGTATTTCATTGTGTATATGTACCACATCTTCTTAATGTGTTAATCTGTCAATGGACATTTAGGTTGTTTCTGATTTAAATGCTTATATTAGAGAGGAAGAAACATCTAAAGTCAATGACTTAAGTTTCCACTGTAAGAATGTAGGAAAAAAGGAAAGTAAATGAAAAGTTAAATGTAAAGAGGAGAAAACAGTAAGAGCAGAAATTGGTAAAATACAAGAAATAGGGATGATACAGAAAATTTGCAAAGTCCAAATTTGGTCTTTTGAAAACAATTAACAAGACTGATTTTTTTTTTTTTTTTTTTTTTTTTCAGGGCCACACTCATGGCATATGGAGATTCCCAAGCTAGGGGTCTAATCGGAGCTATGGCTGCCGGCCTAGGCCGGAGCCACAGCAACACAGAATCCGCCACAGCAACACAGAATCAGAGCCGAATCTTCGACCTACACCACAGCTCACGGCAACATTGGATCCTTAACCCACTGAGTGAGGCCAGGGATCCAACCCGCAACCTCATGGTTCCTAGTCGGATTTGCTTCTGCTGTGCCACACGAGAACCCCCCAATATATCTTTAATAACAAAACTTGACATAGGCATTATGAGAAAAAAAAATATAGACCAATATTCTTCATAAATATAGGCACAAAATCCTTGACAAAATAGCAAATTGAATATATATATATATATAAATATATATAAGCAAACAATATATAAACATGATAATACATCATGACTAAGTAGGGCTTAACCCCAAAATGAAAGTTTAGTTTAATAATTGAAAATCAATCTTTGAATATAATTTAGCAAGGAAACAGAAAAAATATTCACTTCATGGAATAAGATGGATTATTTCAATAGCTTTAGAAAAAGCATTTGAAAAACAAAAAAATTCTACTCATTTAAAATAAAAACTTAGAGCCAAGTAGAAATAGTAGGGAATTTTCTCAAAATACTAAAAGGCATCTGTAAAAATAATCTCTAGCTAACAACTGCTGCAATAAGGCAAGAAAAAAAATAGGCATAAAACTTAGAAAGATGCAACTCTTTTTTAAATTTTTTTTGTCTTTTTGCCATTTCTTGGGCCACTCCCACGGCATGTGGAGGTTCCCAGGCGAGGGGTCTAATTGGAGCTGTAGCTGCCAGCCTACGCCAGAGCCACAGCAACTCAGGATCCGAGCCGTGTCTGCGACCTACACCACAGCTCACGGCAACGCCAGATCCTTAACCCACTGAGCAAAGGCAGGGATCGAACCCTCAACCTCATGGTTCCTAGTCGGATTCATTAGCCACTGCACCATGATGGGAACTCCAGAAAGACGTAACTCTTTATCTGCTTGCAGGTGCAATAATAATTTATGTAGGAACCCAAAGGAGATTAAAAAACACCTATGAGAACTAATAAGTGCATTAGCAATGTTCAGGATACAAGGCTAAAATACAAATACTAGTTGTATCCTTATACACTAACATTAAATGATTGATGAAATTAAGGAAACAGTCCCACGTCTAGTAGGCCAAAGAGCACTGAATATGTAGGAAGGACTCTAACATAAAACCTTCAGAATTTCTACTTTGAAAACTACAAAGTACTGCTGTGAGAAATTAAGAAAGATTTTTTAAAAGTGGGAAAATTATTATGTTTATGGTTTCCAAAACACAATATTACCAAGATGACACCTTTTCCTAAACTGACCTAGATTCAATGCAATCCCAATAAAAATTCCCGAATGTTTTTTAGCGGAAACTGACAAACGGAGTCTAACGTTTAGGTGGAAAGACAAAGGAGATAGGATAACAAAGGCAATTTTAAAAAGGGAGCTGGATAACTTTAAACTTGTGTTCAAGACTCACTCTAAAGTTACAGCGATCCAGATAGTTTGGGTATTAGTGAAAATATAAACATATAGATCATGGAACAGATTAGAGAATTCATAAACAGACCCACATGTATTTGGTCAACTGTTTTGACACAGGGGCCAAGGCAATTTTGTGAGAAAAGAAAAGTCTTTTCAACAAATGGTACTTCATGTTCGCGTGGGGAAAAAGTGAATACTGAGGGTTAACCCATACCATACATAAAGAATTGATTCTAAATGGGTTATAGACCCCAACGTGAAGCTTAAAAGACTGTAAAACTTCTCAAAGAAACCATAGGGGAATATTTTTTACAACTTTAGGGGAAAGCAAATTTTCTTAGCTAGAACACACAAAGCGCAAACCATAAGAGGAAAAAAAATTAGACTTCAATTAAAATAAGAGCCTTTTGTTCTTTGAAGGACATCGTTTAAAAAGTACAAAGGCAAGTCACAGCTTGGGAGGTGCTATCTGCAACATATAGTCAGGAAAAAGATCTGTATTCAGAATTTAAAAAAACCCAACTCTGATGACCTCCTAATATAAAGACAAACAATCCAGTGAGAAAATGGGCAGATGATTTGAACAGATAATTCTCAAAGGAAGATAGGAGAAATGTGCTCAACACCATGAGTCATCAGGGTATGCACATTTAACGACAGGGAGATACCACTACACACGCACTGGAAGGGCTTAAATCAGTGGTGTGTTGATACTCGTTTAGCAGCTAGCTCCTGGTGGGCTGGAAGTTGAGGAAGCATTTGCTTGATGTTGTAAATATGCCCATTGCGATCAGTTTTAAGCTACCAACAACAAGACGTCGATGAAGCCAGAGTTGGGAAGAGATGCATATGATCGGTTTCCACAAATCCATGCAAGCTAGCTCCAGCACCCTGCTAGCTTAAATGCTGAAAACTGACTATCTGTCACTGGAGGTTTGGGCTTGGCATGTGCACACCGAGGTCCATGAAATGAATGGCCAATGGGGACCTGCTCTATAGCACAGAGAACTCTCCCCAGTGTTCCGTGATAATCTACGTGGGAAAAGAATGTGAGAGAGAACGGATGCGTGTACATGTATAACTGATTCACTTTGTTGCACAACAGAAATGATCACATCGTTGTAAATCGACTGTACTTCAATAAAACTTTAAAAAATGGAAAAAAAAAAAAGCCTGAAAAATAAACTGACCATCCCTCTTCCACTGGTGGAACTCTCATACACCGCTGTTGAGGATGTGAGATGATCCGCTGAGCGGAAATGGTTTTGTGGGGGTTGGTTTGTTTGTTTGCTTGTTTTGGGGTTTTTTTGTTTGTTTTTTTGCTTTTTACGGCTGCACTCACAGCATATGGAAGTTCCCAGGCTAGGGGGCAACTCAGAGTTGCAATTACCCGCTTACGCCACAGTGACACCAGACCTGAGCCGCATCTGTGACTTACACCACAGCTCAGGCAATGCTGGATCCTTAACCCACTGAGCAAGGCCAAGGATCGAAGCCATGTCCTCACGGTTGCTAGTCGGGTTTGTTACTGTTGAGCCAGGAAGGGAACTCCCTGCATTTTTTTTTTTTAAATAAAAATGTTTAACATCATCGGCCTCAGAACTCAGTCCTTGCACCAGTGGGCACAGCCAAGTTCCTAGCAGCTTCATTTGTAAGAGCCCCAAATGGGAAAACAACCCAAATGTCCACCGACAGATGCCCTATTGTGGCATATTCATATAACGGAATATTAATCAACAATGGGAATGAACTGTTGCTACACAAACCATATGGATGAATCTCAAAATTATTATACAGAGTGAAGGAAAAGATAAAAAAGAGTACACGCTGTCTGCTTCAGTGTGCAGGTTTTTGTTTTTTGTTACAGTGACAGAAAACCTATCAGTGGTTGCCTAGTGAGGGGGAGGGAGGAAGAGTGGATTGCAATGGGTACAAGGTCATCTTTGAAGGTCAAGGAAATGTTTGTAATCCCGATTATGGAGATGGAGTCACGGGTGTACGCATATGTCAAAACTGATCAAACTGTACATTTTAAATCCATGCCATTTCATGTACTTCAATTATATCTCGATGAAATTGAAAAAATATTGTAAAACATGCAAACTCCCGGGCCTGCCCCCCAGGCTCAGCGATGGGAGAACTGAGAGAGGAGCTAGATTTGTAGTTCAACAAGCTCCTTAACTGATTCTTATAAAGGGAGAGACCTACAGAAAAGGGAACCCGCCCAATTTAATCAGATGTGACAAGTTTAATTTTCAAGGTGGACAAAGGAAGGTGTGTTTAGACTTCAGAGTGGAGCCCGAGTTTTAAGAGGCCAACAGCAGCATTTGCACCACCTGTCTTAGCCTGTGCTCGGTGCTCTCCCACCCACGGAGGTTTGCCTGACATTGCCTCCACGAGAAGGTGGCAAAGATGGGAAAACTGACTCTCAGGGCTGCTGAAAATTACAGAATAGGTTCAAATCTCCTCTCCACCACTTCCCAGGTGGGTGAGCTCCTGCATGTGTCTACTGCGGTGGATCCATGCCACTGCAAGGTATTGCCGCTTAAAACAACCGCTCACAATTCAGCAATGTGGGCAGGGCTTGGTGAGAAGAATGGTCTCTACTTCCTGCAGGGAGGGTCAGCTTGGGTGCTCCTCTGAGGCTGAAGGACCCACTTCCAAGCCCCCTGGAATACTGACCCCCTCTTGAGAGATCTGGCACCGTTGTAGGCAAAGGCTCTGTCCCTCTCCATATAGATCCTTCCACGGGCTGCTCTTTAGGGCTGCATTAACATCATGGCTGGGTTCAGAGTGAGTGTTAAGAAGAAGGCGGACGTTGTATTCCCTGATATGATCTAGCCTCAGAAGTCACAAAGCGCCACCTTGCCATGCTGGCCATCTTCCATGCCTTCCCTCTTGTTCATCCTCTCACAGCCATGCTGGTTTTTCTGTTCCTCTGCAACTCCACATCTGTTGCTGTTCCAGGGTGTTTGTACCCTGTTGCTCTTCCCTCTGCCTGAAACATTTCCCCCTCCCCTGCAGATCCGCACAAGACTGCCTCCTCTTCATCATTCGGGTCTCAGCCAAATGTCATCAGTCAGAGAAGCTTTCCCTTCTGAGCCTTTACCCTCCCCACCCCTGCAAATCTTGCCAGTGCTATTCAGCAGAACTTTCTGCCATCATAGAAGTATTCTTTACCTGCGCTGTTCAATATGGTAGCCACTCTGCACAAAACTGTCGAGCCCTTGAAATACAGCAACCATGACTGCAGAATGGGATTTCAACTTTTACTTAATTTTTTTTTTGGCTGTGGTGTGTGGCAGCTTGACATGGAATCTCAGTTCCCAGATCAGGGATTGAACCCAGGACACAGTGGTGAAAGCACTGAATCCTAACCACTGGACTACCAGGAACTCCCAACTTATACATACTTTTAATAAGCTTCCAACAACTTTAAGTATCTGCAGAGAGCTAGTTGCTACCATATTGGTGAGCTCAGGTGTATTCCATCATTTCATCCTATTTTCTTCATAGCAGTTATCACCATTTGAAATCCTTTCTTTCTTTCTTTCTTTTTTTTTTTTCTTGTCTTTTCTGGGGTCGCTCCTGCAGCCTATGGAGGTTCCCAGGCTAGGGGTCTAATCAGAGCTGTAGCTGCTGGCCTATGCCCAAGCCACAGCAACTCGGGATCCCAGCTGCATCTGCAACCTACACCACAGCTCATGGATCCTTAACCCACTGAGCAAGGCCAGGGATTGAACCTGCAATCTCATGGTTCCTAGTCAGATTCTTTAACCACTGCGCCACGACGGGAACTCTGGGTGTATGTAATTTTTGGAGGGACATGGCTGAAGCGTTTGAGAGTTAGTTACTAACATCATAGCATTTCATCCCTAAACACCCCTAAGAACAAGGACATTCTCCTTAATAACCACAAGGCCATTATCACGCTGAAGAAATTTGACATAGACACAGTACTGTTGTCTAATACTGATATCGTACCCTTGTCTAATGTGCAGTCTGTATTCAGCTTTCACAAATTGCTCCCAGGATGTCTTCTGTGGCATTTTTTTTTTTTTCTTTTGATCTGGGAGGCAACACAGAATCACGCATGGTGTTTATCTCCTTCTTCTCCTCTGATCTGGAACAGTACTTAGCCTTTCTTGGTCCTCACAACTTTGGCATTTTGAAGAGCAGAAGTCAGTTGTATTGAGAAATGACCTTGGATTTGCAGTTGTCTGCTTGTTTCAAGACTGGATGTAGGTTATTCATTTTGGTGGGAGAGCCACTTAGAGACGTGCTCTTCTCAGTACAGCGTATCAGGAGCACATAATGTCAATTTCTTCTTTCACTGGGGACACTTATTTTGATTACCTGGTAAAGGTGGTAGTCTCCAGAGCACTCCATTGTCAAGAATCAATTTTTTTTCCACTTAGCAATTTATAACTAATCTGTAAGGAGATCCTTTGGGATCTATGTGAATATCTTGTTTCTCATCAAATTTTCGTTCAATGTTTTTAAGTCATTCATAATTAAGCCTGAATCAGTTATTGCTATGGAATTGCAAAATGATTTTTTCCTCATTTCCTTTTATATCTGTTAGTTGGCATTCTATTGTCAAGAAAAACTGTCCTTTCCCCTTTCATGTTTATGTATTTATTTGTTTGTTTGAACCAGAATGAACTCATGGATTATGTTTGCTATATTAGAATCCATTGCTGTCATTATTTATTTCGATACTAAAATTGATCCAGTCCAGGCCAGCGGGAGCTCCTTTAAACTGGTGTCTATGTGCTTCGGACATGCCCCCGTCAATCCTTGAGATTTTCTTACTTCCTGGCACAATGAGATGTTCCAAGTGGACCTTAATTTATTTATCTGTGTATTTATTTAAATGTTTATTATACTTCTCTTCCATCCAAAGATAAGCATTTCTCTCTCTCTAAGATGCTTAGCACTTAAATGCTTATGTAAAAACTGGCTGAGCAATGTCTTAGAAATCTATTTCTGGAACTAACAAAGATCATTCTGCATGAACAGCAAAGAAGCTTCAAGTTCCATGCAGTTCTTAGCTGTCTGATCATAACAGCACAGTGCAGAGACAGTGAGGCGGCACAAGTGATGCAGAGCATGGGCCATGGTGCTAGGTCTTCCCAGGCTCCTCTCTGAGTTTCATTACTTTGCCCTTCCTTCCTTCCTTCCATTCTCTCTTTCTCTCTCTCTTTCTTTTATTGAAATATAGTTGATTTACAATGTTGTATTAATTTCCCGTGTACAGCACAGTGAGTTGGAGATATAAACACACACACACACATATATGTATATATTCTTCTTCAGATTATTTCCATTATTGCAAAATATTGAGTGTAGTTCCCTGTGTTATACAGTAGATCCTGGTTGGTTATCTTCTTTATATATAATAGTATGTATATGTCAATTCCAGCTTCTTAATTTAGCCCTCCCCACCTTTCCCTTTGGTAACCATAAGTTTGTTTTCTATGTCTGTGAGTCTTTCTGTTTTATAAACATTTGTATCATTTTTTTAGATTCCATATATAAATGATATCATATGATATTTGTCTTTCTCTGTCTGGGTTACTTCACTTAGTATGATAATCTCTAGGTCCATCCATGTTGTTTCAAATGGCATTATTTCTTCACTCTTTTTTACGGCTGAGTAGTATTCCACACTGCATCTTCTTTATCTATTCATCTGTGGATTGACACCTAGGTTAGCTTCCAAGTCTTAGCTGTTGTAAATAATGCTGCTAAGAACATTGGGGTGCATGTATCTTTTCAAGTTATGAATTTCTCATTACTTTTTGACTATTAACTTTGGATAAGTCACATTTCTCCAAGCCTCAGTCTCATCATCATCAAAATGGATCACCACTAACAGTACCTTGTCACATAGTTGTTATAAGGACTAAGGAAGAGAATACACAAAAAGTGCTTAGCACAATGCCTGGCACATGTAGATGGTCAATAAATCATAGATGTTATTATTGTATATTATTATTGTATATTATTGTATTTTGTTGTGTCTTTCTCATCTAGTTTTCCCAGAAGCTCTGTGAGATGGCTTCATTTGTAGATGAGGCAGCTGAGGTTCAGAGTGGTTAATTGAATTACTCAAGGTCACACAGCTAGTCGGTGAGGAAGTCCAAGCAGGAACCAGTGGAAAGGCTTTTCCAGTTATAATGGAGGGTGAGAGCAGAGCCCTTTTTACCTGGTCTGGCCTTGCCCACTTCTCCCCAAGCCCCTGCAGAGGGTAGGGAGAGGAGGTCCCTGCTCATGGAACAATGGGGAAATGACCAGGCCTGGGAAAGGAGCGACAGCCGTTTTTACTAGAGAAGCTGATCAGTGATACCACAGACTGTGTATGGCTAGTAGAATACTGGTTGAGACGATAAACTCAAGTTAGACCTGGGTTTTCGTCCTGAGTGGGAGATCTTGGGTCCGTTACCTAACCCCTCGATGCCTCAGTTTCCTATCTGTAAAGCTTCAGGGTTGTTATGGAATTCCCGTCGTGGCTCAGTGGCTAACGGATCCGACTAGGAACCATGAGGTTGAGGGTTCGATCCCTGGCCTTGCTCAGTGGGTTAAGGATCCAGCGTTGCCATGAGCTGTGGTGTAGGTCACAGATGCGGCTGGGATCCTGTGTTGCTGTGGCTCTCGCGTAGGCTGGAGGCTACAGCTCCGATTTGACCCCTAGCTTGGAAACCTCCATATGCTGCGGGTGCGGCCCTAGGGAAGGCAAAAAAATAAACAACAACAACAAAAAAACTTCAGGGCTGTTGCTCTCTGCCTGCAATGCTCTTCTTGCAGAGTTAATCCCTTTACACTCCTCGTATCTTGATGAAAACCAGAGTCCTGCTTTGCTGACCTTACTTTAAAATGAAATTCACCCTCTCCACCCCACCCCGCTTTCCTTGCTCTATTTTCCCCACCATCTCACACTAGGTCATTCACTTATTTATTATTTTCTTTGTTCATTGTCTTTCTCGCCTCAGTAGAAGGCCATCTCCACCACAGCAAGGACTTTGGTAAGCCTGGGTCACCAAGGAGAAAAATGCCGGGACGTAATAATACCTCAATAATTATTCCTGGTTGTCGTCCCTGTAAACACACCACCCCAGAGTGCTAAATTTTAGGAAATGCTCAAAACAAACAGTGTTATCCAAGTCACGCTGATGTTTAAGTCCCTGTGGAATTTGATCATGGTTTTAATGCCAAATTCCTGTCATTTTTAGTGTTGGCCTAAGGCCTCCAAATAAGTCCTGGACTTTCTCCTTCTCTACCTTAGATGCCGCTTTCCAGTGGGACCTGTAGCATGTCCTTACCTGGAGCTTGCAAAAAGACTCTCAGGGCTCACCCCAGCCTAATGGAGTCAGAATATGTATTGGAACAAGACCCCCAGGTGACTTGTGTGAGGTCAGGTTGCTTAACTTCCATCACTTTTTTTTGTTTGCTTTTTAGGTCTGCACTTGAGGCATATGGAAGTTCCCAGGCTAGGGGTCCAATCAGAGCTGTAGCCGCCAGCCTACACCACAGCTCACGGCAACGCTGGATCCTTAACCCACTGAGCAAGGCCAGGGATCAAACCTGCAACCTCATGGTTCCAAGTTGGATTCATTTCCTCTGAGCCACGACAGGAACTCCTATCACTTTCTTCTTTTCTGGAATCTCTCTCTCTTCCAGCTTCCCTTAGCTTTTTTCATCCATCCCCCCCAATCTCCAGATTTCTAATTTGACTTAAAGATCCTTTCCTTTGCTAGTTCGCTCTCTGCTCCTCCAAGGGGACTTGTCATACTCCTTCGTCCACACATCTTATCTCCATGAAGTGCCCTTTCATTGGATGGGGAGCTGTCTGAAGGCAGGGCCCCTTCCCCCCCACCTCCTCATTCCTCTGCCTCCTCTTGCCTTAACTTACTAGGTCCTGGGAGCAAATGAATCATTTCACATCTTTGTCTCCTTTGTTTATTCCAAGGATTGAAAGATGTTTGACATGGCATTACTTTCGTGGATTCTTAGGTCTTCAACTCCACACTTCCTCAAGGTAGGGCCATTCGGTCTTCCCAGCTACTCAAATTCATTTTTGTTTTGTTTTGTTGGATGCAGCATGCAGAAGTTCTTGGGCCAGGGACTGAACTCATGCCACGGTAGCAACCTGAGCTTCTGCTGTGACAATGCCAGATACTTAACCGGCTGAGCCACACAGGGAATTCCAATTCACTTTTGTTTTATTCCATAAACATTGAGAAGAGCCCGAGTGCTAGTTTCTAGAAAAGTATGCCAGGGAAATAAATATGCTTGAGACACAATTTCTGGAAATGAGCTTACAGCCTTGTGGAGGGGAGAGGATGCCCCATGTGGACACACTAACAGGAGTCTCCACTGTAGCATCATTCAGCGGCAAACAATCTAACTATCCACCTGCAGGAATAAAAAAAATAAATCTATGGCACAATCACACTGTAAAATTCTGCGTAGCATTTTTTACTTTTTTTAAGCTATTATTTTTTTAATAGTTATTTCCCCAATACATTTTTTTTCTACTGTACAGCGTGGTGACTCAGTTACACATACATGTACACATTCTTTTTTCTCACATTATCATGCTCCATCGTAAGTGACTAGACATAGTTCTGAGTGCTTCTGTGTAGCATTTTTTAAAGAAAAGGAGATAAGAATTCCCACTGTGGTGTAGCAGACACAAACCTGACTAGCATCCATGAGGACTCGGGTTCAATCCCTGGCCTAGCTCAGTGGGTTAAGTATCCAGTGTAGCGGTGAGCTGTGGTGTAGGTCACATATGCTGCTTGGATCTGGTGTTGCTGTGGCTGGTGCAGGCTGGCAGCTGCAGCTCCGATTCGACCCCTAGCCTGGGAATCTCTATATGCCATGGGTATGGCCCTAAAAAGCAAAAACTAAAAAAAAAAAAAAATAAGATAAAGAAAATAAAGAAAAGGAGATAAATACATAGAATTACTGCCAGAGAAAGATCTCTAGGACATGACGAGTGAACAAAAACATCTTGTAGAATATGTGCCTTTGATACTGATTAGATCTTAAGTATAAGCACAAAATGTGTCCAAAAATGATTGAATAGACCCACATAAATGAATGACAGAGCTCCAGAGAGATTTTAGCCTTATCTGCAGTTTTTCTTTAATCACAGAGAATGCTTGTGTGTGTTATTTGTCCAATTATATAATTCATGAGAATTTTAACACAGAACAACATTAAATTCAAATTGAAAAAGTACAATGAGGGCAAGAGCAACCACTGTGACCAGAACAGGGAGGTGTTTGGAAACAACTTCATGTAGCCAAGCAACAATCGTTCCCACTGCATGGATGACTTGACTGAGACCAGCAGAGGTTAAGTGACCTGCTTAGAGTCCTACAGTTACTAGATACGATAGGTCGACTGGAGCAGTGGCGCTTTGTATTGAATGTCAAGGGGTCCCTGGCCGGAGGATAAGATAAGAAAGTGCCACCAGGTTAGATGTGGTCCCTCCCATCTGTCCCGATATGCATCCATCTGCATTTATCCTTTTATCAGTGATGGTTTTCGTCCCCCACTCCAAGAGTCCCTTCCTTTTTTTTTTTTTTTTTTTTTTGTCTTTTCTGGGGCCGCACTTGTGGCTTATGGAGGTTCCCAGGCTAGGGGTCCATTAGGAGCTGTAACCGCCGCCCTACACCACAGTCACAGCAACAAGGGATCTGAGCCTCGTCTGCCGCCTACACCACAGCTCACGGCAACACTGGATCCTTAACCCTATGAGCAAGGGATTGAACCCTATGAGCAGGGATTGAACCGGCAACCTCATGGTTCCTAGTCGGATTCGTTAACCACTGAGCCACAGCGGAAACACTGAGACTCCCTTCCTTACAAGGACGGAGGCATTGTGCTTACCTCTTATCCTGAAGGCAACTACCTCCCCCTTCTCCCTTTTATCTGCTTCCAACAAACGTAGGTGTTTACAAGAGGAACTTAACAAATTAACCCCCCCCACACACACACAGAGACACACACAATGTTCTGAGCTACCAACTTGAGATCTAGATTATCAGCGTCTTCTTTCAAGTTCTCAGATTTACCCTAAACCCCACCTCAGTCACCCCACAGGTGGGTAAGACCTGTCTCCAGGACACAGGTCTGATCGGGCATTACCTCTATTTTATTTTATTTTATTTTACTTTATTTTACTTTTTCTTTTTGCAGCCACACCTATAGTACATGGAAGTTCCCAGGCTAGGGGACAAATCAGAACTGCAGCGGGGGCATACACCACAGCCATAGCAACACTGTCTCTGAGCCTCATCTGCGACCTACGCCATAGCTTGCAGCAACACTGGCTCCTTAACCCACTGAGAGATCGACTCTGAATCTTCATCAAGTTCTTAACCTACTGAGCCACAATGGGAACGCTCTGCTCTTCTATTTTTGAGACTCTTGCACACACCCAAAAAATTGCAGAGAAGTCATTGGGCAGTCAAACAGAGCACATAAAATGAAACAACATTCACAACAAAAAGACCTGACTTCAAAAGTGTCTCTATACTCATTTGAAAAAAACCATAAAGCTGGAAATTATCTCCTGGGCAATAAACATCCAGAAGTAATCAAGCTAGAACAAGATAATGAGTGTGACACATCTTGCTGAGCGTTCAGTACACACTGAACATTGGGAAACACGGTTTGAAATCAATGAGGCATGGTCCTTAAAGGTGCCCTGTATACATGCTGACTTGAATTGAATTGAACAAAAGAAGGTTTTAGAGTCTCCAAACAAGGACATCTAGCCCTGGAAACAAGGACAAAACATCAGAACATGTTCATAAAGCCTGAACATGTGAATCAACTTTGCATTGCACACTTACTACCAAGAATGAGTACAGTAGGCACAGAAGAATCAGATTTGGAAGCAGCAGCTCAAATTGTGTTTGTCCAAATTTGCCAAACATAATAGATTAGGAGCCCTTATGGGTGCACCCAACTAATTGCACTTAATTGTTTGTGCAATCCGATGATCTATCAGCAGCAAGCCCAATTAATTAAATACAGACACACAAGCCAGACTGGGAAAGAAGGGGAAGGGCTGGGTTCATTTCAAAATGAAGCCTGTGTTATTTTACTTTACTTTAAAAATTCACAGAGAGAACACATCTAAAAACAGAGGTTAATATAGGACATTCTTTCTTTCTTTTTTTTTTTTTTTTTTTTTTTTTGCTTTTTAGGGCTGCACCTAAAAAGGAGATTCCCAGGCTAGGGGTCCAATCAGAGTTGCAGCTGCCGGCCTACACTACAGCCACAGCAATGCAGGAACTGAGCCGCATCTTGGAGCTATACCACAGCTCACAGCAACGCCAGATCCTTAACTCACTGAGCAAGGCCAGGGATCAAGACCTCAACCTCATGGTTCCTCGTCAGATTCATTTCTGCTGCACTACTACAGGAATTCCAGTATAGAGCATTCTCCAAGGGAAATGGTAGAGAACATTTCACCCAGACTTCCTGGGACCCTGTCGAAGCCCTGAGGTTCATAATGCTGGAAAAGGAGGGAGAAAAGAGAGACACTGTCTTAGCAGAAGCAAGGCTGATCTTCATGGCTTAGAGGAGGGAAGGCAGGTGGAGAATGGGCCTCGGGTGATTTGAAAATCAAGTGAAAATCAAGATCTACGGATTCCTAAAGTAGAGTCTTTATCTAGCCTTCATCTGGGAGTGTCTAAGGCAGCTAAGGGATGGTGGAGCTATGGCCACGATGAAAGGGATTAATTAAGTCATGGCACCAGATGCAAAAGGCAGCTTTGTGACTCAAACCCAAAGGATGACACAACAGTATCTGAGAGTTCTTGACACCTCGATTGGCTGCTTATTTGTGTTAACAAGGGTTCCTTCTTGAAAAAAGTGTCTCTTGTTTCTCCTCGCTGGGATCTCCCTGAGGCTGTGCAGTTGCTGTTACTCCAAATGCAAAATGGTGGCCAGTCATTGAGCCCCTGAAATGAGCCAGGCCATGTGCTAATCTGAGCTTAACCTTGCCCATGGTTTTTGGGTGCTGGTACTACACTCACCCTCTTCTGCGCTATGGAGACCTGAAGGTGACTAGGGCTTTTTTTTTTCTTTCTTTCTTTTCAGGGCTGCACCTGCAGCATATGGAGGTTCCCAGGCTAGGGGTCAAATCAGAGCTGCAGTGCCGGCCTATACCACAGCCACAGCAACGCCAGATCCCAGCCTGTCTTTGACCTACACTGCAGCTTGTGGCAGCCCTGGATCCTTAACCCACTGAGCGACGTCAGGGATCGAACCCACATCCTCATGGATACTAGTTGGGTTCATAACCCACTGAGCCACAATGGGAACTCCAACTGGGGCTTTCTTTATAACTTGGTTCCTTTCAAAGCCTAGAGGTTGGTCTATCTGCCGACGTGAAAAAGATTGATCTAGTAGCCATCTGCTGCTTCTAACCACAGGGGCACCTCACAACAAATCACCATTCTTAGAAGTTCTTGACTATAAAATTCAATATGCATGAACACACATAGTGCATGATGCATAAACACGCATTGTGTAAAAGGAGAGTAAACAGGAGACTTGGGGAGAGGAAGTTCTCATTCTGAAATTTTACTTCTGTCCCTTACTAGTTTATGACTTTGAACATATAACAATAATAATTTAAAAAATTTTTTTGGCTGTGCCTTTGGCGACGTCAAGGTTCCCGGGCCAAGGATCGAACTCACATGACAGTAATGACAACACCAGATCCTAAATCACTAGATTACCAGGGAACTCTGACTGTTAAATATTTTGAGCATTTACTTTGCACAAGATATTGTCTGTGCATTATCTCAGCTTATTCTTACAAGAACCTATAAAGTAGGTGATATGGTTAGCTCCCCTCCCCCAAGGTGATATAGCTGTAAGTAGCAGAGCCAAAATTACTTTCAACAGGGTCCATTATTTTTAGGATGAGCAACCATCCTAATTTGCCTGGGACTGAGGGGCTTCCCTGGGTGTGGGACTTTCAGTGATAAAGCCAGGAATGTCCCGAGCAAACTGGAATGAGTTGGTGACCTTAATTATCTTCTGAGTATATTTTACAACAAATATGTGGCTCATCTATAGGTATTTTGTTTATATCATTTTATCAACCATAACTTTGAGTTTTCTTCATTGAATCCAATTCTTTTCCTTATACAGGCATACCTCAGAGATACTGGAGGTTCCATTCTAGACCACTGTAAAAAGGCAAATATCTCAACAAAGTGTACCCTAGTGTATATAAAAGTTATATTCACACTATACTGTTGTCTATTAAGTGTACAAAGCATTATGTCTAAAAAAAAATGTGCCTACCTTAATTTAAAAATACTTGATTGCAAGAGTTTCCTTGTGGTGCAGTGGGTTAAAGATCTGGCATTACTGCAGTGGCTTAGGTCACCGCTGTCGCCAGGGTGGCCCAGGGAACTTCCACATGCTGTGGGTGTCGCAAAATAAAATAAAATAAAATAAAAGTATTTTTATATTTAGTATTATATATATTATATTATGTTTAGTATTAGTGTTTTAGTATTGTATTGTATTTTAGCATTATATTTACTTTGATTATCTGTGACAGAAATCTTTTCTATTGCTATTGCAATTGTTTTGGCATTTTTTAAACAATCTTTCTTTAGCTTTAAGGTCGCCAGCCTTGGAATCAGAAATAAGGCACAGGCCTGCAGCCATGAGGACTGCAGACCCATCGCTAAAATATAATCCTAAAATATAATGCTAAAACAGCATCCCTCCTAATGTGGACCCTACAGCTCTTGTGAAGTATTTCTGAACGTCACCTGGAGAAGCCAAGCATTATAAAATTTAACAAGTTTGCAGCCTTAAATCTGAAACGTTCCAAGTAAAAATAATTTAGCAAGACGACTTAAAAAAACCACACAGGCTAACCTTGACTAGAACCCAAAGCTAATTTTCACCCACCTTTCTTTTTATGCTGAGCTACTCAGATGTGTAAAAAGTGAATGTTTGTGACAGCAAGGAGCACTTGCCCACTTGCGCCGCCCCGCCCCCCCCCCCCCCCCCCCCCGCCCCGACCCCGCCTTAAGACCACACGTCTGAGTGTCCACCCTGCAGGACTCACGGCTTTCTCCCCAGTGACCTAAAGGTGCCACAGCTACTTCTGGTGTTCCACCAAACTTGGTTCCCAACCTGTTCAACTTACAAACAAGGGAGAAAAACAAAAACCCAACAGGCGTCCTGGGCGGGGCTTCCTCTTTCGGGGGCCCTGTGAGGAGGCAGCCCCCACGCTGGACAGGGGAAGTCAGTAAGAGGGCCGAGCGCGCAGGTGCGGGTTTTCTGCGCTGCCCGCTGGCTGTGCCCGGTGGGTCTGCGGTCCTCATGGCTGCGGGCCTGTGCCTTATTCCTGGTTCCGAGGACTGGTGACCTTAAAGCTAAATAAAGATTGCTAAAAAATGCCAAAACAATTGCAATAGTAATAGAAAAGAATACTGTCGCAGATCATCAAAGTAATATAATGCTAGATCATCAAATAAATGTTTCAAGAAGTACCAATATGTGATACAGAGACAGGAAGTAAGTAAATCTTGTTGGAAATATGCTCCCTACAGAATTACTGGATGCAGGGTTGCTACAAACCTTCAAAATTTGGGAAAAAATGTAATATTTGTGAAGCATAATAAAGAAAAGCACAGTAAAATGAGTTTTGTATTTTATAAGTCTCAACTTTCTGGATGTAGATCAAGTGTTAACTTTAATTTCTATTCTATACCTATTTGTATAGATAACAAAAGGATATCTGTACCTATTTGTATAGGTAACAATCATTATGAACTGTATTTAAAACAAAATGATTTGTAACTATTTCTTGGCTAATGTATCATACAGCCATATGCAATTCTCATCAGTGATTCCAGATTTTTTAAATTTTAATTTTTTTGCTTTTTAAGGCCACACCCGTGGCATATGGAGGTTCTCAGGCTAGGGGTCCAGTCAGAGCTATAGCTGCTGGCCTACGCCACAGCCACAGCAACACCAGATCTGAGCTACGTCTACCACATACAGCATAGCTCACGGCAATGCAGGATCCTTAACCCACTGAGTGAGGCCAGGGATCAAACCTGCAACTTCATGCTTCCTAGTCAGATTTGTTTCCACTGAGCCATGACGGGAACTCTAGTGATTCCAGAATTTGACTGCTCATTACATTACTAACTTGAGTGTTCCATAAACTTGTCATGACTTTGTCTATTTTCTAGCCACGTCAGTGACAATACAAAGAGCAAACAGCACAGTCAAAACAGTAGAGTTAAATTCACCTGTGGTCAAAACAGTGAATCCAAAGTTGGGGATAAAGAAGTCTGGCTTAATAAAGGGGAAACTTCCACACATTTAAAGTGTTTTATTCTTCTCATATTCAACAAATATTATGAATTTCCTATTTTGTGCCTTGTACTCTACAAGACATGGTCCTATCCTCATAGTCCAGCAGCGTGGATTTTAACGAGTGATTATAAAATCAATTATCTGATTTTATCTGACTTTCATGGTGATCCAGACTACATAGGAGAAGAATAGGGACCACCAGGACATGGGGGTAGGAGCACTTGGCATACCCAGGTGACAACTCCAGGAAACTGCAAAGATGAAATCAGATCTCTGTGTCTGAGTCAGGAGTAGGGTCTTGATCTATAATGTTCTGGGGGCCACTGTCTCGGTCAGGGCGAGGACAAAACAGGGCACTTCCCTCCTGCAAGGATTGTAATGACAGAGGGGGTAGATCTAGAGTTGGCAGGAAGGGTGTTGTGGAGACAGGGGAGGGCTGAGTCACAGCATGGCTGAGAGCCTGATGCCACCGCACCGGATATTATCACTAATTGGAAAGGCAGGTGTGGCTTCTCTTCAGGCCCCTGGGGAACAATTCTTGTGCCACCATTTCTGGGGCAGTAAACCCTCTCCCAGATGAAGCTATGTATTTGTGTATATCCAGACACCAAGCATTTTGATTTGCTCCTCCCTGCAATTCTTCCAGTTAGCATGATTACCACCATTTTGCATATATGAAAGAACAGGTCCAGGGAGGGGAAGCAAGAAAGTTGCTCTTTTAGAAAATAATACCACTGCACACTAGAAAAAAGCACTGACGTTGGGGCTTTCATCTTGAACACCTTCAAATAGTGTGAGCTTCAATTTGTGTGAAATTAGAATAATAATCCCTTTACAATAACGGTTGTTGCAATGGAAGTAAAAAGATATCACATGCTCATTAGCTCATCGGTGGTAAAGCACATAATAGAGGGCTCAAAAAGGAGCAGTTTCCTGTCTTTTTTCTACCTCTGTTGCTTCACAACTACTGTCTAACCTTGTAAGTGGCTTTTCTAGGTGGCTACAAAATAGAAAGGAGACTCTGCACTGTGATCTTTGAGGGGCTGGAACAAATTTGCAATCTGGTTGAGTTGCCCAGGGAGCTCTCGAACGTAGGCATCTCTTAGACCCTCATTCTCATTGCTCGTTGATGGAACAAGCCTTAAGGGATGCAGGGATCAGGAGGGAGCATCTACTGGGGATGTGTGGCCCCAGAAAAAGCATCCCAAATTGGTGAAAAAGAACTCAGGACAGTAACATCATTTCATGATCAACCTGTTCTAATAGAAGCTAACAGGCCTCCTTAGGGCCACATCTGTGGCACATGGAGGTTCCCAGGCTGGGGGTCTAATCGGAGCTACAGCTGCTGGTCTACACTACAGCCACAGCAACACCGGATCCTTAACTCACTAAGCGAGGCCAGGGATGGAACCCGAAACCTCGTGGTTCCCATTGGATTTGTTTTCATTGCGCCACGACGGGAACTCCCAGAGCTAACAGGATTTTTAAAAGCATGCCAGAAAAATACACACATATGACATCTTGGATGGGGGGAAAGTCTGAGTGTCCTTCTGTGGTTAATTTTTTTCAAAGCTGAACAGCAACAATGTGAAGAAATAATTAATATTAAAGCATCACACACGTGTGCGTGCATGCATGCTCGCGCACACACACACACACACAAACACACGCACACCCCAAATCAAAACAAAAACTTGCCCTGGGAGTCAGACCAGCCCAGATTTGGACCATGGCTTTTTCATTTCCAGGCAGTGGGACTTGAAACAAGTCCCTAATCTCATTAGCCTCAGTTTCCTTCTTTATAAAATTAGAATGATATGGGAGTTCCCGTCGTGGCCCAGTGGTTAATGAATGCAACTAGGAACCAGGAGGTTGTGGGTTCGATCCCTGGCCTCGCTCAGTGGGTTAAGGATTCAGCGTTGCCGTGAGCTGTGGTGTAGGTTGCAAACGCGGCTCAGATCCCTCGGTGCTGTGGCTCTGGCATAGACTGGTGGCTACAGCTCCGATTTGACCCCTAGCCTGGGAATTTCCATATGCCTCGAGAGCTGCCCTAGAAAGGGCAAAAATACAATAAATAAATAAAAATAAAAGGAGAATAATATGGGTGGTCAAAATAGCTCAGTTGGGAGAGTGTTAGAGTGAAGAATGAGAACAAGAAAACCTACTTTCACGGCTTCTGGGACTGAGTCAGCTGACATACGCAAAGCATGTAGCTCAGAGCGTGGCACATGGTAAACATTCATTATCTGATGTTTAATATTTTGAGCATTGTGCCTGGCACTGGAACACTAGTTCAGGATTCTCTGGGACAAAGCCCTTCCATACTCAAAAAATTATTGGTTCAATTTTATTAGGGAAATTTTTAAACATATAAAGAATTGGTAGCAATGATATCCTACTGTGTAGTGCTGAGAACTATGTCTAGTCACTTATGAAGGAGCATGACAATGTGAGAAAAAAGAATATATACATGTATGTGTAACTGGGTCACCATGCTGTACAGTAGCAAAAAAAAAAAATAATGTATTGGGGAAATAAAAAATAAATTAAAAAAAGAAAAATGTCAATAAAACAGAATAAAAGAAATAATTGACCACCTCCCAGTTCCAACTTTTATCAACTCATTGGCCAGTCTTGTTTCACTTTTATCTCTTCTTACTCCCCCAACTTGGTATACATTTTTTAATTGATGAATGTAAAAAATTGAGATCAAATTAACGTATAATATTATATTAGTTTTAGGCATACAACATAATGATTTGATATATGTATATATTGCAAAACGGGAGTCTAATCAACATCCTTCACAAACTTGACATAAACCTGGTATATTCTAAAGCATATTTCAAATATTTTATCTACAGTTTATTGGAAGTTGCTTCTTTGTTTTGTTTTGTTTTTATGGCTGCACCTGCAATATGTGTATGTTTCCAGGCGAGGGGTAGAATTGGAGCCGCAGCTGCCCATCTCCGCCACAGCCAGGGCAACACCAGATCGGCACTGCATCTGTGACATATGCTGCAGCTGGTGGCAATGCCAGGTCCTTAACCCACTGAGCAAGGCCAGGGATCAAATCCACACCTACATCCTCACAGACACAGTAATCCATTAAGCCACATCAGGAACTTCTATTGGACGTTATTTTTAGGTCAACCTCTTAGTTATCTCTTTGGGGAAATAATCCAAATCCCTTTTTTGCATATGAAGTTTATTAAGATAAAATGTATATAGAGTAGAATCCTTTTTAGGGTGTAGTTCTAAGTTTTGACAAACCAATTTTTTTTTTTTGGTTTTTAGGGCCGTATCTGTGGCATATGGAAGTTCCCAGGCTAGGGGTTGAATTGAAGCTACAGCTGCTGGCCTACACCCCAGCCACAGCCACAATGGATCCGAGCTGTGTCTGCAACCTACACTACAGCTCACGGCAACCCCAGATCCTTAACTCACTGAGCGAGGCCAGGGATTGAACCTGCAACCTCATGGTTCCTAGGCAGATTTGTGAATCACTGAGCCATGAAGGTAACTCCCCAATTCTTTTTTTGACAGTTCTTCAGAGTCCTTTTAAAAAATTTTATTCCAGCATTAAACAAATGAATAAATACACATTTTTTTTTTCACTATTATACTGACCTTAACATAGAACAAGAAAAATAGTCTCTTTCAGTGGTCTCCTTAATCATAGTTTATTATGCCTTGGAATCCTAACATGTTTGATTGGCTAGAACATAACCCAGGAATAGATTTATTAGCATCAAGTATTGTTTAGAACAACTAGGTTTATGTTGATGCTTTCATTCCAAATGGCCATAATAAAAGGTTTCTAAGAAGCTTGATTATTATTGGGTTCCTTAATAACAAACCTTAAGCATGCCCCTATTGGGACCGTGTTCAATCCAAATAAAAATAACTTTGTTAATTAAAAAGAGATGTTCCTCTGGTAGCTGCTATACGTTCAACAACACAGAAACAAAGGACCAAATGAAAAACAAGTCCAGATGCCAGGAATAATACTACTTCCTTCTTCCTGGATCCCAGTTGACAGTGAGAGATGACATACCAGCCACCACTGCCCTCTGCCCTCGTTTCCCAGTTACTTTGTCATCTCTTACTCTCCAGCTTGGAAGGCTAGCACAGTTGCTGGGTCACTGGAACCTCTTTGGGCCACTTCATAATTCGGGTGAGAATGGGAGTACAGTTAGAAGTTCTTTCTTTTTTACTTCATCTATAAAAGGACCACTTTGTGCTCCCAGCAGTGCTTGCTTAGGGGCTGTGAAAACTGAACGCTGTGTTTCATTACAACGAGCTCTCAACAATCGACGCTGTTAAAGAACCATGAACTTTGAGTAACCCATAGCCTAGACCCTTCCATGACCTAACCCAAAACTCTTCCCTTACCAATAATCAATAGAACTTATCTAGCCGACTGTGTTCAGACCTAAGCACTGGCCTATCCAGAGGGCTATAGTTTTCAGTGCTTAGGTAGCTCCACAATCAGGAACTTCCCTTTTTCAGTGCTTAACAATCATCGATGTTTTCCTCCTTGGAGAACTACTCAATGCATTTCTTCAAGGTCATGGGTTCTCTGGTCTGGCAAATTAATAGACCTATTTTTGTTTGTTTGTTATTATTTTTGCTTTGTGTCTTGTTAGTCCGCAGCACTGGTGGTGGTCTTTGTTCTCCACTTAGGCGTGCAGAATGGAGGTCCCATCAAGACTGCCTTGAGCGGCTTTATTCACAGATAGATACCCCTGATTTCTGAACTACAGTGTCACGAGCCCTTTTATGCTCTGGTTTGGTCTTCCCACTCTGTGGGTGGGTCCAGCAGTCCTGCAGCAGAGATCCAGCTCTGAGTGTGTGATGGTGTCCGTTGCATCTTGAGTTTACTTTGTTTAACTGGGTTGTCACACGCTTGGCTTCTTTTGTCATTCGGACCAGCCATCTCCTGCAAGACCTTGTTTTAACTTGAGAATGTTTTCAGCAGCACTTGGTTCTTGGTTTGTCATGTTTATCTGTCTATGGTTTGTCTGGAGAAGGGAGGCAAATCCCGTCTGTCTTTGTGCTTACTTAAGTCTGTCTTTTGGCCAAGGTCGAAATCTAGGTAGTCCTTCTATTTTTTGTTTGGTTGTTTTGTGGGTTTTTGTTTGTTTGCTTTTGTTTCCATTTTTTAAAAATATAGGGACTGCCAAGTTCAAAAACAATGAATACCAGTCCCCCCTGTACCCCAGCGTAAACTATTCCAATTCTATAATGGTCAGTCTTTTAATTGGCTATACGCTCTGTTCTTACGCCTTGCCCTAGGATATTTGGTCCAGGTAGGAGAAAACTAATGAATCAGATTTTAAGTTCTCAAATTCTATGGGAGCCCTTAAGTTAACTGGTTTATAGAGGCTTAAAGGCACTTATATAAATTGAAAATAAAAGAACTCAAGAATTTCTAAAAGGCAAAATAACTTAACTGCTAATGCTTTAAATATTTTAGTTCTTTCAAGGGATATTTTTCTGTTAAGCTCCGAAAAAGAAAGATTTAGCTATACGCTGATGGTTTTGGTGACCAGATTACACACCAAGATGGAATGTCGTTCATTTAGTGTTTTTAAACAATTTAAAGTGTTAATTGTTGTTACATAATATAAAAGAAATATCTATACTCAAGGTGACTTTTCGAAAATGAGCCTATCTTGATAAAGACGTCTCCCTGATTTTACCATTGTGTAAAATTAAAGGTCGCTTCACATTCTAGTCTAGGCTAGAAAGCTTGTTTAATCTGAATTTTCTGAATTTCCTATACTTGTCTTAAGTTAATATTACTTCCATAAATATTTAAAGTTACAAACATGTAAATAACTGTGTTCAGGTATAATAGCCAATGTCTCATAAAAAGGGTTGATATTTGTAACTTTAGTCATGTCACAAATTCCTTGCTCTATAGAAACGGGTGACTTAAACTATCAATGTTAATTCTAATGTGGCATTTTCTGATATGTCTAATATCATCAGTGATATCATGATCTTTGAAAGATGACTTGAATTTATTTTTCATAGCCACACCCACGGCATATTGAAGTTCCTGGGCCAGGGATTGAATCCAGCCCCAGCTGCGACTTACACCACAGCTGTGGCAACACCAGATTCTTAACCCACTGTGCCACAGCGGGAACTCCAAAGATGACTTAAATTTAATCTTTAAGATCTCTAATGGACTTTGGAACTTTGAGGGTCAGCAATGAATACTTTTTATTTCAAATTCCTCAAGTCGAGAGGAAAATAAGTGCAGTTCTAATGTAGATTAGTTTCATATTGTTGCTGTACCAAATTACCTCAAAGTTAGTGGCTTAAGAAAACACATGTTACAGTCCTGGGATCATTCAAAATCAAGGTGTTGGCAAGTCTTCGTGCCTTCTGAGGACTTTAGGGGAGAATATGTTTTCCTGCCTTTTCCAGCTCCCAGAGGCCACCTGGGTTTTATTTCTCCCTAAACATCGTTTCTTCTCTCTGACCTCCTACCTGTCCCTGCTTACATTTGACCCACCCAAATAACACAGGAGCCTGTCAAGATCCTCAGCTTAATCACACCTATAAAATCCCCATTGCCAAGTAAGGTGACATAGTCACAGGGTCTGGGATTAGGATGTGGACTCTTTTCTTTTTCTTTTTTTTTTTGTCTGTTTGCCATTTTCTTGGGCCACTTCTGCTGCATACGGAGGTTCCCGGGCTAGAGGTCAAATCGGAACTGCAGCCAGTAGCCTACGCCAGGGCCATAGCAACCTACACCACAGCTCACGGCAACGCCAGATCCTTAACCCACTGGGTGAGGCCAGGGATCGAACCTGCAACCTCATGGCTCCTAGTCAGATTCGTTAACCACTGAGCCACGACGGGAACTCCCAGGATGTGGACTCTTTAAGGGGTCATCAGTCAGCCCACCACAGTTGAAGTTATTTTAACTTTAATTCTTGACTATACAGGAACTGGTTTGCTCTTTTATGAGATTTGAATCACAGTGATAAAGTCAATGTGACATAGACATTGTCCTATGTTAACAAGATTAATAATGTGAAAGATTATATAATATACTTACATATGTTTGACTATATAAACACAATGATTCAATAAGCAAAAACCTTAACTAAGAGAGAAAGGAGGTCCTATGAAGGGAAATTATAACCTTGCACTATTTATCTTCTTTCCACATGAGGAAATATTCTTGCTTGACGTAGACTCAATTCTTAAGAGTTTCAGTTTTTAGTTTATACTCTCTCATCATGCTTCTAAGTTATTTTATTTTATTTTATTTGGCCATGCCTGCAGCATGTGGAAGTTCCTGGGCCAGGGATCAAACCCTCACCACAGCAGTGACCCAAGCCGCTGCAGTGGCAATGCTGCATCCTTAACCCGCTGCACCATAAGAGAACTCCCTCAGTCATTCTAAATGAAGCAGGAAGAATTCTTCATTGACATCCTAGTGATTATTAAGTTCACCTCTATTATTTTGTTGCTCGGTTTAATGAAGCAGCCAAGAACTTCTTTTGTTCTCGGGACTAACCTATTCCGATGATTCTTTTTGATATTGCTTTCTCCAAAAAGAGCCCCCAAATTTAGAATCATGCAACTCTAAGGATTGCTTTTAAACATAAAATATCTTTGCGTTTCCCAGGGTAGCCAGTGAGTAAACATAAAGATTTTCCTTTTCACGCTATAAAAAGAAAAGACAATAAAAATAATAAGATTTGTCTGGCATTCTCTAGATTTTAAGTAATTCAGAATTATTGTGGGAGCTTATTTTATTCACCAATAGTGGTAACAATTTGAATTTGTTATTCTTCCCATGGAATGTCACGGCGTCCCTTTCTGTTAAGTGCTGTGCTGGAAAGGGTACTAGCGGCCACGATAAGGCATTCATGGCAATTAATTTGTTTCTGCTTGGTCTACAATTAATACCTTTACCTGAAAGAATGACATCTTTTTGGTTACTGTCCAGGAACCAACTCTTGGGAACAACTACACTAAATAGAATTTTTTCCGAACGGTACCTTTGCTGATGGTAAATTATTATTTCATAGGAAATAATTAATAAAGCTCTTTGTACTTCTTTTTCAGACATCAAAGAAAATATCCTTGTGCTTCTTGAACTCACTGCACTATTTTCTTTTCTTTCTTTCTTTTTTTTTTTTATCCTTTCTTCATGACCTCACCTGCAGCATATGGCAGTTCCTGCCAGGGACTGAATCTGAGCCACAACAGTGACCTTCACTGCAGCTGCAGCAACATCGGATCCTTTAACCTGCTTCACCAAGCCAGGGATCGAACCTACTCCTCTGCAGCCGACCCAAGCCAGTGCAGTAGAATTCTTAACCCACTGTGCCACAGTGGGAATTCCCTCTTTACACAGTTTTCAGTTGACCTATAGGTATATTTGGTTAAAATGGTACCTTGAGGCCTGAGAAGTCTGCTTACAATATTTACCAAAATAACAGGTGGTGGCCCACGTGGTTTCGTATATTTCTACCAAGGTAATATCACCACTCCACATGGGCCTTGGCAAGGGGAAGGGGTCTACCTTCTTAGGGAGGCTTGGCTGTACCCATGTACCACATGTACCCATTTTGGGATTTCAGTAAAGGACCTGCCTGCAAGAAGAGATGTTCCAGAGGAGGGAGAGATGCTGCTCCATCACTTCGCATCACTCTGGCTTCTCCCTTGGTATAGGGCTCCTGATCAGAACTCTGTTTTAGATAATGTCCCTAGGAATGGCAGTCCTACCAGATGAAAGTGTCTAGGAGATGTCCGATGGTCAAGGTCAATGGCGAGAGCCTTGTTCATTTACTCACTCACAATGACCTGGGGCAGCTGCCTCATTTTAGGTTACTCACCGACCAAACAAGGCAGCTTTTGTGCGCTGGCTAATTCGTCCTATGGCATTTGGATTCATGTTTCAGAGAAAGTCAAGAGGTTCCTAGATCACATTCAAAGACAAGGAATTCCTTGTCCATCGTGGGATGAGGTGACCCATGGAATCTCCCCTCCAGACTTGTCTACATAAGGGCCTGACGAAGGGGCAGTTTAGTGTTCGTTATAGTGTTAGGTTAATTGTAGCTGTTGTCAGGGACGTTGTTAACAAGGTCTTAAGTGCTATTGCACAGCCTCTCTCTGGTTGCTTCATACATCAGGTGATTATATTTCCAAGGAGACTTAACGAGTGACTTGAATAAGCACAATAGGATCTGTGAAAGCAGCACTGAAAGCAAGATGGCGGCGGAGCTCTGACCCCCCTGAGAATTTGCTTGTACTTCATGTTCTCATCCATCACATTGGAAAGAGGGAGAACCGGTTTGTGGGAAATTCCCACGTACAGTACCATTCGCCTAGGTGATAACAGACTAAATGGTCTGTGTCATTACAATTTTCTCTAAATACTTGAGGTGGATGAATTTTGCGTGACCCAGGGTCTCAGGTTCTTAGTAGGCATCACTGGAGATGTTCTCCACCAATAACAGCAGGACTCGCCTTAGCCAAGTGTGTTCAGACCTGTGGCCTATGTTTGTCCTACCCTGAGGGCCAGTCTTTAATGCTAAATTAGATGAATCACCAGGAGCTCCCCGCTTCCAGAATTTACAATGCCCTGAGTTTTTCCCCCAACACAGAACTATTCAAGTGAATTTCTCTACTGGTGTGTGTTGCCTTAACTTGCAGGTTTACATCCTTAGTTTTATAACTTTCTCTTTTGCCTCTGCAATTCCTGCTTTGTTTTGGACTTGAAAATAACACATAGAGGTTTCTCAGGTAAAGAGATCAATCTGGGAGTTCCCGTCGTGGCGCAGTGGTTAATGAATCTGACTAGGAACCATGAGGTTGCAGGTTTGATCTCTGGCCTTGCTCAGTGGGTTAAGGATCCGGCATTGCCGTGAGCTCTGGTGTAGGTCACAGACGTGGCTCGGATCCTGCATTGCTGTGGCTCTGGCGTAGGCCGGCGGTTGCAGCTCCGATTCAACCCCTAGCCTGGGAACCTCCGTATGCCGCGGGAGCAGCCCTAGAAAAGACAAAAAAAAAAAAAAAAAGAAAAAAAAAAAAAAGAGATCAATCTGGATGTGGATTCGGCTTCCTTATGAAATTAAAATGTTTTTAAACTTTTTCCAAACCTACATACCTGGGTAACGGATATCGAAGTGTGAAAATTTTATTTTCAATGATCTACATGTAACTCAAGCTTTTGCTAAGTTTTGTCATTACAGGTCAGGTCCCCTTAGTGAAGCAATAACATTGCTCTGCAGCGGTGTCTTAAATATCACTAATTTTTACATCACATTTATTACTTTTGCCATATTTATTTCAGATTCTTTTCTTTACGCTGACTCATGTTTTGCTTATATATAGAAAGGTCTATCACGGAATAAATATAAGTGAAATATAAAAGTAAAAACCAAAGTATTTTTTGAATAAAGATTTGCCTTTGGCCTACTAATGGCATGCTTATCACAATTTATAGAAAACTATTGCGATCTAACAGGCAAGGCCCTGGGAGTGCTTTAAATCAGGCCAACCCACTGTGATACCACAAGATCAGAAGTCAATGCTAACCAAGCAGCCTGCAGTCCAGCCTACTTCCTCCATTGTCCTAAAGCCTCTTTCTCCACAAGCCTTTGCTTTTTATACCCTCACAAATTCAGATCTCTGGCTTGTGGCTCTCTCTTTGCCCTGTGGCCCCCTTGATCTTGACTTTAGAATTTAGTTTTCCAGCTTTAATCTTTCATACGCAGTATATTCACTGTAATGATGTTAGGAATCTGTGACTGCAAGCAACAGAAACCCAATTCTGGCTAGATTAAAAAAAAAAGAGAGAGAGGGAGAGATTTAGTGGAAGGATTGGAGGAGCTTGCAAATGAGAAGTCAAAAAATCAGATTCTGTATAGGGAGAGAAACAGGGGGGGATCTGAGGGTCAAGGTCACAGCAATTAGCGGGCAACCTATCTAGGAGATGCTACCTCTCTTCAACCTTTGAGTCTTCTTTCGGTTGTTTGGGGGTCAGCATCAAGGCAGATCCATCTTCTGGGACATGCCCAGCCCTTTCGGCAGGAATGTCACAGAATTCTAGCCTCAGCGTTCAAATCTTGAGTCACTTTGGACAATTCCCTTCACTTCTTTTAGCCTCAATTTCCTCATATGTTAAATGGGGAAAGTAACTATTAAATACAAAACCACGATAGTAGAGTGGATATGAGCAAGGCCATACGAGCTACATAAATCTGGGTTCAGATTCTGATTAAATGGTACACTAGGTGTGTGCCTTTGTGCAATGTATTATACTTCTGTTTCCTCATCCGTGAAGTGGGGATAATAATATTTACTTATTGTAATTAACCTTGTATCTAGCACATAATAAATGCACAATAATGTAAACCATACAAGGAAAAGAGGTAACAGATGCAATAATAACTTTATGAAGTTATTATTATCAGTCATTCCTCTCCAGGGTGAGTTAGTGAAACCGCACCTCCTCCCACATATAATTAATAGGACAGATATGAGAAATTTCTGTCTTACAGTAAGCTTCTCGCACAGGAGAAAGGAGGCCCTTGGAATGATCTAATGGTGGTATTAGATCTTGCCTCTGTGTAATCAGCAAGGTTTGGCCTGCTCCAGGCTCACGTCTCTTCTGGAGCCTGAGGTGTTCTTGGCACATCTTTTATAAAAGTCAGCCTTGCTTTCTTCCTGTTGCAAATTGCATGCACATTTCTGCTCCCCATGACCGGCCTCCATTTCTCAATCAGCCTTCTCCAGCCTCCCCCTCCCCCTCCCTTAACGAGAACGAGTTGACTTATAATTAAGGTCATATTTTATCTGCTGGGAATGGCGGTGGCTGGCATGGCGGGGACTCTAGAGCGCCACTCAGCGGATTACCTGTGCACTAATGACCATCAGCGGTCATTTCAGGCTAGAGACAGAAGAATCATTTTGATGGCTTGAGATTAACCACCAGATTTATAGTTGGTAAACAGTCCTTGTGGCGAGATTTTCCTTCTCTGCACTAATCCCTTCTTCCCATTCAGACCTCATTTAGGGATCCCTTGCCAGGAGGATCATTCTCAGAATAGAAAAACAAGAGTTTCTCTCACGTTGCAGGTTGCTTCTGCTGAGAAGTCCATCAGGCACCTCCGTGGGTCTCTGCATCAAATCGCTCCTTCTGGGATGCTCACAGGGCTGTGGTTGCACTGCCGCCTGGCTGCCCAGGTCCCCCCTAAGATTGTAATCCCTCACCTCTAATTCTTTCTTTTCCTGGCTCAGAGCAAGAACAATTCTGACCCTTTCCTATTATTCCTAACCTATCTCTTAACATAATGGTCCCTGCAAGAAAGACAGGCAGTTTTCCCAGACACCCTGGCTGTTATGGTGATGGAGGAGCTGGTTTGGAAAAATGCAAACTTCCTCCAGCCGCTAAAGTCAATCTGAGCTGTTCGAGGGATGCTGAGAAGCCTGGCTGGCCTTGCCTGTTTTCAAGTTGCACTTGCTCCTCTGGCTCAGGCAACTCAGCAATGAGAACTCAGCAGAAGTTGCCGGAGAGATTCCCCTCTGGGAAAGGAAGTTTCCCATTAGAAGCCAAAGAAAGAACAATCCATGTCCAAACAGCTTTCTGGTCCATTGGCTCTGAGACTGGCGGATGGGCCAGTGCTCACAAGCAAACTGGGCCAACTTGGAGAGACGGGACCCCGGGTTCCCTTTGTCTGAGTCACCCAGCCGCCTCGCGGTTGGCGGAATGACTCACCCTGAAACGCTGCCCCGAGAGTCGAGCTTGGGAGACATTCAGTCCCTGCCTACTTGTTATCCAGGGGAACGTAAGAGGCCCGCCCCCCCCACCCCCGGAAAACCAAAATGTTTTAGATTAACATCAGGGTCTTAAATGCGAACAGCATGTCAGCAAAGCCCGCTAGACGACATTATTTAGTCTCCTGACGTCGGACGTTTGTAGTGACTGTACATTGTACCGGCACCTTCTTCAGAGTGACGTTGCCATCACTCCGCTTGAATAAGTTAATTTTCCCATCATGGATTGATTCATGGGGCAGAAACCACAAGTTCACATGCCGAGGCGTGGGCTGAACTCCGTGACCCCCTCCACTGCACGACTGAAAGTATATCATGGTCTTTTCACGCAAACGAACCCGGGGAAGCGGTGTGCTTTTCTTTAGTTCGGTTTTTATTTTTCCTTTTCATGGCAACGTGACGTTTCATGACAGCATGCTGGTTGCCTGTTTTCTGGAGCATTCTCCAGCTGGGATTTGCCAATTACAGCAGATATTTATTGAGCTCGTTAACATGGTGGCTTGTGCTGGGCGACATCCATAGGCTATTTCACGTCCTTGTTAGAGTGACTTATTAGAAGAGGTGACATGGTCCTCTTTGAACCAAAGAAGAAATGGACGTTCCGAGAACTGTCCAACTCATAGCTGAGCTGAAAAAATATTGGCTACCAAATCATTCGATCCATATAGGAGAATCAAGAGCTATTTCTACTCCTCCATGGCCACTCTTTTTCCCTGCCCCTAGATCCCACTTCATCTCCTTTTCTGGAAGAATCCCTGAGCAGATTGCTCAGGAGGAAGTGCCCCAAGGCTTGAGCTATCCTGACAGAATAGAGGCCGCACTGATTCTTCAGGGTTGTTCTGCCAGCTCTGAGACTCAGGCTTCAACCCAGCAGGCTTGCCTCTAGCCCTTTATCTTCCAGCTTCAGTTCAAAGGAAAGTGATGGCTAAGCATGCCCGACCCAGGGGGGAACGAATGGGCTTCAGCAAACGTGAACCCACCCACCAGGCCCTCCCCTGATTATTTAAGCCCAGCCCAAACCAAATGCTGCTCTTTGAAGCCTGCAAACTTTTCGTCATTACTCATCCCTCTGATTTCCAGCCAACTTTCCACCATGGAAGTGCCGAAGGCCCAGAAGAAAAGTGCCTTCTTAAACTCTGGGAGGAAGTATCCTAGAGAGCTGTGAAAGCGCCTCTCAGGAGATCCCCCTGCTGGCTTTTCAGATCCACCAGCTTGAATCCTTGGGGAAACATCCAAAAAATTCTAGGCTCTCCTCCAAATGGAAACCGAATCTTGAATCTTTGCAACCGTGTCCATAAGCATTTCAGACCGCTCGCTGTGAATTCGGTTGTACCACGGTGTGAAGATTTGGACTGATGGCCCATCATAATACTTTGGTAAAATATGAAATTTCATGCTTTCAGATTACAGTTTCCACATAGCTTCTACTCCCAGATGCCCCTGCCTTTCGACAAGTGTTTGTTAAAATTGTTCTGCAGAATCAGCAGCATTAGACCATGGGTTCAGATGCCTGAATCAATTTAGTCTCTCTGTGTCCCAATCCCAACTCGGAAATGGCTTTAAAAACAAAGAAGGATTATTGGCTCAGGAAAGGGAAAGGTCCGGAAGTAGCTGGCCTCAGGTGAAGCTTCATCCAGGTGCTCACAGGGTATCATCCAGGCTCAGTTTACTCCATTTCTTGGCTCTGTCTCTCAAGATGTCAGCTTCATCTTTAAGTCCCATATACTGGCTTCCAGCAGGTGCAGGCTCCGCCCTGGGTACAACTCCTGATGTGGGAGGGGGGGGTTCATGCAAACTATCTAGGAAAAAAGAGGAGAGCTTCCTTTAATAGACCCCATGGAAGGGAGGACCACATATCCTAGAAGTTCATAGCCAATATCTCCTCTCATGTCCTTGGTGTTGACTGCTTTTGCGACCATCATCAGACCAGTTCTCAGGGTCATAGACAGGATGTATGGCTTAGGGCAGGAAGGGATCCCATCTGAGCCGAGGTGGGGCCAATCCCACTGATGGCTGAGGAGAGGGGAGGGGTAGCCTGCCAAGGGGAATTCAGGGCACTGTTTCCAGGAAAAAATGGAAGATCTGAGTGTGGGAAGGCAAGTGACAAATGTATAGAATATGGTCTTTCATGCTGTCATTCTCAGGATGGAAGGGAAGGGAACAAAATTGGCCAAGGTGTTTGAATCCATTCAGTGACACCGGACTCCGCAGCCCAAACAGTGATGGATGAAAGATGACATTCGAAGGCGCCGAATCCTAACCACTAGACCACCAGGGAATCCTGAAAGATGACATTTGTGATTCAACCCTCTGAGTGGGATTCTGGGCGCCATGACCAGCCCCGGAAGTTGTTTTATTCTGGGCTTGTATTAAAAATGCATGAGTGTGGGGTCCTTTGTGTTGTAGGAAAATTACACTGGGGTCCAGCCGTCCTGTCCTCTCTCTCAGCAGAGCCCCCTCTCCTTGACAGCTCCGAAGTCCCTCTCATGTGCCTACCCAGTGCCATCGCACCAGCTGCGGTCTTGCCAGCTCTCTCCTGGGACTTTGCGAGGTCCTGTGAGATCCTGGAGAGCAGGGACTGAGTCCTACTTACCTCAGAATTCTCAGCGCTCTGCACAGAATCAATAAAGGCCTCCCCTAATTATTTAAGCCCAGCCCAAACCAAATGCTGCTCTTTGAAGCTTGCAAACTTTTCCTCATTACTCACCCCAATTCAAAGAAAAAGTGGTTTCCCTGCCTCTGTCTCCTGCCTCATTGGGTCCAGTTTCCACTTGGATGCAGAGTGGGCTTGTCCTCAGGGATGGAGCCACTAGCGAAGGAGATGCTTGTATTCCTTTACAGCAGAGGGAGCTCAGACTCTAGGAGGTGAGGTTACGGTCACGGATGTGAGGTCACACCGCAGAAGAGGCAGGACATGACTGGGTCTGTCTGGTGTCACATTCAGCCTCCCTTTACAATGCACATTGACCTACAGCAGAGGTCCTTCATCCGGGCCGGGGGCTCCTCAGTGGAGTGTCAGGAAGCCAGTGAATGTTGGGGATGCCATGCAAATGGGATGTGAGCACATGTCTGCAGAAGGGAGATCGTAGCTTTCATCAGATTTTCAAAGCCATCCGGATCCAAAAACCATTAAGGGTAACTGGCCTGGGGCTATTTTCTCTCTTTCTTTGTCTTTTGATGGACACAAATGCTGACACACCACTGCCCCGCACCAAAATCGTCTTAATAGTGGGTTTCATGTGGAGCTGGGGACCCCTATCTTCCCCGGGGCACCACCCTGCCAACTCCCATGGGCACCACTGCCAGTGCCAACAGCGGCTGCTGCCTCCGTCACATTCCTGAAGAATCTGAATAGTAGAAGGAATTGAAGATACAATGAGGTAAATTTCCAGACAAGATAAATACAGACAGTAATCTAATCCTTACGTGAAGAATGAGGCTACTGTTGGAATCTCCGTGCTACAAAAATGTACCGAATTACAGGAGCACACCCAGTTGGAATTCTGGTTTTCACAGTCTCTTTGCTTGTCAAACTTAATATCAAGGAAAATAAGCTAATTTGATTTGGCAAAGGCTCATGCAATATGGAATTGATATCTGTGGCAGCGACCTTTGATGTTTTGTATAAACAGTATTTTCCCTGCTGGGGAAGCGAGAGTTGAATAATAAACACAGCGTCTTCCCTTCTCCACTCACAGCCTCCCCCGCCCCCATCACCAGGACAAAAAAAAAAAAAAAAAAAAAGAAAAGAAAAAAAGGAAAAGAAAGCAAGGGGAAAAAAGGCAAGGAAATAAGTCTTTTCTATGGCTGGGGGAGTTCCCATCGTGGCGCAGTGGAAACGAATCTGACTAGTTATCCCTGAGGACGCAGGTTCGATCCGTGGCCTTGCTCAATGGGTTGGGGATCTGGGGTTGCCATGATCTGTTGTATATGTCGCAGATGCGGCTTGGATCCCGAATTGCTGTGGCTGTGATGTAGGCTGGCAGCTACAGCTCCGATTCGACCCCTAGCCTGGGCACCTTCATATCCTTAGGAGTCCCCACTGGAGATTCCTAAGGGGTGTCACCTCCTCACCCCCCTATGCTCCCAGGCGCTTCAGATCTGTCTGCCACACATCCGATTGGAAGGGGACAGCCCTCAATACCTCTGATGCCTTAAACACTTGGTGCAGCTGATCTCATGGGAGTCTCTCTGCCTCAATAGATTTCCAAAGTTCCAGAATTGCATGGGTCCTGGGCACACACTTTATGCTCCTTTCTCCAAGTCTCCTGGCATTTGGTAAAGTATTGCGGTGAAGAGTCAATGATGTTCCAGAGTTGGCTTGCACTGGCTCACCAGGGCTAGTTGTTGAATCTCCAGGAAATCTGGGAACCACGTGCAGTCACATTCATAGCTTGACATGACTCGTGATGAGAGAATTTACACTGCAGAAATTGGCAAATGCCACAGATCAGAGCTCTCTTGTCCCTGCACCTATCCCCTTAACTAGTCAAATGTTTACTAGTACACCGCTAGTTCGAGTCCAGGCTTGAAAGTAGGATTGCAGACGTGGCTCACAGCTGACCCAATATCCCTTCTCTCCCTTGTTTCTTACTCCAGGAATTCTAGTTTTGTTTAGCCTGGCAGTGAGTCCATTTATATAACTGCATTTCCTGCCTCTCTTGCAGTTGGAGTACTCAAATGACAAGGCTCTGGCCAATGGCACAGAGATGGAGTTTCTTGGTAGGGCTTCCCAGAAACTTTTTGAAAGGGGGCAAACTAACTTGGCTGTGACCTTTACTCTCTGTCCCTTTCCCTCCTCCTTATTCAGATCATAAATGCCAGACTGGATGTGACTCTGACATCTCAAAGCCACAGGGTGACAACCCAGAGGAGGAAGGTCAGACACTGGGAATGGCTGATCTGAAAGACAGGAGGTGCCTGGTCTCTGAAGGCATCATCGTGTCAATGTCCCAGCCCTGGACTCCCTGTTGGCTGGAGAGCTTCGGTAATAACACCACTGAAGGCAATCCCCGCCTAGGACCTTAGACAAATGAACACAGTTCCCTTATCTGTAAAACAGAAATAAGAAGAACCAAATTCATGGGCATGCTCTGCGGGTTGAGGGAGATAATGCACGGGAGGACTCTGCCCAGTCCTGGTAAGTGGGAAGCACCTCGTGGGTGCAGGCTGTTGTGACTATTATCTGTAGGCTGGTGGTTGTTTTGCGCCTGGCTGTTTGTCTCTCCCTCTAGCCTTTGTCTCTTCAATCACAAGGACTATATCCCATTCATTCTTCATTCTTAGTTTCCACCACTGGTTCAATGGCCACACATTGAATTCAGTTGTTGCTGAAAAGCAGGCTAGAGATGTGGGTTATATTCAAACACAGGATAATTAACTGACGTTTTATCGTTTGAGCATAACCCATATCTCTAGGCTGACCTTTAGCACCAATTGAATTCAAGTCATGCTTATTGATCACAGGGTTGTATTATCTACACCCGTGAACAACAGAGAAACGAATCAAACGTTTACACCTCTGCCCTCCTCTAAGGAACTAGTACTCAAGTTGGAATAGTAAGAGGGGTTCCTACATAACAAGGAAGCATGAGGGTTCACAGACAAGGATGGAGCAAAGTGCTGCAGGTGGGTGCCCTGTCCTGGAGGAATGGTGGAGAAAATCTGGTTGGAGCCAGGCACCCAACCAAAAGTACAACTTCAGAAGTTTCCTGGTAGCCTAGTGGTCAAGGACTTGGTATTGTCACTGCTGTGGTGTGGGTTCGATCCCTGGCCCTGGAGCTTTGGCATGCCAGGGGAAGAGCCAAAAAAAAAAAAAAAAAAAAAAAAGCAACCTCACTGCAACTTGCTGTGAGACTCAGGGAAGTCCCTTAACCTTCCCCAGGATCCTTTAAAAAATGCAAAAGTTGGGATAATGACCTTGAAAGTCTTCTAGAGCCCTGAGCATCTTGTTGGAAAGGGAGGCACTGAGCCAAGGGCTTCCCCTGCTGTCTCTCATTTAATCTTCAGAAGAATCCTGAGATTGGTAAACATATCCCAGTGACTCAGAAGGCAGCCAGGTTCCCCTACCTTTTATGTTCTGAATCACTCATGCCTAGGGAATATTCTAGGCTCCACATTTTCTTTTTCTCTTTTTTGTCTTTTTGCCATTTCTAGGGCCACTCCCACGGCATATGGAGGTTCCCAGGCCAGGGGCTTAATCGGAGCTGTTGCTGCTGGTCTATGCCACAGCCACAGCAATGCAGGATCCAAGCTGCATCTGCGACATACACTACAGCTCACGGCAATGCTGGATCCTTAATCCACTGAGAAAAGCCAGGCTCCACATTTTCATATCTGGATTTCCTTGGTCAAACGAGTTAGCTTTTCTGTGCCTCAGTTTCTTCATTTGTAAAAAGGGCTGCCCAAATATTATGTATCTCCCAAAGAACTGGAAGAAATCAGTGAAATAATGCATTTAATTCATGTACGGTCCCTCTGCTTGATCCTCGGAGATCAATAATCTCAACTGTTAATGTAATGAGAGAGCCAGCAGAAATCCAAAGCCATTTCCAGGAGTTGAATGAATTGGTAGGGGGCTCAGAATCTCATGATCACCTCCCTGTAACCAGGTGCTATGATTTCCTGAATATAATTTTTAAAATCAATTTTTTAAAAATGTAACTAAATCGGAGTTCCCTGGTGGCCTAGCAGTGAAGGATCTGGCATTGTCACTGCTGGGGCACAAGTTCAATCCCTGGCTTAGGAACTTTCACATGCTCTGGCCGTGACCAAAAAAAAAGAAAGAAAGAAAATGTAACTATTTCAAAAGCCTGCAGAGGGCTACTCAATGGGAATGAACAGGGTAACCGGAAAAATAAATACCATAAAGACAAAAGTCTGGCAGGTCCTAGCTGGATCTGACTGCCTGCAGAAGGCTATGCACCTGTGTCCCCACACCCCTCACTCCTGTCTGATGCCCGTTGTTCAAAAACAAAGTCTGCAGTGTTAGGAAGGTGTTTCAGGATAGTAGCACCAGAATGAAACAGAAATGAGAAGGGAATACGTCTTTATTTGCGGTCCGGGGTCGTTTCATCAGTCCCTCCTAACATCACCCACCTCCACCCCTCCCCTGTGGTTTGGGAAATACTACACCAGGCTTTTCAGCTTGTGGCAGCTTCTCAGACACAAGCCCATTTCCCCGGGTGATAGATCAAGGTGCTTGTGGCCAGGCAGAGGTACCGAACAGACGCTTCTTCATTCTTTCCTTCTCCTTCTCTCTTACTTGATCTGGCCCGTTATTCTGGGAGCAGGAAAAGCATCCTTTTCCTTTCATCTGCTGCATCTTGGAGGAATATTTTTTATTCCTATAGTTTTCTTTTCATCTCCGTTACCTGTGTTAACTGCTTAATTTGTCAAGTTCTTGTGAGCTACCTATTGATAATTGATAGATTGTTCCTTCCTTCCCAATTTCCTCTATTAGTCATCCCAGGAAGTTTATTTGTGCTTTGCATGTAACCCAATAGGGCAGAGAGTGCCCGGCTTGTTTGTAAGCTTGTGTAAATTAATACCTTCCAGCCCTCCAACCAGGAAGCTATCCAGTTGCGCCCTGGCAGGCTCCTCTTTGTTGAAACGACCTGCAGTGGAGACATAAGGACAGCCCTTGCTCTAATGGCTTTGAGTGGCTATATGGGGAGATCGCTGATGCCAGGCCTGGCTCCTCCCTCTAGATCCCAGCATGGGAACCTGGGACTTTTACAAGGTTGGGGTGGGGATGTCTGGCTAAGGATATCCTCCTGTTCAAGAGAACTCAGTTTCTCAATCCCGTCTACTTCCTCTTGGGTTTTTGTTTTTGCTTTTTTTTTCCCCTGTTAATTTTTTTTTTTTTTTCCTTTTCCCCTCTGGATTTTTTCAGGCAAGGCACATTAACTACAAAGACTTTTTTTTAGGTGGGATTTTGATTCGTGGCTGGATCAGTACCCAAATCTGCAAGTGATGATCCACAGACTATTTTTATTGGCCTTGCAGTTTAAAACAACTCTGTAGTGAAAATCAGGACATTGGATGTAGGGCCCCCAATTTGGAAACCATTTGCAATGTTTTGAATTTGGGGGCTTCTGTTGAGAAATTGGAAGATTTGGTCGACACCCCTACAGGAAAACAAAGAAAATAGCTAAGCATGGGAGTTTCATGTCACCCAGTGTCCACCCTTCTGTGGACCACAGCCTCCAAAACTGGCCAGTATTAGGACAGTGATCTTGTACCTGAAATAAGTCACATGTGCAAGTGACCTTCTGGGCCCCTGTAGGTGACTGAGTTTCAGATCTCTGGTCTATGCAGCCCAAACTGAAGAGACGTCACTCTTCCAGGGAACTTTGGATCTGGTCAGACAATTGTCGCGTTTCTACCTGAGTTAATTTCCTTCTCTATTGACATAATTGTAGCCGTCCCCCCACCCCCACCCTAAGTCCCTAGCCTGAGAGGAAGGCAATTTCTGGCTTTTTCATTCATTCGCTTTACGGACTTAACAAGGAGCCACTCTCCATTAGGCTTCTGCTAAAGTGTGGGGATCTGAGGATAGGCTACTTTCACCTGCCTCCCCAATGAAACGATGAGGACAGGATGGAAGGTTGCCTGCAAGGAACCACCGCAAACCCTAGCATCTAGCAGACACTCGGCTTGTCAAAGAATGAAGGGAGGCAGGAAATGAGTAAATGAATGAAGGGTCTGATCTCTGCCCTCAAGGAATTGGCCATCTGTAAATATATCACTGTAATGCCCTGTGCGTGATAAGGGCTCTGAAAAGGGAAGGACAGGGAGTTCCCTGGTGGTCTATTGGTTAGGATTCTGCACTTTCATCACTGCAGCCCAAGTTCAATCCCCAGCTTGGGAACTGAGATCCATATCAAGCCACTGCACACTGCTGGTGGCAGGGGGGAAGCAAGAAAGGAAAAGGGGAGAACAAAGGCTCTAGACATTAAGAGAAGGGCCACCTGACCCAGCTGGTGGAGGAAAGGTCAGAAGAGACTTTGAGGAGGAAGTGGTGATATCTCAGCAGGTACTTGAAGGGTGAGTCTAGCTGGTCAGCCAAAAGCAAGGGGTCCGGGATTGAGAGGGAGAGGGAACCGTGAGTACAGAAGGGGGAGCAAGGCATTCATGCAGCTGCAACATGGATGTGGCTCCTTCACTTGACTGTGGGCTCTGTCTTGTTTCCCTGTATCCCCAGAATCTAGAATAGGGATTGGCACAGAGTGGACATTGAATAAGTGTGTGTTAGATGAATTCATGAAGGAATGATGCTTTGCCTATGACTTTACCTAGGACGGAGACGTGGCTTTGAAATAAGCTTGATTGCATTTGCAGGCTGAGGCTGAGGATGGAGAGGAAATGGTTCGGAGGGTGGCCTGCAGTCAGCGGTGATAGTAAAGATGGGTTGGTTGGATGAGCATGTGTGGCCAGTTTCTGGCTTTATCCAAACCTGATGATCGCATAGACCTTTGCAAGGATCCCAGTGGAGCCCAAACACAGCTCCTCATGCATCTCAGAAACACCCCGCATACTCAGGGTGGGGCATTTTTCTGTTGGGCTATAAGTTCTGGGCCATTGCTAGCCAAAAGATGATCTCAGACTTTTCCTGATTTGAGCCCATCAGCCCAACTGTAGAGGTTCGGGACAAAAGAAGTCAATTGGCATCTACCATGTTTTACTTCAGGGCTTGATTTTATTGATTCTGCTCATGTTGGGGTAGGAAGGGGTGGCAGGAAATTTCCTTTCTTTTCCTTCCCTGAAATCCCTGAATACACTTCCCATGTACGAGTGAGTTCTATGGGGCAGTGATCACATTTATCTCTGTGAGGCAGATGCTCTGCACAGCAACCTCTCTTGCCTCTGAGAGCTGGGAACCCGCCCGCCTCCCCCCCTTGTGATGGTCTTACTGGTCTGCACCATATAAACCAACCCTGTGACCATCCATAGCCCCCCAACTGAGAGAAGAGTTTCTTTCAGAGAAATAACCTTCCTATCACCCTTCAATAGAAACTCACTGCTCCCTGGGAAATTTTGTCTTAGGTCAGTGCCTTAGAAGCAGAGCTGCAGATGAGGCTTCTTGTACACGTGGTGGAGTGAGGGAGGGATCGCTCCTGGGACCTCGGCAGGAGCTAAGGAAGCAGAATGGGGCAGGGAAGAATCAGCAAAGGTACGATTTCCAGAGAGGTCTAGCTGGTTCCCGAGAAGCCCTTTGGTGTGTGACTTGCACCACCCCAGAGGTTATGCTACTTACAGACAGGGGGACAGGGCTATAAGGCTCCATCATCATTCATGGCCAAGGGCAGAGAGAACTGTGGGGGGAGAGGGAGCGGGTGTAGGGGGCGAGCATCGGAGGCAGCCCTGGTCACCACAGGCTGTGTCTGCGTGGGGCACCCAAGGTATCTGCTGCAGACTTGTTTCCATCAGTGGGAGACAATAATCTTGGAGGTTACACATCAGCAGATAGACCCGGCTTCAAATTCCAGCTCCTCCACACCCAGCAGGGTGACCTCAGGCAAGTCACTTCATAGAGCCTTGATTTCCTCTTCCGTAAAATGGGGATAATATCGTTTTAGTCTTACAGGATTGTGGTAAGCGTTTAACAAGACAAAGGAAAGTCCGAGGTCCTCGCATTGGCTATTATCAGAATCGCTGCTGCCACCACTGCTCTCCCAAGAAGCCCAGAGTTAGAAAAGGTTCTGGCCAGTTGGTGGTCTGATCTTTTTGTGAAGAAGTGCTTATTCCTCTGAAGCACACAGGGATGTTTCCTTACAGGTAATGCTGAGAAATATATATGTGCATGGACAGTGTGTGTGTGTGTGTGTGTGTGTGTGTGTGTGTGTGTGTGTATTTATTTATTTATTTTTTTGGCTGCAGCTGCGGTATTGGAAATTCCTGGGCCGGGGCGAACCCACGCCACAGCAGTGACAACGCCGACGCTGCTGAACCACCACGGAAATCCCAGTGTGTATATCTGAAGAGGAGCCGCATTCTAAATCCAATGGGCATTTGGCAGGTTGGGACTCATCTTTGGGGTCTGAAGTCTCCTGAGAACTGTTGGGAAAGGAATGAGTTCAAAAAACCTTCGCCAAGGACATGTGTCAGCAGTCAAAACCTGATTTTCCCTGGAATATCATGCCAATACACGGCCCTAAATTGCCTGCAAATTATTCTGCTGCCCATTGCCAGAGTAATTTCAGTATAAACCTCCTTCCCTAAATTCTTAGTGCACTTTTGAAATGAAATGTAAACGTCATTATTATTCAATTAAAAATTAATAAATTATTTTAAAAGTATTTCATTTAAAATGTACCTAGAAAAAGCCCATTTTACAAGGATCTATTCCATCTCATGATTACTGGTTATTCTTTTAAGTGGAACCTCTCCTTCCTTTCCTTCAAATTAAGCGATTAACCAAACGGAAAATCTTTACGTGCCTCACCCGTTTTGGAGCCTGGGTTTCTTATCTGTCTGTGTGCCCCTGGACACTGGGTATCTAGGTGGTGTTCTGGGAAGCTGGCAATTTTCCATCTCAGCCTGAGTCGAAGGGAAACACGTGGAAGTTCTTCCGAAACCCTTTCAATTCTCCCTAGGTGGTTGGTCAGAGGAACTGGGTTAGATGTTCATATTTCAGCACAGAGAGGCTCCAGAACCAAACTCAACTGAGGCTTCTCTAGACGCCCACCTTCTCCCTACACCACCATTCCTACATCCTGGCGCATGTCTGTCTTTCTAGCTTTATGCTACGAACACGTCTCTCTCTCACATACACAAACACTCACACTCACTCACTCATTTATTGATATATACACACAATGATGAGGTTTTATTAAGAACCAGATCTTGGAGTTCCTGTCGTGGCTCAGTGGAAATGAATCTGACTTGCATCCATGAGGATTCGGGTTCGATCCCTGGCCTCGTTCAGTAGGTCGGGGATCTGGCATTGCCATGAGCTGTGGTGTAGGTCACAAAGGCAGCTCGGATCCCAAGTTGCTGTGCCTGTGGCTGGTAGCTGTAGCTCCTATTCGACCCCTAGCTGGGGAAACTCTATATGCTGCGGGTTCAGCTCTAAAAAGCAAAAGAACCATATCTTGCTATCATCCATCCATCCATCCATTCGTTTATCCAAGAACTCTTAAGGTAAAGCGCAAAGAATGAAGTGGGTGATCAAAATAGACACAGTGCCTACCCAAGGGTCCTTACATTCTAGGGGGTCATCTAGACACAGTCATCAAATCACCAAAATCTAAAGGTGAAAGACAGCAGGGATAAATGTCTGTGAGAGCAAATAACAGGAAGGTCTAGCTTATTCATAGAGATAGGGAAGGAAGGCTTCCCTGGAGACATGACAAATGAGGGGATTTGAAAGACGTGTGGGCATCAACCAGGTGAAGAAAGTCTGTGGGAATGTTTCAGACAGAAAGAATGATCTGTGCAAAGGCCCTGTGGTTGGAGGCAGCATGGCACGATCAAAGAACAGACTAAGGGCCTCTGTGGCTGGAACCCAGAAAGCAACTGGGAGAGAAGCCAACTAGAGTTTAGAAGGCACGTGACTTTACATTTCCCCCAAACAACCCCCCACAAAATCCCCAAACAAGACGGAAAGCCCATTGATCCAGCAGAGCTAAGTTTACTGGATCAGCTACAATAAATGAGAACACAACCTTGACAGTTCCAGTGATGTCTTAGAAGGTAGAGGTCAGGGGAAGCTATTTATAGAGTTTTAGGGCCTGGACTTGATGACTTTAAGGCTGGTTTTACCAGGCTGAGAATTAGTTGGGATCAACAGAGTTTACAACCCAGATTTGTTTATGTCCTGGATTTGTGAACACAGTGAAGAGAGGTATTCTTTTTTTTTTTCCCTGGGTTGGGCTCATGGCTTATGGAGGTTCCCAGGCTAGGGATCCAATCGGAGCTGTAGCCACCCGGCCTACATCACAGCACAGCAACTCGGGGTCTGAGCCTCATCTGAGACCTACACCACAGTTCATGGCAACGCCAGATCCTTAACACACTGAGCAAGGCCAGGGACCGAACCTGCATCCTCCTTGGATACTAATTGGGTTCTTAACCTGCTGAGCCACAGCTCCATATATATATTTTTTTTAATACAGGGATGGGAACTCCATTTTTTTGTTTGTTTGTTTGTTTTTAAATAGAGGGACAGGGAATTGTGTTGTTCTCAATTCTGAGGTTTGATCTTATCCTAAGCACAGGAGGAAATCATGAGTGGGTGTTCCGTTCCCTCTGACTTGCTGACCTTGCTGTAGGGCGATGGAAACAGTGGGAGATGGGCTGCCACCCTCTGTCCCCTGGACAACACTGTCTCGTGGTGGAATTCCATGTTTTCGCTCTCCCATGGGAACACAGTAAAAGATGACTCAGAAGGCTGTGGCCAAAGGTGATGTTTTCACAGGCACGGGTCCTTCTGTGTTAGGGACGGATGCACTTTGGAGCAAACCAGACCTGTCTTCCTCGCCCGGCTCAGCCGCTTACCATTTCGGACCCTCCAGCCACTCTATAACCTCCAAGTGGTTTCCTCCTCGGCAAAGGGAGGATGCTAATTTCATTAGGGTAACTCCAGGGATTAAACAAGATACGCAAATACATTCTTCCTACCACCTGGCACGTGACACGTGCTCAATGGTTCATGATGGTTATTGCTTTCACACTTAGCTGCAGAGCCGCAGAGCCAAGGTCTCCGGAAGCCCCTAGGTTCATTCCAAGACTCTCTAAAGGGCCAACAATTTGCTGAGGCCTCTTTTCATCCAAGTCACTGCCATGGGTCTGCTCCTGTCTATTAGTACGTTTGGCCTGTAGTGTTGTCTCCTGTCCCCCATCTCTAGGACATACATTATCTTCCTTTTCCTTCTGGGGTTGTGACTTAACTGTCCACCTGTGCTACTTTTTCCTCTAGGTCAAGGCTGCAAGCAACTTGAGTGCAGGGAACGTGTTTCCGTGTTTCTTTCCCCAACCAGGAAGAGCTCCAGGATTCAATTCATTCCAGTGGCAAGAACCGAACCCACTCCAGGCCCAGGCTGGCTGCAGTCTGTATAGAAATGAGGTAGACATAGAATTCTTGGGGGACCCTGGGATTGGAGGTAAAGAGCCTAGATAATAGTCTTGGGGTGGGTGGGGCTGGGGAGGATAAAGCACTTACCCACAGATAGATGTTTAAGGGTTCAGACTAGGAATGACTCATTCCAGTCTGGGGCATTAAAGAAAGATTCTTAGGAGTTCCTGCTGTGACTCTGTGGGTTAAGAACCCAAATAGTATCCATGAGGATTCTGGTTCAATCCCTGGCCTCCCTCAGTGGATTAAGGATCCAGCACTGCCACAAGCTGCAGTTTAGGTTTCTGATGTGTCTCGGATCTGGCATTGCTGTGGCTGTGGCTGTGGCTTAGGCCTGCAGCTGCAGCCCCAATTTGACCCCTAGCCTGGGAACTTTAGAGCTGCAGGTGCGTCCCTAAAAAGAAAGAAAGAAAGAAAGAAAGAAAGAAAGAAAGAGAGAGAAGGAAAGCAAGTAAGCTTCTTAGAGAAATCGATGCCTGCACAAAGTTTATCAGCACATACACATCATTATTTTTTAATAAGTCAAACATGTTAATGGACAAAAATGGAAACAGTTCCAAAATAGTTTAGAGGGAAAGTAAGTCTTTCTCCTAATTCTTGAGTTTCCCTCTCAGAGGCCCTCATCTTTTGAAGGTTCTACCTGAGAACATAAGCACAGATATTGCATAATAAACATCACAGCACACTATACTTGCTGTTACTTAATTGCATATCTTGAGGATCATGTTATAACAGTATGTATTGATCTCCTTTATTGTTGTTGGATAAAATGGCTATCCCCACCCACACACAGGTTTTTTCGTTTTTATTGCTATAACAAACAACTCCATGTATATCTTTGAGCACTTGTGTGAGGAGTGCACAGGAAATATATCACAAATTCCAGAAGTAGAATTGCTGGGTCAAAGTATGTATGCATGGTCAATTTTAATAGATATTTCCAAGTTGCCTTTCTTAGAGGGTATATCCACATATAAGTCTCATCAATGGATGAATAGGAGTTGAATAGGGCTTAGGGTGGGCAGGGTGGGGACTTGCCTAGCATGTTTTCAGCTAGAACAGGTTTTTTGGTTCTTTTTAACTGAAGTACAGTTGATTTACAGTATTTTGTTAGTTTCAGATTTCAGCTGTTAGTTTCAGTAAAATGATTCTGTTTTATATACATATATATATGTATATAAAACAAGATATTGAATATATTTCCCTGTACTATACAATAGGATCACGTTTTTTATCTAGTTCATATATATAGTGTGTATATGTTAATCCCATATTCCTAATTTATCCCTCCCTTCCCCTTCCCCTTCGGTAACGGTAAGTTTGCTTTCTATATCTATAGGTCTGTTTCTATTTTGTAAATAAGTTCATTTGCATCATTTTTTTAGATTCTACATATAAGTTATATCATATGATATTTGTCTTTCTCTGTCTTACTTCACTTAGTGTGATAATCTTTATGTCCATCCATGTTGAGGTAAAAGGCATTGTTTCCTTCTTTTTTATGAATGAGTAATACATTCCATCCCATATACAATATTATATATATGTATATCACGTCTTCTTTATCCGTTCATCTGTCAATGAAGATTTAGGTTGCTTCCATGTCTTGGCAGTTGTAAATGTGCTGCTATGAACATTGGGGTGTGTGTATCTTTCAAATTAGTTTTCATCTTTTCCCAACACATGCCAAGGAGAGGCAGGATGGGAGGGATGAGGAGCCCAGGCATGGGTACAGACTATACCTGGGCCTGGAGGCTGGGGAAACTGGGTAGGTGGAAGTAACAGAAACAAAAGTGATGAGTTTTCAGTGCAAGAAGGCAGGAGCAAGATAAGAGGACTCAAGAGTCTGAACCAAGTAAGAGAACACTGAACATGCTGCTGCTCTGCTGGAATGTTTCTTGGAGGCAGTTTGGAGATGGAAGGAGGTTTTAGGAAAAATAATGTGATCAAATTTACTATTTTTTTTGGCTGCAGCATGTTGTGGCTTGATATGGGATCTCAATTCTCAGACCAAGAATTGAACCTGGGCCATAGCAGTGAAAGTGCCAAGTCCTAACCACTAGACCACCAGGGAACTCGCCAGACTTACTTTTGAGAAGGCTGGTTCTAGCCAATGGAGAAAGTCTCAGACGGCCAGTCTCTATTGGGTGAGGGGATAGCATCCTGGTGCTGAAGGAAAATGATGAGACTTGAAGGGACTATGAGAGTCCATGGGAGGGGATGCTTTTGAGAGCTGTTTAGGAATTAGATTGGACACTACTTTAACTTGTCTAAAGTTTATTTAAAAAAAAACTCTTGAAATATTAAAAAATTATCTTCATGTTTCTTGTAAATGGTAATTTACTTTGTTCATAGTTAATTTGCATAATCAGCTCAGAGTACCATGGGCACAGACCAAGACGGAGTCAGGTTGGTGTGGTGTCTGCTGAGTCTTGGCTGTGTCAATTTAGAAAGAATATCTAGTCCTCTTGGAATGAGTAAAGGCCAGAAGGATGCTGGGATAGGGCTGAAGCATAAGCAACCACAGCTCTCTTAAGGGTTCAGCAAAATTCCCTTCCCTCAGTCAAATACAAAAAAAGCTCATCAAGCCACTTTTTCTGACATTGTTTCAAAATGTTCTTATTTGTCTTAAGATAATCACTAGCAATGTTTGGAGATTACAGAAAACAATATGTAAGTACAGATAGGCTTCTATAGTCACTTTATAAGAAAAGGTTTAAAAAGACAGAGTGATTATAGAATCAGGAGTAAAGCCTAGTTCAATAAACCATAAACAAGCACTTGGAAGATCTTGGAACCTTGGGAGATGGAGTGGGTTCTCTGTCCAGAAAGTTCCTCAACTAAGATCTTCTGGAGCCAGTTGAAAGAGTTCTCATTCATCAGTTCCCAAAAGTCTCTTGGCAATAGCAAGAAGGTTTGGGGAATTGCCATCAATCCCCAGAGGCTCTAAGCAGGAGCTTCTGCTTTCAGAAATCACCATCCTACAAGCACATCCTCAGAAAACGTTGGGCCCCTTCGGGCTGTATTGAGTGGCATCGGATTTATTGTACAGCAGTTACTCGATATTAATTCTCCAGATGAATGTCAATGGGTCTAAAAATGAGCTGGGGAGATTCTTTAAAGAAACGTAAAGAAGAAAGTCAGTTGATCTGAGCTAGTACCCATGACCTATCTTTTGGTGAATCTGATGCATGTTGTCTGAGGACGCCACTGGCAGAAACACTGCTCTACTGAAAAGACCAGTAATGGCAACCCAGCTAAACCTAATGCTGTATAGCATCAGGTGGAACAATTCCTAGAGTCAAGACAGGACAATCCAACAAGGAAGCCACCTTAAAGCTGGGATTTAAGGGGGCAAATTCTGGGAGTCAAACAGTCAGCTAATGATTTAGATGTGTGCAAGAGTTACATTGGTTTTTTTCCGGGAAGGTGTTGACTTGGTCTGGGGAGGGGAGTAAGATACTGAGAAGGATGGAGACCAACAAGGTTGTAATTTCATTTCACTTCAAACAGAACACCTAGCCTTTGCTCAAGCTTGGACTGGATGTTGGGGACACAGGATGAATCTGAGGTCGCCTCCAGGAGCTGGTGGTTGCTAGGAGCAAGGGAGAGATGGAGGAGAGAATGAGAGGGAGAGGTGAAGGACGAGGGCAAGGGAGAGGGGCTAAAGGATAGGGAAGGGGGAGCAAACATGCTGAGTGTTTTCTCTGGAAGTTCCAAACGCATGAGACTCAAAGGGTGCTCTAGCTTATTTTAAATTTCAAAAGACAATGGTGATATCTATAGGAAATGATGCAAACTAAGCACTCGAGATAATTCCCCAGTTTTAGTCTTAGATTGTGCTGGATGCCTTTTGATGATGTCAGAACTTTGGTTTTCAGCAGTTATTTTAAATAAAGGCAAGTGCAGCATGAAAATCCATGTGGAATAGGATATGAGGATGATGGCGTCCATCTCCTTTTCAAGGTTTAAGAATTTGTGTGGGGAATTCCCATCGTGGCTCAGTGGTTAACAAATCCGACTAGGAGCCCGGAGGTTGTAGGTTTGATCCCTGGTCTTGCTCAGTGGGTTAGGGATCCGGGGTTGCTGTGAGCTGTGGTGTAGGCTGCAGACGCAGCTCGGATCCCTCATTGCTATGGCTCCGGCGGCTACAGCTCCAATTAGACCCCTAGCCTGAGAACCTCCATATGCTGCAGGAGAGGCCCTCGAAATGGCAAAAAAAAAAAAAAAAAAAAAAAGTAGTGTGGTTCCGGTTCCCTTTCTAAGTAATTTGGGATCTTTAAGAATAAAAATATTGGTTTTCTTTTTATTTAATGTGTACTTTTTTTTTTTTTTTTCCAAATGAATACCCAATCATTAGGACATAGACACATTACATTTGTCGTTTGGAGATAACTGCTTAATAAATGGAACTGTTAGGCATTTCTATTTGTTGGGGGACCATGAAAAAATTTTCCGAGATGCTTAGACACTGTGAACAGAGTAAGTTTGGGAACTTGGGGATTACTCAGTTCATGCAACATTTAATTCCTTTTCGTCTCATTCTGGCCACGACACCATTTGTTAGGTACTGCTATTCCCTCCTATTTACCTTATAGAGAAAACAGAAGATCAGTGAAGACCGACCTCTCACAGCTGGATAGTGCTAAGGAGGGACGCAGCCTGAGCCAATCTGACACAACGTCCCTGTTCTTGGCCACGGTGCTTAGCACTCAGATACTTAGGATGTTCAATTAGCCAGGACACCCTAAACATTAAGAAAGCTTAGTTTTACTGGATTACGAACAAGGCCTCATTCTTCTTGCATCCTATTAAATCACAACAGTGTCTCATCCTCCAATTGGAAATCCCTTAATGTCTGGGCGGTGCAGCCTCATGAGTCAGAGCTCTGGCTCCACGGCTGTGATCATGGGCAGGAACGGGGCCCTGGGGACCCATGGGGTAATATGCCCTCTGAATGCGGTCCTGACTGGGCCCTTTTCCAGACACCGGGAGGTACTCTTCCTGAGGAAGGAGGAAAACTTGGAGAGCGTTCAGAAGGAAGCAACCTCCGTGATCACAGGGTGGGAGGCAAAGGAGGTTACCATGTTGGGAACCAGTTCGTCAACCCCTGCATGAAACCAAGGAGAAGACAAGCCCAGGAGGGTTAAGACACTGACCCAAGACCACACAGGGATTTGGTGACAGATCCATCACTCTTGAAATAAAGCGTCACTCCTGACATAAGCCCACTGGGCAAAGATAAGGGCCAAGAAGAAAACCCCAGAAGGAGTGATTTGGTGGCAGATCCGTCATTCTCTTTTTTTTTTTTTAATCTTTTTAAGGCCACACCCTCAGCATACGGAGGTTCCCAGGCCTGGGTTTGAATGGCAGCTACAGCTGCTGGCCTACACCACAGCCACTGCCATGCAGGATCCAAGCCACGTCTGTGACCTACACCACAGCCCACAGCAATGCCAGGTCCTTAACTCACTGAGTAAGGCCAGTGATCGAACCTGCATCCTCATGGATACTAGTCAGATTTGTTTCCACTGAGCTACGATGGGAACTCCAGATCCATCATTCTTGAGATACGTCATCACTCTTAACATAAGCCATTGGGCAAAAATAAGGGCCAAGAAGAAAACCCCAGAAGTCTCAAACAAACTACTGAGACTTGATATTCCCACCTCTAGCCAACCTCCAGCATAGCCCCCAAAATTCCCCTTCAGAAGTTGAAATGAATTGTGCCAAAACTTCTCTGCTGCATCTCACATCTATTGTCCTGCACAGTCTCACTTGGTAGCTATATATATTTTTTTTTTTTTGGTCTTTTTTTACCTTTTCTAGGGCTGCTCTCATGGCATAGGGAGGTTCCCAGGCTAGGGGTCTAATTGGAGCTGCAGCCGCCGGCCTGCGCCACAGCCACAGAGCATGAAATCACAAGCAGGGCCCTTCTTAGCATGGGCACCTGTGTGAGTGCCCAGGTTGTATGCCCATGAAGCCCATGCTTACATTTAAGTGGGAGCTCAATTGAGGCCCAGGGGGTTGGATTATCAAGACTGAGTCATTTTTTTTTTTTTTTTTTTTTCTTGTTAAGGCCATACCTGCAGCATATAGAAGTTCCTGGCCTAGGGGCAGAGTCCAAGCTGCAGCTGCTGGTCTACACCTCAGCCACAGCAACACTGGATCCAAGCTGCCTCTGTGACCTACCTAGCAACTTGCAGCAATGCTGGATCTTTAATCCACTGGGGGAGGCCAGAGATTGAATGCGTATCTTCAGAAACAGCGTCAGGTTCTTCTCCCGCTGAGCCACAGTGGGAAGTCTTAGATGGAGTCATTTTTAATGATTGGAAGGTACTGTGATTCTGATCATTTTCTGTCATACCACACACACACCCTGGTCAGGAAGAAACCAGACCAGGGACGTAGATTGAGACTGCCTCTCATGATAGGGGCCCTGGGGCTTATGCCCTCTTGGGAAATTTTCAGAAATCACTCCTTTCTACAAGAAGACAAGTTGCAAGAGAATGCAATTTCCCGGAGGACAAATCAAGGTGACGAATGCATGGGTTTCAGTGGTTGCCATCGACAGACCTCAGGCCACTTCTCTGTGCAGTTGGGGCATCAGATGTGGCTCCAACAAGATCTGGACAAGGGTGTTGATTGGGTGGCCCCCGAGACCTTCCTTCGTGACCCAGCAGCTACTCTTTCTTTCTTCTGAGGAAGGGACAATTATTACTGCCTTTTGCAAACTAGGAAACCGAGGCCCCCCTGATTAGTGATGGCCCTGGATTCAAGCCCTGGCAGTTTCCCTTAGGAGTATAGGCTCTTCCCCACTACCCTAAACTTGACCCGAAATAAGCTACTAATTTTGAGGGCATGACTGCCCATCTTCCACGCGCCCACCCCCTCCCCAGGGGAGCTGGCTTCTCCCTCCCATTGCCCAACACCTGTACTGTGAGGGCCTTTGAATCAAGAGGTTCCTGGGGCAGGTTCTGGAGGGCAGCTGCCTAGGTTCAATGTCCCACTCCACTGCCTACATACCAGCTCTGTGACCTTGAGCCAACCTCAGTCTCCTCATCTGTAAAATGGCAATCCTAATAAAAGCCCCCGCCTCATTAGTTTGGTATGAGGATAAAATAAGTTCATGCAGGCAAAGGACCAGATCTTTAGTGACCCCTTGATGGATGTGGGCTCTGATTACTGATGTGAAACACGCAATACATTCAACTTTCTAAACTCCTTCAGGCATTTGTCTACATCTGCTCTGCTTTCCCCAGGGCTTCTGCTCCTGTCCTGGTCTTAGATTCCTCCCTTTCACCACCCACACCCCTGTTCCCTTCTCTTGCTGCCATGTTACATGAGGCAGGTATTTTTTTTTTTTTTTTTGGTTCTGTTTTTAAATCAGAGTGAAATGGTTGTATTTAACTGAATCTAATTTATTAAAATAATTGTCTTAATGAATACTAATTATTAAACGTCCACTTTGTTATGTGCTTCCCTTTGCTGGTACATGCACCTCATGTGAGTCATTATGAAACAAGACAGGCAGCAAAGTGTGTAATTACAGACAAAGCATTTAAGACACAAACCAATAAAAATCAAAGGTAGGAGAAAAATGCTTTGAAGAGAGCTAGCGACTAGTTGGAACTTCCTGTGTCCTGCCAGGAACCTGGGGCAGGAGGTGGGGGTGGGGCCGGGTGTTGGGTGATGGCCCCAGGATCCAGTGCCAGGCCTCCCCATCCAGATAGACAGGAAATGAGAAGCTGTTTATAGGGAAGACCAAAGAGTCACCGTGCCATGTCTTTAAATAAGTCGAAAGAGACAAAACACTGGTCTGACACAGCCCTTCTCTCAGGAAGAGGGTCTGAAAAGGCAGATGGTATGAGGCACATTATGAAAAGTCAGATGCGGGATGGGTTCTTGCCTTCTCCACACTACCAATGTGCTGCGTGACTGTCCAGGGCTGAATTGTGTCCCCCGCCACCAGTCACAGGTGGAAGTTCTAACCACCCCATCCTTGGGCCTCAGAGTGTGATCTTATTTGGCGATGGGGTCTTTGAACAGAGAATCATGGTGAACTGAGGGTATTCGAGTGACCTTTAATCCACTAGGACCATTGTCCTTACAAAATGCCATGGACTAGGTGGCTTTAACAACAGAAGGGTATTGTCTCACAGTCCTGGAGGGCAGACCTCCAAGATCAAGGTGTCAGCAGGGTGGGTTTCTTCTAAGGACTGTGGGAGAGACCTGTTGCTGACCTCCCCACCAGCTTCTGAGGGTCTCTTGCCCATCCTTGGCATCCTTTGGCTTACGGACCATCACTGTAGTCTCTGCCTTCATCTTCACGTGGTCTTCTCCCTGTATGCATGTCTCTGCCCAAATCCCCCCTTTTTATAAGGATATCAGTTTATTGGATTAGATTCCACCTTAATGTCCTCATTTGAATTTGATAACCTTGTCTTCACATAAGGTCACATTCTGAGGTCCTGGGAGTTAGGCCCCAAACATACAAATTGGAACAGAGGGATGGGGGAGGAAGGGTGGGGACCACAATTCAGCACATCACAGTGACATTGGCAAGTAGCTTCCTGCCACTGAGCTCGGTTTACCTCGCTGCAAAATGATGTGTAATCTTATAACCTCCAAAGGCTTCTCAGCCCTCGAGTCCTATCTGGGCAAATACATCTCAGCCCCTAGAGCCAGCCTTGCCCCAAGGGCTGCAGAAAGAGATGCAGAGACTTCAATTACAGCCAGGGAAATGAGGCTGGAAACTGCCTTCCAGAGAGAGCTAGGCAAGGATTCACCTCCCCAGGGCTGTCTTCATGATGTCCTTGGGTAAGGAGGCAACTCCCCACGTTTCCATGACCGAGTGCTCTGCTGAGTTGGACAGAGAGGACCTGGACCCAGACCCGGTCCCTTGGGACCAATTACCAGTGTGACCCAAGGCTGGGCAAGAGTCTTGGGGAAATGGAATTAGGTCACCAACCCTATCTGCTTAGGTCATCAAAAAGGTATGGGATGGGCAGTGGTGTAATCACCTGGGCTCAGCTGCACCCAGATCAAGCCAGAGGCCACGGGGGAATAAAAGGCTCATATCGCACAATCCTCTGACGCATTCGGTTTCAGCTGTGCTGATTCCCAAACACAGTGTCGTGGTGAGAACCCGATTGTACCTCAGGCCCTCTGAACACCGGCCATTGCAATGGGAGAAGGGGTTCCGGGACCACTGGTGCCAAAGCATGTTTGCACATCAAGCTCACCTTTGCACATGAAAAATGGGTCAGCTCCAATTGAAAATTTGCTGTTTGGTGTAAACCTGAGCCACAGGATATGCAGGTCAACCAAGGGTGCATTTTCAAATCAGAGGGCAGTGAAAAGTTTTGCTCTGAAGATGGTTAGTGTGGAGATGCCTGGGAGGCGCAGATGCTGTAACTGCATGAGGCCACCAGACTCAGCTAAGCCAGGCCAAGGTCCCTCCCCCAGACGACTGCCACCCAAATCCACCTGCACTGTTTCTTTTTCCCATCTTGTCTATATACCCTGCTGCTCCTACCTAGGGTGACTAGTTTTCCCAGTTGTGTCCCTGAACGTTCCGCAAACCAGAACCCCCTCAGTCCCTGGCAAAGTGGGACAGCTGGGCACCCCACCTCTCCGGCGAGTTCCTGCCTCCACACACATGCCTGAAAACATCCGCAGTTTCTGAAACAGCCTGATTCCCTCCCTGGGTACCTCCCCGTCCCTTAAGACTGTGCCGCACTCTTTCTTTCAAGCTGTTGCTGGACCCCGTGCTCTTGGGAGTGTGGCATAGCCCCCACCTCCATCATTATCTCCTCACCTTGTCTGTCTCCCCTGCCAACCGAAGCTCCTCCAGGACAGGGGTCTGGAGAAGACTAGGGGCCAATGCCTCCTGGAAGAAGGAGGAAGAGGCTGGATGCCAAGACTGAAGTGACAGCTCCCCCAACTCCAGCCCCCCTCCCCATGCACCTGTCTTCCTGTGACCCTGCCATGTGCCTAGCCAGGACAGGTGCTGACACCAAGAGCTGGGTTGTCTGGAAATGAATAAAGGATGGATCAAAGGCATAGAAGCCAGGGTCAGTTTCCCTTCCACTTCTTGCTCCCCTCTTTCCCAGGAACAATCATCTTGAATCACTTCCTTGTGCCTCCTTCTAGAGAAAGATTGTACAAAGGCCAACTCATCTTTGAAACACACCAATAGGAGCACAGTGTCCAGATTCTTTTGCACCTTGCTGGTTTTTTTTTTTTTTTTTCTTTGTTGATCATATACCTTGGCTCTTGTTTGGTATCGAAACATACAGATTTGCATCTTTTTTTGTTTCTTTTTCGCCATATCAGGGCTGTCCCGAAGCATATGGAGGTTCCCAGGCTAGGAGTCCAATCAGAGTCGTAGCTGCCGGCCTATGCCAGAGCCACAGCAACGCAGGATCTGAGCCGTGTCTGCAACCTACACCCCAGCTCACGGTCACGCCGGATCCTTAACCACTGAGCAAGGCCAGGGATCGAACCCGCAACCTCATGGATCCTAGTCGGGTTTGTTAACCTCTGAGCCACGAAGGGAACTCCCAGATTTGCATCTTTATTTGGAATGACTCCCCTTTCCTAAGGAGAATCAGTCCGGAAACTCCAAACCATCACCCTCCTCATTGACTTGCACTTTCTCAGCACCCTGTCTCCCATGTCGGTCCTAATCGGAGGTTCGATGAATTAAACCAAGGGCTGTGCTATTTAATTATGTACCTAAGGCCTGAATCCCACACTAGGCCCGTGGAATGTTCTTCAGAATGCTCTGGAAGAGTTCCTAAAATGCAGCTTGCAGGATGGACTTCAGAGTTCCTGATGTAGTAAGTTTCTGGAGGGGCTGGTGAGTCTGCACTGCTGACAAATTCTTGGGGGATGCAGATGCTGCCGGTCTAGGAGCCCCACCTTGAGACCCACACACTAGATAGACCATGGGCTCCCTCAGGTTGTCAGGGAAACAAAGGGGAAGTTTTATGCATGAAACTCTCCTTCATGCCTGGCACATCAAAGAGAGGCTGTTGATAAATAGTTGTTAAGTGAAAAATAAATGAAGGAGGGCTCACACCCTGGCTGTGAACACTCCGTACGCATTGGTCTGGGGTGGGGCTACGGCTGTCTTGCTAAAGGGCCTCTGACAAAGCTGCAGAGTAAATCAGAGATGGGCCTCTGGTCCAGCTGGTCAGACAAGTTGGCCCAGCCCACCCGCTCCCTGCCTAACCTTTGATGCCACCGACTCTTCTTTTCTTCATACCTGGATCTGATTACTTTCTTCCGGACAAAAGGGATGTCCAACATGCCCCCTCCCCTTATTGTCCTGGTGAGCAAACTGGGAAGTCTGGGAGGTAAATTGGCTTGTTAGGGTCACAGGGCACTTTCGATGACACAGCAGAACTTGCCCAGCTAGCCAGAGCAACTGGCAGTGCTGAGCCAATGCACAGATAAAGCCAGAATGACTTCTTTCTCTAAGGAAAATTTTCAGTCTTGAATGAACTTTCATACATGCTCATCATCCATTCATCCATTCACTCACAAGAAAGACTTTTTGAACCCCTATATTCCGTGTCAGAGACTGTTTTGGGTATTGGGGATTCAGTGATAAACAAAATTCTTACCTCCATAGAACTTCCATTTGGGGACAGAATGCAGATGACAAATGAAAACAAGTAAATAATTTCCGATGATGATGATTGAATACAAAGAAGAAAGGAAAAGAGCCCCAAGTTAGGGCACTATCTCCAAACAGTGCTGAGTAGAGCTGAAGGGTTTTTGTTCCCTTCAGTGACTTTGCTGGCCTCTGAAAAGTTCCTAAGTAGAGGTGCTTCAAGGCACTGACTCTAACAGGGCAGAAGACCAATCAGGCAAAACCAGGAAGAAGGAGATTCTGCTTCACCAGGTGCTTTCTACTGGGTGTTACATAAAGAGCAATGTCTTTACAACCTAAATGTCCCTTGACAAATGAATGAATTAAGAATAATGGTATAGGTACACAATGGAATACTACTCAGCCATAAAAAAGCATGAAATAATGCCATTCGCAGCAACATGAATGGACATCGATATTATCATACTAAGGGGGATAAGGGAGAGAAGGACAAATACCATACGATATCCTTATATATGGAATCTAAAATACGACACGAATGAACTTATTTACAGAACAGAAACAGACTCACAGACATAGAAAACAAACTTATGGTTACTGAAGGGGAAAATGTAGGGGAGGGATAAATTGGGAATTTGGGATTAACAGATATACTCTATTGCATGTAAAATAGATAACAACAAGGGCCTACTGTATAGCACAGGGAACTATATTCAATGTCTTGTAATAATTTACAAAGGAAAAGAATCTGAAAATGAATATATATATGTATAAAACTGAACCATTTTGCTGTAACATTTGAAACATTGCAAACCAACTCTACCTCAATAAAAAATAAAGTAAATAAAATGAAAAGGAAAAAAAGAGGAAAGCTTTCAGAGCCAGAGAATTCTGAGCTTAAATCCTGTCCCTATCACCTTTCCATTGCGTGAGCTGGAGTCATTTCACTTTGGAGCCAGTTTCTCCATCTATGAAATGTGGCACAATGACAAGAACTAGTGCTTAGAGTCAGAGGAGAAGAGTTGGAGTCCCAGTTCTGCTAAATCCAAATAGTGAGACTTAGAGCAAATAACTCGACTTTTCTGAGCTTCAGAAAATGTATTCATGATCCATTCATTCCAACAAGAAAAAGATGTATTTTATCCTGAGCCTCAGCCAATTCATTCAGCTGCTTATACAAAAAAACGATGATCTTAAAAATAGGCGTGATCGGAGTTCCCATCGTGGCGCAGTGGTTAACGAATCCGACTAGGAACCATGAGGTTGCGGGTTCGGTCCCTGCCCTTGCTCAGTGGGTTAACGGTCCGGCGTTGCCGTGAGCTGTGGTGTAGGTTGCAGACGCGGCTCGGATCCCGCGTTGCTGTGGCTCTGGCGTAGGCCGGCGGCTACAGCTCCGATTCCACCCCTAGCCTGGGAACCTCCATATGCCGAGGGAGCGGCCCAAGAAATGGCAAAAAAAAAAAGACCAAAAAAAAAATAGTATATAATAATAATAGTAATTTCTAGTATTACTCACTCATGTATTGATGGCTTGCTCTGCACCAGGCAGGCACCATTTCTTGGTGATTTATGTGCTTTATGCTATTTAATTCTTTTTTTTTTTTTTTTTTTTTTTTTGGCTGGCCACGTTTTATTTGTCCTTTTTTTTCCAAACAGAATAACCAAAGATGCAGACAGTATTCAATAAAATAAAATAGATGAAACAAATTCTAAGAGACGGCAATGCCACATGCTACATTTAACCTAATTTTATTCATGCTTGCCTTGGAAGCTATTTAATTCTTTATGCTAATGAAGTAGTAATGCTGGAAACCCCATTTTCCGGGCGAGGAAACAGACAAAGAGGGTCCAAAAATCCTGCAAAATCACCTCCCTGGGAGTGGCAGAGCCTGGACCCCAGCTGTGGCTACCAGCTCTAGAGCCCGTACTTGCACCACTGCTCCGTTTTACTTCCAGCAGAGTGGTACACATGGAGCCCTGGATATTTGCAGTGCCCAGTACTGGGTGACCCTGCTTACATTACATCGTCAGCCCACAGGTGCCTCGTTACTGCTGCTGCTTAGAGGGGCCTGGGACCGATGTTTGACCAGCATGCTAGGGGCCAGCAGTGCCCTTGGGTCTTTTTGTTGGGTCTTAGGGAGTAGCTCTCATTCTAATTTTGGAACCTAGATTTTTAAGGCCAAGCTTCTGAGTAATAGGATCTTCTTTGGAATGTGGATTACAGTTTTAACTAGCTTTATTAAATGTGGAAATTCATCCTCGGAATCAAGAAGACATTGATTTTTTTTCCTACTAATTGTAAACTCTCAGCTGTTTCTCATTTCTGGAAGGATGGAGTGGGGTGGTTTTAAGTGAAGGTTTCACTTGTCTGGGACTGATATTTTATCCCCTGCAGTGATTGCAGTTTTCAAATTGTTTGAATCAAATAAAATGATTTGAGTACACACACACACACACACACACACACACACACACACACTATAACCATATATATATATTCCTATTTTAAAAATATATATTTTCCAGGAAAAGACTTCAGCTTCCTGAACATCAAGGAAGCATGAGTCCTCCTTGGTCTGACTTGCAGGTGTTGAAAATGTTGAAATGCAGTATGGTTTCCTTCAACTGCTTTCCTCACCAGGAAGATACTTCTGGGAGAAGGATCCCAGTGGTGTAGAAAGGGAGCTTCAGAGCCAGAAGTACTTCAGACACCTACTTGTTCCATGCTTATTTTCTTTCAATCTCTGAGTCCTTATATTCGCTAGATACTGCCGTGTAACAAATTACCCCAAAACTTAGAGGCTGAAAATGACAATATTTATTCTCTCATAGATCCTTTGGGTTGAGAATCTGGGCACAGTTTAGCTGGTCCCTGCCTCAGGGTCCATCACAGGCTGTGATCCAGGTGTTCATCAGGACGATAGTCATCTCAAGGTGCAACTGGAGAAGAATCTTTTTCCAAGCTCACTTATGTGGTCATTGGCAGGATTCAGTTTCTTGCAGGATGTGGGACTGAGGCCCCCAGTTTCTTGCTGGCTGTCGTCTGAAGGCCCCCCTCAGTTCCTTGCCACATGGGCCTCTTCAACACAGCAACAAGCTTTCTTATCACAAAGCAAGAGAGTAAGATGGAAGTCACAGTCTTTTTACAAGCTATATCTCAGAAATGACAGCCCATCAACTATGTTTTGTTTTCATTATTTTGTTGTTTCTGTGAATCTCTTCTTGTTCTGTTGTCTTTTTCAATATTTAAACTTAAAATTATTTAAATTGTGGTTTAATACACACATGAAATTTGCCATCTTAACTATTTTTAAGAGTACAGTTTAGTAGTGTTAAGCACCTTCACGTTGTTGTGCAATCCATCTTTAGAGCTCTTTTTGTCTTGCAAAACTAAAACTACTCTTAATAAACAATAATTCTCCATTCCTACCTCCCACAGCCCCTGGCAACCACCAATTTACTTTCTGTCTCTATGAATCTCCCTATTCTGGGTACCTCATGCGAGCGGAGTCATACAGTATCTGTCTTTTCATAAATGGCTTAATTCACTCACCACAATGTCCTTAAGTTTCATCCATGTTGTTGTGTGTACAAGGTTTCTTTCCTTTTTAAGCTAATATTCCATTGCATGTAAATAGCACATTTTGTTTATCCATTCATCAGTGAATGGACTCTTGGATTGATTCTATCTTTTGGCTGTTATGAATAATGCAACATGAACTCGGGTGTACAAATATCTCTTTGAGAACCTGCTTTCACTTCTTTTGGGCATATACATAAAAGTAGAATTGATGGATCATATGATAATTTATTTTTAAATTTTTATTTAAAAATAAAAAATTATTTTTAATTTAATTTTTAATTTTTATTTTTAATTTTTTGAGGAATGGCTTTCCTATTTCCCACAATAGCTGCCCCATTTTACATTCCCATCAAAAAGCGTTCCAATTTTTCCACATCCTTGACAAGAACACTGGTTATTTTCTCTTTTTTTTTTCCTTCTCAAAAAAATATAGCAGCTATCTCAGTGGGTGTGAAGTTTTGTCTCATTATGGTTTTGATTTACATCTCCCCAATGATTAGCGATGTTGAGGATATTTTCATGTGTTACTTGGCCATTTGTTATCTTCTTTAGAAAGACATTCAAGTTTTTTGTCCATGTTTAAAATTGGGTTGCTTCTTCTTTTGTTGTTCAGTTGTAGGAATTCTTTATATATGCTAGATATTAATCTTTTACCAGATATGTAATTTGCAACTTTTTTTTTTTTTTTTTTTTTTTTTTTTGTCTTTGTAGGGCTACACCCATGGCATATGGAAGTTCCCAGGCTAGGGGTGGAATCTGAGCTGCAGCTGTGCCTGCCAAAGCCATAGCCACAGCCACAGCAACTCAGGATCTGAGCCACATCTGCAACCCACACCACAGCTCACAGCAACGACAGATCCTTAACCCACTGAGTGAGGCCAGGGATCAAACCTAAGTCCTCCTGGATCCTAGTCAGGCTTGTTACCGCTGAGCCCCAATAGGAACTCCAAATTTGCAAATATTTTATCCATTCCATAGGTTGTCTTTTCATTTATTGTGTCCTTTGATGCACATAAGTTTTAAACTTTGATATAGTTCAATTTCTTTATTTTCTTTTACTTTTGTCTCATGTGATTTTGGTGTCATATCAAGAAATCAAATGCAATGTTGTGGAGGTTTTCCACTGTGTTTTCTTCTAAGAGTTTTAAAGTTTTAAGTCTTATATTTATTTTCATGATCCATTTTGAGTTAAATTTGTATATGATGTAAGGAAAGGATCCAAATTCTTTCTTTTGCATGTGGATATTCAGTTTTCTTAGCTCCATGTGTTAAAAAGACTGTCCTTTCCCTTTGAATGGTTCTGGCATCCTTGTCAAAATTATCTAACTATAAAAGTCAGGATTTATTTTTTCTTTCTTTCTTCCTTCCTTCCTTTCTTCCTTCCTTCCTTCCTTCCCTCCTTTCTTTCTTTCTTTCTTTCTTTCTTTCTTTCTTTCTTTCTTTCTTTCTTTCTTTCTTTCTTTCTTTCTTTCTTTTCTTTCTTATTTATTTATTCTAGTCCATGAGTCTGTATTTTTGTTTTATGTCCCACCACACTGTTTTTATTATTGTAGCTTTGTAACAAATTTTGAAGTCAGGAAGTGTGAAATCTCTTACTTTGTTCTTCTTTTCAAAATAGTTTTGGCTATTCGAGCTTCCTTAGGTTTCCATATAAGTTTTAGGATGTTTTTTATATTTTTGCAATTGGTGTTTTGATAGGGATCACATTTAATCCGTGGGTTCCTTTGCATAGTATTGACATCTTAACAATATTAACTTTTCCAAACTATGAACATGTGAGGTCTTTCCATTTATTGATTACTGATTCAATCCACTAATACCCCATTACATTTGTCATATTCTTTGGGATGGAAATACTATAAAATTTGGTTGTGATGATCGTTCTACAACTATAAATGTAATTGAGTAATTAAAAAATGTTATATATAAAAAGAAGCAAGTCACTAGGTCCAGCCCACATTTAAGGGGAGGAGATTACTAGGAGAGAATGATTCGAGCCATCCTACCTCAGTCCTTCTCTGTAAAATGCGCCTATTCCCAACCAACCAGTTAAATAAGAGTGGGGCACTTCTATGTATTTTTTGTCCACTGATTACTCAGTGAATGGTGATTCGCCCTCTCACTTGACTGATTTTACGATGCAGCCCAAACTGCTTGCAAATGGGAGCTTTTTACATCTTTGCATAAGATTCACTCTTTGACAAAATATCCTATTCCCTCAAATCAATGCTGTTTCATAGGTGTTTCAGCCAAGCTCTGTGCTTATGTTCTTAATTCAAGCAATGGACAGGATAAGATCTTGGTCATGGCTTCAAGATTGAATTCTTACACCAACTGTCATCTATGACCCCTGAAACTTGTTTACAACTCTTCCTATATGATCCTGGATACCATGGATTTCTTTTCAGAAGGTACTTGCCCATATACTGTATTTATCTATTTCAAGTGTTTCTCTTATTAATGGAAGATGAGCCGGGGATAGAAATTATGTCTTTTTTTCCCGTTTATATTTCCATCCATCCTAGGTACAAAATAGGCTCTCAATAGAAATTTGTTGCATAAAAATACACGTAAATGAATGAGTAGATAAATACTGCCATTCTTCTGCTAGATTCAGTCTGCACACCCAGCATCCAGCCCATGCCTGACCAGCATTAGCCTCAATAAATGTCATGGGTTAAAGAAGAGAATGAAAGTTTAGTCTCTCCTGCCAACTGCTGTAACCACTGGACAAAATTGGGAAGATCATTTTTTTAAAAAAAGTCTGTTCAAAGGAGCCATATACTTAATATGTCATCTCTCTAGTCTCCTTATTATAGGAACAAGAGTCTCAAGGCCAGAGATTCCTTAAATCATTTTAGTATAATAAAAAAGAAAGTTTTTTAAGCTGAACTCCCCCGGAAAATGACCCTGAGACAGGCATCTGAGTTCAAGCAGTATATTTGTTTTTCTTGGAATTTTTTGTTTGTTTGTTTTTTAAATTTGTATTTTCAATTAAAGTATAGTTGATTTACAATGTTGTGCCAACTTCTACTGTACGGCAAAGTGATCCAGGCATATATATGTATACACTCTTTTTCTCATATTATCTTCCATCGTGTTCTATCCCAAGAGATTGGATATAGTTCCCTGCACTACACAGTAGAACCTCATTGCTCATCCATGCTAAATGTAATAGTTTGCATCTACTAACTGCAAACTCCCAGTCCCTCCCACTCCCTCTCCCCGCCTCCTTTGGCAACCACAGGTTTGTTCTCCATGTCTGTGAGTCTGTTTCTGTTTTGTAGATTGGTTCATTTGTGCCATATTTTAGATTCCACATATAAGGGGTATCATTTGGCATTGGTCTTCCTCTTTCTGATCTACTTCACTTAGTATGAGAATTTTTGGTTGCATGCCTGTTGCTATGAACGGCATTGTTTTGTTCTTTTTTATGGCTGAGTAGTCAAGCAGTATATTTGGAAGAGGATCCTAGGAAAGCACAGGGCAGAGAAGAGAGACAAGGAAAGGATGAAATCCAATACAGTCACATTTATGAACAGGGGACTGTACTGGACACCTGAAATACAGCCTCACAGTGGACTTCAGTGAGATTACTTAGAACACGCTTCAGAGCTGTCTCCCTGAGTTGCATGGGAGCTGTGAGGTCTACATCAACCCCCGATCTCATTTTTTGGGGGATGCCCTCCTGGCACTTCCAGCCTGGCCTGGGCACAGGGCAGCAAGCCTCTGCAGCCAGAGAGAGAGCCCTTCAGAAAAGGGTCCCCAGTACTTTCAGGAAGAAGCCTCTTGGATGCTGATTGTGGAAGGGATTGCAAGGGAGACTGACAGCACCTGTGGCAAAGATTTGAAATTGGATTTACAAACTTGAACCCTGGACCTGGCTTTGTCCCTCATCAGCAAGGCAAATCCCTTCCAACTGCCCAGTCCTCTGCGTACCCTTCTCTAAAGTTCTGTCTTGCTGGCAAAGCACTCGGAGTTTATTCTCCCATGAAGAGGCATGACTTGAGATGCCCAAGGGCCTCGGCTCTAGTTCCTGCGCAGGCAGTCTCCCGCCCAGGGCCCCGTCCACAGTTCACACCCATCCTCGAGCTAAGGTCCAGTGGGATCAGACTGCTCTTTACAGCTGATCTGTGCATGTCTAACCAAGGCATGATTCATGTTTTGCTCTGACCCTGATGTTTATAGCATTTGATACTTTGATTACTTTGTTCAAAGTGATCTCATTTGTTTATGAGCATGTGTTAAGTCCCCAGCCCCCTTGAAGTCCCTGCTCTCCTGTCTCCTGGGCAACTCCCCCTGCAAACAGAGTTAAGACTTCTGTTGCTGGAATAACCCGGCAGTGGGGGTGGGGGGCTATGACTGTCTCATCAATGAGTCACTGGCTTGTTGTAAATTCTTAATCTGACTAGGGTGACAAAAAAGAAATCAAACAACAGTGAAGCAATTTGGGCCCAGTTGTGTTAGCATTACAGATGCACACTGAGATGTTGGAGAGGCCCTATGACAGCATGACCTCCCTCTCCTTGCTGGCATCTCTAGCCCTTCTACTCACATCTTCATCTCCACCTTTATAAGACCAGACGACTGCCTCCTAAATGTTCTGTGGGAGGTGACTCAGTGAATCAAGAAAAAAGAAAAAGCTTCCACCATCACATAAATTGGAGGAAGGCTGGAATCTGCAAAGTAATAAAGGGAATCTTTGTTGCAGGACTTCTCAGAGCGTTGAATCAGCTAATGTCTGTTGTGACTCATAGTGGGGGGCAGGGTGAGCAGCATTTCTGAAGCTGACTCCAGCAACCTTCTGATTGCTGGAGACACTCTGAAGAAGGCAGTTTTGGAAATGCTTTCCTGGATCACACATTTGCCATGGAGCTAAAAAAAGACCTAATTCAGAAGGCTTCTGCACCAGGCTGCTGGCACAGCCACTGTACACACCGTATCTTCCCTGTGCTGGGTCTTTACTCTAGGAAAACAACTTTGTCAGGGAAGATGGGAGTGAAGACAGTCTCCAGGAAGAGGCGTAGGGAGGATCAGGGAAGAGCGGAGAGAGGCTGGGGACATCTTTATGGAGGCTGGGCAGGACGCACTCTCCAAACCGGCCCCCAGCCTGGGGACCAGTTACGTAACTAGCTGTGCCCCATGCAAGATGCAAGCGAGGGGCTCCACGTTAAAAAATGAGTAAGAACTGCAAGGTGATAGCAGAGCATTAAAGCGAGCTTGGGGCCCTTGGAGTGACTACACATTTCATAGGACAGAGCACAGCTCCTGTGGCAGGAGCAGCAGCCCCGGCCCTCTGGGGAACCAATCAGGTAGGACCTACCTCCTCTTCCCTTCTCTGGAAGGAAGGTGCTGCTCAGAGACCTCTTGGCAGGAAGCTCCCTGGGCCAGCTCTTCATGAATCAGCAGCTGATTAAGCAGCGTGCCTGGAGATGATTCAGAGGCAGCGTGAAATGGGGCCAGGGATTACGAGGTTCGAATCCTGGCTTTTGGCCCCTTCCCTCTCAATGACGGTGAGCAATTTCATGTTCCCATTCCTCCCCTTAGACCCATCCTTTGGAAACGGACAGTAATAACTGTCCTGGAGAAAAGAAGGTGCCAAGGGTCCGTGAGGGGACTGACTCTGGATAAAAGCTTTGTGAGCTGGCCACTGCTTCCCAAGTGAAAGGTTTTGCATTTCCCCTCTTGGAGACTCTTGGTTGCTCTTCTCATTGCTTTACATATCCATTCACTTGGGAAGCATGTGGAAGGTGGACAGGAATGGAGCAGGCAAAGAGGAAGGAGAAAGGCACTCCCTGGATGGGAAACAGCCTTTGCAAGATCCCACGGCTGGAGGAGACAGGCACGCAGGGAGGAAGAGGCAGGGTCCAAACCCAGACAGCTTCCCACTACCCCTCACTGCCTCCTGGATTCAGAGAAACTCTGCTGACTCTGAAGAGAGAAGCTAATGGCAAACCAGGACCATCAGGGGGGCTGTAGGTCTGACTCAGCCCCGCACCCCCACTGCACAGTAGCCCGAATCGTGGCTGGCTGGCCACCAACCAACCTCAAGAGGCTCCAACCTCCCGGGGCTGTCAACCATCTCCAGCAATTAGGATCAGCCTGACAGTTGTTTCTGAAACGAGGAGCCAAATGAATGGAATGAATCTCCCTGATTGAAATCCATTAGTGCCCGTGATAGACTGGTTCAGGCATTTAAGAGCCACTTCACCTCACCCGGTCATGCCCATAGGGTCACAGGCTGAGTCATAGTTAATAGTGGGGAAGGCTTTAGTGGAGGGGGAGCCTTTGAAGAAGGGGCAGGGCGTGTTCCAAAGCTTGAAGGTTTAATGCATTTTTAATTAAATGTGCTTTAATAGGATTCAGCACCAACTATCATGTCACTGCAGATAGATTCATTATATTTGTTCAGTTAATGATGCGTGTGGGTTATTGCCCAAGTGTAAACTTCGATGACCTGGAAAGCAGCTTGACGTCGAGGGACATCCAAGAGTTCTGCTGGCCCTTTTAGGAGGAGATGAAACCATTCCGCTCCCTCCAGCCCCCATATTTACCCTTGTGCATCCCACACCCACACAGGTGGGCACGCGTGCAGACGCTCCATCAGCACACGTGTGCATTCTCCCTCTCCCTCCATCTCTCCTTTCAAAGAGGAAGGGGTGGTCGGAGATACTGATGTTAGGGAAAAACGTGTTTCCAGATTGGGCTCCACCCTGTTCTCAGCTGCATGTTGTCATGCAAGGCACAGAATGTTTCTGAGCCTCAGTGTCCCCCTTCTGTAAAGTCACAATGACAGCAGTGTGCATAATCATTATTCCTGCCAGTGTTGCGGTAGGTCCTGGGAGATAACACCTGCAGAGCATGTCACTGTGCGAAAAGCCAGGCGCCTAGGGGTTCCTGTTGTGGCTCAGTAGGATAAGAACCCAACTGGTATTCATAAGGATGCGGGTTCCATCCCTGTTCTCCATCAGTGGGTTAAGAAACCGGCATGGCAGCTACAATCTGCCGTCGTTGGTCACAGACGAGGCTTGGAACCCACGTTCCTGTGGCAGAGGCCTGCAGCTGCAGCTCCTATTTGACCCCCAGAAACTTCCACATGCCAGGAGCCCGCACAAACCAAGAGCTGTCCTTTGTTGGGAGTGGTAACTGATCCTATGAGAAGGCACCCAGTTAGGGGTCCCCTCCCTGCACTCAGGGGAGAGGGTGTTTGCTTTACCCCAAGTGTGGTCACGCCCAAGCGTGGCTTGTTTTCTCACTCGACAGATGCACACCAACCCCCTCAGCTGTGACCTCCCGAGCACCAGCTCAGGGCCCTGGGCTTCCAGTGCTTCTCACATGTGGCTGCTTCTCCACCGACAGCCAGAGGACTACCTACATATCACAGATGGCAAACTGAAGCTTAGATAATGGATTTGTTCCATAGTGTTTATCGGCTCTTCACCGTGTACCAGGCATCGTGTGCCAGGCGTTATGCCCCAGGGGTTGGGGATATTGGGGGGAATGAAACACATGGCTCTTGCTTTTGTGGCCAGATCTTCTCACAGGAAGGGTTTGAGGGCTCCCAAGAAAGTGCTCCCATGCCTGGGCCTCTGGTTTTCTCTGGAATCAGATCCTGATGTGTTGGACTGTGTACCTTTCCAGGTGGGGGGGTGGCCTGAGCACCCTGCTGCCTCCTCCCACAACATTGATTCCAAGGGCATGGCAGAGGTGGTGGGGGCCCCGTAAAAGGTCCCCGCTTATCCAAAGGAGGCTCTCAGAGATGTCCAGGATAAATCTTAAAAGTGGTACCTCTCAGACCTTCGTGTGCGTCCATTCTCCCAGGCAGCTTGTTAAAAGGCAGATGCTGATTCAGCAGGATGGGGGGTGGAAGGGAGGGTGTGATGGTTCATTTGATGTCTCCCCCTGGCTAGGCTCTGGTACCCAGTCGTTTGGTGAAATACTAATCTGAATGTCTTCATCGGGAAGGTCTTTTTAACATGGAAATCAGTGGACTTTGAGTAAAGCAGAATAACCTCCCTAATGCGGGCGGGCCTCGTCCAATCAGCTGCAGGCCTTAAGAGAAAAGACTGAGGTCCCTCGAGGAAGAAGAAATCCTGGTTCCAGCCCAGCTTTGGACTTAAGCTGTAACATTGATTCTCCCCTGGGTCTCCAGCCTACCAACCTGCCCTGAAGAGTTGAGATCTGCCAGTCTTCACAATTGCATGAGTCAATTCCTTAAAATCTTTCTCCCTCGATAGACAGAGAGATAGATAGATAGATGATATCTATAAATAATGTCTATTAATTTTATAATATTAATATTAATTTATATTTATTAATATTTATATTTTATTAATTTTATTAATTTATATTATATAATGTAATTTTAATATATTAATTTTAAGAGTGCATTTACATTTCATTGTTAATGTTAATAATATGTAAGAACCAGCTAAATTGATTTTAATAATATGCTTTATTTAACGGAAAATACTCTAATTACTTCTGCAAGTCGTCCACATAAACTTGTAAGAATAAGATATGGATATGGAGGGGGGTGTATGTGTGTGTGTGCTGTTAGAAGTATCGGTGTATATACACCTATATATATATATACACAGGTAAATCTGTATGTATAGATGTCATGTCTTTATAGGAATACATATCTTTGTGTATATATTGGTTGTTTCTCTGGAGAATCTTGACCAACCCAGGGGATGAGAGTCCACATTTCCTACAAGCTCTTGGGAGATGCCAGTCCCACTGGTCCGTGAGCCAGTCTCTGAGTAAGGTCAGAGATAAAAATCGTGTCTGCAGATAGGACTCCATCACCTGAAAAGTCAGGGCAAAAGAAATCTTAAAGTGGCCCAATCCACCCGCAGGGGCTCGTTTTGGCTGGAGTTATTCTGCTGGTTGTGTTCTCTCCAGTAATTAATTTCTGCCGGATCCTCTGAATCCAGCAGTTTGTCCAAGCTGGTGAGCCACTAGAGCCTCCAAGAACTTTCCCTGCTTACTTTCAATCGCCGGGTTTGAAGTTATATAAACACAGATTTTCCCACACACCCTCAAGTAAAGCAGAGGCAGCCAAACAGCTGGATGGAAGCTGCAAAGGGAAGAAATCACATTTGGTGCAAACGTTTTCCAGCTGCCCAGATGTCTGGCATCCCTCACACACCAACACCAGCCTCCACAGCAACCCCCCAAACCCCGCCTTCCCCGACACGTCTTGAATGCCAGTGCAAGCCGGGCGTCAGTGGGAGGGCTAGACAAAAATAATGAGAGAGAATTCGCAGCCGTTGCTACATGCAAAAGGGGCAAACAGTTGGTCTGAAGTGTGCAGAAGACACCACAGCAAACCCCCATAGGGAAAGAGGGAACCGTGGGGGAGGGGAGAGTCTTCCTCTCGGAGTGTCGGGTGGTGCAAAGGCAGTGGCAGCCAAGTTCAGGTGGGAGATGCTGCTGCACCGACAGCTTCAGACCTCGCTCCACCAGGACTGGGGGGCAGGACATGTGATGGCAAATGATTGGGACCGTTAGTACTGTGCACGGAACATAGAACACCAACCACATAGGCCATTGTCGATTTTCTAGTTGTCAAGTGAAAAACGTCAAAAGAATACTTTTCATGATAAACTCTATTTAGCAGAAAACGCCCGAAATATTGCTGTTTCCACAGGTCCTCAGTAAAAAGACACATCGATGAGGTGTTTTACACATCGGTAAAAAGACCCTCATTTATCACGCTTTGATTTACTGCATTTTGCAGCTACTGCGTTTTTTACAGCTTGAAGGGATGTGGCAAGCTTGCATCAAGAGAGTCTATCGTCTCTATTTTCCCAGCAGCCTTTACTCATCTTGTGTCTCTGTGTCTCATTTGGATAATTCTCACATTTCAAAGTTTTTCATTATTATTTTTTTCTTGTGATAATCTGTGGACAGCGATCTTTGTTTCTGCTCCCACTCACGGAAGACTTACACGATGGCTAGCAGGTTTTAGCAATAAAGACTTTTTTTTTTTTTTTTTTTTTTTTTTGTCTTTTTGCTATTTTCTTTGGGCCGCTCCCGCGGCATGTGGAGGTTCCCAGGCTAGGGGTCGAATCGGAGCTGTAGCTGCCAGCCTACGCCAGAGCCACAGCAACTCAGGATCCGAGCCGTGTCTGCGACCTACACCACAGCTCACGGCAACACCGGATCTTTAACCCAGTGAGCAAGGGCAGGGATAGAACCCGCAACCTCATGGTTCCTAGTCGGATTCGTTAACCACTGCACCACGATGGGAACTCCAATAAAGACTTTTTTTTTTGTCTTTTTGCCATTTCTTGGGCCGCTCCCACGGCATATGGAGGTTCCCAGGCTAGGGGTCGAATCGGAGCTGTAGCCCCCGGCCTACACCAGAGCCACAGCAATGGGGATCCGAGCCGCGTCTGCAGGCTACACCACAGCTCACGGCAACGCCAGATCCTTAACACACTGAGCGAGGTCAGGGATCGAACCCGCAACCTCATGGTTCCTACTTGGATTTGTTAACCACTGAGCCACAACAGGAACTCCCAATAAAGACTTTTTCAACTAAGGTATGTTCATTGTTTGTTAAGACATGACGCTATTGCATATTTAATAGACTACAGTCTAGTGTAAGTGTAAATAACGTTTTAAAAAAAATTGTAATGGCCGCACCTGTGGCATAAGGAAGTTCCTGGGCCAGGGATTGAACCAGCACCTCAGCAGCAACCCAAGCTGCTGCAGTTGGGTTCTTAACCCAACACAGCGGGAATTTCTGTTTTTAAGGATTTTTCTGTTTTATTAATTTTTATTGAAAAAATTAATTTACAATGTTGTATTTGTTTCTGGTATACAGCAAAGCGATTCAGTTATACATGTACATGTATATTTATACATATTCTTTTCCAGATTCTTCTCCATTATGGTTTTTTATAAGACATTGAATAGTGTCCCCTGTGCTATACAGTAGGACTTTGCTATTTATCTATTTTATGGGGGCTGGTATATATCTGCTAATCCTAAACTCCTCATTTATCCCTCCCCACTCCTTTCCCCTTTGGTAACAGTAAGTTTGTTCTCTATGTCTGTGAATCTGTTTCTGTTTTGTAAATACATTCATTTATATCATATTTAAAAAAAATTTTTAGTTATAGTTGATTTACATTGTACTGTCGATTTCTGCTGTACAAATTGACCCAGCCATATATGAATGTGTGTGTGTGTGTGTATATATATTCACATTCTTTTTCTCATTTAACTTTCCTCATGTTCTATCACAAGTAATTGGACATAGTTCCCTGTGCTATACAGCAGGACCACATCACCTATTCTTTTTTTTTTTTGCCTTTTCAGGGCTGCACCTGTGAGGATCCCAGGCTAGGGGTCTAATGGGAGCTGTATCTACCGGCCTATGCCACAGCCACAGCAAAGCCAGATCCGAGCCGTGTCTGCGACCTACATCACAGTGTAGGGCAACACCGATCCTTAACCCAGTGAGCAAGGCCAGGGATCGAACCCACAACCTCGTGGTTCCTAGTCAGATTTGTTTCCACTGTGCCATGATGGGAACTCTTTGCCTACTCTTAATGTAACAGTTTGCATCTCACTTATATCATATTTTAGATTCCACGTATTAATGATATCATGTATTTGTCTTTCTGTGACTTACTTCACTTAGTGTGATAATCTCTAAGTCCATCCACATCGCTGCAAATGACATTATTTCATTATTGTATATGGCTGAGTAGTATTCTATTGTGTGTGTGTACATATATATATATATATATATATATATATATATATATATACACTGTGTCTTCTTTATCCATTCCTCTGTTGATGGAGACTTAAGTGGCTTCCATATTTTGGCTATTGTAAGCAGTGCTGCTACAAACATGGGGTGCATGTATTTTTTCAAGTTAGAGTTTTCTCTGGATATATGTTGAGGAATGGGATTGCTGGATTATATGGTAACTCTATTTTTAGTTTTTTAAAGAATCTCCATACTTAAACATAACTTTTACATGCACTGGGAAATCAAAAAATTTGTAGAGTTCTGGTCAAGGCACAGAAGAAAAGAATCTGACTAGGAACCATGAGGCTGTGGGTTCAACCCTCGGCCTCGATCCGTGGGTTAAGAATCCAGCGTTGCCGTGAGCTGTGGTGTAGGTTGCAGATGAGGTTCAGCTCTGGCATTGCTGTGGCTGTGGCACAGGCCAGCAGCTGTAGCTCCCATTCGACCCCTAGCTTGGGAACCTCCATATGCCACAGGTGCGGCCCTGAAAAAAAAAAAGAAATTGTGTGACATACTTTATTGCAATGGTCTGAAATGGAACCTGCAGTATCTCCTAGGTATGCCTGTATTCTTTTTGCAGTAACTCTACAAAATCTGGTACGCTGACAGCACAACCTGATGGGGACAAGTCACATTTCAAGTGCTCCTTAGGCACGTGTGGCTGGGGCTGCCATATTGGCCAGTGTGGTTCCAGATCCTCAGTGACCATGCAGGAGCAGACCTCCAAGTTGGCATCTGCTGCCTGCCCTGCACCCTTGGCCCAGAGTAAGAAAAAGGAAAAAAAGGAATGAGAAAAAATAATCTCTGGATAATTAAAGATGCCGGGCAAACCCTGTCAGCTTAACGCTCACAGAGACAGGAATAATAACAGTGGTTCCACTCAAGCAAGCACCAAATAAGCAAACATTCTTTAAATAAACAGAAATTGAGTATATTTCAGGAATGGATTTAGTCTGTGGGTCACAGAGGAGGTTAAACAAAAATTTGTTTTAAAAACGTCTCCCGAAAGACACTCTGTGCTGTGATCCCAGCACACGTTGTTGGGAGACGGGGAGGCTCTTTGTGGTGTGAGCCGGCTGTTGGGCTGAAAGATCGGGTTTAGATGGAAAGCAGGGCTTCTGGACACCTCGGTCTGCCATGGCCATTCCCAGCTCTTGTAGTCAAGTGCCAACTTCCTGTGCAGATCTGCAGGGAAAGTGAAACTTCCACTTGGAGAAACTTAAGGAGACTCGTTTTCTGGCCGGTTCTTCCTGCAGACACTGTGCAAAACTGCCGGGTGTGGGTCAGAAGGGGGCTAAATCCCAACAATTGAGTTGTTCACTTAATCACTTAGCTCCCCACCCTCTCCTTCTTCCTTCCTTTCTCTCTCTTTTTTTCTTTCTTCCTTCCTTTCCTTCCTTCCTTCCTTCCTTCCTTCCTTCCTTCCTTCCTTCCTTCCTCCCTTCTTTATTTCTTTCTCTTTTTCTCTCTTTCTTTCTTTTCTTCTCTCTCTCTCTCTTTCTTTTTCACATTGTTGCTGGTTGGGTTCCCTGGGAAGCAGACAGGACATTTCTTTGGGAGTATCTCACAGTTAATGCCCATGGAAGGGACGGGCTGCAGGAGACAGGTAGCTGCAGTCTAGTGGAGCCCGCAGCTCTCCCTCCCTGGGGAAGGTCTGAAGGGGGGTGAGCTTGCAGAGATCTCCTGAGGCAGGTGTAAGAGGGCCAGACCTTCTTACCCGCAAGCTGATCCATCACCAGAAGTGGGCTGCCCTGGGAAGGGAGGATGATAGAGGGCAACGTGGCTTTCTTCTGCTGAGAGCTGAACTTGAACTCCAGCTGCTGGCAGCCACTGCCGGTGTCTAGGGTGATAGGTCCTAATTCCTGAAGGGCCATGTTGATGGGGCATCTCAGTATCCACCCCACACCCCCTTTACCAGGGTCACTCGTTCATGCACTCGAGTCTCTGGGCTTCATTTCATGACTCACTCATTCATTCACCCATTCATTCATTTACATAATGTATGCACGCCTCTTCTCTGCTTAGAAACTTCTAGTGGCTTCCCTTGGTATGTCAAGGCCTTCCTGACGACGACGTGTCCCTGGCTCCTCTGAGTCCTGGCTGGGAAAGACCCTCATCCTGACTCGCTGTGCTGTGGCCAAGCTCTTCGAACATCAAGCTCTTTCTTGCATCATCTACCGTTGCCCTTATTTTTGTCTCTGTTTTAGATCCCGTGCCTGGGGGGTGTTATCAGCTGGGTCTCAGTGTGGAGCTGCCCTCCTCAGAGGAGCCTTAGCAACTCACCTCGTCTGTGGTGGTTCGGCCCCTGTCTCTCCTCTCCCCCTCTGGCCCTCTTCCCTGGCTGTTTGTTTTAACACAATCTGCCTCTATCAGAAATTATCTTTTTCTTTTACATATTCGTGCATTATTTCTCCCTTCTCCAGGAGTGCAGGTTTCATGAGGCAGGGTGCGTTCTTATCTGAGGACTTATCCTTGGTTACTCAAATATTTGTAAAAGGAACAAGTGAATGACTCAGCAATTTGCTTACTAATTAAATCCATGCATTCATTATACATGTATTGACTCTCTTCTTCATGCATTAATTTATTCACTTATTCATTTACTCAGTAAGCATTTCAATATCTATACATATGTATTATATACATATAGCATTTTATTTATTTAAATATGTAATATATTTATACACATGCTATATTATAATAAATTTGTATTACATAGATATATAACCTGTACATTGACATAAATATGCAAATATATATCATATTTATTACAACCTCAATAATCTTAGCAACTTTATGGAAAAGCACAAAAAGAAAATTATACGAAAAAGCAAAAGAGAGTAACCTTGAGCCTGTCTTACTCAAGGTTAGGGGATGGCTGAGGAAATCACAGAGCATCCTGATAGACCCCTTCACAAACGACACTTTGCTTGGACTTTTGGGGCAGCTTAGCAAGGAACGAGGCCAGTAGATCTAGGAGAAGTAGCAGAAAGCAAGTTTGATAAAAAGGCATCTATTTATGATTGCAGCTCTTTCAAATGTAACTGCTTTCTGATGAAAACTGGAAGGACAACAGTAACTAGTCGTTTCAGGTAGTGACATGTGGGGGGTTTTTATTTTTTCAAGTATTCCTTTGATAGTATATCATATTTCTCAGGTTGGAAAAGATGTTTCAGAATTGCATGGCCCTCAAGGCAGGACAAAATGCATCATCCTGAGACCTGGTGAGAAGTACAGTCAGCTGTCTGTATATGGGGGTTCCAAATCCTTGGATTCAACCAACTCTGGATGGAAAATATTTGAAACAAAAATCCAGAAATTTCCAAAAATCAGAACTCATATGGGCTGCACTGACGATTTACCCAGCATTTCCATTGGACTTATAATTATCTACATAGCATTTACATTGTATTAGGTATTATGAGTAATCTGGAGATGATTTAAAGTACACAGAAGGTGGAATTTCTGTTATGGTTCAGAGGAAACGAATCTGACTAGCATCCATGAGGACTCCGGTTCGATCCCTGGCCTTGCTCAGTGGGTTAAGGATCTGGCATTGCCGTGAGCTGTAGGGTAGATTGCAGACACAGCTCAGATCCTGCATTGCTGTGGCTGTGGTGTAGGCCAGTGGAAACCTAGCCTGGAAACCTCATGCCACGGGGGTGCCCCTAAAAAGCAAATTAATTAATTAAAAAGTGGGAAAAAAATCAAGTACACCTAAGGTAATATTGTGAGTGCATGTGCATGTGTGTGTGTGTGTGTGTGCGCGCGTTTAAATAATGGCTGCAGAATATGTGACTATGTTACCTTATCTGGCAAAGGGGACTATGCTGATGTGATTCACTTAAGGTTCCTGAGATGGATTGGTTATTCTGGATCCTCTAGGTTGGTCCAATGTAATCACCAAAGTCCCTCTAGAAGGGAGGCAGGCGTGTCGAATTTTAAGATGTGATGACAGAAGTGGAGGATGGAGAGATGCAGGGCTGCCAACCAAGGCGTTCAGGCAGCCTCTGGAAGTTGGACAAGGCAAGAGAATGGATTCTCCCCAAGAGCCTCCAGAAGGATGCCAACGCATCTTAGACTTCTCCTCTCCCAAAGTGTGAGCAAATGTGTGTTGTTTTATATCTCTAGCTTTGGGATACGTTTTTCAGTGACAATGGAAAACTAATACAGCGGATAAACTGAAGCGCAGAAAGATGAATGACTTGTCCAAGATCAGTGGCACAACTAGGATTGATTCAGAGGTCATAAAATTTTACCTGTTGCTCCCTACTGCCACCTATCTCTGGAGCATAACTGAAGCTGGACTTCTTTGCGGTGAACTATCCACGATGTTCTAGGTATTTGCCGGTACTGGCTGGCTGCCTTCATTTTTGGAGTTTAACTCAGCGTTGGGTATCCACACATAAATTTCCCTTCCTTCTTCCTTTTTTTCCCTCTTTTCTTAGTCTTCATCCTCTTCTTTTCCCCTCCCTTATATTTATTGGGCACCTGCTATGCGCCAAGCTCTATCCCTGACTCTGAGAATACACTGGATATGAAATAAACCAGGTGCCTGTCCTTAGGGAGCTCATGATGAAATTTTGCCCAGAGTCTACGAATATCCAATTTGGTGGCTAATTTGTGCTAGAGTCCAGCTCCAGCCTTAGTCCCATACAGAGGTGGAGGGGCACGAAAGGGTCAAAATGACAGTCTCTTCTGCAGCTAAGTCCTACTCCTGCTGGGGGATGCTGGAGGATAATGAAACCATGCTTCTGGATGTCCCCCTTCTGAGCCCTGCTGCCTCCACGTGTCTCCAGGGGACTTTCTGTCTCCCTGGAGTTTAGGGAGGATCCCAGGCTCATGTGCTCACAATGTCAGAAGGGACCCAAACCAGGAAGGAAGAGGGGGCCCTGCATGTTGGGAAGTGAAAAAACACAAAGGCAAAGTAGCAAGGGGACAAGTCCTGGGGCATTTGGGGTTGGAGATGAGCCCGCAGTGGTCTGCGGAGGTGAGTGACCCCCTAATGGAAAGAGTCTGGAGGAGTTTGAGTTCACCTCTGCCTCTCGTTCACTCTCCACGTGACCTTGGGCTGGTCAGTCTCCTTAAGTGGTCAGTGGGGATGATGATATTACCAAAGTCTTCACTGTCCCAAGGTCAGGAATACCAATGAGAAAATATGTAAGGGAGCCTGATGCAGCAATGGATAACGAATGCTTGTGCAGTCTAGGGTGAAAAGTGAGCCAACACACATGGAAACATTCCTATTCTGTTACCACTCTACAGACGAGGCGGATAAATACCCTTCTCTACCATAAATAGCTGTAGATAATGGTACGTGGGGTTTTGGTTCTTTATCAGATCCTGCTCACCTGTAGACACACACACACACACACACACACACACACACACACACCATGCTCCCCACCCACACACACATATGGTGTAGTGGAAAAAAAATGACAGTACAGGTAAGCCTAAGACTCCAGTTCAGGTTCTAATTCTTCTCTCTGGACCCCAGTTCTGCACCATTTTATCTCTAAATGAATGGAAAAGTGTGACACCTTTAAAGCTCAGGGCCGTGAGAATGGGTTATCCCGTCTATTTCAGGCTATAGGCAACATTTTCAACTTGCAGCAAAAGCAATAGAACACGAAGGTTAAAGTAAAAGAAACCAAACTAATATGGAGTCCGAGTTGTTCTTCCCTGTTACACGTACACGTGAGTGCACACAATGTGTTGTATTCTTACACACAGACACATTTATACCTCTTACTGAACCTGTTTTTCCATCTACCAATGGAATACTCTGAAATCGCCACCCATCCAGCAATCCTGAAGTCACTCCTTCTGCAGGTCTCTTTCACAGCTAAATCCAGCCATTAAGCTTCAGTGAGTTACCTGCTGGCATTGTGTAAGGGCAGGGAGCAGGATTAGTCACCTAATCTCCTCTGTTATCTGTGTTCTGCCCAGCAGCAGACAACAACACAGACTGTCAGGCAGGGACCCTGCTGATAGGGCTCAGATCCCGCCCACTGATAGCAGGAGGAGGGCGGCCACCGGCGCTTTGTTCCCGTCTCCCACCGAGCTCAATCAAGGAACTGCAGAAAAGAGATCTCAGGAATCCTTGAAATGGCAAAGCAAGATCGGGTTCTACTCCTGGCCCTGTGCTGAGCTCCTGAGCGAGGACAAGCTCTTTCCTTTAAGGGGTCACTCACCTCCGTGGAATAGGGCATGCCCATCTCCAATCCCAAATGCCCCAGGACTTGTCCCAAAGAATGGAGGTTGGCGTTTCAAATCATTTCGTCTTCTCCTCTGCCATTTTCTTTTGGGGCCTCTTAGAATTGGAGTGATTTTTTCGGGGTAGGGTGGGCGGTGAGAGTCTGGGCCTTATTAAAAAGTGCAGAAATGTCAAATCAGAGTTACAAATACTGTGACATTAATTTGCATTGAGGAATGCATGCTTTTATCCAAGAAAATGACCATGTCATATAATTATGTTATTCATAAAATAATGAGTAGTTTGTTTTAAAAATATTAAGCATGGTCCCAAAGTGGGGCACAAATTTGAAGCTGTGAAGTGGACACGTTTTTCTTACAGTCCAATGTCATAGATGTATCACCTTGTTGACGGATAGGTCTGAATTGAGGCTCTCAGTGAATGAGTGGCCTGGGTGTAAGGACCACAGAAGCCTGGCCTGGGACAGGCCAAGACTTCAATACTTCGACATGGAAACCAATTTGAGGAAATTCCCTGTGAAATGACTTCCAGGTGATAATGACTTCACTTTGCAGCGATTTGGTTCACACCTAGAGTGGGTGTGTCAGGAGAGAATCCATCTGCTTATGCTTAGGTCAAGTTGCTCCTCTCACTTCTTTATTAAAATCCAAATTCCCCTCGTAAGGGCTGTAGAAAATCAACTATCAACCAGTCACCTTGTAGTGTGAATTAGTCCTTCAGCTTTATTGCAATGTGACTGTCACCTGAGAGAGGTTCTTTATGAAACAAGCCTAGTGCACAAGACACTGGACCATGAGCCTTTGCTTGGCTGAATGGGAAAAAGCCACTGATTCAGGGGCCAAGATCTGGAATCCCATTCCTCCTCTACTAATTCTCAGCCCGGGGATGGTGCGCAGACCACTTCACCTATCTTTCCTCCTGGGTAAAAGTGAAAACAACATACCCCTCGAAGGATGGCAAGCCAGTGAACAATTCTAGGTGCTGGATCTATGGAAGAAATAGGTCTCTACGCTCACAGGATGGAGAGGCGGATGCTCAAGCAGTACATTATTTACACTAAGTGGTGGCACCTGCGAGGAAGATTATAAACTTGAGTATTTGGCTATGACTGGAGGTGGAGAAGCAACTTAACTTAGTGGCAAGGAAACTTCTCTTGGGCTATCCTGTCTATTTCAGCATATCTATGTATTTCATCTTTTCGATGTTTAAGGAAGAGAAGGGTCCTCCTGCAAATGTGTATGGACTCAATGTTCTAGTAGAAAGAGCTGCACATGCAAAGGCTCTGAGTGGATATGTAGGTGGCGTGAGGAAGTGCAAGGGGTGCCTGACGCAACGTGCGTTGGGTGCAGAGGGCCTTGGAGAGGTGGGTGGAACCAGCAATCTACAGGGCTTTGAGGGCCATGCTAAAGAACTGGCATTTTATTCTAAATGACCAGGAAGATGCTGGAGTGTTTTTAATATACATAAAAGCAGGTTTAATATGAAGAAAGTGTTTTGTAAACTCAAAAGCACAAAGGCAAAGTACTATTAGTATCATATGTGTGGATAACAATTTTCCATTGTAGTTAAAGCTGTTACACGGGCAGCTTGACCCTCCAGTTCCCTCCATGAAAACTGGTAGTACCAGGATCTCAAGGCACTGGGTGTGATAGGGCTGCAAGTCCAGCTCTCTGGCCACCTCTCAGGCCATGGGGCTACCCAGAGAGGCCGGCATGTCCAGAGCCCAGTCACCAGTCCCAGGCCAGACGCAACACTTCCTGCTTCCCTGGTGTCCTCACTTGAGGCTGGGGAGGGACAAAGGTGTGTAGGGACTGGTCTCATGGCTCACAGGGACATTGCCAGCTTCAGTGAACCCCTTGCAAGGTCTCGGAGCTCCTGGGTCATCACATGCATGTTACCCCGGAAGAAGAATCGAATCTCCTTTGGGGAGTTTTTGTTTATGTTTCAATTTTTCTCTTGACTTCTGAGGACAAGCTTCAGGGCCCCCCAGGTATAGTCCAAAGTCACTGTGTGTTTATCACAGTTTGCAATTCTCCATCTTTTTTCTTTTCATGGGCTGAGGAACATCTGACTTCCCCACCACACTGCCAATTCCTGAGGACAGTGCTTAAGCATGCTTACCTTTGCAGTCCATTGGATGGGCTGCATGAGGTGGCAATAACAAGCAAATCCCAATCCCAGGGATTTAAAGCCATACAGGTTTGCCTTGCCTGAGCTGCACGCCCACCATGGTGGGCAGGGGCTCCGCTCAGGGTCATCTGTCCTGCACCCAGGCTGATGGATGTGCCTTCATCTTGGGGGTTTCTCAGCTCAGGCTCCAGGGCTCCCTGCAGGAGGGGTGGAGTCTTGAGACTTGCCATGACTGCTGGGGACTAGAAGTGATGCTTCTGCTCACATCTTATTGGCCAGGACCCATCACATGTCCATGCCAAACGTCAAGGGCTGGAGATAGTAAAGTCTCCCACACCCTGATGTCCAGCACCCACGTATGGCCAGGCCATTCAAGATGGCTATTCTCTTGCTCTCTCTACATCTCCTGCTAGACCAGGACCTGCTTCACTCATATGGCTATCCAGTCCTCTTAAGTATGGGGCTTAATGAGTCCCAGGTCACTGATGTGCCCATCTGATATCATCGCCCCTAAAAATAGCCTTCTTCTATCTACCCCGAGTCTGGAAGACTTCCACCACATCCTGCCTGCCCTCTGCTGTACACGGTGGGGTGTGGCTCCAGGACCGATTGCATAAGGTCCTCCTGTCCAATAAACCACAGATGCTTCTGTTGCTTCCTCCAGGCTATTTCTTTGGTTTCGAGGCTGGGAGACTACAAAGCTTGCCCATCCGTGATGTGTAGCTCAACAGCGCAGTACCCAGGCGCTCAATAAACAATCTTGGAAGTGTTGCAAACTGGTCCAAGCCAGTCTGACTGGCTGTCAGTTTCTCTTGGTAACGTCTGGGGTGGGAGGTAGTTGAGGGAGGTAGGAGCAGTGGATCCCCCATCCATCCACTGCTGGCTAGTGCGGTATACTGAAAACAAGCATCAGATTGAATTTTGTTACTTGTACATCATTTCTTGGCATGGAAGGGAAAAATGTCACTGAAGATGTCACCTAACGATAGCAGTTCCTATAAAAAAGGGACGTCTTGATCCTCTGTCCTTAGCGTCCTGACAGGTATGTTCAGAGTAGGCTCATCTTGGATGCTGCACAATCTCCTGGTCTATTGAGCCAATCACCCAGTAGAACCGGGAAACAGAGATGGTGCCTAAAAAGAGAAGCTCTGGATGGAGAGGACCATCATGTGTACGTCTGCCAGCTCCCCCTGTTTCCTGAGCGATACTCATTTTATGAAAAGGACCCCTAATTTCCCCTCTTCTAGACAACCAGCCGTCTGGTACAGAGGTAGATCAGAGTCTTTGAGGGGCTTGTGGGGCATGGATTCCTGCTGAAGGTCCTTTGAATATTAACTACTTTCCTTCTTGGGCGTAGATATAATTAGCTCACACAGAATGGTTAAACCAAACATAGCACATCTATAAATTGGAGTACTCTGCAGGTATCAAAAGGAGTGGGCTGCGGCTACATGCCAGGGCATGAATGGATCTCAGAAACACTACTCTCAGTGAAAATACGCCAGATACAAGAGACCACTCCATTTAAATGAGTGGTCCAGCAAACAAAAACAAAACAAAAAACAACTATAGAGATAGGAAGCAAAAATAGGGGTTTCCTGGGCTGGGGAGGAGGGACTGAGAGTAAATGTGCATGAGGGATATTCCTGGGGTGATAAGAATGTCCTACAATGGATGATGGGGCACAACCTGGGAGATTTGCATTATTGGATTTGTCCCCTTGGGATGCGGGAATGTACACTGTGTCTCAGTAAAGTTATTTTAAAAATAATAATGATTACGTCAACATAGACTCCTTGTGTCTTAGAGTGCGTTTAAAAATAAGACACCAACACTATAAGGCAAAGAAATGAGGTCTCGCCTAAGGAGTTTTTAATACCTCCATCTACCTAAACGGGCTTTTTGAAGAATACATTCATTCCATCTGATACCCAAGGAGCTGGGGGTTCTCCTCAAAAAGCCTCCATATACATCGGCTAGAAAACACCAGCGTTTACCGTGAGAATTGGCGTGCGGCCTCCCTTCCTCCAGACAGACGTATGCAATACGGAAGGGAGTTAGGAGGCAAATAGATAGCTTGGAAGACCTTGGATTTGGCATTTCTCATCATTTATTAAGTCTTAGTTGGAGTTCACATTGTGGCACAGCGGAAATGAAGCCAATTAGTATCCATGAGGATGCGAGTTCGATCCCTGGCCTCGCTCTCAGTAGTTTGGGAATGTGGCATTGCTGTGAGCTGTGGTGTGGGGTTTAGACAAGGCTCAGACCCCGCGTTGCTATGGCTGTGGTGTAGGCCGGCAGCTGCAGCTCCAATCTGCCCCCTAGCCTGGGAACTTCCACAGGCCTGCCAGAGGTTCGACCCTAAAAAGCTAAAAAAAAAAAAAAAGTCTTAGTTCCTTCATCTGTTAAATGGAGAGAATCTGAGCTCCTTGGCATCTTGGTCCATAGCGGCTTGTGGTAGAGGCTGTCATGACCCTGAAAAGGTGCTGTTTCTCTATAATGAAGGGGTCTGATCCTCAGCAGATATTCTGGGCTCCACGGAGCGGATACAGCAGTGCTTCTCAAACTGGAGGACCCCGTGCTGAAAGGTAGAGTCTGATTCCAGACAGCCCACGCAGTGCTTCAGGGATGGGGCTGCACCTCGAGTTTCAAGAACCAGTTGTCTTCCCTTGGTGAGGACTTTACCTCTCCCCTCACCTGACTTCTCCCCGCATCTGGCCAAGCTTCAGAATCACCGGGGAAGCGCAGCCACCTCGCTTTGCCAATAGGCCGCTGGAATCAGTTCTCTCGGGGATAAGGCCCTACCTCTGAGTAGGGGAGGACCAGTTCCTGGATGTGAAAGCATCTGTAGGGCTGGTGAATCCCTGGTTAAAGAGAAGCCCGCAGGAGCTGAGGAAAACACACTGGATTCAGAGACGGGAAATTTGGCTTCTTCTTCTTCTTTCTCTTTAGGGCTGTAGCTAAGGCATATGGAACTTCCTGGGTCAGGGGTCAAATGGGAGCTGCTGCTGCCGGCATACCCCACAGCCACAGCAACAGCTGGATCCCGCTGCTCCTTGTACAAGGCTGGCTCCTGAAACCCACTGAGCGAGGCCAGGGATCGAACCCACATCCTCACAGAGACTATGTCCAGTTCCTAACCCACTGAGCCACAGTGGAAACTCCCAGGAAATCCAGCTTCTAATCCCTTCTCTGGCACCCTGTGAACCTGGTGTGGTCTTTTTCCCTCTACAGGCCTGTTTTCGCATCTGCGCAGAGGGGCCGATAGAAGAGGTGTTCCCACTTTGCAGCCCGCCCTCCTGTTCTCCTACTCCATAAGCCCCGGCTTTCCTGGCCCATCCTTGCCCCCCGCCTCCCACCCCCATCTCCAATTGGCCATGGCATTTCTGTGACGGGGGGCAAGCCCAGGAGGCGGGAGGGCGGAGGGCGGGGTGCCAGCTTTTCCGCCCCACTGCCATCGGAGCCGGCGCCCAGCTCCAGCTATTGTACTCATGGGAGGTCTTAGCTGGTGAGGCCGCCAGCCCGACTGCTCAGGCGCCAGGGCTGTTTCATTATTTCATCAAAGTTCATTATGCCGGGGAGGAGAGCAGTAATAAAACATGATTACAAGTGTCTCCAATGAGCACTTAAAGACATAATTCGGGGTGTACATTCGGCTGCATCCCTGTTTGTGGTCACAGAACGCACGGAGATTTGCACCTCTGATATTTGCCAGTCTTCGTGTTAATGGAAGTGAGAAAAAAAACAAAAAAAAACAAAAAAACACCCTCCCAGAGAACTGGATTCAGTTTGTCTTGGGACAGAGTTGGTGGTTTCCTAGGGAGACGTGATTTGCCCTTTTTGAAAATACATGGTTAATTGTGTGTGTCAGTGGCAGGTACAGTGACCCAGGCAACACAGAAGGACCGTGTTGCTTCCAAGCATCTCGGATGTGACTGGCAAAGGGCTTAGGGGAAAGTGGCCTCCTGCCTTCCTTTCTTCCCTTCTTCCTTCCTGTCTTCCTTCCATCCATCCTTCCTCCCTCCCTCCCTTCATTTCCTTTCCTTTCCTTCCCCTCACTGCCCCCTCCCCACACCATCCCTCATCTAAGCCGCTGGTGATGGGTGCTGGGAAGGTTTTACCTTAAATGTTTTGGATGTAAGATACATCACAGAAGCTCTGAAAACTGACCTGGTAACAATAGGTGGCAAGAAAGAGTTTCCATCCACTGTGTCCCCCAGTCACCTGGTTCCTACTCCCAAACACAATCAAAGCAAATAGTTGTGTGTGCTTGTGTGTGTGTATGTGTGCATGCGTGTGTGTGTGTGTGTGTGTGTTCTCCCAGAGAAATCTGTGATGTACAAGTATGTGGATGTGTTATGTCCTTCATCCTCTCTTAATTTTTTTGCATAAATGACAGCATATAATACACGTTCTTCTGCCTTCTTTCTTTCCTTTTCTTTTTTTCATTTAATGCATCCTGGACATCTTTTCCTATCAGTTAATAAAGGCAGTAATGGGCTAGAGCCAACAGGGATGGAGCTCTTCTCAAGCCAAATTTCAATAAACTCATGTTGGTAGCTTGAAGTTGGCCCCGGCGGTATTTACCCCACGGACAAATGCTAGAGTCTGGCTACCCTTCAGCCTCTGCCACCCCCACTGCCCTCGCTAGAGAACTGGATGGTACTCGTTTACCAGGTTACCGCTGGATCAAGTCCACCCTCCTTTTCTTTGTTGTTGTTGTTTTTTTTAAAGGCTTCATAGTAATCTATGAACTGCAGTATATTTAATCAATTCCCTGTTGATGGGCACTTAGGTTGCTTCTGATCTTCTGCCAAGACAACCAATGCTGAAACAAGTAATTCTGCACATACATCATCTCACATGTGTACGTGATTAGGAGGCATGCCTGGAAGTGGTCGGACTGAGTCAAAAGGGTGCGCCTTTGTCACCTGGATGGGCATTGTCCGCACCACCAGATGCAGGTGAGAAGGATGCTCTCCTCAAGACCTCCACGCCATCAGCTGTCAATCTCTCCCATCTCAGGTTAATGTACGTTTCTTCAGGATGGTTGTGATGGCGCACCTACCACTTCACGTATCTCAGAGCCTTTTGTGACTGTGCCCCATCTGAGCATTTTGATCAGGGCAGTTTGGAAAGACCAGCCTAGTCTAATTTTTTTCCCACACATGGAGACACCAAAGCGTAGGGTTGACCAAGATCCCACAATGAATATTGTCAATGAGGGGGCTAAAATTGGAGGGGTGGTCCCTTCAAATTTAACAGAGGCGCTCCATCAGTGAGTCCAGAGGACTTTACAAATTGTATCAAGTTTATAAAATAAAAAGAGGTGCACACTTGTGGCCCACAGCTACACCTGATCTATGGACATTGTCTATTTTGACCTGTGTTGTTATTTTAATTGAAAATCGCTGTCAAATTGTAAAACAAAAAGAATTGACACATGACTTTTTTTTTTTTTTTTCCTTTTTCAACCACCCCTGTGGCCTAGGGAGGTTCCCAGGCTAGGGATCAAATTGGCAATGCCACAGAGACAAACAGGACCGTTAACTCACTGCACCACAGTGGGAACTCCCATGAATTCTTGTTTATGGTTTCTCTTGGGGAAAACAACCAGAAGCTCAAGCACCACTGGGCTGAATATTATGGTGGCAAGAACCATCTGGAGGCAGGTGGCAGCTGCCTCTCTGTGACAGGCACAAGGTTCACTACTGCCCTCACTGCTCCTTAGTGCCCCCCTGTGCTGTCACCACACGTCATCTTTCGGGTATGATCACATCTGTGCTATCTTTTCCTCATACTGAAAAGGGAAGCAAAAATATTTTTTGTATCTGTTTCTCTGTCAAACTAGGGATGGTGAAACCTAGACCCAGAGGGCTGCAGATTTAGACAAATCTCAGAAGCATCTCTTTCTTTCTTCTTCTTTCTTTCTTTCTTTCTTTCTTTCTTTCTTTCTTTCTTTCTTTCTTTCTTTCTTTCTTTCTTTCTTTCTTCCCTTCTTTTTAGGGCTGCACCCACGGCATATGGAGGTTTCCAGGCCAGAGGTTCAATCAGAGCTGTAGCCGCCGGCCTACACCACAGCCACAGCAATGCAGGATCTGAGCCGCGTCTGCAACTTACACCACAGCTCATGGCCGGATCGTTAACCAGCTGAGCAAGGCCAGGGGTTGAACAAGAGTCCTCATGGATACTAGACAGACTTGTTTCTGCTGAGCCATGACAGGAACTCCTAGGAATATCTTTCTAAGCGAAGAGCATCTCTATGTGTTTAACATGTAGAAAAATATCAGTGAATGCATGACACGCGCATCTACATGGACCATAACTTAAAGAGAATGTGAAATAAACTAGAGTAAGAACCCATCAGCCTTCCTTATTCATACTATCTGCCTGATCTTGGAAATATTTGGTTTTGGGGGGTTTTCATACCTTGGTCTCAAAAATCAACAAGGGTCTTTTCACAGAGATGGCTCTAGAATGTCTACATAGGAGAACTTTCCAAATGACCAACTGATTGGGAGCAGGAAGCGGGAGAATGATCGTGTGCTAGTTATGGAAGCACGCTGATTTACTTAGACTTTCTTGTTGATCAGGGGTGGTTTGGGGAAGATGTTTGAGATGGAGAGGGGATTAACTTCAGCCCCGCCACACCACGCCCAAGGCACTCATAGCGTCGCTTGGTATTTCCATCACCGGTGTTTTGCAGGGGGTGTCATTCATGAACTTGAGCCTTCCGAAGATGTCCTCCTGGTTCTCCCGAGTGTGGTTCAGGTTCTCTCAAGGTGGGCTGGACATATGAGACCTCGGGTCAGCTCATCCCCTAATGGAGATAAGCCTTAACTCCATGGTGTTCAGCCAGGTCTCCAAGGGCTGAGCATGAACATGACTGGAAGCAAGCATCCTGGACCCTCCATCTCCCCCTCCTCAGAAAGTTCTTGGCTGGGCAGTGTCTCAAAGGGCAAGCAGAAGATGCTAACGGCAGCGAGACTGGGGTAAGGCACTTGCACCTTGCCAACAAGTGGTACTCCCCAAAATATTGGAATCAAACCCAGGAGGCGCCTTCTGCGGGGCTGTAAGAAGGTGGAGAAGCAAGGTGGGAGGATCTGGGATGCTCAGGGAGTGATAGGCTGCCTTTTCTCGCACTGAGTAGGCAGACATCACAACCCATTGTGGCCACAGAAGCTCAAGACTGCTTTAGCTCTTTCTCCAGCACATTTCCAGAAAGCCAATGACAGCAGTTTTTTGCATTTATTAAGCACTTGCTTTATCCTGGACACTGTGCTAAGCTTCACTTCAACTCACTGACCTAGGCTTAATTTTTAGCCCCATTTTACAGATGAGCAAAAAGAGGCTCCACTGAGGTGAGGTGCCTGCCCAAGGCCTCACGGCCAGGGTGTGAATGCTGGGGCTGGAAAGCAGCCTGGACACAAAGCACATGCTCCAAATTGCCTTATCTCGTGACCACACTGGTGAGCCTCCTGCCAAATCATTTACACATGTGACATGCCTGACAATATGGCATAAATTGCTTCCTAATACTTAAAAATCAAAAGACTTCACATAAAAATGAGAGGATCTGGGAGTTCCCTGGTGGCATAGTGGTTAAGGATCTGGCATTGTCACTGCTATGGCTCTAGTTTGAACCCTGGCCTGGGAACTTTGGCATGCCATCGGTGTGGATTAAAAAAAGGTAGGGGGGTGGTCTGGCCTCACTGAACATATAATCGTGTGTGGCCATAACAATCAAAACCAATAGCCCCACTTCACCACAGTCCCCACTACTCCCTACTGTATTATTCCTAGCTTCTGAATTCACTTTTTTTCCACAAGCTTTTGAAACCTTTCAGAAATATGGAACAGTTCAAAGACTTGCACAGTGAACACTCAATACCTAGATGTCACCATAACATTTTACTCTGCTCGATCATTTCTCTTCCCATCGATCCATCCCTCTGTTCATCCATTTCTCCACTTTCTTTTTGATACATTTCAAAGTAAGTTGCAGACATCAGTATACTTCACCTCTGAACATGCATGTCCTGAACTGGAGTTCAGTATTTTTTACAATTCCTTCTATTGAGATAAGACTTATATATATATATAATGAAATGCACAAATCTTACATGTACCATTCTTTAAGTATTGGTGAATATACATAGCCGTGAACCCAAACCCCTATAAGATACAGAACATTAATCTTCCCAGGCAGTTCCTTCATTCAGCCCTTCCCAGCCAATCCCATCCCCACCTCCTGCTTCAATTTTGAATATCACCAGCCGGCAGGCACAGAGCAAAGAAGGGAAAGGCAGGGAAAGAAAATAGCCTCAGGGTTGAATAAGAACAAAGGAATCCAGGCCCACGTTTCTTGCCTCCTGGACTAAGCCTCCCCAAGTAGAACCAGCCTCTCCCCTCTGTGTCCCCTGTTCCCTGATTCCCGTCACACCCCTTCATGCAGAGCCTTTGCTCATGCTCTGCCCTCTGCCTGGATGCCCCTCCACCTGGCCAACTCCTGCCCCTTTTGAAAATTAATTTAAATGACTTCCTGGCATGGCAAGAGTGTATAAGTGGTACATCTGGCCTGCAAATGACAATAATCAATGTTTATCTTTTAAGGAGATAATGAATGATCAATGGAGCTGTTTCATGTTATGACACTTGTAACTCTGTGCTGGCATATAGCAGGTAGTCAGTAAATATGTGCTGGGTAGATATACACCTGTGACCCCTATTAACCTCCTTGTGGCAGATTTATCAAAGTGAAAGAAATAGGAGTTTTGGAGTTCCCATCGTGGCTCAGTGGTTAACAAACCTGACTAGCATCCATGAGGACGTGGGTTCGACCCCTGGCCTTGCTCAGTGGGTTAAGGGTCCGGCATCGCCGCGAGCTGCCCACCCTTGTTGCTGTAGCTGTGGTGCAGGCCGGTGGCTACAGCTCGGATTGGACCCCTAGCCTGGGAACATCCATATGCCATGGGAGCGGCCCAAGAAATGGCAAAAGACAAAAAAAAAAAAAAAAAAAAAAGATGTAGACTTAAACTTGGAGTCGAAAAATCTAGGTTTGAGTCCTGAGTCTGACACCCCTGCTTTCTGTGAGCTACTTCACCTCTTGAGCCCTCAGTTTTTTCATCTGCAAAATGGGGACAACAAAACCTCAAGGAGTCATTGCAATGACCAGCAAGAGAATAGAAAGGCTGATGAAATCACTTTCTCAAGATATAATTTCCTTCCTTCGTGGGCCGATCACTCCAGGAGGTACCACTTTGTCATAGCAGTGACTTCACTGCGTAGTTACAGGAACCTCACATGGGAGTAAGATGATGTGGGCTCGAAACCTGACTTCATTCTGAACCCTGGGGCTTAACCCTGTGAGCCTTAACATCCTTGTTAGCAAACAAGGCACAGTAATCTATTCTTTCTAGAGTTAACACAGAAATGAAATAATGTGCTTGCAAGCACAGCGTGAACTTGAATTGGAGTGCAAGTTGCTAGAAGACAGAGTTCCTGGGTGGCCTAGTGGCTAAGGGTCTGGCATGGTCACTGCTGCGGTTCAGGTCACTGCTTGGGTCAGGTCACCTCGGTAGCACAAGTTTGATCCCTGGAACTTCTGCATGTCGTGGGCACAGCCAACAAAGAGTTACTGTAAGGAGTCATTTTCAATATCTATGAACTGCCTTCATTGCTGTGCCCTCGTTCAAGCTGTCATTGTCTCTTATCACCTGGATTCCTGCCCATTCCTCTACATTCACCCCCTTCCGATCCAGCCTCCCCATGTCAGCCAGCAAAATCCGATCGTGCTGAAAATCCTCCTGCTTAAAACCCTTCAGAAGCTTCTGTGGCCTTCAGGAAAGCATCTGGGTCTTGAAAGGCTGTCACACCTGGACCTGCCTCCCCCGCCTGCCCAGCTCTTCCTAAGCACAAACACCAGCTCCCCACTGGCCCTGAGAGGAAGCGTGCCCTCAGGTGCCTCTGGGCCTTGGCGCATGTGCTTCTGTGTGTCTCCGTTACTCTCCCTCCCTCCCTGAGCACAGGGACTGTGTCGTTTGACGGCTGTCTTCCCCAGAGCCTTGCGCTGAGCCTGGCGTCTCGTCTGCACGCAATAAACATCCCTTCAGGTCTTGAATCCCTCTCCGCATTCACAAGATGTCAGGCACAGCGTGGAGGGCGTTCATATACATTATTGCAATGCATAGATATCCCCACTGTCCTAGCTCTCCCTCCATTTCTCTCTCTCTTGGTTTATTCACAGCATTACGGCAAATAAGTCCATAAAAAAGCAAGTTATTTTTAGCTGTAGGAAACAAGAGCTTTCGCATTTCATTTTCTAGAAGTTCCACATGTCTGCAACCCTTCACTTGTAGTTGGATGGAAAATTGCGATGTTTTTAATAGTCCTGTTGTCTTTTTATAACCATAGGCAGAAATACATGCACCTTCTTTTCTTTTCCTTTTGGGAACAGAAAGGGGCTGCCTCTTAGATCTAATGAATCTCTGTTCATCTAGTGCTTCACGCCCAGCAGCACTGCATCGGGAACCTGGTAAAGCTTTTGATCAAGGGGAGCGCCTCAAAACCCAGCCAACTGCTTCGGTGAAGGTGGTTCCCAATCTCACGGCTCTTCTCCCTTGCCAGGCAGTTTATGAGGCTATTTGTACACAGATATGATGAAAAGATACATAAATTATGCTCATTGTGTGAGTGTTTTTAGGGGCTCAGTTTGCATAATTTTCCAAGTGTGTCTTCCTCTTTCCTCCTTCCTTGTAGAGGGCTGATCACCCCAGAGCACCCGTTCTGCCTCAAGCCGGTCCCAGATGCCGTGGGCAAGGGAGGGTTGGCCTCTGTGAACTGAAAACCATGTCAGACTTGCACATGAATTCCAGCTCCACTCTTTACGGCCTGTGTGATCTTGAGCAAGCTATTTCCCCCCCCTCTCTGCTTCTGTTTCCTCATCTACAAAACAGTGCAAATTTGGATCGCAGGAGTGGTGTGGGTGGTGGAGGGAGCAAAGACACCAAGTGCCTGATATGGTACCAGGAGCAGGTACCAGGTATGGAGCGGAGAGCATCTGATAACTTCCAGCAGGAATGGGTTTTTCGTCAAGAGCCAGCTCTGATGTGGCTGCCGGGAGCTTTCTGTCCATTCTTCCAGAACCACATTTGGGCTCATATTTAAGGCAGGCTGTGGTCTCTCCGTCAGGGTGGATAGGGAGGCTGAGCAAATGCCAAGTTTCTATCTTCCCAGATTCATTGGTGGATGCTGGCGTCTGGAGTCAGAGTGGCTCAGCGTGAGTCTCATGGACTTTGACTCCTTTGTAGGTATTCTGGGTCCTACCAGGAGCAAAAGCGAGCATGGTGTGCCCTCTGCTCGGAGGGCCCATTGAGCCAGCGAGGAACATCTTGAGGAAGAGGGTGACAAGGTTCGGGTCAGCTAAACGTCTATCATGACTTTCTTCCCATCTTGAGCTCTGCCAACAGTTGGGTGCATTTTTCTCCTACTATTTGCCTGTGCGATTAGGAACCAGCAGTTCAGAGGGATGGCATCTCAGCTTTTCTGATTCATGTACAGTTGGGTGAGCAAAATGTGCATTGTTTGGGGAGGGGAGAGACCTCCCAGGAAGTTATTAAATAAGCTTCCTCATGGAACCCAGAATCCTTGTTCCGGCCAAGTTTAGCTAAATCAGCTGGGGCTGTGCTTTGATTCTAAAGATAGAGCGGGGATGGGGGGTTGGAGGATTCCCGTCCCACCCCAGTCGTCCTTTCTGGTCTTAATTACGCAAATCCCGGAAACAAAAATCCTAATGAATAGTAACCTTAGGAGGACCAGGGTCTATATCCTGATGTGTCTTATCTCAACAATTTCAGAAGAGAACTGGAAAAAAAAAAAAGAGAGAGAGAGATGGATCCTGAACAACTATTTTTCTATAAACACCCCCCCCCCCCACTGCCCCCTTCATTTCCTGCAAAGAAAGTTCTGTTGCAGCTAATCCAGCTTGGCTCCACTTGGAGTATATTATCATTTTTATCGGCCTCATAAATCGCCTTTCCAGATTACACAAAAATATACATCGTCCCACTATAATTATTCCAGACCCCCGCTTCTCCTTTTTCATTTTGATCCCAGGTAAACCCCATCATTACCCGAATCAGTGTGGCTTCCCCAAATGTCAAGATTAAAACGGACTGTGGAGACTTATGCAAGCCTGAGTCAGCCAAGCAATTTGAACCAATAAATTTCAAAGTCGTGTCTAAGCAGAGAACAATTCATTTGATACCACATCTGTCAACAGGCCTGTGGAGGATTTTCCTTCCCGGGGCTCCACCCTGGCGGCCCCACTGGCTCTTCCTCCTGATACAGATGAAGAGGCTGGATTTGGCCGCCCTGGAGGATGGGGTCCTGCGCCAAGGAAAGTGCCCAGTGCCCAGACCCGGGGCGGGGTGGGAGGGTTGGGGGAGATTCAGCGGCTGAGCTGCCTGCCCTCCACCCGCTATCACAACGACCTGCTCTAATGCCCAAACTGGGCAAGCGCACTCTGCAATTAGCGATTCGTTTTTATTGGTAGATGTGGGCCTCTGGCCAAAAGGAGCTGGGATTGAATCAATATTCCTTTTATTATGTCATCGTAGGCAAATGAATTATGAAAACAAAAGCTCAATACGAAGCTGCCAATGCTAATTCCTGGGTAGGACGTGAAAACACAATAAACAAAGGGCGCTCTGTGCAGGCGGGAGCTGGAGAGCTGCCCTCTTGCTGGGTCTGGGGGCTGCAGGACCCACCTGTCCCTCTCCCCACAAGCCCTGGGTTCCCAGAGGGAAGTCAGGAAGGTCTTCCTGGTCCCCCCAACTCAGCCACTACTGATGCCAATTTAAAACCAAATCAATACGATCTGATTCATGTCATTTATTGAGCACCTACTACGTACCAGGTACAGTACTTTTCACACAGCATCCCAGTCTCCATTTAGTGCTGTCTCTAGAATCTAGTGGTGAAGAGGGTATGTCTTTTTTTTTTTTTTTTTTTTTAGGGCCGCACCCACAGCATATGGAGGTTCCCAGGCTAGGGGTCTCATTGGAGCTGTAGCTGCTGGTCTACACCAGAGCCACAGCAACACCAGATCCAAGCCACGTCTGCCACCTACACCACAGCTCACGGCAATGCCAGATCCTTAACCCACTGAACAAGGCCAGGGATCGAACCCACAACCTCATGGTTCCTAGTCAGATTCGTTTCCTCTGGGCCATGACAGGAACTCTGAAGAGGGTATGTCTTGAGACTGAGAAACATCGGGCTTTAGATCTCAAATCAGATGCTACTGACTTGGGAGAATTGGCTTCTCTGACCCTCGGTTTCCTCATCTATACAATGAAGATAATACTGTGCATGGTACAGAGTTCAAGGAGGCTTGACTGGGAACATATGTACTGAATGTTGCATAAAGTAGGCGCTCAATAAATGTTAATGATTCTTCTCCCCCTCCTCCTCCCACCTCCCCTCCTCCTCCTTTCTTCTTCTTCATCTTCTCCTTCACCTTTTCTGTCTTCATCTTCTTATGATTATGTTCCTCTTCATCATCATTATCCTTCCATGAACGTCCCTGCTGTACAGAATGGGACTCAAGCAGACATTTTTAGTTGATTGCATGATGAATGGACGGGAAGCAAGAAGCAAGGAGACCGGGCATGGACTATGGAGGGGATAAAGGATAATTCACATCAAAGTCTTAAAGCCCGGAGCTGACAGCCTAACAGAGAGACAGACTCACAGAGTTGGTAGATGCAAACTATTGCATTTAGAATGGATAAGCAACGAGGTCCTACTGTACAGCCCAGGGAACTATATTCAATCTCTTAAGATAGATCACGATGGAAGATATTATGAGAAGAGGGATGTATAATTGACACGACATGTAAATCAACTATGTTTTAATAAAAAATTTAAAGCAAATTAAAAAAAAAAAAAAAAGGAGTTCCCGTCCTGGCGCAGCAGAAACAAATCCAACTAGAAACCATGAGGTTTCGGGTTCGATCCCTGGCATTGCTCAGTGGGTTAAGGATCCAGCATTGCCATGAGCTGTGATGTAGGTCGCAGATGCAACTTGGATCCTGCATTGCTGTGGCTCTGGCGTAGGCCGGCGGCTACAACTCCGATTAGACCCCTAACCTGGGAACCTCCATATGGTGCAGGTATGGCCCTAAAAGGACGAAAAAAAAAAAAAAAAAGAAGGAGTTCCCGTTGTGGCTCAGTGGTTAATGAAACTGACTGGCATCCATGAGGATGTAGGTTCAATTCCTAGCCTCGGTCAGTGGGTTAAGGGTCCAGCATTGCCGTGAGCTCTGGTGTAGGTCGCAGACATGGCTCAGATCTGGCATTGCTGTGGCTGTGGCTGTGGTGGAGGCCAGCAGTTACAGCTCTGATTAGACCTCTAGCCTGGGAACCTCCATATGCCACGGGTGTGGCCCTGAAAAGACAAAAAACAAAAAACAAAAATTTAAAAAAGAAAGTGGAGGGGAGGGCAAACCATGCTGTCATGGGGAACATGCCCTTCCCTGCTTCTGACTTCGAGAACCAAGCTGGAAGAATCAAACTCTTCCATGAGAAAGTCCTTGCCTTCTCCTTGTGTGGAAGATGGGGTGACACCTGCAAGTCTGGTTTGTGCACTTGCTGTCAAGTCACAGGTGGTCAGAGACAGGGTCCTCAGGAAGGGCTGGTGTAGGCTGGAGCCAAACCGTCACAAGCCTACCTGGTGCAGAGAGTGACTCTCATACCTCCTCATGTGATATTCTCAGTAGTTCCTGGGGGCTCCTCTCTGCATTGCATGTTCCTGAGAGGTAAGTGACTCCCCGAGATCACACACACAAGATCAGCCAGGCAGGTGCCAAGTCCTCATTTGGCCATGTGATTTGAGGAAACTTGGGAAAGGGTAGGTCCAAGACAGGTCAGCCCAGTGGGCACCAGCACGAGCTTTGGAATCAGCCTCTCTTCCCTCGTGCTATGTGACCTTAGACAAGATACTTTGCTTTTCTGAGAGTTGTTTTCTTATCTGTAAAATGAAGATGATACTAGGGTGGTCAGGAAGATTTAATGAGAATGTGCAAGTCAGAGCCTCTTAATATATGTGGCACAGAGCAGGTGCCAAGTGGCCATTAATTTTTCTTGTTTCATCATTGTCATTGTCATCTGAGTTCTGGCCCTGGCACCTGTGTGACCCTCGACACATTAACAACTATGAAAACACCTAGGACCATGGCTATTCTACTCTAGCGTCACAAAAATTACTAGTACACCCATATGTATGGTCAAATGATATTCAACAAGGGTGGAAAATATACACAAGGGGAAAGAACCATTAACAGATGGTATTGGGAAAACAGAATATCCACATGCAAAACAATGAAGTTAGACCTTACTTCATGCTATATGCAAAATTTATTTCAAATGGATCAGAGGAGTTCCCTTTGTGGCTCAGAGGTTAACGAACCAGACTAGAATCCATGAGGATGCAGGTTTGGTCCCTGGCATCGCTCAGTAGGTTAAGGATCTAGCACTGCCTTGAGCTGTGGTATAGGCTGCCGATGTGGCTCGGATCCCATGTTGCTATGGCTGAGGTATAGGCCAGCAGCTGTAACTCCGATCTGACCCCTAGCCTGGGAACTTCCATATGACGCAGGTGCAGCCCTAAAAACAAAAACAAAAAAAAAACCAAAAAAACCAAAAAAAAAAAAGATCAGAGACCCAAACTTGGGAACTAAAACTCTTGGAAGAAAACACAGGGGAAAATTTTCATGACATTGGATTTGGCAATGATTTCATGGCTGTGACACTGAAAGTACAGGCAACAAAAGAAAAAAATAGATAAATTGGACTTTATCAAAATTTTAAAAAATTGAATATCAAATACCAGTATTAAGAACATGGAAAGACAACTCACAGAATGGAAGGAAAAAACTGCAAATCGTATTTGATAAAGATTTAATATCCCGATTATCTAAAAGACTCCTACAGCCCCACAAAAACAAAACCCAGAAAACCCAAACAACCCAACTCAAATATGGGCAAAGGACTTGAACAGCTATTTCTCCAAAGAAGATAACAGAGATGGTCAACATGTATATGAAAAGATACTCAACCCATAATCAACAGGGAAATGCAGATCACAGTTGAAATGCAGCTATCCACACCCGTTAAAACGGCTATAATTTTTTTAATTAAAAGAAAAAAAAAAGCAGAAAGTAAGAAGTGCTGGCAAGGACACAGACAAATTGGGATCGTTGTTCACTGCTGGCCAGACCATAAAATTGGTGCAGCAACTCTCCATTTGGAGACTCAAACAATTTGGTGCTCAAAAAAACACTCCAACAATTTAACTGTTCTCTAGAAATTAAACATCTGATCCAACAATTCCACGCCTACATATGTACCCTCCACATGAAAAGCAGGGACTAGGGCAGTGCTTGTACCCCAAAGTTCAGAGCAGCTGCATTCTCAATAGCTAAAAGGTGGAAACCCCCAAGTGTCTATGGAGGGATGAGTGGATGAGCCAAACCTGGTTTAACCATACAGAGGAATCTTCAGTTGCAAAAAGGAAGGAAATGCTGATATATGCCACTACAAGGGTGAATCTGGAGAATATTATTATTATTACTACTACTGCTCTTTAGGGCCACACCTGAAGCACATGGAAATTCCCAGGCTAGGAACTGAATTGGAGCTGCAGCTGCCGGACAAGCCACAGTAGGGCCTCTGTGCATCTGTGACCCATGCCACAGCTTGCTGCAAAGCCGGATCCCACCCACTGAGCTAGGCCATCCTCACAGATACCAGTTGGGTTCTTAACCTGCCGAGCCAATGGAAACTTCAATCTTGAGAATATCATGCTAAGCGGAATCAGTCAGATGCAAAAGGACAAACCTTAGGTGATTGCAGTTACATGAAGTATGTGGAACTCATATGTCAAACTCATAGAGTCAGTAGAAGAGAGGTTATCAGGTGTTGGAGAGGGGAATGGGGAGTTCCTGTTTAAGGGGTACAGAGTTTCTATTTGGGATGATGAAGTTCTTGAAATGAGAGTTGAGAAGACATGGTGAATGCATTTAATGCCACTGAAATACACACTTAAAAATGGTTTATACATGTGTGTGTGTATAGGTATATAACGGAACCATTTTGCTGTACACCTGAAACTAATACAACATTGTAAATCAACTATATTTCAATAAAAAAGTTGTTTGTTTTTCAAAATAATGGTTTAAATGGTAACTTTCACATGAGGTATGTTTTACCAGAACAAAAAAATAATGGTTCCCTCTTAATTGCCCTGAGCCCCTGTCTTCTTACCTGTGAAACGGCAGTAAGAACCGGTGCCTTTTCTGTGGTGAGGCTCAGTGGGATAACGCAGGAGGAAGAACTCCAGGCAGATGAATGGACATGAACAGGTCAAGTCAGACGCTGATGTCCTGCTCCTGTCCTAACAGGCCATTCCAGCCAAACCTGAAGCTTGGCTTTGCCAAGGGAGAGCTGGCTATTGATTGAGACCTGCAAAGAGCATAGGCATGTCCTGTGGGAACTGGGACTTTTCATTTCCTAGAAGAGCATTTCTGAAATTGTTTACCCTGGAACATTTGTCAGAGGAAGTTACCTCTTAGTCAAAGACGCAAAATAAGTTTGGGAAACCACGAGCCTATAAAGGCTCTAAGAAGTCCTGCAATTCAAAAAGTACATTAATTGGAGCGAAACCCAAGATTCTCAAAACATCTCTGGGCATGAGTCTTTTCGGAAAGACTGTCCAGTAATCTGCCTAGAGGCGTTCAAAGGTGAAACACTTGGCAGGCCCCTTAGTAAAGACCAGGCCACAGAAACAGCCACAGCCACGATTCTGCGATTTCTTGCCCTTCACCCACTGCACTAATCCAAGTTCAGTTAAGTCCCCGAAAGTGACTCACATGTTCTCTTTCTTCACTTCCTCACGCATTCAGCACCACTTCACTGTGTACCTCCTGACACCATGTGGGGCCCGAGAAACAGAGAAGAACGTTTCCATCGTGGCTCAGCGGAAATGAATCAGACTGGGATCCATGAGGATGCAGGTTCAATCCCTGGCCTCACTCAGTGGGTTAAGGATCTGGTGTTGCTGTGAGCTGTGGTTCAGGTTGCAGACGTGGCTCAGATCCCGGGTTGCTGTGACTGTGGCGTAGGCTGGCAGCTGTAGCTCCAATTCGACCCCGATTCTGGGAATTTCCATATGCTGCAGGTTCAGCCCTAAAAACCGAAGGAAGGAAAGGAGGAAGGAAGGAAGGAAGGAAGGAAGGAAGGAAGGAAGAAAGAAAAAAAAAGGGAGGAAGGACGATAGATAAGCTCCCAGGGCCCAGCCAGCCATCAGGGCGGCCATAGCCCAGGAGGGCAAGGAGAGAAGTGGCCAACTCTGAATGCCAGGCTGAAGACAGCTATCCTGGAGCCTGACAAACCTGAAATTCTGAGCGCCCAGAAGAAGGGGATCTAAAGTAGGTGCCAAGATTCCCCCACCCCCACCACACCATCTAGTGGAGCAGAAAAGTCCACGGAGAGATGGTGCCATGTTTCTTCGCTTCCCCAGGGGCCCGAGGAAGTGAAGCCTCTGGATGGATTTTCTAGGTGTTTAGAGCAGAGACTTCAATCTGGCAGCTCTCTGGTCAGTTTATTTAACTTACATAGAATCATTAAGAAATGAGCTACCCATAAGACAAGGATTCCACATTAAAATTTGAATTTTTTTTTCTTTTCTTTTTTTTTTTTCAATTTTTAATCTTTTTCCCATTTCTTGAGCCGTTCCCACTGCATATGGAGGTTCCCAGGCTAGGGGTCGAATTGGAGCCATAGCTGCTGGCCTACGCCAGAGCCGCAGCAACGCTGGATCCAAGCCACATCTGCAACCTACACCACAGTTCACAGCTCACGGCAACGCTGGATCCTTAACCCACTGAGCAAGGCCAGAGATCAAACCCGCAACCTTATGGTTCCCGGTAAGATTCGTTAACCAATGAGCCACGACGGGAACTCCCTCTTTTGCCTTTTTTTTTTTTTTTTTTACTTATTTCGCAGTTCTATTAACTCTTACTAGAATTTGATAGTAACATTGTCTTTCAGAAGCTCTGAAATACACTGTCAATGTCATGCTCTTTTTTTTACCTTTTAACTTTAAAATTTTTTTATTAGAACGTAGTTGACTTACAAAGTTGTGTTAATTTCAGGTGTGTAGCAAAGTAAATCAGTTATACATATACCTATATCCACTCTCTCACTTTTTTTTAAATGATTGGCCATCCGACATTTCTGGGCCCACACTCCAGCTTGTGTAATTGTTTGGGGTCCCCCAGTCCTGTTCAGTTCCCCCAGTTCCTGCTTCACTGATTTGTGCTTCATTCAGTATGTTTCTATCTGGATCTCCTAAACATTTGCATTTCTAATCCCTATTAAAATACTGCATTGTCTCCCTCCTCAAGTGGTTTCCGAAACATTAAAGATATATATTGGAGTTCCCGTCGTGGCTCAGTGGTTGACGAATCCGACTAGAAACCATGAGGTTGCAGGTTCGATCCCTGGCCTTGCTCAGTGGGTTAAGGATCCGGCGTTGCCGTGAGCTGTGGTGTAGGTTGCAGACGTGGCTTGGATCCCCCGTTGCTGTGGCTGTGGTGTAGGCCGGCGGCTACAGCTCTGATTGGACCCCTAGCCTGGGAACCTCCATATGCCATGGGTGCAACCCTAGAAGAGACAAAAAGACCCCAAAATAAACAAATAAATTAATTAATTAAAAATAAAATAAATATATATATGGTGATATAAAATACACGTAATCTAGTTGGGTTCCCCCCATCAGACTACAAACGTCATATACGCATTTCTTGACCACTGTTACCCGTTTTCTCTCTGTATTTCTCCTGATTCCTTTTGCCCTCTCCCTCTAGTGAGCCAATTCTTTTAAAAACAGCCAGTGACTGTTACCAAATGCTTTCACAAAACCAGTGGTAACATTTACCAGAAGTTTCCTCTGGGTGACACACCTCACTTGCTTTCCAAACAATCGGCTACAACAGGGACCAGATATTTTTCAAAGTAGCTGCTTCACGGGACGTGCCCTTTATTTTTCACTTGCTGGTGTTTGTAGATCTTCTGTCAGTGGGAAATGTAGTTGCGTTTGTTTCTCCAGTAACTGGCAAGATTGGTGAGGGAGGGGGAGAGAAAAGGGGCGTGTGGCCAACTTGTGCTATGGCACACCTACGGGGTGCCAGGCCCAGGGCTGGCATTCTGGCCACCCTGAGTACCTCTCACCTTTTCTGAGTCTCAGTTTCCTCATTTCAATGGTAGGGGTAGAAGGAATTGGAACATGACCCATTGGTCTATGAGAGAGCATCTTTTCCAATTAGCTTCGTGTTGTATCGTCCAATTGGAAACTGAGGCACAGAGAGATTATGAAACTTGCCCATGGTCACACAGCAATGAAACAGGGACCTAAGCGTCTGTTCCCCTAATCCCCCCAGTGTTCCTTCCCTTATGCTGGTGTTTTCCATACATTGGTTGTTCATGTATCCATTTCATAATGCTGTATGATCTTTTATAAAATGATACAGCTGAGGAGTTCCCATCACGGTGCTGTGGAAACAAATCCAACTAGGAGCCATGAAGTTGCAGGTTCAATCCCTGGCCCCACCCACTGGGTTAAGGATCTGACATTGCTGTGAGCTATGGTGTAGATCACAGACACGGCTTGGATCCTGCATGGCTGAGGCTGTGGTGTAGGCCAGCAGCTATAACTCTAATTTGACCCCAGCCTGGGAACCTCCATATGTCACAGGTGCGGCCCTAAAAAAATAAATAAATAAAATGGTACAGTTGATAATTTTTTAAATCAATTTGCTCTGTTTTACAACTTTGTAGCATCACCATAGATGGAAAACCATGATCATTTGACATGAACAAATTTAACTGCACAAATTCATTAAAACACAGAAAACTTATTAATAAATTCTAGCTTGATACTGTCGCCAGTAAAAAGAGGGTTAGCAATTGCTAGGAGAGAAATTAAAGACAGACAAGCCCCTCACTGAACTCTTTCCCTTGATCTAATTTGACAAATGAGAAGAAAATGGAACTGGAAGTAGCTTCCCCTGGGTAAGCCCGATGCCCTTGAATGTCACCTATGTGTGCCATGACACCCACGAATCACCTCTTCCCACTGAGGTGAGCCCACTGCCTCCAAAGAGCTCCAGGCTGGCTCTGGGGACGGCGGAGACCGTGTCCTTCAGTGCATGACACAGAGCTCCTGCTCTTTGCCAAAGGGATGTATTGTTACAACCATCAGGAGTACACAGAGGCTCCGGCAGTGGGGCTGTCAGTGACCTGCTCCCAGCGGGTCCAAAGTGCCCTCTGAACCAAGTCCACCAATTGGTCACAGCATTATGGAAGGCTCAGACCAGACAGAAAACTCAAAGTCAAAACCCAAAACAACAACAACCAAGGAAATCACCCCTCACGATCCAACCTCTTTACTTAAGACAAAAGCAGAGCTTCCCCCCGCCACCCCGAACCCGGAGGTGGGGCGGTGGAAGACACCGACTGGTCTAGAGACACCTGTGGACCAGCCTGGTCGCCACTCTCACGCTTCTGGGATCTTTCTTCCCTCCTTTGCTGTGAACTTTCTGTCCTACTCAGTAATTAGTCCTGGCAGCCTCAGATTGGCTCTTTTGTTTTCATAATTCATTTACTTTTGATGATATCATAAAGCGTGTATAAATTTCACCCCCTGCTCCCCTAACATCCTGGCCCCACGCCCACATCCACTAATACAAAGACACTAATTGCTCCTGGCTCTAGTGCCAGGCGCTTTGAAAACATCTTTGCCTAATGGATGGAATTAACCTTGTTTAACGTACAAATCGGCAGCCTAATTTGCCATGAATCCCGACTCTGTGGCTCCACACACCGAGGCTGGGAGGAAACGGCTTCCTATTCTGCTCTAGCCACACTGGGAAAGAAAATCAGGGGTACCAGCCTTAGCCACACCTCCCTCTCGGCTCTGCTCTCCTCCTCCTGTGATGGAAGGAGGTGATATTTGAGTAGATATTTGTTCATGGCGCAACCCATTTGATGAAATCATAGTCCCCAGCTACGATGCCAGGCGGGATCTCCCAGAGACCACTAAACAGAAAAACTCGCAGATCAACTGAAGATGCTTGAAGCACATGGTTTATTAAATCTTGAAAACATTCAAAGAGAAGCCAGAGGAAAGAGCTGGGGTTGGTAAACGCACTTAGTACAGGCAGCAGCGGCTCACAGGAATACACCATATGAATCCTGGGTTATGCGATGTGTCTCTCTCTCTGCCTTGTCAGCCTATTCCTCTAATGGTTATAAAGACCAGAAATGAGGTCGGGCAAGCAGGCTCAGCAGGTGGAAGATGCCCGGAGCCACCTCGTGGCTGTTCCATCAGAGAACTGCGGCACCAGTTCTGCCAAGCCCAAGTCCTGCCTGACCGCTCAGCCAGCTGAGCGTGGTGGCTTCTATCCCAGCATCTTGGACACAAGACACATTTGGCCAGAATGGGTGTCACTAGCGGTGGGCAATTGAAGACTTCGTGAACACTGAGTGCCCGCGGATATTTACTGTTTTTGAGGCTTCTTGGCCTCTTCCCTCCATCCCACCCAGGCTCACACCCGGATGTTCTTGTCACTTCTTCTGGGTCTTCTGGTGAGCGCAGCTCACCAACTACTTGCTCACTCACTATTCTGACTTAGTTTCATCTCGTCACCTTATTTCTTTCTCTTGTTCTCAGCAAAGCAGAATTGGAAGTCCTTAAATCAAGCAGGAAACACACAAAACAAGACCTGAACGCCCATCTGGAGCTGCCTGAGGGAAGATCTGGAGAGAGGATTCCAGAAGAGGGAGACAGTCTCGATTGACCCAGTCCGACCCACAGCCCTAGTGTCAGGCATCCAGCAGCTCTGTCCAGTACAGAAAGGTCATGGTAAAGAGCAAGCCTGGGACTCAGATGTATCTGGGTTAGACTCCTGGTTCTATTGCTTCCCAGCTGTGTGACCTGCAGCAGGTGACCTCCCTCTCTGAGCTTCTGTTTCTGCGGGAGGAAAAGGGAAAGAGGAATCATTATGTTGAGATTTGGGGAAATACATGCGAAGGGGTCCACATATTATGGAACTGTCTTTGGCACCTCTCTCTAGAATATTTGGTTTTGGATCCTGGCTCCGTGTGCTTTTAAGTCATCAAATCGGTTCATTCATTCACTGAGCAAAGGCTTACTGAGCTCCACATGGGTCAGGTGCTGTTCTAGGCACTGAAGATGCACCAATGATCAAAGCCAAGTGCTGGTCCCCAGAGCTTCCATTCCAGGGGGTGGAGCAGATAAAAATCCAAAGAACAAGAAAATCTATAGGTGGTTGCATGGTGAGAAGGTTTAAACAAAGCAGGGAAGACAAAGGGCCAGATCAGTCAGGGGGGGTGGGGTAGCTTTTGATCTGGGAAAGCCCACACGGATAAGATACGATGGGAATGGGGGACACTGGGGGAAGGACCCAATGCCTGACTTGGGAAGAAGTGTTTCAGACAAGGGCAAAAGCACGTGCAAAGTTCCTGAGTGAGCGGGGAAAAGCTTGGTAGAGTACAAGTTACAGAAAGGAGGCCAGTGTGGCTGGAACCATGGGGGTGTAGATCCTGCAGGACCTGGAGACAGGGAGGTCCCTGAAGGGTCACAATTTGCTGTACAACTTAGAAGGATGCTCTGGCTGCTGTGGGGAGAGTCAGCGGGAGCAAGGTTAGCAGCTAGGGGGCTACGGAGATACCCAGGCACAGGTGGCTCTGATCCGAGTGGCAACAGAGAGCCCAGTTCATATTTACCCCTCAGGGTCTTTGTTTTTTATCATATAATATTTGTTCTACTTCACTTAGCATAATATTCTCCAGATCCATCCATGTTGCTACAAATGGCACTATTTCATTCTTTTTTATGGCTGAGTAATAGTCCATTCTATCTATCTATCTATCTATCTATCTATCTATCTATCTATCTTTCTATCCGTCTATATCACATCATCTTAAATCAATCATCTGTTGATGAGCATTTGGTTTGCTTCCATATCTTGACCATTGTAAATAGTGTTGCTATGTACATGGGGGTGCATGTATCTTTTTGAATTAGAATTTTCATTTTTCCAGCTATATACCCAGGAGTGGGATAGCTGGATCATTTGGTAACTCTATTTGTAGTTTTTTAAGGACTCTCCATACTGTTTTCCATAGTGGCTGCACCAATTTATATTCCCACCAACAATGTAAGAGGGTTCCCTTTTCTCCACACCTTCTCCAGCGTTTATTATTTGTAGACTTATTAATGATGGCCATTCTGACCACTGAGTGGATACCTCATTGTGGCTATCAGGCCATCTTGACATGACAGAAATAAAGCTTAGGGGAAAATGACTCACTGACTATTATTGAGCAAATCAGGGCAGATCACCTGACTGCCCATGATACAGCTTCTTCTGGAAAAAAAAAAAAAATCTCAAATGTGTGTCCTACAAATTGAGAGGCAGGGAGGCCTTGGGTCTTGTTTCCATGTGAAGAGGACAAAGTGCATCAAATGTTGACATCCTGAACTGTCATTGGTTGAGTAGATTTGCAGGTGCCATGGCCCCAGCAGACGCTGCCATTCAGCTAGTGGAACCAGCCACTTTCCATGCAGAGGACTCCCAGGCTGGTTCCCATGTACAGGGAGGCCCCACATTGGGGCCAGGATGGCATGACCCCAACAGCTGGTTGTCCCCTCCTTTTACTCTCTTGCTGAGAATGACCCCGCTGCCTCCTCACCCCAGCCCCCTGTTCCTACGGTTGCCTCATTCTCTACATCAAGGAAGAAATGGGGTGACTACATCAGGAGCCTATCGTTTAGACTTTAGGCCTCACACACAAATCAAAAATATGCACCTCGCACCTGCTACTTCTAGCCTGACCTCACCTTCTTTGGGGGATGAAATGAAGCAAAACAACAGGAGTTCCTGTCGTGACTCAGTGGTTAACAAACCCAGCTAGTATCCATAAGGATGAGGGTTCGATCCTTGGCCCTGCTCAGTGGGTTAAGGGTCCTGTGTTGCTGTGGCTGTGGTGTTGGCCGGCAGCTGCAGCTCCAAGTTGACTTCTGGCCTGGGAACTTTCATGTGCTGCAGGTGCCGTAAAGAGGGGAAAAAAAAAAAATGGAGGAGGAGGCAGATGGGAAGGGTCATTTGCCCAATTGGAAAGTTCTAGAAAGGTGTTTGCAACTGGATGGCCTTTCCCCTGTGCTCAAATTTAGGCCAGCCTCCAGATGCTATGGGATTGTTTGAGTCCTGGTGGTCCCACCCCTCTTTGTAATACTTCTTTATAGCTCAGGGACAGCATTCAACTACCTGGGACTTTGGAACCATAGGCCAAAGCAGTGTCCGGGCATTTTCCCCCGAGGCCTGAGATACACTTACTCAATAGCAACTTAATCCCAGGACTCACTGGCCCACCCACCCAGGCCTGATAGGGACACAGCTTGCTGGCTCTATCATCCCTGAGCTCCCGTGACTGCAGGATGATCCAGGCAGGCTCAGGACACATGGGAGGTGTTCTATAACTTTTCATTGACTAGATCAATGAAGGCTCTCAGAGAGCTTGTAGATAAATGGGCTTAGCTTGTGGAGGCAGATGGAGAAACACTGAAGTGTAGGCTTCTACCAACAATTGCACACCCTAGAGAAAGTCTCTGGATCTAAAACTGTGGCACGTCCCTCATGCCAGGAGCTGTGCTAAGCACTGTACATGTATTGCACTGAGGGAGAGGGTTTTCTTCACCACCACTGCCAGCTTAAGGCACCTTCATCCTTGAGTGGTGCTCTTTAATATCAGACCAAGCCCCTCCTCCCCCCTCCTCCTTCCCACCCCTTCACGCCGCCACTGCAGGTTCAAAGCTGGCAAAGGACAGTAAATATATAGACAGAGGCTCCCAGCCCTGAGCTGCAAATCAGCAAGGAGAAGGCAGCCTGGGGGGAAAAAAAAAGGATCCCATGCCTATACCAACCTGGCGGCCAGCCAGGCTAGTGTGCACTGCCAGGCAGGAGAGGAAACAGCGTGGGAATCGGTGGCTGCTGGTTGGGTTTCCATCCCAGCTCCGCCCCTTGCCAGTTGCATGGCCTTCGATAACCTGCTGTCTCATTCAAGACTTTGGTTTCTTCATCTAAATACTACGGTTCAAGTCTTTACCTTGACATAATGGAGATAACATGTCTATTTTATTTTATTTTATTTTATTTTATTTTTGCCTGTTTGCCTTTCCTAGGGCCACTGCAGCAGCATATGGAGGTTCCCAGGCTAGGGGTCTCATTGGAGCTGTAGCCACGGGCCTACACCAGAGCCACAGCAACGCGGGATCCGAGCCACCTCTGCAACCTACACCACAGCTCACAGCAACGCCGGATCCTTAACCCACTGAGCAAAGCCATGGTTCCTAGTCAGATTTGTTAACCACTGTGCCACGACAGAACTCCTAGATTTCTTTAGTTTTTACCTAATGCCCTTTTTCTGTAGCAGGATCCCATCCACAGTACAACGTGGTCGTGCCCATGTGGTCACCATGCCTCCTTAGGCTCCTCTTGGTGGAGACAGCTCCTCTGACTTTCCTTATTCATGTCATCTTGACAGGTTTGAGGAGCCCTGGGTCGATAGTTTGTAGAAGGTCCTTCAATGGAGATTGATCAGACATTTTTCTCATGATTACACTGGAATTATGGGCCCTAGGGAGAAAGACCGCAGAGGTAAATGCCATTCTCACCACATCTATCCAGGGTACATACTGTCAGCATGACTTATTGTTGGAGTTGACCTCGATCAACCGGCAGCGGTAGTGTATCTGCTAGAAAATTCTATAGATTTTAGCAAGCAAATTGTGTCATGTATTAATTCTCAAAGTATTATATGGAATACTTTCTCCACCCTAAAAATATCTCCTGTGCTTCATCTTTTAGTCCTCCCTCAAACCCCAGAACCCCTAGGAACCACTGATCTGTTTATTGTTTAGGTGGCTTGCATTTTCTAGAGTGCCATATAAATGGAACCATACAGTGCATAGCTTTTTAGACTGTTTCTTTCAGGAAGCCCTATACATTTAGGATTCACCCACGTCTTTACATGACTGAACAGCCTTTAACCCCTTTATTACTGAAAAATATTCCATGGTATAAATGTACCACAGTTTGCTTATCCATTCACCTACTGTAGGATATTTTAGCAGCTTCCAACTTTTGGAATGGGATGTCTCTGTGTAGGACTTTGAATTTTAAGGGAGTGATCCAAAGATGCCAGATCAATTGAGATAAATTCTGATTGCATCATTAGCGCCATCCTGTGGCCACCAACAGTGGTATCAACTATTTCTATAAAAACCTTGGACTCGCTGTAGTTTCCATTGTCCACTCATTTTCCATGTGTTGGTTCTCCAGTCTTGCCATGGAATGTGTGGGGTTCCAAGAGCTCTTCGTTTCCTTGTCTGCTTGAATTCACACGTATTGTTTCTCCCCATCCTCTCCCCACTTGTACCCACTAGTTTGTTCTCCATATTTGTGAGTCTACTTCTTTTTGTTATACTCACTAGTTTGTTGTATTTTTTTTAGATTTCACATGTAGGTGATATCATACAATTTGTCTTTGTCTGATTTCTTTCACTTGAATCATAATACCCTTCAAGTCCATCCATGTTGCTGCAAATGGCGAAATTTTGTTCTTTTTATGACTGAGTAATATTCCATCTCACACACAGACACACACACACACACACACACACACACACACACACATACCATAGTTTCCTTATCCATTCATCCGTTGATGGACACTCAGGTTGCTTTCATATCTTGATTGTAAATAATGCTGCTGTAAACTACTGGGGTTCATGAATCTTCTCACATTAGTGTTTTTGTTTTCTTGGATATATGTACCCAGGAGTAGAATTGCTGGGTCATGTGGCAGTTCTATTTTTAGGTGTTTGAGAAACTTTCATACTGTTTCCAACAGTGACTGCACCAACTTACATGCCCACCGACAGTGTAGGAAGGTTCCATTTTCTCTACAGCCTCACCAACATTTGTTACTTGTGTTCTTTTTGATGATAACCATTCTGACAGGTGTGAGGTTATATCTCATTGTGGTTTCGATTTGCATTTCCCTGATGATCAGTGATGTTGAGCATCTTTTCATGCGCCTGTTGGCCATCTGCTTTTCCTCTTTAGAAAAATGTCTAGTCAGGTCTCTTGCCCATTTTTTAATTGAATTATTTGATGTTTTTGATGCTGAGTTGTATGGGTTGTATATGTTGGATACCAGCCCCTTTATCAGTCCTATCATTTGCCAATATTTTCTCCCATTCAGTAGGCTGTCTCTTTTGTCTCTGGTTTCCTTTGATATCTGATAGCCAGTTACTTGACGTTTTTGAGCTCACTTGCTCCTCCGTAAAATGCGACTGCTCATCTCCAGCTCAAAATCCTCCATATGTGAGGATTCAGTGAGATCACTAACCAAAGGGTAGGAAGGGGGACCCAGGAGACCGTGGCGGGCACAGAGCCTGCACTGGGCCCTTTCCGCTGCACTGCACCAGGGAGGGGGCCCCATGAGAGGCCAGGCCACGTCCATCCAGCCTAAAGCCCAGGCCTAGCAGTTGTGGGGAAACTCAGCCCACTTTCCTGACACTCTTCAACCCACTGCTTGGCTTTTCTCCTCTGGAGGAACCACACCCGGAGCAGGGGAGCAATTGGGTCAACATGACCTAGGACAGAGCCTGCTGTAAAGTCAACAAGGACAAGGAATTTTGCAATGACGAAACCAACAGTCTTTTAAGCAGGATCCAGCAGTCTGGAGGTGAGGAGCATTCTGTCCTGGCCTCCCTGAGCCCACTGGGGGCTCTTCTCCCATCTGGGGAGGCAGATTGTATCAGAGGAAAGGCAAGGGCTTTAGCATGAGGCACAATGATGTTCAAATCCTGGGCTTTCTAACTACTGGTTGTGTTATCTTGGATGAGCTCCTTTACCTTTTTTTTTTTTTTTTTGCTTTTTAGGGTCACACCCACGGCACACGGAGTTTCCCAGACTAGGGGTCGAATCGGGACTGTAGCCGCTGGCCTACATACACCACAGCCACAGCAACGCAGGATCCCAGCCAAATCTGCAACCTACACCACAGCTCACGGCAGCGCCGGATCCTTGACCCACTGAACGAGGCCAGGGATCGAACCCCCATCCTCATGGATACTAGTCAGATTCATTTCCACTGAGCCACGACGGGAAGTCCTCCTTTACCTTTCTGAGCCTCTCTTTCCTCATCTGTAGAATGGGCTGCAGATATACCTACCTTCCAATATGCCATGAAGATCACATGTGTTAATGCAAGAGCAGATGCTCATAAAGACCACTTCTCTTTATTGTAATTCTTCCCCCAAGTCCAGGTCTCAGCCCACCTGCCGAGTTCCCTGCCCCTCCCCTGCCCCCAAACTCTGCTAGTTCCAGCGTCACGTGCCGGGCCCATTGGGAAGGGTGGCATTGTCCAGAGCAGCAGAGTGCTACCCAGGAGATAGCTCTTGGGTCCCACAAGTGCATCTGGGTCCCAGGAGCCCCACTCACAGCTCTCTCCGTGGACCCCGATGGGAAGGGCATAGGGCAGACTCTGGTAAAAAGTCTTCAGGAGAGAAAACGAAAACGGACTCTTCTAAGGAAGAAGTGCCATCCTTAGAGAAAAAGATCCCTTTCTATTTTGGTCTCAACAAGTTAGGAACAGCCAGGCTCTCGGCCCAAGCAAACTATGCTGGTGCTGCTCCTTTATCACGATTCATCTTTCAGCAAATAATTACTTTCCCTCCAGGCACCCTCATCTCAACCTTCTAATTATACTATTGTTGGTTCGATGTCAACTGAACAATAAATCAAAAGTGGGGCAGCAAGGCTGACGCAATATGTGCTGAGGAGGGAGTCATGGGGGGCACGGGGCATCGGGTCAGGCACAGAGTGAGGGCTTGCTCTCTCTTTTTCTCACTTTTGCCTCAGAACAAGCTTCCTTGTCTCTGTGAATTCTGTTCGCTCTGGGATCCTGATCTGGGCTGTGAGTCACCCAAATCCTCTGCCTCTGAAATGAAGGGGACTGCATTTGTAAACCTTTCCCTCCAAGAGGTCTGGAGAGAATTTAATGAATGACACTGATTATAAAATACTTGCAAATACATGGATAATGAAAAATTTCACATAAACTTTGTCTCTGGTGGCAATTAGCTGCCTTCTGAATTTTTGCTGCATGCAAAAGCCAAGTTCTCCATTAGAGAAAAAAAGAGGGCAGTTTTTATTTTAATATTTTGTTTTGTTTTGTTTACCTTTTTTCTAGGGCCGCTTCCAAGGCATATGGAGATTCCCAGGCTAGGGGTCGAATCAGAGCTGTAGCCACCGGCCTACACCAGAGCCACAGCAACGCAAGATCCGAGCCGCCTCTGCAACCTACACCACAGCTAACGGCAACGCCGGATCCTTAACCCACTGAGCAAGGCCAGGGATCGAACCCGCAACCTCATGGTTCCTAGTCAGATTCGTTAACCACTGCGCCACGATGGGAACTCCTACCTTTTTTTTTTTTTTTAAGGGCCCTACCTGAGGTATATGGAAGTTCCCAGGCTAGGGGTCTAATCGGAACTACAGCTGCCGGCCTACACCATAGCCGAGGGAACGCCAGATCCAAGCCGCATCTTCAACCTACACCACAGCTCATGGAGACGACAGATCCTTAACCCACTGAGAGAGGCCAGGGATCAAACCCGCATCCTCATGGATCCTGGTCTGGTTCTTAACCTGCTGAGCCACGATGGGAACTCCTACTGTACTTTGTTTCATTCCATTCCATTTTATTTTATTTTCTGTTACTGAGGGAGGATAAGTAGGTGGTTCTAGAAGGGATTCAGGGCATGTGGGGCTAACTCTCATTTCAGTTCCATCTAATGTGTTCATTGACATGCCCAGTCAACTTGGCCATGGCGCTTACATCCTAGTGGGGAAGACAGAAGCTCTTTCTGATCTGTCACAGCACAACAGACCATGGCAGAAGCCTTGGAAGGTGCAGAGGGTATGCAGGGCAGAGAGTGACCTGCTCTGCATACGCCGCAGTGTGTTTCTCTAATTTTTTTTGAAAGCCAAGTCTATGTATACACTGGATCAAAGTCCAGTATGAGTCAGTTTAGTCAGCATTTTCAATTTAGTTTTAAAAATATGCCCTGACACCTGCTGGATACCATGCCCTGTGCCAGGTGCAGGGGATGGACACAGAAGGAAGATACCGTCTTGGCCTCAAGGAGCTTCCCTGAAAAGGGGGCAGCAGATATGAAGACAGATAATCATGATGTAAGCTGGTGAGTGCTGTGTTTGAGGTGTGTAAAGAATATTTAGCAAGAGTAGTAACTGATTGGGAAGTAGTCATGGTCACCAAATTGACCTTCTGTCCTTTAGCTTCAGAAAACAAGGGGACTCAGTGTGCCAGTGATAGTACTTTCCTTCTTAAACCCACAGTTTATTGAACAATTGTTATGAACCAGACACTGTGATAATCACTTTTCTGTTAACTCACTTAGTCCTTATAGAAACCCTGTGGGGTAATAAAAAATAGGAAAGTGACTCAACATCATGTCATTAGGGGATTGCAAATTAAAACAACAATATCACTACACACCCACTTGAACGGCCAAAATCCAGGATGCTGACAACACCAAATGCTAATGACGATATGGAGCAACAGGAACTCTTATTCATGGCTGGTGGGAATGCACAATGGTGCAGCCACTTTGGAAGACAATTTGGTGGTTTCTTACAAGGTAAACATACTCTTACCATATGATCCAGCAGTGCCCTCCTTGGTATTTGTTTGAATGGGTTGAAAACTTATGTCTGCACAAATATCTACACATCTTTGTATAGAGTAGCTTTATTCATAATTGCCCCAACCGGGAAGCAATCAAGATATCCTTCAGTAGGTGAATGGTACATCCAGATAATGAGATATTGTTCAGGGCTAAAAGGGAATGAGCTATCAAGCCATGAAAAAACACAGAGATGTTAAAATGCTTTTATTGGGTGAAAGGAGCTAATCTGAAAAGGCTACATATGGTATGATTTCAAAGATGTGACATTCTGGAAAAGGCAAAACTATGAAAAGAGTAAAAAGATCAGTGGTTGTTGGCAGGGATTGGGGGAAGAGGAATAGCAGAGCATAGAGGATTTTTAGGGCAATGAAACTGCTCTGTATGATGCTCTAATGGTGGATACATGATTTGTCCAAACGCATAGACTGTACACCACCAAGAGCAAACTGTAAGTAGATTATGGACTCTGGGTGGTGATGATGTGTCAGTGCAGGTTCATGAATTGTAACAAATGGCCCCCTTTTTGGGGGATGTGCCTAGCTGGGGGAGGCTGTACACATGGAAGGGCAGGAGGTACCTGTAAGAGAAAATCTCTCTACTTTCTGCTCAGTTTTGCTGTGAACCTAAAGCTGCTCTAAAAAATAAAGCCTATTCAAAAGAGGGAACTGGGGCATTCCCGCTGTGACTCATCAAATTAGGAAACCGACTGGTATTCATGAGGTTGTAGATTCGATCCCTGACCTTGCTTGGTGGGTTAAGGATCTGGCCTTGTCATGAGCTGCAGTGTAGGTCGAAGATGCAGCTAATTTGACCCCTGGCCTAGGAACTCCCATATGCTGCAGGTGTGCCCCCCCCCCAAAAAAAAAGAAGAAGAAGAAGAAAAATAAGAAAATAAGCAGTTTACTCATGGCTCAGCAGGTTAAGGATCCAGCATTGTCATGGGTTCGATCCCTGGCAAGGGAACTTCTGCATGCCATGAGCGTGGCCAAAAAAAAAAAAAAAAAAAAAGGAAAATGAGGGGAGTTCCCGTCGTGGCTCAGTGGTAAATGAATCCAAATAGGAACCATGAAGTTGTGGGTTCGATCCCTGGCCTTGCTCAGTGGGTTAAGGATCCGGTGTTGCCGTGAGCTGTGGTATAGGTCGAAGATGCGGCTTGGATCCCGCGTAGCTGTGGCTCTGGCGTAGGCCGGTGGCTACAGCTCCAATTAGACCCCTAGCATGGGAACCTCCATATGCCGCCGGAGCGGCTCAAGAAATGGCAAAATGACAAAAAAAAAGGAAAATGAGAATATAATTGCCATTCACGGGCACTGAGGCTATGTCCCAGGCAGTGGGTTATGGGCTTTGGACTTACTCTGGGTACTGGGAGCACTATCTCCTTACACTGCAGAGCAATCACAATCACGCCTTTCAAGGATAAATGAAGAAACTTGTCCAGGTCCTCACAGGAGGAGCTGGATCCAATCTTCTGACTCAAGCTGACTCAGTTCTGACTCCAGAACTCATGCCATTTAACCCCTGTGCTAGTCTTACTTTGAAGTCCAGACATGGCCATAGCTTCCTGTTTGGAATAGCCTGTGGCTGGTCCATCCAACACTGGTAGAACCACATATTTTACTTGATCATTCATTCATTCATTCATTGCTTTGATGGACAAATGTCTGGCTCCCTATGCAAAGGCCCGGGATTCGATGGAATGTTCCTTTTCGCTGTCTCGAGCAGCAGGAAACTTGAAAGACCTGTTCTTCTACCCCTGGTTCTGGCCTCCGGAGAACACTGGACGTGAAGCACTGGCATTTTAGCCAGCCAGCACAATGAGGGACCCCATACACAAGTCTTACTGGAGCATTCGGATGTGTGAAAAAAATCCCCTAAATGAAATGGCCTAGTGCCAGAGAATACCAAGAAATATATATCATATGAAGTGCCTGGCACAGTTGCAAACCAATGAACCATCAATTCTAAATGAAGGTGCACGTTTGCCCTGAAGGGCTGGTCCTGGGCTGAGCCAAGGTAAGTTTAAGGGAGGAAGCAGGGTAGAGACAGTTCTTCCCCTCCACCCCCAGGAGCCAATCTTTTGGTCAGAATTTGCCAGATCAAGGTTTTAATTCTCTCTTCATTTTGGCTGTAACCAGCTGACTGGTATTATGCTTGTAGTCATAGAATCCTGGTCGCCTGTGCAGATCGTGGATACGTAAACAAGGCCAAGAAGTCAACTTCGAAGTCCACGTGGGGCTCTAATATGCCCTGGATAGTTGTTTACAGTTACTTGGAGTGTTATCATCTCTCCCCCTTTCAATACCATGCAGAACTCACTCCCCAGTGTCCATATACCCTGACTGCCCTCACTTCCTAGCTGTGTGATCTGGGGGAGATGACTTAACCTCTCTGGGCTTCCATCTTGTCATCTGTATAACTGAGAGTGTAATGATCCTCCTGAGATAGTGGTCAGGATTCAATAATGTAATAAATTGGCTCAACCATTCTCATTGCTATCATACTGGGATGAAACGGATGAGGTATCTACATTTTTGCTCCTGAGAACCCCAGAAGACAAGATGGATGGCCAGGCTTGAAGAAGCTATGTAGGAGTCATGACATAGCTTGTTGTCCCAGTTGTTGCCCTGGGATAACTGGGAGCCCAGGAGAAAGGATTCACTGGGTCTGGCTGTACCAGTGGTTTCCTTGCAATGAGTTCCAGAAGGAAGGACCGTGGTTGTTCATCTTCCTTTCCCCAAAACCAAGTGCAGTTTCCTGCACAGAGTAGATGCCCAATAGATACCTGCAATCCAATGGAATTCAGTTCTGGACTTTAGTTTCCTTGTGGCGTGGACCATGTCGGGTCCATCATTACATCCCCGCAGGGCTTTGCCTGCTGAATGAATGAATGAGTCAGCACTGCTCACCTTCTGTGAGATGGATGGCATGACCTTCAGGGTAAGCACAGGTACAAGAACTCGAGTAAGGGAGCTCCAGTAGTGGCTCGGCGGATACGAATCTGACTAGCATCCATGAGGACACAGGTTCAGTCCCTAGCCTCACTCAGCAGGTTGAGGATCCAGCGTTGCTGTGAGCTGTGGTGTAGGTCGAAGATGTGGCTCTGATCTAGCGTTGCTGTGGCTGTGGTGTAACCCAGTGGCTACAGCTCTGATTCAACCCTTAGCCTGGGAACCTCCGTATGCCATGGGTGTGGCCCTAAAAAGACAAAAAAAAAAAAAAGAACTCGAGTTAGTAGCACATTGCATCCTAGAGAGAAGACATTTATGTTGGTAATTGAACTCATTTACATGAGCGTGTATTTCCCATATCTGGATCTGTTCGGCCACACAGCATGTCGAGTGGAGGCATTGGGCACACGTGGGTCCACAGTCAAACTCTCTCTTTTACAGGATCCCTGACTTGGTTTCCTCACCTGCAAAGTGCGGATAGTGATAGATGTTTCATAAATCCAAGGATTCAATAAGACCCTTCTGTGACTGGCACATAAAAGCATTTTTACTTGCCAGGTACATTTACGAAGGGGCCCTGGCTGATTCTGGAACAAAAAGAGGGCCAAACACAGCCACTGCCCAGAAACTCAACATGTGGGGAGGGAGATGGATGAGAGAAGAAGCGAGTCTCACACCAGCCAGGATGAAGGATGGCTTGTCTCGCCTTCTCCAACCTGTGAACTTAATACAAACATAGGGGGGAAAATTTTTTATGGAAAATCTACCACCATATTATATTTTCATTTTTGGATATCAGAGAAGATCAAAATAGGAAAAATGTTTCTCTGAGCAATTACAAAAAAGAATAAACCTTACAAAATATCCACATAGGGCTGAGGAAATAGAAAACGTGAGCAACCTTGAGACTGGGGCATCAGCAAACAGGACCTCTGCGCTGAACTTTGCAGGGTGGCTTAGAAATTAAGAGGTGGGAGGGGAGGGGACAGCATGAACCTAGGCTGGGAAGTGAGACCTGGCAAGAAATGCAGGGTGAGGACCATGAGCCTTTGGTGGAGGATATTCTGTGCACTGTGGTCACAGAGCTGCCAAAGTCTCCAGGAAGAGCTAGCAGTCCCCAGGTTCAAATCCCAGCTCTGCCACTTTCAGGCAAACCTGGACCAGCCATTTCATGCTCTCTGAGCTCCTGTCTTTATGTAGACAACAGGAATAGAAGTACTTCCAGTTGTGACAGGGATTGCATAAGAAAAACCTTGTGACCGCCTGCAAGACGGGGTCTGACACACAGGAAGTGGGAATTTGATGTTAGATCCCATTCCCAGAGTTGGCCTTCATCTACTCCCACTCCCCAACAAGCAGAAATCTGAACAATTCTGGAGTTCCTGTTGTGGCTCAGCAGATTAAGAACCCGACTAGTATCCATGAGGATGCAGGTTCCATCCTTGTCCTCACTCAGTGGGTTAAGGATCCAGCATTGCTGCAAGCTGCAGCTTAGGCCACAGATGTGGCTCAGATCCTGCGTTGCTGTGGCTGTGGTGCAGGCCAGCAGCTGCAGCTCTGATTCGACCCCTAGCCTGGGAACTTCCATATGCTGCAGGTGCGGCCATAGAAAGAAAAATAAAAGAGGGAAAAAGAAATCTTCACAATTCCAGTGTAGGAGGCTGAGCTGCGGGAGGTGGAGAGAACCTCCAGGCAGGAAGTCAGGAAGGGGTATTTTCTCATTCTCCATACACTGGGCACAAGGACCGGAGCCCTGCAATGAAGGTCATGAGCGAGGAGCCACGTGGGCTCATCCTTTATGCGGCGCAGCCCTCACTTCCACTCCCCTGCACCAGGCGGTGGTGTTGCCAATCCACGGAATAAAAGGATGCCCTTGGCATTGGTATTTCTCTGCCCCGTATCCTTGGTTTCCGGGATTCTTCTGATCCCCTCCCTCCCCCCATTCTTCATCTCCTGGACCCCAGGCACCTTTCCACCCGCCTCGCCTTGCCAAAACCATCAGATATCGCTGTCATGTGAAGTAGGCAGGCCGCCAGCTGGTCAGCGCTTACACAATCCGTGGCGCCTACTTAAAGTGTCTGAGAGACTCACCACTCCGTCAGGACCTGGGGGCAGAGTCATTATCGCTCCTTCTTTCTTTCTTCTCCTTTTTTTTTTTTTTTTGGTCTTGTATAGATACAGTATGAATTGATGTTTTCCTCTGAGTTCCCTCCTCCTCGTTTCTTAAAGGGATACGTGAATCAAACAGTTTCGCGTCATTCAGGCCACTGTGGAGCCCAGACGTGACAAAAGGGCCCGTGGAAAGGATCTGTCGGAGGGGGCTCCGAGGAGGCTGCGTGGCAGGGGCATCGGCTGCACGAGGGCTGGGTGATAAATTTTGTGTAACCTGTTCGTTATGCAGTAAAAGATTCTTGACAACAAAGTGCCTGCCTGGGTTACAAACAGGCTGTTTTTCGGACCCATATTTATTCCATCCCTTACTGTCTTTGTTAAAAGTGAACAGGACACTACTTGCCCTTCGACCGTTTATATTCTAGTAACTTCTAAGAATATGGTTTCCCGAGTTTTGTGGACACTTCTGGGTGTGCCGGGGGGCAGTGGAGAGAGGGGAGTCAAGTTGGGGAGCTGGGGGGTTGCTGGAGAAACTCTCCCAACGCAGGTTTCTGAGGCTGAAGGTGGATGGATCTGAGAGGGTGGGAAGGACCCACCCACCATTCAGAATTTAGGTGGTTAGAACATATTTCCCAGGAAGTCCAGTTGTGGCTCAGCGCGAATGAATCTGACTAGTATCCATGAGGAAGCGGCCTCGCTCAGAGGGTTAAAGAATCTGGCATCGCTGTGAGCTGCAATATAGGTCGCAGATGCAGGATGGATCCTGAGTTGCTATGGCTGTGGCGTAGGCCAGTGGCTACAGATCTGATTCGACCCCTAGCCTGGTTACTTCCAGGTTGCAGGTATGGCCCTAAAAAGACAAAAAAAAAAGTATGTATTTCCCATTTCTCCATTTTTTAAAAGTATGGCCATGCATTAGGGAAGGCAATGAAACATCATGTTGTTTCAAAGAAAACTCACTATGGTTGACTTCTTGTGCAACTGGGATATGCTGATGGCGAAAAGTGGATAATAATAATTCTGTTGGGACAATAGGTGTAAACCTTGGCTGGGCCAGGCAAACGAGGACATAAGACAAGCCCACTGACGTGGCATTTTTGCATAGGTGGAGCAAGGAATAGAGTCTTGCGTGGGCTGTCAAAAAGCCCATCACTAGGAGTTCCCATTGTGGCTTAGGTGGTTAAGGACCTGACATAGTCTCTGTGAGGATTTGAGTTCAATCCCTGGCCTTACTCAGTGGGTTATGGATCTGGTGTTGCTGCAAGCTGCAGCATAGGTTGAAGATGCTGCTTGGATCCCAAGCTGATGTGGCTATGGCCCAGGAAATTCTTTTAGCTGCAGATGTGGCCATAAAAAGATTTTTTAAAAAAAGAAAAGCCAATCATTAAAGTCCAAGCCTCATCCTCCAAGGTGAGCTGCCGGTTTCCCCTTACTCAGAACTTGCTTTTTCTTCCTCTTCTCCAGCAATAAATCAGAAAGACCATGAAAGGTGTTGGGGTCATGTCACCAGCAGTGACAAATGACAGCCCGAAGATTCCTTGCCTCCAAAGCAAAGTCTAGAGAGAACTTTCAGCACTATGCAATATTTAGCTCAATAACTCCTTGTATTTAAAATGATGACAATGTATACATCTAAGGATAACCTGACCCCCTTGCTGTACAGTGGGAAAATAAAAATAAAATAAAATAAAATAAAATAAAATGATGACTTTGAGAAAGTTCCTTTCGTGGCCCAGCAGAAACTAGAATCCATGAGGTTGTAGGTTCGATCCCTGGCCTTGCTCAGTGCGTTAAGGATCCAGTGTTGCCACGAGCTGTGGTGTAGGTTCCCGACGTGGCTCAGATCCTGCATTGCTGTGGGTGTGGTGTAGGCTGATGGCTGTAGCTCCAATTTGACCCCTAGCCTGGGAATGTCCATATGGTGCTTGTGTAGCTCTAAAAAAGCCAAAAAAAAAAAAAAAAAAAAAAAACCTAGGTGTAAATCTACACAAGTTTTACAATTTGCGATAACATACACATAACATAAAATTTACCATGTGAACCGTTTTAAAGTGTAGCATTCAGTGGTATTAAGTATGTTGATATTGGGCAACAATCACCACCATCAATCCGCACAACTTTTCATCTTGGAAAACAGAAACTCTTTCGCCATTAAACCAGAACTCCTCATTCCCTTTCCCCACCAGCCCCTGGCAACCACTATTCCACTTTCTCTGTCTATGAACTTGCTGTTCTAGGGACATCGTATAAGTGGAATCATATAGTATTTGTCCCTTTGTCACTGACATTTCAGTTAGCATAATGACAAGGCTCATCATCTTCCAGCATGTGTCAGAATTTTCTTCTTTAAAAGGCAGATAATTTTAAACCTTTAAAACATTTTCACATTTAAACATTTTCCGCCAAATTTTCAATGTTCATCCAGATGCTAAAATAATCAGTAGCAGGCTTCATGCATCCATTGCTTAATTTTGCAAATTTCCTCAGGCTCCAAGTGCAGCTGATACCAGCTCAAGGTCAACTCATGAATTTGTCTAGAACCCGAATTCGGAAAGTGAAGAAAGCTCATAAAATGGAAAACCTGACATCTTGTGAAACCATCCGTGCACACACTCCAAGAAGAAAGACTGGGCGAGTTAATAAACTTGTGTTTTCTCTTATGGAGACTCCCTGTGGTTCACACACTTGCTGCTCTGAAGCGGTGGCGACTCAAGGTCGATCATGGTACCACACGTAAATCTTCCCAACATTCAAATGCACCTGTTCTGTTTCAAGGACGCAAGGCAAAAGATAAGGTGGCATTTCCCAGGGAAATGTATGTTTAGGGTTGTGGGGTGTGTTATGCACCCAGTCCATAGGGAAACATCCATGGGATACTGAGTTAATACGTTTTGTGTGTGAATTTGACGTGTCGTCTCCTCTGAAGCGCAGGGCCCAGAGCAGGGCCCATTCTTGCCTGGGTCTAAGGGCATCACTGACCAGAAGTGGCAAGTGCTATCCTGGAGGCATTAGCAGTTGCTTGCTTTTCCTTCTATCTCCCTCAGTCCCCCTCAGCCACATCAGACATGCTTACAATCTAAGGAAAATTCCTAGATCTTGTGGTGATAATGAAATGTTTTGAGGACAGGCCACCCAGAAGTCAGCTGGGTCTTGCTCCCTAAATGCCACATCAATTTTGTTCCAGTTTCTCCCTTTCCAGGGCCTGTTGAAGTTCAAAGCATCTTCTTCATCTCCTGGGCATTCATTTCCTTGGGTTTTTACCTCTTTGGGTGCTGTCTCCACTTGGCGCTATATCCTCCCAAGCCAAAACTTTTGAATTTCTCCAAAAGAAAAAGTAAACCAAAATACAGACTTTTTTTTTTTTTTTTTTTTTTACTTTTCACAGACTTTTTCTTTTTTCTTTTCCTTTTCCTTTTTTTTTTTTTTTTTTTTTTTTTTTTTGTCTTTTGTCTTTTTAGAGGCACATGGAGGTTCCCAGGCTCGGGGTCTAATTGGAGCTGTAGCCACCGGCCTACACCACAGCCATAGCAATGCCGAATCCAAGCCACATCTTCGACCTACACCACAGTTCACTGCAATGCCTAATCCTCAACCCACTGAGCAAGGCCAGGGATTGAACCCGCATGCTCATGGATACCAGTCAGGTTCATTAACCACTGAGCCACGACGGGAACTCCACTGACTTTTTCAAGAATTATAAAATAGTAGAATTTACATGAAAAATTTGATTTATGGAACAGAGAGAGAGCGCTGAAGAGATGTTTATATTGTAAAAGTACAAACAACTTCAAATGCAACAGTAGATTGCATGGCTCTTAAAATGCCCTTTGGCCTTTTTATTCTCTGGGGGTGTTTCCGTGACCCGTCGCCCCACTGAGCCCCTGGCGTCCTCCAGGTGATGGACTTGAACTGTTCCTTCCCAGTTCTTCCTGCTTTCATCCCTCTACCGCTCCCATTAGAGCAACCAATTCATTCCTTGTCTTATGTAAAGCCACTTGCTTCCATTCCCATGCCAACACACACACACATGCCTTTGGAGCTTTGAGCCAGCTAGCATCCTGATTTTCAGTGTCTCAACTTCTTCCCATAAACACTTACCAGGGTGTTTCTTCCAAACAAAGGCAGGTCCCTCCCTTAGAAGCATTCTAATGGGAATGGTAGGAATATAATTTTTTAAATCAAAGTATAGTTGACTTACCATGTTTCAGGTGCACAGCAAAGGGATTCAGTTATACATGTACATATATATATTCTTTTTCATACTCTTTTCCATTATAGATTATTATAGGATATTGATATAGTCCCCTGGGCTCTACAGTAAGGTCCTTGTTTTTTTATCTATTTTATAAGAAGTAGTGTATGTCTATTAATCCCAAATTCTCTATTCCCTCCCCTCTACTTTCCTCTTTGGTAACCATTAAGTTTGTTTTCTATGTCAGTCTATTTCTGTTTTGTAAGTTTGTTTTCTACGTCAGTCTATTTCTGTTTTGTAAACAAGTTCATTGTGTCATTTTTTTTAGATTCCAAGTGTAAGTGATACCATATAATATTTGTTTTTTGTCTGACTTACTTCAATTAGTATGATAATCTCTAAGTCCATCCATGTTGCTGCAAATAGCACTCTTTCATTTTTAATGGCTGAGTAATATTTCAGTGTGTGTGTGTGTGTGTGTGTGTGTGTGTGTGTGTGTGTACCGCACATCTTCTTTACCCATTAATCTGTGAATAGACATTTACGTTGTTTCCATGTCTTGGCTACTGTAAACAGTGCTGCTATGAACATTAAGGTGCATGTATCTTTTTCAAATTAAAGTTTTCTCTGGATATATGCCCAGGAGTGGGATTGCTGGATCATACGGTAGCTTTATTTTTAATTTCTAAGAAATCTCCGAACTGTTCTCCAGAGTGGCTGTGCCAATTTTCAAAGAACATGATTTGTTTTTCTATTTCATCACAGAAAAAGATGGGCAGTTTTTGTTTGTTTTTATTGCCTGAACACTGGTGCTAGTGAAGGCAATAATTATATAGTGCTGGCTATGAATTGCAATCCTTGCTGACTGTTAACTGCTGAAATGAAACGGAGCAACATGAGTCAAACAGGAACCTATGTGGAGATATCTCTACTCCTCCAAGCAGGCAGGTTTCAAGTTTGGGCACTCAAGAAATGATTGAAAATCAAATACACTTAGTTTTTGTCATTTATTCGGAATTACTTGAGAGTTGGAAATGAATATCACAAGAGAATACAAATAACAAATTACCATGAACCTATCCTGGGGGGATCCTCCGCCTATGCTAATGGGACCAGGTGTTTGCTGACTGTCAGAGCTGGAGGGGAAGCATTATCTAGTCTCATGATTGATTGTTAAACTTATTTGGCAGAACTCTATTTTCAAAAGGACTCATTCAGATGCCGATATGTGAGGCAGATAGAAATGGAAACTCTCTAGCTAAAGCAGGAGTTGGGGATGTGAGACCTTATATTCAGGAATATGACCCCTTATTCAACCCTCATCTTCTGCCCCTGCCCTTGCCCTGACCCTAAGCCAGCTCGGCAGAGCCTAAGCTTGGGCAAAAGAAATACTTTAAGGACGCTCTGCATGCCAGGCTCTGGAGTAGACCCCAGAGCAACAAATAGGCAACAAATAAAGGCAGATGCAACCCCAGTTTTTATAGAGCAGTCAATTCAGTGGGGAAGATCCTTTCCCACCTCTGTTACAAGATCTGCCGGGTCGTTTTTGTTGTTGTTTTCTTTTTTTCATTTTTTTCTTAACTTTCTTTTTTTTCTTTTAATTGTTATTTCCCCAATACAATCTTTCTTTCCTATTGCACAGCATGGTGACCCAGTTAAATACCATATGAGATCACTTATATCTGGAATCTAATATACAGCACAAATGAACCTTTCCACAGAAGAGAAAATCATGGACTTGGAGAATAGACGTTCCAGGTCTTTTGTAATAAATCTGGAGCAGACTTTGACTAGGCTCATGAAAACCCAAAGATCCCGGGGCGATTTTCTCATCTTTTGAAGAAAATCATAGAACTCTTAGTGACAGAGTCCTCCAGGAGGGTGACTTAACCCTTTCAGAGTTTAGTCTTGGCACATGCAGATAAGGTTTTAGAGGCTGGAGTCACTTAAGAAGCCTCATACCCTGTCACTTTAGCATTTTTTTAAGAAGCCTCATACCCTGTCACTTTAGCATGCGGGTAAAGGTGGACTAGACAAAACAGGTCTGTTTGTCCATTCATTTGTTCATTCACTCATTCATTCACTCATTCAGTCAGTATTTTCTCAGCGCTGACCTGGTCCCCCGGGTAGGAGGCTCAAGCTGGTAGGGACAAAAAGGTCAAACGATTGCAATATATCGAGTGTGGTCAGTGCTTTAATAGACAACCACCACCTCAGGGGAACATGTTAGAAAAATAGACAAATGACTGGTGGAGAAATGGTGCGGGCTAAAGAAGGTGCTGTTAAAGTTTAGGTAAGAAGACACCAGAAGCTCTGCCATGTCTCTGGTTCCAAGGAAACCGGGGTCTGCCTGTGCCCACCCGAGATAACATCAGACCTTCAGTTGTCCTTGGTGTCTAAAGAGTCCCTGGGTTCAGCGTTCTAGATCTTGCTTAATTAGGAAAACACTTGAGGTCCATCACCTGGCAATGCCTTACGTGTTGGTGATGCTACCATTCTCCCCGTTTCCCCCTACCTCCACCCCCAACCCGGGGCCGACCATTTCTAAGCTTCCCGGAGAAAGACTTGAGTCAGATGGTGCTGACCCTGCATGGGACAGGAGGAGACTTGCGAGGAGGAGAAGCAGAGGCGGCAGAGGGTCCTGAATGTGACTCAATCCAGAGCACATGGGAGGGGACTTGACTCAGGCCCCGGTGTGGGGTAATTGTGTCCCCGGGCCTGAAGGCAGAGTGACCAGGCCAGGGCCTCCTGTCAGCTGAGTTATCCTGGGCAAACCTCTTTACCTTTCTGTCTCAGACACGCATCTCTCCCTCTCCCCTGTCCCCAAACCTCTTTCTTAAAAAAGGTTTGTAGGTTTAAAAAAATATATTGACTTTATTATGGAATAATCTCCTCCAAAATTTTTTGAGCACAGATTTTCATATCTGATGGGGAAAATCAAGGAAAAAAATGGTGGTTGATAAAAGCAATATCTGAATTCTGTACCCCTTGATTTCATGACTATGGGGACATGCTTAGAAATAAGCAACTGGGCCTTCCATCAATACTTTCAAAGATCCTATGGATGCGGGGAAGTCTTACTTAGAAAAGGTAAATGTAACCTCAGCCCTCATGTTACGGAAGAGACAACGAAGGCTCAGAGAGCTAGAAGCAAAGCCGGGATTTGGGTACAAATCCCAAGCCCTGACCAGGGATCCTTGCTCTACAATTCCTAGCCTTCCTCTCACCTCCCTCTCCAGTCTGTGTTTTGGTAACACAAGTTTCCTAGAGGAGGATCTGTTGAAAGAAAGCCAGACTCCTCTGTCCCATTGATCTATTTGTCTATTCTGACACCAATACCCTATTGTCTTGATTACTGCAGTTCAGCGGTAAATCTTCAAGTCAAATAGTGTCGGTCCTCTGATTTTGTCCTTCTCCTTTACTATCAAGTCTGATAGTTCTGGGCCTTTCACATTTCCATATAAACTTTAGAATCAATTTGTCAATATCCACAAGAAAATTACTGGGATTTTCATTGGAACTGCGATGAGTCTGTAGTTAAGTTGGGAAGAACTGCCATCTTTCTTTTTTTTTTTTTTTTTTTTTTTTTTGTCTTTCTGCCTTTTCTAGGGCCACTCTCCCGGCATATGGAGGTTCCCAGGCTAGGAGTCGAATCGGAGCTGTAGCCACCAGCCTACACCACAGCCACAGCAATGCCAGATTCGAGCCACATCTGTGACCTACACCACAGCTCACGGCAACACCAGATCCTTAACCCACTGAGCAAGGCCAGGGATCAAACCCACAACCCCATGGTTCCTAGTCGGATCTGTTAACCACTGGGCCATGACAGGAACTCCAGAACTGCCATCTTGACACTACTGATTCTTCCTATTCATGAACAGGAACTATCTCTCCATTTATTTAGTTCTTTGATTTTATTTATCAGTTTTGTACTTGTCCTCATATGGATCTTGCATATGTTTTATTAGATTTATATCAAAGTATTTTTCCTAATTTATACTGATATAAATAGTATTGTGAGTTGTGTTCGTTTTTTGCTTTTGGCCGCCTATAGCACATGGAATTCCCAGGCCAGGGATCAAATCCTAGCTGCAGTTGTGACCTATGCTGCAGCTGTGGCAACCCTGGATCCTTTAACCCACTGTGTCAGGATGAGGGATCAAACCTATATCCTGGGGCTGTAGAGACGCCACCCATCCTGTTGAGCCACAGTAAGAACTCCGATAGCATTGTGTTATAAATTTTGAATTCCACTTCTTCCTGATGGTATATAGGAAAGTGATTGACTTTTGTATGTTAACCTTGTATTCTACAACCTTGCTGTAATTATCAGTTCCACGAGTCTTTTTGCCAATTTTTTTTCAGATTTTCTACAAAGACCATTATGTCTTCTTTGAAGAAAGATAGCTCAACTTCTTCCTTCCTGATCTGTCTACCTTTTCTTTCCTGAAAGATAGTTCTATTTCTTCTTTCCTTATCTGTATAACTTTTCTTTCCTTTTCTTATCCTATTGCATTAGCTAGAATTTCCAATACAATTTTGAAAAGTAGTGATAAGAAGGGACTTTCTTGCCTTATTCCTAATCTTAGCAGGTAAGCTTCTAGTTTCTCATCTTTAAGTCTTTTAGATTTTTCAAAATCAAGTTGAAGACGTTTCCCTCTGTTCCTAGTTGAATTGATCTTATTCTCTCTGGGACTCCATTGTAAATCTGATCTTCTGCAGTTGTAGGAACCTTGCAGTAAATTCCCAACCAAACCTAAGCAAGTCTGTTCTGTGGTGCTATCCCTTGCGAATAAAGCACCTGACCAGTATATTCCAGTAAATGCTAATGCTACCTCCTTTCTCCTGAGCTCTTTCTTCAGCTCAGGTGTAGCTGAGCACCTCGGGTACATAAGACAAAGTACCAAACGGACATTTTCTTACATAGAATTTTCCCTTAGAAATAGCTTTGCAAGGTGGGATTCATCATTTGTCATTTACAGGGAGGAACAGGTCCCAAGTGTTTATGTACATCTCAACTCACTGCATTAGTTTCCTTTGGCTGTGATAACAACTACCACAAGTTGGTGACTACAAAACAGCAGACGTTTTTTCTTTCGTAGTTCTGGAGGGCAGATGTCTGCAGACATTGACACGGCCATGCTCTCTCTGGAGGCTCTATGGAAGGTTCTTTTCCTTGCCTCTTCCAGCTTCTGATGGTTGTCCACACTCTTTGGCTTGAGGCCATATGACTCTAATTTCTGCCTCCTCATCGTCTATCTACGTCAACTCCCTCTCTGCTCATCTTTTATAAAGGCAATTGTCATTGGGTTTAAGATTCAGCCATATAATCCAGGATGATCTCCTCATCTCAAAACCCTATTCTTTTTTTTTTTTTTCCTTTGTCTTTTTGCCATTTCTTGGGCCGCTCCCGAGGCATATGGAGGTTCCCAGGCTAGGGGTCCAATCGGAGCTGTAGCTGCCAGCCTACGCCAGAGCCACAGCAACGTGGGATCCGAGCCGCCTCTGCAACCTACACCACAGCTCACAGCAACGCCGGGTCCTTAACCCACCGAGCAAGGCCAGGGATCGAACCTGCAACCTCACGGTTCCTAGTTGGATTCGTTTACCACTGAGCCATGATGGGACCTCCCCCCATTCTTAATTATATCTGTACACCCCCTCTTCACAAATCAGGTCACCCTCACAGGTTTCAGGATGAGGATGTAGTCATCTTTCTGGGGGGGCAGGGGCACTGTTGAACCAACTGCACTCGGGGTTAGCAGTATTAACTGCGTTAGCAGAGCAGGCAGTGAACCCAGGCTCTTCGATTCCATGACCACATTTTCCAGTTCACCACCACAGATTCCAACAGGAAGGGGGACTTGAAGCCACAGAATTGGGGGTTACTCAGACCTCTTTTTATAATCTCTTCTTTAATTTATAGCTAGTGAAACTGAGACCCAGACCCAGTGAATGATTTGCACTGAATCTTATCGTCCATTCTTTGCCAGAATCATCTACCATGGCAGCCTGCCATCTGGGAAAAAAAAGAAAAAATCAGCAGAACTTCCAGAAGATTCCCAAACTCTCTTTCTTCAAAGGGGAGCATATTAGCTCCTTCTAGAGGCGCCCAGGATTTCACCACATTATTATTATTGTTATTATTATTATTTTGGTGGAAAGAGAATGGCCCTTTTGCAGAGAACCCTAGGGAGGAATCCAGCTCTGTGCCTGATGGATTGCTGACTACACTTTATTAAAGGCCATTACAATTTCCAGCATTTGTCATAAGAAAATATCTTCTAACAAATACCAGCTCATTAGAGACTGACTTGTTAGGACTATGGGTTGGTCTTGTTTTGCTTCTACCTCGTCAACTCCAATCCTAGCACCCAATCAAACTTTGGCAATCAAAACCCCAGACAGGCTTCCTAATAGATTTGAAACAGGCGGGGACAGCACGGTCCACTGCAGTAGCACCCAGAGAACACGAAATATATCAAAACCCACCCCCAGGGTGCGGACTTGCTTCCCCGCGTAGGAAACCGGACAAGAAGCAGAGCTAAATGAACCATCTCTCTCTGTGCAAACCATTACCAGCTAAATGACTTTTTTTTTTTTTTTAATGTGTTGAGATCACATAATAATGAAAAGCAGTCTGGTTGAAGTGTTGGTGGTTATACAGGACCTGGTGCCGAAATCTTGATCAAAGCCTCTTCGCATCTGAAGTCATCGGTAATTCGACAGTCTATTTGGGTGAAAAGAGCTCCTTTCTGGCTGTTCGACTTCAGGCCCACCCCAGAGAGGGGCACAACTCAAGCAAACAAGGCTGCTGGCAAACCAAGACACCTCTTCGCAAGAGGTGATACAAAACATGAGTTGGTGGCGGCAGCTGAGTGGCGTGATCAGGTTTCACTGGGGGAGTTATGTGTATATTACACATACTATTTGCATGTATGTCATCTGTTCTGGGCCAGGCTTGGGCATCCTTCACAGAACCTTGAGCCATGGCCTTTGACCTGGAGGAAAACAGGTCTCACAAGGAACTGACCTCTGCAGGAAAGGAGGGGTGAGAGCTTAAGCAGTGGAGGTGTCTGAGGCTAAGGGTTGGTCTGGCTAATTGGGATTTATTAAAATATTTCTTTATACCCATTGTTCCAGGCCTGTGCTGGTTTCTGAGGCCAGAAATGTGGATATTCACAACGCCTGCCCTTTGAGGGTTCCCAGGCTAGATGAAAATGTGGAATGTCAAGGCACAATTACATTCAGCGTCCTCAGTGCTGTCAAAGGGGAGACCCAGAGCTATAAGGACACGGTGAGGGCCCGGATTTGGTGTTGGGAAGATAGAGAAAACCGCTCAAGGGAAGTGACACTATTCAAATAGAATCATAGCTGGGAGCGCTGGGCAGGAGAAACTGAAGCACACACTCTCCCCGAGCATGGATTAAGAGATAGAAATTGGAGACCCCTCAACTCTTCAAGGGCATTGGGGAACCATCTGGAAAGAAAGCCTTGCCTAGGATAACTAAACCCACTGGTCTTTTCAGCCTGATCTCTGTTTATTTCCTCATTGCACCAGGAAGGAATCAATTCCTGAGTTGGGAAAAAAACCAAACATTTGTCCAGTTGATTGTTGACACAGTCTGGGTAACTTTGTATGTATTAATGACAATGTTTTTATTTGTGGGGGCCCACCTGAGAAGTTGTGTGAATGCTCTGAGGGCCCAAGCATATCAAGTCAATTAAATATGTAGTCATTTATTGAAGGCTAGATTTGTCTTAGGCACCATGCTAGGGGCTCTGGGCTGGGGAGATGGAGATGAAGGGTCCAAAATTGAGTACTTTCATCTTTGTCTTAAAGAAATTCACAAGCAGTGGAGGATAAAAGGGGAGCTCTAAATATAAAGAAGTAATTAGAATGCAAGGCAGAATATTGAGAGAAGAGGTGGCCTTCTGTACATTTTATTGCATCTTATTATTTTACTTCTGTGGACTGTACTAAAGTTTAGAGCCCAAATCAGAGCACACAAATGATAGCTATACTCATTTTGGTTGGGAGAAACGATGTGAATAGCAAACAATTGTTGGGATTTCTAAGGACAAACCTTAGGTAGCTGGCACAATTGAACAAATTGTTTTAAATTGAGACTGTCCTGGATTTATCATAAATATAATGGAGATATGAGGCAGATGTCAAAAAGTTCATTCAACAAATTTTTTCTTCCAGAGAGCAACTACATTTATTTGGAAGAAATACATTGATATCTTGGTTGGGGTAGAAAGTGAGACTCTAGGGGAAGGTTCAAGTGATAAATTCTAAGTTCCTGAGAGGAACCTATGGGAGAGAGATTGGATGGCAAATTGAGTGTTGTGCACGGTATGAGGCATAGACACAGACCTCTCCTTTGGGGAACCGAATTTTGAAGAAGAGGAGATGACCAGTGGCTGTAAACATGAACGTTATTTCTTATCAAAATCACCCAGAAAACCACAGGAATGGAGGAAATGCTTGATGGGCAATGCTTTGCTGTGAAACTGGTCAAGATGTGCCTGCAGTTGAAGGAGGGCATAAGCCCCGGGAAATCTAGAAGATTCAGAAAGACCTGATGATGGGGATTTGGTCCACTTGGAGCTCAAGAGCTGGAGTGAGCCTGGCTGGCATCTGAGCCACTAATGTAAACTTACACGATGTGAACATTAGAAAAAAAAGGGACTGAGTCCAACTGAGAAATAGCATTTCCTCTTCAGGAGGCAGAATAAACACTAATTATTCAAATGTATCCTCTAGAATGCGCTTGGCTCATCCATCCCACATGACATGAGCTCTTCCTGAAAATCTTTGCATTTGAGTGTCCCAGGAGCAGAGTTCTTACTTAAGCCCGTGACTTTCTAAAGCATTCTTTCAATGCAGCTGTGCTAATTCTCAGAATTTATTTTAAGGAACTAAGGATGCTCGCAAACTCAGCCACATGGCTGTTGATCACAGCACTGTTTGCAAAAAATTTGGAACAGTCTAAATGACCCACAGTGGGAGAATGGGTAAATTATAGCACATGCGTAAAATGAAATATTGTATGGTCATTGGAAATCATAATGTGGTGCTACATTTATTGACATGGGAAAATGCACACAATATAATATTACAGAAAAAATAACCATTCAAAAAGCTTCAAGTACGATCACATTTGCACAAAAGCAAGTGCAGTGTATATACATTATCTGACATCGAGAAAAACTAGAGAGATCTACATGGTGAAGTGAACAGTGATCACTCCAGGCTGGTGGCGGTGGCATGTTTTTTTACTTCATCATCTCCTGCATCATGTACATGATTTTGACAATGTATATCTATAATCATATAAATTCTTTTTTTTTTTTTTGTCTTTTTGTCTTTTCTAGGGCCGTACCTTGCGGCACATGGAGGTTCCCAGGCTAGGGGTCCAATCGGAGCTGTAGCTGCCGGCCTACACCACAGCCACGCGGGATCCAAGCCACATCTTCGACATAGACCACAGGTCACTGCAACACCGGATCCTTAACCCACTGAGCAAGGCCAGGGATCGAACCCGCCACCTCATGGTTCCTAGTCAGATTCATTAACCACTGAGCCACGACGGGAACTCCTATAATCATATAAATTCTTAAAGCTATATCAACTTTAGAACCAAAAATCAAAACAAAAGCTTACGTATCATAATGCTATTTTTTTTTTGTTAGTTATTGAAAAGCACGTATTTATATACATAGATGTCTGGGGTAAAGCTCTAGGAGTTAAGAGTTGTTACCTTGGAGTGGATGGATTAAAGATGGCTTATAATTTACTGTTTTGGCTTAACTTTATTTTGAAAATGTTCTACAAAGGAAAAGCGTTGTGGGGAAAAAACTGACACAGAAGTGATTCTCCTCCACGGTTCTCCTGTGAGTTGGGCAGTCCTCTCTCAGACCTTCTGTGTCAGAAGGATGGTATTGAAAAGTTACCAAATTCAGGAGTTCTTGTTGTGGCTCAGCAGGCTTAGAACCCGATTAGTATCCATGAGGATTTGTGTAGATCCCTGGTCTTGCTTCGTGGGTTAAGGATCCAGTACTGCTCTGAGCTGTGGTATATGTCACAGATGTGGCTTGGATCTGGCATTGCTGTGGCTGTGGTGTAGGCCAGCAACGGCAGCTCCGATTCACCCCCTAGCCTGGGAATTTCCATATGACGCAGGTGAGCCCCTAAAGAAAAAGCTACCAAATTTAGTAAAGGATAGGAAGAGAAGGGGAAGAAAATGAGTACTTTTTAAAATTCAGTGCATTTTATTATATTTATAGTGGTACAACTACCATCACAACCTAATTTTAGAACAGTTCCATCCCAAACCCCCAGCCCATCCCTCCCTCCCAACCTGTCCCCTTAGGTAACCATAAGTTTTTCAAAGTCTGTGAACTAGTTTCTGTTCTGCAAATAAGTTCATTGTATCCTTTTTTTAGACTCCACATAGAAGTGATAGCGTATGACATTTGTGTCTCACTGTCTGATTGACTTCATTTAACATGATAATTTCTAGGCCCACCGTGTTGTTGCAAATGCCATTAGTTCATTTCTTTTTATGGCTGAGTGATATTTCAATGTGTACATGTACCACAGCTTCTTTTTTTTTTTTTTTTTTTTTTTAAGGGCCGCACCCTTGGCATATGGAGGTTCCCGGGCTAGGGGTCGAATCGGAGCTGTAGCCACTGGCCTACACCACAGCAACGCCAGATCCGAGCCACATCTGTGACCTACACCACAGCTCACAGCAACACTGGATCCTTAACCCAATGAGTATGGCCAAGGATCGAACCTGTGTCCTCATGGATACTAGTCAGATTTGTTTCCACTGAGCCACAATGGGAACTCCTTCCCACATCTTCTTGATCCACTCCTCTGTTGATGGACATTTAGGTTGTTTCCATGTCTTGGCTATTGCGTATAGTGCCGCAACGAACATTAGGGTACATGTAGCTTTTCGAATCATGGTTTTCTCTGGATAGATGTCCAGGAGTGGGACTGCTGGATCAAATCGTAGTTCTAGTTTTAGTTTTTTGAGGAAAATCCATACAGTTTTTGAGCAGAGGGCTTGGGGTTGAATTGCAATATCCTTCCACTTTGTATTTGTATGACTTAAGGCAAATTACTTAACATCTCTGTGCCTCAGTTTTCTCATCTGTAAAATTGGCACAGTGGTCATTTCCACCTCAGAACTCTGAGAGAGGCTCAGGGAAGAAGAGTGAAGCAGCCCCAGTCTGTATTCTTTCATTTCATGGAGGAGGCTGGGAGAGCTCAGCGAGGCTAAGACACTTGCCTAAGGCCACACAGCAATGGAGAGCAGAGCAGAGATTCCAAATGACACTACGTTCAGTGCTCCCCATCCTCCTCAGAGAGGGGGAGCTCACCAGTCGTCATTCCTGACCGTATTTCTATTATGAGAAACAAATTCCCCCAAGGTAAGCAAAAATAATGGGGAAACCTCTCTTCCAGCGGCATTTAGCACACCGCCTAGATTGGCTCTCTGATGTTTCCATGCTCCTTCAGCCTCTTGTCCTCTCGTTCATTTCCTTGGGGAGAGATGGAGAATGAGGTCCCTTAAAGGGCCATGGATGGCTTACAATAAACAAACAAACAAACAAGCAAACCAAAACCATGAGATGCTGTTTGGGAAGAAGGTGCATGTTATGAAGCGTCTTGTCCAGACATGGAGCAGTGGATGCATTGAGAAATGGCAATGCTGGCTGTTTCCAGAGAAGCTGATCACTCTAAGCTCACTGGTAGCACAGAGGTAGAGATAAAACATCTGGCATGTTGTGATGTTTACATAGCATCTTTCTTCCCAGGACTCCTGGGACACGGGACCATGCCTCAACTCACCCCTGGGTTGCATCTTTGTGGTGAGAGAGAAGGAGCTTGAGGGAGGACAAAGGATGGTTTTTATTTTCACTCTAATTTTCTAGATCGAAATCGGAATGGAAATGGGCTCAAGCGGATCCAGAAACAGAGGATAAACTTGAACCTGAACCATGCTTGCGTTGGCGGTTGAGTCTTAGCCCCAGGTGCTGTTATTCCATGTTCAGAGGCTGATAAGCTCCACACTAAGCAGAAGAAGGGGACGGGGTATCAGTGGTGGGGGAGCCGGAAGAACACAGCCCCTTAGAGACAAACCCGGTTGGTTGCAACCCCGGCTCTACCTCCCAGCCCCAGGCCCATTGCCAGGCGCAGTTAGGAGCTTGGATTCTGGAATGCTACCAGGCCTGACATCCCTGTTCCACCACTTAGCAGCTAAGATCTGTCTAAGCTTCTGAGTCTTCAGCTGTAAAATGAGACTGATAATAATAGCACCTACTTCACGCCAGTGCAGCAATTGGGGTAAAACTACTGCATGGTCCTCGATGCTCAAAAATCTTCATGGTTATCAGCATTCACTTCACTTCTCTGCGCTTCATTTTTCTTATCGCTGAAATGGCACTCATACCAACTCTCCCTCCGTTTGTCCAAAGGACTTTTTTTGTTTTCCTTTTTAGGGCTGCACTTGAAGCATATGGAAGTTCCCAGGCTAGGGGTTGAATCGAAGCTGCAGCTGCCAGCCTACGCCACAGCCACAGCAACGCCAGATCTGAACCGGGTATTCGACCTACACTGCAGCTCATGGCAACACTAGATCCTTAACCACTGAGCGAGGCCAGGGATCGAATCCACATTCTCATGGATACTAGTCGGGTTCATTATTGCTGAGCCACAACGGGAGCTCTCAAAGGGCTCTGATAAGACAGTAGCCCTATAGCTGCTTTGTAAACCAAACATTTCTCCTCTGTCGACCTGGCTTCTCTCCAGAAATTTCTCACAAACACATGGGTGGTAGTTTGGGACTAACCTTCTAAAAACCCCTGGCACACAGTAGGTATTTAGTTAAAAACGCAGCAGTATAGGAGTTCCCTCATGGCTCAGTGGGTTAAGGATCTGGGTGTTGTCACTGCTATGGCTCTGGCTACAGCTGTGGCGCAGGTTCCTTCCCTGACCTGGGAACTTCTGCACGGCATGGGCATGGCCAAAAAAACAAACCAAAAAAGGTAACAGTATATAGGATGGGTAAACAACAAGGTCCTATTGTGCAGCACAGGGAACTACATTCGATACCCTGTGATAAAGCATAACAGAAACAAATATGTCACACAGGAAAAAAAAAAAAAAAAGAAACGAATATGAAAAGAAAATACATATATGTATAACAGAATCACCTTGCTGTACAGCAGAAATTAACACAACATTGTAAATCAACTATATCTCAATACAATTAAAAAAGAAAAAAAAGCAACGGTAAGTTCTTGGCTTGTGTCTATTCAGGCCAGATAAATGGCAGAGCTCTGAATAGCTTTCTATAAACAGGCAAACTGGTGATTTCATGCAGAACAAACAAGCAGATGTCCCCGATGGTTTCCTCAGCAATAGCATTTAGGGACTAAAAGTTATCCAGAGAATCAATCTGACTATGCACGGATACCCAGCGCAGGAAGAAAAGGCGGTTTCGGGGGCAGATCTCTGGGCAGCCGTGATGGGGTGACAGGGCATCATGCAGACCCCAGCGCCAGCTGGCAGCCGCCTGGGAACCTGACAGCAGCTTCTTCGGGCTGTGGGGACACCACCTGGTGCGATCACCTTTTCAAAGGGACTCAGAGAGGGTCCTCCTAGGTGTTGACCTCTTGTGCCCTCCAGATTGCCACCTGGGGATAGCCACTTCTGGCATCAGGGAGATCCCTCCTGGAGGCCTCCCAGTGCTACCTGGGGGCCATCTGACCTGTGCACCTAGGCCTGGGTGGGGGAGGGGACTAGAAGGGACAGGGACGGGAAGTATCTTTGCCTGAGACAGTCCAGCCTAAATAACAAACATTCATTCATCTCCTGTCATTCCCAGGCAGGGAGCAGGGCTCTGGGAATAATAAAAACAGCAATAACAATTTTTACTGCTTGTCAGGCTCTGCACTGAGCATTTTACAAACTGTAGTTCTTTTAATCGCCATAATCATCTTAAGTGATGGAATGACTGAGTGAGCTCTATTTTAAAGATGGGGAAACAAGCCCAGGCAGACCTCCCCTAGAGCACAGGGACCCACCTCCAGGATCAAGATGAAGTTTCTAAGCCTGACATTCAAGGCCCCTGCTTGCTCTTCCAGCCTCATTTGTACTTTCAAGGATGCTGCATCTGCAGAACAATTGGCCTTTTCTGTGAGTACCGGACCCCCTCAGCCCCAGTCTGTCTGGAATGCTCCCCATCCTTGCCCACATTCCCTTGGGCTCCAATTTGTCCTTCAACAAAAGTTAGCATGTGAGAGCGCCTCTAGAGGCCAGACACTTCATCCATAAAACAATCTTGGGATTTGGGCATTATTATACCCACTTTAAAGAACAGCCAACTGAGGCATGGAATAGTGGATCAATTAGCAACAAGGTCACAGAGCCAGGAAGAGGCAGACCTGGGATTTGAATCCCCCCGGAGTTGCACTTCTCTACCCTATGGTGATTCTTGGCCCAGGAATCTCCTTCTCTGGGAAGCCCTCCTTGACCTCTCCTGCAGGGTTAGGCCCAGGAATGTGCCAGAGCCTGCCCTTACCAGTCTGCAAAAGTCAATTATTAAATTGTCAGGAATTTTGCAAGCCGGTTGTTAAACACAGCAATTATTAAAGATTAAATTATAAACACTTATAATTAAGTAAATTATATTACAAACAAAGGTCATAAGTACTCAAAACTCATCACTTCCTAATTATTTTATTACATTTTACTATTATCTAGGCTCTGAAGATTATTTACATCCAGGGCATCTGCATGGTGGAGATTCTATAGAATGGGGCGCTGCTGTGTGCCTCTCAGTGATATCACATTGTTTGCTTTGAAATCAGCAACGGTTGAAATATTTACACCATGGACATTGGCAAATGCTACTGGATCGGGGCTTAGTTTATTGTGTTGGTTGGTTAGATTCCACAAAGCGAGGGAGAAAAATCTCAATGATGCAGCTTCAACTTGCAAGCATGTCACATCTGTAGCCATTGCAGTGTGAATAACCCCCCAAAGTGGAAGAAAATATTCTTCCGATATTTGAGAACACATAATCAACTTAGCAAAGAAGTTGCTCACACCATTGGTACCCAAGTGGGGTTCCAAACATAGTGTTTGCCTGCCTTTCATCACCATTGTTAATGTAAATGAAAATATCATCTCAGAACGACAATCAAAGAACCGCTGTTCAACACTCAGCAGCCAACCCATGGTGAGGTGGCCGTCTCAGTGCCACCAGAGTCAGCTGTGTTTCTCTCCATAGCAGCCATAACCTCAGGGCTCTGAAGCTTTCCACCAATGTCCACCTCTTCTGGATTCCTCTTGAGAGAAGGAATTGTGTCTTTTTCTTTACTGAACCCTCAGTTCTTGGGGTAGGCAATTAATTATTGCTCAATAAATAAATGCACGCATGCCTGACTGACTGAATGAAGAATTAACCCTACCCTCAATGACATCCCCTCAGGACAAAGTTTCTTAAGATATTTATTTATGCATATTTTATTTCTGAGTACCTGTGAGGGGTCAGTGGTGTTAATACTAACTCCCATGGGCTGAGCACACCATAATGAAGAATGCTAAAATGGAAGGAAGAAAACATTTCTAGACTCAAGGACTTTTTCTGTCTCATGTTCAAAAAAGCACCCAGATTCATGTAATACTTAAAGAAAAGTGAGGTCATCAACCCCGCCATCTTCCTTCACCCCCAAGGATCCCAAATGAGCGTTAGAAGAACTGATTGAGCTCCCATCCAAGGACGATGTCATGCCCTGAGGCTGAGGAACTAGAGGTCATGGAGAATCACATTTGTGTTTTTAATTCTCCATAAATGGTGTTTATTTACTTATTTATTTTATGGCTGTACCCACAGCATATGGCCGTTCCCAGGTTAGAGGCTGAATCGGAGCTACAGCTGCTGGCCTACACCACAGCCACAGCAATGCCAAATCCAAGGCACGTCTGTGAACTTCACCACAGCTCACAGCAACGCCAGATCCTTAACCCACTGAGCAGGCCCAGGGATGGAACCTGCGTCCTCAGGGATACTAGTCAGGTTCGTTACCACTGAGCTACAACAGGAATTCCTCCATAAATGTCTTGAACACAATCTTTCCCAATGACAAGAGGGAGGCGATTTTCCAATGAGTAAAGAGCTGGTGTCTCTTGTCTAAACCATCATCAAGTAGCTAGGAGTGTCAGATGGCTCAAAATAACGTGCAACACAAGGCTTAGAGGGGCAGAAGACACCAACCAATGTTCCTTTTGACAGAAGTCTGCAGGGAGCCCCCATTTCTCTCTTCCCTTCGCTAGGTTCCCACAACTCAACTTTCAAGACCATCTTAGCAGATAAACAAGACAGCGTGTATCCCATTGTAGTATCCATACAAAGATAGGTGGTCTTAAACTCACTAAGCAAATAATTAGTCATCAGATGAATGAGGGAAAAGAACAGCCATTAGCACACTAGGTCACCTGTCAAAGGTGGCTGTGTTTATATTTTGGTGGGGGGGCATTTTCCCATAGCCACGCAGGCATGGTATTGGCCGCTGTAGCCTTGAGACCTCCCCCAGTATAGATCTCTTTTCCCTAAAAAGAAGAGATGAGGAGGGGAAGAAAACCATCAGTTGCTTCAACTTGAAAGTCAGCACTAAAGGAGGCATTAGAAAAAGACTTTCTTGTGGCTCAGAGCCCTGATTACCACAATTAAAGTTCAAGGTGTGGTGCTATTTGCTCAGCATGCTCTGACACATGAAAGAAAATGATTCAGGCAAGGAAAATAATTACACATTAATTTGTGTTTGGCAACTGTGTTTTATCCCTTTGGCCCACAAAGCAAAGATAAAAGGTGATATTGTTGAAAGTGTTTTATCTGCCTTCAATGGCGTTGCCATGGGCTGCATTTGGAGACAGGCCTCTTTGGTTGGGCATTTTCCCTGCATTGTGGGGATGCCTTTTGTGTGCCATTGCCTGGGCCAGTCAGGAGCAGAGGAAAGGTACGTTAGTAGCTGTTTTTTTACCGCACTCAATCCTTTGTGTTGAAGGGTTTCCCATGGGCTTGGCCAAATGGCAAGAAAAGTGACCCTCTCCAGGGCGAAAGCTCCAGTTCCCATCCTGGGGGCACCCATCCCTTATCCTGGTAGTGCACTTTGCCACACAATGAAGAGGCAGATGAGGCAGAACCCCAAGCCCGGCCATCTATGGAGATGGTGGCCGGGCTGGGGATATCCACGGGCAAGCTGCATAGGCAATCAGATGTGCCTGAAAGAAACTCAGGCCCCATGTGGCCAAATCTTCCCAACTGACCTTCAAAAGAAAAGTGAGGAGGAGTTCCCACTGTGCCCCACAGGAATCTGCAGCATCTCTGGAGTGCCAGGACACAGGTTCAAGCCCCGGCCCAGCACAGTGAGTTAAAGGATCCAGCGCTGCCACAGCTACAGTGTAGGTTGCAACTGCAGCTTGGATCTGATCCCCGGCCCAGGAACTCCATATGCTGCGGAGTGGCCAAAAAAGAAAGAAAAAAAGAAAAGTTATGAAATCTAGATTTTTAAAAATGAAATCTCTCAGCTTTTGCAGATGGGCTGAATTAAAGAGAAATAAAGCCTCTCTGTGGACTGTCCGACTGGTGGCCAGTTTGGGCCTCTGAGATGCAGCATAGGTTTAAACACTAGCTCCTGGAGTGAGAAAGGTGGAGGCTCTAAGCCCAGTTTCACTGCTTCGCAGCTGAGTGACTTTGGACAAGTTCGTTCATCTCTCCAAGCCTCGACTTCCTGTTGGTAAACTGGAGACAATAACAATTATACCTCCCTCTGAGAGTTATTGTGGGGATTAAATGAGATAATGCAGGCAAGAAGCAAGTTCTTGGCACAGTCCCTGGCAAACAGTAAGTACTGAATAAATGGCAGCGATTATCATTATTTATAATTGAACCTGGGGAGAGTGAAAAAATACATCATCGCCCCAGGCTTTCTATCAGTTAGGATGTCTGGAGGACTGTGGATGCTCTATAGATAATGAGACAATTGCTGAATGAATGAATGGATAAATGGGTGGATGAATGAATGGATGGATGAAGATGCCCATTAGGGGCCAGAATGAGCAATCCATCCGCCCGCTTCTCTTTCTGGTGAGGTCCCTGGCGATTGCGTTTGTACCAATCATTTTCTCTTCTTGGACCTCAACTTCTTCATCTGTACAATGGACTGGATGTCCCACTCTCACCAGCTCCGAGGGATGTTACCCTGCCTACTGGTAAGATCTTTCAGGGACTCTTAAAACAAGTTAGGGCTGGCCAGCGAGGACTTTACCACCCAGCTCTGGGAGGGGAGTCCCTCTGCCCACTGGAACTGTTCTTAATTGAAGGAAAACTGGTCCTTCCATCCTCTCACTCCATCTGCTCTCTTCTCTCTTCTGCTTTTTGTTCCAGGAGGCTGACCTGGGAAAGAATCTCTCTTGTTCTCTGTCTTTCAGCATGACTTGGTCAGTAGGGAGCCCAGCTAGAGGGCAAAGGGAGGCGGGGTATTTATCCTCCACACTCACTCGAGCACCCCCCCCCCCAACCAAGCCCCTCTTGATAACCTTCTCTGTTCAGACTCCAGGAACTGAGGCTCCACCCCTCTGGGTCTGGGGGAGTAGACCCTAAGCCCGGCATCTCCCCTTTGATTCTCACTGACCATCAGAACCTTAGGTGAATGAGTCAGTTGTTTTCCTGGGAGACTTTGATGGATACTAGCAGATACCTCTTCACCATCCAAGCCAAGAACAATGTATTCTAAGGAAGAAGACTTCCAAGTACCCAGAAACACAAGCTTGGGGATCAGACAGGCGGGAGCTCAAATCCCTGGTAGTTGCTTACGGGCTCTGCGAACCTGGGCAGGTTCTGTCTTGACTAGGAGCCTGCTTCCTAATCTGTGCGTCGAGAGATGCACTCAGCATCTTCCAGCAAGGCCAGGGGCTGAGGGGGACCATGTGGGCAGCCCCAACCCTCGGTGCCAGCCATCACAGCAGCTCAGGGCGGCTTTCTCCCCTTCTCTGCCTCTTCTTCTTCTTTTTTTTTTCTTTTTTGGTCTTTTTAGGGCCGTACCCATAGCATATGGAGGTTCCCAGGCTAGGGGTCTAATCAGAGCTACAGCTGCCAGCCTACACCACAGCCACAGCAACACCAGATCTGAGCCACGTCTGAGACCTACACCACAGCTCACAGCAATGCTGGATCCTTAACCCACAGAGCGAGGCCAGGGAATGAACCCATAACCTCATGGTTCCTAGTCGGATTCATTTCCACTGTGCCACGACGGGAACTCCACTCTCTGCCTCTTCTTGTTTCTTCTCTTGGCTCCTATTTTTCCTCTTAGAGGGACGATTTTTTTTTTTGTCTTTTTTTTTTTCACCTTTGTGCTTTTGTCAGACTGTGCCTAATAAAAAATCATTTCCACTAATGGAGTGCCCAGTGGCTCATATACTTTCTTTATAAGCTTCCAACAATCACGAGTGGTTATTATGGCCAAAGGACATTATCGCCCCTAATCAAAGTGTCGGGCAAAAATTGAATATTGTAAAAATTATTCTGAAAATTCCTTTTAAAATATTTAGCCATAAATTTTGATAGATTTAATGTGGGGTGTATCCTCTGCACTCTGGGTGATCCATATTCTCCAATGTACGTGGCAGTGTGTAGTAGATTAAAGACTATATAGGCAAACTATCATTTTACACTGAAAGATAAAAGAAAGAGATTCAATGAAAGAAAGAGATAGCACATGTAGCTGATTTTTTTTTTTTTTTTTTTTGCATCAAAGTCACCTAAGATACAGCCATACTTATTTTATGAATAAAGACATTGAGGCTGGGGTAGGAGTGGAAGACATTGAGGTTCAGAGAGGCCAAGCAATTTCAGAGAGGCCAAGGGCACACAGCTAAGGAGTGGCAAGAGTCAAAATTCACATCCAGGTGTATCTGCCTCCAAAATCTGTTTTTAACCTTGTGCTGTAATATCCGGATTTATGTGAGTTGGAATAAACAAACACTCATAGCCTGCGTGTTTGAAAAACATGACTTGCAGAATTTTCTGTTAGAAACGGCTTCCCATACTGGGCCTGCTGCCTGTTTCACCGTCTCTTGACTTTGCGGGGCCTTTGCCCCACCTAGTGCAGAGATCCAGGACCCTGGGCCCAGGCTGGGGGTGCCAGGCATGCACTCTAGCCTGTCTGCCAAGGGAGGCAACATAGGATGGAGGCCTGCACTGTTGGGCAAGCCAGGTAGAGGGTTTGGTTTTTTTTTTTTTGTTTTTTTTTTTTGTTTTTTTTTTTGGTTTTGGCCACTAATAAATGGTGATAATTGTTAGGAGATTAATTTAAGAGTCTCAGATGAAAGATACTACCAGAGTGCCAGGTACAGAGAGGGATGGAGGGAGGGAGACTGGCATTCTCCCCGTGGCTCCAGGGCTGACTCGGTCCTGACCTTGGGCAAGTCATTTGACTTTTCTCATCTGTAAAATCAGCCTAATGATGGCTTCTCTTCCAAACCACTTTGATTCTCAGATGAAAGCATCCATAAAAATGCACAGGATTGCTATTAATTGGGCCATTATTATTTTTATTATTTAGCAGATGAAGTCCACTAAACTTTAATTATGTTTTGACTTCCCCCTGACTGGTAGGATGAGCCGTTGACTATCAGATGACAGGTCTCTCTGATGTCACCCTCCTCACGGAGGCCGGCAGACGGGCGCTCTAGGCAGCAAGGCGGTTGCCTGGGCAGGGCCAGCGGGTGCTGGGCATGCCCAGCCTCTTCTGCTTGACCCTTTGATATAAATTTAGCCGACCCATTGTGGGCAACGTGCTCTAGGAGCAGGAAAAACTGGAGCCCGGAGTGCCTGGAACTGCTGTGTGATTTTATGGAAACCCTTGGGCCACCAGCTTCTGCAGTTGGGCTGGGAACCAACAGCATCCCATTCACCTCCAGGTCAGGCTCCAAGGAGACAGCACAGTACAGGCATCGGTGTCCGTATTAGGTCATGTGTGACCATCATCCTTTCTCGAAAACATCAGCCTGCTGCCCTGGGACAAGAAATTAGTGTGGGAGAGAGATCCTTGAGCTCAGATCCCATTTCTCCCCCGACTAGTGCTGCTGGAAGGCACGGACAGTACTGTCTACCTTCCAAGCTGGTGAGAATGAAATAATTTGGCTAAATCCTTAAGCCAGTGACTGGTGCAGAGCACAGGCTGAGCCACTGACAGGTGGGTTATGGGAGAGTAAGCACATGTCAAACAGAAATGAGCTTTGCCCTTACTTTAAAGGGCAATGCACATCTTTTCTGGATTTACAAAGCATACATGATATAAAAATATAAAAATTATTTTCCTTTTTTTGGACACAGAATCCAAAATTACACAAGTGATGCTTCTCAATAACCTCCGAGAAGAAGGGGTTAGCACGAAGGGGACCCCAAAATCACCCACAGCCCTATTGCCCAGGTCCTCACTGGGAAGCCTTTGGTGGTTCTGCCTATCTCCCACCTCCTGACACGTTTGTCCCACGGGATCCTCGGGAGCTAAAGCTGCAGATCTTAAAGTCAAAGGGGAACATTTAGTGGCAAAGAGCCCCCCCGTGCCACTAATATCAGTACCATATTTTCTCCTCCAATGCTATGTTTTCTCCTTTAGGCAGTGAAGGTGTGTGACTGGATCAGTTTCTGGAAGTGTGGAACAGGGATACATTTTAACTTTCTAATCAGTATGAGAAATACATAAACTGGGAGTTCCCGTGGTGGCATAGTGGTTAATGAATCCGACTAGGAACCATGAGGTTTCAGGTTTGATCCCTGGCCTTGCTCAGTGGGTTAAGGATCCAGCATTGCCCTGAGCTGTGGTGTAGGTTGAAGACACGGCTCGGATCCTGTGTTGCTGTGGCTGTGGTGTAGGCCAGCAGCTATAGCTCTGATGAGACCAGTAGCCTGGGAACCTCCATATGCCGTGCGTGTGGCCCTAAAAGCAAAAAACAAAACAAAACAAAACATAAACTGGAACAGATGCACATGTTAGAAAAATATACATCCAGCAAGTCAAATCCACAATTTCATGAGTAAATACTGAATTATATTACAATGTATGTAATATAATTATATATTATACCACACTTTCATGAATAAATATTGAATTATATATAACAAATGTATATTTTAATACATTCCAACACATTCATATGTTAAAAAAAATGAATTAATTTCAAGCAAACTATGACAGCAATGCAGGTGGCGTTTAGATCTGAGAGGCCTTCCCAGGATGCAATAGAGCCTGAGAGCTGGAAAATACTGGCCTGGACCACCTCTAGATTATTTCCTGCTCCAAGGGTCTCTGAAGGGAACAGCAGAGTCAGTCACCTGGCCTCTTGAGGGCCTGTCCACCCAATTCTGATGATGTTCAAAATAACCCCAAGTTTTTCACTGAATGGTCCCTGTTATACTCAAATTTCTCTCTGCACCATAGGTGAAATGTGCCACCTTGTGGCAGAACCATTCTTGGGGCAAGAAGTAATGAGGATGGTCCAGGAAGCCTTTTTTTCAAACCCGTTCAGCTCCTGCAAGCATTTATTGAGAACTTGCTGTATTCATTCAGGTTAATATACCAAGTCTCGCTCAAGATCTCTCTCTCTCTTTGTTTTTTTTTTTTTTTTGTTTGTTTGTTTTTGCTTTTTATGGCTGCACCTGTGACATATGGAAATTCCCAGGCTGGGGGTTGAATCAGAGCCGCAGCTGCAGGCCTACACCACAGACACAGCAACACCAGATCCCAGGTGCATCTGCGATCTATGCTGCAGCTTGCGGCAATGCCGGATGCTTAACCCACTGAGTGAGGCCAGGGATCGAACCTGCATCTTCATGGAGACTGTGTCATGTTCTTAACTCACTGAGCCACCACGGGAACTCCGTGATCTATCTCTTTAGTTCTGTGGCCACCGTGTGAAAATTTACCTGCACCTGTGTCACTAGTGGGTCTTCGGCTAGTCAGTTAGCTACTAGGACCGATTTTATCTTCAGCAAGATGGAGATAATGAAATCTGTCCTGTGCGCCTCATTGGATGAGCCAGGATCAAAAGAGACTGTGCGTGAGAAGAATTTGGGAAATACAAAATTCTGTCCAAAGGGAAAAAAATAAGAAAGAACATTAGAAAATCTCTTTTCTCTGTTTCTCTCCCTTCTCTTTCTTTAATAAAATTCACTCTGTGCCATTAGATTATCTATGAGGACCTACAGCATCGTTTAAGTTGTCGGAGGTCTTGTTTCTCCAGCCCTTCTCAGATTCAACCACTGGCTCCTTCTATGACCAATCGGCAGGTGGTGAAGTTGTAAGCCCTGAGATCTGATACAGTCGCGTTTGAATGCCATTCTGTCACTTATGAGCAGTGTCTCCCATGGGCCTCCCCTCCTAATGATAAATTGGAGGAAAACAAGATGTGTTGCCCATTGGTCTATTGGGAAGATACAATGTGCTGGAATGTGGAAAGCAGTGGGCACAGTGCTAGGATCCAAGCAGGTGGCAAATGTGTGCCAGCATTATTATCATCTACTAGATGAGGTTGTATTATTATTATTCCCACTTAGGAGATGGAGACACTGAGGCTCAGAGAGGTGAAGCTGCTTGTTCAAGGCTATGGAAACAGCAGGGCAGAGATGTGAACCCACTTACGATTCAGGTCATGTTTGCAGTGTGTCATGAGGCTTCTCCATGAGAAGAGAGGACGTGTGTTTGTGTGTATGTGTGAGAGTGTGTGTGTGTGTGTGTGTGTGTGTGAAAGAGATAGAAAGAGATGATCTTGATCTGAATCACATAAAATTCTCTTTCTTTGGTATGAGTGCAATAGCTTTTTCATTTACTAGCTCATAAAACATGGCTGAGGTGGTCACCGCCAAGCCTGGATTTACACTTGAGGCTTCTGTCTCTAGAGGCTCAATTCTGCGCCAAATGTCCTTCAGTTTCACAATGTGCTGACTGCAAATTATGATGTGTCACTCAACCCATCACTTATACGTCATCCAACAGCAGATATTACAGAATATCTGAAATCAGTCTGTCCCAGAAAACCTGTTTTACTTGATTTCCTCACAGAAATATTTCATCTGCTTGTAACTCATGCCCACCCACCCTCCAGCCCCCTGGTGAGCTCTAAGCTGAACTTCTGTGCTGGTCTTTGATGCCCATTGCCTTAGGGGTGTCAGGGATGACTGATGCCCAGGTCACCTGCTGCTGGGCACAAAAGAAAGCTAGATGGGAAAGGATGGGGGGGGGGGAACACCTGTGTACCTTGGTGCCTTCGAGGAGACGTGGGTCTGAAACCTGCATGGCACCGCAGATTAGCTGCCCTCAGCTTTTCTCAGCTGAAGATTCTCTATCCATGAAATCATCTTTATCTTGAAGGGTTTCGGTGAAGATGAAGCAAGATAATCCGTGTTAAGCCATTTAACTCACTTAGCTAACATTAAGTGCTTGATTATCCCGCGAGCTCCCCTTAAGTGGAGAGGTCGCACTTCTATATTGATACCCAGACTGAAATCCACTCCGGTCGAGTCTGTGGCTATTTCCTGGGTGCTTGGAACTTTCCTGACCAGCACACAAGTCCCTACAGTGACCATAACCTACAAAGGGGCCTATGCATAGATCCCTGTAGAATTTTTCCAGCAATTACTACCTCCTTTATTGTTTTCAAGGTACATATGTACGTATGTATTTCTTTCTTTCAATTTCTGCCCTTGTCTGAAATCAGAACAGGTCTTCAAATCTCTATGCACAACTAGCAGTAGTAGTAACCCTTTTTATTTCCATTCTTCCAAGAAAGCTGTTGAACCATCAGTTGCTCAAAGTGAGCAAAAAGACACTTCCAACCTCATGTTTATTGGGTGTGGTTGGCAGACCTGGTTGCCCTGGAGTCTGGAACCCTTGGTGGAAGAGGCCTTCGGGGAAATGAACTGGTGCCACAGCGCCCTCTGGTGTCCACCGCCAGGGCGTGTGAGGGGCGGCAGGAAGGCAGCAAGCAGGGGTTTGAGAACATCCTTCCAGCATTTTTATCTTGCAGAGGAGGAAGGAGCAGGCAGTGCAGGAAGTCTCATGCCTGCTTCATATGGAACAGTGTTGGGCTGGGAAGGTGAGGTTACCGGATCAGGTTGACCTTCTGTGAGCCAATAACTCAGCAACCACAACCCAGACGGTGAATCCTGACCCGCTCTCCAGGAGGGTCCAGGGGACCTCTTCTCACTCCACCCCACCACTGCCCCCTACAGTTTCTTTTAGCTCTTTCTTTGCTCAAGCCAAACCTGTCTCCACATTCCAGAAAAGGCTGAATCTCGGGGTCTCAGCTCTGCCTTATGCCTGCCAAGGATTGAGAAAGAAGGGATGCTGGGGCCAGAGAAGGGTCCCTTTGAGACAAGAGAAGGGAAACTGGTGTATATTTCCAGGGTGCTCCACATGCATTCCTGCTCTTTGATCTCTTGGTGCTCAAGTTCCCCCTCCATCAGACTGGGCGTTTCCAACTGTTTGACTCTGCAGCTGACCCCAGTCATTGGGGCTCTGCTTTTACTCCAAGGCCCAAGGTCCAGCAACCAGTCTTGGACATTGGTTGGATTCCCATTCCTGAATTTGCTAGTCAGGTCTCACAACAGATCTCTGCAATGAAGCAGCATTGCATGACCACCCAGCCTGATCCAGGAGAGCATGAGGATCAAGGGGTGAGAAGAAAATGAGATGGAACCTCTAGCCTCAGCCACACCAATAGAGCCAACCCCACACTGTGCCCGTGAAGATTTCACCATTAAGATCATGGGTGGGGGAGTTCCCGTTGTGGCGCAGTGGTTAACGAATCCGACTAGGAACCATGAGGTTGCGGGTTCGATCCCTGCCCTTGCTAAGTGGGTCAAGGTTCCGGCGTTGCCGTGAGCTGTGGTGTAGGTTGCAGACGCGGCTCGGATCCTGCGTTGCTGTGGCTCTGGCGTAGGCTGGCGGCTACAGCTCCGATTAGACCCCTAGCCCGGGAACCTCCATATGCCGCAGGAGCGGTTCAAGAAAAGACAAAAACAAAACAAAACAAAAAAAGATCATGGGTGGTTAACACTTAGAATATTTTATGAAGTGCTCTGATACTTTACCTGCTGTCTCCTTGGGTTTACTGTACAGGAAAGAACCCTGAATCTGAACAGTATCTCTAGAGTATTATTCATGTTTTCAGGCAACAGTTCTCCAACTGCAGTCTCCTAACAGCATCAGCATCAACTGGGAGTTTCTAGGACTTCCTAGAAATGCAAATTATTGCCCCCTGCCCCCCCCCCCAAATGAATCAAGAACTCTGGGGATGGAGCCCAGCAATTCATACATCATTAGGCCTCCCAGTTTTGCCTGATGCATCTGGAGTCTGAGGACCATTGTTTTAAGGGAAAATGGAGAGAGGACCCATTATGAGCCACACCTCTTGCTTGACACTTTTTTGTATATGTGGTGTTTATGTTTGCCCGGTCCTTTAAGGTGGTTGGTTTGAAATAGTCTGAGATGATGCTGAGCCTGGAAGTAGAAGGTTTATCAAATAGTTTGTGAAGTGTTCTTGGATGAAAAGCCACCATTTTATTTGGAATGAATTCCCAGAACTTGTGACACACATAATATTTCAACATAAAGACATGTTACCAAGTAAAATATAAAGGACGCTCTTGGAGTCGCTGCCATTTTGAATTATGTGCACTTCCTTCTGCTCATTTGGGGACCATAGAAATTGGACTGTACCTCTTTGAGAAATATTGTTCTGAGTTTGTTCTCAATTTTTCCTCTTCTACCAAGTTTGCCATCTCCAGAGAGTCCCCTTTGTATAATTTGGAGGATGGCAGAATATCAACAGTCATACCTCTAGAAAGGGAACCGACTGAGGCAGCCCTTTGCTGGAAACATCAGTGGTTCCTCTCTGCTGGGCAAAGAGGTCCACACGCTTTGGTCTGGCTTTCAAGGTCTTTGCCAATTGGCTCTTGACTTGACTGCTCACCCCTGAGTCCTGCATTCTCCCTTCCCAGTTTCCTCTAAGCTCAGCCAAACCATCCACTCTTCCCCAAACACTCTGCCTCTGTTCCATGCCTTTTCTCTTCCGTCCATTAATTCATGGTCTGCACCCCCCTCAACTTGGGGAGCTCTTCTGTATGCATCACGGGCCAGCTCAGAAGCCAATTCCTCTATGAGATCTACCTAATTCCCAGGCAGAGTTACTCCACCTTTATCGTCATTCAAGGCATCAAACTCACATATGCTGACATTTCAGGAAGTTAGCATGTTGGAATATAAATCTTTATCTGTATCTCTTTCACTCCCGTGTTTTTGCCCTTCAGTAGCGGGGCCTTCTTTTATTCACTATGATCAGTGACTGGAAAATAATAAAGGCTCGGCAAAATGTTGTGAATGAGGGAATGAATGAGCCAAAAGTGAGAAACTGTTTAATGGCAGAGGTGACCAGTGGGGCAGATTACCTGCCACCATCACCACCAGGACCAGCCCTCAACTGGTGGTACATTAGAGGTTCCAGCTGGAGAGGGGCCTTCCAAACTGTGCTCATATCACCGCTCCCGTCCTGATGCAACCTTCAAAGAGGGGTGTCCCATACTTCCTCACTTTGAGAATCACTTGTGAGTGAAGGGAGATAGTACTGATAGGGACCCGTTGTCCTATGAATGGTATGAAGGCAGGAAAAATGTTGGAGACCTTTGTTTTCAAGTTTCTCTTTAGAAGAGAAAGGCATAAGAATGTAAAATGGTATTGACATACCTAATAGTCACCAGACACTCACTCATAATGAGATTCTGATATGGGCCGATATACTTCTCCTGTTAACTCTCCTGGGTTCTTTTCTTCACTTGGCATGATACATACTTGGCAGCATGATCATTAAAGGATATCTACTCCAAGAACATGGAATTAGCCAAAATATGACACATTAATCCAATGAAAATAAAACTTTTGTCTTTAGGGAGTTGTATCTCTTTGGGGTTTGTTGAATTTTCCTTTTTTTCTTTTTTTTTTTTTAAGGCAAGATATATAATGTCTTCTTTTCATTTTCATCTTGCTTACATGGGTAGTTGATGCCATACCTTAATTTATGGAACTGATTCACATCAGTAGTTAGGATTTCCATAAAATGAAAGGCTTATCAGCTTGCATCTGTAAAACCCAGAAGAGAAGGCTTCATGGAGCTGTAAAAGTTCAAGTGCCAGCTACTTCTTATATTTTCCAGGACTAAATGAAAATCCAAAGAGGATTCAGAGACAATTTGAATCAGTGAAGCATAAATAGGCACCTTTTATTACATACTCCCTTTGTGCCAAGAACTTTCAAAACATGATCTTATTTAATCCTCACAGCCACCCTGGGGGGTAGGTATTTTAAATCCTCACTTTATAGACAGAAGGGGAAACTGAAGCTCAGAGAGGTTAAGTAACTTCCCTGAGGTCACACAGCTACTGTTTCTAGTCTGGACTTCTTTGTGGAGCTATTTGATCCCAAAGTCATATTTCCTAATTATTATGAAGCTGACCAGGTACAGCCTGCAGTAACCAAAGCCATAAGCACTATTTAAAGGCACAGCTGGGCTCTAGCTCCAGCCACTCATTGCCACAACTTCAAATTCCTCTAGAGACACTGGGAAGCCTGGTTTTTGTGGAAAGATACTAAAATGTTGGTAATTACTTAAAAACAATTTACAACTCCATGCAGACATATATGAGACATTTGGGATCCCCATGGGGTTGGCTGTGGTCTTTGTTCCGACTGTTTCTCTATTCAACTTCCCTCTCCGGAATCTTCCTTCCCTCCCCAACAGTGCTGATTTTGAGAGCACTTCCCAACTTGAACTTCTGTGATTGATTATCTTTGAATCTATTTCTCTGGAACTTAACCTGTTACACAAAGGAAGCTGGGGAATGGGGGGTAGGGTATCAGACTATCTGAGCATTTTACCCCAAAGAGATTGAAACAGATGAAGATCTAAATTATTGAGTCAGACTGAATTTTCCGGGTTACAGTAAATCCACTGCCTGTCTCTTTCTCTTCTTGTGGCCATGGGTATTCAGGAAAGTGGAGGCGTGGGAAGAAGACTCAATCCGTCTTTCATTCATGCACACGGGGGTGTGTAAATTAGCAATTCTGTTCTTCATGCTTTTACAACAGCCTTAACCTAAAACGGCTGTGAGCAGTAGTGTGTTGGTCAATGTTTGACAATGGACAATCTGGAGGGGAAAAATTAGCCCTGATTTACAGCTTGGCCAATTTCTGTGGTGCAAAAACTCTCGCCGTGATTTCAAGCAAGCTCTAAGATGTCCCTAAAGGCTGGCGAGGAAGAGATCTGCACATTCGGCTCTTGTGAGTAGGTGTGAGCTGGCTCCAGCACCCCACTGGTTGTGGGCTTCTTACATGCTGGAAGCAGTGTGAGCATTTGGCGATGTAATCCACGTCAATCCAGTTGTGCCTTGAGCACCTGTTCTGTTCAAGATGGTATGCTAGCTCCTGAGAGATACCAGAGAAGGAGAAACGAGCTGTGGTCTACAGCTGCATGGACACATCACAGATTCTGCCGAATAAATGCCTGCCCCGTGGGAAAGCTGGACAAGACCATTGGCTTTTCTCTCCTTTTATCCTGGGACCAACATTCCAGAAAGAGTCATACGTCCTCTGGCCCGCCATCTACTCCTTTGTCACCTTTACTCATCATAACCCTACCTGGGTTTTGTAACCCAAATGCCTATGGGCACAGATAAAACACTTTAGCATCTCGGAATGATGTTATCTCCCTCCAGAGAGGATTGCTAGTGTTTCCAGAAGGCAGTCAGAGTACAGAGAAGGCACAAATCACCTCTTCCCTTTCAGGGAGTGAGCTTTTGTGAGGTTGGGTTTCAGTCTTCATGTTTGCCCTTATTCCAGGAATCTCACTCTTTCAGGATCCCAGCTGAAGGTCCTCAGTATTTTCCAAGCCCTCCTCCTTAATGGGTCCTGAATTCGACTGAATTCCATTTTAATTTTAAGCACCCCCCCATCTGTGAGACTCCTAGAAGCACCACTCAAGTTGCCCCTGGCATCACCAAATATCGGATTCCCTTATGTATATTTTTTTAGCCCCTCAAGTCCTGGTTGCCTCAACAGCCATGAACACTATCTTCTGGTTCTCTGGCCTGTGAGACTCCCAAAAGCTCTGCTCAGCTCTGCCTCCTCGTTTCTGCTGTCCACAGGGCTACTCAGCCTCCAGTGTTGCACAGCTTAGGAACCTGCACATGCCTTGATCATGTCGGCTTCATTCTGAAGCATTTTCTTTCCAGCTGGAACCGTAGCTCTCGAGCCCTGGCATCCTTAGCCAGTCTTCAATGTTATCCCACAGAGATATTTTGAGTCCAGCTCCTCTAGTCATTCATTGTGGGAGGGTTGTTCTGAATCAAGCCAGCCCATCAAAGCTAGAAGTGAGCGATGTAACCCCTGAATTTTGTGTTGGCAATGGATCTAATTTTTGAGATATATTGTGTGATCCAACTCTTAGGAGCCAAACAAAACATATCTTTGGGCCAGTTCGGGCCCACAGGCTGCCAATTTGTGACCTCTGGTGTTTTGGAATGCAAGTGAGTGAAAGCTATGCTCTAAGAGGGAAACTCAGCTCTGACTTGTGTTTGTAAGTGGAGTTCAGGGGAACACAGCAGACTGGACTCTCTTTGGTCAGTTATCAGAGTACAGACATCTGAATCCAGCTCCCCCCCCCCATTGGTTTCCCATTCTTGGCTTCCCCAAAGGGGAAGGTGTTTGAGAGCTGTGGGTTCACATCCTGACTCTGCCATCCATTTGTTCTGTGACTTTGCCTAAATCACTTAACCTGTTTGGTAAGTTATTAATACTCCTCTCCTAGGATTCAAAGTGTGGGGATTAAATGAGATGAGGATGCGACTGTACTGGGTAAGTGGTACAGATTCAAGATGTGTCATTTTAAAGCCAGGTCCCACCTTCCACAAATCCTCTTCTCTCTGGCCTCTCTTCCTCTCATCCCTGTTCAGACTTGCAGTTCCTTTGATCTGATGTGTTTTCAACCCTGGAGTCCTTCGGTCTTTCCAAAAGGAGACAAAGAGGCAGCACTTGTCTACTCCTTATGCTTATTCACTGTGATATATCCACCACAGGGGCCAGCCAGCTCCAGCCCACAGGCCATCAGAGTGGCACACCTCCATGCTGAGCTGGTGACATCTATTTCTGGGTCAACTCTGGGCTCATAAGGAGGGAAGCTTTAAGAATTAATTCCCCATAAAACTTAAAAAAGTGAAGAAGAGAAGACGGAAGAGTCATCCAGTGTCAGTCTAGACTCATCAATTGTCTAACTTTCCCCAGCTTTGGAGAAAAGAAAATGCACCGTTAATTAGCGAAGTCTTCTAGCTGTCCCAAGTGCAAGACAATACTGGTGTCAGGCTGCTTCCAGTGACACAATGCTGGCCATATATTTTGTTGTTGTTGCTGCCGTAGTTGTTTTAAACGAACACAAAAACACTGTGAGATGGGTGATCAAGGGTTGAGAAATGCATTTTCTTCTGGGGTTCAGCAGTCTCTGAAAGCAAAGAGCTGCAAAATATTCTAGAAACACCTTCCATCAGATGCCAACCATTAACTGATTTTGGAAAAGACCCTGCATGTGAATTCTCCACGCGCCTCTGAATAGGTAGGCCCTTACAAAGAAAGAGTGAGCAGAGGAGGAGAGAGGAAGAAACACATTTAAGACCAATCACTGGCAGACTTCAAGGGCCTTGGGCAATCTCTGAGGTCTTCCAATGACCCTTGTAGCTAGACTCTGAAGTTCTAGATTTTGATTCAGAACGGTGCTCAAAGGGAAGCATGCAAGGGGAAAATAATAGATTCTTTCGAAAGACTGTCTGTTAATTTTTATTAACTCTGGAGGAGAGATTGATTGTTAATTGATTGAAGGTGAAACTACCCTTGGCGACGTATTGTTAAAAACTCACAAAAGCTCCGGGAGGTCAGTGTGACTTATCTGGTGGCCGCATTGCCAGAGTTCAGACCTGATTTTTTCTCTTGCTCCCACCCCAGTCCCTGCATGGCTAGAAGAAACCCTCCTTCAAAAAGGCACTGCTGGTGAACGTGTCTAGATCCCAAAGCTCATACTAGCTATGTGCGCAAATTCTCTTTGAGCTTTCATCAGGGCTGGGGGGCGGGGATTATATAATAATATCACATGATTTTGCAAGAAGTTCACCAGGGCTGTTTCAGAGGCTGTCAGCCAAGACACTGTTCAGACAGGGAGGCGTCAGAGCTGCCACTACAAAGTGGATGTTAATTACCTAAAACAATGTGTGTAATAGGCAAAGAAAAAAAACAGGACCTGCTCTCTCAGCCCGAACCTCTCATCTATTACAGCGCCAACTGCACAGTTATTTAGCCTGGAGGAGTTGTAATTAGCTGGTTTGCAAATTAATAAGACCTTAAAAAAAAAAAAAAGAGAGACAGACAAAGACTACAAGGGGAAAAGAATGGTGGGAAACTTTATATCTCTGATTCTCCAGGAATAAATATAGCCTACAATTACCTCATCAAGTGTCCAAAATTCACTTAATATATGCTGTGTACATTCTGCCCAATAGGGGTAGTTGGGTATAGCCCAGACCCAGAGGGGCGGGCAGTCAGAGATCTGGGGGAACAGCCTACCAGCCTCTTTTTATCTTAAAACCCAGATTGCTTGTCTGGTTTGAGTTTGCAGATGCTAATAACCACGCTTGATTATGCCAGAAAAATGAAAACATATCCAGGTGAACCAAATGCTCTATCATGCTGGTTCTTAAAAAGCCAGGGACCAGGCATGACTCAGTCCGGGTAACAATGGATAATACCAAACCCAGGACACTGTAATTAGCTCTTTAATCCTATTGGCCTTTAATAACAAAATGGACTTAATGAATGGTTAGTCGGGTTTGTTTGGTTGGAGGATGATGCTTTCTCTCCCAATAAAGAAAAAAAAATTTTTTTTTTTCTGCTTCTTCTTTCTGTTTTTCCTGTTGGCAAAGGAAGTTTCGAGATGAAAGGAGACTTAGCTAGCTAGAGGCCTGATGTTGGCACATGCTTAACAAATCAGTGGAGTCACTCCAAATCCTCTCGATTTCGACTTAAGGGCTTCCACATTCAGGGTACCGCCATGCCTACCATTTTCATAAATAGACCGTAATAACCATCAATTCGGTATTCACTCTGTTTTAGCCATACAAAGTATTTTAATCTCCATTTCAATTCTGCAAAGGGAGTATTAGGAGTCTTTGAGGTATCTGAAGCTCAGATGGGTTTCAAAGTTTGCTCAGTATCACAAGTGAGAAAGGGAGTTCCCGTCGTGGCTCAGTGGAAACAAATCCAACTAGGAACCATGAGGTTGCAGGTTCGATTCCTGGCCTTGCTCAGTGGGTTAAGGATCCTCTGTTGCCGTGAGTTGTGATGTAGGTCGCAGACCCAGCTCAGATCTGGCGTTGCTGTGGCTCTGGTGCATAGGCCGGCAGCAATAGCTCCAATTAGACCCCTAGCCTGGGAACCTCCATATGCCGCAGCGGCCCTAAAAAGACGAAGAAAAAAAAAAAAAAGAGAGAGAGAGAGAGAGGATTCTAATCTAGGGACCCTGTCCTCAGAGTATTCGCCCCCATGTTTCCCTAACCACAGAAATCTCTTGTAAGGGTTAAGGTTAGTCTTACACAAGGGCCAAGGAGTCATGATCAAATTCTCTGAGCTTATTTTGCTTTCCTCAGTTTTACCAGTGACCGTCAGCCTTGGAGACCTCAGCCTAAAGAGTGCAGCTCTGGCTCCTACCTACAGAGTCTCCAGTTCTTCCAAAGTATAGGACCCCCACTTACTGGCTGACTTCTGAAAATTCACCAATAGAACTTCATTCACTTAGCTTAGACCTTTCCATTTGTATAAAATGAAAATCCCAGTGAATGTATCAAGTGTAACATAAGAGTCACTGGTAAGAATGGAAGATGGAGGAGTTTTTCTTGTGGCTCAGTGGGTTAAGAACCCAATCAGTACTCATGAGGATGTGGGTTTGATCCCTTGCCTCGCTCAGTGGGCTAACGATCTGGTGTTGCTGTGGCTGTGGTGTAGGCCGGCAGCTGCAGCTCTGAGTCAAGGCCTGGCCTGGGAATTTCCATACGGTGGGAAGAGGGGAAGGGGGCCCTGGAAAGGAAGGGGCAGGAAATGGAGGTGCTTCATACCCGAATTGTCCACTTGATAATTTCACAGCGGGTCAGCCTAGTGCAGCCAGGAAGGATCTGCCAATACCAAAGTTGAGAAGCCTGGACTAGATGGGATGGGAGGAGAGGGGAGGAGTGGGTGCAGGAGCTGTTTCATTGTAAGCTCCACGAGGGCAGGTCTCAGTCCATTTTTCTTAACGTTCTAAAAGACTACACGACCTTGACTTGGGTCCTATGACTTTTCCTTATCCAATCACCAGTGAGGGAAGTGGAATCATTCTTGGACCTACCGGCCCATCCCCAACAATTGGAGTGAAAGCAGCTTTCCCTAATTTCCAAGGCTTCAGGAGGTTGCACAGATACTTGGACATAATTGGGATTCCAGGAAGAAAAGAAGGGGAACTGGATGCTGGGGAGATGTCCTTTTTTTTTCTTTTTTTTTTTTTAAGATTTTAGTTTTAGTTTTCAGTGGTTTGATTAGGCTACACCTAGTTTTTTCATTTTATTTTTATTTCTTTTTTTTAGTATTACCTTTCACATTTAGGTCTTTATTTATTTATTTATTTGGTCTTTTTGTCTTTTTAGAGCCACACCTGCAGCATATGGAGGTTCCCAGGCTCGGGGTCCAATCGGAGCTATAGCCACCAGCCTACGCCAAAGCCACAGCAACGCGGGACGCAAGCCATGTCTGTGACTTACACCACAGCTCACGGCAAGGCCAGATCCTTAACCGGCTGAGGGAGGCAGGGATGGAACCCTCGTCCTCAGGGATGCTAGTTGGGTTGGCTAACCACTGAGCCATGGTGGGAACTCCAGGGGAAACATCCTTAAACAGGCAGCATATTTGTAGGGTCTGCCATAGGCTAGGGACTCAATGACTACTTAAGACAATGAAGGAATAGTCAATAAAGCTTTAGCACTCAGTGTAGACAAAATTCTGACTTATAAGTTGGAGGAAGTTTTGTTTCTGCTTCAGATAAGGTCAGAGTGGTGCTGGATAAGAGTGTGTGTTTCCAAGTCAACCTCCAACTAACTGCCTTACTGGTGAGGTAGGTAACTGGTTCAATCACTTGATAAGGACACATGACTTGAACTTTCTTAGGTTCAGTCCTGATCCTATGACAGTGGGTCGGACCTCTGGGTTAAAAGACAGAGAGCCAAGAGATCAAATGGTGTGCCCAAAGCCATATCACGCTAATGAATTTATTGTCAGCATTGGCATTTTCTTCAGCCTTTTCTTGTGAGCCACACAGGAAGTCCTCTTCAACCTTTTATTATGGGGAATAACTTTAAAAAATTTTTAAACATAATTATAGGCATACTTAAAGTATTACTTTTTATAATTGTTGTGGGATGAAAAAATACATATACATGAACAGCTGGCATCAGAATCCCTCTCCAGAAATAACACACTTTTCTTAAGAATAAATATATTTAATTAAAAGTAAAAGACAAGGTACACATACACATGAATACACACACAAATCTTAACTGCTTTTCATTAGCCATAAGCAGGAATTTGAGAGTAGAGAGGTGGGGAGAGGAGAAAGGATAGTCAGAAATGAAGGTAGAATTTTTAAAAACAGAGATGTAAAGTAATCATCTTTAAGATATGGTAGGTGCTTAAATGAAATCACTCTAGCCTCAAAACCGTCATTAAAATTTTTTACATACACAGAGGTTTTGTGTGCATAGAAGTGGATACATTTTAAGACCTAGGGTAAAAGGTTATAGAATAGGAGTAGCAGAAAAAGTATATACTATTTCAGCTACACACTGATCAATGGTGTAAAACATGGTTCTTAATTATATCTTTAGGTTCTTGGCTCTACAAGATAAAAGGAGTTCCTGCTTTGCTTGAGAAAGGAATTGCCCCGGGAGCATCCTGAAGGATCAGAAGAAGGAGGTGATATGGGACCATGCCTTGCAAACAGGGACTGGGTTAAGAGTAACTTAATCATGGGGAGTTCCCGTTGTGGTGCAGTGGAAATGAATCTGACTAGGAATCATGAGGTTGTGGGTTCGACCCCTGGCCTTGCTCAGTGGGCTAAGGATCTGGTGTTGCCCTGAGGTGTGGTGTAGGTCGAAGATGCGGCTCAGGTCCCTAGTTACTGTGGCTGTGGTGTAGACCGGCAGCTGTAGCTCCGATTGGACCCCTAGCCTGGGAACCTCCATATGTGGCCAGTGCAGCCCTAAAAAAAAAAAAAAAGTAACTTAATCAAACAAGTGGAGAAATTCAATTCAAGACTGAGCAAGGAGAAGAAACCACCCATCACCTAAAATTGGCTCACCACGCTGTTTTGAGAGTACAAGCAAAAACATGAGTATATGGAGGTTTCCAGGCTAGGGGTCCAATTGGAGCTACAGCTGCTGGCCTACACCACAGCCACAGTAACTAGGGACCTGAGCCGCATCTGCGACCTACACCGCAGCTCAGGGCAATGCCAGATCCTTAACCCACTGAGCAAGGCCAGATGTTGAACCCACAACCTCATGATTCCTAGTTGGGTGCATCTCGGCTGGGCCATGACAGGAAGTTCAAAGTTGACATATTAAATATGTCAACAAATACATGTCAATTTTTTTAAACCAAGAATTTGGGAAAGTATTTGTAACACAGATGGCAGGGAGTTAGTATGTTTAATACAGAAAAATCTCTTTCATGGAGTTCCCGTCGTGGCTGGCTCAGCGGTTAGTGAAACCAACTAGCATCCATGGGGACACGGGTTTGATCTCTGGCCTTGTTCAGTGGGTCAAGGATCCAGCATTGCCATGAGCTGTGGTGCAGATTGCAGACAGGCTCGGATCTGGTGTTGCCATGGCTGTGGTGTAGGCCGGCAGCTGCAGCACTGATTTGACCCCTAGCCTGGGAATCTCTATATGCTGTGCATGCAGTCCTAAAAAGACCAAAGACAAAAAAAAAAAAAAAAAAAAAAAAAAAAAAAAGACATGACTAGGAGCTCACCAACAAAGAAATATTTATGCATATTAATGTATTATCAGTGACATCTGTTGTGGTCCATGCACATGGGTCAGAAAAAGAATTTTCCAGCATAGTGAGGTGAAGAGAAAGAAGAGTTTATTGCAGTAAGAGATGCTCCTAGTGCAGTGGGAGGACTTCCTGATGATCAGGGAGAGCTGATCCTGAGCTCATGGTCCTGTCTGTTTTTATAGCCCAGGGAGAAAGGAGAGGTCTTAGGATATACCTGCTGACCTGCTGATTGGTTGGGGAAGAGGGGTCTTATGATACACATGCTGGTTGGCTGGGGGAGTATAAGGCCCTATAGGGGTAGGGTGAGGAGTGGGCCACATAACTTTCCTAGTAGGGGGCAGAGAGGAGTAGGCCAGGTTGCTCAAAGTGGTGGAGGGGGCATTACAGGGAGATGACTGGGGCGTGATGAGTTTCTGATAATTCTTGTTTTGGCCGGAGGCTTTGAGTTCCACCTCCTTGAAGAGGTCTTGTCCCACATCATCCTCCCAAAATAGACTCAAAGTACATTAAAAAAAAAAAAATTAGAAAGGCAGGAAGAGAGCAACAGAAACACTAGCGGAAAATAAAGCGTGAACTGATCTATCTTCTCTTTGAGGGTCAAGCAACTATTAAAAAGAAAATGAAAAAAAAAAGGATAAAATGATGATTTAACTGAATTTAATGGGTACGTATTAAACTCAGCACCTACAAATAATATGCATTCTTCTCAAGTTTGGGGGGGAAGAGTTGCAGAAAATGACTACTATAAATCATAAAGAAAAATCTTTTAAAAAATCCTCTTTCAAAATTAGGAAATTTTTATAGAAATATCCTTTGACCACAATAATAAAAATTTGAAACTAAATAATTACCCTAAAATCACAATAAAATTATGTCTATTGGAAATGAAAAAAAAATTAATCTAAACAATTCTTAAAAATGGAGAAACTTTAAAGTGTAATTATGGACCATTTTCACAATAACAATGGAAAGCTATCAAATCTTAAGCGATGTGGTTAAATTTTAGCTCAAAGAAAAGACAGAGACTTGACTTCTTGAATGAATCCAAATAAAAGAGAAGAACTTCCTGCTCCCCCCTCAAAAAAACTTTAAAAGAAAGTAATAAAGTAAGCTTTAAAAAAGAAGCCATTGCTAAAAACAAAAGTACAAATTAATCAATTAGATACAAAAGAAGAAAATACCCAGTAGAATTAGTAAATCTGAGAACTAATTCTTTGAAAGACCAAATAAAGAGACAAAGTTTTAGAAATTCTAAGTCATTATTTTTAAAAACGATTATGTGCATTTATTTAAAATAATTGAAATAGTTTATTAACTGAAGGAGCAGTAAATTATCAGATCAATGGGATGTAATAGAGGGTCCAGATAAAGAACTAAGTATAACAAAAATTAAGAATTTAAAAATTAAGCTAGTCAACTATACATCAATAAAATTTAAAAAAAAAAAAACGCTAAGCAAGCATCTTAAATCAGCAAAGAAATAAAAGATATTGGAAAACAAAACCATGGATTAAAAAAAAAATTTCCCTAACTCACGCCGTAAAATAAATTCCAAAATAGATGAAAGTTCTAAATTTACCAAATAGAGCCTTAATCTGGAAGGCTATTTGGGGGTGGGTAGGCAGTACTGTTTCCTTCAGGTGTTCTCAAATACTCATGAATTGAGACAGGCTTTCTGGGAATGACCACAAAAGCAGAAAGTTAAAGACCCATGAATTTGGCTATAGGTTTAAATACATTCAATTATTTACTTTGTAAATACTGTCTCCAATGTCCAAGTACAGGGAGCAACAGTGAACAAAACCAGCGGAGATCATTGCCTTCCATTGGGGGTGAAAGATAATAAACAATAACAAATTAACACATAAGTAAACTCTACAGCTTTTTAGTAAGTATTAAATGGTATAGTTGGTAGAAGGTTGAAAAGATAAATATGCACAAAGCGTTTTTTTTTTCTTTATTTTTTAAGGGGGTTGGGAGTGCAGAGGGGTGGTTGTCATTGTCAATAATCTGGTCAGTATAGGTTTCATTGAGTAGGTGATGCTGGTGACTATGCCAGAGAAGAATATTCTAGGCAGAAGGAGCAGCAGTGCAAAGCTGCTAAGGCAGGGACACGACTGGACCATTCAAGGACCAGCAAACGGGAACCTGGGGCTGGAGATGAGCTAACCAAGGACAGAGCCCTCTGGCCTCACCTCCAGAGAAGTAACAGGGCAGGAGAGGTCATGGTAAAATCATTGGCTTTACTCCAAAAGAGATGGGAATCCAGGGTTTGAGCAGAGGGAGAACAGGATCTTTGTTTGAATGGGATCACTCTGCTGTAAGGCTGAAAAGAGACTATAGGAGATCAAGAGCAGTGGCGGGAGACCAGGTAGGAGGCCAGCTTGCAGCCTCCAGGCATCCAGGAGGTCAGGTTGCATCAGGCAGGGCTAGTGAACAGAGCTGGAGTCTAGATGGACTCTGAAGGCGAGGCCAAGGGGATTTCCTGTGGGGTGAACTGGGGAAGGATTGGGACACGTTGAGGATGCCTTTGGGATGTGTTTTCCTGCACAGCTGGAGCCCCTGGAAAACGGACAAGGCTGAGAGTGAAGCAGTTGTGAAGGGAGAAGATCAGGATCCCATTTTGGCATTGGGAGTGTGCCTCGGACGTCAAGGAATCAAGAGGCAGCTAGATGGAGGAATGTGAAGCTCAAGAGAAAGGTCTAGGCGGGAGATAGCCTTGGGGGCAGGTTCAGCATATGTCTTAGTCAGCTTGGGGTGCCGTGAGAAAATCTCATAGGCTGGGTGGCTTAAAGAATGATTTGTCCAGAGCGCTGAGAGCCCGTGCTGAGGGTCAGGTGGGATTGGCTTCTGGTGAGCGCTCTCTTCTTGACTTGTAGCTGGCCACTTTCGCACCGTGTCCTCAGGTGGGTGAGACAGAGACAGAGACAAAGACAGATTTTCCTCTTCTTATAAGGCCATAGTTCTGCCCCACCGTTATGTCCTCTTTTAGCCCTCATTATCTCCTAAAGCCCCTCTCCCCAAATACTGTCCCATAGGGGGGTTACATTTTCAACATATAAGTTTTGGGAAGACACCATTCCATCCATAGAAGCATATAAACAAGATTGAAACCTGTGATACTGGAGTGAGAGTGAATGAAGAGAAAAGAAACAGCCAAAGCACCATAAAAAGCTATGTAAAAAGTGCATGACATGCTGGGGAAGATATTTGCCACGTGTAGGTAGACAGACAAAGGGTGATACGCTTGCTCTACACAAGGGTTTACATGAGTAGGTTGTTCCCAAAGAAAACTGGACAGTGAACATGAGCAAACAATTCTTACAAGGTCAAATGGCCGTTAAGCAGATTATGCATTATTTCATCTCATTCACCACTAGACAAATGTCAGCTGAAAAGATCAAAATGATAAGAATGTATTTTCATCCATCAGACTGATCAAAATTAAAGAAGGATGATGACGACCTTGTTTGCAGTGTTTGGGGAAAAAGGCATTTCACACATTGTCAGTGAGAACATAAGTGAGTCTAGCTTTACGGGATGCAAGTTGGGCCTGAGATGCAAAGTTTTAAAATTAGGCCAATTGCAAGGCAAATATACGGGGTCAGTAGTCAATGGTTATCTTGTGGGGAAAGGGGTTAGTGACAGGAATGGGTTTGGGGGCATCTAGGGTGCTAATGATTTTTCTTGTATATGGGGGTTTTCACTTTTTGAAGATTCACTGAGAACATTTTTTTTTGCTTATAGTTTATACTTCAATATAAAATTTAAAAAAATCATAATTCCTTCTATTGAATACAGAAATCTTCTACAGGCAGCAGAAGTGGGGCTGATAAGCAGCAGCTGACAGCTGTGTTCCAGACCCCAGCAGGTATATCTGCATCTTCTTCCTCAGTTTCTGATGTCTCCAACTAAATCTCCACATAAATTCAGAGCTGGGCTTTACTAGCGGAGGCTGTGAAACATGAGCCACATTTTTACGAGAAATGGGCTTAGCACTAGAAAACCAGTTCTATTGTGAAGGCGACACAATTTGCTGACAACAGAGTCACAGACATAGAAAACAAATTTATGGTTACCAGAGGGGAAGGGTTTTGGGGTGGGGGATAAATTAGGAATTTGGGAGTGACACAGACTTAAAGCACAGGGAACTACACTCAATGTTTATGATAACCTATATGGGGAAATAATAGATAGATAGATAGATAGATAGATAGATAGATAGATAGATAGATAGATAGGTAGATAGATAGGTAGATAGATAGATATAACTGAATCTCCCCTTTTTTTTTCCTTTGCTTTTTAGGGCCGCACCTGCAGCACATGGAGGTTCCCAGGCTAGGGGTCCAATTGGAGCTACAGCTGCCTGCCTACGCCACTGCCACAGCAGCGCAGGATTCGAGCTGCGTCTGCGACCTACACCTCAGCTCCAGGCAACGCCAGATCCTTAACTGACTGAGCAAGGCCAGGGATTGAACCTACAACCTCATAGTTCCTAGTCGGATTCGTTTCTGCTGTACCACAACAGCAACTCCCATAACTTAATCACTTTACTGTACACCTGAAACTAACACAACATTGTAAATCAACTATACCTCAATTTAAAAAAAAAAAAAGAGAGAGAGAAAGAGAGCTTACTTACTCTTACTTCTGTCTATTCTTGTTCAGAGCACCCTGTTTCTCCCACAGCCTCGATCCTGGTGGCTGGATGATTCTGTTCTGTGTTGGTTTCAATATTCCATGGGCATAAAGATGACTTTATCAGCAGTGTTTAGAGAATCCCCTGGTACTTAGTAGGTGCTTAATAAATACTTATAGTCTAAATTAATGGGCATTTTATTCCCACGATCCCTCATTCCCCTATTCTTAAAAGAAACAAAAGAGAAATTCTATTTTAAATTTTTTTTTAAATGTAATTATTCTACATGCCCTTGAAAACGGACTTTTGGACCTGGCTCCTAGGTAGCCGGATGGTCCCAGGGCAGAGAGCAGAGACTTTGGAAACTAAGGAACCCAGGTCAAGTCCCAGTTTTACTTCTGTGTGACCTTGGTTAAGTTTCTAAACCTCTCCTGGGTTTGGCTTCCTCAGACTGGGAATGGAGAATGATGCCGTCTACCCCACAGCCATAGGCTCATGCCATTCATCCTCTAAACTGGGGCATCTTTGAGAGTGAAAGGGGGCTTGACAAATAATGCTTCTGGGACATATGAAGGGGGACCATCCTGGGCCAAGGGATCCAGGATGTACACATACCCTCCTCCAAAGCCTGCTAAGTGTTTGAAAAGAGCTGAGGAGTGCGTCTCTCTCTTGACTGTACGTTGGTAGCAAGATTCTGGAGCAGTGGTTCTCAACCTTGGCTGCCCCCTAGAATGACCCAGGAGCTTAAAAAACAAAAACAAAAACAAGAAAAACAAACACAGCTACTGATGTACTGGGTCTCAGGTACAGCTGGGAATTAAGGTTTTTCAAACACCCCAGGAGTTGGCGGTGAGGAGCCAGGCAGGAATCCTGCCCCAATGCAAGTGGCTCTGGGCCCCTGCACTCCTCAGCCACTCCTCCCTCCCCCTGCTTTTTTTTTTTTACTGTGGTAAAATACATACAACATAAAACTTACCGTATTAACCATGTTAAAGTGGACAGTTCAGTGGCACCATGCACATTCATATTCCTCTGCAACCATCACCATCTCCAAAACTTTCTCATCTTCCCAAATTGAAACTGTACCCATTACTGACTCCTCCTTTTCCCAGTTTCCCCAGCCCCAGGCAGCCTCTATGTGACCTCCTGTCTCTACAAATTTGACTATTCGAGGCACCTTATGTAAGTAGAATCATCTAGTATTTGTCCTTTCATGCCTGGCTTATCTCACGTAGCATGCTACCTTTGAGGTTCATCCATGTTGTAGCGTGGGTCAGAATTTCCTTCCTTTTCGCGACTGAATAATATTCCATGGCATGTACCACATTTTCTTTATCCATTCATCTGTTGATGGACACTCAGGTTGTTTCCACATTTTGACTATTGTGAATAATGTTGCTATGAGCATGGCTATGCAAATATCCATTCAAGTCCCTGCTTTTAATTTTTTGGAGTAAATGCTCAGAAGTGAAGCTGCTGATCCTTTGTCTTTCTCTTTTTAATGACCGTTCCCCATCCCCCCTTCACCCAAACATAGTTTTGTTTAACACAAGTCATTTGCTTCTAACCTGAATCATCCCCAGGCTACATAAAGACTGGGCTGAAGAAAACTTACAGAAAAGAAAGGACTGATATTCAAGTCAATGGTCTCTGAGCAGAGCAAAAATTGATTGTAGATTTGCAGCATCCCTGAGTGTTTGGTGCCTATAGTGAAGGTTTTCGCTGATAAAGCACAGGTGCTACAATGCCAAAGAGCTCAGGCTCATATGAGACTGATTCTGACATGAGATGATGGTTTCCTGTCTGAGCTCATGGCTGGGATGTCTCCAAGCCATTGTTCTCCTGGAGCCCAGTCCTCCTGATGCTGGGAGTTTGTGACAGCACTGGGAGGAAGTGACTCTGACTTTGCCTTCTCCATGACATAAGCAATAAACTGAGGGCTTGGCAAGGGGTTTCTCCTGGGACCCTCTCTACCTCTTGATGATCCTTGGGTCTCCAGACCCTGGAGAGGCTTCCCTTCTCGGTTTATAGGAGGGGGTACGTCCCTTCAGGAGCCTTGAGGCTGTGGGAGTGACACGCATTGCATTCTTGGAGTTTACAGCTGATATTTGCTCCCAAGAGGGATATAGTTCCCCCAGCACAGAGATTGAGTTTATTACTGCACTAGGCAATGATGATCTTCAAATCTGGTAAAAATTAGTCGACCCTGACATTGGAAGCCATGTATGAAACTGATTCCAAACTTTCTGTGACAGCACTGGTCATCCTTGAAATGCAAAAGGAAAGCTCCAGGAAGTGAAACAAGACCCGGGGGGAAAACTGCTTCTAAACAACGTTACTCATCTCAGGAACTCCCAGCCCACAGCTGGTAAACGGTCATGTCCTTCTTAACAAAGGTAGTTTCCTTAACACCAACCATGGGCCAGTCTGTGTCCTGGGAGGCAGGATAGTGCCAATGGACAGAGCACAGGTTTGGGTTAACATGCCTTGAGTTGTTAGCTGACATCTCCTTCCTTCCTCCTTCCTACTGGGTAGGCAAAGGAAGTGTCCAGCTGCAACAATGGCTGAATAAACTTGAGCTCTGGTCCTCACAACAGCCTGGGAAGTCCTGGAACCATCCTTTTTTACAGATGAGCAGACAGGGGCTCAGGGACGTGAGGTTAACTTGCTGAATCATCTCCCTACTGATGCTGTAACAAAGTATCCCAAACTTAGTAGTGCAAAAACAACACACACACATATTCTCCTACAGTTCAGCAGACCAGAAGTCTGAAATTGACTTGACCAAAATCAAAGGGTAAGCCAGGCCCTGATCCCACCGGAGGCGCTAAAGGAGGATCCATTCTTTGCCCTTTCTAGCTTCTGGAGGCTGCCCTCACTCCTCACATCATCTTTTCTGCCCCCGCTTCCCTTGTCTTCCTCTTCTGTAGTTTAGCTTCCTTCTGCTTCCTTTCACAAGGACCCCCGTGATTACGTTTAGGCCCACCTGATAGTCCAGGATGATGCCTTCATCCCAAGATCCTGAACTTAACCACATCTGCAAAGCCCCTTTGCCACGTAAGGTACCATTCACGGGTTCCAGGGATTAAGACATGGACTTCTTGGGGGCTACCGCAGAGGCCGAAGCCACAAAATCAGTGAGTGACAGAGCTGGAACTCACACACTTGTTTGTCTGATCACAAAACCCATGATCATTCTCTTGAAAAAAATCTTTTAATTACCTAAGACAGCAAAACATTTTTCTTTTAAAACTCAAGTATTACATGTTAAAGCTAGTGCCTCTTTTGGCAGCCCCTCCCCCAGTGCAGTCTTGGCTCCTTCCCATCTCCAGAGATGTATTTGTGCCACTGGTTAGTGATTTGAGAGGCTGCTGCCAGAACAGTTCTCATTCATTTGCACACATAGCTCTCTACCCATAATAAACATTATTATTTTATTTTTTTCTTTTTGGCCCTGTGGCATATGGAGTTCCCAGACCGGGGATCAGATCTGAGCTACAGTTTTGACCTAAGCGGCAGCTGTGGCAATGCCAGATCCTTAACCCACTGTGTCAGGCCAAGGATTGAAACTGCATCCCAGGATTCCAGAGAAGCCATCGATCCTGTTGCTCCATAGAGGGAACTCCAAACGCATGGCATTTTTATGTGTGTATAGTTTATATGGTACCCTGCCATCCTGATCTTTCTACAACTTGATTTTCCACCTAAGAATGTATCTTGGATTTCTATATGGTTCTATGGATCCTATGAATGGTCCTATCCTTTTTAGCAGCTGTGTAGTATTCCATTTAAGAGTCATACCATTATTTTTATATCTCCTTCCATTGTTCCCAATTTTCTACCGTACAAACATTCTTGTTTATGCCTCCTGAACCACATGTGGGGATGCTTCTCTAGGGTGGATGCAGAGAACTGAAATTTGTGAATGATAAATTTTTGAATTTTATTTGATGCTGCAAAATTGTCCTCCAATGAAACCCAAGTTTTCTTGGCTACATTAGGTTCTCATGCATGTGAAAAGGCATCTTAGGAAAACATTCTCCTGTCCAGACTTAGGTACCTACTATGGTGCCTCAATTGGTAAGCTTCAGAAGGAGCCTCCCTCACCTACTGGTGAAGGTCCCCCCTTGCCATTCCAAGCCAGACTGATCCAGGGAAACTTAGTGGGAAGGAATGAATACCGAGAGCATTTGCTTCAATTAACCACCCAACCTTTCTTGCCTTCAAATTGTGCTTCTTCTAGAGACAGCACTGGAATGGGATCCAGGAGACTGGGATTCTAGAATGCTCCTCTGTTAGGGATTCCAGGTGTCTATTATTTGGAAGGCAGATAAATCTAGAGGCTCAAACACAGCTGGGTTCAGATACTACCTGTATTAGTTTGCTAGGGCTTCAATACCAAATACCACAGACTGGGTGGCTTAAATACCATAAATCGATTTTCCCACAGTTGTGGAGGCTAGAAGTTTGAGACCAAGGTGTTGGCAGGGTTGATGTCTTCTGAGGCCTCTCTCCTTGGCTTGGAGATGGCTGCCTTCTCCCTGTGTCTGCCCATGGTCTTCCCTCTATGCCTTAATCTCCTCTTCTTATAAGGGAACTGGTCATATTGGACTAAGACCCACTCATGTGACCTCATTTTAGTTTAATTTCCTCTCCAAAGACCCTAGCTCCAAATATAGTCAGATTCTGAGATGTGAGGGTTAGAACTTCAACATATGAATTCAGCCTGAACACCAGCTCCGCTGCTTACCTCATTTGATGTTTGAATTCACTCATTTGACAGCAGTGGATATTGAATAAAACCCACACAGCATTAGACAGTGTCCAGGTGGTGGGAAGAAAAAAGTCAATGAGACAGATACATCCCCACTATTCTGGACCTTACATTTTGATGAAGACAATCACCGCATATTACATAAATAAGAAAACAACATATAAGAGCTACTCTGAGAATTAAAATGTGCAGATGAAATAGAGAATGCCTGGGGATATTTTAGCTAAGTCACTCAGGGGGCTTGAGGAGGTGACATTGAAGCTGAGACCTGAATAACAAGAAGGACCAGCTATGCACAGATCAGGTAATAGAGCACTTCAGGCAGAAGGAACAGAGGTGCAAAGGCCCTGAGGTGGATGGGAATGAGCTGAAGGTATTGAAACAGAATTTCCTGCTCTGAAATCCCATGAGACTACATAAAACTTTTTTTTTTCTGTTTTCATTTAAATTTAAAAAAATAGATGTTATTGGAATATAGTTGACTTTCAAACTGTGTTAGTTTCAGGTGTACAGTAAAGTAAATATATATGTATAACTGATTAAAAAACCTTTTTATTATGGGATTTTTCAAACACATACAAAGTAAATGGAATAATAGAATGAGCCCACATGGAGCTTTGACAAGGGTCAACATTCTATTGTTCTTTTTTCTCCTTTGCTTCTCTAGTCCCCCAAAACTCCATTCAATCATTGATTTTTTTATAGTTTTTTTTTGAGGTAAAATTTACCTACATTGAAATGCATAAATCTTAAACATCCAACTTTAACAAAATGATACACTCCTGTAACTCACACCTTCATACAATGTACAGCCTTGCTATTCACCCCAGAAAGTTCTCTCATAGACATTCCCAATTAATTCCTCTGGCCCCCGCCCCCCGCCAGAGGCAACAGCATTCTAAATTTTTCCAGCATGAAATAGCTTTGCATCTTCTTGAAACTTGTATAAATGGAACCAGGCAACATGTGCTCTTGTGCCTCTGGCTTTTTTCTTCTCAGCATCACATCAGAAAGATTCTTCCATGTAGTTGTGAGTATCAGCATTTGTTCTTTCTAATTGCTGGGTCTTAGTCCATTGTGTGAATATGCTGCAGTTGGTTTATACATTCTCCTGTTGATGGGCCATTGGATTGCTTCCAGTTTGGGACTACTATGAGTAAATTTGCTATAAACTTTCATGTCCAAATCATTTCATGGATATATATGTTCATTTCTCTTGGGATAATGTGATAGATACAAGTTTAACTTTGAGAAACTGTCAAAATTTTTTCTGCAGTGGTTGTACTTTTTACCCTCCCACCAGGAATGGGTCTTGGTTGCTCCATATTCTCACCAACACTTGGCATTCTCAGTCTTTAAAATTCCAGCCATTTCTGGATTTCCTTGGTGGCCTAGCAGTTAAGAATTTGGTGTTGGGAGTTCCCATAGTGGCTCCGTGGTTAATGAACCCGACTAGGATCCATGAGGATGCAGGTTTGATCCTTGGCCTCGATCAGCGGGTTAAGGATCCAGCATTGCTGTGAGCTGTGGTGTGGGTCACAGACACACTCGGATCTGGTGTTGCTTTTGCTGTGGTGAGGGCCAGCAGCTGTAGCTCCGATTAGACTCTAGTCTGGGAAACTTCATATGCCACAAGAGTGGCCCTAGAAAGAAGAAGAAGAAGAAGAAAAAAAAGAACAAACAAACAAAACAAAACCAAAAATTGGCTAGTATGTCTCATTATTACTAGTTTTAATTCTTTATGTATTTTGGACAGAAGTTCAGTGTCAGAGAGTTTCAGCTGTAGCTCAGTGGGTTATAAATCCAACTAGCATCCATGAGGATGTGGGTTCAGTTCCTGGTCCCGCTCAGTGGGTTAAGGATCATGGCATTGCTGTGAGCTGTGTGTAGATTGCAGATGCTGCTTGGATCCCAAGTTGCTGTGGCTGTGGTGCAGGCCAGCAGCTGCAGCTCCAATTGCGGGAAGGGAGCAGTCCTGGAACCAACCCCCCGAGTTTACCAAAGGATGCCTGTACTTGCTGTTCTCGCTGCCCAGCAAACCCCTAGTCCAACGAGACCCAGTTCATACATCACACATATGGGAAATCCCTTCATCTCTCATTCAGACAATTAGAGGGAAAAAATCAAGTTGCCCGGACTGTAGAGGCAAACAGACCAGGCCTTAGTCTCCTCTGCTGCTCAGCAGCTTATGACTGGACCTCCTCTCTTGTCTGCAGGGCCCACGGGAGCACATTCCTCCAAGGCAGGTTTTGCAATGAGATACTGTGGGAAGAGGGTGGCCGCACTTTGGCCCAGAGTAAGCTGCTCTTAGAGAGTATGATAAAGGACACTGGAGCAATTTGAGGGCCTAAAAGTGATGCCATATGGACCAGATGCAGCACCTAGATAGGTTTGGTTGGGACCATACAGTGTTTGCTTTAAAAATGGGATTCGTTAACATCCCGAAACAGGGGAGGTTTTAAACCTTAAAGCCAGGGGCCACCGGCACCACCAGCACCAGCAAAAGTGGATTCTGGCTCCTCTTGAAACCTCCTCTTTAACCTCTGGCACCCCAGACCTGTACCCCTTTAAGACCCTGATCAGTTACAGTCCCCCTTTAATGGCGTCTGCATACCTTTCTCCACCAACATAGCAGTAGCTTCCTTCCTTCCTGTCACCTGCAGGCCCCTGACCCAGCAGGTGCCCAGTTCCAAGATTCAGCTTTGCACAGACAACGTTACTGCCCCGGGCAGGTTCATTCTGTGGCACATTAGTCTCCCCTCCTCTGCCCTCCCACAGCATCCTGCATCCCCTCCTCCAGGCCCCAAATGCCTCAAAGACAGAGGTGATGTCTTATCATTGCTCAAAGCCCCTGATTGTGAATTGGCCGAAGTCTTTAAATTTTTAAAAATTCATCTCTTTCCCAGTGATCAGTCTCAGGAAAGACCAAAACACCCAATCATTGCATCAGTGTGACAGTGATTCTTAAGGACGCATGATAAAACAGGGTCAAGGTTGGAAAATACGATGCCCTTCCCCCACTGTCATCTTCTTCCCAGGCCACCCCACTCTGCTGCTTTGCCAGGCTCTCCATTTACAGTGGCCATGGCCACTGATCTAAATATTCACTACTTTCTCTAACCAGTGTAATTGTTACTCGTGGAGACAATAGGGCATTATATTTGGATTAGAAAATCCAGACATACAGATCCTGTTACTATTTTTTTTCTCCTTGAAACAATAAATGGCACCCATCAGAGACTGGCACAAGTTTAAAAGTCTGGCGAAACCCATTGTTGGTGCGAAGCAATAAAACTTCTTATTTACAGCACATGCTTACCATGTGATATGGGGGAAATTTCCACTTTAGCAATTCTCATGATAATGATAACTTAGAAATAGCCTAAAATCTGGTCAATAAGAGAACTGATAACTCAGCGGCAATATTTATGCAGCAGATTGCTACCAGCAATGACAATGAATTAACTAGAGCCACTTGTATCTCAAAAACCATGCTCAATGTGAAAAGCAAACAGCATCAAGATGTGAATACTGGAGTTCCCACTATGGCGCAATGGGATCAACAACATCCCTGAAGCGCTGGGACGTGGGTTTGATCTCTGGCCCTGGGAACTCCACATGCTACAGGGAAAAAAAAAATGTCATTGGTATAAAGTTTAAAAACAGCAAAATCCAAAGCTATAGAGTTTTACAGACCTATCAATCTATGGTTGGGAATGATGAACAGCCGGGCCACCTTGGAGAAGGCGGGAATCCATCCAATCAGGGCAGGGTACACAGGGACAGCCAATCAAATCGGAAGTGGTCTATTCTCTAAAAGAATATCTGAAGCAAATAAGGCAAAGTGTTGGATTTGACAATGCCAGGTGGTGGCCAATAATTTTTACTGTATTATTGCCTACACCGTAAAGTATGCTTAAATTCTTCAAAATAAATAAAAAGAAATCTTAATTCATCCCCTACTATGTGTCAGGCTATGTTATATGTATCACTCACCTTGAAATGAAATAACTTGTGCAAGAATTATTTATATCCCTATTTTATAGATGAGAAAACCAAGGTTTTTGAGGTATTCTGTGAGTTCCTAACACCAACACAGCCAGTAGCTGGGTTTCCAGGCTGTGTTTAATTCTAAAACGCACATGTTTCAGTATGGCCACAGTGCCTAAAGACTGCTTTCTTGAGCCTGTTTCCCATGGTTTCACCGCAGCTCACGGCTTCGCCTGATCGTTAACCCACTGAGCGAGGCCAGGGATCAAATCTGCAACTTCCTAGTTCCTAGTTGGATTTATTCCCGCTGTGCCACAACGGGGAAACTCCTCCGATTCTTCCTTTTATCAGCTTTCTGTTTAAAGCATTTCCTTTAGCTAATTTTTAAGGTAATGAAAAATTTTTTAGTTTTACTTTGTTATCAGAATGTTATTTTTTTCTTCATTCCTGAAGGGTAGTTTCACTAGATACAAGTTCACAGTTAACAGTTCTTTTCTTTCAGCCCTTGAAAAATACTGTTCCACTTCCTCCTGGCTTTCGTATGAGTAATTTGCTCTCTTTAAAATTGATGTGTCGCTATATAGGAGTTTCTCTTTGGTTTCTTCCAAGGTCTTTCTTTCCCTCTTTCTTTCTTTCCTTCCTTCCTATCTTTCTTTTTTCTTTCTTTCATTTACAGAAATTTAATTATGATGCATCTTTAGTGTGGATTTACTTGAATTTATCTCATTTGGGGTTTTCTCAGCTTCTTGGATTTGTAGATCTGTTTCTTTCCTCCAATTTGGGAATTTTTCAGCCATTGTTTCTCTGAATATTTTTTTCAATCCTATTTTCTCTCTGTTTGGGGATTCTGATGATACTAACATTGAATTCTTTGTTATTGCCCCATAAGTCCCCTAAGTCTCTATTCATTTTTTAGGTCTATTTTCTCCCTGCTATTTAGGTAGGGTGAATTTTATTTTTATTTTCTCATATTTACTGATTCTATCCTTTTATCATCTTCACTCTACTACTGAGCCCACCCAGCAAGTTTTTATTTCTATGACTGCACCTTTTTGTTCTATAATTTCCATTTGGCTCTTTTTCATAACTTCTATTTCTTTGCTGAAATTTTCTGGGTTTTTTCATATGTTTCAAGATGTTATGTGATTGATTGTTAAAATATTTTTATTCTTGACAGAAAATTTCAACATCTGACTCATGTCAGTTATTGGTGTCTATTAATCATCTTTTCTCATTCAACTGGTGATTTCGGTGGTTATTTGTATAACAAGTGGGTTTTTTAACAATTTAATTCTTCATATTTTGGGTTGTTTCTCTCGGAGACTCTGGATCCTATGTAATTCTTTTATTTTAGCAGGCTGTCACTGTGTCTTGGTGCAGCACATGGGTTTAGCTTACTTTTGTAGGCTGTGGTTCCAATGGTAGTTCAATTTTCAGGGCAGTTTCAGTGTTATTTTAGTCTTCTTGGTTTATCTAGTGCCACTGGGGCTGCCTGAAGAGGCAGAAAGTATATCCCCAACCCTGGCCAGTAGAGTGCCTCATAATGAGGCAACCGTGATGGGATTCCTCTTCCTACTGTCTTCTGGCTGCCAGATGTCTCTTGGCAGGGGAGGAGAGTCTTGTATTTACAAGGACAAAGAGGTTTCCTGGGTTAGTCTCTGGCCAACTCCTTCCCCTTCCTCTGTATCTCTCAGTGAAAATGGTGCCCTAGGTCTGGCAAAGAAGGAGAGTTCTTTATCCTCTTATTTACGGAAAGGATCCCAATCATTCTCTCTACTGGGGGTGTCAAACTCACCTGATGTTGCTAGAGGCTCCCCATTTTGATCCAGGGAAAGAACGAGCCTACCCTGGCTGCCTTCTGTTGCTATGTTGGAGGTTGGGAAATGCCAAGTCTGGGTGGCCTTCCTCTGAGGGTGGTAGAGACACCAGATGCTCTGCGCTGTTCCTCCACTCCTGGGATCCCAAACCATCTCTGTCTTTTGATGGCTGTATTAGTCAGGGTTCTTAAGAAAAATTGAACTATCAGGATATCTAGATGGATAGGTAGATAGATAGACAGACATCTATCTGAATATATCCTCTCTCTGTATAAATAGATATAAAGATAGAGATATCTATTTTTGAGAGAGAAAGAGATGTATATGTATATACATGTATAGATAGATACAGAAATAAAGGTATAGATATTGGCATCTATCTGTGTATGTGTACACACACACACACACACACACACACACACACACACACATATTTGAGGAGAGAAAGAGATTAATCTTAAGAAACTGGCTCACATGATTATGGCGTTTTGGCAAGTCCAAACTCTGCAGGGTAGGCTGGCAAGCTAGAGACTCGGGAAAGAGTTGCAGTTCAAGTCCAAAGGCTGTCTATTGGAAATATTCCTTCTTGCTCAGGGAAGTCTGTCTTTGTTCTATTAAGGCCTTGGACTGATTGTATGAGGCTTCTATACTATGGTGGACAATCGGTTTCATGCAAATTCCACCAATTTGTATGCTAATCTCATTCAAAAGAAACAAAACATTTCTGAAACATCTACAGTAATGGTTGACCATATATTTGGACACAATGGCCCAGCCAAGGTGACACGCAGAATTAACCATTAAAGTTGTCCTTTATGCCATTTCCAGGGTTTATAATTGTGCTTCTCAAGAAAGAGCAGGGAAAAATAGGTCTATGCTCTCTTGGCTGGGCTGGAAATTAAGAGACATCAGAAAGGCAGTTTGTAAGGAGGGGGGATAAAGCTGATCCATAGGCGCATCAAGGATAGAAGGTGCAAGGAAATGAGTTCTTTCCTTTGAGGGTCTCTGTCCCAAGCCCAGCTACCCCTGCCCTAACTGAAAAGTGGTCTTCCAACCATTACTTAGATGCTATTAGTCCATAAAGCCCTTTTTTGTTGTTTAACTCATTTGACTTGGGTTTCCATCTCTTCCAACAAATTATGGAGTCTGGGAGGGTGGATTAAAAAGAAGTCGTTGACTGGCTCAAAGGCTCAGCCATCTCAGCAGCTAGTTATCCTTTTCTGATGTCAGCCCTGTTCTGATTCCTGCAGAAAACAGGGTCGAGGTGGGGAAGGAACCCTTCCCTGGCCTGAGGGTGGATTCCCTGCCACTGGGCTGAATCAGGAGCTTTCTCAAAGGTGGGAAGATCAGTCTGGGAGGACAGTCACTGGGGTCCTGTCTGCTCACCAAATTGGGGCTGTTCCAGAGGATGGGCTCGGGAAACAAGGATCCAAAATAGGCCAAAGCGTCACCATAAAGTAGCAATGCAGAGTTTCAGATTCCTTGAGCATGGCGATTTATGGGTAAAACATCTGTCCAGACTATAGATGTGCAAATTTATTGACAGATTCATATTATCCTCAGTGCCCCAATCCACAGCTTCTATTGCTGTGAAGCTGCACTGAAGTCACCATAAGAATGTTGAAGTATCTTCAACTTTGAACCCAGTGCTATTGGATTTCCTTTGACAACAAAGCCAATATCGATTTGCCCAGGAAAAAAACTGTGCATGAGAAAATATCCCCAAACCAATTGAGTCCTTGTAACCAGAGTTACTTCTGATGAGGTGAAAAACCATTTGGAAATGGTGCCTTTCAGACTGTGCTTGACAACTGAACCTTTACGTTTCAGCTTGAAAGCACCGAAGGGAAAAGGAGGGGAAAGAAACAGATGTCTGTCTTCAAAAAAAATAAAAAAGAAAGAAAGGAAAAAAATGAGAGACGAGCGAGAAGGAGAAAACACACCACTCTGACCTCAACTTTATTTGCATTTTATACATTTTATATATTTCATTTTGTAAAAACAGTCAAGCCCCAACCACAAGATTTCATAGATAAGAGGAAAAAGCCGGACTTTGCTTAATTCAATATTTTAGAGACATGCTCTTATGGGCAGTGAGCAAACGGCATCCCAGCCAGACCGAGACTGCTGACGACTCTGAAAAATGTGACCGTGATTCACACTGGGACACCACATCTCATAACACACCGTGTGTGCAAAAGGCTGTAATTATGAAATGTTTGCATTAAGCAACGTGGGTGCCGAAATACAGATGTTCCTCATTGACTGTAATTGGACCTGACGTGGCTTTGGCCTGCTTTATACCAGTTGCCGGAACACGCAGCCCACTTCAGCCTGGTCCTCTGAAGGCCTCTGTTTCATATCGCCTTTATTGGGGGGGTGGGAGGGGAGCTGGGGTCGGAGGAAGATTATACCTCAGCGCAGGGGCCCTCCCCTGTCCCGGAGCTTGGCGAAAATGCCTTTCAGTCTGCGTTGAGGGGCACCCTTCTCAGGAGCTGACTGTGCAGTTTTATTCAGCAACTTCTCTTCTTATTTAAAAGGGAAAGTTCTTCTCCCAGGGCCCCTCCCCCGTGAAGACTGGGTAAAGGTGCCATTTGTTTTCATGCTACTGCATAATGCATCCAAGATGTGCTGTCTCCAAAAAAGGATCAACAAAGAAGGCCCTTCTCTGAAGCTCTGGGCTCCCTCTGCCCACTGGCCGCCTCGCACACACACTTGGAGTCCTCCGCTGCAAAGGCCATCCTCCTGGAAATCACCACACGCTGTCCTGCACACCTACTGAGTGTAAATTCTGCTGTGAATGGAAAACAGAGATATGCACACCCAGATTGGCTGTGGCTTCATTTGTAGGAACGTGTTTCCTGTTGTTTAGAAAAGAAAGGGATGGGGGCACTGGTTGAACATCTCTTCTGCCCTAGGCAATGTTCAGAAGGTCCCAAAGACCCAGGTAGGTTCAAGGCGGGGGGGAGTATCAACCCCGCCACTCATGACAGGAGTGACAGTGGCACATGGGAAGAAGAGCCTTTCCAGTGGAGGGAGTGAGGACAGCACTTCAAAGGGAAGGCTCAGGTCACCCAGCTTACACGCTGTGACATGTGACCTGGGCAATGTGGCCCTCCATTTCCTCATCTGGAAAAGGAACTCTCATTGTATAAAGCTCACAAGGATTTGGGGGAGGATATGCATGAGTTGATGCATATAAAGCCTTTACTGGAGTGTTTGCCGTATAGAAAAACCCAAGTGCTCAGTGAGGCTATCCTTGACTTTAACCTTTCATTCCTAAACATATTATGAAATAGACTTAGATGCATGGATATATCTACCAGTCTCTATGTATGTATGTATGTAGGTGTCTATCTCTCTCTCTATCTATTTGTTGAGCCTCAAGGAAAGATTTGGTTATTCTGGTAAAAGAAGAAATCATCCCCTACGTATTGATTTTAAATTAATGGGCTACCAGATTAAAAGGAGATTCTTTTCAAGGTAAAAGAAAAACACATTTTTACAAAGCGAATGAACCAAAACTTTAATGGCATCTAAAAGAGATGCAAAGGTTAGAGTGAAAGCAGGACTCATACAACCTATGCTATATGGAAAGTTGCAGTCAGGTCTATCTGGTGAGGTGTTTTGTTTTGTTTTTTTTTTTTTTTTCAGAGACCTGCCGTCCATCTGTCAAATCTCCCTGCATTCCTACTTTCCTTTCAGTTCTGCCCTTTGACCTTTCTCTTTCACTTATCTATTGTTGGGTGATAAACTACCCCAAACTTAATGATAAGTGATACCAACAGTCATTAATTTTGCTTACAATCTGCAATTTGGGCAGGACTCTGTGGAGTCAGCTCTTTTCTGCTCCTCCTGGTATCAACTGGGGGCAACTCAAAGGCTGTCATGATTTGGAGACTAGGGGCTGGGGTCATCTGAAGACTCACTCACTGTCCTGTCCTGTGGTTGGTGTTGATCTGTCTACGAGGCTGCCTAACTTCCTTGCATGGTAGTAACTGGGTTCCAAGAGCAATCACACAGGAGAGCAAGGAAAAGCATTGTATTTTTATACTTTGCTTTGAAAGCCATAGTATCACATCCACCATATTCCACTGGTTGAAACTGTCAGAAGGTCCTACATAGGATCAAAGGGAGGGGACGTGGACCCCACCACTCAGTAATAGTAGTGACAATGGCACATTGGAAGAAGAGCCTATAGGATGGGTTTTTTTTGAAAATACAATACAGACTTTAATTTTTTTTTTCTCAATCCCAAAGCTTTAGACCTGAAGATGTATGTATTTCCAGGGCATTCCTATTTTTTTTTTCGTAAGGATTAGTGGAAATCCTTGCCCTTGAGGCACTCAAGTCTAGTGGGAGAAATAGATGAGTAAATAGATAATAAAAGAGTAGGTGGCAAGTACTTTACTGGGGGGAGTCAGAGGAGACCCCAAGATAAAGTTCTGCATACATCATTCCAGAAGCACTTTACTAAATAACTACCCCAAAGTCTAGGAAATGGCAGAGCCAAGGTTCACAATCGGGCCCCCTTGATGTCAAAAGCCAATCTCGTTAACCCCAGAAAGACATGCAGTTTCCTCAATTCTGTCATCAACTTCCAGGTTCTTTGAAACCCAATGAAGTGAAACAGTAAGACCATCTACATGAAGACATGTGAGCACCCATCCCTCTGTCTCCTACCCATTTTTACCTTCCACTCCCACTTAATGCATAAGGAAACCAAGCTCTAGAAGTAGCTGCCCTCCGCAAATCCAAGGCCGTTTAGGCACGGAAGCTTCCATTACCATGTTGCTTGCAGATAGGGAATGGTGTGTGGAATCTTCTGCTTTCCTGAAGGCAAATGCTGAAACATGGCTTTGCTCATTAGGGAAAAGCACATTTACCATCAAGACTTGGCCAAAGCAAATGAGAGACTGGACATTGAAGAAGTGAGTTGAATTATCATTGTTATTATTATTCAGGGAAAGGTGGACAGACCTCTTTAACCAGTCATTACAGGCAGAAGGACGTTTAGACTCTGGATGATCTGAATACTTGACACGATTCTTCATTTTGTTTGAAATACAGATAGACTCTTTCCATACCCACCAACATGGAGGGATGGATTGAGGGAATTTTCAGGTAAATTTCAAGTAATTTGGGGAACAAAATGTTTTATTTATTGATGGACGTATTTGATAGATTTTTACTAAGCATCCAAATCAGCGTTAAAGATGAAACAGCAGAAAAAAAGCACAGGCTCTTTCTTCAAATTTGCACAGTTTATTGTGGATAATTACGAGGAGGTCGGTTATCTGGCCACTACACCTGTTTTATTTTCTGCCTGAGTGCACCGCTGGACTGACTCTGTTTCCCATTTTGCCTGGCAGCTGGTTGAGGCCGTGTGAGCAGGTTCTGCCAATGGAAGGTGAATGGAAGACATTCGTGGCACTTCAAAGTTTGCACCATAAACTTTCCTATACGCTTCTCTACTCCATCTTTTTTACTGTCTGCTGACTGGATATCCGCACCCAGGATGGTCCTGGGGCCATTAGTTGCGGAAGATAGGACTTTTTTAGACTTCTTTCAATGACTGACTACTATGGAGCAAATGATCTTCCCCGCCTTGGCTGTTGAATATACATTACTGGAGTGAGAAATAAATTTCTGTTGTACTAAGCCACTGAGATTTGGGGGTAGCTCTGTTGAAGCAGCTAGTACTACCTTAGTTAATACTCTAGACAGTTGCAATGCAGTTAGGAAAGTGTTGTAATGGGAGCAGATGCAAGAATTTGTAGAATAACGAGGAGCAGAATTATCTGCTTTTGAGACTGAAAGATTTGAACAATTTCCGTCAAAATCGAAGGAGTTGCTGGGTATTGGCGGAGGAGGTATGTCGGAGAAGACTCCTCAAAACAAAAGGTGACATGTTAGGAGACTGACCTAATAAAACATTTGTACCATTTAAAAAAAGAGAAAGAAAAGATGACATGTGAAATCCGCCTTGAAGGGAGAATTGCCTGGTTCCAGTGAGTGAGCCCAAGGGAAGGGTGTTGTGAGCAGAAGGAACAGCCTGTGCACAGACTTTGGGTCTGAGGTGCATGGCACGTTCAAGAAACGGCAAGCTTTCCTGCAGGACTAGAGTTAAATCTGCCCAGTTGAGGCAGGAGGGGAAGAGGTTAGGAAAAGAGGATGTGATTTTGTGATGCGGAGTCATGCCGGGCATGGTAGGTTCTACCTGAAGATAATGAGAAGGCAGTGAAACGGGCATACATGAAATTGGCTGTTTGTAGTATCGGGAGAGCATGGATTAAATCAGAGACACACCGGAGACCAAGAACTCAAGTCACGGAGAGGTATGTAAAGGAATTGAATTATCTTAATTCAGCACTTTACTTTTTCCATGCCTACATGTCTACAAGACAGAAAACAATTTTACAATTCAGTTAAATTGAGGGGAGGGTGGGAATGGTCAATTCAATGTTTTAAACCAACTGCAAAAAATTGTTTGGCGTCACGTTAACAAGACGTTTTCATTTGCGGGTGGTTAAACTTAACCCTCGTTGAGTCGCTCTTGTATTGACTCTTTGGCAAAGCATGATTTCATATTTTTGAAAAATGGGCCTCGCAACGTTCACATGAAATTGGAGGAGGATTTCTTGGCCATCCAATCATTCTTCCTAACCTGAGTTTCAATGCTTTTATGTAAAGGAATTGAAAACATTTAAATCAAATTTCCTTCTGAGGAGACATCAACTTTAAAATGATGGGAAAAGTGGATTGGCAAAATGTGTTAAGGGACTTGGTGGGCTAAAATTATTTGGGGGAAAAATAGATATTTTGAAAGGTTCATGGCGAAAGCAAAACATAAGAGAGTTCACTGAAGTCTCGATCCAAGTCCCAAGAAATTCAACCCTGAGACCACTCCCTTTCCTTGAATTTCAATACCATCTGAATCCCAGAGGTAAGTCCAATGCTTTTTTTTTTTTCACTTGGACCTGATTTTTCTCACCTACTCTTCGCTGTGGTGAGGATTAGCAGCCAAGCAAAATCCCATTTTTTGAGGCTCACTCTGTGTTCAGCAGCCTCCAACATGCCCCCAATGGTCCCCCTCTCCTGGTTCACACCCTTGTGCAGTTCCCTCTCCCACAGAACCAAGAGCACGTGGTGAGGACAGATTAGCTCATAGAAGACAATGATTTCCGTCTTGGGAACCGGCTGGCTCTCTCTTGGGTACTTATCCTGGGGGAGGCAAGAGGTCGTGATGTAGGCGTGTCTGCGGAGAGGCCCATGTGGCAAAGAATTCAACAGCCAGTGAGGAGCACCCAGTGAAGAGCACGATGGCCTGCCATAAATCATGGGCATGAAACTGGAAGAAGGTCCTACAGACCCGACTGCGTCTTCAGCTGACGGCAGCCCCAGCCACCAGCTTCACTGTAGTCTCATGAGAAACCCAGAACTGGAACCACTCAGCTAGTGTGCTCCTGGATTCCTGGCTCTCAGTCACTGTGAGATAATAAATGTTTGCTGTTTTAAGAGGCTACATTTTGAGGTAATTTGTTAGGCATCACTGATTAACGTATCCTCTGCTATGAGTGGGTTTTTTTTCTGGTGTTTTTTTTTTTTTTTTAACACTAGCATGGTCTGATTTCCTTTAGAACTATTCTAATTTTCCATCAGATCCAGCCCAGCTTTCTTTGTGCAAGTTTATTGAATGTGGGGCTGCCTACCACTGAGTCAGTGTAAACAAAATATATTTTCCAAGTGTGTTCTATGCTTAAACCAATGGGATTTATTTTTCTAACTATTGAATTAAAAGATTACCTCATTAACTTTCCTATCTGTTTTAAGGCTATAAATTTCCCTTTCAGTGCCACATTAGCTACAATCTATATCGTCCAGCAATAATATCTTCACTGTTCATTATAAGTATTTAATAATGTTGATTATAACTTCCTCTTTGACAAATTAGTTATAAGGGCTCTTTTTTTAGTTCCTAAATGTATATTGTGTTGTACCGGTTTTGAATTTTTTTTGCATTGTGAGTAGAGAGTTATCTCTATTATATTGATTCCTTAGTATTTATTCAGGCTTCCCATGAGCTTTGTATCTGATAAATGTTCGCAAATATTCTATATGAGTATGAAATACATACATATTCTGTTTGTTGGATGCAAGGTTCTGTATGTGTTCATCAGCTAAGGCTTATGTGTGTCCTTGTTGGTCGATAGCAGTTCTTAATTTTCGCTTTTCTGGTCTCTCTAGTTCTGATAGTTATGTTAAAATCTCCCTTATGACCATGAACTTGTCAATTTCCAACTAAATCTTTAAAGATTTTTTTTCCTGGGTAAGTAAATACAATTCATTCATTTAGTCTTGACTGGGTTAAAAACCATTACTGCAGGACACATGGTTAGCATTATATTAAACAGAAGCTCAGAAAAAGATTGAGATTTGTTGAAGGAGGAGGAAAAAACCTCATTCCCCAAATCTTCTGAGATGGGTACACATCGTCTCTCTCCTCTAAATCTCCTTGTCCAAAGGTCAATTCCTTCACCTGCCTCTTACCCCAGACTCAGTCTCATAGAAGTAAATGTGAATTGACCTGCATGACATAATCATTAATATTTGGAATAATGACCTAGAGGTCAAAAAAGATAATGACTCATCATTTTATTACCAATGGTGATTTGACACAAAACAATGAGATAATTCAGTTAGTGAGAAATCCCATTTCCCACGTGCTCTGGTTTCCTGTGATTATAACACACATGTGAAGAACAAACCTGTTTAAGAAAAATAATGCTAGCTCCTAGATATTGGTCACTTACTTTGAGCAAGAGTCTATACAGCAAATTTTAGTCTAATATTGAATAGATTTGGCAAAGTTATTTAATTCTTTTGCTAAGGAAAAACCAGACCCTTATATCGTCACTTTGGCGATTTTATTACTATTTCTCCTACGGCTGTATATGGGCTTAAACCGTAATAACGATTGATTCTTAGTGTTTCATTTTCAAACACACTTTATTTGCTAAAATTATTTTCATTTCCAGGTGAGTCAAGCTCCTTCTGTCCTTTCTCTGCTCCAGGACCACAAAAGAAGCTCCATGAGGCCAGGGCTGGTCTTTCTTTCCTCTTGCTGTAGCCCCAACACCTAGAGCTACGCATGCTGACCGCATGTCAGTTAACAATCTGAATGATCCAAGGTTTAAACATGTATCTTCTCTAGAGCACTTGTGCCCACGTTTAAAGGCTGTACACGTGGCAGTTGTTTTGCCAGCTCTTGGTAAAGGAATGACCCGGCATGCATTTCCCGATGTCACGTGCCTCCCTGTGGCATCCAGGAGAGTCAGCTCCAGGGCTGGCAGCACGAGGACAAGAGAAAACAGAAAGGGCTGTTTCAGTAAAGAAAGTGAAGCTCTAATTATCTTGAAACAAGTCATCCAACAGAGAACAAATGGTGATTATCCCCAAATAAGAGGCCTCCTCTCCAGGCCTCTAATTTACAGGACCCATAACATAATCTGGTTTCTTTGGGGTCCTTGAAAGGAGGCTTTGTTCACCTGGGTGACATAAGCCCAAGGGAAGGGCTCAAAGGCATGAGCCAAAGCATTAGGCATCAAAGGACCAAAGCAGAAAAGGAAAACTGGTCAGCCTCTGGAATTAACCACAGGCGTCGCTCTCCCTGGATCACTAGCATCTTCAGAGCCTGGCGGTCGGCCTCAGGGGCCAGCCTCCTCTTCCCTTGGAGCCCACCGAGGGACTGCCTTGCTCACTCAATACACCTGCTGTGTGCCTGGCCTGAGGCTGGTTGCCCCCTGCTAACTCAACACAAAGATAGATTTTAAAAAGTAGTTTCAACTCTGCAGTCTAGAGGCATTTCCTGAGTCTATAAAATAATGACAGGGGGCCTAGATTCCAGACTCAGACAGAACGATGGTCCTCCAATTCTGCCTCTGCTGGCCTGTGACCCTGGAAATGATAGTCACCTCTCTGCGTCTCTGTTTCTCAGTTTTAATACAGGGAGAATGACAGAAGCAACAGAAAAATTTCCTGGTGATGGTGTGAAGATTTGAGTTAGTACTTGTAAACCCCTTAGCACCGTGCCTGGCACACCTTCTACTGTGTAGTTCCGCATCGCATATGACCTCTCTCCCACCCCAGGCAGCTCTCCACCTAGCATGATATGATTTACTGAAAAAGGCGTGTGGGAGTTCCCATTGTGGCTCAGCGCTAACGAACCCAAATAGGATCCATAAGGACACAGGTTCGATCCCTGGCCTTGCTCAATGGGTTAAGGATCTGGCATTGCCGTGAGTTATGGTGCAGGTCGCAGACGTCACTTGGATCCCCACATTGCGGTGGCTGTGGCATAGGCCAGCAGCTACAGCTCCCCGACAGTTCCCCTAGCCTGGGATCCTCCATATGTCACAGGTGAGGCCCTAAAAAGACAAAAAGAAAAAAAAGCTATGTGATCATTTAAATGAATTTCTTAGGTGTGCTCCCCACTTTACTGCTGCCCTCAAGTGAATTTAAAGACACAAAATTTATAAATACTTTCATTAGCTTAAAAAAAGAACCTGGTTTACTAGTCTGATATTTAGAGAATCTGTACAGTTTATTACAAAAGCAAAATGGAGTTATTTTTAGAAGTATGGCAGTTATAATTGGTTGCTTTGCAAATGGTACCAGGCTGAGTTTTCCAGCCACTTCAGTCTTTCCCTGACTCCTTAAGGGGTCGGCGTGATAGGAAAGCAGAGGGAGAGAGGCTCCCCACTCCTTCTGCAGAATTTTCATGGAATCTGGGAACACTTTGGACCCAGTTAATGAAATTTCTGGGTTCCCACCACCCGGAGGCCAAGGAATATCCACCATAGAGGCTTTTACCCAAGGATGTAAAGATGAGCTGGCCAGAGGCGAAGGATTAGAATGAGTAGCAAAGGCTTTGAAGGGAAGCAGGGCAAGGGTCTAACCCAGCTCTGCACTTTTCCGTCTATGCCACCTTGGGCAACATAGCGTACCTCTCAGAGCCTCCATTTCCTCATCTGTAGAACAGGGGTGCTGATATTTATCTCTTGGTTTGGTAAAAATGGAACAAGGTAACGATGGCAACACGGCCAGGATGGTCTCTGTTACAGAATAAGTTGGTCAAATGAATAGGTTTCTTACCTTAGGGTATAAAGAGATACCAACTCAATTCCAAATCAAACTTTGTTTAACAAGAAGTAGGAACAGGAGTGCCCTGATGGCTTTGGGGGTTAAGGACCCAGTGTTGTTACTCCTGCAGCTGGGGACACTCCTGTGGTGTGGGTTCAATCCCTAGCCCTGGAACTTTCTGTATGCCATGGATATAGCCAAAAAAAAGAAAAAAAGAAAAAAAGAAAAAAAGAAAAAGAGTCAGTCAGAGCCTACAGGATTCCTAGTCTTTTTTTTGTCATTTGTATCTCAGGTTCCCCAGCACATAATAGGGATTAGTAAGCATTTACTCAGTCAACAGCTGGCTCTCCTAGGTAACTTATGCCTGTCCATCTCCTCCCTGAGCCTTCCTTTCCTACCATGCAGCAAGGTGGTGACCTCTATAAGGACACCTCAGTTCCAAATGGCTTTGATCCCTCGAATTGACTGATCTGTAGGTGTGTAGGTGCACCTAACCGAAGTGTGCCGGCTACAAAAGTCAACACTGGAGCCCTCGCTCACCACTCTAAACGACAAAACAGAGAGCGATACCTGTTCTCCTGAAAGGCAGATCTTACTGCTGATAACGACTAGATTCTAAGTGGAGTCTTCTAGACCCAAATTCTTCATGGAGCGCTCTAGGGGAAATGGGTGTGATAATCCCGAGCTGGGGGTGGGGTGGGCATGTGAGGATCTGTTAGAATTTTGCAAAATGCAAATCAGTCCATCGGTAGCATCTAAGCTCTCAGATCAAGTTGTAACATCTTCTGACCCTCCCTTCCTGGCTCTCATCTCCCTGGCTGCCTACCTACAACTGTGATGTGGCAATTCAATGGCAATTGCCACCAAACTTTTTGGAGAACTTAGCAATAGAGAGCCTTTCCCAAAGCCAGAGGGTAGTGGCCCTTCTGTCCTACTCTTTGGTGCACACACAGTGCATCCTCGGTACCTCTGTCCCTCTAAGGTCTCCTGGAATCTCCTGGGACTGGTCCATGGGATTCATGAAGCACCTGTTAAGTGCTTGGCACTAGTGAGTATTGCCAATGTGAAAAGGTGAGGAAATAAGCTTAACTCCTAAAATTCTCAAAAGTTCTACTTTGGCAAAAGAAGCAGAAATCGTACTATGGTAAAAAGGAGATGAGGAATGTTGGAGAGAAATGTGAGTTCCATCATGGCTCCTATCTCAGCTCTGCCAGCTGCTATAATAAAATACCACAGACTGGGAGGTTTACACCACAGAACTTATTTCTCACAGTTCTGGAGGCTGGAAGTCCAACATCAAGGTGCCAACGGATTCAGTAAGAGCTCTCTTCCTTCCTGGCTTGCAGAAGGCCGTCTCCTCGCTATGTCATCACTTGATGGAAAGAGAAGAACACATTCTTTGGTCATTTCTTCCAAGGTCACTAATCCCATCATGAGGACCTCTCCTTCATGACGTCACTACCCCGACCGTCCTCAACAGCAAACATCATCACACTGGGATTTGGGGCTTCACGGTGTGAACTGGGCGTGGGGTGCCCAATTCAATGCATAGCAGCTCCGAACTGAATCCCTTCCCACATGGTCTTCACTTTCAATTCATTCTCCGAGGCACCCAAAGGATGTTTTCTCATTCTCCAGTTCAAAACCCTTTAGGGACCCTATTACCATTAGGGTCAAGTGCAAATTCTTTAACCTGGCCCATAAGGCCCTGCATGATCTTCCCCTACCTCCCCAGCCTCCTCTCTGAACACCACCCTTCCATGCTCACAGGCCAGACCTTCTTTCAGTTTCCCCACCTGCCATGTCTGTGTGACCTGCTTATGTTGCCTGTTTTCCCCATTCCACCTCTTATCACATGTTCCTTTGCTGACTTACTAAATTGCCTGCTTTCTCCACCAGACAAGAAGCTCCTTAAGGCCAAGGCATGGGTCCCATTCATTATCAGAGCCTTAGCACCCAGCAAAGGGCCAAGTTCATGGTGGATGCTCAATGAATCTTTGTTGCACAAATGAATAAAAAGTGGTTCTAAGCAGGCTATGCAACCTCCCTCTGGGCCTCAGATTCTTCTGTAAAACCAGGACTGTGGTGAGCATGAAATGAGGGGATGGAGTCAAGCCACCATCCCTGACATGTGACATTCTTTTGGCCTAGGTTTGCATCCCAAAGCTCAGCCTCAGACACATGACATGAACGTCAGACAGGATAAAGCTAAAGATCATGCAGTCTGGATGAAAAGAGGTCTACAGACGATTTTCTGGAGTTGATTGGACCTGTGGAGAGGCAAATACATTACTGCTGTCTATTGAATCACTACTGCACATCATTTCTCACATTTAAATTTTTTTTATTCTAGCAAAATACACATAAGATTTCTCTTTCTAGCCCCAGGTACCATTCAGTGGCATTAAGTACAATCACCTTGTGCAACCATCACCACCATCCATCCACAGAACCTTTTCATCTTCTCAAATGGAAATTCTGTCCCCATTAAACAATAACTCCCGTGCCCCTATCCCCCAGCCCCTAGCAACCACCGTTTCACTGTCTGTGTCTCTGAGTTTCACTACTCGAGGGACCTCATCTAAGTGGAATCATACACTGTTTGCCTTTTTGTGTCCAGCTTATTTCACTTGGCATAATGTCCACATGGTTCATCCATATTGTAGCATGGATGAACCATGTGGCAGAATTTCCTTTCCTTTTACAGCTGAGTAATATTCCATTGTATGTATATTCCACATCTTGTTTACCCACTTATCCATCAGTGGACATTTGGGTTGCTCCAACTTTTGGCTTTAGTGAATCATGCTGTTATAAGCACGGGTGTACAAACAGCTGTTTGAAAACATTCTTGCAAAGCTCTTAGGTGTAGACCCAAAAGTGGGATTGCTGGATCATAAGGCAAGTCTATATTTAATTTTTTGAGGGCCCATACTGTTTTCCACAGCAGCTGCACCAGTTTACATTCCCACCAGCAAAGCACAAGAGTTCCAATTCATCCACAAGATCACGAACGTTTGTTATTTTCATTTTTGGGTTTTATAATAACCATCCTAATGACATCTCCTAAATTTTAAAGCATTACTTTAGCAGCCCTCAAAACCACTGTCTACATTCACCCAGCAAGTATTCATTTAGAACTTCCAGTGCACGGACATCATTAGAGTCGGGACAAAGTAGTAAACAAAACAAATGCCCTTTGCTCAAGGGACTGACATTCTCATTGAGAGAGAGAACATGAGCAAATCTCAACAAATGGCAAAGAACATGTCAGATGCTGATAAGATCTATGAGGAATAATAACTCCCAAGGCGAGGGGACAGTGGGATCCCAGGGTGGGGAACGGGGGAGACACCGGCATAGGATTTCAGATTTGCTTATAATGAAAGCCTGACTCTCTGGGAGACTGCTTGTTAACTTCCTCAGAGAATTAATGAAACTGAAGCTCAGAGGGGGGATGTGACTTGGCAAATTTGAAGAGCTAGGGTGGGAATTCAACATCAATTGTGTCTTCGAGACAACTCAATGAACCGCAGACCTATGATTTGTGGACTTATATGTATGTGTGTTATCCTTAAATAAAAAGTTTTAAAATCGCCCAAAGCAAAACAAAAGGACTTCCCTGGTGGCCTAGAGGTTAAGGCTCTGGCATTGCCACTGCTGTGGCTTGGGTTGCTGCTGTGGCACGGGTTCGATCCCTGGCCTGGGAAATTCCACATGCAGGGGTGCAGCCAAAAAAAAAAACATTACCTTGTACTCAATGTCAGAATTTGTCATCTTTCAAGGACCGTCTTCCATTAATCGAGGAATACTGAGGAAGTGACTTTTGGGGTTCCACAGGCCGAAAGATCCAGATCAAGCTGGTTTGGAACCACTGGATGACTCGGTGGATGGTCGGCTTCCTGGGAGGGGGACGTGGGCAGGGTGGCAGTGAACGCAACCATTCCGTTCGATCACCTGTGGGCCGTGTCCAGGTCCAGCTCCTTGCCGTTTTACTCTGCTTCGTAGCTGCCGAGTCCAGCGAAAGACATCTCTTTCTCCCGGGCCACTCGGGAGACTGCAAACAGCGACAGGCTTCCCCCCTCTCCCCAGTCCCACTCGCAGCCAGTATATCTGGCCCCATATCACCCCGCAAACCCAGGGGAGATGCGGTTTCCTGAAGAGATGAATCATTGTAAGTGCTGTGGGGTTACCGGTGGGGTCAAGGCAGTCACTCAGGAGTTGCAATAAAGTTTGGAATCTAAAATAAAGGCCTCCTCATGCTCAGGAAATAGAACGGCTGCCCACAAAGGTGTCTGCAGACAAACTCTCTGCGGGTCACCAGCCCGTGCAGGCGATGAGCAAATGACTTGCTCTCTAAAGCACTTCTGGCTGCTGCAAATGATTTACCAGGGGGTCCCCGAGGTTCATGTCCTGCTGAAAGATTGACATGGCGACAGAGGCAGACATCCAGATTAAGATCTCGTGGTTGGGGCTGGTGCAGGAGTGGGGACAAAATATTTAGGAGACTTTTCTCATCGTGGAGTCAACTGGCGTATCAGACTCCATACTCATTCATTCATCCACGAAGGCTTCTTTGGATCAACTCTGCGCCAGACCAGGCATGCAATGTTGCAGAAGACACTATCCCCGCCCTCAGAAGCCACACCTCCCAGATAGGGACGTCAGTGTGTTCACAGGCCCCTGTAACAGTGGGAAGAGGGTTACCGTGGGGAGAAGCATTGAGGGCTGGGGACACTACAGAGGTCCTTGAGGTGTCCCAGCAGAGGTGAGGTCTGGCATAAGTTTGGAGCGAAGTGATACAGTGACATGCAATCTTGGCATGTTTGGTAGGGAGGTTGGAGAAGAGGTGGAGAAAAACAGGGCCCCAAACATGGAAAACTATGACACCAAGCTGAAGATGAGACAGAAGAGCACTGAGAGTATGGCAGTGACATAGCGAGATTTGTGTTTTAGGATGATTGATGCCAAGGATGGATGGAGAGACTGGAGTCAGGGAGACCAGAGAGGAGGCTGGTCCAGGAGGGGGCCAGGGGCTTGAACAATGGGAACAGGTGGATGAAGAGATAACGCATTTGAAGAGCTATAGTTGACATCCTTTAGTAAGAGGAATCCAGGATGTGTGGGCAGCTGGCGATGCTGCCATTGGAGCAGGGAGGAGGTGTGGGTTTGGAGAACGTGGAGGATGAACCTGGTTAGGGACACCTGCATGACAGGCCAGGCTTGTTTGCAACAGCAGGATGATAGTGTCATGGAGCTGGCGTCCAAAGCCAGGCAAGAGATGTGGCACATGTAAGGACCCAGCATGTGTGGCTGAGGTGACCAAATCATTATTGCACAGTGATGAATGAGAAATTACAAAGCCAAGTCCAAGTAAGGTGAGTCTGATCTAATTTGTGTGTGTGTGTGTGTGTGTGTGTGTGTGTGTGTGTGTATGGAACTTCCCAGGCCAGAGATCAAACCTGAGCCACAGCAGGGGTCCGAGCCACAGCAATGATAAGGCCTGCCAGATCCTTAATCCACTGTGCCACCAGGGAACTCCTGTGTGTGTTTCTTCTCCGGTGATCTGGACCATGTTTTCATGGCCTAGAAAGAAGGGATCCTCCCGGCGACACAGACTTCCTGTTTCCTTCGGTATGGAAGGGCAGGGGGACTCTAACTGCCTATACCTGGCTCCCTCACTGAAGTCTTTGCCAGTCAAGAAGCATGTCTGGTCCACCGCCGAATCTGGAGCACATGACAATAACTGCACGCAGTAGGCATATCCTACATACACCTGCAGATGGATGAGCATCCAGAAGGGAAGTTGGTGGATATGTGGACCTGAAATGGAGCAGGACCCTATATTTCTTCCCTTGACCACCCCCCGCAACCACCACCATGTCCTCTGCCTCCCTTTTGTCTATGGAAAAACTTAGTCCAAGAATAAGTTTAATCAGAGAAAATGAGAACATGCAGGAAGGAGCAAAGAAAAACAGTCAAATGAGACCAAATAATAATAGTTTAGTCGTTAAACAAAGTCAAGGACCTTTAGTTCCTCCTCAAGGGCTATAGATAATATCCTGAGCTGTGTCCTTTGAGCTGTTTTGTACGTAATAAAACCCCCATCAGATGGAAAAAGATAACTACGTGATGACCAGAATGTAGTCATGCATAAGCTACCGCAATTCCAAGGACCGGCCTCAAAGAGGGAACAAGCCAACCTTGGAACCAAAGATTAACTCTACTTAATCAAGGGGCATTCCTGTCTTGGCTCAGCAGTAATGAACCCAACTAGTATCCATGAGGATGTGTGTTCGATCCCTGGCCTTGCTCAATGTTTTAAAGATCTGGCGTTGCCATGAGCTGTGGTGTAAGTTGCAGGTGTGGCTCGGATCCCTATCGCTGTGGCTGTGGTCTAAAGCTGGCAGCTGCAGCTCTGATTCAACCCCTAGCATGGGAACTTCCATATGCTGCAAGTGCAGCCCTAAAAAGAAAAAAAAAAAAAGTCAGTGTGATGCTGGTCAGACACCGAATGACCAATTTCAAGATGACTGTCAGAGCTGGCTGGGCTGTTTCTGCTTCCAGCCCTCTCCCTCGGCCTATAAAATCTCGTGTCCTCTTATTGTCAGTGGGAGAAGTTGACCCTTTGGACAGAAGTCCACTCTCCCCACCACCTCGTCACTGGCATCTGAAATAAAGCAAACTCTCCTTTCCACCAACCTTGCCTCTTTATTGACTTCATATCCGTGAGCTGCCAGACCCCACTTTCCGTAACAGACTTACTCCAGAGATCAGGATACAAATCTGGAGAGAATTATGAGTGCGGGAATTGTCAGCGTACAGTGGTCAGCAGCCAATCCATGCATATGAAAGCGAATCTGCTCCAGATTCTTCCTGCAGACTCCTGGCCATGAGAGTGTCTGCCTGTCTGCAGCATCTCCCCCTCTCCCTACAAGGCCATGCCTCCCCTCTGGCATTGGCCAGCACCAGACTCCACCTAAAGGTCAAATCTGGTCCAAGCTTCCTCAAGACAGCAGATGAGTTTTTAGGTCTCTTGCTTCTTCCAGAAAGGGAACGTTAGGACATAGATTTTGCCATCAAATGCTCTACCGTTGAGCTATACCCAGCCAAGGAATGAAGATTTCAGAGGTCAGCAGATGTGGGCTGGAACCTGACTTCACCTCCACCAGTTAAGTCTCTGAATAAGTATATTCATCAGTCTGAGCCTCGGGTCTTCTTCTTACAGAATCGGGATATGAAAGGTCACCTGTTCGCTCGGTAGCAAAGCCGGGCAGCCAAGTGGGGAAGCTTGCAGCATCTGGAGCAGGTGGGCTTCGCTCAACCCCAGGCAAGAGTATGCCAGTTTCCTCAGTGGGAACTTTAACAGTACCATTCTCATCAGTTAGCATGAGGTTTTGTTTGTTGTAATTTGTTTATTAAAGTATAGTTGATTTACAATGTTGTATCAATTTTGCTGTACAGCAAAGTGACCCAGTCATATATACATATACTCCCTGTGCTACACAGGGGGACCTCCTCATTGCGCATCCGTTCTAAATGTAAGTGTTTGCATCTACTGACCCCCAAACTCAGAGTCCATCCCACCCCCTCCCCATCCCCCTTGGCAACCAGAAGTCTGTCCTCCATGTTTTGATCCGTCTGTGCCCCATTCCTGGTCAACATCTCAGCTACTATTACGGTTTAGACCATTTCGTGGGATTATATATGGAGAGCCCGTGGCACTTAGTAAGTGCCTAATAAATCATAGAAGTCCTCCCTTATCGGGAGTTCCCTGGTGGTCCAGTGGTTAGGATTCAGTGCTTCCACTGCTGCAGCCTGGGTTCAACCCCTGGACTGAGAACTGAGATCCCACGTCAAGCTGCTGCACACAATGCCAAAAAATTGAAAAAGAACTCCCCCCTCATTATTAACATTGATTTTATCTTCTTATACAATTTACTGTCCACTCCCTTCACCAACACACCTAATCATATGAGAATTTATCAGCACATGCCAAGGCCACTGGAAAATTTAGAAGCGAAATCACTGCGGAAGGTGGAAGGCTGCTGGGGATGATGGAATATAGTAAATGGGGTGGGGAGAGCTGGATTCAGGCCCCAGATCCACAACATCCTCCCTTCAGGTTGGTGGGAAATAAAGCTGAAAGATGGGTAGGCGATTTTATGGTGAGGGCCTGGAACGCCAGGTTTAAGATCTACAATTTCAGACCCCAAGGGAAGCCACTAAAGTTTGAACTTGAACTTCATTGGCTTCCTTGTCTTTGTAAACAAAAAGGATGGAAATGTTTTCTGGACCCCGTCCCCAGAATCCCAAAAAGATTGGCTCCTCTGAGCCTCAGTTTCATCATCTGGTAAGTGGGGAGAGTAATTCTTACCCCTTTGAAATGATCCAAAAGTTTACAAACTAATAGGCGTGTGTAGCTCAGGTTCTCCTGAAACAGCCTGAGAGGGAGGCGTCTCAGAGAGCGAGGTGTTTGTTATGAATCAGTGCCTCTGAAAGGAAGCGGACAGGACGCAGTGGTCTTGGGCGCCGAGAGAAGACACACTGACATTCGGATGTGGCAGAGCCTTGGTCCAGCAGCACAGGGGCCTGGATGAGGACAGCCCCGTGTCCTGGGTCGGCATGCCTAGATCTTCACTCGCCTGCCCTGTTCCATCACCATTTACACAGAGGGAACAATGGGTGTGTCCTCGAGTCTGACCCTGAACGAGCTGGCAGCAGGAGAGCATCTGCTGACCGTGATCCCCGCAACCGGGCAGCCGTTCCTGCCTTCAGGGGAGATCTTGGTGGCGCCTCTCCTTGTCCACCACCCTGGGGAAGCTCTTGGCACAGGTCAGGTGTCAAATAAGGCCAGGGAATCTGATTGTGTTTGGGGAATCTTAGCAACTGCAATCATCCTTTTGGAGGCCAAGAGCTACGAAAACCATTGTCTCTTTACTCCTTACTGAGTTTCAGCAAAAGACCTCTTAGCGATCCCCACTCTCACATCCAAGTACTGCTCCTCCTCGAAGATGTGGTTTCATGGCCTGGCTTACGTGCCAGAGGGACTGGGTTCCGCCCTCTCCTGGTCTCCGCTGGGCTCTGATGGTTTCAGTGGTCAAACCCTTCTCGGTAACAAACAACCTGGAATCAACTATGGCAGAAGGCGATGTAGAGAATTTCTTCACCCTAATTGACACCACCACCATCACCACCACGACACACCCCCCCACCACAAAACCAATAACATCCAACCCCAAATGAACCAGTGCCCTTAAGTCAAAAACACATCATTCCCAACTCACACCGCAAGTACACCCACCCAACCTAGAGTCCCCCAAACAGATCTTGTTTGGGGTTCATCAAAAATATCAACTTTTTTTTTTCAAAAAGCTGTTTGGGTTTGAGAAAACCCCAAGCAAATTTTGCCAAAACTGTTCATATTATTTGGTTCATGCGTAATTTAAAGGAAATTCAATCCACGTGTTGCTGATTTGTTCACCATCGGATCTTCATAGCAGCGCTGTTCAAGAAGCATTGTCTATCTTCCATGCTGTGCCTGATACAGATGCTTTCCGGACAACATGCAGTAGCAGTTTTTCTCTCTTGAGGGGGAGGGGTTGTAGAACTGGGAATCATCCTTTTAGAAAAGCACATGCCGAGTTCCCATTGTGGCTCAGTGGGTTAAGGACCCAAGCCTGTCTCCATGAGGATGCAGGTTTGATCCCTGGCCTTGTTCAGTAGGTTAAGGATCCAGCATTGCCGAAAGCTTCGGTGTAGTTTGCAGATGTGCTCAGATCCGGTGTGGCTGTGGCTGTGGCATAGGCCGGTGGCTGCAGCTCCAATTTGACCTCTTGACCTCAAAAAGCCCAGGAACTTTCATATCCCATGGGTGCAGTCCTAAAAAGAAAAAAAGGAAGAACAGGTTGAGCAGAACGTAGGAACCGGACAGAACAGGGTGTGCCTGGGGAATCAGAAAGGGGCCCCTTTGGCCAGACGGCACTTTTTGTGTAGAAGAAAAGGCTAGTCGTTTGTAGGTGAGAGATAAAGCTGAGAGATGGGAGGAGAATTTATGGTGAGGGCCTGGCATGCCAGGCTTAATATCTACAATTTCAGACCCCAAGGGAAGCCACCACAGTTTGAACTTGAACTTCATTGGCTTGCTTGTCTTTGTAAACAAAAAGGATGGAAATGAAGATGTTTTCTGGACCCCGTCCCCAGAAGCCCATATGTTTTGACAGTCCCTCAGGACCCTGTGGATAAGAGAGCTCTGGATTTGGGGTTAAGTGATGAGGCACCGGATCTGACAACCTTGCTGTGATATTGTGCAGGTCACTTAATTTTTCTGTGTTTCAGTGTCTTCCCTGCCATATGAGTTAGTGTGTTTGGGCTCTAAGGTGGGAGTTCCCTGATGGCTCAGCAGGATAAGGATCTGGCATTGTCACTGCTGTGGCTCAGGTCCCTTCTGTGGCGTGGGTTTGATTCCTGCTCTGGGAACTTCCACATCCCATGGGCATGACCAACCAAAAAAAAAAAAAAGAGAGAGAGATTCTGCTTCCAGGCAGGGAGGGCTCACTTGGCCTAGCTTGGGAGTTTTCCTTGCTCCTTGACTGGGGCAGGATGGAAACCACAAGCAGCCCAAGCAGGTGGTATCAAAGAAGGAAGACGTCATTCCTTAAAAGGAGACCGAGGTGAAGGGGAGACAGCAGCATGACAGAAAACAAATCACAGTCACCAAAGCTCCAGCAAGAGGCAAGAGCTGGGCATCAAGAATTTCTAAGTTCTCTCCACACCTAACATTCTGTGATTCTAATATTCCAAGGGGGAAAGTAAGCATCGTTCTTACCCAAGATAGATAATCACCATTGGAATGGGCAGACTCCAACTTTGTGGATCTTGCTGGACTCAATGTCCTCACTATCTAAGAAGAAAACAGGTCAAAGCCACTCCTGTCACTGAAGGTTAGAGGAACATCAATTTTATTCACCTATGTCCAACTTGTTCTGAGCATCTGTTACGCATCAATGCTGCATTAAGTAATGCTGTGTGAGGTTTCTCATCCCGTCTCTCCAAATGACCTTTCCAAATTACTTTTTTTTTTTAGGGCCACACCTGCAGCCTATGAAAGTTCCCAGGCCAAGGGTTGAATCAGAGCTGCAGGTGCCAGCCAGAGCCAGAGCAATGCCAGATCCACGCCACATCTGTCATCTACGCCACAGCTTGTGGCAATGCCAGATCCTTGACCCACTGAGCAAGGCCAGGGATCGAACGGATGCTAGTTGTGTTCTTAATCTGATGAACTACAATGGGAACTCTCCCACTGACCTTTTATACTTCTTTTACAGAAGAGGAGCCTGAGATTCAAATCATGAAGAAACTTGCCTAAGGGCCCAGAATCAGTAGGTCCCCAAATTAGCTTTGACTAGAGATCTATCTCCTAGCCAGGACTCCTGTTGAAGTTACAAGCTGTCCATGGCTGCCCATGGGGCCAGAAACCCTTAGCTGGTGCACTTGGCCTCGTTTGATCTGATCTCTGCCTCATCCTGCATTACAAGAAACTTTACCCTCTGTCCTCAAACCACACTGGCCTTTTGGCATTTACTGGACATGTCCTGCTGTCTCCCACCTGGGGCTTTGGCTCCACTGTGTTCTCCTCTGGGGACACAGGTCACCTCTAGCGTCCTTCAGATCTCAGCCAGATCGCTTCCTTTCCCTGACCCCTCAACTAGATGGACCATCCAACGATAAGTTCTTATCACTTTCCTTGCAGGGCATCGTTAATATAAGTTTCCACACTCATCTATAAGCTCCAGGAGGGCAAAATGCCATATTTTTTTGCTCCTGGGCATGCCTATCAAGTGCCTAGAACATAGTAGGTGCTCAAGAATCATATACAGTATGTATAGCCTAGGCCACCCCATACTGTCTCCACTTCAGAGTTGGCTGAGCTCTTCAGAAGAGGGAAGGACGCCCGCGAGAAAGTTCTCCATCAAATCCTGCTTCCACCTTCAGCCCAGACACTAAATGGATGGTGTCTGCAGAGTAAGTAAAGCCTCATTTTCTCCTTTACATTTGACTGAGAAGCCACTTCTATTCCAAGCGAGCAAAGGTGTCATATTGGTCCAGAACCCTGATGGAGTTTAAAATGAGGCACGTGACAGTTATTAATTCCCTTTGTTCTGTTCTCTCTTCCCTTCGCCGCTCCCATAAACATTTTCAAAAATCTATAAACTGTTAATGGAGAACAAATAAAGTAGGTAACTGCATACCCTCAGCCTCCAAGTCACCTCTGGCCCAACCCCGAGGTCCTGATAACCAGTCATTTTCAGGCCATTTGGAAGCGGGAGCCCCAGGAAAATCATTAGATCACGTGGGGCATTTTGATTGGGGACAGTCTGGGGTCACCCTTTTTTTTTTTTTTTTTTTTTTTCCGGTCTTCTTGCCTTTTCTAGGACTGCACCTGTGGCATGTGGAGGTTCCCAGGTAGGGGTCTAATCGGAACTGTAGCTGCCGGCCTACACCACAGCTCACGGCAACGCCAGATCCTTAACCCACTGAGTGAGGCCAGGGATCGAACCTGAAACCTCATGGTTCCTAATCGAATTCGTTAACCACTGAGCCACGATGGGAACTCCTCATTGTTTATAACACAGTTTGGGGAATACTCTCACCTGCTTGGGTATCTGGATTTCTCTGTGCTCCCCAAATCTGATTAAATGGTGAGCTGCAAACAAGCCAGCTACGATTTGCACACTCCCTGCCTATGATTTGCCAAAACTGCCCTAATATGTCACATTATATTTAATGATCTTACAAAAGGGTGAACAATTGAATCAGAGCATTCTTTAAACACATTAAACTTTCATGACATCAGGATGCTTCCCTGGATCAGATCAATAGGCTAGAGTGTTGGGCGGACACAAGTTTCCTGAGACCAACTACTTCAAAGAAAGCCAGACATGTCCTGACAAAACTGAAGCCCCATTGAATTCATCTGAGTCCGTGCCTTCTTTCATGGGTCTGAGTCATTTCAGTGGACAGTTGGGTCTACTTGGGCTAATGAACTAAATGTCAGCTATTTCTTAATTGCAATTACTTTTTAAAAAACAAATGTTCTAGGAGGAAATACTCAACAAAATCTATTTACTTTGGTCAAATCTGCACAGTTTTTTTTTTTTTTTTGGATACAAAAATATACTTAATACCAAAAATTAAGCATTATATTTGTCCATGAAATGAAAGTTAACTTTGGGCAGAGGCACTGACACCAATGGCCAAATCCCTGTAGAAATAAGAATTCTCTTTATGGAGGTGGGGCTGTTGCAATTACATTCGGGGTCCACCAGTATTTTTTTTTCCTCTAATTACAATATAATCACCATCAATCCTTGCTTCTCCTGAGCAATGGGATCCTGTTGTCCAGCACCGGGAACTATGCCTGGTGACTTGTGATGGAGCCTGATAACGTGAGAAAAAAGAATGTATACATGTATGTGTCACCTTGCTGTGCAGCAGAAAATTAACAGAACACTGTTAACCAGCTATAATGGAAAAAATAAAAATCATTATAAAGAAAAAACAAAAACATAAACATAAAAATCAATATAAAAAAAAAGACCTTTCGTTGACCTCATTTCACAGAAAGTTCCTTTTTTTCTTTTCTTTTCTTTCTTTTTTTTTTTTTTTTTTTAGGGCCACACCCATGACATATGGAGATTCCTGGGCTAGGGGTTGAATTGGAGCTGCAGCTGCCAGCCTATGCCACAGCCACAGCAATGTGGGGTCATAGACATGTCTGCAACCTACACCACAGCTTGCAGCAACACCGGATCCTTAACCCACTGAGTGAGGTCAGGAATTGAACCCACATCCTCATGGATACCAGCCAGGTTTGTTACCACTGAGTCACAATGGGAACTCCCAGAATGGTCTTTTAAAGCTGGAAGGAAGCTCTGAGACCACCCACAATGTCCCTCTCCCTCCTCAAACATTTTGTCGATGTGGACATTGGGCTCCTGAGATGGTGAGATGACCAAGACCACACAGATGTGGAGTTTATCGCCAGAATAATGTCCCAAGTCCTGCTCTGCCGAGATCTTTTCCTATGACCCTGGTGCACTGCTCCTCGTTTTTGAGAGTTTCCTTATCAGTAAAATGAGCGTGAAACCACCTGCCCCGTGAGTATGAAAGAACGTCACTGTGCAGTATCCTTCCAGAACAGGCCCTCAGAAATATATTGATTCCTTTGGAGTTCTCCAATGACACAGCCGGGTAAGGATCCGGCATTTTCACTGCAGCAGCTTGGGTCACTGCTGTGGCATGGGTTCGATCCCTGGCCTGGGAAGTTCCACATGCCAAGGGCACTGCCAAAAATATGTGTGTGTATTTCTTTAAATAAATGTTGCAAATGAACTTAGTTATGAAACAAATAAATTCACATACATAGAAAACAAACTTATGCTACCAAAGGGGAAAGGGCAGGGAAGGATAAATTTGGAGTTTGGGATTAACAGACACACACTGTGGTATATAAAACAGGTAAACAACAAGGACCTACTGCATAGTACAGGGATAGTCAGTATTCTATATTAACCTATATGGGAAGAGAATCTGAAAAAGAAGGGGTGTGTGTGTGTGTGTGTGTGTGTGTAACTGAATCACTTTGCTGTACACTTGAAACTAATACAACATTGTAAATTAATTATATTTCAATTAAAAAAATAAAGTTAATACTTTTAAAAGCACATGGGAATTCCCCAGGGGCCTAGTGGTTAAGGACTCAGCATTGTCACCACTTTGGCTTGGGTTACTGCTGTGTCTCAGGCTCAATCCCTGGCCTGGGAACTTCCACTTCCTGCAGGTAGGGCCATAAACACATAAATAAAATTAAAATTAAAAGTGCACAAAAATATATTGATTCCAGAGCCTGAACCTTGGGAGGGAGGATAGCACTTGGCCATAGCCAATGTCCTCATTATTCATCAAGAATCATGGAGGATTGTTTTCAGCAGATTTTCCTCCCCGTAATAAGAGCACCGACATTCATTAAAAACTCACAGGTGCCAATTCACATTTGAGGCATCGAACTCCATGTCCACCAATGGCCATGTTCTCCCCTTCTCAGTGCCCACAGCTGAAGCCCATCTTTGAGCCACTCTTCTGGTCAGCTGTGGCCATTGGGCTGTGGCATCATGTTCCCCCCTCTGGGTAATTGTTGCTCTCTTCCCTATCTTCAGCTCCTGGGAGAGAAATCGTAGGACCCAGAGGAAGATGTGTACCCAGATAGAGGGAGCCTGGGTCCCTGAGCAACTCTGTGGAAGAGATGCATCGTGAGCAACTGAGTCCAGGTTGAATTTTTACAGTAGGTGATGCTACTTATTCCACCTAAATCCCTACTGTGTCTGTGAGAGACTCCCATGTGTTAAGTTATCCATTCTCACCAGCCTCACTTTACAGATGAGGAAGTTGAAACACAGAGATCAGGTTCTCACAGCTGGGACAGGGCAGAGTTCAGCCCCAGAAGGTCTGTCCCAAAGCATGCATTTCACAGCACTCTGGAGATGTGGGCCCTAAGGAACCACACCCTTTGTCTATTTCTCTGGAAGGATCCACCCCTCCTCCCTCTTCCCTCACTCTCCCTCCCTGACTGACTCTTTTTCACATGTACTAAGTGTCCATTATGTGCAAGGAGCTGGATCATGTAGTAGCCTGAGGCTGTTACAATGAATGGGACATGGTCCCTGCCTCCTAACACTCACTGCCGCGTCAGAGATGAGACAGGAGGATGGATAATGACCATGTCGTGTGATGAGTGCTCTGACAGGATAAGCAGAGAGTGCTGTGGGGGCCCAGGTCAGGGACACAATGACTCACGTCTGATTGGGGCCTTGCCAAGCTCGTAGGTCGGGAAAAGGGTAAAGCTTCACCTGGATCTTGAGGGTAAAGGGAAGTTGGCAAGGCCAACAAGGTGGAGAAAGTCACTCCGGATGGAGGGTACACCTGGAGCAAGGCATCAAATACTCTGTCAGACTTGCAGGTCCAGGGAGCAGGTGGAGGAGGGGAGGGCAAGGAGGATGGAGAGGTAGGCAGGAGCTGGAGCATGAAGGGCTTGGATGGCTGGACTAAGGAGATTTGACTTAATCCTGGGAGCAGAGGGTGATTAATATTTCAGAACGATCGCTCTGGGGGTGACTGGGCACAGATGGGGGAGCCCGGGTACAGACGGGGCTGGACCAGTGGTCAGGAGATGGGTGCTAACGGTGTCTTCAAGATCCCAGTTCCCCCTGCCACCTGATCCAGGCAGCGAGGCTCCTTCCCATTCTGTTATTCTGTGCTGGGGCAGGGGGTGGGCACCAAACAGTGTATCTCCTCCCTAAGAGCCTTCTAAAAACAGACTGAGGGGATGTGACAACTTCAGTGGGCGGCGCCCCCATCAAGCTTCAGACAGCCTCTCCAAGGCAGCGCATCTCCCTTGCCAGAATGGGGCCAGAAAGCTGCAGTGTTGTAGTCAGTGCTATCAGGGAACATTTAAAAATAAGAAAAGCCTTCTCCAGGAATAGAGAGGTGTCTCCAAAAGCCAAGAGCCCAGTCCTCGGAACCCAAGCCATCTCAAGTAGCTCCCACTTTAGTTTAGAAGCTGAGGGCCAAGGTCAAGTGTTTGGGGGGTTGGCGTCCAAGTCCAAAGAATGAATAGGGGTTGTACGATCATTATCAGGGGGTGCCACCAACGGATCCTGGCAGCCTCAATAGAGCAGCCTTCCCTGATCAACTCAGCAATGACTCGTTTTCTGTAATCCTTGGAATCCAAGAATATCAGATCTGGAAGGGAGGTCAGAAAACAGTTGCATTCTACTAGAGCTGAATTCTTGTTGCTCAGGGCTTACCTCTTCTGGAATCTTCTGTGGAGGACCTCCCTGCCATGTTCTGTCTGCCTGAAATTGCTGGGTTTTCTATCCTGTGCGGTAGAGTCCTCCCTGGGTGTCTCTGATTCGTTCTGGGTTACTGGTGGGATGCAGGGGTCTCCTGGAGCCAGGCCATCAGCGTTTAGCTCCCAGCTCAAGCTCTGCATGTTTCACTGTGCTGTGAAATGGGGCAGGTTAGCTCCTCTCCCCAAACCTCCCTTGTCTTCCTCTGTGACAAGGAGAAAACAACACGGCCTCGTCCTACTGGTCCTGAACACTCTGCGGGATGGAGGTCTTCCCTGACGAAGCACTATCTGCTCTCCCGGTCCAGGTTGGCTTCACTTTCTCCCAGAGGAAACCTTGGTTGCCCAATTTTTTTATGTTTAGCCTTAGCTCAGTATGTACCGCATCTGGTGTGCTGGCTGATCTGCCTGCCAGTCTCAGCCATAAGGCCGTAAACCCTTTGAAAGAGGGAATCAGACATTCCTTGAATCCAGAAAAAGACCAGGGACAGAATAGATGCTGAACCCTTGTGGCCAGAATGAATGAATGAATGGGTGAATGAATGTTATAGAATTTAGGGCTGTCAGCTGGGGTCCAGATTAACTAGATTATGAGTTAATATTCATTATTTTCTCTTTCCCACAGCGACTCAGATGCTGGCCCTTCTCCAAGTAACTAATTGCACCTATTTATGGGGGGAGAGGCGGGAAGTTTCGGGGACAGCGATGAACATTTTTGTTAGGAGCTGGGCCAGGAGAGTAGTGTGGATAAGGATAAATCAGCATTTGCCTTCCCTGGGTTCTCTGGACTAACTTGGAAAGGTCATGAAAGAAAGGAACTGAAAGATCGACTGTAGAAATATTCCGTGCCACTCTGGGCTGAAGCAGAATGACTCTGGAGTCCAGCTGACGCAATGGGTTGGGATGTTGACAAAAGGTACCCCATGCCTCTGCACAGAAACCCGCAGCCCTCCAGGACCCCAAGGGCTGGAAGCCCTGGGATTCCAGAGAGGACCTCTGTGGCATGAGCATTCACAGTCTCCCGAGGTACAAGGGCCAGAGGGAGACTCTACTAGGTAGTTGTAGGTGGAGGATGGGAACTAGTGGCAGCAGAGCAGAAAGGAGGAAGGGAAGGAAAGTGACTGAGTGACTATAGCTCACACGGGAGTCACCCCTTGGGAACCCTGGGCAATAGCAACTAGAGACACCGACGATTCCCTCGAGGCCGTGATCTCACAGTAGGTACGACCTCTGTGGACAAAGGCTGATGATGTGTGGGGCATCACATTTAATGTCACCTGCTTCCCTTTCCTTTGTTTCAGGTGACTACTAGAAAATTTTTAAAAGTGACAAATGTCACCAGCATTATAGTTCCATGAGACGGTGCTGCTATAGACGATTATATAACCATTAAATGAAGGCAGTCCATCCTTAGGTGCTGTCCAGGATGATCTCTGATATAAATTTACTGTTAAGTGAAGAAAGCAGGCTGTATAGTCAAATGCACAATCCAACTGATAAAAATATTTTTAAAACTACATGCACCTTGCAAAGAGAAAGATAAGGAGCAATGTCTGACAGGTCCCTGGAGGATGGGACCAGATGTTGTTCCCAAATGGAGTCATTGAGCAGAAGACTCTTGAAAGCTGTGAGCAGGGTTAGGAAACAAACAAACAAACCAACAAGGGAATAGTGAACCAGCTCAGGGAGGGAGGTGGGCCTGGGGAAGGGGGGATGGGGGCATGTGATATTTTACTAGACTTATTTCTGTAGATTTTAAGAAAATAAGCACATGTGCATTCTGTAATTTTTTTTTTTGGGGGGGGGTGTCTTTTTAGAGCCATACCTGCAGCATATGGAAGTTCCCCGGCTAGGGATTGAATCAGAGCTTCAGCTCATGGACTACACTGCAGCCACAGCAACACGGGATCCAAGCTGGGTCTGCAACCTACACTTCTGGTTACTTAACCTCCTAGCGAGGCCAGGGATCGAACCTGCGTCCTCATGGATACTAGCTGGGTTTGTTACTGCTAAACCATCCTCACAGATGCTAGTTGGGTTTGTTACCGCTGAACCACAATGGAAACTGCATTCTATAACTTCTTAAATAGAAATTGATTATAGGACAGATCATCATAGCTGATGGGCTGACACACAGGTTCTGGAAATTGGGTCAGGTCCATGTCCACTGTTGGCCCATGTCCGCTGGGCTCCCAAGCTCTGCCTTTCCAGAGCATGATTCCATGGAGGCAGTTCTGTGCCCCGTTTGATGAATGCGTTATCAATAGCTCCAGCCAACTGAAATAATAATGGGAGCAACGTCTGCTTCTGCCAAGAGCTGAGAACTGGAATGACGCTGGCGAGAGTTTCCTGAAGCCAAAGGCAGGTTTCCTATAATTAGAAGCAATTTGCTAGAAAGTTTACCAGGCTCTTCCAAAGCATACAATATGGCAAATTGTTAGAGCTTTCTTTATTTTTCCTTTCCTTTTCATGACACACTGCAGATGGAGAGTGTGGAATACTCCCTTTTCCTGGGCTGGGGCTGTTATTTTAGAGGATCGTGTCTTTGCGGAGTCAGTGGAAGAGGAAGAAGAAAACCAACATGTGTATCATTGTGGGAAGTGGGAGTGAATTCAGAACCATATTCTAAACACCTTTCCAACTCTCTCTACTGAGAGACCTCAGGTTTTAGACAAGTAGGATCTAGCAAGTGAAACATGCACCAAGACCAAACTCATCAAATTTCCATTCCAATGTGTAAGAAAATAGGAAACCCAGACTGCAGATACTCAAAGAGCTATTCCCCTTTGTGTGTTCCAGAAGTCAGCCGCAGAGACCAGCGTTACAGGGATGGGTAGACTAACATCTATCAAGCACCTTCCTCATATTTTCCCAGCTCTGTACCAGGCAACGTGCCCCATTCTCTGCAGTGCAGCCCTCATCATCGCCACCCCCTCATTGCGACCCCCAAGCCCAACAACCCTGTTGTGGGTACTATCACCATTCTTGATTTATAGACGAAACAGAGACTCAACAAGGCTAAGAAAATTTCCAGAAACAAGAGGTAGTGCTAGGGCACAAAGCAAGTCTTGTCTGACTCCTAACCAGTGCTCCTCCCTCTATACCCATCTACCCTGCTCTTGGATCCATCATTAAACTGAGGGAAGGCTGTCTCTGAATGCTCAGGCTGACTCTACTGGTTTCACAGCCCCTCCTCCCTTGTGGTCTCTAAGAGAGGCTGGGGAGCAGGCTTGTACCTCTTCCTTGGTCCAGGAGCTATAGCTCTAGAGCATTTGGAAATGCCACCTTGCTGGGAACCTTCTCATCCAGCTTTAGCGGCCCACTCTCTTCCATGACAGAAGAAGTTACACAGCCCAGCAGTTCTGAGTGGGCCCTGATGCAGGACACTGCCATTCTCAGCCCTCCTTTCTCATCTCAGGAACGCTGTGCCCCAGCACGCAGGAAGATGGCCTGTGCAGAGAGCAGAATGGTGGTACTGGGGGTAGAGGAAAAAGGTCGGGGGGAGGTGTTGATCAAAGGGTATAAACTTTCAACTATAAGATGAATAAATTCTGGAGCTCTGGTTATGGTAAGGTAATATAGCTATAGTTATATGTTAGAGTTAATAACAACGTCATGTATACTCGAAATTTGCTTAGAGAGTCGATCTTAAATATTCTGACCATTCAGCAAGAAAAAGCTAAGTGAGATGATGGAAAGGGTAACTAGCTGGATTGGGGGGCATCATTCCACAATTTTATCTATCAAGACATCACGTTTTACATTTAAAATATATATAATATATAATACATACATATTACATATACATATATAATGCATATGCAGAATGTCTATCCATATGCATTATACATATACATATATATATAAAATGATTATATGTAAATCCTACCTCAATAAATCTGGGGGGAAAAAAGGCAAAATCTGGGCTCTGGCAATAGAAAGCCATGACGTTTACCTGTCTCTGCTCTTTACAGGTTACCAGTGATCCTGGACCGTCTTTCTTATTTCCTGATCTGCCCTGTGAAGAAAGCAAACTCCACTTCCTTGGTGATGGTGAGGAATAAATGATGCATCCGGACAGAAAGCACTCAGCCAGGGCTACACAGAGAAAGATTTAGGACGCATTTGTTGAATACTTGACAAAGGAGGGGACTGTGGGATGGTTTAAGGGGCCCCTGTTACCCTGAATAATGAATCCCAATTGGTTCTGCCACCAAATGCCATCTTTTATTTTCTGTGATTAGTTAGCAAGCAGATTATCCACACGATGGAGGCTGTTAGAAGCTGGCCTTTAGAAGCACGAGGGGGGGGGCAGTCGATGGTGTTCCAGCCCCTCACCTTAAACCTCTTTATCAAAGTGGGCACATTTTCAGCCCGATTTGCCTTTGAAACTCGGCAAGGTCACTTGACCCAGGGGTTAAGTGCTGCTGGGGCCTGTGGCTAAATGCTTTGCTTGGGAATGAGAAGTTGAGCAGCTGTGCCTTCCTGCCCAAGGCTTAATCTGCTTACAAAATCTCCTGGCCTTTGAAGGCTGGACAGTGGCCTCTTTGGGTGCCCAGGGAAGGGCGCTTCTCCAGAACTTTGCTGAATTTCTCAGCCAGGGGGATAAGATCCATAGCTCACCTTTCTTCATACCCCTCGACTGAGAGACACATAGCAGGTCCCCAGAATAGACCTTCAGGGGTAGATTGATGGTGTCAAAAGGCCTTGGGACTTGGAAATTCCCATCGTGGCTCAGTGGAAATGAATCTAACCAGCATCCATGAGGACACAGGTTTGATCCCAGGCCTCGCTCAGTGGGTTAAGAATCCGGCACTGCTGTGAACTGTGGTGTAGGTCACAGACACAGCCCAGATCTGGCGTGGCTGTGGCTGTGGCCGGCGGCTGCAGTTCTGATTCAACCCCTATCCTGGGATCCTCCATATGCCATGGGTGCCACCCTAAAAATACAAAAGGCAAAAAAAATGGGGGGGAGATGGGATTTGATTTGATTTCGGGAGGGAGAGACTTGGCAAGGGAACTGGGGTCACTTGGAGGCCTTGCTGATTTCTAAGCATTATTTCACCTCTTGGGATCTCAGTTTCTCAGCTGGAAAATGGGTCCATAATCCCTCCTTCTTAGGATTGCTTAGAGGTCAGAACTTAGATTTCACATGTGAAAAGTACTTTCAAAAGCAAGTGCCCATAAAGTCTTCCTTTTTCTTTGCCCTTCTGCCTTCTGTCTTTTCCTCCTCACTTTCGAAGCTTCAAACTCCTCACCTATAAAAAAGGAGTGAATCATAAGACGCATCTCCCTGGGTCACTGTAAACCATGATGAAAGCCTTACAGAAATTCTAAGGCACTGGACACATCAGTCAAAACTGAAATGAAAGGAGTTCCCATCAGGGCGCAGTGGTTAACGAATCTGACTAGGAACCATAAGGTTGCGGGTTCGATCCCTGGCCTTGCTCAGTGGGTTAATGATCCGGCATTGCCATGAGCTGTGGGGTATGTAGGTTGCAGACGCAGCTTGGATCCTGCGTTGCTGTGGCTGTGGCGTAGGCCGGTGGCTACAGCTCTGATTAGACCCCTAGCCTGGGAACCTCCATATGCCGTGGAAGCAGCCCCAGAAAAGGTAAAAAGACAAAAAAAACCACAAAAACTGAAATGAAAGAAAATATCTAGAAGCACAAAAATCATGTGATTCTCTTGCCAGAGAAAACTGGGTCTGTTCCCCCCCCACCTCAGTTCAGAGAGGCCAGAGGCCCTGGGATGAAACACTTTCTTGGCAAGAAAAGGACAAAGCCCTGCAGAATGAAGAAAATTTGCACACACACCTTTCCAGATTATTATATCAAGTAAGAAATGGTTTCAGCTGAAGCTGTCTGAATAAATTACTGGCAGTCAGTGGTGAGGAAATTGAGCTGTGAATGCATTTATTTAATATATTTATACGTCCAACTTAGCTCCTGCTCTGTATATTTTTGTGGCTTTTAGACATAAGATATTTTACCAGATTCTCCTTCCCTCAGGAGGCAGTTGTGGAAGTTAGGAAAAGGCCCCAGACAAATCTCCAAGTGAGATGTAAATTCTTCCCTCCTCCACAAATTTTTATACAAAAAAAAAAAAAAAAAAAAAAAAAAAAAAAGACCCTTTACTGTGAGGTACATGTGTGGGGACATAATTCTTGAACTTGAACCGGAAAATGTTTGAAAGCAGCCTTAGGATGCTCCTTTCCTCTCTGTTTGGTAAACGCCTATGTACATGTCAAAGCCTAGATAGAAGCGTTGTTTAGACTTCCCATTGTGGCTCAGTGGATTAAGAACCTGAGAGAGTGTCTGTGAGGATGCCCTGGTCTCACTCAGTGGGTTAAGGATCAGATGTTGCTGCGGCTATGACGTAGGCTGGCAGCTGCAGCTCCCATTTGATCCCTAGCCCGGGAACTTCCAAATGTCACAGTGCAGCCTTAAAAAGAAGGAAAAAAACAGTTGATGTGTTTTATGAACCCTTCTGACGTGCTGCTGATAATAGTGGACCCCTCCTCTATGCTTGGACCACCCTTTATAGACTCCTCTGTCAAAGCACATGATATCCTGTCTGTTTCCTTGTCTATTTCTTGCTAGAGGTTACGACCTCCTGGAGGTCAGGGGCCACTTCTGATCCATGTAGAGGCCACGGAAACCAGCACTGGTCTGCTGTGAAGCGGGTGCATAGCTAACGGCTTAACAAGTGATGCATCTGCATTCATTGTACCAAACAAGTGAACACAAGATGATGGAGAAACATGGAGTGGGAGATTGTTTTGAAGGAGAGTAGATGGGCCAAGAGGCAGCTCATAATATTTCCTGAAACGGCACCAGCTACTAGTTTTTACTGGACATACCGTATTGAGAAACAACCGACTACAAACTGTGAAGGGCGATCTTACTGGGTGTCAAGCCAGCAAGTCAGGTAAGACCAGGAAGGAAAACACTGCACTTAGAGATCCCTTAGGAGTTCTCTGGTGGCGCAGTGGGTTAAGGACCCAGTGTTGTCCCTGGAGTGTTGCTGCTGTGGCTCAGGTTTGATCCCTGCCCCAGGAAATTCCACATGCTATGAGCGTGGCCAAAAAAAAAAAAAAAAAAAAAAACCCTTACCTCCCCATAAACAATAATTTAAAAATGCTGTTGTGTCTCCAACCCCATAGATGATTTTCTCCCCTCATCTGATTGTGGGTCGGAGGCTCCCTCAACGTTCCCTTCAGTTTTCTGTTTGAAGAAGAAGGATTCCATCACTGCCCTCGAGAACCTCGTCCTCAGAAAACTGGATTCCACTCGATTGTGGCCTCTGAGAAAAGCTGGACATCATCTCCACACGCTTGCCATCGCTTTGGGGCACATATATGGACGCTGTCGGGCGAGAGGACCGCCTGCCCAGGGCACGCATTCACAGAAGGCAAGGCGTGAACTAAGTGCTATGTGATCTTATGCCACTGGGTCAGGCTTTGAGCCGTTGTTCATATTTATTTACTTATCTATTTATTTATTTATCTGTTTATATAAAAGTACTGTTTGACACTCTAATTCAGTCAAATGTGTACATACCACGTGATGTATGTATACACATCATGCACTAGCATTTGTGAGTGACAGAAACCTCTCAAAAAGTAGCTTAAGAGTTAAGAGGGCAATTCTTCATCTCATTTAACCAAACTTCAAAAAGTACAAGAGGTCCGTGGGCCTTGGGAATGGCTAGATATTCTTTCTCTCTCTTTCTCTCCTCCCCTCCCCCAGCCCCTACAGAAGACAGGCTCCCCACGTATACAGCTGCCACTCATAGATTACAATGCTCCGCTCTATGACTGGAAGCACACAGAAAACCCTTCCCCGTGATTCCAGGAGAACATTCCCAGGGAATACTTCTGATTGTGCCAGCTTAGTTGACACACCGATCTAAGAGGTGGGTGATTGGGTCCTGGACAGACATGACATTAGCCCTGAGAGCGCCTGATCTGGTTGGCATGAGGGAGGATCTGTATTTTTCAAGTTTTATATGTGCTTCTGATGTCACTCTCAATATGGGAACACCAGACTATAGGTATTAAATATGCTATATGGATGCAATACATCCAGCGATGTGTTTGAAGATCTCAGGATGGTTGAAAGAAAGGACCTCTATCCTTGTTATTCCTTAGGTGTCCACATTGTGCCAAGTTGAAGGATACGCAGACAAACAAGATTTGGTCTCCATCCTTAAAGAGCTACTGTTTGGTGAGACCGATACAAATAAAACGTGACAATTGAAAAGACAGACTTGACTGTCTAAGTTCCCAGAGAAGGAAGCACTAATGTACTTGAAATAATTGGGAAGCCTTTCTCGAGGAGGGGCTATGTGAACTGGGTCTTGAGAGATAAATAGACGCTCGCCAGTTAGGTTGGGCAAAGGGCATTTAGCCTCAAGGAAATGAGCTGTTCCAGGATCTGGTAGGGCTTTAGAGCCTGATCCCTGAGCACATCCCTTTCAAGTTAAGCTTCCTGATCTCAAATTCCATCCTTCCCACTCAGCAGACACCTGACCTCAGCAGAGAGGCCCAAGTTACATGTTATTTCTATGGCTTAATCTTCTCATTTATCAAATGGAATTAGCGGCCTCATCCTCACGGGCTGTTATAAAGTTCATCTTAGTTGACAGGATAAAATCGGTTTGCAGACGAGGATTCTGAGTCACATATAGCTAGGGGGGGCCTATCTGCCTCAGTGCTTTTTAACTGTGATCCCAGGAAAGTAATTCTCTCCGTATTGTCACCTAGAACATCATGGACAGCAACAGTACAGATCTAAGGGTACTTTGGAAGCTTGAATGAGATCCAATACATGGAAAATATTTGCCCCAGGATCTAGTCCATGGTAAGCACTACAGAGGCATTGCATATCAATATGAAAGTGCATCTCACACTGCAAAGTGCTTAGTGCAGGGCTCAGCACATAGTAGGCATGCAGTTTTTTCCTCCCACTACAGGGAAGACTGGCCTGCGCTTAGGCATGGTCCTTGAAAGGCTAACCAACCTGCAAGTCTTTACCAAGATGCTGAGAAGAGGTGGGGGAGGTGGTCCCAGAATCCACCCCGGTCAGGGTTGCTTGTCAGGCGGGGAAGTTGTCTCCATTCAATCCAACTCAGCTTTCCTAGGCAGAGGCCCAGAGTCTAATGAATAGAAAGCTGACAGGCCAGGGAGTTCTTTCTGGGAAGAGCATGAAAGCCCATTTGAAGAAAATACTTCCATCAACTCGCCCGACCCACACGGAGCCGTGTCCTGGCATATGTAACAAAATGACCGGACAGTGGGAACCTCACAGCCTTCCTCTCCTCGGGGTGTTTAGGAACCGGAAAGAATGTTCACATGACCCACACAAATAGGCAGCTGAATTATGCTAATGAGCTGCCAAGCCTGCTGGGAGGGAGCAAGCATGAGTCGGGAAGAGATCAGGGTCTGGACATCTCCGTGTCCACAGGCCTGAGCAATTTGTTCTACTTTCCAAGCCTGCGTTCAGACCTGGGGGTAGGGGGCGGGAAGCACAGGGGCCAAGCAGGGCCTGGAGGATCCAAGAACAGGCCAGCTTTGCCCCTTAAGCCCAACCTCCTCAAAGGGAAGGCAGGCGTGCCGTTCACTTTACCAGGCTCCTGATCACAGTGGCCCCTCCAAACCCTGCGATGGGCAGGAAAGTGACCTGTCCACGGTCAGACTCGGCGTCCAGCTGGGATCGGCCAGGTGCCAAGGCCTGAGTTGTTTCACTGGCAAACTGGTGAAGCTGGCTGTGGAGGGGAGACTTCTCTTGGAATCATTCAGACGTGGGCCCTGCAATTTACTAGCCCTGTGATCTTGAGACGCACCTTCATCTCCCTCTGGAGGCTTGACTATCCCCAGCTGGAAAATGGGAACAGTAATGCCTCTTTCAGGGGGCCGTGGTGGCAATTCTACTGCCACAACGGCTATGGAAATGCTCTGAAAACTATACATTCTCTGGACACATGTGCAGAGTATTCTTTCATTCTGAGTTCCCAGAGGTGAGAACTCAGGAAAGAGAGTAGCAAAGGATGGTGGAGAGTAACCCTTACAGTTAATAAGGCTGGAAATCCAACAGGGCACAACTGGTCCTTACCAGGTCCTTGTGAATGGCTTAGTGAAATCTTGGCACACAGGGATGTCAAAGAAATGCAAGGCAGGGAGCTTCCCAGGTACCCTGTGAGCCCTTCCAGCAGAGCGCCTGGCAGACCTGGACTTCTCTGTGTCCCCGCTCTGAGACCCGCACAGCGATGCTTTCACATGGAAACGACCTTGTGAATCAGACTAAAATTTCCCCCCAAGGCCACTGATCTGCTTGCCCTGTGAAGCATGGGTGACAAGGCTTCTCTCAACTTCCAGGTGTCACATGTGGGGTGTTTTGTTTGTTTTTGTTTATTTTTTAATGGCACAACAGTAATGAAATTTAATATTTATGGAGCACCTACATGACAAGTTCTATTCAAGGCAGCAGTCATCTTTCTAAGCACTCCTTTCATCTCCGTAAGAACCCTACCCTCGAGGTTAGATACTATTATTCTCCTCCTCTTAGAAAGGAGGATGAGCTAACCTGACGAACATCTCTTTTTGTTGGTTTTGTTCTTCTTTGCTTTTTAGGGCCACACCTGCCGCATATGGGAGTTCCCAGGCTAGGGGTCAATCGGAGCTACAGCTGCCAGCCTACACCACAGCCGGTAGCCATGCCAGATCCTAGCCACAGCTTGTGGCAATGCCAGATCCTTAACCCACGAAGCGAGCCAGGGATTGAACCCACATCCTTACGGACACCATGTTGGGTTTTTAACCCACTGAGCCACAACGGGAAATCCCATGATAAACATTTTTTGACTTCAGCAATCAAGGAATATCTCTTCATTGCCAATGTCTATCCAAGGCCAGTGGTAATACTCAGACCTGGGAATGAGCAGACCCCTGGATGAGATATACTTCCTTCCTAAGTTGGAGTTGGGGACTCTCCTTCCCACACTCTAACATAGGGCTCTCTGGGAACCAAAGCCATGGGATTCGAACTTCTCCAGCATCGCCCATCTTTCCTCATCTTTACAAATGGCGCCAGGGGGGCACATGTGGAAGGGCTCCTCTCTAGAGCTGGCAAAGGCTCTTCCAAAGATTTGGAACTAGATGAAAGACTCAGGGGTTCTGGAGGGACCCAGGGCTGCCTTCTTGAAAGCTGGGGTGTCCATCACATGTGTTTTCTGTGGTTTTTTGTTTTTTTTTGCTTTTTTAAATGAATTATTCTCTCAAGGTTTTCTTAAATGTGTCCACTGCCTGAGAGTCCCAAACGGGTTTTTTGCCCCCTCTCTGCTCAAGATATTTCCTTCTTGTGTGTAAGTGCCTTTATCCTCTTGGAAAGACAAAAAAGAAAGACGCGTGGGCTGGGGAATGGATGTTTCTAAACTAAAAACCTTTTTTGTGTATGCAGTCAGGTGAAAATTCCAAAACCATGGGGCTCCCAGAGGCTGGAGTCCTGGTCAACCCCACCCTGGGCTCCAGGAAACCCGGACGAGATGGGTTGGGAGGCTTGCGGGGTTGCGAACCGGGCACGACACCGCCGCCAATTGCAGGCTGGAGGTGGGAGAGTTTACTCTTCTTCAGGAAAGCCTCAGGGTGTAAAAAGTCAGGCCTGATATGATAAAAACCTCTCCGAGAGGTGTTAATGGAAACGGACATATCAGGAGCATTCTCTAGCTCCAATTTTCTCATTATAAAACCGACCAAAGTGTAAAACACACCCAATGCACATTGAATATCTGTAATATGCGGCTGCCTTTTAGCCTCCGGAGAAGGACAGGTATTCATTTTCATAAATTACTTTTTAACTATTTTTTTTTTCCAAAGGACGGGGGGGGGGGCGGGGGGGGGCAGGGGCGGCGGTGGTGAAAGAAAACAGAGACAAAACAGATGCCTTCAGCCCTTTGATCAGCCTCACTGCAGACAAGCAGGCTGCCCGCTAGCACCTCTTTAACTACAGCTTGCCAGGAGGAAAATGGGTGGTTTTAACTGCAATTACAGTGCCTGCTGAAGGCCTGTCATCACAGCCAGAGAGACCTGATCCCAAGCAGCTCGGCTGCCTCCAGAATTACAACCAGTGGGGCAGAGAGTTAAATACCCGCTGCGCCCAGTGTCTTCCACCAGTGCACAAGCTCCGGGCCAGCCCCCCAGCCCCTCTGTCCATGTCCCCCGCCCCCGTCACTATAAATATAGAAAACTAAGATCATATACGCGAGCTCAGCTGGGCCAGACAGAAGAGAAAACAGCAGGAGACAGAGGCCTTATCTCACACCCAGGAGTCGGGGAATGCGGCTGAAAGGGAGGGGAGGGTGGAAGAGGCAGGCAGAGGTCAGATTTCTGGAGCATCCTGAGCAGAACAGGAGCAGAACCCGGACTAGAGGAGCTTGCAAAACAGGCTGAGAGAGTCCAGGCTGGCCCATGGGATATGAAGCATCACATAGCTCTTGACGTGTCTCAAAAGGAGAAAGAGGAGGTGAAGACATTGGCTCAGGTTCCCATCCTCAGGCTCTGCCCTAAGCCGTGTACCTGTCTTGTCCCTGATGGTCAGCTAGTCTCCTGGGCATGCAGGGTAGGTCCTTGGGGGAAAAAAATCAGTTAGGTAAGTGAGGGACTGCTAAATTTTTAGAAGAGAAACTTGGCATTCAGAGAAGTGCACTAGCCTGTCCATGGTCACCCAAGTGGTTGGGGAGCGAGGCTACAGTTGGGAGGGGAACCCAGGTAGCCCCGCCCACAAAGCCAGTTCCTCCCAGATGTGTGAGCTGCCTGTCTGAGAAATGGTAGTGCGCCTCTCAGCAGGGAATTCGGGTCCAAGAGGCTACCCTGACTCTATCCTGCCTCCCTCTCTGGCATGAGGCGCTTGCTTTCAGAGCGGAATTTAAGATATATATAGATATATGTGTAACCTCAGTAATCAAGATAAGCAATATTTTAAATGCAATATTTTCCAGCTTAAAGTTAACGCAAAAATCAAGACGCACAAAACACCAGGTTTTACAATAAAAACAGGATTGGTTTTACAGATGCTTCCTTTTGCCTCCGGCTCCCTGTGACTTGGCAGGACATGGCCTAAATTGCTGTGTGACCTCAGGCATCTGGTTTCCCTCTCTGGGCCTCAGCTTCCCAGTCTGCTTAAGGGAGCAAATGGGAGGCCACTAGGGCCCCTTCCAACTCTGACATGCTGGAGCAGGGGTTCAAATCTCAGCCTGGCCCGTGGGCAGTTTCTGGTGTGGGTGCCGGCCCTGCAGAGATGCCTATTGGTCTGCAGCTGTGGCATTGGCAAAGGGGTCGGGGGGGGGGAGGACTCAGTCCCAGACTGCACTCACCCTCCAGACCTTCTGCAGCATCTGGTTTGAGTTTCAAAAATGCGTCCCCAAGAATGCACAGAAAGAGCCTGGGAACCAAAGTCAACTGCAGACATGATATTGGTGTATTTTGAGCTCTGTGGAGCCAGGATGGCTTGAAGGGAGCTCTGTCTGCTTTTCCTAGTGGTGGCAGCAAGGACAGTCCATAGTGAAATCACTGATGGCTCCTGCCTGTCCCCCTGAGATGCCAGCTCTTGGGGTCACTGCTCTTCATTCACGTGACTTTTTAAATTTCTCCCTCCACCCCACCCCATCTGTAGAAATGCCTTCATTTTAAGGACAGTGAGAAGGACAGCTGGGGAACCATCGCAATAATTTGCTTAATTTTTTTTGGACATTTGTTCATTGCTTTGCAATTGCATTTCTGATTCTGTCTTCTCCCACAAATTAGTGCAGTGGATTATTTCCAGCCATTCACTAGCTCGTTTATTCATTCATTCACTTACATAAACCGTTACTAATACCGGCGGAGAGGACTGACTTTCCTTGAATGCCCTCCTGGCACAATGCACCCTGCCAGGCCACCATCCATTGACCTACCCCTTGATCCACCCAGTCTCAGTGCTTATCGTACACCTACTATGTGTCAGGTGCTGGGTTTACACTATGGAACCAACTCTGGTTGGATGGAACAAACCAGCAGCATCACTAGTCTTGCAAAACTCAGGACAGGCTGGGGAGTTGGACTTTAGCTAAATAGTAATAAGCAAACTTCAGCGCCCACTGCTGTGATGGTCAATGTTGTGTGTCAACTTGACCTGGCCACAGGGAGCCCAGATATCGCACTTGATCTTAGCCAAAAGGCCGAGAAGCGATGGAGCTCAGATATTGGATTACTCATTATTTCCAGATGTGCCTCTGAGGGTGACATGAGCATCTGAGTCAGTAACTGAGAAAAGCAGAGTGCCCTCCCCCGTGCAGGTGAGCCTCACCGATCAGGTGAAGGTCTGAACATAATACAAAGGCAGAAGAAGGGAGAATTTGCTCTCTTTCTGCCTGACTGCTGAATGGGGACATCAGTCTCCTGCCCTCTGACTGGGACTTATCACATCAGCTCTCCTGGTCTCAGGCCTCAGGACACAGATTGAAACTATACCACTGGCTTTCCTGGATCTTCAGTTTGCAGAGGACATAGTCGTGGGACTTCTCAGCCTCCATAATTGTGTGAGCCAATTCCTTGCAATAAATCTACAGAGATAGAAAGATAGGCATAGATATAGATAGATAGGTGTGTACTCAATTTCTGTTGGTACTGCTCTCTGGAGAACCCTGACTACTACCACCTCTGGGAAGAGCCAGGGAGAAAGGCACATGGCGCTCTGGAAGCAGGCAACAAGAGGATCCAGCCTGGTCCATAAGGTCAGGAGAGGCTTATCCCCAGAAGGGCTAATGGGACTGAAATGCAAGTAACAGCTAGCAGTTAACTAAGTGAGGAGGGAAAGGGAAGTACCTCTGGCACAGAGAATAGCATGTGCAAAGGTCCTGAGGTGAGGAGACAGAAGTGTCTAAGGAATCAATGGGACTAGGCTCTGGTGGCTGGAGTGCAGAGAGCCACTGGGACTTGGTATGAGATGAAGCTGGAGAAGCACATGGTGTCCAGGTTACCCAGGACCTCATAGGCTGTGAAGAAGAGTTGGGTTGGATATGACCACCCTGACTGTGTTGGTGTTACTGTTACTGTTACTGTTGTGAACACAATTTTTCAGATGAAGAAAATAAGGCTCAGAGAGGTCTACTCATTGATTCAGCAAACATTTATTGAGCACCTACTATGTGTCCAGTGCTCTACTGGGTGCTGGGATAGTAGATGTGAGCAGGGGATATTCACCCACACAAGTGACAGAGGCAGGCTGGATGGGGACTTGGGTCTTCAAGTCCCAAAGGTTTTGCTGCTTACACATGTCACAGGTTCCTGGGCCCAGCACCGGAATAAAAGGCGACCATTCTCCTCCCCCTCAAGGGCTCAGAGTCTCACGGTAAACTGGGGGCCAAATGCCTTGCATCTAAAAGTTTGTTTATCTGGGCCAGACCCAGGATCCTAGTCCCCTCAAGATGTCATAACCACATCCCAAATCTCCAAAGGAAAAGGCTAAAACTGAGGAATGGGGCTGTAACCCCGGCCGGGAACGTGGCAGAGGAAAGCTCCTTAGACCTTCAGCTGTTAAGTCTAGACCATATGCCCAATCTCATTTTCATTTTTGGGGATTAAAAATGAAATTTGCTGCTCCTTCCTTCAAGAGACAGAAGCTATTTCCCCTCGTCCTCACTCTGGGCTGTCCTGGTGACAGGTGCCCAGTCTTGCCCTCCATGCTGGTTTGACACGGTTTCTGACTCTTTTTATTTTTTTTAATTTTTAAAATTATCGTTGATTTACAATGTTGTGTCAATTTCTGCTGTACAGCAAAGCGACTCCGTCATACATATATATGTACATTTTTTTCTCATACTATCATCCGTCGTGTCCTCTCACAAGTGATTGAATATAGTTCCCTGGCTGTAGAGCAGGACCTCACTGCTCATCCATTCCAAATGTAATTGTTGGCATCTACTAACCCTAAACTCTCTGTCCATCCCACTCCCTCCCCTTCCCCCTTGGCAACCACACGTCTATACTCTCTGTCGGTGAGTCTGTTTCTGTTCTGTAGATAGGTTCATTTGTGCCATATTTTAGATTCCACATATAAGTGAATTATTTCTGACAAACTATTTCGTCTAAACTATTTCTGACAAACACAATTCTCCGGCTAAGGCACTGGGGTTTTGTTGGAAAGGTGACAGAGACCACTGCAGGGGGTGGTCAGATCTCAGGGGTGGCGCCCCCTCCAGGTGCACAGTGAGGGGTGGACCAGACGAGGAGACTGGAGGAGGGAGACCAATGAATGGGCCCTGGGGGGCATGGAGTGTGAGCCAAGCCAGGCAGTGCAAGTGTGGATGCAAGGGAGGGGATGGAAGTGGAAGATATTTTCAAGGAAGTCTTCATAGGATTTGGTAACTGATTGGGCAGAAAGATGGGGGTGGGTGGACAACGGGAAGCAGAAAGATCCTCCTCGTCAGCAACTCTGTAAATTGCAGTGAGGATGCGCCCTCTCTGTGGAGCGCTTCCCAGGGGCGTTTCCATTTAATACCACAGCTTAGGAGGCGCGGCATCATTACCACTGACATCATTATCCCACTTTGCAAATGAGAAAACGGAGATGTATTGAAGATTCAAAACCTCGCCCAATGCCAGACAGCTATCCAGCGGTGTGACTAGGATTTAAACTGGACTCCACCTGGCTGTAAAAACTCATCAGTCTTCTCAGCTACCATCTTGTGCTTCCCCATAAAAGGTGCCCCCCCCCCTTTTTACTTCTCCCTGAGCTGCCACATGCTACGACAACTTCAGATTCACTCACTCTGAATGGACAGAGGTAGCCTGGATTTCCTCACCCTCATTCATCTTGGTTCTTTTTTCTCTATCATCAGCTGTACTCTTCTTTGGCACGGGGAAGTTCCCAGGCCAGGGATCGAACCCATACCGTAGTAATAGGGATGGAGTAGGCACAGGTAGTTTTAGAAGTCCCAGTAAAGGACCACAGAGAACGAGGGAAACTTAGGGGAGCTTGGGAGATCACCGAAAGTAAATAAATTGCTCAAGAAAGCCATCAGCACAAGGCAGGCTGGCTTGGCTAGAGAAGGAGCGAGAATTGCCTCAGGTTGTTGGCTGGAGGATGGGAAGAGGCTCGCATTCAGATTCAGACCGAGGGCAGCAGTTTGAGATTTGATTTGAATGCACACCTTCTGCTGATTTGAATACAGGCCTTTGTGGTACCAAGGAGGAGCTGGTACTCCCAGAAAGGAAGAGGCGGTGTTCTCCAACCCCTACTCCCCTTGGATGATAAAACTGAAGCCCACTGGGTCCTCGGGGCAGAGCTTCCTTGCCTGCCCGCTTGTGTCTCTCACAAGCGTCCTATCCTGATAAATCTATTTCTTGCCTATCGCTTTGTCTCTCACTAAATTCCTTCTGCGCGGAGGCATGAAGAACCTAAACCTCAGTGAGTCCAGACATCCGGTGAGTGCTAATTTAAAACATGGGTTCAAGTCCCAATCTGGGTTTAGGCCGGGTTCAAGTCCCAGTCTGTGTTCTGGTTAGGTTCGGACCGTTAGTACTGTCAGTTTCAATAGTGGTGATCTGAGCCGCAGCAGTGACAATGCCAGATCCTTAACCAGTAGGCCACCAGGGAACTCCTCAACTGTACTCTTTATATAGCTGCTTCATTGGCTGGAAGGAGAAAAGGAATGAGAAAAAGACCTTGACAAAATGTTCTTTACTTCACTGTGATATTTTCATTGTGTTTATGGGTTGCACATATGTATCATAATAAGTAACAGCAACATTGAAATGAACACCAGCCCCTCCACCCCAGTGCCCTCGCATGCCCTTGTGTCCACCAGGTCTCCTTATGCAGACAGGGCATTACCTGGCAGAGGCAGCTGACTTTTCAAAGCACAACTGTGCAACTGCATAGCATTCTTGGAAAGGAAAGGGATCTTGCAAAAAGAGTCAACCTCTTCTCATCCATTGGGAGCAAAGGATGCAAACATCTCTGGCCACACCTTTGAGCAAACATGGAAGCTCCCTCTTTCTACCTGTTCCATCCTTCCTATGTAGACCCCAAGTGGGCTACTTTCTATGTGCATTCCTCCCCATCTCCCACCAGCAAACACACACCATGCTGTGTCCCTGTTCAGCAGGAGACTCTGACTTCTGTTCAGTTATTCACTGTCTACTCTATGAAACAGGGATGTGACAACAAAGCGGATGATCATGGTCAGCAGTGACCAAAGCTGAATGGGGCGAAGCGGTCTCGGGGAGAACCAATGGAAACCAGGCGTGCCCAGGAAGATGGCCAGCCTGTCCTGCTTCTGTAAAGGAACAGCGGGCTGCCTTGGAACTGCATCCACCCGATGTGCTGCGATGACTGGTTCTCGAATGTCCATTGGATGCTCATTGTCACAATGGCTATGAATTGGTTTAACGGAGAGTAAGTACTGGAGTTCCCATCATGGCACAGAGGTTAACGAATCCGACTAGGAACCATGGGGTTGCGGGTTCAATCCCTGGCCTTGCTCAGTGGGTTAAGGATCCAGCGTTGCCGTGAGCTGTGGCGTAGGTCGCAGATGCGGCTCGGATCTGGCCTTGCTACGGCTGTGGCGTAGGCCAGAGGCTACAGCTCCGATCAGACCCCTAGGATGGGAACCTCCATATGCTGCAGCAGCGGCCCTAGAAAAGGCAAAAAGATAAAAAATAAATAAATAAATAAATAACAGAGAGTAAGTGCAGTTGGACCTTGAGCTAGGTCCAAAGGACTGCATAGAGCATTATGGGTTATTTTTTAACTTATCACATTGAAGTATAGTTGATATACAGTGTTGTGTTGATTTCTTCTGTACAGCAAAGTGACTCATATGTATATATTCTTTTTCATATTCTTCTCCATCACGGTTTATCATAGGATATGGCATATACTTCCCTGTGCTCTACAGGAGGACTTTGTTGCTCACCCATCCTATATATAATGATTTGCATCTTCTAAGCCCAAACCCCAATCCATCCCTCCCCCATACCCCCTCCTCCTTGGCAACCGCAAGTCTTTTCTCTTGTCCATTACAGGTTATGTTGAATGAATGAATGAATGAATGAATGAAGAAAGGAAAGAAAAAGGAAGGCAGGGAGAGGAAAGGAAAGACGGAGGGAGGGAAGGAGAAAGAAAGAAAGAATGGAGGGAAAAACAGAGGAGGGAGGGCCACCTGCTACATCAGACAAGTCACGCAGTGTGTCACTAAGTAGCCCCGGTGCCCTGGGAGGGAGGGGGTCTTTACTTGTGTTTTGCAGGTGAGGGAAGCTGGGCTCAGACATGAGACCACCTTGTTTGTAAAGGTGGAGCAGAGCCTTGAACTCAGCACCGGGTGACAGGCAAAGTCATCCATTTAATTAGTGAGCTGCTACAGTCTAAAAACCTGGCCAGAAAATTACCTCCCGTCTCTGAATTTACTCCTGGAAAGGACACTTAAGTCAACCCACTGCTGCGGACTTTAAAGCTGATACTAGGATTTCCCCAGCCTGACCATGACAGTGGCCACATCTCTGCTGCTGCACCTCCAGGATACAGGTCCTGCCCCCCTTCCCCCTCCCCCTGCCCCCAGCACACACATCTAGAGCCCCAGAGTGTCCCAAGCAGCTCAGGCATGGTCCTCTTGCCTTCTGGCCCAGCTGCCTCTCCAGGCCCACTGTCACTAAGTCACTTCGTGCCCTGGGCCCACATTGGCTCTGTGGATGCTCCAGTGCCTGAGCTGAGCATGCAGGACCACATTCAAAACAGGCCGAAAGGACCCTGGCCACTGCCTTCCCCAGGCTCAGAGAGCAAAACCACTTCCTCATTCTCCTCCGGTCACAACCAACCAAAAATCTCACGAAATTGACTCCTGAGGGGTCTGCCCGGGCCTTTCCCAAACAGGCCCCGGCTTGTCTGAATTCCAGAGTGGGATCAACAAGAATCCTCACCCTCCAATTCAGTTTAGGAAACAATTTCCTACTGAGTCTCTCCAATAAGCTGCAGAATAATCCCATGAACTTGGCAGGAAAAATGTTCTTTCTCCTTTGCAAATGGGGAGACGGAAGCGGAGAAGGTCAGATGGGTGGAGGGGTCAGGCTGGACCCCTATCTTCTGAGAGCACGGCTCCCCCTCCTCCTGTGTGGCCCCCCACCCCCCATTCCCTCCTTGGAGGCTACTGGCCACAAGGATGAGTCTGGAGGCACCTGCATCCCAACCCTGGCTCCAGAGTAAGTTCCCTCAGCCTTGGTCTTTGTCTCCAAAACAAACGTAGGAAATGTCTCTGTCTCTTAAGGCTCCTGTGAGGAGCAAATGGAAGAATTCCGACAAAGAACAAACCATACTCAGCCCCTGACACACAGAAACTGCTTGCCAGCCATCAGCTGTTCACAAGGATGGGTCAGAGGCAGTGACGCCCCCCCAACCGAAACATCCAGCTTTGAACAGCCATTCACCCTCCACTGGAGAAAATGCTCCATGCGTGACCTCAAGTGACATGATCGCTATAAAATGGATATAAAAATACATCTTTCTGGAAAGGATTAAACAACAACAAGCGTGATGACTTCTTTGGAAATTCTGACAGGCAAACCAATTCTGATTGTCATCACCAGCCGGGAGGCTTCTCTGCAAAGACATTTTGGGACGATTTTCTTAAGTATGAAGAAGAAACAAAGACAACCCTGGTTGACGGAGCCCCCCAGGATGGGTCGAGCACAGGGCGAGCACCAGCCCCTCCAGGCCTCAGAGGGAACCTTTCCCTTCCGGAGGCTGCCATCTCTCCCTCCGCAGGGCCCCCAGGCCAAGTGGAGAAACCAGAGTCCCAAAGTATCCCCCTAAGTTGGCTGTGCCTGGCTGGCCACCTCTTTAGCAGACAACGGCGCCCTCTGCTGGCAGAATAGAGACATGGCTTTAAGGAGAAGGCGTCACGCCTCAGGCCTCGAGGCCTTTAAAGCGAACAACAATAAGGCATTTAATGCTAATAATAGAAACAATTACAGCGACCGTGATGATAACACACAGAGTAATAGCAAGAATGACGTTACAAGGAGGAGGAGGAGGAGGAAGAATAGAGACATTTATGGAGGCTTTTACCTTAATGCCCGGTCCCAAGCTAAGCATTTTACAGACGTGATCTCATTTTGTCTTAAGTACTAGCATTTTTTTGTCAACTTGCAGGAAAATAACTGCAGTCCAGAGAGGTTAATAAACTTGCCCCAGGGTGAAGATGGAGCATGAGTTATACCCTCTGCCACTGCCCTGCCCTGTCTGACTGGCCTGCTTTACTGACATCCCACTTAGAGCCCTGACCACGTGGTCAATTTTGTCCCTTGTTTATTTAGGCCGCTGGCATGCTGGGTGCACTCAGGGCAGCAAGTGCGCAGTGGGACCCAAAAGCAAGGCCCCAGGTCGCCAAGGTTGCCAGATTTAGCAAAGGAACATATAGGATGCCCAGATAAAACTGAATTTCAGGTAAATGACAAGTTTTTGGTTATAAGCAGAGCCCAAAGTTTGCATGGGACATACTTGTGCTAAATACACAGACATACATACCTGCATACATGTGTGTGGGTGTTGTTTATCTAAAATTCAAGCTGAAATAGGTGTCCTGTATTTCATCTAGCCCCTCTCCCCAGATTAGATTTGGGTTGGAATCTCTATCCTATCACTTCCTAGCTGTGTGATCTGTGTCATCTTGGGCCAATTATGTAACCTCTGAGTTTTATTTTTTGTTTGTTTGTGTTTATTTGTTTTGCCCTTTTTTAGGGCCGTACCCATGGCATGGAAGTTCCCCGGCTAGGAGTCCAATCAGGGCTACAGCTGCAGGCCTACACCACAGCCACAGCAAGGCCAGATTCGAGCCGCGTCTGTGGCCTACACCACAACTCACGACAATGCCAGATCCTTAACCTGCTGAGTGAGGCCAGGGATCGAACCTGCGTCCTCGTGGATCCTCGTCGGTTTGTTCCCTCTGAGCCACAATGGGAACTCCTAACCTCTGAGTTTTAGATGCTGCATAAGAGAAATAATATCTGCCTCCCATTGCCATCATGATAATGTGATCTCCTCCTACTAGAAATTAATTCCTGGACACCTCACATAATCTCTCATATCCTTGGTATCCTCAGGAGCCAGGCGGGCCCAGGCTTGGTTCATTCAGCAGACACACGTCAGGGCCCCGGGTCAGCTACTGCGTGATCCTTTCATGCTTCCCCCGCCGCTCACCCTGGCTCCCAACACCATGACCTCACCGCATTGTGTCTAAAGGCAAGAAGAAAGGGAATTTCTAACCCAGCCAACTTTCCTTCGGATCTCATCGTTTAAAATTGGGCCAAGAGAGGTTGAACAGCTGGCACTTTCAGCCTTACGAGTAGAAGACAGTCTCTTCAAAGAAAAGGCAAGAAAAACAGTCATCAGTCAAGAGCAAACACATCATACTCGTTCTTGGCCAGGCATTGTCCTAGCAGTGCTGTAGCTGTTCGTGCATTTAACCCTCGTAAGAGAAGCATATTAACCCATTTTATAGATGCCAAAATTGAGGGGCAGGGGAGTCCATGGGGGTCTGGTGGTTATGACTCAGCATTTTCCCCACTGTGGCCAGGTTCAATCCCCGGTCTGGGAACTGAGATCTCACATCAAGCCACTGCAGCCACAGCCAACAATTTATATATTAAAACAAAACAAAACAAAAAAGTGAGGTCCAGAGATGTTAAGGTTGCCACCTGACCAGACTGGCAAAATATCAAGGGGCAATATGGGGATCTGAATGCAGACAGCCACCACCAACATCTGGGAGCCTGGCGTTCGACCCTCCTGCCTCTCAGCAGCAGGGCTGCCCGTGCTCTTGTGTCTCTCTTTCTTGATGCTACGTGAGGCCTGGCACAGAATGCCATCCTAACGCCGCTGCTGAGGACAAGGGCTGGCTTCACCAGAGCCTCCTGGGAAGTATCAAGGATCATTGGGATTCAGGCTTCCTCTCCCCGCTCCATCTCTCCCACCCTGGTGTGTGATGACATCACGAGTTCTCTCCCACCCTGGTGTGTGATGACATCACGAGTTATCCCCGCAAACACCTTATTCCCATGGAGAAGGATGCGGGATGATGAGAAGGTGGGTGCCTGTGGAATTCTCGCCTTGGGATCTGGACCTTGTCCCTGCCTGCTTTGTTCTCATGAGTTACTGAAATGTGTGTTGATGATGAAACAATTCGATTACAGAAGGAAGGCCCAGGAAATGCCATATGAAACACATGCACTGTTCTTGAGACTTTAGGGGAGTTCCCATTGTGGCTCAGAGGGGTAAGTGTCCATGAGGATGCGGGTTTGATCCCTGGCCTGGCTCAGCGGGTTAAGGGATCCAGCATTGCCACAAGCTCTGGCATAGGTCACAGATGTGCCTCGGATCTGGCGTTGCCGTGGCTGGGGCTGTGGTGTAGGCTGGCAGCTGTAGCTCCGATTCAACACCTAACCTGGGAACTTCCATATGCCACCGGTAAGGCCCTAAAAAGAAAAAAAAAATAGGCTTTGGGGTCTCATTTCTGAAAACGATTGTTTCAATTATTTTACTTATTATTTATGTATATGTGTGTTTACTGTTCATTAGCACTTATGGATAATTCTTTTAAATTATTTTTAAATGTAAAAAAAATTTTTAATTTTTAAAAAATATTTTGTGCAGTATAGTTGACTTACAATTTTGTATTAGTTTCAAGTGCACAGCCAAGTAAATCAGTTATACATATATTTTTCCCATGTAGATTATTACAGAATATTGAGTGGATCTCCCTGTGCTATATAGAGTATTATTAGCACTTATTAATGTGTAGTTTTAATTGTTATTGTTGTTTACATGGGTTAAGTTTATCAATGCTTACTGCATTAGAAATGCAAATGGATACATTTATAAAACACTTCTTTTAACCCTCATTTAAGTCCATTGCATTTTTTTCGGCCATACATGCAACATGCAGAAATTCCCGGATCAGGGATCGAACCCAAGTCACAGCAGTTTCAATGCTGAATCCTTAACCAGTAGGCCACAGGGAACTCCAAAGCCCATTACTTACCATAACAGATCTTCATGAAAAATAATTTTGCTTTTTAAAACAAAAAAAAATTTAGTGAAAGGGTGACATCAATTTCTGTGCAAAGTTCTTTAATGTCTGGCTTAATAGAAGACAGCTGGGCTCTCATATCTGCTCCACATTCAATATGTTGAGATATATTGGCTGAAGAATAGAAAGAAAATCTGGTCTCACACAAATATGTAGTTGGAAAGGTTGGGTTGTTTTTTTTTTTTTTTTTTTTTTTTTTCTTTTTAGAGTCATACCTGTGGCATATAGATGTTCCCAGGCTAGGGGCTGGACCAGAGCTGCAGCTGCCGACCTACACTACAGCCACAGCAAGACCAGATCCCAGCCGCATCTGCGACCCACATCACAGCTTGTGGCAATTCCGGATCCTTTACCCACTGAGGAAGGCCCGGAATTGAACCCACATCCTCACAGAGATAATGTCTGGTCCTTAACCCCCGAGCCACAACGGGAACTCTGGGAAGAGTATTTTAATAGCCTTTTCTAGATAATTGTGAATGTTCATCTTTGATTTTACACCCCAAATGGATGAATGGTGCTTCCTCAAAGGTTAGCTGCAATTTGGAATCTGAGAGCATACTATTGAATTTCTTTCTCCTCTGTTAGATTGAAATTCATTGCTTTCTTGCACAATTTTGTAATATCCTACAATCTTCATTTGGGAATCATCGACTCATTGAGTCATGCAGATCTGCCAAATCTTGGCACATTTCATTTCAAAATATCCAAAGAGCACATTTGCTAACGAGACCACATGTCTTATCAGAAGAGTGTTTAGTTATTGGAAAACCGTCAAGCTCGTGGTGGTGGACATGAACGTTCTCATATCGAAATTTTTACTTGCAAGTTCAAATTTCACCATGGGTAACAAATAGCGTCATGCTCCCCCTTGAAGTGACAAGCATCACTTCAGTCTGGATAGTTCGTCATTTGTGCTTTCAAGTGAAATGCTTGTCAGAGAAAAAATGGCTAGTTTAGCTCAAAAATTAACAAAGTGTTTTTCTTCAAGGCAACGGTCATACTTGAGTCTGTGACAAAAGTGCTTCATGCATGCTTCCTATTTTGCCAAGCAGAATAGTAAAAAGTTGTATAGGCAAGGGTTGAGACAATACAATTAATGATTTATATAGCTTCATCCAGACATTCATCAGTGAAAATGGATGTTTTTATTTTTTTTAAACCCATGAGTGCCTGGTGGTGGAGAATACAATGATGGCGGCAGCAGTTTCATGCCACCCCCTTTAATTTCTGCTTGGGGCTGTACTTTATCACTTCTGCATTCTTTTTTTTTTTTTTTTTTTTTTTTTTTTTGCTATTTAGGGCTGCACTCGCGGCATATGGAGGTTCCCAGGCTAGGGATCTAATTGGGGCCACAGCTGCCGGCCTACCCCACAGCCACAGCAACGCCAGATCAGATTTGAGTCTGCAACCCACACCACAGCTCATGACAATGCTGGATCCTTAACCCACTGAGTGAGGCCAGGGATCGAACCTGCAACCTTATGGTTCCTAGTCAAATTCATTTCCGCTGTGCCATGATGGAAACTCCATACTCCTGCACTCTTGCTGCAAACAAACTCTTGGTATCAACAAAAAGAGTATTCCCATGAAAGAGGTTTAACCTTTTAACTTCCCTGAAAGGAAGTCGGGTGCCTCAAGGTCTGCAGACCACACTTTCAGAACTGCCATCTTGGAATCAGTAAAAGGGAATCAAGAGGTGGGAACAGCCGGGGAGTAGAGAATGATTTTTTTCTTTTGCCCCCATGATACCGTAGAGATGCTTCTGAGCAATCATAGAGTTCTCTGGAATCCACTTTGGAAACCACCCAAGGAAAGGCAAGAACAGGGCTTTGGAATACTCATAAATGGATATAAACCTTATTCCCAACACATATGCTGTGTGGTTGTGGACCAGAAGGTTAATCTCAATGGGCCTTAGTTTTCTCAGCTGTTGAGTGGTGATAGTAATTGCCATCCTGGGTTATTATGAGGATTAAGTGAGATGATAGTCATTAGGGGTCTTAATAAGTGGGTTTCTGCTTAATAAATGGCTATCTACCCTCTCGTACATCGCTGGAATAAATTGAACTACTGGCTTCTCTTCATTAGAGTGGCCAGTCCTTATGGTCACCGTCTGGACCTGGTGGTGTTTCCAGGATTTAAGACTCCTAGGTTCAAAGCCAAAAAAGTCCAAGGTCAATGGGATGGGTATTCATTCTATCTTCTCCCCTCCCTGGACTCATGCAAGCCTGCAGTTCTGTCCAGTTGCAAAGAGTGGACGTTCTCTTCCTTTGACCCTGACCTTGGCCTTTTGACATACAGTGGCCAATAGGATATCAGCAGGTGTGATGCAAGCCAAGGCTCATTAAAATGTGTGACATTGGAGTTCCCATCTTGGCACAGTGGTTAACGAATCCGACTAGGAACCATGAGGTTTCAGGTTCGATTCCTGCCCTTGCTCAGTGGGTTAACGATCCGGCGTTGCCGTGAGCTGTGGTGTAGGTCGCAGACGCGGCTCGGATCCCGCGTGGCTGTGGCTCTGGTGTAGACCGGTGGCTACAGCTCCGATTCAACCCCTAGCCTGGGAACCTCCATATGCCATGGGAGTGGCCCAAGAAATGGCAAAAAGACAAAAAAAAAAAAGAAAAAAAATGTGACATTGTTTCACAGCTCCTGAGTGCTATGTTCTGTTTGATTTACTCCTTTTTTTGTCCATACCGTCTCAGTTTGGATACTCTCTGTTGATATATCCTGAAGTTCACTTACTCTTTCCTCAGTTGTGTTCACTTTTCATTTCTATGTATTCTTTTTTATGACTTCTCTCTGCTAAAATTCCCCATTTGTCCATGCTTCTTGTCTGCCTCTTTTGCTACACCCTTTACCATATCAGTCATGGTTATTTTCAAGTCCCTGTCTAATAGTCCCAACACCTGGTTCTGGTGATTGCTTTGTTATTTGACATTGGTTTTTCTTGCCTTTATGATAAGTCCTGTGATTTGGGGTTGAATACCAAACATTGTTTACGCAAGAATAGTAGCAAGTGGGAGTTCTCGTTGTGGCTCAGAGGAAACACATCTGACTAGTATCCTTGAGGACACAGGTTCGATTCCTGGCCTCCCGCAGTGGGTTAAGGATCTGGCCTTGCTGTGAGCTGTGGTGTAGGTCACAGACACGGCTCAGATCTGGTGTTGCTGTGGCTCTGGCGTAGGCCAGTGGCTACAGCTCCGATTTGACCCCTAGCCTGGGAGCCTCCATATGCTGCAAGGGCAGCCCTTAAAAAAAAAAAAAAAAAAAAAAAAAAAGAATAGTAGCAAGTGAAGCAAATGGCATTTACACCTGGAAATAGCATTTCTCTCCTACTGTTAGCTGTTGGTATGGAGAGCTGAATTCATCTATTCCTAGTGCAGCTGATGGGGCTTGGTTGTTGCAGTGTACCACAAGCTCCGAATCCTTCTAGCAGGGGACTGCGGTGACCATGCACTCAGTGTGCAGCCTGGGGCTCTGGAGGGTGTTTCTCGGTGTCCTTCCTCCACACTCAGTGTCAGTATCTCTAAATGCATATTCTATAGAAGGGGGGCTCTCTCCCCTCCCTCATGCTTGGGTCTTCCTATTTCGGTGATTTGGGCATTTGGTTAAATTGCCTTAAACGTCAGCCTGGTTGTCCCATCCAGGGTAAGTGAACACATCAGTCTGTCCCTGGAGATTTAGCAGAAATGAATGAACATTGCTGAGATGGAGTATTTTATTTGCAAAAAGTTGGTTTTCTAACTCTATCAGTCCTCCTGCATTTATTAGCTTTGATTCTTCTCAAAAGAAGAATATTCTTTCATCAACCATCTGCTTATCCTGAAATATAGTCTGTAGGCAAGATAAATGTTCTATTCTTTCCTTTTATTTATCAATTTTCAGAATAATAAACCAGCACCATAGCAACCTCAAAAAGTAAGAAGTAGTATCGTAATGAACTCAAAGATTGTATGCATTGGCTGTATACGCTGCATTACAGCCATAATTCTTCCTGATACTAAAATGATCCCCTCTTTAGAAGGGGAGGAGCCTCTCACATTGGCTCCTCTCCTGTCCTGGAAATCTTTGGTAGCTTTTCTTTCTTTTTTCTTTTTTTTTTACTTTTTTTGGGGGTGGGGGGCACACCCATGGCATATGGAAGTTTCCAGGCTGGGGGTCAAATAGGAGCTGCAGCTGCTGGCCTACACCACAGCCACAGCAACATGGGATCCAAGCCACATCTTTGACCTACACCACAGCTCATGGCAGCACCAGATCCTTAACCCACTGAATGAGGCCAGGCATCGAACCCATGTCCTCAGGGATACTAGTCAATGTCGTTACCAAGGAACCACGACGGGAACTCCTTTGATAGCTTTTTACTTTCATCGTGACAAGCTATGCCAGATTTGTCTTGTACATTTCCTGCCTCTGACGTGGACACACACACACACACACACACACACACACACACACACACACGCACACACATGAAGTCCCGAGCCAGACTGTTTCCTCACAAGACTTTATAGATAAAGAAACTGAAAGGTGGGGATGTAACACGACTTGTCCAAGGTCGCACAACCAGGGAGGGGCTGATATAGCCAGAGGATGCAGCTCCCAGTGCCAAACCCATGTCATTGCTGAAAGAATATATTCATGACACTTGTTGACGCTGGTAAGAAAGATCTTATTCAAGGGTGGGGGGGTCACTGCAATGGGGTCTTAAGTGCAGCACTTAAGAAAAAAAAAACTAGGGCTGCCTCTGCTGAGAAGCTGCGGAGTCAGCCTTGAACTCCACTTCCTGAGCCTGATGGTTCCAAGAGAAGCCCAGCCCTCCTCTTACTGATTGAACCAGAGTTTGGAAAACAGCAATGGGAGTTCCCATCGTGGCTCAACGGTTAACGAATCTGACCAGCACCCATGAGGACGCAGATTCCATCCCTGGCCTTGCTCAGTGGATTAAGGCTCTGGCGTTGCCGCGAGCTGTGGTGTAGGTCGCAGACACAGCTCAATCCTGTGTTGCTGATCCAGCTGACACCACAGCCGCAGCTCAGATTTGACCCCTAGCCCGGGAACCTCCATATGCCACGGATGTGGCCCAAAAAAGAAAAAAGAAAACAGCAATGGCCCTGTTATGCTCTCTTTAAAGGCACTGATGAGCTCATTATCTTTCCTCTTCATTCCCACTAACCAAGTAGAATTAAAATGGGGGAGAAAAGCACAAAACGATTTGCGTCAAAGACAAATTATATAATACCCAGCAACTGAGTTAACACAAAAGATACAGTACTTATATGGATAAAGCTTTGCAGTCTTATTGAAGTTATAAAATAAGTCCTAAATAAGCAGAAAGAAATGTTACATTCCTGAATAGGAAGATGAAATATCACAAATTCTTACCATGCCAGTTTGGACCGCAATACTTTTTGAAAAGGACAGTTATTTCAAAGGTCTAATGAAAGAACAAATGTCAAGAAAATGCAAAATATTCCTGAAGAGGGAAAATATTTAAACTGGCTATAAAGCTGGCATAATAAAAACAGCGTGACATTACCACAGAGACCAAAAAAGCCTAATTAAGGGACAGAAAAAGTGCACTAGAGCATTGAGTAGCAAGGGGACACTGGTACAGGGCAGAGTATTTGAGAATACATCCACATTCTCAAAGAAATTTAGTATTTAAAATGATGGCATTTCATTGTAATGAGAAATATATAGTCCTTTACATATGGTGGAGAACAATATCTGGGCCATATTGATCACATAACATACGTGTGTGTGTTTCTTCTGTTTTCTTGCACAGCATGAGAGAATTCCCAGGCCAAGGATCATGCCAACATCACATCAGTGACAACACCAGATCCTTAGCTTGCTGAGCCACGAGGGAACTCCAATCATACATTGAAAAAAAAGAAAAAGATTCAAGATGAATTCAGAATCTAAATGTAAAAAACAAAATGAAAATAACGGAAGACATCCTAGGAAAATACCTTTGAATGGAAATTATCTAAAACAAGTCAGAAAAATATATGCACTACTATACATGAAATAGATAATCAAGAAGGATCTACTCCATAGCACAGGGAGCTGTACTCCATATTTTGTTATAACCTATAATGGAAAAGAATCTGAAAAAGAATGTGTGTATATATATTCAGAAACATGTATAAGAATCACTTTGCTGTACACCTAAAACTAACACCACCATGTAAATGAATTCTATTTCAATAAAAATTTAAAAAAATAAAAATAAAACAAGTCACAGAGTTCCTGTTGTAGCTCAGCCAGTTAAGTTCCTGTTGTGGTAGCCAAGAGGATGCAAGTTCGATCACTGGCCTTGCACAGTGGGCTAAGGATATGGTGTTGCTGCAAGCTTCAGTGTGGGTCACAGATTCCGCTTGGATCTGGCGTTGTCGTGGCTGCGGTGGAGGCCATGGCTTACGGCTCTGATTCGACCCCTAGCAGGTGCGGCCCTATAAAAAAAAAGACAAAAAATAAGTAAATAAATAAAATAAAATAAAATAAAAAGTCAGAAAAGCCAGGTGCTTCAACAGGTAGGGGAAATAGAGTTGACTGCACAACACTTAAATTTTTGAAAAACAAAAGATACCACAATCAAAATCAAAAAGTTTGGGGAAAGCATTACATATGGGACACACAGACTCAATTTTTTCCCCAGTGTATGAAGTCCTATAAATTGATAAATAAAAGGCAAATAATGCAATCCAAAATGAGCAGAAACTGTGAAAAAGCAAATCCTTTTCTTGCCCTCGGGGAAATGCAAATTAAAATAAAATGTAAAATGCAATATTGTTTTCTCCCATTAGATGTGCAACATTCAAAAATACTGGTGAATCTGGTGCTGATTTGGGGAAGTAAACTTTCTCATACAAGGATGTGGGGTTCATTTTGGAAGGAACTCGGGGGAAAAATATGGTCACCTCATAAACATTTACCTTTTGTCCCAGGAATCCCAGTCTTGAACATCTATCCACTAGATATAAAAATACATGTAGGGAGATGCGCTGAACTTGGAGGCAGAAGAGGAGGAAGCCACCCAGATGTTCCTGGGACTGGGGAGCTGAGAATAAATTGAGATAATCCCTCTCGGGGATGGGTGTGCACCTGTTACAGAGCAGGTGACCTAGGGAGGTGGCCAGGATCCTTAAGTAGAAATAACGATGTGTGAGGCACCATCTCATTTTTGGTTTAACAAAAAGCCCCTAAAGACTTGAATGTATGTATGAACACGGAGGAACACTTAGGAAGCAAAACCCCAAGCCTTCTTGGACCTGAAGATGCCACAGCCTCAAGCACAAGGGACTCCTCCAAGCACACTCATAGCATTTGCACCACAGAAATTGGGAAATTTAGGGAGTTTCCGCTGTGGCTCAGTGGGTTATGAACCCAGCTAGTAGCCATTTGGATGCAGGTTCCATCCCTGGCCTCACTCAGTGGGTTAAGGATCCAACTGAGGCATAGATTGCAGACACAGCTCGGATCCAGCATTACTGTGGCTGTGATGCAGGCTGGCAGCTGCAGCTCTGATTCAAGCCCTAGCCTGGGAACTTCCATATGCTGCAGGTGCAGCCCTGAAAAACAAACAGTCAAATGCTTCATGTTACAGTTCTATGCCTTAGAAGCCAGTCATTAAACTTTTACCAGCATGTCGCTGCCGCAAGGGGAACCGGCACTGTCCCCAGAAGCTCCCGCTCAAACACCTGCTTATTCCTTGCACCATGAAATGCATGAACGCGGATTAATTTTACAGCATACAGAAGACTTATCCAGGATCCATCCAAAGAACGCCATTCTTTCTGGAGGATTCTGGGGTCTGTGCAGCCTGAGCCACTGCACCAGGGGCTATGCCGCATCTTCGTCACTGGGGGGCGGTGTAGCCACAGCCAATTCGCCTGCGCAGCCTGGAAGAGCCTGGGTGCAGCTCCGCAGTCTCTGCGCCCACCTGGCAGCTTCTCAGCCCCCAAAGGCCCTGGGCCTCTCCCCTGGGAGTGGAGGAGGAGAGAGTTGAGAGGACTCAAACCATAGTGTCCTTAAACCCAAAGAATGTTGATTTCAAGTATGGGGCTAACACTACGAGCCACTCAGCATGTTGCCATTGAAACCATAGAGTTCCACTTAGAAGCAGTGTGACTGTAATTGCACTCCGTGAGCCTCAGTTTCCCTGTCTGTAAACACAGAGGATGATAGTATTGACTTCAGAGGGCTTTGCGACGATTAAATGATATGATATTTAGAGAGCTCAGAATGGTGTCTGGCCCATGGCGAGCCCTCAGTGATGTCGGCCACTGTCACAGTTTACAAGGTGCGTTGACAATCTCATCCTGGGAGGTAGGTACTATTATCTTCCATTGCACAGAGTAAAACCCCGAGTGGCATGGAAGTGCTGGCCCAAGGCTGCACAGTGAGTGGGGATTAGCAGGGCCTCAATCTGGTCTGGATGAAGCCACAAAGCTCTCCTCCCTGCCTCAGCACAGCAGAGGCGATGGAGAGAGAAGAAAGTCTGCAGGCTGCGCTGGGGCCTGAGCCACACCCTGCTTCTGTCCCCACCCCACCCCTGCCTCCACTGGGGTGGGCCCCCTGGAACTCAGCTTCCCCTCTCTGACTCCATCCTTGTAAAATGAGATTTGCAATCACAGAGTCAGCATGTGATTCAGGCACAGGAGTGTAAGGTGCCTCATAACAAAGAAGCCATCCCTTCAGCTCTCCACGCAACCTCACATGTGCTCCAAATGCACGAAAGGTCAGGCAACAGTGTGGAGTGAACCTAGCAGGCTCCTGTCTGGGGAGGGAGAGTGGATGGAGCCTGAGGTCTTCCTCTGGGCACGACATTGCTACCTGGCCTTTAGGGGACGGGTAAGGCACCTGCCAACACCCTCCTTCCATCCTCCCCACCAAATGCTCACACACATACATGCATGCGCACACACGCATGCATGCACATACACACATGCACACACACACATGCATGCACACACAACGTACAACGCACACATGCATGCACACACACATGAATGCAAACACACAATGCACATACACACAGGCATGCATACACAACGCACATACACAGGCATGCACCTACATACACATGCACACCCACACAGGAGGTGCCAGGTCTTCAGTTGTGAGGCAGCATCTTTCCCTGTTACTGAGCAACAGAGGAGGTGCCTGTCAACCTGGAGCAGCTCTGCGTGACAAGAACTGTCCCACACCTGACTACAGCAGGGGTACTGAGAGGAGGGCTGATCTGAGCCTCACCTAGGCTTAGGAGATTGTCGTGCCCAAGCCAGACCCTAGGCGCCCCACGTTGCCCACCTGGAGAGGCCACCTGGCTCGGAGATTCACAGTCAGGCGGCCACATCAGTTCCCTGGCTCTGTTTTCTCATCTGCAAGTGGGGGGCAGTGGCAGCCCCCTCACCATGCTGCCAGGCCCCATGGGGCTCTGCAGGGAGGGCACCGAGAGGAGTGCCGGGGCGAGTGAGGGCTGTGGGAGAGTCCATGCTGACGTTCCCATGGCTGATCCTCACGCCTCAGCTCGTGGCTCCGGCTCCATGCTGAGGATCGCCGCTCCTCTGCAGCGTCTCATCCTAAAACGGTGTTCAGGGACCTCTCCTCCCCCGTGGTGCTGCCCTGATGACTGATTCGGACAGAGACACCAACCGGCAGCATAAAGCCTGGACGAGACCCTCCTCCCACGCCCCGCCCGCTCTCCATCCTTTCAGGTGCTGGGGCCCAAACCTCAGCTCACCCTTGACTCTCCCTCCTCATAACAAAGAAGCCACCCCTGCCCCCGCTCCAGGCAGTCAGCAAACGCAGCTGTACAAACTCCAGCCTGACCACCGCTCACCCCACAGGACAGACAAACTCTCTGTGCAAGCACAAGTTGTTTTAGCTTCCTGGGGACCAGCGGTCCTTTAAAATAAAAGTCAGATCCCATCTTTCCCCTGCATGGAAAGATATTTTATTCCCACTCAGACTTACCTGGCTTCACTGTCTGCCCCTGATATATCCCCCACCCCGCTTCTCCCCTCCCCTTGGCCTCAGGTACTGGCTTCTCCTCTGTCTCTCAAACACTTTGCACCTTCTGTTCCCTCTGCCTAGCATGCCCTTCCCAGATAACCACCTCTTCTGGTCTCTGCTGACTACCCTCCCTCCCCACCCCCCGCCAGTGACAGAGCTACCATTTCCTTCCACATGACAGCCACACTCTTCTCCCCACCTCCTGGAGACCCACCATCCTTCACCCTTCTGTCTTGTTCTTTGTAGGTCTCATGGCCATGTGGTGTTTGAACACTGTGTGTGTGGGTCCTGACTCTGCCCCTCTCACCTGTCCCAGCTCTGAGGGGTCAGGGACCTGCCCCCCAGGCTGTAGCCCTCAGCAACGAGCCAGCACTCAACAAACACATCCTGAACAAGTGAATGGAGAGGAAGGAAGTGAGTGAGTGGGCGAGGATGCCAAAGGGGCTCCGTTAACCCTGGTGTTCTCTCTAAGGGGCTGGTTCAGAATCAAAGATGTGTCGAATGCTCCTGTGCCCTGCCTCCTCTCTGTATCCCAATTCCTCCAAAAGCCCACTCACCGCTCCTCCTGAACGTGGTTGAATCCTTACTCCTGAACTTATTCCCAACATACTGGTGCTTGGAGTTGAGTCAAAGAATTTTCCACCTAAAAGAATCCAACTGCCTGCCCAGAAATGCCACCCTGGACGAGTTCTGGCTTTCGTCTCAGAAGGCAGACGGGTCCAGGGGAGATTCAAGGCTCTGTGGAGACAATCCTGGGCTCAAATTCTGAATCTTCTTTCTCCAATCTCTATAATGGGCATGACTGTGCACCTGTCTGGCCTCAGTTTCCCCCATGGATAATGGGCACAGTGTTCCCACACTCACGGATGGATGGCTGTGATGGTTAGGCGGGGACTGAGCCCTTGGCAGGGGTCAACCTGGTAGACACTGTCTCAGACCTGCTAAGACCAGCACTTAGGGGACATGCAACAAATATCAGTTCTCTTTCCTCCCTGCGCCCCCACCCCCACCCTCTGTGGCCCTACTTTCCATTCCTCTGTGGAGCACTCGAGAGCAGAATAATACAACTTGCCCAAGGTGATGGAGGGAGTTCTGTGAAGCTGGAGCTGGATGAATCTCAAATCCCTGACTCCCTACCCAGGACTCACCCACCACCACCCACAGAAAGTGTTCATTTTTAAAGGCTGAAAATAGGGTTCCCCGGGTAACACTGGCGGTGATGATGGAAAAAGGAGCCCAACCGAGCTCCACGCTTGATGAAGTCGCCCAAGAGGGGGATGGTGTTTATTGAGAGCCTCCTTCTCTGTAGCAGGTCCTTTGGCATAAATAACTTCATTGGATTCAAGCCTAACACAGCCCCCGGGAGTGGGGCCTTACTATACCCATTGCACAGAGGGGGAATCTGAGGCTCCAGCAGAGGCAGCCCCTTGCCTAAGGACACACGCAGTTTATAGACAGCAGAACTCAGATTCAGATCCAGGTCTGTCTAAATCCCAGCTTTCCTTACCTTGTCCATCTGCAGTGCTGAGTCCCCCAAAGACCTCCCCTCTCCAGCCACATCCACCAGGGCTGTGATGCTGCTTTTTGATTTCCCTTATGGATTTGAGGGGTACATGCCTCACCCCATAACAGAAAGACAAAGGGAAGGAGACATCTGTATGGAGCTGGGCTGGAGATGCCTGCTGAAGGGAAATTCGTAAGTTGAAGTCCTAACCTCCAGTGTCTCAGAATGGGACTGTGTTTGGAAATAGAGACCTTTTTTTATTCAATTTTATTCTTTTCATTTCTCAGTGAATTTATTACATTTATAGTTGTACAAGGATCACCACCATCCAGTTGGAAATAGTCTTTAAAGAAGTGATTAAGTTAAAATGAGGCCATTAAGGTGGGACTTAATCCAATAAAGTGCATGTTCTTTTTTTTTTTTTAATCACATCTGTAGTTGTATAATGATCATCGCAATCCAATTTCACAGGATTTCCATCCCACAACCCAAGCACATCCCCCCACCCCTCAAACTGTCTCCTCTGGAGACCATAAGTTTTTCAATGTCTGTGAGTCAGCATCTATTCTGCAAAGAAGTTCAGTCTGTCCTTTTTTCAGATTGCACATGTCAGTGAAAGCATTTGATGTTGGTGTCTCATTGTCTGGCTGACTTCACTTAGCATGATAATTTCTAGGTCCCTCCATGTTGCTAAAAATGCCAGTGTTTCATTCCTTTTAATGGCTGAGTAATATTCCATTGTGTATATGCACCACATCTTCTTGATCCACTCCTCTGTCGATGGACATGTAGGCTGTTTCCATGTCTTGGCTATTGAAAAGGGTGCTGCAGTGAACATCAGAGTACATGTGCCTTTGCGAGTCGTGGTTTTCTCTGGATAGATGCCCAGGACTGGGATTGCTGGATCAAATGGCAGTTCTATGTTTAGTTTTCTGAGGATCTCCATACTGTTTAAGCCACTAAGGTGGGACTTAATCCAATAAAGTGCATCTTCTTATAAGAAGAGAAGATGAGGGCACAGACGCACAGAAGGAAGGCCATGTGAGGTCACAAGGAGAAGGTGACCTTTTGCAAGAAATCACACCTGCTGTCACCCTGATCTTGAACTTCGGCTCAGAACTATGAGAGAACAGATTTCTGTGGTTTAATCACCCACTCTAAGGCACTTGGCATGGCAGCGCCAGCAAATTAATTAGTTCATGCCCCCACTCTTGCTTTTGTGTCCGGTAGAATAAGAATTGAACAAATGGAAGAAGGAAGCAGTGGCCACAGCGTAAACCTGTAGCAGATATCGGCTCCAGAAAGAATTTAATGAGCATGTATCCATGTCCACACACAGCCCACAGGCCAAGGCCTAGGATTACGCTCAGGAATTCCTAAGATTCCTGTCAGCGCCAATATGGAATTTGCTTAGGAACAGTGTTTGGGGGTGTAGGGTAAGACCCTGAGGGCAGGTGCCCCGGCAACAAAAGGTATTCTCTCAGCTGATGGCTGGGAAGAATGAGGGACAGGGAGGAAGGGCGACTTTGAGACCCTGTGTGCTGAGACACTCTGTGCCTGCCTCCCACTCCCGAATCTCCTATAAAATCCTTTGCAAGCTCACAAAATGGTGCATGAGTCGACTTAGTTTGTTTGCTTTTGGCCTTGGTGTGCAGCAGCTTGATGTGGAATCTCAGTTCCCAGACCAGGGATGGAATCCCTGGCAGTAGCTGTGAAAGCACTGAGTCCCCTCCATTAAAACACCAGAGTACTCCCCTCAGTAGCCCGGATCCTTAACCCACTGCAGGGAGCGTGGGATCGAACCTGTGCTCTCAGAGAAGCAATGTCCGATGGTAACTTGCTGCTCCACAGTGGAAACTGACCCCCTGAGTAGACCTCCTAATGGAACTTGTGAAGGAGATGCAACCAGGGTCAGGATGAGAAGAGCTCATCAGTTGATGCAGAGGCTGATGTGTGTGTGTGTGTGGTGTGGTCGGGAGGGAGGGAGAGGCTGGGGGCAAGAAGGCCTAAATCAACAGCCTCTGCCGCTAGTGCAGGAGCGTCACCCATCACCCCACGATCTCATGAGACAGGTATGGAAACTGTCCCCATTTTACATAGGGGGAAACTGAGGCTCTGAGTCGGCTTACAGGTCACGAGCTGATGTGCTAGGAATCAAACGGGCTCCGAGGCCCCGTCCTGGCGTCGTGACCTGGAGCGGGCGTGTGGGGGCTTCCAGAATTTCTAGCTAGCCTCCGAGAGAGCAGAAATCAGAAAACAAAGGCAGCGGGCTCTTGGGCTGAGCGGGGAGCAGCTCACCACCAGGGGGCAGCGCGCGCCCGCAGGCACCTCGGGGGCTGCCTTTGTCCGGGTGAGGCACCTTCCCGCACCTCGCTCCCCCGCACCCTGCGGGCGGACTCCACCAACCCTGCGCCCCGGCAGACCGTCCTCTGCCTCGCCCTGCCCTCCCTCTTCTCTTGCAGGCAAACTGGATTTCTTTTCGTCCGCCAGCGCCTGGCTCCAATATCTTTTCATCGTTTTCTCTTTCTGCATCTTCTGCGCACAGGATGGCTGCTCCCGAGCCGCAGCCCAGCCCTCCCTCCATCAGCCCCACTAGGTCTTGAAGACACCTTCCTCTGCGCACTGCTGTGTAAATGTGGAGTCCAGCGTCCCCATGTGGTCCAAAGTGAGCCCAGAGGCCCGTCCGGGTGGAAATCTGAAAACTGCAGGCGCCTCCCGCCTGTGAGAGCAGCGAGGACCTGAATCCTTCCTGCTGATCGCAAGGGCTGATCTGTTTATGGACCAAGTCCTCGGGACAGGACCACCCCCGAGTCACGCCAGTTCCCCCAGGCCCAGCTTGACGCCTGCTGAGCAATCCCTGTGTGGGTTCCTGGGGTGCCTGGACCACCCCCCAACCCCTGCATTCCCGTGGGCGTACCCATCCTCCTGCAGCTGGCTTTTCTCTTGGTGTCGGGGTGCCTTGCTGGGAGTGTTTTATAAACCCAGAGTGAGCCCCACACTGGAGAAGATTATTTGGCAATCAACCCACTGATTACTAGCATCCCGGCCCAGGCAGGCTGGCTCCAGTGCTGGTCCAGTGTGCGGCCCACCCCACCCACACCGCAGCCCTCCCCACATGCAGACACAGAAGTCTCTCTGCTCGATCTGCCCTGAACATTACCCTCCGCTGGATAGCCTTCTTTATGTGCATCTCTTCGTTTCACCCTCAGTCAGCCTTGCAGAGCAGAAACGCATCACCCATTCCGCAGATGAGGAAACCGAGGCCCAGAGCAGAGGAGGGATCTGCAAGCTCCATGGGAGCCCTCACAGAGCTGTTCCTCCTGGAACCTGCCCACCGCTCTTCCTCCTGCCTCCACCTTCACTTCGCTGCTCTCATGGCTCCCCATCCTGTTTCTTCGGAGGCTCCAATACACATCTTCTTTCTCATGGGACAGTTACTGACGCGGCCCTAAAGAGCAAATAGTAGTAGTAGTAATAATAATAATAATAATAATAATAATAATAATAATAATAATAATGTGTCGAATGAATGAATGCAAACTCAAAACAACCTCTAGGAGTATGTGAATTCATCCCCACCGCCCCCATCATCCCCAGGGCATGGATGAGGACTCCCAGGTTCCACAATGTGGGGTGGTCTGAAAAAGAAGGAATATTCCTCATCTACACAAATCAGGACTTCTGTTAAAGTGCATTTGGTTAAAGAGTTTAAAACATGAAATTACGTGTCTGTGTGCTGAAAATACCTTGCATGCTTTTTAAAATTAATCGGTGATTATTTATTTTTATTTTTTTACTTGAAGTAGTGTTGATTTACATTGTTTCAAGTATATAGCAGAGTGATTCAGTTATACACACACCTGTTCTTTTCCAGATTCTTTTCACTTTGCATGTTTTTTAACTCTTTTTTTTGGGGGGGGGGGGGCATGCCTGTGGCACATGGAAATTCCTGGACCAGGGATCGAACCCACACCACAACAGTAACCCCAGCCACAGCAGTGACAACCCTGGATCCTTCACTGCTAGGCCACCAGGAAACTCCCACTTTGCATGGGTTTTTTTGTTTGTTTGTTTTGCTTTTTAGAGCAGCACCCCCGGCATATGGAAGTTCCCAGGCTAGGGGTCAAATCAGAGCTACTGCTGCTGGCCTACACCAGCCACAGCAACTCAGGAGCCAAGCCTCATATGTGACCTACACCACAGCTCATAGCAACACCGGATCCTTAACCCACTGAGCAAGGCCAGGATCAAACCCATGTCCTCATGAATCCTAGTCAGGTTTGTTAACACTGAGCCATGACAAGAACTCTGCTTTGCATGTTTTAATTACAGAAATATTATAGACTATCGGATCCTGTGTTGCTGTGGCTCTGGTGTAGGCCGGTGGCTACAGCTCCGATTAGACCCCGAGCCTGGGAACCTCCATATGCTGTGGGTGCGGCCCTAGAAAAGGCAAAAAGACCAAAAAAAAAAAAAAAAAGAAAGAAAGAAAGAAAGAAAGAAATATTATAGACTAAAACAGTCATCTTAGTAAAACGCCTCTCAACAAAACACATGCAGACAAAGGTGAGGAGGCAAGAGGGCTTTGGAGTGTCCCTGTTGCTATTATGTTACCGTGCGTGGGGGGAGCCTAGAGCACAACTCGATCTCAGGTCCTGGAAAGGAGTGAGGTGGGCACGTGAAAGTGGCGATAAGGTCTGGTGGGGTCTCTAGAAAAGCCCAGAGCAGAGACCTTGGCCACAGCGGCAGCCCTGCCCATGTTGCCAGGTGCGGAAGCAGGTCCAGCTTGGCCAGATGATCCCGCTCGGCTTAGAGAGTCAGGACAATGGATGTTCCTGTGAAATCTCTCAACCCTTCGATGTTGCCAGCCAATTAGAAAAGAATTAAACACGGAGTGAGCCAAACCAAACACATCTGTAGCCCAGCCCAGCCTCGAGGCTGCAGCACGGCTGCCTCCAGCTTGTTCATTCAAACTCCAGGCTTTCGTGTCAGCCAGGTTCGGGCTGGAATCCTGCCTCTGCCACAGAGAGCTTACCTGGGCAGCTTGCCTGACCTCTCTGAGCCTCAGTTTCCTCATCTGTAAAAAAGAGGTATGCATGCCAACCTCATGGTTGGCAGGGGCATAGATGACAAAGCACATGGAAAGCGCCCAGAGCAGGGCTTAGTGCAGAAGAAGCTGGCTGTCATATGTTCCTTGTTGGAATTCCCACTGTAGCTCAGCAGGTTAAAAACCTAATGAAGTCTCCGTGAGGATGCAGGTTTGATCCCTGGCTGTGCTCCGTGGGTGAACGATCTGATGTTGCCGTGAGCTGCAGTGTGGGTCACAGATGCGGCTCAAATCTGACGTGGCTGTGGCTGTGCTGTAGGCCAGCAGTTCCAGCTCAGATTCAGCCCCTAGCCTGGGAACTTCCATATGCCATGGGTGCAGCCATAAAAAGAAAAAGAAAAAAAAAAGCTGCTCTTTGTTATATCCTTATCTTACTGAGTAAGCTTGACGATGGCTTTCCATCCCTCTGTGCCCAGTTCTGGTCCTTCCTGACACAGAAGGGCCTCTGTGTCAACCAGTGATGGAACTCAGAGCCAGAGCTCCAGAGAAAAGAGCCCCGTGGTCTGCTGCCTCCGAGTTCACACCTCGGGGTTCGAGAAGGGCTGTGAGCACAGAGCCTGATGCAGGAACACGAGCAGAAAGATGCTCCAAAGAGCGAATGTGCATGAACTACGTCCCAATTGTTGCTTTACTGTGTCAGTATCCTGTCCTGTCCCTTTATAAAGCTCTATTTGCAAACCTCAGATGGCTGTGACCCACACACCAGACTGAGCTCTGGCTTGCAGCCACATCCCCAGCACCCCCCGAAAATTTAGGGGACTCCACGTCCTCCAGTACTCACTTCTTTACACTACAGCTAGTATCATCAACTCTCATTTGCATCATGTGTTTCTTGAAATTGATCCATTTTCTTATATAACTCTAGGTCCCACTTAGGAATATTATATGTAAAACAATGGCTTTGATGAGCTAATTTTTTTCTCACGCATTAAGAAGAAAAGTGTTTCTGCTCAAAATTTAAAAACTCATCCGTGTGATGATGGCAAATCATCCTGCCAGCTCTCACGATGGTTGGGGTACCCCCTTCAGGTTGGGCTGAGGTTAAAGCGTGACGTGGTCTCTCATCCTGGCTGCTTCCCCCCAAGGTTTCTCTCAGTTTGGGTTTCTTCGCCACAGGAATTTGAAGGCAATGAAGAGAGGAGTCAGGAGAAGCTGGGAACACTCCTTCAGGTATCATTATCACCTCTTGATTTTTTTTTTTAAATGGATTTTACGGTCCCTTTGAGCAATTCACTCGGGCCTTCTGCCCAGAAAATGGTTCCCAGTCCCTTCATTGGAATTCAAGGTGTGAACTAAAGCTCATCTACCCTGTCCCATGACACATGTGTATGCTCTTCACCTGCCCATCCCTCAGGACTCACCCAGACCATCACCCCCTGAGGAAGAAAGCCCTCGGTGTCTTCACATGTGACTAGGTGCTCCTGGAGGCAGATCGCATTGCATCCATCCGTGTGTCCCCAAGCTAGGGACAGGGCGAGGCCCAGTACATGTGTGGTGGCAGACCCACTGGGCCCCACAGGAAGATCCAGCTCCCCCCCTGATGTGGGCCCTAGGCCAGACTCCTGCTGAGCCAGTGTGAGCACGCCTGGCCTCATGAGGGATGCTCTTCCTGCAGGGAGGTTCTTGAGACTCATCAAGGACACTGCCAATCTGTCAATCGGGTGGTGGATTTACAAAGAAAGCAGCCCACATGGTTTTGGGGTTATGGAGACATGTGGAACAGGCGTGGGTACAATGCATACAAGATCTGGAGTCAGGAGAACCCAGGCTGGAAACTTAGTTCTGTCCTAATTGAATGCAGCCCTGCTGCCCTGCCCTTGCTGGGCCATTTCCTGGGGACCAGATTAGAGGTTTTCACCTTGGTATTAGCACAGTTCAACTTCACAGAAACCTAGTTTCTTCACTTTCCTGAATGGGGCTAATGATACCTACCAGAGTGTTAGCATAAAATGAGACAACACTGCAAAGCCCCTCCCAGGGCCCCACCCGAAGGAGTTAGGACCCCACTGGGACTTTCACGGACCTCAAGCATTCTTGGCTTCATGGGCCCCTTCCTCATAAAGTAAGCTTAAATCTTATGCAGTTGGTATGAAGATAAATATAACTCGAGCTGGGTAATATTCATTTTTTTCTTCTTTAAAATACATGGAAACATTGTCATGGGTCCTTGCGAATATTTGCTCTCCACCTCACCACTCTGCATTTCATCCCCCACACAACCCTCACCTGCACAGGGTCCTGGGTTCTGTCAGGGATTCCAACGTCAGCGCAGGGGTTCAGGGTTCAACCATGCCAACTATGCCCAGTGCATAAGTCCACCTATTAACTCACGGTGTTTGTTGAGCACCTCCTATTGCTATTAGTGATATATTCATTGGTGCTAATAACTTCCCTTGTGCTGTCATGGTACATTGGGTTCAAAGGTGGCCTCCAAAAATTCATGTCTCCTCTGAACCTCAGAATATGGACTATTTGGAAATAGGGTCCTTGCTGATGTAATTACTTTAAGACTTCAAGACAAAAATCATCCAAAATTCAATGATCGGTGTCCTTTGAAGAGGTGAGGACACAGAAAGACACAAAGAAGCTGATATGAAGATAGAAGTAGAACTTGTAATGATGTGTCTCTAAGGAATGCCAAAGATTGCCAGCTGCACTAACCTAGCAGCCACCAGAAGCCAAGAGAGAGGCACAGCTCCAGGAGGAACTAACACCTGCAGAACATCTGGCCTCCCGACTTGTGTGAGAATACATTTCTCTAAGCCACACAGTTTGCGGTAATTTGTTATGGCCACCTTCGAACAGGAATACACTCTGTTCATTCTCAAGGCAGCTCCACCCATGAGAAAGACACTTTTATGGACTTCAGTTTAGACATCAGGATAGGGAGTTTAGAAAGGTCCAGCAGCTGGCCCAAAGTTACCCAGTCCCCCTGACTCTAGGCATAACAGCCCAGCGTGCAAAGACTTGGGGTGTAAAGGGATGGGGAAAGAGGTGGGGTTGGAAGATGAGGCTGGAAGGTGAGCCATGGAGCCAACTGGGAAATGCTTACATGCAACCTCAAACGAAGAAACAAGGTGAAAGCAAAACTGCTTCTGCACAAGCTGTGCAAAAACAGAGCTGCCTGTGGACAAAGCCCACAAAATACGCAGAACTGCACCCTCAGGCCATTAGATTTCTGGGAGGTTTTTTTCCATCTATGTTCTGAAATTTCCCTGACATTAGGTGTTTCTGTTTCTCTGGGGAGTTTTGTTTTGTTTTTTTTTTTAATCTAGGGAAAACATACGAGGGACCCTCCCCCCAGCTCCTAAGACCCACAAAAAACTGGAAAGGCAAGAAAACTGAAGCCCTGGCCCATAGCTCCCTCCACCTGCTCTGGGGATTCTGCTGCCCAAATCCCATTTCCCTCCAGGCATCTGCCCTGCAGGAGCCGCAGCCCTGCTGGAAACACCTCCCTAGGCCTGCAGAATCCTCTGGGGCTGGCTTGTCAGCCAAAGGACAAAAGGCAAATTCTTCTTCCCCCTCATGCTGACATCAGAGCCCCTGGGAGCCCAGGACCCTGTGCAGGAGGAGTGGGGGCGGGAGAGGGAATGCAGGTTTGGGTGAGGGGGCAGAACTGCCCCAAGCTCCACCGTGGAGGTGTAACATTGGCACACAAGCTTTGTCTAGAGGGGTCATTGCTTATTAATCAGTTATTCCTGGGATTTGTCCGCCTGTGCATCTGCAAGGTGCTGGGGCACATGGCAGGGCCCTGAGCCACCTCAAGGAGGGGCAGGCAGCGGACCCTTCAGGATCAGAGCCCCCAGCTGAGGGATGGGGTCTTCAAGACCGTGCCGATTCCTTGCCAAGGCCCTGAGGATATGTCCATGACTCCACTCTGCCATCTGTCTCTTTGTAGTGACAACTCTATATGAAATCCCTCCCCCACCACAATACAGTTCTAGGGGAGCCATCCAATGGTTCTGTGAGGACAAGCTCTGTGAGCCTTCTGCTCCTGCAGAGCTCACAGGCTGATGGGAGTGACAGAGTCATTATTGGCCCACAAACAATATTTAGTTACCAACGTCAAGAAGTCAGAGACAAGAGCACATTTGTAAGGACCCTATAAGGCCGGCATCTCCATGAAAAGGAAGTTAGAGCCAAGCACTGAGAGGGGAGGTGGTTCTGGATGAAGAGTGTATGGAAGCTGGGGGTTGTGCAGGAATAGCATCTAGGCATAAGGAATGGCATGTGCAAAGGCCCTGAGGCAGAGGGAAATATGGCAGCTTCAAAGAAGAGAAAAGCAGTGTATCTGGAGCAGAGAAAGTGATAAAAGAGGGAGGAGGTGGGAGATGGGGCTCCAGGGAGGAGGAATCAAGCTTCATAGGGTTGATATGATGGGCAATGGCTTTGGTCTTTGGGCCTAAAACAGTAGGAATTACTGAAGAAGTTTAAACAGCGGAGAAACATGATCAGGTTGTAACCCAACTGGGGACCCAATCTTGGCTGGATTCCCTAACACTCATGCTGTGTGGCCAGAGTGGAGTCAATGCATTCCTCCAACTCGATTTCCTTCCTTTGTAAAGTGGAAGCCTCCAGGACCACCTCCCTGGACCCTTACCATTGAATTGAGTGTCTACTTAATGCCATGTGGGTATAAATGTCCCTGCTATGGATGGGGAAACTAGGGCTCAGAGAGGTGAAGTGACTTGCCCAGGGACACACAGCAGGAAAGGAGCAATGGTTGGCATGAACCTGAGTGGTCCATTACTATCCAAGCCTCTGTCATCCCATGGCCCTGGAAGGCGGCAGGGTTTTTAAGATGAGAGGTGGCAAGTGGGCAGGATAAGGCATGGGACTGGCACCCTGCACAAATTCCCTCTTCTTTAAATCCAGCCTCGTCAGAAGCACAGGGGAGACTCTCTGTGCGTGTACATCTCCAGTTATTTTTGGCACCAAGGGAACTTAATTAAGAATTGAGTTTGCAGCTTTCCCACCGAGAGTAAGCGGGGGTGCAGGATGGAGAAAGGGAGTCACAGTGGACTGCAGACAGTGACACCAAAATAATGAAACCAGCCCTGGAGACTTCCAGTGGGGCCAGGGAGGGGGTGTGGATGCTATTTTGGGGCCTGGTCATGCCTCCCAAACCCCGTGCACTAATGTTCTGCTTTCACAGGTGGAATTCTTCCTGGGCCTGAGTTGGAGCAGAATCTGGGAGGCTGCTGCCCTTGGTGATGGCAGAGACTGTCCTTGGACAGAGGCTGTTGTGACAGGGGCCATCCAGGAGAGCCCCTTGGATATGGGAACCCTCCTCCTTCCCCAGCTACTCCGTTTCTCTCTGCCTGCCTCCTTCTCTCCTCCGGGCCTTTCCCTGCAGTCTTCTGGGTTCCGCACACTATGGATCTTTGTCCCCTCTGTAGGATTTCAGAAAGTTTCCTAGACCATCCATCCAAGACAGGCAGCTGGGCAATGAATCCAGTTTAGAGATGAGTCTTTTTGGCTGCGTCATTTAAAAAAAGTGAAAACATAAGATTTTATGAAGAGAGATAGCATTGTGACAGGCCCTGGGTGAAGTGCTGGGGGTGCAGTGGGAAGAGGACAGAGGCCCAGGAAGATGGGTGGCAAGCACATATCTAAACAGCAATGACATTAGCTGGGGATAATGGCCATGCCGGGGATTGGCGAGATGGGGTAGGTGGTCATGGTACGTTGGGTGGACGGGGAGCCTTCAAGGATGAGGAGGAGGCAACCAGGTGAAGCAAAGAAAGGCATGTGGCAGAAGGAGGAGCTGGTCCTGAGGCAGAGACCAGTGAGTGCTCAGTATCGTCATGGACAACGTCATGAGAGCCAGGGGTCCACAGGCGGGAAGAAGGCACTGGTGTCAGTAGAGGTGTCACTGGTATTAACTGATTGGTTGTTGCTGTCGTAACTGCTGCTCTGAAAAAAGAACAATTTTCCAAGGTGGTCAAAGACAACTTGAATTTTGTCTCCTGCATTAGAGGGATGTGCCCCGTGGGGAACTCTCCTGTTCCCCCACCCTGAGTAATAGGGACAGGCTAGGTCACCTAAGTCCCCAGCCACATCCCCAAGTCAGAAACTAAGTGTCCACCTGTCCAGGCACTCACCAGCTGCTCTTTCACATCACACTGTGCGTTGAATGGGGAGAAGAAAGGGGGAGACTTGACAAGGTGCCTTTGCATTCCCTGGCCAGGTAGGGAGTTACAGTGACTTTTTCTACCAGAATATTCTTGTGGGTTCTCCAGGACCCTTCTGGCTGTAACTGCTATAAAGGTTATGCCTCTTATTTAGATGTCTTCTCTCTCCTTAGGCCTTGATCCCTTGGCCATCCTTCCATTCAACACTAGCTGCCCCTCCCAGGATATCCTCTCAGCAGAATGTAAAGCCACTCTCAGCTAGTCTTCTCTGCTGCCAAGGCCACGTCTGGTCCAAAGAAGCATTCATGTCTCCTTGGCCTGCCTTGAAGTAAGTCAGTTTCTCATCATCATCATCCCCCACCACCACCATGGTCATTACCATCGCCATTGCCGTCGTCACCACCACCACTGCCACTGCCATCATCACCACCATCGCCATTGCCATCATCCCCACCACCATTGCCATCATCACCATCATCATTGCTATCACTGTCATATTCTGAAAAGACCAAATATCTTAGCATTGGTGGGCCATTCAGTCTCTGTTGCAACTACTCAACTCCGTTACTGAAGCCCTGCCTTGTAGCCAGAGATAATACATAATGAATGAGTTGACAGTGCTCCAATAAAATTTTATTTACAAAAATCAGCAAGCTGTAGATTGCTGACCCCTGACCTTAAAAGACTTCAGAAATAATATTTCTGACTGCATGAGAGTCTGGTGGCCAAACTGTCCTCCATCACAGGACCCAAATTCACCTTGCTGGAGAATCTCAGCCCCCCAAAATGCTCACCTATAGGCAAAAGCAGAGAGATTTAGAGTGATTTCCCAAATACCCATCATCTAGCTTCACTACCACTTTTCCACCATTCTGAAGACCAACTTCAGAGAGAAAAAATCAAGTGCCAGTGGTGGAACTAGGAAATGGAGGACCAGGGTGTAAGATTAACAAGAAAAAAGGAGCTTCGAAGAAACATATTCTGTCTGCCGGAAAAGCTTGCAGCTGTCTCTTTAAGTCATTTCAGTGGCTCTGAAGGTTTGAGGTCAGAGAAATCTTGGATCTTCAAACCTTGAGGCTGATATATTTTCTGACACAGCTGCCCTGGCCTTGTCTGACTTCCTAGAATAGCTGAGAAGAGCTGCCAGGATGAGTCTTCTTTGTAGGTTAAGTGACTTCGATGATTCTTGCAGTTAATGGCATCTCAGGGCCATGGGAGGTCCAGGGACAGCTGTGAGTTTGAACACCAGACCCACCATCTAGGTGTCCTTGGGCAGAAACTTTGCCCCTTGAGCCTATTTTCACATCAGCACAATGAGTGCATAATAGCCCAGAGGGCAGTTGCAAGAATTGTGGGACATAGTAAATGCAGTGTAAGGTTTTTTTATATACCCAAACTCGGTTATAGTATAAACATGAAGCTATTGTTTTTCTTCCATCCCTGCTTTCAGCTGTGTGTCACTGAAACGTGCTTTTCTACCCTTTGTCAACAACTTGAGCAGATGATGGATTCTTATGTGTTCCCTCTGTCTGGATCCAACTTTGTTCATTTTTTTTTTTTTTCAGATTTCTCTCCTATGTAAAGTCACTAAGTGCCCTCATTTATTCATTCAATAGATACACACTGGCATCTGTTCCATGCCATGGGGCACAGAAATGAAGCGGGTGGGTTCCCTGTCATCTCAGAGCTCGGGGTCCAGGAAGGCAGTGACACAGGCCAAACAACCAGGGCCCTCAGACAGATAAGGTCAGACTGCCCTCAAGGGTTTACTAAGAAGAGAAGTTTGGACACCACAAAAACCACACCAAGGCCACATCATGTCTCCCAGGCTACATAAGAAAAAGATAAGGACTTCTCTTGTGGTGCAGTAGGTTAAGGATCTGGCATTGTCACTGCAGTGGCTAGGGTCACTGCTGTGGTGCGGGTTCGATCTCTGGCCCTGGAACTTCTGCATGCTGTGGGTATGGCAAATAAATAAATAAATAAGAAGGAAGAGAAGAGATCTTTGGAATTTTGAGGCACTATCTGATTGCAGAGACCAGAGGCATCATCCGTCTCCTCTTCCAGGACCCAAATGTGTGCCCATGTGAGGTATGTTCCAGTTTCTTCCACACAGAGGGCATCAAAGCCCCAGCAGTGTTGGCCAGAGAGGCAGTGACAATCAAAAGCTTGAGGAGGACAAGAGAAGCCAGGGAGTGGAGATATCTGTTCCCTTCCATCTCCTTCCTCTTTCTCGTCTCCAGAAGAGGGAGCAGACAGGAAGCATCTCAGAAACAGATGGCAGCAGCTCACTGTCCAGCAAGGTCAGGGCAGGAAGAAGGAACCAAAGAGCAGGCTTACACCCTCTGCCCAACCCCCAGTCCCCCAAGCCCCCAGCCTGGCCAGTGATTAAAAAAAAAAAAAATAGAGGAGAGAAGTTGCAGTTCTGAATGGTTGAGACTGGATATCTAATGACCTACAGCTTCCAGAAAGCTCTGAGCATCAGCCAAGCACTTCACAGATAGAGTCCCATCCAAACCTCACCACAGACTTAAGTGTGAGTCAGGACTGATTTGGGGGCTAGCTCAGGAAGACTGACCCAAACTAGATTAAGCAGAAAAAGGATTTATTACGTAAATAGTTGGGAAAGAAAAACAGGTTGGCTCTGCACAAGCCAATGCCCCACCTCCAGTCATCTCACTCTCTGTCTCAGTCTCTGTGTCTCTCTGTCTCTCCAGCTTTCATCTCTCCCTCTGTTTCTCATCACCTGATTATTTTATATTATTTATGTATTTCCCCACCAACACTAGGCACCCACTGAGATGTCTGTGTTAGTTTCCAGTTGACACTGTTAAGAAATTGCCCCAAACCTGAAAGCTTAAAACAACACAAATTTATTCTCTTGTAGTTCTGGAGGTCACAGGTCCAGAATGGGTCTCTCTCTGGGCTGAAGTCCAGGTATTGGCATAGCTACATTCCTCTGGAGATTCTAGAGGAGAATCCTTGACCTTGGCTTTTCCAGCTTCTAGGGCCCTCCTTCTCTGCTCAGCTTGATGCCCTTCCTTCATCATCAAGGGCCAGTTGCGTCCTCAACGTGGCATCACTCTGACTCTTCTTCCTCCTCCTTTCCCTTTTAAGGAGCATTATGATGACATAGGGCTCGTCTGGATAATCCAGGGCAACCTTCCAATTTTAAGGTCAGCTGGTGGTAAACTTATTTCCATCGGCAACTCTAATTCCATGTCAAGTAACACATTCACAGATTCTGGGGTTTAAGCTGTGGGCATCTTTAGGGGCCATTATTGTCTGCCACAATATCTGACAGCACCTCAAGCTGGACGAGTCTGTATCTGAACTCCTTCTCTTCCCCTCACAAATTAGCTCCACCTGCAACCACCCCTGTTTGAGCTGATGGCCAGTCTGTCCTTCCTTTGTGCAAGTCACAGGGATCTGGCTTCTCTCTTTCTCACATCCTGCCCCCAATCTGTCAGCTACTCCTGCCTACTCTACCATCAGCATCTACCCACAGTCTCCTCACTTCTTACCAGCCTGGACCAGCCACCATCCTCTCTTATCTGGATGATGGTAAAAGCCCTCCTCTTAGGCTTCCCTGACTCTATCCTTGCCCCCTACAGCCTGTTCCCAACAGGGCAGACAAGAGTCCCTTTGAAAACTTGGGTCTGATTGTGTCAGTCTTGGTGGGTAGCTCCACCTGCCTTCTGCACTTACTTTGAGGGAAACAGGAATCAGAGAAAAGGAGATCAAAGTGCTGCTTTGTGACTGAAAAAGCTACACTAGAGGACACGGCTTGAGTGTGACAAAGGGTTTATTAAAACTCCCCTGACTCGAATTTACTCACACAAATTTCAAGCAGAGCTCTGCTAAGATGGCCAAGCAAGTAGACCAAAATACTTCCTTCCTAAAGGCAGGCAGATGTCAAGTAGAGAAAGGGGACAAGTTTGAGCTAGCAGCATCTCCCCAACCTCTCACTTGGAAGAAGAAAAAAAAAAAAGTGTGGGGAGAGAGGCCAAGAGTGCCCTGGGGATGTTTCTCTACAGGGAAACAATGCAAGTGGGCACATTTCTGATGCCTACGGATGGGTCAGAATGATGAGATTAGCGTTCGTGACCCAGAGATGTTCATGTCTACATCTGTCTGGGGAGGGGGATGGATATTGACTGTAGGAGCGTGGGTACTGGAGGAGGCTAGTAATATACGCCTCAGTGTGGGAGGCACTTGTGACACGGCTCCCATGATCTCCGTTTCCTGAGAGTCATGCCCTGGTGCAATCCCCTTCCATGAAAAGCGAAGGAATATAACTTCAAGAGACTCTTACTTCTGTCTTATTCTCTCTCTCTCTCCCCCTATTTTGCTGGATATGTCCTCAAGCTTGTCCTGATGATACAAGTGTCATGTGAGGGAGGCCCATGTGTCAAAGAACTAAGGATAACATCCAGTCCACAGCCAGTTTACAACTGAGGTTCTCAGTCCAATAATCCACAAGGTATTGAATATTGTTGATAATACACAAGTGAGCTTGGAAGCAGACCCTCCCCAATGAAGACTTGAGATGTCTACAGCTCTGTGTGACACCTTGGTCACACCTCTGAGAGACTCTGATGCAGAGGCCGAGCTAAGCCAAGCCATGCCCAGATTCCTGAACAAAAAATTGAGATAACAAATTGTTCTGTGTTTTGGACTGATTTATTACAGAGCCAGAACTAACTGATACATAATTCCTAAACACAGTGCTTGGCACCTAAATGCTCATAAAATGGACATTTTTTTTTTATATTTAACTCTAAAACCACTTCTCCAACTACCTTTCAAGAGTGACTGAGAGATACGTCTAAATTTGGAAATGTTTTAAAAATATATTACTTCCTATGGTTCTTTTCTGTCTCTAAATCTCAGAAAATTAAGAAGAGAGTAGAGAAATGCTCTTCATCACTCTAGCTTGGGAGACTGAAACTGAAGTGAACTGGGTTTCCCCCTCTACTGTGATTCTGCTGGCCCTGAATTTTCTCCTCATCCCATGAATTTAGTGGCAGCCCCAGTTCAATCCTAGCTGAATAGCTCTAAGGTGGTGCCAGATAAAAACAGTGCATCCCACATAGAAACAAGCCTCCCATTCTCACAGTTGCCATAGAAATAAGGGAAAAGGTGACTAATAAAAAAGCTTTGCCTGGATCTTGGTAAACAGACCCAGCCATGGTGCCTGGGAAATTGTTCACATACAAAATCCTCCGGAGGTTTATTCAGATGAACAGTTCCAAGAAAGCTGGCTCCGCTGGGTTGCCAGCAATGTTGTACATGAACTTATAAGTCAAATCATGCTCTAAAGGTATCTAATGAGGTCATTTTTTTATGTCTGATAATAATTTTTCTTTGAGAACCAACCCCTTCCTCCCTAGGCTATACCAGTAATTATTTGTAGGTGGGCACCTGCCCAAGCCACGTGGTAAGGTTTAGTTCTGGGATCCTGCTGGGAAAAAGAAAAAAAATTAAATAACAGAAATAGAACGTAAGCATGGAATCGCTTGGAACTACCTTATCAAGATAACCTCCCTAGAAGAAAAGGGACACAGAGAGAAAGACTAGAAAGGAAGAGAAGGAGAAGGAAAGGAAGGCAGAATTCATAATACCACTTGATCCATTTAGATCCATATATTTCTGACTAGATTTCAGCCTTCAACTTGTTGGTCGCTTGAGCCAACCAATTTCATTTTCACTTAGATCGATCTGGGTTGGGTTTCTGCACTTTGCAAAGGAAAGGGACCTCCTATTGGAGACTGAATGGTGTCCTCTCATAATATGTGTTGAAATTCTACCCCCGCCCCTGTCCGCCCCTAGGTTGTTGTAGTTTTAGCTAAGGAAACAACTTGGTGGCAATTACATTGGTGTGTTTTCATATTTCACCTGCTTTGTTTTTGGATGTTATTATTCTCAGTATAACCCAGGTCAGCTGGGCATTCTCAGTTCTATAGATCAGACCACCTAGAGCCACCATCCCATGGCTTTGGGCAGACTAGACCCTTTCATTCGAAGTCTGCCCATTTGGAGAGGTGTATATACTTACGACTGCCTCAACCTAAACACAAAACTACAACAATCTAAACATATGTCCATAGAATTTTCTCCCAGCATGTGTGTGTCTCCAAATTTCCCCTTTGAATAGGACCCAGTTATATCAGATTATATGATCTTACTTTAATTTGATTGCCTCTGTAAAGAGCCTATCTTCAATAAGTTTACATTCTGAGGCATTGGACAGTAGAACGTCAACACGTGAATTTGAGACAGGACACAGTTCAACCCCTAACAGTCCCACTATCCAATTCAAGAATTCTGCACATAAAAGGCCCCAGATTTCAATGGAGAAAAAGTTGAAAGCATATGCACACATATCTGGTGATCTTTATATAAGAAGATGGTTACATTTTGAAGCTGAACCCCATCTTGGCAGCTGTCTGTCATTGTCTATGAAGTCCTTTCTCTTATGAGATTCTGACCACAAGCATGGCTACTTTGCCACTTATTTGGGAAGCCAGAATATTAACTCTTGCATTTTGAGTTATGATTGTTGCACACATGGTTAAAATCTGGCTCTTCCAAGTTTTAATAATTTACACCTTTGGTGATTCTCTCCAGAGGGATGTCAGCTTGACTGCATGTGATGGACTTTAATTAACTCTTATTGTTGGTGACACAGGATTTCCTCATTTATTTTGAGCTTATAGAGAGGTGTTCCATTATACTGCTAAATATGCTGTCACCTTGCTGAACTATGGTGAATCTGCACTTACACCCTGTCATATGAGAGTGAGAATACCTCCAGATGGCTCAGAGGATTGATCCCAATGTAGACTGAGCTTTTAACCGTAGGGACAATGAGGTTGGAGAGTGTGCTTGCTCCTCCAACACCACGCAGGCCAGCTAGTCATTTCCTGAGTGGAATGTATGCTGAAACTGCAGAGTTTATATTTGGTCCATGGGGGTCAAGAATAGACCCAATTATAGAAGCAGTGAGAGAAACACTATTAGCTTTAGCAGAAAGAAGAACTCAGCCTTACAGAAGTGAAGAAACTTGCCCCAGGACACATGACTTTAACCACCTGAGCCTGAATTTGAACTTGCCCCAGGACACATGACCTTAAACATCTGAGCCTGAATTTGAACTTAGAACTATAGTCCTTTAGACTACAGAATCCAGGTCCAGCCCTGTGTGGCGATCTGCCCTACTTGCCTTGGGTTTTCTTTTGCGAATCCCCATCCTTTATTTAGGTCATTTGGCGCAAGTGAGGATGAGCTCACCTATTCCACTTCAAGGTTGGTCTTGGACACATGACCCAGTTTGGCCAATCTGAGTCGTGATATTTGTTCAGGGAAGGGCATGTGACTCAATCCAGGCCAATGAAATCCAGCAGAGGGGCTCCGTTCCCATGCTGAATTTGGAGGGGCTGGTGGTCATCCTCACCTACACTTGGAAAGAGCCTGCCTGCGAATGAAAGATCAGGAAAGGAAACAATCATGGCTAAAGTCAGATTTATCCCTAGACTTTTCTGTTAAATGAGCTAATATATTTTCTTTTTTTGTTGTTGTTAAGTTTGTCTGAATTGAGTTTTTATATTCATGCTCGAAAGAGTAGAGATCAACCCAATCCTTATTAAAATATCCCAAAAAAATTTTTTTGAAAAGAAAAAATGGAAAAAAAAATACATGAAGCATCCAAAGCACATGATTAGATGGAGCCAGAAGGGACCAATATCGTGGACAGGGAACACTAGGGGCAAAGCATATTTAAAGTCAAGTGGGCATTGTGTGAGCATAGGAAGTCTTAGGAGCATGTCTTATGATTGGAACATGTTGTAAAAAGGACTGAGCTTCCGATGAATGGGAGACTCACTCAATATAGACCCCAGTCTCACTTTTAACTGGTGTGTCTGATTTCACAAGCTGGGTTAAAAACAAAGTTGTGACTTCAAGAGTTTCTTTAGGCAGGTCCAGATCACTTCCTGCCATCATGAGAATGCAATTTCCTCCCCAGAACTCCTAGATTAATATATTTAAGAATTCCTGAGACCTCATTTACATTAGAGGGCTCAGCAGTACCTGATCCAATATTCTTTTTTTGGGGGGGGGGGTCTTTTTTTGGCCTTTTCTTGAGAGCTGCTCCCATGGCATATGGAGGTTCCTAGGCTAGGGGTCGAATCAGAGCTGTAGCCACTAGCCTACACCAGAGCCACAGCAACACGGGATCCAAGCCGAGGCTGCAACCCACACCACAGCTCATGGCAATGCTGGATCCTTAACCCACTGAGCAAGGCCAGGGATCTAACCTGCAACCTCATGGTTCCTAGTCGGATTCGTTAACCACTGAGCCATGACGGGAACTCCTGTGATCCAATATTCTTAAAGAGAAAAAGGAAACTAGAAAAATGCAAAATTACAAGTGAAGCCCATTTATGATCATTGTTGCAATTAAAATATCTAGTCATCGTTTAATTATTTATTTAGTTACAAGATAAATAACTCAAAAATTTTTCATGTATGGTATCTGTTTTTTCAATATATTTTGTTTTTGTATTTCTTTGGTATTTAAGATGAGTATGTTTGTTTTTGTGATTTCTTTATATTATCATCTTTACGTAATGCCTACAGTCATCTTACTTTCTATAGACAATGTCTATTGGCTCCCTACTCTGGGCAATACATACTAGATTGCAGTTTTTTCCCCCCTCCCTCCACTCCTTCACCACCTTCAGTCCTTAGTGTTATCTTTTCATGTCAATCTTTGCATTCTTAAATAGACTTAACCTTCTGTTACTAGGTTTATCAGCTTAAAGTGATATCCTTTGATTCTCACCTGCCATTTTTAAGGCAAACATTAAACATATGCCATTCTCCCTTTACCTCCCCCCTCTCCCATTTTAAAAGTTGTGTTATTTCTATTCCAGCAGGGTATTGAACTTGTTCACGCTCTTCCTCTCCCCAACTCCAGCTTGCTCTTTTCATCTTAGTTCTATCAATCAATATGCTCAGTGCTTCCCAGTTGTCATTTACCCAAGTTGGTTGGATAAAGTTTGATATCTCCTGGATTCCTTAGGAAGAGTTCAAGGGCACAATTGTTCCAGAGTTCTTGCACATTCAAAACCACTTTTTTCTAGTCTTGATACTTGAAGGAAAACATGGACATATTCAAAATCCTTGACTCACCTTTTCTCTCTTCATGTATCTTGTAGATGTACTCTTCTGCTCTCTTGCTTTAGAAGTGGTTCTTGAGAAAGCTAATGACAACTTGATAATTTTACTTTTGGCAGAGATTTTTTGTTTTTGTTTTTTTGGTCTGGAGGCTCACAGAATTTTTTTCCCCTTACATTTAAATTCTAATAATTTTTTAGGATAAGTTTGGGATTTAGCTTCTTGGTTAATTTTTCCCAAGTACATGATATGCCCTTTTAGTATAGAGATGCAGTCTTTATTGCATTATAGTTTTCTTGGATTAAAGTGTAAAATATTAGTTGTGTTCCAGTGTTTTGCTCTTCTTCTGATTCCAATTCTATATATGTTGTATCTTCTTTAAATGTCTTCTATAACTTTCTCTGTGATCTTTTTATTTATATTTCTGTTTCAGTTTCTCAGCTCTTCTTATTTATTGTATAGTCTAGATTCCTTTATAATTTTGAGTCATGTTTACCCTCCCTACTGTACCTTGAAGGTAATTCTTTATTCCTGAAAAAATTGTCTTTTTCTTTCATTTGTTTTGAAATTTATCAGTTTCCTTTTTATATCTTCTTTGAATTCTTTTTTTTTTCCTTTTTTTGGCAGCTCCATGCCATATGGAGTTCCCAAGCCAGGGATCAGATCCAAGCCATTGTTGCAACCTAAGCCACAGTTGTGGCAATGCCAAATTCTTTTTTTTTTTTTTTTTTTTTTGGTCTTTTTGCTATTTCTTGGGCCGCTCTCGCGGCATATGGAGATTCCCAGGCTAGGGGTCCAATTGGAGCTGTAGCCACTGGCCTACGCCAGAGCCACAGCAACGCAGGGATCTGAGCCGTGTCTGCAACCTACACCACAGCTCACGGCAATGCCAGATTGTTAACCCACTGAGCAAGGGCAGGGATCGAACCCGAAACCTCATGGTTCCTAGTCGGATTCGTTAACCACTGCGCCACGACGGGAACTCCGGCAATGCCAAATTCTTTATCTACCGTGCCAGGCTGGAGATAAAACCTGTGTCTGTCCCAGAGCTCTCAGGACACCACTGATCCCATTGTGCCACAGCAGGAACTCCTCTTTGAATTCTTTCATTTCTCTTTTGTGGTATCCTTTTCTAGATATCTGCCATTGTTTATAAAACTATTTTTAATCTAAGTTAGAATATTATGTTTCTGTTTTCCTCTGCTTCTTCATGGGATTTCTCTGGTGTTCTTTTGTCTATGGACAAGGTTTTCCTCTCACTTCCTGTCAATTTTCTTATAAAATTTTTGAAGGCTTACTTCTTTTTTTTTATACTTGAGTGTGTTGGATTTTCCTGAACTAGTTATCCACAGCAGTTCCTATGGTAAGGAGAGTAAAGGAAAAGGATTTTAGGGAGTTCCCGTTGTGGCTCAGTGATAATGAAACTGACTAGTATCCATGAGGACTTGGTTCCATCCATGGCCTCGCTCAGCAGATTGGGGATCCGGCGTTGCTTTGAGCTGTGGTGCAGGTCACAAATGCAGCTCAGATCTCACCTTGCTGTGGCCAGCAGCTGTAGCTCCAATTCAACCCATAGCCTGGGAACTTCCATGTGCCTCAGGTGTGGCCCTAAAAGGAAAAAGGAAAAAAAAAAAAAAAAAAAGGAAAGGATTTTAGGTTAGAAAATTCTCGTTTCTCAATTCAAAGATTCTCTTTTCTGTTCCTTAGTGAAGGGCAGTTTCTGTAATATATAGCATCTTTGTGTTGAGATCTAGTTTCTTTAGAATTTTTCATTCTCTTGTACAGAAGTAGGGTGATCCACCTTTCAAGTTTGTCTGGGAATTAGGGGTTTTCCAAGATGTGGAACCTGAGGTTTTCCAGAATGTGTTCCTTTTAATAGGAACACTGAGAAAGTCCTAGGCAAAATAAAGTGTGCTGGCCACCTTAGACTTAGAAGTATTTTTATAATAAGAACACTTAAGCTTTCTTCCCTTATAGGCTCTGGCACCAAGAGACTCCTTCATCTTCCAAGGTGCCCCTTCTTCTCTCTTCCCCCAGACCAGTGCATTCCCGTGACTATCCCTCTGCTTTTTCTTCTTCTTCTTCTTCTTCTTCTTTTTTTTTTTTTTGGTCTTGTTAGGGCCACACCAAAGGCCCATGGAGATTCCCAGGCCAGGGGTTGAGTTGGAGCTATAGCTGCCAGCCTACACCACAGCCATAGCAACACAGGATCCCCAACCCCTTGAGTGTGGTCAGGGATCGAACCTGCATCCTCATGGACGCTAGCTGGGTTTGTTACCACTGAGCCACATGGGAACTCCAGGTCCTCTTTCCTTTTAAGCACCTCTAACTTGCTCACCCACCACATTTCAAACCTGCTGTCAGTGATTCCCCACCGAGGGAGGGTCTCTCTCCTCCTAGGTCAATGTGTTCTGGGTTCTATTTCTGCCTGGCCCCCTCTTCACACTCTGTCCTCCCACACAGCACCCATGGTTCTCCCTACACTGATCTGGGTTTGGCTCCAGCTCTTATGAACTCAAATATATATTTCTTGACTCAAGTCTAAGCTGGAATTCCAGGTCTTCTCCCCTTCCTAGTCTTTGTAGACTGGAGTGTTTTGTTTTGGTCTGTGGATTTTCAGAAAATATGGGAAGATTAAAATTGGGTGGGCATCATCATTCCCCAAGAAACTAGATATCCAGAAAGCTAAGAAATTTCATCAATCTACCGATGGGTCCCTCACTCTACTGCCATCATAGCCATTCCTGCCACACCATTGCTATTGAGCTTTAGGAACCCAAGCTCCCCACCTCCCAGTCCATCTAGCAATTACTCTCATGCAGGTGAGCTCAGGAAGAACTATTTAGCAGGCGTCTTGTCATTCCCAGGAACTGTGTTAAGTACTTTCATGCCTCCATGCCTTTGCTCATGCTGTTACTTCTGCCTCAAATACCCTTTGCCAGGTTCTCCATGTGGAAAAATGCTCTGCAACTTTCAAATTCAGCTCAAATGTCAGCCTTCCTTATGAAGTTTCTTCACCTCCTTTCCCCCAACCCCCATCACCACTGATTTATTCTGTTGTGTCAAGGCATCTCTCCTTCTGCTGTGTTATAGCATCACTTGGCTGAACCCCCCCATACTGTAGCACTCATTCCATTGAACCTAACACACAGAGGATGTTAGTATACTTCTTACTAGACCCTGAGGTCTTCAAGGTCAGAGAGTATGCCTGATTCATCTTTGCATCCTAAACTCCCAGCGAAGTTCTTGGCATAGAGCAGTTGATCTTAAATCTTTATTGAATGAATGGGTAAGTAAATAAAATAGTTTATTCCGGGCTTGCATCTAAGACAGCTTCCTGGTGTAAGGCGCACTGGCACCAAGCACTTCTCACCATTCACAAAGGCACAGCTGACACTGCAGACTCTGGCCTCCAGTTAAGAAGCACTGGGCTCTTTGATTCTGTCTCATTATTATTTTTTTTAAAGAAAACAATATGATGCTTCCTTAGTGCTTCCCAAAGCACCCCAATCAGCACACTAATCACTCTGAAGTGTCATCTGAATCTGCCAATTTCATACATTTGCATATTTTCCAATCCCTCCCCCGTTTTCATTAGCTATTCTTGGAAGAGCTGCACTCCTTCCATATTGCTCAAACCGACTTGATTTCTATTTCACTTTGTAAAGACAGATTTGCGAGATGATGAATTAGTCATTGCCAATTTCATGCGTTTACGCTCTGTGCGTTTACACCTTATATTTATTCAGCCCCATTCTCCCTTTCTGGCTCCAGATGGTGTGGCAATACAGCCTCGGGTATGGAGGGGAGAAAACTCATTCTCCCTCCCTCCCTCCCCCCTTGGTTTCAGCTCCAGCTCAACTGTGCCAGGTTTCAATGGCGCAGTACCCTCTTGCTAACGTGGCTGCTTCTGCAGATTTCACAGCCGCTTAGGAACCGGGAAAAGTGAGTGAGACAATAGGATCCGTCAGATACAGACTCTTTTCACTCCAGCCGCTGTCTATCAAATAAAATCGAAGTGGGGTGATATTTGGATGGATTTGCAGGTAAGTATTTTTCCAAAGATTGCATCATTCAGGCTGTGGGTCACAAGTGCCTCAAGAGAAGGCTGACACAATGGAGCCATGGAACAAAAGAGTCTGATCTTTAGATTTTCAAAAGCCAAAAGTCCTTGTGACAGATGAACATGTGATCAGGCCAAACCATGACTTCTGGGTTTCTTCTGGAGCATGAAATTCAGGGGACAGGGGGAGGGAGTCTAAATAAGAATGCGGGAGTTCCTGCTGTGGCTCAGAGGATTAAAAGCCTGACATAGTGTCCGTGAGGAGGCAGGCTCGATCCTTGAGCTCACTCAGTGGGTTAAGGATCTGGCATTGCCATAAGTGCACTGCAGAGCTCACAGATGCAGCTTGGATCCAGTGTTGTGCTGTAGGTATGTCTATAAAAAGAAAAAAAAAAAGAATGTGAAACAAGGAGTAGGATGGGTGGAGGAAGGGTCAGAGATATGGATCATCCTTGAGGAAGGCTCCCAGCACCTGCTCATCCTCCAAAGCTGAGCCCCAGGGGAGGGAACAGATCATAAGGCATGGAAATCCTGGGTGAATTTGGGGGGTTATCTGGGAGTGGATAAAATCTATTCCTCACTTTCTAGATGGGGCCAACGGAGGTGGCAGGTTTGTTTAGCTCCTCATCCCCCAGGCTCACTGGAGTGAAAGCGGTGATGTGTCACATCTAAATAAAGAAGGACAAAGGATGGAATCAAGTGCTCAGCATCTTCTGTGACCAGACATGTTCCTGTTCCCATGAGAGGAGTAGAAGCAGACGACAGGACAGGACCTAGAGAGAATGAGGAGTCCAGAGTGAGGGTAGACCCCAGACACACGCCAGGGAGGACCATGCAGGATGGTGCGGAGTGGTGGACACTCAGATCACACCAGCAGGGAGCTGGGACCACCAGGAACAGAGGACCTGTCCCCATGATGCCATGGTCCTATGTAAGCCTCTAAAAACTCAGACACAGGAGGGGGATGGGCAGTGAGGCAGCCCCTGACTTGGTTAAAGTGACCCTACCTTGTTTGAGATCTTCTGGAATCAGCTGAGATGACCAAGAATGGACTGGAGAATGGAGGCTGAAGATAGGCCTTAGGGCAAGTTTCAGGGCAAATAGGAAAGGTTTAGGACTTGCGTGTCTAGGTTGGGGCCTGGGATGTGTGAGCACTATACGCCCTATTGAGCCAAAGTATAGGAGTTGACTTCAACATTTCAGAGAATCCTAGACTCCTGGAGGAAAACATAAAGATCATTCAGGGCAACCACATATTTTCTGGATCTGGACATTTTATACACTTGACTTGGCCAGCGTCCCAGAGCCCCTAAGGAGAGTTGGGTCTCCCAGGTCTGCAAGCTTACTCACCCCTACCAAAGCCATGGGTCATGTCAGAAAAGCTAATCAAATTTCTCAACACAGGTGCCCACGCAAAAACATTTTATAGGGATGTTGTTATTATTTATTTATTATTTTTTTAATTGGTTGCCTACACCTGTGGCATGTGGAAGTTCCAGGACCAGGGATCGAAACAGAGCAGTAGCAGTGGCAATGCCATATAGTTATGTTGTAGGCCTCAAGGGAAGTCAGAGGGATATTTTTAAATATCTGCAGGATGTGTGTGTGTGTGTGTGTGTGTGTGTGTGTGAGTGTGAGGGGGGGGGGAGGAAGAGATAATGCAGAAAATAAAAAGGTAAGTGCAAAAATCTGGGAGCAGAGGGTCCCAGAAGGTCCCAGAGTGTGCTTCTGGTCCCAGAGGGTCCCATATGGTGGAGTCCCTGCAGATCTTAGGCTCTTCACAAAGCACAGTGAAGAAGGGACATCTGGACCAGGACTGATATTGTTGAGAGAAATAGAGCCAGTAATTTTATATTGCACATAAAGCTTAAATATAGTTAATTTGTAGGCTATGCAATATAATGAATTATAAATGGAATTGTCCAAATAAACCTTGTCTAAGGTTTCTCAGGCTCTGTCTGCATCACATATGTCATTTGTGCATGATTTCAGTAAAAACTGGCACGAAAGGTAAGAAGTAAATCTATGGAAGAAGTGACAGCCATTATTTTCAGTTGTTGGGCAAAATGAAGGTGGGGGGGATGAGGTCATTTCATTTTAGAAGCAATTGGATTGAATTTGGAAAGTGCTTGTTGAGCTCAAATGCTAAGGCAAGAACTCCCTTTGGCTCTGTGGGAATAAAGGTGATGAAGCGTGGTCTCTATCCCAAGGAGCTCTGGAGCCACTGTGGCAATGACATGAGGTGCCACAGCTCTGCTACCCTACGTCAGATATAGGCTGGGCCGTCTGGGGAACTCTCTGGCAGCTGTGGGTGGAAGATGACGAATTAGAGAAGGAGGCAGTAGTCCCTGTGGGCGGTAAGGGTAGGGTCATTTATGGATGGAGCAACATTTGAGGACCACCACTCCCACGGCTTATGCAGAGGGGAGACTACTTCCCCATATCTACCTAAATAGAGTCTTGGGACATGACTGCTCCCACAAGGTCTAGAGGTCATTTGGCCACCCCATTTCATCCAGAAGGTCTCAGCTCCACCCTGGAGGAGAGAGAACCATGCGATGTTAGCAAGCAAACGACCCTAAAGAGAGTTTCTCTTCTTTTTTTGTCTCTTTTGACCTCCTCGAGGCATATGGAATTCCTGGGTCAGGGATCAAATGCCAGTGGCAGTTTCAGCCTATTCCAAAGCTGCAGCAACACTGGATCCTTAACCCACCATGCTGGGCTGGGGATCAAACCTGCCTCCCATCACTTCAGAGATGCTGCTGATTGATTTCAAACAACAACTATATAGGACATGAGCCCTCTACACCTTACCCCATATTTTGATCGTTTTATCTCTACTTACCCAGTCAAGATTTATGGCTTGAGTTCCTTCCAGAGCTGGCACCATGCAGGACTCAACAGATACAGGTGGAGAGAGGCAGGACAAGCTTCGACAGTGTGAGTGGTCTACGCCCCAGTCCTCAATGGGCAGAAGAGCTTGCCCTCCAATTTCAGCCCCCCAGAGCTCTCCTTCTTGGGTCTGATGTGGCCTCTGGAGGCAGAAAACTCACAGAATTGTACTTTAAAACTGTAGACTTCAATTTGCAGCAACATGGACAGACCTGGGGATTATCATATTAAGTAAGAGGAGGACAGACAGAGAAAGACATATATCATATGTTATCATTTATATGTGGAATTTCAAAAAATGACACAAATGATCTTATTTGCTAAACAGAAATAGACTCAAAGACATAGAAAACAAATTTATGGCTACAAAAGGGGATAGTGGAGGTGGGGGGAGATAAATTTGGAGTTTAGGATTAATATATACACACTATTGTATATAGAGTAGGTAAACATCAAGGACCTACTGTGTAACACAGCGAACCATACTCAGTATCTTGTAATAACCTACGATGGAACAGAATCTGAAAAAGAATATATATATATATATATATATATATATATATATATATATATATATAAAGAATATATAAATATATAAAGAATACATACACTGCAGCTCACAGCAGCACTGGATCCTTAACCCACTGAACAGGGCCAGGGATAGAACCCATATCCTCGTGGATACTAGTTGGGTTCATTACCACTGAGCCATAATGGGAACCCCAAGCCCTGGGCTTTAATTCAACTGATTGCCCAAGCATCAGCTTGGCATGCCTTCTGTGCCTGGTCCAAGTGGCACAGAGATACATGGGGGACAAAGACATGACCTCAGATTTAACCCTCAGATCACTCCCAGCCTATGAAGGAAGAAAAAATAAATAAATGAGCCAGTGCAAGGTGGAGAATGAGATGCAGAGCTGAGATAGGAATCAGACATTTTAAGAATTCTGGAGAACAAGAATTGCCCCCAAGGAGCTGACATGACTGCAGCTGTATTTTATTTGGACACCACGTTTTCACATTTTTTTTTAAAAAAATGTAACTTCCAATATTTTTTAAAATGGATCTGTCATAGAAAAATGCAGGTTTCAGATCTCTCTTGAAACATCAAAAATTCTAGCCACAGTGGCCCACATCCCAACATGGTCCATGTGGTTGAACACCAGGTCAGTGCTTGACATATAATAGACCCTCCACAAGTGGGAGGAATAAAGATAACAGAGTAATTATTATTATCCCCAGTTAGTTTCACTGACCATCTCCTGTGCCAGCCCCCAGCAGTTCTGAATACCTTCTTGTGCTCTTAAGAACTCCACGACCTCTCAGCTTTTCGTTCCAGCCTCACATACACAAATCAACTAGCCGAGCAGGACCCCGCCTGCAGTGACAAATTGCCGCCCAGGGAAGGACTATGGATATGGCTTCATTATGGAACAGTGAGCACTTGTCCCACTTCAAGAGGGTCACGGCAGGGAGGCAGCCACGGCAAGGATGACAGGGCAGCACAAAGACCCACACTTCCCTTCGCAGCTGATGGGGCACAGCTCCAGCCTGGCTGGCGTCTAATGTGTAGCAAAAGAGTACATTTCTAGAAGAGCCAAGCAGGGCTCCTTGCTTGGGTGTCATCTCTCCAGACACCTGTTTTACTCTATCTTCTCCGACTAATCAGGGTCCCTGGGGAGCAACACAGCAGTTATGACTTTGCAACTACTCCAATTCTCCTCATCCCAACTCCCTCCCTCTATCTGGGCTTATGTCTGTAGCCACCGAGCCCTTCCAACAGCTTCACAGCCGTTTTATGAAAGTCACTACTGGCTCAGACAGCATTCCCTTTAGTGTTCTGTTGACGGCGAGCAGAATTATTTCCGTGGGTACGTGGATGAACGTGTTCAGACTTGAACTTATTTTAATGTGTGTCAGAGACAGAATTACCTCCCGACCCCTCCACCTCCTTGACCACCACAATTCACATGTTAAACCTCAACCTTCACCTTGACTGTATTTGGAGAGAAGGCCTTTAAGGAGGTAATTAAGGTTAAAGGAAGTCAAAATCGTGCTCACAGACAAAGAGAGCAGACTCGTGGCTGCCAAGGGGGAGAGGGGTTGGGGAAGGGATGGACGGGGAGTTTGGGATTAGTAGGTGCAAACTATTATATATTGAATGGATAAACAACAAAGTCCTACTGTGTAGCACAGGGACCTGTATTCAATATCCCATGGTAAACTCTAACAGAAAGTATGAAAAAGAATGCGTGTGTGTGTGTGTGTGTGTGTGTGTGTGTGTGTGTGTAACTGAATCACTAGGCTATGCAGTAGAAATTAACACGACATTGTAAATAAACTGTATTTCAGAAAATAATTTCTTTTAAAAAGAGAACAACAATTAAGCCATAACTATGGGGCCCTCATCTGATAGGACTGTTGTCCTTGTAAGAAGAGACACCAGGGAGGCACACGCACATGGGAGGGCATGGCAAGAACGGGGCCATCTGCAAGCCAGGAAAAGAGCCTCAACGGAAACCAACCTGGTGGCACCTCGATCTTGGATGTCCAGGCTCCGGAACTGTGAGAATATCCATTTCTGTTATTTAAGCCACCCAGCCTATGGTACTTTGTTCTAACAGCCCTAGTAGACTGCAGTGTGTACCAGGAAAGAATAGCTAATTGGTACATCAAAATGCAAACTCACAGGTGAATTTGCTCAGGGTGAGGCTCAAGGTTTTGAGCTGAAGAAAAATGTTAAACAAATAATAGAACCTGAAGGTGTAAGAAATGGCAAAAAGTTGTGAAGTTCCAACAAATTGAAGATTAAGCAACACTGGTTGAGTGGAAAGCTGGCTTTGAGATAAGGCAGCTCTGAGTTTGAAGTGGGAATTCCCACTTTGGCCCCTTCTGCTCTTTGTGAATTGGGAAAAGTCAGTCTCTCTGAAGTCAGGTCCAACTTTGTGTTTTCAGGAGTTCCCACTGTGATGCAATGGGATCGGCAGCGTCTCTGGAGCACTGGGATGAAAGTTTGACCCCTGGCCCAGCACAGTGGGTTAGGGATATAGTGCTGCCACAGCTGTGGCATAGGTTTCGACTGTGGCTCACATCTGATCCTTAGCCCTAGAATTCCATATGCTGTGGGTAGGCCAAGAAAGGAAAGAAAAAAAGAAAAAAAAAAAAAAAGCTTGTATTTTCATTTTCTCTTAATGTGTCTGCCAGCTCCTCAAGTTATGAGCATCTCAGGGATCATATTTGTGTTCTGGTTTGTGCCATACCTATGTCCCAGAGCCCCGCCTAGGACCTGCCATCAGCAGGATGGCAAGTGGAGAGGAAGGACATGGCCCTGCCCCTTACTGACTGTGTGCCCTTGGGAAAAGTCCTCAAGCTCTCTGAAACTCAGATTCCTCATCTCTAAAATAGAGATGATAACATCTACCTTAGGGTCTTGTTTTGAGAATTAAATGAAGCATACCCTGTAAAGTACTTAGCACACTGCTAAGAGCTAAACAAAGGTTTATCAGTATTATTAGTTCTGAGTAAAGCCTCATTGAATAAAAAAGCCAATGAATGTTTAGTCAAATGAATAGATGAGTAGCTGGTGAATAAGTATGTGTGTGGGTAGATGGTTGGATGGATGAATGGATGAATTTTTCAATCAGTGAGTGTATTATATATTTATAGGTGAAAATGATTGATAGTTGAGTAGGTGGATAGATGACAGATGGATAAACTTTTTGAATGAGGAGTGGTTAAGTCAAGTGGGGAGGGGGTAGATGGATGGATAGATAGCCAGACTGTATCCTTTTGAACTATTATTTGCTTCTTTGCATAACTGAGGGTTCCAGCTTCCAAGGCCATGGCCAGAGCATAAAGGATCCATGAAGTGGCCTCAAGAACAGAGCCAGGTAACTGTGAAGTGGCAGTTCGTTACAGTTCTCCTTTTTCAGGGGAAGGCCAGAATATGGGTTCATTGGCACCTCTCATCTTAAAGATACTGGAGTGAGGAGTTCCCATTGTGGTTCAGCAGGTTAAGAACCCAACATAGTGTCCATGAGGATGCGGGTTCGATCCCGGGCCTCGCTCAGTGTGTTAAGGATTCAGCGTTACCACAAGCTGTGGCGTAGTTCACAGATGCGGCTCGGATCTGGGGTTCTCTTGGCTGTGGCATAGGCTGCTGCAGCTCAGACTCGACCCCTAGCCCAGGAACGTCCATATGCCACAGATAGAGCTGTTAAAAATATATATATACCCGGATAAGAAGGTTGTTCGCGTGTCAGGAGCTTTGGCAGTCTCAGTGTTGCCGGTCATTTCCCATCCCCCTCTCAGAAGCACATTTGCTTCTAATCTGATAAGCAAAAACTCCTTGAGCAGCAATCAGACCTGGCCCCCAGGTACAACGTTATTTGCAGACAGGCCCTGGGTAATCTATCATACCTTTTTAATTACCAAATGCCACCCTGGAGATAATGAGCCTTTCCATAAGATTCTGGGCAGGTTTCAAGTCAGACCGGCAAACTGCCAAGAGAGCATTTGCCACAGGAATTTCATTTCGTTGGAGGCTCTCGTTTCTTTCAAATAATTCCGAGATTGCCTCCTTGTCTCCAGAAGGGCCAGGTTCCCCAGCAGCCAAGTGTTTGTGGCTTCATCCAAAAATCCTCACTGGACTGTCAGGGCAGCCAGCGGAGGCAGCGCTGCAGGTCGGCGCTCAGGAGCCCACAGCGTAAGAAAAACATGTGGTCCATTCCATACATCTGGTCTCTTTATCCTCTTCATCCTTTCTTTTCTCTCCTTCTCGTTCCTTTCCTAGACTTTCCTTTCTTCCCCCCTCCCTCTCTTTCTTTCTCTCTCTCTCTTTCTTTTCTTTCTTCCTTTCTTTCTTTCTTTCTTTCCTGCTTCCTTGCTTTCTTCCCCATTGTTGACAATGTTAACCAGTTGATTTAAGAAAGAAATAACAAATTTTATAAGCCAAATTTAGCATTATAATGTGGGAACATTATCTCAGACAACCCCAAAAACTGTTCCACCTGTTAGAGGTCAAAGCACAGTTACATAAGGTATTGAAACAAAGGTGTGCACTTTAAATAAAGTATCATTGACAGTTTACACAATCCAGATCTCCATGTATGAGATGAGTAGTGCGTAACGGGTCATCCCGGCCCCTTACAAGATTAAGAAGGAAGGTTAACTCCTAAGCAGTTGTCTTGTTGATGCTAGGACTTGCTCTTGATGGCTGAGCAGGTATTTCTGCTCGCATGATGGCCTTTGACGGTTTCATCTTCCTCATCCTCCCAATGGTGCAACACTCAAAACACCTCTACCTCTGACAATACAAATATCATCATTAGCTCTCCCTGCGTGTCAGGGTAGAAGTCCAGTACATGACATTTCCTATCTCACAGAGTTCTCACCACAACCCTTCAAAGGGTTGTGCTATTAGCATTTCTATTTCCTAGTTAAGGAACATGTACTGACCATCAGGCCATCAAAGGGTTCCCATTTCAGTCCAGCCATCATTCCAGAGTGATCCTCACCCCCAAAAGAAGGCACAAGGGGGGACTCAGGGTGTTCTCGACACCCTTGCCTACAGGTGGCCCAAAGCATTGTAATGACACTTGATGCAGATATACGCAATCATAGTGGCCCAAACCTCTTAGGCTAGAAAGATATTTTGGGAGTTCAAGTCATTACTGATTCAGTCTTGCCAAGTACCTCAATTTCACAAAAGCGTGGACATTTTGGCCGCATGAATGATTACTGGGCAGGAACGACCCATGTCTGACCCTGAAAGCTTTCTTTTCTATGAGTGGCTGCAGCCTTGAGAAGCTCCCAGAGGTGGGCAGACCAGGGGAAGAAGCCTCCTATAGGCTTTGAAGACAGAGAGCGAGGGGTGGGGGTGGGGGGATCTTGTTTACAGTTTTATTTATTTATTCATTTTCAACAAAGCAGTATATGACTTCCTCTTACTTCTCTTTAAAAAGCTCTTTTCTGTCCCTTAAATAATCTGCATGTGCTAATTAGCAACTCATAAGGAAAATGAAATAGTGTGAAATTAGGCAGAGCAAATTATTCATGGCTGTGTTTTCTGCTATCACCTTCCAATGGCATCTCCATTTGAGGGAAAGGAGAAAAAACTTAACAATGAGAGAGTGAAAAATCCTCCCCCCCTTGTCTCTTTCCCTCAATATATGCCCATTTACTCCAGTGGCTGAACTATGCAATGGCAGCTTAGCAAAATAATGATTACGAAAATTACAGTCATCATCCTAGTGGGGTTTGATTTGGTTTTGTTTCTGTTCGTAAAAAAAAAAAAAAAAAAAAAAAAAGATGGTACTTCATCTCCCAATTTTTCATTCTCTATTTATTTGACAATTGCTTATTAAGATTTCTCTTCTGGAGTTCCCATCATGGCTCAGTGGTTAACAAATCCGACTAGGAACTATGAGGTTGAAGGTTCGATCCCTGGCCTTGCTCAGGGGGTTAAGGATCTGGCGTTGCCATGAGCTGTGGTGTAAGTTGCAGACGCAGCTTGGATCCCGAGTTGCTGTGGCTGTGGCATAGGCCGGTGACTACAGCTCTGATTCGACCCCTAGCCTGGGAACCTCCATATGCCCACAGGAGTGGCCCAAGAAACGGCAAAAAGCCAAAAAAAAAAAAAAAGATTTCTCTTCTGAGTAGTAACCCCTGATGCTTTTGAAAGGCTTAACTCAGGTAACATCACCTCCAGGAAGCCTCTGTTGGATCACGTTCCCCTCCCAGCCCTAGAATACCTATAAATAAATATCCTAAACTGCTCTCTGACCCAAATCTTATTCTCTTTCTGGGTTGGGTTATTTTAAACTGGTCCCTGAGGCCAATTAGCTCTAAGTTAACTCCCAACCAATCCATCCATTCATTCATTCATGCGACACTTCATTGAATATTTTCTCTGTTCCCAGGTGCTAATCTGCAGATTCAGTGGAGAACCAGACAGGCACGCCTACTTCCCTGGATGATTTACGCTCTTGTGGGAACAAGAGACAATAAGCAGAAAACCAACAGACTTGATGATAAAATACTGGGTGGTGATAAAGTGCTCTGATGAAGATTAAGCGGCAAGAGAATGATGGGGGCACCATCCAGACAAATATCAGGTTTTGGCATCTTCCAAAAGGCATTCTGGGCACCTCCTTCTGCTGCACACAGGGCACAGCCAGCAAGCAGAGCAGACCATCGCACAATGGGAGCCTGGACCAGCAGAACCAAGGAGCAAGCCCTGAATACAGAGGTTTCACCAGAGCATAGGGAACGATTCATGGGATTGAAGCATTTGCCTCCCAGCTCTTGGGGGTCTAAGACATCCTTTTTCATGTAGTGCTGTCTAAGCCCCAGTTTTGCCTTCCCCTAAATTCTTGTTTATAGATATTTTTACTTTCACATCTTTCCAGAAATGGAGACTTCATGATTCTAGGGCAGCGGTTTCCAACTAGGAAAATTCTGTCTCCATGGGAAAACGTCTAGAGACACCTTTGGTTATCACAACTGGGGAGAGGGGTGCTACTGGCATTAGGTGGGTCGGAGCCAGGGGTACTGCAAAACATCCTACAATTACAAGATAACCCCCCACAACAAGAAATCATCTAGCCCACAATGTCAGACAATGTCAAAGGCTGAGGCTGAGAAAGCTTGCTCTAGAAACACTTGAGAACATGACCTAGAATTGAATCAGAACATCAAGAAAGCATAGAGGGAGAGAGGTCCTGCCATGGCACAGTGGGTTAAGAATATGACTGCAGCTACTCAGGTCTCTTCAGAGGTGTGGGTTCGATCCCCACTCTGGCACAGTACATTAAAAAATCCATTGTTTCTGCAGTTGCAGCTTACTTAGGTTGAAGCTATGGCTCGGATTCAGTCCCTGGCCTGGGAACTTCCATATGCTGCAGCTATAGCCATCAAAAAAATAAAAAAATAAAAAATAAAAAAAAATAAAATTAAAAAAAGAAAGCATAGAGAGTTTGGGTGGAGAAGCAGATCCATAATTAAAAGGCTTTTACGGAGTTCCCGTCGTGGCCCAGCGGTTAACGAATCCGACTAGGAACCATGAGGTTGCGGGTTCGATCCCTGCCCTTGCTCAGTGGGTTAACGATCCGGCGTTGCCGTGCGCTGTGGTGTAGGTTGCAGACGCGGCTCGGATCCCGCGTTGCTGTGGCTCTGGCGTAGGCCGGTGGCCACAGCTACGATTCGACCCCTAGCCTGGGAACCTCCATATGCCGCGGGAGCGGCCCAAAGAAATAGCAAAAAGACGAAAAAAAAAAAAAAAAAAAAAAAAAAGGCTTTTAGTTTATGCACTGTGTACAGTCTGGGTTCACAGAACTGTAGATCAAGGTTTCAAATCCCAGCTCTGTGATCAAGTTAACTGTTACCTCATCTGTAAAATGGGGCCCAAAATGCCTACATTACAGAGATTTTTGGTGGAGTGTTGTAGGATAGAGAATAGAGTAGACACTCAGGAAGTGGAAGATCAATTTTTTTTTCTTTTTATCATGGAAAAAAAACCCCACGTAATATATGATTCACCCTTTCAACAATTTCCAAGTGCATGGTACAATATTGCCAACCACATGCACATTGCTGTACAATAGATCCTAGAACCCCACCAGCCTGCCACTAACACCCACAGAAAGACTCCCTACCTCCCCTTTACCCTCCCCCCAGCAACCACATAGAAGTGGAATCACGTAGTAGTTGCCTTTTCAAGGCCAGATTATTTTAATGTCCTCAAGGTTCATTCATGTTGTAGCATATGGTAGAATTTCCTCCTTTCTTGTGGCCAAATAATATTCCATTGTGAATAAATACCATGTCTTCTTTATCCATTTATCCATCAGTAGACACAGGTTTCTTCCACATCTTGGCTATTGTGAATAATGTTGTTATGAACATAGACATGCAAATATCTCTTTTTTTGAGATCCTGCCTTCAATGCATTTTTACCTAGAAGTGAGGTTGCCAGACCATATGGTAGTTCTATTTTTAATTTTTTGAGGAATGTAATGCTGTTTTTCATAGCAGCTTCATCACTTAGATTCCCAGCGGCAGCATGCAGGGATACAAGTTCTCCACATTCTCTCCAACACTTATTATTCTCTGTATTTTTGATAGTGGTCATCCTAACAGGTGTGAGGTGAGATATCTCATTGTGGGTTTGAGTTACATTTCTCTGAAAATTGGTGATGCTGAGCATCTTTTTATATGCTTGTTGGCCATTCTTATATCTTCTTTGGAAAATTCAAGTCCTTTGACCATTTTTTAATAAAGTTGTTTGGGATATTTGTGGAGGGATTGTGTTTTGCTATTGAATTGTAGGAATTCTTTATATATTCTAGATATTAACCCCTTATCTGATAAATGGTTTGTAATATTTCCCTCTATTCTGTAGGTTGCCTTTTCACTCTGTTAATGTTTCCTTTGATGTGCAGACATTTTTAAGCTTGATATAGTCCCAGTTGTCTATTTTTGTTTTTGTTGTGGGTGCTTTTCATGTCATACCCAATGAATCATTGCCAAATACAACACCATAAGCCTTACCCCTATGTTTTCTTCTAGTAGTTTTATAGTTTCAGGTCTTACATTTAGGTTGTTAATTCAGTTTGAGTTAATTTTTTGCATGTGGTGTAAGAAAAGTGTGCATGCGGATCTCCAATTTTTCCAAAACCATTTGTTGAAGATATTATCCTTCTCCCACTATGTAGTGTTGGTATTCTTGTCAAAGGAAGATCATTCGACTACATGCATAAGAGTTTATTTCCAGGCTCTCTCTTCTGTTATGTTGGTATATATGTTTGCCTTTATGAAAGTGTCATACTGTTTTGATCACTGTGGCTTTGTAATATGTTTTGAAATTAGAAAATATGAGGCCTCCAGCTTAGTTCTTTCTCAGGATTGGTTTCACTATTTAAGGTCCTTTGAGATTCTATATGAATTTTAGAATTTTTAAAATATTTCTGGAAAAATGTCATTGAGGTTTGATAAGATACTGAATCCACATAGTATGGGCATTTCAAACAATATTAAGTTGTCCAATGAATGAACACAGGATGCCTTTCCATTTATTGGCTTTGTTTTTAATTTCTAGTTTTCAATGTACAAGTCTTTTACTTCCGTGGTTAAGTTTACTTCTAAGTATTTTACTCTTTTTGATGCTAGCATAAGTGAAATTGTTTTCCTAATTTCATTTCAGATTGTTCATTGTTCGTGTATAGAAATAAAACTGATTTTTGTGTGTTGATTATATCCTGCAACTTTGCTGAATTCATTTATTAGTTCTAACTTTCTCCCTCCATAAGTACAGACACACCCCCAAAGTAGCTTTTGCTACTTTGGAATAATGTGAAGGTTTGAGAAGAATGAGGTCAGCCATCTCCCTTTCCTCCATGTCATTAGTCTTGGAAAAAATGTAGGTGAAATGGCTCAGAGGACTCTGATCAATGGAAATTCAGGGTTTATAAACCAGTTCTTGGAAGAGTAAAACAAGCAAGTTGGTCAGAAAGAAGCCCCTCATTTGGACTCATCTTGGAAGAAAGGACACTTATCCTCTGATGACCATCATCAGACAAGCCAAGGTGGACCATTGCCCAGAGCATCAATTCCATCTTTCCACATTGGGTTCCAATAACGATGATGACATTAATAGCAGGCAAAAATGAGGACCCCATAAATTCCTGTGCTTTATTTCATGTAATATACCCAGCAACATTTAGAGGTATGTTATATTTTTTCTACTTAAAAGAAAACTGAGGTCGGAAAGGTGAAGTGAATTAACTATGGGCTCTCAGGCAGAAACAGAGTCCAATTTTGAACTCAAAGCTGTCTGGGTTTAACACTGCTCTGTACACTCTATCATATCACCTCCTTGATCCTTGACCTAAATGGCAACCAGAACATGGAGCTCTTTCTCTTTGAACATAATTTGGAATAGTCTGGATCCTTTAACCCACTGCACGGGGCTGGGAATCAAATCCACACCTCTGCAAAGACCTAAGCCAGTGCAGTTGGATTCTTAACCCATTCCATTGCACCACAGTGGGAATGCCTCATATGCTTTTTAACCCTTTGTATTTCCTCACCTCTGACTTGCATGTTTTGTGTGTGTGTGTATGTGTTCAGATTTTTTTCTACTAGGTTGCTTGCATGTGGTGATCAGGGTGGTGTTTTCTACTTTGTTTCTCCAAGGTCTTTATATATTCTGCGCACCAAATCTTTTTAGGCTTCAAATAAATAAATTCGCCCCATTTTCAATTTGTCTCCCCTTATTATGTCATCTTCATTTAATAAAGTTAAATTTATAGAAATTCCTCTTTATGGCTCACATTTTCATTTTATATTTAAGAACAATTTCCTTACTCTAAGTTCCTAAACTTTCTCTAAAAGTTTGAAAGTTTTCCTTTCACATTTAAACCTTAAATCCATCCAAAATGGATTTTTGCATGACGAAGACATCTGATTTTATTTTTCCTGTACACATAGTAAACAGTCCCACTGCTAAAATTATTGAATTATTCTGCAGTGCCATCTCTGCCATCTATCAGGTTGTCATGTGTGTAGGATACCTCTGGGTAGTCTGTTCCTTTCCACTGGTCTATTTGTCTGTCCTTTTATGACATCAAACCGTCTTACTATCTGATGGGGCAAGTCCCTCCATCTTGTTATGCTTCCAATAAAAAGCCCCTTGCATTTTCATTTTTGAATTAGCCTGTCACTATCCATAAAAAAATTATGATGACATTTTGATAGGTAAAACATCAAATCTAGAGATCACTTTTGGGGATATCATGGACATATCTTAATAACATTGATTTTTCCTGTTTATAAACATAGTTTGTCTTCCCATTTATTTGGGTCTTGAAAAATCTTCAATAAAGGCTACCTATTTTTCTTTTTTGTTATTTTTTAATAGGGCTACATATTTTTAGCATAAATACCTGGCATATCTTTTTATACATTTTATATTTTTGTAAGTATTACTTTTGAAATTTATAATTTCTAATTAGTGGTGGTGTGTATAAATGAAATTGAGTTTATATTTTGGTGGCAGATCTAACAATCATGCTAAGAATTTCATTAATAATCTTTATGTAAATTCCTTTGTGTTTTCTAAGCAGACATTTCCATCATCCATGGATAATTACAATTTCTTCTTTTCTATTACTCACAACTCTCATTTCTTTTCCTCCAGTGTAAGACTGAGGACTCCTAGAGAGAGCAGTTTTCCTTGTTTTATTCCTAATAAAAAGGGGATGCTTTTAAAATTTCACCATTGAATAGAACCTTTTTAGTAGTTTTTGTTGTTTTGTTTTATTTTGTTCTCTATCAACTTTATCAGGCAAAGGAAGTTTCCTTTTACTTCTACAAAAACCTCATTTTGTTGAAAATCATGAAAAGTGGCTAAATTTTTCAAATCCTTCTCCTGTGTCTAACATGATGATCAGATGGCTTTTTTCCTCCTTCAATCTGCTAATCTGATAATTTCAATGGTTGAATCAACTTTGTTTCTTGAAATAAACTAATATAATAATGGCATATTACTTTTTTAATCATTATCGAGTTTGGTTTTCTAATATCTGGTTTAGGAATTAGACAGTTACATTCTTGACTAAGATGGGTCCATATTTTTCTTTTTAATATTGTCCTTGTTTGGCTAGATGTCATGTTTGTGATTACTTCAGAAAGTGAGTTGGGGAGTGTTTCCTCATCTTTCCTCTGAACTTGTGGGAAGTTTGAAAGGTTCTTCTTCTTCGATATTAAGTAGCATTTGGTGTTTTATTCATGAGAAAAAAATTAATTTTACCACTAACACTCATAATAAGTAATTCAGGCTATTTTTCTTTAGTCTTAATAATTTATATTTTCTAGTATTTGTCCATTATGTCTGTTTCTAAATTTATTAAAATAAAATTATATATAGGATCTCATTTTTTAATATCTCTGCTGAAACTGCAATTATGTCTATTTTCCCTTTTTATTCTTTTTATAATTTACGACTTCTGTCTTATTTGAGACTTGTCAATATTACTGGAAGCATGTTAAATTTTTTAGAGTTTTCCGAAAACTGACTTTGGCTTTTATTATACCTCTTTATGTCCTCTGTTATTTTAGCTTCTATTTTTATAATCTGTTCTTTCTAATTGCTTTGAGTTTATTTGCTCGTGCTTTTTCTAATTTCTTATGTTGGACCCTTAGCTTGTTTTTTCTCATCTCATTTTCTTCTTTCCTAATACAATCATTTAAGGCTATAAAATTCCTTCTAAAAAGCAATTTAATTGCAACCCACATTTTGTAACATAGCATTTTTGTTATCATTTAGTTCTAAGTATTTTTAAATTTTTCTTCATGAAGTCATGGGTTATTAAGAAGTTGGTTTTTCAATTTTAAATGTTCATGGGTTTTATTCCGTAGGCCAAGGATGTCAAATTCTAGTACATGCCCTGTCACTCTTCCCAGCCACACCTATGCCAGCATCATTCCCAGGAAGCCCGGAACCCTTCCCCACACAGCACCGCCCGGCCACCACAGCCAACCCCTCGGAGATGAAACAACAAGATGGAAACTATTGGGCATCCCTGCAGTAGGCTGGGGAGACAACCCAAGCTGTGTGCAGAAGCTGCCAGGCTCACATTCGTGCTGAAGGAAAATACTCTGATCTAGAGACAAGTATTACCAGCTTTCCCCAGCCCTAGTACATTTCATTTTCAATCGCAAAGTATATAGATGGATCCATTTAACTCAGAAGACTTTGAGCACTTTCTATGTTTAAGGCAGCGGGCTGTAAATAATGAATAAGACCATTGCTGCCCTCGAGGAGTTTACAGTCGCCCTGGTAATATGAAGTCTTTTCAAGGCCTTAACAAGGGTGTCCCTTGAGCCTGGAACTGCTTCCAATGAGCGTCTCATGTCTCAAGTCCCAACAATTCTGAGAGTGAGCTGGTGTTATCTCCACTTTGCAGATAAGGAAACGAGACTTGGAGAAATGAAATAGCTCACCCAAGGTTGCCCAGCCCGTTGAGAGCTGAAATCCAAAGTCATATCAGTGTGTCCACACTGTATGGTGCTGCCTCCTTGGAAAAGATTACAAGGTCCTATTTTTTTCCCCCTCTCTCACTTTGTCCACATGCTCGGCAATTGCAGTGTAACGGAAATTGATGGATGTGCAGGCAATTCATTTCTCTGCTACAGAAAGTGCATCCAATCTTCAAGCTGCCCTAAGTTATATAATGCTTAGTTGCCTCAAAAAATCTTGCTTTTGGGGGGTCTGTTGTCTGTTTTTCTTATCTCTTCAGGATGCTTTGGCCAACCAAGCAGAATGCTTATCTTGTAGCTTTAGGGCTTTGAAAAAAAAAAAAAATGGTTTCTGTTGGGCTGAATGCCTTTCCCCGGCGGTCTGTATGACACCAAATGAATAGGTCATCCTGACCTTGCTTCTCTCTCCTTCACACTGCTCAAGGCAGAGAAGTAGCCAGAAGTCTGGTCTGTGCTATGGGTGAGACAGTACATGCATATACATACACTACATATATTACCCCACAGCTCACAGAGCCCAGGCACAAGTTACATGATGGGCACCCACACAGAATTTACACCTATTACCCCATTTCATCTTTCACTATTAGAACAAAGTTCTGTATTCCCATTTTACCAATCAAGATGGAAGATGCAGGGAGTATCCGTGATTTATCCAAGGTCACACAGCCATTAACTGGCAGAGCTGAGATTTATATCTTGGTCTGTTAGATTCGGTTGGATGCCCACAGCATGCCAAAGTTCCCAAGCCAGGGACTGAACCCGTGTCACAGCATGACCTGAGCCACAGCAATAATAACGCTGGATCCTTAACCACTGGGCCACCAGGGAATTCCAACCCTGTCTTCTTTTAAAGACACATGTTCATATAGCACTTTTCTTTCAACAAATGCAAGAGAAATAGCGTAGAGAAAGAATGGTACCCCATAGATGTATGTTCATACACGGATGGGTTTTCCTAGATGCAAAAAAAAATTACACTGTATAATCACTGCAATGACTCTGATAAGATTAGTCCTGAGTTTGGTAGTCAAGGCACAGCCCCCAGACCAGCAGCTTTTACCTTACCTGAGACTCATTAGAAATGCAAATTCTTAGGCCCTACCATACACCTAATGCAGTTTAACAAGAGTCCCCAAGGAACTCCAAGAGCCCCAAGTTATTTTTATGTACACTAAATTTTAAGATTGCCACAGGACACCAAAAATAAATTCTTTTTTTTTTTTCCTGTTTACAACGAGCTCTTTACTTATGTATAGATATAGCCTGCAAGTCTAGGCATGGTCCTTGTGTATCCATCTCTCAGACATACCTGCCTGTGTCTCAGGAACAAAATCCCAATTCAAGAGGAAAGTACATCCAATTAGCTAGTTAGACTCATGTTTCATTTTCTATTTCTCTTGCTCTTTCTATCCACTGGTTCATGATTTGATTCATAAGCTTATCTGCCTCCTGTCCCTTCCTTCCTTTCATCCCTCATAAGCGATGCTTCTTAAATTCAAACACAAGCATACCTGATGCCAGCTCAAAAATCAGCAGGGGCTCCTTGCCGTTTGCACTATCAAGTCCCCACTTCCTTGGCTCAACAGTCAATGTCCTCCAAGGTCAGGTGCTGTTTTCTCTCTCAAATCATTTGCTCCCCATTTCCCACCTTATAGCAGGTAATGGGCCACCCAGAATCCTTCGTGTCTTTACAGCCCAGCACAGCCCAGCGAAGTGGACAGTCCTTTGCCTCTCCTTCTCCAAAAGGTTCTTTTTGCCCCTTTGCTGTCTTTCAGCCCCTGCTTGAACATCTAAAAAGCCTTCCCCATCTTCTGGGAGGGTCAGGTGCTCCCTGACACATCATCCCACATACCATTTATGTGGTTCTCAAACTTTAGTGAGCATCAGAGTCACCTGGAGGGTTTGTTAAAACTCAAGCTTCGTTGGAGTTCCCGTCGTGGAGCAGTGGTTAACGAATCCAACTAGGAACCATGAGGTTGCGGGTTCGGTCCCTGCCCTTGCTCAGTGGGTTAAGGATCCGGCATTGCCGTGAGCTGTGGTGTAGGTTGCAGACGCGGCTCAGATCCCGTGTTGCTGTGGCTCTGGTGTAGGCCAAGTGGCTACAGCTCTGATTCGACCCCTAGCCTGGGAACCTCCACATGCCGAGGGAACAGTCCAAAGAAATAGCAAAAAGACAAAAAACAAAAACAAAAACAAAAAAAAAAAAAAAAAAAAACCCTCAAGCTTCGGAGTTCCCATTGTGGTGCAGGGGAAACAAATTCGACTAGGAACCATGAAGTTGAGGGTTCGATCCCTGGCCTTGCACAGCAGGTTAAGGATTCAGCGTTGCCGTGAGCTGTGGTGTAGGTAGCAGACAAAGCTCAGTGGCTGTAGCTCCAATTCAACCCCTAGCCTGGGAATCTCCATATGCTGCAGGCATGGCCCTAAAAAGCAAAACAACAACATCCAAAAAAAAACCCTTCAAGCTGCTGGGCCTATCCCAGGATTTCAGCTGCAGTAGGTCTGAACAGGGCCTAGGTTTTAGAATTTGTTTTGTTTTGTTTTGTTGCATGCAGAAGTTCCAGGGATTGAACCTGCAGCACAGCAGTAGCCAGAGCCACAGCAATGCAGGATCTTTAACTTGCTGAGCCACAAAGGAACTCCGGTATATGCATTTCTAACAATGCTCCAAGCTGACCCTGAAGCTGCTGATCTGGGATCATCACTTTGAAAAACCACGGTAACACAGGGACAGCAACCACATCGGGTGGCCATGAGCAATCTTCCCATTCTGCCTCCACCGCAGGACTCTCAGAGCTGTGCCCATTTAGTGACTGAATGAGTAGACAGACCAGCATGGTGCAGTGTGTTTTGCAAGAATGCTGGCTGGAATCTTGTCTCCTTCACTTATAATCATGAAAGAATTTCTTCATCTATTATGAAACTTAAAAAAGAAGAGGCATAAAGTCTCTTTCACATCCTTATCACATTATATGTGATCAATTGATGCTAATGAAAGCGAAGAATGAGTGAGGGAAGGAAGGGAGGGTGGGAAGGAAGGAGGGAAGGAAGGAAGGAAAATCAGCCAAAGTTTTGCCATCCTGGGTTCCCAGCTCAGTGCACAGGAAGCATTTGGGGGCGGGGGCATTTTGGACAAAGCAGAGGCCAAGTGGAATTTTACAGACAGAGCCCAGAGCAGCTGTGTGATTTGGAAACTTTCAATCACTCTAAGCTTGTAGTCTCAGAGGCTGCAGGGAGCATCTTCCATTCTGATAAATAACCAAGAAGACACTCAGGCCTTCCTATGTAAAAATATCTGCCTGGAGAGCACTTTCCAGGGGGGATTGGCAATTCTGGGTATGAGATGGTTTTCAGGAGTGGACCGGCTAACAAATGCTGGAGGCACAGAACATTGCTACAAGACTCTAGGGTCTCTGCTAGAGAACCAGGTGGCTCTGGCTGCAGCAGATAGCTGAGGCTTGGAGCACTCAGGGACAGGGAGAAAGAAGTGAGCTCATATCAAAAAAAATTATACACCATGACCAGGTTGGGTTCATCCCAGGTTCACAAGGATGGTTCAACATACGCAAATCAATCAACATCATACACCACATTAACAAGAAAAAAGTCAAAAATCATATGATCATCTCAATAGATGCAGAAAAAGCATTTGACAAAGTTCAACATCCATTCATGATCAAGACCCTCGCCAAAGTGGGTATAGAGGGAACATTCCTGAATATAATCAAAGCCATTTATGATAAACCCACAGCAAATATAATCCTCAATGGGGAAAAACTGAAAGCCTTCTCACTCAAATCTGGAACAAGACAGGGATGCCCACTCTCACCACTGCTCTTCAACATAGTTTTGGAAGTCTTAGCCACAGCAATTAGACAAACAAAAGAAATCAAAGGCATCCATATAGGAAGAGAAGAGATCAAACTGTCACTGTATGCAGATGACATGATTCTATACCTAGAAAACCCTAAGGACTCAACCCCAAAACTCCTTGAACTGATTAATAAATTCAGCAAAGTGGCAGGATATAAGATTAACATTCAGAAGTCAGTTGCATTTCTGTATACCAGCAATGAAGCATTAGAAAAGGAATACAAAAATACGATACCTTTTAAAATTGTACCTCACAAAATCAAATACCTCGGAATACACCTAACCAAAGAGGTAAAGGACCTATATGCCGAGAACTATAAAACCTTAATCAAAGAAATCAAAGAAGATGTAAAAAAATGGAAAGATATTCCATGTTCCTGGATTGGAAAAATCAATATTGTGAAAATGGCCATCCTACCCAAAGCAATCTACAGATTCAATGCAATCCCTATCAAATTACCCATGACATTTTTCACAGAACTAGAACAAACAATCCAAACATTTATATGGAACAACAAAAGACCCAGAATCGCCAAAGCAATCCTGAGAAACAAAAACCAAGCAGGAGGCATAACTCTCCCAGACTTCAAGAAATACTACAAAGCCACAGTCATCAAAACAGTGTGGTACTGGTATCAAAACAGACAGACAGACCAATGGAACAGAATAGAGAATCTGGAAATTAACCCTGACACCTATGGTCAATTAATCTTTGACAAGGGAGGCAAGAACATCAAATGGGAAAAGGAAACTCTATTCAGCAAGCATTGCTGGGAAACCTGGACAGCTGCATGCAAAGCAATGAAACTAGAACACACCCTCACACCATGCACAAAAATAAACTCCAAATGGCTGAAAGACTTAAATATACGACAGGACACCATCAAACTCCTAGAAGAAAACATAGGCAAAACACTCTCTGACATCAACATCATGAATATTTTCTCAGGTCAGTCTCCCAAAGCAATAGAAATTAGAGCAAAAATAAACCCATGGGACCTCATCAAACTGAAAAGCTTTTGCACAGCAAAGGAAACCCAAAAGAAAACAAAAAGACAACTTACAGAATGGGAGAAAATAGTTTCAAATGATGCAACTGACAAGGGCTTAATCTCTAGAATATACAAGCAACTTATACAACTCAACAGCAAAAAAACCAATCAATCAATGGAAAAATGGGCAAAAGACCTGAATAGACATTTCTCCAAAGAAGATATACAGATGGCCAACAAACACATGAAAAAATGCTCAACATCGCTGATTATAAGAGAAATGCAAATCAAAACTACCATGAGATACCACCTCACACCAGTCAGAATGGCCATCATTCATAAATCCACAAATAACAAGTGCTGGAGGGGCTGTGGAGAAAAGGGAACCCTCCTGCACTGCTGGTGGGAATGTAAACTGGTACAGCCACTATGGAGAACAGTTTGGAGATACCTTAGAAATCTATACATAGAACTTCCATATGACCCTGCAATCCCACTCTTGGGCATCTATCCGGACAAAGCTCTACTTAAAAGAGACACGTGCACCCGCATGTTCATTGCAGCACTATTCACAATAGCCAGGACATGGAAACAATCCAAATGTCCATCGACAGAGGATTGGATTCGGAAGATGTGGTATATATACACGATGGAATACTACTCAGCCATAAAAAAGGATGACATCATGCCATTTGCAGCAACATGGATGGAACTAGAGAATCTCATACTGAGTGAAATGAGCCAGAAAGACAAAGACAAATACCATATGACATCACTTATAACTGGAATCTAATATCCAGCACAAATGAACATCTCCTCAGAAAAGAAAATCAATCATGGACTTGGAGAAGAGACTTGTGGTTGCCTGATGGGAGGGGGAGGGAGTGGGAGGGATCGGGAGCTTGGGCTTATCAGTCACAACGTAGAATAGATTTATAAGGAGATCCCGCTGAATAGCATTGAGAACTATGTCTAGATACTCATGTTGCAACAGAAGAAATGGTGGGGGAAAAACTGTAATTGCAATGTATACATGTAAGGATAACCTGACCCCCTTGCTGTACAGTGGGAAAATAAAATTAAAAAAAAAAAAAAAAAAAAAAAAAAAAAAAAAAAAAAAAGAAGTGAGCTAAGCATGGAGAGAGCCCTGGACCCTGCAGCAGACTACACAAACACAAGTTGCTCTGGCCATTACTTTTCTTTTCTTTCTTTCTTTTTTTTTTTTTTGCTTTTTGTTTTTTGCTTTTTGTTTTTTGCTTTTTGTTTTTTGCTTTTTAGGGCCACACTCATGGCATATGGAGGTTCCCAGGCTAGGGGTCCAATCAGAGCTACAGTTGCCGGCCTACACCACAGCCACAGCAACCCCAGATCCTTGACCCACTGATAGAGGCCAGGGATTGAACCTGTAACCTCATGGTTCCTAGTTGGATTCGTTGCCACTGTGCCATGATGGGAACTTTTGGCCATTACTTTTCTATCCATGCTCGGGGCAAATTTTGATCATCTATCCTGGTACTCCTTCCTACCAGCCCAGCTCAGCAGAGTCCACCAGCAGCAACTGCCAAAAAGTCCAAGTCAGCACTCTGTAAAACCATAAGACTGTGAAACCTGAGTCTCCTACTGGACCAAGCCTTCTGGAACAGCCATCAAGGATTCTTCCATGATGAGCACTGTCCAACACGGTGGCCGTGTGGCTGCTGGGCCCTTGAAATACTGAGGAACTGAATGTTTGGTTTTGTTTCATTTTGATCAATTAAAAGTTAGATTTAAATAGCCACCTTTTTTTGGAATTTAAAAATCCAAAAATCCTGCCACTTTTTAATTTAATTTAAAATTAAATAAAAGTAAGAAATCAGTTCTTTGGTTGCACTAGCCATGCCCCAGGTGCTTGCTGCCTTCATGGGGCTTTATCTGTGCTAGAGTTTGGGGCATTTCATTAAGGAAGCTTTTCTGGAGAGCACTGGTCTAGACCAAGAGTCCCATCTGTGACCCCTGACTTCAAGCTATGAGGGAGCAGAAGGCACTGTCACAAGATTAAGTGTAGACTCCTCCCAATCAGGATCAGTAGGGCCTGACCCTGCACCGCAAATGCTGCAGGGCCTGGGGATGCTGGAAGAAGCACCTGCATACCTGCCCTATAGCCCTCCGTGCCAGTGGCCAGAGATGCTCTCCTGGGGGAGCCATCATCCTCCCTGAGAGGGGAAAATCAATCCCCACAAGGGACAGAGGAGGAAACTGAGGCTTGGAGAAATTAAGTAACTTCCCCAGACGGTGATGGCGGAGGAGGAATCAGACCCAGGTCTGACTCCCATGTCTACACTCTTTCTATTCTGCTGCATGGCTCCCAGGATTACTCAAAGCATTCGCTACTGAGGCAGCCACACTTGAATCATTTCTACTACGGCTGAGCCATTTCCAAGTCCCACTCACAGCGCATCTATACCAAGCCACCAGGACATTTTTACTGCGATCCACATGTTAAAATATGAAGCCCAGAGTCTGAGAGATTGAAAATAAAGGAGTTCCCACTGTGGCTCAGCAGTAACATACCCAACTAGTATCCATGAGGATTCAGGTTTAATCCCTGGCTTTGCTCAGTGGGTTAAGGATCCAGCATCACTGTGAGCTGTGGTGTAGGTCACAAATGTGGCTCGGATCTTGCACTGCTCTGGCTGTGGCATAGGTCGGCTGCTACAGCTCCTATTTGACCCCTAGCGTGGGAACTTCCATATGCTGTGGGTGTGGCCCAAAAAAGACAAAAATAAAATAATGAATAAATAAATTATAAAATTCACTCTTTTCAAGTATGAAATTCAGTATTTAAAAAAAAAGGAAAAGAAAACAAACAAAATTGACCTTTGAAGCCAAATGGAATAAATATTCCAAGGCAGAGAGAATTGCTATGTATAAAAGTAGGTTTGTAATTTCTTGGATAATTAATAGTAATAATATATTACTTTCATATTGCTGTTGTAACAAATTACCACAAACTTAGTGACTTAAAACAAGGCAAAGTTTTTTGTTTTTTGGGTTTTTTTTTTTGTCTTTTTGCCTTTTCTAGGGCCGCTCCTGCGGCATATGGAGGTTCCCAGGCTAGGGGTCGAATCAGAGCTGTAGCCACCAGCCTACACCACAGCCACAGCAACGTGGGATCTGAGCTGCGTCTGCAACCTACACCACAGGTTACGGCAACACCAGATCCCCAACCCACTGGGCAAGGCCAGGGATTGAACCCGAAACCTCTTGGTTCCCAGTCGAATTCGTTAACCAGTACGACACGATGGGAACTCCTGGCAAAGTTTTTTCCTTAATGTTCTGAAGGTCGGAAGTCCTAAAATCCAGCTGTCAGTAGAACTGTCTTCTTTCTGAATTCTCTGGGAGAGGAGCCATTCCTTTGCCTTTTCCAGTTTCTAGAAGCTTCCTGTATTCCTTGGCTCATGGTCCCTTACTCTACCTTCAGATGTAGGGGTGTTGCACCAGTTCGGTCTTTCTCTCTTTGTTTCATCATCATATCACCTTTTCTAGTCCTGCCCCTCCTGCCTCCCTCTTATAAGGACCCCTGTGATTACATCTAGACCCCACCCAGATAATCCAGAGCAATCTCCTCATCAAGATCCTTAAGGAGTTCTCTTGTGGTTGGTGAAGGGTCTGGCATTGTCACAGCAGCAGCTTGGGTTGCTGCTGTGGTGCAGGCTCAACCCCTGGCCCGGGAACTTGCACATGCCATGGGCACAGACAAAACAAAAAAAATTTTTTAAATATAAAAAATAAAAAGGAAAAAAATATTATTAATGTAATCATCCCTGCAGAGTCTCTTTTGCCACGTAAGCTAACATATGCATAGATTCCACAGATTAGAATTTGAGGGGGCAGGATTTCCCGTCACGGTGATGCAGTAGTTAATGAACCCGACTAGGAACCATGAGGTTGCGGGTCCGATCCCTGGCCTCACTCAGTGGGTTAAGGATCCAGCGTTGCCATGAGCTGAGGTGTAGGTCGAAGACACAGCTCAAATCCCGAGTTGCTGTGGCTGTGGTGTAAGCCGTCAGCTACAGCTCCAGTTCGACCCCAAGCCTGGGAACCTCCATATGACACAGGTGTGGCCCTAAAAAGCCAAAAAAAAAAAAAAAAAAAAGAATTTGAGGGGGACATCATTCAGCCTATGACAAATAACAATAACAAAGTAGTACTTCCCTAAATCAAGCCCTTCCGCTGCCGAGAAAAATCCTCTCAGCAGCCCTACAGAGCAGGCATGAGAGAAGAGAGCCAACCATCGTCCCAGCACAAGAATTTAAACCTTGGTTCCTCTCACGCAAGTCCACTGGATTTTCTCTTTTGCCAGGTTATCATCATGGAGAATTTCTCAAGTGCCAAGCAGCAGCCTGATGCTTTTGTTACCTCACTTACATCAGCTCCTCTCTTCTTCCTGGCCCATGGGCACTTCTCTCCCAGTTTAGAGGTGAGGAAACTGAGGTTTACAAAAGGGGAGCTGATTTACCAAGATCAGAGCATGCACACTTGACAGAACAGGAAGACCTTCCAGCTCCAGACCAATGGCCTGCCAAAGGCTCAGCTACCTTGGGTACCCCCTTCATCTCAGCCAGTCTGCAGGTGCCAAAACAGAAGGCTCTTCATGCCTTGCCATCAGCATGTATTTATCAGCTGGAATGGCTTTATATTCTACTTGCTAAATTGGATTGCTTTCAGAAAAGGCTGGGGCGGCAGATAAAAGCAAATTTTATGGCCATCCAATCAGAGGAAGCTGGATTTCATTTGAGCAGGTGAGACTGGATGTCTTTCAGCTCTCTCTTTTAAAACCTGGGGGAAAGCACTTAGATGTTGAGGCCAATTCATCAGGCTTTAGGAGGCTTTTTTTATTAGTCACTTAACAGCAAACATTTTCCCCTTTACAGATGGATACCTATTGCAACAAAAAATCTCCCTCTAGGCTTCATGCCAGGCTGAGGCTCAGAAAGCAAAGAGGGGGTGGAAATGGCAGCATTCTCCCCAAGTCGAGAATGGGAGAATTCACAGAGCCATCAGGGAAAGTCAAAGGAGAAAGAGGAGACTTTCCAACAAATGGTACATGTTAGGTTTGCCAAGGGAGGACCGTGCAAGGCCAAGTTAGTAAAGCAAAGAGATTTCGTAAGGCATCAGAGGGGCACGGGCTGAGCTCAAGATGGCACCGGCTCTGACTGTGAGGAGGCGCTAAGCTTATAAAGGATCTGGGGTGAAATCTGTGGCTGAGCTCACGGTGGAAACATGGGGCAGGAATGACAAAGGAGGGGGAGGGGAGGTTCAAGGGATGGGTAGGTGGTGGAGTCCCAGGACAGAGGCAGTTCATCTTTGTAGGTGGTTAATCTATGCTCCACATTCCGGGGAAGGGTGTAGACCTTGTGCTGGGCAGTACCCACGTCTGCAGCAGGTCTCCGAGCGGAACAGTCACATTCAGGGGGTGGGGGTCTGTCTCCCTTCAGGGAACGTATCAGTACGGGAACAATTGGACGTCCACATGAAAAGAAAAAAAAAAAAAAATTGCAACACTCAACTTGCACTATATACAAAAATCAAGTCAAGATGGGTTCTAGATCTCAATGTAAAGCCTAGGGAAAAAACTGGAAAAATGTCTATGCCCTGGTTTTTGGCAAAGATTTTCATCATTAGGCAAAAAAGCAAAAACCGCAAAAGAAAAACAATTAATAAAATAGACTTCATTAAAATTAAAAATGTGTGCTCTTCAGAAAACATTGTTAAGAAAGTGAAAAGAAGAGTTCCTGTCATGGCACAGTGGTTAACGAACCCAACTAGGAACCATGAGGTTGCGGGTTCGATCCCTGGCCTTGCGCAGTGGGTTAAGGATCTGGCATTGCCGTGAGCTGTGGTGTAGGTTGCAGACGCGGTTCGGATCCCGTGTTGCTGTGGCTGTGGCGTAGGTTGGCGGCTACAGCTCCGTCCAATTCGACCCCTAGCCTGGGAACCTCCATATGCCGTGGGAGCGGCCCAAAGAAATAGCAAAAAAAAAAAAAAAAAAGAAAGTGAAAAGACATGCCACAGACCAGGAGAAAGTGTATGTGAATCACTAAGCTAAGAAAGGACCTATGCCCAGAAACCAGAACGACCTCTCACAACTCAATAATGAGAAGAGAAAACACCATTCAAAACTGGGCATACGATGTGAACAGATATTTCTTCAAAGTAAAGATACAGATGGCAAATAAGCACATGAAAAAAATGCTCATCCTCATTAGCAATTAGTTAAATGCAAATTTAAACCACAGTGAGGTACTTCTGCAAATGTATCAGAATGGGAAAAGCAAACAACAAGCACAAAAAAAAAAAAAAAAAAAAACCCTCAACAGTGCTATGCTCTGAAAGTGTGGGTCCCCTCCAAATTCCTATGATTCATATTTAATCTTTATTTTTATGGTCACACCTGTGGCATATGGAAGTTCCCAGGCCAGGGGTAGAATCAGAGCTGTAGCTGCTGACCTGTACCACAGCCACAGCAACACCAGATCCAAGCAGCATCACCGCAGCTCATGGCAATGCCAGATCCTTAATCCACTGAGCAAGGCCAAGGATTGAACCCACAGCCTCAGAGATACTACGTTGTGTTCTTAACCCATTGAGCCACAATGGAACTCCCATATGTTGAATCTTTAACTTCTAAATGTGATGATATTAGTAGGTGGGCCTTTGGGAGGTGATTAGGTCATGAGGGTAGAGCCCTCATGAGTAGGATTAGTGCCCTTAAAAAGAAGACTCCAGAGTTCCAGCAGTGGCTCAGTAATTAACGAACCTGACTGGTATCCATGAAGATGCAGGTTCAATTCCTGGCCTCGCTCAGTTAAGGATCTGGCATTGCTGTGAGCTGTGAGCTGTGATGTAGGCTGCAGAAGTGGCTTGCATCCCGTGTTGCTGTGGCCCTGGAGAAGCCTGGCGGCTACAGTTCCAATTGGACCCCTGGCCTGGGAACTTCCATATGCCGAGGGTGTGGCCCTAAAAAGAGAGAAAGATAAGTAAATTAACTAATTAATTTTTAAAAAGAGAGACTACAAAGCACTCCCTTATCCCTTCCACCATGTGAAACAAAATGAGAAACCAGCAAACTCAGCAAACTAGAAGCAAGCCCTCCCCTGTCCATGCTAGCACCCTGATCACAGATCTGTGAGCAGTAAGTTTTGTTGTCTACCAGCCATGCAGTTTGTGGTACTTTGTTATAACAATCTGAACAGATTAAAACAAATACCAAGTGCTGTTAAGATACAGAGCTACAGAAACTCTCACGTAGCGTTGGCAGGAAAGCAAAATTGTACATCCAGCCACTTTGGAAGAACAGTTTGTCAATTTTTTAGTTAGTTACACATACACTATGGCATCTTATTCTAGCTATTTACCCAAAAGAAATAAAAATATGTCTTCACCAACGACCAGTATGGAAGTGTTCACAGCAGTTTTATCCATAATTGTCAAAAACTAGAAACAACCCAAATATTCTTCAACCGAGGTGAACATGACATATCAGACAGTATGGTTTTATTTATATGATAAGCTGGAGAAAAAGAACAAATCTATAGGGACAGGAATCAGCCGAGTAGGCTGGGAGCAGGGGAGGGGAGGGCGCTGACCACGTGAGAGATTTTTCAAGGGTGATGTGAAGATACTATATCTGGACTGTGGTCATGATCGTACAATTCTAAACTTTGTCAAAGTGCATTGACTGGTACACCCCAAAGGGATAGATTTCACTCTTTGTAAATGGTACCTCAATAAACCTAACTTTGAACAAAAGGAGTGAAAGAATTCAAATTCGACTCCCCCCCCATAACAATATAAAAAGTTGTCATGGAGATGAAAATAACACCAACATAACTATTCCAACTGTAGAAATGTATCCTGCAGACCATGCGTTTCATATCAAGCATTATAGTCCTGTGCTCTCCAGAGCACACAGCTTGTGAAATTGGATCAGCTTTTTCTTCTGTTTCTAGCATCCCCCCAGAAAAGGACTTTCACTTCCCAAAATGTCCCTTTTTCTGGAAAAAGATAACATTTGATATCTTTATGTCCTGTTTCAATTCACAATGGAATAGAGGCAGCTTATAAGAATGCTTTCACTAAAGTAGAGGCTATAAATAAAAAGCCAGGGCCAAAGAAAATATAACTGTCATGAGAAAGTCAAGAATAGGGAGGAAGCTGAGATGTGGACAGTTCATGAGCCTCCACACACTCACTTATTTAGCCATGAGTTTCCTGATGGCCAAAGGAGATGGGAGGAGACAGAAAATTAGTTAGCTAACTTACACATCACAAAATCAGAAACCCTTTAGCTGCTCAGTGGGAGAAAATGATATCAAGGCAGGAAAGGAGTTCCTGCTGTGGCTCAGAGAGTTAAGAACCCGAGTAGTATCCATGAGGATGGGGTTTGATCTCTGGCCTCACTCAGTGGCTTAAGGATCTGGTGTTGCCAGAAGCTGTGGCATAGGTCACAGATGCAGCTTGGATCCGGCATTGCTGTGGCTATGGCATAAGCCAGCAGCTGCAACTCGGATATGACTCCTAGCCCTGGAACTTCCGTATGCCTACAGGTGTGGCCATAAAAGAATTTTTTTTTTTTTTTAAAGGCAGGAAAAACAACCAATGATATCTCAGCGACTTCCCTCACTTCTAACTGGCTTTGCTGTGGGAGAGTTAACTCATCTGGGAAGCCCAGGAGAAAAACATGGCCTCAGCTTCTCCAGTTCTGGGCCTGCCCCACTGGGCCACCTGAACAGCATGTTCCTGTTCCTCCCGCCAGACTGTTCCTAGGAGAAAAGTAGCATGGAGGCGGAAAAGACCCTAGGCAAGATAGGCTGGGTCCAGCTATCTGTCCTGACCGGGACACTGACGGGGTTGCTACATGGCTTGACGCAGACTGCTTAGTTTTCTGTGCCTCGGTGTCCTCAACTGTAAAATGGGCATACCCAACTTTGGAAGATTGTGGTGGGAATGTGGATAACAGATGTGAAAGCTGTGCAAGAGAAGAGAATGAGAATAAAGTTCACTTACAGAAGCTGGCAGAGTGGAGGTTGGAAAAACACAGTCTTAAATTAAATAACTGAGCTGCTGGATTAGCCAACCCAGAGAGAGCTCCTTTCCTCCCAGAGTTCTTAGGATGGAAGATAGTGAATTTCTTTATTGCTTGAACTGAAGCCAAACATATCCTAAGTCACCTTCTGTCTGAGACCCATAGTGCTTAGCCAAATCCACTTTTCCTTCCAGCAACAGTGAAAAAAAAAAAAAGAACACTCGGAATATACATAGAATCTTATATTAGATTTTGGATCGGGGTCCATTTTCACATAACAAGTTGAGGAAACTGAATCCCCACAATTCCTGAGAGAAAGTGATAGTGTTTTAGTGGGAAAAATAGTTTGATAAGTGTTGGAGTTCAGAGAGAATGTGACGGATTTGAACTTGAGCAGAACAGAGGAGAGGATATTATTGTCTTGTGGGATGGTGTGACGTGGTGGCATAAGAAGGAAAAAAGGGGGAAAGGAGCCAGAAAATGACAGACAGCCAGGAACCACATGGTGTCACGTCTTTTACTCAACATGCCCCTCAACTCCCCATACCTCCCCAGTCTAGGTCAATGCACCAAAATCATAAAATGCTAATAAAACTGGGCCACTTGCAGCAACGAGTGGCAGAGATGATTTTGGTCCCTAGGAGGCTAGAGGGTGAAATAATAGCCCACAAGAAAGCCAGTGAACAAAGACAGGAAGAACCACAAGTAATGCCCCATGAAATCACCCCCCAAATCCTGAAGACATTCAGTTCTCATTAGACTTAGTACTGGTGACTGAGTGCCAGGGAGCCCCAGGTTATATCTGGGTTCCACGTCTAGCTAAGTTATTGTTTCTAATACCTGTCTCTGTATCACAAATTGCACTGGGCTAGATGACCCAAATGCTTCCAAAATTTGGACCCCCAGTCCATCAGTGGTCTTTGCTTTGAGTGTGTCACTTTATGTTTGTTCACCTGTCTATGTTCAACACAAACCATGTTCACAAGCCCCTTTTGGAAAATCAGAGCCTCCAATATTCTCACCTTTCCCATAGAACTTGTCTCTTCCCACCTTCCTTGCAGCTCTTTCTCTTGTGCATCCATGACATGCTTGCTCCTAGGCTTTTCAGCACTTTGAGATTTTGAATATAGCCTTGCTGAAGGAAATGCCTTCCTAGCAGAATTTCCCAACGTGGGCATTTAGACCTTCCATTTGCATAAGTAAGCAGTCATTTGTACAGATGAAATGAGCAGTTACATATGTGCAGATAGGTCCTAATAGGTACCGTATGCTCCAATTACCCATTTTCCCAGCCCCCCGGACTGATGGGTTATTAATGCAACAGATGGAGCAATTTAGCACCAGCACACTCCCCAAATGCCACCCTTCCCCTCCTCTTCGCAGACCCACAAGCTTCTCCTGGCATCCTCCTCATCTTTGTCACTGTGGAATAAATGCCACTCAGCAGTACACATGCCCTTAGTTCCGCTGACAGTTAAATTGCATTTCCTTAACGAGAGTGCCACTTGGGAAACCCAACAGGCCTTCATTGTCAAGGAGACTCTCAACTGACAAAAATGGGTTTCTAAATTGCATCCTCTGTGAAAAGCTGGCCTGTTTGGAGTTCTGACAGCTGGAAGTCTTCAAAGTGTCTGAAGCTCACGGATAATTGAGGGTTGCCAAGATGACCCAGGCTTCTGATGAGATCCTGGGTCCCTTGTGCACCATCACGGACATACTGATAAGGTCCCGTAAGACCATCAGACCTGGGAACCTTTAGGATGAAAGCAGACAGGCAATTTTATGGGCCAGCAGATTTGAAACCCTGGTGGTCCTCGGAAGTCCCTGCAGGTGGGAGAAGTCTGAGTGGCAGAGATCCTGGCCTTCACACTCTGCTTTCACCATACCTGTTCTGTTTTTATTGTGTGGCTTTAGTATTTATTTGGCTTGTGAATATGAATGAAATATTCCCCAGCCAAAGTAAGATGGAAAACCCAACAGGTTATTGGTTTTTTGACCTGGCTCTCCAAGCCCTTTTAAGTTCTTGAAGTGAGGCCGGTAAAAGAGGTATGGTAGAACAGAAGCTATTTTTAAATATTTCACAAAGCTTCCTAGAGCTCCTCCATTTATTGAATGCTCCCTGAAATGTCACCGCAGTGATCTCATCCATCCCCCGGCTTCACCTGCCGCCTTCACAGCGGTGACTCACAGGCTTGTTCCTCCAGCACAGACCCCCTTCGCAGAATCCGGACCTGAACCAACACCTGTCCAAACCTCATCCCCTCTTGCAATTCTCAAGGGATCTTAATTTCAGCGTGTCCAAACCCGAAGATATACTTACTCTGCTCCCTGTCTTCCACGGCTCCCACGAACACGTTCCTTTTCTGGCCCTCCGGTGTCAGCGCGAGGCAGTATCCTCTATTGAGCAGCATACAATAGAACCCTACAAATCACCCTCAACAATATTCTTTTGCTGTCTTTGTGTATCTAGACAATTGCCAGGTCCTGTCAATTCTCCCTTCTTAACTTCTTCATAAACCGTTTACTCTCTCCATCTCCTCTCATGATCACCCTACTCCAAGAATCACCTCAAGAGACAACTGTAAAGTTTCTTCCCTGGTCCCTGCTTATATTCTCCTTTGTCTGTTCCAAACACCTCCTCACATTGCAACTGAAGTCAAGTTTGGGCAGGGCAGACTTCCCGTCATGGCACAGTGGAAATGAATTCGACTAGGAACCATGAGGTTGCGGGTTCAATCCCTGGCCTCACTCAGTGGGTTAAGGATACAGTGTTGCTGTGAGCTGTGGTATAGGTCGCAGACACAGCTTGGATCTCACATTGCTGTGGCTCTGGTGTAGGCTCGTGGCAGCTATAGCTCTGTTTAGACCCCTAGCCTGGGAACCTCCATATGCTGCGGGTACAGCCCTAAAAAGCAAAAAAAAAAAAAAAAAAAAATTGGCAAGGCAATTCTCACCATACCACTCCTCTCCTAAAATCACATGAACATTTTTACATCTTATGAGGAAGAGCCCAATGCTCAACAGGGCCCAAATCCCTTATAAGGCCTGGCTCCAGCCTCATCACTCACCACCTGGCCCCTTGCTCCCCGTGTTCCAGCCTTTCTGGCTTTTTATCCATTCCTTATATGCATCAGGTTTTTTCCACTTTGCCCATGCTGTTCCCTCTTCCTGGAATGCTTTTCCTTCCCTTCTTTGTCTAGTGAACTCCTACTCATCCTTCAGAACCCAGTTCAAACTCTGTTGCCTCTGGCATGCCTGCTCAGGTCTCGGGCTTCAAGTCCCCCTTGATTTCTATGCCCCTTCTCCATAGCACTTATGACAAGCCAGTTTAGAGATTATTTGATGAAAATCTAACCCTGCTCTAGGTGGCACACCCCATGACAACAAGGGCTGCATCAACTTTTGTTCATCCCTATATCCTGAGCATCAAGCGCATGGTAGGTGCTTGACAATATCTGTGAGATACAGAGAAGGAGAGATTTCTGCTGTGACCTAGAAATCTCCTATGTTCTCTGTGATGTCACATTGATTATCTTATGCTAATGAGAAGCTCCAAAGAGCATCTTTGTTTAAAAATGAATAAATGAGGTAATGATTACTTCTGTTAAGTGTTTTTTCTTTTGCAGGCAGAATCTTTCAAAATAAGTTGGGAAAAAACAAATAGAAGGGACCCTTGATGAAGAGTTCAAACACTTGTGCCACCTAATCTCTTTATTTCTCCAAATTATTTGTTCAGGCTTTTACATGCAGTGTCTCAGAGAATCCTCTGAGCATCCTCCGAGGTTGGTTTATTATCTTTTTTTTTTCCTTTTTCAGCCACCACCTGCTGCATATTGAAGTTCCCAGGCCAAGGACAGAATATGAGCTGGAGCTGTGACCTACACCACAGCTGCAGCAATGCCGGATCCTTCACTTGGTGCACCAGAGAGGGGACTGAACAGGCGAAGCCATAGAGAGACAAGCTGGATTATTAACCCCCTGTACCACAGCAGGAACTCCATATCTATTTTTTTTAAAAAAAGGAGAAATTGGGGATCAGAGCACGTTAGTAACCTGCTCAACAGCCACAGAAGGTGTCAGAGCCAAGATTCGAACCCATGTCTGCCTTGCCCGAAAGCAGAGATTTTCTATACTTTGTACTTGACAGTTCCCCCACCAGCCTATAGCTGGGGAAACTGGAAGGGACAGAAGTTACCTGCCCAAGGTCATGCAGCTAGTAAATGGCAGAAGAAGGGCAGTCTAGAGCCTCAATTCTCATGCTACTCTCTTCTTTTTGTCGTCATACATATTTTACTATATTTAAACATCACAAAAGTATATAAAGCATCAACAGTCTAGAGAAGACTTGAACCAGCCTGAGAACATGAGTTGGGGGAAAAAAAAAAAAAGAGGTTCAGTTTTCAGTAGTATATTTAGGTCCCCCAGGAAACAGAGCCTGGGGAAAAGCTAATGTGCTAGGACTTGTGGGGAGTGGTGGGGAGGCTTCAACAGCAAAGAAGCACACCAAGGAGTAAATGAAAAGAAGTCAGGGAAGGAGAGAGAGTCCGTGCATCTTGGGTCTGGCTTTGCGGTGGTTGTGGCATAGGCTGGGCAGCTATAACTGATTCAATCCCTAGCCTGGGAATTTCCATATGCCTCAGGCATGGCCCTAAAAAAAAGAAAAAAGAAATAAGAAAAAAATCGAATGTAAGGAGTCCCTGCCCTGGTGCAGTGGGTTAGGAATCTGACTGCAGCAGCTCAGGTTGCTGTGGAGGTACCAGTTTCATCCTGAGCCCAGCATCATGGGTTAAAGGATGTGGCATTGCCAGAGCTTTCATGTAGGTCGCAGCTGTGGCTCAGATTCAATCCCTCCCAGGGAATGCTTCACTGGTAGGGCCATTAAATTTTTTTTAAAAATGTAAAACTGTACATTTTGTACATTACATTCTGTAAAGAATGTAATGCTCTTGTTTTAAAGAGCATTAGAGGGGAGTTCCCTGGTGGTCTAGTGGTTAGGACCCTGAGCTTTCACTGCTGTGGCCTGGGTTCAATCCCTGGTCTGGGAATTGAGATCTCATTTCAAGCCACTGCACACTATGATTAAAAAATAAAGAAGAATAAAATTTTTAAAAAGGGGGAGAGGAATTCCTGTCGTGGCTCAGTGGTTAACGAATCTGACTAGAAAGCATGAGGTTGCAGGTTCGGTCCTTGGCCTTGCTCAGTGGGTTAAGGATCTGGCGTTGCTGCGACCTGTGGTGTAGGTCACAGGTGTGGCTCAGATCTCGGGTCGCCGAGGCTCTGACATAGGCCAGCGGCTACAGCTGGATTAGACCCCTAGCCTGGGAACCTCCATATGCTGCGGGAGTGGCCCTGGAAAAGGCAAAAAGACAAAAATAATAATAAAATAATAAAAGAGGGGGAGAATTAGAGTTTGACTGTGATGATAACTACTTTTCTAATCGCTCTCTTCCTGGGCAATCTCTTGTGGATAAACAACCATGAGGAAGAGAGCCATCTTCAGTGACACCCACCCATCCATCCATCCATCCATCCATCCATCCGTTCATCCATTCATCCATGCACCCCACCCCTTGTCAATAGAAGGTACTGCCCTGGACTGGGCAATGCCCCACCTTGTCTACCAACCGGAGACTAAGGAGGTTGCTACATTCTCTAGCTCTAGTGTCACTGAGCTCCACGTTGAGATGTGCCTATGCTTGCAAACAAAGCCACCTCAACCTACAAGACACGACCCTGTGCTCAGATTTGGTTTGGACACATAAAAATCTTCTGCATACACTGCGTCCCAGTTGATGAGGGGAAATTCCTCTTTCCATCTCGACAAAGAAGGAAAGTATAATTGGATGATCGCCACTTTGCAACCCCTAATGAAATAATGAATTTTAGCATTAATGAGGAAAGGAGGTTAAGCTCGGGAGAAAAGATAGTAATCTCAACTGCTTCTTGCGCACAGCACCACACACGCAGTGGGGCTGCCAAGGCAACAAATCCAGACAAAGAAGCTTCTGGAGCCAACCCCCAGCTTACAGGAAATGCAGAGGACAAATGCTACCAAGGGAATGTAATTAGCAAAGCACAGACTGTGGAAAACAGAGGACCAATGACTCAGTTCTCTCAGCAACAACAACAAATTGCAAGAAGATGGAGAAACAATTTATAGATTTAAAAGAAAGTCTTAGGCCTTCGCCTGTGGTGCAGTGGGTTAAGAATCTCACTGCAAGTGCTCGAATTGCTACAGAGGTGTAGGCTGGGTCCCCAGCCCCACACAATGTGTTAAAAGATCTGGCTTTGCTGCCGCTACAGCGTAGGTCACAGGGATTCAATCCCTGGCTCGGGAACTTCCATATGCCAGGGGTATGGCCATTAAAAAAAGTCTAAAAAGACACATCACTGATCACAGGATGGATTTAGTTTGGATCTCAATTCCAATAAATAATCTCTTTTAAAAAGCACATATAAGACAATTGGGAAGTATAAACACTGAGAGCTGTTCAATGATATGAAGAAAATATTATTGATTGTTTTGAGCTGTGATGATGGTACTATGATTTTATATATATATATATTGCTTTTTAGGGCTGCACCTGCAGCATATGGAGGTTTCCAGGCTAGGGGGCTAATCAGAGCTGTAGCCGCCGGCCTACACCACAGCCACAGCAACACCAGATCCAAGCCACGTCTGTGACCTACACCACAGCTCACGGCAACGCTGGATCCCCAAACTACTGAGTGAGGCCAAGGATCGAACCCGCATCCTCATGGATACTCGCTGGATTCATTTCCACTATGCCACAACGGGAACACCATGTGATTTTATTTTAAAGAGGGAGTTTTTCTCATAGAAACAGAAAAGCAGGGTGATGGTTGCCAGAGGCTGGAGAGAGGGGGAAAGGGATGATGTTGGTCAAAGGCACAAAGTTTCAGTTATGCAAGATGAATAGGTTCTGGGGATCTAAAGTATCACGTGGTGACTACAGTTATTACTACCGTACTGTATATTTGAATGTTGCTCAGAGATCTTAAATGGAATCTCAACACACATGCAAAAGGTGAATACACAGAGGTGGTAGATATGTTAACTAGCTGAATGGTGATGCTTATTCATAGTGGATATGTATATGAAAACATCAAGTTGGACACCTCGAATATAGGCAAGTACTGTACAGTATCTCAATAAAGCTGCTAAAAAAGTAAGATAGGAGTTTTTGCTTTAAGAGATGCATACTGAAATATTTGTGGATGAAATGACAAGCTGTTTAAGATTAACCTCAAAGTCAAAAGGTTGTTTGCAGTTGACAACTGTCTAGGTTGGGTGGTGGGTATGTTGGAGTTCGAAATACTCCCTGCGTAAATGCGAAACATACTGCAATTTTTTAAAACTTTGAAAAATAATGTCTTCACCAAGATGCATTAACAATATATATATTTTTTTTCCAGCAGCTACTAGATACTGGGCACTATTCTAAATGCTTGGAATCCATTCGTAACAAAAACTACCAAGATGCTTGCCTTCCTGGAGCTCACTTTCAGGTGGGGGAGGGGGAGACCAATTCTACATAATAAACTTAATAAGTAAGAAAATGGTATAGATTGTTAAAACTCCTATAGGAATAGTGGTGAACAGACAGTAAGAGGTGGAGAGTTGAGGAGGAAGTAAGTTGGTTGTAAGTTTAAACTGGGAGGAAAGGACATTTGTACAAAGATTTGACATAGATAAGGGAGTTAGCCACATAAATATCTGCAGGGAAGGGCATTCCTGGGAGAGGGAACAGCCAGCGTAAAGGCCACAACACAGGAGTGTGTCTGTTAAGTGTGACCAACAGCAAGGACACCAGTGTGGCTGGAGTGCAGTGAGTTTTCAGAAGGAGAGTTCAGAAGAGGAATCGGGAGTTCCCATATTGGCGCAGTGGTTAACAAATCCGACTAGGAACCATGAGGTTGAGGGTTCAATCCCTGGCCTCGCTCAGTGTGTTAAGGATCTGGTGTTGCCGTGAGCTGTCGCAGACGTGGCTCGGATCCCGAGTTGCTGTGGCTGTGGTGTAGGCCGGCAGCTTCAGCTCCGATTAGACCCCTAGCCTGGGAACCCCCATATGCCACGAGGGCGGCCCTAGAAAAGACAAAAAATTTAAAAAAATAAAAAATAGAAGAGGAATCGAAGAGTTAAGGGGGGCAGCCTGTAATGCCATCCCACCCCCAGACCCCCCAGATCTTCTTAAGGACTTTGGCTTTTACCCTGAATGGGATAAGGATCCATACAGAGTTCTGAGCAGGACTGGATCTGACTACATTTCAAAAGAATCACTTTGGCTGCTATGATGAGAGTAGATTGTGGGGATGAGAAGTGGTAGCAGGACCCTGCTTAGGAGCCTCCTTAGGAGAGGGGGATGTTGCTCAGACCAGGGTGCTGGCAGCAAAGGCGGACAGAAGAGATTGGATTCTGGTTGTATTTTGAAAATAGAGCCAGCAGATTGCACAAGGGATGCGAGAGACAGGAGTCAAGGATGACTCCAAGGTTTAGAGCCAGAGCAACTAAAAAGACGGAGTTCTAGGAGTTCCTGTTGTGACTCAGCGGGTTAAGAATCCAACTAGCATCCATGAGGATTGGGATTCAATCCCTGGCCTTGTTCAGTGGGTTAAGGATCCATCGTTGCCATGAGCTGTGGTGTAGGCCAACAGGTCACAAGTGCGTCTGGGATCTGGTGTCGCTATGGCTGTGCCCTAGGCCGGTGGCTGCAGCTCCAATTCAACCCCTAGCCCAGGAACTTCCGTGTGGCAGGTGCAGTCATTAAAGACATTTTTAGAAAAAGCAAAATAAATTTTAAAAAATAAAATAAGTAAAAAGATGGAGTTCCGTATCACAGCCTCTCAGTGGAGGGAGGTGGGAATTGACCCAGAACTTATATTCTCTTTCAGGTACAGAATAAACCATCCAGGGCTGTACCTGGGTCTTGACCACAGACCATTGCCATCTGTCTCCCCCACCGGTGCCCCAGGGATCGTGCTCATCCCCTGGTCCAATGTGGCTTTCCAGCTGTCACGTCCACAGTCCAAACAGCAGGATGTGAAAGCAGGGCAAGGAGACAAATGGACCAGCTACATTTTAAGGATAGTTTCAGAAGCCGCCATATGACCCTTCTGCTTACATTCCACTGTCCAGAACTTAACCACATTCAGGACCTACCTCCTGGCATATCAGGAGCTGCAGCCTCTCTTCTAGATACCTAACCCCAAACAGCAGGTTTTATTACTAAAGAAAAGGAAGAGAGTGGGTATTAGGATAATTGCGTATAGTCTCTGCCATACCATCCCTCCAGCTTCCCAAACTGGAATCTCGGTCCTTCTCATTTATTCACCCTCAAGCAGTGTCAAAATGCCTCCTCAGGAGAATAGCATGCTGCTCATCAGCCCAGGCTGAATTTAAATCCCTATTCTGTTCTTAATAGCCATGTGACCATGCACTTACACTCTTTGATCATTTGCATAAGCTTCCCCCACCCTTGGAATGCCTCTTATCATCATTCTTCACATAACACACTCCTAGTCATGCCTCAATACCCAATCCAAATGGCCTCACTTTGTGGAAAGCTTCCTTGACTTTGTCAGGGGGCAGTGTATCCACTTTCCTTTCTGACCTATTCTTCCTAAGTACTATGTCGAATCATTTCTGTATGCCCAGCATAAAATCAACATTCAAGAAATGTTCCCTGTGTTTCAACTGTTTCCAAATACCTAAGTGTTTGCATTGTAGCAGTAAGAATTAAATAAATGGTAGCTATTGTTATCATTGCAGCTACTATTATTATTACAATTATTTTGCTGTCATGTCAATTTATGTGGTTGCCTGGCTCTTAGTTCATATATTTGTACAGACAGTCAACAGAGTGAAAATTCACCAAAGAAAACCCAGACACATAAAGGTCTTTGGAAAGCGGCCAGAATAGGAAGTGGCGTTTTTATGGCGGGCTGGCCACCCTGTCACAGCTAAATGGGCCTTCATTCGCTCAGTGTGTGGAGCCCAGAGCACAATCCAGGCACGTTCGATAAAACTTCTGTCTTCTTTCCAAAGCCTTAAATCAAAGAGAAATTTGCTTGCAGCATCAACTCTGAGTCTTAAAAAAGCAGCGCATTAGCATCAACAATGGGATTAATTAGGCTTCGCTGGAAACTGTTCAAACAAAGGATTGCACAATTCTCTAGGAAGGTCGAGCTTTTTCATTCTTTAATACAGCAGTTCAACACTTATCACCTCCTTGCAGGCTCACACGCTGCTGCAGGCACAGCTCTATCGCAGACCGCTGGCTTCCGGGGAAGGGCTTTGCATGGCCAGGCTTCTTACCGGGGGAGCAAACAGAGGTCCTATGTCCTAGGGCTGGTGGCTAACAGAACGATCAAGGGCTTTGAAGTCCAGTATAAGCTCTGCCACTCACCTCTCTGGCCTTCTTTGTCCTCCTCTGTAAAATGGGTGTGAAGCAAGCTTTGCAAAAGGTCAAAAGAGGGAATGTCATTGTCAAACTCCAATCACTGACACAGAATTATCCCAAATCTCCCTGAAGCGCTGTACCTCTTGTAGCCGAAAACAAAGCCTCTCTACACCAGCACCAATGAAGTCTCAGAGACGAGAGTTTTGAGGAAGACAAAGAACAGCTGTATTGCTTTGCCAGGCAAAGGAGGACACAGCAGGCTAATGTCCTGCCTTGAGAGGGGATAGCAAGGGATTTTTAGAACCCCCTTAGCTCGGAAGACAGGGTTATTGATTAAGGTGTCTCCGTTATTCTTCATCCATAGACCATTTCAGTGTCATCAAGCCTGGCGTCAGTCGTCAGTCAACTGGGTTTCTGGTTGTCTTCAGGGTTATCGTTCCTTAACCTCTTCTATGGAAAGAAGATTGCTCGCAGGGAAGGAAGGTTCGGGGGTGTTCCAATTACAAAAGAAAACACTAGGTGCCTTATAACTCTACCTAGAAAGTAACCATTAGTAAAAGAAAGCAATTAAGCAAGGAAGAGATGCTTTGTGAAAAACCAGACACTAGGGGCGAGGTAACTCTAACTAGAAAAGGAAACGTTACTAATAAGTTAGTGGACGAGGCAGACATAACATAATGGAGACTGTTTTACCCAATTTTTAGCTGTAACCATGTTTTCTAATCATTAACTCTTGAGTCAGCCTTTTGAGACAGAGGGGAGGCCTGGGAGGCTAAAGGAAAAGACTTTTGCTTCAAAACACAAAAATTTAGGGTCTGGTACACAGTTTCACTCTTTTGCTATTAATTACTTAATACTGTCTTTTCATCAATGTATTTTAGAAGAAAAGACTATAGTCTTAATGTAAGTAGGAAAAAAAAAAAAACCACGGTTTTTAAACCACCCAACCAAGAACGTAATTTAAAAAAAAAAAAATTACATACCACTCAAATCACCCCCACTAACCAGCAAGGTATTATGTGAGCCAAGCTTTGGGAACCACGAGGTTGCAGGTTCTATCCCTGGCCTTGCTCAGTGGGTTAAGGATCTGGCATTGCCGTGAGCTGTGGTGTAGGTCGCAGACACGGCTTGGATCCTGCGTTGCTGTGGTTGTGGCGTAGGCTGGTGGCTACAGCTCCGATTAGACTCCTAGCCTGGGAACCTCCATATGCCGTAGGTGTGGCCCTAGAAAAAAAGACCAAAAAAAATTATTCCTAGATGCTCTTAAATAAAAACCAGCTCACATAACTAAATAGTCTAGAGGCTTCAGGTAAGGCTTGATCTGGGCTAAAATCATGTGACTGGGTTGAGCTTCTTTTTTCATTTCTGAGTCCTGTTTCCTGCAGTGTGGCTTCTTTCTCTGCAGTTTCTCCCCCTTTGGCCATAAGTGAGTGACTTGAGCTCCCAGGGCTCGTATGGTCAGGCTCAAAGCCAGTAGAAATATGTGAGCTTCACTGAATAGTCTTCTCAGCAAATCCTGGGGTCCCTTCTGACTGAAAATGTTAGGGTACATCCTCGCACAGGAATCAATCAATCACTGTCACCAGGGAATATGGCACTTTGATTGTTCAGTCCTGTGGCAGCCAACTCCACCAGAAACGTCCAGATGGAAAGTGCAGCAGGAAGTGGCCCCATAGAAGAAAATTTCAGGGTGATTACCAGAAAACTGAACGGATGTTAGGGCAGAAACCACGCTGGTTCAGGCTATCAATGAGTATTATGATCAGCTGCTATAACAGAAAAGCAAAAAAGTGGCTTCAAAGAAATAGATGTATGATTCTCTCTCTCTCTCTCTCTCTCTCTCTCTCTCTCACACACACACACACACACACACACACACACACACACAAAATTACAGGGTGGGTATGCAAAGCTGGTGTGACACCGTTAAGAACTTGCATGTAGCTTCTAGTCTCAAATTTACATCGTGGTCCTAGGTGGATGCTGAGTGGGCTGGTGGAGGAAGCAGATATGATGGTGGCAACAAAACGTAAACAGACTCCCTTCCCAGCTGAGTTAACAGACACCTAGTTTGAAGATAAGGAAGGCTGGATGCATGTCATCTTTTTTCCAAGCAACTAAAAATCAAGATTTCACGGCTTACTGAAATTCTTTTATATACGTTACTTCTGGCTGGAGCTCAGCATCTGAGATGCATTTCAGGCTTGTTTTATTTACCTTCATGTGGAAAGCCATGACCTCCCAATGCCACCTGTGCCCTTTATCTTATTTGATATTTGATGCCCACAGAGCCCAGGGGGCAGTCATTACTGCTCGCACATGGTATGGGTGAGAAAACCACGTTCAAAGAGGTGAAGTAACGTGTGCCCCATCACACCATCACCTCGAGGGGAGGTACCAGATCTTCAAACTCCCATCTCCTTATTCCACTAGTCCCATCTCGCCATCACCAAGGCTGCCTCTTCTGGGAAGTGGGATGAATTAGAACCACCCACTCCTAGGGTCCAGCCTTAGGTCTGGCTTCATACACATGCTGGCGACCACCCAGGCAATGGCAGGCTTGTTGGGGAGGGAGTAGGTGGTGGTGGTGGTGGTGGTTATTTGAATACGAATGAATGCACACATGCTAATAGATTCCCATGAGCAATTAATTCTTAAATCAGAAATTGTGTATCAAAATGGATCTGCCTGGTTAACACAGAGCTCAGCACTGTCCTACAGCAAATCACATCGCAGCTGCCATCTCTGCAGCTCAGAGCTACCATCTCCTATGAAGCAAGCAGCTCACCACTTTCATGTACAGCGTGTGCTAAATGTGCCTTTCAAATACAGTTGTATCAGTGGCGAGGACACTCAAATTTGCCCCCCACCCTCACGTGTATTTATTTGCCCGACTCACTGTTTCTAAGTATTTTTACTTTGAAGGTATTTAGACACTAACTGTGCCCACAAACTGTTCCCGGGGCCTTTCCAGGGGCTGCCAGGTCCCACACAGCCTACCTGCCTGGCGTCTGAAAGCCACTGCTTTCAACGGATTTCAATTTCGATAGGACTTTTAAAGCCTGGCTGTGGGTTTTATCTTTTTTCATGTCTCCAGGACGGCAAGCTGAGTCAGCATGTGGAGCCTTTGAACCGTATTTCTCCAGACCCTGTACCTTCACCCTTCCTGTCTTTGGTCCTTCGTCTCCCCCAACCTTGTCCACAGTGTGAACTCCTTCTGGGTTCCAAATCCACACCTTTCTACTCAGCACCCCCTCTGCCACGTAATCCTGTGTTCACTCCACTCTCCTCTGGAGCAAAACCTAGTTAGCTGCTTGCTCCAGGTCTGGGATATTTTTATCTCCAGGCTCCGGCCTCCTTGACTTTGAATCTTCTGTCTCTCCTCCATCTTCTGCCCTGTGGTCTTTACTCAAATCCCCACCTCTGCTTGGCACCCTGGCCCCAGCTCTGCCCCAGGGGGTGGGGGAAGATGGGCCGTCAGGCTCCCGGGTGGATTTTCTCTGGTTGGTGGAGGATACTGCCTAAGAATTTGAACAGGTAGAAACAAAAGACAAACGGGCTTTCACCGTAACTTCTAGTTCCCACAATTCACAGGCGGATGATGGTTTTAGTTTGCAGTTTAAGTCAAAGGAAGCTCAGGAGTGCCCTGGCAGTTCAGCAGGTTAAGGATCTAGTGTTGTCATTGCTGTGGCTCAGGTCGAAGCTGTGGCACAGGTTCGATCCCTGGCCCTGGAACTTCCACATGCCCTGGGCGTGGCAAAAAAAAAAAAGGGCAAAGCCATGGGCGGGGAAGAGGAGTCCAGGGAGAGAGAAGATTCCAGGCACATGAGGGCAGGCTGGGTTTGGGGCAGAAAATGACCCCAGGAGGCATTCTCAGTGGGGGCGCAGGAGACAGCTTAAGAGCAGTGAACTGCTTTGCTGTACAGCAGAAATGATACAACACTGTAAATCAACTAGACTTTAATAAAACACATGTGGAGTTCCCATCGTGGCACAGCAGAAATGAATCTGACTGGAACCATGAGGTTGGGGGTTCGATCCCTGGCCTCGCTCAGTCGGTTAAGGATCTGGCATTGCTGTGAGCTGGTGTGTAGGCCAGCGGTTACAACGCCGATTGGACTCCAACGCCTGGGAACCTCCAGATGCTGCGGGTGTGGCCCTGAAAAGACCAAAAAAAGCCAACAAAAAAATAAAATAAAACACACACACACAAGAGCAGTGACTGGATTACTGCTTCCTGCTTTAAGATCAAGGCCTTCTTTGTGACCAAACCTGCCGCTCCCCCAAACTTTTGTGACACATCTTGAACCCACCACAGTCGGTAGCCAAGGGCTGGGCGTAGGATGAGGGGCAGCAGCCTCCAGCAGAGAAGGTAATGCAGGCCACTAGCCCGCTGGCCTCAGGAACGGCATAAAGGACATAGGAGGATGTACAATGTCCCCCTGGATTTCTCAGAAGGAGTCCGAAAGTGTGTGATGGGGGCTCGAGCCAATTTATTGGCCATTAACCACCCTTGGGTGCTTAAGCACCACCTCGGTGCCTCGTTCTTAGTGGGCAACCTGCCCAAATGGGGCGCCCCCAGCCCTGCCTCTCCGGAGCCCACCCGGCCCTGCCCACAGGAGCTTCAGAGGCTCTGATGCGCTGCTGTCTTGGGAAGACTCTACCTCCTCTGGGAGGCAAATGTAAGTAGAAATTGCTGCCAGGGCATCTCTGTTATCCAGCGGCTGCTTTCTATTCTTGTCTCCAGCACTGCCAGGTCGTGGACCGGAAGCCACACAATTCTCAGCTGTCTGGTTCAACCTCAAAAGGCGGAGGAAAGGAGCCCATCTGGGCGCGCATGTGCGGTGATGAAAGCAGCCCAGCCGCTGTCTGCCTCCGGCAAGAAAGTCTTCAAGGATTAGGGATGGAGGTGGGGGCGGGGGGAGTTGGGAAGTGGGGGTGGGTGTGGAAGCCGCCCTCCCTTCTTCCAGTCCGGCTGCAGCCTGGGCCACCTCATCCTCTGTCTGGGGCAATTTCTTCATCTGGAAGGAAGGGTGTCGATGCGGGTCCCCTAGGGAGGTAGGAGGAGGTGTAGGTGAAGAGCTGATCCCGGGGGTGAGCACCTTAGTTAGGTGTTGCTGTTGTCCCTGGGGTTCCATTGTCATCGGCAGGACCCAGCCAGGGACAGGCATAAAGCCCTGTGCCCAGCCCTGAGGAGCGGAAGCTGCTTGGAGGTCAGGAGGATGTCAGAGCCCAGCCGGCTGACCCCACTTCCAGGCAGACCCTGGCGCCACCGCCCATCCAGGGCCATTAGCAAATCGGGCCATCCTCCAGGGAGGGGTGGAGGCTGGAAAGTCAAGGTTCTGAGAACCCCGAACCCACCCTCAGCCCAGACCCAGACCTCCAGCTGTCCAGCCTGGTTCAATGGCTATTGAGCCATGAGGCTGAGTTCCGGAAGGCCCACCTGTCTGTCCTACTGGGGACCAGGATGCCATAGACGGTCTGCAGCTGGGAAGGGGTATACATATCCAGGGCTGACCCACTGCTCCTGGCTCCTGCTCTCATGGCCTCCTCTTCCCACCAGAGATACCAGCCCTCCCCGTCAGCGAGGCCCCAGTGGACAATCATGGACTTGGGAGTGAGACAGGCCTGGGGGAACCTCTGACTCTGCCATCCTCTGCCAGCTGGCTATAGGACCTTAAACCGTCACCTCGCCTTTCTGAGTCTCCCAGTTGAAGGTGAGGCCTAACAAGGCATGAGAGGTAAAGGAACTTGTGATCTTCCCCAGCAACAGGTAGCCCTTCTGGGTTCCAAGCTCATCTAGTCCCTGCCAGTTACTTGTGCCCTAACAAATAATGTGATGGTCTCACTTACCCCCAAGAGAAGGGTTAGCCCAGAAGTCTCTCTGCACTCTGCCCTCTGCCCCCTCCTTGAGAGCAGGGCATGGGGAGGAGAGTTGGGTCCCTCCTGAGCACCCAGGAGGAAGCCCCAGGCCCTGATGTGAGAGAGACTTGGTACCCCATTCATCACTGGCTCAGATCTCTCAACCAAGTTTGGAAAGATGTAGGGTCCTGACAGAAAAGACAGGATAGCAAGGAGGAGGCAGGAGCTGGGGTTAGGATCTAGGGCTGGTTTTGTCTACAGAGCAGAGCAGTTAAGAAGATGATGGTATCGGAGTTCCTGTTGTGGCTCAGGGGGTTAAGAACCATACATAGTGTCCGTGAGGATGTGGGTTTGATCCCTGGCCTTGCTTGATGGCTTAAGGATCTGGCATGGCTGCAAGCAGTGGCATAGGTTGCAGATGTGGCTCAGATCCAGTATTGCCAGGGCTGTGGCACAGGCTGTTAGCTGCAGCTCCAATTTGACCCCTAGACCAGGAATTTCCACATGCCACAGCCATAAAAAGAAAAAGAAAAAGAAAAAAAAAAAAAAAAAAAAAAAAAAAAAAAAGAACAGGACTAACCTGAATCAGCTCTTCCCCCGATTGGCTATGTGCCTCTGAGCCTCACCCAAATTGGAGGCCTTGTAATAGCAACGAAAGTCTGCCATGGATCCCAGACTCTGAGATAGTGACTGGCATCTGGTAAACCCTGAGGATATAAAACCCACCCTGGAAAAAATAAAAATGAAAAAGAATTTATTGGGTCTATAATTTAAAAGTCTAGATTTAACTGCTTCAGGTACTACTTGATCCAGGGATTCAAATACCCGTAAGGTTTCCTTCTGTTTGTCCCTCTGTTGGCTCCATATCCCAGTTTCTCCCATCACAGCAGTAAGACCTCTACAACTGCTCCTGCACTTCCTTGTTCATACCCTCCCATTTCTTTTCTTTTCTTTTTTTTTTATAATTTTTTTATTTTCCCACTGTGCAGCAAGGGGGTCAGGATATCCTTACATGTATACATTACAATTACATTTTCCCCCCACCCTTTCTTCTGTTGCAACATGAGTATCTAGACAAAGTTCTCAATGCTATTCAGCAGGATCTCCTCGTAAATCTATTCTAAATTGTGTCTGATAAGCCCAAGCTCCCGATCCCGCCCACTCCCTCCCCCGCCCATCAGGCAGCCACAAGTCTATTCTCCAAGTCCATGATTTTCTTTTCTGAGGAGATGTTCATTTGTGCTGGATATTAGATTCCAGTTATAAGTGATATCATATTTGTCTTTGTCTTTCTGGCTCATTTCACTCAGTATGAGAGTCTCTAGTTCCATCCATGTTGCTGCAAATGGCATTATGTCATTCTTTTTTATGGCTGAGTAGTATTCCATTGTGTATATATACCACCTCTTCCGAATCCAATCATCTGTCGATGGACATTTGGGTTGTTTCCATGTCCTGGCTATTGTGAATAGTGCTGCAATGAACATGCGGGGGCGTGCGTCTCTTTTAAGTAGAGTTTTGTCCGGATAGATGCCCAAGAGTGGGATTGCGGGGTCATATGGAAGTTCTATGTATAGATTTCTAAGGTATCTCCAAACTGTTCTCCATAGTGGCTGTACCAGTTGACATTCCCACCAGCAGTGCAGGAGGGTTCCCTTTTCTCCACAGCCCCTCCAGCACTTGTTATTTGTGGATTTATTAATGATGGCCATTCTGACTGGTGTGAGGTGGTATCTCATGGTAGTTTTGATTTGCATTTCTCTTATAATCAGCGATGTTGAGCATTTTTTCATGTGTTTGTTGGCCATCTGTATATCTTCTTTGGAGAAATGTCTATTCAGGTCTTTTGCCCATTTTTCCATTGATTGATTGGCTTTTTTGCTGTTGGGTTGTATAAGTTGTTTATATATTCTAGAGATTAAGCCCTTGTCGGTTGCATCATTTGAAACTATTTTCTCCCATTCTGTAAGTTGTCTCTTTGTTTTCTTTTTGGTTTCCTTTGCTGTGCAGAAGCTTTTCAGTTTGATGAGGTCCCATGGGTTTATTTTTGCTCTAATTTCTATTGCTTTGGGAGACTGCCCTGAGAAAATATTCATGATGTTGATGTCAGAGAGTGTTTTGCCTATGTTTTCTTCTAGGAGTTTGATGGTGTCCTGTCGTATCTTTAAGTCTTTCAGCCATTTGGAGTTTATTTTTGTGCATAGTGTGAGGGTGTGTTCTAGTTTCATTGCTTTGCATGCAGCTGTCCAGGTTTCCCAGCAATGCTTGCTGAATAGACTTTCCTTTTCCCATTTTATGTTCTTGCCTCCCTTGTCAAAGATTAATTGACCATAGGTGTCAGGGTTTATTTCCGGATTCTCTATTCTGTTCCATTGGTCTGTCTGTCTGTTTTGATACCAGTACCACACTGTTTGGATGACTGTGGCTTTGTAGTATTTCTTGAAGTCTGGGAGAGTTATGCCTCCTGCTTGGTTTTTGTTTCTCAGGATTGCTTTGGCGATTCTGGGTCTTTTGTGGTTCCATATAAATGTTTGGATTGTTTGTTCTAGTTCTGTGAAAAATGTCATGGGTAATTTGATAGGGATTGCATTGACTCTGTAGATTGCTTTGGGTAGTATGGCCATTTTTACAATATTGATTTTCCCAATCCAGGAACATGGAATATCTTTCCATTTCTTTACATCTTCTTTGATTTCTTTGATTAAAGTTTTATAGTTCTCGGCATATAGGTCCTTTACCTCCTTGGTCAGGTGTATTCCGAGGTATTTGATTTTGTGAGGTGCAATTTTAAAAGGTATCGTATTTTTGTATTCCTTTTCTAATATTTCATTGCTGGTATACAGAAATGCAACTGACTTCTGAATGTTAATCTTATATCCTGCTACTTTGCTGAATTTATTAATCAGTTCAAGTAGTTTTGGGGTTGAGTCCTTCGGGTTTTCTATGTATAGTATCATGTCATCTGCATACAGTGACAGTTTGATCTCTTCTCTTCCTATATGGATGCCTTTTATTTCTTTTGTTTGTCTAATTGCTGTGGCTAGGACTTCCAAAACTATGTTGAAGAGCAGTGGTGAGAGTGGGCATCCCTGTCTTGTTCCAGATTTGAGTGAGAAGGCTTTCAGTTTTTCCCCATTGAGGATTATATTTGCTGTGGGTTTATCATGAATGGCTTTGATTATATTCAGGAATGTTCCCTCTATACCCACTTTGGCGAGGGTCTTGATCATGAATGGATGTTGGACTTTGTCAAATGCTTTTTCTGCGTCTACTGAGATGATCATATGATTTTTGACTTTTTTTTTTGTTAATGTGGTGTATGATGCTGATTGATTTGCGTATGTTGAACCATCCTTGTGAACCTGGGATGAACCCAACCTGGTCATGGTGTATAATTTTTTTGATATGTTGTTGGATTCGGTTGGCTAAGATTTTGTTGAGAATTTTTGCATCTATATTCATCAATGATATTGGCCGATAGTTTTCTTTTTTGGTGGTATCTCTGTCTGGTTTTGGAATGAGGGTGATGGTGGCATCATAGAATGTCTTTGGGAGTATTCCTTCTTCTTCAGCCTTTTGAAAGAGTTTAAGGAGGATGGGCACCAATTCCTCTTTATATATTTGATAAAATTCACCTGTGAAGCCATCTGGTCCTGGACTTTTATTTGTAGCATACCCTCCCATTTCTAAGTCCAAGAAGAAAGGTGTCAGAATTCCCGTCGTGGCTCAGTGGTTAACAAATCCAACTAGGAACCATGAGGTTGCGGGTTCGATCCCTGGCCTTGCTAAGTGGGTTAAGGATCCGGTGTTGCCATGAGCTGTGGTCGCAGATGCGGCTCGGATCCCACGTTGCTGTGGCTCTGGCGTAGGCCGGCAGGTGGAGCTCTGATTAGACCCCTAGCCTGGGAACCTCCATATGCCGAGGGGGCAGCCCAAGAAATGGCAAAAAAAAAAAAAAAAAAAAAAAGAAAGAAAGAAAGAATTAGAAGAAAGTTGTCTTCTGGGGGCCATAGCACAGCCCCGGATTTGCTCTGACCTGATTTGATGGCTTTGGTCTAAGACTCAAATTAGAGTTAGAAACTGTTACTGTAAGAAAGGTCCACGGATATGGGATGGGCCTATGCTAACCCATTATTCACAATGAGAAAAATCAACTAAAAGTATTTGTCTCCCAGAAAAGAGTACCCTCCTTCATTGTTGGTGGGAATGTAAATTGGTACAACCACTATGGAAAACAGTATGGAGGTACCTCAGAAAACTAAATATAGAACTACCATGTGACAGGAATCCCATTCCTGGGCATATACCTGGACAAAACTTTCATTGAAAAAGATATATGTACCCCTATGTTCACTGCAACCCTATTCACAATAGCCAAGACATGGAAACAACCTAAATGTCCATCAGCAGATGAATGGATTAAGAAGATGGAATAGTACTCAGCCATAAAAAAGAAAAAATAATGCCATTTGCTGCAACATGAATGGAAGGGACTCTCATACTAAGTGAAGTTAGAAAGAGAAAGACAAATACCATATGATATCACTTATATGTGGAATCTAATATATGGTGCAAATGAACCTATCTACAGAAAAAAACAAACTCATGGACATGGAGAACAGACTTGTGGTTGCCAAGGGGGAGAGGGTGGGAGTGGGATGGACTGGGAGTTTGGAGTTAGTAGATGCAAACTATTGCATTTGGAGTGGATAAGCAATGAGATCCTGCTATGTAGCACAGCGAACTATATTTAGTCACTTATAATGGAAAATGATGGAGGATAATGTGAGAAAAGAAATATATATATATTTCTATATATATGGCTGGGTCACTTTGCTATATAGCAGAAATTGACAGAGCATAGTAAATCAACTATAACAAAAAATAACAAAAATCTCAAATAAACAAAAAAATATATTGTGTCCCAGAGCCTGATCCCTATGTGGCCTTGACCTCCAAGATTCCTCTGTCCCTCTAGAGATTTGGCCTCACTCTGGGGTTGTAGAAAGCTTCCGTTCCTGTACCTCAAATCCCTTGGCAGTCATCACCCCAATTATAACCCAAGCACCCCATCACATGGTGGAATCACAACTAATGAAACAGGAAGAAATCTGCTGTGTTCAGCATGGAAATGGCCCCATTCTAGGAAGAGACAGAATGGGAGTTTGTCTTCTTAACCACAGAAATCCAATTATCTTCTCTCCAGAAAGTGTATGTACAGAGACCACTTTCTCTAATTAATTGGTTCTCTTGCCTGTGCTGGGCCTTTCAGGGGGCCCGAGATGAGAGCTCTGTCTGGGAGGCTGATCAGGGACACGAGGCTCAGGCCGCCCAAGGCCTTCCATTAGCTGAGCTCAGCGAAGCAGCAATCCCAGGTCAGCTTTGCTGAACACAGCCTCCTGTTCTCTGTTCCAAAACACATGTTGCCAGCACTTGGGGGAGGAGGCCCGGTCCTCCCTCTTTTTCCTTACTTTATCCTAAGACCTGGAAAAAATGGCTCCCTCTGGAGTTGACAGGGCCGGTTGTAAAGGTGAAATTTCTGGCTTATTACCATTCCCTGGCTCACGGATACACTTCCTCATCTGCCCCTTGCGCTCCTGCAAGCCCCTCTCCTCAGCCCCTCCCTAATTTCAGCTAAATCTTCCTCAGGGTTCTCTGGAGAGGGCTTCTCACCTGCTCTTTGAGTTGCCCAGGCTGGATGCTGGTGTTGCCCTGGTGCCAGCGGTGACTGGCACCGCTGACCAGCTTGGCACAGGCACCAGCATGGCCACTCCTCCACGCTGGCCATGGTAGGAGCCCTGGGTTCCATACTGGCCCCCAAAGTTATCCTTGTCCTCAGAATCTGTGACTGTTGCCCTACATGGCAAAAGGGACTTTGCGGATGTGATTAAGTCAAGGATCTTGAGTTGGGATTACCTGGATGATCCCTACGGGCCTGATGCAATCACAGGGACCTTTAAGAGGGAGGCAGTTTCGATACCACCAATCACCTGGGCAAAGCAAATCAAAACCACAGTGAGATATCATTTCACATACGTCATAATGGGTATCATCTGACACAAATAATACAAACAAAGGTTGGTGAGGCTGTGGAGGAAACAGAACCCTCCTACACTCTTGATGGCAGGGAAATTAGTGCAGCCGCTGTGGAAAACAGTATGGAGCCAAGACTGCATCTGATAGGCTTTCTCAGCCAAACATCCTTCATTAGATTTGGATAATGATCGTAAGGTTAACTGAGCACTTTTACCAAGTGCTCAGGTGCCATATTCCTAATGTGTAAGACCTCCTTTAATCCTCACAATAAACCTAAAAGGAAAACACTATTATACTTCCCATTTTGCAGTTGAAGAAATAATAGTCTAAGGTGACCTTGCTAGTAAGACACAGGACCAGAACACAGATGCAGTTCTTTCTAATCCCAAACCTTAGCTTCCCCGTGTTCTGTCTTGCCCCATTCTATAGCAGTCACTTTGTCCTTGCCAGCCAGCCATCTTTTGTAAAAATTGCTTATTTAGATTTCTTACTGCAGCATATGGAAGTTCCCAAACTAGGGGTCAAACTGGTTTTGCAGGTGCCAAACTACACCACAGGCACAGCCACGCCAAGCCCAAGCTGGGTCTGCAACTTATGCCGCAGCTTGCGGCAACACCAGATCGGCAACACCAGATCCTTAACCCACTGGGCGAGGCCAGGGATCGAACCCGCCTCCTCAGGAACACCACATCAGGTTCTTAACCCGCTGAGCCACAACAGGAATGCTGTGCCAGCCATCTTTTGATGCTGCTTGAAAGTCCAGGGGAGAGTGGGCTTCACAACCACATCCTTACGTGCTCGCAGTTGAAGAGGGGATGGTAGTACCTGGAGAAACCAGAGGGTGAGGGCTGCACACAATTGCACTAAGAACCCACAGACTCCCTAAGGCTGGACTTGCTAATCAGGGCTTCCAAACTTCCAGCTGCTAGCCACGTTTGGCCCAGAGATAGATTACTTCTTTCCATGAAATGTCAATGCTTTCCCTGCTTGTTTATTTTTAAATTGGAATTCCGTGTTTCTTTTTTTGTTGTCGTTTTCTCATTTTAGCATTCCTGAAATCAAGATGAGTCTTTTGTTTTGTTTTTTTGTTTTTTGGGTTGCTCCTGTGGCATGTGGAAGTTCCCTAGGCCAGGGATCAAACATTTGCCACAGCAGCAACCCAAGCCACGGGAGTGACATTGGATCTTTAACCCACTGAGCCACAAGGGAACGCCTCAAGACACATCTGAAGGTCACTGTTGGCCATGACATGTCATTGTTCCTGCTCCAGCAAACTTGCAGAATGGGTGTTAGCAGCTTGCAAAAGATCCCAGAGGTACTAGCAGAGCAGGCACAGAGGATGACGTTGTGTGGAGGAACACAGACTCTGACAGCGCTGGTGCAGAAACAACACAAAGCAGTCAGATTTTAAGTGGGAAGATGTTTTAGGAGAATTTTAACGGATTTATTTTGCATGAGATTTCCTTTTCAGAGCTGCACAAGCTTGATGTGTGATAAAGATTTTTGTGTCTAAATAAGTCTAAAAAGTTCTTTCTATATGTAGAAAACAAATCTTTCAGTGCTAAGAAAGCCCTGTGTCAGAGTTTAACTGGCAAATTTTGTTTCCTTAATGGTACATAAAATAATGGTGTGGCATGTGGAACTTCCCTTATAATGGATGATGTCTTCAATTTGATGAGATATGGTATTTGCTTCCCCCCAAAATCTGTCTCTTGAGCTTCCATCCCAAAAAATCATAATGTCTAATAATACAGAGCCTTTATGTCTGCAAGGCAGCCATTAGCTAGAGAGCTGAGAGGTGGCTCCCCCCTACTTTTTTTTTTCTTTTTTCTTTTTAGGGCCACACCATTAGCATATGGAAGTTCCCAAGCTAGGGGTTGAATTGGCGCTGCAGCTGCCAGCCTATGCCACAAGCACAGCAACACCAGATCCAAGCTGCATCTTCAACTACACCGCAGCTCATGACAGCAATGGATCATTGACCCAGTGATCGAACCCACACCCTCATGGATACTAGTCAGGGTTCTTAACCCGCTGAGCACAACAAGAATTCTAGCTCCCTCTTTTGATCAAGTGTATTGTGGACTTCCCATCATGGCTCAGTGGTTAACGAATCCAACTAGGAACCATGAAGTTATAGGTTCAATCCCTGGCCTTGCTCAGTGGGTTAAGGATCCGGTATTGCTGTGAGCTGTGGTGTAGGCCAGTGGCTACAGCTCCGATTAGACCCCTAGCCTGGGAACCTCCATGTGCCATGGGAGCAGCCCAAGAAATGGCAAAAAGACCAAAAAAAAAAAAGTGTATTGCACTCCAGTTTGCCCCAGTCTCCACCACTCTCTAATACCTTACACTAGACCCTCTTCAAGCATTCTAATTATTATCTGGCTTCTGTGGGCATTTAGGTCTGTCGACCCTAAAAAGATAGGTTCAGTGTCATCTGGTTGGGAAACTACAATCCATATGTGGTTCTGGCATCAAAGGTTAGCCTCTGATTATTTAGATGTACTTCAGAGGAGGGGAGAAAAATTGAAGCCCAAGAACAACTACAGAACAACGGCATTCGAGAGTGCTTCTTGGCACTCCCATTGTGACTCAGTGGTAATGAACCTGACTAGTATCCATGAGGATGAGGGTTTGATCCCTGGCCCGTTCAGTGGGTCAGGGATCCGGCATGTCCATGAGCTGCAGTGTAGGTCATGATGCAGCTCGGCTCCAGCATTACTATGGCTATGGAGTAGCCCTGGAGCGGCAGCTCTGATTAGACCCCCTAGCCTGGAGACTTCCATATGCCATAAAAAGACCAAAAAAAAAAAAAAAAAAAAAAAAAAAAAAACACAAGTGCTCCTTGGAAGGCACACGTCCTTGGCAGGATACCAGTATTCCACCCTGTTTCGTTCACCCTGATGGGCCCACCATCAGCCAAACAACTGAACAGCTTCTCCAGCCACTAAATTTCTGTTATACCTGTCCTCTGAGTGTCACAGAGACATCCAGGCATGGCTGAAACTGAGCAGAGGAGGCTACCCAGGTTCAGGCTGAAATCACTGTTTCCCAAGCATCTATTCCTTCTTCGCTTGCAAATCTCTGCTGCGCCCTGCTAGTGTCAGGCAGCAGGCTAGGCGACAGGATATGAAAATGAAACATTGTCTATGAAGGAGATGTGGGCACAGAAAATGATAATCCACAGGGAGAAGTGTCCTAAGACAAGGAGACAAGTGACAGGAATCGTAAGGGTGATTATTTCTATTTTGGGACATCAGCAAAAAGCTACCAGGAAGTGATTTCTAAACAGGTTTTGAAAATATGCATACTTGTCTAGGGGACAAGAAGGGGAAAGCATTCCAGACAGCGGAGGGAAGCAGGAGGTGGTTTCATGCCTCAGGAGAGGGGTGTGCTCGGAGACGGTGCTAGAGGTTGATGGGTCTGCCCTGCACAAAATATCTGAAGTGAGCCTGGAGTTTGGGCTTTGTCCTGCCTGCCAGAGTCTTTGAAGGGTTTTAATAGTTGGGGCAAAGGGACACAATGAGAAGCAGATTCAGAGGCATGGTGCAAGGTGGATTTGGAGACAGAATGGGGGTAGAAGGAGGCCGATAAAACAGCTTCAGGGAGAAGGGTGGGGGCCGGAGTTGAGACAGTGACAGGAAGGATCCCAAGGGAAGCACATATTCAAGAATGTTAATCTCTACCTTAATTCAAGCCTTGGGATCAGATTATATTTGGATAGTATTTAAGATACTCGCCATGATGTTAAACCCCAAAATCTCAGTGTCTTAAATTTATCTCTTATTTATACAAAATCCAATTGGTGACTAGACTTACTATATATAGTCATTCAGAGACCCAGACTCTTTTTTTTTTTTTTTTTGAGGTTCCTGTCATCGCCAAGGTCCGTAGAGTCCTTCTATTCCAGCAGGTGAATGGGAAAAACAAGAAGGGTTCCCAATGGGAGGAGTTTCCCAGGCCAGACCAGGGAGTGACGACATCACTCTGACCATATCCCATTGGCTAGGAGGCAGTCACATGACCATACCTAGCGGCAAGGGAGTCTCGGAAGTGTGTCTAAGCTGTGTGCCCAGGAGGAAAGGGACTCAACATCTCCACTGCCTCAGAAAATGAGGAAGAAGAATCTCTAATAACTCCCCAGTTTCTCAGTTGAGCAACCACATAAATGGTGATTGTGTTAACCCATGAGAAGATGACTTGGGGGAAGATAGATAGTCAGGTCTGCATGGTGAGTTCAAAGAGCCATTGGAGGAGTTCCCACTGTGGTGCCATGGGTTAAGGATCTGGCATTGCTGTAGAGTAGGTTGCACCTGCAGCTCAGATTCAATCCCTGGCCTGGGAACTTCCATATGCTATGAGTGGGCCATTAAAAAAAAAAAAAGAAAGAAAGAAAAAGAGCCAGTGGATTTCCAAGTGGGACTAGATGTACAGGTTCTTAGTTCAAGGTCAACCTGAGCCAAGGAATGAGATTTTGTGTGCCTCCAAGAAAAGTTCAAGTCTTACTGGTCTCTGCTCCCAGCCCTGATAGGCAGCCACCCAAGGGTGGTCACAAGGCAAAATGGAGCACATCCAATCTGGTCTTGCCATCCCCAAGCTCTTCACAATTTCCCAGCCAAACAGAAGTGTCCACAGGGAAGGACCTGCGACAATAGTGAGGATCAAGTCTCATTTATCTCAGTATTCTCCAAGGAGGGAGACCAAGGAGGCCCAAAAGTCCAGAAATGTTACAACCATCCTTCCCTCTTCTATCCGTTTTCTCATTTTCCTCCCTCATCAAGCTATAGTACAGGCGGGAGTCGCTGGAGCTCCCTGGACCTCTCTGGTTCCCTCAGTTCATTAAACTCACAGTGAATAGAAGAGATGCCGAGGGCTACAGTTTGATAAAGAAGCAAAGGGGTTTGATTTTATCCTGGAAGAAAAAGGGAAGCCCAGGGCTCCCGGTGCTGGTCCACCCCTGCTCTGAAGAGACACGATCCCAGCTGAGACACAGATGTCCCAGCTCAGGGTCCTCCTTCCTTAATGACTTGTTTTAGGTCCCCTGCCCTGCAACAGACCTGTAGGGTCACATTCTGGGACAGGTCCTCTTTGTCCTCTGCCCCTCCCTAGAATAATTCTACTCAAATCCTGTGCTTCAAAGCCTCCAGCATGTGGCAGACCTACTCTGCTCTGGGCCTTGTGTGGACAGTGATGAATAAGAGACACATCTCCTCAAGGAATCCACAGTCTACAAAGGGAGGCCCAGGTGAGAAGGATGAAGATGAGGATGATGGCACTATTGATGCAGTTACTGTTCGAGGTGAGAGGAGATGTTTTCTTGGTACCCAGCTGGCATTAGGGCAGAGGTCCAAGAATACCTCGATCCAGCCCTGCTGTCGCCTCCCATCCCCTGCAGGGTTCTAAAGCAAGAGAGCTATATGAACAAGAGCTAAGCAGGAAGTAAGAAGCTCCTGCGCACAAGCCCCACTGGCCTTCAATGCCAGATGCTCTGGGGACTCTTTCTCCAAGTGCCTGATCCCCACACATGGGAGTTTGATGTGGGGCTCAGAACTCTCACTCCTGTAGGTGAGTCTCTGTGAACCAGTTACTTTCCAGTCTGTGGGGCTTCCCACCCAGGAGGTATGGGGTTGCTTATATCACGTAATCACCCCTCCTAACTCTTGATGTGGCCTCCTCTTTGTCTTCTGGAGTAGGGTATCTTTTTGAAAGTTTCCAGTCCATTTGGTTGAAGAGTGCTCAGTATTTGGTTGTAAACTTTGTTGTTTTTAGGACAGAAGTTGAGCTCAAGTCCTTCTATTCTGCCATCTTAATCATCAGGAACTGGAGGTTTAGAGATGAAAGAAATGCAGTTCCTGACTCTGAGAAATCAAAACATTAATGGAGGTGAACTCAAAAAATATTCCCATATGGATGTAGCAGGAAGGATGACATTTTCCCAGTGTGTGCATTCAGGCTCTCATCTCATAGCCAGATCTTTATTAGCATCCCTACTTTATAGGCAGGGAAATAAACCCCCAGGAGATTTTTAGATGTGTGTGTGTGTGTGTGTGTGTTTGCTTACTGAGCAAGTTAGGTTATACTTGGGGTAGAACCAGGGTCTGATGAGGTTTCCTGAAGTTTTAAGAGGTGAGGACAGGATCTTCTCTACCGGGAACATTGACTACACTTTGGACGTGGCGTTGTCATAACAACTTGAAGCATCTGAGGAGAGTAATATTGTCCCTCTTTTCCTGACCACACGGGCACAGAGCAGGCATCATGTTTTCTTCTGTCTGTATATTCAGGACCCCTCTGCTGGGAACAGCAAGTCCATCTTCTTTTTGGGAAAATTCCTTCCCCCCTTCTCTATCCATGGGCTTTGGGTGAACTTGACGTCCCTCCTGAATCAAGGAGTGGGTGTGTGACCATATAACCAGGTGTAGCCAAACAGAGCATCCTATCTCCTGGCCAGATGATTGGCTCAGGGACGGGCATACCAACGACCAGAATCCATGAAATACAATTCTGTGATCCTTTCAGATGCAGTTCTATGGTGGCTTCTCAAACCAACCTCAAAAGGAAACCCAGCTGAAATCGGATTCACCACACAGGGAGTTGGCAGCAGGAGAAGAAGATGAATGCTGAAGATATCATTCAAACCCCAGAAATGCCCTTTACAGGAACCAAAAAGTCCCCTTCTCTGCCTATGCCGGCTGTCATCAGGCACCTGTCCTTGGAAACACAGACCCTGACAAGTGCAGAATGATATATGTGTGCAGAGTTGTGGCAGATGTCAGACCTAAACAGGACAGATCAAGGGAGGTGGGAGCTCTCAGAGAAGGGGGATGTAGAGAGCCATCCAGGATGGGAAGATCAGAGGGGGACCTTGAAGTGAGAAGCATCGTGCTAGGTGCCATCTCCAGAGTAATCATCAAAAGCTAAATCCACTTCCCATAGTGAGGCCCCGGGGGGCTCTCCCACCACATCTCTCCCCCTCCACCTCTCCAGGCTCCATCGTTGAGGGCCATGGTACGAGCTGTACTCTGTGCTAGAGAGACCCCTCCTCAACTCCCCAGCAGTCTCAACTCAAACCCATTTCCAGGGCCAGGATACCCATTAAGCACAGAAGGCCTGGAGCCTTAAAATATCATGTGCCCAGAAAACATGTTCATTTCACAAAATGAGATCTACACGTTAGAATATTATTCAGCTATTAAAAAGGAGGAGATCCTGCCATTTGCAACACTCTTGATGGACCTGGAGGGCTTTATGAGAAGTGAAATAATCCAGACAGAGAAAGACAAAAAAAAAAAAAAAAAAAAAAAAAGAATGGCAGTTGCCAAGGGCAGAGATGGGGAGGGGGAAATGGATGGATGTAGGTCTAAGGTTACAAACTTTCAGTAGCCTAAGTTCTAAGGACCTCACATACAGCATGGTGACTGTAGTTAATACCCTATTGTATACTTGACAGCTGTTGGAATAGATCTTAAGCATTCTTACACCAAAAAAAAAAAAAAAAAAGAGTTCGGAGTTCCCGTCATGGCACAGTGGTTAACTATTCTAACTAGGAACCATGAGGTTTTGGGTTCAATCCCTGGCCTTGCTCTGTGGGTTAAGGAGCTGTGGTGTAGGTCACAGACGCAGCTCAGATCCCACGCTGCTGTGGCTGTGGTGTAGGCCGTTGGCTACAGCTCCGATTCGACCCCTAGCCTGGGAACCTCCATATGCTGCAGGAGCAGCCCTAGAAAAAGGCAAAAAGACAAAAAAAAAAAAAAAAAAAAAAAAAAAAAGAGTTAACTCTGTGAGATGCTGGATGTGCTCATGATCTTCATCTCAGGAGTCAGTCCACAATGTATATCAAATAATCACACTGCATACTTTAAATATATGCAATTATACTTATCAACTATTTGTGGGGGGGGAGTTTTCATATGTATGCATTTATGTATTTATTTATTTAGGGCTATCCCCATGGCGTGAGGAAGTTCCCAGGCCAGGGATCACACCTAAGCCACAGCAGTGACAATGCCAAATCCTTAACCACTAGGCTACCAGATAACCGTTTAATTTATTTTAAAATAAGAATAAAATTTATATGATAATGAATATATAATTATGAATCAACTCTGAATTATATTGATTTTTATACTAACATACCAATGCAGTCATAAAAACATCTCTGTGTGCATGTACGTATGCATATATATGAAGGAAGATGCCTAGGGCCCACGAAAATCACAGTGCAGGCCTGTCCATTCGCCTCAGGGAAAACTCTCTGGGCCCCTGACTGCAGAAAGCCTCTCCATCCCTCGTTAGATGTTTATGATTTCTTTTTTTTTTTTTTTTTTTTTTTTTTTTTTTGTCCACATCTGCAGCGTGTGGAAATCTATGCCAGGGATCGAACCCTCTCCACAGCAGTGACAACACCAGATACTTAACCTGCCATGCCACAAGGGAACTCCTATGACTTTTTTTTATAGAGTAAATTTTTTTGTTTTTCTTTTCTTTTTCAAATTAAAATTTTTAAAGTTTACATTTATTTATCTAATTGCTTGACATGTCTCCCACCAGATATGCACTCCATGAGTTCAGGGATTGTGGGCATCCTCAGTGCTCCTGAGGTTGAATGAATGAATGCATTTTATTAACCTTTGTCCTGAAACTTGCCTCTCCTTCTGCAGCTTTGCATCCCTTAAGCACCAAGACCCTCCCCTAGCCTCCAGCCTGGGGGACTGCACTTTCTGGTCCAGCGGTAAAGTCAGCCGCTGGTGGCTCTCTGTGCAAAGAGACCTGGTGTCAGTTTCAATTCCATTTCTCTCATTCTATCTTCATATTATTGAGGCATAAAGGATTAGGGTGTAACTTTAGGCAGATTTATCTACAGTTGGGAAAAGCATTTGCATGGGTTTCATCCTCACTCACTTATTGAAAATGACACCCTTGAAGGTGATAAACCTTGAAGTTTCTCACCTGGAAATTTGCCTAACCCTGAGCTCCAAGTTTTTTTTCTTGATGTGCATTTGGGAAGACCTTATAACTTTGGTTTGTTCATCCATTTATTTATTTAAGAAATATTTATTAGCACCTATTCCATGAGCACAATAGGTTTTATTCAAGACGGGGAGTTCTGATGGGAACAGAGCAAGGGCTTACAGACATCCTTTTCTCTGTACCCCCCACTCCATCTTACCACCCATGGAGAATTTCTGCTGACCCCTCTCCCTCACACCATCCACATCCGTATATAATTTCCCTTTCCTCCTGAACTGCTCTGAAGCCTCAAAAATCCTCTCCCTCTATTAGGCAGAATAAGTCCCTTCTCTCTAGCTCCTGCCTCATCTGACGGGATCCATTTCACTTCTATCCAGTTCTTGCTTTGTTTAACAGAATCCATTCTTTTTCCTTTTCCTTTTCCTTGAAAGGAGTTGTGAATATAAATAACAACAACAAAATGGTTTTCTTACTTAGTTCTTTATCAGGAGTTGATTTTAACATCCTTTTTGTGCATTTTTGTTTCCCAAGAGAAATGCTATAGGGAAGAGACTTTCTTGGTGAATTTATCTATGTACATCCCAGTTACCTAAAACGAAAAGACTGGAATGATTATCGAAGGAAAGAGGAACATTTCTAGAGGTTTTGGACCACTGGATTTGGGAGCGTGTTGGTGGGCAAGCATATAGCCATTAACAATAAAGAGATTCAAGTGCCTTGCCTAACTGAATTATGTCAGCTTCAGGATAAGCATGATCCAGCTACTCTAATAATATAGCATCTTATATCTCTGCCCCTCAGACTAATTTCAATTTCACAGGCTCAGAGTTGCAAGTTGCCTGCCAGCAATATTCTGGGTCATGTGCTTCCATATGCAAATCTAGTAGTAAAAAAAAAAGAAGACCTGCCTTACTGATTAATGCAAACAAATGATTGAAAGTTGAGCCATGTTGGGTTACACGCCCATCCTTGAACCTATCACTGTGGCCAGGCTTAAGCCAATAAGGGTTCAGACTCTGGGCCAGGAAATTCAACAGCCGGGAAATTCAGGTATACCTGGGAAGAGGGATTAGTTGCTGGAGAAGTATCCACCACAGAAAATCACGGAAGGGTCAGTCTCTTCCAGGAGCAAGAGCTGAGGTCATTTCATGGAAAGGCTACATCAAGACTTATACTTTGAAGCATATTTGGACTTCAGAAGGCAGAAAGGGAGGGCCAGAGCAGGAAGAGGGTTGGGAAATTACATCCCAGTGGAGGAAATGACGTAGCCAGAGGCAAGGAGGTGAGAAAGCAGAAATCCTGGGAGCGAAGGAGGCAGAGGATCCACCCAGGCGGATCAAAACTGATGGGGACACAAGATCCTAAGGAAAGGGAATGGGAGGAGCTGGCTAAAGAGCCGGATTTTCTCTTGAGGGCAATGGAGAGCCACAGCGGCATTTTGTGCAGGGCAGCAGCCCAGTCAGATTTTGAGTTTAGAAAGAGCACCTGGGTGGGGCATGTGGAGGATGAACAGTATTGGGAGAGACCGTAGGCACTGAGGAGGCTGCTGGCCTGGGTGGGGAGGTCCATCCTCGGGTTGGTAAACTCCAAGTATTCTGGTTCCAGCTGTTGGTCAGCGGTGCTGCCCTGGGTACCAGAAGCTTCTAACAAGCATCAAATCCTTCTGAGAGTCACCAGTGCAGTAGATGCTGGCATCTAACCTGGATACAGCCTTTAAGCTCACTGAGCCCCAGTTGACTCATCTGCAAAGTGGGGAAAATATTCTCCACCATGGAGCTCCTGGGTTCTTCATCCTGGTCCTAAAGAAATGTCAGGCCTGATCATTGGCAGTGGGGTTTCTCTCAATCTCCTCTCCCCAAAGCTCAGCTACACCTTTTGTACAACATGAGGCAGTAAATCCTCTCTGCGCTCTTAAAAAAAAAAAAGACTCATTAGGGTCCAGGATTTTGCACAAAGTGCAATTAATTATCCAGTCTACTCTCCCTGTGGTCTGTGGGGAAGGTTTTATCATTGTCATCTTCATCTTTCAGGTGAGCAAATTCAGGCCCAGAGAGACAAGACCTTGCCAGAGTTCCCCCAGTAAGAAAGGCAGCAGAGTGGGATGGGGTCTGACCCATGACTGAGGGTTCCCAGGATTCACCAACTGTGGGCCTCAGATTCTTACACTGATCTGCAGAGAGGAGCAGACAAGACCAGACCAGAGGTTGCTCACCGAGGTCTTGCTGGGGAGAAAAGATTTTAGCTTAATCCCACAACACAGTGCCCCCTCCTTGTGTGTGATTGCTGCCAACCTTTATTTATTTATTATTTTTTTTTTTTTCCCTTTTTAGGGCTACGCTTGCTGCATATGGAAGTTCCCAGGCTAGGGCTCCAAAGCAAGCTGCAGCTGCCAGCCTACCCACTGGCCAGATTTTAGCTGCATCTGTGACTTATGCAATGCTGGATCCCTAACCCATTGAGCAAGGCCAGGGATCGATCCTGCATCCAGGATACCAGTTGCGTTCATTACCAACTGAGCCACAGTGGGAACTCCTGCAGCCAAACTTCTAATTGTTCCCAACAACCCCTGAGCTAGCATCCATCCCTAGACCCCAGCAGGATGATCTGCTGGAGCAACTAGCCTTCCTTTGTTGGCTTGGGATAGGCTGTGCATTTTTTCCTACCAGTTTGTGTGTGGTTTTAATTCTTTTTTTTTTTCTTTTTTTGGTCTTTTTAGGGCCACATTGGAGCTGTTGCTGCCAGCCTACGCCACAGCCATAGCAATGCCAGATCTGAGCCGCATCTGCGACCTACACCACAGCTCACCACAACGCCGCATCCTTAACTCACTGAGTGAGGCCAGGGATTGAACCCGCAACCTCATGGTTCCTAGTCGGATTCGTTTCCGGTGTGCCACGACAGCAAATCCTGGTTTTAATTCTTTCTTTTTGTTTTTTCCAGTGTGATGTGTGGAAGGAACAAAAGCCTAGCTTCCTCCAGTGGCAGCCTCCACAACTTAGTAGCTCCGAGGTTGTGGACAATCCTGTTCCCTCCCTCCAACTTCTCTTCTATCAAACAGAAATATCAATCCTTGGTAAGTATTGCATGAGATAATATCTATTAAGTGGCCAGGACATGGCCTAGCTCCTCCTGGTAGTACTGGGGAGAACAATACACTACTGTGGGAAAAAAAAAAAAAAAAAGTGCTGAAACAGTCATTGTCATAAGAACACAGGAGTTTGTTTCTCTTTCAAGAACAGTCCTGAAACGACAGAGCAGCTCTGGTTCTGTGACAAAATCCGGGGTCCAGGTCACTGGCACTCTGGGTGGTTGACTGCATGCCTGGAGCCAAGACTCTTCCTCTCTGGGTACCAGCCAAGTGGAAGGTGAGGGAGAGCGTGGAGCAGGTATCCTCAACATCTTAAGCCCCCCAAATATAAACATTCAGGTGTCCTGGACATGGAGACTCTCAGGCAGCCATGTACCCATTTTCAACTTCTGGAAGAAGAAAATTGAATTTTTTTTTCCTTTTGTGGCTGCCCTGAGGCATATGGAGTTCCTGGGCCAAGGATCAGATCTAAGCCACAGTTGCTACCTACACTGCAGCTGTGGCAACACCAGATCTTTTAACACACTGTGCCCAGCTGGGGATCGAACCTGTGTCCTGGCACTGAAGAGATACCACTGATCCCGTTGCGCCACAGGGGAAACTCCAAGAGAATGAATTTTTATAGACACTAATACAGACCTTCCATGTTAGTTTTCAATAGGTACATTTTCAAGACACTCCTCTCCGAGACAAATCAGTAGAGTTCCAGGGGCCAGCAGAAGGATCACAAAAATACTCTTTCTTTGGACAAGTGAAAATCTTAGTCTGGTGACATTGGCTAAATTCAGTTATTGACATTTTCTGTTCCCTAGCAGATAGACCTATAGGCTCCTCTTACTCTTAGCTTTCATTGGGTGGTTTTATCTAATCAACAATCATGAAAGAATAAAAATGGGAAATCTCAACACACAGAGTCCTTGAAAAAAAAAAAATTAGGGCTCAACTCTTGGGTGAAAGGTAATACACAAGCTGAGTTGATATACAGGCTAAGATAAAGACTAGAGTTCATTCATGAGGGAGCTGGTGGCATGGGAGGAAGCCCTGGGATTTGGAGTTGGGCTGGATTCAGTTCCCTGAGGCACCCAGAGACAGGGATCAGGAGGGGGTTTCTCTTCAGCAGGATACCTATCCGGAGCTGATGTTAAGAGTCCCGGAAATCCCCCTGCCTTTGGCAAGACGCTGCTGCCCCTCAACGCTGACAGCCTCCACTAATTACCAACTTTGGGAGCATCAGGGACTGACATCATCACGCCTCTCATCTTGATCTTGGCTCCCATGGTTAACAAATCCGACTAGGAACCATGAGGTTGTGGGTTCGATCCCTGGCCTTGCTCAGTGGGTTAAGGATCCAGCATTGCCGTGAGCTGTGGTGTGGGTTGCAGACACGGCTCAGATCTGGCATTTCTATGGCTGCGGCATAGGCCGGTGGCTACAGCTCTGATTAGGCCCCTAGCCTGGGAACCTCCATGTGCCACGGGAGCAGCCCTAGAAAAGGCAAAAAGACAAAAAATAAAAAATAAAGTCCAAGTGTCAGCAGGACTGTCTCCTCCTGGAGAGTCTGAGGGGAGAATGCATTTCTTTGCCTTTTTCAGCTTCTAGTGGCTGCCTGCATTCCCTCACTAGTGGCCCCTTTCAAAATCTTCAAAGCACATCTTCCAACTTCTGTTTCTAGCACCTCTGGGTCTCCTCTGTCTCCGGCTCCCCTGCCTCCCTTTCAAAAGGGACATGGAGGAGCTCCCATTGTGGCTCAGAGATAACGAACCTGGCTAGTATCCATGAGGATGCAGGTTTGCTCCCTGGCCTTGCTCATTGGGTTAAGGATCTGGCGTTGCAGTGAGCTGTGGTGTAGGCCGGCAGCTGCAGCTTCAATTCGATCCCTATCCTGTGAACTTCCATATGCCACAGGTGTGGCCCTTCAAAAAAAAAAAATAATAAAGAAGAGGCATGGAGAGGATCACTTGATCCCATCTCAAGATCTGTGACTGGATCATATCTGTAAAACCCTCTTGCCATATAAGATAACATTCATAGGTTTCAGAAATTAGAATGCGGATCTCTTGGTGGGCAGGGGAGGAAGAATTTGGCAGGCCTACCATGAGGATCAAAAAGTTAGTGATAGTTCTTTGGATCAGGATGTTGTCTTGTAGTTCTTCTGGTGTGTTAGTTGGATGGGAGTGGCCAGCCCCTAGCCTGGGATCTGTATGTCTGGGCCTGGATTTCCTGCAGGCTCGAAGTGAAGCTGAGCTGCCTAGCACTCCAGGAAAATTGGGGAAACCTTGCTTTGGCATATAGTATTATCCCAGAGAAGCTGGGTTACACTGATACAATTCACAGTCCCCCAGATCGCAGAGACAGCCAAGATCTGATTAATGCTTTTTGCCAAGTCCAGTAAAGTCTGGGCATCTCTCTAGGGTAAATGGCCTGACACTCGGCAGCTCTGGCTGCTGTGAACCGGTGGCTCTGTCATTCTAACACAAAGTCTCTTCCACATCTGCCACAATTGGGGAGGAAAGCGCGTGGGGAAGGACACATGGGCTTTTCAGGATCCTGGCCCAGAAGGGACGATCATGTCCGTTCATGTTTCATTGTCTAAGGCTGATCATAGGGCCCCAGACAAGGGCAAGGGGCCAAGAACTGCAGTGTTCCGTGCTCTGGAAAGAAGAGAGCCAGGCACTGATGAGCCCAAGCACTGGACACGCTGAGGGATACAGGGCAGCTGGCAGTCACCCAAGGATGGGGGATAGGAAACGGATCAAGGATGTCAGAAGAGCGTCATCTTGTGTGCAGGTGCAGCCGGCTCTTCTCTGGTTCCTCCCCCAACGAGACCCATTGTTTTGACAACTGCCAAGAATGCCAAACTTCGACCCAAGAGGGGAAAAGAGAATTTCCTTTTATCTTCAGATTTCACCGTTCTAATTACGCTCCTGCCTTCCTCTGCCGGGGGCATTAGCATGAATCAGAATTATCTAAAGAACTCCAAGAGGAATTGAGCCTTCAGACTCTAAAGGTGTAGCCTTCGTGGATTCCCACTTCAACAAGGCAGAGATGGTTTAAAAAATGAATTCTTCTCTTATGTCAGAAAGTTCAAAACAAGCGAATTCACAAAGAGAGCTCTTGGCAAAAGCCTTGGATGTGGAATTAAACAAAGAGGATAGAAGAAAACGAAGCATATCCATGCAAAAGAATATGTCTTTTCAGTCTTTAAAAATGAAGGCAATTCTGACGGGCTACAGCTTGGATGAATCTTAAAGACATGATGGCGAGTGAGATAAGCAAAAGGACAAAGAGTGTATGATTCCATTTATTTGAGGTTCTAAAGCAGTCAGACTCAGGGAGACAGAAGGAAGAGTGGTGGTTGCCAGGGACTGGGGAAGGGCTGAAAGAGGAGTTAGTACTTAACGTGTACAAAATGTGTGGCTGGGTGGCGGAGATGGTGACATACACGTGTGACTGCTCTTAACACCCCTTAAAAATGATTAAGATGGTAAATTTTATATTATATGTACTTTACCACTGTTAAAATTTTAAAAGAAAAGCTTTCTAAACCTTTCATTAAGAAGAGCTAGGATCCCAGAATGTTAACTCTGGCAAGGATCTGTTCCCAGAGGGGGCAGTTAAGGCCCAGAGAGGGGAAGGGTCAAAGGGACAGGCATTCAGCCAGGACTGTGCGCCTTGTCTTCACCCCTCCCCCACCCCCACTGTACGACAAATGCCCAGGTGACAGATGTGTTGTCCCCACTCTGAGATGATCTGTCTGGCCTCTGCCAGGCTCTGCTCTGGTCCCTGGTTGCTGGATAATTGATGATGACTCACAGACCAGGCCAGAAATGGAAGCAGCGGGCTCCAGACACTAATTAGATCATCTCACTCCCAAACGAATGTGCTGGAGCCTTGTTCTTCATTTGGTCACCAGTGAGGAAGTGACATCGGGCAAATGAAACCTCTACTGAGCTCTTACTCTGAGCCAGATCCTGGATGCTCACCATCACCTCCAATGACCCCAGTCCAATAAAACAGATGTTATCATTATGGTCTCTTAGGGAAGGATGACAAGCTTAGGGATGACAATCTTCCCATTGTCACTGGGCAGGGCCAGGACACTGAGTGGCTCTGAGCTGGGTCTAAATGACCCCCTATACTCGCTAGGTGCCTTGGCCATGTGTGTTGAACCAAATTCAACATTTTCAGCCACACAAGGCTTGAGAGAATTATTGTCAGGTCTCAACCCACCCACCAGGGGGTAGAATTCAGGGGCAATTGTAATAAGTGCAAAGCTATAGGTAAGTAATTGATTTTTTAATTTTTTGAGACAGAGTGCTTTATCTATACAGATAAATCAATTTACGGGCTTCACTTTCCCAGATTCTTCCTCCAAGTCTAAGCTCTTTCCAGTGAAGCACGAGCATTAGAAACGTTTGTGGGCTTTTTTTTAATGGTATGGTTTGCAGACAATGAAGGTATCTGTCTGATTGTCTTCTTCAAAGCAAATTAGAGAATTTTAGAGTCAGCATGTCCTTAGAGATCACTGTATCCACTCCTCTGTCCATTGTACAGTTGAGAAAACCAAGGCCCAAAAAGGTTAGGAGGCCTCCAATGAATGTCAGAAGTGAGAGAGAACCCAGGTCTCAAACCATCCACTCTGCTGCATGGCCTTGGCCTTGGGTATAAGAAACACTGGAAACATCTCTTTGATGGCCGAAGTCAATTCCTTCTCAGGATCCAAACTGACATCTTCTGGGTCTTCCAGGGAGCAGGTGCATGCCATCCCTCAGACTTGAAGCCCCGAGTTGCTGATGCAAGCCTAGTCCCTGGAATCATCTATGGAGAAGGGTGTATCTTTACCCCCATTTGATGGACAAGGAAATAGTCTCTGAGAGACGAGGCCCCTTGCCCCGGTTACCACTCAGTGGATGGGTGTGCTATTTTGCTAGGGATGACGTAGCAAAGCACCACAGACTCGATGGCTTAAAACAGCAGAAGTTTATTTACTCACAGTTTTGGGAGGCTTCAAGTCCAAAATCCAGGGGTCGGTAGGTTGTTTCCTTCTGAGGTTTCTGAAGGAAACTAGAGTCCAGACCGCACCCCTCGGCTTGTACATGGCTGTCCGTGCCCTGTCTCTGCACATCATCTTCTTTCAATACACACCTGTGTCCAAATTTCCCCTTTTATAAGCACACTACACATAGTGATTAGGAACCACCCCAAAAACCCTGTTTTCAATTTTTTTTTTTTTTTTTCATTTTCCAGCCACACCTGAAGCATACGGAAGTCCCAGGCCAAGGATCGAATCTGAGCTGGAGCTGCAACATAAACCACAGCTGTAGCAACACTGGACCCTTAACCCACTGTGCCAGGCCACAGTGGAACCCACACAGCCACAGAGATAAGCCGGATACTTAACCCACTGCATCACAGTGGGAACTCCTCGTTTAATTCCTTAAAAGCTCTGTCTCCAAATAAAGTCTCATTCGGAGATACTGCAGGTCAGGACTTAAACATATGAATGGGGTTGCGGGGAACGCACACAGTTCAACCCCTAAGAGTGAAGGAGCTGAGATAAGTCTGTGAAGTGTGAAAGTCTGGCTTCTCCCCTCCACTCCGGCAACGTCAAGGCCAGTTGCTGATCTTCGGGGTTGAGTTCACTGATGAATCATGAGGGAATCTGACTGCACCCCCCCAGAAGTGCAGAAAACGCACCCTTACCAAATGGATAGCACGCCATTTATAGCTGCAGCTTCCCCAAATCTCACCACCAAAGATGAGAGAAATCTGCAGAAAAAGCAGCTTAGGTCATTCTGAAACCGGTGACCTTAAAAATAAATAAATAATTTTTTAAAACCTCCTAGATCTTATAGTAAGAGACAGGAAAATTCAGACTGCTTGGAAAAGCTCTTTTTCACCAAATTGACAGAATCAAGAAGTTAGATGATATTCTGTGCTGTTGAGGCTACAGGGAAAAACACATTCATCTCTTGCTGGTGGGGGTGTAAAGCGGTATATAGGGAGTGAAATTTGGCTCTACTTGTCAAAATCCCAAATGCCCACTTCAAAGGTATCCAGAAATTACACTTTCAAGTATTTCTCTTACAGCTCTACCATCACACCTGTGGGAAACACTGTGGGTACAAATTTCCGTATTTCAGTATTGCAAGATCACAAGGTTCTAACAACCTAAGAGCCTATTAAATAGAAGATTGCTTAAATAAATTGTGGTAAGAGCCACATTCCATTGTATAATGGAATACAATTTTCAAAAAGAAGAGGAAAACTATTTATGTGAATTAAAAAATAGAAAAGCATAACGTAGAATAGAGTGCAAAATATACCATCATTTGCGTGAAAATCTTACCTATATTTATACACTTGCATGCATATAGAGCATGTATGGATGGTCACACACATAAAAAGCTGGTAATATTGGTTACTTGCTAGGAAGAAAATAAGATGGACAGGGAGAGGGGGTGGGGGCAGAAAATGGGAGAAGAGAGTCTTTTTTTTGTCTTTTTGTTTTGTTTTGTTTTGTTCTGTTTTTTGTATTTTTAGGGCTGCACCCACAGCGTATGGAGGTTCCCAGGCTAGGGGTCCAATTGAAGCTGTAGCCGCCAGCCCACACCACAGCCACAGCAACGCCAGATCTGAGCCTCGTCTGTGACCTGCACCACAGCTCACAGCAAGGCTGGATCCTTAACCCACTGAGCGAAGCCAGGGATGAAACCTGAATCCTCTGGATGCTAGTCAGGTTCATTAACTGCTGAGCCACAACGGGAAATCCAAGAGAGACATTTTTTTAAATTGAAGCATCCTTGAGTTACAATGTTGTGTTAGTTTCAGGTGTACAGCAAAGTGATTCAGTTTTATATAGAGAAAGAATATATATTCTTTTCCATTATAGGTTATTATAAGGTATTGAATGTGGTTCCCTGTGCTGTACAGTAGGTCCTTGTTGTTTAGCATTTTACCCATAGCACTGCGTCTCTGTTAATCCCAAACTCCTAATTTATCCCTCCCTCACCTTCCCCTTTGGTAACCCTAAGTATGTTTTCCATGTCTATGAGTCTGTTTCTGTTTTGTAAATAAGTTTGTTTCATGTTTTAGATTCCACATTTAAGTGGTCATAGGATATTTGTCTTTCTGTCTGACTGACTTCACTTAATATGATAAATTTTAGGTTCCTCCATGTTGCTACAAATGGCATTCTTTCATTCTTGTTTATGGCTGAGTCTATACATCACATCTTCTTTATTCATCCATCTGTTGATGGGCATTTAGGTTGCTTCCCTGTCTTGGCTATTGCAAACAAAGCTGCAGTGAACACTGGGATACATGCATCTTTTCAAATTAGAGTTTTCTCCAGATAGTGGGATAGTTGGATCATGTGGTAACTCTATTTGTCGTTTTTTAAGGAACCTCCATACTGTTCTCCATTGTGGCTGCACCAATTTACATTCCCACCAACAGCGTAGGAGGGTTCGCTTTTCTCCACATCCTCTCCAGCATTCATTATTTGCAGACTTTTTAATGATGGCCATTCTGACTGGTGTAAGTTGACACCTCATTGTAGTTTGTTTTGGGTTTTTTTTTTGTTTTTTTTTTCTCCCTTTTTGGCCCCATGGTGAGGGATCAAATCCGAGCCAGAGCTGTGACCTATGCCACACCTACAGCAATGCCAGACCCTTAACCCAATGCACCAGGCCGGGGATTGAACCTACAAGGCCACAAAGACAAAACCAGATCATTAACCCACTGCCCACAGCAGGAACGTCTACCTCATTGTAGTTTTGATTTGCATTTTGAAAAAGAGACATTTTGAAGTCTACTGTACATGCAGAAATTGCCTCTTTAAAATATTTATAATTTCAAAGAAACTTCTTACCACCAGGCTATAGGCCCAATTTGTGGCTTATTCCTCTAGGCAAAACTCGAGCCTTTAATAGTTTCCCAAATACATTCAATTAATTTTTATTCTCATTTAATGAATCTAAATTAAACCAGTGCCAGCAAGGGGGGAAGCTAAGTACAGAGAAGCAACACAGATCAAATGTCTCTCTTTTGCTTTTTTTTTCCCTCCTGACCTGTCCCCAGCTGGGCAGAATTAACCCTTTTCTCTCCAGCCTTATTATAACTCAAGCCACAGAGAGTGACAGACATCAGTCAGTGAGTCTGAGCAGGAAGGTGGCTCACACACAGGTTCTGGCATTGGATTGAGATGGCTTAGAATTCTAGTCTGGCCACAAGCCAGCTGTGTGCCCCCAGGGACTGGACCACCCTCTTTGTGCCTTTGTTTCATCTGTAACATGGGGGTAATATTATTTGTTTCATTTGATTGTTTCAGGTAGATTCGACAAAGGGCCCAGCCCTGAGGCACCAACTGGGTGCTCCATCAGGACCATCTCTGTTCAATGGCCCACACCTCCTCAGCACCCGTGGCAGGCTGGGTGCTGTGTGGGGCTCTGGGAGACAAGGAGAATCCCAGCTCTCACAGAGAGAGCATTCTCATCTACTGCTTGTTGTCATTATTGCCATCCTTTCTTTGGGGTGCACGCCATGGCCTCTGACACATGGAAAGAGCTGGATAAAGACCCCTCGCTGACTTTGCTCCTGGCTCCCTGAGACAGAGGCTGCATCAGCACCTGCTCCAGACCTGGCACCAGGTCTCTACTAGAAAGACCTGCTGAGTAAGGCAGTGAGAAGCACACAGGACACCTGCTTTTCCCCAACCCCCACCCCTCCCTCTGGACTGGAAAATGACACAGTGGAGCAGAGCCCCAGTAAGCTCCCTTCCCGCCCTCAACAGGCTACCTAGACGGAGAAGGGTCTGCAGTGTGATTTCTCCTTAGAGGGTCAATATGGGCTCTTTGGATGAAGAAAGCTGGTTTCCCAGCCTACTAGCCTCTTCCCGACTCTGAGGACACAGCCAGTTGGCAGTCTGCTGCACAGAAGCGGGCCCTTGCCAGAATCCAATCACGCTGGCCTCCTGATGTCAGACGTTCAGCTTCTAGAACTGTGGGAAATAAAGGCCTGTTGTTTACAAGCGGCCCAGTCTCTGGGATTATGTTATAGCAGCCAGAACGGACTAAGGCAAGCCTCAACATGTCCTTAATGCCTGACTTGGCCAATTTGTCAGGAAGCTTGGAATCTGGGACGTGACCTTACCCAGTGCTCACGATTACCAGCCAGGCAGGGACCATTACCTTGTCCATTTGACAGGTGGAGGGACTGAGGCGTGCCTGGCTCTCGTGGATAGAAAGCCAGCCAGCTGTGGTGGGGAGGAGGAGGGAGCGAAGTAGGGAGAAGCCAGTGGGAGCCAGCTGCGGGGATCCAGGAGGCCAGGTGGAGATTCTGATCTGTCCTCCCCTGCACTACCGCTACCAGGGCTGCTGAAGGATGTTAAGTGAAAGTCTCATGATCTGGGGCCTGTTTTGAAAAGGTGTCTCGGCTGCTCTGGGAAGACCTACTGGTGCGTGGATGCAGGAAGAGGGTGCTGGGGATGAAATGACGGAGCCAGGAGGAAATGGCCGCGGCCAGGCTGCAGGAGTTTGCCCACATCTCCTGCTCCCAAGCCGGCAGTGGGGAGCCACTTTGTCTGACAGCGTCCAAATATCCAGGTGATTTATCTTAATTAGTGAAAGCGGGACTGAGAGTTTTGTTTAAATGCTGGGAACTGATGTATCAGATGATGACCCCGAATGGATGATGAAACCTAAAGTGCCTGCAGGATGAAACATACAGGAAGCTGGCTGACCCATCCACTCTGCTGGAGTCACCGAAAGGAGTCTAAATACATGCACTTTGCTCTGCGTATGGTTAACCCCCACTAGTAACAGTAACAAAATTCTGATTTTGTAGTCAGAACACCCCTTCCTTTTCCTGTTACGGGGTAACTGTCCCCCATTCATACAATCTGATATGAAACATCCTTGACCTGATCCCAGAACAGATCGTCGGGACAGAACAGACAACAAATGTATCTCATTCTTGGCTTTTGCATGTCTAAGGTCAATGTCCAATGACAAAAAGATAAAAAATAGAGATGAATGGTCAAAGCACGTTTTCCCACTGCCGAAGATTCTGCATCTGCGGAGACACGGGGAATGGAGGGGAAGGTGACAACAAGCAGAACAAAGGCCCAAGGTTCAGAAGGAGCCCAGGACAGGAAGCCGACCCAGGGGGGCCGCTGGCAGTAGCTGGGGCAGCCTGGGAGACCACGAGCCGCACTCCCCTGAGGCTTCCTCTGCACTCACGGGCAGCCCTGTTTCCGTAGCCATGGGCACCATTGGTTGGCAATGCCAGGAAGCTGGGCTAAGCTATTGATGAGCCAAAGGAGGACACGACTCTCACAGTCTTCGTAAAGTCCATGGACATCTGGCTCATGTGGCAGCCCACCACCCCTCCAACCTCCCAGGACCCTCAGGAGCGCCCCTCTTAGGGATGAGGGGAAGGCTGCGTGAGACAGGAGGATTTGATGGAAACCAAAAAGCCCCTCCATCTATGCATCATTGGGACAGAAGAGAAGCAGGCAGAGGTCTCCCCTTCATATGTCATTACCAACCTGACTTCCTAACTTGCTGGCTCTGGGGGCTTTTGTTGTGTTATCATCATGGAGTCAAATTACATATACTGATCTGAGACCTGCTTTCAGTTCATCATACACCTTAGAGATCTCTCCTTGTTAGAACCTATAAGAGTACCTTGTTCTAACAGCTGCAAAATAATCCATAACCTGATAGCAACAACAAAATATTAAGCACCCTCTATTTCGAATATTACATTGTTTCCATTCCCCACTATTACAAAATAATACCTCAATGGACCATAAATATTTATAAAATTATGGGTTCCCACTTTAAAAAAAAAATGTTGAAATAATGTTGAATTCCCCCTATCATGGTGACTTACTTGAACTTTCTACGACATAACCGAGAGAAAAGTCTCTAAACTATAAACCCATTAATAAATCATTAGATTGTTTTATGAGCTTTTAAGCCTCATGAAACTATATCATGTACTATTCTCTATTATTCTTTTTTCCAGCTTTACTGAGGTACGATAAAGTGGGATATGAAAGTTCCCAGGCTAGGTGTCGAATTAGAGCTGCAGCTGCCAGCCTAAACCACAGCTCACGGCAACGCTGGATCCTTAACCCACTGAGCAAGGCCAGGGATCAAACCCGCATGCTCATAGATACTAGTTGGGTTCATTACTGCTGAACCACAATGGGACTCCAAAACTGTTTATATTCAAAATAAAACAAAACAAAGCCTCTGTGAACACCCCGTGTGTACGTATGTGTGTATATCTTTGTGTTTTGGGAGTGTGAAATTTCTAGTTCAAATTTTGATAGTTTCTGCCCTTTTGCCTTCAAAAAAAGTGGCATTATTCTATACCCACGTCGTAAATGATTAGACAGAGGTTCATAGGGGAAAATGACTTGGCCAAGACCCCCCAGCTGCTAGAGTGGAAGACAGGATTTGAATTCAGGTCTGCCTGTCCCAGGCCTGATAAATAGGCACCCAACAGTCTGGCGTGGCTGAAATCTCCACTGTCATGGCAGCAAGTTTGGAGGAGCCAGGCATCTTGTGGGCACACATGGGTGTGTCCCGGTCCCTGGAGACTCAGCCCTGGTTCCTGGAGCCCATCACCAGCTTTATTAAGGCAGCCCTGCCCCAAAGGTGGGAACTGCCAAATCAACCTGTCGCTCTGGAGTCAAGGTGACCAAACAAAACAAACATGGTGCCTGGGCCTCCCTGACAAGCAGGAGGCTGACTGTCTTTCTATTTCAAGGGCCATTAGAGAAAACTATCCAGACTCCAGCTGCATCAGGGGCAAAGCAACTGCCTCCATACTCCGCTCATTCTATAACACAGCCGCAGACACTGCCCCCATCAGTGAGGTCTAATCCATTTCCAGTTTTGCTGTGCTGGGAGGGCCCCAGTTATCAAGGAAAAGACAGACGATCTTGGAGATCTGGTCCATCCCTCCCTCCGAAGTTGGGGAAAGGACTGCTTCTTTCTCAGAATATATGACTCAGGGCAGTATTTCAAGTGAGGGGGTCACAGATCAAGCAGAGGTCAGCACTAATTGGCAAGCAGTCTGGGTAATTCATTAATCTCCCTTTGCCTTAGCAGGCCAGGCGTGCCACCCAGCACTTGAACCTTTGGTTGACTCACCATAGCCCACGTGACTTCCATCGGTCCTGCTTATTTATGGCACTGGCTGGCAAGTGTCTAATGCCTTCCTGTCCTTGAATTCAAGCCCCTAACTGTTCCTGGGCAGCAAGCACCAGGCTGCATCCCTTTCCATGCCTTGCGCAAGGTCAAACGCCCAGCAGGTGTTCCATAAATGTCCAATGCGTGGAGGCTGGATCCATTCATTCACATGATAAATAGTCCACTGCTTCAGTAGGCGGTGCTCTGCTCTAGACTCTGAGTTTGTCTGACTTGAGAGCCATGAAATAAATAAGCAGGAGTCCCTGTTGTGGCTTGGCAGGCTAAGAACCCAACAAAGTCTCCGTGAGGATGCAGATTCTATCCCTAGCTTTATTCAGTGGGTTAAGGATCCTGCGTTGCCACAAGGTGCAGCGTAAATTGGAGATGGGGCTTGGATCTGGCGTTGCTGTGGCTGTGGTGTAGGCCGGCAGTTGCAGCTCTGATTCGACCTCTAGACTGGGAACTTCCATATGCCACGGGTGCGGCCCGAAAAAGAAAAAAAAAAAGTAAGACAATGAAGGCATCTGATGGCAAGAGGAAAGAGTCCTGGATAAAACTGAGGGAGGTGGGTCCTGTCTCGGCCAGCTCTGGGGATAAGATTCCTGCTCTATGAAAGGAGCTCTTTTCTGACAGGAGGGGCCCTGGCGGCCCTCCGCGTCCTCACAACCAGCTTTGAGGAAGTCTTGGTAACCCTTATCAGAACACGTGGCCCTTCAAGAAAGCAGATATGTTGCTCTCTGATTACCAGATGTTAGACAAAAGCAATCAGTCATGGGGAAATGAGGAGTTTGTCGGTGCTGCTCACAGGTGGAAAAACAGAGGTGCATCTGGATTGATGGGGAAGCCAGAGCCTCCGGCAGGAGGATGACAAAGGCAGAGGCCAAGGCACAGCGGGCCGGGAAAGGGCTACATCTAAGGCTTCCTGGCTATGGCCTCTCTGAAGCTCTTCACCTCTCCCAGCACATCTTAGCTCCCACTGCTTTTATGAGAATTGAAGAACTGACACTGTGTCATCGATCATTGATTTCCTCCTGCATTCTGGAGCCTGCAGCTTGGGTTCAAATCTCTGTCCTAATATTCCTAGGTGGAGGACTCAGACAAATCATTCTTTGTCATTTTGCATATAGAAAATAAAGAATGTGTGTGTGTGTGTGTATATGTATATGTATATGAATGACTGGGTCACTTTGCTGTACAGAGAAATTGACGGAACAATGTAAATCAACTATAACAAATTATTTTTGAAGAAAGGAAACTAGGTAACTGTTTTTGAAGGCTTTAAAAATTATAATAATAACTCCGAGTAAGTGGTAGTTATTAACAGATACTTGCCTGGCACACAGTAAGCATTAAATGAACACCTTGGAGTGTTCATTTAAATAATTGGTCTTGATGCTTCCAGTGCCTCATGGGAGTAAACTGGAGCAGAGTGGGGCTGCTCAGCTGCCTTTAGGCATTAGAGTGTGGTATCTTGGGGGGAGGGAGGATCTGACTCTTAGGGGGCTGGGAGGACTGTGGGCCTGGATTGAGGCAGAACCACCCTACTCAATAATGGAGTCGGTGACAAGGAACTTCTGGGACCATAAGACTAAGGTGATGCCATCTGTATTCTGGAATTAAAGAGTCCCAGGACCTGACCTGGAAGTTGTTGTTTAGGATAGATATGGCCGAAGGACAGCCATCCTGACCCAAAAGTGGTGTCTTAAGCTTTTGGGATATGGTTTCTGAGGCTTTGGGATCTATGCTAATTTTCAACTTGGCACTCCACTGGTGCCAAGTTGCAGGCAGAAGGGAGTGTGTTGCGTGAAGCAACAGGGGAAAAAGCAAGAGACAGAGGATAGGGCTTCGTTCTGGACCCAGATAGCCTACATTGTCTGGTTTCACTGCTACAATCCGTGTCCCTTTGAAGAATGGAAGGAAGAAGAGAGAAGATGAAGGCAGAAGCTTCTACACAGACCAAGAGAGGAAGGAGAAGGTGCTTCCCATTCCGTTCCAGACCAAGAGAGGAAGGAGAAGGTGCTTCCCATTCCGTTCCGCAAGGAAGATCAAGTGGTCAAGGAGGAGGCGGCAGTTAATTGGGATCTGGAAAGCTGGGTGTTTCTCAGACCAAGCACTTCAGGGAAAGCGTTCCAGGCATGGGATGCAGCATGCATGTGGGCTCAACAGTGCAGCAATTAAAGGCAACAGCAAGTTCTTTGTGAAGGCATTTCACAGCAACCACGGCCTTAGCACCTGAGATGAGACTTTACGTGGACGGAGCAGCCACTGACCTTGGGAGGAGCCCATCACCATGGACCGTCCTCTCCGCAAGGGATATACATCCAGCCTGGAAAGCCAAGTTCAGGGATGGGAAACCACTGTTCACTAGGCAATAGGCACTGGCTAAGCACTCGCATTTGTCATCCCATTTAAGCTTCACGGCAATCTTTGGGGTAAGGATTATCCTCGCCATTTCAAAGAGAAAACTGAGGCATGGGGAGGGGAAAGTGATTTGCACATAGTCACATTTGGGTAACCAGGCCAGGTGGGTCTTCATGCTGCTCAAATCCTGGGGAAAACTGGTTAGAACTGAAATTCAAAGTCTTCCCCAGATTTCTGCAAATTCCCGTAGGGCCTCTTTGGCCTCTTCTCCTTTCTGAGTCCACTTTACCCACAGCACATCCAATACCACTGTGTGTCCCCCCAGACTAGACACTGCTCCTTCCCTACAAGGGCAAGGACTGCTAGGGATCTGCCCTCTCCACTGTCCCCTCCCTCCCCTTCCAGGAATGGAACACTGACCGTGGAGTCTGGCAAAACACCAGCTAAAAACTACAGTTCCCAGCAGGAGTTCCCGTCGTGGCTCAGTGGTTAACGAACCTGACTAGCATCCATGAGGATGCGATTCAATTCCTGGCCTCGTAAGTGGGTTGAGGATCCTGCGTTGCTGTCAACTGTGGTGTAGGTCGCAGACGCCGACTCAGAACCTGTGTTGCTGTGGCCCTGGTGTAGGCCCGCGGCTATAGCTCTGATTGGGCCCCTAGCTTGGGAACCTCCACATGCCACAGGTGTGGCCCTAAAAAGACAAAAAGACAAAAAATAAATAAAAATAAAAACTACAGTTCCCAGCAGCTTTTAAGCTGCAAAGAGCTTTAATGGCAATGACCTTGGCCCTGCCATCCTGGAATTAAGCCAATACCAGGAACCTCCTCCATTATATGAGGAAAACAACCCTCAAGATTCCTCCCAGATTCACCCATTCTCAACCAAAATGTTGGTACTTATTTCTTGCATTTTCATGGATTTTACTGACCACTTGTAGGTCACATAAAGGAGTCAGATCAAACCCCAGGCCACCTTCTGTTTTTTCCATTCTCCTTTCCATTTTCCACTTTCCCATTGACTGTTTCTTATCTCCTCCCTATCCAAATCCTCAGGGGTCCCTTGCTTTTCTGCCTCCATTAGACATAGTAATTTCATCCTCAATCCTACTCCCTGGAGTTCCCGTCTTGTTTCAGTGTTTAACAAATCCGACTAGGAACCATGAGGTTACAGGTTAGATCCTTGGCCTTGCTCAGTGGGTTAAGGATCCAGCATTGCCATGAGCTGTGGTGTAGGCCACAGATGTGGCTCGGATCCCATGTTGCTGTGGCTGTGGCATAGGCCGATTAGACCCGCTACAGCTCCTATTAGACCCCTAGCCTGGGAACCTCCATATGCATGGGAGTGGCCCTAGAAATGGCAAAAAGATAAAAAAAAAAAAAAAAAAAAAAATCCTACTCCCTAAACTCGAACCCTATATCCCTCACAGGCTCAGCAGAACAAAAACCCTCCTCTTCACAGAATTTGCTTTGGCTCCATCCATGACAGCCTAGAACCAGCTACACCTGACATTCCACTTGCTTCCCCCACAGTGACTATTGTCCCATGTAGAAAAGGGGTGTCTCTTGTCCCTATTATATTAATGCCAGCATAGGGATGTATTTCTTCCAGCTGTGGCTTTCCACAGCTTCCCTTTAGAAATCATACAAGATGTTTCCCTCTGGGCACTGCGGGAAGCTGTCTTCTCAGCCTCAGCCCTGAAAGGCCACCCCCCAGCGGGAGCCCCCGCAGAGCAGAGGGCTCTAGTAATTCCTTTAAAGTGCCAGAGCTCACTCTTGGAACTGCTGCAAATTCAGCCAGGAAACAAATACAGGCAGGAGGAGCTGGGAGCCCTTGAAGTGGCCTCTTTCTCCACCAGTGATGCTGGGATGTGTCCGAACCACGGTGCACAGTCAATGGGAGCAAAGGCTTGGTGGCATCTGACAATCTGGTGTGCCTGGGAGTTCAAGGGGCTGATCTGCTTCTCCACCAGTTCTTCCAGGATGCATGAAGATGAGATGAGGTGACAGGTATGAAGAGCGTTTTGTAACAAGGAGGCCCCTGTGAAGAACAAGAGCTGAGGGGGTGGGGCTCTTCCCACCCCTCCCGTGTCCTTGGCACCTCCTTCCTTCTCTGGTTTCCTAGTCAGTAAAACAGGAGCGATCATCTTTCTTTCTTTTTGCATCTGTACCTGTGGCATATGGAAGTTCCCAGGCTAGGAGTCAAATCAGAGCTGCAGCTGCCAGACTACACCACAGCCACAGCAACCCCAGTTCCGAGCAGCATCTGTGACCTATGTCAGTTTGTGGCAACTCCAGATCCTTAACCCGCTGAGTGAGGCCAGGGATCGAACCAGCATCCTCATGGACATTATGTCAGCTGAGCCACAATAGGAACTCCCAGGAACAATAATCCAGCTGGGTCTGTTAGGGACAGATGAAACAAAGTGACGAGACTTCAAAAAAAATTAATAACACATCAACACCTAAATCTGATCATCCATCCTAAGGATAGCTCATAGCTATCCATAGCTGCCATCCCTCTACACCAGAAGCCAAAGCCTCCTCCCACCAGGGCCACGTGACCCAGCTCTCACCTGTGACCCCCACCCCTGGACCTATCTGCCTCCCCCAAGTCCCCTTCATCTCTCTATTCTTTGAACATCCCAAACCTGCACTGTCTCAGGGCTGACACTTGCCATACTCTCAGTGTATAACACCCGGCTCCGAGTCCTCTCCGCTGGCCTCCCTCTTCTTGGCCCTCAGCTCAAATGTCCTTCTCAGAGGCCTCCTCTGACGGTCTAGCTGAAGTGGTCCCCATCCGCCACCCGCCTCACGCCCCTGGCCAGTCAGCCGCAGGTTCTCTTTTCTTTTCCTCATCTAGCAAGTGTCATCATCCGGAGTTACTATCTTCCAGTATTTACTTGTTTATCCCTCAAACAGGCTATAAGTATCATCACGGGGACTAACGCAGTGCCGCTTTGACTCAAGTCTGCATCCGCAATGCCTGTGACAGCAGCCTGCACAGATAATCAACATCAGAATGAATACACTCCTAAATATTCATGTGAATGAGTGAAATTTAAAAGATCCTGCCAATGCTCACGACCTTAGTGTACAAACCAAAATGGAGATTTATTAATGATTGAGCTTTTTTTTTCTTTTTACTGCCGCAGTGGAAATTCCCAGGCTAGGGGTCGAATCAGAGCTGCAGCTGCAGGCCTACACCACAGCCACAGCAATGCCAGATCCAAATTGCATTTGCAACCTATGCTGCAGCTTGCGGCACAGCCAGATCCTTGACCCACTGAGCAAGACCAGAGGTTGAACCTGCATCCTCAGGGACAATATGTTGTATTCTTAACCCAACGAACCACAGTGGGAACTCCCCCATTTGAGCATTTGTAAATTAGGTTATGTTTGGTTCTCTCTTCCAGAAAGTCAAACGGCTGGTGAGTGTACCCGATGTCCCGGAAGAGAAAAGAATGAGAATATTGCCTTAGCATTTATAAAGAATTTCAGTACGCATTACCTTGTTTTTCTTTCCCTGACAACCCTGCCTGTTAGCTGCATATCATCATTTTAACAGTTGAAGAAACAGACTCAGAGAAGCTGTGTAACTTGCCTGAAGTCACACAGCTCAGTCACAGTAAACACAAGTTCCTAGGGATGCCTAGGTTTAGAGACACTTTAAGCAGTGCCCTTTTCTCTATGAACATGAATCTCTGCCCTTTGTTATTAATTTGCCTGGCACTGCCCTAAGGTGTTCAGAGCCTGGTGGGGGGAAATGGACTCTGGTGGATACTGGAGTGTTATGGTTGCTATTGCTGTTACTGTTCTGTCTAGCATTACCCTTCCTCCCTTGAGGCTCAGCCTTCGATTTCCCTTTGTAGAAGCAGTCCCTTTCCCATGCTCAGACCATGTGGCTCAGGAGGCCTGTCCACATCCCCCAGGGTAGGCATGTGATCTTGGCCTGGTCAGTTGAAGTCATAGAAGTTGAGTCAATGCAGGCACCTGATCAAGCTGGGCCAGCAAGCCCCAGTTCTGGGATCCTTTTCTGGAACTTTTGGGAAAAAGAATTTTCCTTTCCTAAAGTCATTGCTTATCTGGTGAAATATAAGTTGAAAGTTAACTGGTGGCTATGTAAGAATGAGCCCAACACAATGATGAAGCAATTTCTCAGTTTGATCTTGCATTCGTACCTGGATCAAGCCATGCCTGAAGGTGGAACTCATTGTGTCACTGCCAGTGAGAATTGGCCTTCTGATACCTGCAACTGAAAGATTTCCAGTGACTGCAAGTCATGTGAGTCATACTATCCCATGCAGTAGGAACACGTAGAATATGGCCTCATCATTTGGAGGCCAGGAAAGCCTCACAGAGAAAATGACATTTAAGGTGAGACTTAAAGGTTGAGTGGAAATCCTTGGGCAGATTGCTAGGTGATGGGAATAGCATAGACAACATTACCATGGAGGTTGCTTGACCACAGAATGAGAGGGTGGGGTGAGGAGAGGCAGAAAGCGGACCCAGAGCCCACTCACAGAGGGCTTCGAAAGGGCCATGCCAAAGAGTTTGAGCTTTATTGTGCAGGCGGTACGTTCCCATGGAAATTTCAATAGAGGAGGCTGGGTTTCTGAATTAACAAACTGCTCTTTAGAAACCTCCCTGGAATAGGTAATCCTGCCCCCCCACCCCGGACACCTGTCATTTCCTCTGTGGGCAGACTGGCCGCCCCCATCCTCTCTGCAGGCTGCAGCTGAATGGCGTTGGCATAATTAAGCCATGCTGGGCAAAATTCCAGAAGGGACCCAGCCAAGGCCAAGGAAAACTGTGATTCTATGAGAGTCTCTAATTTCTTTCAGACTTAGGAATTCTCCTTTTGCTCATTTCCACCTCAGAAACAAAGCCCAGGCTGCCTGTAGTAACAGACTCTGCCTGCTGTGGGGCCTGGGGTAAAAGGCAGCTACAATAATCCCTCCAGCGCCCACGGGGCTTCCTTGCCAGATGGGACCCACAGACTCCAAAGAGGGGGTGCTCACCCTAGCTGCGCTCCTCTTGACTGAGGAAGACACTGGACAGAGGAAGAAGCAGAGGCTGAAGGGAACTGAGCCAGAAAGAGGAGGAAGTGCTGAGACTGCCCACAAGGCAAATGCCATGTCTTTTCGAACATTATTTTTGCTTTTTTAGGGCCGCACCCACGGCGTATGGAGGTCCCCAGTTTAGGGGTCGAATCCCCGCTGCAGCTGCCAGCCTACACCACAGCCACAGTGACACAGGATCTTAGCCACATCTGTGACCTATACCACAGCTCACGGCAACGCCAGATCCTTAACCCTCTGAGTGAGGCCATGGATAGAACCCACGTCCTCATGGATCCTGGTCAGTTTCGTTTCCGCTGCTCCAAGACAAGAACTCCTCTTGAACATCTTAATTGCGCAAAAAGGCCTGGTGTCCCTGGCTTGGAGGGGAAGGATCCTGGCTGTGAGAGTCACCTGGGAACCCACCATGAGTATCAGAATAGCCCCACGTCCTCTGAGCGTAATGTCCACAAACAGGTGTCTATGCACTGCCTGGAAGTGGGGTGATGGTGAAGCTTAGAGCAAGGAAATAATATGTGACCCTCACCCTGCCTACCTATACTCGTCCTCCCCGCTCCCTCCCACCCCACACCCACCAGCTCACAGCGTTGCTGCCAGGCTGGCTCTAAACATGCCTGCAGCCTTCATGCCAGCTGGATATGGGGGTAAGTGCCCACTGAGCCTGAGAAGGGTGGCATGGGGTCTGACGCAGCAGTGAGGGCAAGTGTGGGCTGAGAGGGGTGGTTCCACCTGCTTCTGAAAAACCCAGTTACCCCTATTGCTTTCTCAGTCTGCTGCTCCCTTTACCCAAAACTACTCCTCTCAAGAAATCCATATGCTCTCTATGCTCCTCCTTCTCCTCCTCCATCTCTTCCTCCATCTCCTCCACCTCCATCTCCTCCTCCTCCACCTCCATCCCCTCCTTCTCCTCCTTCCTTCTTGCTGGATGCTGCCTAGGATTTGCTTTCAGCTCCTAAGGCCACTCTCAGGTTCTTGCCACATGACTCCTCCAGTGATGCTCTCACAACCTACACATATGGACACATATGAATAAACTCACCTATTAATGCTATCTCCCCTCACCAGAACATAGATTCTATGGTGGCATGGGTTTGTGAGTATTTTTCCTAGCATCTCAGTGTCTGACATATACAGCAGCTTACTACGTGTTTATTGAACAAATGGATACAGGGATTAAGAATGTCCTCTTAGAGACACAGCTGGGGTTCGAAATCTAGCCTTAGCATCTACTAGTCGTACAGCCTGGATCCAGGTGCCTGGCTTCTTTGGGCTCAGCTTTCTTATCTATACAAGGGAAGACTTATCATCGGATCGTGGAAGGGATTCATTCAGTGAGATGGTACATGGAAAGCACTTTACAAGTGCCAGGCCCTGGGTGAGCGTTTAGTAAATGTCAACCGCTCTGTTTATTACTTCCTTCCACAGTGTCGCATAGCTGGTTGTTTTCTTATTGGCGCTCTCCACATGTGTACAAAGAAAGTAGTGTTTCTGAGAGGTCCAGCGATTTGCTCAAGGTTGCACCATGAATGAGTAACCAACAGAATTAGAACTCAGGACTGAGTTGCTCGGCTCCCGGAGGTAGGAATGATCCATGGGGTGGCGGGGGGCAGGGGGCAATGGAGCAGCTGTGTGGCTGTCCAGACAAACTAGGAGAAGGCGCAGTCCAGGGGATCATGAGGACTTGAGATTGGAATATGGGCCTTTCCCTATCACAGAGTCAGAGGGAGAAAGAGCACACCAGGACAGTCCTGAGCCATCGTCTATGAGCGTAAGCAACCGCACGTTGATGCTGCTTCCATCTCTGCTTGCCCAGCATCCCCGCCCCCACATCTATCTATCCAGCTCCAGTGTCCTGGTTTTGTTTGGGGAACCAGCTCTTCTTCATCTTAAGTCTTTACGGTTCTAGTGGGACTGACCACACCCTCTGCTTCAAGAGTGGACCTTGATAGTGATTGAATCAGGATGTGTGACCCAGTCGGTGCAGCAAAAGTCAGGCCTGGGACAGTTGGCTGGAACTTTTGAAAACAGGCTCTCCTTTCCTATCAAGATTGCTAAGCTATTAGAATGTGAGCAGAGGCCATGTGGGATCCCCTCATGGAAAGAATCTAAAGAGGAACCCAAAAAGCCAAAACAGAAGAGAAACAATGGAAAGAGATAGAGAGAAAGGAAAAGTAGGAAAAAGAAAACAACTTGGTGACATCATTTAATCTCCTGGATCCAGCTATGCCTGAAGTTACCTCTACCTCCAGACTTTTCATTTGCATGACTCAATACATTTCTTTTTTTTTTTTTTTTTGCTATGCATCAGTTTGGGTTGAGTTGCTGTCACTTACTACCAAGAAATTTCTGATCAAGGTGCCCACACCCCACCCTGACTATTGAGCAGCTTATAGTATGTTCAGAAGTTTAAGCACCCTAGGGAGAAGGAAACTACCTTCTACTGAGGGGCGATCATGTCCTAAACCTTTAACAGAGCCACCTTATCCTTCCCCAACCCCAGAAGCTAGAAATTATTATGCTAACGTCACCAATGGAGGAAGTGATTTCCAGAGCCAGGTTGCAAAGCTGATATTCAAGTTCTGCACCTCTCTCCCTTCCAGTGCATCCTTCCACGGACGAGGGGGGCAGATCTTTTAAAAGAAATTTTGAAGCCGACCTCAAAATCTCTTCTTTTAAAAATATTAGAATATTTTTTACATCTTACAAAGAATAAACACGGTCTGGTTAGGCCAAGATGGGCTGGGAAAGGAGATTTAAGCAGAGGGAACAATGCAAGCCAAACTTAGAAGCAGAACCATTCAGAACTAGTTAAAAAAAAGAAAAAGAAAATAGCACATGGGAATTCTCATCGTGGCTCAGTGGAAACGAATCCGAATAGCATCCATGAGGACACAGGTTCATTCCCTGGCCTTGCTCAGTGGGTTAAGGATCCGGCATTGCCATGAGTTGTGGTGTACGTCGCAGATGCAGCTCAGATCCGACGTTGCTATTGCATAGGCCAGCAGCTACAGCTCCGGTTCAGCCCTCGGCCTGGGAACCTCCGTATGTGGTGGGTGCAGCCCTAAAGAGAAAAACAAAAACAAAAACAAAAAAACAGCACCTAGTCCAAATAGACTGGAGGCTGGAACTCATGTAGGAGTGAGGTGGGGGAGACTGGAAGTGGGAGCCACGAGATCACCAATCTTGAAGGTCACCTAAAGGCATTTGACTGTAACCACTGACTTCCAGGAGCTTTGAAAACTTTGTGATTTGGGATGACATGATCCCTGTGAAACTGTTGGGTGGAGGATGGGCTGGGTGTGGATGCTTATAAATGGTCCCAGGTGAGAAATCATTAGACCACAACTGGGCAGGTCACCGAGGATGCAGGTGAGGAGAGAAGAGTGAAAAAGACTGTAAAGAAAAACATGTCCACAGGAGTTCCCATGTGGAGCAGTGGTTAACGAATCCAACTAGGAACCATGAGATTGCAGGTTCGATCCCTGGCCTCGCTCAGTGGGTCAAGGATCCAGCATTGCCGTGAGCTGTGGTGTAGGTCACAGATGCGGCTTGGATTCTGCATTGCTATGGCTCAGGCGTAGGCCGGTGGCTAGAGCTCCGATTAGACCCCTAGCCTGGGAATCGGTGGCTACAACTCCAATTAAACCCCTAGCCTGGGAATCTCCATATGCCATGGGAGCAGTCCTAGAAAAGGCAAAAAGACAAAAAAAAAAAAAAAAAAAAAAAAATGTCCACATAACCTGACAAGGAATGGATTAGAAGAGGAGTCAGGGAAACCTCCAAATTCGGAATTATTTTTAGGAAACTCAGTGATCCCATTTTTCTGACACCAGGAAGTAGAGGCACAAGCAGGCAAATGGTGACCCCTCCCCCAACACCCCCACCATTCCCTCCTGGCAGTGCTGTGAGTCGGAGGGGTAGACTAATTGTCAGGCTAGTGGTGGATGGGGAGATGCTGAACAATGGACCTCAGAAAGGAAGGTCAGGGATATGGAATTAATTCTGAGAGACTAATGGCATGAATGGGAGCTCATGACCCCTGCCCCATCCCACATCACTACTTGACTGAATCACGGAGGAGCGAGTCTGGGAGAGCCCAGTCCTAAGTGTCAGGCAGCAGGGCAGAGGCTCCAGCCCTCCCAAGAAAGGGTATATTTCCATCCCCGTCCTGCTATGCTGCCTCCCTGCTGTGTGATCTTGGGCAAGTGACTTCCCCTCTCTGAGCCTCAAGTTCCCCCTCTGCAAAATGGGGTTCAGAGCTCCTACCTCAAAGAGTTGTTGTAAGAAGAGATGAATGCAAAGCATGTTCACAGCTCTTTGAAGAGAATCCCCTTTTTATTTTTTTAACCATCACCTCTGATAAAAAGAAGGGATGTTTACTTAGGAACTGAATTGTTCCTGGTCAGAACAGCATTTTTATGGCCGCTTTCCTCTTGCCACAGGGACAAGAAAGGCGTTTTATGGTGCAGGAACATTGCTCAAGTCTTTTAAATCTTCCTTGCAAGGCTCTGCATAAAATCACTTGGACCGTAAACAGAAGTGAACAAATGATGGAGGCCGTTTCCCCTGGCCCCAGACCTCCCGCTCACCTTTGCTCGGTGTTCACATTTCTCTGACAGCCCATGGAGTGCTGTTCCTGGGAACCTAAGTTCGTGAATGGTCCAGCCTATGGGGGTTGATGCAGAGCTGGTTGAAAAAAGGTGCTGATTATTTATATCAATGTTTTTTCCTGACCAGTTACCAGTCGATGTGGCCTTGACCTTCCAAGCCGCTGCTGGTTTTTGCCAGCTATGCCCACTTAATATGCCAGTTTCAAAGTGCATCATTGTTGTTACTGCAATTTAAGCGCTAAAGCAAGAGTCACATAGTCCATGTTCCTCAGGGACCCAACTGAGAAGTGAATATTGAAGCTTGCTGGGTGACAAGAGGGCTTGCTAGGGCTCCTGGTAAACTGAGGAGCCTAGGCCCCCTCCAAGGGAGGCAGCTTCTCCTAGGCTCCACCTGATTGCTGCCATATATGAAAGTGATTTTAGTGTTGCCTGAGTTTGCCAGTTTTCTAAAGAAACTGGAAACCAGTATTATTACATGAAATTTTCTGAGTTTCAGGCAAGGCAGCAAAACCTTCAGGCCACCCATTTTCAAATTTGCCCCAGCCAACTGTATTATTATTCAAATAAAAAATAACAACAGCCAGCACTCGTCTGGTACGCCTCAGATTACAGAATACTTTACCAGATGACAGTATGATTTCTAATCTTTCTGAGCCTCCGCTCTGCAGCAAGCCTCCTCTTGAGGTCTAGGGGTGAAGGGACTGACCAGACTCGCCCCTGCTCTCAGAGCACTCGGGGTCCCACCAATGGTATCATCAGGATCCCCATTCCTCCCAGCTGGGGCTCCAGGTGTGAAAGTGGGTGGGGCTCCAGGTGTAAAACCTGCCCTGATTTCTGAGCCTCAGTTTCCTCATCTGTACAATGGGCACAACACCATCTAGTTGGCAGGATTGTGGTGAAGACTGCATGAGATGACAGATATAAAGTACCAGCCTAGAGATGACTGATACTAAGTACCAGCCCAGAGAAGCACACAAATATAGCCTCTCCTTCTTTTTCACTTCAAATAGCAGAAATTCACCAGAAAGTCGGAAGTTTTGCAATCAACTCCCAAGTCCTGAAACTTAAGGCTCATGACCCAGGGAAGAAGGAAGCATCTGTGTAAAGAAGTTCAGACAATCTTGGATCCAAATCCGGGCTTCACTACTTGGCTGTGACCTTGGACAAGTCCCATCATCTCTCTGACTCTCAGTTTCTTCTTCTGTAAAAAAAAAAGAGAATAAAACCTACCTCATAGAAGGGTCATGAATGAAGTCACGCACAGGCAGCAGAGCCGCTGGCTCATAATAAATGCACCGTAAACATTCCCCTCTTTTATTCCCTCCACCCCTTCTCAATTCTCAGTCCTGGCTCTTGGACTCTTGTTGGGGCCCAGCCTACCCTGCCCAGCTCTCCAAGGAGAAGGGTTTGTACCCCTCATCCAGAAAAGCTCCCCAGGTCAGGATCTAGAAGAGCATAAGTGAGACCTGTGACCTTTAAGACACTGGAGGAGGGGCCAGTTTTTGGAGAGAACTTCAAACTCCGGCAGAAAGTCAGGAAATGGAAACTGGCCCCCTCTATGCCATTGTCAGTTAGAGGTAAAACTCAAGAGAGGAAAGCTGATGGGGCTTCTAGGGTTTTATTTGTTTAGAAACAGGAAACTTGGTTTCATCTCTGCGTACAGTCGGGGAGGGTAGCCATTTGACTTGAAGTGGTGAATCTCAGCTCTAGCTTCATGCTGCAATTTCCTGGGGGGTCTTCAGCCCTCCTGATGGTCCCAGCCCCAGACATTTGGGTGAGATTGGCCAGGGTACTGTCCTGATGTCAGCTATTTAAGCTCTAATGTCAACCAGGTCAGCGTGATGTGTGGTCAGGGCTTTGAAGCACTGGATGGGGAGAGGTGAGGACGACGTCATAGTCGTTGTTTCCCTCCTTCTGATACTTCCTAATGCTAAATTCCATGGATGCCAAGATGCAATCTTCTTCTCACATTTTAACCTCTCTGAGCTAATGACTTATAATCACTGTGATAAGAAAGGACTGCATTGTAATTTCAATGACAATATTCTTTGTGTCTCAGTGCTGTGTCTTATAATCAGCAATAAAATATGACCTTAGGACTTAATTCTTCTTCGCAGGGAGGCAGTGAGGAGGAGGAGGTCCCCACGCTTAAACCTGCAGCTGATTCACCCGGAGGGTTGTTCAACAGTTGTTGGGCCTCACCCTCCAAGATCAGGGCAGGGCCCGAGAATCTGCATTTCTAATGAGCTCCCAGGTGGTGATGCTGATGCTGCTGGCCCTGGTTCTCACTTTGAGAATCACGGGTTAAGTGAAAAGTCCTTGGAGTTCCCATCGTGGCGCAGTGGTTAACGAATCCGCCTAGGAACCATGAGGTTGCGGGTTCGATCCCTGGCCTTGCTCAGTGGTTCGTTCCCGTGAGCTGTGGTGTAGGTTGCAGACGCGGCTCCGATCCCATGTTGCTGTGGCTCTGGCGTAGGCCGGTGGCTACAGCTCTGATTCGATCCCTAGCCTAGGAACCTCCATATGCCGCGGGAAGCGGCCCTCGAAAAGGCAAAAAAAAAAAAAAAAAGAGCAGTCCTGGTGCTAAATCCTAATGCCCAATACGATGGTATTAGGAGGTGGGGTCTACAGGACATGCTTGGGTCATGAGGGTGGAACCCTAATGAATGAATGAATGCCCTTATAAAAAGGACCCCAGGGAGCTCACCGGCCCCTTCTACCCGCAAGGTCACCCATCTACGAACCATCTACGAGGTCACCCATCTCACCAAACACCAAACCTGCTAGCATCTTGGTCTTGAACTTACCAGCCTCCAGAACAATGAGAAATAAATGTGTGTTTTAAGCCCCCTAGTCTAGGGTATTTTTGCTATAGCCGCCTGAGGACGAAGGAATCTGGTTAAAGAGATAATGATGGCAGCTGACACAACTATTGATGGCCTGGGGCTCGGCTAAGCACTTTACATAACTGAACACACTGAGTGTTGACAGCAACCCCATAACATTGGTGCTATTATTCCCCCCATTTTGCAGAGAAGAAAACTAAGTCAGTGAGCAACTAGTACAGCCAGCAAGGCAAAGAGCCAGGAGTTGAACCTAGGCACCTAGACCTCTGCACGTAGCTGCTGCACACATCGACAGCCCTGCCCCTGATTGGTGGCATCCACTTGGAAAATTACTTCCTTTTTCTCATGTGTGAAGTGTGACTACAGGTCTTTCTCTTAAGGGGCTGTTATAAATGAGTTAACCTTTCAGCCTGGAGTATCCAGGAAGTGCTCACTGCATGGCAGCTGCTGTCTTCTACCTCTTCTTCTTGACTCTTACTGAACCACAGGGAGGCAATGTGGTTCGGTAACAAGACCTGCCTTTGTAAATCGAAGAGTAGATTTTATCATAAGTTTTGCCACTGGCACACTGGCTGAGCATGCATTACATGCGAGCAAGGGGTGGCTGAGATTCAAGGCCATCAATCTTGGAGGGCAGTTCCCTGAGTGACACCAAATCTTTCTTTTACAAGTGAAAAGATGCAGGTTTAGAGGAGGACAATGACATGGCCAGGGCCACAAAGCTTAGCATCCATTCAATATCAACACAAACTTATTAGGCTCCTACCATGTGCCAACCACAGGGCTGGGCCCAGGGAGAGAGGGCTGAATGAGGAAGATGTGCCCTAGGACCTTGTATCCTAGCGTGAGGGTGGAGGGACGGGAGAGGTAGAGGTACACAAGATTAGTAATCCATGGGTGAGTGAGATATGTGATAAGCACTATCAGGAATACAATCTGAAGGAGTTCCCTGGTGGCTCAGTGGGTTAAGGATTAGGCCTTGTCACTACTGTGGAACAGGCTTGATTCCTGGCCAAGGAAATTCCACATGATACGGGCATAATCCAATAATGATAATAATGATAATCATCATCATCATCATCATCATCATCATCATCATCAAGAGGAATATAGTCTGATTTTCCAGAAGGACTGGGGAGGCCATTTATAGATAAGAATGGTCAGAAAACACTTCTCAGAGGAGGTGGCATTTGAGTTGGAAACCAGAGGTAAGCGTGTGCATGAGCTAGCAGTAATAGCCAACTATTTCTTAACACTGACTATGTGCTGGGTACTGCACTAAGTTAAATGAATTTTTTTTTTTCCCTGTCTTTTTGCCATTTCTTGGGCCACTTCCATAGCACATGGAGGTTCCCAGGCTAGGGGTCCAATTGGAGCTGTTGCTGCCAGCCTACACCAGAGCCACAGCAATGCAGGATCCGAGCCGTGTTGGCAGCTCATGGCAACGCCGAATCCTTAACCCGCTGAGCAAGGCCTGGGATCGAACCCACAACCTCATGGTTCCTAGTCCGATTCGTTAACCACTGAGCCACGACAGGAACTCCTTAAATGAATTCTTATCACAGTACTTCAGAGTAACTATTATTATTATGCCAACTTGATAGATGAGGAAATTGAGGCTTAAAGGGATGAAGTAGCTGGTCCACTGGAAGCAGAAGGACCAGGATACAACAGGAAGTATGATGAAATGGAAAGTCTGATGAAATGGGGGTGCTCCCAGCTGCCACATTTGACAGACTCCTGGAACCAAAGCCCAAGGCAGAGGAAACGGGTGATCACAGGAGAAGCTGCACTACAGAGGCCGCCAGATCTGGGTTTGAATCCCTGGTATGTGACCTCCAGCAAGTCACGGTACCTCTCTGAGGTTCAGTTTTCTCCCCAGGGAAAGAGAGATTATAACAGCAATGCTGTGTTGAGACTGAGCCAGTCAGTGTGCACTTAGCTTCTGGCATATATGAGGCCCTCCGAAAGGGGAACTATTGTTCTATGGTGGAGAATGAAGTCTTTTGATTGGACATTGAAGAGTCCCCAGGGTCACCAGCGTCAACTGCCTGTCTGACTACAATAAGGGTTTCCTGGGTAGGAAGTCAGTCTCAGATCTTTCACAGATAGCCTTCCTGATTTTTCATCATCTTGAAAGAATATGAAACATCTGGAGTTCCTACTGTGGCTCAGCTGTAATGAACACAATTAGGACCCATGAGGACACAGGTTCGATCCTTGGCCTCGCTCAGTGGGTTAAGGAGCCAGCATTGCCATGAGCTGTGGTATAGGTTGCAGACAAGGCTCAGATTTGGTGTGGCTGTGGCTGTGGCGTAGCTACAGCTTCGATTCAACCCCTGGGACCCTCCATATACCATGGGTGCAGCCCCAAAAAGACAAAAAAAAAGAAAAAAGAAAAGAAAAAAAGAATACGAAACATCCATCCTCCACCCATGGGTTCCTCTGCCCTAGCTGTGAAAAATCTTTCTTTCCTCCTGACTCTGTGCTTGTAGGATAGGGCTGGTGAGGAGCCGGGTCTGGGACATGTCAGAAATGGAAGCAAAATGTTCATCTGCCCTAAACCCAAATCCCCTTGTCCTCCTCTGGGGACGCCTCGGCAAAAGAGATACTAAAAGTAAATTTGCAGAGTGAATTTCTTTTCATCCTGTAGCTGTTTCCTTTTGGCTTCAATCAGAATTGGCAGAATTGGCCTGGGTTTCCAGCCAGAATCATAAAGCAGTTATCACACATGAGCATATACACATATGGCATTAGTTTCTGGATCGCTTTAACCACTCAGCTTATAAATCGCCAGCCTCTAACTTCCTACCACCTGCTGCATCCCTCCCCACAAGTAAATTCTGAATCCAGTTCTGTTCGACAGACACTCCCTGAGCACCTATCCAAACTGAGGCTTCCGGTTGGTGCAGGGAGATTCAGGGACAGTTCTGCACAAGCTTCTGCCCTTGAGGACTTCATGATCTCCTGAAGGTCAGAGCTGGTCACTCCTCTGCTTCCAACTTTCCATGGGGTCATGGAGACAGACTGGGAAGCACCATCCATCAGCCTGGGTCTCTCAATGACTGTATGGAACAGAGCCACTGTTTCTAAAAGTGACTGGATCTGATCTGATAGAGACATGCATTTCAATTTCTTAAGCCCCTGTGATTTGGGGGTTTGTTTGATGACGATTTAAAGTAGCCACCCCTCAGAAAAGGAACCCTCCTATTCTGTTGGTGGGAATGTAAATTGGTGCCACTACCACGAAGGGATACATTAGGAGTTTAGGATTAATAGATACACACTCCTATATGTAAACTAGATAACCAACAGAGACCTACTGTAGAGTACAGGGAACTATACTCAGTATTTTGTAATAACTTATAATGGAAAAGAATTTGAAAAAGAATATATGTATATGAATACATATATATATATGAATCACTTTGTTTTACACTTGTAACTAACACATTGTAAATCAACTATACTTCAATTAAAGAAATAAAATCTTAAAAAATAAAGTAGCCACCCCTCTTTTTCCTTCATAACATTCACCACAACATTGAACCATATTTTTGGCTTGCTTACTTGCTTATTTTCTGCCTCTGCCACTTGATCCTGAAACCGTGTACCAGGCCCGAAATCTTTGTGTTTTGAAGCAAAAGTCCTTTTCTTCAGCCTCCCAGGCCTCCCCTCAGTCTCAAAAGGCTGACTCAAGAGTTAATGATTCGGAAATATTGTTACAGCTAAAAACTAGTTAAAACAGTCTCCATGATGTTATGCCCTGCCTTGGCCCACTTAGTACCAATGTTTACTTTCCAGTTAGAGTTATGTTGCATCTAGTGTTTTCTTTCGTAATTGAAACACCCCGACACCCCTTCGCTATAAGCAGTCTTCATTCCAGAGAGAAGGTCAAGACAACCAGAAACCATCACCGGACCCACGGACACTGGATCTGACAACTCTGAAATGACTTATGGATGAAGAATAATATAGACACCTTTATCAATAACCCTGTCTTCTGAGCCGAGCCTATAAAACACCTTGCTATGCCCTCTCAGGACAGGACATAGTTTTGAGGCATTGGCCTGCTGAGACCTCCTTTGCCTGGCAAAGCAATAAAGCTGTCCTTTCTCTTCCTCAAAACTCTGTCTTCAAGATTTAATTGGTGCCAGTGTACAGACACCACATTTGCAGCTGCAATCCTAAATTTCACAAAGGCGGAGGGTCTGTTTTGTTAACTATTAGCTCAGTGCTGTTAGGGAAATAAAATGGCTCTGGCTCGGGTCATCGGTGTCGGAAAGTGAGACACGTGTGGACAAGGGAAGAGCTCGACAAGGCTCTTTACTTCGGCAGAAGGGCGCGGGAACTCCAAAAAGCACACACCAAGAAGAAAAGACCCTCCCTATGCACCCCGAAGGCAGGTGATGTAGCTGCCCCCTCCCACTGGTCAGGTCAGGATGCACCATCTTCCCCGTTGGCTAATTGAAACCAACTGTTGCTGGGAGAAGAGGGAAAGAGGAGGGGGTCGCAGGAGGGCGTTTCAGCCGAAACCCGAGCAAAATGGAGTGACCAAGATTTCCTTTGGCAGCAAAGACGTTATGTTCCTTTCCACAGAGCACAGCAAAGTGCCCGGTGCCTGGTAAGCCCTCCTTCCATGTTTCTGGATGGCATATCCTGTCTGGTGAGAGGAAAGGACAGGAAGACAACAACTGCTGCTCACAGTGACATAGAGCACCAGGATATGAACAAGTCCGGGGGAGCAATGCCTTTGGGGACAAGAACAGAAGGGAAGCAAAACTGTAGAGAGGATGATATCGGAAAGATGACACCGGAATCCGGATTCTTGTTCATGGCCGTCGAAGAATGAACTCCGTGAACACACAGGCAGCAAGCAAGCAAAGTCTTTATTACAGGAAAGCAGATAGCTCCCAGGGCTGCTGGGAAGAGGGAGAAGAGCCCCCTTTCTCTATTGTCCTATAGGGGCTTTTATTCCTTAAAGTTGGGGGGTGGGTACCAACATGGGGTCCAGAGAGATGCGGTTTTCTCCCATTGGCCTTGCTCGGTTACCTCTATCAGTCCTTGTCCGATAGGGTCTTAGGGGTGGAAATGTTCCGTAAGTCTCATAGTTTCTTTGTCCTTTTCTTCCTGTAAACTGAGTCACAGGGGATTAGGGATCAAGGTCCATCTGGGCATAGGTGCACTCCCTATGGTAAACAAGGCCTGTGGGGATGTTACTCCCTGGAGCCCTTAAGCCACACACGTTAATCAATGGCCACATCAAAGACCACATCAAGCCCATGCTCCTCCACTGACGACCTGAGTTAGTTTTCTGTCTCAAGGGCCTGACCCCAAAATGGGATTTATGGGAGGAAGTGGGGGGAGGCAGAGAGCGTGTGTGACTATGGGTGGAAAAAGAAGTATCCCAGGCAGGAATACAGCTCAGATGATGATGGTGAGAAGCAGAGGCCCTGTATGTTCTGTGACTGAAAACTGGTGTGCCGGCCACCAGCGCCAGAGGCAGAGGTAATGCCAAAGGGTGCCGCTGGACCAGGTTGCAAGAGCGGCAGCATGAAAGCTTGGAAATTTACATTTAATGCACCCACTTTCAAACTTCTCAGACCACTCTCTGCAGGAAGAGATCACATTTTACACTACAATCCAGGTCACTCGTGTTCATGTCTGAATATCACAGGAAAAACAGTCTCAATGAATGATAAGTGGCCTTTATAATTTTAAAAAATCTTACATTCTCTCTTCTGGTCCGAACTATTTTATTTTTTTTTTTTTTTTTTTTTTTTTTTTTTTTTTTTTAATTTTATTTTCCCACTGTACAGCAAGGGGGTCAGGTTATCCTTACATGTATACATTACAATTACAGTTTTTCCCCCGCCATTTCTTCTGTTGCAACATGAGTATCTAGACATAGTTCTCAATGCTATTCAGCGGGATCTCCTTGTAAATCTATTCTACGTTGTGACTGATAAGCCCAAGCTCCCAATCCCTCCCACTCCCTCCCCCTCCCATCAGGCAACCACAAGTCTCTTCTCCCAAGTCCATGATTGATTTTCTTTTCTGAGGAGATGTTCATTTGTGCTGGATATTAGATTCCAGTTATAAGTGATGTCATATGGTATTTGTCTTTGTCTTTCTGGCTCATTTCACTCAGTATGAGATTCTCTAGTTCCATCCATGTTGCTGCAAATGGCATGATGTCATCCTTTTTTATGGCTGAGTAGTATTCCATCGTGTATATATACCACATCTTCCGAATCCAATCATCTGTCGATGGACATTTGGATTGTTTCCATGTCCTGGCTATTGTGAATAGTGCTGCAATGAACATGCGGGTGCATGTGTCTCTTTTAAGTAGAGCTTTGTCCGGATAGATGCCCAAGAGTGGGATTGCAGGGTCATATGGAAGTTCTATGTATAGATTTCTAAGGTATCTCCAAACTGTTCTCCATAGTGGCTGTACCAGTTTACATTCCCACCAGCAGTGCAGGAGGGTTCCCTTTTCTCCACAGCCCCTCCAGCACTTGTTATTTGTGGATTTATGAATGATGGCCATTCTGACTGGTGTGAGGTGGTATCTCATGGTAGTTTTGATTTGCATTTCTCTTATAATCAGCGATGTTGAGCATTTTTTCATGTGTTTGTTGGCCATCTGTATATCTTCCTTGGAGAAATGTCTATTCAGGTCTTTTGCCCATTTTTCCATTGATTGATTGGTTTTTTTGCTGTTGAGTTGTATAAGTTGCTTGTATATTCTAGAGATTAAGCCCTTGTCAGTTGCATCATTTGAAACTATTTTCTCCCATTCTGTAAGTTGTCTTTTTGTTTTCTTTTGGGTTTCCTTTGCTGTGCAAAAGCTTTTCAGTTTGATGAGGTCCCATGGGTTTATTTTTGCTCTAGTTTCTATTGCTTTGGGAGACTGACCTGAGAAAATATTCATGATGTTGATGTCAGAGAGTGTTTTGCCTATGTTTTCTTCTAGGAGTTTGATGGTGTCCTGTCGTATATTTAAGTCTTTCAGCCATTTGGAGTTTATTTTTGTGCATGGTGTGAGGGTGTGTTCTAGTTTCATTGCTTTGCATGCAGCTGTCCAGGTTTCCCAGCAATGCTTGCTGAATAGACTTTCCTTTTCCCATTTGATGTTCTTGCCTCCCTTGTCAAAGATTAATTGACCATAGGTGTCAGGGTTAATTTCCAGATTCTCTATTCTGTTCCATTGGTCTGTCTGTCTGTTTTGATACCAGTACCACACTGTTTTGATGACTGTGGCTTTGTAGTATTTCTTGAAGTCTGGGAGAGTTATGCCTCCTGCTTGGTTTTTGTTTCTCAGGATTGCTTTGGCGATTCTGGGTCTTTTGTGGTTCCATATAAATGTTTGGATTGTTTGTTCTAGTTCTGTGAAAAATGTCATGGGTAATTTGATAGGGATTGCATTGAATCTGTAGATTGCTTTGGGTAGGATGGCCATTTTCACAATATTGATTTTTCCAATCCAGGAACATGGAATATCTTTCCATTTTTTTACATCTTCTTTGATTTCTTTGATTAAGGTTTTATAGTTCTCGGCATATAGGTCCTTTACCTCTTTGGTTAGGTGTATTCCGAGGTATTTGATTTTGTGAGGTACAATTTTAAAAGGTATCGTATTTTTGTATTCCTTTTCTAATGCTTCATTGCTGGTATACAGAAATGCAACTGACTTCTGAATGTTAATCTTATATCCTGCCACTTTGCTGAATTTATTAATCAGTTCAAGGAGTTTTGGGGTTGAGTCCTTAGGGTTTTCTAGGTATAGAATCATGTCATCTGCATACAGTGACAGTTTGATCTCTTCTCTTCCTATATGGATGCCTTTGATTTCTTTTGTTTGTCTAATTGCTGTGGCTAAGACTTCCAAAACTATGTTGAAGAGCAGTGGTGAGAGTGGGCATCCCTGTCTTGTTCCAGATTTGAGTGAGAAGGCTTTCAGTTTTTCCCCATTGAGGATTATATTTGCTGTGGGTTTATCATAAATGGCTTTGATTATATTCAGGAATGTTCCCTCTATACCCACTTTGGCGAGGGTCTTGATCATGAATGGATGTTGAACTTTGTCAAATGCTTTTTCTGCATCTATTGAGATGATCATATGATTTTTGACTTTTTTCTTGTTAATGTGGTGTATGATGTTGATTGATTTGCGTATGTTGAACCATCCTTGTGAACCTGGGATGAACCCAACCTGGTCATGGTGTATAATTTTTTTGATATGTTGTTGGATTCGGTTGGCTAAGATTTTGTTGAGAAGTTTTGCATCTATATTCATCAATGATATTGGGCGATAGTTTTCTTTTTTGGTGGTATCTCTGCCTGGTTTTGGAATGAGGGTGATGGTGGCCTCATAGAATGTCTTTGGGAGTATTCCTTCTTCTTCAACCTTTTGAAAGAGTTTCAGGAGGATGGGCACCAATTCCTCTTTATATGTTTGATAGAATTCACCTGTGAAGCCATCTGGTCCTGGGCTTTTATTTGTAGGGAGTGATTTTATGACCTCTTCAATTTCATTTCTAGTGATTGGTCTGTTCAGTTGGTCTGTTTCTGCTTGATTCAGTTTTGGCAGGCTGTAAGATTCTAGAAAATTGTCCATTTCTTCCAGATTGTCAAACTTATTGCCATATAGTTGTTCATAGTATTCTCTTATGGTTTTTTGAATTTCTGCTGTATCCGTTGTGATTTCTCCTTTTTCATTTATAATTTTGGTGATTTGGGTTCTTTCTCTCCTCTTTTTAGTGAGTCTGGCCAGGGGTTTATCAATTTTGTTCACCTTTTCAAAGAACCAGCTCTTGGTTTTATTAATTTTCTCTATTGTTTTTTGAGTCTCTATTTTATTGATTTCTTCTTTGATCTTTACAATTTCCTTCCTTCTGCTGACTTTAGGACTTCTTTGTTCTTCTTTTTCTAATTCATTTAGGTGGAGGGTTAAGTTGTCAATTTGGGATCTTTCTTCTTTTTTGAGAAAGGCCTGGATTGCTATAAATTTCCCTCTGAGCACTGCTTTCGCAGCATCCCATAGATTTTGAGAGGTTGTGTCTTCATTATCATTTGTTTCAAGATAGTTTTTAATTTCCTTCTTGATTTCCTCATTGACCCATTGGTTTTTTAGTAGCATGTTGTTTAGTCTCCATGGAGTAGGTTTTTTCTCTTTCCTTTTCCCATGGTTGATTTCTAATTTCATGGCATTGTGGTCAGAGAAGATACTTGAGATAATTTCTATGCTCCTAAATTTATTGAGATTCGCTTTATGTCCCAATATGTGGTCGATTCTTGAGAATGTTCCATGAGCATTTGAGAAGAATGTGTATTCTGATTTTTTTGGATGTAGTGTCCTGAAGATATCAATTAAGTCTAACTTTTCTATTGTTTCCTTTAGGATCTCTGTTGCTTTATTGGTTTTCTGTCTAGAGGATCTGTCCATTGATGTGAGGGGGGTATTTAGGTCTCCTACTATGATTGTATTCTCATCAATATCTCCCTTTATGTCTGTTAATATTTGTTGTATGTATCTGGGTGCTCCTATGTTTGGGGCATATATGTTGATGATAGTAACATCCTCTCCTTGGATGGATCCCTTAATCATTAAATAGTGTCCTTCTTTGTCTTTCTTTATGTCTTTTGTTTTAAAGTCTATTTTGTCTGATATGAGCGTTGCAACTCCTGCTTTTCTGTCATGTCTATTGGCATGAAATACTTTTCCCCAGCCTTTCACTTTCAATCTATATGTATCTTTTGTCCTAAGGTGAGTTTCTTGTAGGCAGCATATTGAAGGTTTTTGCCGTTTTATCCACTCAGCCATTCTGTGTCTTTTGATTGGGGCATTCAGTCCATTGACATTTAAGGTGATAATTGATAGATGATTATTTATTGCCATTTGATCCTCGTGTTCCAGTTGATTCTATGGTTCTCCATTCTTCTTTTTTTTTTTTTTTTTTTTTTGGTTGGATGGTCTCCTGTTATTATCTGCTTGAGTGTATTTTTTTTTTTCATTTTTTGCAAATGCAATATTTGGTTTTGGCTTGTGGTTGCCCTGTTTTTTAAGTATGCTAACCCCTTCCCATAATTGTGTGTTTTAGCCTGATGGTCCTGTAAGTTCAAACACTTCATTATTATATTAAAATTAAGAAGAGAGACATACATACAAACAAAAAGGATTATTTACCTCCTAACATCCCTTGCCCACATTTTATGGTTTTGATGACTCTTTTATTTTTTTCTTTTTAATTTTATTTTGTTTGAAGCATGTTCATGATTAAATCTGTATGCTGGCTTATTTGAGTGACTGCTCTCTGATTGTATCTTCCTCAGTCCTAGTTCTTCCTCTTCTTCTTCTTCTTCTTTTTTTTTTTTTTTTTTTTTTTTTTTTTTTTTTCTTTTCTTTTTTCTTCCCTTTCCTTCCTTTCTTTTTGGTTTAGAGAAGCCCTTTCAATATTTCCTTTAACCTGGGTTTTGTGTTGCTGTATTCTTTAAGTTTTTGTTTGTTGGGAAAAATTTTTATTTCCCCTTCTATTTTAAATGATATTCTTGCTGGATAAAGTATTCTAGGTTGCATATTTTTTCCTTTGAGCACTTTAAATATCTCTTGCCATTCCCTCCTGGCCTGTAGTGTTTCTGTAGAGAAATCAGCTGATATTCTTATGGGGGTTCCCTTGTAGGTAACATTCTGTTTTTCTCTTGCTGCCTTTAGGATCCTCTCTTTATCACTAACTTTTGCCATTTTTATTATGATGTGTCTTGGTGTGGGTCTGTTTGGGTTCAGTTTGTTTGGGGCCCTCTGTGCTTCTTGTATCTTGAATCCAGTATCCTTTAGATTTGGGAAGTTTCCAGCGATAATTTCTTCAAATATATTTTCCATTCCTTTATCTTTTTCTACTCCTTCTGGAATTCCTATTATGCGTAGATTGGCCCGTTTTATATTATCCCATAGGTCTCTTATATTGCTTTCCAGTTTTTTGATTCGGTTTTCTGTCTGTTGACCAGATTGAGTGATTTCCATTATTCTATCTTCCATATCACTGATTCGTTCTTCTGCATTATTCATTCTGGTTTTTACTGCCCCTAGTTCAGTTTGCATCTCTGCAAATGAATGTTCTAGTTTTTCTTGGCTCCTCCTTATATTTTCTAGCTCCTTTCTGAGGGTATCTGCATTGCTGTTCATATCTTCTCTTAATTCCTTCAGTATTTTCACTATTTCTCTTTTGAACTCCAGGTCTGTCAGACTGCAGAGATCAGTTTCATTGTTGACTGTTTTAGGTGAGTTCTCCTGTTGGTTTGACTGGGGGTGGTTTCTCAGCTTCTTCATCTTGCTTGTTGTCTTCTTTCTCCTGAGGGAGTTGTACTCTCCGTTATCGGGTAGTGTTTGCCTTGTCACTGCCCTGGAATATTTCCTGAGGGCTGTCGTTGTTGGTCAATCTTTTTTTGAGGCAGTGTGGCTTTTCTGGAGTGTTGATGGGACTAACAGTGTTTCTTTGAAGCAAAGGAGGACTTCCTGAGGGCAGACAGGACTGGGAGGTCCACCCCACGATGGTAGCAGATTTCACTTGGTTCTCAGCACCCCCTGGGGTCTTGGGCGGGTAGCAGGGCCCTTGGAGACTCAAGAGGTTCCTCCCCAGGGCAGCCCGACTCAGAAAGACCGTCTGAGATCTTTTCCCGATTCCGCCAGGCTTGTTGTAGCTTTTCTGGGCTGCAGGGGGTCCTGCCTGGAGCTGGCAGTCCTATGCAGCTGGTCCACTAGGTCTCAGCACCCCTTGGGGTCTTGGGCGGGTAGCAGGGCCTTTGGAGACTCAAGAGGCTCCTCCCCAGAACAGCCCGACTCAGAAAGACCGTCTGAGATCTTTTCCCAAGTCGGCCAGGCTTGTTGCAGCTTTTCTGGGCTGCAGGGGGTCCTGCCTGGAGCTGGCAGTCCTATGCAGCTGGTCCACTAGGTCTCAGCACCCCCTGGGGTCTTGGGCGGGTAGCAGGGCCCTTGGAGGCTCAAGAGGCTCCTCCCCAGGACAGCCCGACTCAGAAAGACCGTCTGAGATCTTTTCCCAAGTCGGCCAGTCTTGTTGCAGCTTTTCTGGGCTGCAGGGGGTCCTGCCTGGAGCTGGCAGTCCTATGCAGCTGGTCCACTAGGTCTCAGCACCCCTTGGGGTCTTGGGCGGGTAGCAGGGCCCTTGGAGGCTCAAGAGGCTCCTCCCCAGGGCAGCCCGACTCAGAAAGACCGTCTGAGATCTTTTCCCAAGTCGGCCAGGCTTGTTGCAGCTTTTCTGGGCTGCAGGGGGTCCTGCCTGGAGCTGGCAGTCCTATGCAGCTGGTCCACTAGGTCTCAGCACCCCCTGGGGTCTTGGGCGGGTAGCAGGGCCCTTGGAGGCTCAAGAGGCTCCTCCCCAGGACAGCCCGACTCAGAAAGACCGTCTGAGATCTTTTCCCAAGTCGGCCAGGCTTGTTGCAGCTTTTCTGGGCTGCAGGGGGTCCTGCCTGGAGCTGGCAGTCCTATGCAGCTGGTCCACTAGGTCTCAGCACCCCCTGGGGTCTTGGGCGGGTAGCAGGGCCCTTGGAGACTCAAGAGGCTCCTCCCCAGGACAGCCCGACTCAGAAAGACCGTCTGAGATCTTTTCCCGATTCGGCCAGGCTTGTTGCAGCTTTTCTGGGCTGCAGGGGGTCCTGCCTGGAGCTGGCAGTCCTATGCAGCTGGTCCACTAGGTCTCAGCACCCCTTGGGGTCTTGGGCGGGTAGCAGGGCCCTTGGAGACTCAAGAGGCTCCTCCCCAGGACAGCCCGACTCAGAAAGACCGTCTGAGATCTTTTCCCAATTCGGCCAGGCTTGTTGCAGCTTTTCTGGGCTGCAGGGGGTCCTGCCTGGAGCTGGCAGTCCTATGCAGCTGGTCCACTAGGTCTTAGCACCCCCTGGGGTCTTGGGCGTGTAGCAAGGCCCTTGGAGACTCAAGAGGCTCCTCCCCGGGGGAGCCCGTCTCAGAAAAACCGTCGGAGAATTAGGTCGATCTATTCACGGCCTGGCTAGGCTTGTTCTAGCTTTTCTGGGCTGCAGGCCTTTTCTAGGGGGCTGGTGGTGTTTGGTGCTGCTCTGTGGAAGTGTAGCCCCTCCAAAGGGCAAGCAGGCCTGTGCAGGGAGAGCCCCTGCGGTGGTAGGCTTCAGGCAATTGTTGAGGCCAGCCCTCCTGGATGGCAGGCAGCCCCAGGTTCAGCGAGAGCATAGGGGGTGGCGGGGGTGGGGGGAGGGAATGCACTGGGAAGCACAGCTTTCTGCTAGCTAGCGGGCCTGTAAGCTTGCTGTGGCGTGGGGGGTATTCTATGGGGACCCACCCCTTCTTCTCTCCCCTCCCCAGCACGGGCGCAGACCAGGCTCTTCTCCCAGGTTCCCTCTGCGGCGGCTTTCCACTTCCCCGCCCCTAGAGTATTGCTCCCTTCCTCTGCGACAGCTTTGTTTTCTAGTCTCCCAGGCAGTCTCTGCCCCGTCAAATGGTTTAGAGACCTCCCAAGCAGTTTCCGCTCTTCCCCGCCCCCCTAGCCCGGGGACTAATCTCTGGAGCCGAGGTCTCGGTGCCCAGCCCCCCCCACCAGGCGTCCCCCGGCCCTTTCTTGGGGACTAACCTTCGGAGGCGAGGTCTCGGTGCCCAGCCCCAACCCAGGCGTCCCCCGGCCCCCTCTCGGGGACCAACCTTCAGAGCTGAGGTCTCGGTGCCCAGCCCCCACCCAGGCGTCCCCCTGCCCTTTCCCGGGGACTAACCTCTGGAGCCGAGGATTCGGTGCCCAGCCCCCACCCAGGCGTCTCAATTTTTGGTGACTGTGCCCGTAGTTCAGATGGTCCGTTGGGTTCTTGATCTTTTTTCCGTACTCCGACTTACTGCTACACTCTTCTCTGCATCTGGAGATTCCTCCGGTTCGTTTGATCTTTCCCCCGGTAGGAGACTTTCCAGGGTGCGGGATCCCTTTCTCCTCCGCAGTTCCCTTTCAGGAGCGCCCATCCCGCTCGGATTCACCTTCTCTCACTCTCCTCTTTTCTCCCGTTCTGCCCAATAATGTCACGAACTTCTTGCCGTTATTGGAGTTTAGGTTCCTCTGCCAGCGATTGGTTGTTGTTCTGTGCGAGTCATTTCTTCTGTAGATGTGCTTTTTTTGTTGTGTTTGTGGGAGAGGGCGAGCGTGTCCCCCTACTCCTCCGCCATCTTGTCCTCTATGGTCCGAACTATTTTAAAATGCCGATCTTGTAGTTCCCGTCATGGCGCAGCGGAAACAAATCCAACCAGGAACCATGAGGTTTCAGGTTCAATCCCTGACCTCGCTCAATGGGTTAAGGCTCCAGCGTTGCCATAAGCTGTGGTGTAGGTGGCAGATGCAGCTCGGATCTGGCGTTGCTGTGGCTGTGGCGCAGGCCAGCGGCTATAGCTCCCATTAGACCCCTAACCTGGGAACCTCCATATGCCACGGGTGCGGCCCTAAAAAGACAAAAGACAAAAAAATAATAATAATAAAATGCTGATCTCTTGTGCTAAATGGATTTCCCAGTAACTATTGGGTTGTGATCCAGAAATTGAACCTCTGCCACTGGCTTCAAAAGTCCCTTAGGTGGAGTCGGGGCGGGGGAGGGGGGTGCAGAGGATGAAAAGATGGATGAGGGGAGAGTAGGGCAGGCAGCCCATCAGGAGAGGGGCAGCAGTCTGGGTGAGGGGCCTCTGCACTGGGCAGTAGATATAGAAGGTGGGTGGGTGGATGAGATCCTGGGAGCAGTGGGTGGAGATGAGATCCTGAGGTGTTGGGATGTGTGGGGATTTGCAGGAACATGCGTGCAGGACTGGACCCCGGTTCTGTCTAAGGGCTTGGCTGAGCACTGTGGGGAGAGTCCCAGGCCACCAGTGTGCTCCCCTGGGGATATTGCTCAAACTTGGCCTCTGTCCACAGGTGCCAAATAGAAATACAGAGATAGAGTTTTGTGTGAAGGAGAAAAAATAACTTTATTGGTTTGCTAGGCAAAGAAGGGTCACAGCAGGCTAATGCCTTAAAGACTGTTCCCCCCTTGGGAGAGACTAGGAGGTGCTTTTATAGTTTGGGAGTGACGAATAGGGCCACAGATAAGGATCAAAGGTGATGCAAGCTTGCATTGTTCTTCAAAACTGGTGTTATGTGGTCCCAGGACTGGTTCTGGTGATCTTTCTTTCCAGGATGAAGAACGCTTCATGCACATCTTCCATTTGTTGGGAGGTTTAGTGCTGCAGAAGAACTCAAAGGTATTGTTATCTATATTCCTTGAGCGGGGACCAGGATCCTGCACTATGGTCTCTTGACTGCTCCCCCCTAGTCTCTGCATCCCCTCCCTTCCCTGATTAGCAACTGTTTGAACTCTGGGAAGGTCAAGGAGGCTGCATGAGGCCTGTTTCCTAAAAAACAATGGGGTGAGAATTAACGTCTGCCTTTCCTATCAAAGGACATCCTGGTTACTCCCTTGGTTCCTGCTTTGTCTGAGCCGCCCTCCTCCCACCCACCCCTTTCCCTTCTTTCCCAGTAACAATTTGTTTCAAATTAGCCAACAGAGAAGAAGGTGCGCCTTGACCTGACCAATGGGAAGGGGACAGATATACCACCTGCACCTGCATTAGGGATAAATGGGGGGGGGGTGTCTTTCTTCTTTGCGGGCACTTTTTGAGCACTCGCACCCTTCTGCAGAAGTAAAGAGCCTTGTCGAGTTCTCCCCCAGGTTCCTGTGTCTCACCTTCCGACACTGACGATCTAAGCCAAGGTCACTTTTCTCCAACATGGGGGACATAGACTCTGGGCCCCAGGAACCCCACAGGACCCTGCTAGGTTTCAGGGAGGCCTTGCTGACTGACAGCTTCTTCGGAAGGAAGAGTTTGTCGAGGGGCTGGGAGTCAGGGCCAGAGGCGTAGGGAGAAGGAGGCTGTGTAGGAAGGGTGCGAGCACACATCAGCCTCGGGAGTGACGGAGACGGCTCAGTGCCCAGCACCAGTGGGACCAGGCCAAACCCAACACAAAGCAAGGTTGGACTGTGTGAGTGAGTGAGTGAGTATGTGTGTGAGTATGTGTGGGGTGGGGACACGGACACAGACCCCAGTGAAGTAGGGGTAGCAGTCCCTTCCCCCCAGGTGCCTTTGTAAGGGTGTTCCAGGTGAGGTGTGGAGACTTTCTGGCACATGACTGGCAGCCTGAGAGCAAATCAGAGCTGCCCATTTCAGATGGAGAAAGATTCTGGGCTTTACTTCATTCCCACTGGGGCCCCTTGGTCTGATACTTGAGGTGACTTCACTCTTCCTAAACCGCTCGGCGATGGAGGCCTCCATGTTAACCACTCACCACCCTCCATGCCCTTCCCCAGTCTCCCCTGGGAGCCCTCCCTCTTCCCTGGGAACTGATGGGTCCTGAGTGAGGGACCCCAGGGACTATGGGTTCCCCCTCTGAGCCGCTGCCTGGGTATCTGTGCAATGGGCACAAGACCCACACCTCCCTTTGTGGGATGCATCTGTGATGAGCCGCTGAGTTATGCACTTGGAAGGGCTTTGTCATCCGTGAAGAGGCTCGGGTGGTGACAGAATAAGTGGAGATGAGGGGGATGGTGGCATCTCAGACTAGCCCCTGACCAAGTCCCCGCAGAGAGCTGAGAGCCCAGAACGGGCGCAGCCTGAGCAGTGGGCTGGGTGCGCGTGTGTTGGAGCATCGGCCTCTCTCTCCGTTCCTGCCCCTCTCCCCGCTCCTCCCCCACCGCCTGCTTGTATCTGGGTTTGGATGTGATTCAGAGGAAAAGGGGGAAAGATTGCTCCAGAAGGGCCCCCCCCCCCCCCGCCCCGGGTCCTCCCAGACAATAGCTCCTGCCTCCCGGTACCTTCTTTGCCTCCAAAGGAGCCCCGAGGCGGGACCTAAAGCAGCATCTCAGTCACCCCACCCCCAATCTCTGCCACCAGCAAAGGTTGGGGGGAGGAAGGGAGGAATAAATCCACAGTCTTCAAGAGCTCGAATTCTCCAGTTCTTGCTGGCACCCGGTTCCCATGGCAACGTGAAGCTCTCCTTTGCCACCTTCCGGAATGTCATTAGGCTGTGAGGGGGAGGTGGCAAACAAAGAGAGGATGTCAGGCTGCAGCGGCGGCGTCTAAGAGGCCGCTCTGCTGGGCAGAAGCTCTTTTTGTAGCGGGGTTTATTTTTCTTTCCTCTCAGATAAAATATACAAACCATTTCATTACATCAAACCACTACGTCTTTTCTTTTCTCAGGGAAAAAACAAAACTAATCAAATGTACTTCAGTGCCCCGTCCAGGAATTGGAAAATAGAGGCTTCTGTTTGAAGAACACCCAGAACAATAGGACTTCACAGGCTCCATCCCATTAAACCCGCCCAACCACCTCTTTGAGGGGTGAGGAAATGGAGGTGGAGAAAGATGAACAGCCTGCCTCGGGTTACAGACCCATAAGGGGAGAGGCAAGGTGAACCCTTCTCAGAGCCCTGCTCAGCCCGGGATGTGCCTGCCTCTTCTCCAGGAAGCACTGCTCCTGTGTGGTCAGTGCCACCCAGATTTAAGAGCCAGGCACCTGGGGGAGAAGGGAAGGGATGTCAGAGATTTTCTTCACTTTCCAGCCCCAGGTGTGTTGATACAAACCTGGAAGCAGCTCAGGCCCCAGGAATTCACTGGAATTCACTCTCATGCCATCTTCCAGCTGGATGACTTGAGCCTCCTCTGTCCTGGTCTCCTCAGCCTCCATCCCCAGTTTCACGGAGGCCACAGTGTCTATGCAGGCATGGTCCAGCCACATTGTCTCACATCTCCTTAGCACAGGACAAAGTCCAAGCTCCTTAGCATCAGCCTCAGGGTCCCCTGTGGTGGGTCCAGCATTGCGCCTCCAGCATCATCCCCCAGAATGGAGCCCGTCAGACTGAGCCCTACACTGTTAACCAAACAAACACTCTTGGTTCCTTCTTACTCTATTTTAGTTGATTTATTTTGTTTAGTTTAGCTTAGTTGATTCCTCTGCCTGGGACAGTAGACTTCCTTAGGAGCCACATAAAGTCCTGATGGAACATCCAACACCAGCCTGTGCCATCTGTCCTGTGAGATCTTCCCCGATTTCTGGTCCTGTCCACCTCCATGCAAAAGTAAATCCATCCCTCTTCTCAGCCTTTAAGATATTTAGACTAGTAGCACTTACTTCACTGATTGAAATTACATACTCAGGCATTCCTGTTGTGGCTCAGCAGGTTAAAAACCCTACACAGTTTTGAGAATGCAGGTTCAATCCTGGTCTCGCTCACGGGGTTAAGGATCCTATATTGCCACAAGCTGCAGCATAGGTAACAGATGTAACTCAGATTTGGTGTTGCTGTGGCTGTGGCATGGGCAGGCAGCTGCAGCTCTGATTTGACCCCAAGCCTCAGAACTTCCGTATGCCTTAAAAAAGAAGAAAGAGAGAGAGAGGGGGAGAAAGAGGGAGGGAGAGGGAGAGAGAAAGAAAGAAAGAGAGAGAGAGGAAGGAAGGGAGGGAGGGAGGGAGAAAATACCTATTCCTATCCCTTTCTGCCACTGGATTGTGAATACTTGGAGGAAAGAGACTATATCTGCCACACACATATATGGACAGTGGAAAGAAGAGAGCAAGTGAATGTGATTAAAGTTCATTTTAAGCTAAACCAATAAGAGAAGGTGCCAGGATGAGCTACTTATCAATTTGAAAATCCCTTCAGAGTTGCTGGAGCAAGAATTGTGTGATATAAACAAGGCTGATCTGATCTGGACCAATGAGTGGGCTCCTAGCATGGTCATTCAGGCGAGCTTGAAGGTTAGCAGCATCATTAGCATCTCTGGCCAGTCCACCCACTTAGAGAAAAATCTATGTCCTTAAATGCATTTATTAGAAAACCACAAAGATTGACAAGAAAAGGACTTAGCATGCTTCTAAAAAAAGGCAGAAAAGGACAAAATAACTCATTCTCTGAACTAATTAAGAAGGATGACAAGAGAAATTGATAAAATAGAATACAAACAAAACAAAATCAGTAGATTTGATCAATAAAACCAAGGATGATCCTTTGAAAAAGCCCATATAACCGACAAATTTCTGGATACCCTTATCAGGAAAATCAAAGAGAAAATATTAAAAAAATAACTTTTTTTTTCTTTTTATAGCCACACGCATGGCATATGGAAATTCCCAGGCTAGGGTGAATCAGAGCTACAGCTGCTGGCCTGTGCCACAGCCACAGTAATGCAGGATCGGAGCCACATCTTCGACTTACAGCACAGTTCAGGACAACGCTGGATCCTTAACCCACTGAGCAAGGCCAGGGATTGAACCCGCAACCTCATGGTTCCTAGTCAGATTCATTTCCGCTGTGCCACGATGGGAACTCCAAAAAATAACTTTGGAAATGAGAGAAGGAACTATAGGTAAGGGTGATAGTAAAATGCATTTAGAAATATTAGGTACCACTTGATCTCAATGAATATAAGCATCTAGATGAATAACTTCTTAGGAAAATAGAAATTAAAATGAATTCAAGAAGGTAGAAAATGTAAATAGATCAATAAACACAGAAGAAATTTAAAAGGTAACCAAAGGGGAGTTCCCACTGAGGCACAATAGGTTAAGGATTCAGCATGGTCTCAGGTTCAATCCCCAGCCAAGCACAGTGAGTTAAGGATCCAACATTGCTGCAGCTGTGGTGTGGATAGCAGCTGTGGCTCAGATTCAACCCCTGGGCCAGGAACATCCATATGCTCTGGGTGCATAATTTTTTAATAATTAAAAAATTAAAAAGGTAACCAAAGAAATGCTTCTTAAACAAGAAATAAACTCAAGTGATTTATGGTGAGTTCCACCAGATTTTCAAAAGTAGATGTTATCTATGATATATAAAGTATTCTAGGACATAGACTAAGGTGGAAATCATTGTTCCTTAGGCTCTGAGCAAAACCCTGACATCAAAACGAAAAAGGAAATAGTAGGCCATTATTCACTCAAAAACATAAATATAAACATGATGAAAAATTATTAGCAAAGCAAATACACTGGTATATTAAAGCCGTAATGAAAGACTATTTTACTCTTCAATGAGAAAAAAAAATATATTCCACCAGTTTATCAGATAAGATAATAAAATAATATATGATTTTTCAGTATATGTTTCAAAAGCACATGATAACATTGAGCAGCTATTTCTGCTGAAATAAAGTCATAACTTAAGAGTTGGGGAGTTCCCATCGTGGTGCAGCAGAAACAAATCAGACTAGGACTCATGAGGTTTTGTGTTCGATCCCTGGCCTCGCTCAGTGGGTTAAGGATCAGGCATTGCCGTGAGCTGTGGTGTAGGTTGCAGACGCGGCTCTGATCCTGCTTTGCTGTGGCTGTGGTGTTGGCCAGTGGCTACAGCTCCGATTAGACGCCTAGCCTGGGAACCTCTATGTCTGGGTGTGGCCCTAAAAGGATAAAAGACAAAAAATTTAAAAAAAAATAAAGCCTTAGGAGTTGGTATTTAGCAAACATCAGGTGTGCTGGTGAAATATACAAGAATTCCCTCTTAGCTTGAACAAGATTAGGATGCCCTGCATATCACCCTCCTCTATCACGTTTTACTCAGTGTCCTGTCAATGTAATCAGGTAAGAAAAAATAAAGGAATAAAATTTCAAACAAAGAAAATTGTCATTGTTCGTAGGCAGTAGTACTACCTCCCTAGAAAACCAGCTAAGAAAATAACAGCTAATAAAAGACATCAGCAAAGGGGAAAATAGTTAAATAAAACATTAAAAAATAATAATTTACTTTACAATGGAATCATCCATTATAAAATAGAATTGACATTTTCATTCATAAGAAAAAACAAACATGCATACAAAAGCTAGGAATAAGCCTAATAAGAACGGTACAAGACCTAAATGAAGAAAATTATCAAACATTATGAAATGAACGTTAACAACCATGAAAAATCCTGAATAAAGATTCATGGCAAATATGAGTGGGAATTCAAGGTAATCGCAATCATAATTTGAGAATGATTTAAATGAACCTTAATGAGTGGACTTGACATAAAAATGAAAAAAAATTGCTAGGAAAATTTCAAAATGAGCAATGATACACAACTTGCCATACCATATTAAAAAACCATACTATAAAGCTATCATATATAAAACAGTGAGTCTAGTGGCTCAGAAAGAGCTATTTAATAGAACAAAATATAAAATATATAAGTGAACCTATATACATTAAATAATTTATTTTGTGATAACATGTGACCATCTCAGTAAACAAGGTTTTATTCTCAGTTGAAAAAAGGGGGGGAATGAAAGTAAAAAATTTATGGAATAAAATCATTAAACTATAATGAGAAATACTTACCAATATAGAAAGATTTCCAATATATATTGTAAAGTGCAAAATGGTAAGTCATGGAACAATATGCATACTATAATTCCATTTCTGATGTAAGATGCAAATACAGTTGTACCTGTTCAAACGTAAAGGCATAGAAAAGAATCTTTTTTTGCTGTTTAGGGCCACACTGTCGGCATATGGAGATATGGAGTTTCCCAGGCTAGGGGTTGAATCGGAGCTACAGCTACCGCCCTACGCCACAGCCACAGCAACGCAGGATCTGAGCCGCCTCTGCGACCCACACCGCAGCTCACGGCAATGCCGGATCCTTAACCCACTGAGCGAGGCCAGGGATTGAACCTCCTGGTTTCTAGTCAGATTTGTTTCTGCTATGCCACAGTGGGAACTCCATTTTTTTTTTTTTTTTTTGAAAAGAGTCTTGAAGATGGTTGTGAGACTGCTTCCAGTGCATGCTTTGGGGGAGGAAAGTGGAATGGGGCGGAGGTGTGGAGAAAGTTCTCATTTTGATCTGAATTTTTCTAGATTATTTTAATCTTTTGGTGAAAATGTATTCATGCATTTTTTTTAAGTTTTATGCATTTAATAAAAATTGTCCAGGAGGAAAAAAAAGGAATGATTCCATCATACACCATGAAAAAGACCCTGTACACCTACAAAATAGATCTGAAGCTTTAAGATGCCCAGGAAACTCTCTGAACTCATCCTTTGCATGCTCCAGGCCTGCCCACTGTCTTCAGACACAATCCCTTTTTTCTAGTTCCACCTCTCTGTCTGAGCCACCGTCAAGAGCAGTCCCCTTGAATTTGGCCCTTATTCAGATGGCTGGCTGGTTCCTGGGACTGCCTTCCCCGATGGGACATTCTCTGACATTCCCCAACTTTATCTCATCACTCCCAAGCCTGTCCTGGCTCATCCAGCCCAACAGGGGACTCCAGATCGTCCATCCCATCTTAAGTGCACAGAAAGTGGATGCCAAGGTGCACCAGTGCCCCACCCCAAGGAGAAGCAAGAAGCCAAGTGACACCTCTGAGCATCCAGCCTTTGTCATCACCTCCTGGCCTTTTATGTCCTAACAATTTTCACACATCAAACTATTTCCCCCTGGCATGAGGGAGAACGGGGAGTCGATCCCCTTCACTGTCCATCCCATCCCCTGCAGCTGGAAGAAAGCCTGACTCCTGGGAGGCGCTTAATAAGTTTATTGGGTGAACTCAGGAAGTCACAGGTCTTTAAACCCAAGTGGGGTCAATTTCAAACTCCGGAGACTGGACTCACAGCAAATATAAAAAGGGTAGCTTCCTCTGCCCATCCTGAGCAGCTATACCCCAGAGGGCCTGGAACTCTCCCACTAAGATCCCCATTGTGGACCCTCCTTTCTACTTGACCTCCCAGGGTCAAGTGCAAGTGCAGGAAGCCCTGCTCCCCCCTGGCGTGTGAGTCCCATTTCCTCTCCCCAGAAGTTTTCAAAATATCTTGAATCACCTTATCTTGTAGGCCTCCGGCGTTTTCATCCTCTGAGCCGTTTCCATTTCCTGAATAATGTAATCCTCAAATCCCCCTGTCAAGGACAAGTCACGACTCTGCAGCCAGCACTGCTCCTGGCCTCTGGGAGAGCAGTCATGGAATTTACATTTTTCCACAAGCTTGATCTCATAAATTCCCAATGCATCCCCTGGCTGTGGATTCATCAGGCTAAAGATTTTCTCTATCGCCTTTCCACAACCAAACTCAAGGAGAATTTCTAATTTTTCTGCCGAGCCCCAGTGCTCAGTGAGCTTCTTTCCCAGGGTTTTGCTTCACCAAAAATATTGATTTCTCGAGGAAAAAGCCACAATCGATCAAGCTTTCCCCAAAGCCTTAAAGAGCAGAGCTTCTGCCAGGCTGAGCCATGATGCTTTGTGTCCCAGCAGGAGTTGAGGACTTTGTCACAGGACACAGCCATACGCAGCCCCCGCCCTGACCCAGGACAGAGACTGACAGTTACCTTGTTAACTGACTCACCTGGCACTGAGCGGAGCGCTCTGGGCAAGGCAGCCTTGCAGCTGGAGAGGGGGAAGGGAGCAGAGAAGGGGTCCCTTTGCAACCTGTGAAGCTGTGGAAATGAGGGTTAACTTTCCTGGGCCTCAGTATCCTCATCGAGGAAAAGGCCATAATCACGCCCAAGGCCCCCCTCCCCCAATCTCCCAGCAGTTCCAGGACTGTTATCTGAGACAATGATCAAACGTGCCCAGCACAGACCAAGGCCTCAACCACCACTTCCTTTCTGTTCCCTCTGGACTTTTATAAGCCTGGAACTAATCCCTCCCCTAAGAAAATGAGCCTGGCACACGTTGTTTTTGTTTGCAATCATGTGGAAGTATCAATGCAAAGGATCATTTCGAGCACAGACTTCACACTTAGCACCGGGCCTAAGCAGCCTGGGAGATGATGAAGAAACCTAAGAAGCGTGTGCTGCTTGAGAAGTTCATAATTTGCTTGAGAACTTAAAAGGGAATAGTTGCCGGCCCTGGATGCCCGATCGAGGTAGATTTTACTCTCTGGGCCCAGAGTCCAGCACTGGCCGCTGCCAGCTGTGCCATGTGCACCGTCACTTAGCCTTGTGACGCCTGCTTCTGTATCTATAGATTGACTTTTTTTTCTTTTTTTTTTTTTTTTTTTTTTTTTGTCTTTTTGCCTTTTCTAGAGCCACAGCCATGGCACATGGAGGTTCCCAGGCTAGGGGTCGAATCGGAGCTGGAGCCGCCGGCCTACACCACAGCCACGTCTGCGTCTGTGACCCACACTACAGCTCACGGCAGCACCGGATCCTTAACCCACTGAGCAAGGCCAGGGATCGAACCCGTAACCTCATGGTTCCTAGTCAGATTCGTTAACCACTGTGCCACGACGGGAACTCCTTTTTTTTTGTCTTTTTAGGGCCACTCCTGTGGCACATGGAGGTTCCCAGGCTATGGGTCTAATCAGAGCTACAGCTGCCGGCCACAGCCACAGCCACCACAGCAACACAGGATCCAGGATCCGAGCCATGTCTTCGACCTACACCACAGCTCACGGCAATGCTGGATCCTTAACGCATTGAGCAAGGCCAGAGTTTGAATCCGCAACCTCATGGTTCCTAGCCGGATTTGTTTTCACTGCAACACAACGGGAACTCCTGGATTGACTTTCGACAGCCCCCTTCTGGGGTTGTGGTGGGGATTTTTAAAAAACATAAGTAAGAGTTCCTGTGGTGGCTCAGCAGGTTCAGCAGCAGCACACCTGAGCCTGTTGTGGCTCAGTATCCATGAGGATGTGGGTTTGATCCCTGGCCTCACTCAATAGGTTAAGGATCCAGCATTGCTATAAGCTGCAGTGTAGGTAGTTGATGTGGCTCAGATCCAGCGTTGCTGCAGCTGCGGTGTAGACTGACAGCCACAGCCCTGATTTGACCCCTAGCCTGGGATCAAATATGCCAGATGCCACAAGTACAGAAACAAAAAGGGGGGAAAAAGCATAAATAAAATGATGTAGGTGAAATATTCAGTATTGTGTCAGGCACAACAATCAGGGAATAATTAAGTGTGACTCATTCAACATATGATGGAGCCACACTAAACAGAAGTGAATGGAAAATGCTAAGGAACCACCATGGCCACAGGTCCTTGCATCTTGATTCACAGCAGCTTTTCCTGTTGCCCCCAAGATTCCTTCTCAGCCGGAGGTAAGCAGATAGATGTGTACTGCAAGCAGGACACGCTTGGGTTCCAAATTCATGAGTCACCTGCTGTGCGACCTTGGCTGGGTGGTGGACCTCCTAGAGCTCTGTATCTTCTTGCGTCTACAGGATGACAATGACAGTCTGCTCTTCACAAGGTGGGATGAGGATAAGGATGCAAGGGACTGGAGCAGAGTGAGGTTCAGGAGATATGAGCTAATATCAGGAGAGGCTCTGGTCCTGTCCCTCTTTATTTTATTATTATTATTAATTATTATTATGAGTTTTGTCTTTTAGGGCCTTACCCATGGCACATGGAAGTTCTCAGGCTAGGGGTCAAATCAGAGCTACTACAGCTGCTGGCCTACACCCCAGCTGCAGCAACGCCAGGGCCAAGCCACATCTGCAACCTATACTACATGGCAACTCCAGATCCTTAACCCACTGTTCCAGGCCAGGGATCGAACCCACAACCTCATGGATACTATTCAGGTTCACTACCACTGAGCCACAACTGGAGCTCCCTGAACCCCTTTAGAAATGGGGCTTCCTGAGGCCCAGGTGAGGAGTAGGGAACAGGGTCACAAAGGGGAAGAAGTGAAGGCGATAGAGGACCCTCACACATACAGCATGAAGGGATCTGGGAGGAGAGTCAGCATCTCACCAGAAAGAGGGCCAAGAGAATTGAGGTCCCTCGAGCCCCAGAAACCCTCCTGTCCCAGGCAAGCCAGGACAGTTGGTCACCCTAAAGATGTCTGAAACAGCAACTACACATGAAGGAGCTGGGCCCAGCCAAGAGGACAGCATCAGAGAACCCCAGGTGCCCTAGATGGGTCGGGGAAAGGCCAGCTAAGTCCCAAGGAGGGTTTTCCAGCTCTGGGCCTGTTGCTCAGAGCAGAAGCTCAATACAGTCTTTGCTTGTAAGGACATCTGGTCAACCACCTTTGTCTCCGCAGACATCCCTTAGCACCCTGGGCTGCCTGGGCTGCACTGACTTTGTCTCCCAAAGTGGGGAGTGCCCTGCCCTGAGACAGCCACCAAGAAAAGGGATGCTGAAAGAGCCACTGGCCCTTCTATCCAACTAGTGAAAGCCTGGGAATAGAGATGCTCGGAAGAAGGTGCGGCATCAAGACTAGAGGATGAAACAAGGAAACTGAGGCGTGTGCCCAGCCCCCAAGCGAGGAAGCACTGACAGGTGGAATCCTCAGAGGGATCAGTGATAAACTTGCATGTGTTCACCTTCATAGTTTAACGACTCTACCTACAATTGCACAAACTATGACAAGCAGTACTGATCACGAGGCTAGTTAACATTTCTGAGCATTTACTCTGTGCCGGGCTCTGAAGGGTTTTATCTTTTTAACACTCACAGCAATCCCATTACACAGGTATAAGCTCTGTGCCCATTGTATAGATTAGGAAGCTGAGGCTTCTTGAGGCAGGTCACTTGCCCAGATCACTGGAACAGCAAAAGAGCTCAAAAGGCTGATTGGCTCTGCCCAAGTTCTACTTTTAATGCCCCCAAACTGCAAGTGGGGGAACCGTGTGCCCCTGTAACCAGATAGGATAGGAAGAAACTGGAGAAAGAGAACAAAGCATGCTTTCTTAACATAAGAGAAGCCATTTGGGGCCTCAGTTATTTTGTGACACAAGCCTGGCCATAGTGTTTGCCCTTGAACAGATCTCAGTGATATTAAGGGAACAAAAGAAAGCAAATCAACTGGAATTTAAGGGATGAGGACAAGGACCTTTTCTGACCCTTGTGACTTCCATTAACTAAAGTTTGGACTCTGTCCATTGCACAAGCTCCTCCATGAATATGCATGTACCCTTAGCTTAAAATTCTCCCAATTTTTCTATTGGGGGAGATAACTGCTTTGAGAAAGATCTCCAGTGTTCTCCTTACTTGCTGCAAGTAATATATCCTTCCTTCTTCTGACCTTTGGCTTGATTGTGTATTTTGGCTTGACATCCACCAAGAAGTGAACCTAGGTTTTCAGGTTACACCCCTAAAATGAAGATCTGTTTCTCAAATGAGAGGGAGCATGTGCCAGGCAAGCCACACCCACACCCCCAGCCCAACGTGCCTCCAGACACAGTATCATCCGCTTGCCTTTAGCATCAGCTCTATGCTGTGAAATCCAATCTAAAATGAAGCCCTGCCTCAGCCCTTTTGTGCTTCAGTTATCGAGTCATTAAAAGTAAAAATCCTTCCAGATGCAGAGTCATTGGCATACATTGCACGTACTCCAGGCCCCAGAGGCATGTTTTCACATTTCATATTTCCCCCAGTTCAGTTAAAATAGTCATTTCTGACAATTAGTCAAGAACTCTCCCTCGGAGTTCCTGTCCTGGTGCAGTGGAAACGAATTCGACTAGGAACCATGAGGTTTGGGTTCGATCCCTGGCCTTGCTCAGTGGGTTAAAGATCCGGCGTTGCCGTGAGCTGTGGTGTAAGTTGCAGACACGGCTCGGATCCCGCCTTGCTGTGGCTCTGGCGTAGGCCAGTGGCTACAGCTCTGATTGGACCCCTAGCCTGGGAACCTCCATATGCTGAGGGAGTGACCCTAAAAAGGACAAAAAAGACCCAAAAAAAAAAAAAAAAAAAGCACCCTTCCTCAACCTAAGAAATCTTTTTTTTTTTCCTTTCTACCTCTAGGAAAACAGGGTGTGTAATGCTAAGAACCTAATTATCAGCTCCTTCCAAAGAATCAAGCCACTTGGGCTTTGTTTGTAGCATGGGACTCAACAGCACTGAAAACCTTCTTGCACAGTATTATTACTATCATATCATGCTCCCCTCGAAGCACTGAGTGGAGACCTATTCTCTAGAAGGGAAACAAAGCAAACCCTTTCTCAATGACAAAGCAGCAGAATGAGCGGGAGATGGCTTAGTGGTTTGAGTCACCTAGAGGAGAGTTCCAGTCTCAGTCCTTTCCTGGGCCTTGACCTTGGATAAATCACTTTAATATTTCAGGATCTCAGAGTTCCCGTTGTGGCGCAGTGGTTAACGAATCCGACTAGGAACCATGAGGTTGTGGGTTCGGTCCCTGCCCTTGCTCAGTGGGTTAAAGATCCGAGGTTGCCGTGAGCTGTGGTGTAGGTTGCAGACGCGGCTCGGATCCCGCGTTGCTGTGGCTCTGGCGTAGGCCGGTGGCTACAGCTCCGATTGGACCCCTAGCCTGGGAACCTCCATATGCCGCAGAAGCGGCCCAAAGAAATAGCAAAAAGACAAAAAAAAAAAAAAAAAAAAAAAAAATTTCAGGATCTCAGTTTCCTCATCTGTAGAATGGGCATGAAATGGTTTCCCTCACACCATCGTGTGAGGTTAGCAAAATCAAGCATGTCAAAACAAGTCCCACTGTGCCTGGCACAGAATAAACACTCACTAAATGGTAGCAGTATTTCTATTCGATGTCTTTATCTTATTGCATTGAATGATCGTGATGGCCTGGGCACACTCTCAGTAAATTGTCAAGATCTTTTTATATGCCCTTGTGCATTGTCCAGCTAAGATGATCTCTTCTCAGACCTGAGGAAGTCACTGCTCCTCACTCCTCTTCCTCAGGAGGAGCCCAGATTATAGACCTCTAAGAGATATGAAAAGACCATCAGCTTAAGTTCCCTGCCTTCATGGTCCCATCTGCAAAACTGGCTGGTCATCCCTACCCCTCTGGTTTATTGTGAATGTTGATGAGAGTATATGAAGTGTCCTCCTTGGCTCCCAGCACCTAGTTGCTGCTCCATAAAGGAGTTTTCTTCCTCCTGGTGCCCACCAAGACATCTGTTGCTCCCTGTACTCCTATGAGGGATACAGAGCCAGGATCTCTTTTCCCACTGAATCGGAGAAGTAAACAGATCTCTTGGAGGGCACTGAGCTGGATAAATCTGGAATGTAAACTTGGTCTCTGTGTTCCACTCCCATGCTCTTTCCAGTGCTCCACAGCCACCTCATTCATTCACCCAACAAAGATCTGCTCCCCATGTGCCAGGCTGTGGGCTGGGCTATTGCACCAGTCCAAGCTTAGTTTAACCAGGGTCTAAGCAAGGGCAGTGGCAACACAAAAGGTGAAGGGGGCAGATTCTGTGTCTTTCCTTTTCACGCCTCCTCCTCGCTCTTCCCTGCTTATTCTTCCTCTTATTTTCTTCTCTTTGGGGCTTCACCACCCACACAGCCACATTCCCATGAAGTTAATAATCAGGGTGTCAGCTTTAAATACCAGTTAGCTCAAGGAAGAGAATCTACTTGCCAAAAAAAAAAAAAAAACCAACAAAAGGAAAATTCCAGTTGAACTAGCTCCGTGCCATGGTACCCAGTCTGTACGATATGGTTAGATGGCATTCGTTCATTCATTCCTTCATTTATTCTTGAAACAATTATTTATGAGCATCTATCTATTAGGTGTTCGACATTGTTGTGGACCAGAGGTCAGCAAACCTTTTGTGTAAATGACAAGCTTGTGAATATTTAAGGTTCGTGGGCCATGTGGTTTCTGTCACAACTACATTCCCGGTGCTGCCATTGTTGGGTAGACAATACCCAGGCAACGAGCCGTGGCTATGTTCCAGTAAAATTTATTTACAGAAACAAGAGACAGGCTGGAGTTTGCCCACCCCTGCTCTGGGCACTGGGACGCAGAGGAGAAAGAGATTCGGGTGGCGTTCTGGTGGAGGTCAGAGTCTGAACGTAAAGATATTCCCAGATGGAAGGCAGATAAAGGCAGATAAAGTGCCTTTAAAATAAAAACTTCTATTTTTTCCCAGATAAAGGCAGCAATGATGACGACATCCAGCAATTAAGTGTATAGAGAGTGTCTGCTACATGCCAGAAACTTCACCTACATTATTTCATTTATTTTTCCAACAACCCTATGAAGGAGATATTTTTACCATCGCTTACAGATGAGAAAAATGAGGCTCAGCTAGTGCAATGACTTGCCTGGACCACATAGCAATGACAGGTGGAGATTCTGGGGGGAGGAGAGGTGGGGGAATAGACAGGGCTGGTGGTGACCTATTGCCGAGCTTGGTAGAAAGACCAGTTTGTAGGATCCCTGCCACAGAAGACAACCCCTCCTCTCACTGGACAAAGCCAGCATAGATCCCAAGGGTGCCCCCAAGGCAGAAACTAGGTTTTATCCACTCTGCCTCCCCAGAGCCCTGGCAGAGGTCCTGGAAAGCCTGCGGAGTTGTTGGCCAGTTCCCTCCCCAAGGACACACAGGACCTATGCGCCTGGATCAGGCAGGAATCCCTCCAATTCTTGGCCCCACCCTGGACCTAATGGCAGATGTGTGTGTGCCCCCACCCCAGGACTGGAGGCTCCATCTTGCACTCCTGGTAAAAGGGAGGGGAGAGGGCTTCTAACCTGCTCGGGTCACTGTAGCCACAGCACCAGCTGTCACAGGAAGAGGTTAAAGAGGGAAAAGAACTTTCTTTAACACACATACCCAGAAACATTCATCTCCTAGTGAATCCTACTCTTCCATAAATAAAACATTGCATTCATCTTTCACGAATCCGTTCTGATCTCCCACTTTCCCAAGACAGCAGGCAGATGTGTGTCAACTAAAAACAACCACCTAGGGTTACACATTCCTTGATATTTAAAAAATGAGCAGAAATAGTAATAGCATTTTCAGCCCACTGAAAATGTAGTCTTCAATGATTATTTTAACGAAGGTCAGAAATAGAGGGGTCAGGTTAAATGAATTGTTTTTTATTTCTGTTTTTCACTCTGCAATGGCACATTTTTGAGCTCCCTGGGAATGAAAGGTAGTGGCTTTTCATCACGTCTCAGAGTTCCAGCCCACAGAGTTGATTGTTGTGACAGGTGCTTTTCTGAAGTGTGTGCCCTGTGTTGGGATGGGGAAAGAGATATGGGAAAGAGAGGTTCTAAGAGGGACACATTTTTAAATCATTGACATTGAGCTGGCTGTCAGTCTGTTTCTGGATCAATTCGTGTCACAGAACTCTACAAGGAACTTTTAAGAGCTGGGAAATGATATATTCCTTTTGACACGAGCTGGATGCCAGAAAGCTGTTTCCCAGCCTCATCTGAAGCAGTGGGCCCAAAAAGTGTCATTACCCTTCAGGCTGCTAGTTGAAGGAGTGTGTACAGGAGACTATGTGTGGTAGAGTTAGGTCTATATTCAGGAAGAAGAATTTAAAACTCTCATTATCTCAATTCCTGTCTCTAGGGGGAAAAGCAGGCTGTAGGGATGCCAAAAGCTGTAGCTATACCGGTTTGCAAGCCTTTTCGCTTGTATGTTCATTCAAAGGGATGCGATCAGAAGGGAGACCTGAGCTCATTGTGTTGTTTTCTACCTTCATTCTTTTACACCCTGATCCTTTTGCCTTAGATGCCCTTTCTCACTCTCTCTACATAAAGAACTTCTATTTTTTCCTTTAAAATCCAGCTCAGAATTCTGCTTTGAATACTGAGTTAACTCCTAGCAGACATCAATTCTTCCAGAAATTACCACCATCAACCATGCAAAGAATACAAAAAGGGACTACACTGAAGGCCCTGGAGGCAGCTCAAAAGCAGACACCTTTTAGAGGGGAGTCAAAACAGAGAAAGGACTGGCAAGGGTGAGTTTCCCATTTTTGCAGCTTTGGTCTGAGGATGCACTGTGCTCTCAGAGTGGGGATAGAAAGCCCACCACCTTTCTGACCCGAAGGACAAGAGAATCGAACCCACCAAAGAGTGAGGGGAGGATTCTAGGGAAGGAGAGTGCTAGAGAAGGAGACCCCCGGGGTCTACATGTAAACTTTGTCCACGTGTCTGGCCAACCCCGTGGGCCATGCATGCCTGGGGATGACTTGAAACAGCCTAGCAAGGACGAAATTAACCTACCAATCCCCACAGGTGAGCCAGAGACAACAGTTTGAATCTGTCTAACTAAAACAAAAACATCAACATTCTTGGGAGGAATATTCCAGAACTCAGGAGTTTCCACAAGTGTTAGGGATAAAATCCAAAATTACTCGACATATGAAGAACTCGGAAAATGCAACCCATTTGCAAGGGAAAAGAAAGTCAAAAGTGGTAAAACCTATGATGACTCTGATGTTAGAATCATTAGAAGAAAATTATAATTGTGCTCAGTGAGGGCAGAGAAATATGCTAATGAGTAAACAGATAGGAAATATCAGCAGAGAAACAGAACACGTGTGGTGTGTACATGTGTGTGTGTGTATACCAAAAGGGAAATCCAGATCTGAAAAATACAATATATGAAATTTTAAATACACTATGTGGGAGTTCCCATTTTGGCTCAGCTTTAAGAACCCAACTTTGTCTCCATCAGGATGTGGGTTGGATCCCTGGCCTCGCTCAGTGGGTTAAGGATCTGGTGTTGCCGCAAGCGGCGATGTAGGTCACAGATGTGGCTCACATCCAGTGTTGCCATGGCTGTGGTGTAGGCCAGCAGCTGCAGCTCTGATTTGACTCCTAGCTCAGGAACCTCCATATGCTGCTGGCGTGGCCATAAAAGGCAAAAATAATAATAAAATAAAATGAAATATACACTAGATGGGTAATGTTGGACTTCTAGCTTTAGCTTGTGATATAGAAATCTGGAAAGAACATTGTTCTCATATTTACAAAAATAACGACAAAATCCAAATATCTGAAAAATTAAAGACTCTTCCTGAATTCAATGTATACAGACACTGGGCATATTATATTCAAGTTGTTGAAAACTTGAAAAAATGTCTTGAAGGTAACCAGAGGAGAGAAAGATACATTGCATACAAAGGAACAAAGGTAAGAAGTACCACAAATATGATAAGAAACTATGCAATCCAGAAGACAACAGAGTGACAGCTTCAAAGTGATGAAAGAAAAATGCTGGCAACATGGAATTTTATACCCGTGGAATTTTGATGCCCATTTCAAAAGTTAAAGAGAAATGAAGACTTTCTCAGAGAATTCATTGCCAGCAGACCTGCAGCACAAGAAATCTTAGATGTTCGTCTAATGCCAGAGAGAAACTTGGTGCTACAAATGAAAAGAAGGAAGGAAACAAGTTGGAAGGAAAGAAAGGAAAAAAGTAATGAAAAAAGAGAGGGAAAATCACTCTAAGTAGAAAAAATGGAGGAGAGTCCTTTTTTTCCTATATTTAACTGCATCACATGATAACTGACTATTTAGACCAATAAGAGTAGCAATGTGTTGTGTTTATAGCATATAAATAAGTAAAATGGGGAGTTCCCATTGTGGCTCAGCAGTTAATGAACACAACTAGGATCCATGAGGATGCGGGTTTGATCCCTGGCCTTGCTCAGTGGATTAAGGAAGGATCTGGCATTGCCGTGAGCTGTGATATAGGTTGCAGATGTGGCTCAGATCTGGCATTGCTGTGGCTGTGGCGAGGCCAGCAGCTACAGCTCCAATTTGACCCCTAGCCTGGGAACTTCCACATGCCTCGGGTACAGCCCTAAAAAAAAGTAAAATGTATGACAGCAGTAACACAAAAGACAAGTGGGAAGAATTAGCTGTGTATTATTGTAAGGTCTTTAACGAAAAGCAATATAATATTGAACAATATAATGTTTGAAGATAGAAAGTCCTGCTCTTTAAAAGACACTGTTTAAAAAATGAAAAGACAATCACAGATTGGGTAAAAGATGTTTACAAATCACATATCTGTTAAAGGACTTGTATCCAGAATGTACAAAGAACACTCAAGATACAATAATAAGAAAACACACAACCCAAGAAAAAATAAGGGGAACATTTGAACAGACTCTTTACCAATGAACTGTCAAATAAGCACATGAGGATATGCTTGACATCATTAGTTGTTAGGAAAATGCACATTGAAGCCACACTGAGATACCACTCTGTACCTATTAGTATAGATAACATAAAAAATATTTTTAAACTTACAACGTCAAATGTTGATGAGGATGAGGAGCAATTGGAACTTTCATATATTGCTGGTAGGAATGTGAAATGGTACTGTCACTTTGAAAAATAGTTTGGCAATTTCTTTTTTTTATTATTATTATTTTATTAAGTTACAAGGACATTCATCACAGGACCCAACAAATCCATCCGTAGGTATTCACCCAAATGAAATGAAATATGCATGCAAACATTTATAGTGGCTTTGTCCTCAACCAATAAAATCCAAATACTAGCCTAAATATTTGTCAACTGGTAAATGTAAGAACAAACTAAGGTAACGTCCTTACGATGGAACACCACTCAGCAACAAAAAGAAATTAACTCTTGGTACATGATCAAGATTCCACAACATGGAAAAATCTCAAATTCATCGCGATGAAAGAAGCCAGCTTCAAAAAGCTACGTACTACATAATTGCCTTTATATGACATTATGGAAACACAAACTATAGGAACAGAAAAGAGATCCATAGGAGCCGGGGTCTGAGAGCTGAGAGCGGGAGAAGGGTTGACTACAAAGGGCCTGGGGGAATTTGAGGGATGAATGACGGAACTGTTCTATAGCTTGATTGTGATGATGTGATGATGGCTGCACAGCTCTATACTTTTATCAAAACGTCTATTGCAGAGCCATATACTAAAAAGGGTAAATTTTACTATGTAAGTCATACTTTTAAAAAAAGAAAGAAAGAAAATCAGTATGCTGGCTGAAAGTAATCATATGCATTCCACAGGAGTCCATTTATATGGACTCCTAGGAAAGGCAAATTAATGTATATTAATGCAAATCAGATCAACAGTGGCCGAGACTGTGGGCAGGAGAAAGAGGCATGAACTGGACAAGGAAGAATCTTTGAGGGATGCTAGAAATAATTATGTCTATTGATTGTGACACTTTTTCCCAAGTGCATGCAGTCATATATCTGTCAAAACTCATTGAACTTTATACTTTAAATGGATGCAATTTATTTTTATATAAATCACACCTCAAGAAAACTGATTTTTAAAAATCCAACTTAAATTTTGTCTTGTCTGTGATGCCCTCTAGGACCTTCCCAGGCATCACTGGTTTCTTCCCTCCTCTAAACTCCATGAATATGTTATACACAAGGGTACCTTTCACAGGCTGATCATGACTCATTCTTCTCCAACACTGCACACAAAGCCTAGAACGCTTTCTTTCCACAAATACATAATGTACACCTATTATGGGCCAGTCAATGACTCTGCCGTCATGAAGATTACAGTTCAGCTAGAGAAAAGATAATAATCTGATACATAAATAAACATAACTTCTCTGAGCCTCAGTTTCCTCATCTGTAAAACAGAGGTAACAATAATCAAGTTGTGGCCAGGATTACAACAATCTTTTAACCTTGTGTGACATTTTATATAATACTATTACATGCAGTAATAGAACGGTGCCTGATATATAGTGAGCTCTATGATAATAGTAAGAGTTGGCTATTATTGTCATCATTAAATATTACTTTATTAAATGTAATTATGCTGTGGCAATGGATAGGAAGGCAATTAACCTGATTGGATGATAGACTCTGTTTTAGAAAGGGTCCTGGGGTACCTTTCTGAGAGGGGACATTTAAGCCAGAAATTAAAATCTGAGAAGGCCCCAGCCAGGCAAAGTATGCTGCTGGCAGATAGAACAGCCAATGTGATGCCCCGAGACAGAATTAATGGGCTTCTTAGAGCAGCTATAAAGGAACCAGGGGGCTTTAGCCCAAGCAAGGAAGAGGACAGAGTGGAGGAGAGGAAAGAGAGGCAGGGACCCCTGAACCAGGGCCTCATAGGCTCTGAAATGATCTTGGTAAATGTTGGTAAGTGTTAGATGAATAGCTGGCTGGCTGGCTGGCTGGCTGGATGGATGGATGGAGGATTGGTGGGACAGATGGATGGGCACTCAACTCAGAAGGCACATAGATCTGAATGCAAGCCATCTTTGCCTCTTAGCAGCTATGCAAAATCAGGCAAGTTCCTTCCTCTATCACAGCCCCTGCTTCCACAGCCACAAAAATAATGTATATTATAGTAATGACCCCACAAGATTACTGAGAGAATCAAATGATCATGTACAAAAACTGCCATTTAGCAAATTTCTCTCTCTTACTCTCTTTCCTCTCTGTGTATGTGCATGTGCGTGTGTGTGTGTGTGTGTGAGTGTGTGTGTGTGTGTGTGTGTGTGTGTGTGTGTGTGTGTGTGTGTGTGTGAATGCATATCATACCCCCACCATGATCAGAGGCTTGGCATGGCCAGAAATAGGACTTGGTGAAGCACCTGGAGTCAGCCGGGCTCAGAATCCATCGGATTCTCCAGGGTTGGATGCATAAGCCAGGAGTCATGTTCTGTCATTCCCTGAGAAGGAGGGGCTGGGCCTTTGATGTGAGGACATTCTTGGAGGTCAGCAGAAGCCGGCTGAGGCAGAGCAGGGCCAGGGAATGGCTGGATCTCAGCAGCAGGGAAAGGGGAGGGAACCGACGAGGACCAAGGTGAATGGAAGTCTTCTTCGGGTGGGAAGCACTTACGCAGATGTTTGTCTTTGATCCTCAGTACAACACTAGGAGGAAACAGCTATTTTTGTCAGCGTCTTCATTGCACCGATGAGTAGCCAGAGGTCCTTCCCACCAAGGCTCCCTGTTGAGTTAGGGATGTGCTGAGAAAGTATGGACTCCATGGGCATGGAGTTTCCATGAGCAAACTCATCTGTCTTCTCCAGGGCAACAAACAAATTGCGCATTTTGTGTGTGTGCTTTGATAGGGGAAATGGTAAGAAGCACCAGGGTGACTAATTCATTCGAGGCCACCCAGGGGTGAGTGATAGAGGGGGATTCAGACCCCAGCAGTCATTGCTCCCAGGCCCACCCTCCACAGCAGGGAAAGACCTGCTAGGCACACGCCCCCATCCTGAGGTCTCACTCCATGGTCACCCTTTTCTCCTCACCCCCAGCAGGATGCAGGCGGCCATGACCCTCTTTAACCCTCCCCCAGGCCTGGCAGGACAGGTACAATTCCACCCACTCTCTACGGAGGAAATTATAGCACCCGTCATGCCCTCCTCCAACTTGTAGACCCTTGTCCAGGCTCTGCCTTCTCTGCTTGCCCAGAGCAGGAGCAGCAGGGTCTGGATAGATGATGTCCAGTCCTGGAACATCCTGGGGCCCTCGGTCAGTGGCTCCTTTAAAATCCTGGTGATTTTGGAGTTCCCATTGTGGTGCAGCAGAAACGAATCAGACTAGGAAACATGAGGTTGCAGGTTCAGTCCCAGGCCTCGCTTAGTGGGTTAAGGATCCGGCGTTGCCATGAACTGTGGTGTAGGTCGCAGATGTGGCTCAGAGCTGGAGTTGCTCTGGCTCTGGCGTAGGCTGGCGGCAGTAGCTTTGATTAGACCCCTAACCCAGGAACCTCCATATGCTGTGGACACAGCACTAAAAGGCAAAAATAAATAAAACTAAATAAAATAAAATTCTGGTGACCTCTTCCTCACCCAGGCTTCCAGGCTCAGATCAAATCCCACCTCTTTTGTCCCAGCCCCCGAAGAACCTAGCGATTCTCTCCTTCTCAAGTCCAAGCCTTCCTTATAGCAGCTCCACCTGGGTTAACAACTGGCTTTGCACCGGCAGCATCACATTCTAGAAGAACTTTAGAGAGAAAGACCTGCAGGGAAGAGGGCCATGCATGGGGTTGGGATTTATTGGAGACAGAATTAACAGAACTTGGAGATGAGGTGGATGTGGGGATTGTGCTAAAGGAAAGGGACTGGGGCTGAACTCCCAGCTCTCTGGTAGAAGCAAAGGTGGAAGATGGTGCCATTTGCTGAGAGGGATGGAGGAAGCCAACTGGGGCATCCATGGAGGGGACGATTGGAAATCCCATGAAAGCATCAATGCCAACAATCTCGCAGCAAGTTATCTTTACAAGGTATGCATAATCTTTACAAGTTATGCAAACCTTTGGAGGCAAAGTCATCTAAATGCCTCCTTTCACTCAAGTCCCAACAGTTACCTTTATAGACCTCTGTTTAGATGATGGAAGCACCTAGAAAGAAATGGAACCAGGAATTTTCAGTGTGGGTGAGCTCAGCTAGGTTCAGATTGCTGGGAAATCACCCACATTTCCTACTTCAGCTGGTGTCCAATGCAATTCCCATTTAGGGGGCGAAAGCAGAGAAGGGAGTGGGAAAGGGAGATGTATGTCAACAGCCTCAGAGGTCCTAGGATAAGCAAAGGGCTGGCCTTGGAGTCAGGAAGTCTACTTTTTTTTTTTTTCCCCACCAGGCCAGGTATTGAACCCATGCTACAGCAGTGATAATGCCAGATCCTTAACCACTAGGCCACCAGGGAACTCCAGGAGGTCTATGTTCTGATCCCAGTGCCACCTCTACTGACAGCTGTAAGCCTGGAGTTAAATTCCCCAGGCCCTTTCTCTGCAATGCCCCAGCTTGTCTAGAAACTTTTTGCTTGTTTCAAGGCCATTTTCAGTGACTCCTATCTCACTCTCAGCAGAGTTAAACATTTTCCTCTTCACTCCTCAGCATCCTGTTCATTCCTTAATCACAGCAGCTGCCATATTTAATTATGATCACTCCTGGTCAGTGTCACAAAGTAGAAAGAACCAGAAAATCATATAGTTTGGGGTTCCATTCCAAGCTCTTCCTCTCACTGGGTGTGACCTTGGCGGCGGGGGTGGGGAGGCTTTTCCTCTTTGAGTCTCTAGTCCTCACCATTGTAAGGTTTCAAACATGGGGGAAAAATGCACATAAACTGCATGATTAGCACATGCTAACTGCACGAGAGAGATTAGGCACTCACCACCAAGAAGATGGCAAGCTCTGTTAGGACAGGGATCTGTCTCGTGCATCGCTAAGAATCTGGACTTTGCCACCAGCTTGAAGTGTGGTCATGTCCTGGTTCTTCCCCTTATCAGATGAGTGACCTTAAAGCAGATCATGTCATTTCTCTGAGCCTCAATTTCCTAATCTGTAAGATGGTGGCTTTTGTCAGGGAAAACGTGAATCTTACATGTGGAGTGTCAGGGAGCGTCTGGCATGCATTATCATAAAAGCCTCAAATTGTTGAATTAAAAGTGCAGAGTCTGTGAGATCAGGAAATATTTCTGTCTTCACTAGTGCAATTTCGGGTTGGCATGTACAGTTTCACAAATTGTGCACTGCACTATTCCAGAGCATACTTCACACAGATTTGATGTGAATTGTGCCATCTAGAGCTGTGCAGTGCCTCAGCCCTACAAGCACCATGCAAGGTGTTGTTCTATGTATTTTAAACAGAGCAATTCCTGCTCTCATAGAGCTTATATCATAGTAAGGAGGGGGAAACACAAGACAATAAATTAAATGTTACCAATAAATAAAATCTGGTGTTTTGACAGACAGTGACTAGGCTAAGAAAGCCTTCAAGGTGACAGTGACATGAGCTGAGGCATGAATGCGAGCTGTGCAGATATAGAGGTGTTACAGGGAAATCACCAAGACAAAGGCCCTGAGACAGGCATGAGTGTGATGAGAAGAGGGCAGAGGGCCAGCCATCACAGACACACAGTTCCAGTAAGCATGGCGTGCCCTTCTAAATGTTCCAGGCAGCCACCGAAGATCTCCCTTGGGGGCTGGACATGATGGAGTTTGTGATCTACGACGGGGAGGGATGGAAGTAGAGGCCAATCGAGGAGCTGATGCAGTCATCCTGGTTGGAGATAAGAGCCATCAGGACCAGAGAGTGAGCATATCAGAAGCAGAGAAGCAGGAGACGTGAATGGACTGTTTGTAGAAGAGAAGGACAGCGAACTGCTCTCATCTTGGGTGGATGGGTGGCTGCTTATTGAGATGGGAAGCCTGGAAGAGTATGGGGGACAGTCTTCAGTGCCTAAGAGGCAGACTCGTGGAGTTGAGAGGGCTCAGCTAGTGCTCAATAAAAGCCGCTGGGTGAATGAATGAGGACAGAGTTTCAATCCCTGGCCTTGATCAGTGGGTTAAGCATCCGGTGTCACCATGAGCTGTGGTGTAGGTCACAGACGTGGCTCAGATCTGGCATTGCTGTGGCTCTGGCATAGGCCAGTGACTACAGCTCTGACTTGACCACTAGCCTGGGAACCTCCATACAACACGGGTGAGGCCCTAAAAAGACAAAAACAAAAACAAAAACAAGGCTCCAGGTTCTCTCTAACTCGGGGATAATAATTTCTCCCTTTGTGAAGATCAAATGAGCTTGTGGAAGTCATGGAGAGAGAACGTGGCCTCTGATGCTGCCCTAAAGAGGGACAAGCCATCCTGGTGGTCTGACCCTGGGTGTCTGCTACCCTCCCTGTACCTCACCTGGTGGTCCCAGAGCTCCCTGTTCTCCTTCCCCAGGCTCCAGGCACCTCCTGCCCCTCTCTCCGAGGGGAGCTGCTGCAGCCCAGGATCGGCCAAGACCCCTTCTAACCCCGGGAGGCCCTGCCCTGCTCCTGAGGAACCAGGCCAGGACGACAGCTGGGCTGCTGAGGACGCGGAGGCCAAGGCAGCGGGCCGGGATCCATGATGTCTCACTGAGCCATGCATTCTGGTTGGGGGTCTGGGGGTCCGCTGAGCAAGGTGGAGGGGAAGCAGCGTCCCAGGGAGGGGTGGGACCTCAGCGGGATAGAACTGCCGCTCCCTCCCAGTGCTTTTCCGTAACTGCCTAACTTCACTGTTCTCTGCGCTTCTCCACATCCTCCCTCTCTTTGGGCTTTTCATTTTCTGCAGGTCGCTGAATTGAAGGTGTCTGCAGATGCGGTGGACCTGTGAAAATGTCAGCGTGCTTCTTTCTGCCTCATTTCACTTTAAATGCTCTTCAGAGAGACCTGGGACTTCACAGCAGAGCTATGGGACCAGAGAGACTCGGACTTAGATCCTCTTAGTTACAAGCTGGGCTGCCTTGAGCAAGTGGCTTCACAGCTCTGAGCCTCAGTTCCTCACCTGCAAAATAGGCTGCTTGTTCGGTGGGGGTGCTCACCCTCAGATGGGGCCTACACCCCAGCACAAGGTCCGGGCCAGAAGAGGAGCTGACTGAAGGCAAATGCTCTGTTTTCTCCCAAATGAATGGAAAACCCAAGGCCCCAGGAAGATATTTCACAGATTCAAACATCCGCCCTTCAGCCGTTCATTCATTCATTTATTCATTCACTCAGAAAATATTTCTTGGGCCTGTCCTGTGTGCCAGGGCCTGGGCCAGGGGTTGAGGCAGATGAAGAGTGAGTGAGAAGTGGACCCTCAACTCCAAGTAGAAGAGAGTCATGTGAATAGGAAGAGAGGGGGGTGCAGGCTGACCTGGGGCTCAATAGCCCCCCTCCCCACTCTGCCTCCAGGAAGGCTGCTGAGAGGAGGCGTGTCTGAGCTGAAACTCAGAGGAGGAGGAATTCCCAAGGTCAAGGTGGGGGATGTCACCTGTTCTGAGGCAACCAAGAGCACCAGAAGCTTAGAGAAAAGGAAGTACATACAAAAAGAAGAGAGGGGAGTGCCCGTTGTGGCTCAGTGGTTAAAGAATCTGTTTAGGAACCATGAGGTTGCGGGTTTGATCCCTGGCCTTGCTCAGTGGGTTAAGGATCTGGCCTTGCCATGAGCTACGGTGTAGGTTGCAGATGCATCCCGCATGGCTGTGGCTGTGGTGTATGCCGGTGGCTACAGCTCCGATTAGACACCTAGCCTGGGAACCTCCATATGCCAACGGGAGAGGCCCTAGAAAAGATAAAAAGACAAAAAAAAAAAAAAAAAGGAGAGAGGAAGAAGCATGAATAGCGGAAGCGATGTCATCCCATCAGAGAGGGCTTGGCAGCTTTGGGCCACACACCTCGATGCTCTTCGATTTAAGGAGTGTCCTGAGGGCATTGGCAGCATGGGTGGGCAGTAGCAGGAGCACACGATCTGATTGCTGGTTGCACTGCAGAGAATGAATGGTGGACAGTAGATGAAGCAGGGAGTGCTGAAATCAGGCAAGAAATCAAAGCCAATTCCCCTTCCACTCATGAGCCCTGGAATCAGAGGGGTCTCAGGTTCAGTCTCACCACTTAGTATGTAGGTGAATTTGGATAAGGCACTTTCCTCTCTAAATCCTGGGTTTCTCACCTGTAAAATGCAAATAGTTAGAACATGCCCCTCGGGGCTGCTATTAAATATTAAATGAGTTGATCCATAGACAGTGGTTGGCACAGGACAAGCGCTCAGTAAACGGAAGCCCTTACCGTTGCTCCTTTTCCTCCCCATTGTGTATGTCAACACCCACCGCCCTAACATACCGCTGGACTTCAGGTGAACCTCCCCCCATTTTTATAGCCAGTTGCAGGGCAGAGCCACCGTCAGCAGGTTGAGGGGTGAATAGCAAAGAGGCCTCACAGGACTTATGCTGGAGCTCGGTTGCGTAGCAACAGCATCAGCATCTGCATCATTGCAGAGCCAGGCTGCATCAGGCACCCGTCAAAACAAAGGCAACAGCAGCGATGACTCAGAGCCAGTTGTTGGGAATTGGTGGGAGCAAGCCTTGTGGTTTTTTTTTTTTTTTTTAAGGCGGTGGAGGGGGGCTGATCTGGTGTACCCAAATTCTAGCTCTAAGGAGGGATCAGCCCACATCTAGTCTTGCTTTCTCCTCAGAGGCCCACCCCTCTTATCATCCCTGGGCTTTCTGGTATACGGAGGAGACTGAGAATTGATTATGTGCCCACTGTATGCCAGAACACTCTGTGTGCCTTGCGTGTTCAGTGTAACATTCATCTCCAACTTACCGTGGAGGACTCTGAGGCCCAGAGAGGATAGAATTCATAGTTGGAGTGTAGCTATAGCTTCAAAGTCCACGTTTTTTGTTTTTTGTTTTTTTTTGTCTTTTGTCTTTTGTCTTTTCAGGGCCACATCCTCAGCATATGGAGGTTCCCAGGCTAAGGGGCTAATTGGAGCTACAGCTGCTGGCCTACGCCAGAGCCACAGCAATGCCAGATCCAAGCCACATCTTCGACGTACACCACAGCTCACAGCAACGCCAGATCCTTAACCCACTGAGCGAGACCAGGGATCGAACCCGAAACCTCATGGTTTCTAGTCAGATTCATTTCTGCTGCGCCACGAGGGGAACTCCCCACACTTTTTTCACTATGCTCCAGGCCACCGTCCACATTCTGCTCCCCAGCCCTCACCTCTCTGTAGACTCTAGACCCAAATAGTTAGGCACCCACAGGGGAACCACAGACACTTCACTCAAGAAGATCAAAACTGGGCCCCTCGTCCTCCCTTATCCAGCCCCTTCTTCTCTAGGGTCCTCTTCTCCACAATGGCATCTATACCCACATCAAACAAAGTAGGTATCATCATGGGCCCTTCCCCTCTTCCTAGACCTCAAGGCCAAACAGTCATCAAATCCAGCAACTGTCCCCTTCCCCCTCCTCTCCTCCAGGTCCGCTGTAGAGCGCAGCCCTGGCCATGGTCTCCTGGATGGTGTGTGCTCGCCCCTGGCCAGCCTCCACCTTCCACCCCATGCTCCACGCTGCAGCTCCTTCCAAAGTCTTGGCACTTTTGGCTTCAATTCTATACCGCTCCACCCACCACAATTTGAAGCTTAAACTTCTCACCTGGGCCTTCTAGGCCCCACACAATCTAGTGCCCATGCCTGCTGCCCACTGCATACACACAGACACACATGCACACACGTGCTTACAGACATTCACACACACACACACACACAGAGCCATCCTGCAAGTGGGTCCTGCTCGCCATCAAGCTTTCAGATGCCTGCAGCATTAGCAGACACCTAGATGACGGCTTCATGAGAGACTCTGACCCAGAACCACCCAGCTAATCCACTGCGGGATTCCTGACCCACTGAAACTGTGAGATAACAAACGTTTGTTGTAGGGCTGAACTGTGGGAGAATTTGCTCTGTGGCCATACGTAGCTAATACTAATGCTATACTCTTGGTGTCCTAGAGAAAATCACCCAAACTTGCTGTGCCTCTGTTTCCTCATCTGTAAAATGGAGTTAACAAGAACATGTGTATAGTGTTGGAAAGATGAAAAGACAGAGTTCCTGTTGTGGTATAGCAAAAACGAATCCGACTAGAAACTGTGAGGTTGCAGGTTCGATCCCTGGCCTCGCTCAGTGGGTTAAGGATCCAGTGTTGCCATGAGCTGTGGTGTAGGTTGCAGACGCGGCTCAGATCCTGAGTTACTGTGGCTGTGGTGTAGGCCGGAGGCTACAGCTCCAATTCAACCCCTAGCCTGGGAACCTCCATGTGCTGCGGGTGTGGCCCTAAAAGGCAAGAAAGAAAGAAAAAGAGAAAGAAAGGAAGGAAGGAAGGAAGCAAGGAAGGAGGCAAGGGAGGGAGGGAGGGAAAAAGAAAGAATGAAAAGATGAAAAGAGTTGATTGCTAGAAAGCTTAGCACAGTGCCTGGCGTGTGTTAAATATTCAAAAATTACCATGTATTATTATAGTTTCTATTATTACTTATTATAAAAGATTTCTTTTTCATTTCCAAAGTGTGACTTCTGAGTAACATTGAATAGCATTTTTTTTAAATTTTGGTATATTTTTAAGGGCCCCACCTGTGGCATATGGAAGTTCCCAGGCTAGGGATCCAATCAGAGCTGCAGCTGCCAGCCTACTTCACAGCCACAGCAATGCCAGATCTGAGCCATGTCTACTACCTATGCCACAGCTCACAGCAACACTGGATCCTTAACCTGCTGAGTGAAGCTAGGGACAAAACCCACAACCTCATGGATAGTAGTCAGGTTCATTACCACTGAGCCACAATGCGAACTCCTGATATTTTATTTTTAAGTATAACTTGTTACGTATGATGGTCTGTGGAATAATATCCCCCCATATTCTCCACATTAAATGCTAAATATCAAAAAAAAGAACCAAGGGCTCTCTGAATAGATGTCCCCAGATTATTATGTCTTCCAGAAAAGCCCACATGCTGTGATCATTGGAAGTCAATGCCATTACTTTGCTGAGAAGAAAAAAAAAATGGCAACCTGATGATTCCCAGTCTTTTCCTGCAGAGTGAGGCTTCCCATAAAAAGAACAGCAGCAATAATAATAAGAGGTAACCATTACCCTCCACCAAGCTCTCACTCTGCTAAGCACCTTTTCATGAATCCTCAGGTGCAAAAACATCGTGTCTGGAGTCCGATGGGGAAAATGAAGCTCTCTCCGAGGGCAGAGTGCTGTGGCTGAGTCCCCCCAGCAAGCAAGCAGCAGAGCCAGGACACAAAACTTCTCTATCTGACATAAAAGCAGCTGACCAGAGAAGTTTCAAAAGAGGAGCCCCCTCCTCTCACCTCCTCAGGCACATCCAGAAAGGCAAGTGTTAGCTGTGGTAGGAGCTCAACAAGTCAGAGGCATTTCTTTTCTGTGTTATGCCTTTTTTTTTTTTTTTCAAGACTGTATCTGCAGCATGTTGAAATTCCCAGGCTAGGAAATGATTCAGAGCTGCAGCCACCAGCCTACGCCACAGCCTCAGCAACGCTAGATCCCAGCTGTGTCTGTGATCTACACTTCAGCCAGATCCTTAACCCACTGAGCGAGGCCAGGGATCTAACTCGCATCCTCATAGATACTAGTCAGATTCTTAACCCGCCGAGCCAAACCGGGAACTCTGTCTGAGACTCCATGTTTAGAACACACGCCTACCTGCACTTTAGGACAGGGGACCCAGAGGGTCTTCTGAAGCTGGTGGCCCCAGAACATATCCCTGAGCCCCGCACCATCCATTCACTCCCACAGCCCTCTGAAGCCTCCAGATTTGAGTAAGGCCAAAGGCCTGGCCTGAGCGAAAGTGCAGTCCTGTCATGGCTGGGACTCCAGCAGACCCTCATTGAGATGTCACAAAGGCCATGGTACCCGAAGGCAGGAGGGGCCTGCTCCATGGCTCTGGACTTGCACTTCAGCGCCCTGCCATCTACACCCTCCTCACATTTGCCTGCCTGGCCAATTCCTGCTCCTCCTCCTCCCCCACCCAGAAGACACTCCAGCAGGAGGCCAGCTGTGACTGGGAGCCAAACGGTGGCCTCACCAATGGTTACCAAGAAAGCCATCTCTTCCGGGCCTTTGCCCTGGGCACAAGGGTGGGAGAATGGGCAGGACTGAAACTCTGGCATGTGTGTGAAGCCCCTCAGACGTTCAAATTCAAAGGCTTTGGGCTCATCTGCCAAAACGTGGGCTAGCTTTCGGACCTTCTTTCTCATCCCATGAGAAGAACCGGGCACCCCTCAGTCAGGGCATGGCAGAGGGCAAGCGCTCATTCTGGTTCCCTCCTGGAGGTGGAGGAACAGAGGGCCCTTCCGCACCTGGCGGTGCATCATCGCACGATCTTACAATGAGAAAGCCGGAACCTGAGAGCGGACAGCAGAGGCCACACATCCTGCCTCTCACCCCATCGCCTCCCCTATCTCCTTGCTAAGAGGATACTCAGCTTCTCCTTGCATACCTCTACTGACGGACAGCTTACCACCTCCCAAGATGGCCCTCTCTGGAACCCAGAGTTTGGAATCACAGCCCTTGATTGGATCTTCAGCATGTGACTCTGGGAAAGCCGCTTCGCTCCAGTCTCCCTTTCCATACATGTGGCTCATGGTCTCACAGGTCTGCAGGGAGATTCAGATACAACGCTGGCTGTGGATGTACGTTTGAAATGGCAAGCGTCTTCTTCAGTGAGGGTTATTTTTGTCTCAATTGCCATTATTCTGAGGCTGTCACACAGCACTGATTGTTCCGGCTTCTCTGAGTAGAACCCACGCGCTCCCTCCCTTTCAGCTCCTACGCACTAGGTCTTCCCGCCGAGGGCTGATCACAGCGGTTGTGGTGAGAGAGAGAAGCATTTGTCTGCTGTGTGCAGATGCCAATCCAATCAGAGGATTGGGAGGAAAATATTGACCCGGTGGCCCTCAGTTAGAAGCCACGAACTCCTCACTGATGAGCGAGTCACGAAGCCACGTGCACCCAAGGGAGGGACGTGCTTCCACCACCCCCACCCTCCTTTCTGTCCGCAGGCTTTTTAGTGCTTTCTGTGGTAGATACAGAGAGACCATCGCAGATTACCAAGACGTCGCTCTTGGAGCTCACATACGTGGGGATCTTTCTTTCTCTTTGCCAAATTCTCTTGTCTAAAGGTCAACTATAAAGAGAAGAGATTATCTTTTTTTCTTTTTTTTGTTTTGGCTGCACCCACGGCACACAGAAGTTCCCAGGCTAGACGTCCAAGCGAACCTGTAGCTGCCGGCCTCCTCCACAGCCACAGCAACCCCAGCTCCGAGCCACATCTGCGACCTACACCACAGCTTGCAGCAACGCCGGATCCTTAACCCATTGAGCAAGGCCAGGTATCGAACCCGCATCCTCATGGATACTAGTCAGGTTCTTAACCTGCTGAACCACAGCAGGAACTCCAGATTCTTTTTTCTTCTGTGCTAATTATGTGAACATCAAAAATTTTGTTTAAATCCGTCCTTGTTCCAGGATTCAGGCATTATTTTCCTTCTCTTCCATTAAACTGAGTGAGGAGACATAAATTCTGACCTGCTTGGCTCCCTCTCTTCTGGCGCCAATTATTGGAAAACCCTTTGGCTTTACAATGAGAAATTCAGAGCAGACAGTCCAAGATCTTAAAAGGGAAGGAAAATCTCAGTTTCTGAATACCCAAGAGAGTGCTGTTACTGTAGGTGCCTTCTGTGCAAGACTGTTGAATCGTGACATATAATCATCCTCATTTTACAGATGAGAAAACTGCACGTCAAAGGGGGACTTTTTCACAGAGGGTCGCACTGGTAAGTGAGGACCAAGCGTATCAGATCCTTCACGTGGATCCATCACCATGTGGCAAAGCCCAGGGCCATCTCTTCATCACTGGGCACAGCGTGGCTACTCAACAAATGTTTGTGAAATGTATGTTTGGGTGGACAGACGAGTGGCACCTTGTTCACGGTGACATCAACTTCTATACCTGCGTTTTCATTTCCTGGAGTAGTGCCTGATCCCTCATGCTTCCTCCATCCACGTCTGTTGAGGAAACTGACAAATCATGTCCTCATTGGCACAGAGTGGCAGGGTGGTCTCCTGCTGGGGACCCAAAAATATGCCCATAAAACAGATCTGTCCATGCCCAGCAGACCACACTTGACAGAGGGCCAAGCCGTGAAAGTGGGCTGGTATAGAGCCACTGCAGAGAAGACAGCCCGGGTACCCACCAAACACATTTGTCTGGTTTCTTAGGCATAGAGGGACATTCTGTTTGTACTCGGGTGGGGCCATATGACTGGAAGAAGTTACAGCAGGAACAAAAGTCATGGGTCAGAGACTAGCAGGACTCATGTTTGAGGTACAAGAAAAAAAGAAAGCTTGGCTGGAGCCTGCCAGTGGTGAGGGTCACTTTTACCTGACAAGGTTTTTGTGAAGATCATACAAAGTTAGATAAGGGGAAAACCTTGGGCAGCAGACCTCTTTTTGTTCCCTTCTTGGACCTGTCACAGAGAGATGGACCAGATGAAAAGATGGGCAAGAACTTGAGCTTAATCGAAAGTTGAAGGTGATGAAATGGAAGTTGATGGTCCGGCCACTGAGCAGCTTTCAGTTGAAGTGACAGAAAACACCCTGACTGTGGTTCCTGTACTAAGAACATTTATTTGTTGGAGTTTCCACGGTGGTATAGCAGGTTAAAGATCCAGCATTGTCTCTGAGGTGGTGCAAGTTCGATCCCTGCAGTGGGTTAAGGATCTGGTATCGCCACAGCTGTGGCTAGGTCAAAGCTGCGGCTCAGATTTGATCCATATGCTGCCGGTGAGGACAAAGGAAAAGAACATTTATTTCTCTCTCATTTGTCTCTCATAGAAGTCAGAAAGTAAGTGGCCCAGGATTGGGATATTAGCTTAACAGCATTAGTGAGCTAGATCAATATCCCTTGAGTTCTCTTGTCCTTCTCCTCACAGTTGCAAGATGGCTGTCGTCGCACCAGACATCACAGCCTAACTTGAACACCTTCAAAGACAGAAGGCAGGAGTTCCCATCGTGGTGCAGTGGTTAACGAATCTGACTAGGAACCATGAGGTTGCAGGTTCGGTCCCTGCCCTTGCTCAGTGGGTTAAGAATCCGGCGTTGCTGTGAGCTGTGGTGTAGGTTGCAGATGTAGCTCAGATCCCGTGTTGCTGTTGCTCTGGCGTAGGCCGGTGGCTACAGCTCCAATTCGACCCCTGGGGAACTTCCATATGCCATGGGAGCAGCCCTAGAAAAGGCGAAAAGACCAAAAAAAAAAAAAAAAAAAAAAGACAGAAGGCAGAGAAGAGTAGTGGCATGGGGCTGATTTATCGTCACATGCCTCCTTCTCATCATGGAAAATATATATTCCATAATGTTCCCAGGAGATTGAACAGAACTGGATCACTGGTCATCCACTGGAAAGGGAGTATTTTAAACTTCTGTGGTTGCCCTGCAAATGAGATCACTGCCCAGCTGCTAAAGTAAGTGGTCAGTTTAGGACAAGCAGACAAATAAATGCATGGAACTCATCAATCAGCCATCAGGAATAACAACTCATCTTTGAACAGCACCTTATAATCATAAAATGATTTCACATCCACGTCCTTATATCCACACAGCCAACTTTCCAAGGAGAGAATTTTATCACCATTTTACAGATGCGAATACTGAGGCTCAGAGAGAGTGACTGGCATATGGCAGAGCTAGATTCCTCTGACTCATATTTTCCCCACTGCATCTCCTTACGCTTCCTCCATCCAAACCATCTGCCTGGTTGACTGAAGGGACTGCCTGATTGATTCCCATTGCCCAGAAGCCTCCTCCAGAAGGAAGGGGAAGGAGGAGGGAATCCTGGTCTGTTGGCCCCCTACTATGTGCAGAGAACAGATACACAAAGAGCAGAATGATGTCTCCAGATGGTCATTTGGGGGTTAGGTCTCATTCTGGATCTCGCTGACCTTTCCTTCGATAGTTGGACGCCTTGGCATGGCCTTGAGGGGAACTTGGGTTGTTCAGCCAGGAAGACCTAGAGACATACATGGCAGATGTACACTTTACTCCCAAAACAGGCTCTGGAGAATCAACAGGGGACATTCTGCAGGAAGCTTGGTGTAGAGTTTATGGACCCAGATTTGGAAAGGGGAAGAGGGAGACAGTTAAGCCTCTTCTGCCTCCGCTTGTGCCCCAAGCATGGAAGGAGGGAAGCCAGGGGTGGAGGGTAAGGTGGAGTGTGACATCACATTGAGAAGGGACAACGCATTAAGAAGCACCGATCAGCCTCAGGACAACAGGAGCCATTCTAAGCCAGGGGCCCACAGAGGCAGCAATCCCCACCCCACAGGAGATGGTCCAGCAGAGACTTAGAGAAGCTGAACCACATCCAAAATGCCCCAGGAGGACACCTCTTCCCAACAGCCAAGGTCACATATGAGCTTTCCACCTCCCTCCATATTCCTAGACTGAAAGGTAGAGCCTGTGACCCCCACAGCAAGTTGCTGAAGGCAGGCTCCAACACCCAGGACTTGGGTGAACAGGTCAGCGTGAAATGCCCCTACCCCTGATGACATATGCACAGTCTCCTTGAATCTTAACAGCAAATCTAGAAAAACATGTACTGGTATTTTACCATGATACAGAGGAAGAAGCAGACTCCATGAAGTTCCGGGTCAACTACCAAAAGAAGGAGGAGGTAGTATTGGAACTCAAGGCTGCTTGTTCTTTTTCTTCCCTTGAAAAGATTGTCCTGTAACCAGAAGATACTTTCCTCATATCATGCATCTTGCTTATGCATCATTATTTTCATCCGTTATATAGAATCACTACTATATCTTCTTCATTTTATAGATGGTTGTTCCATCTTCAAGAATTAGGATACTCCCGAAAGCAAAGATGCGGAAGAGAAATAAACCAGCCCCAGCTGCACTTTTAATAGGTTCTCTATCCTCAAACTTGTACAGAAAGACCTAGAGGCCTGGGGACAGTGACCTCCTCCATCTACAGATGCCTCATCATCTGCTTCCTGGCCTTTGCAGTTTCCTCCCCTGGGGAAGAGCATTAACTGTTTACCATTTCAAAAAAGAAAGACACAACAGCCTAGTGGCAAAACATTAAATATACCTCATCTGATAACCAAGTGGACAAGCACAGTCAGGCTAGAAGGCGTGTTCAGATCCCAAGTAAACTTCTCTTGATCTTGGGGGTGGGGGGTGGGGGTGGCTGGAATCTTTGGACCTGGTTACTCATAGCTTCCTCTTTCCCTTCCCATCCTCGCGACCTTGTCCTCCCCCACCCCTGACCTTGGGACCCATCCTGCCAGCTGCCTCAGGGGCTAAATGTGGGCACCAAAAGCCAAGAAAGAGGACTTCCTCTTCGCTTTTAACTTTCAACTTGCAAAAATCTAAACCCTCAGGGCAAGGAGATGTCCTCACAGTACAGACAAAATATTTAGAAGAAAATGTGAGGCTGTATGAACAAGGTCTCCCCTTCCTTGGGAGCTCACCACCCCTCAGATCAGAGCCAATCTCTCCAAACTGGGGTTAGCTCCCCTCCAGAGGTAGGATCTTAGAGGAGACGCAAGAGACTCAGGGTGGGCCCTAAAGAGTCCCCACATCTCTATAGGTTGAGCACCAGGCAGGGAGCAAAATCCCCAAGAAGTTGTGGGGGCCCAGAGCAGAGAGGACCTGCCCCCTTGCTTCCCACGAGGAGCCCGAGAGAGGGAAGAGTAATACACAGTGCATCTAGGAAACAAGGCTATGGTCAGCCTCACACAGATGTGCTGGGGACCAGAGGCTCTACAGAAGCAATGAAATGACTTCCAAGCATCCAAAGAGCTGGAGACTCAGCTTGAGCCAGAAGAGTCAGCACAGCTGCAAGAAAGCAGCCTTCGTTCATTTTCATTCCCTCTCTTTCTCCGTGAGCGTGTCTCTTTCTTTCTCTCTCTCTCTCTCTCTCTCTCTCTCTCTCTCTCTCTCTCTCTCTCTGCATCTCTGTCCCTCTCTGCCTCTGTCTCTCTCTCTCTCTCCCATCCTTTCCTTTCTCTGTCTCTCACTCCCTCTGACGCTGTCTCCCTTCTTCTAATCTCTTTCTCTGTCTTCACACACACACATACACACACACCCCCTATACCACACTACCAGAAAATCTTGGACCGATCCTTCAAAACATAAATACATAAGGGATTATCCCACTAGTATTATTATTCCCACTTTGACTTTCTCACCATCCTTACACTCTGGACCCAGCCGCCACCATCTCTCACCTGAATTGCTACATGACCCTCCTACTTACTTCCACACTCACCCCACTACAGTTTTTCTGGCCACAGCAGTCAGTGTGATCCTTTAAAAATACAGGTTAAGTCACAACACTCCTCCTCTACTCAAAATCCTATAGCAACTTCTCATGTCACTCAGCACAAAATGCAAATCCCTCTGTGACCTCCAAGGTCTTACCTGCCCACCCCCAAGAACTCATCTCCCAGTTACATCCCCCTCAAGCACTCAGCACCAGTCACTCTGCCTACTAGTCGCTCCTCAGACACACTGAGCTCACAGTCCACCTCAGGGCCTTTGCATATGATCTGGAATGCTCCCGGGCTGGCATGGACCTTACTCCTTTAATTCATTCAAGTCTTGGCTCAGACACTACCTAAGAAACCAGTCTCTGGGAGCTCTGAAAGCATGGCTTTGTTTCTTTCATGTCTGTATCCCCAGCACCTAACATTTCCTTTGTGATCAATAAGTATTTATTGGATAAATAACTACCCCATGTTGGCAACTATCCAGCAGCCAGTGAAGTGGAATGCTGAGTTTTGATGAATGTTGCCAAAGACCAGAATAGCCAAATCCTTCACTCCTGTATTGTGTTTGAGTCCTCCAGATCTTAGAATGCACCCTAGAAGAAAGCAGAAGAATATTTGATAGTGTCCACTACCTTAGAATGGGAGTTAAAAATAGATGTAATATAAATGACAGAAAATGAAGTGATATTTCTTGCACCAAGTTTGTGTTCTCAGATTCCCAGTAGGCACACTTTCCTCAAAGGAGAAACTCTCAGCCAGTGGTGCCGAGGTCCAGCCCCAGCAGCCAGGGAGTGCCGAAGGAGAGGATGGGCTACAAACGGCGCGGAAAGAATTGGAGCCAACTCCTCAGCTGCATGCTGCAGATGACCCAATTTATTAAATGAAAAGCATCAGCTTTTATACCATTTCACAATCAGATTTCGTGTAAGATTTAACATTAACATTTGATTTAAAGCCCTTTTGTTCCCTCCACCCGAGATACAAAAAAGAAGGTTAGTTAAAACATGTTCCTTTCAACTTCAGATTTTCCTACAAGATTACAAACTTAAAGTTTCACACTGTATTTTTCGTAAAAGGTCAACAACAGTAGCTATTCTATTCTATATTAAGAACAAAGCTTTAATAAGTAATAAACTATGATACCTAACGTTCTTTAACTAAAGGTGTATGTGGTTAACAAAACGCATGAAAGCTTTGGGCTCATGGCATTCTTAAAACCACGATTTATTTGGCGCCAGCAAGCTAAGCATTTAACCTATTGTACTGATTTACGTAAGTTCCAAACCACCAATTTCAATAGAAAGGAGTATTATACCCAAAAATTAACAAATGCCCCCACAAGGGATGAAAGCTACAAGTGACACTGTTAAAAAATATATCTATTATAGAAAATAGCAATTTATAGGCCAAACAACATTTTCCCAGTCTCAAACTTCTTTTTAAGTAAAGGGACTGAAATCATAAGTTTCCCCTGAATACTCTCACAAAATAGGTGCCATAAATTGTTACTCCAAAACAAAGGCTTTTTCCATTACATTGTTTAAACAACTTCATTCTGTTTTGGTTCAAGTGTTTTACGTACCCAGGGCAAATCTTTAGCAGTAAGAAAGCTGTGAATAGAGATAGAAAAGGAAAGATAAACACAGAAAAATAGATTAACATATTTTTAGGGGATATCATTTTTATTTTCCTGGAACCGATGTCTTTCAAGGGATTGCTCTGCAATCCTTCTTCTTTCTTCAGCTTGTCTGTAGCTCTGCTAACCAGACAAGCCCCACGCATCCGCAATCCTTCTTCTTTCTTCAGCTTGTCTGTAGCTCTGCTAACCAGACAAGCCTCATGCAGGTGCTGACTGTGGCTTTGCTTTCTTTACTGGAGCAGCCCTATGGCTCCCGACACAGTGGGTGGCAACCCATCAACAGCCTTAATGGCTTTCTGTTGGACCCTCTCACCTGCCCCTTTCATTCATAAACAGCACTGAAATCCTTCTCTGTGCCGCAGTTGGGCTGGTAGGTACTAGGCTTATCAACAATAATGATTAACATGTACTGGGCATTTATAGTTCAAAAAACTGTGTTAAAAGCTTCCCATGATGATCTCCTTTAACCTTCCCAAGGACCCTGTGAGGTTTGTAAGGCTTGCACAATTAACTGACTCTTACAGACGGTTCCTGACCTAGAAGCACTCCAAGTTCCATCAGGAAGACAAAGACTCGAAGCAATAATTAACATATGGCTCAAGCCTGAGCAGAAGGAAGCACAATACTGCAGGAACGCAGATGGAAAGCTGATTCATTCTCTTTAGGATGGGGCTCAGCGAATTCTGCAGCTACCAAAACCCTCTTAAGCCTCTTCCTTTGTAGGGCTTCCAAATCTGCTGTGCCCTCTCTCTCAGACACCCTGCCCTTGGCTCTTCCCATGGCTGGCCCCCTCCTCCTTCAGCTCCAATCTCCTTCCAAAGCAGGGTCCCATCACCCGAAATGGAATGTAAGCGCCTCGAGGGCGGGGCCCTTGCCTGTCTCCTTCATTACCGTATCCCCCAAACCTGGACAAGTGATTGACACAGCAGAGAGTGTGAACAAACGCCTGTGTGAGTGTGTGAGTGCGTTAATTAATTGAAATCACAACTGACTCAGTAGGCTGGGAAGAGGGGAGGGAGGAGTAGGAGCTTTCTCCTAAAATTTGAGTGGGCAAAGCTGGAGGGGAGAGTGTCAGAACTTGCAACAGGGAGGAATGTGGAGACCCATTAAAGTTGTCCTCTGCCTCACTCTGCTTAGGGACCCTCCTGGTCAGTGCTCCCAGCCCCTCTCCCCCAGAGTTCTGAGCACACACTAGATATTTGACAAATGAAGGAATGGCAAGAAATCACCCCAGCTGAGCAAATACTTAGCTGAATAGGGTGCTGCTGCCTCTCCCTAGTATTCCTTCCTCAGCGAGTAATGGTCAGTTCACTGTTTTCCTCGCTGGCCCATTCATTGGGAGGGGGTTTTGTTGTTGTTGTTGTTGTTGTTTTTTTTTTTGGTCTTTTCTAGGGCCGCACTCACGGCATATGGAAGTTCCCAGGCTAGGGGTCTAATCAGAGCTGTAGCCACCGGCCTACGCCAGACCCACTGCAACGCGGGATCCGAGCCACATCTTTGACGTACACCACAGCTCACGGCAACGCCAGATCCTTAACCCACTAAGCGAGGCCAGGGATCGAACCTGCCACCTCATGGTTCTTAGTCAGATTTGTTTCCGCTGCACCACGATGGGAACTCTTATACTTTAATTTTTAAAAATATTTTAAGAGACCTCCCACCAGGATGTCTCCCAAGATGCTGAGAACCAGCATCTTCCGTTCAAAGAGCAGAAGGAAGATCAGCATGGCCAGAGTAAAGGAGGAAAATTGGGAGGAGATGAGGTGAATAAAATATGGTCCAGAATGATGGGCTTTGATGGAGTTGGGGCAAGAAGACCACTTGTGGGGAAGAGTCCTTATGGGCAAAGATCTCATGTGTGGGTCTGGCTGGCCCATGGCTACAGCCAGAAATTAGGGTGGATGGTGCATAGGTGGAGAGGATGTTGCAGGGATAAGAGGGTATTTGAGCTCTAGCCTCTCGGCAGTGGGAGCAACTGAAGATCAAACTTGGGGCGTTAGGAAGATCACTGCACTATGTTAGTTTCTCAGGCTGCTGTGACAAAGTACCATAAACTGGGATGGCTTAAAACAGAAATTGACTGTCTCCCAGTGCTAGAGGCCAGAAGTCTGAAATTAGGGTGGCAGCCAAGCTGTGCCCTCTCTGAAAGCTAGAGGGGACTCCCGCCTCCCCTCTTCCAAGCTTCTGGTATTTGATGGCAATCTTTGGCGTTCCTTGTTTTGTCCAAGTGTCCTATCTTCAGTTTTCACATCTATCGTCCCATGGCATTCCCCCGCATTCGTTCGTGTCTTCCTTGGTATTTTTCTCTTCTTAGAAGGATACCAGTCAGTTGGATTAGGGCCCACCCTCATAACCTCCACTTGATTACTTATTTTCTTTTTTTTTTTTTTTTTTGTCTTTTTGCTATTTCTTGGGCCGCCCCTGCAGCATATGGAGGTTCCCAGGCTAGGGGTCGAATCGGAGCTGCAGCCACCTGCCTACGCCAGAGCCACAGCAACGCGGGATCCAAGCCGCGTCTGCAACCTACACCACAGCTCACGGCAACGCCGGATCTTTAACCCACTGAGCAAGGGCAGGGACTGAACCCTCAACCTCACGGTTCCTAGTCGGATTCGTTAACCACTGCGCCACAACAGGAACTCCTGATTACTTATTGTCAAATACAACCATATTGAGAAGTACCAGCGATTAGGATTCCAGCATATCTTTACAGGATGCAGTCCAACCTAGATATAGATGACATCAGAGTTGTCTCTGGCCCAAATTAGCAAGTATCTGTCGGCTGGAAAACACAGAGACTGGCTTGGAAGAAGAGCCTGGAAGACCCGTGAGAGCTGTTTTTCGCAGATTTCAGTTACAAGCATTTGCCTTTAAGACCTTCTCAAAACAGCCTCTGGTGGGATTTGCTGTCTGGATCCAAACAGTTGCTGCCTTCCTGCTGATGATACGAATCCATAAGCTTTTCTCAAAGACCATAAAATTCAGGACATTGTGTTCTGACTGGAGGTAGGCTTGCCTCCCCCAACTTCAAATGCACTTTAGAGGCACAAACTGCTTTCCTGTTACCTCTGCCTGAACGACAGCGGGCTCCAGGCGATGCCAGAAAAATGTTATCAGAATCTGGGTTCTTGTCCACACTGTCGAAGAATAAACTCCGTGAACACACAGGCAACAAGCAAGCAGCAAGCAAGCAAAGTCTTTATTACAGGAAAGCAAATATCTCCCCCAGCCCCGTCCCGCCCCAGCTTTCCTGGAAGAGGGCTAGTTAGGCAACAGGCTTGCAAAGTCCTTCCTGATCCTTTGTGTTTGTCAGGATAGACTAGTTGCTGTAACAAACAACCCCCGCATTTCAGGGAACAATCGGTAGAAAGTCTCTTGCTCATTCACTCGGAAGTTCAAAGTGAGTGTTCCTGGTTCCTGGATGGTAGATTCCCTGGGTAATGAGGAAGAACAATGAGAGTCTAAGATTTTACCCCGCTTGCAAGCTAACAAATAGTGTGCCCCCATTCCATGGTTGCTGGTGGAAGACATAGGACTCCAGGTCAGAGGCAAAGGCCGTGAACTTCACGTTCGTTACGGTCCCCCTTGCTTCCCCAGCCCCACGGCAGAGTGCAGAGAGGAGGTGCATTGCTCCTAGCAGGCTTACATCACAGAGGAGGAGCCCTGCACTTTGGGAACCCAAATCTTTTAGCCTGAGAGGTAACTCTACCCAATCTTTGCCCTGAAAGGGAGTATTATTTTTATTCTACTGGGCAGCAAGTAGCAAGCAAAACTGCCCTTTGCTCCAGAAGTAGACACCATCTTTATGTTCCAAAGCTGTTTGATGTACGAACATCCTTGACAAAATAGTGACAGTGCCTCTGCCCCCAAGGCATACAGAATCCTGACGTGTAGGTCACAGTCCCAGCCCAGATCTGTGTTGTTGTGGCTGTGGTATAGGCTGGGAACTGCAGCTCTGATTCAACCCCTAGGCTGGGAACTTCCATATGCCTCGGGTGTGACCCTAAACACACACACACACAATGATAGGCATGATCTTATATTCTTGAGATTGTGCTTCTCTAGAATGACCAATGGTTGCAGACTCCACATGATTCCCGGAATATGGGGCTTTGGGTATTAAATCTGGGACAGGCCTGGGTCAACTGAGGCAGCTGGTCACCCAACTTCTCAGCTGGGTAGCCTCAGGAAATGATTTTCCTTTCAGAGCCTCACTTGTTTCATTTAGGAAGTGAGATGTCATCTCGTAAGCTACCTTACAGATATGTGAAACCAGGAAATGGTGGGTGGGAAAGTCTTGTGTAAAGGATCAAATGGATGGGAGTGGATTTGAAAAAGTCCATCCACTGGACTTGCAATGGCAAATGGCATTGCTGAAAATGGCAAAATTTCATTCTTCTCATAGCTAAGTAGTATTCCATTGTGTGTGTATCACATCTTCTTTTTTCTTTTATCTTTTTTTTTTTTTTTTTTTTTTTTTTGCTTTTTAAAAGGGTCATATGTGTGGCATATGGAAATTCCTAGGCTAGGGGTTGAATCGGAGCCACAGCTGCCGGCCACAGCCACAGCCACAGCAACATCAGATCCGATCACATCTGTGACCTACACCACAGCTCATGGCAACGCCAGATCCTTAACCCACTGAGTGAGGCCAGGGATCGAACCTGCATCCTCATGGATGCTAGGAGGATTCTTTTCCGCTGTGCCACACCAGGAACTCCCTGGAACAGGATCTCAGAACACAGAAGTTTAGAGTGGGGCAGAAGGAATTGGATCCAAATTAGGGGAAAGAGCAGAGAGCCTCTCACTGAACCAGCTTATCCTATAAATGAGGAAACATGAGACCAGGGGTCGGTAGATGGGCAGTGACTCAGCCAAGACTCCCCGGGGAGTTTGTGGCAGAACTGGAACCCAGGCCTCTCAGAAGTGAGTTGAGCACCTTTCCTCGGCCTCTCATGGGATTTCCTGTCTTCCCCTCCCTATACCCAGCAGGAGCCTTGTGGAGTCCAGCATGGCCCCCAAAGCTGAGTCTCATTCAAACCTATTCTTGTTGTAGACGGGAGATTCCTTATAAACCCTCAAACCCATATTCCTTCAGCCCTCTGGCCTTGTGGTTGCCAACTGGTACATGAATCGAGAATCGGGGAAATGAAATTTTCCTCACTGTCATGGTATTTATTTCCTTCAGTAAACTTAAAACCAAGCAGGACCCTTTGGGGCTCCTGGGCATACAAGGCTTTCTGTGTCCCCCATTTCTTGTTTTGAGGGAATAAACTTCAGCCTCCATGACCTTCCCTGAGTTCCAAAGAGCAGGTTCAAACAGTTGCTAATGGGGGAAGGGCGGGGACACAGAGACCTGTGAGGGACAGTCAAAAAACCGTAGTGTGGCTTTGGGACAGGGTCCCGGTCCCTCCTCAAAGAATACAGACCATAGGATCTTTGTTCTTCTGCAGAACTAAAGCCCCCAACACATGCAAGATGTGAATGAAGCATTATTTAATCCAGAAAGACCACCAGATCACTGAACACCAGCTTTGAAAACAACGCAAGCTCGCCTCTAGCCTGATCCTTATCTGCGGCCCTATTTGTGACTCTCCAAACTGTAAAACCACCTCCCACTCTTTCCTAAGGTGGGGGCACAGTCTTTGAGGCCTTATCCTGCTGTGACCCTCCCTTGCCTGGCAAACAATAAAACTATTTTTTCTCCTTCACCCCAAACTCTGTCTCCACATTTCTATTCGCCACCAGCGAGCAGAGGCCAAATTCCAGCAACAAACTACAGCACTGTATTATGAAAGCCCTAAAATATTGATATTGCCATGATTCGGAGTCAACAGGGAGTCAAGCACTTTGCACAAATCCCAGTTTATAACTCAGAGATTTAAAGATGGACTATAGCATTTCTGCTCAAATTTCAAATAAAAACCTCTTATTCAGTCTGGCTCTGCCCAATTTCTAAACTTCACTGGAGTATGAGTGATTTGCTTTCTTCTTGAGTCCAGAAATTTGTTTCACTAAGTCTCCCAGCCATTTTTCAGAAAGGCTGATTTAGCATGGCACCATGCGGAGGATCAGGCAGGGACTCTGCTCGAATATGCCGCCTCAATCCTTATCTGTGATAAAACATTTACACGCTTCATCACGAACACACCATCGAGTATTGACAACCAAAATGGTATTTATTTTTTTTTCACGCTGAACCTGGTTCTCTTCCCAGGCTCCCTGTCCCAGTCATGCCAGCATTCTCTTAGATGCCCAGAATCACAAGAATACTCTAGACTCTCCCTTCTCCCTCCCCTGCTACATTCAGTCTGTCGCCCGGCCCCGTCATTTCTGCCTCCTCCCGTACATCTCCTGTCATCATACAGCTGACATTGTCCAGCTCCACTACTTACTGAGTTCAAGTCTTACCTTCCTTCACCCGGTCTAATGTAATAGCCCCCGAGTGGGTCCTCTGCCCAGCTCTCTCCTGTCTCTGATTTTATACCACGTAAGCTAGTAGTCCGCCAGACATCCTTCTCATTTTTTTTGTTTTGTTTTGTTTTGTTTTTCTTTTTATGGCCATAGCTGCATCATATGGAAGTTCCTGGGCTAGGAGTTGAATCCGACCTGCAGCTGAGGCTTCTGCTGCAGCCACAGCAATGCCAGATCCAAGCCACATCTATGACCTATGCTGAAGCTTGTGCCAGATCCTTAATCCACTGAGTGAGGACAGGGATTGAACCCACAACCTCACGGACACTATGTCAGGTTCTTTTATTTATTGCCACCCCTGCAGCATGTGGAGATTCCCAGGCTAGGGGTCCAATCGGCCGACACCAGAGCCACAGCAATGCCAGATCTGAGCCGCGTCTGCAACCTACACCACAGCTCACGGCAATGCCGGATCCTTAACCCACTGAACAAGGCCAGGGATTGAACCCACAACCTCATGTTTCCTAGTCAGATTCGTTTCTGCCTCGCCATGACAGGAACTCCACTATGTCAGGTTCCTAAACCACTGAGCCACAACAGGAACTCCCAACCTTCTGATTGTCAGCATTTTTCTTTATTTTACTTTTCTCTCCTTCTTCCCTGATTCTTTATGAGCATTACCCACCTGGGTATCTAGCCTGATGTGTCTCACAGGTGCATGAATTGTTCTCAGCTAAGTAATGTTGTTTCATATACAATGCGTTTTGATTTAAATGAGAGGTATCATGTGATTATGTTCACTTGGTTTCCCTTCTCTACCTCAGTTTTGTTGCATGGAACCCTTTCCATGCAGCTGTAAACACACCTGGTTTGCGGTTCCTGCCAAGGATTCCATGGATTCCAAGGATTCCATCCACCATGGTTTATGTGTTCTTCCCCCAATGGTGGCCACTCAGGTTGCCTTCCATCCTCCCCTCCTCTTCCTTTCAGAGCCCACTGATGTCTATCCTAGTACATGTTCCTTTGCAGACCTTGGAAGCAATTTATCTGAGCTGTACACCTAGGAAGGTGCTAATGGGGACATATGGCACATGCATGCGTCATTTTGCTAAGTGCTTCAGAGCTCTTTCCAGAAGGCCTCTGCCAATTTATAGTCCCCCTTCTGATCGGGGAAGTTCAGGTCTCCCCATATCCCCATCCACAGGCAGAATTATTTACTTACCAATGTTTCCTATAGGAATACATGTAAGTTGATTCCCACCCTGTTGTTCTCACTTCCACTTCTCTCATGACTAATGAGTTCCCTTCTTCATATATCGCTCAGCCACTCGGATTTTCTCTTTTGTCCCTCTCTTTTGCCCAGTGTCCTATTGAGTTCTGTCTTTAAAAAAAAAAAAAATTGATTTATAAGGGTTCTTTACATATCACAGGTACAAGGAATTTGTTGATATTGCCATATTGCAAAAATCTTTATTCAGCCTGCCATTTGCTTATCAACTTTTCTGGTGCATCTCTTCGTTGAAGGAGAATACTCAATTTTAATGTCAGATTCATCCAAATTTGCTCTATGGCTCGTCATCCAGTTTGCTCCCGGTCCCAACCACATGATGAGAGCTGAGACAGCTTTGTGCCTTCAGTGTTATCTTACCCTCATGGACACAAGAGACTGGGTCACAGATGGGCACCTGGCCCCCCTGGGCCAATGATCCCATTATCAAAGAAGGTGAAATTGGAACTGAGCGCAAATCAATCTCTTCCAGGGTGGCTGTCAAATTTGGGAGCTGTCGATGACTATTTTCTACTGTGATAATGTTGACCAGCAAAGTGACACCAAAACGCAATAGGTATGTGGAGAGAAGCAGAGGTATGGCAGAATTGGAGGGTGATGCGGGTTTCCTTCCCATTTTCCGGTTCCTGAGGCCCAGCTCTCTAGGATGACCCAGTATCTTCCTGACTTGTATTTCCCAAATACCTTACGAAAAGCAGTATTTGGGATGTCAAACACCATCTTTACACTAACCACACCCTTGGGCCACATCTGCTGCCATTTACTTAATCATTTTCTTTCGGTTGACTAGATTTTTTTTCTTAAAACTTGTTTTAAAGGGGAAATTTTATATCAAAACTATAAACAGAAATTAGCTTAATAGAACACAGTAAACCAACTCTAATGGAAAAAATAAAAATCATTAAAATAAATAAATAAATAAATAAATTGAGCTAACTAGTAAAAAAAGAAAGAACTTAACACCATGTGCTATATCTAGAGGTTATGATGGAAATAAATAGAAATAAAAGAATATAAATGTTAACTAGGTACCATCACAGGCTGAAGAAATGTATTAAGACAGTAAACCTGGGGGTTCCCTGGCGGTCTAGTGGTTAGGACTTGGAGCTTTCAACCCTGCTGCAGCCTGGGTTCAACTTGTGGTCTGGGAACTGAGATCCCACATCAAGCCGCTGCACAGCACAGCCAAAAAAAAAAAAAAGAGAGAGAGAGAGAGAGATAGTGAACCTAAGCTGAAACTTTTTTTCTTAATGTAATCAGGACCTATCAAGATTTAGAGAAAGAGTAATCCTTTGTTAGTGTGATTCAGTGTTATTTAATACCTCCTCTCCAAGATCCTAAAATCATCCCCCTGTCGCAGCGGCAGCTTTAAAAGCTAGTGTTCGAATAAATTCCTCCTCTTTCCCTCTGACAGGTTTTTATTTTCCTTCTCCTTCATCTATGTCTAATAATAGTTTATAGTTTTCTGATCATTGCAACCAAAAACATCATAACGAAATAAAGTATCTGCATTTAAGGGGCCCCGTGGTTCTAATTTATCCTTAAGAACCGGACTATGGAGAAATGATCTGCATCACCTCCTCCCACACAGAGTCCTGGACTCAGCCAGAGGAACCCCTCCTAGAAGCAAGGGAGTCTGGGAAATGTAGTCCAAAGCTCAACAGCTGATTCCTTGCAACTGCTTTACACCGTGTGAGGAATGCATGAATCTCTTGTGGATAGTGTTTGCCACATACTGTCACCAGCAGCTAGCACAGGGCTTAACATGCTATAGGAGCTCAGTTAGGGAGGGGAGGCAGGAAGGAAAATGAAACAGAGGAAGACAATACACCCTATTCTTTCCTTTAGGTGGGAAAAAGTTCTATTAGTCCCTAAGTCTCTCTTTTTTAAATGAGCATAAAACTACTTTTTCCCCAGAGATATCGATAGTTAGCATAAGAGAGTAAGAAAACCTTACGGTCTTATTAAGCAGATTTATTTTTATTCCCAGAGTCTTGCTGGAAGTATATCATGTAGAGATTAATTCCTGAAAGGTCACTTGGAAAATACTTTTCTATAAATTAAATCTTGTCTTCCCTTGGCCTTCTTTACTCTATGAGAGTCCAGTTTCTCTGGAAGCATATTTTGAAGCCATATAATCTTTAAGATTCCTGCTAAACATATAATATGACAAACTTGAGTGTGTGTGACAGGTGGTTCTCAAAATAAGTCACATAATAAAATAACCTGGGACCAAGAATTGCTCAGATATGGTATTAGTTTCCTAAGGATGTTGTAACAAAGTACCACACGGTGGGTGGCTGAAAAACAGAATTTGATTGTCTCATAGCTCTGGAGACCAGAAATCTGGGATGAAGATGTTGGTGGGATTGGTCGCACAAGCTGGCCAGGCTTCTCTCCTGGGTTCGGGTGGTAATCTTCGGCATTCCTTGGCTTGTGGGTATATCATCATAATCTCTGCTTCCATATTCACATGGCATTCGCCCTATGGGCAGGTCTGTCTCTGTATCCAAATGTATCCTTTTTATGGGACAATAGTCATATTAGATTTATGACCTTAACTTGACCATCTGTTTCCAAAGAAGATTGCATCCTGAGGTTTTGGGGGTTAGGACTTCAATATATGAATTTGTGGGGATACAACTCAACCCATAACACTCATTGTCTCAAAATCAAAATGTTCAAAGGAGAAATATCAGAGACCATGTAAGAAGAAAAAAAATGCAGTGCCCAGAAGCCAGCCAGCCTCTGTGATTCCTGCTGGTCCACAGCTAGAGAACACAAAACACTTGTGATTTATCCAACATTCTTTCCTAGGACTTAAAATAGCAACTGACCTCTAAAATACTGGGCTGTGAATTTGTCAAGATTAGAAGATCCTAGCAGGGGACTGCCTGGGCTCTGATCCAGGCTTACATTGAAACAAATGTATAAATTTATATATGAGCCTCTGTTTTCTCATCTGTAACCTGGGCTAATGCAGCTCTCATAAGATTGTCATGATAACTCAAAGAGCAAAATGCCTGATAAGCAGTTCCCAGCAGGCATCAAGCTAAGCCCCGGATACAGAGTCGTATTTAGGACAAGCTTACCTTAAAAGATCTGTATAATGTGGTACATATATACAATGGAATACTACTCAGCCGTAAAAAAGAATGATATCATGCCATCTGCAGCCAAACATGGATGCAACTAGAGATTCTCATACTAAGTGAAGTAAGTCAAAAAGAGAAAGACAAATACCGTATGATAACATTTATATGTGGACTCTAATATATGACACAAATGAGAGTTCCCATTGTGGCTCAGCAGGTGAAGAATCTGACATAGTATACATGAGGATTCAGGTTTGATCCCTGGCCTTGGCCAGTGGGTTAAGGATCTGGTGTTGCAGCAAGCTGTGGCATAGGTTGCAGATGCAGATTGGATCTGGTGTTGCCTGTAGTGTAGGCCTGTGGCTAGGGCTCTGATTCGACCCCTATCCTGGAAATTTCCATATGGTCCCGGGTGTGGCCATAAAAAGAAAAATATGTATATGGCACTAATGAAACTATATACAAAACAGAAACAGACTCACAGACATACGAAACAGATTTGTGATTGCCAAGAGAGAGGGAGATGGAGTGGGATGGACTGGGAGTTTGGGGTTAGTAGATGCAAACTACTACGCTTAGAATGGATAAGCGGGAGTTCCCCTCATGGCTCAGTGGTTAACGAACCCAACTAGGAACCAGGAGGTTTCAGGTTCGATCCCTGGCCTCACTAAGTGGGTTAAGGATCCAGCATTGCCGTGAGCTGTGGTGTAGGTCACAGACGAGGCTCGAATCTGGCGTTGCCGGGGTTGTGGTGTAGGCCGGCAGCTGTAGCTCCAATTTGACCCCTAGCCTGGGAACCTCCATATAAGAAAAGAAAGTATATGTAAGTATGATTGGGTCACTTTGCTCTACAGCAGAAAATGACACAACATTGTAAATCAACTATGCTTAAATACAAAATTAAATTTAAAAAAAGAAAACTAAAAAAAAAAAAAAGAGCTGTGTAATAAAGAGCCTTGCGCCCACCACCCAGATGTGATTAGCACTTTGCTGCATTTCCTCCACCACAAATCTCTCCATATCTCCACCCCCGCAATCCATCCATTACTCCACTTTAATTTTGATGCTTTTCAAAGTAAGTTGCCAACATCAGTATTCTCCCTCAACATTTCAGCATGCACCCATCATTAACGAATGTTCTATATTTTTTTATTTTGAGAAAAAATCTAATACAGTGAAATGCAGAGATCTTAAAAGTATCCTTGATAGATTTTGGCAAGTGATATCCTTGTGAAATGCAAGCGATTATCAAAACACTGAACATTTCCATCACTCCAGAAACTCCCCTCGTGCCCCTTGGAGTCCATCTCCACAACCACCCACACCCACAGGCAGCAATTATTCAGATTTCTATCATTAGAGACTAGTTTTAATCGCTGCAAACTTTATCTGTGGAATCAGACAGCAGATAGTCTTTGAGGCATGCTGCCTTCACTCACATAATGTTTCGGGGATGCACCCATATCATTGCACATGTCAGTGGGTCTTTCCTTTTATTCCTAAGTAGTCTTCCACGGTATGGATAGATCACAGCTTGTTTAGCCATTCCCCCTAGTGATGGACACCTGTTTCCCATGCTTTGAAAAATGCTGTGTTAGGAAAAGCGGTTATGTGTTACGAAAAATGCTTCTATGGATATTCTTCCCAGAGTCTTTGTGCACACATGTGCTTTCATATTTCTTGGCAATACACTTGCTGGTCACAGGGTAGGGATATGTTTAGTTTTACTTAAAAAAAAAAAAAAACTCAGAATGTTTTACAAAGTAGCTAATTCATACTTCATTCCCAACAATTTCCTACAATTTTGGAAAGGGGAAATCATCCTGGTGGCCTCTAGGAAGGCAGATTGGAGGAAGAAGGACCCAGACCAGGCAGGTAACTGACTGAGGGGCCTTTGCAACATTCTTGGACAGGTGACAGGAGCCGGACAGGTGCCTCCCACATCACCAAATCCTGGCTCTTCTTTTAGAAAGGTATATTATGCAGCAGGATTTTGATCCTCTGTGTATGCTCAGAATAATCCCGACCTACTGCCAGGACACCAGATGGGGCTTGGAGAGAGAAGTCTCCATTCTGAATTTTTGTTGTTGTTGTCCTTTTCTTTTTAGAGCCGCACCCTTGGTATATGGAGGTTCCCAGGCTAGGGGTCGAATCAGAGCTGCAGCTGCCAGCCTACACCATAGCCACAGCAATGCCAGATCTGAGCCATGTCTGCAAACTACCCCACAGTTCTCAGCAATGCTGGATCCTTAACCCACTGAGTGAGGCCAGGGATCAAACCTGCACCCTTATGGATACTAGTTGGGTTCATTACTGCTGACCCACAATGGGAATTCCTCCTCCTGAATTTAGGAGGGATAAATTTCTTGGGGTAATTTCTTGGGATAAAAAAAGACATAAATATGGAGTATTTTCATTTGTATGCCAGTGTATTTTTGTTTGTTTTTTTGCCTTTTCTTGGGCGGCTCCTACAGCATATGGAGGTTCCCAGGCTAGGGGTCAAATCAGAGCTGTAGCCACCAGCCTATGCCGGAGCCACAGCAACGCGGGATCCGAGCCACATCTGCAACCCACACCACAGCTCACGGCAACGCCAGATCCTTAACCCACTGAGCAAGGCCAGGCATCGAACCCACAACCTCATGGTTCCCAGTCGGATTCATTAACCACTGAGCCACGACGGGAACTCCGCCACTGTATTGTTTTATTAATTCAAAAAAGCTTTGACCTATGTATTACTGGCTAGGGATAGTCTGGGCTGAGAAACGAGAATATTTTCAATGTTTCTCCATTCTTTCACCGCCCCACAGCTGGAGCAGTGAACAGCTTCCCTGGAAGACCCCCAGCAGGGTTGTGGGTGCTGCCCAGAGAGCTAAGCCAGCCCTCTCAGTGAAGCTGTGAAGATTTTAGCAAATTGTAACCAATCAAATTTTCTCCTTATGTTATCTGGCCATCTTCAACCCGGGGCTGCAAATCACTGAGAGTCCACAAAGATTGGAGTAAGTTTTAGGGAAACAGTTTCCACAACTTCAGCTTCCAAAAGCCCTTGTGTCTATAAAATGCGCCCTGGGGTAACTTCCAGGGTCTGCCAGTTCTTCTGCTTTCACAGTCATGCCTCCTGCACTCAGCAAAGGAAAGGCTTGCTTCTCCCTCGGCCTAATTATTTCTATAGTGTAAAGATCTCCAGGACCAAATAAAGGGGAAATATTTCAGAGGGACAGCTCTAGAGTGGAGGAGTCCCTCAACAAAGCAAAGACCTGCAGTGAGGAACATTGGAGCAAACTCTCTGCAGGATCCCTTGGAGTTTATTCAACCATCTGTTTATCTGTCTTTCCATCTATCTGTCTGTCTGTCTAACTTAGAATGTTTTTAAATTTTTATGGGAATAATGGTAGTTATGCAAGGTGAAGAATACTAACTAAATTTCTTGTGATAAATATTTCACAACATATATGGGTATCAAATCATCACCTTGTACCACTTAAACATTATTATATGGCAACTATATCCTCAATAAAGCTGGGGAAATGTTTTATATATATATGTATATATATATATATATATATATATAGAAAGAAATTATGGGAACATAGTTGATTTACAAATTTGAATTAGGAAGTTACTGTCGTGGCTCAGCAGAAATGAATCTAACTAGCATCCATGAGGATTCAGGTTCAATCCCTGGCCTCGCTCAGTGGGTTGAGAATATGGTGTTGCTGTAAGCTGTGGTGTAGATCGCAGACGTGGCTCAGATCTGGCATTGCTGTTGCTGTGGTGTAGGCCAGTGGCTACAGCTCTTATTCAACACTTAGGCTGAGAACCTCCATATGCCTTAAGTGTGGCCCTAAAAAGACAAAGAAAAAAAAAAAAGTTGAGTTAGTTTCAGATATAGAGCAAGGTGATTCAGTTTAAATATATGTGTGTGTCTACAAACTCTTTTTTTAGATTATTTCCCATTATAGTTTATTATAAGATATTGAATAGAGTTCCCTGTGTTATACAGTAGGTCCTTGTTGATTATTTTAAATACTAACTTAGAATTAGAATTCAGACGGCAATAGTTGTCTCATAGTTGAATTTATTTGAACTAAGCAATGAAGTCAGATGTTTTCTTTCAGACACTTAGATTTGGTTGATGGTTTCAATAAATGGTCTTGTCATTTAGGAGTATGGGCTGATTTTGTGTATGCGTGTGTTTGTGTGCTTTTTAGGGCCACATCTGCAGCCTATGGAGGTTCCCAGGCTAGGGCTCAAATTGGAGCTGGAGCTGCCGGCCTACACCATAGGCACAGCAATGCTGGATCCAAGCCCTGTCTGCAACCTACACCACAGCTCACGGCAACGCCAAATCCTTAACCTACTGTTCGAGGCCAGGGATCGAACCCGAGTCCTCATGGATCCTAGTCAGGTTCTTTTCCACTGAGCCACAACAGGAACTTCATGATATTTTTTAAAAACTGAAAGCACGAAATGTGCAGCTTCAAGATCTTTAAGAAAATGTATTTAAAGCAAATACTTCCCAAAAAAAAAAAAAAAACAAAAACAAAAAAAGCAGATACTTATATAATAAATAGTAAACTACTTCCTTCACAACCATTAAATCTGTGATTTAAAAGAATTTACATTATCAACACGAAAAAATGTGCAAGGGAAAACAAAGCTTTTTAAACTGCTATTGTTTCACGAGGATTTGGATTAAGTCATGGAAGATCCCTGCCTTGGGGTATTACCCTTCATCCCAACTGGTTTCTCAAGGTGTTTCTTCCAAAAAGATGCAGTGCTCTTCTCAGGACGAAGTCTGGCAAATTGAATTCTCCCCATCTCATGGACTTAGGGGAGAGGAGAAGAAAAAAAAAATGCCTACCCCTTTGCTTTGGGGAAAGGAAATTCACTGGCAAAGTATTTGATTTGCCATAGTAAAGCTGTCTGATGGGTCTTTTTGAGAGACCGGACTTTCAGAGAGGAACAGACTCACATGGTGCCCCTTCCGTCAGTTCATATTCTGCAGCCCAGCCCTCAGTAGGAAGAGGTTTACTTCCCAGAGCTGCAGGAAGGGGCTGCAGGCCAAAGCCCAACCAACTTGCTTTTCAGCAATACTGAGTCTAAACCCCCTTGGCTTAGGAAGCTTGGAGAGAGAGCAAATCTGGCTGCGGGGCTGGCTGGAGCCCAGGTCCACTGGGTTTCCTGTGTGTTGCTGAGAAAAAGGTCAAAGAACAACTAATTAAAAGCACCACTTCTCACGCTGGAGAAAACACAGTAATGACTTTAAAAGATTTTCCTCTGTTTTCTTTCCAAACGCAATTAGACGCCAACCACCTTGGCTGATCTCAAGTCCAAATGGCTGATGCTATTTTATCCAACTCATGATTACAAAAGCGTTGGACAGCTAACAACAAATATTCGAGGGAGAGAGTTTGTTTTCCAGCTCATCTAGTCCAAATGAAGTTTCTCTTCTAATTTTTTTCTTCCTCCTGGCCAGCTCTTGGTTGGGCTTCCTGTGGTGGGGGTGACTGTTGGCCTGAGAAGAGCTGTTATTTTGTGTGGAGTGTGCTTCCCTCACCACACTGGGAAGCCCCCACCCCACCTTCCAGACCAGAGCTCATGGCCTTCTCCCTTCCCACTGCCCCCTCCAAAGCTGTTTGTAACTGCTGCGTCCTGTCTCACAAGGGTCAACCAGGGAGCTCCACTGGGGTAGGGCCAGGTCCTCTCATCTGTAAGTCCCTGCAGCTGATCCAGGCGGTGTGTGTCCTGAATGATCACAGGACATTTAAAAGGATGACAGAGCATCGCTTTGGAGCTGTACATGTTTGGCAGGTCACTATCTCCTTGAAGGTGGAGTCTGCATTTTACATGCCACTGACTTTCTGGTTCCTAACAGAGACTTGGCACGTGGGAGGTGATCTCACTGAGTGGGATGGAGCCACTCAACTTGGAGTTCATTAATTACAAGGAGTACAGAGTGAATAGTTGTGACATGCAGCTCAGAGAAAGAGCACAGCCTTTGGGGTCTGTGTGGTTTGCTAGGGCTCCTGGAACAAGGACAACAGACTGAGTGGCCTAAAATAACAGAAACGGACTGTCCTCAGAGTTCTGGGGGCTGGAAGTCCAAGATCAAGTTGGGCTGATTGAGTCTGGGCTGTGAGGGAGACTCTGTGCTCTGCCCCTCTGAGCTCCTGCCGGCTTGCAGGCCGTCTTGAGCTCATCCTGATTTGGAGACTCATGGCACCAATCCTCTGCCTTCACATGGTGCTCACCTTGTGCCTCTTTCTGGATCTAAACTCCCCCTTTTTAGGAAGATACCAATCACATTGAATCAGGGGCTACCAATGACCTTATTTTAACTTGGTTACATAAGTGGATCTCTGAAGACCCTATTCCCAAATAAGGTCACAATCTGAGTCCCAAAGGTTTAGGACTTCAACAGATCCTTCAGGGGACACATTTTAACCCACAGCAGAGCCTACCAGACCTGGGTAAGGCTCTGGCAGTGGGATCATGTGCTCTAGGGTCCTAAGGCTGCACCAGCCACTCATGTGTTTTTCTGTAATATAATGTAAAGGAATAATCTTCTCCTATAGCCAGAGCATCTTGGTGTTTCCAAAACATCTGGATACTTTCTCATATGACCTTCTCAGCAGTGTGCCAAAGGAGGGGTCAGCAACCCCACTTCACAGATGAGGAAACTGAGGCTCAGATGGGCAAAGTGACCTGCCCGAGGGCCCACTGGCAGAGAGCAGTGGAAACCCAAGTCAGATCCAGGTCTGTTCAACTCCAAGCCCAGGACTTCAGATGCCACCAATTTGCTGACAGCTCCTTCATTTTCTCTTTCAAGAGCTCACTGGTCTGAATGGTGTTGTTTCTTCTTTATTAATTAGTTGAACAATTTGCATGGAAGGGAATAAATTGCCTATGGAGAGAGACACATCCTCCTAATCAAATGTGTTTGTTTAAAGCTGCAGGGGGAAGAGCTGGCCTGGTGGAATGCTATCATCCTGCGGGAGTGCCGGGCCAGAGGCTTCTAAGCCAGCTGGTGGCGGGCTGCGAGGATGGAGGATGGCGATGGTGGGCTTAAATGGACTCCACACATGGGTGCAAAGGCCCATGCCTGGGGATGAGGGCAGCAGGACAGCACCTGACCCCTCTGAGCCTCTATTTCTTCATCTGTAAAATGAAATAATACTATTAACATCTACCACATATTCTGTTCTATTATATTCTATAAATAATTATACAATGAGTAACTTAAGGAGTTCTCTGATGGTGCAGTAGGTTAAGGATCTGGCATTGTCACTGCTGTGACTTGGATCACTGCTGTGACGTGGGTTTCATTCCTAACCCAGGAACTTCTGTGTGCTGTGGGCATGGCAAATAAATAAGTAATTTAATAGAGGAATAGACAAGGACCCATGGAGGCCTGCAAGAGGGGCTCATCCGGCCAGAGCAAAACTGTACCATTAGGCTGATGAGAGTGAACCTGAGGATGAGGAGACAAAGATGCTGAGAAGGGCAGAGAGGGTGTGAACCTCACTCCATAAGTTCAGGTGAGCAGGGTCACTCTCTTTTCTCCCTCAAACTCAATTAAATTCTTATTTTGACTTGGGCCAGCAGATGTTGCCCCAGCCTTTTGAGTAGCTTGGTTCTGGGATCCGAGGGTGCCCATCTCCATGGCCTCTTCAGTCCGTTTCTGAGCTGAAAATGGACCCCAACAGTCTTCAGGATGACTGATCTACTCTCTGGGGTGTGCCCCAGCCTTTCCTCTCTGGGGCTTTGGTACCCCTGTCAGGGGGAGAGGGGGTTATCTGGTGAGACCCCCTTCTCTCTGAGACCCCTCCACCTCTCTGCTCCATCCTCTGCTCCCTTCAGCCCAGGGGATCTTTTCTGGAATGAGACAAATTTTACTGTATGTTTCTTCAAGACATTTCATCTGTACCTGGGAATTATCTTCCGTCTGTGGTGCAGATTTTGGGAACAGAAGCAAGGTCAGGAAGGTACTTTCTGCTTTCTTCCCAGCCTTATCCTTTTCCCACACAAGGAGCCCAGAGACAATTACCTATTTCAATCAGACGTGGTGAGGAGGGTGGAGGGAGGGGGGAAAAAAATAAAACAATCTCCATAATATTGTCCCAGCTCATAGGACATTTGAGCCTACGGGTGCTGTGAAAGGCCAGCTCAATGGGACTGAGTGGGCGTGGCGAAGGGGGGGTCCATAGAAAACTTGGGGGTGGTGGGAGGAGCCAGGGATCAGACTATAATGGGCTTTCAGCATCAAGGTCGGGAGACTGCATTTAATCTGATGACCGTGAGGAGCCACTGAATGGCTACAGACGGGAGTGGCATGGTCATTTTAATCCAGTGGGAAGGGTGGAAGGAAGGAGAAACTAAAGGAGAGAGACTGTGAGGAGGCATGTGAGGGAGGAGTGAGGGGCACCTGCCCTTAGGTTCTGGCAAAGGAACAGACTCGGTTGTCACACTTTGAAAGCAGAAATGTCAGAACTTAGCAGCCGATCAAATGTTCATTGATATTAAGGGGAGCACTAAAGGGGAGCATCAGGGAGTTTCATGGTGGCCTAGCAGTTAAGGATCTGGTCTTGTCATTCTGTGGCTTGGGTTTTGATCGCTGGCCTGGAAACTTCTGTATGCCATGAGCATGGTCAAGAAGTAAAATAAGGAGTTCCCGTCATGGCTCAGTGGTTAACGAATCCAACTAGGAACCATGAGGCTGTGGGTTCGATCCCTGGCCTTACTCAGTGGGTTAGGCATCCGGCGTTGCCGTGAGCTGTAGTGCAGGTCGCAGACACGGCTTGGAGCCCACATTGCTATGGCTCAGCAGCTACAGCTCCGATTAGACCCCTAGCCTGGGAATCTCCATATGCCGCCAGTGCGGCCATAGAAAAATACAAAAAAAAAAAAAAAAAAAAAAAAAAGGTAAAATAAAATTAAATAAATAGAAATAAAAAATAAAATGGCACCCAGCTTTCCAGTCTAGAAAGCTGAGCAGTTAATGACGTCATCACCCCATTTAAAGGACAGGGAACATAAAGCATATTTGGGGGAAATACAATGAAGTTTCCAGGGGACATGTTGACTTTGAGGCGCCCACTGAATATATGGGTATGGATCTGGACTGGAAACAGACATTTAGATTTTACTGGCATAAAGACATTTCTTTCATCCATCCATTCAAGCATCCATCCAGGAGATCACTGACAAGTAATCCAGTGATAAAAAGAGATAGTGATCACTCTGTGACACAGGGATACACAGGATTTGGGGGGACTTCAGTGGACAATCCGACTCAGTTTGGGGAGATCACAGGAAATGTGACACCGGAATGGAGTCCTGAGGTGTAGGCTGGGAAAAGCTTGATGAATGAGGGAGCTTGGAGGCTGAGGAGCTTCCTGGAGGGAGTTCGACTGAGGATGGGGCTGGAATCCTGAGCCTCGCTCCAGAGTAAATCCCAGCCATTGTCACAGTCAGTCCTAAACAAGGCATGGTGTCCAGATCTAAAATGGACTCCATGTGTGTATTTGCCATGGTAGTTCTTTTTACTGTAACAAATAAAACCCAAAAGTTCATTAATAACACTATAAAAGTTGTTTTTCACGCATCCAGCAGCCCAGTGTAGGCAGGTGGCTCTCCTCACAGTGATTCAGGGATCCAGGCTCCTTCCATCTTGAGGCTCCATCGCCCCCCTAACACAACATTATGAAGGAAGGATGAGGGGGGAGGAAAAGAGAATAGAGAAGCCCCACCACCTGCTTAAAAGTGTCATCCTAGCAGTGATGCACAGCACTTCCACGTCCCACTCACAGCTGAATGGTGAAAACTAGTCTGTAATCAAGCTTGGAAACAAGAGGTGATGGGAAAGATAATCTGCTACTGGCCGAGGCCCTCCTGCTATGGAAAGTCATGAGACTTTCAACATAATCAGAAATCTCTGTCCCTCTCAGCATCAACATGAGTGGCAGAGGGAGCATGGACAACTATGGTAGGGAAAGAGGATTTGTTTGCAACAGGGCCCAGTAAGAAAGGTGATGTGAGGAGTCCCCATTGTGGCTCAGTGGGTTAAGAACCTATCTAATATCTATGAGGTCGTAGGTTCAATCCCTGACCTTGCTCAGTGGGTTAAGCATCCAGCATTGCCGTAATCTGCGGAGCAGGTTGAAGATACAGCTCGGTCTGGCATTGTTGTGGCTGTGGTGTAGGCCTCAGCTGCAGCTCTGATTCAGCCCCTAGGTCGGGAAATTCCATATGCCATAGATGCGGCCCTGAAAAAAAAATAAAAATAAAAATAAATAGATAAATAAATAAATATTAAAGAAAGGTGATGTGATTGGTTCACAGTCCCCACCATGGGTGCAGATAGGAGTAGTTATGACATGTGGCCAATTACTTCCAACTCAAGCATGACAGCTGTTACTCAAATTTTCCTTTCAATGCAGCCCCATGGATTCGTGTTGGGGTCCCACGTAGAGTGGGGAGGAGGTAAAGGTGCTGACAATATAATAAGAGAATGAAAGAGGTGTTTGGTTAATAAATGAGATAAGCTTGGAGTTCCTGTTGTGGCGCAGTGGTTAGAGAATCCAACCAGGAACCATGAGGTTGCAGGTTCGATCCCTGGCCTTGCTCAGGGGGTTAAGGATCCCGCGTTGCCGTGAGCTGTGGTGTAGGTCGCAGACACGGCTCGGATCCCGCATTGCTGTGGGTCTGGCGTAGGCCGGTGGCTACAGCTCTGATTAGACCCCTAGCCTGGGAACCTCCATATGCTGCGGGAAGCAGCCCTAGAAAAGGCAAAAAGACCAAAAAATAAAAATAAAAATAAAAAAATAAATAAATGCGATAACCCTGCCTTTATATCAAAGGCTGATATCGTCTGCTTTCTAGTAAAGGGTTTGATCTTTGGAACTGATCTGGACCGCAGAGGCAGAAGGAGCAGAGCCTCAGAGCCACGGTCCTCCTCCTCCTCCTCTGGGGCTGTCTCGCCCTCTGCCATTCACCCCACCCCACTCACCTGGCCCAAAGCCAGAACAGCGATCACTGGGGACCTCGACTGGAAGTATAAATTACAGCGAGTCGGTCCACACCTCCAGACACCGTTCAGAGAAAGACAAGGACAGATCAAGACAGAGTGTCATGAGGGACGAGGCCATCTCCCAGGGCAACTTCGACTCATGAACTCTGGGGCTAGGTTCTCAGAAACACATCATTTCTAACAAAAGAGCAGAGTCAGATGAGCACCCCACCCCGCTGTGCCAGGCTGCAGCGCATGGCATTGATGTTGCCATGGAAACCAGTCCTTTCCCTCACCAGTTCAGGAGCGCTATTTTTTTTTTTTTAAAGAAATGGTGTTGTGTGCTCCTTGAAAAAATTATTAGGAATTTATTTCTTATCCTTCCTCCACACGAGTCCCCCATGGGATTAAAGCACATCACAGGGGCGGAGGGGGGATAGAATGATCAACAAGAGTCCAACAAGTGGTCTTTCAATTTTCCAGAAAAATGTACATCTCCCTAATATCCTCAGACCTGATTGACTGATGGGATTACCCCGGGTGCCACCCTGCCTCTCCCTAAGGGGTGGCGATCATGTCTTCATTTATCTCCCTCCATTCCTCCCCTCCCCCCGAAAGCCCGGACTGTGAGTTCCAGGGCAGCAATCGCAGCTTCCTGTGCCTCTTTAATCTTTGCATCCAGCACCGGCACCAGGCAGCCCTGGGCTGTGTCTCTGCACCTTGATGATGCTGTTTCCATGGCCTGGGAGGACGATTCTGTGCCATCTTCTCTCCGCCATCTGAATTCTTCTTGTCAAAATTCGACCGATCCTCCAAGACCCAGTTCCAAGTCCAGTTCCTCCAAGAGTCCCTGGCTGACACCCAGCGCCATGCTCTTCCCTCCTGAGAACTTCTGCTCCGCCAGCACACCTTCGGTCCTGCCTGACCTCCCTGTTCGCTGTGAGAAGCTTGAGAGAGGTTCCTGGCAGGTTAAAGAGTGTTCAAAAGCCACAGTTTGTTCTGTGAACCAAGGTGCTGTTTTTATCACCATTTCCTGTCCCCTCCCCCGCCTCCCAGCCCTCTGTCAGCCAGCAGCGCCCTGTGAAACTCCGTCCTCCAAAACCAAGAGTGGCTTTTCCCTGACCAAATCCTCTTTGGTTAAACGTGCCTAGAACTAATCTCCCATTCCTTGGCTTATTCATGGAAAGAGTTAGGCATCCTCCTTTTTTACTGATGAGAAAATTCTGACTCCACCAGGAATAGCACATAGTCCCAGGGTCACTCCTAACAACAGAAATATCTGCACCCCCCCCCCAAAAAAAAACACTTTGGGCAGTTCCCATCGTGGCTCAGTAGTTAATGAATCTGACTAGGAACCATGAGGTTTCAGGTTCGATTCCTGGCCTCGCTCAGTGGGTTAAGGATCCAGCATTGCTGTGAGCTGTGGTGTAGGTCACAGACATAGCTCAGATCCCGTGTTGCTGTGGCTCTGGTGTAGACCGGCTGCCACAGCTCCGATTAGACCCCTAGCCTGGGAACCTCCGTATGCCGCAAGTGCGGCCCTAGAAAAGACAAAAAGACAAAAAAAGAAAAAAAGAAAGAAATATCTGTCCCTGTCTCCTGTCCCTGATGTTGTCCCTTCCTTCTAGTCACATTCGCAGAGCCTGTTCATTCCAGAGAAGAGGTGGTACCCTTGGTTTATTTTTTGAGGCAATGGAGTGGCAAATCCATTTATGACAGAATGTTTGAACATGTGCTCATTAAGTCTTTAGCTGACTTTGTGCAATTGAGAAAAATAGTGGGTGTTTATGCACGGGGCATATGGATGAGCCTGCCTCTGGGATGGGAAGCCAGCCTAAATCTCGGCCCTGCTTGTCCAACTCACCGGACCCTGAACAGAGGCTGGAAACTAAGGCCTTATGGATGCAAGTAGCATTGTCTAAGTCCCATTCAGCTCAGCGGCCTGTGTGACTCCAAAGGGTAGAAACCACGCTAACGTTGTTTTCCTTCCCACCACCCCCAGTGCAGCAATAAGCCTATAGCCACATCTTCCAGCTCTTTTCTAAATCAATCCTGGCCCCTCCCACAACGGCCTGCCATCTGAGTTTGGGAAGAGTTGGAAACACAAACTAGAAACTCTCAAACAAAGCTCAGAGATGAGCAGTTACTACTGGAATGGCACAGTGCTTAAGGTGCTGGGACCCCAACATGTGGGTTAGAATCATGCTTCCTAACTGCACTGCCTCTGTGGCAGCACTGCACTGCTCCAAGCCTCCTTCATCTCAAAATGGGGTTGATGACGACAGGATGACAACAATGTTGATGATGCAGGTACCTGCCCCATGGAGCTGGCAGAATGGTTACACGAACCAGGATGCCTAAAGCGCTTAGTTCTTGGCATGTAGCGAGGGGCACTTCAGTGTTTGCTATCTTTAACATTCGCTGCACATACCAAGTTAGAGCTGAGAATAAGCTAGTTCGCTTTTCTAAGTGTGAATTGACTTTCTGAGGAATGAATTGCAACCCCAATAGCATTGCCTGGGGACTTACAGAAGCAGTTAAGGGGGACGAAGCAGTCACAGACACCTAGATTTGAATCCTGGCTCTTCTGCTATAGCCCCAGGGCATCTCTCCATTCCTCTGAGCCTCAGTCTCCTCATCTGTCAAATGGGGATCAACAATCCCTACTGCCAAGGCTATAATAAGCCTTAAACAAGCCTTATGAAAAGGGCCCATTCATCACTCATCATCTTCCTCCTCAAGCTATTGGCTAATGACCAAATACATCCTGTCAATGGCACTTTCAGACTCTTCTTTTGCCAGTGTCTGCTTCCACGTCTGACTCCACCTCCAGACTTCAGGGATCGAATATGTGTTGTTCATGGCTGAATGCCCCGTGCCCAGCACAGCCTGGCCCTCAGCAGGTGCTCAGCAGATGCTTGCAGGATGAAGGATGTTGGGCTGAAAGACAAGAGCCAGGTGTATCTCTTGGACCTTGCTTCTGACCTCAGCATCATTTCAGGCCCATTGGCTGCATAGACGTCTCCCCACCCCAAGTTCCAGTCGCAGCCCAGCGGGACATTCTACTCACAGAGCTCACCCTATCCTCGGGGACCCCTGCCCCCAGCATCCACCCCACCAGGCTCACTGAGCAGAAGATAAAAAAAATTGCAAAGGAGGTCCAGACTCTCAGACACATCTATCTTTATTTGTTTCCTGTCAGAAAAGTTCAAGAATTACACCAAAAAATACTTCAGCCTCTGCTACCTACTGACAAAAATACACCACAAAATTATAAAGCGCTCAGCAGTTTTGCTAGGGACAATTTGTTATTCTGCTTCAGATGACAAATGAATTTACAGGTGACTTGAGGTGATGGGGTGGGAGGGGGGAGTCAGATGATAGCTTTTAGCAGAATAGTTTGAGCTATGCTAGTCTTATTACCCAGCTGTTGTGTACAATGATTTCAGCAATAGCAAGCCACAAAAAAATGCCCTTTAAATCACCTGTTCGAGCTTCATGGAGAAACTACCCCATCTCAAATACCAACTCTCCCAGCCTCTTCTGGCCCTTTCAGGCCTGGAACCAACACCACACAGAGAGGGCCTCCCCAAAATGTTTGTGGGAGAGCCACATGGGAGTGCCTGATGTGGGTCCAGGTCACTGGGAGGCCTGGACAGGGCCAGATGCTGCCTCCTGGTCAGGAGCTTCTGGAAGCAGACTGGAGAGTTTAGACTGTGTCCTCTGTCAACACAATGGAGTGAGCAAAACACAGCCACAGTTTTCACCTTCCTTTGGAAATGATTTGTCATTGTTGCCACCCCAGTCTAAAGTCTCCCTGGTTGTCACCTGAGGTTCCTGGTTATGACCCCTCCTGCTCTTCCTCGTGTTATTAGCACTTTGGGAAACCACAAACAGACCAAAATTTTAAACTGGAGGGCTGTGCATATAGCTTGGCCAAATGTCGCCTGCCTGTGCCATGCCTCTTTCCTTCCTTCCTGCAGCCTCTCCTTTCTCTCTTCCTACCCTGTCATCTCCTAAACATGGGCAGTACCCAGAGCAGGGCTAGAAACACAAACAAAAGGCAAAGTCTGCCCACTGCTCCATGTTTGCTTATCCCCTACAATCCCCAGGCCACGTGGGTCAGCCCAAGCCCAGCTCTGATGTCCATACAGTTGAAAGTTTGCACTAACCTTCAAAGCGCACCATGGTGGCGGCTTTTCACTCTGGGTTGTGTGCATCCTGGGCTTACAAATGCCAAAATCAGTCCTTCTCTCCAGCTGAGCAGTTTCTAACTTCTAGAGTTCTTCCTCTACAGACCAGAGGCCAAGCCAACAGCCCCGCCTGTTCCTCACAAGTTCTGTACCTTCCGCAGCCCACACTGAAGCTGCCAACTCTCTGCCAAGAAGCCCAGAGCATCTTTCCTACCCTTCCACATCTTCCAGATGCAGCCAGTCTAAACCTTTACCATTCAGTCTCCCTTTTCTTTTCTGTTTTTAAATTTTCCTAACAAATAATAAGCAGTGGCTTTGAAAATATCTTACACGGGAACAGTCAACACGGAACATGCCTTTGTACATGAGCCTGACTTGGGGACGAATCAACAATACCAAGGGACAAAAAGAAATATCGATTCAGACAACTCCAGTGCACGATATTTTCGGTGAGTTCCCCCCCAACCCACCCCCGGCCCCACCCCCACCCCCATATCCCAGGAGTACAGTGTTGTAACTGGAGCTTGGCTTAGCCAACAGGGGTCCCCCTCTCCACCCCCCATTCTGGCTGGGGCTGGGCCTCTAGTGGCCCTGGGTCTTGGGTGGCTTGGGCTCGTGGATGACGGCGGCCGCCGACAGCCACGGCCCAATGGCCCGGGCGGTGCTCTGCTTGGCCACGCTGTAGTGGCTGATGACTGTGTAGAAGCGGCTTCTGGAGCTGGGGTCCTGGGATGAGTAGTAAGCATCCAGGGAGGCTGGAATACAGCGCTTGTGCTGGGGAAGAGAGAGACAGAGTCAGGGATAGCTCAGGGGACAGCTTCCGACCCACCCTGCAACACGGCCATCCCTCCCTGGGGGCCACAGCCACACCAGGTTCTCAGCCAGAGAGCAAGCGATGGCACCTAGCCTGGGCCTGGCACTCAGCAGGCTTTCCACAACATCATCACCATCATCAAAGCTGCCACCTACATGAAGCCAGAAGAAACAAACCTGATGCTAGAATGGTGGTTCCCAGAGGCGGAGAAGGTGTAGGGGATATGGGTGAAGGGGATCAAAAGTTACAAACTTCCAGTTATAAAATAAATAAGTCCTGGGGGGTGTAATGCACAGCACAGTGATTGTAGTTAGTAATACTGAATTGCATATTTGTAAGTTGCCAGCAGAGTATATCTTAAAAGTTCTCATCATGAGAAAAAAAATGTATAACATTTGGGGTGATGGATGTTAACTAAACGTATAGTGGTGATTATTCCTCATGTACGCAAATATTGAATCATTATGTTGTAATACCTGAAATTAATATAATGTTATATGTCAATTATGCCTCAATAAAAAGGAAGGGCTCAGCAGAAATGAATCTGACTAGTAACCATGAGGACACTGGTTCGATCCCTGGCCTTGCTCAGTGGGTTAAGGATCCCACGTTGCTGTGAGCTGTGGTGTAGGTCACAGACTCAGCTTGGATCTGGTGTTGCTGTGGCGGTGGCGTAGGCTGGTGGCTACAGCTCAATTCAACCCCTAACCTGGAAATCTCCATATGCTGTGGGCACAGTCCTAAAAGAGACAAAAAAAAAAAAAAAAAAAAAAGGAGGGAAGAGAGTGAGAGGGAAAGAGGGGGGAGGAAGGGAAGAAGGAGGAAAGAAAGGAAGGAAGTTGCTGCTGCTGCTGCTACTAATTCAAGGTTGACATCCTTTCTGCTGACTGGTTATGTGACTACAGTGGACACTACCGGTAACGCTTTACCTGGTTGATTCACCCATCCCCTGGGTGCTTCTCCAGGCCACTGCCTGCAGCCAACTGCTATCTATTTCATTTCCTTGATACTTGTAACTCCTTTTTCTTATATGAAAAGGCTTAGTTTCTTTTTCTTTTTTCTTTTTTTGCCTTTTTGCCTTTTCTAGGGCCGCTCCCGCGGCATGTGGAGGTTCCCAGGCTAGGGGTCTAAACGGAGATATAGCCACCGGCCTACACCAGAGTCACAGCAATGCGGGATCTGAGCCACGTCTGCGACCCACACCACAGCTCACAGCAACACCAGATCCTTAACCCACTGAGCAAGGCCAGGGATCGAACCCACAACTTCATGGTTCCTAGTCGAATTCGTTAACCACTGAGCCACGATGGGAACTCCAGAGATGTATTGTTAAGGCAGAACATTCCCCATTTGATTCCCTCACTTTGGAACGTAACAGCAGTGATGTCTCGGAAAACTCTCGTAACAAAACACTCTTAATCTCCATTTCCTCCAAGGTAAAATGGAGGCCATAAAACCTATTTTTCAGAATAAGTGAACAGCTCAACCGAGAGACTGTTTATGAAAATATCTCAGAAAGGATGTGACATATAATGGGTTCTCAGTAAATGGTAATTTATAAATGTTCATTTCAGCTCTTTCAGCTCTGAACCAGATTCTAGCTTTATTGCCAGTAACATTTGTTAAGAGCTCATTATCCAGCAGGCCCTTTGCTGACTGGTTTTACTTAAATTCTCTCCAAAATCCTATAGGCAGACATTATTGGTGCCCACTGCAGGCAAGAAACCTGAGACTCAGAGGGCCCAGGGGATGCTCAGGGGTCATGCAGCCGGTTCAGTTCTTCAAGGGAAGGAGCACAGTCAGAGTCAGGGGAAAGGGCCCAGCTGCAGGACTCGGGGAGGCCAGATCAGAAGCACAGCACCCTGTCTTCCTGACTCTGCAGAGATAAGGAACCAGCCGTCAAACCAGGAAGACCCACAGCCACACCAGGGCAGAGTGCTCTTAAGATGTCAGAGTCTACCAGGAGCAGGAGCGAGCTCTCCCTGACAACTGATGGGCAGTAGGCAGTGGGCAGTCGGAAGGTGGCCTGCCTCCGGAAGCCAGCACTCTGGACAGTGCCCTCTAGGTGCAGGCACTCTACCACCCACTGGAGACCAAGTCCTTCGTGCAGCTTGAAAACTCCTAGCTTTTTTCTTTTCTTTTCTTTCTTTCTTTTTTTTTTTTTTTTTTTGGTCTTTTGTCTTTTCTAGGGCCGCACCCACGGCATATGGAAGTTCCCAGGCTAGGGGTCTAAACATAGCCGTAGCCACTGGCCTACGCCAGAGTCACAGCAATGCGGGATCTGAGCCGCTTCTGCAACCTACACCACAGCTCACGGCAACGCCGGGTCCTTAACCCACTGAGCAAGGCCAGGGATCGAACCTGCAACCTCATGGTTCCTAGTCAGATTCCTTAACCACTGTGCCACGACGGGAACTCCCACATGCCTTTTTCAATGGTAATTTTTTATCTCATATCAACATTCACTGTGAATATACTTCTTAGAAAGAATGAAAATGATTTGGGCCTGCCGCCATTAATTCCTTTTTCGTGTTACTTAAACATTTCTATGCTGATTTTTTTTTGCATATTTCAATATTTTTATTGAGTGCATAAAGTTTTTTCAATTGAAGTATATTTGATTTATAATATAAGTTTCAGGTGTTTAGCATGGTAAGTTACAATTTCTAAAGCTTATACTCCATTTATAGTTATTATAAACTATTGGTTATATTCCCTGTGCTGTACAACATATCATCATAGCTTATTTATTTTATACATACAGTTTGTACCTCTTAATCCCCTACCTCTCTCTTGCCCCCTTCAATTCTCTCTTCCCACTGGTGACTGCTAGTTTGTTCTCTATATCTCTGAGGCTGTTTTTTTTATGTTATATTTACTAGTTTGTTTTGCTATTTAGATTCCACACATAAGTGATATCATACAGCATTTGTCTTTCTCTGTTTAACTTATATCACTTAACATAGTATACTCTAAGCCCATCCATGTTGTTGCAAATGGCAAATATTCATTCTTTTTTATCTCTGAGTAATATTCCATTGTGTGTATGTGTGTGCACGTGTGTATGACATCTTCCTTATCCATTTGTCATTGATGGCCAGTTAGGTTCCTTCCATATCTTGGCTATTGCAAATAATGCTGCTATGAATATTGGGGTGCATATATATTTTCAAATTAGTGGGGTTTTTTCTTCAGACACATATTACATTTTAAACAGTCTGTAAGGAGGTTTCCTTATCAGAATTTGAATGCCAATGAAAAGACGTTGATAAGCATTCTAGGTGAAGTTGACAGTCACCTGTAGCCACTCCCCTGCCAGAAGCCTCTTACCTTATAAACAAATCCCTCTGGGCAGCTGTGGTCATAGGTGAAGGCTTTGTAAACCACCAGGAACACGATGCAGGCAAGGAAAGCTAGGGCCAGACTGACAAGTATGGTAACCTGGAGAAAAAAGAAAAAAAAAAAAAACAATCATCCAGCCTCAGCTTGTCTGACTTCAGTCCACGCGTGCCACCTTCAAAGCCTGGAGCTGGCAGGCAGGCTGGTGTGTTAGAAAGCGTAGCGGGCAGCTGGGGGCCCAAAGAATCAGCTCTGTCTCAGCTCGATCACCAATGTGCAGGCTGAGCCTGAGCGAACCACCTGCACTCTTTGGTCCTCGATGTCCCCTTCTTCCAGGTCCTCTCTGAAGCTCCATCTTGGTCCAGTGTGTGATCCCCCCCTCACCTGCCCCATTTGCTTTCCCTGTCAATTCTTGGAGGGGGGTGTGGAGGGAGATGATCATTAAGCCATCTGGTGCCTCTGCCTTCGATCACCACCCTCCCTGCCACAGCTGAATTCCAATCTCAGATATCAGTGCTTATTCCACCTCCGCTTGGACATCCAGCACTCACCTGAACTGCATTCTCAAATCAAATCCTGCTCCCTTCCCATCCCAAATCTGCTCCTCCACCCCCATATTTCTCCCTATCTCAGAAAATATCAACCCCACCTTTGCAGTGTCTCAGGCCAAAAATTTTGAAGTCATTTTTTGACTCTCTTTCTCTCACATTCTATGTCCCAGCCTGCCAGCAGAAGCTAACATTTCTGCCTTCTAATACATCCATAATCTAATTGCTTCTTGCCAACCTCGGTCATCTCCATCATGGCCAAAGCCATCATCACTTCTCACCAGCAATTTTGAAACTGGCTTCTAACTGTCAGCCTCCTTGCCCCCTATGCATATTCATATAAGCAACCTGAGAAGTTCATTCAAAATCTAAGTCAAGGTACATGCCTTCTCTGCTCAGAAGCATCTAATGATCTCCAAATTGCTCATAGTGAAAGCCAAGCTCCCAACCATTATTTATAAGTAAAATTTTCAAAAATACCCCACCAAACAAACTGAAGGCACCATCCACATTTACTAGAAAGGACTAAATGGCTAATTTCAGGGGTACCTCTAGGTTTGCACTGGCCCCATCCCTCCACTGGGTACAGAGGGTAACCCCCATAACACTGGGCACCTAGTGTTATAGGCAGAATTTTTCACCTTATTTTTAGAGCTAGTGACCTTTTGAATCAGTTGACTGAGAAATGTGGCAGAATTCCTGTCATGGAGAGAAGGCTTATTTTGATTTAGAAGATAAATAAAACCAACTTTGGGGGAGGGGGGCGCCTATCCCATCTCTTCCCACTTCTAGGGATGGTTTACAAGGACAGAAAGAGCTGAGATGCTGCATTACTTCAAAAGGAGTTGTTAGCAGCTATAAATACTGGATGGAAGGAATTTAAAAAGGAAAAGAGAAAGATGGGTGTGGGAGACGTTCATCTGAATCCTATGAGCAGATACTGTCCATGAGAAATTCCCTGTGCATGTGTGTGGATGAAGTTTCAGGATGATGTGCTATTGTGAGTGATATAAGATAGATATAGATAGATATAGATATAGATATAGATATAGGTATAGGTATAGATATAGACATAGACATAGACATAGATATAGATTCATTACATTATATATATTTGGCTTTGTTCCCGGTTCCTGGCACAGAGCTAAAACTCTGGTAATTTCCTAAGTGATAAGAGCAGAGTTGCAGCTTCTTTTGTTCTAATATTCAGTTTTGGTGCCTAGTTTCCGAAATAACTCCAAACCATAAAAGTGAAGGGAGCAGTTATTATGATTCATAAAACCCCCTTCCGACTACACCTGAGTTTATGTTACCTTATATTATATTATAATGTGACTTTTGGAAAGCCCCTAAGGATGGGGCCGGTTGCCAGAGGAACTAACCACTGATTGGAAGGTTATGACTTAACCATCTGCCCCACTTTCCAGGAGGGAAGAGGGGCTGAGATTGAGTTAACCAACAACAGCCAAAGCTTTAATGAACCATGAAGCCTCCATAAAACGCCTAACCAAAGGGGCTCGGAGAGCTTCCAGGTTGGTGAACAAGAGTACATCCATGCCTGTAAGGATGGTGAATCCCAGACTACACGGGGATAGAAGCTCCTGTGCTCAAGATCCTTCCAGACTTTGCCCTGTGCACCTCCTCATCTGGCTGTTCATGTGTATCTTTTAATATCCTTCATAATAAATCAGTAATAGTAAGTAAAGTTCTCTTTTGAGTTTTGTGAACCATTCTAGCAAACCCCTGGACCTGCGGAGGAGGCTGTGGGAACCGCCAGGTTATAGCCAGTTGATTAGACATACAGATGACAGAGTTCCTGTTCGTGGCTCAGCAGAAATGAATCTGACTAGGAACCATGAGGTTTCAGGTTCGATCCCTGGCCTCACTCAGTGGGTTAAGGATCCAGTGTTGCTGTGAGCCGTGGTGTAGGTCACAGACGCTGCTCAGATCTGGCATGGCTGTGGCTGTGGCCAGCAGCTGTAGCTCCAATTGGACCCCTAACCTGGGAACCTCCATATGCCAAAGCAAAAAAAAAAAGAAGAAGAAGAAGAAGTACAGATGACAACTGGGATTTGCAACTGGTGTCTGAAATGAGGGCAGTCTTGTGGGACTGAGGCCTCAAACTATGGGGTCTGGGCTACCTCCAGGCAGGTAATGTCAGACCTGAGCTAAGCTGTAGAACCCACCAAAAATTGGAGAATTGCAGGTGTAGAAAAATACCCACACATTTCATGTCAGAGGTAAGAGGATAGAGAAAAATTGTCCTTTCCTCTTATATGGTGACACATAAAATTCAGTTCTAAACTACTGTCCACACAATGTGCTACCCTTTCTATTTGCATCCTAAACCCCCAGCTCCAGCCTGCTGCACACTCATCAGCCACCTTCCCAGGATTAGGGTGGTGACAGTGTGGGGTGAGATGGTATAGAGGTAGGACTGGAATCACCCAGTAAGATATGGAGAGAAACAGAGATGTCAGAGACGAGCCTGGAACAAGAGGTTCCCCAGAAACGCATGCCCCTCTTTGGACACTAGAAGATCCTACTTGATTAGTACCAGGAAGGGGGCCACCCAAAACCACTGCCCATTGCTAAGGACCTAGGAATACCCATTCAGCAGATGTCTGCAGTATAGAAGTAAAGAATTTTAAGTGCCCAGTTTTCCCAATAGCCAAAAGGTAGAAGCAGCCATCAACTGATGAAGCATAAACAAATTGTGGTCTTTCCACACAATAGAATATTATTCAGCCAGAAAAAGGAATGAAGTTCTCATACAAATGAGGGTGGACCTCAAAAACATACCAAATGAAAGGCCATACATTGTATGATTCCATTTATACAAAATATCCAGAACAGGTAAATCCATAGAGACAGAATGCAGACCCGTGGTTGCCAGGGGCTGGGATGAGGTGAATTGGAGGATGATGCTAATGGGAACAGAGTTTCCTTTTGAAGTAATTAAAAACATTTTGGAACTAGATCAAGGTGATAGTTGCACAACATTGTGAATATATTAAATGCCACTCGATTTTTTACTTTAAAGTAGTGAACTTTATGTTATTGGGTTTTACCTCAATTAAAAAAAAAATTGCCCAGTGCTCAGGTTGACTCTGTCAAAGGGACCTTAAACTCCTGCTAGTGTCCCCTCACCAGAGCTGTCCTCGAGACTGGGACACAGATGCTCACAGGCATATCCACGAGCATGCAGACTTCAAACATGCAAAGGAAAAGTCGAGAGCTGTAGCCCACCCTGCCACCACCCTGCCACCACCCAGTCTGATGCAGGGTCTGGGGGAACTACAGTCCTAATAACTATAGTCCCTAATGAGCAGAGAGCCCGGCCTCTTGGCTGACTTGGAGCAGAACAAGACTCCAGGGTGGGAGTTCCTATCAGTGCTCAGTGGTAACAAACCCGACTAGGATCCATGAGGATGCAGGTTCAATCCCTGGCCTCACTCAGTGGGTTAAGGATCCGGCGTTGCCATGAGCTTCGGCGTAGGTCGCAGACATGGCTTGGATCTTGCATTGCTGTGGCTGTGGCATAGGCCAGCAGCTGCAGCTCCGATTAGACCCCTAGCCTGGGAACTTCCTCATGCTGCACCTGCAGCCCTAAAAGGCAACAATAACAACAACAAAAAGACTCCAGTGTGGTGTCCTTCCCCAGATGGGGCTGGATAGTCTCCTTGGTCTATAGTCAGTTGGTGAAGAGGAGGAGGTCCTGAGAGCTGGAGCAGGGCCTGGTAGGCTGGCTGTGGGACAGGTTCCCCCAGTCCACATCGTTAGAATCACCTGGGCAGTATTTTAAACAAAGCTGATGCTCTGGCTCCACACCATACCGATCTCATCAGAGTCTTGGCAGGTAGAATCCAAGACCCAATGTGGCTGCCACTCTCAGTGATGAGAAGAGAGCCAGACCTAGACCCCAGGCGGGGTGCCCTATATGACTGTCAGAATCAAGGGTCTGATGTTGACTGGGATGCCAGAGGTAGAGCCCACTCCAAGGATTCTGCTGAGCAAGACTGCCTCCTGCCACATGTTCCATAGCCCAGAATGAGGGTGATGAGAGGCTATTTTAGGCAAAGACAAATCTATCTCCCCACCTGAATCTTGGTAACTTCTGCAACAACCCAAGGTCTGTCATTCCTTAAGAGCCTACGGAGGTCAGAGAGTTCGGGGCTGTGAATTGGGCACAAGCTGTCCCTTGAGGCTTCACAGCCCACAGGACAAGGAAGAGGTGGACAGGAGGACACAGACACTCATGTGGCAGGATGAGTGAGAGCACCAGCACAGGGGGCTGCCGGACCTAACCAGCCTGCGGGGCCAGGGGAAGTGGGGATCAGAGAAGGCCTCTTAGGGGAAATGACTCTGGAAGTGACTTCAGGGGGAAATGCCAGGACAGGGAAGGAAGAAGATTCTGAGCAGAGGAAGTCACATCTGCCACAGAGCAGAAGCTCAGGCTGTTCTGGAAGCATGATTCGTCATGGCTGGTCAGCAGGATGGCAGCGAGGGAGAGGTGGGCTTGGGGCAATGGGTAGCTAGAAGGAGAAACCTAAGGAAGGACCAGGCTAAAATGTGGGCTTTAGCTCCAGGGAAACAGAGAGCCCCTGAAGGTTTTAAGCAGGGAAATGATAGGACAAGAATTACATTTTGGAAAGGTGGAGGGGTAGGGGTGAGGTGGACATGGAGGCTGGTTTGCAGGGGTAAAGCTGGAGGCAGGGAGCCAATGGGGAGGCTGATGCACCAGGCCACGCCCTAAATTTGGAGGCCAGACCCGTGGCAGTGGGAGTGGAAGGGGTCAGTGGCCTGAAGAGATTTGGGAGGTGAGCAGAGTGATGTGAAAAAGAAGGAAGAAGGAGCTAACTCTGGGGAGGAAGGGTGACCTTTGAGTTGGGTCTGGATTCTTTTTTTTTTTTTGTCTTTTCAGGGCCGTACCCACTACACATGGAGGTTCCCAGGCTAGGGGTCTAATCAGAGCTCCACCTGCCGGCCTACGCCAGAGCCACAGCAACGCCAGATCGAGCCACATCTGCGACCTACACCACAGCTCACAGCAATGCTGGATCCTTAATCCACTGAGCGAGGCCAGGGATCAAACCCACAACCTCATGGTTACTAATCGGATTCACTTCTGCTGCGCCGCAATGGGAACTCCCGGATTCTTATTCTTGATGACTAACAGTATTGGCTGTTGAACGGGGTGGTTGAGGACATCTAGGTTTCTGATTGGTGTCAGGGTGAGATTTTTCCTGAAGGCAGGTCTCCGTGGGGCATCCTAGAGCTGGCCTCCCCCTTTCAGATGGATTAGATTCATAGAAATCAGAGGTCCTAGTGCTTGGTCCCTACAGCAAAGCTCCCGATGTGGTGGGGAAGCCTCCCAGGACCTGGGAGAGAAGCCCCACTTCCACAGAGAGCACCTCTGAACATGCAAGCCAGCTGCACATCAATATTGATTGACTCGGATTATATAACCTTGTTTCTTGGAGATGTTCTAAAGTCCTTGGCTCTACCGCCTGAACATTATAGCCTGGGACTAGAAGTAAACAACATCTCAGTGTGGGATTTGAGTGGTTCCTTAGAGATGTGGTCCTCCCTGCTCCCTATCTCCCTGCACATCTGTTCATTCACTCAGCACATGCTTATTAAAGGGCCCACTGTGAGCCACGTGCCACCATACAGCCTTTGCCTCGGGAGCTGACAGCAGGGAGAGGGTCAGACGCTGAGCAAGCAAATTACCAAATGAATAATTACAAAACAAGACCTGAGCAGGATCTGGAACAGCGCATTGGAAAGGAGCCTTGGATAGCATGGACAGGGGCAGGAGAAGGAGCTCCACACGAGAAGACTCTGGGCCAGAGCCATCTAGACCTAGGCACAGCCCCAGAGACCCTAAAAAGAAGAGGAGCTCAGGGTCTCAGTGGGCCTGGAAGGAGCAGTCTGCCTGAGATGGGGCAGGAGGTAGACGAGGTGGAGAGACCGCTGAGGTCTTTGGAGACCAAGATCACCCTTGTCCTGCCCAGGAGAGGCACTTCCTCCAGCGTCCATCCTAGGGTTTTCTGGGTAACGTCCCACTCAGCCTGGCCTCCCTCTGCCACTCTCCAGTCTCTCAGGCCACTCTGGCTCACAGAATCCCCTCCAGCCACCCCAGCCCACTGAGAGTTCCCACTGTCATGCATCTTCAGGCCTTAGCCCAGGCCTGGAACACCCCTGTCCCTCGCTTGCACGCGCGCTCACGCACACACACACACACACACACACGTGTCCTTCCTCATTAGCCTCCTTGTCCAGCCCTGAGGCCCAGATCCTGCCCTGATCTGCCCCTGGGGTCTGCTATATCTATGCAGTTCTCTGCCATAGCTGTGGCCCCATCCTGACAAGACACCCATTCTGCTTCTGCCTCTGATGAGCTGTATGACTTTCAGCAAGATGCTTCACCTCTCTGAGCTCCTGTTTCATCTTCTGTTCAATGGAAACAAAAACCCCACCCCACAGGATTGGTGCGATGATTAAATGTGATGATATCTGTAAATTACTCAGTGTTGTCCTGGCCCCTGGGCTTAATTGTTGACTGTTCAGTAATACACTGGGTACTATGTCAAGTGTTTCTTATGTAACATCTTCTTTAATCTTCGAGATAGCCCTCAATGTCTAATTATTACCCCCATTTTGCAGTGGTACACAGTAAGGCACAGAGGCACAGAGTAACTTGTCTGAGGTCACGTGGTTATGGAATTAGCAGAGCCTGATTGGAACTCTGGACTATCTGATTCTGAAGCCCTCAGTCCTAAACACGACCTTAACCCATGTTTTGATACATAGTTCCCAGTCCCGCTGCTGCATTTGCTTGCAATAGTGCAATGAGGCAAGGTGACGTACGTGCACTGTAAACTTATTCTAGGAGGATACGTCACTGCAGACATGAAACCCCAGGAGTTAAGAAGAGAGAAGAGAAAACCGAAAATCCTTCCACCATCTGCCAAGCCAGGGCGCTGATCTAGGACCCTCATTATGCCAGGAAAGGTGAACTTCATTAACATTCATGTACTGCAGCATCTCAGCACCACAATCCCCAATACACCATCTTTCTTTACGAAGAATGCAAATCCTGGAAACCTCAAAGCCATAGAACCACTCACATCGGGGAAATTAAACTTTGTGTGGAGATAAAAACAGAGCTGCCCAACCGACATTTGTCTTTTGTACGTGACAGGTGGAACCTCCAGAGACAGAATTAGGCCACCCGGCGCCTTCCTCCTGGCTCAGCCCCAAAGATCCTGACAATAGGGCTTGAGTGGAAAAAGCAAGGGAATTGCAGAATCCATAAATTCTGCTCAAATGACACCCTGGTCTCCGTCATCCTTTTCCTAGCACCAAGCATCAGTGAATGGAGCAGAATTTTTGGAGCCAGATTGTCTAATCTGAAAGCCCAGCTCTGTCACTTATTTGCCATGTCACTGGGCAAGTTGCTTGCCTCTGGAATCCTCTGCTTACTTCTCTCCATCGGCTGTTGTAAAGCAGCCCTCTAGCACAGGCATGGCCCAAGGTATGATCTTAGCGTGCAGGGGGAACACATACATGTGACATCATTTTGTGTTCTCACTATTTTGTGGGGAAGATACTATCAATGTGCCCATTTTACAGATGGCCTATCAGAGGCAGATGGGATGGCTTTACCTGTATGAGAGGAGGCTGAGTATTTGAACTCAGATCTGTCTAACTCAGAAGTCCAGCTGCCTCACCATATGCTGTATTGCCAGATAAATCTATAACTACCATAGAGTTTATTTTTATTAAAAATGTACTGCACCATTATAAGAACAATATTGGAACTCTAAGAGGGGAAACAGCCATTACGATGCTGCCATCATCTCAAGTCGGTTTTGCAGACTCGATCTGCATAAACCTTGATCCCTTCTGCTCCTTCCCCTTCTACCCACTAGTGGCCCATCCAACTTTCTCTAATCACATAGAACATCATCATAAGCCTAGTCCAGGCCACCCCAGAACAAGATAGGCCACAACTTGCAGTTTCACTCTCTGCAAAATGACTCCAAATCATTACACTAATCTATACAAAACTGTCATGAGGTATAATCAAGATGACTACTGCAAATGGCAAATTGCCATGTAAATGCAAAAATGATAAAGTAATGCTTCTTGTTGCCACCACTCTTATCGTTATAACTGTGCACCATTAGGGTAGAGCTGAATTTGGTTCAATTATTTCCTCAGCATGAGAACCACAGGGTGTTACATTGTGTTACCATCACTTGTGACCTGTCCTCCCCGAGACTAACCAGCCCCTCAAGGAGAGGGCAGTACCCTCTGTCTTTGGGCTTCTGAAGGCCTGAGGGTCCTACTGTTTAAAGGATTTACTGGTGATTCATGTCCATGGGACAGAAAAGCACATCTGCCATGGGCCACTTCCTCTCTGGTTTCTCCTGCCTCCACCTCCCAATCCATCATCCTTACTGGCCACCAAGAGGACCTTCCTAAATTATTTTTAATTTTTTTTCTTTTTTGGCCACATCTGTGGCTTATGGAAGTTTCCAGGCTAGGGGTTAAATCTGAGCTGCAGCTGAGGCCTATGCCACAGCCACGGCAACACCAGATCCAAGCTGTATCTGCAAACTATGCCACAGCTTGTGGCAATGCCAGATCCTTAACCCACTGAGCGAGGCCAAGGATCGAACCTCCATCCTCACAGACACTATGACAGGTTCTTAACCCTCTGAGCCACAACAGAAACTCCAAGGGATCTTCCTAAATTAAGTTATGCCTCTGAGAGTTCCCATTGTGGCTCAGCAGTAATGAACCCAACTAGTATCCATGAGGATGTAGGTAGGTTCCATCCCTGGCCTTGCTCTGTGGGTTAAGGATCCAGCGTGGCCTTGAGCTGTGGCTCAGATCCCGCATTGCTGTGGCTGTGGCCTAGGCCTGTAGCTGCAGCTCCATTTCAACCCCTAGCTTGTCCCTATATAGCAAGCACAGCCCTAAAAAGCAAAAAAAAAAAAAAAAGAAAGAAAAGAAAATTCTCCTCTGAACCTTTCAGAGTAGGACTAAAGATCCCACATGAGCTCACTGTGGAGCTGACTTTGCATCCTGCCATGGTAGGTCCCAGACCTTATTGAGTATTAGAGCCACCTAAGGAAAATGGTCAGATGCAAAACTCTGGGCCCGGCACCCAGAGATCTTCATTCCCTTGGTTTGCACGATACCCACAAATCAGCATCTCCATGCAAGACCAGGAGATTTGGATGCAAGTGACCTGGAGCTTGTAGTTAGATCAAAACAAGGGCCAAAATCCTTTGTTGGCTTCTGAAGAGAAGGGGGCATGGAGCTTATGTCCCTGATGGTGAGATACTCAGCATTTTACATAGGTAATCTCACTCAGTCCTTCCCGTGGCCCATGAAGTGGGTCCTGCTCATATTCCTGCTTCTCAGATGATGAAACTGAGGACTGCGGAGGTTGAGTAATTGTCAGGATTTTCCAGGACCACCAAGGTAGAGCAAAACCTAGAAGCCAGATCTGTCTGGATCCAAAATATATTTTCTTTCCGTAGCACTGCGCTGCCTTTATCATACACACACATAGAGAGAAACGCACACATACACACACACACAGATCCATAGACCCTCAGACATACATAGACACACACGTGCAGACATATGCACACAAATATATACAATAGGACAGATACAACAAACACACACAGATTCACACAGACACACACAGAGTACAGACCTAATTCCTGAAAGTTCTATGCTCTCTGCTACTGGCATGTCTTTCCCCTGGAGGGTATCTCCATACATGCCAGGAAGCCTTCTCAGATCTCTTCCTCAGGAGTGAGGCCTCTCTGGGTTCCGCCAAGCTCCACTCAGGCCACAGACACCTGTTGCTCTGTGTTATCACGACCTGACCCATCAGTCCACCCCACCAAGTTATGAGCTTCTCAAGGGCAGGGCCTGTACCTCACCAACCTCCTGCCCAGCTCTTGGCCAGGGCTCGGCACCAAGAGCACATAAGGGAGCTTCGAAGACCTCACATCCATTTGCTTCAGCCAGTCCAGAGCCAGGCCCCAGCCCACAGCTAGTGCTCCCCTGCCCCAGAGGGCCATCCCGGCCACAGTCAGAGGTACACCACTGCCTCACGGCATCCCAGCCGAGCCTTGTCTAGAGGCAGCCTGCATCTGCATCTCCATGGAAACACCAGCCCTGCAGCCCAGATAGCCTGTTCCATTAAGCTACTTTCATTCCTCAATCCTCTTTCTTGGCAGCAGAGTTGATATCAAAAAAAAAAAAAAAAATCAGGTCAGCAAAATGGGTTCGGAAAATTAGAAATCATCTTCTCCAAGTTCCAATGTGTGACACTGCGAGGCATGCCAGTGGGGGGTTCTGAGCCAGATAAGCTATTCCATGTCTTCCTACAACTCCTGCCAGGCTGAGAACTAATGTCTGCCAATAGCACAACAGCACACTCGGCAGGATCTCCTCTGGACAGAAGGTGGCCATGTTTGGGGGGAGGTTGCATGTCCGCCTCTACTCAATTTGCTACCTTTGTCCGTGAGGAAGAAGGACCTGCCACCCCCTCACCCCTCCCACTGCACGTTGATACACGCACACAGACACAGACAGACCCACATTCCCTCCCTGGGAGGAGTTTAGAGGAGCTTTCACACAAAAGAGTTCCCATAGCCGGCCTGAGACTGCTGCGCTTGGAAAGGTCTGTGTGCAAGAGAAGCCCTGCCTGCATCAGAGAACTTGGATATCAAGAGGTTTCCCACCACTCCCAGAACTAGGAAGAGGGGCTCACTGTGCCTAAACCATACAAACGATATGGTTCGTGTGGAACACCTGCCCTCCTTCTGGAGTCCAGAACTTAGGTACATGCTACGCAGGGGGTGCTGACATGACAGGCCCCCAGCTGAAACCCTGGACACTGAGTCTCTAATGAGTTCTAATGAGTTCTCTGGTAGACAGCTCTCCGTGAATGTGGTCACAGCTCATTGCCAGGGAAAGTGAGTGTGTCCCATGTGACTCCACTAGCAGAGGCCTTTGGACGCTCCTGCCTGGTTCCCTCTGGAGGTCACCCCCTGCACCTTTTTCCTTTGCTGTTTGTGCTTTGTATCCTTTTGCTGCAATAAAGCGTGGCCCTGGCTACAGCTACATGCTGAGTCCTGTGAGTCCTAGTAAACCATCCACCCAGGTGGTGGCCTCAGGAACTTCCTACACATCTCCCCTTGTTGTCCCCTTTTTGGTTCCCCTGAAGGTAAGGCACTGCGGATCTTCTTTTTTAAACCCTGGCAGAAATGGCTCTGCTTTACTATGGACGCTGTGCCTCAAAGGAAGGTACCAAACTCCGGCCATGAAATTTTTCCTTTCAGCCCCCAGGCCCCATGAACGTTTCTTCTTGGACTCCTTGCCTCATGGGTCAGGAAAGTTCTCACTCTTCCTGCATGGGAGGAGCCTGGGCCATCTCTCTCCCACCCACTCCCCACTTCCCCTCCCCTGCAGCATCTTGAACAAGGTTATCAGTGGGTGAGCCTGACATTAGGCATTGGGAACAAACACTCTCTCACCTACCTCCCATCTCAATAAGAACCTTCCTGGGGTAAGGGTGGGAAAAACAAGGTGAGAAGCTAAAGAATCGCTTGGGCCTCACATCCTGAGCCTCACATCTAGCTGTGCTCATGAGAGAAGCTTCTTCTTGGGTTATTAGTTGAATGGACAAGGTGAACGGAGCAGTCCATCTGCTACTTGGGGTTCATCCTTATGTATAGACCTTCTTGGTGGGAGCCTCAGAAAGAAAGAGTGGGAGGGTTCTGGCACCAAAACTCTTCCCAGCCCTTGTCAGTTTACAGCTATGGGTGTGCAGACTGACCTCTCCGCTGCTTGACTCTATCAAGGGCTCACCATTCTCACCTTTAAGTAGCACCTAGAAGTTGAATCTACCTTCCAAGCCCAAATGTTCTCATGTCAGCTCTGTATGTTTCAGAGGCCTCAGATGGAACATCTTTCCATCAGTCTGTTCTGTCTCAGTCAAGAGAGAAAAATAGGATAATGGCCAGAGCCTTGGCTTGGAAGCCAGAAACACCCATGTTTGGATTCTAACCGTTCCATCACCTCTCGTTTCTCTTATCACATTTCCTGGGCCTCAGCTTTCTTATCTGGAAATTGGGATCCCAGTAACTACCTTGAAGCATCGATGTAGGGATGAAATGAGGTCACCATGTGAAAACACACCCAGCACAGAGCCAGTGCCCAGAGATGTTCATCCCAAGGACCTAGAAAGAACTAGCACGCCTCGGGATCTAAAATTGTGTGCCCTCTGCCTGTTCCATGGTTCCATGTTTTGAATGATTTTTTTTTTCATGCCAAAGAGACCTCATTCCCTCCATACTAATGAATTCGTTCACTTATTTTGAATTCATCAGACTCACATAGCTGTGAACGGGATGCAACTAAACAAATCCCCATGGTGTTCCTATTGGTTTGTTCGAATTAATCAGAAGAAAAGAAACTGTTTCCTTTGGGTTCTGTGAAATAGTGGGATGGCCATCACTACTCACCAGAGCCGGTCTTGAGCCAGCGCACATTCAGAACATACATGCTCTCCATCGGCGGCTCCTCCCCCATCTTTGTGACTTTAGACAAGTTCTGTGACATCTCTAAGGCTTGGTTTCTTCATCTATGAAATGTGTATTACAATGATCCTTAGCACGCTGACTCAAAGACAACAGGAGATCATACAGATCCCTGTCTGGCTTTGGTCTGAAGCAAAGCGGCTTCTAAGTGAGTGTATTAGAATGATTTCTGTCAAGATGCTATCTCTCAGGTAGAAATGCCAACCCTAAAATGGCAGGGAAGGTCTGGAGAGTGAGCATCTATTCTGCTTACTGTCTATATTCTGTTTAATTCCTCAGCTGAGATCAATTCCTGGAGAAGGAGTTGGCTTTGCTTATGGGCTGTGCTCCCATATTCTGGATGGTTTCATTAGAAAGGCTTGAGATGGACAGTAAAAATAATTAAACATGATGTCGATAATTTAACTTTATTTCTTATTAATAACTTTTAAAACCAACCCTAGAAGGTAGGTCTAATTGTTCCTGTTTATAAATGAAGAATGTAAGATCCAAAAGTTTAGTCATTTGCCTAAGTAAACTCAAACAAGGAATGGAGAAGCAGAATTTGAACTCAGGTGTGAGCCTCAAGGCTGTGTACCTTCCACTCAATCTATTTCCTCTGAAAGAGCTGCCACCGCTCCATCCCAAACCAAAAAGATTGTATATCACACTGTTTGGTCAGCTCCCTATGGAAGCCCCCAAAAAAACCATTAAAGAAGCCCATTCTTTAGGGCCGCAGTGAATCCCGCTGAGTAAATTGCCTTTTGAAAGGAAGGGGAAAATGAGACATCTGTGGCCTCAAACTTTATAGGAGCAATAATTCAGGCATCTCTTTCAGATCCCAAAAAGGACAACTCCCCATGGAGAGGGGAATAGTATTGAAGTGTGATGCCAGCCAGAGCCAGGAATTCATTAATTTTAGTAGAACACTTGAAAGAGAAAAAGCACAATTTAAATGGGAACATTCCAAAGAAATAATTCATTTCCCAGTTTAATGTGCTATTGGCATAATCATGAGAAAGAAGAAACAGGGTTGGGGGCCCCAGTTTAGGAAGGAGATAAATCTTTGGCCTCCTGAAATATTCTTCATTTTAAAAGGGCAAACCACAGTTCAACCCGAACCAGAGGATGTTTAAACGTTTGAGAGTAAACCTCTTACAGGTTGGAGAAGCTGAGACCATCCCCCCCGAAGCTGCGTCTTTATCAGCCAATAAATCAGAGGCAAATGCAGAATGGAGATCTTAGCCAGTATACCTAGATCTAAACAACCTGTCAAAGGGAGGAGCCAACATTTCCTGGTCACCTACTACGTGCAAGCACAGAGCAGACAAGCCATGTAACTGAGAGAAGAGGGCCAGGTGTGAGGACTGGAGGGAACGTGTCCCCTTCACGGGGGCAGCTTCTCAGCCCCAGACAATTGTTGTCAAGGATGGGAATGAGGCCCTGATGGGGCTGTTCTTTTGCTTTTTTAAGAAAAGACAGAGATTCTGCCCATAAGGGAAATGTCCCAATTTTTAAATCGGGGGCAGCAGATATAACACTATGATTTCTTTTCATTATTTGTTCTGAACTCTTCAATGCCCCTGTAAAGTTAGTCATCTGAACCCTATTTTATAGGAAATATGGTTCCCAGAAGTGATAGGTCCAGGGTCGAACAGCCAAGTAAAGGCTGTAACCAGGATTTCCCTCCAGTCTGTTCTGGGAGGGAGGTGATAAGGTCCAAGGTGACCTGGGGAGTGTGACTGGTCTGGGGCTGAGTAGAGAGCCAGCCCAGGTGGCACCAAGAGCACCTGTGCTGCTTGCCGTACAGGGAAGAGTGGGGAATTAAAGCAGTCTGGAGCATATGTCTAGAAAATAGCTGCAAAGAGACCCAGCACTGCTTACCATGGGGGCATGGAGAAGGAGGACCTAATATTTATTGAGCATCTACTACAAGCCAGGCACTTGGCTCTACATGCACTGCTTTACTGAGTCCACACGACACCTATCTGATGAAGATGGCCCTAACTTCCTGAGGGGACTCCCCAGGACCACACAGCCAGGCCAGGTTGAGACTCTTCTTTCTAACATTTGCTCAAAACACGCAGACCCTGGGGGGTGGGGGGATGTGCCTGGGCTGTGGGATGGAAATGCTGTGAAATCAGATTGTTATGATCATTATACAACTACAGATGTGATAAATGCATTTGAGTAATAAAAAATTTAAAAAACAAAACAAAACACAGACCTTCCTCTTCCCTTAGCTGTCAGTCCAGGAGAGGCCTGGAGCTTGCATTGCCACGTTGTCCATCACCAGCACTTTGTAAAAATGATCCAGGCCAGGAGGCCTCACAAATCTTAGCAGGGCTATTTTGCACAAAGTGGAACTCAGTAAATTAAGATGTCACACAAGCCTTGCTCTTTCCACAGGGAGAGATTATAGCTACAAATCTGTCCCAACAGGCAGGCAAATGGGCTTCGAGCAGATAGGTCATGGAGTTTGTTTACTGATGCTGTAATTATGATTTTTATTTATTATTAAGAAAATGACAGGCATCCAAGGGTTCGGGGAACAGGCGGTGTGGCAGTCCACTTTCGGCTCTGCAGAGACTAGGATACAGGCATATAAAAGGGAAGCAGTGTCAGGTGGTGAGAGAGTGAGCCAGGCTCTAGCACCAGACTAGCCTGGGGTCCAGTCTCTGCTCCACCACTGGGGACACCACCTCTCTGAGTCTCAGTCTCCTTATCTACAAAAACGGGATTAATCATAACACCCACGGACTGATAGGACACCCAAGGACACTAGATGTAAAGTTCCCAGCAGTGTTGGATAGCCTCACTGTTGTTATTATAGAAATACGTTCCTTAAGCAGTCGCCCACAAAGCCACTCGCTTGACGCCCTGTCACTAAAATAGCAGGAGGCCTGGCTGGACCTCTTAATTTCATCAAGATGGTCTACTGAGTCACAGCCTTAATTAACTTTCCCATGGTGTTACTGGGAAACCATGTTTCGGGCTCCTGCCTTTCGCCCCCTCTCCCTGGCTCCACATAATGAAGTACACGTTTCTTACAAACCATTCTGACTCTACAAAGACGAGCAAATCAGCCGCAGTCACACAGGGTTGCACACACAGCCAGGCTGTGACGCTGCAGAGACATCTCCACAGAGCAAGAAGGCAAGGCCTTGGAATCTAAGGAAATTACCTTCCCTCAACCAAGTTCCCTGCAGTGGCTGCAACCTTGGTCCCCGGTTCATGTGCTTATTCAGCTGTAACCCCCAGCCGCGTCTTCCCAGCAGCCCTGGCAGGATGAGCTGGGTATCACGACCCTGAATGATGGGTCAGTGGGTTTCCTATATACAAAGTTGCTCTTTGCAGGGCTGTGGAAAACCATGGGGCAGGGGGTGAGGTTCGGGTCAGGGCTGTTTCCTGAGCACAGAAAATAAAGCAGAACTGAAGATGCTGAGATGCAGAATGTTCTCAGCTCCAGGCTCTGTGGTGGGAAACTGAAAGCCAGCTAAGAAAACCTGTGCAGGACCTGAATTTTGATTGATGAGCTGTTTGCTCCTTGGAGGCCCCAGGCTTGAGGATTCATCTTGGTAGCCCCTGCATCTGACCAGGGCTTGGCTGCACTAGGTGCTCGATAAATCTGTGCTGAGTAAATAAATGCCACCTAACTAGTCTCATTCATCTTATTTTCATTACACCCCTATCCTTTTCCGGAAGTGATTTAAGGCAGCTTGCAGGCTGCATGATTTAGTTATCACTAACATTTGCTAAGTGCCCCCAGTGGGCCAAGTTCTGCCCCAAGTACTTTATATGGTTTCCCCATTATGTTTTCATAGCACTCTTTTGTGATGGGTATTATTACTATTCTCTCCATTTTACAAATGAGGAAAATAGAATAGAAATAAATGAAAAAAAACAAAGATGAACATAAATCGGAAGCAGGTATTGTAACCATGCCTGTACTTGCAGCAGAGGAGGAGGGCAATAAATTGGTGCAAGGATTTCTAGAAGCTTAACCAAAGATAGGAACTGGATCCATTATGGCATTCATGGGGTTAACATACACACACTATTGTGTATAAAATAGACAACAAGGACCTACTACTGCACAGCACAAGGAAAACAACTCGATAGTCTGCAATAACCTATTTGGGAAAAAAGAATGGACATGTGTATATGCATAGCTGATTCACTTGGTTGTACACCTGAAACTGATACAACATTGTAAGTCAACTACACGCTAATAGAATTTTTAAAAAACAACATTCAGAGTCCAAAAGATAAAATCAAACTGATTGTTCAGAAGATATACAAATGACTCCTACCAAACCTGTGACCTTGGACAAGTCATTTCTTTCACACTCTCTCTCTTTTTGTATCATTTTGTTTTGTTTTGTTTTGTGTTCAAAGGGAGTGATTACAATTATGTTTCCATCACAGAGCAGTTATAAAGGTCAAAGGAAATGATAAATGAAGCACGACCAGTGCCTGGAACACAGATGATGCTCTGAATCTTCACCCTGTCTTATTTCTGGCCTTTTCTCTCCCTCCACATATTGAAGGAGGCATCTTGGAGCGTGAGTGTTTAACTGTAAAATCATTAGCAAGGCTGCCCAGCCGGCTCATTATTACCTAAAAAGAAGAAAGGAGCTATGTATGCAGGGCTTTTCAAGCACGCCTGCTCCTGAATTTCATGAGCAGGGGGCGGCTGACTGGTTCAATGAGTTCCAGTCTGGGCCCCGTTTACATCCACGTTAAAATGAAAGGTGCCTCTAACTTCCCATTATAGTGCCGTGCCCTGGGAGCTCAGGAAAGTCATGCTTTTCTGTCATCTCCTGCAGCCAAGAAATGCAATTGATTTTCCTGGCCTCATTTTCATATTTTAAAGAACTCTTTCCCCAGGGCTCCTCAGAGAACTGGAATGGAGGAAATCTCATTTCTATTTTACCATGTAACCCAAAGACTAATCATGTCCCTGACAACAGATACTGGTGGAACACCTGGTCCATACAAGTCCGGGGCCAAGAACACGTAAAGATGACACATGTGTAGTCTCTGCCCTTAGGAGAGAATTTAGAAACAAGATGAAGAGCACGGAGATGGAGAAAGCCCTGGGGAAGGGGGTCCTAACCCAGCCTGGAAGGAGATGGGGAAAGGGTGAATCAGGCAAAGAACAGTCTGTGCAAAGATATGGAGGTGGGGGTGATGCAGGATGATGAAAGAGGAAGCTTAAAAGGTGAATAGAGGAGTTCCCGTCGTGGCGCAGTGGTTAACGAATCCGACTAGGAACCATGAGGTTGCGGGTTCGGTTCCTGCCCTTGCTCAGTGGGTTAACGATCCAGCGTTGCCGTGAGCTGTGGTGTAGGTTGCAGACGCGGCTCGGATCCTGAGTTGCTGTGGCTGTGGCGTAGGCCGGAGTCTACAGCTCCGATTAGACCCCTAGCCTGGGAACCTCCATATGCCGCGGGAGCGGCCCAAGAAATAGCAACAACAACAACAAAAGACAAAAAGACAAAAGACAAAAAAAAAAAAAAAAAGGTGAATAGAGGGGAGCTCAAGAAGGAGCATGAGTGTCAAGGTAAAGAATTTCTTGTGCACCCTGGAGAGCTAACAGGTGCTTAACATCTGGTATTCAGGGACATGCCTCCACGGTTTTAAAATGGAAGTTGAATAGATGGGTAGAAACTGAACTGGAGAGGATGAAATTGGGAGGTAGGAGAACCTCCCAAAGGCTCGAAAAATAATCCAGACCTAAACAAGTGTTCCATGAGAATCTTCTTCACAGCCCCAGACTGAGCTAGGTACTTTGATACCCAAAAATAGGAGAAAAATTTATGTTTATCGGGTGCCAACTGTGTTTTGATGCTTTACATATCTTATCTCATTTAAGTATCACAAAACAAGACTAGTATCTCCATCTTTCAGATGAAAAAGCCAAAAGTTCAAGGAGGTAAGGGGAAGTGAGTCACAAGGGGAAAGCCTGTGAGCAAGGCACATCTAATGAGCTCAGCCCACTGCTGAGCAATGTGGCCTTACTCCGCAGACCAGTGTCAGAAATGGAGCAGGCTCAAAATCAGAAAGGAGAGGCAATTTCTTGTTGTCTTGCTGCGTGCAGCCTGGACTGAGATGTTATGCTCTAGATTCAAGAAAGACTAATGTGTGCCTAACAGATGATCTGTAAATACAGAGCCCTGAGCTCCCTTAATATTCAATGATAAGTGATGCTGCTTTCAAATCACATTCACATAACTGGAGGTTTCAGCTGTATGCCAGCAGCCTGGGAACATGAGATTGTGGGCCATGGCTGCTACTTCCATGAATCACCTGCACCACCTACTTCAAGACCGGGACACACTAGCTACTCTGTAAATATTACTGACTGAATGGGGCGACTTCGAGAAAAAAATCATTCAAGGGGGTTCAAGAGAATAACAATGGGTGCATTTCAAAATATCATCTTTTAAAGCTTTGGAGAGGTAGTTGGGTACAAATGGAATTTGCTTGACATTCATCCTTTACATATATACTGAAAACTATCCACACCCGCCCAATAACACTAAGCCAGATGATTTTATGGGTTAAGTTTTTTTTTGGCTGCACCCACAGTATATGGAAGTTCCTGGGCCAGGGATCAAACCTGCGCCACACCAGTGACCTGAGCTGCTGCAATGACAACACCAGATCCTTAACCCACTGTGCCACAAGGGAATTCTGGGTTAATTGTTTTATTAAAAACTCAAAGAAATATTATTTCTCTACTCTTTCATACTTTCTAGAGCATGGAGAAAGAAAAAACCACGTCCATTCTCTTTACAAACGCAGCGTAACACAGATAACCTTATCTGACAGAGATAGCACAGAAAACACAACACAACCTCACAATGTTATTAAAGCAACAATTTTAAATAATATATTAGCAAACAGAATTCAGTGGTAGGCCATGACCAAATGAGGATATGTAGGAATGAATTAATATTTAAAAATCTATCAGCATAATTTACCATAATACTAGGTCAAAGGAGACAAACCATACGCTCCTCTTCATAAATGCAGAAAAGGCTTTTGAGGGGGAAAAAAAAAACCATCAAAATTTAAATGGCGAAATGCTAGAAACAGCAGATCTTAAAGTATTGACCGATGTAGTTAGATAAGAAAATGACATCAGGAGTCTAAAAATTTCAAAGAGGAAATAACATAAGAAAGCTAAATATAAGAAAAGGGAAGCAATATTGGTATTATGGAGAGATGATATAATTATATATGCAGAAACTCAAAGAATCAAATGTTATACAAATTATTAGAAACAATAAGAGAAGTTGGTCACTCCCTGGAGGCAAATAAATGTACAAAATTCAAAAGCATTTTTATTAAGTATAAATAACAACTTAATAAAAATTAAATTAGAAAATTCAATGGAAGAAAAGATCCCTTTTACAATACCAACAAAAATTAGGTAAAATACTATGGAATAAATATAATAAGAACTATAAAGATGAGATTAAAGCTTAACTGACAACTTCAAAAGAAGACTTCAACAAATGCAAAGTTAAACCTTATTTCTAAATAGACTCAATACTTTAAAGATGTGGTCTCTCTTTAAGGTAATCTATGAATTCATGTAAACCACATTAAAAATTGAATAGGAATTTTTTGCACCTAAAAAATACAGTAATGTTTATCTGGAAAAGCAAATGTGCAAGAATAAATTAGGAGTTTCTAAAAAGCAAAAGGAATAAAAGAAGAGCAGTTTTTATGTTGTGAGCTGCACGGGAAGTCAGAAAGAGAAAGGCAAATACTATATGATATCACTTATATCTGGGATCTAATATATAGCACAAATGAACCTTTCCACAGAAAAGAAATGCATAGACTTGGAGAACAGACTTGTGGTTGCCAAGGGGGCCGGGGAGGGAGTGGGATGGACTGGGAGCTTGGGTTAATACATGCAAACTATTGCATTTGGAGTGGATGAGCAATGAGATCCGGCTGTATAGCCCTGGGAACTATATCTAGTTACTTGTGATGGAACATGATGGAGGATAATGTGAGAAAAAGAATGTATATATATGTGTGTGACTGGGTCACTTTGCTGTACAGTAGAAAACTGACAGAACACTGTAAACCAACTACAAAGGAAAAAATAAAGATCATTAAAAAAAGAACACTTTACACAGATTTTAAAATGTATTACAAAACTATGTAACTGAGACAATTTGGCATTGTCTCAGTGTTTGATAGCAAATAATTGTCAGATCCATAGAAGAAAATAGAGTAGAAAAGTAAACTCAAATACATATGGGGATGCAGTATCTAAAAAAGTAGACATGTCAAGTCAAAGAGAGGAAGGATTAACTAGTAAACGTAGATCAACTATCAAACTGCTATTCAAATAGAAGTAAAGTTGGATTTCCACCCTACTCTTTACAAATTCCAGATGGATCCAAATTTTAACATAAAAAATAAAATCATAAAAGTAGCAGCAGAAGAAAACATGAGTTTAGAGTGGGAAAAGGCTTTGATTTTCATAGCATGTACTCACATTTTCCTTTATGCTTTCTAAAGTCTGTGATTAAATTGAGTTAAAGCAAAGGTAAGAAATACTGCAGTCTTAAGGAAGAGTTGCACCATAAACAAAACAAAAAGGCAAAGGACAACGGAGAAAATACTAAATAAGTGAGAATGGCTAAGTTCTCAGCTTTTGGAAGAGGCCACGCAAATGAGTAGGAAGGATCAGGAAGTGGTCCAGCTAAGTAGGACATTTTCCAGGAAGGACATAGTCAATAGTCAACTTGCATGTGGAAAGAGGCCCAATTTCATCAGTTATGAAAGACATACAAACTTAAGGTGAAGTGCCATTTTCTATCAGATTGGTAAAACTTTGAAGTTTGTTAACACAGGTGCTGGCGGAGTTCCCTGCTGGCCTAGCTGTTAAGGATTCAGTGTTGCTGCAGCTGTGGCTCTGGTTAGATCCCAGGCCCAGGAACATCTGTATGCCCAGTTTATACCTTTTGATTACCTTCTTCCAATTCTTAATCATACTTAAAAAGTTACTGACCACCTATTTTTTTCCAGGTCCCAGGCATGGAAAAAAAAAAAAAAAAGAAGAAGATGCTGGCATTACTGGGAAGAGCAAATTCATAGGCACAGTGGAGGATGTATAGATTGGTAGGAACATTTTTTGGAAGATAGTTTGGCACAATCTATTGAAATTGAAAATTTGCATTCCTTCTTGTAAGGCTTTTAAGACAAAGTTTCTCATATCTTGCAAATATACTTATAAACTATACGAAAGGTGTGTGTGTGTGTAAAAACACACATACTCAGTAATGAAGCAGAGATCATAGCAGCAAAAAAATTGAAAACTAAAACCACAATAGGGAACAGATTGAGTTAAAACTATGAAAATCCTCAATCTACAGTCATTAACAAGAACAATAAAAGGATCTCACATGCTGATGTGGAAAGATCTCTGAGGTATATCATTAAGAGAAAAAAAGGCAAGGTACAGAAAATATGTATAAAATGGTCACATTTGAGAAAATTAAAAAGAATATCAAATGAGCATATGCATAAATAAATACACATACGCTCGCATGTAGAAATGCCTCTGGATAGAAACATCAAGAGCTATTCCTGGGCTGTTCAAGAGAGCTTGTGCAATATGGAATGTCCTATAAATCCGAGCTGTCCAAAATGACTATTGAACCTTTTTGAAATGTGGCCTATGTGACTACGGAATTTAAATTTTGAATTTTATTTTGTTTTGATTAATTTAAATGTATATGGCTACATGTGGCTAAGAACTTCCAGTTTGGGTAGCACAGACATAGGCAACAGATAGTTTGGGTGAGAAGAATTATGAAGGGAGAGAAAGGCAAAAAGAAAAAAAAGAAGAAGGCGTTCCCATCGTGACTCAACAGAAACGAATCTGACTAGTATCCATGAGGATGCAGGTTCGATCCCTGGCCTTGATCAGTGGGTTAAGAATCCGGCGTTGCTGTGAACTGTGGTGTAGGTCATGGATGCGGCTTGCATCCATGGATCTGACGTTGCCGTGGCTGTGGTGTAGGCCAGCAGCTACAGCTCCAATTCAACCCCTAAGCCTGAGAACCTCCATATGCGAAGGGGTTGGGCCCTAAAAAGCAAAAAAAAAAAAAAAAAAAAAAAAGGAGAGAATGGGAGAGAATTTTTCAACTTATGCCTGTCTATACTGCTGGCGTTTTGTACATGTACTCTATGTGTTGCCTTTTTAACAGTTTAAAGCAGATTTTATTTATCTTCAACTTACTATCTGTGTAAAATATACTCTATACAGCAATCTAAATGCTCTTCAACACTTTTACTTTATTTTTTTTCCTTCCAGTTTTATTAAGACATAACTGACACTTGGAAAGCCTGGGTTCTTTAGAACAGACACTACCTTTGATTCATTTCTAAATCCTCTACTCCGACTGTAGACCTTGAGAACAATAGGTGGTCAGTAACTCTCCAACACTTTTACTTTATTTTTTTTCCTTCCAGTTTTATTAAGACATAACTGACATATATATAGTACTGTATAACCTTCGATGTACAGCAAAAGAAAAAAAGGCAAGGCAAGCAAAGTGATTTGACTTACATTATGAAATGATTATCACAGTAAGTTTAGGGACTAAAACATCCATCATCTCATATAAAATAAAAAAAAATGTTTTTTCTTTGTGATGCAAATCTCTAAGGATTTACTCTCTTACCAACATTCATATATAACCTAAAGCAGTGTTAACTACATTTATCATGTTGGATTTTATCCTTAGCACTTATCTATCATTTTATAAATGGAAGTTTATACCTTTTGATGACCTTCATCCAATTCTTACCCATATTTGAAAAGTTACTGACCCCCTATTGTTCTCAAGGTCTACAGTAGGAGTAGAGGATTTAGAAATGAATCAAAGGTAGTGTCTGTTCTAAAGAGCCCAGGCTTTCCTAGGGCCAGGGGAAAACACATGTAAGGAAATAACTGCAAGGAGGAAGTCATGTTGACAAACTCTCCAATGAATAAGGTCCCAGAGGAAGAAACAATCCATTCCACGTCTGACAGTAGGGAAGGGAGGAGAGGCTATTAGAACAGGCTTCACCCAGAAGGTGATGTGTGAGCCAGGCCAATGAGATGAAAAGTACGCACTACACCATAGGGGAGAAAAAAGCATTCAGGGCAAAGGAAACAGCTATGCAGAGGCATAGAGACAAGATAGGTCAGAGTGTGTCCAGGATCCCATGAGTAATTTAGGCCGGTGGGAGGGGTGTGAAGTGAGGAAGGAGAGGAGGTTGAAAGATACAGGTTCTGAGGACCAGGGACAATAGACTAAGGAGTTTATATCTCACCCTGAAGACCAGTGGAAGGCCCCAGAGTGGTTTTAAGCTGGGGAAAGACATGCGCACACATGACTCTCAGAAGAGACAGGCCCTGGCTCTGACTTGAAATGTCAAAACCAAAGGCAGAGCTGGAAAATGAGGGCTGCAGTTGAAATATATGTGTCTTACTTTATCCTGTATAGAAAAATAATAACATAGCTATTCATGGATTTTACATTGCATTCTGCACATTTTACTTCGCCCATGAACAATCACCTCTGATCCATTAAGAGTTATGCAGTACCAAAGAAAGAGCAAATTCAAAGGAACTTATTTTTCCTACTTCCTGCAACCATCTCATGTTTTATTAAGTCCCTTAGGAATTTGAGAGGTCTTTTTCTTTACCTTTACTAATTTTTCTAGGGCTTCAAATCCCCAGGAAATGGCTAGGATAAGAAACCAATAAAGCTGGCACATCTTGGCAGAGCGACAGTGACATAATTCCTGTTTTCAGACCAGTAAACATGGTGGCAAATCTTAGGCCAAGGTTTCTCAGCCTTGGCACTATTGACATTTTAAGCAGGATAGTCCTTTGTCATGAGGGACTGTCCTGTGTACCAGAGGCCATCTAAGAGCATGCCTGGCCTCAACCCACTAGAGGCCAGCAGCACATACACATAAACACCCACGCACAGAGGTGACAACCATAAATGCCTCCTGACCTTGCCAAATGTCCCCTGGGGAGCACAATTATCCCTCATCAAGACCCCCTGCCTTAGAACATCACAGACAGAAGAGCCCTTGGGGACCATCCCATTCAATGCCCTCATTTTACAGATGAGAAAACTGAAGCCCAGAGACTAAGACAAGGAACCAGGTTTCCTTACTCAGTTTAGAAATTTTTTTTTAGAAATCAAATATCTCTTTCTTAGCCTCAGAAAAACGCAATTTAAAAAAAAAAAAAAAGCTGGAGGAATTTTAAATCAAGTCAGTTTCATCTAGCTAAATATTCATGTATTTTCTCTCTCTCTTCTCTTTCTTACCTCTCCTTTTCTCTCTGACATACACGATTCAGCCTAGAATTTCTATCTACCAACTTGTTTTTCTAGTTGCAAATACTACCAATGATAATAATTAACAATAATAATAATAACAAAAGATGAAAACATCTGTCCTCTAACTCAGCATTTTTCTTTTTTCATTTGTTCACAGCAAAGCAGTAAAAGGGAGAGATGTCTAACATATACTAGAGTGTCCTGTGTGTCAGGCATTCTGCCAGGTGCATCCTGAGCACAACCCTCGGAAGTGGATGTTGGCACATCCATTTTACTAAAGAGGAAACTGGGGCTCATGGAAATGAGGTGACTTGCCCTTACAGCCAGAACCAGCAATCAAACCCAGGTCTGTCAGATTGCATAGCAAAACTGAGTCCAGATTGTGGACACTTAGAATGTGTTCATGGTTATCGCCCAAGTGAGAGCTGAATCCCCTCAGAGAACCAAACTCCTCTACAATTGCTTGGATCACAGAGCTGAAGAGCTTGCCAACATCTCTAGGAGGAAGCCAGGCCTATGTGGCAGTTGCTATGGCAGCAAGTTTTCTTATAATTATAGAACACGGTGGTGACACGACACACCACACAGACAGTCACTTTGTTAGGACCTGTCTTCCTCTGACAGTTCCAGGAGCTTAAACGTCATAAATTTTTTTAAAAATCCCATTTAAAATAATCACGCACTGCAGCAGCAGAGGCCCAGAGAGCGAGAAAGTCAAGAGATTAACCTTCCCACCGTGGGATGGGACTGCAAGGCAAGCCACATGACAAGCCATGAAGAAAATGGCATTTCTCCCTCAGGAAATGTTTGCTTCTCTTTTTTCTTTTGGATCAATGCATTCAGGACTTGGCCAAACACTGTATTTAAAGAGAAGAAAGAAGAAAAGAGAGCCAAAGCAAAATTGGCCTAATGCTTGGCAAATAGCAGGGATAGGCAGCAAAATCTTAGTACTCTAGCAACCACTTTTCAGTTTAGTTCAATGTAGCCAATTCCCCATATGTACAGGGCTTCCTCATTCGGAAGCCGAAATAGACAAAAGAACACACACACACACACTCATATACACACCATAGACACACATACCCCTCTGGGCCAGAAAAGCCTGACCCTGCTGCTTATTGGCTATGTGACCTTGAGTGCCCTAACTAACCTCTCTGATCCTCTGTTTCCTCATCTGTACATCAAAAATAATGCGTACTTCACGAGTTAGTAAAGACAGGATGGAAAATGACTAGCAAACTACCCAGCACATGATAGGAGCTCAATGAAATGGAAGTTATTGTTAGTAATTACAAATAATAATTTTTTAAACCTTGTCTTACTTTCCACAAGCATCTTCCTTTTATTACCCCTGCATGGGATTTGAGAAACTTTTATGAAGCCCTCTCTTCTGTACTACTTTCAGCCATTCAGCCAGAGAGCAGGAAACCTCTAGTCGAAGCCAACGTGCCATCTCAGAGCAGTGATAGGTGCAAGGAAAGCCTGGGACTATGGGACTCCCAGGTAGGAAGCTGACTTGGACAATCAAGGTCTGGTTTCTGGAAGAGGCGAGATCTGAGCTGGGTCACAAGGCAGACAACGAGGACTGGCAACAAGAGCAGAGGAAACTGCGTGGGCAAAGACCTAGAGGTGTGAAAGGGCGTGGTGGTTCTGTGGAACCATGAGAGGCCTGAAGCACTGAGGACACAGGAAATGGCAGAGGGACAAGTAGCAAGGACCACCTCTAGAAGAGCTTGCAATGTCATACTAAAAATCTTGCCTGTAGGAAGAGGAAAAACAGCAAAGATTTCTCAAGCAAGATCTGATGGCCATTGTAATTTCATTCATAATGGGTGGAAGGGGGAACATGAGATGGACCTGGAAAGTCAAAAGTTGGCACAGTGGGAAGGGTGGGCGAGGAGGAGCAATTGAGCCAGGGCAGTTGAGATAGAGGACCTACTGAGATGGAGCCAGGCGTGGCTTCCTCCAGAGACCCACCCTAGATGGAAGTATTCCATCCAGGCAGATGACCAGCTCCCCAGAAATAACTATCATGTAGGAGTTCCCATCGTGGCTCGGCAGAAACAAATCCAACTAGGAACCATGAGGTTGAGGTTCAATCCCTGGCCTCACTCAGTGGGTTAAGGATCCAGAGTTCATGAGCTGTAGTGTAGGTGGCAGACGTGGCTGGACCTGATATTGCTGTGGCTTTGGTGTAGGCCGGCGGCTACAGCTCCAATTCGATCCCTAGCCTGGGATCCTCCATATGCTACATGTGCATTCCTAAAAAGAAAAAAAGAAAAAAAAAAACGAAAAATAAAAACTGTCATGTATTGACAAGAGGAAGCTTCCATAGAACGGTGGAAACATCTCATTTTGTCCTCACACCAGGCCTATGATGTAGACAGCAGCATTATTGTATTTTTCAGATTGGGAAACACAGGTTCAGAGAGATGAAATAACTTCCTTTAGTTCATACAAACCCACAATGTCAAACCCCCAATCCACGAATTTCCCCTCTTCCATACTGCCCTTCACACAGGGGTGCTGGTAAAATACCCCAGGCTAGGAAAAGGGGGTCAATGTGTGATTTAATGTGTTTGTTCATTTCCAGGGTGTAAATATTCCCACCATGGTTGCTTATAAGCTTCCAACAGTTTTAACAACTGGTGTGCAAATTTTTAATCAGCCAACCCTTACAGGAGTCCCATAGGAAATAAAAATATTCACTAAACTCTAGACGTCTTCTACACCAAACTCATTAATGAGTGACTTGCTTTATTACAGCATTTCTTTGCCAATGTTTGAATCAATGAACACGAGAAGCTGGCAATAAAAGCAGTCCAGTCATTAGTCTGTGGAAGGGTCATTGAATCACCCAGTCTCTCATCCAAACCCTGAGCATATTCCTCCTGAGAGAATGCCACAGATGTTTTCTTTCCCAGGGAAATGTTTTGTTAAAAAAAAAAAAAAAAAAAAAAAAAAAAAAAAAAAAAAAATTAAGCCTCGTTTGCTTTTCAATTCTCAATAACACTGTATGTTTTTGAAGCTCACTCTAATGGTACAATTTCATCAGGCCAGGAGAAAGCACCCAACAATAAACAGAGGCTCTCATTTTTATTCTGATTTGCAATAAAACCCGAGCCAGAAGTGCAATAATAAACAACAAGTACTATTGCAGCCTTTCTCCACCCAGCACTCACATGCAAATTCTTTCCATGCCAGATAATGACTCTGCTCCTAACCCAGCAGGCAGTGTTTTTAATAATGTACCTAAAATGTTCCTCAAAATTAAAAAAATAGGAGAGCAATAAAAACCCAGACAACAGATAATAAAGTCAAATTGCTTATCTCCATTTGCTGCTGTCAGCAAATATTAGAGTCACACCAATGGAAAGCAGCCCCTGGGGTTTTGATGACAAATTGGTAGAAGCAAATGGCAAAACTATAAATGAGGTCTCACCTCCCAGGAAATGTGACATCAGGAAGAGGACATTTATGAGAATGTGTCATCAGCAAGAAGCTTAGCAGCAGAGGTAGGGCCCCGTTTTGTTTTTTTTTTTGTCTTTTGAGGGCCGCATCCGCAGCACATGGAGGTTCCCAGGCTAGGGGTCGAATCGGAGCTACAGCTGCCGGCCTACCCCACAGCTCAAAGCAACGCCAGATCCTTAACCCACTGAGCAAGGCCAGGGATCAAACCTCATGGTTCCTAGTCAGATTCATTTCAGCTGCACCATGACAGGAACTCCATGGGCCCTGATTGTAAGTAAAAATACTGAAAATGAGGCAGTCAGAGCACTGATGTTTATCAATATGGAGTTTCTCCATCAGATATAGGGATTTTTGTTTGTTTGTTTGCTCAGTCATCCATTTATTTAATCATTAAAGACATAATTTGTTACCTAGGGTGGTCAGGCACTGGCTAGGCTCTTGGGGTGCAAAGATGAAGACACCATCCAGCCTCAAGTCAGTGGAAGACACAGCAGGTAATATTGATGCCCACACTGTGTAACTGGGGGGATTCCAGCAGGTGAGGGAATCCTGAGAAGGAAGGATGGACTGCGCATGGGCAGGCAGGAAAGCCCTAACCAAAGTCATTTGAGCTGGGTGCTGAGGGATGATAAAGGAGTTTGCTCACTGGTGAAGGTGAGAAAGGCATTCCAGCTGGAAGGGATAGCACAAATAAAGATAAGGAGGCATATGATGTATGGGGCCATGAGGGAAGAACCAGGGCCTTGGGCAGGTCAGGGCACCTGTGGGAAGAGGCAGGTGAGCAACGGAAGCCATGGCAGGGTTAGAAGGATGGCAGTGTCCAGTATAAGAGCTTTACGAAGGGTCCTCCTTTGGGGAGGTGAGAAGAATGGGCAGGAAGGGAAAGGAAAAAGGAGGCAGAGGGACCTGGAAGGAGGCTGGGCCGGGAGACAATGCGTGAGAACAAAGACCAGAGAAGAAAGCACAATTACCAGAGACTTTCAGAAGGGAGACAGGCCTGGACTCTGCCAGCAATAAGACTTGGCTACCCTCCCTGGGGCGGCTGGTCCTGGCATTTCACCATGTCTCTTCCATGTTGTTGTTGGAGGGAATGTCAGCAGAATTGAGGCCTGAGATAGAGTGCCAACGCCCCCACCCCATGGACAAGTAGAAGAGAAAGAGAAGAAGGAAGAAACAACTGGCAGGTGGATTGTTTTAGCAGCATTCACCAGGGGAGCTACTCACTTGTAGCCAGGCTCCCCTTTCACTTGTGGCATCTTCCCTAACCCCCTAGACCCCGCTGTGGCTCCTGCTTAGGACCTGAGAGTACATCCCAGCTGCACAGTCACCTGGGCATGAAACTGGGGAAATCCCCACCCTCTCTGAGCCTGTTTGCAGGCTCAGCAAGTGGGGTGACAGCCTCCCCAGCCCTGTTTGCTGGGATCATTCAGGGGGATAACTTACATAAAGCACCAACCACAGGTCAAGCCAGGAGTAATGCACGAGCCCAAAGAGTTGAGTGGATCAGTCAGTGGATGAAACCATGAGAAATCACTATGTAATATTGATTATATATTACTATATTGTAATTAATACATAATCTTAATGCATAATATTAAGCCTAAAGCTTCGAATGGATTTTTGGTTTGGTTTAATTTTATCAGAATGTAGTTGACTTACAAAGTTGTGTTAATTTCAGGCACATGGCAAAGTAAATCAGTTATACATATACCTATGTCCATTCCTTTTCCGATCCTTTTCCCATACAGGTTACCACACAGTACTGAGTAAATTTCTCTGTGCTTGTTTTTGTTTTGTTGGTTTGTTGTTTGCTTTTAGTAACAGCCCACAAACACCATCTTTAAAATTGCTAGCGACGCACTTCCAATTCTCCCCTGCCCACATTATTTTAATGTGTCCATTTGCTTGACAGGAATGGTGAGTTCTGGTGCCTTTGCACTAATACATCCCTCTCATTCTGGATTCTGCCCACTGACTGTGCTCAGGGTCTTGTCAGCAGGCATCCCCTGGATCTTTTCCCATCTACCTGGATACCTTCTAATCTAAGCCTGCCCAGGCCATAGCCACCAGAGTCAGCTTTTCTGAATTTGACCCAGGATGTGTGGTTAGGGATGAATACTGAGGCAGTCCCAAAAGACTGGGGCTAGAGTTGCAACACACTTGACACCCACTCTATGCCAGGCCCTCTGCTGGGAACTGAGAACACGTGGGTGGGCCACTGGACCAGAGGCTGAAGATGTCAGAGTAGCCAGTTACAGTGCAATAGCATTCAAGACTTCCATATGGCCTGCAGAGCCCAGAGGAGGCACCAAACCCAGCTCAGAAGACCAGGGAAGGCTTCCCAGAGGAGGTGACTCTACAGGGACAAGTATAGCTAAGAAATTAGCAGGAACATTCTCATCTAATCCACACATTTACGAGCTCCTCCAGAACAAGGATTTTGTCTTATGCATCTGTGTATCTCCCAACATCAGGCATTCAGCCTAGGCCAGAGCAAATCTGATAAAGACAAAGAAAGGGAGAAAGCAAGAAGGGAAGAAGTCAGGCAGGCCACAGCTTGGCGAGGACAATGGCAGAGCGGCATCGAGGTGTAGCAGAGAGAGTAGGATATGGAGCCATAGGGCTGGGTCCTTATTTTGCTCTGGCATGTCCTCACTGCATGGCCTTGGCAGACACTTCACTCCTTTGAGCATCAGTTTCCTCATCCATTAAATAGGGATAATAAAAAGAGTAGCGAGTAAACAAGGTTGTTGTTAGCCTGAACGTGGGTGTAAAGGTGTTCTTAACAAGTACTAGGATTATTTATATTAGAATTGAAGGAGCCTACCACAAAATATTGCCTATACTCCCCAGAAGGCAAAGAAATGGCTCCAAAGGTCACAGTAGAGGGCCAGAGGTCACCCACGGGTCCTAACATTGAACTGGCTGCCCTTTGAACAGCTCCTCCAGGTTTTCCAGCCACATTCCCTGGGGGAAAAGGCCTTGGAAGGGAGGACTAGGTCTGTCTCAACCAACAGACAAAATCAGCTAATCAGGCAGGAGGCTAAGAACCCAGAAGGGGCGTTCCTACCATGGCACAGCAGAAACGAATCCGATTAGGAACCATGAGGTTGCAGGTTCGATCCCTGGCCTTGCTCAGTGGGTTAAGGATCTGGTGTTGCCGTGAGCTGTGGTGTAGGTTGCAGACGCGGCTCGGCTGGTGTTGCTGAGGCTCTGGCGTAGGCCAGCGGCTACAGCTCCAATTAGACCCCAGCCTCCATATGCTGCAGGTGTGGCCCTAAAAAGACAAAAGCCAAAAAAAAAAAAAAAAGAACCCAGAGGGAAGAACAGGGATCTGAAAGGAAGGAATAACATGAATGTACATTGAAAACTAGAGTGCCCCGAGGACTCGCACTTCATGCTGTCTCAAGGTTTGTGACCCAGTTTACCGATGAGGAATCAGGAGCACAGAGAGGTGAGGCAACTTTCCCAAGGTCATAAAGCTAAGAAGTGACAGGGATAAGACCTGAGCTGCCAGGTGAATCTAGCCCCAAAGCACGGGTGTTCCCTAGAACACCTCTCATCAGCTTAGCGCAAAGAGCTCGTCTCCTTAATCACCACCACAGCCTCCTCCCTAGTCGGCTGCATCCACCTTCTCCCCAGCAGAAGCATCCTCCACGAAGCCTGAGGGGGGATTCTCTCTTTAAGGAAGTGCAAAGCCAGGCTAAGGAATGCTCACAGCTCTACAGAAGCAAACAAATTTGCGCCATTCCTCCCATTTATTCCAAGTGGCAGGGCCCTCCACCCACACCTGACAGTCAGTGCTGACAAAGGGATGCCCCCAAACCCCAAAACCCTTTCTTCCCAACCCTCTGGACCCTGACAAGCCACTCATTTTCTTTTAGCTGACTCACTTCTGTTCTAAACCACAGTCACCTACTGCAGGCAGTGTGGATGAACAGAAAGGCCAGGGTCTGGCTCTCAGCACTGGCCCTGCCACTTACTGGCTGGGCAAGCAGATCACATTACTGCTCTGAGCCATTGCTCCCCTTGGAAAAAATAAGGGGTTATATTATCAGCTTCTCAAGGGCTCGTGGGCATCAAACATGATAAAATAGCCACATCACAAAAAGTTGCCGGCAAAGAGAAAAAATCATGGTCCAACAGCACTGCTGATAACACAGTCACAGATGATGTTTTACAATACTTCTTTCCATGTCCTTTTTCCTCTGTATCCTTGTGTTTTTTTCATAGTTCCAATGATGGAAAACATACAATTTTAATCTCTGCTGATTTCACTCAACCTCCTCTCTGAAGTGTTTGCTCAAATTATTGCATGTCTTCATAACCATCATTTTAAATGATTGCTAAAAAAGGAATAATTCCATCAAACACTGTAACACTCTATTTGGTAAAAAGAGCAGATTTTTTTAAATACTTCTAATGTTTTCCGATTATTGAAAGATTCATGCTTGTGTAAAATTTAGAAAAGGAAAAGGAAAATGAAAATATCTCATAAACCCATAATTTAGAATAAACTCTATATTTGCCCCCAAAAAGTGACTCAAGAAACTGCTAAAATAGTCTATTTATAGAATTATGAGAAAGTTGTTGAAAGTCTAGCCTTGTCTCCAATGCTTTGATTTTATAAATAACATTGCAATAAACACTCTTGTGCATGAATGTGGGCATATTTCTGATGATCTCTGCTGACAGGAGGACAGGTCAGCTTTACACCTTGGCCTGGTGCCCATATATTATGTACCAAAATACTCCCACCCTCCCCTGACAGCTACCTGCTGGTTCTTGCCGCTACCTGCTTGCAGTTCAGGCCAGGTCCACATTCACTGGGCCCACGTTTTGTGCCAAGCACTAAAGCCATAGCCAAAAATAAAAGCAACCCTTGCCATCAGGAAAGGAGGGCGGCATCCAGGGAAGTCTCACATTCTAAGAGATGTACACAGAGGTACCATATTCACTCCCAGGCTCACACAACCAGCTGCTGTAACACAGATTTAGTAAGGAGAAAGATGGGGACAGAAACAGACCAATATGTTTATCCATGCACATACTCCAGTCCTCAGACAACCAAGCAAGGGCTATTTTCACTTCCAAAATCCCCAGTCACAGGGGGTTCCCATGGTGGCGCAGCGGAAATGAATCAGAGTATTATCCACGAGGATGCAGGTTCAATCCCGGGCCTCACTCAGTGGGTTAGTGATCCAGAGTTGCCGTGAGCTGTGGTGTAGGTCACAGACATGGCTCAGATCCCATATTGCTGTGGCTGTGGCATAGGCTGGCAGCTGCCACTCTGATTCAACCCCTAGACTGGGAATTTCCATATGCCATAGGTTGGGCCTTAAAAGGCAAGAAAAAAACATCCCCCAGTCACAGTCGACACAAAATAGCTACTGTCAGTCATGCATTTATCATGTACAGATGCAAGGGCTTTGCATTTTATACTTCATCCACATAATAAACATCTGTTACCTCCATTTGATAAATGAGGTTTACTGACTTGCTCATGACTGGTATGAGGTGGAATCAGGGCTCAAACCCAGCCAGACTTCGCCAATATCCATCCACAGAACCACTTATTCTACTGCCTCCACAGGTGATTTTACCTCCTAAATATCATTAAGGTCTCACCATCCTTCTCTAAGCCACCACTGCTTTCTTTTTTCACTTGGACAACTGTAGTGGCCCAACAGTCTGCCCACACTCCCTCTTGCCCACTACACCCTGTCAGGCATGTAAAACCCAGCATGCTTTTCACCAAAACCAAATTAAATCATGTCCTTCCTCTTCTTGAAGTCCTTCAGGGGTTTCTTTCATGCTTCTAGCACCCAAATTCCTCCACATAGCCCACAAGAACCGGGTTTGTCTGTCCTCTGCCCACTTCTGCCTACTTCTGCCTCACCTCTACCTGCTGCCCACCTAGAGCCCAGCCTCGCTGACCTTATTCTTATTCAGTGTTGGGTCTGACTTCCCTCCAGGCTCAGGGCCTCTTCATAAGCTGTGCTCTCCTCAGGCACCTAAAGTCCTAAGTGACATCCCCAGGGCACTTCCTTGCATCCTCACAGAGCAGGCCCCATGGCTCCTTCGTGCATATCATCCCAGTGATACATATTCATCAGTTCTCCTAGTGACGACTCCACCAAGAAATAGAAAGACAACCATTTGGTTTCCACCACTAAGTCAACTTTTTTTCCCCTTTGTCTTTTTTGTATCTGTTGCAACCAGCCGCTGTCTAAAAGTTGCATTTTTTTATACATTTCCATCACATTTTCTGGATATCGTAATGGAATGACAGAGAGACGGACAGAAGGAAAAAGAAGAAATGAGACGCATTTACCAATGATCGAATTGCCTGAATACTTTGGAGCGTGAGAGAGCGCAGCTTGTCCTCAAGAGGCAGAGCTTTTCTTATTTGATTAGACTCACTGACCCAGACCCAATCTTTCTGTTATACCGTCAAGACACTGACCGTAAATTCTGCGATTTTTGGCACCCGGAACTTCCCTTTGTTCTTCTGTTCAGGCTGGTATTCCGTTCTTGTCTTCACAATCACCTGAAATGTTTAGCCAGAGTTAGCATGCACAGAGACTGGAAACACTTTTCTGTTCCTTTTTTTTAGTAACTAGAATTTACCATATATTGCATCAAGATCAGAAAATAAAGAACCTCCCCCTCAAACACATGAAAGAAAATAGAAAATTCTAATTACACATAATACATTCCCACTCCAAAAGAAACGACCATAGGTGACAGTTTGAGCCACACATTTCCAGATGTTTTTATATACATATATATGCATATTATATAGAGATATATGTATTTGCTATTTATACAAATATATATTTTTATGAAATTGATTCACACTTTATTTTACCACACACTATACTAACATTTCTTCCACGAAGATAAATATATGTTTTCATTTTGCCTTTGGATGTAGCATAGTATTTCACTGTATACATATACCACAATTAATCTAAGCAATCTTGACCACTGAGCATGTAGATCGTTTCCACAGTCTGGGTTATATAAACAAGCTATGATGAACATTTGGTAGGTAAACCTTTGCACATACACAATTCCAATTTGATTTAGGGACTTCCACAAAGAAAAACATAAAGATCCATTGAATCTATTGTATCATCTTATTTTTCTGAAGTCTGAATATTTTACAGAGACGGTTAATATCTTTTCAAGATAAGCTGCCAACCTGTTAAGACATTTATGGAACTCCACCCCACTGTGCAGGCAAAGTGGAAGAAAAAAGAAACTTGACAGATAATCAATAACTATTGCTGAGTGCCACAGTGTCATGGGAACACAGACACTGTCTGAGCCTCAGGGCCTCACCTGCAAAATATACATGATAATCATAATAATAGCCCCTATTTAACAAAGTGTTTCAAGGGTTAATGAGATGATAATGTGTAATATTTTTGGAAAAATTTATTACATGCCAGATCTAGATCAAGCTCTCCATATACCTTATCTACATATCACTGCTCTTTCCATCTCTTCTGAAAGAGAAACTGAAGCACAGAGATGCCAAGTCACTTGCCCAAGGTCACACAGCTAAAAAGAAGCAATCATTCTTTTTTTTTTTTTTTTTTTTTTTTTTTTGGTCTTTTTGCCTTTTTCTAGGGCTGCTCCTGTGGCCAGGCTAGGGGTCTAATCAGAGCTGTAGCTGCGGCCTACACCAGAGCCACAGCAACGCCAGATCCGAGCCGCGTCTGTTACCTACACCACAGCTCACGGCAAGGCCGGATCCTTAACCCACTGAGGAAGGCCAGGGATTGAACCCTCAACCTCATGGTTCCTAGTCAGATTCGTTAACCATGGTGCCATGACAGGAACTCCCAAAAGAAGCCATCTTCTAACCGTGATCATTCTCCTCATCACAGCCTAAATTAACCTAATTTTCACTGAAAACTTTCACCAAGTTTTCCTAAAGACAACAGTCAAGTGTACTGACTTCTGCAAGAATTCTCCTATGAAGAATGTTCTTTAAGGTCTGTGAGGCATATCATTGACAAAATATAGCCCAAAAAGGAAAGGATGGGAAAGGAGCTACTATGACTGAACAGCTACCTTGAGGCATTTCAACATATTGGTTAAGGAGGACCTAGGTCCCAGCCTATCTAGAACATCGCTCACTCCCTGACATCTAGAACTCACCTGCAGATGTAAATTCTGCTGTTGTGCCTCAGCCCCTTTGGATTCTGCTCCCACAAACAACAAAAAGGGAGACCCAGCTTCCTTAAAACTAAGAAATGCTTGAAATGTAGTATGCAGACAGTAGTACAAAGCTACAGTAATCAAGACAGTGTGGTATTGGTACAAAAACAGACATATGGACCAATGGAACAGACAGCCTGGAAATAAACCCAGACACTTAGGGTCAGTTAATCTCTGACAAAGGAGGCAGGAATACAAAATGGAAAGAAGACAGTCTCTCCAGTAAGTGGTGCTGGAAGAATCAGACAGCTGCAGGTAAATCAATGAAATTAGAACACACCCTCACAACATGCACAAAAATAAACTCAAAATGGCTTTAAGATTTAAGCATAAGACAAGACACCATAAAACTCCCATTGCGGCTCAGCAGAAATGAACCCTCATGGACTAGTATCCATGAGGATGTGAGTTCGATCCCTGGCCTCATTCAGTAGGTTAAGGATCTGCATTGCTGAGAGCTGCTGTGTATGTCACAGTCATGGCTCAGATCTGGCATTGCTATGGCTGTGGTGTAGGCCAGCAGCTGTAGCTCCAATTCAACCCCTAGCCTGGGAACTTCCAAATGCCACACCTGCAGCCCTAAAAACAACAACAAAAAAAAACTCCTAAAAGAGAACATAGGTGAAACATTCTCTGACATCAACCATATGAATGTTTTCTTAGGTCAGTCACCCAAGACAATAAAAATAAAAACAAAAATAAACCAATGGAACCTAATCAAACTTACAAGATTTTGCACAGCAAAGGAAACCATAAAAAACAAAGACAAAAGCAAAAAGACTACCTACAGAATGGGAGAAAATAGTAGCAAATGATGCAACCAACAAGGGCTTAATCTCCAATATACACAAACAACTCATAAAACTCAACGGCAAAAAAAAAAAAAAAAAAAAAAAAACCACACAACCCAACTGAAAGATGGGCAGAAGACCTAAACAGACATTCCTCCAAAGAAGACATAATTATTAGAGAAATGCAAATCAAAACCGCAATGAGGTACCACCTCACACCAGTCAGAATAGCTATCATTAATAAGACTACAAATAACAAATGCTAGAGAGAGGGTGTGGAGAAAGGGGACCCCTCCTGCATTGTTGGTGGGAATGTAAATTGATACAGTACAACCACTATGGAAAATAGTATAGAGGTTCCTCGGAAAACTAAATAGAGAACTTCCAAATGATCCAGCAATCCCACTTCTATATATTCTATATATGAGCATATATCCATTCAAAAAGATACATGCACTCCTATGTTCATTATAGCACTATTCACAATAGCCAAGACATGGGAAAAAAAACCCAAATGTCCATCAGCAGAAGAGTGGATTAAGATGGTGCATGTATACAATGGAATATCTCAGCCATTAAAAAAAAGAACAAAATGTCATTTGCAGCAACATGGATGCAACTAGAGATTCTCATACTAAGTAAAGTAAGTCAGAAAGAGAAAGACAGATACCATATGATATCACTTATATGTGGAATCTAAAATATGGCACAGATGAACCTATCTACAGAACGGAAACAGATTCACAGACATGGACAGCAAACTTATGGTTGCCAAGGGGGAGGAGGAGGGAGTGGGATGGACTGGGAGTTTAAGGGTTAATAGATGCCAACTGTTACATTGGATAGACAAAGAGATGCTGCTGTATAGCACAGGGAACTATGTCCAATCACTGTGATGGAACATGATGAAAGATAATATGAGAAAGAGAGTGTGTATAATTGTATGACTGGGTCACTTTGCTGTACTCAGCAAAAATTGACAGAATAATGTAAATCAACCATAAGAAAAAAAAAATTTTAATAAGTTAAGCACTCAGGCCATTGATTCAAAAGCAAATGTCTTTTTGAGCACTGACTCTAAGTGCCACCAAATGTTCCATAGATGAGGCAGCTATTGAATTGGGCCTGGCTTGCACCTGTCAGCCTATAGGTCCTCCCTATCCAGCTCTTTAAGAGCAGCACAGGACTGCTATTTAAGCATGGTCTGAAAAAAAGGGGAATTTGAAGGGTGAATAGATGTTTCCTGGGTGAACAACCCAAGCCATTTTCTGCAAAGTTAACCACATGGTCAAAGAAACAAAAGTGTGAAATAGCATGTAGTCTACATGTTTGTCTATTTTGGTGTCACATGAACTTTGATGTGTGAAAATCAAGAGCTAATATCAATATAAGAGCAAATGCTAAAGCACAGCTCATAGGCTAGGTGTTTCTATTATTAGAAACTCACAGTGTTCTGGGAAGGGCTAAATGAAATAATAATAGTGCAGGTGATTTGTGAATTTAAAAGATATTCTACAAATTTTAATGATTAAAAATATTCAGGATATCACTAGACCAGCTGTCACTTATGAAGTACATAGAGAAGCTAAATGTCTGATTATTTCTCTGAATCCACATTTTTAGAAATACTCACAAACTGTATTATATTATATATTATATGTATTTTCTTCCAATGCCCCATGGTGTGTGTGTGTATATATCTGATGTGTGTATGTATATGCAAATATATTGTAATCTATCTCAGTATCTATTTCTTTTCTTTAATAACTTTAATGGAGTATAATCTATAAAAATATTGAATCACTATGTTGTATATTTGAAGCTAACATAACATTGTAAATCAACTACACTTCAATTTTTTTTTTTTTTTTGGTCTTTTTGTCTTTTTAGGGCCACACCCGGGGCATATGGAGTTTCCCAGGCTAGGGGTCTAATCGGAGTTGTGACCGCCAGCCTACACCACAGCCACAGTGACTCAGGATCCAAGCCGTGTCTGCAACTTACACCACAGCTCACGACAACACCGGATCCTTAACCCACTCTCAGTGTCTATTTCTTTTTTTTTTTTTTTTTTTTTTTTTTTTTTTTTTTTTTTTGCTATTTCTTGGGCAGCTCCTGCGGTATATGGAGGTTCCCAGGCTAGGGGTCTAATCGGAGCTGTAGCCACTGGCCTACACCGGAGCCACAGCAACACAGGATCCGAGCCGCGTCTGCGACCTACACCACAGCTCACGGCAACGCCAGATCCTTAACCCACTGAGCAAGGGCAGGGATCGAACCCTCAACCTCATGGTTCCTAGTCAGATTCGTCAACCACTGCACCACGACGGGAACTCCTCAGTATCTATTTCTAAGCATAGTGAATTTCCTGGTCAGTGTGCCATGTGACCCATAATAGCCTTGGGGCAATAACTGTCTGGCTTTTATGATAACATCCCCAAGCTTCCCACCCTATCCCCACACCCGTGTATATGCACTATGTAATTTTTCCTCAAGAGTATGGACAGGACCTGTGAATATGACAGCATAGTCACTCTCATGAGTATGTAATCCTATATAAAAACTCCATCACAGCAAACTGTAGAAAGATTGTCCTGCTGGCCTTGAAAATGTAAGTCAATATGCTATGAGAAGGCCATGCAGCCAGTACCTGAGGGTGGCCTCTAGGAGTTTAAAATGACCATGGCAAACGGCCAAGTCACTCAAGAAAATGGGACGTCAGCCCTACAACCACAAGTAACTGAATTCACCCAACAACCTGAATGAGCTTGGAAAAGGACCCAAAGCACCAGACGAAAATGAAATCCAGCTGACACCTTGATTTCAGACCTGTGAGTTTCTAGAGCAGAGAATCTATCTAAACAGTGCCTAGAATTCTTATATATAAAAACTGTGAGATAATAAAAATGTGTTGTTTTGAGCCACAAAAGTTTTGGCTATTTGTTGCATAGCAACATCTTCCCACATTGCCAAGACCATTTCAACCATCTCTTGGCTTGATCCCTTCATTTCTAGATCCTTAGCCATCGCGCATCAAATGTTAAGAAGCATTTGCTTCTTAGTCTTTCCCTCTGCTTCTCAACTTTTAAAAAATCTTTCCCAAAGCTCAAAAGGCTCTAAACCATTTACATCATTCCACGTAAATTTAGAAGCCCCTGTACAGTAGCCAACATGTTGAGACAGGAGACAGAACTAAACAAACATTACTGTTGAAATGAACAGTGGATAATTATTGCAGGCAATAGCATTCTAATTGTCCTAATAAACACGTTGTGGTTGCTTCTCTGGCACCATTTCGCTCTTTCAAAAAAAGCCCTCCAGTATTCCTTTCAAAAATTCATCCCTTTCCCATGTGGCAGCTATGTGGTTTGATGGAATTTATGCCTTCCTTGATGACAAGGATAGTCCCTAATTAGTTTAAGCCAATCATAACATATTATTCTATAGACTAAACAATTTGATTGACTCAGAGATGGGCATGTTAGATGGGTCAATGGATATGAGGCAATATTGACTGGGTACCTGGGAGAAGAAGCCTCCTTGCTCTTTATAGTGTTCCCCAAAGAGGACGCTCTTCCTCTGGATGATGTGGTGAGGACTTAGTTCTGAAACTGCTGAAGTGATTGTTGTTACTATAAGGAGGTGACAAGATGAGGTCAAAGGTGGCATACAAAAGAGGGCAGAGCCAAGAGGAACCCAGAGAAATGGAGATGGGCTCTGATGACACCCTGCCCTCTGGATCACACTTTGCCTGAAACCAGAACCACATTGGACCCTGCAGTCATGGGAGGCAAATATACACACCTTGGGCCTTTACCTAATCTGAGTTGGGTTTTCTGGTACTTAAGGGTGAAAATATTTCTATAAGCTACAAATGCATTCCAAGAAAAATGAACTGAAAAGCTGTTAGAATTTAGTCAGATGGCTAAGTACCAAATAAGCATAATAAAACCAATAGTTTTTCTTGGCACTGGCAAAAAAAATCACCTCAAAATATGATGGGTCCACCAAAAGATACACACAAAAATGTTCATAGCCACTTTTTTTATAATAACCCAAAACTGAGAACAATCCAAATGTCCATGAACAGAAGAATAAATAACTTGTAGTTTATGCATAAAATGCAATGCTACACAGCAGTACTACAAACATGTGGGTGAATCTCACAGACATTACACTGAACAAAAAAATATGATGCAAGGAGTTCCCTATGTGGTACAACAGGATTGGCGGCATGCTGGGATCCATCCCCAGCCCAGGCACAGAGGGTTAAGGATCCAGCATTGCTTCGGCTTAGGTTGCAACTGCAGCTCAGGCTTGATCCCTGGCCCAGGAACTCCATATGCTGTGGGCCAGTGAAAAAAGAAAGAAAAGAAATCTGATGCAAAAAGGATTTTTATATCCTGTGTGATTTCATTTATATCATTTTATATATATAACATATATATAAATTATATGTTATAGAGATCTCTTTTTTTTTTAAATCTGATTCACCATCTTCAGTAATTTCAGGGATACTGAGTTTAGGTAGAATCACAGTCCTAGCCCTCCTTCAAAGCCATGCTCTGCTTTGCCTTAAACGCCTTATGAGATGCTGCTTATGTCCTGAGTGACTTTGTGATGAAAACACTGATTTTGGCTTTGGAACACTTCTCAAACCACCAAGCTCAAACACAGACCGACAGACAGGTCGGTCCGACCCTGTGTCAGTCCTCAGTCAGCTGCTCCTGTCTTTAGCAAAGCCACATCTTCTCCAAAAGCAACCCAAGTACTATTTTACTTTTGCCCCTAAGGAAGTATTGGCTCATTAGAACCCTTTCTCCATGTCAAAAGCAGGTCTCTGCCCCTTTGCCAGGAACAAATGGGCAGTCCTCTGGCCTCATCTTCTTTGACTCCTCAGAAGTATTTGACAGGCTCCTTCACTCACTCCTCCTTAAAAGTCTTTCTCCTGAGTCTATGGTCCTCTTCATGCTCACTAACCAGCCCTTCTCAGTTTCCTCTTCAGGCTCCTCCCCCTCTGCTTGACCTCTCAGTGTTAGAATCCCTCAGGCCTAGGTCATGGGCACTCTTCCTACCAGTCTCCCCTGAGTGTTCTTACTCCCATCACTTCCAAGTCTGTCTTTATTCTCCTAACTCTCAAATTTACATCTCCAGTTCGGACCCCACACAATTCAAATTACCTTACTGGACATTTGCCCTTGGATAGAAACACTTAAATTTACCAAGCTCCCAGGTTCCCTGACCCACCTTCCCCAACCACCTGACCCTCAACATTTTCTTCCCCATGTAATCCCCATCTCAGAAAACAGCAGCATCATCCATGCCATTGTTCATGTCAAGTCATATACAGGAATCTCCCATGATCCCTTCCTTCCCTCCAGTCTCCAAATCCATTCCATCAACAGTTCCTGCTTCCTCAAAGATTTCTCTCAAATAAACCCTCTCATCCAGTTACACTGCCATGGCCCTAATCCACAGCATCATCTTCTCTCCATGAACTTTTGCTCCATGACTAGCTTCCTTGTTTCCATTCATGCCTCCCTAAACCCACAGAAAAGAGAACGTCATATACCTATGATATCAAGTATATCCAGCATATGTCAATACACATACACACATATATATGTATATGTATACATATATATGTATATATATGTGTGTGTGTATATATATATATGAAGGTATATCATGATACATCAAGGATATCATGTATATGTATATGAACATCATATACATATGATATCAAGGGAACATCATATACCAGCAAACATTCAGAAGCCATCCAGGAGGCTGGGCCTGGAAGAGCCCCAAAGAGGTGGTTTAGAGTGGCTGGAGAACAGAGCAGGTGAAGTGAGGGGTAAACAAAGGCTCTGAATGCCATGTCAAAGCATCTTGAAGATGAACCTGAGGGCAGTGAGGAGCTGAGGGAGGATTATAAACCACAGAATGCTTTCCAGGTGTGTATTACAGGCAGAACAGAAGCCTCTGCCACAGGTATGCTGGAGAGATAAAGAAAGCAGGGAAAATCCAGCCCTATAGTTGCTGGAATCAAGCAGCTATTGAGCATGTCAGGAAGCGTGGTATGCTGTTCCCAAGGACTAGAGCCAGAAACAGTTCTCGTCTATAAAAAGAGATATAGTAACAGTCACTTTTTTTAGTACTATGAAGGGGAAAGCATATGAAATGTTAGCCAATCATTATTAATCGTACCTTGGAGGAATCAGCTTGCATAAGCAAAGAAAGAGAGAGGAGAGAAAATAAATTTGCAAAGAAAGGCTCTATTTTCTGCAGCTGAAAAATAAAATGGAGCAAAATGGAGGCCTGAGCTCCTTGATTAATAATAGAAATGGGAGTTCCCGTCGTGGCGCAGTGGTTAACTAATCCGACTAGGAACCATGCGGTTGCGAGTTCGGTCCTTGCCCTTGCTCAGTGGGTCAAGGTTACGGCGTTGCCGTGAGCTGTGGTGTAGGTCGCAGATGCGGCTCGGATCCTGCGTTGCTGTGGCTCTGGCATAGGCCGGTGGCTACAGCTCCGATTCGACCCCTAGCCTGGGAACCTCCATATGCTGCGGGAGCGGCCCAAGAAATGGCAAAAAGACAAAAAATAAATAAATAAATAAATAAAATAATAGAAATGGGAGGAAAAAGTGGAGAGTGAGAAGGAAAAATTCTTTCTACTCTCATGATTATTGAAAGTGAGGTTGTGTAGATACTTGGAAGAATGAAACTCCAGGTTTTCAAATATCATGGTGGATTTGGGCAAAGAAACAAGTTTGTTTTCTTTTCGTATTAATACATCAGTCCCCATTGTGCTGACGGTGGCTGACGTGAAGAATATAATTTAACATAATTGGCATTGTGCAAATGGGATAAATTATTCATCCCAAAAGGACTCCTTGTCTGGATATACTCCCCCTTCACTGGCAAGGCCAGATAATACATGATGGTTCAGATGGCACAAAGTACAGATCATAAAAATTTTAAATACTACTTCCCAGGATTATCAATAATGAAGACGTTCCCACGTGGAGAGGCCCCAGGATTGGCAGGAACAATAAACAAAAGTGCAGAAGTGCTGACAAGGAGCATGATTGTATTTTTATGAGCTGGACTTGCACAGGCCAAAAATAGATCGAAGCTCTCCCCATCAGCTCATTCCTGCAGCAAGAGAGAAGTTCAGAGCTGGACAATGAATGGCTAGCTGCCAGGCACCTCAGTGCACCAGACGCTGTGCTACAGGCCCTACCGAGTATACTGTTTATTCTCACAACCCCCCTTACAACATTCTCTCCAATCCTCATATCTCTCCTTTAAAATCATTATTATTCCCATTTTTTCAGATGAGGGAAATTTAGCCTCAGAGAGTTCAGTCAGTTGCCTGTGATCAATGATTGGTAAATGGTTAGCTGGTCTCCAAACCTAAGAGCATCATGCTCTTTTCTATCATGTTTTTTTTAAGGCGCCTTCTGTGTGCCTGGCACTGTTCCAAAAGCTTTATATCTTATATCTCAGCAAATCTTCTCAATCACTCTCAGGTAGGAGTGATTACCCCATTTTTTTTTTTGCCACACCCATGGCATGTGGAAGTTTCCAACCCAGGGATCAAGCCCTTGCCACAGCAGAGACCCAGGCCACTGTAATGATAATGCCGGATCCTTAACCTGCTGCACCACTAGGGAACTCCTGTGATTATCCCCATTTTACAGATAAGAACTTGAGTCTCAGGGAGCAGAAATGAATTCACAACCTCACATAATCACTAGCAGACAGAGCCGAGGCTTAAACCTGGACTTTTGGGTCAGATCCTAGTGCCACTAAGGATATAAGATCATCATCCAAAAAATCAAAACACTCAAACTCTAATCCTATGGCACCTGATAAATACTACGGAATGAAGAAGCAAATGAACACATTCTACATCCAATAAGACAAGGTGAAGTCACCCCAATGGGACCTGAGGACACGGTTGGGAACCCTCTCCCATTTTCCCCCCTCTCTCCTCAACTCATACTCCATCTCTTTGGGTTTGAATCTTTCCTTGGGTCCTTGAAGTTTGATACTGGGTCCAGAACACAAGGTAAAATGTCAGTGCCCAAAGGACATTAGTGGCAGTTGCTGTCCAATCCCACCAGTTCACAGATGGGGACATGGAAGCCCAGAAAGAGGAAGGGATTTGCTGCAAGTCACGCAGCAAGATAGTGTCAGAAGCAAAACTCTAGTATGGACCTACTGACTCCCAATCCAGGGCTCTTTCTGTGAGATCAAGTCCTTTTTCCTTGCTGGGCTGAGGATTTCTCAGGGCAGAATGGAAGGTTGCCCAGTGTGGCCTCAAATGGACCAGCTGCCCAGTAAGTCTATGACTCTCCAACTCTATGGCAAGGCACAGAATTGTGCAAGACAAGGTACTCTCTATAGAGTCCTCTACAGGGACTTCCAGCCCCTGCTCCAAGCAGAGGCTAGCTTCCTGGGCTGGGGGCACTGCAGAGAGGTCCACAGCTCTGCCATCTGGCCCTGTCCTCTACTGTGCAGAGGCCCAGCCCACCTCACTGCTCAATACTTCCTGGGGCCTGAGGCCCTGTGCAGCCCCTGTGTACTCTAGGGAAAACAATCCTGATTCTAGGACTGAATTGATGATGATAACAACGACATAACAATAACCTCACATTAGGCATTTTACTCTGTACCGGGCACTCTGATAAACATCAGTCATGTATTTTCTCATTTCATCCTTCAAACAATTCTTAGAGGAAGATATCACTGTCCTCATTTTAACAATGAGAAAACAGAGGGAGAGAGTGGTTAGTAAACTTGCCCAGGGTCACAGAAGAAGTAGGTGGTAGAATAAGGATCTGAATTCAAACTGCATTGCTATACAGGCCTCCCTCTCTATGGGGGGGCACAGGCTCCCTTCACGGTGGTCTCTCTGTGTGTGAACACGAGCAAATAAGTCACTTCACTCTCTGAGACTGTTTCACCATCTGTGGCATGGAGGTGATTTTTTTAAAAAACAGAAAATCTGATACATGCTCACAGTTGAAAAAAATAATAAGTATGGAAATTACAGAAAAAAGTATTCGAATGGGCCCCAACCACCCCATCCATACTTCCTAAACATTTAATGGTTTCATGGGTGTCTTTTTAAGACTGTTTTATGAATTATAAGAATGAAACCTACACATGTGTCTCCACAAATGGAATGAATCACTCTATACCATGCTCTTCAAAGTGGTTTTAACAGAGCAGTGTGTTTGTTGATTTTTCCACATTAGCACAAGCAAATCTGCCTCATCCTCATAACAATCGCTTACTAGTCCACATCCATGTACCAGGGTTTATTTAACCATTCCAATCTCATGGAACATTCCAGTTGTTCCATATATATGTATGTGTGTGTATATATATGGGGAGGGTGTATTTGGAGACTTGAAAAAAATATACCACTAGGAGGATAAATGCCTGTCAGTAGCAAGCATACCAGTCAAATGGGATACACAGTTTAACTTTTATAAACAATGTCCAAATACCCTCTAAAAAACATTGCATCAAATTATGTAACCAACTGGAGTGTAATGAGAAGGTCTGATTTTCCCCAGTGTTAGCAACACCAGGCATTGGCAAATTGTTTTTGTCAATCAGATAGATAAAAAGTTGTGTTTTAGTCAAGATTACTTTTTTTTTTTTTTTTTTGCTATTTCTTTGGGCCACTCCTGCGGCATATGGAGGTTCCCAGGCTAGGGGTCGAATCGGAGCTGTAGCCGCCAGCCTACGCCAGAGCCACAGCAACGCGGGATCCGAGCCGCGTCTGCAACCTACACCACAGCTCATGGCAATGCCAGATCTTTAACCCACTGAGCAAGGGCAGGGACCGAACTCGCAACCGCATGGTTCCTAGTCGGATTCGTTAACCACTGCGCCACGACGGGAACTCCCAAGATTACTTTTTTAAATTATGAAGAATTTTAATATGCTTATTGGTCATTTTCTATTTACTGAAATTGCCTAGTCAGAACCTTTACCTCAATCCTGGATGATTTATAAGCTGTCTCTTGAGGGTCTCTGAAGAGCAGAGCAAGGGGGCTCTAGGAACCTGGAATCTGCAGGGATGTGTGTTCTCTGCTCCCCAGGGAAGACCGACAGTTCTCTGATCCTGTGTACTACGGAGATGAAGAAGCCCTCTGGTGAAGCCACAAGAAAGACCAAGAAAGCATGCGCAGCTCAGTGACAGAGGCAGCATTTCTTTTGCCCAACATCCTTCCAGATCCACCCCATCAGACCCCTGCACTCCCACCCTTGAAACCACATCCTTCTCGGCACGTTTCACTTTTACAGTCATCCTCCAAAAATGTCACCTTCAGGAGACATATTCTGAATATCCAGTGAAAGAAAGGAAAGTATCAGTGAGCACCATCTGTGTGCCATTAGACTATTTTCACATTTTTCCCTCAAAGTAACTCTTTAGGTAGATATTATGCTCATTTTACAGAAGAAAAAAAAAAAAAAGCCCAGAGATGCCAAGCAACTTGCTTAAAGCCACAGAGTAAGTAAACAGCTAACCCAGATTTGAACTCAAGTATCTAGGACTATAAAGAGCATGCAGTCTACCACATAAAATGTGAAGTATGCCAAACATCAGTGATTGATCTCTTAATATCTGCATTCCTTTCCTCCCACAAGCATGTGAGCCAACCCTCTCCAGGACATGTAAAGACTTAGTAATCAGTAGAAAAGAAAGGGATGTTTGCCCAGAGCCTGGCAGCTGGCTTGCTGAAAACACAATTCAACTGGGGCTTTGCCAAAGTGGGGTTGTGCCTTTTTGTGGCTTGCTTTCTGCAAGCCTGCCATCCTTAGCTGGCATTTCCCAGCACTCTTGCTTGCAGATCTTGGCTGCACTGTTTTGTTTTGGTGTGTTCTAGGACAGCATATCACTTCTCTGAGCCTACTTCTGCATCAAGAAAACATTAGCAACCTCAACAGGGAGTGTGGGGACATCTGGGCTATTGTGGTCACTTAGATAAACCAAAGGTATATCCTGAAATTTGGTATCTGTCGATTGATGTTCCACTTCTCAAGAGCTTGCTCCAATGGCCTGGAGAGAGACCCACCAAACTTAGATTTAAGTGTATTTCATCAAGTGAAGAAATCAAGCCCAGATTTACACTAGTCAAGACAGCGAGCCTCATTCAGCCAACATCTCCTGATGCCCACCATATGCCAGGAATAAGGCTGCAAAGATAAGACTGAGCCAGGAGTCTCAGGCCTCAGTGCCCACCTAGCATCAAGTCTACATAAATCCACACACTGCCCCATTTCTGCTCCCACCACCCTAGCGCCCCCCACCACCATCCCCTTCATGAGCATGGCAGTGGCCTCCTAGCTGATCTCCTGCCCTCCATTCGTTTCTCCCACCACTCACGGCAGGGGTGGGGGTGGTGCCTCAGGAAACCCAGTAGTCTCTGCTTTGAGGGAACTTCTCTGGTGCAGCCTCATGTGGAAGATAGATTGGAAGAAAAGAGGAAGGAGAGACCAGGAGACAAAGCATGAGTCCCCTGTCCCTAGGGTGGCCCATAGCAGCCAGAGGAAATAAAATAAAATTTCTTCCTAAGATAGAAATCTGATTTTGTTACTCTCCTTCTTTAAACCACTTCAAAACATACACCAGGCCCTGCATGATCTGGTGCCCACCACACCTCATCTCCCAGGTCTCTCCCCTTCCCTCAGTGTGCCAAATCCCTCAGTGCCTGTCCACATGCTGGGCCCTCTGCCTCCTACTCCCCCTACCCATCCATCCTCCAGGTCCCGGCCAGGGTTCCTTCCTCAGAAAAATCTCCTCTGACCATCCTGCCATCATAATTAAGTCCCCTTAAGTCTTATCCTCTCTTGCAATAGAGCACCTTATTCTTTCCTTAACAGCCCTTCTTACAACTTGCATCTCTGTGCTTCTATTTGTGTGCTGGCTTGTTTGAAGTCCATCTTCCCCACTGTACTGGAAGCTCCATGAAAGCAGTGGCCATGCCTGATTTTTCATGGCTTCGTATATGGAGCCTAGCATAGTGCCTGGCACATAGAAGGTTCCTTCTGCTGGATGGATGAATGAGCGAGCATCTTCCAACATAGTACGTACAGCCATATCCAGATTACAGGTGGTCAGGGAAGGTGTCCAGGAGAGCTGCCATCTGAACTGGGTTTAGGAAGATGAGAATAGGCTTATCAGACCAGCAGAGGGACAAGAAGGGCATTCTGGGGCAGAAGGAATGGCATGGGCAAGGAGGAAGGGACACAAAACATCCCAGAGAGTGTGGAAAACTCCAAGGCTAGGCTTCTGAATCTCAGCACTGTTGACATTTGGGACAGGATAATTCTTTTGGGGGGTGCATTTCATGAATTGTAGGATGTTTAGCAGAATCCTGGCTAATAGCATCTCCCCTTTCCAATGATCACAACCAAAAATGCCAAATGTCCCTCTGGGGGAAAATGTCACCCCCAGTTGAGAACCAGGGCTCTAGGCAGTTCTGACATGCTGGTATTCAGGGTACAAAATGGGGAGTAGTGGGACTGAAAGCCAGTGGAGCAGTTAATGGAGGTCCTGGAGTGGCAAGGGAAGAATTTGAGGACTGCACCCTGGAGCAGGGGTGACTGAAAAGACCTCCCGTGGGAGAAGGACCTGGTCACAATGCCGGGGGCACTGCCTCAGGTGCAGTGTGAAGGATTGATTAGAGCGATAGAATAGGTGGGAGAACAACAATGAGGCTGGCAAGTCTCCTCTTCCAAGTCAGGCACCAGTCCCTCTGCACTGGGTAGGGAGTGGGCACTGGAGGCTGTGATATCCTCACTGGAGGATCGCCTCAAGTCCCACCTGCAGGAGAGCTCAAGAAGGAGCCATGGCCATGGGCAATGGAATGCAGAGTTTGAGGAAGCACTGCCTGGGGGTGGGAAGCTACTCATTAAAGGTAGCATGGCACAGAGGGAAAAAATTGGGGTGACAGGTGCAACATGGTTCCAACCTCAGCTTTTCTACTCTTGTCTATGAAGTGTGAGCAAGTCACTCATTCGACCCAAGCCTCAGTTTACTCATCAGTGAAATGAGTGCACTAGCACCCACCTCACAGGGCTGTTGGGAAGATTAATTGATACGGCAGCTATGAATGCCCTGCATGGCCCATTCCTAACCTAGAGCAAGAACGTCAGACATGCTCATCCCCTCTACTTGGCCTCCAAAAGCTTCTCCCCAGAAACTCGCATTCATACGAAAGAGCGCTTAGAGAACAAACCTAAAGATGACTGTCAGTATTACACACCAAGCACACTCTGTATCTTACCTTTTCAAGAAGAAAACCCATGATATAACCCTGGGGTCAAATATACTTCTTTCTGATAACCTTTTTGGCACCAAACCCTCACCATCTGGCTGGACATAATCAGAGAGCTGACAACTGTGTGAGGACTTATCTCGCCTTCTCTACAGCCTGGTGAGATGGAGTCCCCATATTATCATCCCCTCGAATCCATGAAAAGGCAGAGGCTGAGGCCTTTTGAGAACCTCGCTCAAGTCCTCAGCCCAGGTAGGCTTATAGAAGGTAGAGCAGCGAAGACCCCTAGAGATCTGGTTTCAGAGTCTGTGCTGGCAGCCACAACACTGTTCTCAGACTTGGACTTCTTGAGTGGAATTCACTGTTAACACATCTATTCTAATGTCGGGGGGAAAAGCCTTGTTTACTCTTGTAAATATTGTAAAATCTAAATCCTAGCACAGAAAACTACTGATAAAATTTCCCATTCAGAGAAGGGAAGACAGAGGCCTAAGGGAGGAGAGACAGCTTACAGGACTCAAGCTGTGGTTGGTGACTGAGCTTGTGCTAGAGCCCAAGTCTAGGGACTCCCAGGTCAGCTGACTGCCTATTCCTGCTGAGGTGGAAGGTTCTAGAACAGCCTGGGCCCTGGGATCCCCAGACACTGCCAGGAGGCTCATCAACACTGGGCTTTGGGAAGTGACTTTATCACTCTGGGCCTGAGTTTCATCATCTTGAAAAATTGGATGAAAGTAGCAACACCCTTACTGGGTCCTATAAACTGTTGAAAGAATGAAAGAGTGTGTGTGTGTGTGTGTGTGTGCGCGCGCATGCCTGCTTATGGCTTACAACAGCATCTAGCATTTAGGAAGCACTTAAAATGATAACTATTATTCTTTTATATTATTTTTGTGCCGGGCATTTTACATATGAGGCCACGTCTAACTTTGCTCTACTTTGCGAAGTGGGTGTGATCCTCCTCACTTCATAGAGGAGGACATTGAGGTCTACCTGCTATGAAGACTTTGTCATGAACATCACAGGGCATCTGAAATGTGCCCCATGGAGATGTGTCCGTGTAGGGATTTGCATCTTTCATGATGCATTGGTTTCCCTTCCCACACACGCAAGTTCACACTTTTTTGGCACGTTTGCACTGGACGCTCAGTGGTTATTGGGTGTTTCTCCTCTCTCAAGGAGAGAAGAAAGCCCTTGGAGATGGGAGAATGGGGTGGGGGAGTAAGGGGATACAGAAGCCATATCTGCGGAAGTCCTGCAGATATGTGTTTAACTGTACACATGGTACTGGGGAGAGGTGCCTTAACTTCCACACCTTTCAGGGACGGACAGATCTTCAAGGCTGAAGGGTAAATATTTTTCCTGAAACTTCACAATACCTTTAGAGAATATTCCCCCTTCTTCCCCCCAATTTTCTTTACATCTGGAATCAAATTCCAGCGTTGCCACTTACTTCTTCTGTGAGCTTGGATAACTAACCAAATTTCTCTGACCCTTCACCTTTTTGCCTGCAAATGTGAAGGTATAATCTCTGGGTAGTGTGCACCTAGCACGACGGTTCTCAACTTTGGCTGCACACAGAAGTCACCTGGGAAGATTTAATTAATACTGACACCTAGGTCTCACCCCCAGAGATTCTGATATAACTGCTCTGGGGTGTGGCCTAGATATCAGGATATTCAAAACTCCCCTGGTGATTTGAATACGCAGTCAAAACCTGAGAACTTCTGGTATACAGGTAGCCAATACCCAATTAATACGGTTCCTTCACATTTCTTTAGTGCCAAATGCCTGTTCAAATTTTATTTTGAAAAGGGCTTATCCGTTTCTCAGTATGGCTCAAGGATTCTTTATTCCTGCCACATCTATGGACATTTTCATATTGACAACCTCTGCACTTTCAAAACAGATGACTCAGCCCTCAGCCAATCAGCCAGGACCTTTATCTAGCTTTGGGTCCTCTTCTATTCATTGGATAGAGCCAATTGGTTAAGATACACAATGCCCTCCTGGAGACGCCAATGAGGAAATCAAACAGATGGAATGATCCATCGTTCACCCTTTAGCCAGGGAACTCCATCATTTGCCTCCAAATCTATCTCTTATAGTAAGCAAAAGCTAACATTACAAAAGCCCAAGTTCTCTCAGGTGGATCTTAAACAATAGTGTTTCTCCCACCTGTGTTCATGCGATAACTCCCCCACTTTTGTTTAAATGCCCACCTCTATTCTTCATGGACTACTCCCATATCAGGAGATGTGCCATCAGCCAGTCATTCATTTCCAGCCACACCTCCCCCAAAGACACTTTACTCCAGTCATGCTATTTCCCAAAAGCTCTCCGTGCTTTGCCCTTTGCCTTAAATGCCTTAAATGCCTTTTCCTCCAATGGTCTACCTGGAAGGTTTTTACTCACTTTTAAAAGCCAAATTCAAATATTCTCCTCTGCAACTTACCTAACCTGTCCTCCCAGTTCCCCTCTACCCCAACAAAATTTAGCTCTTTCCAACCCTGTGCTCTCACAATCTTTGTAATTAATGCTCAAATAGAGCATTTATCATAATGCTTTACGTTAATACAAGTGTTATAATGGATAGGGATTTTGTAATGTGTCTTTTTATAACCAACTTGCAGCATAGGGACAAGGCCTTTGCAGGTGCAAACTAAATGCTTGTTGGACTGCATCCAATTCTCTGCCCTCAAATCAGTACCAGTCAAATTTGAAACACCTTCCAAAAACAATCAAGACAATTTTCTTTCTCATCATCTAGAATCCTATTAGTATTCATCTACTATAATAAAAAATTTAAAGGAAAGGTTAATTTTCTTGCTCATGTATGTATGTGTGAACAAAAAAAAATGAATAAACACTTACCATAAGTCTGAAATAACACAAGAGATGTCATGTCTCTGGAAGGAATAACTACATTTTGCAAGAAAAGGAACATATTTGGCTGATGAGGGAATGCAAGGATTTAGGGGAAGTGGAATTTTTGCTGCTTTATTTCCTTAGATGGTGGGGGGAGCATGGGGGTGGCTAATGAGGAAAGGAGCACCTGCTTTACCTTTTCCGGAGCAGGCAGCTGTAAGTGATTAACCTCCAAGGGAGTGATGAGAGGGACGGTCTGGAAGCCATCCTCAACGGAAGGCGGCTTGGTTCCCTTCTCATTGGGGTTACTGTTCAGCTTCACCATCCTTACGCCTTTCTTCCCAGACCTAAGGCAAGCAGTGGGATTCTAGTTACAGTGGGAAGTGAGGCAGGAAAAGAGAAGGCTGACGACAGAGAAAATAGCGCTGTCCTCAAGAGCTCCACTCCAGCGGCTTCGATGTACAGATCAGTCATTGATCTTCTGCTAGATTTCCTGACATGATTCCCATTATCCAGTAAAACTTCTTTAATCATCAAAATATGCCACTTGCCCACAGCACTTAATGGCCCTCAAATTTAGAACCTCAAGGAAAATCCCAGGCTTACACAAAATATACAATCTTTTAAAAAATATCCAAGACACTAGAGATAACATAGTCATATAGTCTCAGTGAAAAGCTCATTCTAAGTGCAAAAATAAATACTATTATTCCAAGTCACGCTGCAGTATGATAAATTTCACCTTACCATCTTGGTTGCAATTTTTATGGTTTTTTTCCCCCAGTAATCCCCCTAAAATACAATAAATACATTTAATGCTTCTATGTGCACTCTACCCTTTCACATGATATGTAGGTTGTATAGGAGATACAATTTCCTAAAGCAAAAAAGGGCTGGCTTGAACCTGATCCTGTTATTCAGACATGGAATGCCTCCATTTCCTCAATAGCGAAGGGCCATTTTTGGTTTTTTTGTTTGTTTGTTTGTTTTGGTTCCAGGGAAAGTTAGCAACCCCCATATTGCAAGATTGCCAACTAAATAAACAAATCACATTTATTCCTCTCCAGTTCCCTTGGAAGTCAAATGATGCTCCCACCCCACCCCCAAAAGCCCAGCACAACTGAATTTCTCTTGTCAATCCTGCTGATGGAACGTTATTAGACAAAATAGGGTTGTTGTGAGGGTGAAAGGGATGGTAATGGGTTGGAGGATATTGAGGAGTGGTTATAGCAAAAACAAATGCCTACTTACTGTGCTGCACTCTTGGGGGTCAGAGCAGATTCAAGCCAATTTGAAGAGGAGGAGGATGGCCAGGAGTCCTTCCTCCTCGGCCCGAGCTTGTGGTGCTGAAAGGACAGCGCCTTGCGTGCGTCTGGATTGGGAGCGTCTGAGAGCGAGGCGCGAGCGAGCGGGCTTCTGGCAGCTGTCTGCCTGTTTGCTCGCTTGCTCGCTCGCTTGAGCCCCCTCCCACCGGGGAACGGGCTCCCGCACCATCTGTCATCTGGCACCACCTGCTGTTTCTCATGCATGGCCACAACCACAGCAAGGGACAAAATGGTTTCAAGAAAGTGGGAGGGATTCTGGCCATTAAAAAAAAAGAGAGAGAAAAGAAAGTTAATATGTGTCATATTACAAGAAATCCTTGAGCCTTCAGAAAAACTGGAGAAGGAGTACATGCATTAGGAGAAGGAACCACCTCCTAAGGTCTTCCAGGACAATTTTATGAAACACAAAATTGTTCTGGACCTATACTGTGCTCTGACATGTGTATGGAGACAAGGGGAATTGTGATTTATTGAGTATCTCCCATGCAGGGGGCTCTTTTCCAGGCTCTTTCAGACTGTTTCCCTCATTTACAAATTGTGATTTCTAACAGTACCTATATGATGGGGTTAGTGGCAGGTGTGAATGTGATAACTTGGGGAAAGAGTATACCTCAGAGCAGGGTACATGGCAAGCAATACATAAACATAAGCTCCTATTTTCACAATGCTACTGTGATCACGCAGGTCAGCTAAGGTCACAGAGCTGGTATAGCACCAGGAACTGGGATTTGAGCCCTGAAACAGTGCTGTCAAAGTTTATATGCAGTCCACAACATTACGGGGTTTCCAGGTTGGTGTCTGGAATTAGAGAGGGCAAAGTCCTAGGGTCAGCTCTACAAAGTTCTGGCTATGGGGATCTTGGACATTTTGCATTCACTCTCCAAGCTTCCATTTCTTTATCTCTGATGTGGAAATAATATCTCGCTTGCAGAGAGGTTGTGAATATGAGAAGAAATTACACTAAAGGAACCCCTTTCAGCTCTGAGACGGAGTTCTAAATTGCTGAATTATTTCATCCCTGGGGATTGCTCTTACATGCCCTTTAAATTCTCTGAGGTCAAGACTGTTGCCACTGGTTTCTCCTAGCTGTGGTCCAAATCACTGTTGGCCATTCATTCCCAGCTGTGGTGCTGTTTATGATGCACTTCATCAGGTCTTGGCATTAATAATAGCATCCAATTTCACTTTCAAAGTTATCCTAGGAGCTCCTACTGTGGCTTAGCAGAAACGAATCTGACTAGTATCCATGAGGATGCAGGTTTGAACCCTGGCCCCACTCAGTGGGTTAAGGATCCAGCGTTGCTGCAGGCTGTGGTGTAGTTCACAGATGAGACATGGATCTGGCATTGCTATGGCTGTGGCATAGGCTAGCAGCTGTAGCTCCAATTCGACCCCTAGCCTGGGAACTTCCTCACTTTCGCAATAAATTATTTGGTCACCTTGATGATCACATACTGAGCATACACTCTACTAGCTAAAAGGCCAGGAGAAAACATATCTATTACTGTGCTACTTAAGAATGGTGCTTGTGTGTGTGTATGTGTGTATGTATATGCATGTGCGTATGTGCGTGTGTCTAGAGAAAGAGATGTTTCTGAGACAAGACAGTCTACGTTACAGCAGAGTTGCCCAGGAACACTATTAATAGAAGTATGCATATATATGAGAGGGAGGTATTCCAATAAATGTTAGCCCCCCACTCCCTGATTTTCCAAAGACCTGGATGATGTTCAGGTGCAGGCATTGTCTAAGGACAACAAAATGTAGACAGATACAGGGAAGCAATTGTAACTACTTGTATTTTATCCTATCCTCACAAAGGAAGAGGGAAGTCCCTTCAAATAGTTTATATTTGATTCACAAGCAGAAATTACACCTTTAACAACTCTAAGCCACAGATGCTGAGAGTTTACGAAAGTCCAGGAGAAGGGCATGTCTCATGGCAATAGAAAATCCAGGCTTCCTTATATTTGAGTCTGGGAGAGGGGTGCAGAAAGAAATGGGGCTGAAGTGATGTAGAGAAGCCCCTTGTTGGAGAATGATATTGAGAAGTGCTTAATATAATAGACTATTATTCTCCTGTAGAGCTCTGGACAAGATGTTTGACAATTGAAAATAGAAAACACGACATTTTGTGATGAGGTTTTCCATATATGTAAATGTAAATGCAATATATAAGACAACTTCAAAATGATAAGTGAAGGATAGAGGGACAAATCTGGTGGTAATGTTTTTATATTCCACTTGAAATGGTAAAGTAGTGATTCCAACTAAACTGTGAAAACTTAATTGTGCTTATTGTAATTCCTAGAATAACCAAAAATATACAGAGATAAAGCTAAAAATGTGATATATAAATTTAAATGGAGTACTAAAAAAGTTCAAACAGCTCAAAGAAGGCAGGAACTGGAAAACAGAGAAACAAGACAAAAAAAAGGAACAGCAGAAAACAAATAATGAAATAGAACAAAATTCAAACATATCAATAATTACATTAAGCATAAATGGTCTAAACAAACAAAATAAAAAGCAGAATTTGTCAAAATAAAGGAAAAACATGAACAAAATATATGACATCATTAAGAAACCCACTTCAAAGAAAATGATACAGATAGCATAAAAGTACTGGATCAGGCTTTTTGTTTTCATCTCAGAGGACACCAAAGTGCAGCTTTTCTCTGTCCTCCCACATAAAGGTTCATCTGACACCAGCTGCCTCTGTCATGCCACCCAAGTTTGACCCCAGTGAGATCAAAGTCATATGCCTGAGGTACACCAGTGAGGAAGTCAATGCCACATCTTCCCTGGGCCCCAAGATTCGGCACCTCTGGGTCTGTCTCAAAAAAAAAAAAAAAAATAGTGATGACATGACCAAGAAAACTGGTTACTGGAAGAGTCTACAGATCACAGAGAAACTGACCATTCAGAACAGAGAGGCCCAGACTGAAGTGATATATTCTGCCTCCGATCTAATAACCAAAGTCCTCAAGGAACCACCCAGAGACAGAAAGAAGCAGACAAACGGGAAGCACAGTGGGAATATCACTTTTGATGAGGTGGTCAATGTGGCTTGACAGATGCAGCACTGGTCTTTAGCTAGAGAACTCTCTAAAAACATTAAAGGGATCCTAGGGACTGCCTAGTCAGTGAGCTGAAACTTGGTGGCCATCATCCTCATGACATCAACAGTGGTACAATAGAATACCCAGCTAGTTAAAAACTATGAAGGAGAAAATATTTCAATAAGGGATTATTTGACAACCAAAAAAAAAAAAAAAAAAAAAAAGGTAACAAGATGGAAGAAACATCCACTAATCAAAGGAAAGATGGAGTAGTTGTATTATTATCAACAAAGTAGACTTCAGAGCAAAGAAAATGACCAGAAATAGAGGAATATTACATATCCCTCTATCTACGTAAAAGTGTCATTTGACTTAGAAGACATAACAATCCTAAGTGTGTCAGAACCTAATAATAAAGCTTCAAAAATACATGAACCAAAAATTGACAGAACTGAAAAGAGAAATAGAAAAGTCCACAATTAAAAGTGGAGTCCCAAACACTCCTATCTCATTAATTAAAAGAACAAATTTTTAAAAACCCTATAGAATAGGGTTTCTTAATTTCAAAAATATTTTGAGGAGTTCCTGTTGTGGCTCAGTGGTTAACGAATCTGACTAGGAACCATGAGGTTGTGGGTTCGATCCCTGGCATTTCTCAGTGGGTTAAGGATCCAGCATTGCCATGAGCTGTGGTATAGGTCACAGACACGGCTCAGATCCTGCATTGCTGTGGCTGTGGTGTAGACCAGAGGCTACAGCTCCGACTGGACCCCTAGCCTGGGAATCTCCATATGCCGCAGGTGCGGCCCTAAAAAGACAAAAGACAAGAAAGGAAAAGACAAAAATATTTTGAACTGAACAATTATTTTTTGGAAGGGATGGGGGATGCCCTGTGCACTGTAGGATGTTTATCAGCATTTCTGGTCTTTACTACTAGATGCCAGCAGCATCTCCCCCCAAGTTGTGACTATCAAAAATATCTCCAGAGATTGACATTTGTCCCCTGGGACAGAGGGGCAAAACCTCTCCCAGTTGAGAACCACTGTTATAGAAGAACTGAACAGCCTCATCAACCAACTGGATCTAATTGACATTTACAGAAAAAAATCCACCCAATAACAGAAGAAAATGAATTATTTTAAATGAACTGGAAACGCTTACTAGGATACACTATATCCTGAGTTACCAAAATAGACTGTATCCTGAGTTATAAAACAAGTCCGAACAGTTTTTTTTAATTGAAAATTTTATAAAGAACGTTCTCTGACCATAATAGAATTAGACTTGAAATCAATGACAGGATGATAACAGGCAAGTCTCCAAACACTTAGAAATTAAACAACATACTTTGAAATAACCCACATATTAAAGAGAAGGTCTCAAGGGAAATTTAAAAATATTTTGAACTGAATAAAAATCAAAATACAGATATCAAAAATTTTGGAGTGCAGCTAAAACAGTGCTTAGAGAATTTACAGCATTAAATGTGTATAAGAGAAGAAACGTGTCATATCAATAATCTAAGCCATCACTCAGAAAAAAGAAGAGCAAAAAAAAAACCCAAAGCAAGCAAAAGGAAAGGGATAATAAAGAGCAAAAATCAATAAAACTGAAAACAAAACAAAACAAAAGCAATAGAACAAATCAATGAGACCACAAGCTGGTTCTTTGGAAAGATCAATAAATCATATAAACCTGTAGAAAGACTAACAAAGGAAAGAGAATGCACAAATCACCAATATTATGAATGAAATACATAGAGCATGCAGACATTAAAAGGATAATAAGGGACTAATACAAACAACTCTATGTACATGAGTTTCGTGAATTAGTTTTGTTTTCTTTCTTTCTGTCTGTCTGTCTGTCTGTCTTTTCAGGGCCACACCCATGTCTTATGGAGGTACACAGGCTAGGGGTCGAATAGGAGCTGAAGAGCTGCTGGCTGACACCAAAGTCACAGTAACACCAGATCCAAGCCTTGTCTTCGACCTACTCCACAGCTCACAGCAATGCTGGATCCTTAACCCACTGAGTGAGACCAGGGATTGAACCTGCGTCCTCATGGATACTAGTCAGATTTGTTTCCACTGAGCCACAATGGGAACTCCATCATGAACTAGTTTACATGGACCAATTCCTTAAAAACCACAAATTACCCAAACTCACTCAAGGTTTTTATAATTATTAAAGAAATTGAATTTGTAGTATAAAGTCTGCCAGCCCTAAATGGTTTCACAGGTGAATGCAACCAAATATTTTTAAGAGAATAACACTAATTCTATATTATCTCTTCCAGAAAATAGAAGGGAGGAAAACAATTCCTAACTCATTCTATGAATCCTGCATTACCATGATACCAAACCAGATGAAGAAGTACAAGACAAGAAAATTACAAGTCAATATACTTCATTAAGGTGCAAAAATCTTCAATAAAATATTAGAAAATTGAATCTATCAGCAGACAAAAATAATGATACACCATGAATAAGTGGGTTTTTATCATGTGGAAGCAATTGAAAGAGAAAATGAATTTGATAAAATTTAACATTCATTCATTAAAAAAAATGTCATAAAATTGCAAATAAAAAAGAAGTTTCCCAACCTGGTAAAGAGTATAAGAAAGACAGGAAGGCAGGAAGGAAGGGAGGAAGGGAGGGAGGGAATAAAGAATAAGGGAAAAGAAAGAGAGGGGGGGAGAGGAAGAGAGAAAGAAGGAAAGAAGGAAAGAAAGAAAGAAAGAAAGAAGGAAAGAAGGAAAGAAAGAAAGAAAGAAAGAAAGAAGGAAAGAAAGAAAGAAAGAAAGAAAGAAAGAAGGAAAGAAAGAAAGAAAGAAAGAAAGAAAGAAAGAAAGAAAGAAAGAAAGAAAGAAAGAAAGAAAGAAAGAAAGAAAGAAAGAAAAAGGAAGGAAGGAAAGAAGGAAGGAAGGAAGGAAGGAAGAAGGAAGGGAGGGAGGAAGGAAAAAGAAAAGAAAAGCTAATGTAATAATGGTGAAAGGCTGAATGCCATTTCTCAAGATCTTTAACAGTCAAGAATGTCCACTCTCACCACTCCTAGTCAACATCATACCTGGAAGTACGAGCCAGAACAATAAGGCAAAAAAAATAAGAAGGGGAGTTCCCATCGTTGGCTCAGTGGTTAACGAATCTGACTAGGAACCATGAGGCTGTGGGTTTGATCCCTGGCCTTGCTCAGTGAGTTAAGGATCCGGCGTTGCCGTGAGCTGTGGTGTAGGTCACAGACGTGGCTCGGATTCCCCCATGGCTGTGGCTCTGGCGTAGGCTGGCAGCTATGGCTCCAATTCGACCCCTAGCCTGGGAACCTTCATATGCCGCCAGAGCAGCCCAAGAAATGGCAAAAAGACAAAAAAAAAAAAAAAAAAAAAAAAGAAAGAAAGAAAGAAAAGAAGAGGTAAACGTATTTGAAACGAAGAAAAAAAATTATCATTATTTGTAGACAATATGATTATTTACATGAAAAAAATCCCAAAAAATCTATTTTTTAAATTCCTAGAGCTAAATTTAAGTTTAAATTCCTAGTCTAGCCAAGTTTGGGATAAATGTATATGCAAAAATTATTATATTTCTATATATTAGCAATGAACAATTGGAAACCAAAATGTTTTTAGGATAACATTTACAATGGTATCCCCAAATGAAATAGCTTGGTATAAGTCTAGCAAATATGTACCAAATCTCTATGATGAAAACTATGAAATGCTGGTGATATGCATCTATCATTAGATTATCATACAGAGTAGTTCTATTGCCATAAAAATTCTTTGTATTCCACCTATTCACCCCTCCCCCCAATCCTTGGCAACAATTGATCTTTTTACTCTGACCGTAGTTTTGACTTTTCCATAATAAACAACAGTTGGAATCATACAGTATACAGTCTCTTCAGATTGGCTTCTTTCACTTAGTAATATGCCTTTAAGTTTCCTTCATGTCTTTTCATGGCTTGATAGCTCATCTGGTTTTAGTGCTAAATAATATTCCATTGTCTGGTTCATTCATCCATTCACCTACTGAAGAACATCTTGGTTGCTTTCAAGTTTTGACAATTATGAATAAAACTGCTATTAAAAAATCTGTTTGCAGGTTTCTGTGTAGACATAAGTTTTCAGTTCCTTTGGGTAAATACCAAGGAGTTCAGTTGCCAAATCGAATGAGAAAAGCATGTTTAGTTTTGTGAGAAACTTATTCTAAAGTGGCTGTACCGTTTTGCATATGACAGCACCAAATGTTGGTGAAAATGTGGTGTTGTCTTATGCTAATTTGCCATCCATAAATCTTTTTTGAAGGTGTCTGTGAAAGTCTTTGGTCCATTAAAAATTGGGCTGTTTCTTTATTGTTTAATTTTAAGAATTCATTGTGTATTTTGTTTAGTGGATCTTATTACATAAGAATTTTGCAAATATTTACTGCTAGTCTATGGCATGTTTCTTCATTCTCTTGAAAGTGTCTGTTGCAAAGTAGAAATTTTAATTTTGATGTAGTCCAGCTTATTGTTTCTTTCTTCTACGAGCCACGCCTTGGTGTTTTAACATAAAATGTCATCATCCAACTCAAGGTCTCCTGTGTTATCTTCTAGGAGTTTTAGAGTTTGGCATTTCACATTTGGGTCTGGTGGTTCAATTTGAGTTAATTTTTTTTTTTTTCTGTCTTTTCTAGGGTCACGCCCGTGGCATATGGAGGTTCCCAGGCTAGGGGTCAAATCAGAGCTGTAGCTGCTGGCCTACACCACAGCCACAGCGATGCAGGATCTGAACCGCATCTGTGACCTACACCGCAGTTCACGGCAACGCCGGATCCTTAACCCAATGAGCAAGGCCAGGGATCGAACCTGCAACCTCATGGTTCCTAGTCGGATTCGTTAACCACTGAGCCACAACGAGAACTCCTTGAGTTAATTTTTGTGAAGAGTGTAAGGTCTGTGTCTAGGTGTTTTGTTGTTGTTGTTGTTGTTGTTTTGCCTACAGATATTCAGTTCAGAAAAGACTGCTTTTCTCCATTGTTTAGCTTTTGCTCCTTTCTCAAAGATCAGTTGACAACCTTTATGTAGGTCTATTTCTGGGTTCTCTATTCTATTCCATCATTCTATTTGCCTATTCTTTTACCAATACCACACTGTCTTGATTACGGCAGCTTTATAGTAGGTCTTAAAGCCAGGTAGTTTTAGTCCTACAACTTTGTTCTTCTCCTTCTATATTGTATTTGCTATTCTAGGTCTTTTGCCTCTCCACATAAACTTTAGAATCAGTTTGCTGATATCCATAAAACAATTTTTTGTTGGGATTTTTATTAAGATTTCATTGAATCTGTATTGAGTTGAGAAGAACCCACATCTTGTTAAATTGATTTGTTATATCCATGAACACAGAATATCTCTCCATTTATTTAGTTCTTTGATTTCTTTCATCAGATTTTTGTTGTTTTCCTCATATAGATCTTGTACCTATTTTGTTACATTTAGGCATTTCATTTTCGGGTGATACCGTAAATGGTATTGTGTTTTTAATTTCAAATTCTACTTGTTCATTGCTGGTATATAGGAAAGCAATTGACTTTTGCATATTAAACTTGTTTCCTGCAACGTAGTTATAATTGCTTATTAATTCCAGGAATTTTCTTGTGATTTTTTGTATTTTTTTTACCTATACTATCATATCGTCTACAAACAAAAACTTTTTAAATTTTTTCTGTTTTGGAAGGTTATTAATTATTGATTCAATTCCTTTAATAAATATAAGCCTATTAGATTATCCATTTTTTTCTATGTGAGTTTCAATAGGTTGTGTCTCTCAAAAAACTGGTCCAGGAGTTCCTGCTGTGGTGCAATGGGATCAGTGGAATCTCGTGGGCACTGGGTTGCAGGTTTGATCCCTGGCGCAGCATAGTGGGTTAAGGATCCAGCGTTGCCACAACTATTGCAACTATGGCTTGGATCTTATCCTTGGCCCAGAAACTGCATACGCTATGAAGTGGCAAGAAAGCAAGGAACGGAGCTCCCGTCATGGCGCAGTGGTTAACAAATCCGACTAGAAAACATGAGGTTGCGGGTTCGATCCCTGACCTTGCTCAGTGGGTTAACGATCCGGCATTGACATGAGCTGTGGTGTAGGTTGCAGATGCAGCTCAGATCCTGTGTTGCTGTGGCTGTGGTGTAGGCCGGCGGCTGCAGCTCCGATTGAATCCCTAGCCTGGGAACCTCCATATGCCATGAGAGTGGCCCTAGAAACAACAAAAAGACAAAAAAAAATAAAAAGAGAGAAAGGAAGGGAGGAAGGAAGGAAAGAGAAAGGAAGGAAGGAATGGGTTATCAAATATGTGGCATTGAGTTGTTCTTAGTATTCCTTTATTATGCATTTAATATCTGTGGGAGAGGCAGTGATATACTCTCCTTTATTTCTGATATTAGTGATTTGTTTCTTCCCTCTTTTTTTGTTATCTTGGTGAGAGGCTTATTAATTTTACTAATCTTTTTGAAGAATCATCTTTTGGCTTCATTGATTTTCTATTGATTTCCTGTTACTTTCTTTCTTCAGATATTTATTGGCCCCACTTCCTCTCTCTTCTTTTCTGGTTTGCAAATTTCATGTTTTTCAGAACTTGTTCAGCATCTCTTTAGCCTTTTCTGCATTGTCCATCTGTTTTTATTTTTCCTCTCCATACTTTAATATAAATATTTTTCTAATTTGATCTGTCTTCCACTTCACTAATCTGCTCATCTGTGTAATCTTTATGGGTTTTTTTTCTGTTTAATTTATCCAATTTGCTATTAAACTTTATTGAGTTCTTGATCTTAATTATTAATTTTTTTTTCTAAATAGTCTTTATAGTTCTTTTTACCAGTTTCAGGTATTTGGTGACACTGCATCTTCTCATTTTTTGATGATAATACTTACACACACATACACACACACACACATTGCTTTTTAGGGCTGCGCCTGCAGTATGTGGAAGTTCCCAGGCTAGGGGCTGAAACAGAGCTGCAGCTGCCAGCCTGTGCCACAGCCACAGCAAGCTGCATCTGCAACCTACAACACAGCTCACAGCAATGCCAGATCCTTAACCCACTGAGCAAGGCCAGGGATTGAACTCACATCCTCATGGACATTATGTTGGGTTCATAACCCACTGAGCTAGAACAGGAACTCCATATACTCACATATATTTTAAAAACCATGTTTGATAACTTTACTGCCTGTATCTCATGTGACTCTCAGTTTATTATCTTTTTTCCCTCTCCTGCTTATAGTAATTAGACTCTGGCATGCCTAATTTTTTATTGAATGTCTTTATACTGTATATGAAAAAATATACAGGCTGTAAATATTGTTGTCTTCCAACAAATATAGTTTACTTTCATTCTCACAGGAAGTTAAATAGAGGCAATTCACCTTGGTTCAATTGCAGATTGACATAATTATAGGCCAAGTTCTGGTTCTTGTACAGTCTGGTTTATTTGGGGTTTGAACAGTCTCTTGGGAGTTTCAAACAGAAGCCTAGGGCATTCCCAAGACTTCTGCCAAAGTACACATTGAACTTCAATTGTCTCTCTGTGGCACCAGGAGGCTTCAAATATACTGTTTAAATTTCTTAGCATCTTCACATCCACGTTACATTTGGGCCATCAGTCCTAAGTACAGATTAGGAATCAGAAAACATCTTGAGGGAAAAAATGGTAGGGAAGATTGGGCTCACTTCTCAGGAGTTCCCTTTTGTCTGGAAACTAACCTCTTTTAGCTCCATTTAGCTTGGTAGCAATGAACTCCAATGTTTGACTCTTAGCCACAAGACTGCCGAAAGCTCTGGGCCGCTGCTTTCTTCTCAGCTTCTAGGCCTTCCATTAACAACGGGTAGTGTGAAGGAGGAAAGCAGTAGAGAACTTGAGGCTTGCACCAATCCATTATTAACTTCTTTCCAGAGCCTTAATTCTTCAAGTCCTTGCTTAAATTGTCCCTCTCCTTCAAATAGCTGTTTTGTTTTTGTATTGTTTGTAATTAACAGGTTTTGGGGTTGTTGTTGTGTCTTTGTTTTGTTTTGTTTTGTCTTTTTGCCTTTTCTAGGGCCGCTCCCTCGGCATATGGAGGTTCCCAGGCTCGGGGTCAAATCAGAGCTGTAGCCACCAGCCTACGCCAGAGCCACAGCAACTCGGGATCCTAGCCACCTCTGCGACCTCCACCACAGCTCACCACAATGCCATGATACTTAAACGCACTGAGCAAGGGCAGGGATCAAGCCCGCATCCTCATGGATACTAGAGCAGTTATTTTTTATTTTTTAGAGCAGTTTTAGATTTACAGAAAAATTGAGTTGAAAGTACAGAGTTCCAGAGTTCCCTCTGTGGCTCAGTGGGTTAAGAACCCAACATAGTGTCCATGAGGATGTGGGTTCAATCCCTGGCCTCACTTAGGGAGTTAAATATTCCATGTTACTACAAGCTGAAGCAGAGGTCGCAGATGTGGCTTGGATCTGGTGTTGCCACTGCTGTGGCGGAGGTCTAAAGCTGCAGCTCCAATTTGACCCCTAGCGCCTGGGAACTTCCATATGCCCCAAGTGTGGCCAGAAAAAAGAAAAAAAAGAAGAAAGTGCAGAGTTCCCATATACCTTTTCTCTTGCCACCACCACCCCACAGCAAAACACATACACAATTTCTCCTATTAACAACATCTGACATTAGTGTGATATATTTGTTACAATTGATGAGCCAATATTGATACACTATTTTAACTAAATAGGGTTTACTTCGTGTTGTACATTCTAGGAGTTTTGACAAATACATAGCTATCCGCCATTACATGTTTGTGATATATCCATTATTACAATATCATGCAAGAGAGTTCCACTGCCCTAAAAATCCCTTGTGCTCTACCTATTCATTCCTCCCTCCCTCCAAACCCCCTACAACCACCGATTATAAATTTTCCTGTTTCAAAATGTCAAATAGTTGGCATCTTATAATACAGTGCCATTTCAGATTGGCTCCCTTCACTTAGCAATATGCATTTGAATTTCCTCCTGTTTTTTCATGACTTGATTGATCTTTTTTTTTTTAACCACTAAATAATATTCCATTATCTGGATGTTCCACAGTTTATTTATCCAGTCACCTGTTAAAAGACATCTTCATTGCTTCCAAGTTTTGGCAATTATGAACAAAGCTACTTTAAACATGTGTGTGCAAGTTTTTACATAAACATAATTTTTGATTAATTTAGGTATTAAATACCAAGGAGAGTACTACTGGAGAGTAGGGAAGAGTATGCTTCATTTTGAAAGAAATTGCCAAATTGTCTTCCAAAGTGTTTGAACTTTTTTTCATTCCCAAAAGCAATGGATGAGAGTTCTTGTTGCTCCATATTCTCACCAGCACTTGGTGCTGTCAGTGTTTGGGATTTTAACCAATCTAATAGATATGTAGTGATATCTCATTGCTGTTTCAAACAGCTTTTTTTTTTAACCAAAATTTATTTGTTCTCAGCAGATATATTGCTAAGACAAGATTTTCGCTCATGCAAATGAACAGCATGAGACTTCTCTCAGGTTCCAAGTTCAAAATTCCCAAGGAAGTAGCTTAATAGGCCCAAGTAGAATCCAGTGCATTTCTGACAAGGGAAATGAGATTTGAAGATGGCAGTCCCTACTCAAACCACATGGTTGAAGTGGACAAAACTATTTCTTGGAGGAAAGGAAGGAAGTATTTTCAAGAAGTGGGAAGGCATATTGAGCCCTCCAAACAACAAATGTCTGTATACCACAATCCTGTGCTGAGTAGTTTATCAACTTAACTTTTAATTTAATAATGAACACTTAAGGCAGAATGTTGACAATGACCTGGATGAAACAAATAGTTATTCTTTTGAGCATTACCTGATAATTTTAGGTGGCTGTAATTCTTTACATTATTTGTAAAGAATTTTCTTTTTATTTATGTATTTTATTTTATTTTATTTTTTTAAGGGCCGCATTTGGAAGTTCCCAGGCTAGGGTTTGGGTCAGTGCTGGCCTACACTACAGCCACAGCAACACCAGATTCAAGCCATGTCTGCAACCTATGCCACAGTTCACGGCAACGCCAGATTCTTAACCCACTGATTGAGGCCAGGGATCGAACCTGCATCCTCCATGGATACTAGTCAGTTTTGTTACCACTGAGACACAACAGAAACTCCTATAATTTTAAATCACACCTTTTTTTGTATATCATATGGCTTGTTTCTACTTATAAATTTTAAAATTGCTGCTTATTTTTTTATGAGTTAGTGACCATTTTCCTTCATATTTGTAAGAATAGTGTGAGATTTAAGGACACAGTCTTAGGATCTAGACTGTCTGGGATCAAATCCCAGCTCTATCACTTGCTAGATTTCTGATTTGGGTTAAAAGTTACTTAACCTCTCTGTGCTTGAATATCTTCATTGTAAATTGAGGATGCTAGTAATATTTCATAGAATAATTTTAAGGATTAGATGAGTTCATACATATAAATTGCTTAGTGGAGTTCCCGTCGTGGCGCAGTGGTTAACGAATCCGACTAGGAACCATGAGGTTGCGGGTTCAATCCCTGGCCTTGCTCAGTGAGTTAAGGATCCAGTGTTCCCGTGAGCCGTGGTGTAGGTTGCAGACGCGGCTTGGATCCCACATTGCTGTGGCTGTGGTGTAGGCCGGCGGCTACAGCTCTGATTAGACCCCTAGCCTGGGAACCTCCACATGCCACGGGAAGCAGCCCTAGAAAAGGCAAAAAGGCAATAATGTTTTAAAATTATGTCTTGTTATTTTTAATATGTCAAAAAACACATTTGAACAGACATTCATCTGTCTTTAGAATAAAACAAATTATTTTGATCCTCGTTACATGTTATATGAGATGATTAGCTCACCTATATTTCATCCCCTTTCCTGCTTCTCATTTCTCCCATATTTAATCAGATATTCAAGCTAAATTTTGGAGTTTGTGGCTCAGTGGTAATGAACCCAACTAGTATCCATGAAGATGTGGGTTCGATCCCTGGCCCTGCTCAGTGGCTTAAGGATTCAGAGTTGCTGTGAGCTGTGGTTCAGGTCACATAGGTCACAGATGCTGCTCAGATCCTGCAGTGCTGTGGCGTAGGCTGGCAGCTGCAGCTCCCATTTGACCCCTAGCCTGGGAACTTCCATATGCCATGGGTGTGGCCCTAAAAACAACAGGCCAAATTATTATTTTCACTAATGCTCATTTTCCCATTTTGTTTCCATTTATTGAGTCAGAATTGGAAGTGGGAGTTCCCGTTGTGGCTCAGTGGTTAACGAATCCGACTAGGAACCATGAGGTTGCAGGTTCTATACCTGCCCTTGCTCAGTGGGTTAAGGATCCAGCGTTGCCATGAGCTGTGGTGTAGGTCACAGATGCGGCTCGGATCCTGCGTTGCTGTGGCTCTGGCGTAGGCTGGCAGCTACAGCTCCGATTTGACCCCTGGCCTGGGAACGTCCATATGCCTCGGGAGTGGCCCAAGAAATGGCAAAAAGACCAAAAAAAAAAAGAATTGGAAATGGGGAAAAGTGAATACAATGTGAGTCTTTTTCCAAAGGGCTCAACGATGGTTTATCTGAAAATAATTATTTTACATACATACATTTCAAAGGATCTGTAATGCTTCTGAGATCGGTTTCCATTATATTTTAGCATTTAAGACTTTGTTTTGTTTCCATGTATAGATATACCTCCAATGAAAGTGATGATAGAAGCACTGTATATGTCTCATTATAAATCTCATTAAATTGTCAGTTTAAGAATGTGATTCAAAATTTAATGGTATGATAGGAATATAAGCTTTATAGAAATCTGTCCTAAGAATCTCCCAGAGGCAAGCATAAAAGGAAGCCATGCACATATTATTGCTAGGAGCTCTATATTTAAATTTCAAATAACAGCAGTCAGAAAGCTATGAGAAGCTTTCTCTTTCTTCTTAAAAAGGGAAGGGGACATTGCCTACTTTTGATTTAAAGGAAAAAAGGACAATAGAGAGGCAGAAAGGTAAATGGCAGAAAGATCAGCCCAAATTTCTCCTCTGATTGGCTAGAAATAGATGAAGAAAGAGACACTCTAAATACTGGAGGCAAGCCCTGGGGTGAAAATTGACATCATCTTAGTACAGGCAGGATGACTTATAAAGAACCATTCCAATTAAGAAGATCCACTTAGAAAGAAGTAGGTTGATAAGAATAAAGGCTTTTTGAGGAAGTCTTTTGAAATTTGCCTAGAAATGTATGTCTTTAAAAGGCATTCCAAGGCACTCTTTTCCTGTTAAATGATCAATCCACTCATCTGTCTCTTCTAACAAAAAGCTTCCCAGTCTGTGTTGTAAAATAAGTCCCAATTGAGAAGACAGTTTTGTTGTGGGGCAGGTTCTTCCAAAAGCCAATTTTGAGAGCTTTGAAAACAGAAATTTTATTCAAGAGTGTTCTTGGGATAAAGAAAGGAAGGGGAGAAAGCACAATTAGTTAGAGGGAGAACTTGAAGGGTGATACAGTCTCAACAAAGCCCTTCAGCCAATCACAAGTACTTATAAAGCTGGGATGACCCTTCAGTTTCCCTGAGCTGAGATGCAGATAAGTGCCCTTCCGGGAGAGGGCAAGACCTCATACAAAGTGGAGCTCTATAGCCAAGGGCAGTTCCTGGAGAGGGTTAATAATTAAGGCAACTAGGGACAGAAGACTTTCCATCCTGATGGTGTATCTACCTGGGAGCACAGCACCAACCACAGGCTCTGTCTAGGCTGTCCTTATATCATACTCTCACTTGACAATCACACCCTGAGGCTTCAAATACCACTCATATATTGGTAACTAATAAATTTGTATATCCAGCAGGTAGATTTCTTCTAGACTCCAGACCCCTACATACAACTATTTCCTTGACATTTCCATTTGAATGGTGCAGACACCTGAATGTCAACATGTCCAAAACTGAATTCCTGGTCTCTCCCTCAAAACTGTTCTTACACTGTTGGTGGGAATGTAAATTTGTGCAACCACTATGGAAAACAGTATAGATATTCCTCAATACAAAAACAAAAACAAAACTAAAAATAGAATTACCATTTGATCCAGCAATCCCACTCCTGGGCATCTATCCAGAGAAAACCATGACTCGAAAAGATACATGTACTCCACTGTTCATTGCAGCACTGTATACAATAGCTAAGACATGGAAGCAACCTAAATGTCCATCAACAGAGGAGTGGATAAGGAAGATGTGGTACATATACACAATGGAATATTACTCAGTTATAAAAAGAAATGAGAAAATGACTTTTGCAGTAACGTGGATGGGCCTAGAAATTATCATGCTGAGTGAAGTTAGTCAGACAGACACGAACATCATATGCTATTACTTATACATGGAATCTAAAAAAGGACACAGTGATCTTTGCATAACAGATACTGACTCACAAACTTTGAAAAACTTATGGTTATCAAAGGAGATAGCAAGGGGAGGGATGGGCTGGGGATTGGGGGTAGAAATGCTGTAAAACTGGGTTGTGATGATCATTGTACAACAACAAATATAATAAAATTCATTGAGTTAAAAGCCAAAAAATAAAATAAAATAAGATAGCTACCTAGATGGTAGGCTTTAATCCAATCATATCAATAATTGTATTTATTCTAAATGGTCTAAACACACCAAATTTATCAAACTGGATTAGAAAAACAATTATGGGCTTTCTACAAGAAATACACTTTAAATATAACATGGACATATTAAAAGTAACAGTGTGGAAAAAGATATTCCATGAAGTGCTAATCAAAAGAAGGCTGATGTAGTTGTTAATATCAAAGTGAACTTCAGAATAAGACACATTACCAGGAATAAATGACAACATTACCTAATGATAAACTTATCAATCAATCTTTATCATAGGTCATTACAGTTCTAAATGTGTATGCACCTAATAACATTATATGGGAATAGTATTACCCTGATACCAAAACCAGACAAGACATTCATTCCAATAAGAGAAAACTATAGACCAATATCCATCATGATATAAAGGCAAAAATCCTCAGCAGAATAATAGCAAATCAATTACAATAGTATATAGAAAAGGATATTACATGATACACAAGCAGAATTTACCTCAGGAATGAAAGGTTTATTCAACATTTGAAAATAAATCAATGGAACTCACCTTCTTATAGCTGTACACACTTCTCTAAAACTCCCACCCTGTCCTTAAACCCTGGAAGGCACTCACCTATTCTCCATTTCTATAATTTTTCCATTTCAAGAATGCTATATAAGTGGAATAATAAATATATAACTTCGGGATTGGTTTTTTCATTTAGCATAATTCTCTGAAGGTTCATAGAGATTATTACATCAACAGTTTTGTATTGTTTTGTTTTGTTTTGTTTGTATTGCTGAGTAGCATTCCACGGTTTGTTTATTCATCCATTGAAGGACATTTAGGTTATTTTCAGTTTTTGGCTATTATGAATAAACTATTCACATACAGTTTTTTTCTAATTTGATGAAATAAAACTTACCCACTTTGAACTCTTTGCTTAATCCTCAATCTTGAAGACTTTTTTCTATATTTTCTTCTAAACATTTTATAGTTTTATACCTCACATTTAGATCTATGATTCATTTTGAGTTATTCTTTTATATAAGATGTGAGGTGTAGGTAGAGGTTCACATTTTTGCACATGGATAGCCAATTGTTTCAACATCGTTCATTGAGGAGACTACCTTTTCTTCACTGATCTGCCACTGCACATTTCCTTTGTAAGATATCAGTCAAGGCTTATGCTTCCAGGAAAATGAAATAGATAATCTCTCCCTATGTTGGGGTGCCTCAGTACCCTCAATGGGATGATGTCAGAAAATGTCAAGTAGGGGAGTTCCCGTCGTGGTGCAGTGGTTAACGAATCCGACTAGGAACCATGAGGTTGTGGGTTCGGTCCCTGCCCTTGCTCAGTGGGTTGATGATCTGGCGTTGCTGTGAGCTGTGGTGTAGGTTGCAGACGCGGCTCGGATCCTGCGTTGCTGTGGCTCTGGCGTAGGCCAGTGGCTACAGCTCCGATTGGACCCCTAGCCTGGGAACCTCCATATGCCATGGGAGCGGCCCAAAGAAATAGCAAAAAAAAAGACAAAAAAAAAAAGAAAATGCCAAGTAGAGAGCCAGGATTTTCAATCCCATTGGCAAGTAATGAGCCTCCTCTTTCCCTCCGTACTCCCCTGCCCCCACTTCCATCACTGACTCAGTGTCAGTGGATATCATATGAGGAGCAGGAAGGCAGAAAAAAGAAAATAGAGAAACAAATAACAAACAAAACAAAAAATAAAATTGAAGATTTAAACGCTAATGTATCAAGAAATACATTAAATGTAAATGGTATAAATCTATCAGTTAAAAGACAGAGATTGGCACAATGTATTAAAAAACATAACCCAACAATATGTTGTATACAAGCAATATTTCATATGTAATGAAAAAGCAAGTTGAAAGTCAAAGGATGGGAAAAGATGTCTTTAAAAGAAAGCAAGAATAATTATATTATTAGCATATAAAATAGACTCAATCAATAGCAAATAAAATTACTAGAGACAGAGAGAGACAGTACATTATGAAAAAGGGTCAATCTACCAGGAACACATAGCAATACTATATATGTACGCACCAAACAAAAGATCTACAAAACATGTGAAGTAAAAATTGGTAGAACTTAGGAGTTAAGGATCCAGCATTGCCACAACTGTGGCTTAAGTGGCAGCTGTGGCTCAGATTCTATCCCTGGCCTAGGAACTTCCACATGCCATGACTGTGACCAAAAAAGAAAAAAAAATGATAGAACTTAAAGAATATATAGGCAAATTCATAACTAAATCAAAACCGAAAACACAACATGTCAAAACCCAGAGATCATAGTTAAAACAGTGCTGAGAAGAAAATTTATAGCACTAAATGCATACATTAAAAAGAGGAAAAGTTTCAGGTCAGTAATCTAAGCTTCCACTTTGAACCTACACAAGAGTAAAATAAACCCAAAATAGGCATAGAGAAGAAAATAGTAACTGAAATTAAAGAGATTAAAAACAGAAAAACAATCAAGTTCCTGAGTGGCCAATAATGAATAGTGGCTAAGCTCAACTGCCCATCATGTCTGTCTACTTATTTATTCAGCATCTATTGAGCAGTGAATACTTTCTGATGAGTCTTAGCATGTGATACAAAAATTGTCACACTCTGTGCCCCTTCCCATACATCCATCCGTAAGCCTCTATCCCAGACCTTCTTGTCTCCAATCTTCCAATCTTTCCTGCCAAGCCCCAAATCAGGTGGCCAGGCTTTTTCCTACAGGCCAGGAATCTGTAAAGATTCTCATCATTTGTCACTTCTATCACACAGTGGACGATCAGGTGTGCTGCTTTCAACTCTGCCCTTTTCCCTTTCCAGTATCTTTCAGGGCCACTCTGGAAGATGGCTGTCATGCTGCTACCATATATATATTGACTTGCATCCATGATAAAACCAATTCATCCAAAAATCAAAGCTCAGATTTTTTTCCCACTCTTTCAACTTGTTGTATGAGACAGTCTATATGGCCACAGGTGCAAGCAGGGGTAGGGGAGCTAGTATAAATGATGCAGGTGACATACCTCCTTATGCAGCTTGCTTGTGTTCTTCAGTCCTGCTTAGTCTTCCTTTCCAGAAGAGCTATTTCCATTTTATGAGAGTCTGCTGCAGGTACTCCAATTTTTTTACTAGTTGGAGCCAACAGAATTATTTTCATAAGGTGAAGTTTTAGATTCAGTCACTTGGTACTTCATGACCAAGCAATATGTCTCTTCCGGAGCCCCAAAACATGTTGGAACTGCTTCTCAAAAAGGATGTTATTTTATTCTATAGATATAAGATTTATATATTATGATTTATAATTCTATTATGGACCCTGTGTTGAGTTTTCATAAGCTTCATGCTATGTCTTTTCCCACTACTGATATTTTCAACACTGTAGGGTCTTCCAAATATTATGACCAATTCAAGCAGCAAGACTGTTTACACCGCAGCCTGGACCTTCTGAAGAGCTCTTTCCTGCACTAGGTCCCACTCAAAGCTAGCAACTTTCTATGTCATCTAATATATTGACCAGGTCAATAGTCCTAGATGAGGAGATCCCGTCGTGGCTCAGTAGTTAACAAATCCAACTAGGAACCATGAGGTTGCAGGTTCGATCCCTGGCCTCGCTCAGTGGGTTAAGGATCTGGCATTGCCGTGAGCTGTGGTGTAGGCTGCAGATGTGGCTTGCATCCCATGTTGCTGTGGCCCTGGCGAAGGCTGGCAGCTACAGCTCCAATTAGACCCCTGGCCTAGAAACCTCCATATGCCATGGATGCGGCCCTAGAAAAGACAAAAAAAAAAAAAAAAAAAAAAAAAAGTCCTAGAGGAGGAATGCATTTCATGTAGAATCAATGCATGTGGTTCAGTTTCTGTGGTAAGGGATTCAGGATGCATGTTTTTGTTTACTTTGGAGGGGATATCCTGGCATTGGGTCCTACCACTGGACCCTAAAAACATTACTGAAGTTTTCTTCATTGGAATCCTAAAATATTCACTAAAAATTCAAGCAGGTCCTTGAAACATTGTAGAGTCTTCTCACACCCTCTGGAGCACACGTGAATTATCAAGGCTTTCAAAGCACTAGCCACCTCATGTTTGACTTGCCTGATCAGCATTATTAACATAATGGATTACTGAGATGTTCTGTGGAATGATCAAGCATCCACAGAATGGAATCATCATATCTCTTTGGACTATATTATGATGAAATGAAGGAGATTTAACATAGCTTTAAGGCAAAACTAAATGAATACTGTCTGCCCTGCATGAGTACAACTGTTTCTGACTTTTTCTTATTGGAAAGGGAAAGCATGCATTTGCCACATCAATGATTATATATCATGTTTTTGTTCTACCAAAACAAAACCTATCTAGCACAGCAGCTGCAAACAGGGCTACTATGTGGTTAAGTGTATGGTAGTCTACAGTCATTCTCCAGAATCCATCTAGTTTCTTCAAGAATAAGACTGGTAAATTTAAGAGGTATGATAGGAATCACCACCCTGGAATCCTTTAGATCTTTAATGGTAGCACTAATCTCTGCCACTCTCCCCCCATCCCACAAATAAGAATGTGATCTTATTTTTTAACTTAATATCTTGACTGAGAAAGGGCGGCATCCAGACAAGTCCACTTGCCCTTCCCCACTATAAGAACCCTTACCCCAAAAGACAAGTATCCAATGGGGAGAGTATTCCAACTACCAAGTATATCAACTATATACCTGGGAACTGTGGAAATGACCACTGAGTAGTTTGTAAATCCAGTGGGCTTATTATAAGCCAGATTTTAAACAGGGTCCTAAGACACCCCCACTGTAACTGGAGTGCCTCGAGATGCCTTGGGGCTCCAGAACCTGTGCCGGTAAACTCAGAACATGTGTCCAGGAACCTAGCAAAAATTTAGGAGCCTGAAATTTGCCCAGTGCACCCCCAAAGAAGTTGCATGACCCTCCTTGTCAGGGCACCTTTGGACACTGCATGGTAGGAAGGGCCCATTCACCCAAGCAATGTGTCCCTCAATAGGAAACAGGTTCTAAGAAGAGCATGTTACCACAAACCCTAGCTGTTTAAGTTAAATCTATATGAAGGGGTGAATAAAGTGGCAGTTGCAGACATTAACAAAAGGGAAAAGTTGGCAATTTTAAATGCATGCAATTATACTGACATGCTAATTTAAATTTTATATAAAATATTGATTTGAATGAGTATGGAATAAGTATTAACTCTAAAAATAACACTTGCATGCATATTATAACAATATTTAACTAAATGTTTTATTAGTTTGCAAAGCAATACTACTAATGTATAAAGAACATAGTTTTTTCTATTCGATTATTAAGTCCCAATTCCAACAAAACACAACAAAATTAACCTATAATGATTCAATTTAAAGTTCCATCTTTAAATTCTTCATAATCTTCTTTGGTAAACAGATCCAAAGATAGGTTAATCCTAAGTAAAAGATGACAAAATTGAATCTTGTTAATATAAAATGTTGCAATCAGTAGTCACTGAAAAGTTTTAACATGTCTAAAACTGCAAAGCAACTGTTAGCCTTTCCCTGAATTTACTGTTTCGATAACTTTTACTTTCTCAAGTTGATCATAAAATATTTCTGATAGATTCAGCGTATAACTCATATTTTTCCTCTCTACTGCAACTCTTACAAATATCCTTGGTGACTTCAACAGTCCAATTATAAGAACTGTGTCAACAAAAAAACTATTATTGCAGGCCTTTATCTCCAGGCCATTTCAGTCACAAAGCAAGGTCATTGTTTGGACCTTGGGACTGTCCAAAAAAGGGACCCTCATCCTTGGAACTTCTGCTTTACTTCTAAGTGCTGAAACTCTTCAAATGTTCCCAGCTGATCTATTTCTATACTTTCACTTTTTGTACCCTTATACTCTCACTGAACAAGGTCATTGCCCTCCTTTCAACTGCCAATCCCTTGATCTCCTAGGCTTCATTTGTATCCCTCTTCAGACCACAATCATTCCTCTCATTACTCCTAATCAAGCCCATAATTTCCTGTTCGAGGGACTGAGACTTCCTCTTCATCCTAGTCATTGCCTGACATCCCCTTCTCAGTCCTCTCCTCTCCCTCCATCCTTACACCAAGGCTTTCATCTGCATCGACTGCTAGCACTGCATATGACTTGTAGGCAGAAGAGATATCACGCTGGCTCTGACACAATGCTTAAAATTGCTTAGAGTTTTTACCTGAGTACTTATCACCTAAAATTCTTCATGCCAAAATAAAAGTCATTTGCTTCAAAAAACCAGTTAGGATACACGAGGACGCGAGTTTGATCCCCAGCCTCACTCAGTGGGTTAAGGATCCGGCATTGCCATGAGCTGTAGTGTAGGTCACAGATGTGGCTCTGGCGTAGGCCAGCAGCTACAGCTCCAATTTGACCCTTAGCCTGGGAACATTCACATGCAGGGGGTGCAGCCCTAAAAAGACAAAAAAAAAAAAACACCCACAGTTCTGGAGTTGCCATGATGGCTCAGTGGAAATGAATCTGACTAGCATCCATGAGGATGCAGACTCGATCCCCGGCCTCGTTCACTGGGTTAAGGATCCATCCAGCATTGCCATGTGCTCTGGTGTAGGTCACAGAGGTGGCTCGGATCTGGCATTGCTATGCCTGTAGTGTAGGCCAGCAGCTGCAACTCTGATTCGACCCCCTGGGAACCTCCCTATGCCACAGGTGCAGCCCTAAAATAAATAAATAAATAAATAAAAACACAAAACCCGTTCTTTCTCTTGGCTTCCTTATTTCTATTTGTTCTCAAACTTTAGTATCATCTCTTATATTTCCCTACATCTAGTCATTTTTCTCCTCTCCACTGTAGTTAAGGGCATTTCACTTTTCCTTTGGACTGCTATTACAATCCCTGAATTTTCTTTTTCACATCCTATCTTGCCTCTATTCCAAAACTTTTCACAAAATGACATCAGACTCTAAAATGCAAATCAGATCAACTCACTGCTTTAAAATGTTCTATACTGTTGATGTACAAGATATTTGCATAGTTTCTTATTATCTTCCCATAATACTTATCAATTACAAAATATATAGTGGAGAAACAGACATCTTAACCACAGATCAAAGTTAACATTATTAATAAGGGATAAATGAAGATCCCATGATTCTAGATGTGATATTCTCAGAAGGACATAACATTACAAGTTCCAGTCAAAAACGTAAAATACTAATCAAATCATGAGACAGTATCAGCAAGTCAAGAGGGATAGTTTGAAAAATAATTGGCCCACATTCTTCAAAAATGTCAATATCATAAAAGACAAAGAAAGGCTGAAGACCAATTACAGATTAAAGAAGCCTAAAGAACATGACAGTTAAATGCAATACATGACCCTGGACCAGACCTGATATCAAAAGAACAAATCCCATTAAGGACATTATTGACATGGTTAATAGGCATGGTTAAAACCGGTTAATAGGCTGTAAATTATTATAAAAGTTTTCTACTAAAGTTAAACTTCCTGAATTTGGTAACTATAGTATGGCTATTAAAAAATATATCCTTGTTCTTAGGATATACATACTAAAGTATTGAGGGGCAATATTTTACACACATACACACACAGAAAGAAAGAGCAGGAGTAGGAGAATGATAAAGTACATGTGGCAATATGTAAAAATCAGTGAAACTAGTTAAAGGATATCCTGGAGGTCCTTGTATTATTCTTGGTATTTTTATGTATATTTAAAATCACTTGGAATAAAGGGCTAAGAAAATGTTCCATGTTTCTTCATCGCCTACTGAACTGAGTACAAATTCTTGTCCAAGTATTTATGTGAGATCATTTGAAATACGGTCTCAGTATATTGCATACACTTCACCATGGCTACCTTAAACAAGCTTTAATCAAACTGTACATTCCTAGGAGTTCCCGTCAAGGTGCAGCAGGAAACAATTTGACTAGGAACCATGAGGATGTAGGTTCGATCCCTGGCCTCACTCAGTGGGTTAAGGATCCAGCATTGCCATGAGCTGTGGTGTAGATCGCAGATGCAGCTCGGATCCTGCGTTGCTGTGGCTGTGGTGTAGGCCAGCAGCTGCAGCTCCTATTCGACCCCTAGCCTGGGAACCTCCATATGTACATTCCTAAACATTTTCTTGGACCCTATGAATTTGCTTATGTTCATGTCTAAAGCATACTCCCTTCTCCCACATTCCTACTTATAAAAGTCTAATTTCTCTGTTCCAAGGCCCATTTTACTTAACTTTTCTACTACTTTTCAAATCCCCCCAAAACTGGGTGTAACCTCTCCCTAGAATTGAATAAGCCCAGATGATTAGTAAACCAGGGCATAATAAAAAAAATTTAAAAATTTTTAAAGAGAGGGTAGGGGAATTACATTGGCTCAATTTAAAACACATGGCATTTAAAATTAACTGGAGAATAGCCTAAAGAAATTCAGAAGTACAAGACAAGAGGTCAGAAGTAGAATAGAGATTTAAGGCTCGTAAACCCGGAAAGAGTAACTGAAGCTACAAAATGGGTAAGTTATCTAAGAATAAATATGTAAAGAGAGAGTAGGACCTACAGTTACTCCTAGGACAGTATTTGTTATGAGATTGTAGTAAAAGGGACAAATAGGGAGTTCCCATTGTGGCAACTAGTATCCATGAGGACATGGGTTTGATCTCTGGCCTTGCTCAGTGGATCAAGGATTCAGCGTCAGCTGGTATCCCGTGTGGCTGTGGCTGCAGCTGCAGCTCTGATTCGACCCCAGTCTGGGAACTTCCATATGCCATGGAAGCTCTAAAAAAAAAAAAAGAAAAGAAAAAAAAAGGACAAATAAAAAATACACAGAAAATACAGTCAGAAAAGTAGTAAAATAATATTAAATGTGACAGCATGTTCAAAAAAGAGAACTAAGCCGAGATAGGAACAAAAAGAGACCATGGAGAAAGTAGTTTCAATTCAATAGTACTGTGATGATGGGGCCCAAATGAAGTTTACTAAATTTCAACAAATATTTAACTAGTGACGTCTATGTACCAAACACTGGATTTAAGGAAGAAAATAGGCTGGAATTGGCAAGGGGTATACACTAAAGGTTGGAGATGGTAGGATGTAAGGGGAAAGAAAAAATCTATACCTTTTACTTGTTGTCTAAGTGGATTCTTAGCAGAAGATGAAAAGAAGAATCATCTTGTACAATTTGAATCTAGGAACAACATAAAATATAGGAAAAATTCAAACTGGTCTCTGGCACTAGTTTTCCCATTAACAAGTTATAATACACTTTTTCAATATAATTACTAGTTTTTATAATCTGATTCTAAGTGTAATAAAAAGTAATTACAAGGATACCTTTTGTTTATAAAAGCCTATTTCTAAAAAATATAGTGTACCATTTTGAGTCGCTAAATATTCCTTAGAAGATCATTTGATGTTTAGCAGAAGGCCTATTGCTGACCCACAAGAGAACCTGACAAGTTCAAGGTTATGACCAGGGCAATATTAGATTTAATCTAGTATGATTATTAAAGTAATTGGATCTGGATTAGCACTCAGAACAATGTCCAGGATTTTTGCACATTTCGCTGCCTATTCAAACATCCTTGTCTCCTAAGAAACCACAGACTACTTTTTTCCTCCTAATTCACTCTCCTGCCTCATTCTCCTTAACTGGATAAGAAAAGTAAAACAGGGTATAAACATTAGTTTATATGCCATTATTACAAACAATCTGTGCAATTATTGATGTAATATTACAGTAATGAGATTCCAGTGTTACCTTGCTTACAAAGCAATCTTCTGCTCTAAGTATTATCTTATAAAAATAGTCTTCACAAAATCAAATTCTGAAGATTTGCTGTCAAAATAAAAGTTGTCATTGGAGTTCCTGTCATGGCGCAGTGGTTAACGAATCCAACTAGGAACCACGAGGTTGTGGGTTCGGTCCCTGCCCTTGCTCAGTGGGTTAATGATCCGGCGTTGCCGTGAGCTGTGGTATAGGTTGTAGACGTGGCTTGGATCCCGCGTTGCTGTGGCTCTGGCCTGGGCCAGTGGCTACAGTTCCAATTAGACCCCTAGCCTGGGAACCTCCATATGCCGCGGGAGCAGCCCAAGAAATAGCAAAAAAAGACAAAGAAAAAAAAAAAAGTTGTCATTGAGTGACTTACTGAAAACGTATAGAACATTCATCATGGTAACATATGTGCTAAAATATGCATGTGAAGAAAAGAAAATAACATGATTTATTAATTCATGTGGCATTATTAGTCATGTAAATTTTACCTCACTTAATCATTTGAGAGTCCACTCACTTTAATAAATCTGCTAGATTACATCTAATTTTGTTCTGGCCACAATATCAACTCAATATTGATGCAGCTTTAGAACAGGGTTTAATTTATGAGTTGTTTTCCAAGAACAAAATAATGACATCAAGGCCATAACTCAAGTGCAGATTTTGTTAAATCCATAAAATTGGACTGAACCATCATGAAGCAGAAGTAACTATATGAAGCAACACAGAATATATACTTCTATAACTCAGTTAAAACGTTTTTCTTCATCAATAATGAGGTTGCAGTCTGTATTAAAAAGTTGGCATTGGAGTTCCTGTCGTGGCTCAGTAGTTAACAAATCCGACTAGGAACCATGAGGTTTCAGGTTCAATCCCTGCCCTTGCTCAGTGGGTTAAGGACCCGGCGTTGCCGTGAGCTGTGGTGTAGGTCGCAGATGCAGCTCTGATCCCGAGTTGCTGTGGCTCTGGCGTAGGCCGGCAGCTACAGCTCCAATTAGACCCCTAGCCTGGGAACCTCCATATGCCACGGGTGCGGCCCTAGAAAATGCAAAATGACAAAAAAAAAAAAAAAAAAAAAAGTTGGCTTTAAAATTCAGATTTAACAGACAAGCATATCACCTTTGCTCAGTAAATTCTGGTCAATACTCACCTTCTGCGCTCCTCCACTCATACCTACACGTGCAGTCTACTCTACACTCAGAGCTTTACAAGGCTTTGTATTTTTAATTATGATGAATGGTGATAATACGGCACATAGTTCTATACATTGAAGGTGATAATTAGGAAAACTACTGGTCTAATGCGATCCAAGGGTGACTAAACTATTAGAGAAGCCAGTCTTCTTTAATACAATAAAAATTGTGTTACTTACTTTCCCTAGATAATTGCTGGCATTTCAGCCTGAGTCTGTATTTTTCATTTTCTTCAAGCATTTTAGAAATCACTTTGTACACTCCATTCCATACTGAAACCTTAAAAAGATAAGCACAGTTAAGGAACATCGAGCAGAGAATCAGGAATACATTTAGATGTAGGCAATTGGGAGTGACTCAACTGTGATACGTGCCAATTTGATATTATCGTTGTAAAGCAATATTACACTTAGAGACCTAAACCTTAAACATAATTGTTTTCCTATGATTACTGATTTCTCTGTATCTTTTTCCAACTTCCTAGCATTTTCTCTCCGTAGTATTTAAAATAACTGTCCTGGATGAATTTTCCTTTCCAAAGCAATGTCTATTAAGTCCCACTGCTTCAACATATTCAATTTTGTTTTGAAAGGTAATAAAAATAGTGAGTTTTTCTTCATATGTCTAAACCACTGGACAATGATTTAATTATTTTCTCCCCCACTGGTTACTTTTCAGTTTTATTTTCTGTCTTTAGTTTTCAGAATTTTTATTATGATATGTCTTTTTTTTTCTTTTTTTTATTACTCACGTGAATTTATCACATCTGTAGTTGTATAATGATCATAACAATCTAATTTCATAGGATTAATTTTTTTTCTTTTCATGGCTGCATCTGTGGCTCATGGAAGTTCCTAGGCTAGGGTTCAAATCAGAGCTGCAGCTGCAGGCCTGCACCACAGACACAGCAACACAGGGTCTAAGGTATGTCTGTGACCTACACCACAGCTCATGGCAATGCCAGATCCTTAACCCACTGATTAGGGCCAGGGATCAAACCTACATCCTCATGGATCCTAGTCAGATTTGTTTCTGCTGAGCCACAATGGGAACTCTGAGGAAAAAATATTTCTTAGTATAGTGGGAAGATTAAATACTCACTGAAAACGCACTTGCTGCAAGGGTTAGTCATTTTGAATGTTATTTTATATTATGCATGGATTAGAAATCAAACTCAAATCTCAGACATAATATAATTTCGTGGGTCATTATCAACTAACAATTTCTTTAAACTGAAGTGTAAAATATATGGTGAGGAAAAAAGATTCGTAGAACAATTGATCTTGAATATGTTTCAAACCTTTAGTTACCATGACATCTGGACAACCAGAGATGAAAATGTTTGAGCACAAAGCTTCACGCTTGTCAGCTTTCCTGCTAGGAACTTAATGTACATCCCTTGTTTTTAAAAGAGCAATGTAACACCAACATAGACACCTTATTCTTTTCCATGAAATCCATGATTTTCTTATGTTACACTACCTATCAGAGCTTGTTATATCTATGGAACATATATTTTCATGCTTTGAAAAAGCTCCCAATGGGTTACATTTTGATGAAGACATGTTTTATGTCTTCAAACATTGGAAGGACTATTCTTTAGGTTAATAAATATTGCCAAACCCAGTTTCATTTCTGCTAAATTAATTCTATTTTCTCATTTCAGTAAATTAAATGTTTTTAAAATGGCACTTTTTTACTGTCTTGACACATTTGTATTTATACAGGTTAATCTAAAATTCAAAATATTGTTCATTCCCCTTTACAATAATATACCTTTTTCTTTTTCTTCATTATTTTGGAAGCTTCGTTCAAAGGTACGGGGAAGTCAAATTTTTTAGCTAAATTCTTCTGAGTTAAACCTAATTTAAAAAAAAAAAGGAGTGACAAGGTAAAATATCAAGGTCAGTACATACTTTAAAGATTCATTATCCTGGGGAGTTCCCGTCATGGCGCAGTGGTTAACAAATCCGACTAGGAACCATGAGGTTGAGGGTTCGGTCCCTGCCCTTGCTCAGTGGGTTTCGATCCGGCGTTGCCGTGAGCTGTGGTGTAGGTTGCAGACGCGACTCGGATCCCGCGTTGCTGTGGCTCTGGCGTAGGCCGGTGGCTACAGCTCCGATTGGACCCCTAGCCTGGGAACCTCCATATGCCGCGGGAGCGGCCCAAAGAAATAGCAAAAAAAAGACAAAAAAAATAAAAAAAAATAAAGATTCATTATCCTGAGAATAGACAATTTTATAAATGTCTATTGAGCTCTCTCTGGGGATTTTTCTAATTGATATATTGCTGATCACTAGATAATACCAGTTCACAAATTAGCTAATACCATACTAGAAAATGGGGGCAGACGAAACCTCCCCTTTCTGATTTGAAAGGTGAGTCCCCAGAAGGTCAGCAACAGAGTAAACAAACACCAGAAGCTACATCTTGTCTCAGGCTACCTCCAGAGTCTCCTTTCTTCTCTGCCCAATTCAGGGTATACATCACGCCTCCAAGTGCACAAAGCACCTTGTGATTCCCCAAATATGTGGTGTTCTTACCCCTCCCTGCCTTTGCATATGCTATTCTGTTCTGCACTGTGTGCATGCATGCCCCTACACATACACACACAAACACACACACACACACACACACACAACTGCCAGGCAAATTTCTACCTGCTCTTCAAGACTCAGCTCACATGTCACCTCCTCTTTACAGCCTTCCCTCAAACACCCGCAGTCCCACAAACAGCACTGATCCAGGAACACTTTGATCGCAGCACTTAACACACTTTTATAGCATGTGTTTATACAGTGTTTCTGCCGCTAGGCTGTGACCTCCCAGAGGGGTAGTGTCCATGTGTACTTTATTCATCTTTCTATCCACACTACCACACACACAGTAGATACTAATAAAAGCTTGTCAGAGTGCTAAGCTTCCTGACTCTTACTAAACCATGCTGCCTTCCCAAATATTAACTGTTAGAAGAAAACCTAAGAGCTTGTCTATTCAAAGACAAAATTGTAAAACAATGAGCGTGTCTCCCCTGAAACCCTTTATATTTGTTCTCCTGTTGTCTGAAACACCCCAAAGTACTCCAACCTTCCCCAACTCATTCCTGCCCTACCACCATTCTATACCTGGCTTTCTTCTACTCATCCAATTTTTATTTTTCCCAGGGAGGGGGACCTAATTTAATTGATAATTTAAATCTGACTTCACAAAGCACCCTATACTCACTTACCATATTATTTCTCACATTTTTACTTGAGAAGTGTTTTATTCTTTATCAGAGGTCCAGCATCTAACACTGGAGAAATTAGATACATAGTCAATAATCCATTCGTTGAGTGAATTAGAGTATGCTCTAAAAGGGCATGTCCCAATCTGTGAGAAGCAACCCATCCTTCCCCCTCTTCCAGCCAGTCCTCAATCCTATCCACTCTGCCTCTACTAGCATCGTCTCAGTTCAAGACTTTGATCTTTCCACTGGATCACTGCCTCAGAACTGGTCTTTGGCATCTCTCCCACTCCACTCCCTCCCAGTTATCCTTCCTCCAGGTCTAATCATGTTACCCCTACCACAAAGAAATAACAAAAATGTCCAAAATTTCACAGCCAAACTTCAAAACAAACTGCATTATGGTCATTTCCCACCCCAGAAGAGCAGCCAACCAGAGGAAATCTATTCTAGGTCAACACAAACCAGTTACAAGAAGAGAAAGCTGGTTTTGCAATCTCAGCTCTTTGCCGCTGTTATTTCTACTTGGCTTCTGGGGGCATCTCCAGCACTAATTCAAGCATCCCTTCCTTCCCTCATAAGCTTCTTCATCTACTTTTCAGCATTCTTCATTTCCAATTCACTATCTTAGACTCCACTATTATTTGTCTATTTGAGATCTGTTGGTTCTAATGCAAAAAAGATTCTTCTCCAGGGGATTCATTTGATTCTTTCCCCACTTCCTGCTCTCCCTCTCCCCCAAAAAGGTGAAGAACTCAGCACCATCACCACCACCAATTTCTAATTCCTAAAATAAACTTTTACCTGTTTTTATTTTTCAAAGGGGCTGGAAAAATAAACTAATGGGACCTAATTAAACTGAAAAGTTTCTTCACGGCAAAGGAAACCCTAAACAAAACTAAAAGACAACCCACAGAGTGGAAGAAAACATTTGCAAATGAAGCAACTGACAAGGGATTAATCTCCAAAACTTATAAACACCTCCTGCAACTCAATATCAAAAAAAAAAAAAAAACTCATCAAAAAATGGGCGGGGAGTTCCTATCGTGGCGCAGTGGTTAACGAATCTGACTAGGAACCATGAGGTTGCGGGTTCGGTCCCTGCCCTTGCTCAGTGGGTTAACGATCCGGCGTTGCCGTGAGCTGTGGTGTAGGTTGCAGACGCGGCTCGGAGGCTCGGATCCCACGTTGCTGTGGCTCTGGTGTAGGCCGGTGGCTACAGCTCCGATTGGACCCCTAGCCTGAGAACCTCCATATGCCACGGGAGCGGCCCAAGAAATAGCAACAACAACAACAACAAAAGACAAAAACAAAAAACAAAAAACAAACAAAAAAAAATGGGCGGAAGATCTAAAGGGACAGTTCTCCAAAGAAGACATACAGATGGCCAAAAAACACAAGAAAAGATGTTCAACATCACTCATTATTAGATGAAAGCAAATCAAAACTACTATGAGGTACCACCCTACACCAGCCAGAATGGCCATCATCCAAAAGTCTACAAACATTAAATGCTGGAGAGGGTGTGAAGAAAAGGGAACCCTATTACACTGTTGGTGGGAATGTAAACTGGTGCAACCGCTATGGAAGACAGTATGGAGATTCCTCAAAAAAAAAAAAAACTAAACTAAAAATAGAATTACCATTTGATCCAGCAGTCCTACTCCTGGGCATCTATCCAGAGAAAACCATGAATCGAAAAGACACATGTACTCCACTGTTCATTGCAGCACTATATACAATAGCTAAGACATGGAAGCAACCTAAATGTCCATCAACAGAGGAGTGGATAAGGAAGATGTGGTACATATACACAATGGAATATTACTCAGCCATAAAAATGAAAGAAATAATGGCATTTGCAGCAACATGGATGAACCTAGAAATTATCATGCTAAGTGAAATTAGACCGTGAGACACAAATATATGCTATCGCCTATATGTGGAATCTAAAAAAAAGGATACAATGAACTTCTTTGCAGAACAGATACTGGCCTGAAGACTGTGAAAAATTTTCAAAGGAGAGAGGTTAGTTTCCAAAGGAGACAGGGGGTGTGGAGGGGATGGGAGGGGGTCTGGGATGGAAACGCTATAAAATTGAGTTGTGATGATCATTATACAACTATAAACATAATAAAATTCATTGACTTTAAAAAAATAGTTAGCTGGAAATCCAGTGCTAATGTATCTTATACTATCCCTAAATTTTTTATCACCAGCACAGAGGCCAGAAACGAACAATCAAATAAAAATCCTGAGCACCTTTTAACAATGGGACCTTTGGAGGGGCACGAATTCTAAAATCGTGCCCCTGATGAAGTATCTCTGAAGGTTTCCCACCCTGGCTCATTCTCAGAAGTCAATCAAATTGCACAGAGTAGAGTGCTATACTGCTAAATTATCAAAGTAAATTTAAGTAAGTTAAATTATCAAAATAAAATTAAGGAAATTCTGGAAGGATGCCAATAAAATATATTTTTCAACTTGGGCTTTTGGTGTTGCCTGACTCTAAATCAATCTTCTCTACATAGCACGAAAAGTAAATCTGAGCCCATCATTTCTCTTACTCTAAACTTTTCAATGTAGACCTTCTGGGTAGCTGGGGACAATGTTGTGGAAGTGGGAGGGGCAGGGGTGGGGAGGCAGAGTAATCGACTTCCCAAAATTTCTCCCCAACTTTACATTACAAAACGTCTACACGCAACCACATCTTCAGCTTTGCTTGATGACAAAGAATGCTGACACTGCTAAATAAATATAAGTAAATGGGAAAAAGCATTAAATTGTGGCACTATGATCTCATTTGTTCCAACTTCATGCTAAGCAAGGCTCTGTGGCCAACAAGGCAGAGAAAGGAGGGACACTAGAAAAGGAGGTACCTGAAGGAGAGCTGAGCAACCAATAGTAAGATGATATCCACCCTAAATCTGAAAATTCTAAAAGATAACCAGGCAGATCCCAGCACAGACTACAAGGAAGGATTTCAATGTGGAATTGAAAGGGCCAGACACCACATAAAGTACCAAAAGCATAAAATTTAATAGACTGATTTAGTTATAGGGGCAAGCATGATTTAAAGGGATAAACATGACTCAAAGGGACAATCTTCCAATCTCATAGCTTTGGAAGAAGAAAAAGAACAAAAAAGGAAAGATCATAAATTAGATCCCAAAGAAAACACAAGTAAGATCCATAAAATGGAGACATTACAAAGAACACTCTGATCATAATGCAATAAAACTAGAGTTTACTAGGGAAAGAAAGAAGAAGAAGAAGGCAGAAGGCAGGAAGGCAGGAGGGAGGAAGGAATGGGAGTTCCCATTGTGATGCAGCAAAAGGAATCTGGCTAGCATCCATGTGGATACGGGTTCAATATCTGGCCTTGCTCAGTGGGTTAAGGATCCAGCATTGCTGTGAGCTATGGTGTAGGTCACAGACAAATCTGGAATCTGGTGTTGCTGTGGCTGTAGTGTAAGCCAGCAGCTACAGCTCTGATTCAACCCCTAGGGAACTTTCATATGCCAGGGTGTGGTCCTAAAAAGATAAATAAGTAAACAAATAGGAAGGAAAAAATAAATGAATTAAATTTCTTTCTCAAAATAAAAGCGTAAAAAGAAAAAAGCAAACAAAAAAACACACATAAGAAAAAAATTAAATTTATCTTTATTATACATATTTACTACTGAGGAAGAGACTAGGAAAACTAAATACTTAATTCACAAATCAAAATGCTGTGTTACAGAAAAGAAAATCATGGACATGGAGAACAGACTTGTGGTTGTGAAGGGGGAGGGGGAAGGACTGGGATGGACTGGAATTTGGAGTTAATAGATGCAAACAATTGCTTTTGGAATGAACAAGCAATGAGATCCTGCTCTATAGCACCAGGAACTATATCTAGTCACTTAAGATGGAGCATGATAATGTGAGAAAAAGGAATGTATATATGTACGCGTAACTGGGTCACCTTGCTGTACAGTAGAAAGTTGACAGAACACTGTAAACCAGCTATAATGGAAAAAAATTAAAATCATTAAATTTAAAAAAATGCTGTGTTAAAAAAATTAACGAAATAAATAAAATACTGGCAACTTGATCAAGGAAAGGGAAGAAGGCACATACATTAAAAAAAATGAAAAGGGGAAATAACCATTGAAATACAAGGAATTTTTAAAAATCCTAAGACATTTCTTTGCAGACCTCTATGCAAATAAATTTGGAAACCTAGATGAAACAAATAATTTCCTAGGAAAATACAGATAACCAAAACTGACCCAGCTAGAAAGTGTAAAGAGACTAATTTCCATAGAATATGCAGAGAAAGTTGTTAAGAAATTATCCCACAAAAAGCGCTAGACCTAGACAATTTCACAGAATTCTACCAGAACTTCAAACACCAGGTAGTCTCAATGTTCTATAAATTATTCTAGAGCATTAAAAAGGAAGGAAATGTTCTTAATTCCTTTTATGAACTAAGTGTAATCATGATATTTAAGCCAGATGAAGTACAAAGAAAGAAAAATTACAAATCACTATCTGCCTCAAATACCAATGCAAAACTCCTAAACAAATTATTAGCAAACATAGTCTAACACTATGTTAAGAAAATAGTACATCATGGAGTTCCCATCGTGGCGCAGTGGTTAACGAATCAGACTCAGACTAGGAACCATGAGGTTGAGGGTTCGGTCCCTGCCCTTGCTCAGTGGGTTGACGATCCGGCGTTGCTGTGAGCTGTGGTGTAGGTTGCAGATACGGCTCGGATCCCGCGTTGCTGTGGCTCTGGCGTAGGCCGGTGGCTACAGCTCCGATTGGACCCCTAGCCTGGGAACCTCCATATGCCGCGGGAGCGGCCCAAGAAATAGCAAAAAGACAAAAAAAAAAAAAAAAAGTACATCATAACCAAGTGGGATTTATTTCAGGAATGCAAAGTTGGTTCAGTCTTAAGAAATCAGTGTATATCATATGCCATTTAATAAATCTAAGGAAAAAAATTTTTTCTTTCTTTTTTTTCTTTTTGTCTTTTTGCTATTTAACCCACTGAGCAAGGGCAGGGACCGAACCCTCAACCTCATGGTTCCTAGTCGGATTCATTAACCACTGCGCCATGACGGGAACTCCGGAAAAAATATTATCTAAGAAAGAAAATATTATCTAAGAAAGCCTTTAACAAAATTCAACACTCATTCATAGTAAAAAAAAAAAAAAAAAAAACATTGACGAAAATAAAAATTGAATAGGAATTCCCATTGGGGCTCCACAGCAATGAACCCAACTAATATCCATGCAGATGCGGGTTCAATCCCTGGCCAGCTCCCTCTCTGCTGCAAGCTGCGGTGTAGGCAGCAGACGCAGCTGGCATCTGACATTGTTGTGGCTGTGGCATAGGCTGGCAGCTGCAGCTCCAATTAAACCTCTAGCCTGGGAACTTCCATATGCCACAGGTGTGGCCCTAAAAATAAAAATTAAAAAAGTACAAATAATATAATAGTATAACTAGAAAATCTTGAGTAGCAATGATAAAACTAACTTAAACAGTAATTCAGTGAAGCACTAGGATCAAAAATTAACATACAGGGAGTTCCTGTCGTGGCTCAGAGGTAACGAATCCATGAGGATGCAGGTTCAATTCCTGGCCTCGCTCAGTGGGTTGCTGTGAGCTGTGGTGTAGGTTGAAGCCGTGGCTCGGATCCCGAATGGCTGTGGCTGTGGTGTAGACTGGCAGCTGCAGCTCCAATTCCACCCCTAGCCTGGGAACTTCCATATGTCGTAAGCGCAGCTTTAAAAAAAAAAAAAAAAAAAAAAGCAAAAAAAAAATTAACCTACAAAAATCTAAAGGCTAGGGAATTCCCCGTTGTGGCAGTGGAAACCAATCTGACTAGGAAACATGAGGTTGCGGCTTCAAACCCGGACCAATCTGACTAGGAAACATGAGGTTGCGGCTTCTAATCAGTGGGTTAAGGAATCTGGCACTGCTGTGAGCTGTGACTTAGTTGGGCAGCTATAGCTCTGATTAGACCCCTAGCCTGGAAACCTCCATATGCCTCAAGTGCGGCCCTAAACCGAAAGAAAAAAGAAAATCGTCAAGAGACTAGGTGTAAGAAGCCAAAGTCCACAGATTGTCGAATTCCATTTATTTGAAATGCCCAGAATAGGCAAATCTATGGAGACAGAAAGTAGTTTAACGGTTGTTTAGGACTGGACTTGCAAGTTGGAAAGGGTAGTGAGGGGGAATGGGTAATAAAAATGTTCTAAATTGATCGTGATGACGGTAGCACAACACTGAAAAAACCATTGAATGTCACACTTTAAATGGGTAATTGACTGGATTGGGAATATCTCAAGAAACGACTAAATTCTTTAAATAAAAAACAATAAACAAACAAACAAGAAACAGGTAGAGGAATGGGTTCTCAAAAGAGAGGAAGGACTTTTTGAGGTGAGGGAAATGTTCCAGATCCTATTTGTAGTGATATCCAGATCCTATTTGTAGTGTATAACTTTGTCAAAGCTTCCCAAACTTTTTGGGCTTTTTTTATTGGCTTGTTTGTCTAAATCAAGAGGCTTTACATACATAAACAACAAACATGTGGAGCCTCTCATGGAAGAGGAAACTCTACTTGCAACAGCAGCAAAGATTCAAAATACCTTGGGATCAATTTAACAAGATATCGGAAAAACCTACAGAAAGGAACTTGTGCAATAGAAAGCCTTCCTGAAATACACCCAAGGAGTGTGAACAATGCAAAGACAGGCTCTCCTCTCTTTTCAAAGAGGCAGCGGCATCATTTTTAAGACGTCGGTTCTCCTTAGGCCGACTTAGAAATTCAACGTCTCCTACAAGGAAAGGGGACCAACCCAAGGCCCCCAATCATTCACTTTGGCGCCCTCTCGCGGCAAAGCTCCGAAGCGCAGGACCGAACCCGTCTCTCCGGCACCGCCCGGAACAAATAGGAAGACGGCCCACCGCCCAGCCCCACCCAGGGGCCGGCCTACTGTGGACCGCGACCGGGCGGGGGCGGGGCCAGTGCGGCTGCAGAGACCCACCCGACTCCACGAGCCTCGAACCCCAGACGGCCAGGAGGCATGGGAGGTTGACCGAGTGCTGATAGGGAGGCCACAGGCTGAGAAGCCCACCTCCCTGAGACCAGTAGTCCTGGCAGGACGGCTACCTAGAAGGACGGAAAGACCAGGGGACCCCACCCAAGTCCCTGACCAACCCTTTGTGGCACCTCCACCGGCCGTGGGCCGGGATCTGCTCCGCACGTTCGACGCCCGCGCCGGGGAGGAGGCCTCAGGAGACCTGGGCCGGGAGCCGGCGGGCGGCTCCGTGCCGCCCGGGGTCCCTGCCGCCACCGCCCGAGCCCCTGCTTGACGGCGGCCAGCCCCGAACCCGGGACTCCACGGGCCCAGAGCCCGGCGGCCGCCCAGCTGCAGAACGCCGCCGCACTGGTGCGAGCCGAAGCGAGTCACGTAGACGAAGCGCGACCGGTTCCCCTCCTGCTCCCGGCCTTTCGCCGCCATCGATGCAGCCGTCGTGCAACCGCCACTCGGTGCCCTCGGAAGCCAGCAGAGGGCGATTAGGGGTCTGAGGGGCAGAAAGCGAAGGGAGGAGAAGGGAGACCTGGGGGCGGGACCACTGTGTGTGAGGAGGCGTGGCAGAGCTGACAGAATGGACTACTGCACCGGGATGTGGGGGGGACGTAGGGGCGGCGTTAGAGCTGAGGGAAAGAACCACTGTATTTGGCAACCCCCGAAGCAAGGACCACTGTGTTTGGCAACCCCCCAGCCTGAGGGAATAGACCACTGTGAGTCTGTGGAGGGACAGATAGAACTGAGGGGCCGAACCATTGTGCCGGACAGGGGGGCTCTGTGTAGGGGCCAGACCACTCTGCACTGTATAGGGGATGAGCTGTGGAACAGGACTCTGTGGGCAAGTGGGTTGGGGAAGGATGAGTGATGAAGGAAGAAGTAGAGTGAGAGAAGCTCGAGAGCCCTGCCGCTCTGTGAGCAGAGGGAAGAGGCGAGCCCGGACCACTCTGCAGAAGATGAGGCAGCAGGAAGGTGTTTGGTTGACGGATGGTGGGCCACTCATCTGAAAAAAAAGATCACCGGGGGTGAGAAGCAGACCAAGAGGGGCAAACCTCTCTGAGGAAATGACCTGAAACAAGAACAGGGTGGGGGAAAGGGATCAGGTCAATGGGGCATCCCTCCTGGTGTGGCTGGGGGTGGGGAAGATTTCAGAGTGAGCAGCCAAGCCTGGACTTGACTAATCTGGTGTGTCAGCCAGAAGTTGGGGGCCTTGAGGAAAAGTAGGGCAGGAGACAATGCCTTTGCTACCAAAGGGTTCCAGTGGGCCCTTGGTCCGGCATAGGTTCGTTGGCACTGGCCCATGGGCCTCAAGAGACCCTATGCAGAGACATCATGGGCCTGAGGCCAGCGTCTTATTTAGGCAGTCCTGAGGCCCATCCTGGTTCAGCTGGGTTATTTGGGCAAGCCGCTTTCCCTCTCTGAGATTCCAGTTCCCTCAGATGTAAACTCAGGATAATCCAGTAAAGATAAACCAAAATAAGGCATATTAAGTATCTGGCACATAGTAGGATGTAGCTTCTTTAGAGTTAATTTTCATTTCACTTTATTGAGTCTACTTGTGAAGTGCACATCATAACAAATCATTACATTCAAACTTTACCAATAGCTTTCCCAAGGACCATCTCTTTAAATCTGTGCAGCATTTTACAGCCGAGGAACTGGGGTTCCAAAACATGGAGTAACTTCTGCAAACGTAACAGACAGTGACGGAGACATACTCTCTTAAACTTTTAAAGAAATGAATTACATATATGTGCAGCAAAGTACACCAATTATCAACATGCCTGTGGATGAATTTTCACACGGTGAATACACCTATGCAATATCCACTGAGGTTAAGAAGTGGTGTACTGCAGAAGCACAGCATGTCCTTGTCCAGTCCCAATCCCTCATCCTTCTTTCCTGATATCAAACAGCATCACTTAGGTTTGCCCATTATGTTTGACTTTTTTCACTCAAGTTATGTTTATGAGATGTAAATAATTGCATGAGTTTATACATCATTTGCATATACTACCATGCATTCACTCCACTGCTGATGAACATTTGGTTGTTTCCAATTTCATTTTGGTACGTTATTAAAACTACTGTTGGCAACATTCATACATATATGTATGAACATATACAGAAAGAGAGAGATAATCGACCATGTATTATAGGGTATAAACCTTAGAGTGGAATTGCTTAGGGTATTCATTTAGTCAGCTTTAGCAACTACTGGCAAACAGGAATCTGAAGTGTTTGTGACAATTTTCATTCCCACCAGCAAAGTATGAGAATTTCAGTTGCTCCACACGTTCACCACCACTTGGTTATGTAAGTCTTTTTCATTTTAACCATTCTAATGTATGTGTACATTAGCACTGTGCTGAAAAAGAACTGTGTGTGTGTGCGCACACACACACACGTGTGCACGCCTGCACATGTCTGTCAACAAGTCCAAAATCTTCAGGATATGTCATCAGGCTGGAGACTCAGGGAAGAGTGGATGCTGCAGTTCAAGTTTGAAGACCATTGGCCTGCACAATTCCCTCTTCCTCAAGGGAGGTCATTCTTCTATTTTTCTGCTAAGGCCTTTTTGCTGATTGAATGAGGTCCATTCATAAGAAGATGGATCTGTTTCAGAGAATAATTTGTTTTGTCAAGGACTTAAAGTTTTAAATGCTAACCTCATATAGAAAATAACGTCAAGGACACATCTAGAATGTTTGACCAAATAACTGAGTCGTAAAACTACTCAGCTGGACACATCAAACTAACAGTCAGTGTAGAGTGGCTTTGTGGTAATCTACATTTTTCTGAGGATATATGAAGCTGACCTCATTGGCCATTTGGATATTATCTTTGGGGTTTGAATCTCTTGAATATTTCTATATGGGATTCTCATTCATTGAGAGTTCTTTACATCTTCTCTCTATTAGTGGTTTGCTGTTTGTATGTAGTGCAAATGTTTTCCTCATCTGTGCTTCACCTTTTTCTTCTCTTTATGGCCCTTTAATAAATTCAAAAGTTTAACTCTGTCGGAGTCCAATATATCAATAGCTTCCTTGGGGCTTATCCTTTTTTGCATGTGGTGAAATCAGTATTTGTGTATTCCAAGATCTCCTCCTCTGTTATCTTCTAGAAGTTTTATAGTTTTATCTGCACATTTGATTGTCCACCTGGGATTGATTTTTATGGCTAGAATGAGATGGAGAATTAAGATGAATTATTTGTCCCCCATAGGTAGATCTGATTTTCTCTGGCTAAAATATCCAATGTACTGTTGAACACAAAGGACAACAGTGAACATCCTTGTCATCATTCTGATCTCAGAAGAAACTTTCAATGTCTCACTGTTTAGTATATTTGCTATAGGTGTATTTTGTCATATCACTTAACACATTAAGGAAGTTCCCCTCAATTTTTAAATTCAAGAGTTTTTTTGGGGGGTTGTGGCTTCACCCAGACCATGTGGAAGTTCCCAGGCCAGTGATCAAACACACCACAGAAGCAACCCAAACTCCTTCAATGACAAGACCAGATCCTTAATACACTATGACAGAAGAGAACTCCTTGCCAAGAGTTTTAGATAATAAATGGGTTTGAAATTTTCTCCAATGCTTTGGCAGTAATCTGTTCACATGTTCCTATGCTTTAATGCCTTTATTCCAGAAACAGGAGGAACTATATCGAGTGATTTCTAATGTTAAGCCAACCCTGAGGTTTGGAATAAATCCTGTTTGTGTGTGACAAACCATCACTTGATAAATATGAGTGACCTCTACATTTGATATGCTCATGTTTGGTTTGGATTTTTTCCCCTTTCTGTTCCTAGGCAAGAATGGCTTCTTTCATAGACCTTTGGTTCAATGCAACTTTGAAGACATCTAGGCCTATAGTTTTCTTTGTGAGAAGTCTTAAGTAATGAAAGGATTAATCACATGTCTGACTTCATTGGGGGTGAATTTCCATAAATTGTGTTCTTGTACAAATTTGTTTACTCCTCTGTACTCTAGAACTTGATGGCCAGAAAAATATTCAGCTCTGCTTTAGTCATCATCTAATGAGTGAATATCCTGAATGTCTTTGGAAGCATTGTGACATCCCCCTGTTCATTCATCCTATGGGTGATTTATTTTTTTTTAATTTTTTAATTTTTTATTTTTTGTCTTTTAGGGCTGCACCCTCGGAATATGGAGGTTCGCAAGCTAGAACTTGAATCGGAGCTGTAGCCGATGAACTACGTCGAAGTTGTGTCTGCAACTTACACCACAACTCATGGCAGCAACGGATCCTTAACCCAGTGAGTGAGGCCAGGGATCGAACCTGTGTCCTCATGGATATTAGTCAGGCTCCTTAATGCAGAGCCAAGGAAGGAACTCCTTGGGTTTGCCTTTTTCTTACTTTTTTTTGTTGTTGTTGCATCCGAGGGTGATTGAGGCACAATTTTCAGCTGACTTGGGCTCAACAGTAAGGTATCAATTTTATTAATCATTTCAAAGAGTCTATTGTGACTTTGTTGATTCCTCTATGGTTTCTAATCCTGTCAGACCACCCTGGATGACTACTTCGATCAATGGTGGTAAGCCTTTCCTCTTTTCTTTTTGTCTTTTTTTTTTTTTTTTTTCCTTTACTAGGGCCGCTCCCACAGCATATGGAGGTTCCCAGACTAGGGGTCGAATCAGAGCTGTACCAACCGGCCTACGCCAGAGCCACAGCAACGTGGGATCCAAGCCGCATCTGCAACCTACACCACAGCTCACAGCAACACTGGATCCTTGACCCACTGAGCAAGGCCAGGGACCAAACCCAAAACCTCATGGTTCCTAGACAGATTCGTTAACCACTGCACCACGACGGGAACTCCAAACCTTTCCTCTTTTCTAAGGGAAGCATAGAAAGCTGTTCGTTCTCCTAGGAACACATTTAGCTACCTCATACAAGAATTGCATTTCATAGTTACCTTATCATGAATTGAAAATATATTCATTGGAATTTTTATTACAATTATGGATTATAGATAAGCATACTGTTTTCACATCCAAGCCATTAGGAGCATTCTGCATTTTATGATTCATAAGGACCTAACTTCCCTGGTGATGAGTGACAAAATATTATCAGCCACTTACAGGTTTAACCTTCGCTCTAAACACAGGGGTGGGACTGTAGGAAAGGAAAGACAACAAAAGGGTGGGCTGTTGGCTGGGGGTAAAAGTTGAAAAGGAATTTGATTCCTAGAGGCCGCCCATGATTCTGCACTACTTCTCCGACAACAGGACTCCACTCAGAAACGACTGCAAGGAGGGGTGGGTGCTGCTAAACCGACTACAGAGTCATAGGAGTCACCCCGTGATGTTCCACTTCCTGGCAACTTGACGAACGTAGTGGCCCTCCGGTTCTTTTTAGCAGACACTATCTAATCGCTAAAAACATCATGCACACAACCTACACATTCCAGCCGTATTTGCCTCTAGTATTTGATCTCTTTCATTTTTTTCTATTTTCTATTTTATTTACCTTGATGGAAAAGGAGACAGACCGAAACATCAAGGAGTTAGCCAAGGCCAGAACAAAGATGGAAACAACCTAGGGAACCTGCAGCCACCGGGCCTCTCGGGGCCCACACATGGAAAAGAATCACACAGCTCTCTGTCACTGCACCCTGTGAGGGTGCATGGATAAGGGTGGGGGGGTGTGTCCGTCCTGCGACATGGCCAGGACACCGCTAGAGATCAGCACGCATGGATGCTGACGTGAGGACCAGCAGGGTGACAAGAGAGGCTGCCTGGTGGGTGACCGCGCTGGGCAGAGCCACAACCCGCTCACCTTTCAGTTCTCCACCCAGGGGCCCCTCCTGCGAGCCACCCATAGGGGTCCCTGGTCCCTCCCTCAGACGTCGTCTCCACCACGGCCCGAGATCATCTTTCTTCTCCAGTGGGTTCCTTGTCTCTTGCGTACCACCCTCTCCACCCCCCACCCCCACCCCCACCCCCACCCGGCTTGCCCTTGGACAGACGGCGAGAAGCTGACCGAGAGACCGAGACAGAGACAGGAGATGAGCCGAGGCCGGTGGGCAAATGGTGCAGAGAGGGCTTGTCCGACGCAGGGTTGCCCCAGAACTTCACACACACGCACGCACACACGGACACACACGCACAGACACACGCACACCAGCCCCGGCCCAGCGGCCCAGCGACCCCTCTCTGTGAACGGCCTTGAGGCCACGTGCCGGGCCACGCGGATCCCCCAGTGCCCAAGGGCACTGGCGGCCCACAGGGATCCAAGGGCAAGGCGGGTGGGAGGCTGGCAGGGTCCACGTGCCACGAGAAGCATGGCTTGCAGGCACGACCTCTGCCCAGAGCCTGTTTCCGCCTGGGCCGACTCCTCCGGCCGCCTCCCAGGCCCACCCTCGCAGCCCTTGGGCCTCCCGGCGGCTCTCTGCGGGCGGGACCTCAGCTGTGGGCTCCGAACCCCTGGCCCTCCCCGGACCCGCGTCCCTCCCTTCCTGTGTCCGGGAAACCCCAGCGAAGCCTTCGGTGCCCGCCAGGCAGGCGGTGGGCCTGCCTTCCTCCGCTCCGTCCTTCCTGACGCGGAGGCGGCTGGTGCTGGGCCTTGCTTGGGCCCTCAGCCTGAGAAGGTCTGTCTTGCCCCAGGAGACCACCCGGCTCGTGTCCGGCCGCCGCCGCCGCCAGGTCCAAGGCGGCCTTGGGGGGCAGGGACAGAGCCGGCCGGGTCTTGCCTCTCCTGCGTTCGCGTGCTTGGGGCTCAGGCCTGTCACCCTCTGGCCGCCGAAGCTCTCCGTCACTGCCCCGTGGACACTGGTCGTCTGATCCCAGACGGAGGCAGGGAGGGCCAGCTGGTGGGGCCTGCCGCTCACACAGCCCACCCGCCCTGGACCCGGGGCCCTGGCCGCAGGGCCCCCCGAGGCGAGGTCCTTCTCCGCGGGGGTGGGGTGCTGCTCTCCCTGCGTCCTGTCCTCCGTGGCCCCCCATGGCTCTGAGGACCCGAGAGGCCGGTGCCTGCCTGGGCCTGGGAGGCCCGGTGGGGGTGGAGGGAGCCGGCCCCTGCCTGCCTCCGCACCCTCCCCTCGGCTGCCCCTGGGACTTCCTCCAAGGCCTTGGGTGGGCTTGCGCCCAGGAGCCCCTGCCAGCAGCCCAGGGAACGGCGGGAACCGGGCCCTCCCTGGCCTCAGCCGGCCCCCGGTAGCCTCATCCTGCTTGGAGCGCCTCGGCTTCCCCCGGGGCGCTCCTTCTCGCGAGCCTGGGGCGCTCCTCGGCGGGGGGCTGCTGTGATGGCATGGCCCGCGAGGGGGACCGTCCTGGGCGTCCAGCGGCGGACAGAGAGAGCAGCGTCCAGCAGGCTTCGGGCCCGGCCTGACCCTCCCTCTAGACCCCGGGTGGGCGGCAGGGGACCGGGTCCATTGGGCTGGCGGTGCGGCTCCTTGCTGTGCTCGGGGCCCCGGCTCTCCCGCCCCAGACAGTCACCGGGCCCGCCCCCCACCCCCCATGCCGTGAAGTCCCCCCCCAACCCCATCCCACCGCACCCCACCCCGCGCCGCCCCCCCTACTCCACCCCACTCCACCCCCCACCCCACCCCCCGCACCCCTCACCCCCCCACCAACCCCCACCCCACCCCCTCACCACCCCCCACCCCCACGCCCCCGTGGTTCTGGTCGCCAGCCTCTGGCCAATGCCCCTGCAGCCCAGCCCCCGTTTTCCTCCCTGGCACCACCGAGGGGGGCCCGGCCCAGGGCTCTCCAGGAGCCCGCCGTGGGCTGAGTACGGCCGAGGACTGGGCAGGCAGGGCAGCCGGTGGTCGCCGTCCCTCCAGGACACGAGTGCCCCTGCACAGGGGCGGAAGGGGAGGCCCGGGAGCCGGGGAGCCGCGGAGGCCAAGGGCCAGGCCGGCCAGGCCCCAGGGCAGGGCGGGGCGATCCCAGCGTGCGGCCCTGAGGCACTGTCCCCACACCGCTCCACACTGTCCCGAAGCCCCCGAGCGCCAGCCCGGACCCCCGGGACACGCCCCCCCACCACACACACACACACACACACACACACACACACACACACACACACACACTCCCCCCCCCGACCCCCGGGACACACACCCCCACCCCACCCCCTGCACCCCCCGCACCCCCGACCGCTGGGACACCCCCCCACACACTCCCCTCCCCTCCAGCAACGCGCGGCGCTCCCATCCCCCGGCAGCCCACCAGGTGGCGCTCGCTCCCCCATTTCCCCCCCCCCCCTCCCGCGCCGACGCCCGTGACGTCAGCCGCCCGGCTCCATTTGAGCGCCTCTCGGCAGCCGAGAACTCGGACTTCCCGTGTGGCTCACAACATAACTACTCGGCGTTGCTTCTACAGTGGCTGTGGCTCGACCCCTGGCCTGGGAACTTCCATATGCCGCAGGTGCGGCCACTTGTTTTGCGCTCCCGCTCGCCTCCCCGGCCCGCCCCGGGCCCTTTCGCCTCGCCTTTTGCCCCGGCTCGCCCGCTGCCTTCGCCTGCCTCTCCCGAGCCCACCTCCCGCGCCCCGCGCCCCCGACCCCCCGCGCCCCGCACCCCCACTCACACACGCGCTCCCACGCGCCCCCCGCAACCCTCACCCACACTCTCGCACCTCGCAATGCTCTCTCTTGCCTCAAGCCACCGACCCACAGCGGCCGCCACCTGCCCTAAGCGCCGCCACCGCAGCGCCCCCCGCCGCCGCCGCCGCCGCCGCCGCCGCGTCCCTCACGGGCCGGTCCGAGCCTCCTGCCCTCCCCGCCAGGCCCGCTCCCCCGCAGGGCCTGCTGCCCACCTGTGCTCTCCACCCACACCACACCCGCACATCCCTCGTGGCCCGACAGGTCCTTGAAGCCCACCCAAGACCCCCATTGGCCCCAGCAGCCCAGATCCACAAACAAGCAAACAAACAAGCAAACAAACAAACAAACAAACAAAGGCTGCCTCGGGATCACCTGAACCAGAGCTTGGAAAAACCCGCGGGGAGGATCGTTTGGGTTTCGTTGTTTGCAAAGGCTGGCGGGCTGGGGGGGGGGGGCGGACGGTGGCACCCCATGCCCGAGACGGCCCCGTCAGGTCGCTGGCGCTGACTTGAAGCCTGGGAGGATAGCCTCTTTCTGCACAGGGAACTGACTCGGGTTTGGAGCCCGCAGCTGAGGGCGCTGGGCGTGTGTCCTCAATCCTCCTGCGGTCAGCAATGCAGTGGCTTCGTCTGCTTTGAGTCGGAGGTCGATTCTTACGATTAAAGTCGAGCTGATGTCCAATGTTTCCTCCAGGGGTCTTGGTCCGCCAAGGGACCCACTCGCAGACATTTCCCCGCGCTGTACCGGCGGCTCCCGTGGCCCATCCATTCCACACAGCGCAGGTGGCATCCACAGAGCAGCCCAGAGGCCCATCCCCATCCATCCCAGGGCAGCCCCTTTCCCCCACCCCCACCCCCACCCCCACCCCCACCCGCCAAGCCCAAGTGTGTGCTCCTTGCCCACCCTCGGTTTCTGGTGTCTGCGGGTGGGTGTTTAGATAGCGCCATCCGTTGCGTCGTTTAGAGTCCACCAACAGGTGATGTCCTAGGGCACTTGTCTTTTTCCTTTCTGGCTTCCTTCGCTTAGCCTGAGGGTCTCTCGTTCCAGCCCCGCGGCGGCAGATGGCACTCGTTCTGCCGCTTTTTCCTGGCTGTGTGCGATGCCATCGCATAGATGTCCCCGGGTCTGCGAAGTGCACTCACCTGTCAGTGGACCTTTAGGTGGCTTCCAGATCTTGGCTCTGGTGAGTAGTGCGGCGACAGACAGAGGGGTGCCCGGGTCTGCTTCCGGGAAAGTTTGGTCCCGGTGAAATGGAGCTGTTTGGAGGCCGGCTTCGGTCTTTGTGTGGGCCGGCCCGTGTAGGGCTGCTTGGCTGAGACTCTGTCGAGGAGGGAGGCCTTCAGCCACCGGGGCCTCACGGGGCCTACCCGTGCGGCACCATCACAGAGCTCTCCGTCACTGCCCCTTGTGGGGGTGAGGGAAGGGGCGTGTTGCGGGGGGGGGGGGGGCGTGTGTGTGGGGGGGGATGGTGGGCAAGGAGCACACACTTGGGCTTGGCGGGTGGGGGTGGGGGTGGGGGTGGGGGAAAGGGGCTGCCCTGGGATGGATGGGGATGGGCCTCTGGGCTGCTCTGTGGATGCCACCTGCGCTGTGTGGAATGGATGGGCCAGGGGAGCCGCCGGTACAGCGCGGGGAAATGTCTGCGAGTGGGTCTCTTGACTCTGTCGAGGAGGGAGGCCTTCAGCCACCGGGGCCTCACGGGGCCTACCCGTGCGGCACCATCACAGAGCTCTCCGTCACTGCCCCTTGTGGGGGTGAGGGAAGGGGCGTGTTTGAGGGGGGTGGGGGGGGTGTGCGCGCGCGTGCACGCACGCTGGCGGGCGTGGGTGTCCCGGGGCCTGGCCAGCCCTCCGCTAGAGATCAGCACGCATGGATGCTGACGTGAGGACCAGCAGGGTGACAAGAGAGGCTGCCTGGTGGGTGACCGCGCTGGGCAGAGCCACAACCCGCTCGCCTTTCAGTTCTCCACCCAGGGGCCCCTCCTGCGAGCCACCCATAGGGGTCCCTGGTCCCTCCCTCAGACGTCGTCTCCACCACGGCCCGAGATCATCTTTCTTCTCCAGTGGGTTCCTTGTCTCTTGCGTACCACCCTCTCCACCCCCCACCCCCACCCCCACCCCCACCCGGCTTGCCCTTGGACAGACGGCGAGAAGCTGACCGAGAGACCGAGACAGAGACAGGAGATGAGCCGAGGCCGGTGGGCAAATGGTGCAGAGAGGGCTTGTCCGACGCAGGGTTGCCCCAGAACTTCACACACACGCACGCACACACGGACACACACGCACAGACACACGCACACCAGCCCCGGCCCAGCGGCCCAGCGACCCCTCTCTGTGAACGGCCTTGAGGCCACGTGCCGGGCCACGCGGATCCCCCAGTGCCCAAGGGCACTGGCGGCCCACAGGGATCCAAGGGCAAGGCGGGTGGGAGGCTGGCAGGGTCCACGTGCCACGAGAAGCATGGCTTGCAGGCACGACCTCTGCCCAGAGCCTGTTTCCGCCTGGGCCGACTCCTCCGGCCGCCTCCCAGGCCCACCCTCGCAGCCCTTGGGCCTCCCGGCGGCTCTCTGCGGGCGGGACCTCAGCTGTGGGCTCCGAACCCCTGGCCCTCCCCGGACCCGCGTCCCTCCCTTCCTGTGTCCGGGAAACCCCAGCGAAGCCTTCGGTGCCCGCCAGGCAGGCGGTGGGCCTGCCTTCCTCCGCTCCGTCCTTCCTGACGCGGAGGCGGCTGGTGCTGGGCCTTGCTTGGGCCCTCAGCCTGAGAAGGTCTGTCTTGCCCCAGGAGACCACCCGGCTCGTGTCCGGCCGCCGCCGCCGCCAGGTCCAAGGCGGCCTTGGGGGGCAGGGACAGAGCCGGCCGGGTCTTGCCTCTCCTGCGTTCGCGTGCTTGGGGCTCAGGCCTGTCACCCTCTGGCCGCCGAAGCTCTCCGTCACTGCCCCGTGGACACTGGTCGTCTGATCCCAGACGGAGGCAGGGAGGGCCAGCTGGTGGGGCCTGCCGCTCACACAGCCCACCCGCCCTGGACCCGGGGCCCTGGCCGCAGGGCCCCCCGAGGCGAGGTCCTTCTCCGCGGGGGTGGGGTGCTGCTCTCCCTGCGTCCTGTCCTCCGTGGCCCCCCATGGCTCTGAGGACCCGAGAGGCCGGTGCCTGCCTGGGCCTGGGAGGCCCGGTGGGGGTGGAGGGAGCCGGCCCCTGCCTGCCTCCGCACCCTCCCCTCGGCTGCCCCTGGGACTTCCTCCAAGGCCTTGGGTGGGCTTGCGCCCAGGAGCCCCTGCCAGCAGCCCAGGGAACGGCGGGAACCGGGCCCTCCCTGGCCTCAGCCGGCCCCCGGTAGCCTCATCCTGCTTGGAGCGCCTCGGCTTCCCCCGGGGCGCTCCTTCTCGCGAGCCTGGGGCGCTCCTCGGCGGGGGGCTGCTGTGATGGCATGGCCCGCGAGGGGGACCGTCCTGGGCGTCCAGCGGCGGACAGAGAGAGCAGCGTCCAGCAGGCTTCGGGCCCGGCCTGACCCTCCCTCTAGACCCCGGGTGGGCGGCAGGGGACCGGGTCCATTGGGCTGGCGGTGCGGCTCCTTGCTGTGCTCGGGGCCCCGGCTCTCCCGCCCCAGACAGCCACCGGGCCCGCCCCCCACCCCCCATGCCGTGAAGTCCCCCCCCAACCCCATCCCACCGCACCCCACCCCGCGCCGCCCCCCCTACTCCACCCCACTCCACCCCCCACCCCACCCCCCGCACCCCTCACCCCCCCACCAACCCCCACCCCACCCCCTCACCACCCCCCACCCCCACGCCCCCGTGGTTCTGGTCGCCAGCCTCTGGCCAATGCCCCTGCAGCCCAGCCCCCGTTTTCCTCCCTGGCACCACCGAGGGGGGCCCGGCCCAGGGCTCTCCAGGAGCCCGCCGTGGGCTGAGTACGGCCGAGGACTGGGCAGGCAGGGCAGCCGGTGGTCGCCGTCCCTCCAGGACACGAGTGCCCCTGCACAGGGGCGGAAGGGGAGGCCCGGGAGCCGGGGAGCCGCGGAGGCCAAGGGCCAGGCCGGCCAGGCCCCAGGGCAGGGCGGGGCGATCCCAGCGTGCGGCCCTGAGGCACTGTCCCCACACCGCTCCACACTGTCCCGAAGCCCCCGAGCGCCAGCCCGGACCCCCGGGACACGCCCCCCCACCACACACACACACACACACACACACACACACACACACACACACACACACTCCCCCCCCCGACCCCCGGGACACACACCCCCACCCCACCCCCTGCACCCCCCGCACCCCCGACCGCTGGGACACCCCCCCACACACTCCCCTCCCCTCCAGCAACGCGCGGCGCTCCCATCCCCCGGCAGCCCACCAGGTGGCGCTCGCTCCCCCATTTCCCCCCCCCCCCTCCCGCGCCGACGCCCGTGACGTCAGCCGCCCGGCTCCATTTGAGCGCCTCTCGGCAGCCGAGAACTCGGACTTCCCGTGTGGCTCACAACATAACTACTCGGCGTTGCTTCTACAGTGGCTGTGGCTCGACCCCTGGCCTGGGAACTTCCATATGCCGCAGGTGCGGCCACTTGTTTTGCGCTCCCGCTCGCCTCCCCGGCCCGCCCCGGGCCCTTTCGCCTCGCCTTTTGCCCCGGCTCGCCCGCTGCCTTCGCCTGCCTCTCCCGAGCCCACCTCCCGCGCCCCGCGCCCCCGACCCCCCGCGCCCCGCACCCCCACTCACACACGCGCTCCCACGCGCCCCCCGCAACCCTCACCCACACTCTCGCACCTCGCAATGCTCTCTCTTGCCTCAAGCCACCGACCCACAGCGGCCGCCACCTGCCCTAAGCGCCGCCACCGCAGCGCCCCCCGCCGCCGCCGCCGCCGCCGCCGCCGCGTCCCTCACGGGCCGGTCCGAGCCTCCTGCCCTCCCCGCCAGGCCCGCTCCCCCGCAGGGCCTGCTGCCCACCTGTGCTCTCCACCCACACCACACCCGCACATCCCTCGTGGCCCGACAGGTCCTTGAAGCCCACCCAAGACCCCCATTGGCCCCAGCAGCCCAGATCCACAAACAAGCAAACAAACAAGCAAACAAACAAACAAACAAACAAAGGCTGCCTCGGGATCACCTGAACCAGAGCTTGGAAAAACCCGCGGGGAGGATCGTTTGGGTTTCGTTGTTTGCAAAGGCTGGCGGGCTGGGGGGGGGGGGGCGGACGGTGGCACCCCATGCCCGAGACGGCCCCGTCAGGTCGCTGGCGCTGACTTGAAGCCTGGGAGGATAGCCTCTTTCTGCACAGGGAACTGACTCGGGTTTGGAGCCCGCAGCTGAGGGCGCTGGGCGTGTGTCCTCAATCCTCCTGCGGTCAGCAATGCAGTGGCTTCGTCTGCTTTGAGTCGGAGGTCGATTCTTACGATTAAAGTCGAGCTGATGTCCAATGTTTCCTCCAGGGGTCTTGGTCCGCCAAGGGACCCACTCGCAGACATTTCCCCGCGCTGTACCGGCGGCTCCCGTGGCCCATCCATTCCACACAGCGCAGGTGGCATCCACAGAGCAGCCCAGAGGCCCATCCCCATCCATCCCAGGGCAGCCCCTTTCCCCCACCCCCACCCCCACCCCCACCCCCACCCGCCAAGCCCAAGTGTGTGCTCCTTGCCCACCCTCGGTTTCTGGTGTCTGCGGGTGGGTGTTTAGATAGCGCCATCCGTTGCGTCGTTTAGAGTCCACCAACAGGTGATGTCCTAGGGCACTTGTCTTTTTCCTTTCTGGCTTCCTTCGCTTAGCCTGAGGGTCTCTCGTTCCAGCCCCGCGGCGGCAGATGGCACTCGTTCTGCCGCTTTTTCCTGGCTGTGTGCGATGCCATCGCATAGATGTCCCCGGGTCTGCGAAGTGCACTCACCTGTCAGTGGACCTTTAGGTGGCTTCCAGATCTTGGCTCTGGTGAGTAGTGCGGCGACAGACAGAGGGGTGCCCGGGTCTGCTTCCGGGAAAGTTTGGTCCCGGTGAAATGGAGCTGTTTGGAGGCCGGCTTCGGTCTTTGTGTGGGCCGGCCCGTGTAGGGCTGCTTGGCTGAGACTCTGTCGAGGAGGGAGGCCTTCAGCCACCGGGGCCTCACGGGGCCTACCCGTGCGGCACCATCACAGAGCTCTCCGTCACTGCCCCTTGTGGGGGTGAGGGAAGGGGCGTGTTGCGGGGGGGGGGGGGCGTGTGTGTGGGGGGGGATGGTGGGCAAGGAGCACACACTTGGGCTTGGCGGGTGGGGGTGGGGGTGGGGGTGGGGGAAAGGGGCTGCCCTGGGATGGATGGGGATGGGCCTCTGGGCTGCTCTGTGGATGCCACCTGCGCTGTGTGGAATGGATGGGCCAGGGGAGCCGCCGGTACAGCGCGGGGAAATGTCTGCGAGTGGGTCTCTTGACTCTGTCGAGGAGGGAGGCCTTCAGCCACCGGGGCCTCACGGGGCCTACCCGTGCGGCACCATCACAGAGCTCTCCGTCACTGCCCCTTGTGGGGGTGAGGGAAGGGGCGTGTTTGAGGGGGGTGGGGGGGGTGTGCGCGCGCGTGCACGCACGCTGGCGGGCGTGGGTGTCCCGGGGCCTGGCCAGCCCTCCGCTAGAGATCAGCACGCATGGATGCTGACGTGAGGACCAGCAGGGTGACAAGAGAGGCTGCCTGGTGGGTGACCGCGCTGGGCAGAGCCACAACCCGCTCGCCTTTCAGTTCTCCACCCAGGGGCCCCTCCTGCGAGCCACCCATAGGGGTCCCTGGTCCCTCCCTCAGACGTCGTCTCCACCACGGCCCGAGATCATCTTTCTTCTCCAGTGGGTTCCTTGTCTCTTGCGTACCACCCTCTCCACCCCCCACCCCCACCCCCACCCCCACCCGGCTTGCCCTTGGACAGACGGCGAGAAGCTGACCGAGAGACCGAGACAGAGACAGGAGATGAGCCGAGGCCGGTGGGCAAATGGTGCAGAGAGGGCTTGTCCGACGCAGGGTTGCCCCAGAACTTCACACACACGCACGCACACACGGACACACACGCACAGACACACGCACACCAGCCCCGGCCCAGCGGCCCAGCGACCCCTCTCTGTGAACGGCCTTGAGGCCACGTGCCGGGCCACGCGGATCCCCCAGTGCCCAAGGGCACTGGCGGCCCACAGGGATCCAAGGGCAAGGCGGGTGGGAGGCTGGCAGGGTCCACGTGCCACGAGAAGCATGGCTTGCAGGCACGACCTCTGCCCAGAGCCTGTTTCCGCCTGGGCCGACTCCTCCGGCCGCCTCCCAGGCCCACCCTCGCAGCCCTTGGGCCTCCCGGCGGCTCTCTGCGGGCGGGACCTCAGCTGTGGGCTCCGAACCCCTGGCCCTCCCCGGACCCGCGTCCCTCCCTTCCTGTGTCCGGGAAACCCCAGCGAAGCCTTCGGTGCCCGCCAGGCAGGCGGTGGGCCTGCCTTCCTCCGCTCCGTCCTTCCTGACGCGGAGGCGGCTGGTGCTGGGCCTTGCTTGGGCCCTCAGCCTGAGAAGGTCTGTCTTGCCCCAGGAGACCACCCGGCTCGTGTCCGGCCGCCGCCGCCGCCAGGTCCAAGGCGGCCTTGGGGGGCAGGGACAGAGCCGGCCGGGTCTTGCCTCTCCTGCGTTCGCGTGCTTGGGGCTCAGGCCTGTCACCCTCTGGCCGCCGAAGCTCTCCGTCACTGCCCCGTGGACACTGGTCGTCTGATCCCAGACGGAGGCAGGGAGGGCCAGCTGGTGGGGCCTGCCGCTCACACAGCCCACCCGCCCTGGACCCGGGGCCCTGGCCGCAGGGCCCCCCGAGGCGAGGTCCTTCTCCGCGGGGGTGGGGTGCTGCTCTCCCTGCGTCCTGTCCTCCGTGGCCCCCCATGGCTCTGAGGACCCGAGAGGCCGGTGCCTGCCTGGGCCTGGGAGGCCCGGTGGGGGTGGAGGGAGCCGGCCCCTGCCTGCCTCCGCACCCTCCCCTCGGCTGCCCCTGGGACTTCCTCCAAGGCCTTGGGTGGGCTTGCGCCCAGGAGCCCCTGCCAGCAGCCCAGGGAACGGCGGGAACCGGGCCCTCCCTGGCCTCAGCCGGCCCCCGGTAGCCTCATCCTGCTTGGAGCGCCTCGGCTTCCCCCGGGGCGCTCCTTCTCGCGAGCCTGGGGCGCTCCTCGGCGGGGGGCTGCTGTGATGGCATGGCCCGCGAGGGGGACCGTCCTGGGCGTCCAGCGGCGGACAGAGAGAGCAGCGTCCAGCAGGCTTCGGGCCCGGCCTGACCCTCCCTCTAGACCCCGGGTGGGCGGCAGGGGACCGGGTCCATTGGGCTGGCGGTGCGGCTCCTTGCTGTGCTCGGGGCCCCGGCTCTCCCGCCCCAGACAGCCACCGGGCCCGCCCCCCACCCCCCATGCCGTGAAGTCCCCCCCCAACCCCATCCCACCGCACCCCACCCCGCGCCGCCCCCCCTACTCCACCCCACTCCACCCCCCACCCCACCCCCCGCACCCCTCACCCCCCCACCAACCCCCACCCCACCCCCTCACCACCCCCCACCCCCACGCCCCCGTGGTTCTGGTCGCCAGCCTCTGGCCAATGCCCCTGCAGCCCAGCCCCCGTTTTCCTCCCTGGCACCACCGAGGGGGGCCCGGCCCAGGGCTCTCCAGGAGCCCGCCGTGGGCTGAGTACGGCCGAGGACTGGGCAGGCAGGGCAGCCGGTGGTCGCCGTCCCTCCAGGACACGAGTGCCCCTGCACAGGGGCGGAAGGGGAGGCCCGGGAGCCGGGGAGCCGCGGAGGCCAAGGGCCAGGCCGGCCAGGCCCCAGGGCAGGGCGGGGCGATCCCAGCGTGCGGCCCTGAGGCACTGTCCCCACACCGCTCCACACTGTCCCGAAGCCCCCGAGCGCCAGCCCGGACCCCCGGGACACGCCCCCCCACCACACACACACACACACACACACACACACACACACACACACACACACACACTCCCCCCCCCGACCCCCGGGACACACACCCCCACCCCACCCCCTGCACCCCCCGCACCCCCGACCGCTGGGACACCCCCCCACACACTCCCCTCCCCTCCAGCAACGCGCGGCGCTCCCATCCCCCGGCAGCCCACCAGGTGGCGCTCGCTCCCCCATTTCCCCCCCCCCCCTCCCGCGCCGACGCCCGTGACGTCAGCCGCCCGGCTCCATTTGAGCGCCTCTCGGCAGCCGAGAACTCGGACTTCCCGTGTGGCTCACAACATAACTACTCGGCGTTGCTTCTACAGTGGCTGTGGCTCGACCCCTGGCCTGGGAACTTCCATATGCCGCAGGTGCGGCCACTTGTTTTGCGCTCCCGCTCGCCTCCCCGGCCCGCCCCGGGCCCTTTCGCCTCGCCTTTTGCCCCGGCTCGCCCGCTGCCTTCGCCTGCCTCTCCCGAGCCCACCTCCCGCGCCCCGCGCCCCCGACCCCCCGCGCCCCGCACCCCCACTCACACACGCGCTCCCACGCGCCCCCCGCAACCCTCACCCACACTCTCGCACCTCGCAATGCTCTCTCTTGCCTCAAGCCACCGACCCACAGCGGCCGCCACCTGCCCTAAGCGCCGCCACCGCAGCGCCCCCCGCCGCCGCCGCCGCCGCCGCCGCCGCGTCCCTCACGGGCCGGTCCGAGCCTCCTGCCCTCCCCGCCAGGCCCGCTCCCCCGCAGGGCCTGCTGCCCACCTGTGCTCTCCACCCACACCACACCCGCACATCCCTCGTGGCCCGACAGGTCCTTGAAGCCCACCCAAGACCCCCATTGGCCCCAGCAGCCCAGATCCACAAACAAGCAAACAAACAAGCAAACAAACAAACAAACAAACAAACAAACAAACAAAGGCTGCCTCGGGATCACCTGAACCAGAGCTTGGAAAAACCCGCGGGGAGGATCGTTTGGGTTTCGTTGTTTGCAAAGGCTGGCGGGCTGGGGGGGGGGGGGCGGACGGTGGCACCCCATGCCCGAGACGGCCCCGTCAGGTCGCTGGCGCTGACTTGAAGCCTGGGAGGATAGCCTCTTTCTGCACAGGGAACTGACTCGGGTTTGGAGCCCGCAGCTGAGGGCGCTGGGCGTGTGTCCTCAATCCTCCTGCGGTCAGCAATGCAGTGGCTTCGTCTGCTTTGAGTCGGAGGTCGATTCTTACGATTAAAGTCGAGCTGATGTCCAATGTTTCCTCCAGGGGTCTTGGTCCGCCAAGGGACCCACTCGCAGACATTTCCCCGCGCTGTACCGGCGGCTCCCGTGGCCCATCCATTCCACACAGCGCAGGTGGCATCCACAGAGCAGCCCAGAGGCCCATCCCCATCCATCCCAGGGCAGCCCCTTTCCCCCACCCCCACCCCCACCCCCACCCCCACCCGCCAAGCCCAAGTGTGTGCTCCTTGCCCACCCTCGGTTTCTGGTGTCTGCGGGTGGGTGTTTAGATAGCGCCATCCGTTGCGTCGTTTAGAGTCCACCAACAGGTGATGTCCTAGGGCACTTGTCTTTTTCCTTTCTGGCTTCCTTCGCTTAGCCTGAGGGTCTCTCGTTCCAGCCCCGCGGCGGCAGATGGCACTCGTTCTGCCGCTTTTTCCTGGCTGTGTGCGATGCCATCGCATAGATGTCCCCGGGTCTGCGAAGTGCACTCACCTGTCAGTGGACCTTTAGGTGGCTTCCAGATCTTGGCTCTGGTGAGTAGTGCGGCGACAGACAGAGGGGTGCCCGGGTCTGCTTCCGGGAAAGTTTGGTCCCGGTGAAATGGAGCTGTTTGGAGGCCGGCTTCGGTCTTTGTGTGGGCCGGCCCGTGTAGGGCTGCTTGGCTGAGACTCTGTCGAGGAGGGAGGCCTTCAGCCACCGGGGCCTCACGGGGCCTACCCGTGCGGCACCATCACAGAGCTCTCCGTCACTGCCCCTTGTGGGGGTGAGGGAAGGGGCGTGTTGCGGGGGGGGGGGGCGTGTGTGTGGGGGGGGATGGTGGGCAAGGAGCACACACTTGGGCTTGGCGGGTGGGGGTGGGGGTGGGGGTGGGGGAAAGGGGCTGCCCTGGGATGGATGGGGATGGGCCTCTGGGCTGCTCTGTGGATGCCACCTGCGCTGTGTGGAATGGATGGGCCAGGGGAGCCGCCGGTACAGCGCGGGGAAATGTCTGCGAGTGGGTCTCTTGACTCTGTCGAGGAGGGAGGCCTTCAGCCACCGGGGCCTCACGGGGCCTACCCGTGCGGCACCATCACAGAGCTCTCCGTCACTGCCCCTTGTGGGGGTGAGGGAAGGGGCGTGTTTGAGGGGGGTGGGGGGGGTGTGCGCGCGCGTGCACGCACGCTGGCGGGCGTGGGTGTCCCGGGGCCTGGCCAGCCCTCCGCTAGAGATCAGCACGCATGGATGCTGACGTGAGGACCAGCAGGGTGACAAGAGAGGCTGCCTGGTGGGTGACCGCGCTGGGCAGAGCCACAACCCGCTCGCCTTTCAGTTCTCCACCCAGGGGCCCCTCCTGCGAGCCACCCATAGGGGTCCCTGGTCCCTCCCTCAGACGTCGTCTCCACCACGGCCCGAGATCATCTTTCTTCTCCAGTGGGTTCCTTGTCTCTTGCGTACCACCCTCTCCACCCCCCACCCCCACCCCCACCCCCACCCGGCTTGCCCTTGGACAGACGGCGAGAAGCTGACCGAGAGACCGAGACAGAGACAGGAGATGAGCCGAGGCCGGTGGGCAAATGGTGCAGAGAGGGCTTGTCCGACGCAGGGTTGCCCCAGAACTTCACACACACGCACGCACACACGGACACACACGCACAGACACACGCACACCAGCCCCGGCCCAGCGGCCCAGCGACCCCTCTCTGTGAACGGCCTTGAGGCCACGTGCCGGGCCACGCGGATCCCCCAGTGCCCAAGGGCACTGGCGGCCCACAGGGATCCAAGGGCAAGGCGGGTGGGAGGCTGGCAGGGTCCACGTGCCACGAGAAGCATGGCTTGCAGGCACGACCTCTGCCCAGAGCCTGTTTCCGCCTGGGCCGACTCCTCCGGCCGCCTCCCAGGCCCACCCTCGCAGCCCTTGGGCCTCCCGGCGGCTCTCTGCGGGCGGGACCTCAGCTGTGGGCTCCGAACCCCTGGCCCTCCCCGGACCCGCGTCCCTCCCTTCCTGTGTCCGGGAAACCCCAGCGAAGCCTTCGGTGCCCGCCAGGCAGGCGGTGGGCCTGCCTTCCTCCGCTCCGTCCTTCCTGACGCGGAGGCGGCTGGTGCTGGGCCTTGCTTGGGCCCTCAGCCTGAGAAGGTCTGTCTTGCCCCAGGAGACCACCCGGCTCGTGTCCGGCCGCCGCCGCCGCCAGGTCCAAGGCGGCCTTGGGGGGCAGGGACAGAGCCGGCCGGGTCTTGCCTCTCCTGCGTTCGCGTGCTTGGGGCTCAGGCCTGTCACCCTCTGGCCGCCGAAGCTCTCCGTCACTGCCCCGTGGACACTGGTCGTCTGATCCCAGACGGAGGCAGGGAGGGCCAGCTGGTGGGGCCTGCCGCTCACACAGCCCACCCGCCCTGGACCCGGGGCCCTGGCCGCAGGGCCCCCCGAGGCGAGGTCCTTCTCCGCGGGGGTGGGGTGCTGCTCTCCCTGCGTCCTGTCCTCCGTGGCCCCCCATGGCTCTGAGGACCCGAGAGGCCGGTGCCTGCCTGGGCCTGGGAGGCCCGGTGGGGGTGGAGGGAGCCGGCCCCTGCCTGCCTCCGCACCCTCCCCTCGGCTGCCCCTGGGACTTCCTCCAAGGCCTTGGGTGGGCTTGCGCCCAGGAGCCCCTGCCAGCAGCCCAGGGAACGGCGGGAACCGGGCCCTCCCTGGCCTCAGCCGGCCCCCGGTAGCCTCATCCTGCTTGGAGCGCCTCGGCTTCCCCCGGGGCGCTCCTTCTCGCGAGCCTGGGGCGCTCCTCGGCGGGGGGCTGCTGTGATGGCATGGCCCGCGAGGGGGACCGTCCTGGGCGTCCAGCGGCGGACAGAGAGAGCAGCGTCCAGCAGGCTTCGGGCCCGGCCTGACCCTCCCTCTAGACCCCGGGTGGGCGGCAGGGGACCGGGTCCATTGGGCTGGCGGTGCGGCTCCTTGCTGTGCTCGGGGCCCCGGCTCTCCCGCCCCAGACAGCCACCGGGCCCGCCCCCCACCCCCCATGCCGTGAAGTCCCCCCCCAACCCCATCCCACCGCACCCCACCCCGCGCCGCCCCCCCTACTCCACCCCACTCCACCCCCCACCCCACCCCCCGCACCCCTCACCCCCCCACCAACCCCCACCCCACCCCCTCACCACCCCCCACCCCCACGCCCCCGTGGTTCTGGTCGCCAGCCTCTGGCCAATGCCCCTGCAGCCCAGCCCCCGTTTTCCTCCCTGGCACCACCGAGGGGGGCCCGGCCCAGGGCTCTCCAGGAGCCCGCCGTGGGCTGAGTACGGCCGAGGACTGGGCAGGCAGGGCAGCCGGTGGTCGCCGTCCCTCCAGGACACGAGTGCCCCTGCACAGGGGCGGAAGGGGAGGCCCGGGAGCCGGGGAGCCGCGGAGGCCAAGGGCCAGGCCGGCCAGGCCCCAGGGCAGGGCGGGGCGATCCCAGCGTGCGGCCCTGAGGCACTGTCCCCACACCGCTCCACACTGTCCCGAAGCCCCCGAGCGCCAGCCCGGACCCCCGGGACACGCCCCCCCACCACACACACACACACACACACACACACACACACACACACACACACACCCCCCCCCCGACCCCCGGGACACACACCCCCACCCCACCCCCTGCACCCCCCGCACCCCCGACCGCTGGGACACCCCCCCACACACTCCCCTCCCCTCCAGCAACGCGCGGCGCTCCCATCCCCCGGCAGCCCACCAGGTGGCGCTCGCTCCCCCATTTCCCCCCCCCCCCCCTCCCGCGCCGACGCCCGTGACGTCAGCCGCCCGGCTCCATTTGAGCGCCTCTCGGCAGCCGAGAACTCGGACTTCCCGTGTGGCTCACAACATAACTACTCGGCGTTGCTTCTACAGTGGCTGTGGCTCGACCCCTGGCCTGGGAACTTCCATATGCCGCAGGTGCGGCCACTTGTTTTGCGCTCCCGCTCGCCTCCCCGGCCCGCCCCGGGCCCTTTCGCCTCGCCTTTTGCCCCGGCTCGCCCGCTGCCTTCGCCTGCCTCTCCCGAGCCCACCTCCCGCGCCCCGCGCCCCCGACCCCCCGCGCCCCGCACCCCCACTCACACACGCGCTCCCACGCGCCCCCCGCAACCCTCACCCACACTCTCGCACCTCGCAATGCTCTCTCTTGCCTCAAGCCACCGACCCACAGCGGCCGCCACCTGCCCTAAGCGCCGCCACCGCAGCGCCCCCCGCCGCCGCCGCCGCCGCCGCCGCCGCGTCCCTCACGGGCCGGTCCGAGCCTCCTGCCCTCCCCGCCAGGCCCGCTCCCCCGCAGGGCCTGCTGCCCACCTGTGCTCTCCACCCACACCACACCCGCACATCCCTCGTGGCCCGACAGGTCCTTGAAGCCCACCCAAGACCCCCATTGGCCCCAGCAGCCCAGATCCACAAACAAGCAAACAAACAAGCAAACAAACAAACAAACAAACAAAGGCTGCCTCGGGATCACCTGAACCAGAGCTTGGAAAAACCCGCGGGGAGGATCGTTTGGGTTTCGTTGTTTGCAAAGGCTGGCGGGCTGGGGGGGGGGGGCGGACGGTGGCACCCCATGCCCGAGACGGCCCCGTCAGGTCGCTGGCGCTGACTTGAAGCCTGGGAGGATAGCCTCTTTCTGCACAGGGAACTGACTCGGGTTTGGAGCCCGCAGCTGAGGGCGCTGGGCGTGTGTCCTCAATCCTCCTGCGGTCAGCAATGCAGTGGCTTCGTCTGCTTTGAGTCGGAGGTCGATTCTTACGATTAAAGTCGAGCTGATGTCCAATGTTTCCTCCAGGGGTCTTGGTCCGCCAAGGGACCCACTCGCAGACATTTCCCCGCGCTGTACCGGCGGCTCCCGTGGCCCATCCATTCCACACAGCGCAGGTGGCATCCACAGAGCAGCCCAGAGGCCCATCCCCATCCATCCCAGGGCAGCCCCTTTCCCCCACCCCCACCCCCACCCCCACCCCCACCCGCCAAGCCCAAGTGTGTGCTCCTTGCCCACCCTCGGTTTCTGGTGTCTGCGGGTGGGTGTTTAGATAGCGCCATCCGTTGCGTCGTTTAGAGTCCACCAACAGGTGATGTCCTAGGGCACTTGTCTTTTTCCTTTCTGGCTTCCTTCGCTTAGCCTGAGGGTCTCTCGTTCCAGCCCCGCGGCGGCAGATGGCACTCGTTCTGCCGCTTTTTCCTGGCTGTGTGCGATGCCATCGCATAGATGTCCCCGGGTCTGCGAAGTGCACTCACCTGTCAGTGGACCTTTAGGTGGCTTCCAGATCTTGGCTCTGGTGAGTAGTGCGGCGACAGACAGAGGGGTGCCCGGGTCTGCTTCCGGGAAAGTTTGGTCCCGGTGAAATGGAGCTGTTTGGAGGCCGGCTTCGGTCTTTGTGTGGGCCGGCCCGTGTAGGGCTGCTTGGCTGAGACTCTGTCGAGGAGGGAGGCCTTCAGCCACCGGGGCCTCACGGGGCCTACCCGTGCGGCACCATCACAGAGCTCTCCGTCACTGCCCCTTGTGGGGGTGAGGGAAGGGGCGTGTTGCGGGGGGGGGGGGGCGTGTGTGTGGGGGGGGATGGTGGGCAAGGAGCACACACTTGGGCTTGGCGGGTGGGGGTGGGGGTGGGGGTGGGGGAAAGGGGCTGCCCTGGGATGGATGGGGATGGGCCTCTGGGCTGCTCTGTGGATGCCACCTGCGCTGTGTGGAATGGATGGGCCAGGGGAGCCGCCGGTACAGCGCGGGGAAATGTCTGCGAGTGGGTCTCTTGACTCTGTCGAGGAGGGAGGCCTTCAGCCACCGGGGCCTCACGGGGCCTACCCGTGCGGCACCATCACAGAGCTCTCCGTCACTGCCCCTTGTGGGGGTGAGGGAAGGGGCGTGTTTGAGGGGGGTGGGGGGGGTGTGCGCGCGCGTGCACGCACGCTGGCGGGCGTGGGTGTCCCGGGGCCTGGCCAGCCCTCCGCTAGAGATCAGCACGCATGGATGCTGACGTGAGGACCAGCAGGGTGACAAGAGAGGCTGCCTGGTGGGTGACCGCGCTGGGCAGAGCCACAACCCGCTCGCCTTTCAGTTCTCCACCCAGGGGCCCCTCCTGCGAGCCACCCATAGGGGTCCCTGGTCCCTCCCTCAGACGTCGTCTCCACCACGGCCCGAGATCATCTTTCTTCTCCAGTGGGTTCCTTGTCTCTTGCGTACCACCCTCTCCACCCCCCACCCCCACCCCCACCCCCACCCGGCTTGCCCTTGGACAGACGGCGAGAAGCTGACCGAGAGACCGAGACAGAGACAGGAGATGAGCCGAGGCCGGTGGGCAAATGGTGCAGAGAGGGCTTGTCCGACGCAGGGTTGCCCCAGAACTTCACACACACGCACGCACACACGGACACACACGCACAGACACACGCACACCAGCCCCGGCCCAGCGGCCCAGCGACCCCTCTCTGTGAACGGCCTTGAGGCCACGTGCCGGGCCACGCGGATCCCCCAGTGCCCAAGGGCACTGGCGGCCCACAGGGATCCAAGGGCAAGGCGGGTGGGAGGCTGGCAGGGTCCACGTGCCACGAGAAGCATGGCTTGCAGGCACGACCTCTGCCCAGAGCCTGTTTCCGCCTGGGCCGACTCCTCCGGCCGCCTCCCAGGCCCACCCTCGCAGCCCTTGGGCCTCCCGGCGGCTCTCTGCGGGCGGGACCTCAGCTGTGGGCTCCGAACCCCTGGCCCTCCCCGGACCCGCGTCCCTCCCTTCCTGTGTCCGGGAAACCCCAGCGAAGCCTTCGGTGCCCGCCAGGCAGGCGGTGGGCCTGCCTTCCTCCGCTCCGTCCTTCCTGACGCGGAGGCGGCTGGTGCTGGGCCTTGCTTGGGCCCTCAGCCTGAGAAGGTCTGTCTTGCCCCAGGAGACCACCCGGCTCGTGTCCGGCCGCCGCCGCCGCCAGGTCCAAGGCGGCCTTGGGGGGCAGGGACAGAGCCGGCCGGGTCTTGCCTCTCCTGCGTTCGCGTGCTTGGGGCTCAGGCCTGTCACCCTCTGGCCGCCGAAGCTCTCCGTCACTGCCCCGTGGACACTGGTCGTCTGATCCCAGACGGAGGCAGGGAGGGCCAGCTGGTGGGGCCTGCCGCTCACACAGCCCACCCGCCCTGGACCCGGGGCCCTGGCCGCAGGGCCCCCCGAGGCGAGGTCCTTCTCCGCGGGGGTGGGGTGCTGCTCTCCCTGCGTCCTGTCCTCCGTGGCCCCCCATGGCTCTGAGGACCCGAGAGGCCGGTGCCTGCCTGGGCCTGGGAGGCCCGGTGGGGGTGGAGGGAGCCGGCCCCTGCCTGCCTCCGCACCCTCCCCTCGGCTGCCCCTGGGACTTCCTCCAAGGCCTTGGGTGGGCTTGCGCCCAGGAGCCCCTGCCAGCAGCCCAGGGAACGGCGGGAACCGGGCCCTCCCTGGCCTCAGCCGGCCCCCGGTAGCCTCATCCTGCTTGGAGCGCCTCGGCTTCCCCCGGGGCGCTCCTTCTCGCGAGCCTGGGGCGCTCCTCGGCGGGGGGCTGCTGTGATGGCATGGCCCGCGAGGGGGACCGTCCTGGGCGTCCAGCGGCGGACAGAGAGAGCAGCGTCCAGCAGGCTTCGGGCCCGGCCTGACCCTCCCTCTAGACCCCGGGTGGGCGGCAGGGGACCGGGTCCATTGGGCTGGCGGTGCGGCTCCTTGCTGTGCTCGGGGCCCCGGCTCTCCCGCCCCAGACAGCCACCGGGCCCGCCCCCCACCCCCCATGCCGTGAAGTCCCCCCCCAACCCCATCCCACCGCACCCCACCCCGCGCCGCCCCCCCTACTCCACCCCACTCCACCCCCCACCCCACCCCCCGCACCCCTCACCCCCCCACCAACCCCCACCCCACCCCCTCACCACCCCCCACCCCCACGCCCCCGTGGTTCTGGTCGCCAGCCTCTGGCCAATGCCCCTGCAGCCCAGCCCCCGTTTTCCTCCCTGGCACCACCGAGGGGGCCCGGCCCAGGGCTCTCCAGGAGCCCGCCGTGGGCTGAGTACGGCCGAGGACTGGGCAGGCAGGGCAGCCGGTGGTCGCCGTCCCTCCAGGACACGAGTGCCCCTGCACAGGGGCGGAAGGGGAGGCCCGGGAGCCGGGGAGCCGCGGAGGCCAAGGGCCAGGCCGGCCAGGCCCCAGGGCAGGGCGGGGCGATCCCAGCGTGCGGCCCTGAGGCACTGTCCCCACACCGCTCCACACTGTCCCGAAGCCCCCGAGCGCCAGCCCGGACCCCCGGGACACGCCCCCCCACACACACACACACACACACACACACACACACACACACACACACACACTCCCCCCCCCGACCCCCGGGACACACACCCCCACCCCACCCCCTGCACCCCCCGCACCCCCGACCGCTGGGACACCCCCCCACACACTCCCCTCCCCTCCAGCAACGCGCGGCGCTCCCATCCCCCGGCAGCCCACCAGGTGGCGCTCGCTCCCCCATTTCCCCCCCCCCCCCCCTCCGCGCCGACGCCCGTGACGTCAGCCGCCCGGCTCCATTTGAGCGCCTCTCGGCAGCCGAGAACTCGGACTTCCCGTGTGGCTCACAACATAACTACTCGGCGTTGCTTCTACAGTGGCTGTGGCTCGACCCCTGGCCTGGGAACTTCCATATGCCGCAGGTGCGGCCACTTGTTTTGCGCTCCCGCTCGCCTCCCCGGCCCGCCCCGGGCCCTTTCGCCTCGCCTTTTGCCCCGGCTCGCCCGCTGCCTTCGCCTGCCTCTCCCGAGCCCACCTCCCGCGCCCCGCGCCCCCGACCCCCCGCGCCCCGCACCCCCACTCACACACGCGCTCCCACGCGCCCCCCGCAACCCTCACCCACACTCTCGCACCTCGCAATGCTCTCTCTTGCCTCAAGCCACCGACCCACAGCGGCCGCCACCTGCCCTAAGCGCCGCCACCGCAGCGCCCCCCGCCGCCGCCGCCGCCGCCGCCGCCGCGTCCCTCACGGGCCGGTCCGAGCCTCCTGCCCTCCCCGCCAGGCCCGCTCCCCCGCAGGGCCTGCTGCCCACCTGTGCTCTCCACCCACACCACACCCGCACATCCCTCGTGGCCCGACAGGTCCTTGAAGCCCACCCAAGACCCCCATTGGCCCCAGCAGCCCAGATCCACAAACAAGCAAACAAACAAGCAAACAAACAAACAAACAAACAAACAAACAAACAAAGGCTGCCTCGGGATCACCTGAACCAGAGCTTGGAAAAACCCGCGGGGAGGATCGTTTGGGTTTCGTTGTTTGCAAAGGCTGGCGGGCTGGGGGGGGGGGGCGGACGGTGGCACCCCATGCCCGAGACGGCCCCGTCAGGTCGCTGGCGCTGACTTGAAGCCTGGGAGGATAGCCTCTTTCTGCACAGGGAACTGACTCGGGTTTGGAGCCCGCAGCTGAGGGCGCTGGGCGTGTGTCCTCAATCCTCCTGCGGTCAGCAATGCAGTGGCTTCGTCTGCTTTGAGTCGGAGGTCGATTCTTACGATTAAAGTCGAGCTGATGTCCAATGTTTCCTCCAGGGGTCTTGGTCCGCCAAGGGACCCACTCGCAGACATTTCCCCGCGCTGTACCGGCGGCTCCCGTGGCCCATCCATTCCACACAGCGCAGGTGGCATCCACAGAGCAGCCCAGAGGCCCATCCCCATCCATCCCAGGGCAGCCCCTTTCCCCCACCCCCACCCCCACCCCCACCCCCACCCGCCAAGCCCAAGTGTGTGCTCCTTGCCCACCCTCGGTTTCTGGTGTCTGCGGGTGGGTGTTTAGATAGCGCCATCCGTTGCGTCGTTTAGAGTCCACCAACAGGTGATGTCCTAGGGCACTTGTCTTTTTCCTTTCTGGCTTCCTTCGCTTAGCCTGAGGGTCTCTCGTTCCAGCCCCGCGGCGGCAGATGGCACTCGTTCTGCCGCTTTTTCCTGGCTGTGTGCGATGCCATCGCATAGATGTCCCCGGGTCTGCGAAGTGCACTCACCTGTCAGTGGACCTTTAGGTGGCTTCCAGATCTTGGCTCTGGTGAGTAGTGCGGCGACAGACAGAGGGGTGCCCGGGTCTGCTTCCGGGAAAGTTTGGTCCCGGTGAAATGGAGCTGTTTGGAGGCCGGCTTCGGTCTTTGTGTGGGCCGGCCCGTGTAGGGCTGCTTGGCTGAGACTCTGTCGAGGAGGGAGGCCTTCAGCCACCGGGGCCTCACGGGGCCTACCCGTGCGGCACCATCACAGAGCTCTCCGTCACTGCCCCTTGTGGGGGTGAGGGAAGGGGTGTGTTGCGGGGGGGGGGGCGTGTGTGTGGGGGGGGATGGTGGGCAAGGAGCACACACTTGGGCTTGGCGGGTGGGGGTGGGGGTGGGGGTGGGGGAAAGGGGCTGCCCTGGGATGGATGGGGATGGGCCTCTGGGCTGCTCTGTGGATGCCACCTGCGCTGTGTGGAATGGATGGGCCAGGGGAGCCGCCGGTACAGCGCGGGGAAATGTCTGCGAGTGGGTCTCTTGACTCTGTCGAGGAGGGAGGCCTTCAGCCACCGGGGCCTCACGGGGCCTACCCGTGCGGCACCATCACAGAGCTCTCCGTCACTGCCCCTTGTGGGGGTGAGGGAAGGGGCGTGTTTGAGGGGGGTGGGGGGGGTGTGCGCGCGCGTGCACGCACGCTGGCGGGCGTGGGTGTCCCGGGGCCTGGCCAGCCCTCCGCTAGAGATCAGCACGCATGGATGCTGACGTGAGGACCAGCAGGGTGACAAGAGAGGCTGCCTGGTGGGTGACCGCGCTGGGCAGAGCCACAACCCGCTCGCCTTTCAGTTCTCCACCCAGGGGCCCCTCCTGCGAGCCACCCATAGGGGTCCCTGGTCCCTCCCTCAGACGTCGTCTCCACCACGGCCCGAGATCATCTTTCTTCTCCAGTGGGTTCCTTGTCTCTTGCGTACCACCCTCTCCACCCCCCACCCCCACCCCCACCCCCACCCGGCTTGCCCTTGGACAGACGGCGAGAAGCTGACCGAGAGACCGAGACAGAGACAGGAGATGAGCCGAGGCCGGTGGGCAAATGGTGCAGAGAGGGCTTGTCCGACGCAGGGTTGCCCCAGAACTTCACACACACGCACGCACACACGGACACACACGCACAGACACACGCACACCAGCCCCGGCCCAGCGGCCCAGCGACCCCTCTCTGTGAACGGCCTTGAGGCCACGTGCCGGGCCACGCGGATCCCCCAGTGCCCAAGGGCACTGGCGGCCCACAGGGATCCAAGGGCAAGGCGGGTGGGAGGCTGGCAGGGTCCACGTGCCACGAGAAGCATGGCTTGCAGGCACGACCTCTGCCCAGAGCCTGTTTCCGCCTGGGCCGACTCCTCCGGCCGCCTCCCAGGCCCACCCTCGCAGCCCTTGGGCCTCCCGGCGGCTCTCTGCGGGCGGGACCTCAGCTGTGGGCTCCGAACCCCTGGCCCTCCCCGGACCCGCGTCCCTCCCTTCCTGTGTCCGGGAAACCCCAGCGAAGCCTTCGGTGCCCGCCAGGCAGGCGGTGGGCCTGCCTTCCTCCGCTCCGTCCTTCCTGACGCGGAGGCGGCTGGTGCTGGGCCTTGCTTGGGCCCTCAGCCTGAGAAGGTCTGTCTTGCCCCAGGAGACCACCCGGCTCGTGTCCGGCCGCCGCCGCCGCCAGGTCCAAGGCGGCCTTGGGGGGCAGGGACAGAGCCGGCCGGGTCTTGCCTCTCCTGCGTTCGCGTGCTTGGGGCTCAGGCCTGTCACCCTCTGGCCGCCGAAGCTCTCCGTCACTGCCCCGTGGACACTGGTCGTCTGATCCCAGACGGAGGCAGGGAGGGCCAGCTGGTGGGGCCTGCCGCTCACACAGCCCACCCGCCCTGGACCCGGGGCCCTGGCCGCAGGGCCCCCCGAGGCGAGGTCCTTCTCCGCGGGGGTGGGGTGCTGCTCTCCCTGCGTCCTGTCCTCCGTGGCCCCCCATGGCTCTGAGGACCCGAGAGGCCGGTGCCTGCCTGGGCCTGGGAGGCCCGGTGGGGGTGGAGGGAGCCGGCCCCTGCCTGCCTCCGCACCCTCCCCTCGGCTGCCCCTGGGACTTCCTCCAAGGCCTTGGGTGGGCTTGCGCCCAGGAGCCCCTGCCAGCAGCCCAGGGAACGGCGGGAACCGGGCCCTCCCTGGCCTCAGCCGGCCCCCGGTAGCCTCATCCTGCTTGGAGCGCCTCGGCTTCCCCCGGGGCGCTCCTTCTCGCGAGCCTGGGGCGCTCCTCGGCGGGGGGCTGCTGTGATGGCATGGCCCGCGAGGGGGACCGTCCTGGGCGTCCAGCGGCGGACAGAGAGAGCAGCGTCCAGCAGGCTTCGGGCCCGGCCTGACCCTCCCTCTAGACCCCGGGTGGGCGGCAGGGGACCGGGTCCATTGGGCTGGCGGTGCGGCTCCTTGCTGTGCTCGGGGCCCCGGCTCTCCCGCCCCAGACAGCCACCGGGCCCGCCCCCCACCCCCCATGCCGTGAAGTCCCCCCCCCAACCCCATCCCACCGCACCCCACCCCGCGCCGCCCCCCCTACTCCACCCCACTCCACCCCCCACCCCACCCCCCGCACCCCTCACCCCCCCACCAACCCCCACCCCACCCCCTCACCACCCCCCACCCCCACGCCCCCGTGGTTCTGGTCGCCAGCCTCTGGCCAATGCCCCTGCAGCCCAGCCCCCGTTTTCCTCCCTGGCACCACCGAGGGGGGCCCGGCCCAGGGCTCTCCAGGAGCCCGCCGTGGGCTGAGTACGGCCGAGGACTGGGCAGGCAGGGCAGCCGGTGGTCGCCGTCCCTCCAGGACACGAGTGCCCCTGCACAGGGGCGGAAGGGGAGGCCCGGGAGCCGGGGAGCCGCGGAGGCCAAGGGCCAGGCCGGCCAGGCCCCAGGGCAGGGCGGGGCGATCCCAGCGTGCGGCCCTGAGGCACTGTCCCCACACCGCTCCACACTGTCCCGAAGCCCCCGAGCGCCAGCCCGGACCCCCGGGACACGCCCCCCCCCACCACACACACACACACACACACACACACACACACACACACACACACTCCCCCCCCCCGACCCCCGGGACACACACCCCCACCCCACCCCCTGCACCCCCCGCACCCCCGACCGCTGGGACACCCCCCCACACACTCCCCTCCCCTCCAGCAACGCGCGGCGCTCCCATCCCCCGGCAGCCCACCAGGTGGCGCTCGCTCCCCCATTTCCCCCCCCCCCCCCCCTCCCGCGCCGACGCCCGTGACGTCAGCCGCCCGGCTCCATTTGAGCGCCTCTCGGCAGCCGAGAACTCGGACTTCCCGTGTGGCTCACAACATAACTACTCGGCGTTGCTTCTACAGTGGCTGTGGCTCGACCCCTGGCCTGGGAACTTCCATATGCCGCAGGTGCGGCCACTTGTTTTGCGCTCCCGCTCGCCTCCCCGGCCCGCCCCGGGCCCTTTCGCCTCGCCTTTTGCCCCGGCTCGCCCGCTGCCTTCGCCTGCCTCTCCCGAGCCCACCTCCCGCGCCCCGCGCCCCCGACCCCCCGCGCCCCGCACCCCCACTCACACACGCGCTCCCACGCGCCCCCCGCAACCCTCACCCACACTCTCGCACCTCGCAATGCTCTCTCTTGCCTCAAGCCACCGACCCACAGCGGCCGCCACCTGCCCTAAGCGCCGCCACCGCAGCGCCCCCCGCCGCCGCCGCCGCCGCCGCCGCCGCGTCCCTCACGGGCCGGTCCGAGCCTCCTGCCCTCCCCGCCAGGCCCGCTCCCCCGCAGGGCCTGCTGCCCACCTGTGCTCTCCACCCACACCACACCCGCACATCCCTCGTGGCCCGACAGGTCCTTGAAGCCCACCCAAGACCCCCATTGGCCCCAGCAGCCCAGATCCACAAACAAGCAAACAAACAAGCAAACAAACAAACAAACAAACAAACAAACAAACAAAGGCTGCCTCGGGATCACCTGAACCAGAGCTTGGAAAAACCCGCGGGGAGGATCGTTTGGGTTTCGTTGTTTGCAAAGGCTGGCGGGCTGGGGGGGGGGGGCGGACGGTGGCACCCCATGCCCGAGACGGCCCCGTCAGGTCGCTGGCGCTGACTTGAAGCCTGGGAGGATAGCCTCTTTCTGCACAGGGAACTGACTCGGGTTTGGAGCCCGCAGCTGAGGGCGCTGGGCGTGTGTCCTCAATCCTCCTGCGGTCAGCAATGCAGTGGCTTCGTCTGCTTTGAGTCGGAGGTCGATTCTTACGATTAAAGTCGAGCTGATGTCCAATGTTTCCTCCAGGGGTCTTGGTCCGCCAAGGGACCCACTCGCAGACATTTCCCCGCGCTGTACCGGCGGCTCCCGTGGCCCATCCATTCCACACAGCGCAGGTGGCATCCACAGAGCAGCCCAGAGGCCCATCCCCATCCATCCCAGGGCAGCCCCTTTCCCCCACCCCCACCCCCACCCCCACCCCCACCCGCCAAGCCCAAGTGTGTGCTCCTTGCCCACCCTCGGTTTCTGGTGTCTGCGGGTGGGTGTTTAGATAGCGCCATCCGTTGCGTCGTTTAGAGTCCACCAACAGGTGATGTCCTAGGGCACTTGTCTTTTTCCTTTCTGGCTTCCTTCGCTTAGCCTGAGGGTCTCTCGTTCCAGCCCCGCGGCGGCAGATGGCACTCGTTCTGCCGCTTTTTCCTGGCTGTGTGCGATGCCATCGCATAGATGTCCCCGGGTCTGCGAAGTGCACTCACCTGTCAGTGGACCTTTAGGTGGCTTCCAGATCTTGGCTCTGGTGAGTAGTGCGGCGACAGACAGAGGGGTGCCCGGGTCTGCTTCCGGGAAAGTTTGGTCCCGGTGAAATGGAGCTGTTTGGAGGCCGGCTTCGGTCTTTGTGTGGGCCGGCCCGTGTAGGGCTGCTTGGCTGAGACTCTGTCGAGGAGGGAGGCCTTCAGCCACCGGGGCCTCACGGGGCCTACCCGTGCGGCACCATCACAGAGCTCTCCGTCACTGCCCCTTGTGGGGGTGAGGGAAGGGGCGTGTTGCGGGGTGGGGGGGGGGGCGTGTGTGTGTGGGGGGATGGTGGGCAAGGAGCACACACTTGGGCTTGGCGGGTGGGGGTGGGGGTGGGGGTGGGGGAAAGGGGCTGCCCTGGGATGGATGGGGATGGGCCTCTGGGCTGCTCTGTGGATGCCACCTGCGCTGTGTGGAATGGATGGGCCAGGGGAGCCGCCGGTACAGCGCGGGGAAATGTCTGCGAGTGGGTCTCTTGACTCTGTCGAGGAGGGAGGCCTTCAGCCACCGGGGCCTCACGGGGCCTACCCGTGCGGCACCATCACAGAGCTCTCCGTCACTGCCCCTTGTGGGGGTGAGGGAAGGGGCGTGTTTGAGGGGGGTGGGGGGGGTGTGCGCGCGCGTGCACGCACGCTGGCGGGCGTGGGTGTCCCGGGGCCTGGCCAGCCCTCCGCTAGAGATCAGCACGCATGGATGCTGACGTGAGGACCAGCAGGGTGACAAGAGAGGCTGCCTGGTGGGTGACCGCGCTGGGCAGAGCCACAACCCGCTCGCCTTTCAGTTCTCCACCCAGGGGCCCCTCCTGCGAGCCACCCATAGGGGTCCCTGGTCCCTCCCTCAGACGTCGTCTCCACCACGGCCCGAGATCATCTTTCTTCTCCAGTGGGTTCCTTGTCTCTTGCGTACCACCCTCTCCACCCCCCACCCCCACCCCCACCCCCACCCGGCTTGCCCTTGGACAGACGGCGAGAAGCTGACCGAGAGACCGAGACAGAGACAGGAGATGAGCCGAGGCCGGTGGGCAAATGGTGCAGAGAGGGCTTGTCCGACGCAGGGTTGCCCCAGAACTTCACACACACGCACGCACACACGGACACACACGCACAGACACACGCCCGCGCGCACACACACACGCACACCAGCCCCGGCCCAGCGGCCCAGCGACCCCTCTCTGTGAACGGCCTTGAGGCCACGTGCCGGGCCACGCGGATCCCCCAGTGCCCAAGGGCACTGGCGGCCCACAGGGATCCAAGGGCAAGGCGGGTGGGAGGCTGGCAGGGTCCACGTGCCACGAGAAGCATGGCTTGCAGGCACGACCTCTGCCCAGAGCCTGTTTCCGCCTGGGCCGACTCCTCCGGCCGCCTCCCAGGCCCACCCTCGCAGCCCTTGGGCCTCCCGGCGGCTCTCTGCGGGCGGGACCTCAGCTGTGGGCTCCGAACCCCTGGCCCTCCCCGGACCCGCGTCCCTCCCTTCCTGTGTCCGGGAAACCCCAGCGAAGCCTTCGGTGCCCGCCAGGCAGGCGGTGGGCCTGCCTTCCTCCGCTCCGTCCTTCCTGACGCGGAGGCGGCTGGTGCTGGGCCTTGCTTGGGCCCTCAGCCTGAGAAGGTCTGTCTTGCCCCAGGAGACCACCCGGCTCGTGTCCGGCCGCCGCCGCCGCCAGGTCCAAGGCGGCCTTGGGGGGCAGGGACAGAGCCGGCCGGGTCTTGCCTCTCCTGCGTTCGCGTGCTTGGGGCTCAGGCCTGTCACCCTCTGGCCGCCGAAGCTCTCCGTCACTGCCCCGTGGACACTGGTCGTCTGATCCCAGACGGAGGCAGGGAGGGCCAGCTGGTGGGGCCTGCCGCTCACACAGCCCACCCGCCCTGGACCCGGGGCCCTGGCCGCAGGGCCCCCCGAGGCGAGGTCCTTCTCCGCGGGGGTGGGGTGCTGCTCTCCCTGCGTCCTGTCCTCCGTGGCCCCCCATGGCTCTGAGGACCCGAGAGGCCGGTGCCTGCCTGGGCCTGGGAGGCCCGGTGGGGGTGGAGGGAGCCGGCCCCTGCCTGCCTCCGCACCCTCCCCTCGGCTGCCCCTGGGACTTCCTCCAAGGCCTTGGGTGGGCTTGCGCCCAGGAGCCCCTGCCAGCAGCCCAGGGAACGGCGGGAACCGGGCCCTCCCTGGCCTCAGCCGGCCCCCGGTAGCCTCATCCTGCTTGGAGCGCCTCGGCTTCCCCCGGGGCGCTCCTTCTCGCGAGCCTGGGGCGCTCCTCGGCGGGGGGCTGCTGTGATGGCATGGCCCGCGAGGGGGACCGTCCAGCGGCGGACAGAGAGAGCAGCGTCCAGCAGGCTTCGGGCCCGGCCTGACCCTCCCTCTAGACCCCGGGTGGGCGGCAGGGGACCGGGTCCATTGGGCTGGCGGTGCGGCTCCTTGCTGTGCTCGGGGCCCCGGCTCTCCCGCCCCAGACAGCCACCGGGCCCGCCCCCCACCCCCCATGCCGTGAAGTCCCCCCCCAACCCCATCCCACCGCACCCCACCCCGCGCCGCCCCCCCTACTCCACCCCACTCCACCCCCCACCCCACCCCCCGCACCCCTCACCCCCCCACCAACCCCCACCCCACCCCCTCACCACCCCCCACCCCCACGCCCCCGTGGTTCTGGTCGCCAGCCTCTGGCCAATGCCCCTGCAGCCCAGCCCCCGTTTTCCTCCCTGGCACCACCGAGGGGGGCCCGGCCCAGGGCTCTCCAGGAGCCCGCCGTGGGCTGAGTACGGCCGAGGACTGGGCAGGCAGGGCAGCCGGTGGTCGCCGTCCCTCCAGGACACGAGTGCCCCTGCACAGGGGCGGAAGGGGAGGCCCGGGAGCCGGGGAGCCGCGGAGGCCAAGGGCCAGGCCGGCCAGGCCCCAGGGCAGGGCGGGGCGATCCCAGCGTGCGGCCCTGAGGCACTGTCCCCACACCGCTCCACACTGTCCCGAAGCCCCCGAGCGCCAGCCCGGACCCCCGGGACACGCCCCCCCACCACACACACACACACACACACACACACACACACACACACACACACACACTCCCCCCCCCGACCCCCGGGACACACACCCCCACCCCACCCCCTGCACCCCCCGCACCCCCGACCGCTGGGACACCCCCCCACACACTCCCCTCCCCTCCAGCAACGCGCGGCGCTCCCATCCCCCGGCAGCCCACCAGGTGGCGCTCGCTCCCCCATTTCCCCCCCCCCCCTCCCGCGCCGACGCCCGTGACGTCAGCCGCCCGGCTCCATTTGAGCGCCTCTCGGCAGCCGAGAACTCGGACTTCCCGTGTGGCTCACAACATAACTACTCGGCGTTGCTTCTACAGTGGCTGTGGCTCGACCCCTGGCCTGGGAACTTCCATATGCCGCAGGTGCGGCCACTTGTTTTGCGCTCCCGCTCGCCTCCCCGGCCCGCCCCGGGCCCTTTCGCCTCGCCTTTTGCCCCGGCTCGCCCGCTGCCTTCGCCTGCCTCTCCCGAGCCCACCTCCCGCGCCCCGCGCCCCCGACCCCCCGCGCCCCGCACCCCCACTCACACACGCGCTCCCACGCGCCCCCCGCAACCCTCACCCACACTCTCGCACCTCGCAATGCTCTCTCTTGCCTCAAGCCACCGACCCACAGCGGCCGCCACCTGCCCTAAGCGCCGCCACCGCAGCGCCCCCCGCCGCCGCCGCCGCCGCCGCCGCCGCGTCCCTCACGGGCCGGTCCGAGCCTCCTGCCCTCCCCGCCAGGCCCGCTCCCCGCAGGGCCTGCTGCCCACCTGTGCTCTCCACCCACACCACACCCGCACATCCCTCGTGGCCCGACAGGTCCTTGAAGCCCACCCAAGACCCCCATTGGCCCCAGCAGCCCAGATCCACAAACAAGCAAACAAACAAGCAAACAAACAAACAAACAAACAAACAAACAAACAAAGGCTGCCTCGGGATCACCTGAACCAGAGCTTGGAAAAACCCGCGGGGAGGATCGTTTGGGTTTCGTTGTTTGCAAAGGCTGGCGGGCTGGGGGGGGGGGGGCGGACGGTGGCACCCCATGCCCGAGACGGCCCCGTCAGGTCGCTGGCGCTGACTTGAAGCCTGGGAGGATAGCCTCTTTCTGCACAGGGAACTGACTCGGGTTTGGAGCCCGCAGCTGAGGGCGCTGGGCGTGTGTCCTCAATCCTCCTGCGGTCAGCAATGCAGTGGCTTCGTCTGCTTTGAGTCGGAGGTCGATTCTTACGATTAAAGTCGAGCTGATGTCCAATGTTTCCTCCAGGGGTCTTGGTCCGCCAAGGGACCCACTCGCAGACATTTCCCCGCGCTGTACCGGCGGCTCCCGTGGCCCATCCATTCCACACAGCGCAGGTGGCATCCACAGAGCAGCCCAGAGGCCCATCCCCATCCATCCCAGGGCAGCCCCTTTCCCCCACCCCCACCCCCACCCCCACCCCCACCCGCCAAGCCCAAGTGTGTGCTCCTTGCCCACCCTCGGTTTCTGGTGTCTGCGGGTGGGTGTTTAGATAGCGCCATCCGTTGCGTCGTTTAGAGTCCACCAACAGGTGATGTCCTAGGGCACTTGTCTTTTTCCTTTCTGGCTTCCTTCGCTTAGCCTGAGGGTCTCTCGTTCCAGCCCCGCGGCGGCAGATGGCACTCGTTCTGCCGCTTTTTCCTGGCTGTGTGCGATGCCATCGCATAGATGTCCCCGGGTCTGCGAAGTGCACTCACCTGTCAGTGGACCTTTAGGTGGCTTCCAGATCTTGGCTCTGGTGAGTAGTGCGGCGACAGACAGAGGGGTGCCCGGGTCTGCTTCCGGGAAAGTTTGGTCCCGGTGAAATGGAGCTGTTTGGAGGCCGGCTTCGGTCTTTGTGTGGGCCGGCCCGTGTAGGGCTGCTTGGCTGAGACTCTGTCGAGGAGGGAGGCCTTCAGCCACCGGGGCCTCACGGGGCCTACCCGTGCGGCACCATCACAGAGCTCTCCGTCACTGCCCCTTGTGGGGGTGAGGGAAGGGGCGTGTTGCGGGGGGGGGGGGGGGGGGCGTGTGTGTGGGGGGGGATGGTGGGCAAGGAGCACACACTTGGGCTTGGCGGGTGGGGGTGGGGGTGGGGGTGGGGGAAAGGGGCTGCCCTGGGATGGATGGGGATGGGCCTCTGGGCTGCTCTGTGGATGCCACCTGCGCTGTGTGGAATGGATGGGCCAGGGGAGCCGCCGGTACAGCGCGGGGAAATGTCTGCGAGTGGGTCTCTTGACTCTGTCGAGGAGGGAGGCCTTCAGCCACCGGGGCCTCACGGGGCCTACCCGTGCGGCACCATCACAGAGCTCTCCGTCACTGCCCCTTGTGGGGGTGAGGGAAGGGGCGTGTTTGAGGGGGGTGGGGGGGTGTGCGCGCGCGTGCACGCACGCTGGCGGGCGTGGGTGTCCCTGGGGCCTGGCCAGCCCTCCGCTAGAGATCAGCACGCATGGATGCTGACGTGAGGACCAGCAGGGTGACAAGAGAGGCTGCCTGGTGGGTGACCGCGCTGGGCAGAGCCACAACCCGCTCGCCTTTCAGTTCTCCACCCAGGGGCCCCTCCTGCGAGCCACCCATAGGGGTCCCTGGTCCCTCCCTCAGACGTCGTCTCCACCACGGCCCGAGATCATCTTTCTTCTCCAGTGGGTTCCTTGTCTCTTGCGTACCACCCTCTCCACCCCCCACCCCCACCCCCACCCCCACCCGGCTTGCCCTTGGACAGACGGCGAGAAGCTGACCGAGAGACCGAGACAGAGACAGGAGATGAGCCGAGGCCGGTGGGCAAATGGTGCAGAGAGGGCTTGTCCGACGCAGGGTTGCCCCAGAACTTCACACACACGCACGCACACACGGACACACACGCACAGACACACGCCCGCGCGCACACACACACGCACACCAGCCCCGGCCCAGCGGCCCAGCGACCCCTCTCTGTGAACGGCCTTGAGGCCACGTGCCGGGCCACGCGGATCCCCCAGTGCCCAAGGGCACTGGCGGCCCACAGGGATCCAAGGGCAAGGCGGGTGGGAGGCTGGCAGGGTCCACGTGCCACGAGAAGCATGGCTTGCAGGCACGACCTCTGCCCAGAGCCTGTTTCCGCCTGGGCCGACTCCTCCGGCCGCCTCCCAGGCCCACCCTCGCAGCCCTTGGGCCTCCCGGCGGCTCTCTGCGGGCGGGACCTCAGCTGTGGGCTCCGAACCCCTGGCCCTCCCCGGACCCGCGTCCCTCCCTTCCTGTGTCCGGGAAACCCCAGCGAAGCCTTCGGTGCCCGCCAGGCAGGCGGTGGGCCTGCCTTCCTCCGCTCCGTCCTTCCTGACGCGGAGGCGGCTGGTGCTGGGCCTTGCTTGGGCCCTCAGCCTGAGAAGGTCTGTCTTGCCCCAGGAGACCACCCGGCTCGTGTCCGGCCGCCGCCGCCGCCAGGTCCAAGGCGGCCTTGGGGGGCAGGGACAGAGCCGGCCGGGTCTTGCCTCTCCTGCGTTCGCGTGCTTGGGGCTCAGGCCTGTCACCCTCTGGCCGCCGAAGCTCTCCGTCACTGCCCCGTGGACACTGGTCGTCTGATCCCAGACGGAGGCAGGGAGGGCCAGCTGGTGGGGCCTGCCGCTCACACAGCCCACCCGCCCTGGACCCGGGGCCCTGGCCGCAGGGCCCCCCGAGGCGAGGTCCTTCTCCGCGGGGGTGGGGTGCTGCTCTCCCTGCGTCCTGTCCTCCGTGGCCCCCCATGGCTCTGAGGACCCGAGAGGCCGGTGCCTGCCTGGGCCTGGGAGGCCCGGTGGGGGTGGAGGGAGCCGGCCCCTGCCTGCCTCCGCACCCTCCCCTCGGCTGCCCCTGGGACTTCCTCCAAGGCCTTGGGTGGGCTTGCGCCCAGGAGCCCCTGCCAGCAGCCCAGGGAACGGCGGGAACCGGGCCCTCCCTGGCCTCAGCCGGCCCCCGGTAGCCTCATCCTGCTTGGAGCGCCTCGGCTTCCCCCGGGGCGCTCCTTCTCGCGAGCCTGGGGCGCTCCTCGGCGGGGGGCTGCTGTGATGGCATGGCCCGCGAGGGGGACCGTCCAGCGGCGGACAGAGAGAGCAGCGTCCAGCAGGCTTCGGGCCCGGCCTGACCCTCCCTCTAGACCCCGGGTGGGCGGCAGGGGACCGGGTCCATTGGGCTGGCGGTGCGGCTCCTTGCTGTGCTCGGGGCCCCGGCTCTCCCGCCCCAGACAGCCACCGGGCCCGCCCCCCACCCCCCATGCCGTGAAGTCCCCCCCCAACCCCATCCCACCGCACCCCACCCCGCGCCGCCCCCCCTACTCCACCCCACTCCACCCCCCACCCCACCCCCCGCACCCCTCACCCCCCCACCAACCCCCACCCCACCCCCTCACCACCCCCCACCCCCACGCCCCCGTGGTTCTGGTCGCCAGCCTCTGGCCAATGCCCCTGCAGCCCAGCCCCCGTTTTCCTCCCTGGCACCACCGAGGGGGGCCCGGCCCAGGGCTCTCCAGGAGCCCGCCGTGGGCTGAGTACGGCCGAGGACTGGGCAGGCAGGGCAGCCGGTGGTCGCCGTCCCTCCAGGACACGAGTGCCCCTGCACAGGGGCGGAAGGGGAGGCCCGGGAGCCGGGGAGCCGCGGAGGCCAAGGGCCAGGCCGGCCAGGCCCCAGGGCAGGGCGGGGCGATCCCAGCGTGCGGCCCTGAGGCACTGTCCCCACACCGCTCCACACTGTCCCGAAGCCCCCGAGCGCCAGCCCGGACCCCCGGGACACGCCCCCCCACCACACACACACACACACACACACACACACACACACACACACACACTCCCCCCCCCGACCCCCGGGACACACACCCCCACCCCACCCCCTGCACCCCCCGCACCCCCGACCGCTGGGACACCCCCCCACACACTCCCCTCCCCTCCAGCAACGCGCGGCGCTCCCATCCCCCGGCAGCCCACCAGGTGGCGCTCGCTCCCCCATTTCCCCCCCCCCCCCTCCGCGCCGACGCCCGTGACGTCAGCCGCCCGGCTCCATTTGAGCGCCTCTCGGCAGCCGAGAACTCGGACTTCCCGTGTGGCTCACAACATAACTACTCGGCGTTGCTTCTACAGTGGCTGTGGCTCGACCCCTGGCCTGGGAACTTCCATATGCCGCAGGTGCGGCCACTTGTTTTGCGCTCCCGCTCGCCTCCCCGGCCCGCCCCGGGCCCTTTCGCCTCGCCTTTTGCCCCGGCTCGCCCGCTGCCTTCGCCTGCCTCTCCCGAGCCCACCTCCCGCGCCCCGCGCCCCCGACCCCCCGCGCCCCGCACCCCCACTCACACACGCGCTCCCACGCGCCCCCCGCAACCCTCACCCACACTCTCGCACCTCGCAATGCTCTCTCTTGCCTCAAGCCACCGACCCACAGCGGCCGCCACCTGCCCTAAGCGCCGCCACCGCAGCGCCCCCCGCCGCCGCCGCCGCCGCCGCCGCCGCGTCCCTCACGGGCCGGTCCGAGCCTCCTGCCCTCCCCGCCAGGCCCGCTCCCCCGCAGGGCCTGCTGCCCACCTGTGCTCTCCACCCACACCACACCCGCACATCCCTCGTGGCCCGACAGGTCCTTGAAGCCCACCCAAGACCCCCATTGGCCCCAGCAGCCCAGATCCACAAACAAGCAAACAAACAAGCAAACAAACAAACAAACAAACAAACAAACAAACAAAGGCTGCCTCGGGATCACCTGAACCAGAGCTTGGAAAAACCCGCGGGGAGGATCGTTTGGGTTTCGTTGTTTGCAAAGGCTGGCGGGCTGGGGGGGGGGGGCGGACGGTGGCACCCCATGCCCGAGACGGCCCCGTCAGGTCGCTGGCGCTGACTTGAAGCCTGGGAGGATAGCCTCTTTCTGCACAGGGAACTGACTCGGGTTTGGAGCCCGCAGCTGAGGGCGCTGGGCGTGTGTCCTCAATCCTCCTGCGGTCAGCAATGCAGTGGCTTCGTCTGCTTTGAGTCGGAGGTCGATTCTTACGATTAAAGTCGAGCTGATGTCCAATGTTTCCTCCAGGGGTCTTGGTCCGCCAAGGGACCCACTCGCAGACATTTCCCCGCGCTGTACCGGCGGCTCCCGTGGCCCATCCATTCCACACAGCGCAGGTGGCATCCACAGAGCAGCCCAGAGGCCCATCCCCATCCATCCCAGGGCAGCCCCTTTCCCCCACCCCCACCCCCACCCCCACCCCCACCCGCCAAGCCCAAGTGTGTGCTCCTTGCCCACCCTCGGTTTCTGGTGTCTGCGGGTGGGTGTTTAGATAGCGCCATCCGTTGCGTCGTTTAGAGTCCACCAACAGGTGATGTCCTAGGGCACTTGTCTTTTTCCTTTCTGGCTTCCTTCGCTTAGCCTGAGGGTCTCTCGTTCCAGCCCCGCGGCGGCAGATGGCACTCGTTCTGCCGCTTTTTCCTGGCTGTGTGCGATGCCATCGCATAGATGTCCCCGGGTCTGCGAAGTGCACTCACCTGTCAGTGGACCTTTAGGTGGCTTCCAGATCTTGGCTCTGGTGAGTAGTGCGGCGACAGACAGAGGGGTGCCCGGGTCTGCTTCCGGGAAAGTTTGGTCCCGGTGAAATGGAGCTGTTTGGAGGCCGGCTTCGGTCTTTGTGTGGGCCGGCCCGTGTAGGGCTGCTTGGCTGAGACTCTGTCGAGGAGGGAGGCCTTCAGCCACCGGGGCCTCACGGGGCCTACCCGTGCGGCACCATCACAGAGCTCTCCGTCACTGCCCCTTGTGGGGGTGAGGGAAGGGGCGTGTTGCGGGGTGGGGGGGGGGGGGCGTGTGTGTGTGGGGGGATGGTGGGCAAGGAGCACACACTTGGGCTTGGCGGGTGGGGGTGGGGGTGGGGGTGGGGGAAAGGGGCTGCCCTGGGATGGATGGGGATGGGCCTCTGGGCTGCTCTGTGGATGCCACCTGCGCTGTGTGGAATGGATGGGCCAGGGGAGCCGCCGGTACAGCGCGGGGAAATGTCTGCGAGTGGGTCTCTTGACTCTGTCGAGGAGGGAGGCCTTCAGCCACCGGGGCCTCACGGGGCCTACCCGTGCGGCACCATCACAGAGCTCTCCGTCACTGCCCCTTGTGGGGGTGAGGGAAGGGGCGTGTTTGAGGGGGGTGGGGGGGGTGTGCGCGCGCGTGCACGCACGCTGGCGGGCGTGGGTGTCCCGGGGCCTGGCCAGCCCTCCGCTAGAGATCAGCACGCATGGATGCTGACGTGAGGACCAGCAGGGTGACAAGAGAGGCTGCCTGGTGGGTGACCGCGCTGGGCAGAGCCACAACCCGCTCGCCTTTCAGTTCTCCACCCAGGGGCCCCTCCTGCGAGCCACCCATAGGGGTCCCTGGTCCCTCCCTCAGACGTCGTCTCCACCACGGCCCGAGATCATCTTTCTTCTCCAGTGGGTTCCTTGTCTCTTGCGTACCACCCTCTCCACCCCCCACCCCCACCCCCACCCCCACCCGGCTTGCCCTTGGACAGACGGCGAGAAGCTGACCGAGAGACCGAGACAGAGACAGGAGATGAGCCGAGGCCGGTGGGCAAATGGTGCAGAGAGGGCTTGTCCGACGCAGGGTTGCCCCAGAACTTCACACACACGCACGCACACACGGACACACACGCACAGACACACGCACACCAGCCCCGGCCCAGCGGCCCAGCGACCCCTCTCTGTGAACGGCCTTGAGGCCACGTGCCGGGCCACGCGGATCCCCCAGTGCCCAAGGGCACTGGCGGCCCACAGGGATCCAAGGGCAAGGCGGGTGGGAGGCTGGCAGGGTCCACGTGCCACGAGAAGCATGGCTTGCAGGCACGACCTCTGCCCAGAGCCTGTTTCCGCCTGGGCCGACTCCTCCGGCCGCCTCCCAGGCCCACCCTCGCAGCCCTTGGGCCTCCCGGCGGCTCTCTGCGGGCGGGACCTCAGCTGTGGGCTCCGAACCCCTGGCCCTCCCCGGACCCGCGTCCCTCCCTTCCTGTGTCCGGGAAACCCCAGCGAAGCCTTCGGTGCCCGCCAGGCAGGCGGTGGGCCTGCCTTCCTCCGCTCCGTCCTTCCTGACGCGGAGGCGGCTGGTGCTGGGCCTTGCTTGGGCCCTCAGCCTGAGAAGGTCTGTCTTGCCCCAGGAGACCACCCGGCTCGTGTCCGGCCGCCGCCGCCGCCAGGTCCAAGGCGGCCTTGGGGGGCAGGGACAGAGCCGGCCGGGTCTTGCCTCTCCTGCGTTCGCGTGCTTGGGGCTCAGGCCTGTCACCCTCTGGCCGCCGAAGCTCTCCGTCACTGCCCCGTGGACACTGGTCGTCTGATCCCAGACGGAGGCAGGGAGGGCCAGCTGGTGGGGCCTGCCGCTCACACAGCCCACCCGCCCTGGACCCGGGGCCCTGGCCGCAGGGCCCCCCGAGGCGAGGTCCTTCTCCGCGGGGGTGGGGTGCTGCTCTCCCTGCGTCCTGTCCTCCGTGGCCCCCCATGGCTCTGAGGACCCGAGAGGCCGGTGCCTGCCTGGGCCTGGGAGGCCCGGTGGGGGTGGAGGGAGCCGGCCCCTGCCTGCCTCCGCACCCTCCCCTCGGCTGCCCCCTGGGACTTCCTCCAAGGCCTTGGGTGGGCTTGCGCCCAGGAGCCCCTGCCAGCAGCCCAGGGAACGGCGGGAACCGGGCCCTCCCTGGCCTCAGCCGGCCCCCGGTAGCCTCATCCTGCTTGGAGCGCCTCGGCTTCCCCCGGGGCGCTCCTTCTCGCGAGCCTGGGGCGCTCCTCGGCGGGGGGCTGCTGTGATGGCATGGCCCGCGAGGGGGACCGTCCAGCGGCGGACAGAGAGAGCAGCGTCCAGCAGGCTTCGGGCCCGGCCTGACCCTCCCTCTAGACCCCGGGTGGGCGGCAGGGGACCGGGTCCATTGGGCTGGCGGTGCGGCTCCTTGCTGTGCTCGGGGCCCCGGCTCTCCCGCCCCAGACAGCCACCGGGCCCGCCCCCCACCCCCCATGCCGTGAAGTCCCCCCCCAACCCCATCCCACCGCACCCCACCCCGCGCCGCCCCCCCTACTCCACCCCACTCCACCCCCCACCCCACCCCCCGCACCCCTCACCCCCCCACCAACCCCCACCCCACCCCCTCACCACCCCCCACCCCCACGCCCCCGTGGTTCTGGTCGCCAGCCTCTGGCCAATGCCCCTGCAGCCCAGCCCCCGTTTTCCTCCCTGGCACCACCGAGGGGGGCCCGGCCCAGGGCTCTCCAGGAGCCCGCCGTGGGCTGAGTACGGCCGAGGACTGGGCAGGCAGGGCAGCCGGTGGTCGCCGTCCCTCCAGGACACGAGTGCCCCTGCACAGGGGCGGAAGGGGAGGCCCGGGAGCCGGGGAGCCGCGGAGGCCAAGGGCCAGGCCGGCCAGGCCCCAGGGCAGGGCGGGGCGATCCCAGCGTGCGGCCCTGAGGCACTGTCCCCACACCGCTCCACACTGTCCCGAAGCCCCCGAGCGCCAGCCCGGACCCCCGGGACACGCCCCCCCACCACACACACACACACACACACACACACACACACACACACACACACACACTCCCCCCCCGACCCCCGGGACACACACCCCCACCCCACCCCCTGCACCCCCCGCACCCCCGACCGCTGGGACACCCCCCCACACACTCCCCTCCCCTCCAGCAACGCGCGGCGCTCCCATCCCCCGGCAGCCCACCAGGTGGCGCTCGCTCCCCCATTTCCCCCCCCCCCTCCCGCGCCGACGCCCGTGACGTCAGCCGCCCGGCTCCATTTGAGCGCCTCTCGGCAGCCGAGAACTCGGACTTCCCGTGTGGCTCACAACATAACTACTCGGCGTTGCTTCTACAGTGGCTGTGGCTCGACCCCTGGCCTGGGAACTTCCATATGCCGCAGGTGCGGCCACTTGTTTTGCGCTCCCGCTCGCCTCCCCGGCCCGCCCCGGGCCCTTTCGCCTCGCCTTTTGCCCCGGCTCGCCCGCTGCCTTCGCCTGCCTCTCCCGAGCCCACCTCCCGCGCCCCGCGCCCCCGACCCCCCGCGCCCCGCACCCCCACTCACACACGCGCTCCCACGCGCCCCCCGCAACCCTCACCCACACTCTCGCACCTCGCAATGCTCTCTCTTGCCTCAAGCCACCGACCCACAGCGGCCGCCACCTGCCCTAAGCGCCGCCACCGCAGCGCCCCCCGCCGCCGCCGCCGCCGCCGCCGCCGCGTCCCTCACGGGCCGGTCCGAGCCTCCTGCCCTCCCCGCCAGGCCCGCTCCCCCGCAGGGCCTGCTGCCCACCTGTGCTCTCCACCCACACCACACCCGCACATCCCTCGTGGCCCGACAGGTCCTTGAAGCCCACCCAAGACCCCCATTGGCCCCAGCAGCCCAGATCCACAAACAAGCAAACAAACAAGCAAACAAACAAACAAACAAACAAACAAACAAACAAAGGCTGCCTCGGGATCACCTGAACCAGAGCTTGGAAAAACCCGCGGGGAGGATCGTTTGGGTTTCGTTGTTTGCAAAGGCTGGCGGGCTGGGGGGGGGGGGGCGGACGGTGGCACCCCATGCCCGAGACGGCCCCGTCAGGTCGCTGGCGCTGACTTGAAGCCTGGGAGGATAGCCTCTTTCTGCACAGGGAACTGACTCGGGTTTGGAGCCCGCAGCTGAGGGCGCTGGGCGTGTGTCCTCAATCCTCCTGCGGTCAGCAATGCAGTGGCTTCGTCTGCTTTGAGTCGGAGGTCGATTCTTACGATTAAAGTCGAGCTGATGTCCAATGTTTCCTCCAGGGGTCTTGGTCCGCCAAGGGACCCACTCGCAGACATTTCCCCGCGCTGTACCGGCGGCTCCCGTGGCCCATCCATTCCACACAGCGCAGGTGGCATCCACAGAGCAGCCCAGAGGCCCATCCCCATCCATCCCAGGGCAGCCCCTTTCCCCCACCCCCACCCCCACCCCCACCCCCACCCGCCAAGCCCAAGTGTGTGCTCCTTGCCCACCCTCGGTTTCTGGTGTCTGCGGGTGGGTGTTTAGATAGCGCCATCCGTTGCGTCGTTTAGAGTCCACCAACAGGTGATGTCCTAGGGCACTTGTCTTTTTCCTTTCTGGCTTCCTTCGCTTAGCCTGAGGGTCTCTCGTTCCAGCCCCGCGGCGGCAGATGGCACTCGTTCTGCCGCTTTTTCCTGGCTGTGTGCGATGCCATCGCATAGATGTCCCCGGGTCTGCGAAGTGCACTCACCTGTCAGTGGACCTTTAGGTGGCTTCCAGATCTTGGCTCTGGTGAGTAGTGCGGCGACAGACAGAGGGGTGCCCGGGTCTGCTTCCGGGAAAGTTTGGTCCCGGTGAAATGGAGCTGTTTGGAGGCCGGCTTCGGTCTTTGTGTGGGCCGGCCCGTGTAGGGCTGCTTGGCTGAGACTCTGTCGAGGAGGGAGGCCTTCAGCCACCGGGGCCTCACGGGGCCTACCCGTGCGGCACCATCACAGAGCTCTCCGTCACTGCCCCTTGTGGGGGTGAGGGAAGGGGCGTGTTGCGGGGGGGGGGGGGGGGGCGTGTGTGTGGGGGGGGATGGTGGGCAAGGAGCACACACTTGGGCTTGGCGGGTGGGGGTGGGGGTGGGGGTGGGGGAAAGGGGCTGCCCTGGGATGGATGGGGATGGGCCTCTGGGCTGCTCTGTGGATGCCACCTGCGCTGTGTGGAATGGATGGGCCAGGGGAGCCGCCGGTACAGCGCGGGGAAATGTCTGCGAGTGGGTCTCTTGACTCTGTCGAGGAGGGAGGCCTTCAGCCACCGGGGCCTCACGGGGCCTACCCGTGCGGCACCATCACAGAGCTCTCCGTCACTGCCCCTTGTGGGGGTGAGGGAAGGGGCGTGTTTGAGGGGGGTGGGGGGGGTGTGCGCGCGCGTGCACGCACGCTGGCGGGCGTGGGTGTCCCGGGGCCTGGCCAGCCCTCCGCTAGAGATCAGCACGCATGGATGCTGACGTGAGGACCAGCAGGGTGACAAGAGAGGCTGCCTGGTGGGTGACCGCGCTGGGCAGAGCCACAACCCGCTCGCCTTTCAGTTCTCCACCCAGGGGCCCCTCCTGCGAGCCACCCATAGGGGTCCCTGGTCCCTCCCTCAGACGTCGTCTCCACCACGGCCCGAGATCATCTTTCTTCTCCAGTGGGTTCCTTGTCTCTTGCGTACCACCCTCTCCACCCCCCACCCCCACCCCCACCCCCACCCGGCTTGCCCTTGGACAGACGGCGAGAAGCTGACCGAGAGACCGAGACAGAGACAGGAGATGAGCCGAGGCCGGTGGGCAAATGGTGCAGAGAGGGCTTGTCCGACGCAGGGTTGCCCCAGAACTTCACACACACGCACGCACACACGGACACACACGCACAGACACACGCCCGCGCGCACACACACACGCACACCAGCCCCGGCCCAGCGGCCCAGCGACCCCTCTCTGTGAACGGCCTTGAGGCCACGTGCCGGGCCACGCGGATCCCCCAGTGCCCAAGGGCACTGGCGGCCCACAGGGATCCAAGGGCAAGGCGGGTGGGAGGCTGGCAGGGTCCACGTGCCACGAGAAGCATGGCTTGCAGGCACGACCTCTGCCCAGAGCCTGTTTCCGCCTGGGCCGACTCCTCCGGCCGCCTCCCAGGCCCACCCTCGCAGCCCTTGGGCCTCCCGGCGGCTCTCTGCGGGCGGGACCTCAGCTGTGGGCTCCGAACCCCTGGCCCTCCCCGGACCCGCGTCCCTCCCTTCCTGTGTCCGGGAAACCCCAGCGAAGCCTTCGGTGCCCGCCAGGCAGGCGGTGGGCCTGCCTTCCTCCGCTCCGTCCTTCCTGACGCGGAGGCGGCTGGTGCTGGGCCTTGCTTGGGCCCTCAGCCTGAGAAGGTCTGTCTTGCCCCAGGAGACCACCCGGCTCGTGTCCGGCCGCCGCCGCCGCCAGGTCCAAGGCGGCCTTGGGGGGCAGGGACAGAGCCGGCCGGGTCTTGCCTCTCCTGCGTTCGCGTGCTTGGGGCTCAGGCCTGTCACCCTCTGGCCGCCGAAGCTCTCCGTCACTGCCCCGTGGACACTGGTCGTCTGATCCCAGACGGAGGCAGGGAGGGCCAGCTGGTGGGGCCTGCCGCTCACACAGCCCACCCGCCCTGGACCCGGGGCCCTGGCCGCAGGGCCCCCCGAGGCGAGGTCCTTCTCCGCGGGGGTGGGGTGCTGCTCTCCCTGCGTCCTGTCCTCCGTGGCCCCCCATGGCTCTGAGGACCCGAGAGGCCGGTGCCTGCCTGGGCCTGGGAGGCCCGGTGGGGGTGGAGGGAGCCGGCCCCTGCCTGCCTCCGCACCCTCCCCTCGGCTGCCCCTGGGACTTCCTCCAAGGCCTTGGGTGGGCTTGCGCCCAGGAGCCCCTGCCAGCAGCCCAGGGAACGGCGGGAACCGGGCCCTCCCTGGCCTCAGCCGGCCCCCGGTAGCCTCATCCTGCTTGGAGCGCCTCGGCTTCCCCCGGGGCGCTCCTTCTCGCGAGCCTGGGGCGCTCCTCGGCGGGGGGCTGCTGTGATGGCATGGCCCGCGAGGGGGACCGTCCAGCGGCGGACAGAGAGAGCAGCGTCCAGCAGGCTTCGGGCCCGGCCTGACCCTCCCTCTAGACCCCGGGTGGGCGGCAGGGGACCGGGTCCATTGGGCTGGCGGTGCGGCTCCTTGCTGTGCTCGGGGCCCCGGCTCTCCCGCCCCAGACAGCCACCGGGCCCGCCCCCCACCCCCCATGCCGTGAAGTCCCCCCCCAACCCCATCCCACCGCACCCCACCCCGCGCCGCCCCCCCTACTCCACCCCACTCCACCCCCCACCCCACCCCCCGCACCCCTCACCCCCCCACCAACCCCCACCCCACCCCCTCACCACCCCCCACCCCCACGCCCCCGTGGTTCTGGTCGCCAGCCTCTGGCCAATGCCCCTGCAGCCCAGCCCCCGTTTTCCTCCCTGGCACCACCGAGGGGGGCCCGGCCCAGGGCTCTCCAGGAGCCCGCCGTGGGCTGAGTACGGCCGAGGACTGGGCAGGCAGGGCAGCCGGTGGTCGCCGTCCCTCCAGGACACGAGTGCCCCTGCACAGGGGCGGAAGGGGAGGCCCGGGAGCCGGGGAGCCGCGGAGGCCAAGGGCCAGGCCGGCCAGGCCCCAGGGCAGGGCGGGGCGATCCCAGCGTGCGGCCCTGAGGCACTGTCCCCACACCGCTCCACACTGTCCCGAAGCCCCCGAGCGCCAGCCCGGACCCCCGGGACACGCCCCCCCACCACACACACACACACACACACACACACACACACACACACACACACACACTCCCCCCCCGACCCCCGGGACACACACCCCCACCCCACCCCCTGCACCCCCCGCACCCCCGACCGCTGGGACACCCCCCCACACACTCCCCTCCCCTCCAGCAACGCGCGGCGCTCCCATCCCCCGGCAGCCCACCAGGTGGCGCTCGCTCCCCCATTTCCCCCCCCCCCCCCCCCCTCCCGCGCCGACGCCCGTGACGTCAGCCGCCCGGCTCCATTTGAGCGCCTCTCGGCAGCCGAGAACTCGGACTTCCCGTGTGGCTCACAACATAACTACTCGGCGTTGCTTCTACAGTGGCTGTGGCTCGACCCCTGGCCTGGGAACTTCCATATGCCGCAGGTGCGGCCACTTGTTTTGCGCTCCCGCTCGCCTCCCCGGCCCGCCCCGGGCCCTTTCGCCTCGCCTTTTGCCCCGGCTCGCCCGCTGCCTTCGCCTGCCTCTCCCGAGCCCACCTCCCGCGCCCCGCGCCCCCGACCCCCCGCGCCCCGCACCCCCACTCACACACGCGCTCCCACGCGCCCCCCGCAACCCTCACCCACACTCTCGCACCTCGCAATGCTCTCTCTTGCCTCAAGCCACCGACCCACAGCGGCCGCCACCTGCCCTAAGCGCCGCCACCGCAGCGCCCCCCGCCGCCGCCGCCGCCGCCGCCGCCGCGTCCCTCACGGGCCGGTCCGAGCCTCCTGCCCTCCCCGCCAGGCCCGCTCCCCCGCAGGGCCTGCTGCCCACCTGTGCTCTCCACCCACACCACACCCGCACATCCCTCGTGGCCCGACAGGTCCTTGAAGCCCACCCAAGACCCCCATTGGCCCCAGCAGCCCAGATCCACAAACAAGCAAACAAACAAGCAAACAAACAAACAAACAAACAAACAAACAAACAAAGGCTGCCTCGGGATCACCTGAACCAGAGCTTGGAAAAACCCGCGGGGAGGATCGTTTGGGTTTCGTTGTTTGCAAAGGCTGGCGGGCTGGGGGGGGGGGGGGGCGGACGGTGGCACCCCATGCCCGAGACGGCCCCGTCAGGTCGCTGGCGCTGACTTGAAGCCTGGGAGGATAGCCTCTTTCTGCACAGGGAACTGACTCGGGTTTGGAGCCCGCAGCTGAGGGCGCTGGGCGTGTGTCCTCAATCCTCCTGCGGTCAGCAATGCAGTGGCTTCGTCTGCTTTGAGTCGGAGGTCGATTCTTACGATTAAAGTCGAGCTGATGTCCAATGTGTCCTCCAGGGGTCTTGGTCCGCCAAGGGACCCACTCGCAGACATTTCCCCGCGCTGTACCGGCGGCTCCCGTGGCCCATCCATTCCACACAGCGCAGGTGGCATCCACAGAGCAGCCCAGAGGCCCATCCCCATCCATCCCAGGGCAGCCCCTTTCCCCCACCCCCACCCCCACCCCCACCCCCACCCGCCAAGCCCAAGTGTGTGCTCCTTGCCCACCCTCGGTTTCTGGTGTCTGCGGGTGGGTGTTTAGATAGCGCCATCCGTTGCGTCGTTTAGAGTCCACCAACAGGTGATGTCCTAGGGCACTTGTCTTTTTCCTTTCTGGCTTCCTTCGCTTAGCCTGAGGGTCTCTCGTTCCAGCCCCGCGGCGGCAGATGGCACTCGTTCTGCCGCTTTTTCCTGGCTGTGTGCGATGCCATCGCATAGATGTCCCCGGGTCTGCGAAGTGCACTCACCTGTCAGTGGACCTTTAGGTGGCTTCCAGATCTTGGCTCTGGTGAGTAGTGCGGCGACAGACAGAGGGGTGCCCGGGTCTGCTTCCGGGAAAGTTTGGTCCCGGTGAAATGGAGCTGTTTGGAGGCCGGCTTCGGTCTTTGTGTGGGCCGGCCCGTGTAGGGCTGCTTGGCTGAGACTCTGTCGAGGAGGGAGGCCTTCAGCCACCGGGGCCTCACGGGGCCTACCCGTGCGGCACCATCACAGAGCTCTCCGTCACTGCCCCTTGTGGGGGTGAGGGAAGGGGCGTGTTGCGGGGGGGGGGGGGCGTGTGTGTGGGGGGGGGATGGTGGGCAAGGAGCACACACTTGGGCTTGGCGGGTGGGGGTGGGGGTGGGGGTGGGGGAAAGGGGCTGCCCTGGGATGGATGGGGATGGGCCTCTGGGCTGCTCTGTGGATGCCACCTGCGCTGTGTGGAATGGATGGGCCAGGGGAGCCGCCGGTACAGCGCGGGGAAATGTCTGCGAGTGGGTCTCTTGACTCTGTCGAGGAGGGAGGCCTTCAGCCACCGGGGCCTCACGGGGCCTACCCGTGCGGCACCATCACAGAGCTCTCCGTCACTGCCCCTTGTGGGGGTGAGGGAAGGGGCGTGTTTGAGGGGGGTGGGGGGGGTGTGCGCGCGCGTGCACGCACGCTGGCGGGCGTGGGTGTCCCGGGGCCTGGCCAGCCCTCCGCTAGAGATCAGCACGCATGGATGCTGACGTGAGGACCAGCAGGGTGACAAGAGAGGCTGCCTGGTGGGTGACCGCGCTGGGCAGAGCCACAACCCGCTCGCCTTTCAGTTCTCCACCCAGGGGCCCCTCCTGCGAGCCACCCATAGGGGTCCCTGGTCCCTCCCTCAGACGTCGTCTCCACCACGGCCCGAGATCATCTTTCTTCTCCAGTGGGTTCCTTGTCTCTTGCGTACCACCCTCTCCACCCCCCACCCCCACCCCCACCCCCACCCGGCTTGCCCTTGGACAGACGGCGAGAAGCTGACCGAGAGACCGAGACAGAGACAGGAGATGAGCCGAGGCCGGTGGGCAAATGGTGCAGAGAGGGCTTGTCCGACGCAGGGTTGCCCCAGAACTTCACACACACGCACGCACACACGGACACACACGCACAGACACACGCCCGCGCGCACACACACACGCACACCAGCCCCGGCCCAGCGGCCCAGCGACCCCTCTCTGTGAACGGCCTTGAGGCCACGTGCCGGGCCACGCGGATCCCCCAGTGCCCAAGGGCACTGGCGGCCCACAGGGATCCAAGGGCAAGGCGGGTGGGAGGCTGGCAGGGTCCACGTGCCACGAGAAGCATGGCTTGCAGGCACGACCTCTGCCCAGAGCCTGTTTCCGCCTGGGCCGACTCCTCCGGCCGCCTCCCAGGCCCACCCTCGCAGCCCTTGGGCCTCCCGGCGGCTCTCTGCGGGCGGGACCTCAGCTGTGGGCTCCGAACCCCTGGCCCTCCCCGGACCCGCGTCCCTCCCTTCCTGTGTCCGGGAAACCCCAGCGAAGCCTTCGGTGCCCGCCAGGCAGGCGGTGGGCCTGCCTTCCTCCGCTCCGTCCTTCCTGACGCGGAGGCGGCTGGTGCTGGGCCTTGCTTGGGCCCTCAGCCTGAGAAGGTCTGTCTTGCCCCAGGAGACCACCCGGCTCGTGTCCGGCCGCCGCCGCCGCCAGGTCCAAGGCGGCCTTGGGGGGCAGGGACAGAGCCGGCCGGGTCTTGCCTCTCCTGCGTTCGCGTGCTTGGGGCTCAGGCCTGTCACCCTCTGGCCGCCGAAGCTCTCCGTCACTGCCCCGTGGACACTGGTCGTCTGATCCCAGACGGAGGCAGGGAGGGCCAGCTGGTGGGGCCTGCCGCTCACACAGCCCACCCGCCCTGGGCCCGGGGCCCTGGCCGCAGGGCCCCCCGAGGCGAGGTCCTTCTCCGCGGGGGTGGGGTGCTGCTCTCCCTGCGTCCTGTCCTCCGTGGCCCCCCATGGCTCTGAGGACCCGAGAGGCCGGTGCCTGCCTGGGCCTGGGAGGCCCGGTGGGGGTGGAGGGAGCCGGCCCCTGCCTGCCTCCGCACCCTCCCCTCGGCTGCCCCTGGGACTTCCTCCAAGGCCTTGGGTGGGCTTGCGCCCAGGAGCCCCTGCCAGCAGCCCAGGGAACGGCGGGAACCGGGCCCTCCCTGGCCTCAGCCGGCCCCCGGTAGCCTCATCCTGCTTGGAGCGCCTCGGCTTCCCCCGGGCGCTCCTTCTCGCGAGCCTGGGGCGCTCCTCGGCGGGGGGCTGCTGTGATGGCATGGCCCGCGAGGGGGACCGTCCTGGGCGTCCAGCGGCGGACAGAGAGAGCAGCGTCCAGCAGGCTTCGGGCCCGGCCTGACCCTCCCTCTAGACCCCGGGTGGGCGGCAGGGGACCGGGTCCATTGGGCTGGCGGTGCGGCTCCTTGCTGTGCTCGGGGCCCCGGCTCTCCCGCCCCAGACAGCCACCGGGCCCGCCCCCCACCCCCCATGCCGTGAAGTCCCCCCCCAACCCCATCCCACCGCACCCCACCCCGCGCCGCCCCCCCTACTCCACCCCACTCCACCCCCCACCCCACCCCCCGCACCCCTCACCCCCCCACCAACCCCCACCCCACCCCCTCACCACCCCCCACCCCCACGCCCCCGTGGTTCTGGTCGCCAGCCTCTGGCCAATGCCCCTGCAGCCCAGCCCCCGTTTTCCTCCCTGGCACCACCGAGGGGGGCCCGGCCCAGGGCTCTCCAGGAGCCCGCCGTGGGCTGAGTACGGCCGAGGACTGGGCAGGCAGGGCAGCCGGTGGTCGCCGTCCCTCCAGGACACGAGTGCCCCTGCACAGGGGCGGAAGGGGAGGCCCGGGAGCCGGGGAGCCGCGGAGGCCAAGGGCCAGGCCGGCCAGGCCCCAGGGCAGGGCGGGGCGATCCCAGCGTGCGGCCCTGAGGCACTGTCCCCACACCGCTCCACACTGTCCCGAAGCCCCCGAGCGCCAGCCCGGACCCCCGGGACACGCCCCCCCACCACACACACACACACACACACACACACACACACACACACACACACACACACTCCCCCCCCCGACCCCCGGGACACACACCCCCACCCCACCCCCTGCACCCCCCGCACCCCCGACCGCTGGGACACCCCCCCACACACTCCCCTCCCCTCCAGCAACGCGCGGCGCTCCCATCCCCCGGCAGCCCACCAGGTGGCGCTCGCTCCCCCATTTCCCCCCCCCCCCCTCCCGCGCCGACGCCCGTGACGTCAGCCGCCCGGCTCCATTTGAGCGCCTCTCGGCAGCCGAGAACTCGGACTTCCCGTGTGGCTCACAACATAACTACTCGGCGTTGCTTCTACAGTGGCTGTGGCTCGACCCCTGGCCTGGGAACTTCCATATGCCGCAGGTGCGGCCACTTGTTTTGCGCTCCCGCTCGCCTCCCCGGCCCGCCCCGGGCCCTTTCGCCTCGCCTTTTGCCCCGGCTCGCCCGCTGCCTTCGCCTGCCTCTCCCGAGCCCACCTCCCGCGCCCCGCGCCCCCGACCCCCCGCGCCCCGCACCCCCACTCACACACGCGCTCCCACGCGCCCCCCGCAACCCTCACCCACACTCTCGCACCTCGCAATGCTCTCTCTTGCCTCAAGCCACCGACCCACAGCGGCCGCCACCTGCCCTAAGCGCCGCCACCGCAGCGCCCCCCGCCGCCGCCGCCGCCGCCGCCGCCGCGTCCCTCACGGGCCGGTCCGAGCCTCCTGCCCTCCCCGCCAGGCCCGCTCCCCCGCAGGGCCTGCTGCCCACCTGTGCTCTCCACCCACACCACACCCGCACATCCCTCGTGGCCCGACAGGTCCTTGAAGCCCACCCAAGACCCCCATTGGCCCCAGCAGCCCAGATCCACAAACAAGCAAACAAACAAGCAAACAAACAAACAAACAAACAAACAAACAAACAAAGGCTGCCTCGGGATCACCTGAACCAGAGCTTGGAAAAACCCGCGGGGAGGATCGTTTGGGTTTCGTTGTTTGCAAAGGCTGGCGGGCTGGGGGGGGGGGGGGCGGACGGTGGCACCCCATGCCCGAGACGGCCCCGTCAGGTCGCTGGCGCTGACTTGAAGCCTGGGAGGATAGCCTCTTTCTGCACAGGGAACTGACTCGGGTTTGGAGCCCGCAGCTGAGGGCGCTGGGCGTGTGTCCTCAATCCTCCTGCGGTCAGCAATGCAGTGGCTTCGTCTGCTTTGAGTCGGAGGTCGATTCTTACGATTAAAGTCGAGCTGATGTCCAATGTTTCCTCCAGGGGTCTTGGTCCGCCAAGGGACCCACTCGCAGACATTTCCCCGCGCTGTACCGGCGGCTCCCGTGGCCCATCCATTCCACACAGCGCAGGTGGCATCCACAGAGCAGCCCAGAGGCCCATCCCCATCCATCCCAGGGCAGCCCCTTTCCCCCCACCCCCCACCCCCACCCCCACCCCCACCCGCCAAGCCCAAGTGTGTGCTCCTTGCCCACCCTCGGTTTCTGGTGTCTGCGGGTGGGTGTTTAGATAGCGCCATCCGTTGCGTCGTTTAGAGTCCACCAACAGGTGATGTCCTAGGGCACTTGTCTTTTTCCTTTCTGGCTTCCTTCGCTTAGCCTGAGGGTCTCTCGTTCCAGCCCCGCGGCGGCAGATGGCACTCGTTCTGCCGCTTTTTCCTGGCTGTGTGCGATGCCATCGCATAGATGTCCCCGGGTCTGCGAAGTGCACTCACCTGTCAGTGGACCTTTAGGTGGCTTCCAGATCTTGGCTCTGGTGAGTAGTGCGGCGACAGACAGAGGGGTGCCCGGGTCTGCTTCCGGGAAAGTTTGGTCCCGGTGAAATGGAGCTGTTTGGAGGCCGGCTTCGGTCTTTGTGTGGGCCGGCCCGTGTAGGGCTGCTTGGCTGAGACTCTGTCGAGGAGGGAGGCCTTCAGCCACCGGGGCCTCACGGGGCCTACCCGTGCGGCACCATCACAGAGCTCTCCGTCACTGCCCCTTGTGGGGGTGAGGGAAGGGGCGTGTTGCGGGGGGGGGGGGGCGTGTGTGTGGGGGGGGATGGTGGGCAAGGAGCACACACTTGGGCTTGGCGGGTGGGGGTGGGGGTGGGGGTGGGGGAAAGGGGCTGCCCTGGGATGGATGGGGATGGGCCTCTGGGCTGCTCTGTGGATGCCACCTGCGCTGTGTGGAATGGATGGGCCAGGGGAGCCGCCGGTACAGCGCGGGGAAATGTCTGCGAGTGGGTCTCTTGACTCTGTCGAGGAGGGAGGCCTTCAGCCACCGGGGCCTCACGGGGCCTACCCGTGCGGCACCATCACAGAGCTCTCCGTCACTGCCCCTTGTGGGGGTGAGGGAAGGGGCGTGTTTGAGGGGGGTGGGGGGGGTGTGCGCGCGCGTGCACGCACGCTGGCGGGCGTGGGTGTCCCGGGGCCTGGCCAGCCCTCCGCTAGAGATCAGCACGCATGGATGCTGACGTGAGGACCAGCAGGGTGACAAGAGAGGCTGCCTGGTGGGTGACCGCGCTGGGCAGAGCCACAACCCGCTCGCCTTTCAGTTCTCCACCCAGGGGCCCCTCCTGCGAGCCACCCATAGGGGTCCCTGGTCCCTCCCTCAGACGTCGTCTCCACCACGGCCCGAGATCATCTTTCTTCTCCAGTGGGTTCCTTGTCTCTTGGCGTACCACCCTCTCCACCCCCCACCCCCACCCCCACCCCCACCCGGCTTGCCCTTGGACAGACGGCGAGAAGCTGACCGAGAGACCGAGACAGAGACAGGAGATGAGCCGAGGCCGGTGGGCAAATGGTGCAGAGAGGGCTTGTCCGACGCAGGGTTGCCCCAGAACTTCACACACACGCACGCACACACGGACACACACGCACAGACACACGCCCGCGCGCACACACACACGCACACCAGCCCCGGCCCAGCGGCCCAGCGACCCCTCTCTGTGAACGGCCTTGAGGCCACGTGCCGGGCCACGCGGATCCCCCAGTGCCCAAGGGCACTGGCGGCCCACAGGGATCCAAGGGCAAGGCGGGTGGGAGGCTGGCAGGGTCCACGTGCCACGAGAAGCATGGCTTGCAGGCACGACCTCTGCCCAGAGCCTGTTTCCGCCTGGGCCGACTCCTCCGGCCGCCTCCCAGGCCCACCCTCGCAGCCCTTGGGCCTCCCGGCGGCTCTCTGCGGGCGGGACCTCAGCTGTGGGCTCCGAACCCCTGGCCCTCCCCGGACCCGCGTCCCTCCCTTCCTGTGTCCGGGAAACCCCAGCGAAGCCTTCGGTGCCCGCCAGGCAGGCGGTGGGCCTGCCTTCCTCCGCTCCGTCCTTCCTGACGCGGAGGCGGCTGGTGCTGGGCCTTGCTTGGGCCCTCAGCCTGAGAAGGTCTGTCTTGCCCCAGGAGACCACCCGGCTCGTGTCCGGCCGCCGCCGCCGCCAGGTCCAAGGCGGCCTTGGGGGGCAGGGACAGAGCCGGCCGGGTCTTGCCTCTCCTGCGTTCGCGTGCTTGGGGCTCAGGCCTGTCACCCTCTGGCCGCCGAAGCTCTCCGTCACTGCCCCGTGGACACTGGTCGTCTGATCCCAGACGGAGGCAGGGAGGGCCAGCTGGTGGGGCCTGCCGCTCACACAGCCCACCCGCCCTGGGCCCGGGGCCCTGGCCGCAGGGCCCCCCGAGGCGAGGTCCTTCTCCGCGGGGGTGGGGTGCTGCTCTCCCTGCGTCCTGTCCTCCGTGGCCCCCCATGGCTCTGAGGACCCGAGAGGCCGGTGCCTGCCTGGGCCTGGGAGGCCCGGTGGGGGTGGAGGGAGCCGGCCCCTGCCTGCCTCCGCACCCTCCCCTCGGCTGCCCCTGGGACTTCCTCCAAGGCCTTGGGTGGGCTTGCGCCCAGGAGCCCCTGCCAGCAGCCCAGGGAACGGCGGGAACCGGGCCCTCCCTGGCCTCAGCCGGCCCCCGGTAGCCTCATCCTGCTTGGAGCGCCTCGGCTTCCCCCGGGGCGCTCCTTCTCGCGAGCCTGGGGCGCTCCTCGGCGGGGGGCTGCTGTGATGGCATGGCCCGCGAGGGGGACCGTCCAGCGGCGGACAGAGAGAGCAGCGTCCAGCAGGCTTCGGGCCCGGCCTGACCCTCCCTCTAGACCCCGGGTGGGCGGCAGGGGACCGGGTCCATTGGGCTGGCGGTGCGGCTCCTTGCTGTGCTCGGGGCCCCGGCTCTCCCGCCCCAGACAGCCACCGGGCCCGCCCCCCACCCCCCATGCCGTGAAGTCCCCCCCCAACCCCATCCCACCGCACCCCACCCCGCGCCGCCCCCCCTACTCCACCCCACTCCACCCCCCACCCCACCCCCCGCACCCCTCACCCCCCCACCAACCCCCACCCCACCCCCTCACCACCCCCCACCCCCACGCCCCCGTGGTTCTGGTCGCCAGCCTCTGGCCAATGCCCCTGCAGCCCAGCCCCCGTTTTCCTCCCTGGCACCACCGAGGGGGGCCCGGCCCAGGGCTCTCCAGGAGCCCGCCGTGGGCTGAGTACGGCCGAGGACTGGGCAGGCAGGGCAGCCGGTGGTCGCCGTCCCTCCAGGACACGAGTGCCCCTGCACAGGGGCGGAAGGGGAGGCCCGGGAGCCGGGGAGCCGCGGAGGCCAAGGGCCAGGCCGGCCAGGCCCCAGGGCAGGGCGGGGCGATCCCAGCGTGCGGCCCTGAGGCACTGTCCCCACACCGCTCCACACTGTCCCGAAGCCCCCGAGCGCCAGCCCGGACCCCCGGGACACGCCCCCCCACCACACACACACACACACACACACACACACACACACACACACACACACTCCCCCCCCCCCGACCCCCGGGACACACACCCCCACCCCACCCCCTGCACCCCCCGCACCCCCGACCGCTGGGACACCCCCCCACACACTCCCCTCCCCTCCAGCAACGCGCGGCGCTCCCATCCCCCGGCAGCCCACCAGGTGGCGCTCGCTCCCCCATTTCCCCCCCCCCCCTCCCGCGCCGACGCCCGTGACGTCAGCCGCCCGGCTCCATTTGAGCGCCTCTCGGCAGCCGAGAACTCGGACTTCCCGTGTGGCTCACAACATAACTACTCGGCGTTGCTTCTACAGTGGCTGTGGCTCGACCCCTGGCCTGGGAACTTCCATATGCCGCAGGTGCGGCCACTTGTTTTGCGCTCCCGCTCGCCTCCCCGGCCCGCCCGGGCCCTTTCGCCTCGCCTTTTGCCCCGGCTCGCCCGCTGCCTTCGCCTGCCTCTCCCGAGCCCACCTCCCGCGCCCCGCGCCCCCGACCCCCCGCGCCCCGCACCCCCACTCACACACGCGCTCCCACGCGCCCCCCGCAACCCTCACCCACACTCTCGCACCTCGCAATGCTCTCTCTTGCCTCAAGCCACCGACCCACAGCGGCCGCCACCTGCCCTAAGCGCCGCCACCGCAGCGCCCCCCGCCGCCGCCGCCGCCGCCGCCGCCGCGTCCCTCACGGGCCGGTCCGAGCCTCCTGCCCTCCCCGCCAGGCCCGCTCCCCCGCAGGGCCTGCTGCCCACCTGTGCTCTCCACCCACACCACACCCGCACATCCCTCGTGGCCCGACAGGTCCTTGAAGCCCACCCAAGACCCCCATTGGCCCCAGCAGCCCAGATCCACAAACAAGCAAACAAACAAGCAAACAAACAAACAAACAAACAAACAAACAAACAAAGGCTGCCTCGGGATCACCTGAACCAGAGCTTGGAAAAACCCGCGGGGAGGATCGTTTGGGTTTCGTTGTTTGCAAAGGCTGGCGGGCTGGGGGGGGGGGGCGGACGGTGGCACCCCATGCCCGAGACGGCCCCGTCAGGTCGCTGGCGCTGACTTGAAGCCTGGGAGGATAGCCTCTTTCTGCACAGGGAACTGACTCGGGTTTGGAGCCCGCAGCTGAGGGCGCTGGGCGTGTGTCCTCAATCCTCCTGCGGTCAGCAATGCAGTGGCTTCGTCTGCTTTGAGTCGGAGGTCGATTCTTACGATTAAAGTCGAGCTGATGTCCAATGTTTCCTCCAGGGGTCTTGGTCCGCCAAGGGACCCACTCGCAGACATTTCCCCGCGCTGTACCGGCGGCTCCCGTGGCCCATCCATTCCACACAGCGCAGGTGGCATCCACAGAGCAGCCCAGAGGCCCATCCCCATCCATCCCAGGGCAGCCCCTTTCCCCACCCCCACCCCCACCCCCACCCCCACCCGCCAAGCCCAAGTGTGTGCTCCTTGCCCACCCTCGGTTTCTGGTGTCTGCGGGTGGGTGTTTAGATAGCGCCATCCGTTGCGTCGTTTAGAGTCCACCAACAGGTGATGTCCTAGGGCACTTGTCTTTTTCCTTTCTGGCTTCCTTCGCTTAGCCTGAGGGTCTCTCGTTCCAGCCCCGCGGCGGCAGATGGCACTCGTTCTGCCGCTTTTTCCTGGCTGTGTGCGATGCCATCGCATAGATGTCCCCGGGTCTGCGAAGTGCACTCACCTGTCAGTGGACCTTTAGGTGGCTTCCAGATCTTGGCTCTGGTGAGTAGTGCGGCGACAGACAGAGGGGTGCCCGGGTCTGCTTCCGGGAAAGTTTGGTCCCGGTGAAATGGAGCTGTTTGGAGGCCGGCTTCGGTCTTTGTGTGGGCCGGCCCGTGTAGGGCTGCTTGGCTGAGACTCTGTCGAGGAGGGAGGCCTTCAGCCACCGGGGCCTCACGGGGCCTACCCGTGCGGCACCATCACAGAGCTCTCCGTCACTGCCCCTTGTGGGGGTGAGGGAAGGGGCGTGTTGCGGGGGGGGGGGGGCGTGTGTGTGGGGGGGGATGGTGGGCAAGGAGCACACACTTGGGCTTGGCGGGTGGGGGTGGGGGTGGGGGTGGGGGAAAGGGGCTGCCCTGGGATGGATGGGGATGGGCCTCTGGGCTGCTCTGTGGATGCCACCTGCGCTGTGTGGAATGGATGGGCCAGGGGAGCCGCCGGTACAGCGCGGGGAAATGTCTGCGAGTGGGTCTCTTGACTCTGTCGAGGAGGGAGGCCTTCAGCCACCGGGGCCTCACGGGCCTACCCGTGCGGCACCATCACAGAGCTCTCCGTCACTGCCCCTTGTGGGGGTGAGGGAAGGGGCGTGTTTGAGGGGGGTGGGGGGGGTGTGCGCGCGCGTGCACGCACGCTGGCGGGCGTGGGTGTCCCGGGGCCTGGCCAGCCCTCCGCTAGAGATCAGCACGCATGGATGCTGACGTGAGGACCAGCAGGGTGACAAGAGAGGCTGCCTGGTGGGTGACCGCGCTGGGCAGAGCCACAACCCGCTCGCCTTTCAGTTCTCCACCCAGGGGCCCCTCCTGCGAGCCACCCATAGGGGTCCCTGGTCCCTCCCTCAGACGTCGTCTCCACCACGGCCCGAGATCATCTTTCTTCTCCAGTGGGTTCCTTGTCTCTTGCGTACCACCCTCTCCACCCCCCACCCCCACCCCCACCCCCACCCGGCTTGCCCTTGGACAGACGGCGAGAAGCTGACCGAGAGACCGAGACAGAGACAGGAGATGAGCCGAGGCCGGTGGGCAAATGGTGCAGAGAGGGCTTGTCCGACGCAGGGTTGCCCCAGAACTTCACACACACGCACGCACACACGGACACACACGCACAGACACACGCACACCAGCCCCGGCCCAGCGGCCCAGCGACCCCTCTCTGTGAACGGCCTTGAGGCCACGTGCCGGGCCACGCGGATCCCCAGTGCCCAAGGGCACTGGCGGCCCACAGGGATCCAAGGGCAAGGCGGGTGGGAGGCTGGCAGGGTCCACGTGCCACGAGAAGCATGGCTTGCAGGCACGACCTCTGCCCAGAGCCTGTTTCCGCCTGGGCCGACTCCTCCGGCCGCCTCCCAGGCCCACCCTCGCAGCCCTTGGGCCTCCCGGCGGCTCTCTGCGGGCGGGACCTCAGCTGTGGGCTCCGAACCCCTGGCCCTCCCCGGACCCGCGTCCCTCCCTTCCTGTGTCCGGGAAACCCCAGCGAAGCCTTCGGTGCCCGCCAGGCAGGCGGTGGGCCTGCCTTCCTCCGCTCCGTCCTTCCTGACGCGGAGGCGGCTGGTGCTGGGCCTTGCTTGGGCCCTCAGCCTGAGAAGGTCTGTCTTGCCCCAGGAGACCACCCGGCTCGTGTCCGGCCGCCGCCGCCGCCAGGTCCAAGGCGGCCTTGGGGGGCAGGGACAGAGCCGGCCGGGTCTTGCCTCTCCTGCGTTCGCGTGCTTGGGGCTCAGGCCTGTCACCCTCTGGCCGCCGAAGCTCTCCGTCACTGCCCCGTGGACACTGGTCGTCTGATCCCAGACGGAGGCAGGGAGGGCCAGCTGGTGGGGCCTGCCGCTCACACAGCCCACCCGCCCTGGACCCGGGGCCCTGGCCGCCGGGCCCCCCGAGGCGAGGTCCTTCTCCGCGGGGGTGGGGTGCTGCTCTCCCTGCGTCCTGTCCTCCGTGGCCCCCCATGGCTCTGAGGACCCGAGAGGCCGGTGCCTGCCTGGGCCTGGGAGGCCCGGTGGGGGTGGAGGGAGCCGGCCCCTGCCTGCCTCCGCACCCTCCCCTCGGCTGCCCCTGGGACTTCCTCCAAGGCCTTGGGTGGGCTTGCGCCCAGGAGCCCCTGCCAGCAGCCCAGGGAACGGCGGGAACCGGGCCCTCCCTGGCCTCAGCCGGCCCCCGGTAGCCTCATCCTGCTTGGAGCGCCTCGGCTTCCCCCGGGGCGCTCCTTCTCGCGAGCCTGGGGCGCTCCTCGGCGGGGGGCTGCTGTGATGGCATGGCCCGCGAGGGGGACCGTCCTGGGCGTCCAGCGGCGGACAGAGAGAGCAGCGTCCAGCAGGCTTCGGGCCCGGCCTGACCCTCCCTCTAGACCCCGGGTGGGCGGCAGGGGACCGGGTCCATTGGGCTGGCGGTGCGGCTCCTTGCTGTGCTCGGGGCCCCGGCTCTCCCGCCCCAGACAGCCACCGGGCCCGCCCCCACCCCCCATGCCGTGAAGTCCCCCCCCAACCCCATCCCACCGCACCCCACCCCGCGCCGCCCCCCCTACTCCACCCCACTCCACCCCCCACCCCACCCCCCGCACCCCTCACCCCCCCACCAACCCCCACCCCACCCCCTCACCACCCCCCACCCCCACGCCCCCGTGGTTCTGGTCGCCAGCCTCTGGCCAATGCCCCTGCAGCCCAGCCCCCGTTTTCCTCCCTGGCACCACCGAGGGGGGCCCGGCCCAGGGCTCTCCAGGAGCCCGCCGTGGGCTGAGTACGGCCGAGGACTGGGCAGGCAGGGCAGCCGGTGGTCGCCGTCCCTCCAGGACACGAGTGCCCCTGCACAGGGGCGGAAGGGGAGGCCCGGGAGCCGGGGAGCCGCGGAGGCCAAGGGCCAGGCCGGCCAGGCCCCAGGGCAGGGCGGGGCGATCCCAGCGTGCGGCCCTGAGGCACTGTCCCCACACCGCTCCACACTGTCCCGAAGCCCCCGAGCGCCAGCCCGGACCCCCGGGACACGCCCCCCCCACCACACACACACACACACACACACACACACACACACACACACACACACACACTCCCCCCCCCGACCCCCGGGACACACACCCCCACCCCACCCCCTGCACCCCCCGCACCCCCGACCGCTGGGACACCCCCCCACACACTCCCCTCCCCTCCAGCAACGCGCGGCGCTCCCATCCCCCGGCAGCCCACCAGGTGGCGCTCGCTCCCCATTTCCCCCCCCCCCCCCCTCCCGCGCCGACGCCCGTGACGTCAGCCGCCCGGCTCCATTTGAGCGCCTCTCGGCAGCCGAGAACTCGGACTTCCCGTGTGGCTCACAACATAACTACTCGGCGTTGCTTCTACAGTGGCTGTGGCTCGACCCCTGGCCTGGGAACTTCCATATGCCGCAGGTGCGGCCACTTGTTTTGCGCTCCCGCTCGCCTCCCCGGCCCGCCCCGGGCCCTTTCGCCTCGCCTTTTGCCCCGGCTCGCCCGCTGCCTTCGCCTGCCTCTCCCGAGCCCACCTCCCGCGCCCCGCGCCCCCGACCCCCCGCGCCCCGCACCCCCACTCACACACGCGCTCCCACGCGCCCCCCGCAACCCTCACCCACACTCTCGCACCTCGCAATGCTCTCTCTTGCCTCAAGCCACCGACCCACAGCGGCCGCCACCTGCCCTAAGCGCCGCCACCGCAGCGCCCCCCGCCGCCGCCGCCGCCGCCGCCGCCGCGTCCCTCACGGGCCGGTCCGAGCCTCCTGCCCTCCCCGCCAGGCCCGCTCCCCCGCAGGGCCTGCTGCCCACCTGTGCTCTCCACCCACACCACACCCGCACATCCCTCGTGGCCCGACAGGTCCTTGAAGCCCACCCAAGACCCCCATTGGCCCCAGCAGCCCAGATCCACAAACAAGCAAACAAACAAGCAAACAAACAAACAAACAAACAAACAAACAAACAAAGGCTGCCTCGGGATCACCTGAACCAGAGCTTGGAAAAACCCGCGGGGAGGATCGTTTGGGTTTCGTTGTTTGCAAAGGCTGGCGGGCTGGGGGGGGGGGGGCGGACGGTGGCACCCCATGCCCGAGACGGCCCCGTCAGGTCGCTGGCGCTGACTTGAAGCCTGGGAGGATAGCCTCTTTCTGCACAGGGAACTGACTCGGGTTTGGAGCCCGCAGCTGAGGGCGCTGGGCGTGTGTCCTCAATCCTCCTGCGGTCAGCAATGCAGTGGCTTCGTCTGCTTTGAGTCGGAGGTCGATTCTTACGATTAAAGTCGAGCTGATGTCCAATGTTTCCTCCAGGGGTCTTGGTCCGCCAAGGGACCCACTCGCAGACATTTCCCCGCGCTGTACCGGCGGCTCCCGTGGCCCATCCATTCCACACAGCGCAGGTGGCATCCACAGAGCAGCCCAGAGGCCCATCCCCATCCATCCCAGGGCAGCCCCTTTCCCCCACCCCCACCCCCACCCCCACCCCCACCCGCCAAGCCCAAGTGTGTGCTCCTTGCCCACCCTCGGTTTCTGGTGTCTGCGGGTGGGTGTTTAGATAGCGCCATCCGTTGCGTCGTTTAGAGTCCACCAACAGGTGATGTCCTAGGGCACTTGTCTTTTTCCTTTCTGGCTTCCTTCGCTTAGCCTGAGGGTCTCTCGTTCCAGCCCCGCGGCGGCAGATGGCACTCGTTCTGCCGCTTTTTCCTGGCTGTGTGCGATGCCATCGCATAGATGTCCCCGGGTCTGCGAAGTGCACTCACCTGTCAGTGGACCTTTAGGTGGCTTCCAGATCTTGGCTCTGGTGAGTAGTGCGGCGACAGACAGAGGGGTGCCCGGGTCTGCTTCCGGGAAAGTTTGGTCCCGGTGAAATGGAGCTGTTTGGAGGCCGGCTTCGGTCTTTGTGTGGGCCGGCCCGTGTAGGGCTGCTTGGCTGAGACTCTGTCGAGGAGGGAGGCCTTCAGCCACCGGGGCCTCACGGGGCCTACCCGTGCGGCACCATCACAGAGCTCTCCGTCACTGCCCCTTGTGGGGGTGAGGGAAGGGGCGTGTTGCGGGGGGGGGGGGGGCGTGTGTGTGGGGGGGGATGGTGGGCAAGGAGCACACACTTGGGCTTGGCGGGTGGGGGTGGGGGTGGGGGTGGGGGAAAGGGGCTGCCCTGGGATGGATGGGGATGGGCCTCTGGGCTGCTCTGTGGATGCCACCTGCGCTGTGTGGAATGGATGGGCCAGGGGAGCCGCCGGTACAGCGCGGGGAAATGTCTGCGAGTGGGTCTCTTGACTCTGTCGAGGAGGGAGGCCTTCAGCCACCGGGGCCTCACGGGGCCTACCCGTGCGGCACCATCACAGAGCTCTCCGTCACTGCCCCTTGTGGGGGTGAGGGAAGGGGCGTGTTTGAGGGGGGTGGGGGGGGTGTGCGCGCGCGTGCACGCACGCTGGCGGGCGTGGGTGTCCCGGGGCCTGGCCAGCCCTCCGCTAGAGATCAGCACGCATGGATGCTGACGTGAGGACCAGCAGGGTGACAAGAGAGGCTGCCTGGTGGGTGACCGCGCTGGGCAGAGCCACAACCCGCTCGCCTTTCAGTTCTCCACCCAGGGGCCCCTCCTGCGAGCCACCCATAGGGGTCCCTGGTCCCTCCCTCAGACGTCGTCTCCACCACGGCCCGAGATCATCTTTCTTCTCCAGTGGGTTCCTTGTCTCTTGCGTACCACCCTCTCCACCCCCCACCCCCACCCCCACCCCCACCCGGCTTGCCCTTGGACAGACGGCGAGAAGCTGACCGAGAGACCGAGACAGAGACAGGAGATGAGCCGAGGCCGGTGGGCAAATGGTGCAGAGAGGGCTTGTCCGACGCAGGGTTGCCCCAGAACTTCACACACACGCACGCACACACGGACACACACGCACAGACACACGCCCGCGCGCACACACACACGCACACCAGCCCCGGCCCAGCGGCCCAGCGACCCCTCTCTGTGAACGGCCTTGAGGCCACGTGCCGGGCCACGCGGATCCCCCAGTGCCCAAGGGCACTGGCGGCCCACAGGGATCCAAGGGCAAGGCGGGTGGGAGGCTGGCAGGGTCCACGTGCCACGAGAAGCATGGCTTGCAGGCACGACCTCTGCCCAGAGCCTGTTTCCGCCTGGGCCGACTCCTCCGGCCGCCTCCCAGGCCCACCCTCGCAGCCCTTGGGCCTCCCGGCGGCTCTCTGCGGGCGGGACCTCAGCTGTGGGCTCCGAACCCCTGGCCCTCCCCGGACCCGCGTCCCTCCCTTCCTGTGTCCGGGAAACCCCAGCGAAGCCTTCGGTGCCCGCCAGGCAGGCGGTGGGCCTGCCTTCCTCCGCTCCGTCCTTCCTGACGCGGAGGCGGCTGGTGCTGGGCCTTGCTTGGGCCCTCAGCCTGAGAAGGTCTGTCTTGCCCCAGGAGACCACCCGGCTCGTGTCCGGCCGCCGCCGCCGCCAGGTCCAAGGCGGCCTTGGGGGGCAGGGACAGAGCCGGCCGGGTCTTGCCTCTCCTGCGTTCGCGTGCTTGGGGCTCAGGCCTGTCACCCTCTGGCCGCCGAAGCTCTCCGTCACTGCCCCGTGGACACTGGTCGTCTGATCCCAGACGGAGGCAGGGAGGGCCAGCTGGTGGGGCCTGCCGCTCACACAGCCCACCCGCCCTGGGCCCGGGGCCCTGGCCGCAGGGCCCCCCGAGGCGAGGTCCTTCTCCGCGGGGGTGGGGTGCTGCTCTCCCTGCGTCCTGTCCTCCGTGGCCCCCCATGGCTCTGAGGACCCGAGAGGCCGGTGCCTGCCTGGGCCTGGGAGGCCCGGTGGGGGTGGAGGGAGCCGGCCCCTGCCTGCCTCCGCACCCTCCCCTCGGCTGCCCCTGGGACTTCCTCCAAGGCCTTGGGTGGGCTTGCGCCCAGGAGCCCCTGCCAGCAGCCCAGGGAACGGCGGGAACCGGGCCCTCCCTGGCCTCAGCCGGCCCCCGGTAGCCTCATCCTGCTTGGAGCGCCTCGGCTTCCCCCGGGGCGCTCCTTCTCGCGAGCCTGGGGCGCTCCTCGGCGGGGGGCTGCTGTGATGGCATGGCCCGCGAGGGGGACCGTCCTGGGCGTCCAGCGGCGGACAGAGAGAGCAGCGTCCAGCAGGCTTCGGGCCCGGCCTGACCCTCCCTCTAGACCCCGGGTGGGCGGCAGGGGACCGGGTCCATTGGGCTGGCGGTGCGGCTCCTTGCTGTGCTCGGGGCCCCGGCTCTCCCGCCCCAGACAGCCACCGGGCCCGCCCCCCACCCCCCATGCCGTGAAGTCCCCCCCCAACCCCATCCCACCGCACCCCACCCCGCGCCGCCCCCCCTACTCCACCCCACTCCACCCCCCACCCCACCCCCCGCACCCCTCACCCCCCCACCAACCCCCACCCCACCCCCTCACCACCCCCCACCCCCACGCCCCCGTGGTTCTGGTCGCCAGCCTCTGGCCAATGCCCCTGCAGCCCAGCCCCCGTTTTCCTCCCTGGCACCACCGAGGGGGGCCCGGCCCAGGGCTCTCCAGGAGCCCGCCGTGGGCTGAGTACGGCCGAGGACTGGGCAGGCAGGGCAGCCGGTGGTCGCCGTCCCTCCAGGACACGAGTGCCCCTGCACAGGGGCGGAAGGGGAGGCCCGGGAGCCGGGGAGCCGCGGAGGCCAAGGGCCAGGCCGGCCAGGCCCCAGGGCAGGGCGGGGCGATCCCAGCGTGCGGCCCTGAGGCACTGTCCCCACACCGCTCCACACTGTCCCGAAGCCCCCGAGCGCCAGCCCGGACCCCCGGGACACGCCCCCCCCCACCACACACACACACACACACACACACACACACACACACACACACACACACACACTCCCCCCCCCCGACCCCCGGGACACACACCCCCACCCCACCCCCTGCACCCCCCGCACCCCCGACCGCTGGGACACCCCCCCACACACTCCCCTCCCCTCCAGCAACGCGCGGCGCTCCCATCCCCCGGCAGCCCACCAGGTGGCGCTCGCTCCCCCATTCCCCCCCCCCCTCCCGCGCCGACGCCCGTGACGTCAGCCGCCCGGCTCCATTTGAGCGCCTCTCGGCAGCCGAGAACTCGGACTTCCCGTGTGGCTCACAACATAACTACTCGGCGTTGCTTCTACAGTGGCTGTGGCTCGACCCCTGGCCTGGGAACTTCCATATGCCGCAGGTGCGGCCACTTGTTTTGCGCTCCCGCTCGCCTCCCCGGCCCGCCCCGGGCCCTTTCGCCTCGCCTTTTGCCCCGGCTCGCCCGCTGCCTTCGCCTGCCTCTCCCGAGCCCACCTCCCGCGCCCCGCGCCCCCGACCCCCCGCGCCCCGCACCCCCACTCACACACGCGCTCCCACGCGCCCCCCGCAACCCTCACCCACACTCTCGCACCTCGCAATGCTCTCTCTTGCCTCAAGCCACCGACCCACAGCGGCCGCCACCTGCCCTAAGCGCCGCCACCGCAGCGCCCCCCGCCGCCGCCGCCGCCGCCGCCGCCGCGTCCCTCACGGGCCGGTCCGAGCCTCCTGCCCTCCCCGCCAGGCCCGCTCCCCCGCAGGGCCTGCTGCCCACCTGTGCTCTCCACCCACACCACACCCGCACATCCCTCGTGGCCCGACAGGTCCTTGAAGCCCACCCAAGACCCCCATTGGCCCCAGCAGCCCAGATCCACAAACAAGCAAACAAACAAGCAAACAAACAAACAAACAAACAAACAAACAAACAAAGGCTGCCTCGGGATCACCTGAACCAGAGCTTGGAAAAACCCGCGGGGAGGATCGTTTGGGTTTCGTTGTTTGCAAAGGCTGGCGGGCTGGGGGGGGGGGGGGGGCGGACGGTGGCACCCCATGCCCGAGACGGCCCCGTCAGGTCGCTGGCGCTGACTTGAAGCCTGGGAGGATAGCCTCTTTCTGCACAGGGAACTGACTCGGGTTTGGAGCCCGCAGCTGAGGGCGCTGGGCGTGTGTCCTCAATCCTCCTGCGGTCAGCAATGCAGTGGCTTCGTCTGCTTTGAGTCGGAGGTCGATTCTTACGATTAAAGTCGAGCTGATGTCCAATGTTTCCTCCAGGGGTCTTGGTCCGCCAAGGGACCCACTCGCAGACATTTCCCCGCGCTGTACCGGCGGCTCCCGTGGCCCATCCATTCCACACAGCGCAGGTGGCATCCACAGAGCAGCCCAGAGGCCCATCCCCATCCATCCCAGGGCAGCCCCTTTCCCCCACCCCCACCCCCACCCCCACCCCCACCCGCCAAGCCCAAGTGTGTGCTCCTTGCCCACCCTCGGTTTCTGGTGTCTGCGGGTGGGTGTTTAGATAGCGCCATCCGTTGCGTCGTTTAGAGTCCACCAACAGGTGATGTCCTAGGGCACTTGTCTTTTTCCTTTCTGGCTTCCTTCGCTTAGCCTGAGGGTCTCTCGTTCCAGCCCCGCGGCGGCAGATGGCACTCGTTCTGCCGCTTTTTCCTGGCTGTGTGCGATGCCATCGCATAGATGTCCCCGGGTCTGCGAAGTGCACTCACCTGTCAGTGGACCTTTAGGTGGCTTCCAGATCTTGGCTCTGGTGAGTAGTGCGGCGACAGACAGAGGGGTGCCCGGGTCTGCTTCCGGGAAAGTTTGGTCCCGGTGAAATGGAGCTGTTTGGAGGCCGGCTTCGGTCTTTGTGTGGGCCGGCCCGTGTAGGGCTGCTTGGCTGAGACTCTGTCGAGGAGGGAGGCCTTCAGCCACCGGGGCCTCACGGGGCCTACCCGTGCGGCACCATCACAGAGCTCTCCGTCACTGCCCCTTGTGGGGGTGAGGGAAGGGCGTGTTGCGGGGGGGGGGGGGGTGTGTGTGTGGGGGGGGGATGGTGGGCAAGGAGCACACACTTGGGCTTGGCGGGTGGGGGTGGGGGTGGGGGTGGGGGAAAGGGCTGCCCTGGGATGGATGGGGATGGGCCTCTGGGCTGCTCTGTGGATGCCACCTGCGCTGTGTGGAATGGATGGGCCAGGGGAGCCGCCGGTACAGCGCGGGGAAATGTCTGCGAGTGGGTCTCTTGACTCTGTCGAGGAGGGAGGCCTTCAGCCACCGGGGCCTCACGGGGCCTACCCGTGCGGCACCATCACAGAGCTCTCCGTCACTGCCCCTTGTGGGGGTGAGGGAAGGGGCGTGTTTGAGGGGGGTGGGGGGGGTGTGCGCGCGCGTGCACGCACGCTGGCGGGCGTGGGTGTCCCGGGGCCTGGCCAGCCCTCCGCTAGAGATCAGCACGCATGGATGCTGACGTGAGGACCAGCAGGGTGACAAGAGAGGCTGCCTGGTGGGTGACCGCGCTGGGCAGAGCCACAACCCGCTCGCCTTTCAGTTCTCCACCCAGGGGCCCCTCCTGCGAGCCACCCATAGGGGTCCCTGGTCCCTCCCTCAGACGTCGTCTCCACCACGGCCCGAGATCATCTTTCTTCTCCAGTGGGTTCCTTGTCTCTTGCGTACCACCCTCTCCACCCCCCACCCCCACCCCCACCCCCACCCGGCTTGCCCTTGGACAGACGGCGAGAAGCTGACCGAGAGACCGAGACAGAGACAGGAGATGAGCCGAGGCCGGTGGGCAAATGGTGCAGAGAGGGCTTGTCCGACGCAGGGTTGCCCCAGAACTTCACACACACGCACGCACACACGGACACACACGCACAGACACACGCACACCAGCCCCGGCCCAGCGGCCCAGCGACCCCTCTCTGTGAACGGCCTTGAGGCCACGTGCCGGGCCACGCGGATCCCCCAGTGCCCAAGGGCACTGGCGGCCCACAGGGATCCAAGGGCAAGGCGGGTGGGAGGCTGGCAGGGTCCACGTGCCACGAGAAGCATGGCTTGCAGGCACGACCTCTGCCCAGAGCCTGTTTCCGCCTGGGCCGACTCCTCCGGCCGCCTCCCAGGCCCACCCTCGCAGCCCTTGGGCCTCCCGGCGGCTCTCTGCGGGCGGGACCTCAGCTGTGGGCTCCGAACCCCTGGCCCTCCCCGGACCCGCGTCCCTCCCTTCCTGTGTCCGGGAAACCCCAGCGAAGCCTTCGGTGCCCGCCAGGCAGGCGGTGGGCCTGCCTTCCTCCGCTCCGTCCTTCCTGACGCGGAGGCGGCTGGTGCTGGGCCTTGCTTGGGCCCTCAGCCTGAGAAGGTCTGTCTTGCCCCAGGAGACCACCCGGCTCGTGTCCGGCCGCCGCCGCCGCCAGGTCCAAGGCGGCCTTGGGGGGCAGGGACAGAGCCGGCCGGGTCTTGCCTCTCCTGCGTTCGCGTGCTTGGGGCTCAGGCCTGTCACCCTCTGGCCGCCGAAGCTCTCCGTCACTGCCCCGTGGACACTGGTCGTCTGATCCCAGACGGAGGCAGGGAGGGCCAGCTGGTGGGGCCTGCCGCTCACACAGCCCACCCGCCCTGGGCCCGGGGCCCTGGCCGCAGGGCCCCCCGAGGCGAGGTCCTTCTCCGCGGGGGTGGGGTGCTGCTCTCCCTGCGTCCTGTCCTCCGTGGCCCCCCATGGCTCTGAGGACCCGAGAGGCCGGTGCCTGCCTGGGCCTGGGAGGCCCGGTGGGGGTGGAGGGAGCCGGCCCCTGCCTGCCTCCGCACCCTCCCCTCGGCTGCCCCTGGGACTTCCTCCAAGGCCTTGGGTGGGCTTGCGCCCAGGAGCCCCTGCCAGCAGCCCAGGGAACGGCGGGAACCGGGCCCTCCCTGGCCTCAGCCGGCCCCCGGTAGCCTCATCCTGCTTGGAGCGCCTCGGCTTCCCCCGGGGCGCTCCTTCTCGCGAGCCTGGGGCGCTCCTCGGCGGGGGGCTGCTGTGATGGCATGGCCCGCGAGGGGGACCGTCCTGGGCGTCCAGCGGCGGACAGAGCAGCGTCCAGCAGGCTTCGGGCCCGGCCTGACCCTCCCTCTAGACCCCGGGTGGGCGGCAGGGGACCGGGTCCATTGGGCTGGCGGTGCGGCTCCTTGCTGTGCTCGGGGCCCCGGCTCTCCCGCCCCAGACAGCCACCGGGCCCGCCCCCCACCCCCCATGCCGTGAAGTCCCCCCCCAACCCCATCCCACCGCACCCCACCCCGCGCCGCCCCCCCTACTCCACCCCACTCCACCCCCCACCCCACCCCCCGCACCCCTCACCCCCCCACCAACCCCCACCCCACCCCCTCACCACCCCCCACCCCCCACGCCCCCGTGGTTCTGGTCGCCAGCCTCTGGCCAATGCCCCTGCAGCCCAGCCCCCGTTTTCCTCCCTGGCACCACCGAGGGGGGCCCGGCCCAGGGCTCTCCAGGAGCCCGCCGTGGGCTGAGTACGGCCGAGGACTGGGCAGGCAGGGCAGCCGGTGGTCGCCGTCCCTCCAGGACACGAGTGCCCCTGCACAGGGGCGGAAGGGGAGGCCCGGGAGCCGGGGAGCCGCGGAGGCCAAGGGCCAGGCCGGCCAGGCCCCAGGGCAGGGCGGGGCGATCCCAGCGTGCGGCCCTGAGGCACTGTCCCCACACCGCTCCACACTGTCCCGAAGCCCCCGAGCGCCAGCCCGGACCCCCGGGACACGCCCCCCCACCACACACACACACACACACACACACACACACACACACACACACACACACACACACTCCCCCCCCCGACCCCCGGGACACACACCCCCACCCCACCCCCTGCACCCCCCGCACCCCCGACCGCTGGGACACCCCCCCACACACTCCCCTCCCCTCCAGCAACGCGCGGCGCTCCCATCCCCCGGCAGCCCACCAGGTGGCGCTCGCTCCCCCATTTCCCCCCCCCCCCCTCCGCGCCGACGCCCGTGACGTCAGCCGCCCGGCTCCATTTGAGCGCCTCTCGGCAGCCGAGAACTCGGACTTCCCGTGTGGCTCACAACATAACTACTCGGCGTTGCTTCTACAGTGGCTGTGGCTCGACCCCTGGCCTGGGAACTTCCATATGCCGCAGGTGCGGCCACTTGTTTTGCGCTCCCGCTCGCCTCCCCGGCCCGCCCCGGGCCCTTTCGCCTCGCCTTTTGCCCCGGCTCGCCCGCTGCCTTCGCCTGCCTCTCCCGAGCCCACCTCCCGCGCCCCGCGCCCCCGACCCCCCGCGCCCCGCACCCCCACTCACACACGCGCTCCCACGCGCCCCCCGCAACCCTCACCCACACTCTCGCACCTCGCAATGCTCTCTCTTGCCTCAAGCCACCGACCCACAGCGGCCGCCACCTGCCCTAAGCGCCGCCACCGCAGCGCCCCCCGCCGCCGCCGCCGCCGCCGCCGCCGCGTCCCTCACGGGCCGGTCCGAGCCTCCTGCCCTCCCCGCCAGGCCCGCTCCCCCGCAGGGCCTGCTGCCCACCTGTGCTCTCCACCCACACCACACCCGCACATCCCTCGTGGCCCGACAGGTCCTTGAAGCCCACCCAAGACCCCCATTGGCCCCAGCAGCCCAGATCCACAAACAAGCAAACAAACAAGCAAACAAACAAACAAACAAACAAACAAACAAACAAACAAAGGCTGCCTCGGGATCACCTGAACCAGAGCTTGGAAAAACCCGCGGGGAGGATCGTTTGGGTTTCGTTGTTTGCAAAGGCTGGCGGGCTGGGGGGGGGGGGGGCGGACGGTGGCACCCCATGCCCGAGACGGCCCCGTCAGGTCGCTGGCGCTGACTTGAAGCCTGGGAGGATAGCCTCTTTCTGCACAGGGAACTGACTCGGGTTTGGAGCCCGCAGCTGAGGGCGCTGGGCGTGTGTCCTCAATCCTCCTGCGGTCAGCAATGCAGTGGCTTCGTCTGCTTTGAGTCGGAGGTCGATTCTTACGATTAAAGTCGAGCTGATGTCCAATGTTTCTTCCAGGGGTCTTGGTCCGCCAAGGGACCCACTCGCAGACATTTCCCCGCGCTGTACCGGCGGCTCCCGTGGCCCATCCATTCCACACAGCGCAGGTGGCATCCACAGAGCAGCCCAGAGGCCCATCCCCATCCATCCCAGGGCAGCCCCTTTCCCCCACCCCCACCCCCACCCCCACCCCCACCCGCCAAGCCCAAGTGTGTGCTCCTTGCCCACCCTCGGTTTCTGGTGTCTGCGGGTGGGTGTTTAGATAGCGCCATCCGTTGCGTCGTTTAGAGTCCACCAACAGGTGATGTCCTAGGGCACTTGTCTTTTTCCTTTCTGGCTTCCTTCGCTTAGCCTGAGGGTCTCTCGTTCCAGCCCCGCGGCGGCAGATGGCACTCGTTCTGCCGCTTTTTCCTGGCTGTGTGCGATGCCATCGCATAGATGTCCCCGGGTCTGCGAAGTGCACTCACCTGTCAGTGGACCTTTAGGTGGCTTCCAGATCTTGGCTCTGGTGAGTAGTGCGGCGACAGACAGAGGGGTGCCCGGGTCTGCTTCCGGGAAAGTTTGGTCCCGGTGAAATGGAGCTGTTTGGAGGCCGGCTTCGGTCTTTGTGTGGGCCGGCCCGTGTAGGGCTGCTTGGCTGAGACTCTGTCGAGGAGGGAGGCCTTCAGCCACCGGGGCCTCACGGGGCCTACCCGTGCGGCACCATCACAGAGCTCTCCGTCACTGCCCCTTGTGGGGGTGAGGGAAGGGGCGTGTTGCGGGGGGGGGGGGGGCGTGTGTGTGGGGGGGGGATGGTGGGCAAGGAGCACACACTTGGGCTTGGCGGGTGGGGGTGGGGGTGGGGGTGGGGGAAAGGGGCTGCCCTGGGATGGATGGGGATGGGCCTCTGGGCTGCTCTGTGGATGCCACCTGCGCTGTGTGGAATGGATGGGCCAGGGGAGCCGCCGGTACAGCGCGGGGAAATGTCTGCGAGTGGGTCTCTTGACTCTGTCGAGGAGGGAGGCCTTCAGCCACCGGGGCCTCACGGGCCTACCCGTGCGGCACCATCACAGAGCTCTCCGTCACTGCCCCTTGTGGGGGTGAGGGAAGGGGCGTGTTTGAGGGGGGTGGGGGGGGTGTGCGCGCGCGTGCACGCACGCTGGCGGGCGTGGGTGTCCCGGGGCCTGGCCAGCCCTCCGCTAGAGATCAGCACGCGTGGATGCTGACGTGAGGACCAGCAGGGTGACAAGAGAGGCTGCCTGGTGGGTGACCGCGCTGGGCAGAGCCACAACCCGCTCGCCTTTCAGTTCTCCACCCAGGGGCCCCTCCTGCGAGCCACCCATAGGGGTCCCTGGTCCCTCCCTCAGACGTCGTCTCCACCACGGCCCGAGATCATCTTTCTTCTCCAGTGGGTTCCTTGTCTCTTGCGTACCACCCTCTCCACCCCCCACCCCCACCCCCACCCCCACCCGGCTTGCCCTTGGACAGACGGCGAGAAGCTGACCGAGAGACCGAGACAGAGACAGGAGATGAGCCGAGGCCGGTGGGCAAATGGTGCAGAGAGGGCTTGTCCGACGCAGGGTTGCCCAGAACTTCACACACACGCACGCACACACGGACACACACGCACAGACACACGCACACCAGCCCCGGCCCAGCGGCCCAGCGACCCCTCTCTGTGAACGGCCTTGAGGCCACGTGCCGGGCCACGCGGATCCCCCAGTGCCCAAGGGCACTGGCGGCCCACAGGGATCCAAGGGCAAGGCGGGTGGGAGGCTGGCAGGGTCCACGTGCCACGAGAAGCATGGCTTGCAGGCACGACCTCTGCCCAGAGCCTGTTTCCGCCTGGGCCGACTCCTCCGGCCGCCTCCCAGGCCCACCCTCGCAGCCCTTGGGCCTCCCGGCGGCTCTCTGCGGGCGGGACCTCAGCTGTGGGCTCCGAACCCCTGGCCCTCCCCGGACCCGCGTCCCTCCCTTCCTGTGTCCGGGAAACCCCAGCGAAGCCTTCGGTGCCCGCCAGGCAGGCGGTGGGCCTGCCTTCCTCCGCTCCGTCCTTCCTGACGCGGAGGCGGCTGGTGCTGGGCCTTGCTTGGGCCCTCAGCCTGAGAAGGTCTGTCTTGCCCCAGGAGACCACCCGGCTCGTGTCCGGCCGCCGCCGCCAGGTCCAAGGCGGCCTTGGGGGGCAGGGACAGAGCCGGCCGGGTCTTGCCTCTCCTGCGTTCGCGTGCTTGGGGCTCAGGCCTGTCACCCTCTGGCCGCCGAAGCTCTCCGTCACTGCCCCGTGGACACTGGTCGTCTGATCCCAGACGGAGGCAGGGAGGGCCAGCTGGTGGGGCCTGCCGCTCACACAGCCCACCCGCCCTGGACCCGGGGCCCTGGCCGCAGGGCCCCCCGAGGCGAGGTCCTTCTCCGCGGGGGTGGGGTGCTGCTCTCCCTGCGTCCTGTCCTCCGTGGCCCCCCATGGCTCTGAGGACCCGAGAGGCCGGTGCCTGCCTGGGCCTGGGAGGCCCGGTGGGGGTGGAGGGAGCCGGCCCCTGCCTGCCTCCGCACCCTCCCCTCGGCTGCCCCTGGGACTTCCTCCAAGGCCTTGGGTGGGCTTGCGCCCAGGAGCCCCTGCCAGCAGCCCAGGGAACGGCGGGAACCGGGCCCTCCCTGGCCTCAGCCGGCCCCCGGTAGCCTCATCCTGCTTGGAGCGCCTCGGCTTCCCCCGGGGCGCTCCTTCTCGCGAGCCTGGGGCGCTCCTCGGCGGGGGGCTGCTGTGATGGCATGGCCCGCGAGGGGGACCGTCCTGGGCGTCCAGCGGCGGACAGAGAGAGCAGCGTCCAGCAGGCTTCGGGCCCGGCCTGACCCTCCCTCTAGACCCCGGGTGGGCGCAGGGGACCGGGTCCATTGGGCTGGCGGTGCGGCTCCTTGCTGTGCTCGGGGCCCCGGCTCTCCCGCCCCAGACAGCCACCGGGCCCGCCCCCCACCCCCCATGCCGTGAAGTCCCCCCCCAACCCCATCCCACCGCACCCCACCCCGCGCCGCCCCCCCTACTCCACCCCACTCCACCCCCCACCCCACCCCCCGCACCCCTCACCCCCCCACCAACCCCCACCCCACCCCCTCACCACCCCCCACCCCCACGCCCCCGTGGTTCTGGTCGCCAGCCTCTGGCCAATGCCCCTGCAGCCCAGCCCCCGTTTTCCTCCCTGGCACCACCGAGGGGGGCCCGGCCCAGGGCTCTCCAGGAGCCCGCCGTGGGCTGAGTACGGCCGAGGACTGGGCAGGCAGGGCAGCCGGTGGTCGCCGTCCCTCCAGGACACGAGTGCCCCTGCACAGGGGCGGAAGGGGAGGCCCGGGAGCCGGGGAGCCGCGGAGGCCAAGGGCCAGGCCGGCCAGGCCCCAGGGCAGGGCGGGGCGATCCCAGCGTGCGGCCCTGAGGCACTGTCCCCACACCGCTCCACACTGTCCCGAAGCCCCCGAGCGCCAGCCCGGACCCCCGGGACACGCCCCCCCACCACACACACACACACACACACACACACACACACACACACACACACACACACTCCCCCCCCCCGACCCCCGGGACACACACCCCCACCCCACCCCCTGCACCCCCCGCACCCCCGACCGCTGGGACACCCCCCCACACACTCCCCTCCCCTCCAGCAACGCGCGGCGCTCCCATCCCCCGGCAGCCCACCAGGTGGCGCTCGCTCCCCCATTTCCCCCCCCCCCCCCTCCCGCGCCGACGCCCGTGACGTCAGCCGCCCGGCTCCATTTGAGCGCCTCTCGGCAGCCGAGAACTCGGACTTCCCGTGTGGCTCACAACATAACTACTCGGCGTTGCTTCTACAGTGGCTGTGGCTCGACCCCTGGCCTGGGAACTTCCATATGCCGCAGGTGCGGCCACTTGTTTTGCGCTCCCGCTCGCCTCCCCGGCCCGCCCCGGGCCCTTTCGCCTCGCCTTTTGCCCCGGCTCGCCCGCTGCCTTCGCCTGCCTCTCCCGAGCCCACCTCCCGCGCCCCGCGCCCCCGACCCCCCGCGCCCCGCACCCCCACTCACACACGCGCTCCCACGCGCCCCCCGCAACCCTCACCCACACTCTCGCACCTCGCAATGCTCTCTCTTGCCTCAAGCCACCGACCCACAGCGGCCGCCACCTGCCCTAAGCGCCGCCACCGCAGCGCCCCCCGCCGCCGCCGCCGCCGCCGCCGCCGCGTCCCTCACGGGCCGGTCCGAGCCTCCTGCCCTCCCCGCCAGGCCCGCTCCCCCGCAGGGCCTGCTGCCCACCTGTGCTCTCCACCCACACCACACCCGCACATCCCTCGTGGCCCGACAGGTCCTTGAAGCCCACCCAAGACCCCCATTGGCCCCAGCAGCCCAGATCCACAAACAAGCAAACAAACAAGCAAACAAACAAACAAACAAACAAACAAACAAACAAAGGCTGCCTCGGGATCACCTGAACCAGAGCTTGGAAAAACCCGCGGGGAGGATCGTTTGGGTTTCGTTGTTTGCAAAGGCTGGCGGGCTGGGGGGGGGGGGGGGGCGGACGGTGGCACCCCATGCCCGAGACGGCCCCGTCAGGTCGCTGGCGCTGACTTGAAGCCTGGGAGGATAGCCTCTTTCTGCACAGGGAACTGACTCGGGTTTGGAGCCCGCAGCTGAGGGCGCTGGGCGTGTGTCCTCAATCCTCCTGCGGTCAGCAATGCAGTGGCTTCGTCTGCTTTGAGTCGGAGGTCGATTCTTACGATTAAAGTCGAGCTGATGTCCAATGTTTCCTCCAGGGGTCTTGGTCCGCCAAGGGACCCACTCGCAGACATTTCCCCGCGCTGTACCGGCGGCTCCCGTGGCCCATCCATTCCACACAGCGCAGGTGGCATCCACAGAGCAGCCCAGAGGCCCATCCCCATCCATCCCAGGGCAGCCCCTTTCCCCCACCCCCACCCCCACCCCCACCCCCACCCGCCAAGCCCAAGTGTGTGCTCCTTGCCCACCCTCGGTTTCTGGTGTCTGCGGGTGGGTGTTTAGATAGCGCCATCCGTTGCGTCGTTTAGAGTCCACCAACAGGTGATGTCCTAGGGCACTTGTCTTTTTCCTTTCTGGCTTCCTTCGCTTAGCCTGAGGGTCTCTCGTTCCAGCCCCGCGGCGGCAGATGGCACTCGTTCTGCCGCTTTTTCCTGGCTGTGTGCGATGCCATCGCATAGATGTCCCCGGGTCTGCGAAGTGCACTCACCTGTCAGTGGACCTTTAGGTGGCTTCCAGATCTTGGCTCTGGTGAGTAGTGCGGCGACAGACAGAGGGGTGCCCGGGTCTGCTTCCGGGAAAGTTTGGTCCCGGTGAAATGGAGCTGTTTGGAGGCCGGCTTCGGTCTTTGTGTGGGCCGGCCCGTGTAGGGCTGCTTGGCTGAGACTCTGTCGAGGAGGGAGGCCTTCAGCCACCGGGGCCTCACGGGGCCTACCCGTGCGGCACCATCACAGAGCTCTCCGTCACTGCCCCTTGTGGGGGTGAGGGAAGGGGCGTGTTGCGGGGGGGGGGGGGCGTGTGTGTGGGGGGATGGTGGGGAAGGAGCACACACTTGGGCTTGGCGTGTGGGGGTGGGGGTGGGGGTGGGGGAAAGGGGCTGCCCTGGGATGGATGGGGGATGGGCCTCTGGGCTGCTCTGTGGATGCCACCTGCGCTGTGTGGAATGGATGGGCCAGGGGAGCCGCCGGTACAGCGCGGGGAAATGTCTGCGAGTGGGTCTCTTGACTCTGTCGAGGAGGGAGGCCTTCAGCCACCGGGGCCTCACGGGGCCTACCCGTGCGGCACCATCACAGAGCTCTCCGTCACTGCCCCTTGTGGGGGTGAGGGAAGGGGCGTGTTTGAGGGGGGTGGGGGGGGTGTGCGCGCGCGTGCACGCACGCTGGCGGGCGTGGGTGTCCCGGGGCCTGGCCAGCCCTCCGCTAGAGATCAGCACGCGTGGATGCTGACGTGAGGACCAGCAGGGTGACAAGAGAGGCTGCCTGGTGGGTGACCGCGCTGGGCAGAGCCACAACCCGCTCGCCTTTCAGTTCTCCACCCAGGGGCCCCTCCTGCGAGCCACCCATAGGGGTCCCTGGTCCCTCCCTCAGACGTCGTCTCCACCACGGCCCGAGATCATCTTTCTTCTCCAGTGGGTTCCTTGTCTCTTGCGTACCACCCTCTCCACCCCCCACCCCCACCCCCACCCCCACCCGGCTTGCCCTTGGACAGACGGCGAGAAGCTGACCGAGAGACCGAGACAGAGACAGGAGATGAGCCGAGGCCGGTGGGCAAATGGTGCAGAGAGGGCTTGTCCGACGCAGGGTTGCCCCAGAACTTCACACACACGCACGCACACACGGACACACACGCACAGACACACGCACACCAGCCCCGGCCCAGCGGCCCAGCGACCCCTCTCTGTGAACGGCCTTGAGGCCACGTGCCGGGCCACGCGGATCCCCCAGTGCCCAAGGGCACTGGCGGCCCACAGGGATCCAAGGGCAAGGCGGGTGGGAGGCTGGCAGGGTCCACGTGCCACGAGAAGCATGGCTTGCAGGCACGACCTCTGCCCAGAGCCTGTTTCCGCCTGGGCCGACTCCTCCGGCCGCCTCCCAGGCCCACCCTCGCAGCCCTTGGGCCTCCCGGCGGCTCTCTGCGGGCGGGACCTCAGCTGTGGGCTCCGAACCCCTGGCCCTCCCCGGACCCGCGTCCCTCCCTTCCTGTGTCCGGGAAACCCCAGCGAAGCCTTCGGTGCCCGCCAGGCAGGCGGTGGGCCTGCCTTCCTCCGCTCCGTCCTTCCTGACGCGGAGGCGGCTGGTGCTGGGCCTTGCTTGGGCCCTCAGCCTGAGAAGGTCTGTCTTGCCCCAGGAGACCACCCGGCTCGTGTCCGGCCGCCGCCGCCAGGTCCAAGGCGGCCTTGGGGGGCAGGGACAGAGCCGGCCGGGTCTTGCCTCTCCTGCGTTCGCGTGCTTGGGGCTCAGGCCTGTCACCCTCTGGCCGCCGAAGCTCTCCGTCACTGCCCCGTGGACACTGGTCGTCTGATCCCAGACGGAGGCAGGGAGGGCCAGCTGGTGGGGCCTGCCGCTCACACAGCCCACCCGCCCTGGACCCGGGGCCCTGGCCGCAGGGCCCCCCGAGGCGAGGTCCTTCTCCGCGGGGGTGGGGTGCTGCTCTCCCTGCGTCCTGTCCTCCGTGGCCCCCCATGGCTCTGAGGACCCGAGAGGCCGGTGCCTGCCTGGGCCTGGGAGGCCCGGTGGGGGTGGAGGGAGCCGGCCCCTGCCTGCCTCCGCACCCTCCCCTCGGCTGCCCCTGGGACTTCCTCCAAGGCCTTGGGTGGGCTTGCGCCCAGGAGCCCCTGCCAGCAGCCCAGGGAACGGCGGGAACCGGGCCCTCCCTGGCCTCAGCCGGCCCCCGGTAGCCTCATCCTGCTTGGAGCGCCTCGGCTTCCCCCGGGGCGCTCCTTCTCGCGAGCCTGGGGCGCTCCTCGGCGGGGGGCTGCTGTGATGGCATGGCCCGCGAGGGGGACCGTCCTGGGCGTCCAGCGGCGGACAGAGAGAGCAGCGTCCAGCAGGCTTCGGGCCCGGCCTGACCCTCCCTCTAGACCCCGGGTGGGCGGCAGGGGACCGGGTCCATTGGGCTGGCGGTGCGGCTCCTTGCTGTGCTCGGGGCCCCGGCTCTCCCGCCCCAGACAGCCACCGGGCCCGCCCCCCACCCCCCATGCCGTGAAGTCCCCCCCCAACCCCATCCCACCGCACCCCACCCCGCGCCGCCCCCCCTACTCCACCCCACTCCACCCCCCACCCCACCCCCCGCACCCCTCACCCCCCCACCAACCCCCACCCCACCCCCTCACCACCCCCCACCCCCACGCCCCCGTGGTTCTGGTCGCCAGCCTCTGGCCAATGCCCCTGCAGCCCAGCCCCCGTTTTCCTCCCTGGCACCACCGAGGGGGGCCCGGCCCAGGGCTCTCCAGGAGCCCGCCGTGGGCTGAGTACGGCCGAGGACTGGGCAGGCAGGGCAGCCGGTGGTCGCCGTCCCTCCAGGACACGAGTGCCCCTGCACAGGGGCGGAAGGGGAGGCCCGGGAGCCGGGGAGCCGCGGAGGCCAAGGGCCAGGCCGGCCAGGCCCCAGGGCAGGGCGGGGCGATCCCAGCGTGCGGCCCTGAGGCACTGTCCCCACACCGCTCCACACTGTCCCGAAGCCCCCGAGCGCCAGCCCGGACCCCCGGGACACGCCCCCCCACCACACACACACACACACACACACACACACACACACACACACACACACACACTCCCCCCCCGACCCCCGGGACACACACCCCCACCCCACCCCCTGCACCCCCCGCACCCCCGACCGCTGGGACACCCCCCCACACACTCCCCTCCCCTCCAGCAACGCGCGGCGCTCCCATCCCCCGGCAGCCCACCAGGTGGCGCTCGCTCCCCCATTTCCCCCCCCCCCCCTCCCGCGCCGACGCCCGTGACGTCAGCCGCCCGGCTCCATTTGAGCGCCTCTCGGCAGCCGAGAACTCGGACTTCCCGTGTGGCTCACAACATAACTACTCGGCGTTGCTTCTACAGTGGCTGTGGCTCGACCCCTGGCCTGGGAACTTCCATATGCCGCAGGTGCGGCCACTTGTTTTGCGCTCCCGCTCGCCTCCCCGGCCCGCCCCGGGCCCTTTCGCCTCGCCTTTTGCCCCGGCTCGCCCGCTGCCTTCGCCTGCCTCTCCCGAGCCCACCTCCCGCGCCCGCGCCCCCGACCCCCCGCGCCCCGCACCCCCACTCACACACGCGCTCCCACGCGCCCCCCGCAACCCTCACCCACACTCTCGCACCTCGCAATGCTCTCTCTTGCCTCAAGCCACGACCCACAGCGGCCGCCACCTGCCCTAAGCGCCGCCACCGCAGCGCCCCCCGCCGCCGCCGCCGCCGCCGCCGCCGCGTCCCTCACGGGCCGGTCCGAGCCTCCTGCCCTCCCCGCCAGGCCCGCTCCCCCGCAGGGCCTGCTGCCCACCTGTGCTCTCCACCCACACCACACCCGCACATCCCTCGTGGCCCGACAGGTCCTTGAAGCCCACCCAAGACCCCCATTGGCCCCAGCAGCCCAGATCCACAAACAAGCAAACAAACAAGCAAACAAACAAACAAACAAACAAACAAACAAACAAAGGCTGCCTCGGGATCACCTGAACCAGAGCTTGGAAAAACCCGCGGGGAGGATCGTTTGGGTTTCGTTGTTTGCAAAGGCTGGCGGGCTGGGGGGGGGGGGCGGACGGTGGCACCCCATGCCCGAGACGGCCCCGTCAGGTCGCTGGCGCTGACTTGAAGCCTGGGAGGATAGCCTCTTTCTGCACAGGGAACTGACTCGGGTTTGGAGCCCGCAGCTGAGGGCGCTGGGCGTGCGTCCTCAATCCTCCTGCGGTCAGCAATGCAGTGGCTTCGTCTGCTTTGAGTCGGAGGTCGATTCTTACGATTAAAGTCGAGCTGATGTCCAATGTTTCCTCCAGGGGTCTTGGTCCGCCAAGGGACCCACTCGCAGACATTTCCCCGCGCTGTACCGGCGGCTCCCGTGGCCCATCCATTCCACACAGCGCAGGTGGCATCCACAGAGCAGCCCAGAGGCCCATCCCCATCCATCCCAGGGCAGCCCCTTTCCCCCACCCCCACCCCCACCCCCACCCCCACCCGCCAAGCCCAAGTGTGTGCTCCTTGCCCACCCTCGGTTTCTGGTGTCTGCGGGTGGGTGTTTAGATAGCGCCATCCGTTGCGTCGTTTAGAGTCCACCAACAGGTGATGTCCTAGGGCACTTGTCTTTTTCCTTTCTGGCTTCCTTCGCTTAGCCTGAGGGTCTCTCGTTCCAGCCCCGCGGCGGCAGATGGCACTCGTTCTGCCGCTTTTTTCCTGGCTGTGTGCGATGCCATCGCATAGATGTCCCCGGGTCTGCGAAGTGCACTCACCTGTCAGTGGACCTTTAGGTGGCTTCCAGATCTTGGCTCTGGTGAGTAGTGCGGCGACAGACAGAGGGGTGCCCGGGTCTGCTTCCGGGAAAGTTTGGTCCCGGTGAAATGGAGCTGTTTGGAGGCCGGCTTCGGTCTTTGTGTGGGCCGGCCCGTGTAGGGCTGCTTGGCTGAGACTCTGTCGAGGAGGGAGGCCTTCAGCCACCGGGGCCTCACGGGGCCTACCCGTGCGGCACCATCACAGAGCTCTCCGTCACTGCCCCTTGTGGGGGTGAGGGAAGGGGCGTGTTGCGGGGGGGGGGGCGTGTGTGTGGGGGGGGATGGTGGGCAAGGAGCACACACTTGGGCTTGGCGGGTGGGGGTGGGGGTGGGGGTGGGGGAAAGGGGCTGCCCTGGGATGGATGGGGATGGGCCTCTGGGCTGCTCTGTGGATGCCACCTGCGCTGTGTGGAATGGATGGGCCAGGGGAGCCGCCGGTACAGCGCGGGGAAATGTCTGCGAGTGGGTCTCTTGACTCTGTCGAGGAGGGAGGCCTTCAGCCACCGGGGCCTCACGGGGCCTACCCGTGCGGCACCATCACAGAGCTCTCCGTCACTGCCCCTTGTGGGGGTGAGGGAAGGGGCGTGTTTGAGGGGGGTGGGGGGGTGTGCGCGCGCGTGCACGCACGCTGGCGGGCGTGGGTGTCCCGGGGCCTGGCCAGCCCTCCGCTAGAGATCAGCACGCGTGGATGCTGACGTGAGGACCAGCAGGGTGACAAGAGAGGCTGCCTGGTGGGTGACCGCGCTGGGCAGAGCCACAACCCGCTCGCCTTTCAGTTCTCCACCCAGGGGCCCCTCCTGCGAGCCACCCATAGGGGTCCCTGGTCCCTCCCTCAGACGTCGTCTCCACCACGGCCCGAGATCATCTTTCTTCTCCAGTGGGTTCCTTGTCTCTTGCGTACCACCCTCTCCACCCCCCACCCCCACCCCCACCCCCACCCCCACCCGGCTTGCCCTTGGACAGACGGCGAGAAGCTGACCGAGAGACCGAGACAGAGACAGGAGATGAGCCGAGGCCGGTGGGCAAATGGTGCAGAGAGGGCTTGTCCGACGCAGGGTTGCCCCAGAACTTCACACACACGCACGCACACACGGACACACACGCACAGACACACGCACACCAGCCCCGGCCCAGCGGCCCAGCGACCCTCTCTGTGAACGGCCTTGAGGCCACGTGCCGGGCCACGCGGATCCCCCAGTGCCCAAGGGCACTGGCGGCCCACAGGGATCCAAGGGCAAGGCGGGTGGGAGGCTGGCAGGGTCCACGTGCCACGAGACGCATGGCTTGCAGGCACGACCTCTGCCCAGAGCCTGTTTCCGCCTGGGCCGACTCCTCCGGCCGCCTCCCAGGCCCACCCTCGCAGCCCTTGGGCCTCCCGGCGGCTCTCTGCGGGCGGGACCTCAGCTGTGGGCTCCGAACCCCTGGCCCTCCCCGGACCCGCGTCCCTCCCTTCCTGTGTCCGGGAAACCCCAGCGAAGCCTTCGGTGCCCGCCAGGCAGGCGGTGGGCCTGCCTTCCTCCGCTCCGTCCTTCCTGACGCGGAGGCGGCTGGTGCTGGGCCTTGCTTGGGCCCTCAGCCTGAGAAGGTCTGTCTTGCCCCAGGAGACCACCCGGCTCGTGTCCGGCCGCCGCCGCCAGGTCCAAGGCGGCCTTGGGGGGCAGGGACAGAGCCGGCCGGGTCTTGCCTCTCCTGCGTTCGCGTGCTTGGGGCTCAGGCCTGTCACCCTCTGGCCGCCGAAGCTCTCCGTCACTGCCCCGTGGACACTGGTCGTCTGATCCCAGGCGGAGGCAGGGAGGGCCAGCTGGTGGGGCCTGCCGCTCACACAGCCCACCCGCCCTGGGCCCGGGGCCCTGGCCGCAGGGCCCCCCGAGGCGAGGTCCTTCTCCGCGGGGGTGGGGTGCTGCTCTCCCTGCGTCCTGTCCTCCGTGGCCCCCCATGGCTCTGAGGACCCGAGAGGCCGGTGCCTGCCTGGGCCTGGGAGGCCCGGTGGGGGTGGAGGGAGCCGGCCCCTGCCTGCCTCCGCACCCTCCCCTCGGCTGCCCCTGGGACTTCCTCCAAGGCCTTGGGTGGGCTTGCGCCCAGGAGCCCCTGCCAGCAGCCCAGGGAACGGCGGGAACCGGGCCCTCCCTGGCCTCAGCCGGCCCCCGGTAGCCTCATCCTGCTTGGAGCGCCTCGGCTTCCCCCGGGGCGCTCCTTCTCGCGAGCCTGGGGCGCTCCTCGGCGGGGGGCTGCTGTGATGGCATGGCCCGCGAGGGGGACCGTCCTGGGCGTCCAGCGGCGGACAGAGCAGCGTCCAGCAGGCTTCGGGCCCGGCCTGACCCTCCCTCTAGACCCCGGGTGGGCGGCAGGGGACCGGGTCCATTGGGCTGGCGGTGCGGCTCCTTGCTGTGCTCGGGCCCCGGCTCTCCCGCCCCAGACAGCCACCGGGCCCGCCCCCCACCCCCCATGCCGTGAAGTCCCCCCCCAACCCCATCCCACCGCACCCCACCCCGCGCCGCCCCCCCTACTCCACCCCACTCCACCCCCCACCCCACCCCCCGCACCCCTCACCCCCCCACCAACCCCCACCCCACCCCCTCACCACCCCCCACCCCCACGCCCCCGTGGTTCTGGTCGCCAGCCTCTGGCCAATGCCCCTGCAGCCCAGCCCCCGTTTTCCTCCCTGGCACCACCGAGGGGGGCCCGGCCCAGGGCTCTCCAGGAGCCCGCCGTGGGCTGAGTACGGCCGAGGACTGGGCAGGCAGGGCAGCCGGTGGTCGCCGTCCCTCCAGGACACGAGTGCCCCTGCACAGGGGCGGAAGGGGAGGCCCGGGAGCCGGGGAGCCGCGGAGGCCAAGGGCCAGGCCGGCCAGGCCCCAGGGCAGGGCGGGGCGATCCCAGCGTGCGGCCCTGAGGCACTGTCCCCACACCGCTCCACACTGTCCCGAAGCCCCCGAGCGCCAGCCCGGACCCCCGGGACACGCCCCCCCACCACACACACACACACACACACACACACACACACACACACACACACACACTCCCCCCCCCGACCCCCGGGACACACACCCCCACCCCACCCCCTGCACCCCCCGCACCCCCGACCGCTGGGACACCCCCCCACACACTCCCCTCCCCTCCAGCAACGCGCGGCGCTCCCATCCCCCGGCAGCCCACCAGGTGGCGCTCGCTCCCCCATTTCCCCCCCTCCCGCGCCGACGCCCGTGACGTCAGCCGCCCGGCTCCATTTGAGCGCCTCTCGGCAGCCGAGAACTCGGACTTCCCGTGTGGCTCACAACATAACTACTCGGCGTTGCTTCTACAGTGGCTGTGGCTCGACCCCTGGCCTGGGAACCTCCATATGCCGCAGGTGCGGCCACTTGTTTTGCGCTCCCGCTCGCCTCCCCGGCCCGCCCCGGGCCCTTTCGCCTCGCCTTTTGCCCCGGCTCGCCCGCTGCCTTCGCCTGCCTCTCCCGAGCCCACCTCCCGCGCCCCGCGCCCCCGACCCCCCGCGCCCCGCACCCCCACTCACACACGCGCTCCCACGCGCCCCCCGCAACCCTCACCCACACTCTCGCACCTCGCAATGCTCTCTCTTGCCTCAAGCCACCGACCCACAGCGGCCGCCACCTGCCCTAAGCGCCGCCACCGCAGCGCCCCCCGCCGCCGCCGCCGCCGCCGCCGCGTCCCTCACGGGCCGGTCCGAGCCTCCTGCCCTCCCCGCCAGGCCCGCTCCCCCGCAGGGCCTGCTGCCCACCTGTGCTCTCCACCCACACCACACCCGCACATCCCTCGTGGCCCGACAGGTCCTTGAAGCCCACCCAAGACCCCCATTGGCCCCAGCAGCCCAGATCCACAAACAAGCAAACAAACAAGCAAACAAACAAACAAACAAACAAACAAACAAACAAAGGCTGCCTCGGGATCACCTGAACCAGAGCTTGGAAAAACCCGCGGGGAGGATCGTTTGGGTTTCGTTGTTTGCAAAGGCTGGCGGGCTGGGGGGGGGGGGGCGGACGGTGGCACCCCATGCCCGAGACGGCCCCGTCAGGTCGCTGGCGCTGACTTGAAGCCTGGGAGGATAGCCTCTTTCTGCACAGGGAACTGACTCGGGTTTGGAGCCCGCAGCTGAGGGCGCTGGGCGTGCGTCCTCAATCCTCCTGCGGTCAGCAATGCAGTGGCTTCGTCTGCTTTGAGTCGGAGGTCGATTCTTACGATTAAAGTCGAGCTGATGTCCAATGTTTCTTCCAGGGGTCTTGGTCCGCCAAGGGACCCACTCGCAGACATTTCCCCGCGCTGTACCGGCGGCTCCCGTGGCCCATCCATTCCACACAGCGCAGGTGGCATCCACAGAGCAGCCCAGAGGCCCATCCCCATCCATCCCAGGGCAGCCCCTTTCCCCCACCCCCACCCCCCACCCCCACCCCCACCCGCCAAGCCCAAGTGTGTGCTCCTTGCCCACCCTCGGTTTCTGGTGTCTGCGGGTGGGTGTTTAGATAGCGCCATCCGCTGCGTCGTTTAGAGTCCACCAACAGGTGATGTCCTAGGGCACTTGTCTTTTTCCTTTCTGGCTTCCTTCGCTTAGCCTGAGGGTCTCTCGTTCCAGCCCCGCGGCGGCAGATGGCACTCGTTCTGCCGCTTTTTCCTGGCTGTGTGCGATGCCATCGCATAGATGTCCCCGGGTCTGCGAAGTGCACTCACCTGTCAGTGGACCTTTAGGTGGCTTCCAGATCTTGGCTCTGGTGAGTAGTGCGGCGACAGACAGAGGGGTGCCCGGGTCTGCTTCCGGGAAAGTTTGGTCCCGGTGAAATGGAGCTGTTTGGAGGCCGGCTTCGGTCTTTGTGTGGGCCGGCCCGTGTAGGGCTGCTTGGCTGAGACTCTGTCGAGGAGGGAGGCCTTCAGCCACCGGGGCCTCACGGGGCCTACCCGTGCGGCACCATCACAGAGCTCTCCGTCACTGCCCCTTGTGGGGGTGAGGGAAGGGGCGTGTTGCGGGGGGGGGGGGGGCGTGTGTGTGGGGGGGATGGTGGGCAAGGAGCACACACTTGGGCTTGGCGGGTGGGGGTGGGGGTGGGGGTGGGGGAAAGGGGCTGCCCTGGGATGGATGGGGATGGGCCTCTGGGCTGCTCTGTGGATGCCACCTGCGCTGTGTGGAATGGATGGGCCAGGGGAGCCGCCGGTACAGCGCGGGGAAATGTCTGCGAGTGGGTCCCTTGACTCTGTCGAGGAGGGAGGCCTTCAGCCACCGGGGCCTCACGGGGCCTACCCGTGCGGCACCATCACAGAGCTCTCCGTCACTGCCCCTTGTGGGGGTGAGGGAAGGGGCGTGTTTGAGGGGGGTGGGGGGGGTGTGCGCGCGCGCGTGCACGCACGCTGGCGGGCGTGGGTGTCCCGGGGCCTGGCCAGCCCTCCGCTAGAGATCAGCACGCGTGGATGCTGACGTGAGGACCAGCAGGGTGACAAGAGAGGCTGCCTGGTGGGTGACCGCGCTGGGCAGAGCCACAACCCGCTCGCCTTTCAGTTCTCCACCCAGGGGCCCCTCCTGCGAGCCACCCATAGGGGTCCCTGGTCCCTCCCTCAGACGTCGTCTCCACCACGGCCCGAGATCATCTTTCTTCTCCAGTGGGTTCCTTGTCTCTTGCGTACCACCCTCTCCACCCCCCACCCCCACCCCCACCCCCACCCCCACCCGGCTTGCCCTTGGACAGACGGCGAGAAGCTGACCGAGAGACCGAGACAGAGACAGGAGATGAGCCGAGGCCGGTGGGCAAATGGTGCAGAGAGGGCTTGTCCGACGCAGGGTTGCCCCAGAACTTCACACACACGCACGCACACACGGACACACACGCACAGACACACGCACACCAGCCCCGGCCCAGCGGCCCAGCGACCCCTCTCTGTGAACGGCCTTGAGGCCACGTGCCGGGCCACGCGGATCCCCCAGTGCCCAAGGGCCCTGGCGGCCCACAGGGATCCAAGGGCAAGGCGGGTGGGAGGCTGGCAGGGTCCACGTGCCACGAGAAGCATGGCTTGCAGGCACGACCTCTGCCCAGAGCCTGTTTCCGCCTGGGCCGACTCCTCCGGCCGCCTCCCAGGCCCACCCTCGCAGCCCTTGGGCCTCCCGGCGGCTCTCTGCGGGCGGGACCTCAGCTGTGGGCTCCGAACCCCTGGCCCTCCCCGGACCCGCGTCCCTCCCTTCCTGTGTCCGGGAAACCCCAGCGAAGCCTTCGGTGCCCGCCAGGCAGGCGGTGGGCCTGCCTTCCTCCGCTCCGTCCTTCCTGACGCGGAGGCGGCTGGTGCTGGGCCTTGCTTGGGCCCTCAGCCTGAGAAGGTCTGTCTTGCCCCAGGAGACCACCCGGCTCGTGTCCGGCCGCCGCCGCCAGGTCCAAGGCGGCCTTGGGGGGCAGGGACAGAGCCGGCCGGGTCTTGCCTCTCCTGCGTTCGCGTGCTTGGGGCTCAGGCCTGTCACCCTCTGGCCGCCGAAGCTCTCCGTCACTGCCCCGTGGACACTGGTCGTCTGATCCCAGACGGAGGCAGGGAGGGCCAGCTGGTGGGGCCTGCCGCTCACACAGCCCACCCGCCCTGGACCCGGGGCCCTGGCCGCAGGGCCCCCCGAGGCGAGGTCCTTCTCCGCGGGGGTGGGGTGCTGCTCTCCCTGCGTCCTGTCCTCCGTGGCCCCCCATGGCTCTGAGGACCCGAGAGGCCGGTGCCTGCCTGGGCCTGGGAGGCCCGGTGGGGGTGGAGGGAGCCGGCCCCTGCCTGCCTCCGCACCCTCCCCTCGGCTGCCCCTGGGACTTCCTCCAAGGCCTTGGGTGGGCTTGCGCCCAGGAGCCCCTGCCAGCAGCCCAGGGAACGGCGGGAACCGGGCCCTCCCTGGCCTCAGCCGGCCCCCGGTAGCCTCATCCTGCTTGGAGCGCCTCGGCTTCCCCCGGGGCGCTCCTTCTCGCGAGCCTGGGGCGCTCCTCGGCGGGGGGCTGCTGTGATGGCATGGCCCGCGAGGGGGACCGTCCTGGGCGTCCAGCGGCGGACAGAGCAGCGTCCAGCAGGCTTCGGGCCCGGCCTGACCCTCCCTCTAGACCCCGGGTGGGCGGCAGGGGACCGGGTCCATTGGGCTGGCGGTGCGGCTCCTTGCTGTGCTCGGGGCCCCGGCTCTCCCGCCCCAGACAGCCACCGGGCCCGCCCCCCACCCCCCATGCCGTGAAGTCCCCCCCCAACCCCATCCCACCGCACCCCACCCCGCGCCGCCCCCCCTACTCCACCCCACTCCACCCCCCACCCCACCCCCCGCACCCCTCACCCCCCCACCAACCCCCACCCCACCCCCTCACCACCCCCCACCCCCACGCCCCCGTGGTTCTGGTCGCCAGCCTCTGGCCAATGCCCCTGCAGCCCAGCCCCCGTTTTCCTCCCTGGCACCACCGAGGGGGGCCCGGCCCAGGGCTCTCCAGGAGCCCGCCGTGGGCTGAGTATGGCCGAGGACTGGGCAGGCAGGGCAGCCGGTGGTCGCCGTCCCTCCAGGACACGAGTGCCCCTGCACAGGGGCGGAAGGGGAGGCCCGGGAGCCGGGGAGCCGCGGAGGCCAAGGGCCAGGCCGGCCAGGCCCCAGGGCAGGGCGGGGCGATCCCAGCGTGCGGCCCTGAGGCACTGTCCCCACACCGCTCCACACTGTCCCGAAGCCCCCGAGCGCCAGCCCGGACCCCCGGGACACGCCCCCCCACCACACACACACACACACACACACACACACACACACACACACACTCCCCCCCCCGACCCCCGGGACACACACCCCCACCCCACCCCCTGCACCCCCCGCACCCCCGACCGCTGGGACACCCCCCCACACACTCCCCTCCCCTCCAGCAACGCGCGGCGCTCCCATCCCCCGGCAGCCCACCAGGTGGCGCTCGCTCCCCCATTTCCCCCCCCCCCCCCTCCCGCGCCGACGCCCGTGACGTCAGCCGCCCGGCTCCATTTGAGCGCCTCTCGGCAGCCGAGAACTCGGACTTCCCGTGTGGCTCACAACATAACTACTCGGCGTTGCTTCTACAGTGGCTGTGGCTCGACCCCTAGCCTGGGAACCTCCATATGCCGCAGGTGCGGCCACTTGTTTTGCGCTCCCGCTCGCCTCCCCGGCCCGCCCCGGGCCCTTTCGCCTCGCCTTTTGCCCCGGCTCGCCCGCTGCCTTCGCCTGCCTCTCCCGAGCCCACCTCCCGCGCCCCGCACCCCCGACCCCCCGCGCCCCGCACCCCCACTCACACACGCGCTCCCACGCGCCCCCCGCAACCCTCACCCACACTCTCGCACCTCGCAATGCTCTCTCTTGCCTCAAGCCACCGACCCACAGCGGCCGCCACCTGCCCTAAGCGCCGCCACCGCAGCGCCCCCCGCCGCCGCCGCCGCCGCCGCCGCCGCGTCCCTCACGGGCCGGTCCGAGCCTCCTGCCCTCCCCGCCAGGCCCGCTCCCCCGCAGGGCCTGCTGCCCACCTGTGCTCTCCACCCACACCACACCCGCACATCCCTCGTGGCCCGACAGGTCCTTGAAGCCCACCCAAGACCCCCATTGGCCCCAGCAGCCCAGATCCACAAACAAGCAAACAAACAAGCAAACAAACAAACAAACAAACAAACAAACAAACAAAGGCTGCCTCGGGATCACCTGAACCAGAGCTTGGAAAAACCCGCGGGGAGGATCGTTTGGGTTTCGTTGTTTGCAAAGGCTGGCGGGCTGGGGGGGGGGGGCGGACGGTGGCACCCCATGCCCGAGACGGCCCCGTCAGGTCGCTGGCGCTGACTTGAAGCCTGGGAGGATAGCCTCTTTCTGCACAGGGAACTGACTCGGGTTTGGAGCCCGCAGCTGAGGGCGCTGGGCGTGCGTCCTCAATCCTCCTGCGGTCAGCAATGCAGTGGCTTCGTCTGCTTTGAGTCGGAGGTCGATTCTTACGATTAAAGTCGAGCTGATGTCCAATGTTTCTTCCAGGGGTCTTGGTCCGCCAAGGGACCCACTCGCAGACATTTCCCCGCGCTGTACCGGCGGCTCCCGTGGCCCATCCATTCCACACAGCGCAGGTGGCATCCACAGAGCAGCCCAGGGGCCCATCCCCATCCATCCCAGGGCAGCCCCTTTCCCCCACCCCCACCCCCACCCCCACCCCCACCCGCCAAGCCCAAGTGTGTGCTCCTTGCCCACCCTCGGTTTCTGGTGTCTGCGGGTGGGTGTTTAGATAGCGCCATCCGCTGCGTCGTTTAGAGTCCACCAACAGGTGATGTCCTAGGGCACTTGTCTTTTTCCTTTCTGGCTTCCTTCGCTTAGCCTGAGGGTCTCTCGTTCCAGCCCCGCGGCGGCAGATGGCACTCGTTCTGCCGCTTTTTCCTGGCTGTGTGCGATGCCATCGCATAGATGTCCCCGGGTCTGCGAAGTGCACTCACCTGTCAGTGGACCTTTAGGTGGCTTCCAGATCTTGGCTCTGGTGAGTAGTGCGGCGACAGACAGAGGGGTGCCCGGGTCTGCTTCCGGGAAAGTTTGGTCCCGGTGAAATGGAGCTGTTTGGAGGCCGGCTTCGGTCTTTGTGTGGGCCGGCCCGTGTAGGGCTGCTTGGCTGAGACTCTGTCGAGGAGGGAGGCCTTCAGCCACCGGGGCCTCACGGGGCCTACCCGTGCGGCACCATCACAGAGCTCTCCGTCACTGCCCCTTGTGGGGGTGAGGGAAGGGGCGTGTTGCGGGGGGGGGGGGGCGTGTGTGGGGGGGGATGGTGGGCAAGGAGCACACTTGGGCTTGGCGGGTGGGGGTGGGGGTGGGGGTGGGGGAAAGGGGCTGCCCTGGGATGGATGGGGATGGGCCTCTGGGCTGCTCTGTGGATGCCACCTGCGCTGTGTGGAATGGATGGGCCAGGGGAGCCGCCGGTACAGCGCGGGGAAATGTCTGCGAGTGGGTCCCTTGACTCTGTCGAGGAGGGAGGCCTTCAGCCACCGGGGCCTCACGGGGCCTACCCGTGCGGCACCATCACAGAGCTCTCCGTCACTGCCCCTTGTGGGGGTGAGGGAAGGGGCGTGTTTGAGGGGGGTGGGGGGGGTGTGCGCGCGCGCGTGCACGCACGCTGGCGGGCGTGGGTGTCCCGGGGCCTGGCCAGCCCTCCGCTAGAGATCAGCACGCGTGGATGCTGACGTGAGGACCAGCAGGGTGACAAGAGAGGCTGCCTGGTGGGTGACCGCGCTGGGCAGAGCCACAACCCGCTCGCCTTTCAGTTCTCCACCCAGGGGCCCCTCCTGCGAGCCACCCATAGGGGTCCCTGGTCCCTCCCTCAGACGTCGTCTCCACCACGGCCCGAGATCATCTTTCTTCTCCAGTGGGTTCCTTGTCTCTTGCGTACCACCCTCTCCACCCCCCACCCCCACCCCCACCCCCACCCGGCTTGCCCTTGGACAGACGGCGAGAAGCTGACCGAGAGACCGAGACAGAGACAGGAGATGAGCCGAGGCCGGTGGGCAAATGGTGCAGAGAGGGCTTGTCCGACGCAGGGTTGCCCCAGAACTTCACACACACGCACGCACACACGGACACACACGCACAGACACACGCACACCAGCCCCGGCCCAGCGGCCCAGCGACCCCTCTGTGAACGGCCTTGAGGCCACGTGCCGGGCCACGCGGATCCCCCAGTGCCCAAGGGCACTGGCGGCCCACAGGGATCCAAGGGCAAGGCGGGTGGGAGGCTGGCAGGGTCCACGTGCCACGAGAAGCATGGCTTGCAGGCACGACCTCTGCCCAGAGCCTGTTTCCGCCTGGGCCGACTCCTCCGGCCGCCTCCCAGGCCCACCCTCGCAGCCCTTGGGCCTCCCGGCGGCTCTCTGCGGGCGGGACCTCAGCTGTGGGCTCCGAACCCCTGGCCCTCCCCGGACCCGCGTCCCTCCCTTCCTGTGTCCGGGAAACCCCAGCGAAGCCTTCGGTGCCCGCCAGGCAGGCGGTGGGCCTGCCTTCCTCCGCTCCGTCCTTCCTGACGCGGAGGCGGCTGGTGCTGGGCCTTGCTTGGGCCCTCAGCCTGAGAAGGTCTGTCTTGCCCCAGGAGACCACCCGGCTCGTGTCCGGCCGCCGCCGCCGCCAGGTCCAAGGCGGCCTTGGGGGGCAGGGACAGAGCCGGCCGGGTCTTGCCTCTCCTGCGTTCGCGTGCTTGGGGCTCAGGCCTGTCACCCTCTGGCCGCCGAAGCTCTCCGTCACTGCCCCGTGGACACTGGTCGTCTGATCCCAGACGGAGGCAGGGAGGGCCAGCTGGTGGGGCCTGCCGCTCACACAGCCCACCCGCCCTGGACCCGGGGCCCTGGCCGCAGGGCCCCCCGAGGCGAGGTCCTTCTCCGCGGGGGTGGGGTGCTGCTCTCCCTGCGTCCTGTCCTCCGTGGCCCCCCATGGCTCTGAGGACCCGAGAGGCCGGTGCCTGCCTGGGCCTGGGAGGCCCGGTGGGGGTGGAGGGAGCCGGCCCCTGCCTGCCTCCGCACCCTCCCCTCGGCTGCCCCTGGGACTTCCTCCAAGGCCTTGGGTGGGCTTGCGCCCAGGAGCCCCTGCCAGCAGCCCAGGGAACGGCGGGAACCGGGCCCTCCCTGGCCTCAGCCGGCCCCCGGTAGCCTCATCCTGCTTGGAGCGCCTCGGCTTCCCCCGGGGCGCTCCTTCTCGCGAGCCTGGGGCGCTCCTCGGCGGGGGGCTGCTGTGATGGCATGGCCCGCGAGGGGGACCGTCCTGGGCGTCCAGCGGCGGACAGAGCAGCGTCCAGCAGGCTTCGGGCCCGGCCTGACCCTCCCTCTAGACCCCGGGTGGGCGGCAGGGGACCGGGTCCATTGGGCTGGCGGTGCGGCTCCTTGCTGTGCTCGGGGCCCCGGCTCTCCCGCCCCAGACAGCCACCGGGCCCGCCCCCCACCCCCCATGCCGTGAAGTCCCCCCCCAACCCCATCCCACCGCACCCCACCCCGCGCCGCCCCCCCTACTCCACCCCACTCCACCCCCCACCCCACCCCCCGCACCCCTCACCCCCCCACCAACCCCCACCCCACCCCCTCACCACCCCCCACCCCCACGCCCCCGTGGTTCTGGTCGCCAGCCTCTGGCCAATGCCCCTGCAGCCCAGCCCCCGTTTTCCTCCCTGGCACCACCGAGGGGGGCCCGGCCCAGGGCTCTCCAGGAGCCCGCCGTGGGCTGAGTACGGCCGAGGACTGGGCAGGCAGGGCAGCCGGTGGTCGCCGTCCCTCCAGGACACGAGTGCCCCTGCACAGGGGCGGAAGGGGAGGCCCGGGAGCCGGGGAGCCGCGGAGGCCAAGGGCCAGGCCGGCCAGGCCCCAGGGCAGGGCGGGGCGATCCCAGCGTGCGGCCCTGAGGCACTGTCCCCACACCGCTCCACACTGTCCCGAAGCCCCCGAGCGCCAGCCCGGACCCCCGGGACACGCCCCCCCACCACACACACACACACACACACACACACACACACACACACACACTCCCCCCCCCGACCCCCGGGACACACACCCCCACCCCACCCCCTGCACCCCCCGCACCCCCGACCGCTGGGACACCCCCCCACACACTCCCCTCCCCTCCAGCAACGCGCGGCGCTCCCATCCCCCGGCAGCCCACCAGGTGGCGCTCGCTCCCCCATTTCCCCCCCCCCCCTCCCGCGCCGACGCCCGTGACGTCAGCCGCCCGGCTCCATTTGAGCGCCTCTCGGCAGCCGAGAACTCGGACTTCCCGTGTGGCTCACAACATAACTACTCGGCGTTGCTTCTACAGTGGCTGTGGCTCGACCCCTGGCCTGGGAACCTCCATATGCCGCAGGTGCGGCCACTTGTTTTGCGCTCCCGCTCGCCTCCCCGGCCCGCCCCGGGCCCTTTCGCCTCGCCTTTTGCCCCGGCTCGCCCGCTGCCTTCGCCTGCCTCTCCCGAGCCCACCTCCCGCGCCCCGCACCCCCGACCCCCCGCGCCCCGCACCCCCACTCACACACGCGCTCCCACGCGCCCCCCGCAACCCTCACCCACACTCTCGCACCTCGCAATGCTCTCTCTTGCCTCAAGCCACCGACCCACAGCGGCCGCCACCTGCCCTAAGCGCCGCCACCGCAGCGCCCCCCGCCGCCGCCGCCGCCGCCGCCGCCGCGTCCCTCACGGGCCGGTCCGAGCCTCCTGCCCTCCCCGCCAGGCCCGCTCCCCCGCAGGGCCTGCTGCCCACCTGTGCTCTCCACCCACACCACACCCGCACATCCCTCGTGGCCCGACAGGTCCTTGAAGCCCACCCAAGACCCCCATTGGCCCCAGCAGCCCAGATCCACAAACAAGCAAACAAACAAGCAAACAAACAAACAAACAAACAAACAAACAAACAAAGGCTGCCTCGGGATCACCTGAACCAGAGCTTGGAAAAACCCGCGGGGAGGATCGTTTGGGTTTCGTTGTTTGCAAAGGCTGGCGGGCTGGGGGGGGGGGGGCGGACGGTGGCACCCCATGCCCGAGACGGCCCCGTCAGGTCGCTGGCGCTGACTTGAAGCCTGGGAGGATAGCCTCTTTCTGCACAGGGAACTGACTCGGGTTTGGAGCCCGCAGCTGAGGGCGCTGGGCGTGCGTCCTCAATCCTCCTGCGGTCAGCAATGCAGTGGCTTCGTCTGCTTTGAGTCGGAGGTCGATTCTTACGATTAAAGTCGAGCTGATGTCCAATGTTTCTTCCAGGGGTCTTGGTCCGCCAAGGGACCCACTCGCAGACATTTCCCCGCGCTGTACCGGCGGCTCCCGTGGCCCATCCATTCCACACAGCGCAGGTGGCATCCACAGAGCAGCCCAGGGGCCCATCCCCATCCATCCCAGGGCAGCCCCTTTCCCCCACCCCCACCCCCACCCCCACCCCCACCCGCCAAGCCCAAGTGTGTGCTCCTTGCCCACCCTCGGTTTCTGGTGTCTGCGGGTGGGTGTTTAGATAGCGCCATCCGCTGCGTCGTTTAGAGTCCACCAACAGGTGATGTCCTAGGGCACTTGTCTTTTTCCTTTCTGGCTTCCTTCGCTTAGCCTGAGGGTCTCTCGTTCCAGCCCCGCGGCGGCAGATGGCACTCGTTCTGCCGCTTTTTCCTGGCTGTGTGCGATGCCATCGCATAGATGTCCCCGGGTCTGCGAAGTGCACTCACCTGTCAGTGGACCTTTAGGTGGCTTCCAGATCTTGGCTCTGGTGAGTAGTGCGGCGACAGACAGAGGGGTGCCCGGGTCTGCTTCCGGGAAAGTTTGGTCCCGGTGAAATGGAGCTGTTTGGAGGCCGGCTTCGGTCTTTGTGTGGGCCGGCCCGTGTAGGGCTGCTTGGCTGAGACTCTGTCGAGGAGGGAGGCCTTCAGCCACCGGGGCCTCACGGGGCCTACCCGTGCGGCACCATCACAGAGCTCTCCGTCACTGCCCCTTGTGGGGGTGAGGGAAGGGGCGTGTTGCGGGGGGGGGGGGGGGCGTGTGTGTGGGGGGGGATGGTGGGCAAGGAGCACACACTTGGGCTTGGCGGGTGGGGGTGGGGGTGGGGGTGGGGGAAGGGGCTGCCCTGGGATGGATGGGGATGGGCCTCTGGGCTGCTCTGTGGATGCCACCTGCGCTGTGTGGAATGGATGGGCCAGGGGAGCCGCCGGTACAGCGCGGGGAAATGTCTGCGAGTGGGTCTCTTGACTCTGTCGAGGAGGGAGGCCTTCAGCCACCGGGGCCTCACGGGGCCTACCCGTGCGGCACCATCACAGAGCTCTCCGTCACTGCCCCTTGTGGGGGTGAGGGAAGGGGCGTGTTTGAGGGGGGTGGGGGGGGTGTGCGCGCGCGTGCACGCACGCTGGCGGGCGTGGGTGTCCCGGGGCCTGGCCAGCCCTCCGCTAGAGATCAGCACGCATGGATGCTGACGTGAGGACCAGCAGGGTGACAAGAGAGGCTGCCTGGTGGGTGACCGCGCTGGGCAGAGCCACAACCCGCTCGCCTTTCAGTTCTCCACCCAGGGGCCCCTCCTGCGAGCCACCCATAGGGGTCCCTGGTCCCTCCCTCAGACGTCGTCTCCACCACGGCCCGAGATCATCTTTCTTCTCCAGTGGGTTCCTTGTCTCTTGCGTACCACCCTCTCCACCCCCCACCCCCACCCCCACCCCCACCCGGCTTGCCCTTGGACAGACGGCGAGAAGCTGACCGAGAGACCGAGACAGAGACAGGAGATGAGCCGAGGCCGGTGGGCAAATGGTGCAGAGAGGGCTTGTCCGACGCAGGGTTGCCCCAGAACTTCACACACACGCACGCACACACGGACACACACGCACAGACACACGCCCGCGCGCACACACACACGCACACCAGCCCCGGCCCAGCGGCCCAGCGACCCCTCTCTGTGAACGGCCTTGAGGCCACGTGCCGGGCCACGCGGATCCCCCAGTGCCCAAGGGCACTGGCGGCCCACAGGGATCCAAGGGCAAGGCGGGTGGGAGGCTGGCAGGGTCCACGTGCCACGAGAAGCATGGCTTGCAGGCACGACCTCTGCCCAGAGCCTGTTTCCGCCTGGGCCGACTCCTCCGGCCGCCTCCCAGGCCCACCCTCGCAGCCCTTGGGCCTCCCGGCGGCTCTCTGCGGGCGGGACCTCAGCTGTGGGCTCCGAACCCCTGGCCCTCCCCGGACCCGCGTCCCTCCCTTCCTGTGTCCGGGAAACCCCAGCGAAGCCTTCGGTGCCCGCCAGGCAGGCGGTGGGCCTGCCTTCCTCCGCTCCGTCCTTCCTGACGCGGAGGCGGCTGGTGCTGGGCCTTGCTTGGGCCCTCAGCCTGAGAAGGTCTGTCTTGCCCCAGGAGACCACCCGGCTCGTGTCCGGCCGCCGCCGCCGCCAGGTCCAAGGCGGCCTTGGGGGGCAGGGACAGAGCCGGCCGGGTCTTGCCTCTCCTGCGTTCGCGTGCTTGGGGCTCAGGCCTGTCACCCTCTGGCCGCCGAAGCTCTCCGTCACTGCCCCGTGGACACTGGTCGTCTGATCCCAGACGGAGGCAGGGAGGGCCAGCTGGTGGGGCCTGCCGCTCACACAGCCCACCCGCCCTGGACCCGGGGCCCTGGCCGCAGGGCCCCCCGAGGCGAGGTCCTTCTCCGCGGGGGTGGGGTGCTGCTCTCCCTGCGTCCTGTCCTCCGTGGCCCCCCATGGCTCTGAGGACCCGAGAGGCCGGTGCCTGCCTGGGCCTGGGAGGCCCGGTGGGGGTGGAGGGAGCCGGCCCCTGCCTGCCTCCGCACCCTCCCCTCGGCTGCCCCTGGGACTTCCTCCAAGGCCTTGGGTGGGCTTGCGCCCAGGAGCCCCTGCCAGCAGCCCAGGGAACGGCGGGAACCGGGCCCTCCCTGGCCTCAGCCGGCCCCCGGTAGCCTCATCCTGCTTGGAGCGCCTCGGCTTCCCCCGGGGCGCTCCTTCTCGCGAGCCTGGGGCGCTCCTCGGCGGGGGGCTGCTGTGATGGCATGGCCCGCGAGGGGGACCGTCCAGCGGCGGACAGAGAGAGCAGCGTCCAGCAGGCTTCGGGCCCGGCCTGACCCTCCCTCTAGACCCCGGGTGGGCGGCAGGGGACCGGGTCCATTGGGCTGGCGGTGCGGCTCCTTGCTGTGCTCGGGGCCCCGGCTCTCCCGCCCCAGACAGCCACCGGCCCGCCCCCCACCCCCCATGCCGTGAAGTCCCCCCCCAACCCCATCCCACCGCACCCCACCCCGCGCCGCCCCCCCTACTCCACCCCACTCCACCCCCCACCCCACCCCCCGCACCCCTCACCCCCCCACCAACCCCCACCCCACCCCCTCACCACCCCCCACCCCCACGCCCCCGTGGTTCTGGTCGCCAGCCTCTGGCCAATGCCCCTGCAGCCCAGCCCCCGTTTTCCTCCCTGGCACCACCGAGGGGGGCCCGGCCCAGGGCTCTCCAGGAGCCCGCCGTGGGCTGAGTACGGCCGAGGACTGGGCAGGCAGGGCAGCCGGTGGTCGCCGTCCCTCCAGGACACGAGTGCCCCTGCACAGGGGCGGAAGGGGAGGCCCGGGAGCCGGGGAGCCGCGGAGGCCAAGGGCCAGGCCGGCCAGGCCCCAGGGCAGGGCGGGGCGATCCCAGCGTGCGGCCCTGAGGCACTGTCCCCACACCGCTCCACACTGTCCCGAAGCCCCCGAGCGCCAGCCCGGACCCCCGGGACACGCCCCCCCACCACACACACACACACACACACACACACACACACACACACACACTCCCCCCCCCCCGACCCCCGGGACACACACCCCCA